>NC_044316.2:8818878-11389243 GCF_007474595.2 Lynx canadensis
GGAGAAGAAGAAGGAGGAGGAAGAGGGGAAGGAGAAGGAGAAGTAGTAGTAGAACCACCACAAGTTTCTCATAGAAGTCTAAAGACAGACTTCAGGGTCCCAATCCCCTCTCCTCCACCAAGGCCTTCCTGAGAAAGGGCGGTGGAGGAGAGGCCTCAATTGATGTTGGCAGACTGACTCTGCTGCTGTCCTATGTGACCTCTCATTCCTAAACTGTTTCATGGAGAAATACTTCTTCCTTGCATGTAAATGGAATGTGCAAAGCATATCACTTACTGCCCAAATGATGACAAATGAAGACTAAAGAGAGGAGGGGCCACAAACCTACCAAAATACCAAAGTTAACGGTTTAAAGAGGTTGAGGACGGTGCACAAGCCTGTACATGTCCCGAGTTTCTTAGGTCCAGGGAGAAATAATGCCAGGTCCTCCTGTTCCATCCATCTGGGGGCACCAGGCAAGTCTTGTCATCTGTCTGTGTGTTCATGTCCCTTGTACTTGGTGGCCATTGTGATAACTACCTCCCCAAGTTACCACACAATTATGAGAAGAGCTGAGTAGGGATCAAACTGTCTGAAAAATAAAGGGCTAGAGAAAAGGCAAGATGCTCCATGTGGTTCTCTAGATTATCCTGAGCCTGGAAATCAACAATTCTGAAGGTGTATAAGACTTTAAGGGAACAACTATCTTTCTTCTTTTCATAAGTTGATGTGGATGTGAAAGAGGTATTGATCGTTCACAGCTAGTTATTTGTAAACATTAAGAAGGAGAAAATTAAGTTGAAATGGATGGATGGATGGATGGATGGATGGATGCATGCATGGATAAAAGGAAGGAAGGAAGGAAGGAAGGAAGGGAAGAAGGAAGGAAGGAAGGAAGGAAGGAAGGAAGGAAGGAAGGAAGGAAGGAAAGATGGATTGAATCATTCATAGTACGCAAAGATGCTGCTGCTGACTCACTACCATAGCTTAGGTGTTTGGGATTCTCTTCTGAGTGATGGTTATTGGCTTTCCACTACTGAGAAATATTTGTGGAACTGTTTGGCTCTACTTATACTTTATATGGAAAATGGCCATATACGAGACAGACTAAAACTAAGTCTCTGGGCACACCATTGGCCTTATCAAGTCACCATCCACTAATCAAGCAGTTCTCCACTCTTTTTTCTGGCTGCCAGGACACAGGACTGGTGACATTCACATGCAAAACACTCTTCCATGATGGAAGAAACCCAGACTCTGCCTGATTCCTGGAGTTCTACCCCCTCTGCTTCTACGCACACCCCTTTCTCCTGGTCAGAAAAGCATATGCAAATGTAAAAACAGGACTGTTGTTATTATAGGATTAGACTTGCTCTACTCTGTATTATTAAAAAGTCAATCACTTGCCAGTCTTGAACCTTAAACTAATTTCATAGCAAAAGCTGACAGCAAGGTGAGGCTATCCTGTGGCATAGCCAATCGTATCCATACCTATAATCTCCATCCGCCGAGAAACGCCAAGGTGCCCATGGACAGGGAGGCTGGGCCTGTGACCCCATGTCCCACAACCCCAGATGGGCCAGCCTTACCAAAACGGATTTGTGGTTGGCTTGGAGCCTGGCGATGGCGTTTTCATTCAACCTGAGTTTCCGTTCCAGCTCTAACTGGGTGTCCCGAAGTTCAGCCTGAGGAGAAGGAAGAACAAGTTATGGAGTGCACCCAGAATGTCCCCCAGAGCGATGTACTATTCACTCTTGTCCCATGGAAAGGAGACTCTGACCTTGGGAGCTGCCTCAGAAGCCAGCCCGGAGGGCCCGAAATCCACAGGAAGGGTAAGCTGTGGGCCAGCACCTGCTGGGGCCGAACTCGGCACAGATCCCCTAAAAAGGTGGTGAGCACATCTGCTGTGCGGCAACTGGCCGTCACTTCAAGCATTTAGGTGGATCACCTCCTGTCGTCCCGAGCACACCCACAGCAGGTAAACACCATTACCTCCATCTCACAGATGATACCGTGAAGACACCTACTCAAGGTCACACAGTCTATCAGTGCAGTGGAGCCCAGCCCCCCTGCCCCCAGAATAACCGTACAAGGAGTACGAGCTGGAGCCAAGGGTAGGGACCCCAGGTTTTCTACTTGGCAGTGGAAAATCTACTTAGTGCCTCTTGACTTCCACTGCCTCACCTGTGAAATGGGGATAACTGAGGCACCTCACTCATGGGGGTTTTGTGAGGATCGAATGACACAGCGGGCATGACTGTGAACTTGCCCTTGTAGCTGGCACGCTGCTCGTGCTCCACCAACGTCAGTGAGGCTTTCGTGGTCGCCCCTTCTTGTCCTGGGTGGTGCCACCATGGCTGTGTCCCATCACGCGCTCATCGCGCCTGGAGGCAGGCAGAGCGAGCCCTCCTGCCCAAGCCAAGTGCCTGCCCAAGAACCTTGGGTTTGCCCACTCCGATCCCCACCACCTGCTTCACTGTTCCTTCCGGAGACTCCCCGAGCACTTTTCTGCCAAGAAGTGTGCCAACACATAAAGTCGAAACCTTTGCAACCTTCAAAGGCCCGACCACAAGGCCATGAATCAGCACAAAAAGAATAGTTTTAACTGCTTTCAACAGGTTCTGTCTGCGTTTGAAGCTGTGTGTCATTTGGCCCTAAGGGAACTCAGAGGGCATAAATGCTCTCTGCTTCTTCCTACAGAAACTTGGGGGCGGATTCCAGGCCCCCATGTGAGGGTATAGGGAGGCAGGAAGGAGGCTTTGTCCCCCTCTGCAGGGGGCAGGTAACTCCTTTGCTTTGTTTTGTTTCCTTTTGCTCAGGACCTGGGATGCTGACTTGGAACTGAGGGAGCCTCAAGACCTCCCCATCCCAGACCTATTTGGAGGTGGAGGGAGGGTCTGGCCTTTTGGGAGCAGTCATGGAATCCTGGTCTATCTAAATGGCTTACACAGGGGCACTTGGGTGGTTCAGTCGGTTAAGCGTCTGACTTCGGCTCAGGTCATGATCTCACGGTTCACGGGTTCGAGCCCCGCATCCGGCTCTGTGCTGACAGCTCAGAGCCTGGAGCCTGCTATAGATTCTCTCTCTCTCTCTGCCCCTCCCCTACTTGTGCTCTCTCTCTCTCTCTCAAAAACAAATAAACATTAAAAGAAGTAAATAAATAAAAGGCTTATACAGTGACCTGTCCCAGGGAAGGGGAGAAACGTGATGTGCTTGTTTAAAGGTGGTAGGAGACAGAGCGGAAACACAGCCTGGCAGCGGACGACACGGGCAGCCCCAGCCTGATGCAGAGCACAGGGACGCTCCCAGAGAGGAGCCGGGGAACGGGCCTTCTCCGTTGCCTGCAGACTGCCATAAAAGGAGAAAAGGACTCCTGACTACCTAGTGGAGACCTCTCTGAGTGAGTCACCCCAGGGGAAGGCACTGGGATTACCACAAAAGGTGGGGCCGCTTGGGGAGACCTGTATCTCCAGTTAATCTTGTTCCTAGAAAATGACAGGGTGCCCCAGGCTCTGGCTTTAGGGTTTCCCAAGATGTCATCTGTACACACTTCCGGGGGGGGCAGGGTGGACCCTGTACAAAAGCCAGACAGTGGCGCCAATGACTGAAGACAGTCCTAGACGGGACGGCACTGTCTACATCAGCAAGGTAATGACAAATGTACAAGAGGCACAGTATTTGGAGTGTTGAGACCCGCCATTGCTGGTTATGTGATCTCTCCATGTCAGTGCATTTTTTTTTATTTATTTTGTTTTTATTTTCTTTTTGAGAGAGAGAGAGACAGAGACGGAGCGCGAGCAGGGGAGGGGCAGAGAGAGAGGGAGACACAGAATCCGAAGCAGGCTCCAGGCTCCGAGCTGTTGGCACAGAGCCCGACGCAGGGCTTGAACTCACGGACCGTGAGATCATGACCTGAGCTGAAGTTGGATGCTTAACTGACTGAGCCACCCCGGCGTCCCCCCCACATCAGATCATTTAGCTTCTCCTCTGGTTCAGGGCCACAGGAATAGGTTAACAGAATTGTTCTTGCGGAAGGTAGCACCCAGAGCTCAGGGGTCAGACTTCAGGTTAGAGGTGCAGGCAGGAATAGCGGAGGGAAGGCGAAGGGAGAAGAAAATTCCAGGTGGTGTCGGTTCCTTTGTATTTCCATCCACACAACGTTGGTTGGTCGTTCTGGAGAGTTTGCACTTGGTAGCACAAGAGTTCTACCTGGGCTGACTTCATTCCTCAGTGGATTGGTCAGAACCTACTACATGCCAGTCCAGCCAAACAGAACATCCTCCCTGAGATATACACCCTGGTAGAATGTCTAAGGAAAAACAAGTTACATAATAATACTGAGTCCAAAACATTTCTCAGAACTTCCAGAAGAAATTATTTTCCTGAGTGGCCTCCAATCATCTGCCTTTTGGCTACCAGAGAATGGGCCGAGGACAATGCTGTTTCGTGTGGCTCACGGAAACTTGGCTCCTGCTCTACCTGGAGACTGTCCGTGGGCCACGTCCAGTCCTGAACTTTCTGGAACCAATGCTGAGGCTGAATGTAATGGCCTGTCACTAGTGGACACATGATCCAAGACAGGTCGTCCCCCTCTCTGAGAACCCTGCCCTGGCCTCATTCCTGGTGACAACTCCGTCCTTGGAACATGTAGCTGTTCTCTGCTGCCTCAGCCCTCTGGCACTCCAGGGAGCCGTGGAACATTCCTTGGCTTCCTCATTAGAGTCCAAGCTCCCCGAGGACAGACAGTGTGGTCTCACACTTAGCCCATAGGAAGCAGTCAATGATGGTTTGATAAAATTGAGGGAGAACAGGAAAGAAGCACGTGCACTTCCTGGGTCAGGAAGCGTTCACCAGGCATGCACACACGCATGAACGCACGCATGCACGCACGCACGCACCCGGATTCGTTCTCGTGGCAGCATGCCCGCGATTCAGAGAAGGCACGGGAAATCAGCAGCCGGTGCGCAAGGCCAACTGCACTGAGAGGCCTCAGGAAGCCGGCCCGGGGCGGAGAGAAGTGTCGAGGGGGCCCGCATCAGGAAGAACCGGGCTCTGGAAACCCAGCAGGACGGAACATATAGCAAAGAACACCCAACTCCCCGAATCCTGAGGTTTTGCCCCCACTGGCGTAGCCGGAGACCCGAGGAGCCTCAGCAGGGGCTCCCTTGGTTAACGGAGAAATCAGTGGCTCTGTCACTCTGATGCAGGATCTCAGCGGCTTTTGTGTCCTCGTGGCTGACCCTGCCGTTTGCACTTTCCTGAAACAATGTGCCTGCTTCAGTAATTAGCCCTCAGCACTACCCAAAGTGACCTTCGCTGCAAAGGACTCCATCAGGCCGGCGCTAGCTGAAGGGCATACCAAGCTTCTGGAACCTTAATGATGTCTAGTACAACTTTCAAAATAGTCCCGGTGGCGGTTACAGCCTCATCAAGCCACTGGGTCTTCTGGGCTGGTCTCTTGGGCTCCTTTCGAGAAAGCTTTTGGCCCCTAAGATTTGGTAGAGCCAACAAGAGTCTGGCTGCGCTTAGGACGTAGGCTTGCTCTCTGAGCTGAAAACAAGGGCACAGGATGGAAAGGACAAGAGCTCTGTCGTGCAGACCGGCAAGGCGGAGGTTTTGAACTGGGGCCTTCACCACAAGTCTGGGGGGTGGGGCTGTCACATTGTACCTGTAACCGTGACGGCTTTTCGGCACCAAAAAAATGACTCTAGAGCTCCTTTACCAAGTTTTTACTTCACCTTACACAGCTCTCCCCTAGGATGTCTGAATCCGGGGTTCCAAACACGCTTTACGCAACTGTTCCCTGCTCGGAACTACAATTACCCTCCCTGTGGTGCACCAGTTTTCATTGTTTAAGAGCCAGATTGCGGGGCACCTGGGTGGCTCAGTTGGTTAAGTGTCCAACTCTTGCTTTAGGCTCAGGTCATGATCTCACAGTTCATGAGTTCCAACCCCACACATGGTATGGAGGCTGCCTGGAATTCTCTCTCTCTCTCTCTCTGCCTCTCCTACTCTCAGTCTCTCTATCTATCTCTACCTCTCTCTAAATAAACTTTAAAAAAAATTTTTTAAATATCCATATTGTATCCCTTGCCAGTACAGACACAGAATATTTCTGAAAGGAAACAGAAGAAAGTCGAGATAGTAGTGTTTAACTGAGGAAGGAAGCGAGGGGATCCAGGATGGGAGGGAGACCTTTTCCTGATATGGTCTATTGCAACCTTTGGTGGAGACTGGCTTTCAACATGTACACCCATCACTTTTTCCAGGTAAATATAACAATATCCAGACATTTATACCCAAAGAGAACAGCAGGACACTTTGTACTAATATCTCTACTATATGTGTGGCAGGATTTCGGTACCAAACAGAAAGTTACAATATTGTGATCTTGGTTAGGGTCCTTCACTCACGTTCCCCGAGTAGGGTGCCTTCCCAAAAGCTTCCACGCCTCATCCCATGACTCAGTTGCCTGTATGAGTTTGGGAAAACGTGGAGGCGATAAAAAGAAATGATACCCATAGAGTGATCTGAGGATTGGAGGAGAAAATCTACAGAGTATTTAGCACACGGCAATGCTTATTGAAGCCCACTTGGCTCAACTATGTACAGCTTTTTCCTTTGACCTGTTGATAGAGAGCCTCTCCAGGATTACGAAAGAGCCTCATTCATCCTGGTCATGAGTGGCAGTGACCTGCTTTCCTGACTTGACGTTCTCTAACCCTGGAAACACTGGAGGCACTTGGCAAGTGCCTTCCTGAGCTGGAGATGGTGACTCATTGACCCCTGGGCTACAGAGCTTTCCAGAACAATTCTCACTAACCCTGGAGAAAATCTGTGCCTGAGAAAGGACACGGAGGAGGGACCCTGGCAAGTAAAGCGTTCTTCCCAGAAAGCCCTTCCCTTTGCTGCCCAGGAACATTGGACTGAGGAGGAGTTGCGGTGGGTCTCCCGCCCTGTGTAGTGTAAACAGGGAGCTGTCAGCAGTATGAACATAAGGAATGTGGGAGAAAAGTCAACTGCACTTCCCTACTGAAGGAAAAAAAATTAAAAAGCGCTCATGGAGAGTCAAAGTATGAGAAACAAAGAATACACAGTAACAAAACCCATTCTCAAGAACTTCTCCAGGCTATCAGCTTTAGGGCAAAGAAAAGCCAGTTGTTCTAGAAACAGTCTCTCTATCTGATGGGAATAAAATTACAGGCTCTGTGCGTGGTGTCTCTCAGCCTCTCCTGGCGCCCCTATCTGATGAGGAACTTCCATTTTCCCTCAGTTAAGCCGTCCTTGACATCGGACCTGAAGGTAAGTGTCCAATTCTATGCTACCTTGGCATTTTTTTAAGCTCTCAGATCAGACTTCACACCGGGGGTCTCTAGAGGGGCACTTTCTACTGGTCTCCTGGGTGGGGTAAAGGGGAAAAGAGAAATTAGGCGAAAGGTTTGACTTTTTTTTTTCTCTTGAACTTCTGCCAAGGTGTGCATTTCATTACTTGCCACACAGATCCAGCCAGAAGGAGACGTCACTGCCCAAAGCTCTCCAACGCCAGCACGCTACACCCAAACGCAGATCCACTGCAGAAAGCTGAGAAATGGCAGCAAGCTAGCAAGCGTGGACACACACACGCACACGCACACACACACACACCCAGCATGGGGACGGCGGGAGGGAGACAGGACCAGAGTGACCTGTTCCAAGTGCCCAAAGGCAAGTGCAATAGGTATTTACGCTGGACCGACAGCCATAGTGAAGTCGGCAGCCCCAGGAGCTGCAATGCGGGGTGGGGGTGGGGGGGTCCAGCCTCTCCCCGGGACACCACCTCCCCACCTCCCTCTCCTGGATGGACCCCAGCACTCGCCTCCTTGTCCCTGCGGGCGGCATCCAAGGAGACCAAGGCGTGGCCCCTGTGCTCGTCCTGGCCGCACTCCTGGCAGACGCACTGCCCATCAGGGCGGCAGAAGGCGACCAGTGGGCTGCGGTGGGCAGGGCAGGTGCGCAGGTCCCGGTCCTTCACGGGCTCGGTCAGCTGGTGGCTGTGCAGTTTGCTGTTCTCCTGGTGAGGCCGTAGGTGCTCCTCACAATAGTTCACCATGCAGGTCAGGCAGGACTTGACCGCCTTCACCCTGCAGGTGCCGAGACAGAAGTCACATAGGACCTCCTCCTCCTCCTCTTCCTCCCCAGCAGCGGCGCTATCTGGAGCCCCCTGCCCTTCAGAGCCGCCGTCCTGTGCCTCTGGCTCCCCCTGGGGGCTCCCCAGGGAGCCCGTGTCCTCTTCTTCGGCCGGGCTGGCCGACCCAGAGTCTGGGCTGACAGTGGCCAGAGGGTGAGCGCTGATCCCGGGCCGTGGCCCTGGAGCCATGAGGTCCAGCTCGGCCATCTGGAAGACTCTGGCGGCGAGGCTGTCCTTCCTCTGCCCCTCGGGCCGGGATCTGCACAGCCCGAGTCAGACGAGAAAACCACGCCTAACTGACTGCAGCTGTCACAGAGGTTGAACTGTTTCCGCCCTCCCGGAGGAAGCCCAGTTAATCATTACTCTGCCCGGGGCTTGGCCAGCAGCCAGGACCGTGATGACGAGGCGAGGCGGCTAGGTTATTTGGGCTGCCCGTGGCCCCTCAGAACATCTCCCCATGGGCTCCGGCCCCTCCTCGGGTCCAGCCCCAAAACTTCTATTCTTGCATGAATCATTGGAACCCCATGGGCTCAGCCGAAGACTACGTGTGTCTGTGGCTGCTCCGGAAAGAATTAGAGATTCCTGAGCTCTGCCGTAAAAAGCCTGCGTCGCTTTACGTGGCTTGACAGGTTAAATTTTTTGTTTGCATTTTGTTTTGTTTTGTTTTTTTAGTTTATTTATTTTGAGAGAGCGCATGGGCAAGCGGGCTAGGGGCAGGGAGGGACAGAGAGAAACCCAAGCCGGTTCTGGGCTATCAGCGGAGAGCCCCATGTGGGGCTCGATCTCGTGACCCATGACATTGTGACCTGAGCTGAAGTCAAGAGTCAGATACCTGAGCTGCCCAGGCACCCCTGTTGGCATTTTTTAAAGGGATCTAAAATACATTTTTAGAAGTCCTTACAAGGATGTTAACGATATGGCAGCCCCTTCCCATCTCATAGAACCAGACATGAGGCATCTAGGAAAAGGAGGATATACTCCTCTGACCCTGACCTTGGCCACATCACCTTCTCGCAAAAGTGTGTTCAGAGGGGATCAGAGAGTCAGGGAAGAATGTGTCTCCTTCTACATAAAGCTCCATTCAGACAGCTCTCCCAGGCCATGCCTCCCACCCCATGGTTCCTAGAAAGAGGTATGTCCCAAGAAACAGCCCCTTTGCCCACTCAATAAAGTGTTGCTGGACACAGCGTGTGAGTTTCCCCACACTGCCATAACAGGGTACCACAGACTGGTTTGATATAAACAACAGAAATGAATTGTTTCATGGTTCTTTTGGCTAAAGTCGAAGATCAAGGTGTCAGCTGGGTTGGTCTCTTCTGAGGTCTCTCTCCTTGGCTTACAGATGGCCGTCTTCTCCCTACGTTTTCATACGGCCTTCCCTCTGGGTGGGTCTCTGTGTCCTAATCTCCTCTTCTTATAAGGACACCAGTCATATTGAATTAGGGCCCACCCTAGTGACAGACTCTTCATTACCACTTGATTTTTTTTTTAATGTGTTTATTTTTGAGAGAGAGAGAGAGAGCATGAGCATGTGTGAGCAGGGGAGAGGCAGAGACAGAGAGGGGGACGGAGGATCTGAAGCGGCCTCCACACTGACAGCAGAGAGCCCGATGCAGGGCTCGAACTCACAAACCAGGAAGTCATGACCTGAGCTGAAGTCAGACACTCAAGCAACTGAGCCACCCAGACACCGCTTCGTTACCACTTTAAAGACCCTGTCTCCAGATACAGTCATCATCTTATGAGGTACTGGGAGTCAGGAATGCAACATATAAATTTGGGAGAGAAAGACACAATTCAGCCCATAACCCATGGCCAGAGGATGAGCCAGGAAGCATCCAACTCCTTAAAAGAAAGGCGCTCCCAGGCATCGCCGCTGGGTGGGGATACACATTATTCTTCGTATCTGCCACATGGGCAGCCATCCCAAACATTCGAGAAATCCAGAGGCTGCTCAGAGTTGGACAGAACGGAGACTGTAAAAATCCTTCTCAGCTGCAGCCCTGTTATATTTTCCACATGCATCGAATATTCACATCATGATTGCCTACAAGCAGCCCTTTCTAGCAATATAAAGTTTCCAAAGTGTCCCTGTCCTGAATACTGTCATCCACTGTTGAAGAGCCCCCCCGCCGCCCCCCAAGAAGAGGTTTCCCTGTATTTAACTGCATGGTTGGTTTTTAGACGCCCTCAGCCAGGAGGGAAAGGAACTGGCTTCTGCGGGTTCACACTGTTCTCAGAACTTTCTCCAGTATTAACGGACAAGGCTGCCTTCCTTCCTATCCTTTTTGTAGAAAGACAGTTCCACTGCAGCGGAACTGGTCCACCCACAAGCTTAGAGCCTTTGATCTTTCTCGGGAGGAGGAGGGAAAGTGGCTTGCCTGACCCGTTCCACAGCCTCCAGGGCTGATCAGAGGGCACTGAGACAGCCAGCCTGGTCCCCACCTAGCCTCTCCCCTGCCTCCCATTCTTTCCTTTGCCTTCTCCTTCCCACCCTCTCTCCTTTTTTCCTTCCTTCCTTCCTTCCTTCCTTCCTTCCTTCCTTCCTTCCTTCCTTCCTTCCCTTTCTTTCTTTTGAAACAGAGACAGAGAGCATGAGCAGAGGAGGGACACAGAGGGAGATATAGAATCCGAAACAGGCTCCAGGCTCCCAGCTGTCGGCACAGAGCCCGACGCGGGGCTGGAACCCACGAACCGTGAGATCATGACCTGAGCCGAAGTTGGACGCTCGACCCACTGAGCCACCCAGGCGCCCTCCACCCTCTCTCCTTTTACGAAGTTTCCCTGCCTGCCCCATTCTCTACCGCCAACCCTAAAGGGCAGTTGTGGGCATACTCAGCCCTTCTCTGCCTCCCCACTGGAGCCTAAGGTAGCAGAGGGTCCATGGCAGCCTGGAGGACAGGAAATCTGAATTTCAGTCCCAGCCTGGCCTGAGAATATATTTTGTCCCCACAAAACGTGAGCTTCTCCATGCATAAAATGAGCATGTCAGCCTCCGTCAAGTCTAGCAAACAGAGGCCTGGTTGGGCTCTCTGGGGGAACTGTGTTGCCTCTGAGTTCACGTCCGAGCTTACTGGGAGAGTGGAGGTCCCCTGGGGGCCTGCGTCTAGCCCTCTGGGGACCACAGGATTCTCCATGGCTTCTAAATCGCCTGCACCCCCCAGCCTTGAAGCAGAACCTTCCAGATGACAGTGGTGGCCCTGAGCTCTGAGCCTTCTTCCTGGGGAGGTGACGCGTTTCACTAGGCCTCCAATACCCTGGCTCAACACTTGGGCACCAGAAGATTGTGGCTGACGTCCCGCGGATCTCTGAAACCCGCAATTCCCTGTTGAACCAAGTGTCCCCCATAACCACCCCTCTCCTCCTGCTGCAGCCTGGGGGCACCCCAATATCCTCAGTCTTTCTCAGACAGTTCCCTCTGCCCACTTGACCTAACTTGCATTGGGCTTGTCCCAAAGTCTCCTGCCACCTCTCAACTGGCTGTGTTCCTTCTCTCCCCTTCACGAGCCAGGGCCGGGTGGGCATCGTCCATGCTCCCCAATCACAACATGCAGACGGCTGTCCCCCCCAGCCCTCCTGTCTACTGCCCCACCCCACCCCCACACTCAGCCACCAGTCTCTACCCACCTCTCCGCCATGCCCCTTGTTCATGGGACCCTGCAGCTCCTGGACCACAGCCTCGGTCTCCAACCCTGCCCTGCCGCCCTTCTCAGAGCCTGCACCCCTGCGTGTTTCTGTGGCCACCTCATTGCTGAGGACCTTTTCGTCGGCCGCCCACTCTATGGTCACATGTGGATTTTTTTTTTTTTTTTTTTTTTTTTTTTTTTACTGTGGTAAAATACACACGACATCAAACGTGCCCTCCTTAACCGTCTTGGTGACGTTAAGTACATCCACATTTTGTACCGCCCTCACCGCCATCTGTCTGCAGACTCCTTCCCTCTTCCCCAACTGAACCTGTCCCCATTCAAGCCTAACTCCCCAACCCTCTGCCCCCACCCCAGCCCCCCGCAGCCAGCCTTTGGCGTTCTGCCTCTGTGGATCTGATGATTCCAGGTGCCCCCACATAAGTGGACTCATACGGTCTTCCTCCTTCTGGGTCCAGCTTGTGTCCCTCGGCATAAGGTCCCTAGGGCCCATCCCTGGTGTAGCCCGTGTTAGAATTCCCTTCCTTCCTCACCTACGCGTTTTGCATTCACCAGAAACGTCTGTCTCCAAAATCAGGAATGGGAAAGTTTACGCTCTGACTATACCTGTAAGCAACCTCGCTTAAATGCCCCATGAGGTCGCCTGGGTGGCTCAGTTGGTTGAGCGTCCAATTTCAGCTCGGTGGGGATCTCACAGTTCGTGAGTTTGAGCCCTGTATCGGGCTGTGTGCTGTCAGCCCCGGGCCTGCTTTGGATCCTCTGTCCCCCACTCGCTCTCTGCCCCTCCCCCGCTCAAGCTATTTCTCGCTCAAAAATAAATCAACATTAAAAAGAAAAAAAAGCTTGGGGCGCCTGGGTGGCGCAGTCGGTTAAGCGTCCGACTTCAGCCAGGTCACGATCTCGCGGTCCGGGAGTTCGAGCCCCGCGTCAGGCTCTGGGCTGATGGCTCAGAGCCTGGAGCCTGTTTCCGATTCTGTGTCTCCCTCTCTCTCTGCCCCTCGCCCGTTCATGCTCTGTCTCTCTCTGTCCCAAAAATAAATAAACGTTGAAAAAAAAAAAAATTTAAAAAGAAAAAAAAGCAACGCCCCTCGGAAGAAGGCGCCTCGGGTCCAGCAGGCCAATAACGCACTGCCCCTCACCAGGTCCTCTTTGTCATCCCCTGCCTCGTGTCTTCATGTTCCTCTCAGCTTCTTTTAGATTCCATGGCTCGGCACAAGCACGGTCCCCTTTCCACCCTCCATGTCAGCCTCCTGGCAACCCCCAGAATGCCAAATAGGCCCCCTTTCCACCTTCCCTGAGCCTGCATTTCAAGGTGAGGGTCATTGGAGTCAAATCCCCAACTGCACAGAGAGGCACCTGGTAAATTCAAGATGGATGGATCCATGGATCATTAGTTACCCTCCAGCCCCACGCCCCCTCCCCCCCCCCATTGCATAGCCATCCTGCTGTGTTCTTTTAGGTATGCTGTCTCTTCCCTCCCTCACTTCTCAACCCTCTTCCTTCTTCCTACCTCCCCTTTGTGCAGAGGATCTGAGCTCATGCTTTCCGTGCAAAGTGCAATCGAAGCCACTGCTCCTGTCGCTTCTCCCCTCCCTTCCTCCCTCTGCAGTGGCAGTGTGGTCTCTAGGTCTATAAAAGTCTAAGTCCTTCCTCAAGTGCGATGGACTCTCCCCTCTTCCACTCGCCTTAGCAGGGACTCTGCCCTTCCGTTACACTCCTTCCTGCACCCTTATTCTGGCCCTCTCCACTGGATAGCTGCCGTTAATTTGCAAACATACTCTAGTATTTTCCATAAAAAGAATTTTTTTTTTCTCCTGAACTTACGTGCCCTTAACAACTCAGACCCACGGGTCTCAACTTCATGCCCCGCCCCCAGCAAAGTCTTGCCAGACCACTGGCCTTTTTACCCCGCCCCCCACTGTTTATCCAGCACCTGTCACTTGAGTGAATGAGTGAATGACTATGTATCATTTGTGCTATAGGTCTGCTGAACGCGTGCATGAATGAATGAATGAATGAATGAGGGACCCTGTATGGCTCGCCTGCCCCTACAGGCTCCTCTGATCTGCCTAAGGTCCCTTCTAACTAGAAGGTGGACTCTTTCTGACCCTTGTCCGTTTCCTGTTCCAGGCTCTTGTGAGGAGCCGGGGCTCTAACCGAAGCCATCTGCCTTCCACGGTCACTGAGAGAGAGTCTTGCTTGACCCCTCCAGCAGCAAGAAGTGACCCCGAAGTTCTGGGTGCCATTCTCTTCCCACCCCTGACTCTGGTCAGTTCAGCTCTGACCTCCAAGTCCTGCGGGGCATTGTGACGGCTGCTGGTTGGTTTCCACCAGCAGATGATTCTACGCAATTCACTGAGATCAATTCAGGCAGAGGGATGGTCCTGTGGCGGCGAGGCTCGGTCCAGGGTTAACTGGACACCACTCACATCCACCCCAAACTTTTGCCCTTGTATATAGTAGAGTGTCTCTCTCTTCTTTACAAAACTAACATGATGTCGCCTAGGTATCCTTTTCTGAGTCAGACCTGCCTCCAGGAATGTGAGAGCCAAGTGGTGGTTTGGTATTCCTTTCCAGAATTAAGGGAGGTTTCCCTACCTAGAATTTTGAGGATTTGAATTCTAACAAGCCATTTTCTAGCCAGTTTGTAGGTAGGCAGGTCATTATTAATCTTTCTTCTCCAGTTGACTTTGTGACAAATAATCCCACAAACTGGCAAACTCTCTAAAAGGTATGTAAACAATAGGGGCGCCTGGGTGGCGCAGTCAGTTAAGCGTCCGACTTCAGCCAGGTCACGATCTCGCGGTCCATGAGTTCGAGCCCCGCGTCAGGCTCTGGGCTGATGGCTCGGAGCCTGGAGCCTGTTTCCGATTCTGTGTCTCCCTCTCTCTCTGCCCCTCCCCCGTTCATGCTCTGTCTCTCTCTGTCCCAAAAATAAAAATAAAAATAAAAAAATTTAAAAAAAAAGGTATGTAAACAATAAATGCCAACTGATTCCCTCCACTTTGCTAGTTTAAGGTCATCACCTTGGGGAATCTGGAACAGTTCAAGAAGAGCTTTCTTAACCCAAGGACTCTACATGGCAGTTTCTGGCTAAAGAAACTCCTCAAGCTTTTCTCCTAAGCAAACAGCTTCCCATTTGTCTCTTCAAAAATCTCGGGGTGCCCGGGTGGCTCAGTCGGTTGAGTGTCCAGTTTCGGCTCAGGTCATGATCTCACAGTTCCTGAGTTCAAGCCCCGCATCGGGCTCTGTGCTGACAGCTTGGAGCCTGGAGCCTGCTTCGGGTTCTGTGTCTCCCGCTCTCTCTGCCCCATCCCCACTCATGTTCTGTCTCTCTCTGTCTTAAAAGTAAATAAAATATTTAAAAAACAAAAAACAAAAAAAATGTCACCAGAGGCACCTGGATGGCTCAGTCAGTTGAGCATCAGACTCTTGATTTCAGCGCAGGTCATGATCTCATGACTCACGAGTTCGAGCCCCATGTCAGGCTCTGCCCGGACAGTGCGTAGCCTCCTTGGGATTCTCTCTCCCTCCCTCTCTCTCTGCCTCTCCCCTGCTCTTTCTCTCTCTCAAAATAAATAAACTTTTAAAAGAAAAAACAAAAATCTCACCAGATTTTTTTCATTTGCGTCTCTGCTGAGCCACACAGAGCTGTGATTCACAAATGTAGATAATATCTGTCCATGAGCCTGTACAAATTAAGAAAAATCAATCCATCAGACTGAGAAAATACAAATAATATAATGAAATCATCATAAATCTGAATGTGATTGATTGTAAGGGATTACACTTTATTGAGCTTGTGTCCTGTGCCCTTTTCTGGAACGAAACCCCTCATCTTTTATGAAACTCTGGTGATAACAGCATGGGTGGAGGTATCTGGAAGAGTTACGTCTAAGACAACCCTCCAAATTCACTCTGCCATTTTTCTGCCAAAGATCCCAACGTCTGGGAACCACGGAACCAGAGGATAGATCATTCTTCCAGAAACCAGCTCAGAACGTTCCTGGTTCACCTGGGGATGGGAGTCCCATGGACTTTCTGGCCTGGGATCGTTATCAGCAAACTGATCCCCAGCCCTCCTTTTCTCCTAAAATCAGAAGATGGCCTCTTGGATTTTGTTTGGTGGTTGGTTCTTGCTGGCAAAACAAGAGAACAAACTGAAAGGTAGAACAGAGCTTAAGGACCGGAACGATCATGGCACTTAGTTTTGGCACATGATGGTTATAACCAGTCCTTACCCCGACCCCCTAGCCTCCTATCTCTTTGTGGTCCCCTCGGGAAGGAAGGGCTGCCCCAGGGTGTTGCACAAGCCTTCTCTAAGTCACAGGGACATCCATGTTGGTTCAGAAGACAGGGTTGCACACTCAGATAGGGTCTGTCTTGCCCAGCGCCCAGCGAATGCCTGAAGGCCTCCTGCTTTGGCTGGAAAAAAAACAGCCCAAATCAGCTTCAACTCCCCTTTACCTACAGACAGCCTCCAACTGTCGGCGACGCAGAATTTCCTCTGCCCTTCAAGTCCCTCTAGCCAGACTAAAAATCAAAGTAACACGAGGCCGATAAACAGGAGATCAAATTAGCTTTTGTACACACGGGGCATCCAGGCAGACTTGGAAATTGCAAAGACAGTCAGGCAAAGTGAGGTGTGTATGTCATTCTGAACTAAGGAAAACGGGGTAGGGAGGAGTCTGGGGCTTAAAGGGAAAAGAAAATGCAATTCAGAGGAAGATGCCTAAGAGTTAGTTAATGTTTGGTAAATAAGTGTTTGCTGGGCCACTCAGAAACGATGGCACGTAGAGGACTTTGATCAAACAGGTCTTGCCGGGTCCCTCTTGTCCACCGTGCACCATGCCTCCCCATTCATATCATTATGCAGCTCTCTGCTTTCCTGGAGCTTTTAGGCTGAATTCTCTTAGGCAGTTGTGGGGGAGGTAAAAAGCTTCTCCTGAATCTGCTAGGGTTTTTTACTGCATTCTTTTAAATGTTTATTTACCTTTGAGAGAGAGAGAGAGAGAGAGAGAGAGAGAGAGAGAGAGAACACAAGTGGGGGAGGGAGCAGAGAGAGAGAGAGAGGGAGACACAGAATCTGAAGCAGGCTCCAGGCTCCAAGCTGTCAGCACAGAGCCCAAGGCGGGGCTCAAACTCACAAACCACGAGATTGTAAGGGTTAAACTGTAGTGTAGGGCTAACCTGTAGCTTGAGAGATAACAGCTTTGTTTCGACACTGAAGGTTAAGAGATAACAGCCTTCCTTTACTCTTGTAAATTACACTTTATACTCTTGTAAATTAGGCTTCACCAGCTAAGGAAACAAAAGTTCAAAGCATCAGAGGCAGGGTCAAGGAGATCCACTGGTTGCAACTTAAGGGCAGAAAGTCTAAAATAATCACCCCATCCGGGAACTGTTTCTAACTCATCTGGGAACTATTTCTTTGTTCTGTTCCCAGGTGATGATAAAACGATGTGATCGGCTATAAAAACTCTGTACCCCGGCTGTTCGAGGCCGCACTCTGATCAAAAGTGTTGGTCCCGATCGGTCGGCCTTGACTCTCATTGCAATAAACTTCGTTGTGACTGTCACTGGTGCCCCTAGCATTCTGTTTCAGGAGTCGTGTGGATGCAACAAGATCATGACCTGAGCCGAAGTTGGACACTTAACCAACTGAGCCACCCAGGAGCCCCAACTGCTTTTTAACTCAAGGTAATCTCCGTGCCAAAGTGGCCCATCTTGGGGAGGCCTGCCCTCGGCCCTGCCCTCGGCCCCGCCCTCGGCCCCTATACAGCAAAGCAAGTACATCAAGGTTGTTTCTTCCCTAAGCCACAGAAGGGCTAGTACTGGGTTGTCCCCAGGCTCCTTCTTGTTTGCCGAAGAGGTGTGGCCAGGGTGCACCTTGACCACCTCTTCTCAAACCCTGGGGCCACCAGGGGCCACAGCTGGACCTCATCATGGGGAGTCTCCAGTGGGCTGGAAATGGAGAGCTGAGGAATTTGACCATACTCCCCGGTTCTTAATAGATTTCAGACCCTTCTGTGGTATACAGTTAGCGCATTCATCTGACTATGCTCTGTTGAATCTCGGTATCAACCTCCGTAACAACTCCAAGAACCGCGGTATAATAAAGCCCAAAGCAATCACGCAAGTTAAATTCTCATGATCTTTATGGGTTAGGCCTACAGTGGCAAAATAACCTGCCTGTAACAAGAGAAATAAATCTTTTTTTTTTTTAATTTATTTATTTTCAGAGAGAGAAGGGGGGGGGGAGGTGGCACAGAGAGAGAGGAAGAGAGAGAGAGATTCCCAAGCAGGCTCTGCACTGTCGGCACAGAGCCTGACATGGGGCTTGAACTCACAAACTGTGAGACCCCAGCCCGGGGCAGAAATCAAGAGCCAGATGCTCAACCGACTAAGCCACCCAGGTGTCCCATGAAATCAGTCTTTTAAAGTAAGGAATGTTCTCCCTTGCCCTGGAGATGGAAGATGGGTTCCCAGTTTGGCTTCCCCAGAGACCCTAGGCCGACTGTTGTTTTGGTGACTGCTGGCTTTCTGGAAGTTAGATAGCCCGTCCAGGCCCAGTCAAAATGGGAGCCGAAACAGCAGCTCAGTAAAGCTAATGGCCAGGGCAGTCAGGCTTCTGGACGGGGAGGAGCCAAGCAGTGTGCAGGGCTGGGATGGGGGGTGGGGGGGCCTCTTTGATTTACTAGTGAGGTGCAGACCTTCAGAGATGGAAGGAACCTTAGAAAATCATCCTCTCCACACTCCTCCTTCCCAACATTTATGAATAAGAAAACTCAGACCCAGAGAACACAAGTGTCTGATGTCAGATAAATAAAAAAGATGTACGGATGGCAACATGGGGGAGCCTCAGCATCCTGACCCCCCAGAGAGCAGAGTGAGTGGAAAATAGGGGCACCTGGGTGGCTCAGTCAGTTGAGCGTCCGACTTCGGCTCAGGTCACGATCTCGCGGTCCGTGAGTTCGAGCCCCGTGTCGGGCTCTGTGCTGACAGCTCAGAGCCTGGAGCCTGCTTCCGATTCTGTGTCTCCCTCTCTCTCTCTGACCCTCCCCAGCTTGAGCTCTGTCTCTCTCTCTCTCAAAACTAAATAAACATTTAAAAAAAAAAAAAAAAAAAGGAAAAGGAGTCAAAGCATTGACCACAGTCTGTGTGCCTGTGGGCATGTATGGGACTAGAAGCGCTGGTTCTGATCAAAGCAGGGCTTAAAAATCACCCAAACCCAGCAACTCCCAGGGAGCTGCCAGTCAGCCCAGAGGTGGACACAGACTTGCCAAGGGACAAGGAGAACAAAAATGGGCATCTGGGCTGTGGAGAGTGAGTCTGGGATGCAGTGGGAGCCCATGTGTCATGAAGGGAAGGAAACATTCTCCCACTACCCTCAAGGTCTCCTGGCTGGACCAAGAATTAAATTTGCATGAGACAGATTAGTGTGGGGGGGGAGGGGCAGGGGAATCAAGGTTTTATCATGTGCACAGGGAGACCCAGTGCACAGTCTGGGTCTAGTGAAACTGAGATCTAAAGAAATGACCAAGGCAGGAAGTTTTTATACTTTTTTTTTTTTTTTTAGACAGAGACAGTAAATCTGTGAGGAATTGACAGGACAAAGAAAACTTAATTTGGGAGCCTCGATTAGTGAGAAATTCTAAGCAGAATTTGGGCTGGGGGAGGAAATGAGTAAAAAATAACAAGGGTTGTTTATACAGAGTTTCTCGCTCTAAAGTTCCCACCTCTGGTGATAAGGGTATCTCTGACTTCCTGATACAGGGAGGGTGCCTTTCACACAGGAGATTTATTCTGCTTTCAGGGGGAGGGTCCTTCTTGAATAGGCTGTCTCTTAAGTAACTTTTACTTAAAATAACCAATATATCGGGGCGCCTGGGTGGCGCAGTTGGTTAAGCGTCCAACTTCAGCCAGGTCACGATCTCGCGGTCCGTGAGTTCGAGCCCCGCGTCAGGCTCTGGGCTGATGGCTCGGAGCCTGGAGCCTGTTTCCGATTCTGTGTCTCCCTTTCTCTCTGCCCCTCCCCGTTCATGCTCTGTCTCTCTCTGTCCCAAAATAAATAAAAAACGTTGAAAAAAAAAATTAAAAAAAAAAAAATAACCAATATATCAAAGTGGCACTTCTGGGGGCAGACGGCCCTTGGTCCCTATAGTTGTCTACAAAGAGAACCAGGCCTGGTCCCATGGGCAAGCACTGCCAGGCACCACACAGACAGGGAAGAAGGGGTTTCCCAAGGAGAGAGGAAGCATGGGAGAAATGGGGTTCCTGCAAGAAGCCAGAGCTGCCAGAAGTTCCAGAACCTTCCTTCATCAGCTCAAGCAGAGAGTGGTAAAGAGGACCACGAGGGGGCCTGGGCAGCACAAATAGGACATTCAAAGCAATCCAGAAAATGTACGGCCCTAAACTGGCTGATGCATCTCTGCATGTGGGCTTGGATGAGGCTCAAAGTCTGTACACTATTGTTAATACTCCTATCAATATCAGTGCTAAGGGCTTTACGTATCTTATGCGAGCTAATCTTCACAGCCACCTCCAGGGAGAGGTGCTATTCCTATTCCTATTTCGTAGATGAGGAAATTAAACTAATAAATTTAAGCCAATTGGGCTTGAATCACCTGCCTCCAGCCGCTATGCTGGCTTCTGAACGAGCCGGGATTTGAACCTAGCAGGCTGACTCCGGAGCCTGTGATGCTAACTGAACACGTCTACAATCTCTTTGAGAATGTGCGTTTTGTTAGCTCTCCCCCAGCAATCTTACAATCAGTTCCATTCATTCATTCATTCATTTATGAGAAAGAGAGCATGAGCGAGGTAGGGGCAGAGAGGGAGAGAGAGAATGCCAAGCAGGTTCTGCACTCTCAGCATAGAGCCCGGTGCAGGGCAAACCCACGAACTGTGAGATCATGACCTGAGCCAAAATCAGCCACCCAAGCACCCCTATTTTTTTTTTTAATAAGAAGTAAAGACTACTGACCTACATTCCCTGAACAAAGGAAGGAAAAAAAAAATTTTTTTTTCTTTCCAAAGCCAAAACTTGCCCCTTCCTCCAAGGATTCTTTGTGGCCATCCGAGGACAATGATTTGGTTTCTCTATAAATAATAAACTCACTGCCTGGGGAAGTCCTCTCCCTGGGGGAAGATGCTAGGTTTCAGGAGCCACTGAAGCTTTCGTCTTAATTCCACTCCCCCTGGGGACCCTCCTTTGCTCAAACGGTTTCAATTTCCACCTCATTGTTGCAAACCAGATGGTTGCAGAATGCTCTGTATTTCTGTAAGCTGACTGGGCAGAGGGAGCCTAACATCTGTGCATTTGGCTTTCCTGGAATTGAGGGGGCAGCCTTCCTCCAAAGCAGGATGCAGACTCAGCGACTAAATAAAACAAGAGTGCTCAAAAGAAGACATCGGATCTATTACCTCTGTGAGAGTAAAATAAAGACTGTCTTGTGTTTTAGTAGGAAGGAAACAAGCTTATTAAACAGGGGACTTGAGTGTTTTTGTTATGGGAGGAATCCAGATAGAGTCAGAAGTGTCAGGTGGTTAACTGTCTATCCCTCTGGCCTAGCACCTACCAGCTGTGTGACCCTGGTAAGTATTTTGACCTCTCGGAGCCTTAGTGTTCTCATCTGTCAAATGGGGATGCAGTATCTGCTCCTACTAATTTACATTTTTGAAACCACTTTTAATGTTTATTTTTGAGGGGGGGGGAGGGGCGGCAGAGGGAGAGGGAGACACAGAATCCTGAGCTGTCAGCACAGAGCCCAATGTGGGGCTTGAACCACAAACCATGAGCCCCTGACCTGAGCCGAAGGCGGACGCTTAACCGATTGAGCTGCCCAGGCACCCCAATTTTGTGAAAAAATTGAAAAAGACATCCTATAAATGCAAGTAGATTTATACACACCAGGTATTTGATGAGCTAAGGCTCCCTCAAAGGAGTTTTGTTAAGCTGTGACACAAGAAACAGGCCAAGGATGACGTTCTGTAGGCAGAGAGGGTTAGGGGTCCCCAGAAAAAGACAAGACATAGCTTTCTTAACATTTTAGGCCCCCAGGCATTTTGTGATCCATGCTTGACTACTTGCTGGAACACATTTCCTCCAGACCTTCCTGGGATATGTTAAAATTTCAGAAAAACAGACCTCAGTAATTAATGATTTTAAGGGAATAGAAAAATGTAAAAACAAACAGCCACTGCCGATGCAGTTTGAAGCCGGGTGCGGGAGCCAATGGCCAAGAATGAATTCTTGAGCCGTTTTTTGGTGCAAAAAGGCGTTTTTATTATAGCACAGGGACAGGACCTATATGAGCAGAAAGGGCTGCATTGTTAAGTGAGAGGACTGGCTGATTATGTAAAATTTTCTATACTGTGGAGGGGAGGGTGATGTTAGGGCTCCAGGAAATTGAGTCTGTAGGTTTCTGAAGGTCTGGTTATTGCTAAGATGGCTTTTTTTCTTGTAAATCATTAAAACAGTGGCAAACTGGGGGCGCCTGGGTGGCTCAGTCGCTTAAGTGTCTGACTTCGGCTCAGGTCAGGTCATGATCTCCCAGTTTGTGGGTTCAAGCCCCGCATCGGGCTCTGTGCTGACAGCTCAGAGCCTGGAGCCTGCTTCGGATTCTGTGTCTCCCTCCCCAGCCCTCCCCCCCCCCCCCCCCCCCCCATTCACACACTGTCTCTCTCTCTCTCAAAAAAAAATAAAAATAAAAAGACAGTTGCAAACTGATGGAGATTCATGTCCTGGGTGACTGTGATCTCTATCAGCTGACCATTTGTTTGTCCCCTGCCTTTGTTTTGGGGCATCCGGGAGTGCCTGAGGAATGTCACACAAATCCCACTCGGTTGGGGAGGGGGCAGGGGGATTCCTGGGTTGCTGGGTGTTAGTTTGCGCTTTGCCCTCAGCTGGCTTTTTGCTCCCTCATCAACTACCAGGTCAGGACATACCTAACTAGTATCAGAGACAGTAAGTCGGTGGTAAGACCGGCCCCCAGTGCTGTTTCAAAAGACTGCCCTGAAGCACATTCTTGAGTCATTTTTGCAGGATTTAAATGCCCCCTGAGCACTCAACCACCAGACTGACTGGAGCCAGAGAACTGGTGTCCCTGGCCCTTGCTGGCCCCACGACTTCAGTCTACCAGGACCTGGACTCTGTCAACTCAGGGCGATTTTTGCCCCAGTTCTAGATTGCCACCATCTATTCATGCCTCGCCATGAATATCCACACACCCTTAGCTTAAGACTCCCCGATTTTGTTGTTCCAGGAGACGCTGCTTTGGGAAATCGCCCCAGCGCTCTCCTTACTTGGTGCAAGTAAAACACTTCCTTCTCCTTCTCTTTGGCTTGATTGGGTCTTTTGGCTCCACTCCCACCAAGAGGCGAACCCTGTTTCGGGTGACAAAAGCTGGCAACCTAGGTGGGACCTCTCACCTAATCCCCCTGAGCTGTGCTAGCTCCAAACAGGTGATGCAGTGGGCAACGAGAGCCGGTCACCCGGCCACCTGGTCTATGTCGCTGGGGTTCCCGGAGGAAGGGCACTAAGAGAATCCGTCCCGATTGGCACTCGATGTACCAGTCCGTGCAATGGGTTCAGCGGCCACTCTGGACACTGTGATCAGAGTCCTTCAGAGCAGTGACAGGCAATTACCCCACAAATCCCACAAATCGGCTCTCTGGCTCCGCCCCTATCTCCAGCGGGGAGAAAAGGAAGGGCTTGAGGTCTGGACAGAGATCTGGTCTGTTCTGGAGGGGGAGTCTGAGGGATCCCAACACTCCTTTGTACCCTCGAGTCCTGGAGGCTGACTGGGGGATACCTGATCCTGAAGGCCTCAGTGAGATAAATCTCAGATTCTGGAGATGGAGAGGCCCCCATCTGGTAGACCCGAACAACGGAGTGTGCACTTTTAAATTCTCAGTTTTAAGAGATTTACTTACCAACTCTCTAGAGAAGGAAATTTTCAGTGGGCTAAGAGCAGGCGAATCTGTGGCTCCACCAACCTTTATGAGAGACCCCTTGGCAGGTGGAGACAAGCCCTTAACAGAGATCCAAGTTCAGGGGAAAGATTTAAAAAAAAAAAAAAAAAAAGAAAGGGGGCGCCTGGGTGGCTCTGTCGGTTGGGCGTCCGACTTCGGCTCAGGTCATGATCTCGCGGTCCGTGAGTTTGAGCCCCGCGTCGGGCTCTGTGCTGACAGCTCAGAGCCTGGAGCCTGTTTCAGATTCTGTGTCTCCCTCTCTCTCTCTCTGACCTTCCCCCATTCATGCTCTGTCTCTCTCTGTCTCAAAAATGAATAAATGTAAAAAAAATTTTTTTTTTTTTTTAAGTAAAAAACAAAAAAAGGAAAAAGGTCCCCTTGGTAAATGCTCTGGGGGACCGAGTGCTCTGTAGGGTTGAGCCTAGAAAACCTGGTAGAAGGCGGATGTCACTGGAAGCTTGCAGCCCATTCAGGTTACTGGGATAAGAAAATTTTTAGGATTCTATTAACTACGATTTTAATGCTCAAATGGCCTAAGTGAGGATCCTTTGGAACAACTACTAAGCCTATTTGGACACCCAACTCCGGAAAATGGCTGTTAACTAAACAATCCGAGTGGGATGCGTATTCTGCTTGGCGTTTAGAAGCTTCTAAAAAAACACTGACAGGGTACCATCCGTGTAAGAAACTAATAAGAAACTTTCTGAAATAGTGACAACATTGAGCCCCCAAAATATCAACTCCTGAAGAAACAAACACTTCTTACTGCTCTGCCTTTATCTTGCCCTTTAAGTGAGACACCAGGGAATGGGGCATTAAAATCAAAATCCTTCTCCCTCAACATGATAAGGCAATGATTATCTGTGGCCAGAAATTCGCCAGATTTGAAGGTGATATTCAGAGACCGATAGGAATTTTTCTTAACACCTTATTCCCTAAGTCCAAATCAGAACTATGCACTCAGAGGGCAAGAAGTGAATTAAAGAAAATGCAATGAGATGGGTAGGTCAATTTCAATGTCACTGAAACTGCAACCCAGCTCCTCGAAGGAGTGAAAAGCCTCTGTCCTTATATCCTACATCTTTGCAAAAACTAGAAATATGGCCCCATTAATAATTCAAAGTCCTTCAACCTCTCTGGGAACTTTTACCCAGATCATTCCCCGTTCCCAAAACTGAAGGAAAAAAGGTGGAGGTGGGGGGTAAGGGGAGAGGCTTTTTGAAAATATAAATAGCTAGGGGCACCTGGGTGGCTCAGGTGGTTAAGTGCTTGACTCTTGATTTCGGCTCAGGTCACAACCTCGCAGTTCGTGAGTTCAAGCCCCGCCTGGGGCTCCACACTGAATTGGAGCCCTTGGAATTCTCTCTCTCCCTCTCTCTCTCTGCACTCTCCTGCCCTCTCTCTCTCTCTCTCTCTCTCTATCTCAAAATAAATTTAAAAATTGGGGCGCCTGGGTGGCTCAGTCGGTTGAGCGTCTGACTTTGGCTCAGGTCATTATCTCCCGGTTTGTGAGTTCGAGCCCTGCATCGGGCTCTGTGCTGACAGCTCGGAGCCTGGAGCCTGCTTCGGATTCTGTGTCTCCCTCTCTCTCTGCCCCTCCCCCACTCATGCTCTGTCTCTCTCTATCTCAATAATATAATAGGGGTGCCTGGGTGGCTCAGCCGGTTGGGCGTCCGACTTCGGCTCAGGTCATGATCAGGGCAGTCTGTGAGTTCGAGCCCCGCATCGGGCTCTGTGCTCAGAGCCTGCAGCCTGTTTCGGATTCTGTGTCTCCCTCTCTCTCTGACCCTCCCCCGTTCATGCTCTGTCTCTCTCTGTCTCAAAAATAAATAAACGTTAAAAAAAAAATTAAAAAAAAAAAAATAATATAATAAATAAATGTTTTAAACAATTTTAAATAAATACATAATAAATAAATACAGAAATAAATAAACCTTATAATATAATATAATATAATATAATATAATATAATATAATATAAATGGCTAGAGGGGTGCCTGGCTGGCTCAGTCAGAAAAACCTGCAACTCTTGATCTTGGGGTTGTGAGATCAAGTCCCATGTTGGTGTAGAGATTACTTTAAAAAAAAAAAAAAAGCTTTATAAATGGCCATATAAAAGCCCTATAAATGGCTAGAAAAGCACGCTTGTTCAAAACCTAGCCCACAGTTTCCATAAGTTACTTGTCAAGGTTACTATAAGGTTTTTGTTTCTGTCTGTGTAAATGTGGTATTTTTCTCCCTCCAGATGGTATGGCTAAAAATTGTCAAACAGTTCTGTAATTAGTTGGTTTGAAGACAAATGCTTACGAGAATTGAGTATTCTAAAACTCAGAGAGATGGAAACTAATCCAAATGTTTTTCAGGCTCACATGATCTGGGATAATCTCTGGTAAATTAAAGTTTACGTTTGTTGGCTTAATTCAAATAGGTATGTCTTTTGGAGTTCCCAACATCGAACATAATCATTCCACCCAAATTTATTAGTTAAATTCATGTTGTTGGGGCGCCTGGGTGGCGCAGTCGGTTAAGCGTCCGACTTCAACCAGGTCACGATCTCGCGGTCCGTGAGTTCGAGCCCCGCATCAGGCTCTGGGCTGATGGCTCAGAGCCTGGAGCCTGTTTCCGATTCTGTGTCTCCCTCTCTCTCTGCTCCTCCCCCGTTCATGCTCTGTCTCTCTCTGTCCCAAAAATAAATAAACGTTGAAAAAAAAAAAATTTTAAATAAAAAAATTCATGTTGTATCTGTTGCAATTTGTCACCAAAAATGACTTAAACTGATGGTAGATTTTGTCTGTTTCATGAAGTTTTCATGGGTAATTGTTAAAAACAGGTTAAATAAATGAAAAGTTTAGGTAAATTTTTTAACTTCCCAAATCTTCTTAGTAACTTACCTTAAAGGGCTTAAGTAAATAATGAGTTAAGCTGAATTCATTGCAGATCTAGATCCTTTCCAAATACTGTAACATTAATTACTAAATTAGATGTATCAGGATGCCTGGGTGGCTCAGTTGGTTAAGCTTCAGACTCTTGATTTCGGCTCAGGTCGTGATCTCGTGGTCGGGGGATCGAGTCCCGAGTCTGGCTTCCCAGTGGATGTAGAGCCCAAGATTCTGCGCCCCCCCCCACCTCTCTGCCCCTCTCCTGCTGGAGCACATGCTCTCTCTCTCAAAAATATAAATAAATAAACATAGATTCATCTCCTTTTGTCTTCCTATTGCAGAGAAACTAAAGATACCTATCAGTAAACATGGTTTGTGCCATGCCAAGGAATTTACTTTAAAAAGGCATGTTTCTAAAAATTATTAAAGGTGTTTATAAATTTGCCGATCCTAAGAATTCTGGTGTAACAGCTCACAATTGCTTACTACTTAGTTTTTACCAGAAATTAAGGTTTCTAGGCATTAAGAATGCTAATAAATGTAATCAAGACTACCGAAAATAATAATAAGGAAAACAGCTCAGTATGCAAGGAAAGTTAGATCTATGTTTTTGGTAAGAAAGATATGAGAAATAGGAATACATTTTTGTGGAGGGAAAAGAAAATAATTTTGTCCTAAAATGAGACTGGTTGCCTTTTTTTTTTTTTTTTTTTTTTTTGGTTGTTGTTGTTTTGAGACTGGTTGTTTAACAAGTGAAAATTTAGGACAAAATCTGAATGGCAAAGAACGCTGTAGAAAGTGTGTGCAAAAGGAATGTTTGGAAAGGAATTTTGTAAATGGTCAGAACTGACTAAGATGGGAATAAATAAATGAGTTTTAATTTCAAAAGTACAACACTATAAGATTAGAATTTGGTTTTTCCTTCTGTTAAAATGACAAAGTTTTCTTAGATTATTGGTCTATTCTGGATTAAAAAATTGTAGGATGCCTGGGCGGCTCAGTCGGTTGGGTGTCTGACTCCTGATTTTGGCTCAGGTCATGATCCCAGGGTTGTGGGATCAAGCCCCACGTTGGGCTCCTCACTGAGTGTGGAGCCTGCTTAAGATTCTCTCTCTCTCCCTCCCTCCCTCTCTCTCTCTCTCTCCCTCTCCCCCTCTTCCCCACTCACATTCTCCCTCTCTTTCTCTCTCAAAAAATTTTTTTAAATTTAAAACAAAATTTTTATTTATTTTTTTTTTTTTTTTTGAGAAAGAGAGAGCGTGAGTGGGGGAGGGGCAGAGGGAGAGAGGGAGACACAGAATCCGAAGCAGGCTCCAGGCTCCAACCTGTCAGCGCAGAGCCCAATGCTGGGCTCGAACTCACAAGCTATGAGATCATGACCTGAGCAGAAGTCAGACACTTAACCGAATGAGCCACCCAGGCGCCCCTCAAAAAAAAATTTTTTTTTAATTATAAACAAAGACTTTTTTTTCTTTATCTGCCCAGGATAAACAAAGTTTCTATGTTTTGTCTTTATCAGGTCTTTGATTATTTAAGAAAACCAAATCTTCTCAATATTAAAAGAGCTGAGTTTTTGCTAACATAACCTTCTGGAGAATCCTCATGCTTCTCGCTCTGTAGGCCACACAGAAAGATCACTAGTCTGAGACCTCATAATGGAAGCTGCACAAAAATGTATGTACTGTGTTTAAAATGATGTGCAAACTGGGGTGGCTCAGTCGGTTAAGCATCCGACTTTGGCTCAGGTCACGATCTGAGGGTTCATGAGTTGGAGCCCTGCCTCGGGCTCTGTGCTGACAGCTCAGAGCCTGGAGCCTGCTTCAGATTCTGTGTCTCCCTCTCTCTCTGCCCCTCCCTAGCTCACCCTCTCTCTCTCTCTCACTCTCACTCTCTTGCTCTCTCTCTGTCAAAAACAAATAAACTTAAAAAAAAAAAAATGTGCAAACGAACTCCCCCTGTCCCACCTCTAGCCAAAGCTACACAAAGGGGAACTTTACCTGGGAAAGACTGGCAGGTAGATTTTACAATGATGCCCATCCTGGCGGAGGATATGAATAACTCCTGGCTTCACAGATCCTTTTACCGGGCGGATGGAAGCTTTTCCTCGCAGAACTGAAAAAAGCAAAGGAGGGAGTCAAGGGGTCACTTGAGCAGGTGATTCCTAGGTTTGGTCTTCCCTGAACAATGCAAAGTGATAATGGACCAGCATTTGTTTTTAAAATAACCGCTGGGAGGGGCGCCTGGGTGGCTCAGTCGGTTGAGCGTCCGACTTCAGCTCAGGTCACGATCTCGCGGTCCGTGAGTTCGAGCCCCGCGTCCGGCTCTGGGCTGATGACTCAGAGCCTGGAGCCTGCTTCCGATTCTGTGTCTCCCTCTCTCTCTGCCCCTCCCCCGTTCATGCTCTGTCTCTCTCTGTCTCAAAAATAAATAAATGTTAAAAAAAAATTTTATTAAAATAAAATAAAATAAAATAATAAAATACAATACAATACAATACAATACAATACAATACAATACAATACAATACAATACAATACAATAAAATAACCGCTGGGTAACAGGTCCAGGCTCTAGGGATACAATGGAAGCTACATGCTGCCCGGAGGCCACGATCATCCTGGAAAGGTTGGAAGATGTAACAGAACTTTAAAGAAAAGTTTAGCTAAAGCTTTCAAAGAACTCAGGAGAACTGGTCAAGGCTGCTCCCCAAAGCTTTAACTGGAGTTAGGGCAGCCTCAAAGGGAAGGCCTGCACCACGCACATCTGGAGATGCGGATGGCCTTTTCCAAGCAGCTGAGGGAACCTTCATTTGCCCAAATACTGAGACTAAACAAGCAATAAACCACATAATTCAACCAGGGACTGCTGTGGCCGCCCTCAACAATTATGCAAATAGGAGCCTCCCTTTATCAAAGGAAATTAAACTCCATCCTTAATGAGGCAAGCGACTGGGTGTACTTGAACACCTGGCAATGAGGGTCAGCTCGGGATCAGCTCAGCCCTGTCTGGACAGGACCCCACTTGGTGCTGTTAACCACCTACTCTTCTCTTGAGCTACAAGATGTGGCTCCCTGGATTCAACAGTCTCAGGAAGCCCGCAGAGCCAAGTCAAGATGTTCCTGAAGCTTATCCGTGTGAGCTGCTGACGGACCTAAAGTTCCTGTTCAAGAGGCAGTAATTGTCAGACAAACACATCTTTGCTCAGATGCTCGGTTGTGCACTGCGAAACTGCGTTAAGTATTGAGGATAATCTTTTTGTGGCCAACAGTAACAGCTGTAATCCTAACCTTCTTCTGTCGCTCGGGGACCAATGTATTCAGTCGATACGTTAACCTGCTAGTAAAATTTGCCTCTTCTGGGATGCAACAGTCCCATATAAATCACACGATCCGGCAGGGATATGAAAAACTGCAGCCCAAACCGTCTAACCCCAAAATTTACACTTGTGGGAGCAAGGGATCTTCACTGCTCTAACCCCTGACAGCAGGAAGTAGCTACAGAAGACTGACCTCCACCTTTTAAGAATGAAGAGGAGAATATCTCAAGGGGGCACTTTGTAGGCAGATAGGGTTAGGGGGTCGTTGGAAAAAGGAAGACGAGACATAGCCTTCTTAACATAAGAGACGAACGAAAGGGGCGCCTGGGGGGCTCAGTCAAGCGTCCAACTTCGGCTCAGGTCCTGATCTCGTGGTCTGTGAGTTCGAGCCCCGTGTCGGGCTCTGTGCTGACCACTCGGAGCCTGGAGCCTGCTTCCGATGCTGTGTCTCCCTCTCTCTCTGCCCCTCCCCTGCTCATGCTCTGTCTCTGTCTCTCAATAATAAATAAACATTTTAAAAAAAGAGAGAGAGAGAGAGATGAACGAACATCACTTCCACCAACCTCTCAAGAATGCATTTCCCCTACCGCTCTGGACTCGTGTATGTGGCTTCTAGATCTCTATCAGGTTTAAAACCCTACCCTGCCTGGTTCCCAACCTGACATTCACACTGACCTGTTGGCTTTGTTACCCTCGCTTGAGAACAGGGGCATCTGTAAGCTTCATCTCGGAAATATGGTGTGCGTCCGTCTTAGCGATCTGGGGAAAGTGTGTTCATTCTGTCCCCATAGGCTAGAAACATACCTGTGGGGTAGAACCACGGACCTGGGTAAGGTCACGTGGGGTTGAGGCATACAGAGCATGCCCTCTAGGGTTACAGGAGAGCAATGACAATTATAAACCTGAGTCATGGGGACTTTAGGTTCTGTACCACTATTCACTCTGCGAAAGGGAACGTGTGTTTTGGCTTCAGAAACCAGCATATGAAGAGGGACAGGCAGGCAGGACAGTAGTATTTTAAGTCATCTACCCACCATGACGTGTTTGCTTCTGGCAAATCGTTCTGTTTGCTTTCCTAAGATTCTGCCGAGCAATTCCTTCGAAACCAGTTTCTCATTGCGTAATGGCATGAGGAAAGGGTCGCGGTGCATTATGTTTCTAAAGGAAGATTATAAGAGGGACGGTACGCCAGGAGCCTAATTATATCAAAAAGAAGAGCTTCAAGGGCATGAGCACGGACACAGGTGGAAGAGGGCTGCACGTGGAAATTATTGCAAGTGGTTACCTTTTCACGCCTTCTCGTATCTCCCAACGTTCAAAATATCAACCGATCATTTACATGAGCGGAGGACGGCACCTGTCAAAAACAAATCCGTGTGTTGACACGCCCCCTCCGGCAGTTCAGTGACGGTGTGTTCACGAGTGGTGCCGCCCGGGGTTCCGACGTCAGAAGACTTGGGTTTTTATGCCAGCTCAGCCCCGTTTATTAGCCACTTACAGATAACATTTGCTTTATCGGCCCCAGGGTTTTTCCACTTATAAAACTAGGAGTAGTTGGCTTTGTATAACTCACGGGGTGAGTGTAAGCTTCCAGATTTTAGAACAAGGTAAAGTATCAGAAACCTAGATAAACGAATGGGCAACATGCAGGTGACAGACGCCACGTTCTCCGGGTGGCCCCCGCGGATGTTACTTTTCAGCCTGCCTTCCCTGCTCCTCTGGTAACCTGGCTGTTAAACTGAGAGGTTCTCTGAGGCCTTAACCCGAGACCTCCTCCTCTTCCCCACCTCTCTCTCTCTCTCTCCCTACGTGATTCACTCATTCCTAAGACTTCAGTTTCCGCTGGTGCAAATGACTCACAGGTTGATGTCTCCAGCCCAGACCTGAAATGTGAGATTCCATATGACATAGGAGAACCTGGCTTTCTCACGGGCGCCTCGAACCTAATGCATCCAAAATTAAACTTTCCGGATCCCACCACAACAAAGCTGGCCCTCTTCACGGTTCTTTTCTGTGAGATGGCCACCAGCTCCCGGCCAGATGTGCAAACAGAAACGTGGGGTGGGGAGGGAATCCCTAACTCTTCCCTTTCCCTCATCCCCCATACCCATTCCATTACCATTTTACATCCCAGATATCTCCAGAACCTTTACCCTTCATGTTTTCCCTGCCATGACTGTAGTCCAAACCACCGCTGTCTCTTACCTGCATTATGGCCACAGCTCCAAACTAGGATTCCTACATCTGTTAGTTCTTCCCTCCAGTCCACTCTCCATATTGCATCCAGGGAAAGGTTTCTTAAAAATCACCGTCACTGATGGGGTGCCTGGGTGGCTCAGTTGGTTCAGCGTCCCTCTCTTGATTTCAGCTGGGGTCGTGGTCTCAGTGTCATGGGATCAAGGCCCACATCAGCCTCCGTGTTGAGCATGGAGCCTGCCGAAGGCTCTCTTTCTTTCTCCCTCTGCTCCTCTCCCCGGCTCATACACACTCTCTCTCTCTCTAAAATAAAATGACATAAATTTTAAAAATAAATAAAATCTTTAAAATAAGATAAAATGAGCCTCTTGTAGGCATCATATAAGTATTATTTTTTAATCCAGTTTAATGACCTCTGCCTTTGGCAATGCGGGAGAAGGAGTGGAGTGCGAATGGGGGGGGGGGGAGGAAGAAAGCTAGTGGATTTCATTAATGGGATAAGTATAATAAGCATAAAATATGTGTAAGGACTTGCCTTCATCTTCCAGAAACTCTGGATGCCTGCCAGGAACCCAGTGGTTCCAAACGTGTGGTCTGGACTCCTGGGGCCCAGGGAGACCCTTTCAGGGAGTGTGTGAGGTCAAAATTATTTTCATGTTATTACTAGGATATTATTCACATTTTTCACTCTGTTGACATTGGCACTGGTGATGCAGAAGCAATAGTGGGTGAAACTACAGGGGGCTTAAATAAAGGCAATATTACCGAGTTGCACTAGCAGTCACAGGGCTCTCACGCACAAAGAGATCTAAAAATAAATAAATAGGGGCGCCTGGGTGGCTCAGTCGGTTAAGCACCCAACTTGGGCTCACGTCATGATCTCGTGGTTCGTGAGTTCGAGCCCCACATCGGGCTCTGTGATACCAGCTCAGAGCCAGGAAACTGCTTCTAATTCTGTGTCTCCCTCTCTCTCTCTCTGCCCCTCCCCCACTCACACTCTGTCTCTTTCTCTCTCTCTCTAATATGAGTAAACATTAAAAACTGTTTTAAGGGGCGCCTGGGTGGCTTGGTCGGTTAAGCGTCCGACTTCGGCTCAGGTCATGATCTCACGGTCCGTGAGTTCAAGCCCCGCGTCGGGCTCTGTGCTGACAGCTCAGAGCCTGGAGCCTGCTTCGGATTCTGTGTCTCCCTCTCTCTCTGCTCCTCCCCTGTTCATGCTCTGTCTCTCTCTGTCTCAAAAATAAATAAACGTTAAAAAAAAAATTAAAAACTGTTTTAAGTTTATTTATTTATTTTGAGAGAGAGAGAGAGAGAGAACAGGGGAGGGCAGAGAGAGAGAGAGAGAGAGAGAGAGAGAGAGAGAGAGAGAGAATCCCAAGCAGGCTTCCATGCTGTCAGTGCAGAGCCTGACTTGGGGCTTGATCCCACGAACTGTGAGATCATGACCTGAGTGGATGGAGATCAAGAGTCAGATGCTTAACCGACTGAGTCACCCAGGTGTACTTTGTATAGTACCTCTTAATTGAGATTTGTCTCATGCTCTTCTCCTGATTACACTGGGGTTATGGGGAGGTTTTGGAGGAAGACTTTAGAGGTAAAGTGCCATTCTCACTGCATCCTCTCAAGAGCATGAACAATCAACAGCACGCATCACTGTTGTTGTCACTCTTGACTACCTGGCTGGGATGCTGTTTGTCAGTTTTCACCACAACACCACTTATTGAACGGTCTCCTTTTTAACTGAAATGTTTAGTCCGTTTACACTTATTGTGATTATTGATATGGTTGTCTAACTCTATCTTCTTGGTATTTGTTTTCCCTCTTCCCTTCTACTTTTTCTTCCTTTGTTTCTACTTTTCTGCCTTTCTTTGAGTTATCTCAATATTTTCAGTGCTCAATCTTATTTCCTCTATTGGCATCTTAGTCGCAATTCTTGTTATTATATTTTGAGTGATTTTTCTAACACTAACAATATGTGTCCTTATTAATAGATCAGGGGGCACCTGGGTGGCTCAGTCGGTTAAGCATCCGACTTCAGCTCAGGTCATGATCTCACGGTCCGTGAGTTCGAGCCCCGCGTCGGGCTCTGGGCTGACGGCTCAGAGCTTGGAGCCTGCTTCCGATTCTGTGTCTCCCTCTCTCTCTGCCCCTCCCCCGTTCATGCTCTGTCTCTCTCTGTCTCAAAAATAAATAAACGTTAAAAAAAAAATTATTAATAGATCAGGTTTGGGTGCCTGGGTGGCTCAGTCAGGTGAGCGTCCGACCTCAGCTCAGGTCATGATCTCACGTTTCGCGAGTTTGAGCCCCACGTCAGGCTCTGTGCTGACAGCTCCGAGCCTGGAGCCTGCTTTGGATTCTGTGTCTCTCTCTCTCTGTGCCCCTCCCACGCTCGCACACACGCACATGCACACTCTCTCTTTCAAAAATAAATAAACATTAAGAAAATATTTTAGGGGCGCCTGGGTGGCGCAGTCGGTTAAGCGTCCGACTTCAGCCAGGTCACGATCTCGCGGTCCGGGAGTTCGAGCCCCGCGTCAGGCTCTGGGCTGATGGCTCAGAGCCTGGAGCCTGTTTCTGATTCTGTGTCTCCCTCTCTCTCTGCCCCTCCCCCGTTCATGCTCTGTCTCTCTCTGTCCCAAAAATGAATAAACGTTGAAAAAAAAATTTTTTTTAATAAATAAATAAATAAATAAATAAAAATAAAAAATAAAAAAAAGAAAATATTTTAAAGAGAGAAAACATAGTCTTTTGTATTTACCTACTTTTTTATCGTTTCTGGCGCTCTTCATTTTTTCCTGCCGTTCTGAGTTTCTACTTCATTATCATATCTCTCAAACCTGAAGGACATTTATTATTTTTCATTGTGCAGTTCGTTTAGCAACAAATTCTCTCAGCTTTTATCTGAAAATGCCTTTATTTTTTTCTCACTTCCACAAACATTTTGTTTTTTAAGTAGGTTCTATACCAAGCATGGGGCCCAAACTCACGACCCTGAGATCAAGAATCACGCGCTCCATTGACCGAACCAGCCAAGCACCCCTCAAAGAATATTTTTTGATAGATACAGAATTCGAGGGTGGCCATTGCTTTTCCGAACTTTAAAAATATTTTGCTGTTTTCCTCTGGCCTCCATAATCTCTGATGAGAAGGGAATGGGTCCTTCTTTTCCTAGTCCCTGAATATGTATTTTCCTCTGGCTACTACAAAGGTCTTTTTATCTTCAGTTTTCAGAGGTTTATGATGTGCTGAAGTTAGATAGACAGGGAGGGAGGGAGACAGAGATCTGTCTTACTGGCTTTACTGAGCTTCTTAGGTCCATAAGTTGGTGTTTTTCAGCAAATTTGGGGAGTTTTCAGTCATTGTTTCTTCAAATGCTTTTTTTCTGCCCACATTTCACTCACTTCTCCCTCCTCCTGGGCCTTGAAGTACATGCATATTAGATTGTTTGACATTGTCCCCCATGTCTCTGAGGCTCTGCTCAATTTTCTTTAATCCCTTTTCTGTGGTTTCTCAAACTGATCTGTCTTTAAGTTTATTGGCTCTTTTATCATCTCTAATCTGCTGCTAAGCCTTTCCACTACATTTTTTGTTCCCATTATTTTTCTTTTCAATTCTAGAATAGAATTCTAGAATATCTAGAATATCAATAGATATCTAGAATATCAATTCTAGAATATCTAGGGGCACCTGGGTGGCTCAGTCAGTGAAGTGTCTGACTCTTGATTTCAGCTCAGGTCATGATCCCAGGGTCATGGGACCGCATCCACGTGGAGCATGGAGCCTGCTCAAGATTCTCCCTCTCTGCCTCTGGCCCCCTCTCCTGCTCATGCTCTCTCTTTAAAATAAAATTTGAAAACATTTCAGATAAAGCATTAATAAGCAAAGTGTACAAAGAGCAACATCAAACTGATAAAAAAGAAAACTTGTATAAAAATGAGAAAGGGAGGGGCACTTGAGTGGCTCCGTTGGCTAAGCATCTGACTCTTTTTTTTTTTTTTTTTTTTTTTTTAATTTTTTTTTTTTCAACGTTTATTTATTTTTGGGACAGAGAGAGACAGAGCATGAACGGGGTGGGGGGGCAGAGAGAGAGGGAGACACAGAATCGGAAACAGGCTCCAGGCTCCGAGCCATCAGCCCAGAGCCCGACGCGGGGCTCGAACTCACGGACCGCGAGATCGTGACCTGGCCGAAGTCGGACGCTTAACCGACGGCGCCACCCAGGCGCCCCTAAGCATCTGACTCTTGATTTGGGTTCAGGTCATGATCTTGCGGTTCATGGGTTCGAGCCCCGCGTCAGGCTCGGCACTGACGGCACAGAGCCTGCTTGGGGTTTTCTCTCTCCCTCTCTCTCTCTCTCTCTCTGCCCCTCCTCCACTCACTCTCACTCTCTCACAAAAATAAACAACTTTTTTTAAAAATGAGAAAAGGATGGGGCGCCTGGGTGGATCAGCTGGTGAAGCATCCCACTTCGGCTCAGGTCATTGTCTCACGGTTCATGAGTTTGAGCCCCACTTCGGGCTCTGTGCCGACAGCTCAGGGCCTGCTGTGGATCCTCTGTCTCCCTCTGTCTCTCTACCCCTCCCCTCCTCACTCAAAAATAAACATTTAAAAACAAACAAACAAAAACAAACACCATGTGTCTTGAAAAACAACGAGGAAAGGAAATGAATGGGCAATTCATGGGCTGATAAATGTGAAAATAAAGATAAGCATATAAAATGATGAATGCCCAAGAATGAAGTATAATATAAAATATACATTAAAATAATAAAATATTGATAGTATAATGTAGGAAAGAGGACGGGGAAATAGGTACACTGTGAGAGTACAGATCAGTATTGCCAACTCATCAAGATTCTAAATGTATGTATTCTAAATCCCAGCTCTCATGTTTCCAGGAATCTATCCTACAGAAATAACAGCAGGACCACAAAAATGCTTGGATCAGCAAAAAAATTGGAAAGAACCCAAATGCTTACCAGTAAGAGTATATATAAATAGAGTGCATGCATATATCAGAACACTAAGCATCCATTTAAAAAATGAAGTAGACTTAAATTGCCTATGTCCACAGGACAATGTTGAGAATTAGAAGTGAATTAGAAAACAAAAGAAACAGTAAAATACTAGCTATATGTGTGTGTGCATACACATATACATAAGAATCTGGTCAGTCAGGTACACATCAAACTTAATTCTAAAGGATAGGAATCGGGGCGCCTGGGTAGCTCAGGCGGTTAAGCACCCGACTCTTGATCTCAGCTCAGGTCGTGATCTCACGGTTGACGAGTTCAAGCCCTGATTCAGGCTCTACGCTGACAGTGTAGAGCCTGCTTGGAATTCCCTCTCTCCCTCTCACCTGCCTGTGCTCTTTCTCGCTCTCTCAAATAAATAAACATTTAAAAATAAATAAAGAGTGGGAATTGAAGGGGGAACAGAAGAACGCTTACTTTTTATTTTATATACTTCTGTATTGTTTGAGTCTGTTGCAAAAAATATTTCACTTTTGGGTTTCTTTTTAAATTTTTTTTCAATGTTATTTTGTTTTTGAGAGAAAGAGAAACAGAGTGAGCAGGGGAGGGGCAGAGAGAGACGGAGACACGAATCCAAAGCAGGCTCCAGGCTCCGAGTTGTCAGCACTGAGCCCGACTCGGGGCTCGAACTCATGAACTGCGGGATCATGACCTGAGCCAAAGTCAGACACTTAACCGACTGAGCCACCCAGGCACCCCACAAAACATTTCAGTTTTGTAATTTAAAAACAATTTGTGTGGGGGCGCCTGGGTGACCCAGTCGGTTAGGTGTCTGACTCTTGGTTTCAGCTCAGGTCATGATCTCGTGGTTCGTGGGTTTGAGCCCCACATGGGGCTCTGCGCTGACAGTGTGGAGCCTGCTTGGGATTCTCTCTCTCTCCTCTTCTCTCTCTCTCTCTCTCTCTCTCTGCCCCTCCCCCAGCTCGTGCTCGCACATGCATTTTCTCTTTCTCAAAATAAATAAATACACTTAAAAATAAATACATAAATAAATAAATAATAAAACGATTTGTGTGTGTAAGATTAGATGGACTATTCCAGTCTACTACTACTGCTGAGGTCCTTTAACGTCTCAGCAGCGGGCATGACTGCCACCTGGTGGTCACCTACAGCCATGGTAAATTGCCTAGCTGAGGGTTTTTCAACCTCCGCACAATTGTCATTTGGAGCCAGATAAATGGGGGGGAGGGGGGGGGAGGTCTGTCCCGTGCATTGTAGGATGTTCAGTAGCATCCCTTGCCTCTATGTTCTAGATGCCAGTGACATCCTGTCTCCAAGTTGTGACAACTGAAAAGGTCTCCAGACTAGTAATTGTCCCTCCCAGGAGATAGGGCAAAAAACCACCCTGGTTGAGAACTCCTGATCTAGAATGGAAATCTCATGAATATACAAAATGTGCTCATTCATTCACTCACAAAATCACAGTAGACAAAATGTCTTTCTGAGATACTTTGTTTTTTTTTTTTAAGTTTATTGATTTACTTTTGAGAGAGAGAGAATGAGAGAGCAGGGTAGGGGCAGAGAAAGAGGGAGGCAGAGAATCCCAAGCAAGCTCTGAGCTATCAGCGCAGAGCCCGACACGGGGCTTGAGCTCACGAACCATGAGATCATGACCTGAACTGGAACCAACAGTCAGCCGCTCAATCACCTGACCCACCCGGGTGCCCCTCTGAGATACTTCCTAACGTCAGTTGGGATCAGTGATCTCTTACCTGTGGTTGCTCTCACACAGAATTCTTTGCACAGCTTTGTGATATTCTGAGGTTTCAGTTCAGTAGGAGGAAAAGCGATTCTCATCCAGCGAATCCCCAAGTGCCTCAGGCAAAGCCTGGTGCACACGTCCCGTACTCCACTCACAGACCTATGGCAGGAAATCACAGCAGCCCCAGCCCAGTGCTCCAGTCAGTAAGTGCCACCAGTCAGTCAGTAAGCCGGTCCCCTCCTGTCCCTCACTCAGCCCACTGATATCCCCCCTCTGGAATCATCTCTCTGTCCACTAGACCCATGGCATTACTCCCTTATGGTCTATATGTCACCAAGAAGTATTTGGGGGAAAAAACGTCTGTAGATGGGCTGCCTGGGTGGCTCAGTCGGTTGAGCATCTGACTTCGCTCAGGTCACGATCTCGCGGTCCGTGAGTTCCAGCCCCGCGTCGGGCTCTGGGCTGACAGCTCAGAGCCTGGAGCCTGCTTCAAATTCTGTGTCTCCCTCTCTCTCCCTCTGCCCCTCTGCCCCACTTACTCTCTGTCTCTCTCCCTCTCTCTCAAAAACAAACATTATAATTTTTTTTAATTCAGCTCTGCTATTGACTAACACCCCCCCCCAAAAAAACACACACACAGAAACAAAAACATAAAGCAAACATGGCCTGAGCATATTATTTAATCTCTCCAGACCTCTATCTCCTTGTTTATAAAACACAAGATCTATACTAGATATCTGAAGTTCCCTTTCAGTTCTAAAATCTATGCTTAGAGAGGACTGGAAATGAGCCACTATACGCTTTGCTATTCCTACTGAAATATAAGTATTTTCTCCAGTAAGGATTTTCCTGTATACAATTAGGCTGGTGTTACTGGAGTCTTTTGTATACTTACTTAAGTTCCAGGATTTGGTGTCCTATAAAATCCACAATGCTAAGCATAGAATTCCAAGCCATAGCTTCACAATACATTGATTGTATTTCTAGAGTTTGTTGTTTGTGCCAGTGTGCGTTATCAGATATCAATAATCCATGGGTAGACATTGTCCCAAATATTCCCACTTTCATTATATTTACATGTTCTGTTTTATTAACATCACACGTGCATTGTCTGATGCAGATTAAGGTGAACCGAACACAGAAGGCTTTGCTGTATTTTTAGGATTTCCCTGGGGTGAATCTGCAGATGTAGAGTAAAAGCCTAGCGACGACGGGTCCCTGCAAATTCACGGCCTTTTTAAAGTTTCTTTTCGGTGTGAATTCTCCCACGAAGAGTGAATGAAGCTAAGACCAGAGGCTTTGGCACCTTTGCTGAGTTCACATCCTTCTCTCTGGTGTGAGTGATGGAGTGAAGAGTAACAGGTGTGTCACAGCCAAGGGTCCTCCACTTTTAAGATATTCGCAGGGTTTCTTTGCCGTGTGGATTATTTTATATCAATTAGGTTTCAGTGATTACTGGGGGCTCTTCCATACTTACTACACTATATGGCTTCTCTCTAGCAAAAGTTTTTTTTAAGTTTATTTATGGGGGAGGGGGACGGCGCTGGGGGCCAGAGAGGGAGGGAGGGAGGGAGAGAGAGAGAGAATTCCAAGCAGGCTCCGCCCTGTTAGCGCAGAGCCGACGGGGGGACTTGAGCTCACAAACCGTGAGCTCACTAACGGTGAGACCGTGACCTGAGCCAAGATCAAGAGTCTGACACTCAATCCACTGGGCCACCCCGGCACCCCTAGCATGAGTTTTGGTGTAGAGTAAGATATCTGTCTATATCTATATCTAGACCTACATATATAAAATGGCTGAGAGCTATGCACATATATCATGGCTCGTACGTTATGCGCTATATAAAGAATATATAATGACCGAGCATTACCTTATATTTGGGAGCTAAGCAGCAGTACTGGATTTTAAACCCAACGTTAAAATTACAGTGCTAAAAAAAAAAAAAAACAAAAACACATTACATTCCTAGCATTTGTGCAATTTGGGGCTTTCATGAGGACAACTGTTAATTGCCTGAAACCTCTCTTGAACAAACGACTTCTCTGCATCTTTCCTGAAGTGTTCCTATACATTTCTAACCAGTTCCTATTATCTTCACGGTCTTCTTCTTTTTTTCATTTAATGTACTTTTATTGAAAATGCCAGTAGAGTTAACATACAGTGTTATGTTAGTTTCAGGTGTTCACAGTCTTTTTCAAACATGGAGCCCAAAGAGACGTTCCCCAGAACCTTTCCACTACTATTTTCTCCTCTATGGGACTCCAGGGGGGCACGATTCATACAGATTATGGTGCGACTGTCACTTGGATTCTTTAACAGTGGTCCTGCTAACAGGATCAGCTGGAGTTAGAAAATAGAAGCTGTTTGAGAGTATGGGTTATGGAGACACTCAGGAAAATTTCAAAGTATCTGAAACACCTACGAAATGCTGCCCTTTTTTTCCTCGTGGTTAAGTAGATGGAACTGACAGAATGTGACTAATAACTATTTTTTTTTAACATTTATTTTTGAGAGACAGAAAGAGATGGAGTGTGAGCAGGGGAGGGGCAGAGCGCGAGGGAGACACAGGATTTGAAGCAGGATCCAGGCTCTGAGCTGTCAGCACAGAGCCCGATGCGGGGCTTGAGCTCACAAACCATGAGATCATGACTGGGGCCAAAGTTGGATGCTCAACCGACTGAGCCACCCAGGCACCCCATCTCTTTTTCTGATAAAATAGAAAACCCCCCCAGTGGTGTGTTAGAGCCATCGGCACCACTCCCAAGAGCCAATCACGCCCATTTCTTCCCAACTCAGTGCTATTGGTAACTTGAAATCAGGCATGAGGGGACTATTTGCACCCCAGAAAATGGCAAATACTACAAATCAGTCTCTCCCCACTATCCCTCCTGAGAGCTACTCATCGAAAATTTACCAGCACACCAGTGGGTATACAGAGTGCCACATGTGCCTCTCAGTGAGAGAGGCCACATCTTTGCAACGAAGAACATGTAAAATCAAGATCCCCCAGCTTCTATATGTGGAGTCTAAAAAACAAAACAAATGGGTGCCCAGGTGGCTCAGTCGGGTAAGTGCCCGATTCTTGATTTCGGCTCAGGTCATGATCTCACTGGTTCATGTGAGCCCTGCCTTGGGCTGTGTGCTAATAGCACGGAGCCTAGTTCTCTCTCTCCCTCTCTCTTTGTCCCTTCCCCACTCACTCTCTCTCTCTCTCTCTCTCTCTCTCTCTCTCAAAATAAATAAATACACTTAAAAAAATACAAATCAACAGGGGTGCCTCCATGAGTTTGAGCCCCGCGTTGGGCTCTGTGCTGACAGCTAGGAGCCTGGAGCTTGCTTCAGATTCTGTGTCTCCCTCTCTCTCTGCCCCTCCCCTGCTCATGCTCTGTCTCTCTCTCTCTCAAAAATAAATAAAAACATATGTTTATTTAAAAACACAAATGTTTTTAAGTGGGGGAGGGGCAGAGAGAGAGGGAGACACAGAATCCGAAGCAGGTTCCAGGCTCCAAGCTGTCAGCACAGAGCCTGACGTGGGGGCTCGAACCCACGAACCATGAGATCATGACCTGAGCCGAAGTCAGACGCTCAACTGACGGAGCCACCCAAAGTTTTTTAAAGTTTCCCTAGCTTCAAATCCTCTAAAATGGAAGCACGCTTGGTTTATTATGTTCCTAAAAAAATAATCAGGAAGTTTGTCCCCCAGGGTCTAAATAAGGTGAAAGAACATGGTCACTGAAATTATCCTAACTTGCCATTTCTGCCCTCTGTGAACAAGAAGAGATGAAAACACTCTTCCCCTTGGCCTAGATCCTACCCTCATGGTTGCCTGGCCTATCCACTGAGATACCCTTGTCACAACCGGTCCTTCCATTTTCTTCCCCCATTGGCTAAGGGTGCAACACCAGCTGTGGGGGAAGGTAAACAGGTGACTTCTGGGTGGGCAACCTGACAACAGGTGTTCAAAATATGGGTACAATTTGACCAACAAATTCCATTTCTGGGACGTTACCTTAAAGATACAATCAGTTAGGGGCACCTGGGTAGCTCAGTCAGTTAAGCATCCAACTCTTGATTTCAGCTCAGGTCATGATCTCACGGTTCATGGGATCGAGCCCCGAGACATGCTCTGTGCTGACAGAGTGGAGCCTACTTGGGATTCTCTCTCTCCTTCTCCCTGCCCCTCCCCCACTTGTGTCACACAGGCTCTTTCTTTCTCTCTCTCAAAATAAACATGTAAAATGAAAAGATGCAATCCGTTATATCGCAAAGATGTACAGAAGTACCGGGCAGTTAACACTCCCAAAGCAAACCTCAACCAATGAGGAATGGAAGTTGGTGAATATATATCCAGCTTCCTGGACCCTCGTTGGGACAAGTCTGAGATGCGTTCTACACAATCTCTCAGGGGGTCCCCAGAGGCACTGAGCCTCAATGGTCATCTGCTCATTAACTGCCCTTTATAGACTTTTCTACCTGTTTCACTTCCCCAGTCCCTCACCATGCTTGTTAGGATCACCTCCAAATTAACTATTTACCTCCAAACACTTGTCCAAGTCAACTTTGGGGGAAGTCCATGCTAATACTGTGTGTGTGTGTGTGCACGTGTGTGTGTGTTTAAACCCAAACCACTAAGTTATTCATGGGTCCTCATACTGACTTATCTTTCTCCTCACCACACACACACCCAGGAAAAAAATAAGAAGGAAAAAAATGGGGGGGCCCCTGGGTGGCTCAGTTGGTTAAATGTCTGACTCTTGATCTCGGCTCAGGTCATGATCTCAGGGTTCGTGAGTTCGAGCCCCACGTCAGGCTACGCACTGTCCACCGTGTAGAACCTGCCTGGGATTCTCTCTCCCTCTCTCTCTCTGTCCTTCCCCACTCACACTCTTTCTCTCTCAAAAATAAACTTTAAGGGGCGCCTGGGTGGCGCAGTCGGTTAAGCGTCCGACTTCAGCCAGGTCACGATCTCGCGGTCCGTGAGTTCGAGCCCCGCGTCAGGCTCTGGGCTGATGGCTCAGAGCCTGGAGCCTGTTTCAGATTCTGTGTCTCCCTCTCTCTCTGCCCCTCCCCCGTTCATGCTCTGTCTCTCTCTGTCCCAAAAATAAATAAATGTTGAAAAAAAAAAATTAAAAAAAAAAATAAACTTTAAGAAAAAAAAAAAGGAAAGAAGGAAAAAATGAGGGTTATCTTTTAAAGCATTACTCAATACAAACTAGTCTGTAAAGTTTTGTAAAGTTACAGACCAGACCCCACCCATCCCTGAGTGAGGCCCACCGTGGGCTTAAGGCCAAGCTGGCATTCTTGGTAGACAGATCTTTGGGTTATTGTGCAAACCCAGCATGATTGTGGGGTGCAGGGGCTGTTTGTCTTGGGGGCTGATTGCCTTCAAGAGACAAAACATTGGTAGCCTCAATGCTCATCATCTTAGGTTGATTTCTGGCCTAGAAAGGGTCTTTTTGGCTAGGGCCAGCCCACGGTGATCCCTGCAGTCTCTGAAGGCCTGCAGCCCATACAATGGCTAAAATATGGCATGTTATGCCAACTACTCACTTTGAAGTGGGCCAGGCTCCTAACAGGGCCTGGCGATCCAACCTGGCTAATCACTGGGAGGAGGGAAACTGAGGCAGGAGGCAGATACCTGGGTTTGCAGAGGGATAGGTTCAGCCCAGTCCCCAAATACCCCTACCCCAAGCTATCAAGGTGTGCAGCAGGAAGGAGCTACGCTGCCAGGGGGTGGGACACAACCCAGGCTCCCTCTGGGGTGTTGTTCCCTTCCCCTGTGTTGTAAGGATCCCTCCTGCCCGGGAGGTTGTTCTTCAAAGGGTGCTGGACCCAAAGTGGCCACGGTCAAGTGCTCCCACCCCAACGGCCTGTTACAGGGTCGTCCCTTGGAGGAAGGGGAACCATGCCCCTTCCCTCCGTCTCTGCAATGGGGGGACATTTACCCGGGAAGCAACTGTGTGGCTTCCTAGCCAATCAGCAGGTGTAGTGTTTCCTCCCCGCCCCCCTCCTACCCTCCTAGTCCCCGTTTGGTCTCCATGACAACTCCCAAATGTCCCTCAGTACCTGCCCCCTCCCCCCCCCCCCCCCCCCCCCCCCCCCCCGTGCGGTCAAGTCAATGTCAAAGAGCAGCTACACCAAAACAGGAAAGGCAGGAGAAAGGTGATTAATTTCTGTCTTTATCACCTAAACAGGTAGGGCTGTCTAAGGGGAAAAGGGTTTCACGCCTCCACCTGGTTCGTGAACGAGAGATTACAGTGAGAAAGGTTGGGTTCGTCCAGAAACAGGAACAAGACGCCAGTGAACTAAGTGCGTGTGAGCATTCCCAAGAAAGAAAACCTGAGGACACATTTTAAAAGTGAACAATTGGGGCGCCTGGGTGGCGCAGTCGGTTAAGCGTCCGACTTCGGCCAGGTCACGATCTCGCGGTCCGTGAGTTCGAGCCCCGCGTCGGGCTCTGGGCTGATGGCTCGGAGCCTGGAGCCTGTTTCCGATTCTGTGTCTCCCTCTCTCTCTGCCCCTCCCCCGTTCATGCTCTGTCTCTCTCTGTCCCAAAAATAAATAAACGTTGAAAAAAAAAATTTTTTTTTAAAAAAAGTGAACAATAATCACTGGCAACTCTTTTTCCGGGTCCACAAGGAAAGCGGGCTAAAGGGATACAAAAAAGAAATCTCCTCCCCAAATAGCAGAGAAGTTGGACAACCTTTATAGCCAACATAGAAAGCAAAGAGCCTTTCGTGAGAGGGAGGGGAACTAAAGCATTAAAAGACACTGCCTGCAACTTGGATCAGCTTTGGAGGAAAGGACTCCCCTAACTCATCTGTGATTTTCAAGCCTTTTCCTCCTCTGTTGGAGACCTTTCCCCTCCTCAGGGGATAATGACATAAATCCGCACAACACTGGATTAGGAATAATTTCGAAGCATCACAGGAAGCACAGGCCATACTCTTAAAATGACGAGAAATAAAAGGAAAACAAATCTCAAGGATTTCTGCGTTCTTTTCCTAATTTCTTGGAACTCATCTCTGGCCTCTTGAATTTACGCCACAGAGATGCCTCTGAATCCCTTCTCATGTGTGGTTATTGCTAGGTCAATCATCAAGTACAAAGGAGGGCTGGGGGCACGATTCAGAAGGCTCTCTTCAGAAAGAACAATCAGTACTCTTTTTTTTTTTTTTTTTTTTTTGAAATGCAGGGCTTGAACTCACAATCCTGAGATCAAGACCTGAGCTGAGATCAAGAGCCCAATGCTTAACCAACTAAGCCACCCAGCCCCCTGCCTCTACCCTTAAGAGGCCCCTGACCTTGTCACAGTCATGAGTCGTAAGGACCATGTAGGAGCTGTCAAAAACATTGGCCTCTCTAAAAAGGGCTAGTTAAGTAAATTTGGGCTGTTCTATCCAAGGAAAACCACTCTCTGATTTTCCAGTATGCTATTTAATACCTTATTACACTTACAGCAGTTGCCTAAGTAGGCATCATAACCTGGATTATATTAGAGAGGGCACCTTGGTCCAGAACATTCTCCTTTGGAGTCTGGATAGGAACAAATCCCAGACAAGACTGTCCCATCCAATGAGGCTCCCTTCGGATGGTATCTTTTTTTTTTTTTTTTTAATGTTTATTTCTGAGACAGAGAGAGACAGAGCATGAGTGGGGGAGGGCAGAGAGAGAGGGAGACACAGAATCCGAAGGAGGCTCCAGGCTCTGAGCTGTCAGCACAGAGCCTGACGCGGGGCTTGAACTCACGAACTGTGAGATCACGACCTGAGCCCAAGTCGGACGCTCAACCGACTGAGCCACCCAGGCGTCCCTGGATGGTATTTAATGTGAAGTGCACTCTCACTCAGAGCTTAGCCTCTAAGCCAATATAGAAGCCCTCTACTCTTGGCAGCTTGACTTCCCTAAGGCTACCAGGTTGTGTAACATGGAGAAAAGCAAGTTCTGAGATCTGTAGTCCCATCCAGTCACTTATGCATCCGCATCCTTACCTAGCAAGTAGTTCCATTAAGTTACCACATGCCCCGGTGACTGGCATGCCCAGCAGCCTTCCTCAACTGATCTCAGGGCCACACATACACCCCACACATGCAAAGAGGCAGCATCGCAAAAGGGTTAAGAGTCTTGAGCCAGACTACCTGAGTTTAAGTCTCAGCTCCACGCCGCTTCTGAGTAGGCCGGTGAATTTCCTTTTCTGAGCCGTGGTTGTCTCATCTAGAAAACAGGGATAAGAGTACCTATCTAAGAACACTGTTGGGAGAAATGAATGAGTTGACGCATAGAGGTGCCTGAACAGTGCCCTGAGTATAAAAAATCTTCACAAGTATTAGCTATTACTGCCAGGGAAATCTTCTGAAAGGGGTTTGGGGAGACCTAAATACAAACAAAAAACAAATGGCAGTTTGGTCATTGACTTCTACCTTACCTTATGCTTGTAAAAGGAAAAGAACGGATTTTTTTTTAATGTTTTTTTTCTTTTTGAGAGAGACAGAACGTGAGTGGGGGAGGGATAGAGAGAGAGGGAGACACAGAATCTGAAGCAGGCTCCAGGCTCCGAGCGGTCAGCACAGAGCCCGACATGGGGCTCGAACTCTCAAACCGTGAGATCATGACCTGAGCCAAAATCAAGAGTTGGACGCTTAACTGAGTGAGCCACCCAGGCGCCCCAATATATAAATTTTTAAAACCATGTGGGGACACCTGGGTGGCTCAGTTGGTTGAGCACCCTACTCCTGACTTTGGCTCAGGTCATGATGCCAGGGCTGTGGGATCAAGCCCTGTGTCGGGCTCCGTGCCGAGCGTGAAGAGCATGAAGCCTGCTTAAGATTCTGTCCCTCTGCCCTGTTCTTGTGCGCTCATGCTCTAAACTTAAAAATTAAAAAAAAAAAAAAAGTGTGCAGGTATTTTGCTTAAAGTCAACAACAAAAGACCTAACATGATAGTTACTTTCCTCACAGGGAGAACTGTGTTAAAGCCAGAGAGAAAGCCCAATACGAAGATCGAACTAAAAATAGATTTTATAGGCATATATGAGGGATATAATGAGTGGCACAGGTTTTCAGAAGAGCAGATTATTTTCAACTGTGGTGGTCAGGGACAAGGTGACACTTTAAGTTGGGTCTTAAAGAAGACTAACTTGCAAATTAAAGAGTGATAATGTAACAACTGCCTCTTTTTTTATTTTTTTAATGTTTATTTTTGAGAGAGAGAGACGGAGTGTGAACATGGGAGGGGCAGAGAGAGAGGAGACACAGAATCTGAAGCAGGCTCCAGGCTCTGAGTTGTCGGCACAGAGCCCAACATGGGGCTTGAACTCACAAACCGTGAGATCGTGACCTGAGCCGAAGCTGGACACTTAACCGACTGAGCCACCCAAGCGCCCCACAACTGCCTCTTGATTAAAAAAACAACAACCCTAAAAAATAGTAATGCCTCCTCAGAAAAGGCAGAAAGTCCTGCTTTAATCAACAAAGATCTGGTCCCGCGATCCTCAAATCAAACCTGGAGTCAACATACAATGAGCTCATCACAATAGTGAAATCTATCCAAGCTTCTTGGAGGAGTTTTGAGATATAACATGTATATTCATTTTCCCTTTATTCAACACAAGTAAGTCAACCATGAGTAGTTTTAACCACATAAATTTGTTTTAACAATATAAACTTGTTCTAAACCAGATTATCTATGATGAGGCCTCTGGAGGTAGGGCAAATGTTTCTCCACAATCCAAACCACTGGCTCCAAAGAAAAGCTTTTGAAAGGACCTTGCTACCTAAGGGGTTATTGAACATTATTTTAAGGGCCCGGTTTCTAATAACAGATACTGTTATGGAGGACTCTTTTCCCTCACCTGGAATTTCTGAAAGGTCCTAAAAAATTCATGTATTTCAATGATTATTTCCAGATGTCACCATTCCGTCAGAGTATTTTGTCTTACAATTTTCGGAAGAAAAAAATCCTTTTTTTTCTCTATCTTCAGTTGTGCTTTTCAGCTCTGAAACTCAAGCCCTGTTGAACTTGAAGCTGTAGCTAACACTATATAAGCACTTTAAGTAGAAGGATAGGAAAGTCAGTGAGAAGGGAGAGTTCAAAGGAGCCCTTTTAGGGAGGACATTATTACTAGGGGTAGGAATAATTGTATAGTAAGGCAAAGATTCATAGAAAGGTCGCTGAATATACGATCCACCATGAGTCGGTTGAACTTGGACACGGCAGTATTCCGGTCAGTACAAGGAGGAGCAATGGGCTCAATTCTGAACTAGAACTCCTTTGCATGTTGGAACAGCCTATCCCTGGGGCCAGGGGAAAAAAAAAATCACTTCCTGGTGACATTAGTCATTTTCAGGTACAGATGAAAATACACACATACACGCACACACAGAAAGTCTGATGGTTGGAGTCTCTTGGGCTACTCCAGGTTTCAGATCAGCGTTTCTTCCTGTGCATTTGTGGTATTCCGGCAGCTAATTCTTTGCAGGAGGAAATGGGAGCATTTTCAGCATTTGGAAAAAAAAAAAAAGGATCACAATTATAATAACCCACGAGAGTATGATTCTTTGGTATTTAACAAAGTGAAGAGTCTGGATGACACGTTCAGAGTGATTCCCCACTATGAAGTCTTTGATGCCTAATGAGGGCTGAACTACACCTGAAAGCTCTCCCACATTCATTACACTCACAGGGTTTCTCTCCAGTGTGAATCCTCTGATGTTGAGTAAGATGGGCACTTCTGCTGAAGGCTTTCCCACACTCAGGACAATCAAACGGTTTCTCTCCAGTATGAATCTTCTGATGCTGAGTAAGAGACGAACTCTGGCTGAACGCTTTCCCACAATCTTTACAGGTGTAAGGTTTCTCTCCTGTGTGGATTTTTGTATGTTTTATGAGAGTTGAGCTCTGACTGAAAGCTTTACCACATTCCCTACACGTGTAGGGTTTTTCTCCAGTATGAGTTCTCTGATGGCGAATAAGGGCCGATCGATCACTAAAGGCTTTCCCACAGACATTACAGGTGTAAGGTTTCTCTCCAGTGTGAGTTCTCTGATGTTGATAGAGGTGTGAGCTCTGACTAAAGACCTTGCCACATTCACTACATTCGTAGGGTTTCTCTCCAGTGTGAATAAACTGATGGACGATAAGGGACGAGTTGTGGCTAAAGGCTTTCCCACATTTACTGCATTCATAGGGCTTCTCTCCAGTATGAATAAACTGATGTTCAATACGGGATGAATTGTGACTGAAGGCTTTACCACATTCGTTACATTCAAAAGGTTTCTCTCCAGTATGAATTCGCTGATGTTGAATAAAGTGCGTTATCTTAATAAAAGCCTTCCCACATTCATTACATTCATGGGGCTTCTCTCCAGTATGGATTCTCTGATGTTGAATAAGAGAGGCACTATGATTAAAGGCTCTCCCACATTCATTGCATTCATATGGTTTCTCTCCAGTATGAATTCTCTGATGTACTGTAAGGGCTGAATAATTACCAAAAGCTTTTCTACATTCACTACATTCATAAGGTTTCTCTCTGTATTGGGTTCTCTGATGCTGAATAAAAGGTGCATTCTGAATTAAGGCTCTTTCATGCGCATTATATTCCTTCCCACCATGAACACTCTGACGATGTTTGGTAAGGTACGAGTCCCAGATATAGCCTTTCCTATCTTCATAAGACTTCTCTCCAATATTGGTTTTCTCATGTTCAGTGTGGTGTATGCCATGGCCAAAGGTCTTCCCATACTGATTACATTCCAAATTTTTTTCTCCACTATGAGCTATACAATGTTGCACATATACTGAGCGATCACTGAGTAGTTTACTACATTCATTACACTGAAGAGCTTTCTCATTTGTGCTATCTTTCTGATGTCTTGCTAATTTTGAATTCTGTTTAAAGATCTTTCCCTGAGCGTCACATATATATGGTCTCTCTTCTTTAGGATGTCTTGATTGTGTAACAAAGTCTGACTTTGGACTAACACATCTGCCAGATTCAATACATTTGGGGTTACTTTCAGCTACAGAAGTTCTTTTCTTGAAGATAACCGTTGCTTCTTTCCAGAGTCTATCTTGAGCATCCTCTTTGAACCCTGTATATCCCCAGGCTTCTTTCAAACTTGCATCAGCCTCTGTGTTTTTCTCCATACTTATCCCCTGGTATGATTCTTCTTCAGAAAATACATTCTTTGGGCTTAATTTTCCGGTCTCCAAATCTGCAGGGGAAAAGTAAAAATGTTCCCTGTACTAGAAGAAGGAAATGGCTACAGCAGGAATGAGGTAATAATTGCATAAATACTATTGGTCACGAATATAAGTCTAGTAGTCAAAAAATAATTTACGGTGGGCACTTGGGTGGCTCAGTCGGTTAAGCGTCCGACTTCAGCTCAGGCCGTGATCTCAAGGTTGGTGAATTCAAGCCAAGCCCCGTGTCGGACTCTGTGCTGACAGTTCAGAGCCTGGAGCCCGATCCAGATTCTATGTCTCCCTCTCTCTCTGCCCTGCCCCACTCACGCTGTCTCTCTCTCTCCCAAAACTAAACATTTTTTTTAATTTATAAAATTATGAATTTTATTTATAAATAAATAGATAAATAAAATAATTTATTGAATACCTATTATGGGCTAGGACTCAGTGATGAACATAGTACAAATCTCTTTTGAGATTTGTAGTCTATTGGGGAAGATAGGTATTAATCAAATAATTTCAAGAATGATGACGCTGTAAAATAATGTGTTATGGAGATTTCAACTGTGAGGTGATCAGTGTAGGAATGATACCTGCCCCTAGCCTCTGAACTGCTAGAATCTTCCCTTGCTTTTGCTACTGTCACCACCAGCAGTCCCCAGGCCCCTCATCTGGAGTTCACTACAGCTAGGGTCATTCTTCAGTGCTACATCTTCTGTTCCCACTGGTCTAGTTCCACCCTCTTTGATGATGTCTGAGCTTGCTATCAGATTCAGTAAGATCATTTCCCATATTGTCCTTTGCTACCATGAATGTTACCATTTGCCAGAGATCTCCTTTAGCTTTCACTTTTTTCCTTCTCTCTGGGCCTCCAAAAATACACACACACACACACACACACACACACACACACACACACACACACAATCAAAGACAAAGAGGGTCAAAGCTCAGGAGAACGCAGAAATTTTAGGAGGATCAGGGATTAGGCTTACTACTGGTACTAGTTCAGCTTCCTTATAAACTACACATGACATACATTTTAATTGTAAAATTGGGGCTTCGTAGTTGGGGATCTTGTAAGTACTTGTTCTACCTTACTAAGGGTCGAACAGAGCATACATGTTTTGCAAGCTGGACCATTTTCAAAGTAATCTTGTATGTGGCTTATATAATGTAGGAAAACGAAACTTAAAAGAAAGCAATGGAAGTTAAGCAGGGGACAAGAACAGTAGCAGGGGGACTAATCCACTATCGGAATAGCCGAAAAGAAGGAATGACCTATTAAGTCCAATGGATACTCTTCAGGTCTTCTTCTCTTGATCACGTAACGCTATGAGCACCTCCTCTCCTTGAAATGTTCTTTTCTGTTGGCTTCAGTGACAAAATCTGACCTGGTTTCCTCCTACTCTGGCCACCCTGTCTTAGTATCCTTTTTAGACTTTCTTTCCTTCATTTACATTGATAAAATTTGTATGGCATATCTTTACTGCCATCACCCATTATTAAAAATTATTACCATTTTATTATTTTGATACCATTTTCCTCCTGTGTTTATTTTTGAAAAATTACGCAAGTGATATAGATATATACATAGACAGACAGATAGCAGATACTTAAATGTGTATGTTCATTGGGCTTCTAGGTTCTCTTTCACTTTTCATGCTCTATTTCTCTATTTTCGTATTTCATCCACTCCCGCGACTTCAATTACCATCTATTATTCTCAGATGATTCTCAAATCTGTACAACCAGTTATGATCTCTTTCCTTCACCAAAATCCATTTGACATCTCTTTCTTATATTTATCTACTTTCCAGACACCCCGATTTAGGCCAGAGTTTCTCAACTGCAGCACTACCGGCATTTTGGCAAGACAAGTCTTTGTGTGAGAGGTTGTCTTGTGCATTATTGGATATTTAGAAGCATCTTTGGCCTCTACTCACTAGATGCCCATAGCACCCTCCCAGTCTTCAGACATGTCACCTGGGGGCAAAACTGCCAGTCTTTCAGAACTACTGGTGTAGACCTACCATCGACTCTTCAAACAACTCAGAATAAACAGAACTTATCTTCCACGCCCATCCCCAAACTTGCCATTTCTCATGCGTTTTCCATCTCAGGGAAAAGAACTTCCATCCACCTACATCACCAAGCCAGAAACCTGGACATCATCTTTGTCTGTTTCTGCCTCACCTCCCACATATACTCAGCAAATTCTATCAATTTTACAACCTTAAAATTGGATGTAAGATCACATTCCTTAAACTTACATTCAAGCTCCTTCATACCCTTCATACTTTTTAGGGAGGACAAAAACCAGGTGCAATGAAAACAAAGTAAATGAAGGAGAGACTCCAGCAACTAGACAGGAAAAGGGAATGACCTCATACAATGCCTGGAGTGAGACACAACAGTGATCTCTGCATCGAGTGTCAGGGCTATAACTTTAAGGAGGAAGTACATCATTCTTTGAGTCTGGGAAGAAGTAGAGTTAGGCTAACAAGACTCTGATCATGTCCAAATGAAGATGAGACTTGAGGAGGCCTCAACATTTTCTATAGGCTGGAGAATTTGGGGAAGAACCCCTAACTCATATTTCAAATGATGCTGTCTGCCTTGTTTCCACTTACGTGTGCAGCTGCCTCTTAGTACCTCTCCCTCCTGCATCCATGGATTTACTGCTTGTTCCAACTGGGAGATGATATCAGGTTTAGAAAATGGAAATCCTACTCAAGGAAAAGAAACGGAATGTGATGATTGGTTTCAAAGACCGAGGACCACCCCATTTTCAACCCTACTCTTGCATTTTTAAGAGCAGAAAACAAAATAACTAATTGCCAAAAGCAATTAAATATTTTCAACCAAAGTGGGGTGAGAAACAGTTTAAGGATCTGCTCTGGAAACTGGAGGGAAAAGTTAACCAAAGCCTCCTTTGTGATATTCCCCTAACAGGAGCAAGGGAATCTTTAGAAAGCAAGGGCATCCCAAAAGGCCTACCTGAGGTGAGGACCCAACCTTACCCAAGGAGACCAGGTTCCTGTAGTTCTCCAGCATTACATCCCTGTACAAGACTCTCTGCACAGGGTCTAGTTCTCTCCATTCTTCCTCAGTGAAGTTCACAGCCACATCCTTGAATGACACAAAGTCTTGAAACACCGGCAAGTGGTTCTGAAGGGATGGATGAATAAGGCAGAATTAGGGGAGATTGACGGAAATGGAGAGGAAATGGACCCAACCATGTTCATAGTGCCAAAAGCATACTGATTTGTTGGTTAAGGAGTCTTAAAAATGTATATACCCTTTTGACATGCCAATCGTATAACCAGAAATCAATTATAGGGGCGCCTGGGTGGCTCAGTCGGTTGGGCATCCGACTTCGGCTCAGGGCATGATCTCACAGCTTGTGGGTTCGAGCCCCACATCAGGCTCTGTGCTGACAGCTCAGAGCCTGTGCTGACAGCTTGGAGCTTGCCTCAGATTCTGTGTCTTCCTCTCTCTCTGCCCCTAACCCACTCGCATTCTGTCTCTGTCTCTCAAAAATAAATAAACATTAAAAAAAAAAAAAGAAATCTATTACAATAAAATGGTCAGAGACATGACAAAAGGGTTATAAACAGATTCTTATTTTTAACTTACGACAGCACAATAGTTCTAAATAACCTAAATGTCTGAGGAGAGTTGCAGAAACTGCTAACTACACTTCCCCTCCTCACCTTTCTACGTAGACAAACGTTCCCAATCTCCTTTGCAGTTAGATGGGGCCACGTGACTGAGTTCAAGCCAAGAGAACGCACCACATGCAGGCCTGACTCATACATTCCTCCATGCTGTTCTCCCCTTCTGGCTGGCTAGTATGTGATGAACCCAAAAGTGAATTTGGGAGCCATGTGGTAGAGATATCAGAGCTTCAGACAGCTCATGGCCCTGAATGGCCACACTATCAACCCACTGACCCAGTCATGGTTGATGAAAGAAACTGATGAAAGAAACAAGAACAAGAAAGAAACTTCTATCTTACCGCAGCCCTTATACATTTGGGGTCTATTGGTGACACCAGTTACAAGTTAGCCAATCCTAATTAATTCAGAAACTAGCACCTTGAAGCGGAAGGTATCATAACAAAAACCTCAAATATACCGGGGCATTGGCTGACATTAAGGCAGCGAGTTTCAAAGAAATGGGTATTTAAGGCTGGAATGATGTAGACTCTTGATGCACACTGGCAAAGTAATTAAGAGCCATGAAAGCAACACCAAAAGTTCACTGAGCCTGTAGCTCTGGGGGAAGAAGTAGCAAAGAGCCAGAATGCTAGCTTGTGCAGGAGGCTTCTGGATATACTTGGCAAAGAAAACAAAGACTTGCGCTCTGAAAGGAATTTACCACTTTCAAGCTAAAATAAAATGGAGTCCCCAAATTGGGGGCTTCACATGGTTGGAAAAGCAAACAGTTTCTACACCTCATACAAGAGGAAGTAAATCTCAGAAAGGCTTTGAGCGACAAAGGCCCATTAAAACTTCTCAGCTAAACAAAGTAACTTAACCCAATAAAAAAGATTGAGTTAAGGATAGGGTGTTCCCATTCAAGCCTATTGTTCAGCAAGCCTTAAGGTTATCTTCATTAAGAAAGAGACACAGTAGGGGCACTTGGGTGGCTCAGCTGGTTAAGGGTCTGACTTCGGCTCAGGTCATGAGGTCATGAGGTCATGATCTCCCGGCCCATGACTTCAAGCCCCGTGTTGGGCTCTGTGATGACAGCTCAGAGTCTGGAGCCTGCTTTGGATTCTGTGTCTCCCCCTCTCTCTCTCTATTTCTCTCTCTATTTCTCTCTCTCTCTCTCTCTCTCTCTCTCTCTCTCTCTCTCCCCCCCCCCCCCCGCTCACCCTCTGTCTCTCAAAAATAAATAAAAACATTAAAAAAAATTTTTTTTTTAAAAAGAGACACAGTAAGTAAGAAACAGAAGTATACCAAGCTTGAGAATTAAATCTAGGAAAGAACTTTGGGTGTGATTATTAGTACATGGCAAACAGATCAGAAGCTTCTTAAGTTCTTTAAGTTTTTATACCCATGATTTCAATGGACTTCCTTTCTTCCTGTCTCAGAGGAAGCAGTACATCTCCTCAGTTCTAAGCTGCTTATGTCACTGACTTCCCAAATATTTCTTCTCAAAAATCTACTCATCCTTCAGGCCCCATTTCAAATCTCACTCCTTCTATTAGCCGGGGGCTCCTTAAAAGGGCTTAAAAGTGCCGACTGAATGAATAAAGCCTTCCCCAATCTCTCTTAGCCAGACACACTTGCTCACTCTCCTCTGAAATCATACATTTTCCCTAAAGCACTTGGAGGAGGCTCTCCATAAATTTACTGATCTGGGCCACACAGATTTGTGTTCATGTCTTTTTACCCCACAGAGAACATTCTAAGCAGGTGGATACCATAGATATTTCATGGGTCTTTGCTGATCTAAGCCAAATGCCTCAAGGGGACAAAAGGAGGCCTGACTCTCACCCAACCGTGCTCCCAGACCTCTCCCTCCCCATGCCCTCTATTGCCAACTGATGGGAGAGACCACGTTGTTGACGGTCCATCCCACCCTCTTGATTCTATCTTTTAAAACTACTGATGCAGACAGGGCTGACGAGCTTCATGTGAAGAGAGAGAAACTTATTTGCTTCAGGAATTAAAATGAAGTTTCAGGGAGGACAGGAAAAGCCCCGACTCACCTGAGACGTTGCTGCCCAAACAGCAGCCATATTCTCCTCAAGAGACCTCTTTTAGAAAAGGGCAGAGTCCCAAGATGGCAGAACTGGAAGGAAAGTATGAAAAAGTAATACAGTTTATTTTCTTAACTTTACTCATTTATTTTGAGGGCGGAGGGGGGGAGAGAGAGAGAGAATCCCAATCCCAAGCAGGCTCCGCACTGACAGTGAAGAGCCGGACAAGGGACTCGAACCCACGGACCAGGAGATCATGACCTGGGCCGAAACCAAGAGTCAGACGCTTAATGGACTGAGCCACCCAGGTGCCCCAGGATCCCATTTATTAATATGTATCTCAGACCTGTTTTTTGGAAATAGCCTCTTCTGACAAAAAGTACCTCTGACCTTGGCCTGTCACATGGTTTGAAGGATTCCCGCAGACATCCACATTATGAGGCTTCCCAGATAACCTTAGAGAGTAGACTGAATGTGAACTTAGGGAACGGTATGATCATTAACTGGGTTCAGGACATACCTGAGCCTGTTCCCTGAGAATGAGGATCCCTGTGACACACACCACAAAAAGCACACACTGTTAGGCTTGGCAGGAAGCTAGCTTACAGATCTCCTGCCTCCTTTATTCATAAACAGAGAAACTTTCCAACTTCACAGAACAAGAAAAAGGGGCCACAGAGGAAAAGGGCAACGGTACCCAACCTGGCGGTCAAGGGCACCGGAAGCATCAGCTACCAGATCGTGAGTGTTCCAGGCCCCCACCAAGTCTACAGCCATCCTAGGTTCGTTCCATCGCACAGGTGATCCACTAAATCGTCGTCCATCATCTCAGCCTCCCCTGCATCCCAAGCACCCAACATAGTATACCAGACGGCAACAGGCCCAAAGTGTTGGGAACGAATTAATGATCCCCTAACTTCTTTGTCGGACCCCATGCCCATCAAGCACCCTCCTGTTTGCGATTGCCTTCCCCATCTTGATTTTTTGCCTACTGGGAGAAAACCAATAATACTAACTTTGAGCACTTCTTTGAGCTTGTCTCTGGATGGGACGGTTACACACCATTTATTTTACTCCATATATAATTCGGTTGTCCTAATACTCTACAGTTTATTATTCAACTCTCACCCTCCACCACCACCAAAAAGGAATACGTAAAGCCCCTTGTGGATTTGTTTGGGGAAGAAATAGGAATTTCAAGCCCTTATCAAAAACAGTTTAGGGGCGCCTGGGTGGCGCAGTCGGTTAAGCGGCCGACTTCAGCCAGGTCACGATCTCGCGGTCCATGAGTTCGAGCCCCGCGTCAGGCTCTGGGCTGATGGCTCAGAGCCTGGAGCCTGTTTCCGATTCTGTGTCTCCCTCTCTCTCTGCCCCTTCCCCGTTCATGCTCTGTCTCTCTCTGTCCCAAAAATAAATAAACGTTGAAAAAAAAAAAAAAACAGTTTAGAGTTTCACGATTTAAAAAAAAAAAGTATGCCCGCCCCTAAATGTTTTCTCACTAGAACACTGCCTCTGGAGGCCGCCTGCCAGCTTTAAATCCTGGGCTCTGCACGGCTACAGGCAGGTTTCTTCTGTGCTTCAGTTTCCTCATGTGAAAAATGGGAATAATAATAGTATCCGCTGCAAAGCATTGTGCATTAACGTATATAAAGGGTTCAAATCAGTAAGCATTCAGTAAAGGTCATTTGTCAGTTAATTCTTATTACTATTTTCTGCATATCACCACTAACCAAAATGTTATGGGATTTTCTTTCTAGCCTTTGTTTTATGAAAACAGAAGGCATAATCAATGTATTTGGTCATACCCCAAACCCCGACTTCCCCACAAGATGCCTGTCCCCTCCCTGTGCTGAACGCTGAAAGATAGGGTAGAGACAGGAACCGGTAAGTTTCAGGGCCTTGAGGGGCACCTGGGTGGCTCCAGGGGGTTAGGCGTCCGACTTCGGCTCAGGTCGTGATCCCACAGTTCGTGGGTCAAGCCCCACGTCGGGTTCTGTGCTGACAGCTCGGAGCCTGGGGTCTGCTCTGGATTCTGTGTCTCCCTCTCTCTGCCCCTCCCTCGCTTGCACTCTTCTCTCTCTCTATTTCTCAAAAATAAATAAACATTAAAAAAAAAAAAAAAAGTTTCAGGGCCTTGAGAAACCAGAGGGGTTGCAGGCAGGATGTCTGAGAAAACCAGACCACAGACAGACCATGGAATCCCCTTCTAACCTGGGCCATCCCTTTGTATCTCCCTCCTTAAGAGAGAATACTTCAGAGAGTCTGAAAGGAGTCCTACCAGAGCGGGCAATGGGCCCTGCAGACACAAGCACCTGAGCTCCCCCAAGTGCTAGAATGCCAAATCAATTCATCAGCCTCTCCCTGCCCATTTCCTTCTCTCCATCCAAGGAGTCTGGCACGCCCCCTTGTCCTCCTTCGGAGAGGCATCTGGTATAACAGAAAGAGGATGGAGGGTGAGAGGTCTTACCCTCTGGAGCTTCAGGTAAAAAGGGAATGACGTTAGTAAAATTACTACTACTCACGGCACTCACCATGGACCCAACGCTTTCCATAAATCACTTGTTACAAATGCGGAAGTTGATGACGCGTGTCAGACCTGCCCACACACATCTTACAAGGCTGCTGTAAAGACAAACCAAAATGAGGTTATGTGCGCACACTGAAGGTGCCCAGCTAACAGCAGAAGCCTGTCCCCCTTGTAGATCTTACCTCTGTTCTGGGGTTTGCGGATCTGCTGCTCCAGAACCACATCCTCCACACCGCCATCTCCGTAGAGCGACCTCACCCAAATCCTCCATGCGTCCTCCTGGGGATTTACCAACATTCTCCCAGAAACTCCGGCAAGAGATTCTGGACTGAATTCTTCTTTCCCGTGCTCTGAGACCCCCCTCGTCACAGTAATCAGGGAGTCTGAAGCAGTCTACTTTGAGCGAAGACTAAAGCCAAGAAGTTCAGCCGTCACTCAGGCTTCAGGAAGCCCTATTCACAGGGGAGTCTCAGTGGAACCTTGACCCCGGGGCCCTGCAGAGACAGACACCCAGGAACATAGATCATCACAGACAAGTGGAGGTACCGTTGCCAACATGCCTTTAGGACACACAAGTGCAGGCCATGATGGCAAGCGGCCCACCGGGAGTGAAGGCACCCGGGTTCTCACTTCTACTATGTACCAGCTGGCTCGGTGACCCAGAGCAAGTAACTTTTCCTCCCTGGGTTTCAGTTTCTTTTTATGTGCAAGTGGGAAGGGGGATACCTACTATTAATAATGGCTACTACTGATCCAGCCCTTACTTAGTGCCTGGCGCTGTCTCAACTGTCCCATATCACATTTCCATCTAACCTTCACAATCACCACTTAAAAGGTAGGAACAGTAAACTTCACTTGACGGATACGACACGGGGGATGCAACGTTCGGTATGCTTACGGTTCCATCAGTATGCAATAACCGCTTTCTCGAGCTGTAGACACACAGATCCCTTACATCCACAGCGTCTCACGTCAACATTGAGTCCACGCAATGGTTCCACCACGCCGTGGGTTGCAAAGGCACAAGGGCAGGCGCGCGTTGGTCTCCGGCCTGGGAGCACGGAGAGCCTTGGGCCCTACCTGCCTCGCCTTCCAGCCAAGCGCTTCAGGCTATGCGGGCGCGCAGCCCGTTTCCCAACAAAGGACCTAAGGTATCCCAGACGTCAAGCACACGTACACACCACCGACACGTACACACAAATGCCAGAGCAGAGGGGCAGGGTCGAGGTGGCCGAGCCCAGACAGACGGCACCCCGACTCCAGAAGAAGGGATTATGGTCAGGTCAGCAGGCCCTGGGAGAACCCCAGTGGGACGCGGTGAGACCCCCCCCCCCCACGCCTGACAATCCACTGCTGGACACCCCCCCACCCTTGCCCAGCGTCTGCTCCTCCCCGCTTCAGACACCGAGCAGGTCACTTTAAGGGAGCACCGCTAGGACAGAGTCGCCGCGAGCAAAGCCCGTGCAGACAAAGGAGCCGGAAGCGGAAGTGTGCGCGGAGGCTTCTGGGAAATGTAGTCCCTCCCTGCCCCGCGCGGGGACGCCCTGCCTCGGCCGTGGCCTCCCCGGCTCCCGCGTGTTCTGCGCTCAGAGACAAGCCGTCGCACGGCCCTAAGAAGGGAGGTTAACGTTGGCGGCCCCGGGAAAAGTGGACAGGAACCATTGGGGGCGTCTACTAAGCCATCTATGACTGTCGAGAGTATTTGGGGGCGGGGCGGGGTGCATCCAAAGAGCAGAGGTCTCGTCCGGTGGGGTGGTCCCTTTGGTCACTTGTCATAGAATGATTGGAGCTGCAGCCCTGCTTCAGAAAACCCGACACAGGAGTCCCACGCGTGCGGTTCCGCGTCATTACCGGAACCCGGGCGGATACCCTGTGCTCTCGCATTCTGTGGCCAGATCTTCGGTGGTTCCGACGCTCCCACATCCTCAGCCCAGAGCACGCGGTCGTTTGACGGCCTTTAGGGTTCCTGTCACCCAAGTGTAGTATTCTGATAGTGGAGAAGTGGGACCCTCCCCGGGCGAGGAACAAATCTAACGTGCAAGGCTGTTCTTAGCACCATGACGTTTACATGTCCCTGTCCAGAGATGTGCAGCATTGTCCCCGTTAGTTCCTGTTTGCTAGCCACTTTCATAGGCATGACAGTCCTCTGGATCCCTTGGTTGATTGATTTGATATGTATACAGATTCAGTTAATTTAGTTTCTTGGGGGTAAATTCTACAGCCAACCTCTCCATGATAGGCCCATCAGAATGTGCTTCTACTCGGTTCTACTGGGACAAGACTGAAGCTGGTTGAGCTGTTGGTGTCTTCGTTGTCACTTCCAGAAGCAGAAGGTGCTGAGAAGGTGAATACTCCAACTTCTAGAACAAACCCGCAGGCTTACCACGGCCTTTACCACCCACCCCGCTTCCATAGCGGAGGAGAATCTCTATGCAAATACAGCCTATTCGGTCTTCATATCTATGCCCTGGATCCTGTCTTTCTAAGCTCTTTTTTACCCAGAATACAGTGGGAATCCACAAAAATCCTACCGTAAAAAAAGCAAACCATGACATACTTGTGCTGGGATTTCAGAAGAAATGCTGAGGCCTCTGTTATTTGGGGGGAGGGGTGTTTTTTTAATGTTGGTTTACTTTGAAAGAAAGACAGGGAGAGAGCAGGGGAGGGGCAGAGAGAGAGAGAGAGAGAGAGAGAACGAGAGAATCCCAAGCAGGCTCAGCACTGTCAGCACAGAGCCGGATGTGGGGCTCAAACCCATGAACCGTGAGATCATGACCTGTGCCAAAACCAAGAGTCAGATGCTTTACCAACTGAGTGACCCAGGCACCCCTACAATTGGGGATTCAGTAGGGAGATCCCACAGAACATTCTACCAGCTGGACTCTCCCATCCCCACACTATCTCCACCCCCAAATCCCAGAGCCCCCGGTTGTCTAATGGTCCGTTTTAAATGTGTGAGCTGATGGATGCAACAAGAATGGAAAATTGTTGAAAATTGTTGACAGTGGATGACAGATAAATGAGGGCTTATGAAGCTATTGCCTCAACTTTCGTGTGTTTGAAATTTCCATAACTTTTAACAGTATAAATTAAGTTAAAAAATAAAGCAGGTTTGGGGCGCCTGGGTGGCGCAATCGGTTAAGCGTCCGACTTCAGCTCAGGTCACGATCTCACGGTTCGTGAGTTCGAGCCCCGCGTCGGGCTCTGGGCTGATGGCTCAGAGCCTGGAGCCTGCTTCGGATTCTGTGTCTCCCTCTCTCTCTGCCCCTCCCCCATTCATGCCCTGTCTCTCTCTGTCCCAAAAATAAATAAACGTTGAAAAAAAAATTAAAAAAAAAATAAAGCAGGTTTGATCATATCTCTCCTATACTCAGAGAATTTTTAGTTGGCTTCCCATTGCAGAATCAAATCCAAAGTTCATACTACTAAGGGTTCTTGTAATCAGTTTAGTGCCACACCACCAGCATTTTTAGAGAGTGATATAGAACACAAAAGAAGAAAAACACTAGAGTGCATTACATGTAGTAAGAATATGTCTTGTTCGATGCAGTGTTCTGTGTATGTGCGTATTTGATTATGATGGGGTGTGTGTGTGTGTTCTGTGGGTCATATCAATAAAGTTTCAAATTATTGCTGTAGTGATCCAATCTCCAACCTCACATCTCTCTCCCGTGTCTCTTACCACTACTTTACCCTCCACCCCCGTCCTCAATGCACGCCAGCCTCCTGGCTATTCATTAACATGCCACACTTAGCCCCAGATACCCCCATAGCTCCCACTCCCTCACCTTTTGCAAATCCTGTTTGAATGTCCCCTTTAACACCAGTTAAAAGGGAGCCCTAGAATGTCATTCACTATCTCCCTGATCTACCTTTATAATTCCTTTTTTTTTTTAAGTTTATTTATTTTGAGAGAGAGAGAAAAAGCCTGCGTGGGGGAGGGGCAGAGAGAGAGAATCCCAAGTAGGCTCCCTGCCACCAGCACAGAGCCCGACTCAGGGCTGGAACTCACAAACTTTGAGCTCATGACCTGACCTGAAATCAAGTCAGTCGCTCAACCAACTGAGCCACCCAGGTGCCCCCGCCCCCGCCGTTATACTTTCTTAATGATACTTATTTCTACTTGACATACATTTATGGTTATCTGTTTACTACCTTCCTCTCTCCTCTCCAAAGGGAAGCTCCTCTGTTTTGACCAATGTTGTATCTGAAGTAGACACTTAAGAAATATCTGTATTGTCCTGGGCATTCTTTATTAGGTTGACACCTAGGTATTTTTGTTGAGCTTGTGACCGGCGTCGTACAACATTGGCCCCTTCCACCATGTGAGGACACAGCAAGAAGTCCACAGTCTGCAGCCTGGAAGAGGACTGTCACCAGAACTCAACCACACCAGCACCCTGATCATGAACTTCCAGCCTCCAGAACCGTGCGAAATCAATTTCTATTGTCCGTAAGTGACCTGTTGTATCCTGTTACAGCAAAACAGGCTAAGACATGTTTTTTTTTATTCTTAGAATTTGAGAAGTAGGCATTATATCAAACATTTAAAAATGATACTTGGTGGCGGGGGGGGGGGGGTGGTGCGCAGTGCACCTGGGTGGTTCATTCGGTTAAGCGTCCGACTTTGGCTCAGGTCATGATCTTACAGTTTGTGGGTTCGAGCCCCATGTTGGGCTCTGTGCTGACAGCTCAGAGCCTGGAGCCTGCTTCAAATTCTGTGTCTCCCTCTCACCCACCAGTGTGCTTGCTCTCTCTCTCTCTCTCTTTCAAAAATAAATAAATGTTAAAAAAAAATTCTTTTAAATGATATTTGGGAGTGCCTGGGTGGTTCAGTCGGTTAAGCATCTGACTCTTGGTTTCAGCTCAGGTCGTGATCTCATGGTCATGAGATCGAGCCCCACGTTGGGCTCCACGCTGGGCATGGAGACTGCTGAAGATTCTCTCTCTTCCTCTCCCTCTCAAAAGTATAAATGAAGTATAAATTAAGTTAAAAAATAAAGCAGGTTTGATCATCTCTCTCCGATACTCGGAGTATTTTTAGTTGGCTTCCCATTGCAGAATACAATCCAGAGTTCATACCACTAAGGGCTCTTGTAATCAGTTTAGTGCCACCCCGCCAGCCTTTTTAGAGAGTGATATAGAACACAAAAGGAGAAAAACACTAGAGTGCATTACGTGTAGTAAGAATCTGTCCTGTTCTCTCCCTTCTCAAAAAGAAAAATATTTCAAATATGGTCATGGTACGAATATTATTAAGAAAATATAATATATTTTAATACAGCTACACAAAAATCATTACATAAATTATAGAGCCCTCGGCAGCAGCTTTTAGTATTTTCCCAAAGGGAAGTATTGTATTTCATTGTAGATTATTTTTGTGTTCTACAGAGCACCTGTGCATACACACTCCAGGAGGAAAAACAATCCGTATTGCAAGTTGCAACTAGCATAGCATGGAATTGTTTTTGGTTTTTTTTTTTTTTATTTTCACTGGTAGTTTACAGCCAAAAATTGTTTTATTAGGAACAACATACAGAGTCTTGAGTAAGACCATCTTCATCATCCTGAGTTCTATTTTACAAAAGAAATCAATCTGGAAGAAATATAGTGACGTATAGTAGCTTATGGTTTACTTATTTCCCAGATAGGAAAAGAAGAAACAAATTAATACTTAATGGCTGCTTTCCAAGTGCTCAGTTCACCATGCTTTATATGTATATTATCTTATTGCTTTATATATATATATATATATATATATATATATATATATATATATATAAAATCTTATTTACTCTAAGAAGAATGTTCCTTTTTTTTTTTAAGTTTTATTTATTTGAATAATGTCTACACCCTATATGGGGCTCAAACTCACAACCCTGAGATCAAGAGTCACATGCTCTTCCAACCAAGCCAGCTGGGTGCCCCAGAATGTTCCCATTTTAAAGATGGGGCTGAGGTGCCTGGGTGGCTTAGTCAGTTAAGTGCCTGATTTGGCTCAGGTCAAGATCTCACAGTTTGTGGATTCGAGCCGGTATCGGGCTCCGTGCTGACAGCTCAGAGCCTGGAGCCTGCTTCGGATTCTGTGTCTCCCTCTCTCTCTCTGCCCCTTCTCCACTAGTACTCTGTCTCTCTTTCTCTCAAAAATAAATAAACATTACAAAATTTTAAAAAATAAAGATAGAAAATATTTCCTTTTTTTTTTTTTTAATGTTTATTTTTGAGAGAGAGAGCACAAGCAAGGGAGGGGCAGAGGAACAGGGGGACAGGAGGTCTGAAGCTGTCTCCATGCTACAAGACAGCCCGTTATGGGGCTCGGACTCCAGAACCATGAGATCATGAAATCAAGAGTCAGACACTTAACTGACTGAGCCACCCAGGGGCCTCTCATCATCTCCTTTTAAAGACAAAAAAGTGGAGGCTCAGGGAGTTACAGTAAATAGTCCAAAGTCACACCAGTGGAAAAAGACATTCAAGCTAAGAACCAGGTACCATTTAATCCACAAATCGTGTGATATGTTCACTATGTTCTGCCTAATTGAGAAGAGATTATCACTTTCTGATGAAGATATAATTATATAGACTATTAAAATATCAAAGCACTCGGTCTGGTTGAGCGATAGCTCATGTAGAGTCCCCTTCAGCTGCCTCCCAGAGACTATTTTTGGGAATAGAGGCACTACTGAGTGTTTAAGAGCCGGGGTTGTAGAATCTGAAAGCTTGCATTTGAATGTGGGCCACTACCATTAATAAATCTTTCTACGTCTGGGTTTTCTCATCTGTAAGACGGAGATAATAGCATCCAACTTAGCAGTTTGTTATTAGGAATGAATGCAATAATACAGAGCTCTTAGCATGATTCCTGGCGTGTAAAAAATGTCCAGTAAATATTAGCTAATTGATTTGTGTAGGAAATTTTATTTTCCAACAGTAAAGGGAAGGAAAAAGCTTTGGGAAGAGAGGAACCTGAATAAAATGCAGTGGGATAGAATGGTCCCTGGGATTTAGTGATTAGATGGTAAAGGCCAGCAGTCAAAATGCTGTTATGGGGCACCTGGGTGGCTTAATCAGTTAGGCATCTGACTCTTAATTTCAGGGCAGGTGAAGATTTCACAGGCGTGAGATCAAGCCCTGCATCAGGCTCTGTGCTGAGCAGGGAGCCTGCTTGGGATTCTCTCTCTCTCTCTCTCTCTCTCTCTCTCTCTGCCCCTTCCCAACTTATGTTCATGCACTCTCTTTCTCTCTCAAAATAAATATATATGGGGGAAAAAAAAGATTTGTCTATCTTAAAAAAAAAAGAAAACCTGTCTTGTTGAGAGGCTTTATATGAAATCAATCAGTAGGAGAACCCCTCCACATCCAGCTGACTGGCAAAGAAAAAGCCATGCTTCCCCACCTCTTCATGAACTTAGTACCTTCTAAACACTGTGAAGATTGGCAACTTGGGAGTACCAAGAGGTAGAACAGTAGAATAGTCCGTGGTTTTCTTTACTACTGGCAATAATGAGTCTCCTTCAACATTTGAGCAGGCCGTGAATGTTCCCCAGGGGAGCCAGAGCATGAACAGGAGAATGAGATAAACCCCCAAGTCTGGTTTATGCCCGGGTAGCTTCTAGAACCTCACTGTGCACTCCCAGAAATGCCTGGGGTGACCTTGAAGGAGGGAATATAAGAACAGAAGGCAAGAGCAGCAATTCGGGATTATCAATTGTAACATGGTATAATAGCATATCTTCATGGTGTAAGATCTGACACTTTGGTAGATTTTAATATTTATATTATATACACACATAGGTTTATATAGATGGATATATTGGCATCATGATCTCTTTCTTCTGCAAATTCATTAATTAGCACCCCCCCCCCGGCCAAATAAATGTAATATAAATGTATAATGCGTTGGGAAAGCAAATTTTGTAGAGCAAAGATTTATCTAAATGACAGAACCCCTGACTTCCACAAATTATTTTTAGGTTGTTAGAAAATAGGAGAAAAAAGGACTCCCTTTAAAAAAATTTTTTTTTAATGTTTTTATTTATTTTTGCGACAGAGAGAGACAGAGCATGAGCAGGGGAGGGACAGAGAGAGAGGGAGACACAGAATCGGAAGCAGGCTCCAGGCTCTGAGCTGTCAGCACAGAGCCCGAGGTGGGGCTCGAACCCACAGACTGTGAGATCATGACCTGAGCCGAAGTCGGATGCTTAACCAACTGAGCCACCCAGGCGCCCCAAGAACTCCCTTTTAAAAGCTTATGATATAAATATGACACATGCACACGAATGCATACTGCTTCAAATAATAGTAAAACATGCCCGTGTACCTACTACCCAGCTTGACATTCTGTGACCGGTATGTTACTTTCTGTGACAGTTGGTGTAGAGGAATGTTACTGGTATCAGTAAACCAACTGAATCTAGAAACTTGGCTAACCGATTTTTTACGGTTTTAAGGATTTGTTGCTTCTTTCAGGTTTTCTCTGTAGATATTCATATCCTACTACATCATCCGCAAAGAACTAAATAAAATACATATGAACCCATTTAACCCTCACCTGTATAACTCATTTATCTTCACAACCATCAGGGAAGTACGTATTATTTATTGTCCTCACTTTACAAAAAGAGAAGTGAGGTATAGAGAGGTTAAGTAACGTGCCTGAGGTCAGACAGTATGCAGCAGAGTCAAAATTTTAAATTTAAAACCTGGCAGTCTGGCTCTAGGGTCTGTATTTTAACTTCTATGTATATAAGTAATTGCCATTCAAATTTTGTCTCTTCCAGCATCCTAACCAGCACCCCCCCCCCGCCATCCCCCCCTTCCTATACTGGAGAGTACTGTACTCCCTCTTCTGTATTTAACATCAACAGTGCTAACATTCTCGCCTCATTCCCTCCCAGGCTGAAGGGACTACTCCTAAGCATCTGTGTTAAATTCACATTTGCTCTGGGCTTTTGGTAAATAGATTTTACCAAGTTAAGGAAGCTTATCTGAGTTTTTAACCTAATCATTTATAGATAATGAACTTCGCCAAATGAAGTTTCGGCTTCTGTTGATTTCATCATTTTATTTAATCATGTAATCATTTTATTCTTATCCTTTAGAGTCCATTAATGTAGCAAATTGCATAGCTAGATTTCCTGATGTTAAACTCTATTTGACCATGGTACCAGCCAAATTCACTTGCCTTGAGATACTATAGATATAGGATTTTTGCATCTATATCGAAAAGTTGAATTAGTTTATATTTGTGTTCCACATAGTGTCCTTATCCATTTTAAGAACAAAGATGATCCTGAGTCACTAAAACAAATGCAGCAGCTTTGTCTCTTTGTTTTCCTGTTTTTAGAACATCTTGTACAAGGTAGAGATTTGTTCCTTGAAAGTTGGGTAGAATTTGCAGTATGGTCTCTTATTTCAATTTCTTTTATGGTAATTGATTTCCTAAAGTTTCCAATTTAATTGTGTACCGATATTTTTTCATTTTATATTTTCCTAAATTTATCTACTTTATGTTTTCAAATGTATCGTTTAATAATTTCTGTTGTGTCTCTATTTCTGCTGCTTATTTCATCTGTCTGCTTTCTTTTTTATTCCTTTTTTTAAAGTTTGTTTGTTTGTTTGTTTGTTTGTTTGTTTATTTAGAGAGACAGAGCATGTGCACAAAACCGGGGGAGGGGCAGAGAGAGAATCCCAAGCAGGCTCCACATTGTCAGCTCTGAGCCCCTACACAGGGCTCAATCTCACAATGAGATCATGACTCAGCTGAAATAGAGCTGGACGTTTAACAGATTGAACCACCCAGGCACCCCGCTTTCTTTTTTTAGATTCATCGTTCTCTCTGGAGATTTGTGTAACTTATTAATGTATTCACCAAACCAGTTTTAGGGTTTTTTTTTTATTAATTAATTGTTTTTAAGTAATCGCTACAGCCAACATGGGGCCATAATTCACAACCCTGAGATCAAGAGTTGCACACTCTTTGAACTGAGTCAGGTAGGCACCCTACCGGCTTTAGGTTTTGATAATTTTCACTACTGGTTTTGGGATCTAGTAGTTCATTTATTTTAACTCTTTATTATTTCTATATTTCTTATTTCTTTGGCTTAATCCATCCTTCTTTTTAGCTCCTTGAACACACTCCTTAGCCCACTTGTTTCTAATTTTTCTAAAATGTGTTTAAAATTATATGTGTATCTCTGGGGGTTCCTGACTGACTCAGTTGGTAGAGCTTGCAACTCTTGGTCTCGGGTTTGTGAGTTCAAACCCCACGTTGGGTGTAGAGATTACTTTTAAAAAATCTCTAAAAAAATTATATGTGTATCCTTTCAAGTATCCTTCTAGTTATGCCCTCCAATATTTGAATGGAAATTTTCAGTGTGATTCAGTTCTATGTATTTCTTTATTTTTTTCATTATTTTCTCTTTAACCCAAAATTTATTAGTAGTATATTTTATTTTGCTCTTAATATTCAGAAGTAGAGAATTTTTAGCTCCCTTTTCAATTTTTATTTCTATTTTATCACATACAAAGAAGATAGATCTGTGCTATCCAATATGATAGCCAACAGCCACATGTGGGTACGGAGAACTTAAAATGTGCTTAATCTAAATTGAGGCGTGCTCTCAGCATACAATACACAACAGATTTAGAAGCCTTAGGACAAAAATGTGAAGTGTCTTATTAATAAGTTTGATACTGATTAAAAGTTAAATATATTGGGGTCGCCTGGGTGACTCAGTCGGTTGAGCGTCCGACTTCAGCCTGGGTCACGATCTCGCGGTCTGTGAGTTCGAGCCCCGCGTCAGGCTCTGGGCTGATGGCTCAGAGCCTGGAGCCTGCTTCCGATTCTGTGTCTCCCTCTCTCTCTGCCCCTCCCCCATTCATGCTCTGTCTCTCTCTGTCTCAAGAATAAATAAACGTTAAAAAAAAAATTTTTTTTATAGTTAAATATATTGGATATGTTGAATTATTTAAAAAAAATTTTTTTTATTTATGTTTTGAGAGAGAGAGCGTAAGTGGGGAAAGGGCAGAGAGAGAGGGGGACAGATGATCCAAAGCAGGCTCTGCGCTGACAGGCCGACAGTAGCGAGCCCAATGTGGGACATGAATTCATGAACCGCGAGACCATGACCTGAGTTGAAGTCGGATGCTCAACCCACTGAGCCACCCAGGTGCCCCTGGATATATTGAATTAAATAAGTATATTTATTTAATGCATTTTGCCTCTTAAAAAAAACCTTCAAAATATGACTATTAGAAAATTTTCAATTACATATGTGTCTTGCATTCTATTTCAATTATCTATAATATATGTAGTGACGTAGATATCTGATACTCATTTTGTTTATTTATTTATTTTGAATTTTTTTTTTTTTTTAAGGAGACTCCACACCCAGCATGGAGCCCAAATCAGGGCTTGAACTCACGAGTCTGAGATCAAAACCTGAGTTGAGATCAAGAGTCAGGTGCTTGGGGCAGCTGGGTGGCTCAGTTGGTTAAGCATCTGACTCTTGGTTTTGGCTCAGGTCATGATCTCACGGTTTCATGAGTTTGAACCCCGCATCCGGCTCCATGCTGATGGTGCAGAGCCTGCTTGGGATTCTCTCTCTCTCTGCCCCTCCCCCACTCACGCTATCTCTGTCTCTCTCAAAACAAATAAACTTAAAAATGTATATATTAAAAAAAAAAGAGCCAGATGCTTAACTGACTGAGCCACCCAGGCATCCCTGATACCTAATTTAATTGAGGCATCTTCTGTATTTGAGCATATAGTCAGTTTTTCTGAATAATGCATGTATGCTAGAATAGAATGTGTATCTGTTTGTTGCATGACAAGTTGCTGTAAATCTATTATCTTGGGCTTCTTAATCCTGTTATTAAAACTTCTATAGCTCTCCTTCCTCTTGTCTGCTTGGTGTATAATTTCTCAGGGGTTATGTAAAACTTTCCTACTACCATTACTGACTTTTCTGTCAGTCATTCTATCTACTTGATCTCTCATTCATTTTTTATAAGTATATAATGGGTTCAGACGAGAGGATACGTAGACTGATTTCTCCCTGATCCTTCCTGCTGAGTTCATTATAAGTGCTAGAAATAACAAACGAGAGCTCTGATAGGTAGAAAGAGGAGGGTGGACTGGGTAGAGAGACAGACCTCAGGACTAGAGGAACCCCATGGTGGCAGAGCAACTCACAACCCAAACCTAGCATGAGAAGGTGGCCCAGGTAGGCTCATTCTTCTCCCAAATCAAATAGAGGCCCTACCTACAATACCAGAGGAGCCTGATAGCACTGGAGGGGGAACTTACTGGAAGGCCCACTGACCATAAGAACCAGGGAAAGCATTCTCTTTCCCTATAAGCCTGACTCTCCTCACCCATCCAGAACACCAGCTGTATGGGGAGCACCTGCAAGTGGGGAAGGGGGAGGCCTGTCACGATCACACAGCCAGGAAGCCTCTTTGTCCCTTGGACCTGAAACTCCCCTCCCCCGCCTAGAGCTGAAGTAGGAGGGCAGTGTCACTTAGAAGAAATGGCACTGACAAGGGGGATCCCACCACTACAACTGATTGAGAAGCTTCCATGTTCCCCCAAGCCTGAGACCCCTCCCATGCACAGAGAGAAAACAGGCTTTAATCTGCACATACTGGGGGATCCGACCAAGACAATCAGCTGGCCCAGAAAGCTCTCTCTGTCCCAGCCACCCCTGGGAATCTCCACCTCCACACCCAACACACATCCACACTCACATCTGGAGACACCAGGTGGTTGGACCAGCAGGGGAATGCCACCACATGAAGGGCCCAAACTAGGAGCACTCTTTTTCCTCGTGAGCTGGAGACCCCTTTCCCCACCTTAGCCCAGCCTGCGGAAGCTCTTTCTACCCACTCGGGCAGCACCAGCAAGGACCAGTGGGAGCCCCAGCCAGATCCGATAAACCAAGCAGACCAAAATAGTATCACAAAGGCTCTGAATGTTAAATGCTTATTGAAATCACAGCCCACAAAAGTAGGCCAAGACTTGTATGCTAAACCTAAACAGGGTGACAGTGGTCTAAAACAGAAGATTTAAATAGGACCCAGAGTCTCCTAACGTAATCGACAGAATATCCAGGAATCAATACAAAATCACTCATCATACCAAGAACCAGGACAATCACAACCTGAAGGAGAAGAGACAGTTGACAATGTCAGCACTGAGAAGAATCAGATGTTTGATCCATCCAACAGGGATTTAAAGGAGCCATCATTTGAAAAAAATATTTCAGTAAGAATTTACAAATTCTCTCAAAACAAATTTAAAAATTTTAAATCGTAGCAAAGAAAAGAAGTTATACAGAAACAAATGAACATTATAAAACTAAAAAATACAAATACTGAAATAAAAACCTCACTGGATAGGCTCAATAGTAGAGTGGAGATGACAGATAATAGGATCTATGAACTTAGGTACAGATCAATAGAATGAACTCAATCTGAAAAACAGAAAAATACACTGAAAAAAAAAAAATGAACAGAGCCTCAGGGACCTGTTGGGACAATGACAAAAGATTAAGCAATGTTAACATGAGTCCCAAAAGAAGAGGAAAGACAGAGTGAAGCTGAAAGAGTATTTAAGGAAATAATGGCAGATAAGTTCCAAAACTTGGTAAAAGACATAAATTTACAGATTCAAGGAGCTGAACAAATCCCAAATAAATAAACATAAATAAATCTTGAACAAGACACATCATAATTAGAATTCTGCAAACTAAATGCACAGAAGAAATCTTGAAAGCAGCAGAGAAATGTCACATTACCTATAGGGGCACACCACTGAATGACAGCAGGTTTCTCATATTTGAAACCATAAAAGCTAGAAGGAAATGGTACATTTTCAAGTGTGTCAATTTGAAGGGAAAGCATTGCCGACCATGAATTGAATACCCAAAGAAACTATCCTTCAGGAATGAAGAGGCATTCCAGACATTCTCAGATGAATGGTAACAATGAGAATTTGTCACTTAGCAGACCTACCCTTAAAGAATGGCTAAGAGAATTTCTAACAACAACAACAACAACAACAAAAACAACAACAAAAAAAGACATGATAAAGGAAGGACTCACGGAGCATCAGAAAAGAAGAAAGAACAATGGAAAGAATAGAAATATAGGCCAATACAATAGATTATACTTCTCATGAGCTTTATAAGTATATGAGGTCCCTCTTTTGTCCATTATGTTGTTTTTATCTTGAGTCTAATTTTATTAATAATAACATTTTATCTGGGTATTCTTTTAGTTCTTTGCCTGGTATATCCTTTGCCATCACTTTGTTTTTAATACTTCTCTGTTGTTTAGTTTCCAGTGTATCTTTTGTAAAAAATATATTGCTGCATCTTGGGGTTCATGTTAGTTTTTTGTTTGTTTTTAATTCAGAGATTCTCTGCCTTTTGATGGATGGGTGTGACTCATTTACATTTATTGTGATAAATTCTATAATAAGTCTTATTCAATGTTTTCCCTTGATCATACTTTATTGTTGTTTCTTGTTTTCCTCTTGTCTGGGTTTCCATTAAATAATCAATTATTTTCTTCTGGTTTGAATGTTACATCTACTTTTACTCTCATGGTACTTGTACCTAACTTATTAAAACTCACACCTATGTTTTTCCCCCAATTCCATCCATTTATTAAGCTTGTGAATATGTGTATTCTCCCTGTAATCAAGACAAGTAACTTAATTACCTCACTTTTGCATTTCTACTTCCCACCCTCATCCCCAATGGTATTAAAATTTTAGTACTGGATCGTTGGGTACACGTAGTTGGTGTCACCCTGTCTTACTACCTCTGTTCCTTCGTTAAGATGATGATAAACTCTTTACTAAATTCTTTCCAAGATGATGATAAACTCTTGGCTAATTATTTCTCTTTATTTATATCTTGAAGCATCTTCTTGAATTTTTTCTTCTTGCAGAAATACTTCGTCCAAGAATATTTCCAAGGTCTTGTATGCATAAGAGCGTCTTTATTTTGCCTCAATTACATGGTACTTAACTAAAATTCTAAGTTTTATCTTTTCCAATTTGAAAACACCATTACACTTTCTTCTGCAGTCAGTACTACGATTGAACAATCAGATTTATTTTTGCGATTATTATTTACTGAAGGGCCACACAATTCCAGGTGCTGTTTTTGACAGTGGGGATTTAGCATTGAACTTTGTTTTGTAGGTGATCTGTTTTGTTTCTGGGAGTTTTTAGAGTTTCTTGTTATTTATTGTGGAAGAGATAATCAAGAGTGACTGCCAGTTGAGCTGTGAGTTAGACCCAAACAATGGGAAGCTCCTTGCCCCATCCCTTGTCCTTGGAAATATATATTCTGCCCACCGTTGCCACAGTAAGGGTCATTTTGGGGATGCAGCCTTTAGAGAGTAATGTGTTATTGAGACCATGTGGACTGAATATGTGACTGAACCCAGTTAAGGCCTCTTTATAAACTTTAAAGATTCTGGTGGGTGGGTGCAGAGATAAACTTGTCTTGCAGCACTCAAGACAAGCTGGTATATAATTTCCTTTGCTTATTAAAATTGCTGCTTATTGGGGCACCTGGGTGGTTGTCGGTTAAGCATCCAACTCTTGATTTCTGCTTTATATGTTATAAATTGTTCAGTTTATTTTCTTTTTATAGCAATAAAATTCTTAAGATATCTCCCCCCCTCCCCCTGTGGGCCCAACAGGTTATAAGCCGATAATAATAGGGAGGGAAGAGAACCAAGCCCTGGAGTGTTTCCTTTATCCTCTTCAACTTACCAGGAAGGGCACAAGCTGTAGATCATATGTTTGTCTGTGGAGATGGCAAGGGGCACTTAGGGGGATTTGAGTTATTTTTAAAGCAGAGAATCTATTGCGGTAACATTTGGGCAAGGTCACTCCCCATATACCACCCTCTCCCTAACAGATTACCTTATCCCTCAGAGGACCTATCTCTACCTCTTTTTTTACAATAATCAGCTGGCTCACTGTGTGTGTGTGTGTGTGTGTGTGTGTGTGTGTGTGTGTGTGTGTGTGTGTGTCGGGGTGGGAGAAAGCTGAATAAAATCCTTTGAGATGAATATACTTGCATCTATCAGTATCCACTCTTCTCCCAGCCCAGCTCTAAGGCTACCCTGTGAAATGGTGAAGGAGTAGGCAAGGAATTACCCAGCTCAGTGTGAGAGTAGATGGAAAGGACCAGAAAACAAAAACAAAAACAAAAACAAAAAAAACTAAAAAGCAGCCCCACTCCCTATAGCACCTACCTGCAGTCTCCTTTTGGCATCTGTCTTCCACTGCTGCTGCCATTCTGTCCCCACCTACACACACACACACACACACACACACACACACACACACACACACACACACACCCCCCCCCCCCCCCCCCCCTAGGACCAGCCGTAGCCATTAGTGTTCCAGAGGGTTTCCAATCAATTTTTCAGTAGTCCCTCAATCCAACAACCTCCCTCCTACCACAGGATATCCAGGTTGGGTTTGGGGAAAGGAGCTAGACATTTAAGTTAGGATGCTGTATTAGTTAGCTTTTCTTTGCATGACAACATTGCTATACATTTAGTGGCTCAAAACAGCATGCATTTATCATCTCATACTGTCTTCAGGTGAGGTCTGAGGCCAGCTTAACTGGGTCCTCAGCAGCCAGCTATTAAGCTGTCAGCCAGGGCTAGGTTCTCGTGTGAAGACTATCCTAGAAATGATCCACTTCCAAGCACCAGGGGGTTGTTGGCAGCGTTTGGGTTCTTGCTGGCCACCCACAGTTCCTTGTCATGTGGGTCCCCCCCCCCCAAACACCAACCCTTTTTATATCAAAGCCAGCAAGGAGTCTCCTAGCAAGAAGCATTAGAATCACGTGACCTTTGTCGTGTGCAATTGTTTAACAGTGAGTCACCGGTCCTACCCACACTCAAGACGGATTACACAAGGGTGTGAATGATGGGAGCTACGCCGGATAACGGGGGCCAGAGAAGGGGTGCCTTCTTGTGGGGACTAAAAATCATTTTTCCCCAAAGTTTTTGAAAACCATTTCAAAAGATTTTGGCAGTAAAGTAACGTTATATTCTTGCTTTAGAATGATCCCTGACCAGAAAGTGAGCAGAATACACTGGTGGGAAAGAAAACTTGAGTTAGGGACTTGGAGATAGACCGTGAAAAAGAAGAGTTGAGCATATTCTGGTTCTGGCTTTTGCAGAGGGGTTTGTGGGCAAACGATGAATGAAAGTCATTCGTCAAGATGAGGAAAGGCAGTTTAGAGGTTCTAGAGTTTGGTCAGTTAGAGGTTAGTGAAAGAATACAATCAAAGACTAACCACGCTCCCTTGGGCAAACAACCTCTTTTGATAAATTTCAATTAATTGTTATGGCTGCAAAGAATCTGCTGCTCCCAGTTGTTGAAACTGGCCGAGTCTTTTCAACTCATCTATCTCACAGAAGTCAGTGTTCTGCATCACAAGCCGTCTATGGATGCACGAACAGCGGTTTGGGGATACAACCCGCTGTTCCCCAAAATACACCTTTCACATTGTTTGAAGGCAAAGGAGGAGTTTGGGAGGACAAAAATACGGGGAAAGCCTACATGCCCTCATATAATCTGACAGCTGAGTCGTCAGGGTTGAAGTCCTCAGCGGTCCTAAGCACTGCGCGGCGGTCCCACGAAGAGACAAAGCGCGGGCACCCGCCGACGCGGCTCAGTCTCTCGCCGTCCGCGCTCTCCCCGGGATGAATCCGACACGAGCGTTGCGGCCCGATACTCTCGCGAGAGGAAAGGAGACCACAGCTCCTTCGAGTCTCCCAGCCGCGCCACGTGTGCTCCCACCTGCTGAGAAAAGGAGTCTGGCAGCGCCCAGAGGCTTCTGGGATTCGTAGTTCCGGGGCTGGCTGAGGCCTGCCAGCCTTGCCCCGCTCCTTCTTACGCATGCGCGACTCCGAGCTGGCCCAAGAAGTTCGTAGCCTTTGTCAGGCCCGGGATGGGAGGTGAGTTGGACGCTCGCCTGCCGCTCTTCTCCGCCCAGCCTAGATGGTGGCCCCTGGGGCATCCTTTCGTGCCGAGTCGGGGCTGGAGTGCGCGTTTGTGGAAGGGGCCTCGAGGGAGGATCATGAGCCCCATCCCTTCGCGCTCCGGCCCGAATCCCTCCCGCGGTGCCGCCTCCCCGGGACGCGGGTGCGAGCGCGGTGCGGGCGGGGGCGCGACGGGCGGGGCGCGGGGCAGGCGCGGGGCTTCGGGGAGAGGCCGGAGCGCGGCGGGGTTTGTCTGCGCGCCTGCTACCTTGGCTGGACCCGTGCAGCCGCTCGGTGCCCCCAGGGACAGCTGCGAGCTGCAGGGACAGGCACCTGGCACCCAGCCTCAGGGATGCTCTCCCTGGGTTTCCAGGTTCCAGCCTCGCGGCACCGAGCCAGGCTCGAGAGTGAGGAAGAAACCCGACCCGACCAGATCGAAACCTTTCAGCGGAGCCCCCCGAGGGAAGGCAGGAGGGAGGACGACGAGGCCACGGAGGCTTCTCACTGTTCGGCCCAGAGAAGTCTGAACTGGCGGGGGAGATCGGAACCGGGAGCAGGTGGTGATCATGGAGACCGATGTGCACGAGAAGAGAGGTGAGAGTTGCATAAGTATTGAACTTGTGTTGTGGAAGGGCCAAATTCCTTCCTCCTGAAGGGAAATCAGTTGGCCTCACAGGAGGTGGCTGGCTCTTGGTTGAGAGTGCTGTCCGTCTCCTTTGTCTGGGGGACGGATGGTCTCTTTGAGTGAGCAGGGAGGGCTTGGTGTGGGATCCATCCCCCTTTCCTCTCCATCTGGGCGCACAATGGACCCTTCAAAGCCACCCCCAAAGTCCGAGCGGAATGTTAGCTTCTAAGCGTGAACATAGCCTGGATTACTTTTTCTCCCACCTTCTTCTTCCCAGATGATTATGCCATCCTAGCCTCAATCATCGGTCTGAGAACTTAGCTTTTTGCTTGGCAAAAGTATTTCCCATACCTTTTATGCCTTTTTGTCTGGACAACAGCCCTATGATTTCAAAAAGCAAGTGATTTTTGTGTTATACAGGAGAAAACAGGCCTAGAAGTCCGTGACTGACTTCCAGTGCTACTAGAACAGTCTTTGTTGAAGTCCGTGACTGACTTCCAGTGCTACTAGAACAGTCTTTGTTGAAGTTTGGCTTCCTACATCAGAATTACATGCCCGGGTGCTTGTTAGATTTCTAGATCGCACCGCAGACTCAACTAACGATAATTATTTGGAGATGGGATACAGCAGTCTCCGGTTTTCAGTAAGCTTGCAGGATGCTTTTTGAAAACCGGTTGAGTCTGTTTTTCTGATAGGGACGTTCGGCTCAGGGATCAAACGGACTTATTTTGCTTTCAAGATCAGAGAGTGCCATCTTGCAGAATGTGTTATAATTGTAGCAATGCTTCTGGACATTGGCCGTGACGCTGGGATCCTGGGTTGTTTGGGGCTCCCTTCTGTTACGGTGCTGGTAGGGAGCTTCATTCGTATGGTGGGGGGGGGGGGGGTTGGCTGATCCGAGTCACAAGATGGATCCAGGTCCCATCATCACTGCTTTCTTGCCCTTAGCTCTGTCTTCCCAGGATGCTCCCCTTTCCCAAGAGCAGAGCACAGAAGAGGGGGAAGTGGCAGCTCTGCGACTCACAGCTAGATCCCAGGTGAGTGGGAGTCCCTACCGATTATTGAAAACGCCGCCTGATTTCTCAGAGTACACACGTACCCCCTTGTTTTTAGGGTGGGCTTTCGTTGTCCGCTAGAGCTGGAGTAGAGAGCTGGGTTCCAGTTCTAAGAGACTGCTTGGGTATCTAATGCACTCCGTAGAAAATGTCTTCTACTTACCCCCAGTACCCTCTCCATCTAGTATTTATTGTCATTCAACAGGCATAGGAGGAGCATTGTCCTTCTTGGACTGTTTATGCTCTTTCTGTGCTTGGTAACTTGGGGAACTTTTTTTTTTTTTTTAATTTTTTTTTTTTAAGGTTTTATTTATTTTTGAGACAGAGAGAGACAGAGCATGAACGGGGGAGGGGCAGAGAGAGAGGGAGACACAGAATCCGAAGCAGGCTCCAGGCTCTGAGCCATCAGCCCAGAGCCCGACACGGGGCTCGAACTCACGGACTGCGAGATCGTGACCTGAGCTGAAGTCGACACTTAACCGACTGAGCCACCCAGGCGCCCCGGGAACTTATTTTATTTTTAAACGTTTATTTATATCTGAGAGAGAGAGAGAGACAAAGTGTGAGCGGGGTAGGGGCAGAGAGAGAGAGAGGGAGACAGAGAATCCGAAACAGGCTCCAGGCTCCGAGCTGACAGCACAGAGCCCCACCGTGAGATCATGACCTGAGTCAAGGTTGGTTGCTCAACGGACTGAGCCACCCAGGCACCCCCTGAAGACTTAATTTATTTTTTTTTATTTTTTTAACGTTTATTTATTTTTGAGACAGAGAGAGACAGAGCATGAACGGGGGAGGGTCAGAGAGAGAGGGAGACACAGAATCTGAAACAGGCTCCAGGCTCTGAGCCATCAGCACAGAGCCCGACGCGGGACTTGAACTCACGGACCATGAGATCATGACCTGAGCCGAAGTCGGACGCTTAACCGACTGAGCCACCCAGGCGCCCCTGAAGGCTTAATTTAAAGAATTAGAATCCAGCCCTCCAAATTGATGAATGTTGAAGTATTTTAGAGGTGAAGTGTTACGTCTGCAGCTTACTTCCCGATCCGCCCCCCCTTCCCGAGGGAAAATACTAAGAATTGTTGAATTCGAGTGGTGGTTGGACTGTGTGGGCAAACAGTGTATTAGTCTCTTAACTATTTGTATTTTGAAAAGTTGGGGAGAAGACAGAGCTCCCCATGATGTGCATGGCGTACCTCAATTAGCCTTTCTTTTTGCTACTATAATCCGAAGCGAAAAAGTAGACACTGGCACATTCGTACTGTTTGAAAAGTGACTTCTCAGGATCCTTTTTTTTTTTTTTTCTTAAAGTTTTTTAGTTTTTTATTTAAGCACTCTACACCAAACATGGGTCTCGAACTCACTACCCCGAGATCAAGAGTCACACGTTCTTCGGGCTGAGCACCCCTTCTCACGATCCTTCTATATACTTGCTTGTCTCCCTTGGTTTCTCCACTGCCTTACATGAATCTCAAAGCGTGTATTAGTCAAGAAGTTTTAAGATGCAGCTCATGAAAACTCAAAACTGGCTTAAGCAAAAAGTTATTGACTAACATAAGTGAAACATCCAAGCGTGGTATGGAGTTCAAACAGTATTATTAGAACTTACTCTACCCATTTCAGTGACCTTTTTTTCCCTCTCTCATTGGGTTTTGCTGTCAAGCAGACTTTTTTTTCCTAATGCTGGTTCCTAACATATTTAGGCTTACATCTTCCCGTGTTGAAGACCAGAGGAAAAAAAGGCATTTTCTCTCCTACTCATTCCAACAAGTCCTGGAATTAACTCCTTAATGGGCACTAGGCACATTCTGGCACCATTATTGGCCAGATCTGATGGTAATTTTCCAATTGGTTAGACCTAGGGGATATACCTGCACACACCCTTATAAATACATGTCCCACCCATGAGTCAGGATGGAATTAATACCACCTGAACTATACTAAAAGTAGCCAAGCATAGCAGCCAGAGGAAAATCGGGGTATAGGTACCAAGGGAAAGGTGAGCGCTTTCTATATTTCAACACTTTGATAATGGATTCAGGACTGTTATCGCTTCTGGGTGGATTAAACCTTTTATGGAATTTTTTTTTTTAAAAACTGTCTTTTGCAATGCATTAGATTTTGCTTGATGCCAACTTTGCAACTTTCTTACTAGAATTTTCCTGGGCTATTTTTTGTCTTTAACTTACTAGATTTCTTAAAACATTAAAGTTTTAATTCTTGCTCGCTGTAACCAGGTGAACAGCACAGACATTTATAAAGATAAAGGTAATATTACTTCCTCCCATTCAGTCCCCCATTTCTCCCTACTGAGGATAACAGTGTGATGTATATTTCACTTCCCTCTCATCCCAACTTTGGATTTTTTTTTTTTTTTGAGAGCCCTTTCTGTAAAGAGGATGCAGCATTTAAAAAAAACAAAAACATGGGGCGCCTGGGTGGCGCAGTCGGTTAAGCGTCCGACTTCAGCCAGGTCACGATCTCGCGGTCCGTGAGTTCGAGCCCCGCGTCAGGCTCTGGGCTGATGGCTCAAAGCTTGGAGCCTGTTTCCGATTCTGTGTCTCCCTCTCTCTCTGCCCCTCCCCGGTTCATGCTCTGTCTCTCTCTGTCCCAAAAATAAATAAACTTTGAAAAAAAAATTAAAAAAAAACAAAACAAAACAAAACAAAAACAAAAACAAAAAAACCCCACCTTTTTATAAGGTAAATTAACTTATTCATATTAATTACTTGTTTCAGATTTTTACCACATGATTTTTATAATTCTGTTTGCTATGCTTTGTTCTTTTGTATTGTTTCTTGCCTTTTGTGTAATAGTTGGCATTTTTCTGGGGTTTTTTTTCTTTTAATCTGGAAATTAATTCCCGTTGAGTGTCATTTCAGCTATAGATATGCAGATTATAGGACAGCACCAAGTTCATTTTTTACTCATTATATCTTGTCTGTTTAGTGGCTACTCAATGATTTTTTTATATTTCATTTTATTTTTCAAGGACGATTCTTGTTTTTTTTTTATTCTTGTTATTTAAATCTCAGATCATTTCCACTTTGGAAACGTTATTTTGAAGTAATTTTAGACTTAAAGAAATGTTGTAAAAAGAGTTTTCAAATACTCTCCATTCAGATTCTCTGAAAGTTAACATTTATCTCACTTATAATAATTCATTACAGCTTTTATATATTTTGTATTATATAAACTTAATCCTATGATATTTACAACGTTTATAAGTTCTATCTGTGCCTTCAGTTTGTTGCTGGTAGTTTCCAATTTAATGCTTTTTGCCTTGAATTCCATGCCTACCTGGATTTGGTGCCTTTTGCCAATCTTTTCATTCCATAACTTCTTCCTTTGCAAGTTTTGCATTTCAATTCATCTTCTGATTGGCTAGGTTAATTCTTTGAGTTTTTATTGAGGACTCACCAGGAGAATTATGCAGACATGCATCATTTTTCCTCTGCTCTTTTTTTTGTTTACTTTGCCAAATTGCATTGTTGACTCACTGGTTCATGTTTCAGGTCTTCATTTCCCAGAAGAACTGTGGTCTCAATGGAAAAACCACAGTCTGTCTTCTTTCGGTTCTCATATTGAATCCAGGACATAGGTGATACCCAGTGACTTTGGAGTATTCTGAATTTGAATACATGACAAGGCTTGTCATTTATCACAACGATTCCCCTCATGCATGTATTTTACACATCTCCTCTAGGGCCATCAGAAATTGGGGGGTGAAATTGAGTCTGTTGAGTGAAAGATGTGAACAAAAGTATGTTTGTGTCTTAGGCATCAGTGACATTCAAGGATGTGGCCATGGACTTTACCCCAGAGGAGTGGGGGAAGCTGGATCCTGCCCAAAGGGAGGTGATGCTGGAGAACTATAGGAACCTGGTGTCGCTTTGTAAGGATGGGTTCTCATTGTGACTCGAATCTGCTTTGGGGACGTCATTACTTTATTGAAAGTGAAATAGCTTAACAAAGCATTCACTTTTGCATTCAGAAACCATGAAGTATTGATCCCTTTGGGCCCAGAGAAAATCTATTTCTGCCCTTGGTTCTTGGTGAAATGTCTGTGCTTGTTTTATATCAAAATTCTTTGGATTCAAATGACCGAAACCTATTTCACACTAACTTAAAGGGCATAAGAATCTTGGTTCAGGAAATTATAAATATTGTCAGATATCTCCTTTATTTTGTTTTAATCACGTGGCTTGCTTTGCCCTATATTAGCTTTATTCTTAGGCTCTCCCCATGTGGCAAAGGTGGCCATCGGCAGCTCTAAGGTGGCATGAGTCTCTCAGAGAGAGAAATTACTCTCTGGCCAGTGTGGATCTTACGCTCACTTCCGTGAAGGGTGTGTGGGTGTGGGAATGTGCGAATGGGTACTCCCACATGTATGTGTTCTTTTGGGGGTAGAAGGAACTATGTTATCTTCTCCCAGTGATATTTACACATGAACATTCAGAAGTTCTATTTGTATCAGTAATTTGCTGCCATCATTTTCTAATTTAATACTTTTTGCCTTGAATTAATTTTGTGCTTGTGTAATAAATTCCCTAAGAAAGTGGGTTCTGATAAGTGAAGAAGGAAGAAAGGGGAAAACTATTAAAAAGGAGACAAAAACTCTAGTCGCCACGGGGCACAACTTTTTGGTGCTGCCACTGAGGTCCCACTTTCTCTACCTCTTCCCTAAGCTAAGGACTCACCTGCGGTGTCTCTCTGGAACTTCCTCAATAGAAAAATAAAGAGAAATTGTCTTCTTCCTTTTTAAGTAAGCGCTACACCCAACGTGGGGCTTGAACTCATGACCCTCAGATCAAGAGTCATGTGCTCTCCCCACTGAGCCAGCCAGCCAGGTGCCCTGAGAAATTCTCTTCTTTTTGACCGGCAGATACATTTGCCTTTTCCAGTGCATGTAAACTTACCAGACCCAGACTCTTGCTGCAGATATTTTGAGTTCCATTCAAGGTCCATCCTCCCTTATTTCTGATCTTCTTTTAATATCCTATCTTTGTAGATTAAGGGGTTGGGACTGTGCTCTAGAATAGACCTTTGTGCCCATCACAAATAGTTAAGTCCTGTTTCTTTTTGTTGTTGTTCTTTCTTTCCCTTTCCCTTTCCCTATCCCTTTCCCTATCCCTTTCCCTATCCCTTTCCCTTTCCCTTTCCCTTTCCCTTTCCCTTTCCCTTTCCCTTTCCCTTTCCCTCCTTCCTTCCTCTCGTTCTCTCTTTCTCTCTTTCTTTCTGTGAGCAGGGCTTCCAGTTTCCAAATCTGAGAACTACAGTTTGGAGAGCGGAAAAGAACCACTGATGCTTGAGAGAAAAGCCCCCAAAAGCAGCTATTCAGGTGAGTCAGATGTATGGGAGTCTTCAGAAACAGTAACACCACAGGACAGCGAAAAAGTGACACTTTTCCGTGCTTAAAAAAGAATACTGGCAATACCTACGCGCTTTTATTTTTTAATATCTTATTTTAAATTATACAGCTTTTTAAATAATATAAAAGTTGAGAAAATAAAATAACACGTGTTCACTGTCAAAACCAAACATAATATGCCAGTACTTTGCTTCTTTTGCCTTTGTTTCTTTATTTTGCAATGCAAAATAAAAATATAACTGTACAGTTCTTTGAATTTTCGCAAATGAACACGTTCATGTAACTACTGCCCAGATCAAGAAGCAACCTCATCAGCCCGGAAGCACCCTTGTCCCTTCATTCCTTCCAAGGGTGACCTTATCCCAACTTCTAACACCATAGAACTTGTTCTTGAACTTCATTTAGACAGAATCCTATTGTATATTCCAATGTCCGGCTTTCTTCACTGAACATGACCATGAGATACATCCATGTTCTCGCATGTACTTATAGTTCGTTGTCTTTGTTGTGCCATCTTTCATTATGTCAATATACCAGTTTATCCGTTCTCTTGAGATGGGCGTGTGGGTAGTTTCCAGGTTGGGGCTAAATGAAGAAGACTGCCCTGTATATTCTTTTACATGTCTTCTGGTGAACCCATGCAGGCATGCCTTGGAGATACTGTGGGTTTGGTTCCAGACCACCAGAGTAAAGCAAGTGTTGCAGTAGAGGAAGTGAAATGAATTTTTGGGTTTCCCGTTGCATGTAAAAGCTAAGTTTATATTATGCTACAGGGTACAATAGCATTATGTCTAAAAACCAAACAACACGCAAACCTTAATTAAAAAATGTTGTCTAAAACTCCTGTCATATGAGCCTTCAGCAAACCGTAATCACTGATCGCAGATCGCCATAACAAATACAGTACTAATGAAAAAGTTTGAAATACCGCAAGAATTACCAAAATGTGACCCAGAGGCACCAAGTGGGCAAATGCTGCTGGAAAAATGGCGTTGATGTACTTGTTTGATGCAGGGTTGCTACAAACCTTCCATCTGTAAAAAGCAAAACACAAGGCAGTATCTGCGAAGCACAATTAAGTGGAATGAAACAAGGTATGTCGGTATATGCATTTCTGTTGGACAAACACACAGGTAGAATTGTTGGATCCTGGGGCCGGTATTTTGGTAGATGGCACCAAATAGGCTTCCAAAGTCATTGTCTTAATTATAGTTACCCTCCCACTAGCAGAGTATGTGAGTTGCCCCACATCCTCACCAGCACTTAATATTGTCTGTCTGCTTCATTTTAGCCATTCTTACAGGTGTGTGATATCTTTTTAAGAAGTAAAAAATGGGACAGATTTAAAGTCCTTTTATTTGCTCTGTCCCTAGAAGTAACTAGTTGGGGTGAATCATTCTAGTGTGTGTGTGTGTGTGTGTGTGTGTGTGTGTGTGTGTGTAGTTACTCACACATATACATATACACACGTCAAAGAACAATTGTAGGGGTGCCTGGGTGGCTCAGTCAGTTAAGCGTCTCAGTCTTGACTTTGGTTTAGGTCACGATCCCAGGGTCATGGGATCTAGCCCCGTGTCAGGCTCTGTTGAGTGTTTCCTCTCTCCTACTCTGTCCCTCTCCCCCACTCACACTCTTTCTCTCTCTCTAAGATAAAAAAAAAAAAAATAGTAATAATTATGTGTGCATAGTATTATGTTGTACTTTTTATTTTGTAATCAATTATTTTACAGCTTCACACTGTATTTTGATAGTACCTATGTTAATGCATGTGAATTGTGTTCATTTTAACTGCTGTGGAGTAAGTCCATTGTGTAAGTGAACTGAGCAGTTTAATTTCTCTGCTGTTACTAAGAGAGTTGCAATGATCATCCTTTTATTGAGTCTTTATATTCGTCTTGAGATTTGGTTTAGGTACGTAACCAGGATAAGGTGGACTGAATCTTCAAGTATCACATGTTTGGCTTCATTAGGAACTGCCAAGGTCCTACCTTCATCCGGGCCAACAGGTGATGCTATCAGATGTAGTAATTTGTGTCAGTCTGATGGGTGTGAAATGAAATTTCATGTTTTTTAATTTATGGTTCTCTGGTTATGAGTTTTAGTAATTCATATATTTCATTAGCTACTCAGGTTTCCTCTTTTGTAAATTACCTACTTACATTCTTTGCCTTATTTTTTTTTTTGAAATTGGGCCATTCACACCTTTTTCTTGATTTGTTGGAGTTCTTTACATATTTTAAATACCAATATATGACAGGTACCCTTACGAATCAGTGAGAAAAAAAATATTGTTTCTTTTTCTCTGCGGCTTATTCTATTTTATGGTGTCTTACGCGTGCAGAATTTTAAAATTTTAATGTTAATAGATTTATCTTTTTTTTAGGTTTATTTATTTATTTTGAGGGAGGGGTGCAGAGAGTGAGGGAGAGAAAGGGAATCCCAAGCAGGCTCCACGCTGTCAGCACGGAGCCAGCCGTGGAGCTCGAACTCACAAACCACGAGATCGTAACCTAAGCCGAAATCAAGCCTCAGGCACTTAACCAACTGAGCCACCCAGGTGCCCTGTCTTTTATTTTTTTTTAATATACTTTATGTTTTTTCTTTTTTTTTTTTTTTTTTTTTTTTTTAATTTTTTTTTTTTCAACGTTTATTTATTTTTGGGACAGAGAGAGACAGAGCATGAACGGGGGAGGGGCAGAGAGAGAGGGAGACACAGAATGGGAAACAGGCTCCAGGCTCTGAGCCATCAGCCCAGAGCCTGACGCGGGGCTCGAACTCACGGACTGCGAGATCGTGACCTGGCTGAAGTCGGACGCTTAACCGACTGCGCCACCCAGGCACCCCCTTTATGCTTTTTCTGAATTGTCTTCTTATTCCAGCGCCAGGAAGATAATCTATACTTTAGTCTAAAATGTTCAAGTTTTACCTTGCAGGTAGATACTCGGGGTTTGCATACTGTGTGAATAAGGAACTACTTTTATCTTTTTCCATGTTTAAAACTGATAATTCAGCATCTTTTTATTGAAAAATCTATATTTTGTCACAGATTTGTAACCCTAACTCTGGTAAACTCTGGTCCCATATATACTTGGGTCTGTTTCTAGGCTCTCTGGTCTTACTTATCTGTCCATGCTACAATAATATGTTTTAATTATCACAATAATTATTTTAATTATACCTGATAGTATATCTCCAAAAGGAAATCTTGTCTTAATATCCTTTTTTAAATCCTCTTATTCTTTGGAATACTGAGAGTTCTAAAATCTTCCCCTGTGATTATAGATTCATCTTTTCCCCATGTAGGCATATCACTTTTTGAGCCTTGCTTGTTTGTAACCCTTCTCCCTTTTTTTACAGGAGATCTTGCCATTTTCTAAATGAGCTACAAGAACTCTTCATACATGAGGCATTTAATCCTTGTCAGACGTTTTTTCTAGGTTTTGTTCTTCAGTTTTGGGTGCTTTTTAATGTACAAATTTAATGTATTACAATCTTCTAAATATTCCAGTTTTTTTAAGTTTATTTATCTTTGAGATGGAATAAGCAGGGGAGGGGCAGACTGAGGGGGGGGGGGAGACACAGAATGCAAAGCAGGCTCCAGGCTCTGAGCTGTCAGCGCAGAGCCTGATGAGGGGCTCGAACCCACGAGCCTTGAGATCACGACCCGAGCTGAAGTCAGATGTTTAACTGACTGAGCCACCCAGGTGCTCTTAAATTTTCCAATTTTTGATTTGTGCTTGGAAAGATCTCTCTCTGGCGTGCTTGGGTGGCTCAGTCGGTTAAAATCAATCCAACTCTTGGGGAACCTGGGTGGCTCAGTTGGTTAAGCGTCCGACTTCGGTTCGGGTCATGATCTTGCGATTTGGGAGTTCGAGCCCTGAGTCAAGCTCTATGCTGACAGCTCAGAGCCTAGACCCTTCTTCAGATTCTGTGTCTCCCTCTCTCTCTGCCCCTCCCCTGCTCTCTCTCTCAAAAGTAAATAAAACATTTAAAAAAAGATCAATCCAACTCTTGGGGCACTAGGTGGCTCAGTTGGTTAAACATCTGACTTCAGCTCAGGTCATGATCTCAGGGTTTGTGAGTTCGAGCCCCACGTTGGGCTCTGTGCTGACAGGTCAGAGCCTGGAGCCTGTTTGGAATTCTGTGTCTACCTCTCTCTCTGCCCCTCCCCCGCTCACTTGTGCTCGCTCTCTCTCTCTCAAAAGTAAATAAAACGTTAAAAAAAAAAAGTCTATCGAACTCTTGGGGCGCCTAGGTGGCTCAGTCGGTTAGGTGTTCGACTTTAGCTCAGGTCATGATCTTGTGGTTTACACGTATGAGCCCCATTTTGGGCTCCGTGCTGACAGCTCGGAGCCTGGATCTTGCTTCAGATTCTGTGACTCCCTCTCTCTCTCTCTCTGTCCTTCCCATGCTTGTGCGCTCTCTCTCTCTCTCAAAAATAAATAAAAACATTTAAAAAGAATTTAAAGTCAATCCAACTCTTGATTTTGACTCAAGTCATGATCTTGCAGTTTGTGAGTTCAATCCCTGCTTGTTAGGGTCTGTGCTGACAGTCTGGAGCTTGCTTGGGATTCTCTCTCTCTGTCTTTCTCTCTGCCTCTCCCTCCCACTCTCTCTTTCTCTCTCTCTAAAAATAAATACATAAAACTTTAAAAAATCTGTATAAATTGGGTGGGCCAAATACAGTAAGTCTGAGGGTCAGATTTGTCCCACTGGCCGCCTGTTTGCAACCTCTATTTTCTCCCACAACCAAATGATCATCACTATCTAGATGAATCCCAAATTTGTATTTCCAGCCTAGACCTCTCCTTGGGCCAACTGTTGTAAACATTTGTGTAACTATTTGATGTCTTTATTTGCTTATGTTAAAGACGCCTCAATACAGCATGTTTGAAACTGGTTGCCTGATATATGCCCAAATTCTCCATCCACCCAGGAGAATCCTTTTCCAATCATTGTCTTAACGACACCCGCTGTCTTGTCAAATTGCACAAGCCAGAAATCTGTGAACGGTTTCTACCCTTCCCTCTCTCTCCTTTTCCAATTTGTCACTGCATTGATCTAATTTTATTGTAAATATTTCTTCATTCTTAGCCTCCCTCCGTCTCCCTTTTGTTTGCCTGGACTACCCAGATAATCTCAGTTCTACCTTTGCCCCCATAGATTTCCACCATTCTTTATATCACAGTGAGAGTGATGTTTTCAAAATACAAATCTGATGGTGTCATCTTTTTGCTTGGAACATTGAAGTGTCTTCCTGTTGCTCGTAGAAAACAATCAAAATCCTTGGGGCGCCTGGGTGGCACAGTCGGTTAAGCGTCTGACTTCAGCCAGGTCACGATCTCGCGGTCCGTGAGTTCGAGCCCCGCGTCGGGCTCTGGGCTGATGGCTCGGAGCCTGGAGCCTGTTTCCGATTCTGTGTCTCCCTCTCTCTCTGCCCCTCCCCCGTTCGTGCTCTGTCTCTCGCTGTCCCAAAAATAAATAAACGTTGAAAAAAAAAATTTAAAAAAGAAAACAATCAAAATCCTTGAGGTCGACAAAGTCTTGTAAAGTCTGGCTTTTCGTCATCATTCCAACCTTATCTCACACGTGCTCTCCCTATTTCTGTACTCTTAGCAGTTCTTGGGTACTCTGGCGTGAAAGGATCCAGTTTAAGATTATTGAGGACCCTCACGAGCTTTTGTTTATGTGGTTTATATTTACCAATACTTCCTGTATTAGAAATGAAACTGAAAGCAATTTAAATTATTAAGTTATTCATTTAAAAATAACAAAAATAGGGGATGCCTGGGTGGCTTAGTCAGTTAAGCGTTCGACTCTTGGTTTTGGCTTAGGTCATGATCTCACAGTTCCGTGAGTTCAAGCCCCGCATCAGGCCGTGCGCAGCAGGCAGGGCAGAGCCTGCTTGGGATTCTCTCTCTCTTTCGCTCGCTCTCTCTCTGCCCCTCCCCCACTCACACTGTCTCTGTCTCTCTCAAAATAAATAAACTTTAGGGAAAAAAAATAGGGGCACTTCGGTGGCTCAGTGGGTTAAGCATCTGACTTCGGCTCAGGTCACGATCTAACGGTTTTTGGGTTTGAGCCCCACATCAGGCTCTGTGCTGATAGCTCCGAGCCTGGAGCCTGCTTAAGATTCTGTATCTCCTTCTCTGTCTGCAACCCCTCCCCCCCACACACACACTCTATCTCGATCAAAAGTAAATAAACATTAAAAAAATAATAATAGAAAAAAAAATAACAATTACACGGGCACCTGGGGGGCTCAGTCAGTTGACTAGCTCTTGATTTTCCAGGGTCATGGGATTGAGCCCCATGTCGGGCTCTGTGCCGAGCGTGGAGCCTGTTAAAGATTCTCTCTCTCCCTCTGCCCCTCTCCCCCACTCATGTGCACTCTCTCTTTCTCTCTCTCTGTCTCTGTCTCTAAAATCAAAAAAAAGGGACGCCTGGGTGGCTCTGTTGGTTAAGAATCCGACTCAGCTCAGGTCATGATCTCACAGTTCGTGAGTTCGAGCCCCGCATCGGGCTCTGTGCTGACAGCTCGGAGCCTGGAGCCTGCTTCAGATTCTGTGTCTCCCTCTCTTTCTGTCCCTCCCCCACTTGCGCTCTGTCTCTCTCCAAAATAAATACTAAAAAAAATTTTATGTAAAAAAGCAATTATAAACCCATTACATGTTAATGCAAATGATGTAATTTTTATGAAAACAACTATTTGCTGCAAAAAAAAAAAGTACTGAAAACACACTGTTTTACATTTTTGTAAATCTGTATTCTGCTTCTGAATGCAGTTTGTTGTGATATGTTGTTCTGGTTGATTTGTGTGAAAGAAATCCAGCCTCACTCCAATATATAGTTGGAAAAGAGAGGAGTATTTTATAGGTGTTTTCAGATAAGTGTGGCTGTTCTGATCCACACTGAAACTGGACAAGCGGTAGTTTCTTAAAGACGAGATACAATGTGGTATCTGAAATCAGATCCATGAATTTTTCGTACTCTTGTTAAAATCTACTGATCTTTTCGAAAATAGTGGTTCATCGAGTCATGCAGATCTTCTGAGTATTGAGACATTACATTATACAATTATTTTTTAAATCGTAACTTAAAAAAATTTTTTTTAATGTTTCTTTTTGAGAGAGAAAGCGTAAGCAGGGGAAGAGGGGCAGAGAGAGAGGGAGACAGAATCTGAAGCAGGCTTCAGGCTCTGAGCTGTCAGCACAGAACCTGATGCCGGGCTCAAACCCACGAGCCGTGAGATCACGACCTGAGCCAAAGTCGGACACTTAACCACCTGATCCACCCAGGCGCCCTTAACTTAATTTTCTTCTAAATGTTTAATCAGTTGTCATAGCTCCATTTGTTGGAAAACAAATTACCTTTTACTGACTGACTGAAATATCACCTTTGTATTGTTTTTAGCCGCACATCCTTGACTCTTTCGGAAGTTGCTCTCCTGTTTGATTGACCAATCTATTCCTTTGACGCACACTCTTTAAATTATTTTAGCTTTATGAAGTAGTTTTATATTGGATGTAAAAATTCTAATATATTTAGAGAGATCGAGCTTCCATCCCTGCCCTCTTCTATTCTGATACTTTCCCCATAGGCAGCCATTTTTACTAGTATTTCATTAATCTGTCCTTGGTTTTTGAAGATATAACTAAATATGTATGTATATTTGTATCTCCCTACCCCCCTCCCCTTTTTTCCTAGACAAAAAGTAGCAAACTATACACCCTTACTTGCAGCCTGCTGGGTTTTTTTAAAAATTATTTACTCTATTCTGGAGAGAACTTCACACCTATATATGGAAAACCTTTCTGACTTTTTAAAAAGTTGCCTAGTACTCCCATTTTATGTCTACATCGTAGCGTATTTAATGAGTTCTCTACAGTAGAATATTAAGATTTTCCAGTTGTATGTCTACATCATCATGTGTTTAATGAGTTCTCTGTTGTATAGGTAGGATATTAAGATTTACCAGTCTTTGGCTGTGTCAACTAGTGTTATAATGAGGAGTCTTGTGTAAGTATAATTTCATATATTTGCCATTATATCTTTGGGCGATCATAGATTTTTGATCAGAGGTGTATTATAAAAGCATTGTTAGGGAAGATTAGACTGGAAATGGGACGCATATTTGGACACGAGTAGGACTGGATGTCTGGAAACCTAGACGTCATGACCGTCCTCTACACTAAAAGTGATAACCGTGTATTTATTACAGAAGTCGATGTTCTGTAAGAATTTGTTTCTCCCCTCTGCTGATCTAGTGTGCTCAGTACCTGCTCATCCAGTGATGTATTGCTCCATCTGAATCTCTCCTTCTCCTGTATTTCTGGTCATCTTTATCCCCTTTTGACTGTCCTGGATAAGGTCTCCTCATTCTCTCCGCGTCTGTGCATTTGTTTCCTTTCATTTGCTTCTCTTTGCAAATCATCTTATGAAAGTCAAATCCACCTACTCCTCGAAAGCATGCATTTCATCTTCATTAGCTGTTACAGAACTGCTTTTTGTTGAACACTGAAAACAAAGGAAATTTGCATTTCCAATTTCTTTCAGACCTGGAGGCTAAACCCGAGGGCAAAGATTCAACTTCAGCACAAGATATTTCCAAAGAAGAATCATGCCAAGCCGCAGTAATAGACAGACTGACAGGAAACGGTGTCTATGACTCCAGCTTGGAAACAACTCTTGAATGTGAAAATTGGTTAGAGAATCAGCAAGGAAATCAGGAGAGACCCTTGAGAGAAATGTTCACCCATGTGAATTCACTCCCCGAAGAAGGAGCTCATGAGCATGACGTATATTGGAAAAACTTTGGTCAGAAGTCTGTTCTTCTCACTCAAGACAGAGTTCCCAAAGGATCCTATGTCTTCCATACACTTGGAAAAAGGTTGAAACCGAAATCAAACTTAATGAAAAAGCAAAGAACCTGTAAAGAGAAAAAACCTCATAAATGTAACGATTGCGGGGAGCTCTTCACTTACCATTCAGTGCTTATTCGACACCAGAGAGTCCATACTGGAGAGAAACCCTATAGCTGTAATGAATGTGGGAAATCTTTTAGCCACAGAGCTAATTTAACTAAACATCAGAGAACTCATACCAGAATTCTCTTTGAATGCAGTGAATGCAAGAAGGCCTTCACAGAAAGCTCATCCCTCGCGATACATCAGAGAATTCACATTGGGGAGAGACCGTATGAATGCAATGAATGCGGAAAAGGGTTTAATCGAAGTACACATCTGGTACAGCATCAGTTGATTCATACTGGAGTGAAGCCGTATGAATGTAATGAATGTGATAAAGCTTTCATTCATTCCTCAGCTCTTATTAAACATCAAAGAACTCATACTGGAGAGAAACCCTACAAATGTCAGGAATGTGGGAAAGCCTTTAGCCACTGCTCATCCCTTACTAAACATCAGAGAGTTCATACTGGAGAAAAGCCATATGAATGTAGCGAATGTGGAAAAACCTTTAGTCAGAGCACACATCTTGTTCAGCATCAGAGAATCCATACTGGAGAGAAACCCTATGAGTGTAACGAATGTGGGAAAACCTTCAGCCGGAGCTCAAATTTTGCTAAACATCAAAGAATTCATATTGGAAAGAAACCGTACAAATGTAATGAATGTGGGAAAGCCTTCATTCATTCATCAGCTCTTATTCAACACCAGAGAACTCATACTGGAGAGAAGCCTTACAGATGTGACGAATGTGGGAAAAGCTTTAAGTGCAGTTCATCCCTCATCAGACATCAAAGAATTCATACTGAAGAGCAACTCTGAAAAATTACTGAATGTGAAGAATTGTAAGTTGGTTTTATCACTGTGTTAAATACCTGAGCATTTAGGTGGAATACCCATAAAATGCTGCTGGAGGACCAATCGTGTATGCATCTGATTTTACTTGCATAATACATAGTTTTGAGCCATAAACAGAATGTTCCTTCTATCTACTGATTGAATCAGTATGAAAGCTTCTAGCTAGGGATCTCAAATTTTGATCCCCTTCCCCCTTACCCCCACCAAATACCCTTTCGTGGAAATTCAAGAAATCCTTGGGAGTGGATAACAATATCATTGTGGTGAGATCTGGGTCCTCCCTCTCTTTGTCACTTCAAAGCCCTGTTTATAGCTTCTCATTCTGTACGGAAATTCTTGTTTGTTAACTTAGGCAGAGGACCCATATCTTTATCATCAGGAAGGCACAGAGCTGTTCCTCTTTGGATCCAAAGTAGATCTCCAGATAATACAGGTAGTGTCATTTCTCCAGAGAGGGTCATTTCTTTTATATTAGCTATAAAACTTAAAGGTTAAAAGTTGAAATATGCTTTGGATCCTCTCCTTGCCCCAAAGGCTACATAAATGCACATAAATAGAATGTATTTACAGCAGGTTCCAAGTCACATTCATTTAAGATTATGCTGGTCATCAGTTTAGATAATTGTTACCCTCTACTGTGTAGATCTTCTTTTTCTACTTCCTTGGAATTACCCTGAAGTTGAGAATGGGTCAACCTCTTAACTGTAGTTTTCAGTCAAATGCCTCTTTTCTCATCTTTGGCATTGAAGGAATCCTGGTTTGTTTGTTTGTTTGTTTGTTTGTTTTTATACTCACGTGAAGATTTCATTTCTTTACATTATTCTGCTTTCTGTAAACTATGTCGCATTGAGAAAAGGCCCCTGGGATGTTGAGGGTCTGAAAAGTTGATGAGTTCGATGTGTTATTATATTTAGGGTCCCAGTCAAGAGGAATAATTGAAGCAACTGTGAGACACAAGGACACACCTTCCTGTCAGATATGGAAATTAGTTCACAAGGCAGTGACTCATTGGAGGATAAGCAGCCTCCCTCCATGAAGAAGAGGTTGCCATTTCTCTGGCTCTTAAAAGTCTGTCCACACTTTTTGTTGTTATTACTGTTCTCCCTATATGTGTGTTGGTCTTTGCTACATCCCAGAGCCCTAAAGAAGGTAGAGGGGTGCCTGAGTGGCTCAGTCGGTTAAGCGTCCGACTTTGGCTCAGGTCACAATCTCACGGTTCGTGAGTTCGAGCCCCGCGTCGGGCTCTGGGCTGACAGCTCAGAGCCTGGAACCCGCTTCAGATTCTGTGTCTCCCTCTGTCTGCCCCTCTGCTGCTTGCACTCTGCCTCTCGCGTTGTCTCAAAAATAAACATACATTTAAAAAAAAAAAATTTTAAGAAGGTAGAAAAGACATGAAACCACAATGATAACATAAGTTACTTGGGTGACCAAAAACCAGCAGTGGGATTGGAAAAGCAAAAGTTGAAATAAATATTTAGCCAAATGCTATGCAAATGTCAGTTTTTATTGTTACTCTATTGTATGACAAGAAAATTATAGAAAAGGTAGAAGGAAAGTAGTGACAGATTTCTTTTCTCTTCTGACGTCTATCCTTTATGAACATTTCAGCAACCAGTCCGTGCTCTTGCCTTTTCCACCCTGTCCTTGTTACTGTAATTCCTTCTCTGTAAACCTTTGTTGTATTATTGAAAAAAAGTAGAGGAATAGAGTTTAAAGAAGTGATAGTGGAGAGCAAACAAGATGGTTAAGGATGAAGGAGTTAACTCCAGCAGCAATGAAAATCAAAACAATAGGATATGGGGCCAAAAGGGCTGGAAAGAGGTTTTGGAAAGAACAGAAAATACGTTGAAAGGGTGGAGGCTGGTGGGAAGGCTCAAGGTCTGAGAGGTCAGAATAGGGGGCTGGCACAGGAACAAGGGAAAGGCGCTTAATCCTTTCACCACCTCAGTGCTCCATATTCATGGTCTAAAGTAGGAACTGACAGACTGTGGCCTGGACCCATGGACCAAGTCCAGCCTTCTGCCTGTTTCTCCAAACACAAGGCTTAGTTGGATCTTGACCACACTCATTTGTGTATGTTTGTTGGTGCTACAACGGCAGAGTCAAGGAGTTGCCGTAGAGATTGTATGTCCCCCACAAGCCTAAAATGCCTAATATTTCTCAGCGTGCCCAACACTTGAGTGAAAATAAGGTCATAATTTGGTGGCCCAAATTTGACTAACAAAATGAGACCCACGTGGGATTTTCAAAGTTGGGATTGAATTCTGCCACCTTCACTTAGCATTTATGTGACCTTACTGAGTCTCAGTGTCTTTATCTGTAAAATGGGAATAAGTCATCCTTCTCTCATAAGATTGTGAGGATTAGATAAGAATGCATGTAAAAGACCTGGCACAAGATAAGTTATGTGCAAAACCTCTATATGTATATGTATGTTTGTAAATATATATATACACACACATATGTATATATATGTGCGTATATATATATATATATATATACGCATATGTATATATATGTGTGTATATATATATTTACTTTTTTTTTTTTTTTAATGAAATGTCAGTCCATTTGGGCTGCTAACCAAATAACTCGCCATAGACCGAGTGGCTTATAAACAACACTCTCACAGTCCTGGAGACTGGGAAGTCCAAGATCAAGGCCTCAGCACATTCAATGTCCAGCGAGGGCCTCCTTCCTCGTTCTGGGACAACCATCTTTTTGCTGTGTTTTCTGGTAAAAGGGCAAGAGGGCTCTCTGGGGCCTCTTTTCTACGGGCACTAACCCTATTCAGAAGAATTCTGCCCTCATGACCTTCTAAAGACCCCACCTCCTAATACTATCACTCTGGGGATTAGGTTTCAAGATAAATTTGGGGAGATAAAACCTCAGTCTATATAATAAGTGGCTAAGCATCAATCAAGCAGAAATTACTTAAGAATGAATGTATCTGACACCTCTTGTTTACCGGTCAAGAACTGTGACCATCCTACTGTCTAGTTCATCATAGAGAAGGGGCTTCTCTATTCTTCCTTCCATCTGGTGCTGCTCCCTACAGAGCCTCCTTGAGACCTTGGGGAATCTGCTTTTTTCCCTTCTGCATACCACTCTACTGGGAACTATCTGACAGTTCCAAAGACTCAAGTTTGTAATCTATTTACAGTTTCAACAGCATTGAGAGACGTGCTCTAAGTTCGTTTTGCTGAGAACTCTGATCCTTTACATTTCAGTATTCTGTTTATGCTCGATGTTCGACCTGTGTTGTTTGTACTCCAGTGTGATTGTTGGATGTTTTAATGTTCCATTTTTCAAGTGTTTTTGGTTACGTATAAAACCAAATTGACTGCTCTTACCAGTCCACTGTCAATAAAGATGTTGTTTATATATATATATATATATATATATATATATATATATAGTCAGAAACTTTTGTAAATTGCTTCGAAGTTTTCCTAATTTAAGCATATTTTAAGAGGCAAAGAAAGACCTACCGTAAAATCCTTCAGGAAACCGATCATGCTTCTAATTGTTCATCTGGGCTCCACCACTTGTCAGACAGGGGATGGGGAAATTCCCTCCACGCCCCATGGATCTGCAAGAAGGTTAAAGAGTAGAGAAAGGTCGTTTCTACCAACTGGTGTTGAGTCCTCAAGCCAAGTGCAGGCTCCACTCCCTTAGCAGGGGGTAATGGAGAAAAAAGGGACCACTCATTTAGCAAGAGTACCTATAGAAAGTACAGTTACAACTAGACAAGATCAGGTAGACCGATTTAGCATAAATCTTAAACTATGTCTGGCTTTTGGGAGGAGAGTGTAACCACCCAAAGAATAAAAATAATAGTACTGTATAAGAACACCAAACAGTACTCAAACTCGTTGGCAATTAACCAGTTCAATTGTCTATTGAAAGTTTCTAATAACTTTGTTTTCCTAGGTGAGTTTTTACTTTTTAATATTGCAACAGGACTCAACAGGAAGCTCTTTGTCCCTGCTTTGTCCTTTCCTTTACTTTTTTAGGCCCCAACAGGGCAGTCTTGGAATCCAGAACCACATGAGCTATCTCTCACCATAGGCTTTATTGGCAAGGGGAAAGTGTGTGCCCCTCTGGTAATACATATAAAATGACATCTGTGGATTACCTTCTAGTTCCAATTAACGCCCTCAAAAAATCAGATGTTTTCGTTGAATTGTTCTTTACATTTTTCACAGTGGTAGCCTCTGTTAGTCCATAAAGCAGATAGTCTGCCCTTAGATTGAGTAGACTGTACATAAAATGTGCATACTTTACTCTCCCCCACTCCTGCCAATTCACTCATAAACGTTACTACCATGTCAGAAAAGTTCACGTGTCTGGGGAATTGAAGGGTTGAAACCAGAGACTCAGGCATTGCTTGGTCAAAGACTTCCATCTCTGCTCTGTTTTTGTTTTTTGTTTTTTGTTTTTTTTTTTTTTTCTGTGTGGGCTATATTCTATCTTCTCCAGTGATGACAAATACATCTACTGGAAATCCCAAGTTAGTATGGTTCGAAACATTTACAATTCCAAGAGGAATACTTCTTTCTAAATAGCTCCGGCAAAATCCACAAGGCTACTTCTCAGCTTTGCTTGAGATCATGCTGATTGATCACCGAGCCATTTGCTGCTTTGAATTGCAATCTTATCATTGAGCAGGCCGAGTCCCTATAAAACCGTGGAGCAGGGGAGGGTGAGGCCCATCCCACTCAACTTGCACTGCAGTGGGAAAGGGCTGCTTCCCTAAGAGAAATCCAAGGATGGTAAAACAAACAGGTCCACTGCAATTGGTAGCAACCTTCAGTATGAACAAGTCTCCAGCTGTGTCCCCAAAAGAGCTCTTCTTCAAAGATCAGTGACACACTGATAAAAAAAGGCCAAAACCTAAAAATATTTACAACATTGACTTCATAGGATTTCTGTGAGTGTTGAATATGTGAAAATGCTTTGTAAGCTATAAACGTGTTGCAGAGTTACATTGTTATGAAAATGGTCTATTCTTTGATGTCAGGCTCTGGTATATATACAGTAAGCATGGACTTCTCACCAGAGTGCCAATTCTGGTTTTTTGTTTTGTTTTGTTTAATGTTTGTTTATTTTTGAGAGACAGAGACAGAGCATGAGTGGAGGAGGAGCAGAGAGAGGGAGACACAGAATCTGAAGCAGGCTCCAGACTCTGAGCTGTCAGCACCCAGCCCGAAGTGGGGCTCGAACCCACAAACTGTGAGATTGTGACCTGAACCGAAGTCAGATGCCCAACCAACTGAGGCACCCAAGTGCCCTGCCAATTCTGTTTAAAAAAAAAAAAAAAAAAGTTTATTATTTTGAGATAGAATCCCAAGCAGGCTCCATGGTGTCAGTACAGAGACCTACTTGGGGCTTGATCCCATGAACTATGAGATCATGACCTTAGCTGAAATCAAGAGTCAGATGCTTAACCGACTGAGCCGCCCAGGTGCCCCCAGAGTGCCAGTTCTTTTCTTTCTTTTTTTTTTTTTAATGTTTATTTATTTTTGAGAGAGAGCACAAGCAGGGGAGGGACAGACAGAGGAAGACAGAGAATCCAAAGTAGGCTCCAGGCTCCGAGCTGTCTGCATGGACCTGAGCCACCCAGGCACCCCCAGAGTGCCAATTTTTAATGCTAACTTGTCCTGTCTATTGTGGGTTGGCAAAGAGTCTTTGCTCATCAATAGTTATGTTCCCGAGGTGATATGTTACTTTTGCCATAGCAAAAATGTGGTTATTTTATGTGGAGTTGAACTCAATTCCCAATTTTATTGACCCATGCAACTCATGTTATAGTGACTTAAACCTACTGAACTATCCAGGACTCTAATCAGTGAAAACCCATTTCAAGCAAGCATAAACAAAAGGGCTACCATGATTAATGAGTTTAAGGGCTAGACATAACTTAAGATATGACTGCATCCAGGGGTTCAAATATGTCATCAGATCGTGCTCCAGATTCGTTTTATTCTCAGGCAGACAGAATGGCAGAGATGGCCATTGGCAGCTTTTGGCTTGAGTTACCCTGGCAGCTGTTGATGCCAAAGAAAATATTTTATTGTCTATGGGGCCATTCAAAGTTGCAAGGTAGATTATGATTGAATGGCTTGGATCACGAACCCATTGAACCAATCACTATGGCCAAAAGAATTGGGTATTCTGACATGGGGCAAGGTAGGGTGGAATTTAGCCTTATCCAAAATGGTAGCATGGGTTTCCCACAAGGTCTCTGTTACCAGAAGGGGAGAAGGGAATGTGTGCTGAGCAGAAAATAAAATCCACTATCTCAGGATCTAGGCCCACCCAATCCAGGGACATGGGCTTAACTTACTAAGTACAGGATGAGGGCATTATGCCTACTATAGACCTGGAAGGAGGTAGAGCGAGAAAACAAGTAGTGTGAACATGGATTTGTCCTCTTCGGGATCTGTAGTTTCCCTCAAATTTATGGCATCTCAGAAGGGTGGAAGAACTTGGCTTTTTACCTCCAGGGATCTTATTTCAAAGGACCTCATGTACACGTGGACATAAATATTGAAACAAAAATCTTTCATGCCCCCACAGAAAAGGACAGATTTAAGTGGATTTTAGCCTTTTAGTTTGTAAGTCCTTAATTACATCTCCTTTTATATTTAGAGCCATGTATACATAACAACTCAGCTTAAGTCCCATTCTATCGTATGTGACAGGCACAACTGAGGGAGAGGGAAATCTAAGGTTTACCTGGTGGGGGTGGAGACTGACTACATCTACTTCCAGATACTCTCAAGCAGTAGGAATGCTAAGAAGAGAGAGAGAGGATGTGGAATGTGATATTGTCCCCCTGCATTGAGATCAGAGAAAGCTCTCCCAGATTTCCCCCCCTCCCCATCGTATAACTGGATTGTGAGGTTAGCAAACCACAGCAGTATCATTGTTTTCGCCTACTCACTAGAACACTCATTCTCGATGCTTGCTTGTGTGACCTATTCAGTGTGGGCTGGCAGGAAGGTTCTCCTCATTATAATCATTCAGAAAGCCAAGCTGATGAAGCAGCCATCATCTCAAACACTGCTTTTGCCATGCTAGAAGGAGAGGAAGGATCTAAAGGGTCTTGCACTGACACATTTCATTTCCACTCACGTTTTATTTCCCTGAACAGGTCATGTACCCCAATCCAACCTCAAGTGAGGACCAGGAAAAACTATCTCCTTTGCAACACTTTCCTGGAAAGGAAGCCCACTCTCCTACTCTCCGCTCGTTGTAGGATTAGTAGAAGGTGGCATGGCATCCTTGTGTGTTTTAAGCCTTCCTCACCACCCCTCATATGTAAACACCTTCTCTGAGCCTCTGACTATGTAGCATTTCTTACCTTTTGCTGCCATCTCTGACTCCCTGCTCACTTCCCCATGTTCATTGAGCCTTTGGTCTCCTATCTTTTACCATTGCTCCCAATATCTACACCCAGGATTGTTCAGCAAGGACTTTGGAGCAACTGTTCTAGGTGCCAGGTACTATATGCTAGGCCTAGTATGTGCTAGGTGTCAGGGATAAAATGAGGAGTCAGACACAGACTCTGCTTTTAGCTAAGAGACTTGGCCAAGTCAACAAGCGATCACAATGTGGTGTGATAAGAGCTGTCATACAGACGTGTGTAAGAGACCCAGCCTTTCTTGGTCAGAGAAGTTGGCATCCAAAAAGCCAGGAAGATGTCACCGTAGCTGAATCTCAAGGCAAGGGAATCACATGCTGAAGAAGTTAAGTGGGAAGGCATGACATTGCAGGCAGAGGGAGCTATGTGTGAGGTAGAGAATGGCGTATTTCAGGAACTATGTGTGGTTTAGCACGTTGTGCCTAGAGCTTAGAGACGAAGAGTAGCACTGGTGGTAACTGAGGACGTAATGACCATCAACAGGCAGATCTTGAAGGGTCTTGTAAGCTCATCTGGAGTTGATTCTGGAGTATGGATATGGAAGGGAGGGAAGAGGCTTTCAGTTGCTATGTGTAGCAAGTGAGAGTTCATATGTGAGAGATTCCCATGACTGTGGTGTGGCGAATGCACTGGAGAGGGGTGAAATTGACAGCCAGGAGCAAGTTCAGAGGTTGTGCAGCGGTAATGTGGGAAAGAGACAGTGACTCTAGATTAACCTTTCTCCCTGTCCCACCCTTCTGAATAGGGTTATTCATGTTCTTCCATTGCTCGTCTAGGTTTCAAAGCTATGATTAAGGGCTCTTAAAGGTACAGATACACACACACTCCTTTAGACATTATTTGTATTTTTATTATCCCACTCTTGGAACAAAACTGGTGTACGCTATCCAGTACAGAAACAGAAGCATTACATTTTGCTCTTTTCTTCCACCTGGGAGACAGGATATGTTAAATTTTTGTTTTTAAGTTAAAAGTATGACTGTTCTATAGTAAGCCTGTGACGAAGATTTATTGGACTCATTAATGAGGGAACTACCTGGCTAATAATGCTGGTTCAAGGATGGATACCAGAGACGGTGTATAAACGGTCAGTGAAGGAAAGCATGTTGGGATAAGCTTGCTAAATGAGATACAAAACTGGCCAGTGTCGTACAGGGCAATAAAACCACAAACTCTGAGGTCATCTTTTCTACCAAGTAGAAATCCTTTGCAACTTATCAAGGGTTTTGCTTTTGTTTTTAACAGGGCAGCAAATGGCTTCACAGAGTTAGGCCCTAATCAATAGTAAATAGTAAGTCAAACAAAGCTATACTACCCCAAGGAGTCAGATAGCCTTTTCTTTTTTTAAATGTTTATATATTTTTGAGAGAGAGAGAGAGCATGAGCAGGTGAGGGACAGAGAGAAAGGGGGACAGAGGATCTGAAGCGGGCTCTGCACTGACAGCAGTGAGCCCAATGTGCGGCTTGATCTCACCAACCTCAAGATCATGACCTGAGCCAAAGTCAGACATTCAACCGACTGAGCCATCCAGGCGCCCCCTGGAGAGCCAAATCACCTTTCAATGGGCTTTTCAGATAAAGTTGCATTTTGATGTTCACATGTAACCAGACTTTTGCCTTGTTTCCAAGTTTTGGATAAAATTTTCTTAACAGTCTGCCCTGTGTTCATAGATGTTCTCTACAGATTTTTTTTTATTAAAAAAAAAAAACAGATTCATTGTGGTTTTGTTACTTGGCTTCATTTACATGGTACACCTATAGGGCACTTTGTTATGATGCCAGCAAGTCTCAGGCCGTCTGGTTCTGAGCAACTACTAAGGCCAGAAAACACATTTCTCATTGGAGACTTTATAAGGAATTTGGGGTTCCATCCTCAATGGTTTCCATCATTCTAGAGATTTTTCTAATGTTTTTAAATGTTTGTTTATTTTTGAGAGAGAAAGAGAGACAGAGTGAGTAAGGGAGAGGCAGAGAGAGAGGGAGACAGAATTGTAAGCAGGGTCCAGGCTCTGAGCTGTCAGCACAGAGCCCAACGTGGGGCTTGAACCCGCAAACCATGAGATCTGAGCCACCCAGGTGCCCCTGGAGATTTTTTTTAAGATTGCTTTTATTTGTTCTTCTGTTCCAGGGCTAGAAAACTAAACCCAATGGATTCATCTCTATCAAGTTCCACCTGTAATACCTATAAATATGGATGAATTCCTCTCCTTTTGCGGTTCCCCAGATCTGTTACAGCTCCTGTTCTACCGGAGAGTGACCTTCTTTTCGACTTGTAGGGCTGGGATCTTGAAAGCGATAGCATAGGTACCATAGACATTTCCTAGATGGCTTCTCTAGGTATTGATTCTATATATGAAATAAAACATTCTTCCTTAATGGTGGACTGCTCATGGCTGAGCAGGATATATTCTTAAATATAATTCCAATGCTGTATTTGCATAATTGATTTGTTCAGTTTTATCTTGGTAAAAAGGACAAATGCTTTTTGTAGTTACTCTATACAAATAACTGCATTGTTATGAAAAGAAAATAGACTCCATAAAAGTATATGCTCCTTAATTCTGAGTGATAATGAGAACAAAATCCCATTTAAGCTTTAAATTTTCACACTTTAAGGGATATTTTATTTCCATTTGCAAAGGCACAGTCTACTAAATTGAGCGTTAGAAACAGATCAAGAAGAGAAAGGGCTTCCTCATATGTCTATCAGATAGAATTTTTTTTTTTTCAACGTTTATTTATTTTTGGGACAGAGAGAGACAGAGCATGAACGGGGGAGGGGCAGAGAGAGAGGGAGACACAGAATCAGAAACAGGCTCCAGGCTCTGAGCCATCAGCCCAGAGCCTGACGCGGGGCTCGAACTCCCGGACCGCGAGATCGTGACCTGGCTGAAGTCGGACGCTTAACCGACTGCGCCACCCAGGCGCCCCAGATAGAATATTTTTTAAATTACCAAAATGCTCTAAACAGATAATCACAAATATATTTCATCTAACAGGTCATTCATTCCTCCTCAATTAACTCTTTGTCCTCCACTGAATCGTCGGTTAACAGTCTGATCTCATGAAGTAATCTGCTTCCAGACAAAAAACAAAAACAAAAACAAAAAACAAAAAAACAGAATACCGGAAATCTGACAGTTCTCTAAGCAATGTCAGCTTTGGCTTGGAAGTGTGCACCCATGAGTCTGTTCTTTGAAGCAGCAATAGCTGATATCCGGTGAGGTTATTTCCACCGAATGTTTACATCTTCCTTCTTTTTTTAAAGACTCCGTTTCTGGCTTGTAGCTTATAGAAGAACCTTCAGACAAGGAAGAAAGGAAGACATAAACCACTTATTCAGAATCAGACTGGCTAGCCCTGCTTAATTTATTACAGTAACCAACAATATCTCAATAGAGGAGAATAAAATCCTTTCTTGGTGTATAATACATGAGTCTTTCAAGAAGGAGTTGATCAGTGTTTCCCCAGAGGTTAAGAACATATTAAGGGCCATGAGGACCATCTCCAGGGATTTCAACCATAAATAAAGTGTACAACCTCTGAAACATACTTATCTTAATAATATTTGTATCAAGGTAGTCTCAAGAAGGCTTATATTCTCTTTTATTTGGTATCTCTTCCCATAAGCTGAGCAGCTGTCAACAAAAATTCTCAGCTAATTAATAACTATGAAACATACCAAACAAACCTAAATATTTCTCGCATTTCTCCTTTTGTGGGTGCCATATCACAGGCTCCTAGGTAAGGGACTATTTGGGGCCTGTTTATTTTTTTTAAATCAAGAGTATGACAAAGTTAGCACAAAGCACAAAACATAATTCTGGTGAGAGACTGAATCTGTAGTACGTGGACAGATTATGCAGAAAGTTAAGAATGATTTTTCACCTCCTCTTGTTAAGAGCGGACTATCACTGACACAAGGATATAACCAAACTCTGATGTTATATAAATACAATATTTAGAGTTAAAGATTTTGGGGGCACCTGGCTGGTTCGGTCAATGGAGCATGTGACTCTTGATCTCGGGGTCATAACTTTGAGTCCCACATTGGGGGTAGAGTTTACTTAAAAAAATAGAATCAAAGATTTTGCAAACATATAATGAATAAACCCATCAAAATCAAGCCAGTTTTTGTCAAAATTTTAACACATTTTATTGCTTCTTTTCAGTATTTGCAGCCATTATAAAGTACAACAAACAAAGTTCACTTTTCCTCAGACCTTCTAAAACTTACTGTGTCCACTCTAATTTTGTCTCTTCCTATCTTTTCACATCCTAGAACAACCAGACTCTAAGAAAAAGGTATTTGTGGGGCAGCTGGGTGGCTCAGTCATTTAAGCTTCTGACTTCAGCTCAGGTCATGTTCTTGCGGTTCATGGGTTCGAGTCAGGCTCTGTACTGACAGGTCAGAGCCCGGATCCTGCTTTGGATTCTGTCTCCCTCTCTGCCCCTCTCCCACTCACTCTCTCTCTCTCTCTCTCTCTCTCTCTCTCAAAAATAAATAAGCATTAAACATTTTTTAAAAGGAAAAATTAACTTTTTCTCTTGAAAAACAGAAGCAACATCCCATTCTCTTTTATATATGTCTGGGGGGGGGTCCCCAACATGACCCCCAGCCTCAATGATTGGCTAGAAGGATTAACAGGGTTCAGCATATTGCCATACTCGTGGCTGTGATTTATTACAGTAAAAGGATACAAAGCAAAATTGGTAAAGGGAAAAGGTGCGTGGGACAAAGTCTGGAGAAAACAAGGTATAAGCTTCCAAGAGTTCTCTTGGCACTAGAGTCACACAGGACATGCCCAATACCCCCTGCAGTGAGTCGTGATAACATGTGAAATATAGTTTACCAAGAGAGTTCACTAGAATCTCAGTACCCAAGGTGGTTTTTTAAAATATTTTTAAAGTTTATTTATATTTTGAGAGTGAGAGTGTGCGTGGGGGAGGAACAGAGGGAGAAAGAGAGTCCCAAGCAGGCTCTGTGCTGTCAGCATGGAGCCCAACGGGGGCTTGATCCCACAAACCAAGAGATCATGACCCGAGTCGAAATCAGGAGTCAGATGCTTAACCAACTGAGCGACCCAGGTGCCCCAGTACCCTTCGTTTTTATTGGCACCCTCTGTCTAGCACGTACCAAAACTACAGACTCCTAGAAGGAAAACAGGTGTTCAGCATAAACCACAGTGTTTATACACATAGTTTAGGCACAGCAACCACTCTTATCAGCTCTGGGAACGGTGGGAACCATCCCCAAGTCAGAAGCCCCAGACGCCAGCCAAGGGTCTACCTTGTCAGCAGGACTTTCTAAAAATAGCAGTCTTGCACTTGCCATGTTAACTATTTTTCTGCACAGTTTTGTTGCCATTATTATTCCAATATAGTCTTTTAACCACTTACATTAATCACAACTTTGCTAACCAAATTACCTAGGAAATAGATGATTGAGAACTCTCTGTTATACACAAGCAATTTATCAGATAAGCAAAATTCACAAACATCCATATTTGGCCTCCTTAGCTACACATCCCTTTTATACCTTCTTAACATGGGAAAATATATCGTTATATATGGATGTATACATACATATATATCTTAGCTCTGTCCACTGAAAGGGGCTAGAAACAATGACACCCAAGTTGCAGTAAGCTCAGAGCTTGATTTGATACCATTCTCCACGAAAAAAGAAAAAAAAAAAAAAGAAGAACCAGGGTTCCTCAGAGAAATGGCTGATTCCAAGTCTGAAGGAAGGTAGTTACAAGAAGATTCTGGAACATCTTATTCCAGAAAATAAAGTAGGACTCAAAAAATGGTGAGAGTAGGTCAGAAAGGCAAAGGAGCCAGCTTGGCGTGGCCCTCACTAACCAAGTCTGGGACAAATTGAGTACCAAAACAAGACAGTAATGAATTATTGAACCGTCGGGAAAAAATAGTGCTTGCGTTCACATTGATAAGAAGTAAGTAAACAGGGGCGCCTGGGTGGCTCAATAGGTTAAGCATCTGACTCTTGATTTTGGTTCAGGTCATGATCTCACAGTTGGTGAGCCTGCATCAGGCTCTGGACTGACTGTGTAGAGCCTGCTTGGGATTCTCTCTCTTTCCCTCTGTCTCTGCCCCTCCTCCACTTGCTCTCTCTCTCTCTCTCTCTCTCTCTCTCTCAGGAAGGAAGGAAGAAAGGAAAGAAGGGAGGGAGGAAGGAAGAAAGAGGTAAATAAACAAGGGAGAGCAGAGGCCCTTGCTTGCAGTAGAATGCCCAATGCAAACTGGTAAATGTGAAACTGGAAAATCATCATTTTGCAGCCATGACAATCAAGATTGGTCAGACAAGAATCATCAATGGATGGTAAATCCAAAAGGGGAAAGTGTGATGAGGAACAGGATATTTGCATAGTATTAAAGTATCTTCTCCATAAATTGCTTGTTACAATTGGCAATTGCAAGCAAAAAAATTATATGCTAATAATTTTATACTACTATATGGGAAGCACCCTGATTACATGATCAAAAATTAATATATTGAACAAGTGGCAGATGGCAATTGTGTGCCTCAGATGTGATACCATGGGGACACAACATAATTTATGTAATATTAGAGAATGCATAACTGGAATCCAATCATGAGGAAACATTCAACAAACCTCAAAATGAGGACTATTGGCAACAAAAGATTGGGGCACCTGGGTGGCTTAGCCAGTTGAGTGCCCGACTTCAGCTCAGGTCATGATCTCATGGTTTGTGCGTTCAAGCCCCATGTTGGGCTCTGTGGTGACAGCTCAGAGCCTGGAGCCTGCTTCAGATTCTGTCTCCCTCCCACTCTGCCCCTCTCCCACTCATGCTCTGTCTGTATCTCAAAAATAAATAAAGGTTAAAAATTTTTTTTTAAAGATCGCATTCTTCAAAAATGTTACTGACATAAAAGACAAAGAAAGGTTGAATCCCTGTTCCAGATTAAGAACTAAAGACGTGATGACTATATACAATATATTATCCTTAACTGGATCCTACGCAGGAGAAAAAATACTACGAAGGACATATTGGTTCCATTTTTCAAAAGTGCAATACAAGCAGTAGAGTGGATAAAAGTATTACATCCATGTTAAATTTATTGAAGTTGATAACTATACCATGGTTATGTAAAATAATATCCTTATTATTGGGAAATGCACATTGAAGTACGTAGAGGTAAAAAAGCATAATGCATGCAATTTGCTCTCAAATGATTCAGAAAAAAAATATGTATATATAGGGAGCGTACATGATAACACAAAAAGAATAAGATGTTAAGAATAAGTGAATCTTGGGGCACCTGGGTGGCTCAGTTGGTTAGGTATCTGACTTTAGCTCAGGTCGTGATCTCGCAGTTTGTGAGTTTGAGCCCCACATCGGCCTCTGTGCTGACAGCTCAGAGCCTGCAGCCTGCTTCGGATTCTGTGTTTCCCTCTCTCTCTGCCACTCCCCCACTCATGCTGTTTTTCTCTCTCTCAAAAATAAACATTAAAAAAATAAATAAATAAAATCATCTTCAGTATTGCTTTCTCTAAGCTCTTAGGAACCATATTAAGTCAATAACTGAACATCGTGGTAATGCCCAGCACATACAAGATTTTTTTTGTTACATTATGCCTAAAGGCAGCTGTAGTTTGCATTAGGCCAAGAACTAATTTATTTTTTTTTTAACGTTTATTTTTGAGACAGAGAGAGACAGAGCATTAACGGGGGAGGGGCAGAGAGAGAGGGAGACACAGAATCGGAAGCAGGCTCCAGGCTCTGAGCCATCAGCCCAGAGCCTGACGCGGGGCTCGAACTCACGGACTGTGAGATTGTGACCTGAGCTGAAGTCGGACGCTTAACCGACTGAGCCACCCAGGCGCCCTGGCCAAGAACTAATTTAACTTAAAATGATCTCATTCCAACCCTCTACAAAAATGTGGAATGGTTAGACATTATTTTTTATTATGTTCAAGAGTCTTGTTCATTAAGTTTGACAACAACAAAGCTGAGTAAGAAAAAAAATCTTCAAATAAAAATATAAAAACATGGTTGGTTGACTGGGTGGCTCAGTCAGTTAAGTGTCTGACTCTTGACTTTAGCTCAGGTCATGGTCTCACAGTTTGTAGGTTCAAGCCCCATGTCGGGCTCCATGCTGGCAGCATGGAGTCTTCTTGGGATTCTCTCTCTCCCTCTCCCTCTGCCCCTCCCCTGCTCTGTCTCTCTCTCAAAATAAACTTTAAAATATATATATAAATATAATTTTTAAACATATATTTCTTTAGAGAGAGTGGGGGAGAGAGGCAGAGGGAGAGAGAGAGAGAGAGAGAGAGAGAATCTCAAGCAGGTTCTGTGTTGAGCCCAATGTGGGGCTTGACGTGGGGCTCAATCTCACAATCCTGAGATCATGACCTGAGCTGGAGTCAAAAGTCTGACACTTAGCCATCTGAGCCACCCAGGCGCTCCTAAAAACACAATTTTTAGGGGTGCCTGGGTGGCTCAGTTGGTTAAGCATCTGACTTTGGCTCAGGTCATGATCTCACAGTCTGTGGGTTCAAGCCCCACATGGGGCTCTGTGCTGACAGCTCGGATCCTGGAGCCTGCCTCAGATTCTGTGCCTCCCTCTCTCTGCCCCTCCCCTGCTCACACTTTGTCTCTCTCTGTCTTAAAAATAAATAATAAAAAAACATTAAAAAGCACACACAATTTTTAATCCCAATTCCAGTCAAAGTACAGAACAATATTTTTAGAATAAATTTCTCCCACTCTATTTTTGAAATCCTGGTGCTATACAAAAGACTTGGAAACAAGACTTTGGATATACATAAAAGAAGGTGAACATGTATATATGTAAATCACTAACAAAAGTAAGGAAATGCCCTAGAAAAGAACAGTGACTGACGATTGCCATGTCACTTTTTCCAATGAGTCATGTTAGAATGCAAAAGCAAAGAACGATTTCTATGATTTTTTTTTAATGCTGGTAACAATCACCTGGAAAGAACTTTAAGGTTGTAAAGTCTTATATGTGTAGTACTTTTTAAAATGTACCTTTGAAAAATATTGATATCATAGAACCACCTATTTTAAGTGGCCAAAAATTCCATTTTGGTGGAACGTGTAGATGATGACCAGGTTGCTTTTCTATAGCTCTAATTATGTGAAATATTTTTAGTTACGAATACGCTGGGGTTATGATGACACCACCACCCAAAAAATGTGATGAAATATTTATGAAAATGGAATCTGATAATTCACTATCGTTTGAATGCCCAATCTTGAGCTACTGCAGACATTTGTACTTCTGGAACTGGGATGGAGAAAGCTTTGACTTTCAAGTGGAATGGATTTGTATGGCACAAGAAACGTATGTATTTTCTACAGAATCCAGGGAAAAAAATGCATCCCCATGCCCTGATGGGTTCCACCATGAAAAACTAATGCCCCTCCTGGGAACCCAGCTCGTCGTCTCTGAAATGAGCATCCGAGGTTTTCTCAGCTATGCATATTCTGAGCAGCTCTGCCACTGCCAAGGTGCAAGAGAGGACAGTCCTTCTGATCCTTCTGTGCCTGGCAAACCTCTTCATGCACTTAGTGTCTGCACATCTTCAAATAAAGACCGTCTGTCGCCATTGCGACCAGAAGGCACTTGCTTGACTATCTACTACACACTGGGAATTTTTTTTTTTCTAGATCATCTATTTTAACCCATGATGCTTCTCATTCTTTCACTTTTAGCTTCTCTTCCAGTTTCTCTGCTTTAAATTATTGCGTGTCGTCATCAAATAGTTTTTGGTTCATCTTCAGGAAGAATGCTATCACATTTTATATCTAACAATATGTTTTCTTGTTCCAATGTACCTTTAAATTGCAGTACGAGGGGAGAAACATGATGGGAAGAATTTTTGCTGCATTGTCACTGATTAAACTCAGATTCTGGATTTACAGTTATTTTCTTTCAGCACTTGAGAAACGTTGTTTCACCTACTTCTGGCCTCCATGTTTCCTGATAAGAAGTCCACTATCATTTGAATTATTTTTCTGTTGCTGATATGGTATCCTTTTTCTCTTGCCGCTCCCAGGATTTTTCTTCATCTTTTTTAGTTCTCAGAAGTTTGATTATTAGCTGTCTTATTAGACTGCATATCTTTGTGTTTATCCTGCTGGCATTTTCTTAGATTCTTGAATCTGAAGATGTAGGTCTTTAGTCAGATTTGGAGACACTTTTGAGTACTATGATACTCTGGATTTTTATGTGAATCTTGTGATTTAGCAGGCTTCTCCTGACATCACTCTGGTGGGAGAAGGAAGTTCACCACTGAGCTGTTAGCATTAGGTGGGAATGGAAGTCCAAGATACTCAGCTTCTTTTGACAGCTCTGGGGAGGGGAATTTGTTACTGCTGGGCAGAGGTCGAATTTCAGGCTCCCTATTAGACCACCACCACTAACAACACCTCGTTGAGGATGGAAGAGGTATTCTCTTACCTACCACATAGCTGTCACTGACACTGTGTGTGGGGAGGCTCAATACTACCAGCCGGGTGCAAATGAAAGTCCCAGCTCCCCATACTGTCTTCTCTGACATTATCCTTGCAGGGACAGAAGAGTCCCTCATTGCAATCTTTGCTGTTGGGGATGAGACGGGTCTACAGTTTTTTCTGTGGTGTTTGGCTGGAGTAGAGGTTATTTTCTTAAAGGTTTTCTGTCATTCTAGACTATCCTTTTCTTGGTCCTTTGGCTGGAGAGAGACAGGCTCTTCTTGGAGCCTTTTTTTAATCTGCACCCACTGGCATATTGTGTTGCCAGCTTCTCCAAGCACCCAGGCCAGAGTATATGAGGCAAAACAAAAATGTGGATAAGTTATCACTGTGTCTTTCTTCACGTTGCACGATCCCTAGCTGGCCTGCCTTTGATCCAAATTTCAGAGTCTTCTTATATTTGTTTTATCTATACAATATCAAGGGTTTTTAGCTATAATTAATGGGGGATACAGGGAGAAGCATGCCTATTCCATCTCAGCCCATTATCTATTCACCTTCATATATGACACTATTTTAATGGGTATAAATTTCTGGGCTGACAGGGTTTTTTTTTTTTTCTTTTTCCTTTTTTTTTAATGTTTTTATTTATTTTTGAGAGAGAGAGAGAACGAGTTGGGGAGAGGCAGAGAGAGGGAGAGACAGAGAATCTGAAGGAGGCTCCAGGCTCTAGGCTATCAGCACCAAGCCTGACCCAGGGCTCAAACTCATGAACCAGGAAGTCAGAAGCTTAACGGACTGAGCCACCCAGGTACCCCTCTTCTTTCTTTCAGTACTTTAAAAGTGCTCCATTGTCCTCTGGCTTGCTTGCTTTTTTTCTTTCTTCCTTTTCTTTTTTTCCTGGTGAAAAGTAATTATCTTAGAACCCAGTAAAATACAGACCTTTTCTCCTCTGTTTTTAAGATTTTCCTTTATTAGTGGTTTGTAACAATTTGATTATGATGTGCCTTGGTGTGATTTTTTCACATCTTTGAATTTCACTGAGCTTCTTGGATGTGTGGGGTTATAATTTTCATCAAACTTTGAAAGTTTCTAGTCATTATTCTAACTAAAATTTAAATTTAAAAAAGGGAGGGGGGCGCCTGGGTGGTGCAGTCGGTTAAGCATCTGACTTCAGCCAGGTCACGATCTCGCGGTCTGTGAGTTCGAGCCCCGCGTCAGGCTCTGGGCTGATGGCTCAGAGCCTGGAGCCTGTTTCCGATTCTGTGTCTCCCTCTCTCTCTGCCCCTCCCCCATTCATGCTCTGTCTCTCTCTGTCCCAAAAATAAATAAAACGTTGAAAAAATAAATAAATAAATTTTAAAAAGGGGGGAAACAAACATATTCAGTCATCCCTCACTCTCTCCTTTCCTTCTAGGATTCTAATTACACTATAACTCTCTGGTGCTCCATTCATTCTCTATTTTCTCTCTGTGTTTCATTCTGGACAGTTTCTATTTTTATGCCTTTGAATGCTGATTCTTCTCTTTTGCAGTGTCGAATCTGCTCTTCATCCAATTTTTTTTTCGTTTCATCTATCATATTTATTATCTCTAGTAGTTTGATATCCCGCTTATATTTTTTTCCTTTCACAGTTCAAGAGTCCCTGGGTTATGTCATATTTCCTCCAAAGGTATCCATTGGCTCTTTGCGATCCCAAGAGCCCCCCTTTACAGGGTTGCTTCACGGAGATTTATATTTCCCCGCAGATCCCCATAGGCAGGGGCTCACCCTGGTGGGCCTCACACACAAACAAAGCAGCAGAGAATCCAAGTCACAGAGCGTAGGGGCGGGTTAGGAAGGAAACGGTGTCATTGAGGGAAAATGCTCTACAGCCCCAATGGAGTCTGTTTCACTATAGAAAATATGGCCTCCGAGTATTAACACCACGGAATTGAGGCAAAGGAAAACACGCCTTATAATATATATATTATAATCTAAGATATAATAACCTCAATATAAAAACTTAGAAAAATAAATGTCTATTTAGATTAATATCAATCTCAATATTAGTTAAACTTTTGTTTTTATTATTTTACTATTACGATTTGGATGCGCTGAGGAAGGAAGCTCTAGTTCACAGAGCCAGAGATTATAAGGAAGGCATCATCGCTTCTTCAGTCAAGAACTTGAAAGACAAGCACAAGGGTGCACACGCGCTCACCAACTCCACCGGCATCCGAGGTTTTCGCTAATTTGCAAAAGGCCCGTATCTTCTATCAATGACTGGGCCTTCAGCCACACTGAAATGGTCAGTGGCAAGAGCTGGCGTCATTCTTTTTTGCGTCGCTCGTACCTGATGGTAGCGCTTGACAGGTAGTCGCGGCCTCTCAATACAAGTTTGTTCGATTTGATTGGATTTTTTTTAGGTCACCCAAATTGTCGACAAACACAGCCCATTCCCGCTTAAACGCAGACAAGAGAGAAAAGGGGAGAGCGGGGAAAAGGAAAAAAAAAAAAAAAAAGCTCTGGCGCTGAGGATTCTGGGCGCTGGAGTTCTGGCGCCCCGGCCGCGCAGGCGCATTGTCTTGCCTGGCGGCCGGCCCCGCCAAGCCGGCGCCATTGCTGGAAGCGTTCCCGCCCTGCTCTGCGAGTGCCCTCAGTTGTCCTCAGTTCGGCAGCCAGGTACTCGTTGCCCCGGGCGCCGGGCCCCGGTTCCCCGCCGCCCCTCCCTCGGCGCTGGGCTCCTGGCGGCGTCCGGGGCGGGGCCGTTCCCTCCAGAGCCCCTGTCCCTGAGCCGACACGCCCACCCGAGAGGCGACTGGGGCTGGGCCTCCTGCCTGGCTGTCGGCGCGGTCTCCCCCAGGCTTGGCTCCAGGACTGGCGGTGCCCTCGGCGGCGGGCGAGGCGCTGGGGTTGGGGAGCACGGGGCGCGGCCGTAGGCTTAGTAGGGTTCGACTAGGGCCTGCTGGCCTCTGACCTGACTTTCCGCCTGTTCCCAGTCCCGCGCCTTTGATGGAGGAAGTGGGGGGACCCCGGATGGGCACTTAGGGAAAAAGGGCGAGGCTGGAGGAAGGACAGTCTCCGTCCTGGCTTCTGAACCCGCAGGGATGGAACGATTTCACACCTGATGGCCTGACAGGTGGATGAACTCCTGTCCTTTCGGTAACCGGTAACCGAGGCAGCTTCCCCCCCTCCCCCCGCCCCGTCTCATTTTATGGCATTTCACGGAATCACTTTCAAATCACCTGTCTCTCCCAGACCTGATAATGGCATTATTGCTTTGGCTGGGAAGTGCTGGATTGGCCCGTGGCGCTGAAGTTCTCAACAAGAACATGGACCCCTTCGTTATTTTAAAATAACAAAGCTAGCTGAGGACCCACAGCAAGGGACATTTTTCAAGTCTTTGATACTTCCGCAGTGCTTGGGAAGACAGACAGGGACACTATCCAGAAAAAAATATCTAGGCAATTACGACTATGGAGAAATGTTGGCCTGGATTAGATATCTTCTGCATAACGGCAGAGGTGAAAGGAGAAACAGTGCGGTAAGCCTCATTTGCTAATAACGTGTGCTCAAATGATTTTGCCAATGGACACATTTCTACAGTAGCTAAACCAAGGTTAGAACCGGGGGGAGGTGGACACTCTGGAACTTTATTACTACACCAAACTCCTATGTATATGTAAATACTTCTTATTGTCTACTTGGAAAGTGTAGAAAAGTAGGAGTGTAAACATCACAGGCCCAGGTCTCCGAGGTCACAGTGGACTTCCGTTTGTTGACTTGCTGTCTTTTTCTCTATGCGTTCTTTTTTACACAATAGAGATCAAGCTGATCTCGATTAAATAGCGTTGGCTATTCTGATTATAAAATTTAAACAGATGCTTATTGCCCAGTTTGGTATTAAACGTATTTGACTAGCATTATCTATATGGCATATTGCCAAGGAGGAGTTCATTAATCTTTAAAAATTTATGGGATGCCTGGGTGGCTCAGTCGGTTTTGCATCCCACTTCAGGCTCGGGTCATGATCTCACTATTCGTGAATTTGAGCCCCGCAGAGGCCTGCATCGGGCTCTGTGCTGACAACTCAAAGCCTGGAGCCTGCTTGGAATTCTGTGTCTCCCTCTCTCTCGCTCTGCGCCTCCCCACTCATGCTCTGTCTCTAAATAAAAAACAAACAAACGTTGAAAAAAAATTTTAAAAAGAAGAGTATTTAATTTGGGGTGAGGAATTAGTTTGCTTTAGAACAATATTTATCAAGGTAAATGTTTGAGGTGCTTGTTGACAATGTAGATTTCTGTGTCTCATACCTAGAGATGGTGATCAGATCTTGGATGGAGCTGAGGAATTTCCTTTTTTTTTTTTTTTTTTTTTTAAGATTTTTTTTCAGTGATCTCTACACCCAAGGTGGGGCTTGAACTCTCGACCCTGTGATCAAGAGTCACACACTCTACCGACTGAACCAGCCAGGCATCCCAGAATTTCCTTGTTTTTCTTTTCTTACTTTGAGAGAGAGCATGAGCAGGGGAGGGGCAGAGAGGAAGAGCAAGAATCCCAGGCACTGGGAGCACAGAGCCTTATTCGGGGCTCAGTCCTGCGAATCTTGAGATCATGACCTGAACTGAAATCAAGAGTCAGATGCTCAACCAACTGAGCCACCCAGGTGCCCCCAGAATTTCCTTTTTAATGAGCTTTTTGCATCCTCAGATTTAAGATGTGGGAATTTTCTAATGATATGTAGGAGTTTTCTGGGGAAAAAATCATTTTCATTAGATTTGCAAAGGAACCCATGACCTAAAATAAGGTAGAGAAACACTGAAGTATGGGAAAAGCACTTTTATTAACTCTGAGACTTAACTATAAAAATCAAGAGTCAGGGGCGCCTGGGTGGCTCAGTTGGTCAGGTGACCGACATCGGCTCAGGTCATGATCTCACAGTTTGTGAGTTCGAACCCCACGTCGGGCTCTGTGCTGACAGCTCATAGCCTAGAGCCTGCTTCGGATTCTATGTCTCCTCCTCTCTCTACCCCTCCCCTGCTCACGCTCTGTGTCTCTCTGTCTCTTAATAATAAATGTTAAAAAAAATTTTTTTTTGTTTCATCAAGAGTAAGATGTTCAACTGACTGAGCCACCCAGGCACCCCAAGAAAGACTATTTCTTTCTCATAAAAGTCTGAGTTTTCAGGTGACTGGCAGTGATAAGGGTGGGTAGGGGTAGGCAGCTCTATGGCATTAGGTCATCTAGAAACCCAGGTTCCATTCCTCTTTTTGCTTCAGCACCTCCTAGGGGCTGTTGTCTTTCCTATGGTAGAAGCTGGCTCACTTTCATACTGTTGCATTGCAAGCCTTTTACAGGGGGTGGGGGGGTAGGGAACAAAGAACTGGAGGACAGACAGCTCCCTGGTAAAGATGTGATGTCACCCGGGGGCACTTGGGTGGCTCATTTGGTTAAGCGTCAGACTCTTGATTTCGGCTCAAGTCATGATCTCACAGTTTGGGTGTTCAAGCCCTTCATTGTGTTCCGCGTTGGGGTCCATGTAGGGCTCCTTGCTGGGCTCCATGCTGGTAGTGCAGAGGCTGCTTGGGATTCTCGCTCTCCTTCTCCCTCTGCCCCTCCCCTGCTGACACACGTATGCTCTCTCTCTCTCGAGATAAGTAAACTTTAAAAAAATAAACTAAAACTCCTTTAAAAAAAAAAAGATGTGATATCAACCCTTTTATTCAAATCCCGTTTGTTATAATTTACTGTCCTGGGCACACCTGCCTGCAAGGTGGCTGGGAAATGTCTGTAGTTGGGTGGCCTTGTGGCCAGCTGAGATTTCAAACCTTTGTCAAGGAGCAGGGGAGACTGGATGTTGAAAGGCAATTAGCAGTCGCTACTGCATTGGCCTGCCTAAGTTTTCTGCTGCTTGAGTCAGTCTTAGAATATTTTTTAACAAAAATTGTTCTTTGGAAAATTTTATTTTTATTGACATACAATTTTAAGATGATTTATATGTTATAGCCCCTTTCTTGTTTCTATTTTTGGTTTATTGGTATTTTTTCTTCTTTAGCCAGTGGCTTATATGTTCATTATTTAGAGAATCACCTCCTTCCGTTCTCAGCTGTTTTGTTTTCTAATTTATTAGTTTCTTTATTATTTCTTCCTTATGGTTTGCTTGTAAATTATTTTTCTTATTTAGTTAGATGTTTAATATTTTTATTCTTTAAAAACATGTTAGTTGTGGGGCACCTGGGTCACTCAGTCAGTTAAGCATCCAACTTCAGCTCAGGTCATGATCTCAAGGTTCGTGAGTTCGAGCCCCACGTTGGGTTCTGTGCTGACAATGTGGAGCCTGGAGCCTCCTTCAGATTCTGTCTCCATCTCTCTGCCCCTCCCCCCGCTCGTGCTGTCTCTGTCTCTCTCCCTGTCAAAATATAAATAAACATTAAAAACATTTTTTAATGTCAGTTGAATGTCTTTAGGGATATAAATTTTATCTTTTTAAAGTTTTGGCAGGAATCAACGAGTTTTTAATCTATTCTCTCACTTTCTAATTCACTGGCAATTAAAGTTCTCTCTTAGACTTAATAGGTATTCCAGGAGGATTTATTTTATTTTCATTCCCTGGTGATTGAGTTTTTCCCTTCCTCCCTTCAGACTTATGTTTGTAATTCTACTACATCATGGTTAGAGAATGTCATGTATTCAGTTTCTTGTTTTTGATTGAGATTTTCTTTATTGTCAGTAGTCTTTGCAGTATATGATTAATATTAGCAAATGCTCCTTGAATACTTGAAAATAACTTTTGAATATGTTCCAGTATACTCCATATTTATTTTAATTTCATCTCTAGAATTTATAACAGCCATGCTTTATACAGTTCTTGTTTTTCAGAAGATACTGGTTAACTATAACAAGTATCATTTCGGATGAGCTGATTGGCACAAACTTTAAGATTAGGTTAATAACGTTCTGCTGTTTATTAAGCCAAAGCTCCTCAATCTTATGTGAAGTAAGGTGTTCATTCAGGACAGGAGGACACTGAGCATGCTTATTAATCATAACAGAGTCCCTAACTGAGGGTCCATGCAACTGCTGGTAACACATTTTGCACAAAGTAGGGTTTCAGAACTTGGTATGTCACTGCCCTTTTTTATACATGAAACTGCTATTACCATGTTGGATGAATTTATATTAACAATCTGTACCATTGGGTGTAAGGAAATCTCATTTATCAGGCACACCTGGTTCTTGAACCAGACTCAGCATCAGCAAGGTCACATCCTCATTTAAGAAGGGGGCCGGGAAGGGAAACGGTGCCTAGGTGTCTCTGCTGGCTTAGTGGATGGTCATATATCTAGCCATCAGGTTGCATATATTTGTTTTTTTGACTGGCTACAGGTCAGCTAAGTCATATTTGTAGATAAGTATTCTCTTACTTTTTATTATTTGTACCTTTCTGTCTCATCATAAACCTGTGGCCTTTCTCTGTTAACCATATTCATTGTTTCTTTTTCTTTTTATTATATTCTAATATGTGTGCTATTTTTCTTCTTTCCACCAGCTTTGATGAATGCTATTATATGTTGTCATACCAAACAGTGTGTTTAAATTGCAGGGCCAGTCCCAAATTTAGGTGTCTTCATTTTCTTTTTGTTGTTGTTGTGAATTGTGGCTTGAATATTTTGGAATGTATCCTGACATAATGATCTGTTTTAGTGTGTGTGTGTATTTGTAGTGAGAGCTTTCTTTCGTTCTTTTTTTAATCCACAAATATACTTATTCATTTTTTAATTGAGATATAATTGACATATAACATTATATTAGTTTCAGGCATACAACATCCATACAGCGTGGTTCAATATGTGTATATATTGCAAAGTGATCACCACAAATCTAGTTAACATCCATCACCGCACCTAGTTACAAATTCTTTTCTTGTGATGAGAACTTTTAAGATTTACTCTTATCAACTTAAGATATACAATACAGTATCATTATGAACTTTAGTCACCATTATATATATTACATTTCCAGGACTTGCTTATTTTATAAGTGGAAGTTTATAGCTTTTGACCACCTTCTTGCCACTGTTGATCCCTGCCTCTGGCAACCACCAATCTGTTTTCTGAACCTATGAGTTCAAGTTTAGGTTTGGTTTTGTTTTGTTATATTCCACATAAGAGTGAGGTCATACTTGTTTACATCTGTCTGACTTGTTTCACCTAGCATAATGCTCTCTTGGTGCATCCATGTTTTCACAAATGGCAAGATTTCCTTCTTTTTTTATGGATGAATAATAGTCGTGTTTCTGTGTCTCACATTACCCATTCATCTGTCAACAAACACTTCCATTCCTTGGCTTTTGTAATTAATGCTACAGTGAACCCATGGGTGTGGATATCTTTTTGAATTAGTGTTTTTGCTTCCTGTATGTAAATGCCCAGAAGTGAAGTTGCTGGGAAATGTAGTACTATTATGAGTGTGTGTGTGTGTGTGTGTGTGTGTGTGTGTGTGTGTGTGTTGGGAAAATGCAGTACTATTTTTGAGAAACATTTAAGGCAATTTTAGGTATTATTCTAGTTTTGTGAAAAATGTTGGTATTTTTATAGGGATTGCATTAAATCTGTAAATTGCTTTGGGTAGTATGAACATTTTAACAATATTGGTTCTTCCAATGCACGAGCACAGAGTATTTTTCCATTTAGTGTCTTATGGTTAAATCTTATGTATAGATCTTTCACCTCCTTGGTTAAATTTATTCCTAGGTATTTTATTCTTTTTTGATACAATTGTAAATGGGATTATTTACTTAATTTCTCTTTCTTACAGTTCATTGTTAGTGTGTAGAAACACAGCTGATTTTTATAAGTTGATTTTGTGTCCTGAAAATTAACTGGATTTGTTTATTCAACAGTTTTTTGGGAGAGTCTTTAGGACTTTCTATATATAATATTATGCCATCTGCAAATAGTGACAGTTCTTTTCCAATTTGGATGCTTTTTATATCTTTTTCTTGCCTAATTTCTCTAGCCAAGACTTCCAATATCATGCTGAGTATAAACGATGACAATGGACATCCTTGTCTTGCTCTGTTCCTGATCTTAGAAAAAGTTTTATCATTTCACCATTAAGTGTGTTAGCTGTGGGCTTGTCATATATTGCCTTTATTATGTTGCATTATGTCCTCTCTATACCCCCTTTGTTGACAGTTTTTATCATAATGGTGTTGAATTTTGCCAAATGCTTTTTCTGCGTCTGTTGAGATGATCATACGATTTTTATTCTTCATTTTGTTAATGTGGTGTATCACATTGATTGCCTTGCAGATATTGAACCATCCTTGCATCACTGGAATAAATCCCAGTTGGTCATTGTGTATGATCCTTTTGCTATATTGTTGAATTGAGTTTGCTACTATTTTGTTGAGGAATTTTGCATCTGTGTTCAACAGGGTTATTGACCTCTAATTTTCTTTTCTTGTGTCCTTGCCTGGATTTGGAATCCAGGTAATGCTAGCCTTGTAAAATCAGTTTGGAAGTATTCTTTCCTCTGTTTTTTCAAAGAGTTTGAGAACAGTTGGTATTAATTCTTCTTAAATGTTTGATAGAATTCAGCAATGAACCTACCTAGTCCTGGACTTTGTTTTTTGGGGGAGATTTTTTATTATTGATTCCATCTCCTTACTAGTAATCGGCCGTCAGATTTTCTCAGTCTTCACGATTCTGTCTTAGTAGATCACATGTTTTAGGAAATTACTTGTTTCTTCTAGCTTGTCTAATTTGTTGGCATGATCTTTTTTAGATCCATATTGCCTTCAGCTTTCATGTGTGGCATATGAATCAACTAGGGATCTTATGAAAAAGCTCATTCTGATTCAGTAGGTTCTGTAGTTGAACCTCAGATTTTGTATCTTTCACAACCTCCCCAGTAATGTTCATGCTGCTGTTCTTCAGACTACGCTTGTGAATACAAAGCTCTTGGATGCGTATTCTTTTTAAAAAAATTTTTAAGTGTATCTATTCATTTCAAGAGAGACAGAGCAAACGGCGGAGGGGCAGAGAGAGAGGAAGAGAGAGAGTCCCAAGCAGGCTCTGTGCCATCAGTGCAGAGCTTGATACAGGGCTCAAACTCATGAGCCACAAGATTATGACCTGAGCTGAAATCAAGTGTTGGACACTTAGGCTGATTGAGCCACCCAGGTGCCCCAAAGTGGTTCATTTTTAGATGAGTCGATGATTGTGGCAAAGTAAGATTGAATTATTTTTTTTTCACATCACACAGCAAATTGATTTAGTGGAAAAGGTGTGAGCATTGGAATTAGACTGATTTGAGGTCATATATGGCCTCAGGTAAATAGTGTAGTTTTTCTAAGCCTCATTTTCTTCACAGTGGAATGGGAATATAATTACCATTGGGTTGATGTGAAGTTCGAATAAAAAGGTATTTTTAGGGGAACTTGGCTGGCTCAGTACAGCATGCAACTCTTGATCTCGGGGTCATGAGTTCAAGCCCAATGTTGGGGGTAGAGTTTACTCAAAAAGTAAACAAATATTTTTTTTAAAGAAAAGATATTTTATTATTATTTTTTTTTATTGTCAAATTAGCTAACATACAGTGTATACAGCATGCTCTTGGCTTTGGGAGTAGATTTCCATGATTCATCATTTACCTACAATACCCAGTGCTCATCCCAAAAAATGCCCTCCTCAGTCACCCATCTTCCCCACCTCCTGGGTCCCCAACCCCCATCAACCCTCAGGTTGTTCTCTGTATTTAAGAGTCTCTAATGGTTTACGTCCCTCTCTGTTTGTAGCTATTTTTTCCTTCCCTTCTCCCATGATCTTCTGTTAAGTTTCTCAACCTCCTCCTATGAGTGAAAACATATGAAATCTGTCTTTCTCTGACTTATTTCATTTAGCATAATACCCTCCAGTTTCATCCACATTGTTTCAAATGGCAAGATTTCATTCTTTTTTGTTGCCAAGTAGTATTCTATTGTATGTATGTGTGTGTGTGTGTGTGTGTGTGTGTGTGTGTGTATATATATATGAACATGTGGTCTCTTTCCATAATTTGGTTATTGTTGATAGTGCTGCTATAAACACTGGGATACATATGGCCCTATGAATCATCACTCCTGTATCCTTTGGATAAATTCCTAGTAGTGCATTGCTGGGTTGTAGGGTAATTCTGTTTTTAATTTTTTGAGGAACCTGCATGCTGTTTCCCAGAATGGCTGCACTAGTTTGCATTCCCACCAATAATGCAAGAGGGTTCCCCTATCTCCACATCCTCATCAATGTCTGTTGTTTCCTAAGGTTTTAATTTTAGCCACTCTCATTAGCGTGAGGTGGTATCTCAATGTGATTTTGATTTGCATTTCCCTGATGACGAGTGATGTTGAGCATTTTTTCACGTGTCACTTGGCCATTTGGATGTCTTCTTTTTAGAAGTGTCTATTCATGTCTTTTGCCCATTTCTTCACTGGATTATTTGTTTTTTGAGTGTTGAGCTTGGTAAGTCTTCATAGATTTTGGATACTAACCCTTTATCTGATATGTCATTTACAGGTATCTTCTCCCATTCCGTTGGTTGCCTTTAATTTTATTGATTGTTTCCTTTGCTCTGCAGAAGCTTTTTATCTTGATGAGGTCCCAGTAGTTCAATTTTGCTTTTATTTCCCTTACCTTTGGAGATGTGTCAAGTAAGAAGTTGCTGCGGCTGAGGGCAAAGAGATTGTTGCCTGTTTTCTAGGATTTTGATGGTTTCTTGTCTCGCATTTAGGTCCTTCATCCATTTTGAATTTTAAGAAAGTGGTCCAGTTTCATTCTTCTGCATGTTGCTGTCCAGTTCTCCCAGCACCATTTGCTAAAGAGACACTTTTTTTCTATTGGATACTCTTTCATGCTTTGTCGAAGATTAGTTGGCCATACATTTGTGGGTCCAATTCTGGGTTCTCTGTTCTATTCCATTGGTCTGTTCTTTTCCATGTGTCTGTTTTTGTGCTAAATACCATACTGTCTTGATGATTTCACCTTTGTAGTACAGGCTAAGGTCCAGCCAGGATTGTGATGCCTCCAGCTTTAGTTTTCTTTTTCAACATTACTTTGGCTATTTGGGGTCTTCTGTGGTTTCATACATATTTTAGGATTGTTTGTTCTAGCTCTGAGAAGAATGTTGGTGCTATTTTGATTGGGATTGCATTGAAAGTGTAGATTGCTTTGGGTAGTGTAAACATTTTAACAATATTTGTTCTTCCAATCCATGACCATGGAATGTTTTCCCATTTCTTTGTGTCTTCAGTTTCTTGCATAAGCTTTCTATAGTTTTCAGTGTACAGATCTTTTACCTCTTTGGTTAGGTTTATTCCTAAGTATTTTATGGTTCTCGGTGCAATTGTAAATGAGATCAGTTCCTTGATATCTCTTTCTGTTGCTTCATTATTGGCAAATAGAAATGCAACTTGATTTCTGTACATCGATTTTATATCTTGTGACTTTGCTGAATTCATGTATTAGTTCTAGCAGTTTTGGGGTGGAGTCTTTCGGGTTTTGCATGAAGAATATCATGTCATCTGCAAAAAGTGAAAGTTTAACTCCTTTGCCAATCTGGATGCCTTTTATTTCATTTTGTTGTCTGATTGCTGAGGCTGGGACTTCCAACACTATGTTAAACAAAAGTGGCGAAAGCGGACATTCCTCTCGTGTTCGTGATCTCAGGGGGAAAGCTCTTAGTTTTTCCCCATTAAGGATGATATTAGCTGTGGGTCTTTCATATACAGCTTTTACGATGTTAAGGTATCTTCCTTCTTTCCTGACTTTCTTGAGGGTTTTTATTAAGAAAGGATGCTGTATTTTGTCAAATGCTTTTCCTGAATCTATTGACAGGATCATATGGTTTTTATCCTTTCTTCTGTTAATGTGCTGTATCACATTGATTGATTTGCGAATATTGAACCAGCCCTGCAGCCCAGAAATGAATCCCGCTTGTATTTTAAAAGATCCTTGTACAGTGTCTGACCTACTAGTTGTGACTACATTTAATGGTATTAAAATGTCACAATATCCTGGAGCAAGGATCTTTTTTTTTCTCACTGATCTTGGGGGTTAATCTTGTGTCCTTTAGTCATGCTTCCTTGTAATGTCAGGATTCCAATGAGGTAATTCTGAGATTTCCAAGGCAGGATTGATTTTCATTGCTTATTTCTCTTTCTCAGCCATGTCTTTGCAGGACCCCACTCTCGGCAGAGAGGGGAACACAGAGGAAGAGATTATGGCTGCTGTGGTTTTTTCTGTTGGACCTCTGGTAAGTTGGGGTTTCCTCTAGTCCTGACCTGCATCTTGGTTTAAGAGCATGTCTATTTTTCCTGAATTCTGTGACTTCTGTATCTCACCCAGACCCCTTCCGGTAACTGAATCAGATGGTTTCCCCCATGAAAATTGGGTTTATCATAGTGAAGCTTGTAATCTGTAAGAAGTTTCACTCTACATATGGAACCAAATATCAAGACACATGATCTTTCAAAAAATACTTTTGCTATTTTTTTATAAACAGTCTAACTGGAAATTTACTTTTGATGTTAAATTTGTATTGTTCCCAGGAAATTTCAGTTATTTGTGGGGTAAAAGAATCGAATATTTTAAATTGGAAATATTGCTTAGGAAATTTTGGGGAAAGTATGTACACACAGACACACCCACACCCTCTTAATTAAGAGGGACCGTTCCCCTTGTGCCCACTCTCAGTGATCTCCTCTTTTCTACCCATTAAGAAGTGACCAAGCTTAATAGATGACATGGAGAGAAAGAAGATGTTTAAGACACAGAGCTTGGCTGTAGGGTGCTTACAGTCTCATTGAGGTAAGGCCTACAAAAGAAATAGTTACATAATTTGTTTAGGTGAATGATAGTTCCTGCATCTGTTGCTAGGAATTTTGCTAATGATGCTTAGCTGTATGATAAACATGATGAGTGCTATGTAAGAAAAGAAATGGGCATTAGTATGGGCAAAACTGGTCACAGAAAGCTCATGAGGACAGTTAGACTTAAGTAGTACTCACAAGTGGGATTTAAGTTGTCGTAAAGTATTTATAAGGGTACTTCAGGTGAGAAGGGAGTTTAAGGGCAAGAGAACAGTGGGGTGAGCTAGTGATTCCAGCTGGAAAGTATGGAAGATAGTACTGGAAATCAGATATGTAAGCTGAATCTTTTAATGTTTCCCTGAAGACATTTAAGTATATATATGTATGTGTGTATGTTTGAGCTGGGTGTCAGTGAGGTACAAGCCGTGTCTTAGCAGTGACTTTTTGAAATAGATTCCAAAGAAAGGTAATACCAACAAATACAATTTGTCTAGTCGTGATCTGCGGTAACCTATAGTAGTGACCTTTCACTCTTTTTTTTTTTTTTTTTAAATTTTTTTTTCTCAACGTTTTTATTTATTTTTGGGACAGAGAGAGACAGAGCATGAACGGGGGAGGGGCAGAGAGAGAGGGAGACACAGAATCGGAAACAGGCTCCAGGCTCTGAGCCGTCAGCCCAGAGCCCGACGCGGGGCTCGAACTCATGGACCGCGAGATCGTGACCTGGCTGAAGTCGGACGCCTAACCGACTGCGCCACCCAGGCGCCCCGACCTTTCACTCTTTATAGCCAGGATGTATAACGTGTAAACAGTCCTTAAAACATACTCTTGAAAAGATAAATAAAAACCAAAATGTTACACTTGATCAGCATATCTGAAGTATTTGTCTAGTATTGACATGGTCAGACCCATCCCTAATTACCAGAGGTTGATGTTCACATTATTAATTTTCTGGAAGCTGAATGTTTTTATTTTTTAGATAAGAACTTGGAAGGGGAGAAATAAGATAACAGTTTTTCTCAATGGACTTTCAGTAGTTTTATTACCGATAGTTTTTTTAAATGGCACACACAAAACCTAAAATCATAAGTACTAATCGAAAGAGGTAGTAAAATACCATCTCTATAAAATCAGGCCCTCGTAGGGATACAGCTTATAAGGTTAAGAAAATAATGTAGTGAGAAGTCCCTGAAATGCTACCTGAGTAACTACAAGACGTCCCCCCTGACCCCCCACAACACTGAAATGATTTTCAACTGTACAAAGTACATAGTGTTAGTAGGTTTTGAATACTATTCTTAAGATAGATACTTTCTGAGAAATACATTTCAACTCTATATGAAAAGGGAAAATTATGTAGGATCTGAAGGTCTCTTACTATAAATCTATTTTTTTGTTACAATAGGTTCTTTGTTGGAAGCCTCCTTTAAAAACTATGCGGTTGTATCTTTCTCAGTCTTGTGTTTGTCATTGTCTCAAACAAAGTTGAAGAAGATGATTGGATGTTACTATGGGACGGTAATTTCAGCGCTAAATTAACCAATAAAAGGGGCCACCCTGTTAATTTCAGCCCTAAATCAAACAATAAAAGGGATCATCCCATGTATGCCACATCCACAGTGGACCGTTGGTACTTGAGGCTCTGCTGTGAGTCATCAGCAGCCTATCACTGAGTGATTGTATCCTATATCCCTTCAGAATCCTGAAGTTTCCAAGCCAGATGAAGACCTTCACCTTCAGGCTGAAGAACCAGAATTGGAAAAGGTAATGCCTAACATGTTACATGAGAGGAATAAAGTGCCTCTTTTACTGTGCCTGGTTCTTAATGTTCCTAGTGCCTTGCAAGTTTGCAGTGAGTATCATCTCGCTTGATAGCTGTAGTAACTCCAGGGCTGGCCGCATCAGTTTGACGGATTTCATTTCCCTTGGTGGCAGCCCTAATGTGGCAGGTCACATTGTAACTACTGATGATAAAGTATCCTATATCACATGCTCTGATTCTTGCTTTCATCGTGAGACTCAACACCATTAAAAATATCAAGAATACATGAACATCAGTGGAGATATTTAAGGTGTGTTTAAATTGGTTTAGGTTTTTTATTTCATTATATTGTTAAGCTGACGTTCTTATTCATGAGTATAGAATTCAGCTGATTTTTCCAGAAAATACCAAAGTCAGAAATGTATGAAATATGTTAAGAAAAGTTATCTAAAACTTAGAAATAAGGCAAAAGGTAAATGTATGCCCTTTCAGTGTCGCATTAAACCATTGTCTAACCAGCCTGTGTAAGGGTCACCTGACATAGCCCGGAGAGTTACGTTGTTTGATGTACTAGTTACTGTTGGTTAATATCCAGAACATTGAAAATTTGCAAGTTATTTTACCTTGGAGAAAAAATAACCCCCAAATTTATGGTTTTATTGTCCTTGTAGAACATTCACCAGGTTTCTAACTAATTTTGTGGTCTTACTCCAGCATTCTTTTTTCTGCAATCAGTAGACAGCTGTCTTTGTGTCTCCTTTGAACCAGGTTTGTCAGGCAGCTGATCTCTCATTAATGACTTAAGTAAATCTTTGGCATGTGTTGACAATACTTTTAGAATTACAGGGGTTAACTTTTAAAAAAAATTTTTTTTTGAAGTATAGTTGACATACAGTATTATATTAGTTTCAGTTGTACAGCATAGTGATTGGATAACTCTGTACATCACACCGTGCTCATGGCAATAAGCGTAGTTACTGTCTGTTACCATACAAAGTTATTACAATGTTACTGACTATACTCTCTGTGCTATACTTTTAATCTCTGTCGTTTATTTTATAACTGGAAGTTTGTACCTCTTAATCCCCTTCACCTATTTCACCCATCCTCTCACACCACCCCCCAACAACCACCATTTTGTTCTCTGTATTTAGGAGTCTGTTTCTGGTTTTTGTTCTTTTGTTTTCTTTTTTAGATTCCACTTATAAGTGAAATCATATATTTATCTTTGATTTATTTCTCTTAGCATAATAACCTCTAGGTCCATCAATGTTGTCAGGAATGACAAGGTTTTGTTTTTGTTTTTTTCTTTCTTATGGCTGAGTAGTAGTTCAGTGTGTGTGTGTGTGTGTGTGTGTGTACGTGTGTACATACCACATCTTCTTTATCCATTTATCTATCAGTAGACACTTGTGTTGCTTCTATATCTTAGCTATTGTAACTAACGCTACAATAATTATAGGGGTGCGTTTATCTTTTTGAATGAGTGTTTTTATTTTCTTTGGGCAACAACCCAGTGGTGGAATTACTGGATCATATAGTAATTCTAGTTTGAATTTTTTGAGGAACCTCCACACTGTTTTCCATAGCAGCTACACTAGCTTGCATTCCCACCAACAGTATACACAAGTGACTCCTTTTCTCCACACCCTTGCCAATTCTTATTATTTCTTGTATTTTTTATTTTAAAGCCACTTTGACAGCTGTATCTCATTGTGATTTTGATTTGCATTTTTTTTGTTGACCATTCACATGTTCTCTTTGGGAAAATGTTCATTCAGGTCACCTGCCCTTTTTAATTAGATTATTTGTTTTTTTGTTATTGAGTTGTGTGAATTCTTTTTAGATTTTGGATATTAACCCCTTACCAGATAAATCATTTGCAGATACCTTCTCCCATTCATTTGGTTGCCTTTTTTCTTTTTTTAATTTTTTCAGGTAAACTCTATGCCCAATCTGGGGCTTGAACTCACGATCTGAAGTCAAGAGTTACAAGCTCCACTGACTGAACCAGCCAGGGCCCCTCAGCAGGTTGCCTTTTTGTGTTGATGGTTTCTTTGGCTATGCAAGCACTTTTAGTTTCGTGTAGTCCCAGTTGTTTATTTTTGTTTTGGTTTCTCTTGCCTCCGGAGACAGATCCAGAAAACTGTTGCTAAGCCCTATGTTTTATGGTTTCAGGTCTTACATTTAGGTCTTTAATTCAGTTTTTCTTTATTTTTGTGTATGCTATAAGAAAGTGGTCCAGTTTCATTCTTTTATATGTAGCTGTCCAGTTTTCCCAACACCATTTTTTTTGAAGAGACAGTCTTTTTCCCATTCTTGCCTCCTCTCTTATAGATAATTGTGGTTTTTTTTTTTAATTATGTAGAAGTTCAGCTCCTTTTTTTTAGAATTACGTTTTGAAGTTTTTTTAAATTATACTTTGAAAGTTGGTTTTATTCTAAGAATGTTTTGTGTAAAACTGGGCTTTTCTTTTTGCTTTTAGGAGAAAATACATTCTGACACTCAGTTGTTCACATAATTTTTATATAGGTTTTGTTTTTTTTTTAATTTAGTACTGGGCCAATCATCCTTAAAATTGTCCTTTAACATATGATAGTTTAGACTTAAAATTTTTAAGGTAAAAATATTAATAGTTTCAGACTTTGAGTCATGAACTGTAGGAAAGTGCCATTATTTTTGACCTGGTGAATAATTCATATGGTTTATTTTTGTTCTTCTGACAGGAAATCCCTGACAGAAGAGTAATTCTGTGTGGCTCTTTCTTAAATTCTACATCCTGTTGATAAGTACTGAACTTAGTTTTATTTAACTTAGTTTTATTTAACTTTAATTCTAGTAAAACCAGTTTTTCAGTGATAATTTTTAACATTTCCGTATCTGCAAAAGGTGCAAATAGAATTTTCAGGGGCGCCTGGGTGGCTTCATCGGTTGGGCGTCCGACCTGAGCTTAGGTCATGAACTGATGGTCCGTGGGTTCGAGCCCCGCATCAGGCTCTGTGCTGACAGCTCAGAGCCTGGAACCTCCTTCAGATTCTGTGTCTCCCTCTCTCTCTGCCCCTCCCTACTTGCTCTCTGTGTCTCAAAAATAAATAAGCATTAAAAAAATTTTTTTTAATTAAAAAAAAAAGAATTTTCATAGCACGTGTATTGAATCTGTTGATCAATTTGGGAAATATTAAAGTCTTAATGTTAAGTTTTATAATAAGAATATGGAATGTTTTCCCATTTATTTAGGTATTCTTCAGTTTCTTTCAGTGATGTTTTGTCATTTTCAGTGTACGTGTCTTGCATATCTTTTGTTAAATTCATTCCTAAGTGTTTTATTCTTTTTGCTATTTTAAATGGATTTTTTTCTTAATTTCTTTTTTTGGAATGTTCATTGCTAGTGTATAGAAATGGTTGACTTACGTATATTGATCTTGTGTCCTGAACCTTGCTGAACTAGTTTATTTAGTTCTAGAAGGGTTTTTGTTTTTGTTTTTGTTTTTTTGTTTTTGTTTTTGTTTTTGCATGGGCATGTGTGTGGATTTTTGTTGGGTTTTCTATATGCAACATAATATCATCTGTAAGTGGAGATTATGTCATTTCCAAATAGAAATTTACTTCTTCCTTTCCAGTCTGATATTTCTTTTTCTTCTCTAGTTTTTCTTGCTAAAACTTATAGTATAATGTTGAATAGAAGTGAGGAGAGGGGACATCTTTGTGAGGTTTGTGATCACAGAAGGAATGCATATGGCCATTCACTATTAAGTATGATGTTTGATTTGGGTTTTCATAGATGGTCTCTATCATGTTGACGAAGTTTGCTTCTATTTCTAGTTTGTTGGGTTTTGTCACATACTTTGTTGGGTCTATTAACATCATTGTGTGGGTTTTCTTTATTCTATTAATATGGTGTATTACCTTGATTGACTTTAAGATATTAAATGAACTTTGTACACATGGGATAAATCCCATTTGGCTATGGCATATATTATGTTTTCTTTGTTGCTGTTTTCAAACTGAATCAGACTGAATTAATTCTGTCTCACTCTTCCTTAAATTCTACATTTGTCTTATTTTGGTAATACTGGCCTTACAGAATGAGTTGAGAATGTTTCCTTGTGTTTTTTGGAAGAGTGAGTGAAAGATTGGTGTTAATTCTTCTTGAAATGTCTGGTGGAATTCAGTGAAGCCACTTGAACCTGGGTGTTTATTCGTGGGAAGTTTAATTATAATTTTCATATTTTCTATGTCTTCTTGAGTCACTTTTGGTAGTTTGTGTCTTCCTAGGAATCTGCCCATTTTATCTAGATTTTTCTAATTTGTTGGCATACAGTTGTTCATAGTATATTCTTTTATAATCCTTTTATTTCTGTAAGGTCAGTAGTAATGTCTCCTTTTTCATTCCTGATTTTAGTAATTTGAGTCTTCTCTTTTTTCTTAGTCAGTCTACCTAAGGGCTTTGTAATTGTTATCTTTTCAAAGAACTGACTTTTGCATTAGTTGATTTTCTCTATTGTTTTTCTATTCTCTGTTTGGTTTATCTCGATTCTAATATTTATTATTTCCTTCTGCTTTAAAAAAAAAATTTAGTTTGGGGCACCTGGGTGGCTCAGTCGGTTGAGTGCCAACGTGGGTCATGATCTCACGGTTTGTGGGTTTGAGCCCCACATCGGGCTCTGTGCTTACAGCTCGGAGCCTGGAGCCTGCTTTGGATTCTGTGTCTCCTCTCTCTGTCCTTCCCCTGCTCACGCTCTGCTTCTCTCTCTCTCTCTCTCTCTCAAAAATGAAGAAACATTAAAAAAATGAACAGGAGGGTCATTACCTTGGTGAAGTGTCCCTTTAAAAAAAAAAATTAGTTCACTCTTCCTTTTCTTAGTTCCCTAAGGTATATATTTAATTTTTTATTAAGTTCTTAATTTAAATTCCAGTAGAGTTAACATAGAGTGTTATATTAGTTCATGCCTCACTTTTCTTATTAGCACCTTCCTTATTGTGAGGATTCAGTCATTATGTAACAAGCCCTTATTAGATCAGTACCTGACAAATATTATGCACTATACATATACATGAATCCATTTGCACCTGTTGCCTGCCTCCCAACAATTATTGGACCATTGATAATAATCATGTTTCATTTGTAATCTTACCCTCTCTCACTAATTATTTTGAAGCATATACAAGACATTATATAATTTATCTATAAATATCTCATTATATATCTATAAAAGATGTGTTTTAATGTTATATATACTATCATGGTTACAGCTAAAAAATCAGCAGAAAGCCTTAATATCAAATGTGGAGTTGGTATTTGTTTCCCCAATTGATTCACATGTTATGATTACTTAATGTTGTCTCTTAGGTCACTTTTAGGCTAGAGGTCCCCCCCCTCCTTTTCCCCCTTGTAATAATTCATTGAAAAACCACGTTATTTCTACTTTAGAACTGTGTTGTCCAATACAGTAGCCACTAGCCACATGTGGCTTTTGAGCACATGAAATGTAACTAATCCAAACTGAGATATGCTGTCAATTTAAGATGCACATCACTTCAAAGACTTAATACAAAAGATAGAATCTCATTAATAATTTTTACATTGATTGCACATTGAAATTATATGTGCACTAGTCTGAATATATTATTTAAAATAATTTCACTTGTTTTCTTTTATGTTATTTATTTATTTATTTACATTATTCTGAGAGAGAGAGAGAAAGAGAGACCGTGAGCAGGGGAGGGGCAGAGAGAGGGAGAGAGAGAGAGTCCCCAGTGCATGGCTTGAACTCACAAACTGTGAGATCGTGACCTGAGCTGAAACCAAAAGTCAGACACTTAACCAGCTGAGCCACCCAGGCGCCCCTCACTTGTTTTCTTCTTAATGGGGCTACTAGAAAACCTTACATTACATATGTGACTTGCAATATACTTCTTTGGACAGCATTGATTTAGAATTTCACACAATTTGGATTTTATTTATTGTGTCTCCATGGGGATATTTAACATGTTCATCTGTTCCCTGTATTGTTAGTTAGATCTAGAGGCTTTATCAGATTCCAGTTTGACTCTTTTAAAAATGTTTTTGACAATAGTATTTCATGTATCTGGTGTATACTACCAGAAGGCACCTATGCCTGGTCGAGAGGCCTCTTTGATATATTAGCAGCCACTGATGACCCTTTAATTCGTTAAAGGTTACAAAATGATGATATTCTAATTCTTTTATTTCTTTTCATGTATTAGCTGGAATCCTTCCATAAAGAGAAATCTCTCCTCATCAACAATGTGATCACACTTGATAACCATAAAAATTATATTTTACATGGGAAAAGGGCAAAAGGTTAATTTTTTCTCTTTATTTGCCAGTTTCAAGGCATCCTCCAAAAATGATCAATGAGTATTTTTATAGTATTATTATGAAATCATGAGCTTAAAGGTATATTTTTGAAACCCATTGTAATTTATTATTCTTACTGATGTACAAATTGTCCCATTATTAGCTAGGGGGAGACTCTTCAAGTAGTGTTTGATAGCTTGTTTGCATTTTGGTATCACAGAAAGTTCCAGGCCCTGATTCCTTTTAGTGGGAGGTAAAGTCTAGCTTGCATAATGTTACTTTATTAGCTATTGTTTTTATTTTTAGGACTTTTCAGTGGATGAAGCTAGGAAAAATATTTTTCTTTCCTAAAAAATAAAATAATTCATGAGTTTATACTGATACTTCCAATTCAAATTTGGATCTATGGAATTACTGTATAATCTCATCAGTATTACATTTATATCTTCTTTCTCCCCTGCCAAATTTCTCTCTTCTCAATGACAGCAATGTAATAATTTGTTTTATCAAACACTACACACATAGCAGTTACAAAATACCGTTTTCATCATTACCACCAACAATCAGGCTATTTATTGAAAACATACAGTTTTTGCAGTTCTTTTTCTTCTTGGGGTATATCTCACAAAGGATGAACAGAAAAATTGCTATGTTTTAAAGTTACTTAAAATAATTTCTCTTTGATGAATGCATATACTTCAAACTGGTTGCATTTTACTTTTAATTTTTAGGAATGACTTTTTAAATTGAAGATTTTTCTTTTATAATAATACATTTACATGGTTCAAAAGTAAAATGTAAAAAACAAGAAATATTCAAAAGAGTCTAGCCTCTATTCCAGTCCTCTCCATTTTCATGCTCAAAGTGAGAGCTTACAATATTCTGTATCTGCAATCTGATTGATAAACTGCATCTTTTATGAAGCCATATTCTATAGATCTGGAACTGAAAAAGAGCTGATATTGTAGATACCTGTAGATAAGCCAGGGTTTTGAGGGAGAAAAGATTATTTGGGTGGAAACTACTAGCTGTTACCAATATTAAGACTTTCTAGAGAAGGAGGAAACCATGCTGTTTGATTCCAGATAATGTAGTAAGACCAATATTTCAGAGTTAAAGAAAGCCAGATTTGAATTAGTGTGAAAAGAACATTTTCACAGGAGGAGTAAAACTCCTCTTGTGGTTTTAAGTTCTTGTCACTGGAGAGATTCATCCTTTAAGGGCTGCACTGGTTGACTTCAGTGGTCATTTAGTGGCCATGAGTTCCGGAAGTTTCCTCCAGTTTTGTATGTGTTATTCTGCCCAACAGGTCTTATTATATAGTCCCCAGGTGATCGTAGTATATTTATTTTAGGATTCTGTGACATTTAAAGATGTGGCTATAGACTTCTCATTAGAAGAGTGGAGGTTGATGGACCTTTCCCAGAGGAACCTGCACAAGGACGTGATGCTAGAGAATTACAGGAATCTTGTCTCCCTGGGTAAGAATAACTTCTTTGTTCGTTTACTGACCATTTGACCGGGTTTGCTGAAGACAGAGAACCTTCAAAGTACTTAAATGAATTTGGGGTTAGAGCTTAGGCATTAAACTCTTCTATTGTGGGGATGTTGCTGGGAGCCATGCCATCCCTTGTGCTTAACTAAGGGGTCTGCCCATTGTAAAGTAAGAAATACACATTTCGTTGGAGTCTTGGAGATTGTTGACAGTCCCCAGATTTAGGACTAAAGTTTTTTTCTGATCCTTTTATAAATGAGGGCTATAGTTATCAGTACCTCCAGAAAGAAAGACACAAATGCATTCATTTTCTTCCTAAACTCAGATTACTCCCATGTTCTATTATCCCAGAAAACCTGGGATCATCGTGTTGAACTCCTTTGAGATAATGTTTGTAATTCTCTATAACTCCAGTGTACAATAGAATGTTCTGCTGTGATGGCAATGTTCTGTATCTGTGCTCTCCAATATGGACACACTAGCCACTTGAAGCTACTAACAGCTTGAAATCTGGCTAGTACAACTGAAGAACTGAATTTTAAATTTTACATAGTTTTAACTAATTCAAATTTAAATAGCCACCTGAGAGTACTGAAAAGTGTATTGGACAGTCCGTCTCTAGAACTTACCATAATAGCCACTCTGCACAGAGGATTAAGAGCTGAGACTGAGTTTGGCAATAGTTCTTACTCCTAAACACAGTCAAATCCTATTCATTCTTCTCTAACAAGGGCTTGCAGTTTCCAAACCAGACATGATATCTCACCTGGAGGATGGCAAAGGACCGTGGGTGGTAGTGAGGGAAATTGCAAGAACCCCCTATCCAGGTGAGTTCAAAAGAACCAGGAGGATTGGATTTATTGCAAGTTAGTAGGTTATGGCTGGAGCAGAACATCTGAAATACTTGGAGGAGTATCATCTCTCCCCCACCTTGCCTGCTCTCTCTTTTTGCCTCTCTCTCTGTTCTCTACTTTTGGTTCCTGTCCCATCCTATGTTGCTGTCTTGAGGACATGATTTTCATAATTATTCCTTCACTCAAACATGCATGAAACCTCCCTTTCAGTTCTGTCCTCTCAGTTAACTTTACATTTTTCTCATTTGTTTAACTATTATCTGACCTTTCTTCCTTCATTAATCTTCCTTCCTAAAAATGCTTTGTTAAGGGTCACCCCTGATTTTAATGTTTATTTATTTATTTTTGAGAGAGAGAAAGCACAAGTGGGGGAAGGGCAGAGAGAGAAGGAGACACAGAATCCAAAGCAGGCTTCAAGCTCTGAGCTGATAGCAGAGGGCCCCATGTGGGGCTCAAACCCACGAACCGCAAGATCATGACCTGAGCCAAATTCAGACATTTAACCTACTAAGCCACTCAGACACCCCTCTGCTGATTTTTTAAGAGTTTATTTATTTTGAGAGAGAGAGAGAGAGAGAGAGAGAGAGAGAGAGAAACGAGTCGGGGAGGGGCAGAGAATGAGGGAGAGAGAATCCCAAGCAGGCACTGTCAGCACAGAGCCTGACACAAGGACTAGATCCCACAGACCGTGAGATCATGACCTGAGCTGAAACCAAGAGTCTCATGCTTAACTGACGGAGCCAACCAGATGCCCCACCGCTGATTTCTTTTAAGCTAAACCTATTTACTCATTATTTAACTTGCAGGTGAACCTGCAAGCCTGCCGAAACTTTGGGGGAACCCTCCTGTTCTCCTCCAGTTTCTTAACTAATTGAAAGTACAAACTAGGTATCAGTTGAGAATTAAATACAGTATTTATTCATATATTTAATTGATATTTACCAGACATCTCTTTCCTGCGTACTGGGTTAGGTACTAGGTCTACAACAATGAGTAAGATGGACCAGGTCCCTGCCGTCATGAAGATTATATTTTAAGAAGTTGACAAGTATATAAATAAAAACAAGCTAAATAGCAGATATAATAACCTTCAGTTATGAGATAAACTGGGTGAGATATGAGATATGAAAGAGTGACTGGGATGGGGATGAGGGTACCTCCCTCAGAGAGTGTGGTCAGAAGGCTTCTGAAGAGGGGCTTTTAAGCTGAGCCTTGAAGATTCAGAAACAACCGGCCAAAGGAAGAGGAAAGGAGAAGCATTCCAGACAAAGAACCTGACACAGAAAAGAATGAAATGTGTTCTAGAACTCGAAAGGAGGCTGCTGTGAGAGGGAGGCTGGTATCAGAGCTAGGCAGCAGCTTGCCCATCCAGGGCTTTGTAGGTGACGATGATGAGTTTGGATTTTAATCAGTGAGTGTGAAGGCATTGACAGACTTTAATCAAGGATTTTAGGAAGTAACTCTGCGGAGACTGAACTTGAGGGCATTAAATCAGGTAATCAGTTAAGAGGTTGTTACAATGGTATGAGCAGAGATGATAACTTTGATTAAAGTAATAGTGGAGATGGAACAAAAGAAATGGATTCTAGTTCACTTGAACATTCATTTTATCATGATGCCGTGCGTAACTCACGTATGTGTTACATATATTCTTTTCATATGTCAATATTATGTATTTTTTGTTCAACTATAATATATAGTTGTTTTTTTTTATTTTTTTATTACGTTTCTTTATTTTTGAGAGGAAGAGAGAGCCAGCATGAATGGGGGAGGGGCAGAGAGAGAGGGAGACACAGAATTGGAAGCAGGCTCCAGGCTCTGAGCTGTCAGCCCAGAACCTGACGCGGGGCTCGAACCCATGAACCGAGATCATGACCCGAGCCGAAGTCGGACACTTAACCAACTGAGTCACCTAGGCGCCCCAACATATAGTTTTATATGAATTTCAGGTGCACAGTATTATGATTCAGCAATTCTGTACATCTCTTAGTGCTCGTGAAGATAAGTGTACTCTTAACCCCCTTTATCTATTTCCTCCATCATCCCACTCACCTACCCTCTAGCAACCACCAGTGTGTTCTCTGGGAGTCTGGGAGTCTTTTGCCTCTTTTTTTCTTTATTCATTTGTTTCTTACATCACACAATGAGTGAAATCATATGGTATATGTCTTTCTCTGACTTATTTCACTTAGCATTATACCCTCTGGGTCCATCCGCATTGTTGAAAATGGCAAGATTTCACTTTTTTGATCACTGAGTAATATTGCATTCTATATATACACCACATCTTCTTTATCCATTCATCTATTGATGGACCCTTGGGCTACTTCTATATCTTGGTTATTGTAAATAGTAGTGCAATAAACATAGGGGTGCGTGTATCTTTTCAAATTAGTTTTTTTGTTTTATGTGAGTAAATACCTAGTAGTTGAATTACTGGATCATATGGTATTTGTTTTTAATTTTTTTGAGGAACCTCCACACTGTTTTCCATATTAGCTGTACCGGTTTGCATTCTCACCTACAGTATGTGAGGGTTCCTTTTTCTTCACATCCTCACCAACATTTGCTATTTATTGTGTTTTTTATTTTAGCTATTCTGACAGGTGTAAAGTGGTATCTCATTGTGGTTTTAATTTGCATTTCCCTGATGAGTAGTGGTGTTGAGCATTTTTTCATGTGTCTGTTGGCCATCTGGATGTCTTTAGAAAAATATCTCTTCATGTTTTCTGCCCATTTTAAATTACATTATTTGTCTTTTGGGTGTTGAGTTGTGTAAGTTCTTTATGTATTTTGGATAGTAGCCCCTTATCAGATAATGTCATTTGCGAATAATCTTCTTCCATTCAGTAAGTTGCCTTTCTGTTTTGTTGGTGGTTTCCTTTGCTATGCAGAAGCTTTTTAGTTTGGTGTATTCCCAGTAGTTTAATTTTGCTTAGATACCCTTGCCTGAGGAGACAGATCTAAAAAAATGTTTCTATGCCTGATGTCAGAGAAATCACTGCCTGTATTTTCTTCTAGGAATGTTTCAGTTTCAGGCCTCACATTTGGGTCTTTAATCCATTTTGAATTTATTTTTTGTGCATGGTGTAAGAAAGTGGTCCCGTTTCATTCTTTTGCATGTAGCTGTCCAGTTTTCCCAGCACTGTTTGTTGAAGAGACTGTCTTTTCCCCATTGTATATTCTTGCCTCCGTTGTTATAGATTCATTGACCATACAACCATGGGTTTATTTCTGGACTCTATCCTGTTCCATTGATCTAGGTCTGTTTATGTGCCAGTGACATACTGTTTTGATTACTGCTGTATCGTAATATATTTTGAAATCTGAGATTGAGATACCCCCAGCTCTGTTCTTTTTCAGGATTGCTTTGGCTATTTCTGCTCTTCTGTGGTTCCATACAAATTTTAGGATTATTCTAGTTCTGTGAAATACGTTGTTGGTATTTTGACAGGGATTACATTGAATCTGTAGATTGCTTTGGGTAGTATAGACATTTTAACAATATTGGCTCTTCCAACCCATGTATCATCTTCAGTTCCTTTCATTAACGTTGACTGTTGAAAATACTATATATTTTTAAAAGAGTGAATGAAAAGTAGACATTGGAGACAGTTTTAGGTGACTCTTTAGAGAAGGATTTCCCCCTCCCCCCATCAAGAGGGAAAGAGAGATGGGGCAGTGGCTACAGGAAAGTGTGGAATGAGGGAAAAAACTCTTGTTTTGTATTTAAGATGGGAGTATTTATGGCATGACTGAGTAATAAGAAAGATACCCTGATGGAGAGGGAGAAATTGACTTTGGAAGACCAGTGGGATCACTGAAGAGTTCACATGTCTGAGGAGGTTAAAGAGGATAAACTCAAGAAAGGAAAAGGAAGGAGGGCTTCACCACTGATAGGCAGAGAGGCCACCTTTTCTGTTATAACACTAGGAAAGATGGAGAAGGCAGGCGTAGATAAAAGGTCAAATGGTGGTGAGAAGATCAAGGCATTCGATTTTAATAGGCTCTGAATTTTCAGTAAAATATGAAGCAAGGCCACCAGCTTATAGTGAGGATAAGAAAGAGTTGTAAGAGAGGGAAAGATACATATAAAAAAGCTTAAAATTAAAAACAAAAAGATATATAGATTTCACTAGGGAAGCCACATTGACCTCATGCTTTTATTAGGGAAGGAGTTTAATTATAGTTTCTATTCCTTCTGTAGCTATAGGACTATTAACATTTCCTATTTCTTTCTGTTTTAGTAAATTATATGTATCTGGGAATTGATCCATTTACTCTAAAATTTAAATTTATTGACATACTGTCCTTTCCTTTAAATGTCTATGTGGATCTGAAGTAATGTTTCCCTTTTCATTCCTGATACTGATTTTTTTTTTTAATCTTCTCTCTGTTTTCTTATTCTGTGTGGAGCCTGATGTGGGGCTCAAACCCACAAACCAGGAGATCATGACCTAAGCCAAAGTGCCCCAATCTTATTTGGCTTTTAAAATAACTTTTTTGTGTGTTTGATTTCTCTATTATTACTTTCTTCTCTTTATTTTATTATTTTTAACCTTTTTAGCATTTAATTTGCTGATCTTTTTTAAACTTCCTGAGTTGGGTACTTATATCGTTGATTTTCAGCCACTCTTTTTTTATAGCTTATTTAAGGCAATCTAGACTGCATCACACCCCATTAAAAGACAAGAGAAAATTCTTCTTGACAACACCAAAAAAAGAAAAGTAGACTACATCACATCTTTTTTTTTTAATGTAGCAACTTCATAATTATTGAGTTCAAAACATTTGATAATTTCCATTGTGATGTCTTTGTCCCTTGTGCTCTTTAGAAGCATTTTTCTTAATCTTGTACCATCTGGGATTTTCTAGTATTCTTTGTTTTTTTAGGTTTATTTATATAATTTTGAGAGAGAAAGAATGAGTGGGGGAGGGGCAGAGAGGAAGGGAGAGAGACAGAATCCCGAGCAGGCTCCACACTGTCAGCGAGGAACCCAATGCGGGGCTCGAGCCCACAAACCCGTGAGATCATGACCGGAGGCAAAATCAAGAATCAGGCACTCAACCAACTGAAACCACCCAGGTGCCCCAGGAAAACAGATTGTTATGAACTTATGCAAAGAACTATAATTGCTATGAAAGAAAGAATACACACTGAGATATCTGAACTCTGGAGTTCAGGGAGTATTCTTGTTACCTTAATTTTTCCTGTGGTCAGAAAACATGCTATGGATGATTTTAGTCTTTATAAGTTTCTTAAAATTTGCATTACCACACGGCCAATTTTTGAAAACATTGTATGTGCACTTGGAGAAAATGTGTAGCCTGTTGGTACTAAGTGCAGTTTTAGTTATACCAAATATGTTGCTAAAATCTATGTGCTTACTGATTGTCAGCTTATTCTGTCAGTTATTAAGGTTTTTCAAAGTCTCCCAGTAAGACTGTAAACTCGTCTGTTTCTTATTTTAGTTGCTTTAATTTTTGCTTTATGTATTTTGAAGCTGTCCTATTAGGTAAATACAAAGTTATAACTGCTACATCCTTCTGTTAAAATGGACCTTTTATCCTCATGAAGTGTCTTTATCTCTGTACTGGTTTTGCCTCATCCTAATATTATTATAGCATCTTTCTTCTGGTTATTGTTTTATCGTATATCATTTTAATTCTGTTCACGGTCATCTTTTATATATCCTTGTATTTTGTTTCTCTGATAAGTAGCATATTGTTAGATTTTTCTTTTAACCAATCTGACAGTCTGTATCTCTTGGGAGTGTTTAGTTCCTATACATATAATTCAGTTACGTAATGTTTAAATCTATCATCTAACTGTGCAAGTGTCTTGCACGTTCTGTATTCTTTTTTCCCCCATTCGTGCATTTAGATTTATTATCTTATTTTTCTATTTACTTGGTAATTATAAATTTCCAAAATTAGTTGTGTAGTGGTTAACTCTGAGATTAAAGCATGCATCCTTCATTCAGCAGTCTAATGTAAATTGTCCTTCTTCCTAAACAACACAAGAATCTTACAACCACTTATTTCATTTAACCTGATTTATATGTTGTTGAAATTATGTATTTTAACTGTGTCTATATGTCAGATCTCATAAGAGCATTATTAATGTTCTGTTCCGTCAGTGTTCATTTAGATTTGCCTGTTTTTGCCTATATTTTCTCCTCCTATTTCTCTTCGTTTCTGAGCTTGTATCTAGGATTATTTTTCTTCTGTTTAAAGAGTACCCTTTAATATTTTATTTTACCCACATCTTCTAGTGTCCTACTCCCTCCATTTTCTTTTTTGTCTAAAAATATCTTCAGTCTTCATTTTTATTTTTCAACGTTTATTTTTATTTATTTTTGGGACAGAGAGAGACAGAGCATGAATGGGGGAGGGGCAGAGAGAGAGGGAGACACAGAATCGGAAACAGGCTCCAGGCTCTGAGCCATCAGCCCAGAGCCTGATGCGGGGCTCGAACTCACGCACCGCAAGATCGTGACCTGGCTGAAGTCGGACGCTTAACCGACTGCGCCACCCAGGCGCCCCAGTCTTCATTTTTAGATAATAGACTTCTAGGTTGGCATTTACATTCTTTCAGCATTTTGGAAGGTATCATTCCATTGTTTCCTGTCTTACATCGACTCCCTTGACAAGTCAGTCATCTGTCTAATTCAGGAGTCAGTAAACTTTTTTCTGTAAAAGACAAGACAGTAGATGTTTTAGGCTTTGTAGAGACATAACACCTCTGTTGCAACTACTCCATTCAGCCATTGTAAGTGCAAAAGCCTCCAGAGACAAAATGTTAACCAAAGAATGTGGTTATATTCCACTAAAACTTTATTTAGGGACCCTGAAATTTGAAATTCATAGTTTAATGTGTCAAAATATATTTTCCTTTTAATATATTTTTCAACCATTTAAGAATGTATATTCTTATCTCACTGGCCACACGGAAGTGTAGTGGGACAGATTTGCTGTAGTTTGCAACCTCTGATCTGTTGGCGCTCCTTGATAGAACTCTTAAAGTTGTTTTTTTTTTTTTAATGTTTATTCATTTTTGAGAGAGAGAGAGAGAGAGAGAGAGAGAGCGTGAGAGCGTGAGCAGGGGAGGGGCAGAGAGAGAGGGAGACACAGAATACAAAGCAGGCTCCAGGTTCTGAGCTGTCAGCACAGAGCCTGACACGGGGAACTGCGAGATCTTGACCTGAGCCTAAGTCAGACACTCAACCGGCTGAGCCACCCAAGTGCCCCCAAAATCTCTTAGTTTCCATTATTTTTGCCTTGTATTTCTCCCACTTGGAATTCATTTGGCTTCTTTTTTTTTTTTTCTTTTCTTTTCTTTTCTTTATTTATTTTTTTTCAATATATGAAGTTTATTGTCAAATTGGTTTCCATACTTCATTTGGCTTCTAAAATCTATGGCTTGATATTTTTTATTCTGTTTTGGAAAATGCTTCAGCATTATTTCTTTGAATTTGATTTCATCCCATTCTCTCTCACTTCTCTTTCGAGCTTTCTGGGACTCTTTCACATCTGTGATAGACCTTATCACTCTATCCCATGTGTCTCTAATGTCTTTTGAAATTAAGTTTTCAAGTTTTTCATCATTCTGTACTTCAATATGCATATTTTCTACTGACCTGTTTCCCATTTTGCTAACACTCATGTTTCAAATCTGTGTTTTTCAGCCTATCCTTTGAGTTATTTTCCAGTTCTAGAATCACCATTTGGTTCTTATTTTATACTTTCCAATTATTTGGTGAAATTACTGGTCTTATTTTCTTGAATATACTAATCATGAGTATTTTGTAAGTTTATGTCTGAGACCTCAACTGTCTGGATTCCTTCTAGATCTGTTTCTTCTCTTGACTTTTTTCTAATTAGACTTTTGTCTCTTTGTATGCCTATTATTTTCCACTGTCAAGCATTGATATGAAAACCTATAACAATAATTTGAGGTTCTGGATTGTGTAATCTTTTTTCATAGAGGACTGTTTGCTTTTGGCAGGCTGCCAGGATAAAGGTTCTAACAGTCCTCAGTTACCTTAATTCAATTAGACATTTAAAAGAGCTGGGTTCTAGAGTTGTCCTCTTTGGTGGCCCTAAACTTAAAACTTGGCCTATTTTGAAAAAGATTACACTGCAGGGTGGTGGTTTTACAACTTGTTTGTATATACAATGTAAAATTTTACTATTATATTTCTTTTAAATTTCTAAACGTGGGTGCCTGCATGGCTCAGTGAGTTAAGCGTCAGACTCTTGGTTTCAGCTCAGGTCATAAACTTGCAGTTCATGAGTTTGAGCCCCACGTTGGGCTCTGTGCTGACAGTGCAGAACCTGCTTGGGATGCTCTCTCTCTCTCTCTTTCTCTCTGCCCCTCCCCCACTCATGCTCTCTCTCAAAATAAACTTAAGAAAAATTTATAAATTTGCAAACTCTATAAAAAAAAAAAAATTTTGCAAACTCTATAAATTTGCAAACTATAAATTTGCAAATTCTATAAATTTGCAAACTCATTTACAGGCAATTTTTTCTCAATGTTTAAAAAAACAAACTGGATCAAAACCTTTTGTGGATAGTTTTTCACTTTAAAACTCAAGGTAGGGGCGCCTGGGTGGCGCAGTCGGTTAAGCGCCCGACTTCAACCAGGTCACAATCTCGCGGTCCGGGAGTTCGAGCCCCGCGTCAGGCTCTGGGCTGATGGCTCAGAGCCTGGAGCCTGTTTCCGATTCTGTGTCTCCCTCTCTCTCTGCCCCTCTCCCGTTCATGCTCTGTCTCTCTCTGTCCCAAAAATAAATAAACGTTGAAAAAAAAAAAAATTTAAAAAAAAAAAAAAAAAAACTCAAGGTATAAGTAGTTTTGATCCAATTTTTGACAGACATACAGGAATGTTGTTAAGATATAAAAAGGTTGCAAAACTACCCTCGGTGATAATTATTATCACTATTTGGAATATTAATAGCTATAAATACTAATTTTTACTAACTTACTGTTCAGACTACTTTTTGAAGAATCAAAGTGTCTTTTTCCATAAACATTTGATTAATAAGTACATACAAAGACTTGAATAAGCTGATCTCACATGAAAATTTGAGAAAGCCGTCATACAAAAAAGCTAGCAAACAAAGAATGAAAACAAATAGAAAGTATGGTTGGAAACAATTGCCTGGTTTGTAGAGTAAATGGAAAGAAAGGAAGTAGTCGTGACTATGAAGAATGCTCTATAAATGCTGACTATAAAGGAAATGAGAAAAGAAGTATTTGAGAGGCTTAGATTCTAGGGGGTTACCGTAAATTAATTTGTTTAGTAGGGGAAAAACTCTGAATTTGTTACTTTGGTTCTTGGCTCAACCAGTCTCCCTCAAACCTATCTGCTCCTTAGAAAATAAGGCCAGTTTGGAAGCAGTTAAAACTTTGTATTCATTATCAGCTCAGGTTTCCCTTTTATTATCCTGTTTACTGAGATCTTCCTAATGTAGAAAATAGGAGTCATTTGATTTGATTTTTATCTTTTTTCCCCCCAGAGCTGGAGACCAAACCTGCAGCCAAGAATGTTGTATCAACAGAAAATACTTCTGAAGATGTATCACAAGAGACCATAATAGATAAACTCACAGAGAATAGTCTGTGGAACCCCAGCATGGGAGGATTATGGAAATGGAATGAAAGGATATTGAGATTGCAAAATAGTCAGGAAAATCATTTGAGTCAAAGAATAGTTACTCACAAGAAAATTTCCACTGGTCAAAGAGGATTTAGATTTGGATCTATTCTTTTTCCAGAAGCAGGAGTTATCACAGAAGGGCCCCACAGCAAATGCCAAACACGTGAAAATTTCACTGAGAATTTAGATTTGATTACAGATACCCATCTAGGAAAGAAAATCTGCAAGGATACAGAAGGCAGCAAAGCTGTAAGGCCTACTTCAGAACTTACTTTAGGAAAAAAATACAATAATAAAGAAAAACCCTATAAATGTAGTACCTGTGAAAAGTCCTTTCGTTACAGGTCACTACTCATTCAACATCAGAGAACGCACACTAAAGAAAAACCTTATGAATGTAACGAATGTGGGAAAATGTTCAGCCAGCCTTCATATCTCAGTCAACATAAAAAAATTCATACTGGAGAAAAACCCTATAAGTGTAACGAATGTGGAAAGGCCTTCATTGCTTCTTCATCACTTATGGTACATCAGAGAATTCATACTAAGGAGAAACCTTATCAGTGCAATGTCTGTGGAAAATCTTTTAGCCAATGTGCTCGCCTTAATCAACACCAGAGAATTCAAACCGGAGAGAAGCCCTATAAATGTAGTGAATGTGGGAAAGCTTTCAGTGATAAATCAAAACTCGCAAGACATCAGGAGACTCACAATGGAGAAAAGCCCTACAAATGCAATGATTGTGGGAAAGCCTTTAGGAATAAGTCCTATCTTAGTGTACATCAGAAGACCCATACTGAAGAGAAACCATATAAATGCAATGAATGTGGGAAATCTTTCAAGAATACCACAATTTTTAATGTTCATCAGAGAATTCATACTGGAGAGAAACCCTTTAGATGTAATGAATGTGGGAAAGCCTATAGAAGTAATTCAAGCCTTATTGTACATATAAGAACTCATACTGGGGAAAAACCTTATGAATGTAATGAATGTGGGAAAGCATTCAATCGTATAGCAAATTTCACAGAACATCAAAGAATTCATACAGGAGAAAAACCCTATAAATGCAACGAATGTGGAAAAGCATTCATTAATTATTCATGCCTTACCGTACACCACAGAATGCATACAGGAGAGAAACCTTATAAATGTAATGAATGTGGAAAGGCCTTCATGCGTTCTTCATCCCTAATTATACATCAGCGGATTCATACTGAAGAAAAACCTTATCTATGTAATGAATGTGGGGAGTCTTTCAGAATAAAATCACACTTAACTGTGCATCAGAGGATTCATACTGGAGAGAAACCGTATAAATGTACTGACTGTGAGAGGGCATTTACCAAAATGGTAAATCTCAAGGAGCATCAGAAAATCCATACTGGAGTGAAACCTTATAAATGCTATGATTGTGAGAAATCTTTCAGGACTAAGTCCTACCTTATCGTACATCAAAGGACCCATACTGGGGAAAAACCATATAAATGTAATGAATGTGAAAAGGCTTTCACTAACACATCGCAACTTACCGTACATCAAAGAAGGCATACTGGAGAAAAACCCTATAAATGTAATGAGTGTGGGAAGGTTTTCACAAGTAACTCAGGCTTTAATACCCATCAGAGAACACATACTGGAGAGAAACCATTTAAATGTAATGACTGTGGGAAAGCATTTAGCCAGATGGTACACGTCACAGAACATCAGAAAATCCATAGTGGAGAGAAACCCTATAAATGTGATGTCTGTGGAAAAGCCTTCAGGAGGGGTTCCTACCTTACAGTGCATTGGAGAACACATACTGGAGAAAAACCCTATACGTGTAAGGAATGTGGAAAAGGTTGTATCACTCTATCACAGCTAACTCTTCATCAGAGAATTCATACTGGGGAAAGGCCCTACAAATGTGAAGAATGTGGAAAAGCCTTCAGAACCAACTCAGATTTTACTGTACATTTGAGGATGCATACTGGAGAAAAACCCTATAAATGTCACGAATGTGGAAAAGCCTTTAGGAGTAGCTCAAGCCTTACTGTACATCAGAGAACCCATCAGAGAGAAACTCAGTTAATATAAAAAGTAACAAACCATTCATCCAGATGTCAGCTCTACAAGGAGAATCTTATAAACTGTGTCTTTTATGAATGTGGGAAAACTTTCAGGAGCAATTCACCAGAAAACACACACTTAAGGGATACTTTATAAACATAAAAATGTGGAAAACTCATATTAAATCTTAGAAGTTACAAGCAAATTCACAGTAGAGAAAAATAGTGGACAAATGAAAGCCTTCACCCAGATTTCATACTTTGTTCACTTAAATTATCTTCAATGAATTGCCTATAATTTTTTACCTATTTTTCTATTGGTTTGTCTTTCTTACAAATCTTGAGGTGCTCTTTATATACTTGAAATATTAATCCTTTGTCATGTGTGTTTGAAAATTTTTTAATCCAGCATTTGTTTTTATGCTTTTTTATATGGTAAAAGAAGTTGCCACATTTTAATTTTTCATAGATATTTATTTTCCTTTTCAGATTAATTTACTCTTTTAGTTAAAAGAGTCTCCTTAATCCCTAGGTTATACATAGTGTTCTAAATTTGTTTCTAAGATTTTGATAATTTTATATTTTATATTAAAGTCTTTAATCTGTCTGAACTAGATGGCTAGTCATAGAAGAGCAAATTGCCATTAATCTCTGAAAATATTATGAACCTAAGGTAGTACTCAGGGAAATGCAAATTAAAACAACCAATGAGATGTCACCTCCACTAAATGGAGTTGGCAAAAATTAAGAGATCTTTTGGTAGTGGGATTTGGGAAACCATGTACTCTTAACACAAACGGTTATATCAACTTCTGTTTCCACCAGCAATTAAGCAATATGTATTCAAATATTTTAATAAGATTTTAAAATAAAAATACTTTGACCTAGCACTCTCACTTTGGGGATCTTCCCCACAGAAATAACAGCATCAGTGCATAAGAATACACATAAGTCAGGATTTTTGTTGAAGTACTGTTTGTAGAGGCAAAGTAGAAAACCAAGTGGAGACTAAGTGAATACCCATTAATTGGGGAATGGTTGAATAAAGTGTGATATAGCCATTCTATGGAACAGCATGAGAGTAATTTTTAAAGTTAGTTATATCTACACTAGTTGATCTCAAGGTATTTCCACAATTTTTAATAACTAATTGCTTTATTGCAGAGCTTTATGTGTACAGGATTTCATTTTTTGTTAAATGATCATACCCATTTATGTATATATGTGTATGTGATGAGCATGGAAACAAGTATATATACTTGGCTGAATATATACCAGGCTGTTAATATTGGTTACCTTGAAGGAAGGGAGAAGAGAAGTAGGGGAAAGGACTAGAAAAAAAAAATTTTTTTAATGTAAGTGCAGCATGTATGGTATAAAATTCTATGTAAAACTGTATTTGTATGAACTTTTGAGAACTACGAATGAAGGATGGCCTCCAAAAAGTTAGATTGTTTTAGAGTTGGGGGAGTATGCAGTACTTTTTGTCCGATTACTGCACTTCTATGTATTTTATAAGCTTTCCTTCCCAACAAGCATGTGATATTTAACATAAACAGGAAACACCTATTTTACTTGTGAAGGTAATTTACTGGACACCTGTTATGTACCAAGAATTACCCTAATATATTGGCAGGGTAGGGACAGTCAGGAATCTAAGAGCATGGGAATTTGTTCTGATGCTGCATAGATTCCAAACAACTTACCCAGCACCTCATTACACCCACCCTCTCGGTTTCATTTAGAAGAGGTAGTAATTTCAGACAAATGAGAAACATACCCAAGAATATCTGGAACTTGTGTTCAGGCTATAAACCAGAAAACTGCAAGCCTCAAGAGAAGCTCCACCTTCAACATGGCACCAAAGAAAAGGCCACAGTGATGAAAAGTTCCATGTACAGCCTCATAGAACATTACATGATGGAATAGAGGGGAAACAGCCGGACACCCGAGTCCATAAAAAAGGAAGTCTTGGGAGTTCTGGAAATACTAAGAGTCCTGGAACAAAGATGAGAACCAAAAGGCTATGGCCCTGATATCAGAAGGCCATAACAAACAATGGACCTGATACCCAAAAAGGACAAGACATGATGAGCTATACTTCAGTGAAGGCTGAAGAAAAAAGAATCCCAGTACTCCTCCCACAATGTTGGAATATGTATATATCCAATATTGGGGAGGAGATATTGGATAAATGATAGGAGCTACCTCCCATTACAAGTAAATAATTTGCAACTGGTTAAAATGACCATTTCTGATTGAATTTTAATAATGGAATTTATGAATTGTTACCAAGAGACATACCTCCTTTGGATGTAATGTATGGGTTTCTGATTGGAAAGTTTAGAGTTACACCCTGACATACTATCCTTAAGAAACCTTGCTGTTAAACAGTTGACATGACTTGATGCCTACTCTGTCAGCTGCTTCTTTCTACCTCCTAACCCTCACCACACATAAAACCCTCTGCCCTGCTTTAGAGCCAAACATTTCAAGAAGAGGAGCATCGTCAGCAGGTTCAAATGACATAACTGAAAAGTGTCCACAGGGTTAGGGGACGGAGATGGCACAGGCTACCTTTACAAGAGCAGTTTCAGGGCGCCTGGGTGGCTCAGTCGGTTAAGCGGCCGACTTCGGCTGGGGTCATGATCTCGCGGTCCGTGAGTTCGAGCCCCGCGTCGGGCTCTGTGCTGACAGCTCAGAGCCTGGAGCCTGTTTCAGATTCTGTGTCTCCCTCTCTCTGAACCTCCCCCGTTCATGCTCTGTCTCTGTCTCAAAAATAAATAAACGTTAAAAAAAAAATTAATACAAGAGCAGTTTCAGTGGAGAGGTAAGCCTGGTTCTAATGTATGGCAGTATCTCATTATAGGTTGAATTTGCATTTCCTTTATGGCTAATGATGTTGAGTCTCCTTTTAGGTGCTTTTTGAATATCCTCCTTTGAGAAGTGCCTGTTCAAGACTTTTGCCCATTTTGGGAGGCACCTGGGTGGCTCAGTTGGTTAAGCGTCTGAGTTCAACTCAGTTCAATGGAGTGCAGCCTGGAGCCTGCTTTGGATTCTGTGTCTCCCTCTTTCTACCCCACCCCCGTTCGTATGCTGTGTCTCTCAAAAATAAACGTTAAAAAAAACTTTTTTTAAGACTTTTGCCCATGTTTTAAATTGGGAACTGTGTTCATTTGTAGGATTCTTTCTATATTCTGGGTGCAAGGTACCTTTTTTTTAATAATTTTTTGGGGGGAGTGCAAGTGGGGGAGGAGTAGAGCGAGGGGGACAGAGGATCTGAAGCAGGCTCTGCGCTGACAGACTGACAGCAGTGAGCCTAATGTGGGCTTCAAACTTGCAAACCACAAGGTCATGACCTGAGCCAAAGACAGACACTCAACCAACTGAGCCACGCAGGTGCCCCACAAGGTACTTTTTAGATACTTAGATCACAAACATCATCTCCAGCTTGCCTTTTCACTCTCCAAATGATGTCCTTCAATGAACAGATGTTTTTAATTTTAATAAAAAATAATCTATTCGTGCTTTTTGTGCCTAGTTTAAGAAATCTTTTCGTAATCCAAGGTCACAAAAGATATTTTCCTACATTTTCTTCTACATTTCTACTATTTTAATTTTAATTTTTAGGTCTACAATCCATTTGAAGTTAATTTTTATGTGTGGTCTGGGGTAGAGGTCAAATTAATATTTTCCATACAAATGTACAACGTATGCAACATCATTTATTGAAAAGACATTCTCTCCTCCCCCTTGGGTTGTAGTGGTATTCTTACGATAAATCAAATGATTATATTATATGGGGGTCTATTTCTAAATTATTCTGTTACATTCTAAGGAACACCAGATGTTTTTAGTGTAAGCAGATTTATAGCAAGTCTTGGTGTCTGGTGGTGTGTGTCTTCTAATTTTGTTCTTGTTCAAAGTTGCAATTCTAGATCCTTGGCATTTTCATGCATTTTTTAATGATTTTTTTTCAATTGTTCCACACCAAAAAGTTGAGGTTTTAATGAGCATTACATCAAATACGTAATTGTGGAAGAACGCATACTTCAACAATATTGAGACATCCAGTCTGTGAGCATGCTTTTCATTTATATACATCTTTTAATCTCAGCAATTTTTGTATTTTTTCAGTGCAGACGTTTTGAACATTTTTATTAAGTTAGTCCTATGTATTTGGGGTTTTGATGTTATAAATGCTATTATTTTAGTTTTCTGATTTTTGCTAATATTTACTAAATACATACAGTTGGTCCTTGAACAATATGGGTTTGAACTGTCCAGGTCCGTGTAATAGATGTTTTTTTTTTTTTTTTCCCAATAAATGTATTGGAAAAATTTTTAAGAGACTTGCAACAATTTAAAAAACTCACAGATGAACCATGTAGCCTAGAAATAATTGAAAATTTAAGAAAAGGGTACAAGTGTACAAAATATATGTAGATAATAGTCTATTGTATCACTACCATAAAATATACACAAATCTATTGTAAAAAGTTAAAATTTATCAAAACTTATGCACACAAGCAGACCATACATAGCACCATTTGCATTCAAGACAAATGTCAACAAAAAGACGCAGCAGCAAATGAGAACTGTGTAAAATTAACTGTAGTACATATTTTACTACTGTAATAATTTCGTAGCCACTTCCTGTTGCTGTTGAATTGAGCCCAGTGTAGTGAGTATCCACTTAAAATGCCTGTGACACTAATCGTCACTGAGCAGTTCATCTCCAATAAGTTGTATATCACCGTAAAAAGTCATCTGTCCTACTTCTCACATATTTTTCATCATGTCTAAGTGAAATACTGTAAACCTGGAGTAATACCAGGGGACCCATAGGGAGCACCACTAATGATGTGGCAGTGCTCCCCAAAAGCAAAGAAAGGTTATGAAATTATAAGAAAAAGTTGAATTTCTTGATATGTACCAGTGATTAAGGTCCACAGTTGCAGTTGCCTGCCATTCCAGGACAAATGAATCCAGTATAATCCTCAGGAGGAAGGAAGGAAGGAAGGAAGGAAGGAAGGAAGGAAGGAAGGGAGGGAGGGAGGGAGGGAGGGAGGGAGGGAGGGAGGGAGGGAGGGAGGGAGGAAGGAAGGAAGGAGAAAAGAAAAAGAAAGGCGGGGAGGGAGGGAGAGGAAGGAAGAAAGAAAGAAAAGAAAAACTTTCATGAAGCCATCACTGCCCCTAAGCCAGCCGGTGTGAGAACTTTGCACTTTTTGTGAAATACATTTTTATCCTACTGAAAATAAAGCTTTTTTCAAAAAATATTTTGAGAGAGCACAGGGGAGGGGCAGAGAGAGGGAGAGAGAGAATCCCAAGCAAGTTCCATGCCATCAGCACAGACCCCGATACAGGGCTTAAACTCATGACATCATGACCTGAGCCAAAATCAAGAGTCAGATGCTTAACCGACTGAGCCACCCAGGCACCCCAAAAATGCAGCTTTTATGTGGGTGTAGAATTGTTAAAAGAAAGGCATACCTATAGACTGTACTATGATTTGAGAAAAAGCGAAGTCCATATGGCAACTTTCAAAGAAAAAGGAAGGTGAAGGATCTAAAGCTGGAGAATTTAATGCCAACAGTGGATGGTTTGATCATTCCAGAGGTTTGGCTTTTAAAATGTCAACAGAAGTGGCTTCTGCCTACCAAGAGGCAGTAGATGAGTTCCTAGACACCATTAATGAAATCATTGAGAAGAAAGAATGTCAGTGAAACTTTTTAATAAAGACAGAAGTGCCCCATTCTGCAGGGGCGGGAATCCACATTATTAGGAAGAGAATCGAGCACCAGGATTTAAGGCATGAAAGGATAGGCTATGTTATGGGCAAATGTAGTTGGGTTCATGATCAGGACTGCCCTTACCTATAGACTGCTAACCTTTATTGTTTTTTTTAAATGTTTGTTTATTTTTGAGAGAGAACGTGTGAGCAGGCAAGAGGCAAAGGGAGAAGGAGACACAGAATCCAAAGCAGGCTCCAGGCTCTGAGCTGTCAGCACAGAGCCCGAAAGGGGGCTCGAACTCACGAACCCGAGATCATGACCTGAGCCGAAGTTGGATACTTAAGCAACTGAGCCACCCAGACACCCCAAAGCTGCTCGCCTTTGAAAAGCTATTTAGCAGCTGCCATTCTTTTGGTTGTACAGCAAGAAGGTCTGGATCCCCCCCTTTTTTAAAAAAAACTTCTTTTATTGGTTCCAACAGTACTTTTGTCCCTGAAGTCAGGAAACACCTTGCAACTAAGGAAACTTCCTTTTAAAGTTCTTTAGAGGGACACCTGGCTGGCTCAGTCAGTGAAGCGTCCAACTTCAGCTCAGGTCATGATCTCACAGCTCCTGAGTTCCAGCCCTGCATTGGGCTCTGTGCGGACAGCTGGACCCTGGAGCCTTTTTCAGATTCTTTTTTTTTTTTAATGTTTATTTATTTTTGAGAGAGAGAGAGAGAGTGCAAGCTGGGGAGGCGCAGAGAGAGAGAGAGAGAGGGAGACACAAGAATCCAAAGCAGGCTCCAGGCTCCAATCCGTCAGCACAGAGCCCGACGGAGGGGCTTGAACTCACGAAACGCGAGATCCTGACCTGAGCCGAAGCCTGACGCTCAACTGACTGAGCCACCCAGGTGTCCCAAGATTCTGTGTCTCCCTCTCTCTCTGCCCCTCCCCAGCTCATGCTCTGTCTCTATCTCTCTCAAAAATAAAAACATTTAAAAAATTTTTTAAGTTCTTTTTTTTTTTTAATTTTTTTAATGTTTATTTTTGAGAGACAGAGCACAAGTGGGGAAGGAGCAGAGAGAGGGAGACACAGAATCCAAAGCAGGCTCCAGGCTCCTAGCTATCAGCACAGAGCCCAACGCAGGGCTCACGAACCATGAGATCATGACGTGAACCAAAGTCAGCGCTTAACCGACTGAGCCACCCAAGCACCCCTTAAGTTCTTTTGATACTGGACAATGTCCCTGGCCATCCAGAACCCCATGAGTTCAACACTGAAGGTGTCTAAGTGGTCTTTTTTCCCCAAACACAACAACATCTAGATCAGGGGGTCACAAGGGCCTTTAAGGCTCATTGCACATGGTACTCTATGGAAAGGATTGTTAGCTATGGGAGAGTCCCCCAAGAACAGAATAAAAGTCTGGAAGGATTACACCCCTGAAGATACCATTGCTGTTATAGAAAAAGCTGTGAAAACCATCAATCCGGAAACAATACATTCCTGCTGGAGAACCTGTGTATCAGCCTATCATCACAGGGAAGTAATTTTCCAAAAAATGTAACAATGTTTCCAATACTGTATCATGGATATGACTGTAATACTCTATGTCATAAGAATTTTATAACAATTTGTTCAGTAATATACAGGCTAAGCTACCATGAAACAATCATGCTGGGCTACCAATAAAGCGATCATATTGCTGCTTTTTTGTTTTCAGTGCAGGATTTGTAATACCTGTAAATAAATGTACATTTTTTTTCACATTTCGTTTTTGAGATATGTTAGTAAAGCATATAGCATCACAGTGTTTTGTATCCTATAAGACAATATTGACAGGTACTGACAAATAAATGATTTATCTTGTAAACAGACCATGTAAACTTACAGTATCAGTAATTTTAGTTCTGTAAAGGTATTTTCTCTTATGATTTTCTTAACACTTAATTTTCTCTAGCTTACTTTATTTTAAGGATATAGTATATAGTATAATATACAAAATATGTGTTCATCAACTGTTAATGTTATCAGTAAGGCTTCTGGTCAACAGTAGGCTATTACTAGTTAAGTTCTTGGGAGGTCAAAAGTTATATGTGGATTTTTGATTGGGGGGGCAATACCCTTAACATCCACATTGTTCAAGGTTCAACTGTATAAATGATATAAATATTTTGTATATTACATGTTATAGTATATTATATGTATTATAATATTATATATAACATGTAATAGATTCATATTATACCCAAAGGAATGAACAAAGCTACGTAATAATTATAATTATTATATTACAAACTGACCTTCTATCCAGTGACCTTGATAAATTCACTTGTTAATTATAATTAAGTTTATTTTATTGGACTTTGTATACAAAATGTCATCTGCAATAAAGTAAAATTTTTTACTTCATCCCTCCAATTTTTATACCATTTTTTTTCTTGCTTTTTTGCACTGGCCAAGGCCTCCAGAAGTAGTGATTGTGGGCATCTCTGCGTTTTTCCCAGAATCTAAAAGAAAACCCTAGACGTTTTACCATTAGGTGTGACATGAGGTGTAAATTTGTAGATAATTTCTATCAGATTAAGAAAACTTTCCTCCAATCTTAGTTTGCTGAGATTTGTTATCATGGGGAGGGGTTAAATTTCACTAAATATATATTTTGCATCTATTGAGATGATATATGGTTTTCTCATTCTGTTAATGTGCTTGAGTTATATGGATTGATTTTTTTTTTAATTAAAAAAATTGTGGGGCGCCTGGGTGGCGCAGTCGGTTAAGCGTCCGACTTCAGCCAGGTCACGATCTCGCGGTCCGTGAGTTCGAGCCCCGAGTCAGGCTCTGGGCTGATGGCTCGGAGCCTGGAGCCTGTTTCCGATTCTGTGTCTCCCTCTCTCTGCCCCTCCCCCGTTCATGCTCTGTCTCTCTCTCTGTCCCAAAAATAAATAAATGTTGAAAAAAAATTTTTTTAAATAAAAAAAAAAATTGTGAAATGCACACAACATAAAATTTACCATCTCAACTATTTTTTTTTAACGTTTTATTTATTTTTGAGACAGAGAGAGACAGAGCATGAACGGGGGAGGGGCAGAGAGAGAGGGAGACACAGAATTGGAAGCAGGCTCGGGCTCGGAGCCATCAGCCCAGAACCCGATGCGGGGCTCGAACTCACGGACCGCGAGATCGTGACCTGAGCTGAAGTCGGCCACTTAACTGACTGAGCCACCCAGGTGCCCCTCAACTATTTTTAAGTATATAGTTCAATGAAATTAAGTGCATTCATATTGTGCAACCATCACCATGATCCGTATCCAAAACTTTTCATCTTTCTAAGCTGAAACTCAATACCCATTACACAATAATCCTCTGTGCCCCCTCCCCTCAGTCTCTGGAAACTACTGTTCTATTTTAATTATTTTGAATTGGACTACATTAGGAACCTCATATAAATTTTTGTTCTTTCGTGACTGGCCTTATTTCACTTAGCATAATGTTCTCAAAGTTTGTCCAATGGATTGATTTTTAAATTTTTTTTCAACGTTTATTTATTTTTGGGACAGAGAGAGACAGAGCATGAACGGGGGAGGGGCAGAGAGAGAGGGAGACACAGAATCGGAAACAGGCTCCAGGCTCTGAGCCAACAGCCCAGAGCCTGACGCGGGGCTCGAACTCACGGAGCGCGAGATCGTGACCTGGCTGAAGTCGGACGCTTAACCGACTGCGCCACCTAGGCGCCCCCCAATGGATTGATTTTTGAATGTTAAGGCAATCTTCCATTCCTGGAAGAGATACCATTTAGTCATTGTATATTATCTTTTTAATATATTATTGGCACCTGGGTGGCTCAGTTTGTTAAGCATCCAACTTCGGCTCAGGCCATGATCTCACCATCTGTGGGTTCGAGCCCCGTGTCAGGCCCTGTGCTGACAGCTCGGAGCCTGGAGCCTGCTTCGGATTCTGTGTCTTCCTCTCTCTCTGCCCCTCCCTTGCTCAAAAATAAGCATTTAAAAAAATTAAAATATATATATATTATTGAATTAGATTTTTAAGTTTTTATATAGGATCTTATGTCTACGTCCTTGTTGTTTTGTATGTTTCCTTTCTTGTAGTAGCTTTGTCAGAGATTAGTATCAGAATAATGCTGGTCTGGGGCGCCTGGGCAGTCGGTTAAGCGTCCGACTTCAGCCAGGTCACGATCTCGCGGTACGTGAGTTCGAGCCCCTCGTCAGGCTCTGGGCTGATGGCTCGGAGCCTGGAGCCTGTTTCCGATTCTGTGCCTCCCTCTCTCTCTGCCCCTCCCCCATTCATGCTCTGTCTCTCTCTGTCCCAAAAATAAATAAAAAAAAACGTTGAAAGAATAATGCTGGTCTTATAAAATTAATTGGGAATCACTTCCCTTTTTTGTCCCCCAGAAGAGTTTGCATAAGACTGTGCATTATTAGTATTGGTATTCTTTTTCCCATAAATATTTTCTGTAAAAATCATCAGTAAAGCCATCTGGGCTAGGAATTTTCTATTTAGGAAAGTTTTATTTTTTTATTTTTATTTAAAAAAATTTTTTTTAAGTTTATTTATTTGAGAGAGAGAGACAAAGTGAGCAGGGGAGGGGCAGAGAGGGAGAGAGAAAGAGAATCCCAAGCAGGCTGTTTACTGTCAGCATGGAGCCCAACATGGGGCTTGAACTCATGAACCATGAGTTCATGACCTGAGCCGAAACCAAGAGTCAGATGCCTAACCAACTGAGCCACCCAGATGTCCCTGTGTAGAAAAAATTTCAATTATACATTCAATTCCTTTGATAGACATAGGACTATTGATATTTTCTGTCTCTTGTGTCATTTTTGGTAAATATCATTTAATCTCCATATCATTTCATTGAAGTATCTAATTATTAGCTTTAAATAGTTTATATCTGCTTGTTATATTTTTAATATCAGTAGAATCTAAAGTGATATTCTCTTTTCTGTCTCGGCATTGGTAATCTGTGAGGTCTCTTTGTTTTCTTGATTAGGCATTCTAGGGATTTAACACTTTATTAATCTTTTCAAAAGGTCACCTCTTAACTACTATATAATTGATTTCTTTTTCAGTGGTTCATGCTCTTTTCTAAAAACAACCTAATTCAAGTGAGCAAAACTTGCAAATATTTCACAAAAGAGAAATATCAATGACCATTAAACACACGAGCCTTTCTATTTTATTTGAGTTTAATCCACTGGGGTTTTTTTCTAGCGTCTTGAAATTTAAGTCTTAGATAATTGATTTTTTCCAACCTTTCTTTTTGGCTAATATTTTCATTTAACAATCTAAATTTCTCTATACGCATCCATTTCACTGCATCCGGTAGAGGTTTTTATCACCTTTATTGAGTCATAATTATACATATAATAAGTTGCGCTAAATTTAACTTTACATTTTGATGAGTTGGGGTAAATACACACTTTAATATAACTACCACTAAAATCAAGAAGTATAACATTTTCATCACCCCAAAAATGTTCTATATCCCTTTCCAGACGATTCTCCACACCTGACTCCAAGAAACCATTAATCTGCTTTCTGTCACTATATGTGAGAACTGTCTTTACGAGAATTTTATACCAGTGGAATTACATTGTATATACTGTTCTGTGCCTACTTCCTTTCACTCAGCTTAAATTTTGAGATTTATTTATGTTGTGTATGTCAATATTTCATCCCCCGTTATTGATGAGTGGCATCCCATTGTATTAATATGTCACTATTTCTTTATGTACCCATTGATGAACATTTGGATTGTTTCCACTTTGGAGCTACTATGAATAAACCTGCTATGAACACTCATGTGTAAGTTTTTGTGTAAACATATTTTCATTTTTATTGTATAAAATACATCGCTGGGTCATATGGTAAATGTATGTATATCTTTTTTTTTAAATTTTTTAATGTTTATTCATTTTTGAGAGAGAGAGCACGTAAGTGGGAGAGAGGCAGAGAGAGACGGAGACACAGAATCCAAAGCAAGCTGTAGGCTCTGAGCTGTCAGCACAAAGCCGGATCTCGGGCTTGAACCCATGAACTATGAGATCATGACCTGAGCTGAAGTTGGGCGCTTAAATGACTGAGCCACCGAGGCATCCCTTAGAATAGCCTTTTATTTAGTTCTGACATTTAGAACTATGGTGATATTTTACAAATGCAAAAATTTAAAGAAAGCAATGAAAAACAATTGAGGTATGTATGTGCATGTGAACCTGAAATGGAATACAGAAGTAACAACAGCCTACTGTATTACAAATGAATAACATAACCAAGAGTGAAGGGCTCAGGAAAGAGACCTAACTGAAATTATTTTTGCAAAACAATGTCCTGTCTGTAAAGCCGAAGACATCAAGAGCTGTACAAATGTAAGGTAATCGTCTTTTTTCTTAAGCTATTGTGTTGGTTTTTTTAAATTTATTTTGCGAGAGAGAGAGCACAAGTGGGGTAGGGGCAGAGAGAGAGGGAACAGAATCACAGGCAGGCTCAATACGGGGCTCGAACTCATGAACTGTGAGATCATGACCTGAGCTGAGATCAACGTTTACCGGACAGAGCCACCCAGGTGCCCGAAGGTAATCCTTTCAATGAATCTTTTCTTACAGGTATACACACGAGTAATTCTGAAACACACACATATGCACACATGTATAAATACACAGGCATACATATACATATATATTTACAGTAAGTACATACATTATAACTAATGAGAGCTGGGCTTCTCAGGGTCAAAGAGAGAAGTCACAGATAAGGAAAAGGGAAATGACTCCAAACTTCAATGGGCACACCTGACACCCAGATCTTGATTTCAAACACCACTCTCCAACAAGAACCAGGGCCCCTAGGAGAAATGGTTGATTCCAGGACCCACAAGGGAAACATACAAGATGAACACGGCATATCTTGTGCCACAAAGTAACGAAGTGCTCAAAAGAGGATGGTAGGGCGTCAAGCAAACAAACAAAAAAACTCCTGAGCCAACCTGAAGGAGCTCATGATGACCAAAGCTGGAATAATGTTGGAAACAAAATAAGAAATGATATTCTGTGGATTAAACCCATAGGATTAAAGAATCCCCGGGCGCCTGGGTGGCTCAGTAGGTTAAGTGACCAACTTCGGCCCAGGTCATGATCTCACGGGTCGCGGGCTCGAGCCCCCCGGTGAGGCTTTGCACTGACAGCGAGGAGCCTGTTTCAGATTCTCTCTCTCTCTGCCCCTCCCCTGCTCTCTCTCTCTCTCTCTGTCAAAAAATAAACATTAAAAAATAAATAAACCACGAGTCTGTATTTTTTTTTAATTTTTTTTTTCAACGTTTACTTATTTTTGGGACAGAGAGAGACAGAGCATGAACGGGGGAGGGGCAGAGAGAGAGGGAGACACAGAATCGGAAACAGGCTCCAGGCTCTGAGCCATCAGCCCACAGCCCACAGCCCGACGCGGGGCTCAAACTCACGGAGCGCGAGATCGTGACCTGGCTGAAGTCGGACGCTTAACCGACTGCGCCACCCAGGCGCCCCAACCACGAGTCTGTATTGATGCAAATGAGTAATGGAGTCTATAATGTATTAAGTAAATGGGAGAGAAGAACCAGCTCTTTCTTATGGAAGGATTATGATGATAAATGTAGAAGGAAAAAAGAAATAGAAAATCACCATGAGGCAAACACCACAGTAATCGTTGCTGCAGTCAAGATGGATGATAAACATTAGCAGGTGCAAGTTGGAGGAGGAAGAGGATATTTGCATGGTTTCAGAGCACTTGCCCCAAATAGTTTTGTGGGGGTTTTTTTTTTAACGTTTATTCATTTTTTTTTAACGTTTATTTATTTTTGAGACAGAGAGTGACAGAGCATGAACAGGGGAGGGGCAGAGAGAGAGGGAGACACAGAATCGGAAACAGGCTCCAGGCTCCAGGCTCCGAGCTGTCAGCACAGAGCCCGACGCGGGGCTCGAACTAACGGACCGCGAGATCGTGACCTGAGCCGAAGTCGGCCGCTTAACCGACTGAGCCACCCAGGCGCCCCAACGTTTATTCATTTTTGAGAGACAGAGCATGGGCGGGGGAGGGGCAGAGAGAAAGGGAGACATAGAATCCAAAGCAGGCTACAGGACCTGAGCTGGCGAGCACAGAGCCAGTCCTGGGGCTCGAACTCACGAAACCGTGAGATCATACCCTGCGCTGAAGTCCGTGGCTTAACAGACTGAGCCACCCAGACCCCTCTACCCCCAAGTGGTTATTAATTACAAAGAGAGAAACAGCACAACGGTGGAGAAACAGCAGAAACCACGTTAAGTAAATGATCTAAGTCATAAGACACACTGGGAGGTACTGAGGTCACAACGTCATTTCATTGGGGTTGCGGGGACGCTGTGAAGGGAAAAGGGAGGGAGGGGGAACCACCAGCCGATGAAAAGCGACTTTAACATCAAACCAAAGGAAACTGTAGTGTTTACGCATGCGCGTTTGGGTGATAACAATATACAAAAAAACTTTTTTTTTCTTTATTTTTATTTATTTATTTATTTATTTATTTGGGACAGAGAGAAACAGAGCATGAACGGGGGAGGGGCAGAGAGAGAGGGAGACACAGAATCGGAAACAGGCTCCAGGCTCTGAGCCATCAGCCCAGAGCCTGACGCGGGGCTCGAACTCACGGACCGCGAGATCGTGACCTGGCTGAAGTCGGACGCTTAACCGACTGCGCCACCCAGGCGCCCCTTTTTTTCTTTATTTTTGACAGAGAGAGCAGAAGCAGGGGAGGGGCAGAGAGAGACGGAGGCACAGGATCTGAATGAAGCAGGCTCAGAGCCATCAGCACAGAGCCCTGAGCGGGGCTCAAACCCACGTAGGGTGAGCTCGTGACCTGAGCTGAAATCAGACGCTCAACCGACTGAGCCACCCAGGCGCCCCTGGGTGACAAAGGGTGTAAAGAAAAGCCGGGAAGTGATTAGCATAAAGGCGGAGAGTGGTTGCTGCCGCGGGGAGACGGGGCGTTCGTGGACACCCGCGGACCTTGCGGGTGGCGGGCAGTTTCTGTTTCTTGACCTGGCTGGCGGTGGTCAGGGTGTCCTCTTGGCGATGATGATTCATTAAGTCGTACCTTTGTTTTGTGCAGCTTTCTGAAACGCTGGTGCACTTAACAGTCACCGAGCTTTAAACGTTGGGCATTTGTGCGGAGCCGAGAAGAAGGAAATGGAAAGAAATACTTCCAAAGACTATCCAAGAAATCATGGGTTTCAAGTTTTATTACCCTTTTCTAGAAGAGCCAAATTTTCAAAACTGAGACTTCGTTTTATAGCTGGGGGCGGGGGAGGGGCTCGTGAGCATTCTCTCTCTATGCCAAGTTCCAAAGTCATTCGGGGTTTTTTTTCCCCTTTACTCCTGTCCGTGGGGACGAGCGTCCTCCCAGCCCTCGCCTCTTGGCGCTGACCCGGTTGCGGGTTGTGCGGCCGCTTCCTTCCAGCTGCCCGGCCCCCCGGGGACCGGGCCCCCGCCGGGTCCCCAACTCTGGTGGCCCCCGGAGACAGCAGCCCGGCCCGCTCTGGGACCCCTGAAGCCGCCTGTCCCAGGCGGAGATCGAGCACCACGACCGGCAGGTGGCGGCGGCGGCCGCGGCTCCGGGGATACTGGCCCGGCGGCGGGGGAGCCCCGGGCCTCGCGGGGTGCAGCCCTCCGCCCGCGCCTGCGCCCTGTCCGCCCTGCGGCCCCTCCCGGGGGGCAAAGGAGCCAGGCAGGTACGAGACCGGGAGGTGTAGGACGGAAGAGTCTTAAAAGATCAAAAGTCACGGGAGTCCAGTGACCTCGTGGCGCAATGGTAGCGCGTCTGACTCCAGATCAGAAGGTTGCGTGTTCAAGTCACGTCGGGGTCACGGCTCTCCGTTTTCTCTCCAACGCGAGGAAATACAAGGTGTGTTTGTAATTCCGACCCCTCCTTGACTCCCGGTCAAATCCCGCTCCTTAATTCCCTTGCAGCAGACAAGCCAGAGACCTGAGCTTCAGGAGAGGAGCGGTGTCGTTTTCCTAGCTCGTGGGGGCTGGTCTGGGGACAGCAGGAGGCGCCGCTCGGTGGGGACTCCCCTGAAGGGCACCCCGGCCACTTCCCGGTGCACCTCGCCCCCCTCCCGCCACCCCACCCCCCGTCACAGAACTTGTCACCAGAAGAGCGATTTTGTTTTTTTTAAGGCCAACAACAATAGAAAACAGGTACAGGACAAAACTAGTTATCAGAAAATGAAATGTAAATTGTTTTTAAACATAGGAAAAGAAACAACTCCCATAAATAAATAAATAAATAAATAAGCTTTCAATGAGTTCTTTTTAACCTATGAGGTTGGCTAACCTATGATCAAAAAACTCTCATTAAATCGCATTGCTGACGACCTCGACGCTGTGACGGAGAACAAGGACATTAGCCCAGGAATGGAGGAAACTAAAATAGTTGTAAGAAATATGTTTTATTCAGCCATTTTAGTAAAGTTTTCTGCTGTGTTTTTCCACTTTGCTTCTGTTCTTTTTTGTTCTCGACTTTTCCCATAAATGCCATTCACCCTTCCATATGGTGGCTAATTAGCACCATGTGGACAGATACTTATGCTTCTCTGTACTCTGCATCTGTAATCTCTCAAAGTGTTTCCTGTGTTTTCCCATTTTCCCCACATTTGGGGGGTATCTTCTCAGATTTGTCTGTCATCCGGGATTCCATTTTCTGCAATTTCACTTCTGCTCGTTAAAGACAGGGCATTGTGGGAGGCCTGGGTGGCTCCGTGGGTTAAGCATCTTGACTCTTGATTTCAGCTCAGGGCTTGATCCCAGCGGTCGTGAGTTTAAGCCCCACACTGGGCTCTGCACTGGGTGTGAAACGTAATTTTTTTTTTTTTTTTTTTAAACAAACACTTGCTTTTACCTCTTCCTCACTGAAATTAGATTCAGCAAGTCAACTGGGAATGTGGCTAGCTTGGTCCTGCTCTCCGCCCTTTCTCAGACTGATCAGCTAGAGGGTAGGTTGAAGGTGGAGCTCTCAACCCCATTTCCAGAGTTTAGAAGCCACTGCCCTAGGGGTGCCTGGGTGGTTCAGCGGGTTAAGTGTTGGGCCTAGGCTGTGGGCTTGTGGGTTGTGGGTTTGAGCCCCTCATCAGGCTTCGTACTGGTTTTATTGCAGTGATATTTTCTCCCCCTTTCCTGTGTTGTCCCCTTGCTGTTGTGAACCAGTAAACAACCACGAAATCAGTACTTGAGATCCCGCATCTCAACATGAGTTTTAACTTGAACGTCTGAAATGGATCGTACCTCCTTGGCTAGGACAGAAAACACCTTTCTGTTCACTTAAATCTCCTATAATTAGCATTTTAATTGAACGCAAACAAAAACTTGGAAACACCTAGATTCCTTTCAAGAATTTTACACCCAAAGAACCTCTTTTGTAGATATTACAGCCTAAGAATTAGTTCCGTGCAAACCTTATTAATCTTAACATTTTCCCAATGCCCTTCAAGTCTCTCATGTGAATCAACAAAATTCTTTTCGTACATTTATGAATCAAATTTTATTTTATTTTTTTTAACGTTTATTTATTTTTGAGACAGAGAGACAGAGCATGAACAGGGGAGGGGCAGAGAGAGAGGGAGACACAGAATCTGAAACAGGCTCCAGGCTCTGAGCTGTCAGCACAGAGCCCGATGCGGGGCTTGAACTCACAGACCGTGAGATCATGACCTGAGCCGAAGTCGGACGCTTAACCGACTGAGCCACCCAGGCGCCCCTGAATCAAATTTTAAAAGGTCTACTTGTTAGATAACATTTGACCATTACAATCTCCTTTTGTATTATAAAAGCAGATCTTCGGCCATCAGTTTTAGCCCTCAGCTCATTTATTGCAGATGAACAAGTACCTATTCCTCCAACATTGAGGAAACAGAATCAGCGTAAACTTCTAGAAAAACCGAGGCAAGAGTATTTTTTTTTTCTGGGCAAAGTATCATTTCCTAGAAAGAAAAGGTACAGAAGAGTAGAAAGACAAAGGTGGGGAAAATGCCTTACACTTACTTTCAAAGGTTTGTCCCACCTGACCCAACACATTGGATTTTTTTCTTTTTTTCTTTTTTCTTTTTTTTTTTTTTTAATTCCTCTAGGGGCCCCTGGGTGGCTCAGTCAGTTAAGCATCTGACTTCAGCTCAGGTCATGATCTCACCGTTTGTGAGTTGAGTTCGAGTCCTGCATTGGGATTCTCTCCCTCTCTCCTTCTCTGTCCCTCCCCGACTTGCGTGCTCTCTCTCAAAATAAATAAACTTAAAAAATTTTTGTTTTTAATTTTTTTAAATAAAGGAAAGGAAGGGAAAGGAAAGGAAAGGAAAGGAAAGGAAAGGAAAGGAAAGGAAAAGAAAAGAAACTTTAAAGATGGCAGAGTATTTCCACACAGTATTTGATCCATTTTGTGGCCCCGTGGTCCCTCCCAGTGAGGGTGCTTACTTAGCTCCAGCCAGCCTGGAACTGCTTCTTTAGCCAGAGAAATGCTCTCCTGACACGACCTAAGCCAACTGCTTTTGAGCTCCAAGGAATCTGGATTGGAAATAAACGGAACTCGGTATTCGCTTTGGAGGGCGTTCTAAACGGGCACCGGCGTGAGATAAAAATCATAGAGTGACTTTGTTTTCTATCATTCCTTAAAATATGTATGGTTTGCTAGTTCCCCTCACGGTGACGGAGCGAAAGGGGGGTGGGGAGAGGGGAGGGGAGTGAGGGACAGTTGCCGCGAACTTTCTGGTCACTTTGTGATGAGAACCGCTCCCCAGGCTATGACGACAGCATCCATCCATCCGTGTAATAGTCATCGGCAGGGGATCCTACTCTTGGGGACTCATGGAATTTGGAGGGACCCCCTCCGCGCCCACATTTCGCTTAGCCTGGATGAACACATTTTTATTTCAGCTGCTTGTTCTTTATTGGGTCAACATCTAGGTCTGTCCCCTTATAGATGTGATCGGCACTCCAGGCTGCCCCTGTAGATAGCACCTAAGAAGGCACACAGATCATGTCTACACCACGAGAAGAACTCGTGTGTCTCTTGTCTCCCAGTACGTCCCCCCAAAGGTACGCAGACGCCTTCTTTCCACCTGACTCTCTCTTGCCCATTAGGTTTCCTAAGCAAAGATATGCATCAGGCCACCGAGACTCCCAAATCCTGCGGACATATATCAGGCTGTCCAAGGGCTGGGGGGTCCCGCTGGCCTAGCCCCTCTCACTAGGTCCGAACTGTGGCGTGAGCAGCCTCGCCTCCCCTTTGGGCAGCTCTCTCCCAAAGTTCAGAAGCCACATTCAGTCTCTTCTCAGGTCCCTTCGATGCTCTCAGTATGGGCGAGGACCTTACTCGGCTCACGGTTTCTCGGCCACTACATTTTTTTTTTCTTTTTTTTGCCAGTTTTGCGGTGACTCACCCCTCAACTCACTTTAGCTCTATGTTCTCTCTTGTTAGAGTCTCAGCACAAGCTTCCATTTGAACAGCGTGCTGCACTTGAGCGGTGGAAGGGAAGGACTGGGGTGGAGGCGGGGGCATTTCTCTTCTCTGCACAGGAGCGGGGTCCCCCCAGGGGTCCAGGCCTGGCATGCTACTCCGGGAGGGCAGTAAGAGGGTCCTAACCCGTACATCTCCAGCTGTCTACCCTCTGCCTCTGCCCGGTCAGCAGAGCAGGGCTGTGCTCTGACAGAGGAGACCCTCAGTGACACTCCACCTTGCCTCCCGGACCCAAGCTCTGGTGGAGGGAGTGAGGACACCCCTTTTTTGGGGGGCTCAGTGCTGCGGCATCTCGGTTCTCTCCACCCTTGAAGGAAGTGGCCCAGTCTCCATTTCCACGTGGCCTGAAATCCAGACCCGGGCCACACAGACCCAATTATTGCCAGCGACCCTCCACTGCCCTCAGCCTTCTGACCACTGGGCCTTTGAACCAGAATCTCCTGGGGAGGCCGACCTTCCCTGAGGAGGCCCAGAGACAGCCAATGGCTCTGTGAGAGACTCAGAGGGTGAGAAATGGAGCAGAGCCCTCCCCCCGCCACTTCCTAGAACAGGTACACACAAAGGACATCCTCACCAACCTCAGACCTTTCCGAATTGTGAGAAGGGGCTGGGCTCAAGGGAGCACCTCCCACTTTCTAGGGACTCGAGAAAATTCCTCAATTCCTCTCCCGCACCTTCCAAGCCAAAAAGACACCTCCTCTAGTCCCAGCCAACTCTCAGCTGCGTGGACACTCCCATCCCTTGCCCCCAAGTCTAGGCAGGGAGATCATTCAGGCATCCCCAGTGAAGGGGAGAGAGAAACTCTGGATACAGACTCTTGTCCTGGAGCGTGTCGATGGCAAGGTTGCCTTGGAATTTTTGCAGAATCTGGACGGCAGAGATGTTGGGGAGCACGAAGAAGACCAGTGCAGCTCCTATAGGCAGTGACCAATTCAGAAAGGAAGGGGCTAAGGGAAGCCAGCATGGGAGCTGATGGCTACCACCGAGCCCCCCAGTACTCACCAGCTCCCCTCTCCCTGGCTGCCCCTGGGACACCCCCCCACACACACACTTTGCAGCAGTCCACACTTCGCACCTCCTTAGTTAGCAAGAGCCAGCGATCAGTGCGCGACCAGAAGGGAGACGGGGTCGTGGTCAAGAAAAAATGGTTTGGAGAGAGTGTCCCAAAGCAGCCTGCATCTTGGCTGGGCAAGGGTCGCTTCTAGAAGGCGGGAAGCTGGGGCCCCTGGGTGGCTCAGTCGGTTAAGCGGCCGACTTCAGCTCAGGTCATGATCTCGCGGTCCATGAGTTTGAGCCCCACGTGGGGCTCTGTGCTGACAGCTCGGAGCCTGGAGCTTGCTTCGGATTCTGTGTCTCCCTCTCTCTGACCCTCCCCCATTCATGCTCTGTCTCTCTCTGTCTCAAAAATAAATAAACGTTAAAAAAATGTAGAAGGCGGGAAGCTTCCCAGGGGGACGGAGTCCAATCACCACCAGGTGGCGCTCCAGTTGAAGACTCCGGCAGGTGCAGGATTGCTTGTTTGTTTGCTTCAATATAATTTATTGTCAAATTGGCTTCCATACAACACCCAGCGCTCATCCCAACAAGTGCCCTCCTCAATGCCCATCACCCATTTCCGCTCTCCCCCACCCTCCATCAACCCTTAGTTTTTCTCTGTGTTTAAGAGTCTCTTATGGTTTGCCTCCCTCCCTCTCTGTTTGTAACTATTTTTTCCCCTTCCCTTCCCCGGTGGTCTTCTGTTAAGTTTCTCAAGATCCACAAATGAGTGAAAACATATGATGTGTGTCCTTCTCTGACTGATTTATTTCACTCAGCATAGTACCTTCCAGTTCCATCCGTGTTACGGCAAATGGCATGATTTCCTTCTTTCTCATTGCCAAGTACTATTCCATTGTATGTATAAACCACACCTTCTTTATCCATTCATCAGTTGATGGACATTTAGGCTCTTTCCATCATTTGTCTATTGTTGAAAGTGCTGCTATAAACATTGGGGTACACGTGCCCCTATGCATCAGCACTCCTGTATCCCTTGGGTAAATTCCTAGCAGTGCTATTGCTGGGTCATAGAATAGTTCTATTTTTAATTTTTTGAAGAACCTCCACACTGCACCCAGTTTGCATTCCCACCAACAACGCAAGAGGGTTCCCCTTTCTCCACATCCTCGCCAGCATCTATAGTCTCCTGATTTGTGCATTTCAGCCACTCTGACCGGGTGTGAGGTCCCAGGATTGTTGAAGCATCCCCAGGACGAAGTTTTGTAAGATGGGGTATTGCAAAGCATGTTGCTGGACCCTCACCGCTTGCATCCTTCTTTTCCCGGGAGACCAGCTGGAAAGAGGCACTTCAGAAGTCCTAAGTCCTAAGCCACACAGAGGCGAGGAGGTAGTTCACCCTCCTTCACCCTCATCTATGTGGATGGTATTCAGGACACGCATTTACTTACTCAAGAGGGCAAGTCCTTGGTGGGAAAACATCTTGATATTAACCCAGGGCCAGACGGTTATTTTGAAATGTGTAATTTTGTTACGCCTTAATATAGACCACGTTAACAATTGACTTGATGTTTTTAATTGAAAATTGTGTTTTCCCCTGCTTCATTGAGGCATCATTGACAAATCGTTTTGCAAACGTTTTTGTTTTAATTTTTTTAACGTTTATTTATTTATTTTATGTTTTTATTTTTTTTATTTTTGAGAGAGAGAGAGAGAGAGAGAGACAGGGTGAGAGTGGGGGAGGGGCGGAGAGAAAGGGAGACAGAATCCGAAGCAGGCTCCAGGCTGTGAGCTGTCAGCACAGAGCTCAATGTGGGGCTCAAACTCACAAACTGCGAGATCATGACCTGAGCCGAAGTCAGATACTTAACCAACTGAGCCACCCAGGTGCCCCAAGATACACTTATTCTTAACATTCTATTCTTTTTGGGTTATCATGTACCCTTTTTATATATACATATTTTGTTCTGAATCATTTGAGAGCAAATGCATGCATTATGCTTTCTTACCTCTACACACTTCACTGTGCATTTCCCAATTATAAGGATATTATTTTACATAACCATGGTATGGTTATCAACTTCAATAAATTTAACATGGATGTAATACTTTTATCCACTCTACTGCTTGTATTGCACTTTTGAAAAACGGAACCAATATGTCCTTCGTAGTATTTTTTTCTCCTGCGTAGGATCCAGTTAAGGATAATATATTGTATATAGTCATCACGTCTTTAGTTCTTAACCTGGAACAGGGATTCAACCTTTCTTTGTCTTTTAGGTCATTAACATTTTTAAAGAATGCAATCGTTATTTTTTTAAATTTTTTTTACGCTTTATTTATTTTTGAGAGAGACAGAGCATGAGTGGGAGAGGGGCAGAGAGGGAGGAAGACAGAATCCGAAGCAGGCTTCAGGCTCTGAGCTGTCAGCACAGAGCCCGACACAGGGCTCAAACCCACAAATCACGACCTGAGCCGAAGCTGGATGGTTAACTGACTGAGCCTCTCAGGCACCCCATTTAGCAAAAGTTTTTTTTTAATTGTTTTATGTTCATTTACTTTTGAGAGAGAGAGAGAGAGAGAGAGAGAGAGAGAGCATGAGCAGGGGAGGGGCAAAGAGAGAGGGAGACACAGAATCTGAAGCAGGCTCCGGGCTCTGAGCTGTCAGCACAGAGCCCGACGTGGGGCTTGAACTCTCGAACCGCAAGATCATGACCTGAGCTGAAGTTGGACGCTTAACCGACAGAGCCACCCAGGTGCCCCTTAACAGAAATTTTAGTTAAGTACTTGGCATTGTTATTCGGCAATTTCATGGCTATGAAAAATCATAACATGTAAATGAAATTAACATGTACATGCATACCTTGGAGATATTGTGGGTTCTGTTCCAGACACAGCAATAAAGTCAGCCACATGAATTTTTTTGGTTTCCCAGTGCCTATACAAGTATGTTTATATTATATGTAGCCTATGAAGTGTGCAATAGCATAATGTCTTTAAAAAACAACGTATATACCTTAATTTCAAAATACTTTATTGGCGGCCACCTGGGTGAGGCGTTGGTTGAGCGGACGTCCGACTCTTGACGTTGGTTCAGGTCATGATCTCACGGTTCATGGGTTCAAGCCCTGCATCAGGCTCTGCGCTGGTAGGAATTCTCATTCCCTCTCCCTCTCCCCAACTCGAGCTCTCTCTCTCTCTCTCTCAAAACAAAATAAATAAGCTTTTAAAAGTATATGAAAATACTTAATTACTAAAAATGCTAACCATCATCTGAGCTTCCAGCAAAGCAAAATCACTGCTCACAGATCACCATAACAAATATCACAATGAAAAGGTTTGAAATATTGCAAGAATTACCAAAATGTGACACCAAGACGACAAGATGAACAAATGCTGTTGGAAAAAAATGGCATCATTAGATTTGCCACGAACCTTCAATTTGTAAAATGCACAATATCCACAGGGGCGCCTGGGTGGCTCAGTCGGTTAAGCATCCGATTCTTGGTTTCAGCTCAGTCCCAGGTCATGATCTCACGGGTTGGTGAGTTTGAGCCCCACATCAGGCTCCGCACTGACAATGCAGAGCCTGCTTGGGATTCTCTCTCTCTCTCTCTCTCTCTCTCTCTCTGCCTGCCCCTCCCCCCACTGGCATTCACGCTCTCTCTCTCTCTCTCTCCCTCAAAATAAACTTTAAAAAAATAATTTAAGGGGCGCCTGGGTGGCGCAGTCGGTTAAGTGTCCGACTTCAGCCAGGTCACGATCTCGCGGTCCGTGAGTTCGACCCCCGCGTCAGGCTCTGGGCTGATGGCTCAGAGCCTGGAGCCTGTTTCCGATTCTGTGTCTCCCTCTCTCTCTGCCCCTACCCCGTTCATGCTCTGTCTCTCTCTGTCCCAAAAAAAAATAAATTAAAAAAGTTGAAAAAAAATTTTTTTTAAATAAAAAATAAAAAAATAATTTAATACTGATGATTATAAAATAGACACACAGATAGATGTGGAATGACCCCCTCATAAAGGACAACATCAAGGGCCAACTTGTAAACTTGAGGAAATTACTAGTGTTGGAATATTATCGCTTTGCCATCATCATAGTAAAAATGGATCATGCAAGAATCATCCATGAATGTTAAACGTTAGGGAACCAGCGGGAAATTATACTGAGGAGCAAGATGTTTATACTGTCTTGAAGTATCTCAAACACACACTTCTTATTAGTTGCAGGCAAAAAGACATTATAACTTATGGGATAAAACTTTCACTGGGTAATCAAAGTTATTACCAAGAAATTTTTTTTTTCTTTTTACCGACTACCGTGAGGGACAGATGGACGTCGTGTTCCTCTGTAGGCGAGGCAAAACTTTACCTCTACCCTCTTAGAGTCTTTGGCTGGACCTGAGAATTAAATTGAGACAGATTAAGGGGGGTGGGGGGATGCGGATTTATTTCATGTAAATTTCACGTGCCCCCCCCCCCCAGCTCTCACAAGAAAACAAAGACCCAGAGAAATGGCAAAATCTAAATGCTGTTTAACTAAGTTAAATTGTGGAACAAAGACAAGCAATTGTGGAAAAGTAACTAAAATGTAGGGGGAGGTTAAGGGAAGATAAGAATTATCAACAAGGCCTGTTTGCAAAGAATTCTCTCTGCCTTGACTCCCAGCCTGTGGTGATAAAAATGTCTCGTTCCTCCTCCTGTAAGGAAGATATCTTTCACATGGGTTTTATCGTCTATTTCCAGGAAGAAAAGGAGGGGGGGTAAGTGTCAGAGTCTTATACCTGCTGTTTAGCAGCATATTTTGGGTGACATATTTTGCCGCCCTTCACTTCCAATTGTCAAACCCTGACAAAGAACCAGGATCACCCATCTTGTCTTTCTTTCTTTTTTTTTTTAAATGCTTATTTGTTTTTCTTTTAATTTTTTTTTTAGATTTATTTATTTTTTTAATTTTTTTTCAACGTTTATTTATTTTTGGGACAGAGAGAGACAGAGCATGAACGGGGTAGGGGCAGAGAGAGAGGGAGACACAGAATCGGAAACAGGCTCCAGGCTCTGAGCCATCAGCCCAGAGCCCGACGCGGGGCTCGAACTCACGGACTGCGAGATCGTGACCTGGCTGAAGTCGGACACTTAACCGACTGCGCCACCCAGGCGCCCCTAGATTTATTTATTTTTGATAGACAGAGAGACAGAGCACAAGTGGGGAAGGGGCAGAGAGAGAAGGAAGACACAGAATCTGAAGCAGGCTCCAGGCGCTGAGCTGTCGGCAGAGAGCTCGAACTCACAAACCATGATGTCATGATCTGAGCCGAAGTCGGACGCTCAACCAACTGAGCCACTCATGAGCCCCAGAATTTTCTTTTTTTTTTAATGTTTATTTATTTTAAGAGAGAGGGAGTGCGCATGAATGGGGGAGGGGCAGAGAGAGAGAGAATCCCAGGCAAGTTCTGCACTGCCAGCTCAGAGCCTGATGCGGGCTCAACCCCACAAACTGTGAGACCATGACCTGAGCCGAAATCAGGAGTCAGACACTCAACCCACTGAGCTATCCAGGCGCCCTATAGTCTATACTGGGTTTTCACCTCTCCGATCAATGATCTGAGATCCCTCCCTCTTTCCATGATAGCCTTCCAGCTTATTCCTACAGTCCCAGGTTCTCTGACCACATGGGAACTCCCAGGGCATTGAATTCACTTCTCTTTTTTTTTTTTTTTTTTTAATTTTTTTTTAACATTTATTTATTTTTGAGACAGAGAGAGACAGAGCGTGACTGAGGGAGGGCCAGAGAGAGATGGAGACACAGAATCTGAAACAGGCTCCAGGCTCTGAGCAGTCAGCACAGAGCCCGACGCGGGGCTCGAACTCACGGACCGCAAGATCGTGACCTGAGCCGAAGTCGGCCGCTTAACCGACTGAGCCACCCAGGCGCCCCTGAATTCACTTCTCAAGAACGAGTTCCCACCTCTCCTCTTTTTTATTGCCCAGTTTCACCCACAGTTATCTGGAAACAAACACTAAGTGGACCATGACCTCCTTTTGAGTGAGTTCTTTTTCCCCTGCGTCCTTTGACATCTCAGGCTCCTGACTGTCCTCAAGCTACCATAAAAACTTCTTGCCAGTGTCTGCTGCAAGGCCCGTCCCAAAAGGACTAGTTGAACCATTCCAAGATTGTCCCCACCCCTGTGCTCTCCTCCGACTATACAGGATCTTGGAAATCTCGTGCATTTCTTCAACTGCTTCAGTTTCTTCCATTGTTATCTCTATGGTGACAGGGTCTAAACACTCAGGCCTATATTTCATTCCTGCAGTGCTACCTCTACAGAAAGTTAAAATGAAATGTATCCCAAATTGAATCTTAACTCCCTCCTCTACACAAATACAATCCAGCGCTGCTGTTATCTCTACACAGAGTTCTATTGTGATCAGTTCATTTCCTCACACCGACACCCAAACAGTTCTCCCACCCCATGTTCATAACACCTCTTGGGTCTCAGATTCAACGTCAGCTCCTCGAACAATGCAATCGTTGGTATTGAAATTTAAAGGATAATGTTTCAACCTCCAAAAAGCAATTGGAAAACCGATTTCACCCATTTCTTTTTCACATGAGGGAGTGGACTTGGTAACATAATTTCTAACCACTACCGGTCACAATGGGCCCCCCCCCCCAAGAGAGAAAGCTGAAAAGCTGAAATTAATGAAGTCATCTGAGATTGTCACTGGGTCATGAGCAATCTTCAAACATGTCAATCGTGGCAAGTGAACACGAGGTCAGGTTAAGAAGTATACTTTTAAAGTAGTAATTGATGAGTTTGTTTCCATTAAAGCCAGGAGGGTCCATTTATTATCAATTTTCTTTTGCTATAAGCTGAATTTAAAATCACGTGACTTTTAAATCCTCTGCCTTTGCAATTTTTCAATCCGTTTCCAAGCGCTGCGGCGTTCCGTGCTCTGAGAGCGCTGGGCTCCCCTCGGGTTCGGGGCTTACGTGGGACGGGAAGGCACGACACTTCGCCCACTCCCGCCACCGCCGTCCGCCCTGCTCCCCCCTCTGCATTTTGCAAACACTCCCAGGGACGTTTTTCCAAAACAGCGAATGCAGAAGCTTTTATTTTTCTGGAGTGTGCTCGTGTGTCCTGTCGTATGCTTCCTCACGTCATAGTTTATCAAGGCTTGCTTTATAACAGCAGCCGTTCACCGAGGCGTGTGAGACGAGGGACAGAGCCCCGCACTCAGCCGCGGGGGCTGGGTGGACACCCAGCACTTCCCTCCCGTCCAGGGGACAGAGCGCCCAAAACCGTGGCCGAACGCGCAGGCGCGCTCCGCGGATCAGAAAGGGCGAGTTCGCGCGCCCTCCTGTGGCCGTCGGGGCTCAGCGCACGGAGTTTTACAGTGTTGGCATGTGCCCCCTGCTGGCCGTCTGCTGAATCACTGGACCTGAACTTTCCATTTCCTCTAGAGGACTCCATTTGTGGGGCGTGCGTTATTCACCGTATTCTCTTACAATCCCTTTTCGTCGTGTAAAGTGGAAAGCAAGCATGCGCAACCGTTTCCCCCAAACATGGAGCCTTACCTGAATCGGGATGAGGGAGCGGTGGGTTCAGGTGGGGCTACTGGCTGTGCCTCTGCGTGCGGCCTATCCGCATATCCCACCCCCCCCACCCCCCAAGCTTTCGCCTGCCCTTCACTCCAGGAGACGGTCAGGCAAATTTTTACCTGCCAGGGACTGCGCATCTTCTACCAAGACTCTGTGGGTGTGGTGGAAGTCCTGAGATCGTTGTGCTTTTACGTGGCTTTCCAGCATCCAGCTCTGATTGGTACAAGATTTGGAAGGTCCGACCCTAAGGTTTCGAGTGATCACCCTTGATTTCTCGAGCTTTGGCTTTAGTGACAAACGGAGACCACATCACTATTCCATATTTGAGCAGGCCAGCATCGTGCAGGCACGATGTGGCCCCTGGGGGCGACAGAACCGCAGGGTCAAGCTTTTGTCTCCTGATTGTGGAGATACCGCTGCTCAGGAGTCGCTCTGCAGGTTCGGGCAGAATCCAGAATCGAGCCGGCGGACTTACCATCAAGAGACTGTCAAACGGAGGTATCTTTGCTGAGACTCGCCGGGGTCACCTTCTCCAACAGCTTCTCCAGGATGGGGGTGTGCTCTCACCCCTCCTCGCGCGATGTGTTCTTTGTATTCTCTCGAGGTCTCACCCCAGTCTTTGGGCCTGCCCCCCCCCCCTCCCCGAGGGTGAGCCGTGGGACCTGTGGGCAGGGATCTGGCACAATAATGGAAACTTAGTTGTCGACGGTCTCTTACAGTACATCCACCAGAGGAGGAACTTTAGAAGACCCTGGGTGGGAGCTCTGGCTTCTGTGACGATTCCCAGACTGGTGATGAGCATATAGTAAAAAGCCCGCCGATGCTCAGGCTAAGGATGGCCCTGACAGTCCGCCTCCATTCTTCTAACATCTGAGCCAGGGTATGGACTTGCCTTTGTGTGCTATTAGAAAATCCTGATGAGGGGCGCCTGGGTGGCTCGGTTGGTTAAGCATCTGACTTCAGCTTAGGTCAGATCTCGTGGTTCGTGGGTTCAAACCCCACTCGGGCTCTGTGCTGACAGCTCAGAGCCTGGAACCTGCTTCAGATTCCGTGTCTTCTCTCTCTCTGCCCCTCCCCCCCTCATACTCTGTCTCTCTCTCTCTCTCTCTCTCTCTCAAAATAAATATTTTTTTAAAAAAATTTAAAGAAAAAAAGAAAATTCTGATGAGCCCTACTACTCACAGCTACAGAAAGACGGACGTTCCTAAAAGTCTTTTTAACAATTCTGTGGACTTTTCTGGAATATTTAGAAATGTTCATTTCTGGCTCATCCTCGATAGGAATCCTATGGTAAAGAATGAGGAGAGGGTGTCTCCTTACCCGTCCTCAAATGGCATTAAGGGCACATGCTTTTGTAAGTTGTCTAAGCAACACAGCTTAGTGACAGTGAGTCTCCCTTGTCATAACTTTGGATTTCGTTCCATCAGCTGCTTTTTTTTTTTATGTTTATTTTTGAGATAGAGAGAGAGAGAGAGACAGAGCATGAGTTGGGGAGGGGCAGAAAGAGAGGGAGACACAGAACTGGAAGCAGGCTCCAGGCTCTGAGTTGTCAGCACAGAGCCTGACATGGGGCTCGAACTCACGGACTGCGAGATCGTGACCTGAGCCAAAGTCCCATGCTTAACCGACTGAGCCACCCAGGCGCCCCTCAGCTGCTTTTAACTATAGGCATTTTGTGGATCTAGGTTTGGGTTTGAATATGCAATATTCTAAGTATATTTTTAGACTCTGATTTACCTGCATCCATTATATACATATTTTTAAGGCTACTAAACCAACAGACATCCTGGTAGAGTAGTGAACCTCATTCGACAGGTTTAATTTCTGAATATATTGAATTAAATCCAAACTATGTACAGAATTTCCTAAAATCACAGGATGTTAAGGGCCAGTAACATCCGTGCCAGAGATTTACTGCTATTAGCTAATTCTAACAGCAAATAACAGTCTGACTCTTCATACGTCAGTGCTTGGAAGGAAGTCCCTCCTGAGCTGGAGGGGGAGGGGATTGTTGTATCGTCCGAGTTACCCTGCTGAAGGTACATGGACTCCTTTTACGATGACTGCTTAACGTCTCATTGGTTGTCCTAGAGAAGCTTCCTCTTGCAGCTCAGTAATTCCTGTACTTTCCAGACAGGAAAGTTCCAGAAACTTTAAGAACAATTTCTGAAAGGCCCGCGAGCAAATAGTGCTGAATACTTTTGTTTAAGCCACAGCTTCACTGTCTTAGTCAAAACAGGATGATTGAGGGGCCCCGGGGGGGGGGGGGGGCTCAGTCAGTTAATCGCCAACTTCGGCTCAGGTCAGGATCTCAGGGTTGGTGAGTTCGAGCCCCGCCTCGGGCTCTGTGCTGACTGCTCAGAGCCTGGAGTCTGCTTCAGATTCTGTCTCCCTCTCTCTCTCTGCCCCTCCCCCACTCGTGCTCTGTCTCTCTCTCAAAGATAAACATTAAAATTTTTTCTTAAAAAAAGAGGGGCACCTGGGTGGCTCAGTCACTTGAGCGTCCAACTTCGGCTCAGGTCATGATCTCAAGGTTCAAGAGTTCGAGCCCTGTGTTGGGCTGACAGCTCAGCGCCTGAAGACTGCTAAGGATTCTGCGTCTCCCTCTCTCTCTCTCTCTCTCTCTCTCTGGCCCCTTTCCCACTCATACTCTGTCACTTTCTCTCTTTCAAAAATAAATAAACCTTAAAACAATTTTTTTTTTTATTTTAAAAAAGAGAGAGTAGGGGCACCTGGATGGCTCAGTCGGTTGGGCGTCCGACTTCGGCTCAGGTCATGATCTCGCGGTCTGTGAGTTCGAGCCCCGCGTCGGGCTCTGTGCTGACAGCTCAGAGCCTGGAGCCTGTTTCAGATTCTGTGTCTCCCTCTCTCTCTGACCTTCCCCCATTCATGCTCTGTCTCTCTTTGTCTCAAAAAAATGAATAAACGTTAAAAAAAAATTAAAAAAAAAAGAGATAGTGCCTGAAAACAAATGAGAGGTGGCTTGGGGAAGGGGGGGAGGCCACGGGGACAGAAAGAGACTACAAAAGCATCCCTAGGAAACATTTGAGGGTGACTGTGCTGATGGCTTCACAGGTATGTCCGTACGTCAATACCGAAATTGTGTATTTTAAGCACATGAAGTTCACTGCCTGGCAATTATGCCTCAGTGAAGCTGGTTTTTAAAAATTCTCACCAGATTTTCTGATCATTCATTGCAGGCACTTTCATGAACCTGTAGACAGAAGATGTACTTATACGAAAGATAAGTCAAATAATCACTCGCAAACAAAAACCGAGAAAGAATTTTACAAGGTGCAGGCAGTTCGGACCCCTGGGTGCCCCAGACTGAGCCTGGGTAGTGGGAAGACTTGCTGAGCCCCCAGCAAACAGGTCCTTCTCCGCCACTGTGGGCACTTCGAGGGATTTTCTGCAAAGGAAGCGTCGCTATTTGAGCTGACTTTAGAACTTAAGTCCCTATAAAACAGCCTTTTGTAGAAAAACAAATTTCAATGCCGTGACTGCTGGGATCACTGCACGGATGGGTGCGAGAGCTCAAAAGTATCTTAATTCTTCTCCTTTTCCTGTCTCGGGCTGAATCTGTCAGCCCCTGAATCCTGGTTATGGAGGAACACACCTGCTCCCACGGCCTTACACAGCTGGAAAGGGACGATGGCTCCAGACGTCCCCAGCCTGGATGCTGGCCTTGCCCCTTCTGCTGTGTGGCTGTGGGAAAGTCCTCGCCTCTCTGGGCCTCCTGTATAAAACGGGGGATCCTTCCACCTCTGTTGCAGGGTTGATGTCAGAATAGAAAAAAAAATTGGTGAGGATTTGGCAGGGTACTAATCCTGCCACCCGAGCCAGCCCAGTCGAAATCTACCCGCTGCACCCAGGTTGATGCTGATAACCCAAGGTATTAAAACCTAGTTTTGCTTCTATTTCCATTGACAGGGACGGAGAAATCGAAGCTGTGAAAAACGGGTCTCTCCTGCAGTGGAGGGCGGGAGGCCAAGCTCAGTGGTCCATGGGAGAGGGGCGGGACTGGAGCTGGGACAGAAACCTCACAGGTACACTGACTTCTGGAGTAGGTATATTTCCATTCTCCATCATTACAGCTGGGAATTTTTCCTGGGTTTTTAAAAATTTGCTATCTAAGCATTCTAGCATCTCCTCTGACCCTTCTTTTAATGAGTGCAATTAATTTACCTCCCGTTCCCACCGAAGGCACGATGACCACGTGAGAAGATTTTCCAAAGCCACCGTGTTTGTAGATACGGGTAACCAAAAAAAAAAAAAAAAAAAAAAGAACAGGGCTAGGCTTAGAGATAGCACTGCAAGATTCAAGGCCGGGGTCTGCACCCAAGCCCTGGAGGTTGGTTGAGTCACACTATCTCTCTGAGCCTCCCTTTCCTCCGTCTATAAGTGGGATCACCGCCCTCAGCCTACAGCATGAAAGAAAATGCATTGATTCAGTCTCATGACTGCACAGACCTCACATCTCAGGAGAGGAAGGGAAACTGTTTGCACCCATGGGTCCTCACCTCCCTGGTCTCTCACTTCCCCCCTGGGAGGCGGCCCTGGGCCCTAGTGCTCCTGGGAGTTGAGTTAAGGCTGCATCCATTTCTACCAGACCTCCATCTAATCTCATCATATGAAGTCTCTGCTGAAGTACGGGCACATAATCCCTAAAGACAAACACTAGGGGAAACATTGTCCCGTCCTACCGCGACGGTTAGGGACCAGAGGAACCATCCCCAAGCGGTAAACATCATACATCTGGGGCGTTTGATGTTGGGTATTACTGCTGAACAGCCCACCTCTTAGAGAGAAGCAGGATGCGGGCCCACACACAAGCCAGATTTAAAACGGAGGCTCGGCTCCAAAAACCACCAATGAGCTGCCTGAGTGGCCTGCCAATATCAACCAATCGGGGTGAGGCCCTTCTGACCAATCAGGACGAGGCCCTTCCAGCCAATCAAGACAAGGCATTTTCCTCTCTCCACCCCCCCCCCCTTATTAGCATATGGGACGTGTAGTGGGAATTTTCTCTACTGAAGCAGAGCGTGCCCAGGCCAGTGCCTTAGATCCGGGGGTGGCCTCGTTTCAGTCGTTGGGTGCAGGAACCTGACTCTGGTAACACTACCCTAAAACTTTATGTTTACAGCCTTTGGGTGAGGGTGAGAAGGTTTGGGGTATAATTGATGTTCTTATGAATTAACAGGGCTCACTAAAATTTTTACCATATAGGCTTTCTCTCCATTATTTTATTTTATTTTTTTTGGTCTCTGTTACTTAGATAATCTTTAATGTTTCTCAAAAGCGTTGACTAGTTTTCTCCATAAAGTGTTTGCCCAAACGGTGTCTTATTCATGCCTTCCTAGGTTCCTATTTTTGTTTTCATTCTGCAACTTTTTCTTTGGATATAAGGTTGAAATTCTTTCCTGGGGGGGAGGGACGGCGGGGGGAGGCACCTGGGTGGCTCAGTAGATTAAGCATCTGTCTTTGGCTCAGGTCATGATCCCTCCGTTCAGTTGGTGGGTTCGAGCTCTGTGTCGGTGGAGCACGCTTCAGAACCCGCTTCGGGTTCTGGGTCTGAACACTGACTAGGATCTGGAGGTGGGGCAAAAGATTGTGACATTGGATTAACCTCAGCCTCTTGATCATTCATCTTTTATTGCGTTTGATTGTATATATCGAAGCACTAGCCCCTGTTGTCTGCCCATATGGCTCATGCCTGTAGAGACGCCACACCCTATTGTCCCCACAACTCTCTGAAGATAAAGCGCTCTCCCCTTCCACTTTTTAAAAAAATGTTTTATTTATTTTTGAGAGAGAAAGCGCACGTGCTGTAGGAGGGGAAGGGGAGAGAGGATCCGAAGGGGGCTCTGCAGTGAAAGTAGTGAGCCCCACGTTGCAGGGCTCAAACTCATGAACCATGAGATCATGGCCTGAGCCCAAGTCTGACACAACCGACTGAGCCACCCAGGTGCCTCATGCCAGAGTATTTAAATCCTGTATCACAGGAGTGTGCTCCTTTTCATTTTCTTTTTAATAAGAAAGCGGCATTCCATTTATTTTTTTTAATTGAGATATAATTGACATACAGCATTATGTTAGTTTCAGGTGTAGGACATAATGATTCTATATTCATAAATTTTGTGAAATGATCACCACAGTAAATCTAGTCAACACCCATCATGACATAAGTACAACCTTTTTCTTGTGATGAGAACTTTTAAGATCTAGTCTCTTAGCAACTTACAAGTCTACAACACAGTATTGTTAAGTACAGGTTCCATGCAATACATGACATCCCCAGGACTTATTTATGTTATAACTGGAAGTCTGTGCCTTTGGCTAACCTTCACCCATTTTGCCCATCCCCACCCCCACCCCCAATCCACCCCTTACCAATCTGTTCTCTGTATCTCGGAGTTCAGATTTTTGTTTTTGTTTTTTATAGATTCCAAATATAAGTGAAATCCTATAGTACTTGTCTTTCACTGTCTGTTTCACTTAGCATAATGCCCTTAAGGTCCATTCATCTTGTCTCAAATGGCAAGATTTCCCTCTTTTGTGTTTTTTTAAAATTCTTTTTAATGGTTTAATAATATTCCATTGTTTTGTATTTATAGAATATATATAGATGTGTATATACATATATATATATATATGTATACACACACACACACACATACACCACAACTTCTCCATCCATTCATCTGCTGATGGACCCTTGGGTTGCTTCCATGTCTTGGCCTTTGTAATTAATGCTGCAATGAACATGGGTGTGTAAATATCTTCTTGAGTTAGTGCTTTTTTTTTTTTTTTTTTTTAATTTTTTTTTTTTAACGTTTATTTATTTTTGGGACAGAGAGAGACAGAGCATGAACGGGGGAGGGGCAGAGAGAGAGGGAGACACAGAATCGGAAACAGGCTCCAGGCTCTGAGCCATCAGCCCAGAGCCTGACGCGGGGCTCGAACTCACGCACCGCAAGATCGTGACCTGGCTGAAGTCGGACGCTTAACCGACTGCGCCACCCAGGCGCCCCTTGAGTTAGTGCTTTTGTTTCCTTTGGGTAAATACCCAGAAGTGGAATTGCTGGGTCACGTGGTAGTTGTTTCTAATTTTTTGAGGAACCTCCGTTCTGTTTCCATAGTGACCACACGAGTTCATATCACCACCAACAGTGCACAGGGTTCTCTTTTCTCCACATCTTTGCGAACATTTATTTCTTGTGTTTTTGGTAATAGTCATTCTAACGGGTGTGAGGTGATAGCTCATTGTGGATTTTATTTGCACTTCCCTGATAATTAGTGATGTTGAGCATCTTTCCATGTACCTGTTGGCCATCTGTATGTCTTCTTTGGGGAGGTGTCTATTCAGATCCTCTGCCCATTTTTTTTTAATTGGATTGTGTGTTTCTTTGCTATTGAGTTGTATTAGTTCCTTGTATATTTTGGATATCAACCCCTTCTCTATGGTTTGCAAGTGTTTTCTCCCGTTCACTCACTTTTCAATTTGCTGATGGTTTCCTTTGCTGTGCAGAAGCTTCCTAGTTTGATGTAGTCCCACTTGTTAATTTTTGCATTTGTTGCCTTTATTTTGGTATCAAATCCAAAAAAAAAAAAAAAAATCATTGCCAAGACTGATGTCAGAGAGCTTACTGTCTGTGTTTTCTCCCGGGAACTTTATGGTTATGGGTTTTAAGTTCAAGTCTTTAATCCATTTAGAGTTGGTTTTTGTGTATGGTATAAAAGAGTGGCCTACTTTTATTCTTTTGCATGTGGCTGTCCAGTTTTCCCAACACCATTAAAGAGATGGTTCTTTCCCCATTGTACATTCTTGGCTGCTTTGTCGAAAATTAATTGAAGGGCGCCTGGGTGGCTCAGTCGATTAAGGTCTGACTTCGGCTCAGGTCGTGATCTCACGGTTTGTGGGTTCGAGCCCCGCGTTGGGCTCTGTGCTGTCAGTGGGAGTGCTTCAGACTCTGTGTCTCCCTCTCCTCTTGCCCCTCCCCTACGTGTGCTCTGTCTCCCTCCCTCTCAAAAATGAACAAACGTTAAAAAAAAAATTAAGAAAATTAATTGACCATATCTCTATGTGTTCCTTTTCTCTTTTTTCTTAAAATATTTATTTCTTTTTGAGAGAGAGAGGGCACGAGAGGAGCAGAGAGAGAGGGAAACAGAGGATCTGAAGCAGGCTGTACACTGACAGCAGAGAGCCGAGTGTGGGGCTCGAACTCACAAACCATGAGATCGTGACCTGAGTCGAAGTCAGACGCTCACCCAACTGAGCCACCCAGACGCCCCTATGCTCCTTTTCAATAAGTTCTCCAGCACTCGCTATATGTTCTGCCCTCCTTGATCCAGCCCCCTCAGGATCCAGACCCGCCAGCTTCAGTCAGGACCAGAATTTCTCCTGTTGGGTTTTGTGGTCACCTGACCCTATTAATGGATCTAGTGGTCAGGAGGGGAGGAAAGGACAGATCCTCAGAGGGGCACAGAAGCCTCTATGTGCATCATCTTCAAGCCAGCCTGGAGGGAGTGGGCCACTTTTGCGGGCCCAGAGAATTCAGAGGGATGGGTGTTTGCAGGTGTTTGCCTGTATCAATCCAAATGTCCCATCCTGAGTCTCGGGGCTCTACAGGGGTACTGTTAGGTAGTGTTCTCTAGAAAAATAACCTGTAACGGAGTGATGTAAGGAGGACTGGGCCCAGGAAAAAGTTGAAATGCTGTATGATTGCAACCGGGGCCTCATCTGATCCTACGGGGAGCTCAAGCCAGGATGGCCCTTTAGAGAAATTGCATGTCGAAGCAAGGGGACCAGGTCTTCGAACCCCTGCAGTGACGCCACTGGGTGTGGACTGCTCTGGAGGGGAGAAACCTGGGACGGGCAGCTCTGTTCAGCCAGGACAATTCCCAGAGAGGTGTTCTGTCATGAGCTGTTGGCAGCCAAACACACTAGCAACCAAGGAAACAGGTGCCCCAGCCCTGAAAGGGGATCCTGGCAGCCCAGCACAGTGGCTCTAGAGGGTGTGTTAAAGTTTCCAGCTTCAGTTGTTAATTTATGTTTTGCGCCCCGCAGTTATCAGTTACTGCTAGTATCTCTTGAGGCCTTATCGTTAGGGACATACCTCAATGGTGGCTATATCGTCTTTGTCAATTTTTCTTTCTATAAGTGGATAACATGCTTATGTATTCCCTTGTGATTGTTTAAAATTCCATCTTGTCAGTTATTGGGATTATTACTTGTATCAGTCAGGGTTCAGCCACAGAACAAGAACATATATGCTAAGAGATTTTTTTTTTACAAGGGATTGGCTTAATTGTGGGGGCCAACTAGGCAAGATCAAAATCCATAGGGCAGTGGCGCCAGGATGGCTCAGTCGGTTGAGCATCTGACTTATTACCAGCTCAGGTCATGATCTTGAGGTTGTGAGACAGATTCCCATGTCGGGCCCTTCGCTGAGCATGGAGACTGCTTGGGAGTCTCTCTCACTCTGTCTCTGCCCCTCCCCCACTTGTTCTCTTTCGTTCTCTCTCTCTCAAAATAAATGAAATAAACATTAAAAAAATCCATATGGCAATCCGTAGGAAGGGCAAGCTAGTAGCTTTGTCCACAGTTTCTTCTTCATCAGAGAAACCTCAATTCTGCTTTTAAAAAGGGCCTTTCGTGGCGCCTGGGTGGCTCAGTCGGTTAAGCGTCTGACTTCAGCTCAGGTCACGATCTCGCGGTCCGTGAGTTCGAGCCCCGCATCGGGCTCTGGGCTGATGGCTCAGAGCCTGGAGCCTGCTTCCGGTTCTGTGTCTCCCTCTCTCTCTGCCCCTCCCCCGTTCATGCTCTGTCTCTCTCTGTTTTAAAAATAAATAAACGTTAAAAAAAATTAAAAAATAAAATAAAATAAAAAGGGCCTTTCAACTGATTGAATCAGGCCCACCCAATTTATCTAGGATAATGTCCCCTCCTTAATTCAACTGAGTTTGTGGACTTTAACCACATCTACAGAATACCGTTACAGCAACACCTAAATTCGTGTTTCGCTGAATATCCGGAGACTGTAGCCTAGCCAAGTGGACACATCAAAGACCATCACACTCCCCAGTTTCTTTTTTGTTCAAATGTGCCTATTGTGGTAGTATTAAGACTCTATGACACTCCTCCCGTCAAGAGATGGAATCTACATTTGCCTCTACTTGATTCTGCACAGACTTATGACTGCTTTGATCAAATGTGTAACAGAAGTGATGCTATGTGACTTCCAAAGCTATGTCGTCATCAGCCATGAAGATTTCTTATTCACTAGAACATGTGCTCTTGAAGCCCAGAGACGCCATGTAAGAAATCCAACGAGCCTGAGTCCTTCATATGGAAAAGGCCACTGTGTTCAATTCCAAACTGAGCTCATCCTTAAGCCATCTCAGCCCATCCATAATACATGTAAGTGAAGAGGCCATCTTGGAAATGGACCCTTCCTGCCATCAAATCATCTCCGCTGAGCCCCCAGACACAGTGGAGCAGTGAAGAGCCGTGCCCACTGTTCCCCTTCCAAATTCTTTACCAGTGAAATCCATGAGCATAATAAAATGGTTGTTCTTTAAAACCATTTGGTTTTGGGTGGTTTGCCAACACAGCAGTAGACAACAGGAACACCTGGAATGTTTTTCTATCCTTTTATTTTCAAGGGTTTTATGGGGGGTTGTTGTGTCTCTATAAACAACACGCTCTCTATCCCTTTTTCCGATCTGAGTCTCAAGATCAGATTCCTTAGGAGGGACTCAGAACATTTAAGAGTGAATGTGTACACACAGTAAAGCCCAAAAACGCACTTTGGGTTGTTCTACCTTTAGACCCACATCTTGTCTGCCCATCCTTCCTGTAGGAACTCTGGCACCAGGTTTTCTCTAGTTAATTAGCACGGAGCTTTAACCACCCATCCGCAGCCCCCTCGCCCAGATGCTAGCTGCTCTCCGACCTCCCAGTCATCTACCAGACCTGCTTCTGACCAGGGAAACTTTAAAGTTCCCTTCAGACCCTTGCAGCCTAAACGAGCAAGTCGCAGTGATGGGTGGAGGAGGTTACCATGGAGACAGGTCCAAGGAATGAGGCTCCGGCGGGAGGGAGGGCCGGGACGCGGCTTCCGATTGGCTCAGCGGGCGCGCAGCGTTCCCCTTGCGCACATGCGCAGTGGCGCTGAGGCGAGGTCGCGGCGGAGCCGAGGCGCGGCGCGTTCCGGGACAGGCTTCTCAGGAGCGGGCTGGAAGGTGAGGCTCCCGGCCGAGACACGTCGTGCTTTCCGGGTTAGGGAAGTGGCGGAGCCAGAGGCCCCTCTGCAGCGCGGGGCTGAGCTCGCCACGCAGGCGCCCGCGCCCCCGCCGCCATTGTTGCCCCGGGCCTCTCGGGCCGCTTCGGCTGCGCGTCCGCCGGGTCCCCGCGACAGGTAATGATGTCGAGGGCGCCGGGCGCGAGTGTCCGCGCGGTCAGGCCGGAGCCCCAGCCCGTCCACGCGCGGGAGCCCGTGCTCGCGGCCTGCGGAGAAGACGAACGCGGGGTGGAGGTTGCTGTGGGGGGCCCGGTCCCAGCTCAGCGCGTCGTCGGGTCCCCACTCGCTCCCCCGCTGCCCGCGACCCCCCGGCCGAAGAGGTGTTAGGGAGACCCGACCGGGAAGGGCAGGCGACGGGTGAGGCCGGCGCGTCTCCCCTGCAGGGCCTGGTACACAGTTGGCTTTGGTTACAAGACTGAGCTTTGAGGAGGGTTCAGAACTGGGGCCCGCGGACAGGTGGTGTCCGTGCTCCAGGTCTGGCCTGTTCCGAGGTTTTCTTCGGGAATCCCGGTTTCATATTTATTCCTAAGGAATTGTCTCCTGTAGAAGCATTTAAAAGGGCTTCAAATCACACCAGCCTCTTCTGCACCCCCCCCCCCCCCCCCCCCGTCTTACCGGCTCGTCTCCCCAGCCCTCTGATAGCTAAAAGCTAGAATAGTCTGGCATTAATATGCAAAGCAGGTAAATGGCTTGCCCTTTTTTCCTTGACAGTTTCCTTGGGAACCTTGAGCACTTCATTAAGAAGAAATTCTCAGGTATCGTTCTAAGTACCTAATAGATTCGCTCTGTTGTTCTTGAGAGGTAGTTCCGTCCTTTACAGCTTCTGTAAGTAACAGAAAAATAACTGAAGCTTTCTTGCCCCCTCTGTAAAAGTTTAATTTCTTTTTCAACAAGTTAGAAGTTTGATCTGTTGTTTGGCTCATGATCCAGGTCTTTGCTTTTATGACCACCTTTTTTTTTTTTTTTTAATTCTTTAGAAATATTTTTTTAAAATGTTTATTACTGAGAAAGAGACAGAGCGCGGGTAGGGGAGGAGCAGAGAGAGAGGGAGACACAATCCACAGCAGGCTCCAGGCTCTGAGCTACCAGCACAGAGCCGACACGGGGCTCTAACTCACGAGCCAGCCGTGAGGTCATGACCTGAGCCGAAGTCAGATACTTAACCAACTGAGCCACCCAGGTGCCCCTCTATTACCACCTTTTGATGGCATTCCCATCCCCTGTCCCCAACAGATTGCACTTATCATACAAATCTAAGGATGTAGGGGAGGAAGACCAAGGTAAAGTCCGATTGTGTTTATCTGTGCAGACTGAGTAGGCGATCTCTGTTGGTGTATGCGCATAGCAAAGAGCACCAGGAATTCTTGACTTTGTGGTCTGTTCTTGTGTTTTAGGGTCTCTTAACCATCCCTGCAAGTTCTGGGCTCCAAATTTGTAACTAAGGCTGCTGACTCTACCTTGACCTTGTTCTGCCCCTGGCTGCAGCAGCCCTTGAGAGAATGTCTTTGTGGCTCTAGCATGAGACTTCAAGCAGTTGGCTCACTACTGGAAAAATAAAGGATACTGCCAGACTGACCTTCCTGTCTGTAGCAATGTTCTCCCCGTGCAAGAGGATGACCAGTTCTTCACGCTCCCAAATCCTTCTAATGTGGAAGCCAGACAAGGTTCAGAGTGGACCCCACAATGTGGAGAAGGAAACGCATGCTTTGAGACTCTTGCGTGACACTGAGACCTGTCGACAGAATTTTCGAAATTTCCCATATCCAGACATAGCTGGTCCTCGAAAGGCATTGAATCAACTCCGAGAGCTCTGCCTTAAATGGTTAAGACCTGAGATTCGCTCCAAGGAACAAATCTTGGAGCTGCTGGTGCTAGAGCAATTCCTGACCATCCTGCCTGGGGAGGTTAGGACGTGGGTGAAGTCCCAGTACCCAGAGAGCAGTGAGGAAGTGGTGACTCTGGTGGAGGATTTGACTCAGATTCTAGAAGAGGAAGGTGAGGATTGTAGGGCAGAGAGGGGAAGAGTCCTGGGTGGTTAGAGAAGACTAACCGGGACTGTCACAGAGCAGCCCTTTAAAGAAACCGGCGAGAGCAGAGCTCAGTGAGTGAGAACACACTTGAACGTGCGCCCCATCCTGCCTGGTCTGCCCCTGCCAGACTGCTGGAGACCACACACACATATTACCCGAAGGCTCAAACCAAATTACCCCTGTGGGTAATTCCCTCAGGAATTTCACCTGCAGAGGTTTGAACCATTCTGCAAAGAAACCATTTGCTTTTGTGAATTAGGTTTTACAATAACATGCTTGCAGAAAGGTAGAAAAGGGTCCAGAAAACATTTCCTTGTTCAGACACAACACACAAAATTTACATCACATGACGCTTTAGTAGAAAATTGTGAATTTAGTACGTATCCTTAGCCGTCCCAGAACAGACTTGTTTTTGAAGCCTGGTTTGACATCTTAGGACAAATCATCGGCCCTTCCCTCTGCTTCTTTGAAGTGTGGGTGCTGGTTTTGGTTTCTTTCTCACTTCTCACTGTAGGAAAGTGTAGGCATCTATCTGGTGAAGAATTTCGTAGGCTGTTCAAACAGGACTAATCTCCATCACGGTCTCCCTTCTTCCCTAGCTGCTCCTCAGCATTCTGCCCTTCCCCAAGAGACCCCAGAGGAAGACCCCAAAGGAAGACCTGCTTTCCAGGCAGGATGGTTAAATGACTTGGTGACCAAAGTAAGTGTTGGTTTCTTCTATGATTTTAAAATGGCTTGTTAAGAGGTGTACGTATGAGGACGTTTTCTGTCCTGGCCCTGTAACTTCTTTGCCCCCTAAAGCCCAATCTAGGACTTAAAACATCAGTTTCTCTCTTTGAATCCACCCTGTTTGTTAAGGTAAGTGACTGCCCTGTGTAGGAAATAGGCTCCCCAGAGCCTTCCCCAGATATGCCCTTCCTCACTTTTTGACTGTAAGGCAACAACCATAGAGGTTAAGGGATTGACCTCCACAGCCAGATGATCAGATTAGTTCGTGGTTCTGAACCTATGATTTGGAGCAAGATACTTGACCACACTTGGCCTGAATTATTAAACTCTAATAAATAGAATTTGTCTGTTAGATTGGGAGGATTAAATACTATGCGACTTGTGGTTAGCCTGGACTACAGTAAGCCATCAATAAGCAGTGGTTGCTAATGTTATTTTTCTCATTAACAAGTAATTAAAGGCCATGTGTTTTGTGGTGTAATGTTGATCGTAAGTCTGTGTTACGTCAGGCCATCTTAAGAGAAAGTTTTACTGTAAAAATACACACCTGACACTGGCAGCCTGGAGCCTGCTTCAGATTCCATGTCTCCCTCTCTCTCTACCTCTCCTTTGCTCGTGCTCTCTCTCTCTCTCTCTCTCTCTCTCTCTCTCTCTCTCTCTCTCTCTCTCCAAAATAAATGTTTAAACATCACTTTTGTACATACACATTAAAATCAGGCAGATGTTAAGATGAAATAAAAGATTCCATGCACAGGGGCGCCTGGGTGTCTCAGTCAGTTAAGCGTCAACTCTTGGTCTCAGCTCAGGTCATGATCTCATGGCTCATGTGTTCGAGCCCTGGGCTCTATGCTGCTAGCATGGAGCCTGCTTGGGATTCTCTCTCTCCCTCTCTCTGCTCCTCCCCTACTCACTCTCTCTTTCTGTCTCTCTCTCTCTCAAAATAAACTTCAAAGCAAAAAAAGATTCCCCACCCCCAAAATTTAAGATATCTAGGACTAAACATAATATAAATTTTATAGTACATCCATATCGTGTTTCATTCTGTAAGACATGAAAGAAGCTTTAAATACTATAAATCGTCTGTTCTCCCGAAATTATAAATTGAAAATGTAATTTGAAAACCCAATATAATTTTTTTAAGAAACGTAAAGTTCATTTGAAAGACATGAAGAAGTAATCAGTTTTGTGTAACAAAAGGAAGAAAAGAGCCAAGAGGAATACTAACCTTGCCAGATTGAGAAATGTATCTAAAAGTATAACAGTTCAACAGTGTGAGTTTTGGTCCCAGTTTTAAAGATTTTTAGATGTTTTTTAATGTTTATTTATTTATTTTGAGAGAAAGGGTGGGTGGGCAGAGAGAGAATCCCAGGCTATCCGCACAGAGCCCAAGGCAGGGCTCCAACTCACCAACCAGGAGATCATGACCTGAGCCAAAATCAAGAGTCAGATGCTTAACCGACTGAGCCACCCAGGCGCTCCTAAAGGTTTTGTTTTTCAGGAATCTCTACACCCATTGTGGGGCTCAAACTTAGAAATCCGAGATCAAGAGTCACAGGCTCTACCTAGTGAGCCAGGCAGGTACACTTCATGTATGTATGAACTACATACATTCATATATACACTTCCCAGCTCTATCCACTGGAAGCAATGGTACCCATAATACCATTCAATTTTATTTTGAAAAGGAAGGAAGAGCTCTGCATTTCATCGTAGGACACACAAATATAGCTTAAAATTTCAAATTACAGCACATTGAATTCTTTCTTCTTTTTTAGAGAGAGACAGCGTGCACACTCGTGTGAGCGAGGGAGGAGGGGCAGAGGAAAAGGGAGTCATGGAGGGTGAGAGAGAGAGAGAGAGAGAGAGAGAGAGAATCTTCAGTGGGTGGGCTCAACGTCCAGTGCAGAGCCCCACACAGGGCTCGATCTCACAACTGAAATCATGACCTGAGTCGAAATCAAGAGTCTGACGCTTAACCGACTGAGCCACCCAGGCGCCCCAATAACACACTGAATTCTTGAGGCAAAGCTCAAAAAAGCACAACCATTCAAGGGTGTCATCTTTGTAAAGCCCTTTTTTCTTTAAGATGCAGTCACCAACGCATGTGCCAGTGCCAGCCGAAAATGTGATGATAAATTCTGCTTTATTTTCAGACTCCCCTGTAGGACCATTCAGGTGTTCTCATCCATAACTCGGGTGAGGGTGTTAACTAGACCTTTAGGGTCTTACTGAGGCTCAAGATTCTGCGAGTCCCCTCACCACACACACACTTGGCATTTTCACTGTCCTCATTCTACCAGTTTTTGAACCAGGTTATATTTGATGTTTTAGGAATCAATGACATTCAAAGATGTGGCTGTGGATATCACCCAGGAGGACTGGGAAATCATGCGTCCTGTACAGAAGGAATTGTACAAGACTGTGACATTACAGAACTACTGGAACATGGTTTCTCTGGGTAAGCATCATCTACGCCCGCTCCTGCCAGCATACCCTCCAAGTCTCCTTTCCTCTCTTGTTAAAAATGGGTTGGTCTCTAAAGTACTTTGCTAAGAATGGGGCCTAGAGGTGAGCGTGCTCATCCCGTTCAGGCGCAGAAATGTTTTCCCTTTTCCCAAATAAAAGGTTTCTAAGTGAAGGATCATTGAAAACTGTGATGCCCGGCTTCCCTGGGCTTCCACACAGCACTGCGCCTTGCCCATTTCCTACCTTTCCTGTGATCTCCTCCCGCCATGATCTCTATGCACATATCCTCTTGGGTGGCAGGAAATGTTCATCTTAGCTCTGGAAAGGACAGTGATCTAATTCTCCCACTACATCCTGTCCGTGAACCATTGTTTTCCCGTAGAAGTCTGTCCTCACAAATAAGTAGAAGTCAGGTAATAAAATTCGAACAACCGTTTATCTCCGGGATAAAACTCCTTCTGTTTCCTCATGAACAGGACTGACCGTGTACCGACCAACTGTGATTCCCATGTTGGAAGAACCATGGATGGTGATAAAAGAAATCTTAGAAGGCCCTAGTCCAGGTGAGAGCACAGCTGGCGTGGGATTGTTTGTCCTTCAGAGCCTGACTGCAGTGAGATCTGTTTTTTAAGTGTGGCCAGGGCATCCCCACAAAGACATCCCAGCCTGTCAAGAGCACTGAACTGTTCGGCGTTGCTTCCTGACAGATACCATTTTCAGGAAGAGACACAGTTTATTTATTTTGAGAGAGACAACACGAGCAGGGCAGGAGCAGAGGGAGAGAGAGAGAATCCCAAGTAGGCTCCGCACTGTCAGTGCAGAGCCTGGTGCAGGGCCTGATCCTACGAACTACAAGATCATGATCTGAGCCTAAATCCAGAGTTGCACGCTCAACAGATGGAGCCACCCAGGCACCCCTCCTGCCCTCCTTTTTAAGCATGCATGAATATCCCTAAGATTTTAAGTTTCAAACCTTCTTTTTAAATTTCTTTTATTCTGTTTCACCAGCAAACCCCTGTAGCCTCCTGCCTCCACTTTCCTAACTTACTCTATTTTCTAATTTAAAAATGTATAAATTCAGAAGATTCAAAAACGTTCTTTCGTTGTATAGCACGTTCACCCAGTTCCTGCTTCTCCCAGCACCCAAGAACTGGTGCTTGTTTCTAGTTGTTTCTGTTAAGGTGTTTTGTTTGTGTATCAAGTCAATATAAAAAGGGCTTCTTCTCAGGGCACCTGGGTGGCTCTGTCATCAGTAAAGCGTCTGACTTCGGCTTAGGTCATGATCTCGCAGTCCACGAGTTTGAGCCCAGGCCCTGCGTCGGGCTCTGCTGACGGCTCAGAGCCTGGAGCCTGCTTCAGATTCTGTCTCCCTCTCTCTCTGCCCCTCCCCTGCTCACCCTCTGTCTCTCTGTGTCTGTCTCTGTCTCTCTGTCTCTCTCTCTCAAAAATAAATAAACGTTTAGGAAAAAAATTTTTTTTTTGTAATGTCTTCTCCATTTTCTAACAGAAATGGTAGCAAAGTACACACAGTTTTGTACTTTGCTTTTGTTTACTTAAAAGTATATCTAGGGGCACTTGGGGAGGCTCAGTCAGTTGAGCGTCTGACTCTTGATTTCTGCTCAGGTCCAGGTCCCAGGGTCGTGGGGTCAAGCCCCACGTCAAGCTTCACACGTGAAGCCTGCTTGAGATTCTCTCTCTCCCGCTCTGTCCCTCCATCCCCAAGCCCTCTCTCTCTCTCTCTCTCTCTCTCAAAAAAAATTGTTTTAAGTATATCTTGAAAAGTGTTCCAAGTGAGGATATAAAGAACTTCCTCATTGTTTTTTTTTTTAATATCTGCATCACATTTTATTGTGTGTCTCCTAAATTATTGAACCTGTTTCTTGTTGATGGGCTTTTTGGTGTTCCCATTCCTACCTTCCTCCGCAAGAACTTCAAACCTACAGAAAAGTTGCAGAATTAGTACATTGAACACTTGTGTAATTGTCACCTGGAACTACCAGCTACCATTATTTAGCCACTTCTGCTTTTTATCTCTACACACACACACACACACACACACACACACACACACACACACATACACACACACACTTTGCTTTTGCAAAGAACCATCTGAAAGTTCGTTGTTGCAGGGATCATGACATCCCCCCACATATTTCTGCATGTATCTCCCATTCTTCGACATAGGCTCATCGTTCTTTCCCCTCACATATTTCACATTTATACAAGATGTGTATCTTGTATAGTCCCATATTCAGACTTCCCCCACTGTCCCCAAATATCATGCAGTTTTTCTCCCCCTTCCGGGATCTCCTGTCAGGAATCCTGTGCTCCACTTAGTTATCCTGTGTCTTTAGTTCCTTTTAGTCTAGAATTGTTTTCCGCCTTTCCTTTTCTTTCTTTTCTTTTTGTTTCTTTTCTCATTTCTTTTCTGTTTTCTTTTTTTTTTTTTTTTAATTTTTTTTTTTTCAACGTTTATTTATTTTTGGGACAGAGAGAGACAGAGCATGAACGGGGGAGGGGCAGAGAGAGAAGGAGACACAGAATCGGAAACAGGCTCCAGGCTCTGAGCCATCAGCCCAGAGCCTGACGCGGGGCTCGAACTCCCGGACTGCGAGATCGTGACCTGGCTGAAGTCGGACGCTTAACCGACTGCGCCACCCAGGCGCCCCTCTTTTCTGTTTTCTTTTCTCTTTCCTTTCTACCTTCCTTGGAGCATTTTTTGAAGGATCCAGGCCAGGTTTTTTTTTTATATTTTTTTTAATGTTTATTTATTTTTGAGAGGGAGAGAAACAGAGTGTGAGCAGGGGAGGGGCAGAGAGACAGGGAGGCACAGAATCCAAAGCGGGCTCCAGGCTCCAAGCTGTCAGCACAGAGCCCGACATGAGGCTCGAACCCACGGAGCATGAGATCATGACCTGAGCCGAAGTTGGATGCTTAACTGACTGTGCCACCCAGGCACCTCAGGCCACGTTTTTTTTAGAATGACCCACAACCTAGATTTGCCTGATTGTTTCCTTACGTTTAGATTCAGATCAAATATTCTTACCAAAACAACCTCGGGGCGCCTGGGTGGCGCAGTCGGTTAAGCGTCCGACTTCAGCCAGGTCAGGATCTCGCGGTCCGTGAGTTCGAGCCCCGCGTCAGGCTCCGGGCTAATGGCTCGGAGCCTGGAGCCTGTTTCCGATTCTGTGTCTCCCTCTCTCTCTGCCCCTCCCCCGTTCATGCTCTGTCTCTCTGTCCCAAAAATAAAATAAAACGTTGAAAAAAAAAATTAAAAAAAAAAAACAAAAAAAACCTCAGGTGTGTACTTTGCATTGCCATTTGTCTCATTAGTGATACTCATTTTGCTTAAGGTGCTGTCGGCCAGATCTCTCCATTTTAAAGGTGCAGGGTTTTTTTCTTTATAATCAGTAAGCAATCTGTGGAGTGATACTTAGAGGCCACATGACTATTCTATTTCCTGGTAATGTTTTATTTAAGCATTTTTGGCCTCCGTTGTTGATTCTTGCTTTATCATATTGCTGGTTGCAAGATGGTGATTTTCCAATTCAGTCCTCTCTTCTCAAGGATTACTAGCATTCTCCTGTAAAGCACAGTTCTCCTTCTGTCTCATTTTTATGTGTACATAGCACTGTAGACTAGTGGAATTTTTCCAACTACAGGGTGTTATTAGTCCACTAATTCCTGGTTTGGTTTGTTTTTTGTTTTTCATGCTCATTTGTCCCCAATTTGGGTAATAGGAGCCCTGCAAACCAAGTCCAATGTCCTTTTGACAGGTCTCCATTAGTCTTTAATCCTTCCCTTGCTTTCTAGCACAACAGAATGTTCTTTTGACTCACCTTGTGCCTACCTTAGACCTGGAGGCTCTCCAAAGTACCCTGGTTCATTTTGATAGGGAATAGTACTTAGAAACCAGAATGTGGGCAGGAAGTGTGCTCACTACTGTGGGTACCGTTGCTTCCAGTGGATAGAGCTGGGAAGTATGCATATGTATGTATGTGGTTCTCTTAATCATGAGTTCACGCTGATAACTCTAACTGATATCCAGCACCGCAAGGCTATTCGGTCTTGTATTTCCTTTTCCATACGGTGAACAACCTGGTTCTCAAGAGCACTAGTATATATTGATTCACCCTGTCATGTAACACACAGAAAAATGGTTTCAGAATTAAGTCACTACCTATCACTACCAATAACAAACTGGGTAACTTTCAAAATTTCTTCAAAGTCCTTTCTGTCCTTACAGTATATCCCACTAAGGGTATACAGAATACTAAGTTCAAAAGTTCCTTCAGTTCTTTCCTTTTAGCTGTCTTAAGGGTTTGCTGTACAGCTTAAGGGTTTGTTTGACTCTATTTGTATTCAGTTTTAGTGTTTTCTTGTTTTCTGGTTTTTAATCTTCCGTTTTTGAGTATGTAGAAACATTAACTTGGTTCAGAAGTCAAAACTGTGTAGAAAGGTATATGCTCCCATCCCTTCTGCTCTGTTCCAATCTACCCCCTATTTATTTCTGGTTTTTCCTTCCATGTTTCTCTTTGCAAATAGAAATCATAAAGATATTCTTACGTGTCTTTCTGTCTACAAGAGAAATGCACTAGACTCTTGATTCTTGCTTGTCTATTGCCTTTTTTTTTTTTTAAGTCACTGACTTCTAATACTTGTTAACTTACCTGGTCATTAGATATTTTAAGGGTCATGCTATTTGAAAAGCTAATTCTTCTCATAATTTATAGCAGAATGACCTATATATACCTATAGCACAGAACGTGCCTCTACCACAGTAAATTCTTCGTGGAATGATTTTGGCACACTCTAGACACTGAGAAAATATGCATGACATAATGGAAGTGAGCCTGAACTAGAAGTCAGGATAGTCTTCTGGAGGGTACTGCCAGTCTGGGACCGCTTGTTTTCTTAATGTTTGTTTGTTTATTTATTTATTTATTTATTTATTTATTTATTTATTTATTTATTTTAATTTTTTTTTTTTCAACGTTTATTTATTTTTGGGACAGAGAGAGACAGAGCATGAACGGGGGAGGGGCAGAGAGAGGAGGAGACACAGAATCGGAAACAGGCTCCAGGCTCTGAGCCATCAGCCCAGAGCCCGACGCGGGGCTCGAACTCACGGACCGCGAGATCGTGACCTGGCTGAAGTCGGACGCTCAACCGACTGCGCCACCCAGGTGCCCCAATGTTTATTTATTTTTGAGAGAGAGAGCGTGCGTGCGTGAGGGGCAAAGAGAGAGGGAGACACAGAATGTAAAGCAGGCTCCAGGCTCTGAGCTGTCGAACTCACATATTGCGAGATCATGACCCGAGCTGAAGCAGGACGCTTAACTGACTGAGCCACCCAGGTGCCCCTGGGATCACTTTAATTTGAACCTGAGAAGTTTTTTAGATTGACTTTCAGGTAGCATGCATTGGCACTGTAAATTCACAAGAGGGGACAGTTTATGGTTATGTATTTTAGGAGGAGAATTTTCTTCTTCCAAAGAGCACCAAGACTGAGAAAAGATTATGTAGAAGTGAGGGTTGTTTTTTTTTTTAAGTTTTGTTTGGTTTTTCTAGCCAGTCCTTCAGCAGAGTGTAATCCTCTATGCTCAGGAGTCCTGTGAGCACCCCCTCCTTGTTAGGGCCTCAGGCTTTGTTTTTTGGCCCTTGGGCCCTTGCCCCTCAAAATGGAAGTGTAAGGTCAGTAAACAGATGGAGGAGCTGTCTCCGTCAGCTCTTGCTGATTTCCTGTCTCCCTGCTTTTGCCTGAGTTTTGGCCTCTGAGGATTTTCCTTTCTTACCAGCGTAGAGATACATCATAAGTTGAGCCTTTGGTGTGGATACCTGATTAGTCATGCTTCAGGAAACGGAAACTTTGATAATTCACAAATAGAACAATAGTATTGGTCTTCACTGGCCACTCCTGTCTCAGAACTTTGATAGTTGTTTATTCAGGACCTATAGCCATTCTTTCAGGTTCCACTCCAATCCTACCTCCCCCTGAAGCTTTCTTTGGTTACCTAAGTCAACACTGATCTCATCTGCTAGAAGTATTGCACCATTTTTTGGCCCTGTTGACTAGACACTCAGCACTTCCAACCGGCCCTTTCTGGTTAAATACATAGATTTAAGCACAGTTTAATAACATCGGTTTTTGAATTTCCGGTAAGCTGATTGGTTTTAAAATGTATAGGGGCGCCTGGGTGGCGCAGTCGGTTAAGCGTCCGACTTCAGCCAGGTCACAATCTCGCAGTCCGTGAGTTCGAGCCCCGCGTCAGGCTCTGGGCTGATGGCTCAGAGCTGGAGCCTGTTTCCGATTCTGTGTCTCCCTCTCTCTCTGCCCCTCCCCCGTTCATGCTGTGTCTCTCTCTGTCCCAAAAATAAATAAACGTTGAAAAAAAAACATTTTTTATAAATGTATATTATATCCATTTCTTCATGGTCATGATTCAGCCTTGTTATTTTAAGCTTGTTCTCACTTTAGTACTTTTCAGGTATACGGTGCACTCTGCCATAGACTGTCTGGTTTCCTGGAATCAGAATAGAACTCAGCTTCTGGTCCTCTCATTTGTGTGTGTGTGCCTGCACACCTCTACCTGTACAGTCCCTTAACATTCTCATTTTGTTCTTTTGGAGGGGAGAGGGATAAATCCTGGTTTGAGAGAGTTGTGTTTAAATATTTTTGTTATATAAAAATAATATAACTACATTTCTAGTACTAAATAGCAATAAAAGTCATATATCCAATTTATTGAAAATTGGAAAGTATTTTTTAAAAACCTGTAATCTTGTTAGCACTTTGATATTTGTCTAGTTCCAGTGCATTTTCATGCTAGTTATGATACTACTTTTTTCATTTAACATCACTCCCAAGCATTTTCTAATGTCAACTATGATGTTTGTGTTTGAATCAAAGTAATAAAAGTCATTTGTAAATTCAGTCAGTACAAGGAAGGAAAATGAAGTATTTGTCTACCTCTCCTCACCCATTACCAGGATTTTCACCCCTTAGATTGTTACTCTCTGTGTATGTGTATCTATATTACATATAGCACATCCTTACACAGAGTGGATCTTGTTCTACATAATGTGTCCTATACACCCTTACATGTCAATGTATGTGAACCTACCTAGTTATCTTTATCAGTTATCAATATTCCATTATCCCTACTCTCGTCATTTATTGATTGATGGCAGCTCTTATTTTTAATGACTGCATATGAGTCTATGGAATGGATATATTAAGGTTTTTTTAATTTTTATTATTTTTTTTATATTTATTTTTGAGAGAGGGAGAGAGCGCGCACAGGAGAGGGGCAGAGAGAGAGGGAGACACGGAATCTGAAGCAGGCTCCAGGCTCTGAGCCGTCAGCACAGAGCCTGATGTGGGGCTCAAACTCGTGAACTGTGAGATCATGACCTGAGCCGAAGTCAGATGCTCAATCAAGTGAGCCACCCAGGCGCCCCATTTGTAAGGTTTTTATATTTTGGTCTGCATCTTAGAAAATTTCTGAACTACCCAGCGTCACTTTTGCTATATTATAAAACCCATATTTGATTATATTCCATTACACAATTCTTAATATTTGGAAGTCCTATGTTTTTTACCTGATTTCAAGGGAAAAAGATACCATAATTTAAATTTGTTTTACACCCTCCTGCTGGAAACAATAGGCGTCAGTACCTATGATTGCTTTGCAGCTAGGTTTGAAGTCAGGGATTTTTGTTGTTGTTGTTTACTTTGTTTTTGTGTGTATGTGTATGCTTTCATTTGGTTCACCTTTTTACAACAAATTATTGTCATTTATTCCAGCAATTCAGTTGAGTGGGCACCATATCAAGTCTTGGGCCATTTTCTGAAGGAAGCATAAAAGAAGCATAAGCCTTTCCCAGAGTTTGTGTCTAAGTTGGAAATAAAAGAAACACACAAAGTTCTGAAGTAATAATGCAAGGCCAAGTGCTGAATGGCCCCGACATATATGGTTGAATCATGAGACTGCTGGTATTTCAGTCATGTTGACCTATAGAAAGGCAAGCTCATATGATTCAAGCTAATCTGTTCTTTAGGATTCCTAGAAGGACAAACAGCAGCTGGGCCGTACCATTGTTTTAATGGGTAGAGAAGTTACCTTAAGAGAATGCCTAAGTCTGGTTTTCATATGGCCCCCATATGAGGTGCTATGAGGAAGTAGCTTGAAGTTACGTGGAGAATTTAAATGTTAAGCTAACTATGCAGTTTGGTAGAAGATACAGTAGAATAGGCACAGCTGGATTATTTAGGGACAGAATATGTCAAGTGGAGGTATTTTGAACTTTTTAAACGTTTCTCCTTTAAGCCACTGGTCCTCAAACCTTAGTGCACATCAGAACCGCTTGGAGGGCTTCCTGAAACAGGTGGCTCAGCCCTACCTCCAAAGTTTCTGATGGGGCTTGTCTGGATGGGCACCAGTTTAACACACTCCCAGGTGATAGTGATCCGCTTATGCTGCCGGTCTGGGGACTGTACCTTGAGAACTATTACTAGGAGAGATTTACTAGAGATGTTTGAGCCTGGAGAGCACTCCATGGAATTGCTTTTGGAATAATATGTAGGATTGTGCTGAGCAGGCTGGGAGGAGTTAATGAGAGTTAGCATCTACTTTATACGAATCAGTCCATGAAGTGAGGCCACGTTATCCCCAAGTCTTACTAGTGTTTTCACTTCTCGTAATTCTGTCACCTGACTTAACCTATTTTATTGCACTGTGCCCATGTTAAATAGTGAGGAACCTCTCCTTTTTCAACGGTTTGGTCTTCCGGTTTTCTGCAGTCACGTTTCCCAAGTTTTTTGTTTTGTTTTGTTTTTTAAGATCTTATTTATTGAGGTGCCTGGGTGGCTCAGTTGGTTAAGCGTCCGATTCTTGATTTCGGCTCAGGTCATGATCTCACGGTTTGTGACTTCAGGTCTAGCATTGGGCTCTGTCCTGACAGTTCGGAGCCTGCTTGGGATTCTCTCTCCCTCTGTCTCTGCCCCTCCTCACTCGTACTCTTTCTCTTTCTAAATAAAATAATTTTTAAAAACTTAAACAAGGATTGTATAATAAAATTAAAATAATAATTGTAAAATTATAATAAAACCTTTATTTCTTTTTAGAGAAGTGGGGAAGGGTAGAGGGAGAGAGAGACTCTTAAGCAGGCTCCCCACCCAGCACAGAGCCTAATGTGGGGCTCGATCTCACCACCCTGAGATCATGACCTGAGCTGAAATCAAGAGTCGGTTGCTCAACTAACTGAGCCACCCAGGCGCCCCTCTCTTTTCCCAAGCTTTAAGTACCACGTTGTGAGGTTGTCCAGGCCCTAGTCTTTTTAGGCATTTTATTCCCATTCAGTATCTTGTTTCTGTTTTGGCAGTTTCCTTTCTCCAAATAGAGGATAACTTTTTATATTTTTATATTCTTTTTATTTCAGAATGGAAAACAGAAGCCCAAGAGTGTACTCCAGTTACAGATACTTCTAAGTTCACAAAGACTGGTACTCAGACCATCAAGTTGGAGGAACCATATGACTACGATGACAGATTAGAGAGGCAAGCAGCAGATACCTTCAGGAAAATTCCCACCAGCGGAAGAAACTCCCCTTTGAAGTCCGTCCTCTCACAAGAAGATGACCCTATGGAAGAGTGTCTTAGTAAATATGATATATATAGAAATAGTTTTGAAAAGCATTCAAACCTAATTATTCAGTTTGGTACCCAATCAGATAATAAAACTATGTATGATGAAGGCAGGGCAACCTTCAATCATGTCTCATATGGTATTGTACATAGAAAGATATACCCTGGAGAGAAGCCTTATAAGTGTAACGTGTGTGGGAAAAAGTTTAGGAAGAACCCGTCCTTCGTGAAACACCAAAGTACCCATGCCAAAGAAAAATCTCATGAATGTGAAGAATGTGGGAAAGAGTTTAGGCATATCTCATCCCTTATTGCACATCAGAGAATGCATACTGGAGAAAAACCATACGAATGCCACCAGTGTGGTAAAGCCTTCAGCCAGCGTGCACACCTTACCATACATCAGAGAATTCATACTGGAGAGAAGCCCTATAAGTGTGATGACTGCGGAAAAGACTTCAGTCAGCGTGCACACCTGACTATACATCAAAGGACACATACTGGAGAGAAACCATATAAATGCTTGGAATGTGGTAAAACCTTCAGCCACAGTTCATCACTGATTAATCATCAGCGAGTTCACACCGGTGAAAAACCTTATATATGCAATGAGTGTGGGAAAACTTTCAGTCAGAGTACACACCTTCTTCAGCATCAAAAAATACATACCGGAAAGAAACCGTATAAATGCAATGAGTGTTGGAAAGTGTTTAGTCAGAGTACTTACCTTATTCGACATCAGAGAATTCATTCCGGAGAGAAGTGTTATAAATGTAATGAATGTGGAAAAGCCTTTGCTCATTCCTCAACTCTCATTCAACATCAGACTACTCACACTGGAGAGAAATCCTATATATGTAAGATATGCGGAAAAGCCTTCAGCCAGAGTGCAAACCTCACTCAACACCACAGAACACATACTGGGGAGAAACCGTATAAATGCAGCGTGTGTGGAAAAGCATTCAGCCAGAGCGTACACCTTACTCAGCATCAAAGAATTCATAATGGAGAAAAACCCTTCAAATGCAATATATGTGGGAAAGCATATAGACAGGGTGCCAATCTCACTCAACATCAGAGGATTCATACCGGAGAGAAGCCGTATAAATGTAATGAATGTGGGAAAGCTTTTATTTATTCCTCGTCACTTAATCAACATCAGAGAACTCATACTGGAGAACGGCCCTATAAATGTAATGAATGTGATAAAGATTTTAGCCAGCGAACATGCCTTATTCAACACCAGAGAATTCACACAGGAGAGAAGCCCTATGCATGCCGTATATGTGGTAAAACCTTCACCCAGAGTACGAACCTCATTCAGCATCAGCGTGTTCATACTGGTGCCAGACATCATAATTAATGGATGTGGCAGATGACTTCACTTAGGTTTTACAGTTCACCCGAATTTTATTTTGTGCTCCGTTAAAACATTATTCAAAAGAAGTGCAATATATGTTAGATATCAGCAGAAGTATCAAAAGAAGTATCAGAATTAGTAATGTGGATATAAGCTATTTAAATTTAATGTGAAATTTGAAAAGAAAACTTGATTCACTTCTTAACCTTTATTTGATACTAGTTCAATTCATTCCAGAGAGAAACCCAATCTGTAACTCATCAACTCTTAGTGTATTTGAAGTACTTCTTAATGAGACCTTATGAATGTAACTTGGGAAAGCTTCCATCAAGTAGGGATTTCACACTAGCAAGGAATCTTGGGATAATTGAAAAAGCTGCTTTAAGGCCTTTATTACTTCCCAGCTTTGAAGCCTTAAATACATAAGGGGTTCCCTTCCCTTTTCCTATTAATGCCATAACTGCCGTGTGGAGCCAGTAGGTTTGCAAAATATATACAGTGGAAAGTATCTTAATTTCTATGTGACAACTGTGTAATTACATTTTCCTTTACTGAAATATTCAAGGAAGAGAAGCTTAATGAAACATGATCTGTTAGGATAGCTAATGTATATATAACCTTTAGACGTGTACAAATTCAACAGGCAAAAATTAAACACCCATCCTTAAATTCACCTTTAAAACATATTAGCCTTAGTTTCACTAGGTTTTGACATCTGTCATCCTAAAGGAAAAAATAAGAAAGTTACCTTTTTTTTTTTCACCTGACTCCTAAACTCCTAACTTGAGGTTCCCCTGTGGCTATTTTGCCATAGAAAGCCCATTTCCATTGAGACCCATTTCTCGAGTGCCTACTGTGCTCAGGGCCCAGACTTCCCAACTGGATCTTCACAGGGCTTGTGCTGAAAACCACAGCTGATTTAACAACAGAAAGCTTACTAAAGTAGTGAAATGTGACAAAGGACATGGTCTTAACTATTAAGTACTGTCACAGAATGACATAGGAAGCGTACTAAAATGGGTTGCCAAATGCAATCCCATATCCCAAGACAAAGCAGTAGTGAAAGCAGCTATTTACATAGTGTGAGGGAAAAACAAGTCATGGAAAATAGATTTAAGTTCACTACAGAAAGTGGGTCAGGGAAAAAAATCAAGGGTGAAAACTTAGTGAAGAAAGAATACACAGGTAACTTACAACATGAACTATTGTCGGACTTGGGTTACCTAAGAAAGTAAGAGTGGCTAATTAAGACCAAATTCAGCCTGTTTAGAAGAAAGAACTAAAAATGAAGCAACTGATTTTAAAAGAATAATTGGAATTGGTTCTTTTTCATACATGTAAGTAAAATAGGGATGACTCTTAAAATGTCAAAACATTTACTGGAAAAAGCATTGATGCAGAAACTGTCATTGATGCAACAATCACTAGACAATATTAACTAAGTTTGTGGGGTCCTGAACATAAAAGGAAAACAGGCAGAAATGCAAATAGAAACAGGTAAAGATACTATTGTGCTTAATATCCACAGCATTCCACGATCAGAATATAAGACCATATTCTGAGAGCTGAGATTTTATCTTGCTCTTAATTGTTTCTTCAGTGCCTTGCGTGTAGGTTGTGGTCGATCTGTGTCGGTTGAATTAATAAGTAGGTAAGTTAGAATTGAGTAATAAGGTATAATTAACGGATATGGAGTGAAGGTGGTTGAATTTAAAATACTTTTGTGCACACATGCAAAGAAATACTTGACAAATACTGGTCATTCGCTGGGTAAGAGGAACTACTTAAAATTGAAGAATCAGAATTCTTAACAGTGGGGATATTCCTAAAGAAATCGTGGGACGTCATTGCACAGGAAATTTTCCTGAGCTAGATGAAGAAAAACTGATCTAAATTCTGTTGCCATAAATACCATTTTAAGCATATGATTGACCATTATAGTCTCGTTTGGATGTTACTGTTGATAGCAAACGTCCTGCAGACAGGTGCCGAAGGAAAGACCTGGGGTGCTAGCATCTTCAAGGCTTTCTTGTTGAGTGTTTTCTTCAAGAAGCTACCGCTTTCCCTTGTCTTCACCTCAGTTAACCCTGATGTCATGGAATCCTCCTTCACAAAGTGTAGATTGTCTTCAGGTTGCATAATATTCGAGTTAGGCTTATGCCATAGTTACCATGTTAGAAATAACCGTTGTACTTAAGATGCAATTTTTATTTATAATGCCACTTCAAATCTTACACAACACTTTTTCCCCTCCTGGCATGAATGTGTGGAGTATTGCAGTCCATAGCGCCTTTTTTCGCTTTAATTTGTATTTCCTGCCTTTGTTTTATGTAAATAATGCATTTATAAAGTCTTCCACTGATACGCTGAGGCAATGGATGCCCTTAGACAGTAACAGAATAGTGGAGAGTCATGGATCTTTGTGTATTTTTCCCACTTTTTACAGTTGTCTGATCCACATGTAATTCAAGTTTTTTGGTTTTTTTTTTTTTAGCACATAGTCTTATTTTCCACAACTTTTTATTACAAAGATGTTGAAATATACAGAAAAGTTAATAATAAAATGAACGGTATATCTACCACCTAGCTTTAAAATTTTAACATTTTTTACTGAACGACTGGAAAGTTACTTAGACGTGACATTTCACCCCTAAATACTTCAGCATGCATCTCATAAAAATAAGGACTTTCACATTACCACATACATTACATACCTTGAAAAATGAGTAAGAATTCTCTAATCTTTAATGTTTCATGTTTAAATTTTCCCTGCTGATCCCAACAAGTTTCACACATTATGTTCAATTACTATGTCTGTTTCATCTGTCCAGGTGTCTCCACTTCTGATTTTCTCTAGGACTTTTTTTTTTTTTTTTAATAGAGCAGGTCAGTTGTAGAATGTCTCACATTCAGGATTTAACGGATTGTTTACATATGGTTTATCTTGTTCCTGCACCCCCTGTGGCTTCTGTAAATTAGTATTTATGGCCAAAGCCTTGATTGGATTCAGGTTAAATATACATGTTTAATATTAACACTTCACCGATGTGTCTCCTGTTGCATCAAATCAAAAGTCTGATTAGTATCAGGTCAACATCACGGTTGACCATCCGTGATGTGAATCATGGTAATCACCGTATCTTCCCAATGTGCAGATGTGTTTTTTTCTGTTGCAGTTAATCCGGACTGACGCCGGCAGGGTGTGGATAGCTTGTTCACCAAGAACTTTTCACCTGGTACTTGTAGTACCCAGTGATGACGATCGTTCCCCAAATCAGTTATTTCCTTAAGATTGTCAAAACGGCAATTTTCTATCATTCTCTCAACGTGTCCTGATGCGTAAGTCTGTAAGGCAGAGCTTTCTGTCATTTGGAAATGACATGTGGCCAGTTGGAACCCTTCCAGTAGCTCTTCTGTCCCTTGTCATTCCTTCTCTAGCCTTTGGGGACTTCATTGCCTTCTGACACAAGAGATCTCAGGTTCAGTGCCCCAGATATGGAATGAGCCATGTCTCTCGCAATCCCTGGCTAAGTCAGCAACTATTTAGAAACCAAGATCCGGACGCTAGGTATGCTCGTTGCTGCTGGGGTGTCATTAGCAGGTAGCCTTTGGGTCTTAACCATTCAACTTAGTTCTTGTAAAGGCAACTCTTTGCACTCATTTCATCAGTGAAGAGCCGTCATTACATACTGGGACAAACTGGGGAGCAAACAACTTAGCCTTTTAAGCATACAACTAAACTGGAGAGGACGGAAGTGATATGTATACTAGAAAGCAGCAAGCGCAACCCCAAGAGGTCTTGTACCAGGACCAGCAGAGTTTAAGGAAGGGAGCATGTCAGTTAATATGTGGTACCTAGTATGTCTTAACTATTACATGTCTTGGTAATTCATGTATTTATAAGCTAATCATCTTTCCCATCACATTCCTTAAGGCAGGTTTCTGATAAGATCTAAATCTGAACCCTGAGGATCTGTTTCCTGCAAATCTAAGTGCTAGTTTTTCTTGCTAAACTTTTATTTGGTCTTCAAAACTAAGAGTGTTAGGTTTCATTCTTCAACTGTATCTTCTGGTATCAATTCACTTGCATGTGCCTGTAAATGTGCTTAGTCCTCTATTTTGTTACTCTCTTCCTGGCTCTATATTTCACTACAGTTACTAGCCCCTTGGAACACTGTAGCCATTAAGAATGGCAAGCATGTGCACTACAGTGATCTGTGTAAATATGTGTGTGAACTCGCAAGCAACGCTAAGTCCTCTGTATGGATGGGGAAAGTGATACCCATGATGCTGAAGTGTCTTGCCTGAGGTCATACAGTCCTACAGCGACAGAATAAGGGTTCGGACCCATGCCTCCGGCACTTAGTTGAATTCTTCCTGTAAAATTAATGCTAATGGAAATCCCGAGCACAAACAGTATGTACCTACAATTTTATAAAACTGTATTTTGATGAGATTAGAGCATGGAAAGTTTATTTTTGTCTCCCCTTCTCTATAGTTTCCTAAATTCAGATCTTTCAATGAGACTAGCCCCATCAAGAATGCACTCCTCTCTACCCTCACTTCAGTTTTGGTCTCCCACCCAGATCTTTCCCCAGCTTCAGAACCATATAGTCAATGTTGTCATCTGGAACTATCTCACAAGTACCTTCAGGGGTTTAATCTAAAACAGAACTTTCATCCCCAAATCTCTATGTTAATTCACGGTAACTTTGAGAGGCTAGTTCACCTGTAGTTACAATCCTATTGGCTTTACTTTCCATGTGTTCCAGTCCAGTCTCTTCTCTATCCCCACTGCCACTACCTCATTTCAGGCTTTTAATCAGCTTCCGTTCTGATTCTTTCATAACCAGGTAAATGTTCATCCTGCCCCTGATCTACCCCTTTCAGTGTATCTGCCGCACTTTGCTCAAGTCCTGTGAAAACGTGTGAGGCCACCACATAACAGCTCTACAGGTTGAGTAGTGCATTTGACCACATCGCCATTTGCTCGACACGCCACGATATCCTCTCATTGTCAACGGCAGTGGATTCTCACTCTTAGCTGCACATTGAAACGACCTGGGGAGCTTCTACAATTACCAACGCCCGGGCCCCACGTCGAGGGATATTGACTTACTTCATTTGGGATAGAGAATTATCCATCTGAATTATCAGTATTCAATTCCCCAGGTGATTCTAATGTCTTAAAGTGCAGCAAGGGCAGAAGCAGGAATTCCAGTGATTCGGAGGAGAAATGGTGGTTGCAGCAGAGGTGGTAAGAAGTGACCCAACCCAGGATGTATTTTGAAGGTAGTCTCTAGAACTTGCTAAGGATTTGGATTGGGAGTGAGGGGCATCAAGAGTGACTATCTTAGGGGCACTTGAGTGGCTCAGTTGGTAGAGCACGCACCTCTGGACCTCGGGGTCGTGAGTTTGAGCGCCACGATGGGGGCAGAAGTGACTTTAAAAAAATAAAAAACCTTCAGAAGAATGACCATCTTTCCAACTAGAATATATGCTCCTAACAAAGGAGAAGGCTCTATTAGACTCATTTCTGTAGCTCCACAGATGGGCCCAGATGAATTCCAGCACAAACAGTGGGCTGCCTTACAGGAAAGCAACGCTGAGTTGGGGGAATCACTACTTTTATAGCGAATTGAAACCAAGCATGCTCTTTGCCTTCCCTGACCCCCCTCCAGCCCCTGCTTTGCCTGTTTGCTTGCTGTGAACACAAGGCTGAGAAATGGCCCAGGTAAAGCACGATTAAGACCTCGCAATCTTGGCATACCCAACAGGAACACCTAGGGAAGTGCAGGGTCCTTGGCATATCGCCTCTCCCGATATTGTCCATTCTAGTGTAGAAGAGGGGAAATCTCCCACCAAGAATTCGGGGGCGGTTAGGGCTTATATGTAGGAAGGACAGAAACTCAAAAGAAGTTGCCTGTTTCAAGACTGCAGAGTAGAGGTCTGAAGAAAAATCTTTGGTCGTTCCAAATCTGATCCATACGCAGAGGTTGAAAAGTAATGATCTCACTCCGCGGTACACCGATTAAAAACTACATCTGGGATATTCCTTCATTCATATTTTACACTGGAGTAGAATATACTACATTTAAAATGGTTGGGGGGAAAAAGAATTATTTCCTGACCCATGAAATTCAAATTTCAGTGTTAATAAAGTTTTATTGGAACACAGCCATATTCATTTAAGTATGGTTTTTGCCTGCTTTCCTGCAACAACCTCAAAGTTGTGAAACCCAAAGAGACCGCAAAGCCTAAGATACTTACCGACCTTTTATGAAACAAGTTAGCCACCTATGCGTCCACACAGTGGAGTGGGGGTTTAGGTCTACTGGCTGAGCCAAACACCAGGCAGATTAAGGAAAGGAGCAAACGCTCATCGGACGTGTGGGAGAGGGGCGAGAGTGTCAGTAAATAAAAGAGCTCTGAGGCGTGAAAGTAAAGGGATACGAAGGCACATCGCCAGGAGTCCGTCCGGTCCCGAGGGACAGAACGCTACCCCTGAGGAAGCAAGCGGCCAACGCTGCCCTCTGCCGGCCACACTACGCCTGTGCGCCTGTAACCCTTCGTCTTAAATCAGAGGAGACACCCGGTAGGTGGGGAACGTGGGTTGAGAGGTCTACCTAAGCGGGTTCCAGGTCTTCCCTTTCTGGAGTTTCCAGTGTTCACGTACTCGTGTTCCAGTCTTGCTTAAGGGAACGTGGGTTCAAGGCTAGCACTCGGTTCCTAACCACCGTGTGTCTCGGGCATCCTCCCGCCCTAACTTCGGTCGCTCACTCAAACAAGACCGCAGGGAGGATAGCTTCTGGGAAATGAGCCCTCTTTGAAACTCCTTGTGACCCGCACTCCGCATCGGCATCCAACTTCCTCCCGCCTCTAAGAGGCTGCAAGTCCACACCCGTGTGGCGGGGCGAGCCGCCGTCTGGCTGACTGGGAAGTGACAGCCAAAGGACCAAGCTCGCCTCCTGCAGGAGGGGCTCGGGTCTAAAACCCGGCCAAAAGGGGCCCCGGTGCAAGAGCTGCCGCTCCCCGAACTATGACGCCGGAACCCGCAGGACAAACAACTCCGCAGCCCAGAGAAGACCAGGCAGAAGCCAGGCTCCGGCTTGGAAAGGATTCTGGGGCCCTGGGCGGGGCCAGGCACGCAAGCGTTCCTGGGAAATGTGGTCCGTAGCCTCCGCGGCGCGTGCGCACCTGCCCCCCTTGGTGGCCGCGGCCGTGCGTATCGGAGCGCACCTGCGCGCGCCCTCCGCTGGCGAGGAAGAGAAGCGGCGGTGGGAGCGGAGGTCCGGAGCTGACGGTCCACCAGCCGCTTTGGGCGCGCCCCAGGCCGCCTGCAGCTGAGCTGCTTTAGGAAGCTCAGCTTTCAGGGACCGAGGGACTTGTTGACGCGGTCTCTTCTGGTGTCTGCGTTGGCAGCCATTATAGCAGCTACCATCGTCTCCTTCCAAGAATGCCGCTGCCTTCTCATTGGCGCCCCCACGCGCCCTGGCTGTACCTGCCCACCAGCTTCAAAGGTCATCCTGTCGCGTTCGATCGATAGCTCGCCGCGGTTCCACCACCGACACACACCGTCTCCTTTATTTGGGAGCACGTCTCAGCATCATATTATTTTACGTATAAACGCTAAAGTTCACATTTCTAAAGATGACCCTTGAAACAGTGACATACCTGTATTCGTTTAAAACAAAGTCCCGGGGTGCCTGGGTGGCTCAGTCGGTAAAGCACGCCATTCTGGATCTCTCGGCCCAGTGTTCAAGCCCCACGTTGGGCATAGAACCTACTCTAATATATAAATAAGTCCTAATGTTACTAAAAATCAAGTGATTGTTGAGATTCTCCTGCCTGCTGTAAATTTCTTTGCATTCTTCACAGTTTGAGACAGGATCCAAATAAGTTCTACACTTTGAAGTTAATTGGTATGTCACTTGAATCTCTTTCTATAACTCCCCCTGACATTTATTTCTTTTAACATATTTCTTGGAAAAACTAGGTCTTTTGTCCTGTCAAGTTTCCTACAATCCAGATTTTGCTCACTAACTGGGACGATATGTTAATGTTCTTCTGCTTTCCTGTGTTTCCTATAAACTGACGGCACGAGAGGCTTGATCCCATTCAAGTTCAATTTTTTGGCAAAAATACTTCATAGGGGACTTGTGTTCTTCTATCGGAAGGCACGTGTCTGGATTTCTCTCTTCGCTGGTATAAGCACCTGCTGATCATTTATTAGGAGTTGCGAGATAGTTATATTCTATAATCTGTAATTCCTTCCTTTATAAATGGATTGTTCCTATAAAAAGAAACTTCTCATCAACTATTGGGCTACCCTGGGGTACAGTTTGTTCCCTAGGGTGCTCCAAAGGTGACCAATGAGGTTTTTGTTCATTTAGTTGCTGTGTAGTAAATGCAGGGTGGTGTCTAAGTAAAAGATCATCTCTTACTTCCCATCAGAATCCAAACTAGGAGAGAACTCCGAATGCCATGAATGTAGGGTGTCTCTCAATGTTTACAAAATCCGATGTGAACATTAGAAAATTTACAGTGGGCAAAACCTTATGAATGCATCACCTGTGAGAAAACCGTCACTTAGAGCATTGAATTTATGCTCTGGTTGAGTGCTCGCACCAGAGAGAGAACTTATAAATGTCACAACTGGGGTGCCTGGGTGGCTCAGTCAGTTGAACTCAGTCGGACTCTTGATTTCAGCTCAGGTCCTGAACCCAGGGTCGTGAGATCGGGCCCTACATTGGGCTCCACACTGAGCATGGAGGCTGCTTGGGCTTTTCTCTCTCCCTCTGCTGCTCTCCCCCTGCTCTCTCTCTCTCTCTCATTAATTAATTAATTAATTTAATTAAATAACCGTGAAAAGCCTTAATCATACCACTTCCTTCATTGCCATCAGAGGAGTCCTTTATGGGAGGAAAACCCTCGAGATGTCCTGAACGTGGGAGAGTTGTCAAAGTAGGTATCTTATTAAGGATCAGATCAGAGATGGTGTGGCCCCTGGAGAAACAGTATGGAGGTTCCTCAAAAAATTAATTAGAAATGCCATAAGGCCCAGGGCGCCTGGGTGGCTCAGTCGGTTAAGCGGCCGACTTCAGCTCAGGTCACGATCTCACGGTCCGTGAGTTCGAGCCCCGTGTCGGGCTCTGGGCTGATGGCTCAGAGCCTGGAGCCTGTTTCCGATTCTGTGTCTCCCTCTCTCTCTGCCCCTCCCCCGTTCATGCTCTGTCTCTCTCTGCCTCAAAAATAAATAAACGTTAAAAAAAAAATTAAAAAAAAAAAAAAGAAATGCCATAAGGCCCAGTAATTCCACCTTCCACCACTGGGGATTTGGGGAGAGAAAATGAAAGCACTAATCTGAAAAGGTCTATGCACCCCTATGTTTATTGCAGCATTACTTACAGTAGCCAAGATAGGGAAGCGCCCACTGATAAAGGAATGGACGAAAATGTGGTGCGTAAACACAACGGAATAGTACGCAACCGTAAAAAAGACTGAAATCTTGCCCTTCGCAACAACATAGGTGGACTTAGAATCACTTGTGCGAAGGGAAATAAGTCTGACAGCGAAAGACGAATACCATGTGATTTCACTCAGCTGTGAAATCCACAACACAAAAGAAAGGAGCGAACAAACCAAAGCAGAAACAGACCCATAAAATGCAGAGGGCAAACTGGTGGTTGCCAGAGGAGGGTGGGCAAAATGGGCGAAGGGGAGAGGCCGTTCCAGGCTTCCAGTTCCCCACCCCACCACACCAGCCCCCCACACACTCACGCTCTGTTCATAGCTGCCTCCCTCTTCCTTCTCAGCTGCCCGACTCTTATCATAGATTTTTGTCTCCAGAAATATTTGGAGAACGGTGCCAAAAGGAAATACACTCCATCTTCTTCTTCAGTTTTGCTAATACTGGCCAGTGTACCAGACAGACCTTGACCAAACGGCTTTGACCCCTTCGTGGGATCGCTCTTACTGAACGGCATTTGGCATCACGCCCTGGGTGAGCGTCCAGGCCGGCAGGAAGCAGCGGTCATGGGGAAGGACTGTCGTTTTTTATTGAAACGATGTTGTTAGATGTGCTGTTTATCGGTGTCTTCTTTAAGACTCCCCAAAGAGACATTTCTGGTAAGCTTAGACCAGGAAAAGCTGTCCTCCTGAACAACTGGTAGGTTTCTAACTTACAGACCCCAGGCATCTTCTGACTGCCGACTCACCGAATACTCCAGTAAATAAAATCTTTTTAAGGAAATAGCCAGAATACGTGATGTTCACGTTCCTGCCGACTAATGTCATCAAGTTAATGGGCTGCAATTGATCTTAGAATAAGATTATTCTCTGTCGCCGATCCTGAAACCTTCCAGAGACTTGAACTGGGATGGAGAGAAGTGTTTGGTTTGAAGCATTTCCATTTATAAGAGATATTGATGCTTCCAAGTAGATGAGGAGGAGGCTTTATTTTTAGGAAATTTTTGCCCCTACTTTTCCTTCTCTCACCTACTCACATGATTTCAAGGATTTTTGCTTTTAGTTAATGGACAAGAAATTAAAGGTGATGAGGAGGTAAATGATAAATGTAGAAATTCTGCTGGTGGTAAGGCAGAGAAATTTCTCAGATAAAGAAAGGAAATAAATCTCAGGGACCATGAGGGTCCAGAGATTTTACTCTGGGTATTGAAATGTTCATTGGCTGATCTACTTTGTATCGATAACGATTAATTAATGTGTAAACACTGGCATGATCACCTAAGCCCACTTTGACCTCAGGAAAGTTGTACTGGAGACAAAGCCCATGAAGTATGTGCAAAAGCCTTCAGCCAAGATTCGTATCTTACTGCATATCTGAAGATTAATTCATATCCATTGCTTATCATCATGTAATATGTGGTGGAAAGAACTTCTGAGATGGTATTGAATGGCACCTGGCTGGCTCAGTCGATGGAGCATGGGACTCTTAGTCTCAAGGTTGTGAGTTCAAACCCCACGTTGGGTGTCGAGATTACTTACACATAAAATCTTTTTTTTTTAAAATAAACTAAAGTGGTATTGAATGTAAGAAATCCCCAAAGATTTTTCTCCTCTATGGGATGCTCCCAGGTAAAGTTGAATAAATCAGAGGGAAAAGGGCTATTTTGTAATGTACCTTTGTGAAAATCCAAACTTCCCATAAAATCAGAAATGTATTATAATATTAACAATCTTAAACTTAAAAATAAAATAACCTTTCAGTGCAAAAAGATATATACACACATTAACCTATAACCACGTTTCTAATATTAGATCATTTCCCAATCTTTTTATTCCATTGAAGAAATAAATAGCCTTTAATGTTATGGCAAGTTTTGAAGTTGTGTTTGGCCCAAAATACAGTAGTCATTTTTGTAAAGATTTTTTAAAGGTAATTCCTACCCACAAAGTTGGGCTTGAACTTATGACCCAGAGATCAAGAGTTGTACATTCCTCGGCTGAGCCAGTCAGATGCCCCAATAGTCATTTTAAATTTTTTTTAAAGTTTTTTAAGTTTATTTATTTATTTTGAGACAGAGAGAGAGAGAGAGAGAGAGACAGTGTGAGTGGGGGAGGGGCAGAGAAAGAGAGAGAGAATCCCAAGCAGGCTTCACACTGTTAGTGCAGAGCCTAATTTTGGGCTTGAACTCCTGAACCGTGAGATCATGACCTGAGCCAAAGTCAGATGCCTAACCGACTGAGCCACCCAGGTGCCCCCAGTCATTTTTTTTTTTTTTAAGTAAACCTGGGACTCAAACTCAAGACGCTGAAATCAAGAGTCTGCTTTACAGACTAAGGCAGCCAGGCACCCCGATTTTTTTTAATGGGGGCTCAAAATCTAGGAAGTTTATAAAGAATTCCTAGATCACCATTCAGAACTTTTTTTTGGGTGTCCATTAAAGTTCTATAATCACTCTTTCATTCTAGTGTCTGAAACTCCTAGATTATATCATATAAATTGTTCACGAAATCATCTTTTTGGGTGCAATCAAAATGTTAAATAAGAGATTAATTTACAACTAATTGATCATAGCCAGTTACAGATTTCTTTGTTCCTTCTCCACTGCTTCACTTGACTAACCTTGGGGGAAAAAAAGAGAAAAAAGAAGAGATTAATGGAAAATTCTGGAATTGCTTAACATTTCAATATTTTAAATACAGTCAGTTCTTTTTTTTTAATGTTTATTTATTTTTGAGAGAGAGAGACAGAGCACAAGCAGGGGAAGGGCAGAGAGAGAGAGAGAGAGAGAGACAGAATCAGAAGCAGCCTCCAGGTTCTGAGCTGTCAGCACAGAGCCAAAACGGGGCTCGAACTCCAAGATCATAACCTGAGCTAGAGTTGGACGCTTAACAGACCAAGACACCCAGGCGCCCCAGTCAGCTCTTCCATACTTGTTTTGAAAGCACAGATTCGTTCCACCACAATTGCTACATAGGGCAACATTTGAGTTTGAGTATGTGTGATTTCAGGGCGACTGGATGGCCAGTTAAGCATCTAGCTTTGGCTCAGGTCATGATCTCACAGCTTCTGAGTTCAGCCCCATGTCAGACTCTGTGCTGACAGCTCAGAGCCTGGAACCTGCTTCGGATTCTGTGTCTCCCTCTCTCTCTCTGCCCCTCTGTCACTCATATTCTGTCTCTCTCTCTCTCTCTCTCTCTCTCTCAAAAAGAAATAAACATTAAAAATGAACACTAATGAACAGGGATCTGAAGACGGAATCATGTGCAGAGATGGGTAAAATCCAGATAATGTGAGCATGTTGACTTTTCCCAGAAGGGAGATGCAATTAATCGCCTTGTCTATTACATTTCTCTTTGTCTCTCTTTCAATTCACTGCTCCTCTCTGTCTGCCCAAGTGTCAAGTTTACCCCATCTACAGACTAATTTCTAAAACTTCGGTGACTTTTTCTTTCCACGACTGGAAGATTTCAGTTTGTTTCTTTTTACCATCGCTTGTTTCTACTTTGTTTCTGATGGCTTTTTATTTTTTTAAGACTTTTTAATTTTTTTATTATTTTTTTTAATGTTTATTCAATTTTTTGAGAGACAAAGAGAGACAGAGTGTGAGCAGGGGAGGGGCAAAGAGAGAGGGGAAAACACAGAACCCAAAGCAGTCTCCAGGCTCCGAGCCATCAGCACAGAACCCTACGTGGGGCTTGAACCCACAAACCATGAGATCATGTCCTGAGACGAAGTCGGACGCTGAACCGACTGAGCCACCAGGTGCCCCAACTTTTTAAAAAGATTTTATTATTTAGGGGCGCCTGGGTGGCTCAGTCGGTTGAGTGTCTGACTTCAGCTCAGGTCATGATCTCACGGTTCGTGAGTTCAAGCCCTGCATGGGGTTCTCTGCCTTCTGCTCAGAGCCTGCTTTAGATCCTCTGTCCCCCCCCCCCACGGCCCCTCCCCTGCTCACCCTCTCTTTCTTTCTCTCTCTCTCTCAAAAATAAATGAACATTTAAAAAAATAAAATTTTATGATTCAGTGATCTCTACACCCATCGTGGGGCTTGAACCCACAACCCTGAGATCAAGAGTCGCACGCTCCATCGACTGAGCCAGCCAGGCACTCCTCTGATATCTTTTTAAATAATTTCTTGCTCTAGTTTAAAACAGAAGTCATTCCTTTTTGTATCTCCCTGAGCATGCCACATACATTTATTTTGAAGTCATTATCAGTCTGTTCCAGAGGGTGAACTTGGAGTGGATTCAGATTCCAATTTTTTATTCTCTTGGAAAGTTCTCTCTCTCTCTCTCTCTCATTCTGGGCTCACATCCCCACCCATCTAGTCTTTATGCAGTTGCTTCCACCTGCCCCCTGGCCAAGCCATAGTCTTACAATGACGTTTCAGGACTCCCCTGTCCCCTCGCGGTCTTCATGTTATGCAAAATCAGGTAATATGCCAACTGGTGACTGTGTTCTGAGGCCATCTCTGACTTCCTACCTCCCCAGTCTTGTGGCTTATAAATGCCACCTCCCCAGGTGGCAGTCGGCCAGGGTTGTTTATTTTTTTCCCCACTTCCTTTCATGACCTAGTCTGCCCCTCACTTCCAGCAGTGAGCCTGGCGTGAAGGCTCAACATTTTTAGTTCTCTCCAATCATTCCCACTGACTTCCGACCCCCCCCTCAAAAAAAAAAAAAAAAAACAGCAAACCCGGGGCTGCGGTGTGCTCTCTGCTTTACATTTCCGCCCTTGCAATATTTCACCTCTTCCCCGCTTGATCTTTTCTATCCTCCAGCATCGTCTTACCTTTGAGTGTATCCAGGCATTTGGGGTTTTCTGTTTCAATAGTTTATGTGTCGCTGCTGTATGTTTGGAGCAGAGAAGGTCCATCAAAGCATGAGCTCCTGATCTTATCCCTTCCCTCTCTTCTCTGCCCTGGGTTTTTGTGCCTAGTGGCTACAATGCAGGGGAAGTTTGGGGTCTATTGACGGGATGGCATATCTAGGCGTGCCTTGACAACCCATCGCTTACCAGCTAGTTTAATGAACTGCCAGATCTTTGACGAGATACATAGGGAAGGCTTCTCACGGTTAGATTATCTCTGAGATTCTGCAAGATGTTAGATTATGCGCCAACTCTCTATCTCACGCCCGGAACCACCAAGAGATCTTGGGTAACGAAATTGGAGTGATCTCAACCGGATTTAAATGATCTCCCATATTCGGTCATTACTTCAGAGGAGTGCATAGCAACCACGTTCTTCTTGAGTGGTTTTGTAATCACCAAACTTGATTATGAGTTTATGAGGTCATCGCGTCCTGGGATATAGAACCCGGAGAAACATGTTACAGCGTCGCTGCGGAAGATCCGAGCCTGTGATGGACTGGGTTGAAGCTAGTCACAGACAGCCGACCTTGGTGACCACCTACAAGTAGGATGCCGCTTATTCAGGAAGTTCTTTTCCCCCCAACCTAAGGCGGGGCCCTTCACCCACCAGAGCGAGGGAGCCTGCCGCCCTTCCGGAGAAAAGCCAATATGGCACAGAACTCCAAAGCATGGATTTGGGGACCTGGTTGGCTTTATGAAACTGGCCAATTGCCTTCATTTTCTTATCTCTTGAGAAAGGAATATCATTGTTCTCCCTCCTAGGATTATCATGAGTGAAATCGTGTATGTAAAATGCTGTCCTGGAACAGTATGTCTGTTTCTTTAAAAAACTAATCAACGCAGGGGCGCCTGGGTGGCTCCGTCAGTTAAGCATCCGACTCTTGATTTCAGCTCAGATCACGATCTCCCACTTCTTGAGACTGAGCCCCACATGGGGCTCCACGGCGTGCAGCCTGCTTAAGATTCTCTCTCTCCCTCTCCCTCTGCCCCTCCCCTGCTCACTCGCATGCCCTCTCTCTCAAAAAATAAAAATAAAAATAAACACAGAATTATAATAGCACACGCAGAATTATCATATGACCCAGCAATTCCACATCTGGGTATATGCCCAATAAAATCGAAAGCAGAGACTCGAACAGCTATGTGTATACTCATGTTTACAGCAGCATTGCTCATAATGGCCAAAAAGTGGAGGCAACCCGGGCGTCCCTTGATGTACGAATGGATAAACAAAATGCGCTATATCCACACGATACAATATTATTCAGCCTTGAAAAGGAAGGAAACTTCTGACACACAACACCACACGGATGAACCTTGAGGACGTTACGCTCGGTGGAAATGAGCCAGTCACAAAGAGACAAATAGTGTATGATTCCACTTGTGGGAGGTGCCTAGAATATGAGTCTGTCAGATTCATAGAGACAAACAGAAGAAAGGTGGCCACCAGAAGCTGAGAGGGGAGAGGCATGGGGAGTGACTAAGATGAGGGGCACTTGGGTGGCTCAGTTGGTTAAGCATCCGACTTCGGCTCAGGTCATGATCTCACGGTTCATGGGTTCGAACCCCGCGTCAGGGTCTGCGCTGATAGCGTGAAGCCTGCTTGGGATTCTTTGTCTCCCTCTCTCTCTGCCCCTCTCTTTCTCTCCAAAATGAGGAAACATTTTTTTAAACTTTTTTTTTAAATGTTTTATTTATTTTTGACAGAGAGAGAGAGAGACAGAGCATGAGCAGGGGAGGGGGCAGAGAGAGAGGGAGACACAGAATCGGAAGCAGGCTCCAGGCTCCCAGCTGTCAGCACAGAGCCCGACGCGAGGCTCGAACTCGCAAACCGCGAGATCGTGACCTGAGCCGCAGTCGGACGCTCAACCGACTGAGCCACCCAGGCGCCCCGTAAATATTTTTTTAAAAAGAAAAAAATAAATAAAATGATGAAGACGAAAATAAATTAAGTAAATAAAATGATTAAGATGGTGAATTTTGTTATGTGTATTTCACCACAATTGAAAAAAGGAAAGAGCCACATGACAGAAATTTCCATTCATTGCTCTGCTCAATAAACTTCTATTACACAAACATTCTCCAGATCCTCTGTTAGGCACTGTGGCTCCCAAGAGGACTTAGACACTGGCCCTGACCTCAGAGGAGAGGCGAGGCAGACATCTAAACAATGTGTGAAATAAAGTGCAGACAGGGGTCTGGGTCATAAAGTCCTATCAATGACATGAAGGACCCAGGGGAGCAAGTGGCCATTTCTTCTTGAGAAGCCACAGTGAAAGTCAGGAGAGCTTTCTAGAAAGCAGAACATGTGGCCTGAATCCTGAAACCTGCAGAAGTAGTCATCAAGCTTTGGGGGGTTTGAAAGGGAGAAGTTTGAGCCACGCCGGGGGCCTGACATGTCCTGGTGCACTCATGGCCATGCACTTGGTATTGCTGGTTCTAGGTGACAGAGGCATCCTGGGCCGGCAGCAGATACGGCTCTAAAAGGAGCCACAGGGGGCTTCTGGGCCTGGCGAGGTGTTTGGACACTCACTTGCGGGCAATGGACAGTGACTGGGAGGTGCTGAGCAGGGGACTGACTCAATCATATTGGAACGAGAGCAATCACTTGGTAATGCAAGACTAGCGATCCTATTTGTTTGTTGCTTCCAGGCTAAACAGCAACTGATAAGTAGCCAGAAGTCTAGTGTTTTCAGGCCTGCTCAGAAAGGATGATACACGTGGGCCTGTGAATCTTCAAATGCTTATTCAGACCCACGTTGCTCATAATCGGAAGGAGGACTTAGGTCATGATCTCACGGCTCAGGTCATGATCTCACGGTTGATGGGATAAAGCCCCGCGTTGGGGTCTGTGCTGACAGCACAGAGTCTGCTTGGGATTCTCTCTCTGCCCCTCCCCCAAATTAACCATCTTTGCTTAATGTTCAAGAGCCTTGCATATTGCCAGTGAATCAGGAAATGAATACTTTGTAATGACAGCCACACACAAACCTGGAGTTCCCTGTCTGGGACTGCAGCCCAAACGCTGAAGCTCTTCCCAAAGATCCCCACGGAATGTGAAGGAATACCCATCCACTGTAACCAGAAAAGCCATTTCCTCTGAAGTCAGAACACGCTGTTGGGTTTCTAGAAGATAAAACCAAAAACTTTTGGCATCCTGACGCTTTGCTGGATGACAGTACCTCCTGTTTTTACCAGGCTGCAAGGACTTCTCACCAGTTTTTCCCAGACAACCCATTTCCAGAAAACAAATATCCTCCTTAGGCGTCTGCCCACCCTCCCGTTTGCCATGTCCACACAGAACAGGGACTTTCCAGATGCTGACACACATTGTCTCACGTTAGGCAAGGTATCCAAAAACAAAAACAAAAACTTATTTCTCACAGAAATTTCAGAGAATCTGCACCAAATAATCCAGAAAGTGTGTTCTTTGCAAACAAGCTGGTATGGCTTTGAGATTCATATTGAGTGAAGTGAAAAGACTTAATAAAGCACGTCTCTGCGTGCTGCTCTGGCTGTGACAAGCACTTGGGGATCTAGCATGATTCTCGTCCTGGGCCTGGAGAGCCTGAGGGCTGGAGTTTGTATCACTCTGTTCTCTCTGGAACTTCAAGTCAGCCCCCCAGCTAAGCTGTCTGTCAATTTTGTGAGCAAAAACGAGCAGCGACTCCGTGAGTTTTCCAAGGGACAAAGTGTGGGCAGGTTGTTTCGTTGCAGTTTTGTCCCAGGTTGACAGAAGATTCTGACCCATGCTCTCATTGTCTAGAACAATGATTCTCAACTGGGGGGGGGGGTGATTTTGTGCCCCAGGGATATTTGGCAATATCTGGAGACATTTTTTATGTCATGACCGGGGCTGGGGGAAGACAAAGGAAGAAGTGTTACTGGCATCGGGTGGGTAGAGGCCAGGGATGCTGCTAAATGCCCTGCAATGCGCAGGGCGGCCTCCTTCCCACCGCCAAAGAATTATCCAGTCTCCAATGTCAATGGCGTCAAGATCAAGAAATCTGCGTCTAGAATTAGAATCCAAACACCAGAGTGCCTAACATTTAGTGCTCTCAGAAAGTCAAACTTTCCTGCCCACCAAGATCATTCTCTCGTTTTGTAGTCATGGGGGTTATAGCAAAGTGCAAGGTTAGACTACACTTCCCAGCCTGCTTTGCAGTTCAGTAGGAGCGTGTGACTAGTTCTCACCAATAGCATGTGACTTGAAGAGATTGCAAGATAAGGCTTTGAAGAATTATCTTTCTCCTTCTGCTGGTAAGATGTAGATGATAACTAGGCTATGTTAGAACCACATATGAGATCCTGGGTCCCTGAGTCGCCCTATGGGAAAGAACCACCCATCAACTAAAGAGCACTTGCTGCGGTCTGTTAGGTGAATGAAAAACAAACTCTTCTTGTGTTGGAGCCAATACATATTTTTGGGTCTTGTTTGTCACGGTCACTTAGCTCATCCTAGCTGATAAAGAGCCATCCCCCACAATCCCATTTTGGCCCTACATGCCGAGACCCCTGAATGGGGCAAACATGGTGGGGATCTCTGCCCCTAGGGTTAGCTTGGGGTTCCCCCTCCTCTAACTGGTAGGGCTGCATGTGTCGAAGCCCACTGTTGAGGGGTCCTTGCTTTGCTGTGTACAGCATTGACTCTTGGAGTAACCTGTGATATGATCCCAGCTCTATGTGACTTTGGTTACATCTGGCAGAACCTCAACAAGAAGCAGCTTTGGCAAAAAAAAAAAAAAAAAAAAAGACGGGGGCAGGGGGAGAGACTCAGGCAACCAAACCACAGGAAGCATCATGGCGGACCTGGCTACCAAGAGAGCAGGACTCTCTGTCTCCACCTCTTATCTCCACTGCTCTGGGTGTGTTGGCTTCATTCTCTCCTTCTGCAGTTAAACTTCTTTACACAAAGGGGAAGAGGCACCATCATCCTTGAACTCATATCTTCACAACTGCCAGTCCAGAGAAGAAAGATCCTCCCTGCCTCCAGTTTGAAAAACCCTGGGAGGAACTTGGGTGGAGCGTTCCTGCTGTGGCTGGAGGCCAATGTTATCAGCAGGAGGTGAGGAATGGTGTTGCTCCTACACAAACCTTAGCCAGGTGCACCTTCTATTAACTTGAAATCTTCCCAAGGGCCCATCTTGCCTCTGATCCCTGAGCTAAGGAATCAGGGGGTAGCCTCAGGGTGTGAGCGGTTCACAGAATTCTTTTCCCACCACCGCTCCCCCAACTCCTACCTTTGGCAGCGAAGGTTGTCCCAAAAGTGACAGGGGAAAATTCTCTGTGCAAGATATGATAAATCATAAAACACGATGGCTCCTGAAATCTGCTGTGTGCCAAAGCTGGGAATTTTTCAGCAAGATAAACCATGTATCTCAATCAATTTGTCTCCAGTTTCTACTGGTTCACCCTAGTCTGTTTCATTCATGGCGTATATCACACTTGTTTCTTGTCCATCTGCCCTACTAGAATGTAAGCTCCCTCAGGGCTGGGATCTTGTCTGTCTCGGTCCCTGCCTTGTCCCTCACATTCGTCACGGTTCCCGGCATGACCCCTGCTTGTGATGTGTGCAAGAGAGTGAGCCTTTTGCCAAAGTTTGGAGCCTGCCATGTTTCGCTGAGGGTCCATCCGCCCCTTCCTCTGTGCGTGGTGACTTAAATGTCTGTGGGATCTTCTTTGAATCTACTCTCGTTTGCGTGAACCCTTGCAGAAGTCTCTGTGTCAGACCAATGGCAGCTTTCTCCTTATTCTGGTGGGATTTCCCACTACTTTTCATCATTTCAGCGATAACTTGGGAGAAGGGGGTTCCTGGTACAAACAGAGGAGTCAAGGTTAGAGAGATACAAACTGATAAGACAGTGGCCACTCTCTGGAGATGGTGTTCATAGTCTCACCTCCCAAGTTTCTTCCATTCATTCCATATTTATTTAGGGGGCGGGACCTCAAGTCACTCTCTGGAACCCGAAGTTCTAAGTCCTCGTGCTGACCTGTTCCCATCTGGTACTTTCTCCATCTGTGGCTTCCACAGCACAATCATCCTAACCCTGGGGGTTGGGTTTCTATCTCTTATTGCCAATTGTTAACTAGGGGGCGGAATATTCATTACTTAAGACAGGGATGCAGGATTTCATGCTTTCTTCCTTATTTGGTCGGGGGTTTCCTGTGAGGGCGCCCGCCATCTTGGGCCCGTTTGGTTTGATCCGGCTTCTTGCAGAGTACTGCTCCGACCGGCCTCTGTCCTTCCAGAAAGCTGGCCAGTATTTCCTCCTTTTGGCCTCCAAGTGCCCTGTCAGAACCTAACTGCCTCCTCCAACGGCTTTGCTATCTTCCCCCTTTGACATCACCTCCAGATGCTCTTCCAAGCTTCCCCTTCCTCCTCCAGCACATGAAGTGACACAATGCCCCACTGACCTGTCCTTGTCCATCTTCTCATCCCAGGTCACCTCATCCACTCACTGTTATGGCTAAATGTGGCCCTTCTCAACGGCACGTGTCCAGTTAGACCGGGGTCCGGCGCCTCCACAAAATGCGTCCCAGGGCGCCTGGGTGGCTCAGTCGGTTAAGCATCCGACTTCAGCTCAAGTCATGATCTCGCGGTCCGTGAGTTCGAGCCCCGCATCGGGCTCTGTGCTGACAGCTCAGAGCCTGGAGCCTGTTTCAGATTCTGTCTCCCTCTCTCTCTGACCCTCCCCCGTTCATGCTCTGTCTCAGAAATAAATAAACATTAAAAAAAAAATTAAAAAAAAATAAATAAAAAATAAAAAAAAAATGCGTCCCAAACTCAACAGGTGTGGGACGGGAGTCATTTTCTACCCACACTCTTGCTTGTTCCTCCAGCTTCTTCTCTTTCCCCTCACATTTCCCTGCACCTCCATCCAACTTGTAGTCACGTCCTGTCAACACTGCATCCTCAGCATCTTTCTACAACCATACGGCTCCCTCCTGGCTACCCTCCCTTCGGCTCCCGCCTGCCTTTCCATCTCCTTACCTCCAGTTCCACGCTCCCATTAGCCACCCCCATACCTCCTCTAGAATAATCTTCCCACAACACAGGAGTGTCGTTTCGCTCTCTGACTTCAACTTTTCAACACTTCAATACCTTGACTGCAGGATGAAGCACCAAATCCTTGTCCCCTGAGGCCTTTCATGGCCAGGCCCCTGCCCACCTCTCCAACCTCCTTTCCAGCCCTTGCACCCATATTCCAACTCTATGGGACTATTGCAGGTGCCCAATGTGCCTCATTGCAGAATGCCTGTCCTGAGTCAACCTGGAAAATGCCACCCATCTTTTTTGTTTTTAATGCTTTTTAAACAGTTTATTTTTGAGAGAGAGAGAGAGAGAGAGAGAGAGAGAGAGAGAGGCAGAGTGCGAGTAGGGGAGGGACAGAGAGAGAGGGAGACACGGAATCCGAAGCAGGCTCCAGGCTCTGAGCTGGCAGCACAGAGCCCAACACGGGGCTCGAACTCATGAACTGCGAGATCATGACCTGAGCTGCCCGGGGCCCCAGTGCCACCCATCTTTCAAGTTTTATTTTGGGGGGCACCTGGGTTACTCGGACAGTTAAGCGTCCAACTTTGGCTCAGGTCACGATCTCATGGTGCATGGGTTCAAGCCCCGTATCAGGCTCTGTGCTGACAGCGGGGGGCCTGGATTCTGCTTCAGATTCTGTGCAGGTGTGTGTGTCTCTCTCTCTGCCCCTCCCCTGCTCACATTCTGTGTCTCTCAAAAATAAATAAACATTAAAAAAATTTTTAATAAAGTTTTCTTTTTCTTTAAGTTTATTTATTTTGAGAGAGCGAGCGAGCAAGGGAGGGACAGAGAGAGAGAGAGAGAGAGAGGGAGAGAGAGAATCCCAAGCAGGCTTCCCACTGCCAGCACAGAGCCCGATGTGGGGCTCAAACCCACAAACCACAAGATCACGATCTGAGCTGAAATCAAGAATCAGACGCTTAACCGACTGAGCCACCCAGGTGCCCCTGACGTTATTTTTCATTTAAAGAACCTCTACCTCCAACGTGGGGCTTGAACTCATGACGCTGAGATCAAGAGTCGCATGCTCTATCATCTGAGCCAGCCAGGTGCCCCTCACCCATCTTAAATAACCAGTTCCTCGGAACACCTCTCCGGCACCCTCTTCCTTCTTTACGACTCACTGCACCCCACCCTGTGTTCATCCCCATCAGAGGCCCTGTAACACTTCATTTCACGTATTGGATTACAAGTCTGTCTGCCCTGCCGGACGATAAATTTCATGACACATAGTAGGCTTTCAATAGATGCGCCATGAATATTATACACACGTGGACTCCGCGAAAGGGAGACCGAATACAAATAAAAATACACACACCCAGTGTATATCACGGACACGGATTCTAGAGACCGACTTTCTGGCAGGCGATGAACCCGTGGAATTTTTCTTCAAAGCGAGCCCCCAAGGAGACATCACTTCTCCCTTCCCCTCAATGGCCAAACACCAGCAAAACAACGTCAACTGCCTCCTGGGCCTCCCGGATGACTCACTGGAGAGCTTTCTTGGGGAGGCGTGGGAAGAGATGATGGTTGACAAAAATAACCACAAACATTTGAAGCATCACCGACCGAGCCTCTGTCTGTGGGGTGAACAACAGGGACGAATGGCAAGGTTTCTCCCAGGCAGGGCAGCAACCCTCCTTCCAGCACAAGTGGTCCTCAAACACTCACGTGGGCAGAGACCCAGACGAACGTAGTGAAATTCAATAGCCCCTGTTCCTATGCAGTCAGCCGCTCGTGTTCGATGTGCCCGTTCTTAGTAAATGACGAAGGAAGCACCCGTGTGAGCAGTGATGACTGAACCTCATCAAGCTGATAATTCCCTCCGTGTCTTTTTAAACAGTTACGAAGGGCTTTCCCCACCCTGTACATCATCTTGTTCGAAGAGCACATCAACCAGGACAGAAGGGCGATTTTACAGACGAAGAAAAAGACTCAGGGAGAATCAGTGATTTACCTGCACAGAGCATGATGCAAAGTGGTCCAAAGACCGGCAGCATCGGCGTCACCTGGGAACCTGTTGGACACGTGACTTCTGAACCCCGCCCAGATCTACTAAATCCGAAAGTCTGCCACGGGGCCCAGTGGTCTGTTGTAACAAGCCCTCCAGGTGACACAAGTGCATGTCCAACTTTGAGAACCACTGACCGAGGGTGTGCAGGTAGCAAGTTATAGACCCTGGGTGAGAACCCAAGGATGTCCTTAGGTAATAGTTGTCATCGGACTACTTGAATGTTAGTGAATAAGAGTTTCCTGCTTCTACTTGCTTCATGAAGCCCTGCAAAGACCAGCTCCACCTATAGCTCAGCCTCTCTCCACTCCACTCTCCCTCCCACCGGCCTCCTCCATTCCTTAGACATGCCAAACTCTTTTCTGGCCCCAGGACCTTTGCACTACTGTTTCCACTGCTTGGCACGCCATACCTCCCGGCTGGATTCTTCTCACTTTAAGTGCCGCCACAATGCCTAGCACAAGGTAAACTCTCAGTAAACGCGTATTGAATAAATAAACCACAAACCAGAGGCAACTCAGAAGAAGGAAAAGGCAATTTCCTCCATTCCTGCCTCCACTAAGAATGGCCAATCTAGGCTGTTCTTTGGGGAGGGGAGCATGGAAAGCAGTTAAGAGTTTGAATATCAGGGGTACCTGATGAAAGCTCCCGCATAGGACCTGGTTTCTTTTTTTTTTTTAGTTTTTTTTTTTCAACGTTTATTTATTTTTGGGACAGAGAGAGAGAGACAGAGCATGAACGGGCAAGGGGCAGAGAGAGAGGGAGACACAGAATCGGAAACAGGCTCCAGGCTCTGAGACATCAGCCCAGAGCCCGACGCGGGGCTCGAACTCACGGACCGCGAGATCGTGACCTGGCTGAAGTCGGACGCTTAACCGACTGCGCCACCCAGGCGCCCCAGGACCTGGTTTCTAAAGATAAGCACATTAGTGGATTAAGCTGCAGTGACCACAGATGGGAGGGAAGGGAAGCTGGCTTTAGTTGGGAAAAGAAGAGTGATGGGACCCAGGAAAGGGTGTGGCTTCCCTGAGACTCTCTTCTTAATTATGGCAAAAAAACACAGAACATGAAATCTACCCTCAACATTGTTTTTCACCCTCAACAAATTATTTTTCGTCTTTCGGCTCAGGTCAAGGTCTCAGTTCGTGGGTTTGAGCCCAGCGTTGGGCTCTGTGCTGACAGCTCAGAGCCTGGAGCCCGCTTCCGATTCTGTGTCTCCCTCTCTCTCTGCCCTTCTCCCACTCGCGCTCTGTCTCTCCCTCTCAAAAATGAATAAACTTAAAAAAATTTTTAAATAAATAAATTTTTATTTATTTTAGAGAGAGCGTGAGCAAGCAGGGGAAAGGGGCAGACGGAGACAGAGAGGGAGAGAATCTCAAGCAGGCTTCAGGCTCAGTGCAGAGCCCAATGCAGGGCTCGATCCCACGATTCTGAGATCATGACCTGAGCTGAAATCAAGAGTCAGACACCTAACTGATTGAGCCACCCAGGCGTCCCTACCCTCAACAAATTTTTTTAATGTTTAGTTATATTTGAGAGAGAGTGACGCACAAGTGGAGGAGGGGCAGAGAGAGAGGAAGACAGAATCTGAAGCAGGCTCCAGGCTCCGAGCTGTCAACAAATATCTCTTTGACATCTCGCTTTCAATTCTTTGAATAAATATCCAGAAGGGGGGTTGCTGGGTCATATAGTGGCTCTAGTTGTAGGTGTTTTTTTTTTTTAATGTTCATTTATTTATTTTTTTTTTAATTTTTTTTTCAACGTTTATTTATTTTGGGGACAGAGAGAGACAGAGCATGAACGGGGGAGGGGCAGAGAGAGAGGGAGACACAGAATCGGAAACAGGCTCCAGGCTCTGAGCCATCAGCCCAGCGCCCGACGCAGGGCTCGAACTCACGGACCGCGAGATCGTGACCTGGCTGAAGTCGGACGCTTAACCGACTGCGCCACCCAGGCGCCCCTAATGTTCATTTATTTTTGAGAGAGAGACAGAGTGTGAGTGGGGAGGGACAGAGAGAGAGAAAGAGAATCCGAAGCAGGCTCCAGGCCCCGAGCTGTCAGCACAGAGCCCAACGCGGGACTCGAACTCAAAAACCGCTAGATCATGACCTGAGACGAAGTCGGACACTTAACCGACTGAGCCACCCAGATGTCCCTACTTTTAGTTTTTCGAGGAGCCTCCATACTATTTTCCACAGTGACGACACCATTTCACATTCCCACCCGCAGCACACAAGGCTTCCAATGTCTCCACATCCTTGCCAAATCTTGTTATTTTCTGCTTTTGCTTTTGTTTTTGATAGCAGTCATCCTAATGGACGTGAAGCGGTATCTCCTTGGGGTTTTGATTTGCATTTTCTTTTTTTTTTTTAATTTTTTTTTTTTAACGTTTATTTATTTTTGAGACAGAGAGAGACAGAGCATGAACGGGGGAGGGGCAGAGAGAGAGGGAGACACAGAATCGGAAACAGGCTCCAGGCTCTGAGCCGTCAGCCCAGAGCCCGACGCGGGGCTCGAACTCATGGACCGCGAGATCATGACCTGAGCCGAAGTCGGCCGCTTAACCGACTGAGCCACCCAGGCGCCCCTTGATTTGCATTTTCCTAATGAGTAGGGATGAACACCTTTTCATCGGCCGTTCGCATATCTTCTTTGGAGAAATGTCTGTGCAAGGCCTTTGCCCATGTTTTTTTTTTTTTTTTTTTTAATTTTTTTTTTTCCAACGTTTATTTATTTTTAAGACAGAGAGAGACAGAGCATGAACGGGGGAGGGGCAGAGAGAGAGGGAGACACAGAATCGGAAACAGGCTCCAGGCTCTGAGCCATCAGCCCAGAGCCTGACGCGGGGCTCGAACTCCCGGACCGCGAGATCGTGACCTGGCTGAAGTCGGACGCTTAACCGACTGCGCCACCCAGGCGCCCCTTTGCCCATGTTTTAATTGGGTTTTTGCTTTTTGTGGCCATCCATGGAACCTTCTATCTGGCTCTTGATTCTGCCATTTATAAAGTACTACATGTCAGGTAGTGTGTAAAGCCAGTCACACGCGCAACCTCATTTTATCCTTACGACAACCTTAAAAGGCAGGTACAGTAAGAATCTTCGTTTCACAGACGAGGTTCCAAAGCCCAGAGAGGTGCAGAGATCATGCCTGTGTCTCTCGGCACCTCAGAACTCGGGACTGTCTCCCCGCCGGTGGTGGAGACAGTGTCTTGCTTTCTGATGTGTCTCCTCAAACACCCACAGGCGCCCAGCAGAGAGGGTGGGGAGCTGTTGAAACCCGGTGCTGGCCCCTCCGGGGGGGGGGCGGGGAGGACTGGCCTCTACTGCCCGTCAGTGTTCAAGGGGCAGAGTCATGTTCTTTTACGTGGCTCTTCTTATACCAACCATGAGAAAGGAAAGAGCGCAGTGTGAGAACACAGGCAGAACAGTGGTCCCCCAGAGATGTCCACGTCCTGGTCCCCCAGAACTACTGAATGTTACCTTACGTGGCAAAAGGGTTGCTGCAGATGGGATTAAGGATCTTGGGATGGGGAGATTATTCTGGAATACCTGGCTGGGCCCAATGTAAACACAAGGGTCCTTATAAGAGGGAAGTAGGCGGGTCAGAGAGAGAGAGAGGAGATGTGACAACGGAAACAGAGGTCCGGGTGATGTGATGGCTGGAAAGGAGGCGTGAGCCAAGGAATACGGGCAGTTTCTAGAAGCTGGGAAAGGAAAGGAGACAGATGTCCCTCCTGAGCCTCCACGGGGAGCGCAGTTCTGCCAACACCTTCGTTTGACCCAGTGAGACCCCCTCTGGACTTCTGACCTCCAGAACCGTAACTCAGGAAAAATGATGTTCTTTTAAGAACGTGGTGATTTGTTATAGCAACAATAGGAAGCTATTAGAAAATGGACCAAAAAACCCCAGTAGAATATGGGCAACCCAATAGAAAATGGACAAAATGGGCACTTAACACACAAAGGAAATGCACGGGTGGGTAACCAAATGAAGAGATAGTCAACATCAGTGATTGTTGTGGTTCGCCTGGGCTGCCGCAACAAAATGCCATAGACTGGGTGGCTTAGAATAGAAATCCCCCTTCTAAAAGGGGGCAATAGGAACAAAAAGGGAGGGGGTGATAGATCCCAAGCAAGTCCCAAACCTAGTCTATGGTATTTTGTTTGGCAGCCTAAGCTAAGACATCAGTAACTGAGGAGATGTAAATGAAGGCCCCTGCGATTACATTTTAATTGGAAAAAATGAATACATCTATCAACAACCAGCATGGGAGAGAAAATACGAATCCGGGGAGGGATCTCTCATATGGTGCCGGGGTGGGGCAGCACTTTGATGGGAAGCAATCCAGCATGAATCCTAAATGTTTTGTTTGTTTTTGAGAGAGAGTGCATGAGCAGGAGAGGAGTGGGGGGGGGCGGGGGAACAGAGGATCTGAAGCATGGTGTGGGGCTCGAACTCATGAACCATGAGATCGTGACCTGAGCCGAAGTCAGATGCTCAACCAACTGAGCCACCCAGGTGCCCCACAATCCAGCATTAATTCTAAAGCTTAATAGTTCCACTCGCAGAGCTCTACCAGGTGTAAGACAAGAATGTACGAGACCATTCATAAAAGCACTGTCCACAGTGGCAAAAGGCTGGAAACACTTGAATGGCCGTCAGTGAGGGAGTGGAGAAATAAATCGAGGTATGCTCATAAATGGACTATTACACATCATCAAAATGAATTAACTACAGTGACGGGCAGCAACAAGGATGATACTTACCAACGCAATATTAAATTAAAACAGTGGCTCTGAAAAAAAACTGCACAGGGCAGTATACCCTTTGATAACGTTAGCGACAGCGGAAATAAAATATAGATAGCCTTTAGGAACACATATGAATCCAATTCAACTCCCCAGACGGTGTGGGAATAGAACAAAATGGATGAAACAAGATTGGGCATGATTTGAAAAGCTGGAATCTGGACAATAGGGGCATATGGGTTCACTTTATTAGTCTCCCTAGTTTTGTGTGGGTTTGACATTGCCCATTATACAAAGAAATTTTAAAATAATATAAAGAGGGGCACCTGGGTAGCTCAGTCGGTTAAGCCTCCGACTTGGGCTCAGGTCATGATCTCGCAGTTCATGGGTTCAAGCCCCGCGTCGGGCTCTGTGCTGACAGCTCGGAGCCCGGAGCCTGCTTCAGATTCTGTGTCTCCCTCTTTCTCTGCCCCTCCCCTGCTCACGCTCTGTCTCATTTTCTCTCTCTCTCAAAAAAATAAATAAATAGAACATAAAATTAAATTAAATTAAATTAAATTAGATTAAATTAAAATAAAGAGGGAAGCAGGGAATGATGAACACAGAAATCAGGAGTTAGGGCAAAGGTCTGGAAGAGAACCCTACGATGAAATGGCTGCCTTGGCTTTGTTCTGTGTTGGGTGTTGAGTTCGGGAGCACTGATTACATAACTAACTAAACAGCTAGATTAAAGCAAATCATGCATGGAGCAGTGGAGAAAGAATGAGAGAAGTGGAGGGGAAAAAGCAGGAAGTCAGCCTTGTGAACAGTTCTCAGCCGCCCTAGGTGGATGCGTCCCTCGGGTGTCCTGTTTGCATGGAGGTACTTGCAACTCATGGAGACCTGGCCCCTGGCCCCACCGCTGGCTCTCCTCCTCCTCAGATGCCATTTCTCTGGCCATCTGAGAGTACCCTTTCTGGAAAAGGCCTGGGCAAGGTATCCCACAGCTCTGAGGGGCCGGAGAAGGGCTAGATCCACAGACCGGGATCTCACACAGGTGGTCGGCTTGACCCGGCAGGCTTTCGGACTAAAACGTAGGGGTTCACGTTCATCCCCGGCACATGCTGCCAGCCATCGGGGACCCTGGTGCATTTACCTGGTGGCTAAAAGAAGGCCCCAGGTGTCAGGAGAGCTGCTGAGAGAGTAAGCTAACTGGTCACCCTGGAAAGAAGGAGGGTTGTTCTTCGAAAGAAAATGAACTGAGAGACAGAGACCCCTTTTGTGCGTGCGTGTGTGTGTGTGTGTGTGTGTGTGTGTGTGTGTTGTGAGTGTTCCCTCCGGGCCAGTTCTTTCAGTAACGCCTAAATTCCTCAGAGTCAAGAAATGCTTTTTCTGTCCCCTTTTGCAACCTTAATGAGCTCTCGGGAGACAACAATTTACCTCCTTCCTGCCCAGGCCCCAGCTCTTCCGGCTCTTCTCAAAGTTCGGTCCCCAGACACACCTGACTGGCAGCATCAGTATCCCGGGGAAACACATTTAAAAAGCCGCTGCCCCTGATTTCCTGAATCAGAAATTCTTCGGGTGGCGCCAGGGGGATCTGTGTTTTAACAAGCCCTCTAGGGCACTCTGATGGGAGGGAAGGGGAGGGAAAGGAAGGGGAGGGGAGGGGATGGAGGGGAGGGGAGGGAAGGGGAAGAGAGGGGAAGGAGGGGAGGGGAGGGGAAGGAGGGGAGGGGAGGGGAAGGAGGGGAGGGGAGGGGAGGGGAGGGGAGGGGAGGGGAGGGGAGGGGAGGGAAGGACGGTGGGGAGGGAAGGAGAGGGGAGGGAGGGGAAGGAGGGGAGGGAAGGGGAGGGAGGGGAGGGAGGGGAGGGAAGGAAGGGGGGAGGGAAGGGGAGGGAGGGGAGGGAGGGGAGGGAAGGGGAGGGAGGGGAGGGGAGAGAGGGGAGGGAACAAGGGGGGAGGGAAGGGGAGGGGGGAGAGGGAGGGGAGGGGAAGGGAGGGGAGGGAGGGGAAGGGAGGGGAGGGGAGGGGAGGGAGGGGAAGGGAGGGGAGGGGAGGGGAGGGAGGGGAAGGGAGGGGAGGGAAGGGGAGGGAGGGGAAGGGAGGGGAGGGAAGGAAAGGGGGGGAGGGAAGGAGAGGGGAGGGAGGGGGAGGGAGGGGAGGGAAGGGGAGGGAAGGGGAGGGAGGTGAAGGGAGGGAGGGGCGGGGAGGGAAGAAATCCCGAGGAGCTCCTCCAATGTGTCTTCCAACTGCAGACTTACCTGTGTCCTTCGCCTTCCTTTCCCCAAATCGTGCCAGAGTCTACCTGATTCTCATCTGAGTCCAGCCACATTCTGGGTCACCTCCCACCCACCTCCCCAGGGGCCTCAGGGCGCCCAGCCTCCTGCCTCGTGTTCCTACCTACATCCTCTCCTCACATTCAAAGACAAACAGCAACTACATGGCAACAACATTTTCACACAAAAATGCTTAAGATATACATTGAGCATCTATATTCTCAAAAGCAGTGGGGACTTGGTTTTGAATTCCCAATCTTCAGTTCCTACCAAGGAGGCATTGGGCAAATTCTTATTTCTCCTAAACTTCAGCTTCTCTTTAAAAAGGGGCATCGGGGTGCCTGGGTGGCTCACTCGGTTAAGCGTCCGACTTCAGCTCAGGTCACGATTTCACGGTCCGTGAGTTCGAGCCCCGTGTCGGGCTTTGGCTGATGGCTCAGAGCCTGGAGCCTGCTTCCGATTCTGTGTCTCCCTCTCTCTCTGTCCCTCCCCCGTTCATGCTCTGTCTCTCTCTGTCCCAAAAATAAATTAAAAAAGTAAAATAAAATAAAATAAAATAAAATAAATAAAAGTTAAAAAAAATTAAAAAAAATAAATAAATAAAAATAAAAAGGGGCATCATGGGGAGCCTGGGTGGCTCAGTCGGTTAAGCCTCCGACTTTGGCTCAGGTCATGATCTCAAGGTTCATAGGTTCGGGCCCCATGTCTGGCTCTATGCTGACAGCCTGGAGCCTGCTTTGAGTTCTGTGTCTCTCCTCTCTCTGTCCTTCCCCTGCTCACACTCTGTCTCTCTCTCTCAAAAATAAATAAACATTAAAAATTTTTTTTACAAAAAGGAGGCATCATAACACTTTTTGCAGGATTATTAAAAAATGATAAATATAATCAATGTAAAACCTACTGCAGCAATAAAAGATTGCACTGTTTGATCCATACATTAGATATTTTGATTTAAAGATTTATGCAATCCGAATGATCTTCAAATTCCATTAGGCGTCTTATACTTCAAGTTCTCACAACATGAGTAGAAACTGAAATGAATGTTCAAAGAGAAATCATGATGTGAATTCCTTAATTCCAGGCTTGAAGATGACAAAACACCAGTGCTTCTGATGTTATAAAAAATTACTTGCTTAGGAGCACCTGGGTGGCTCAGTCGGCTTAGCGTCTGACTCTTAGTTTCAGCTCAGGTCATGGTCTCACGGTTTCGTGGGTTCGAGCCCTGCATGGGGCTCTGCACTGGCCCCACTGAGCCTGCTTGGGATTCTCTCTCTCTCTCCCTCTCTCTGCCCCTCCCCACTCCTGCTGTCTCTCTCTCAAAATAAATAAACTTAAAAAAAATTACTTGCTAAAAGAGAATGACGAAAGGATAAATTCCAGGATTTTCTCTTAGTAAAGTGATCTATCTCCCTTTAAAAAAACAAACAACAGGGGGGCACCTGGGTGGTTCAGTCGATTAAGTGTCTGACTTTGGCCCAGGTCATGATCTCGAAGCCTGTGAGTTCGAGCCCTGCATCGGGCTCTGTGCTGACAGCCCCCTTTCTCACAAAGGGGGTGCTCTGCATCGAAAGGTGTTGGGAGGTGGGCTACTGGTACCATTAGTTAATTTAAAAGTGAATTAGGCATTTTCTAATGAATCAGCCTGGAACCTGCTTCCTATTCTGTGTCTCCCTGTCTCTCTGCCCCTCCCCCACTCGCACTCTGTGTCTCTCAAAAATAAATAAACATTAAAAAATTTTTTTAAATAAAAAGAAGGGGTGCCTGGGTGGCTCAGTCGGTTAAGCGCCCAACTTTGGCTCAGGTCATGATCTCGCAGTCAGTGAGTTCGAGTCCCGCATCAGGCTCTGTGCTGACGGCTCAGAGCCTGGAGCCTGCTTCCTATTCTGTGTCTCCCTCTCTCTCTGCTCCTCCCCCACTCACACTCTGTCTCTCAAAGATGAATAAATGTTTTTTAAAAATGCATTTAAAAAATAAATGAAAATTAAAAAATAAAAATAAATAAAAAATAAAAATCACCACCACCACAAAAATAGCAGTCCCATTCACAAGTTTCTTGAAAGCACAATCTCCTTAATTCTCTGCAAACTGATTTCCGGAGGCTCGTCAGTAGCTTCCCTGTCAATAAACGCAACCTCCGTTTTAGTGCTCTTTGTGGTTCGTTCAATCATTTTATCGAGCGCCTGCCATGGAGTGAGTTCCTGTCACTAGGCTAACACATTGGAGGTGGCCATGTGTGGTTTTGGGTTTTTTTCTCATTCAACAAGTATTTTCTGAGCTCCTCCCGTGTGCCAGGCACTGTGCTCTGTGGGCACCGGGGGACACCCTGGCCTGGAGGTGAGCCTAGGTCGTTACAGCTACCTCTGGCGCAGACAGTGAGACCCGAAAAACACGCAACATGGACACCTAACTTCAGCCCGTGGGAGGCAAGGGAATCTCAGAGGCCATCCCCGAGGAAGCGACATCCAAGTTTAGTCTAAAGGATAAGAAGGGACGATGAAGAAGGAATCTCTGGGTGGAACAGCACAGGCCAATGAACAGTAGAAACATGGTACAAGCTATGCTGTGGTGGTCACAGGGAATTCGAGTCACACAGAGGAGGGCACGGGGGTGTTCAAGGGAGGTGACGCCTTACCTGGATCTTCAAGGATGATGAGGCGTCTCTTAAGGAGGCGAAGGATGTCCTGGAAAGACCACGCTGCGTGTGCAAAGGTACAAAGTATGGCATCTTGGGAGAGGTGTAAGGGAGTACGAGATGATGGCTGAAGGGTAGGGCATGAGGACAGTGCAGCACCTGGGGGACACGAATGCCATAGTAAGTAGTTTGGACTGAAAGTGATAGGAATTGCTGAAAAGAGGAGAGAGAGAGAGTGAGACACAGAGAGTTAGTTCCCTTTTATAGTGATGGCTCCAGCTGCTACATGGAAGACACATTAGGAGAGTAACACCGGAGTGGGGGAGACAAGTTAGAAAGAAGACTATTGTGGGGCGCCTGGGTGGCTCAGTCGGTTAAGCGTTCGACTTCGGCTCAGGTCACGATCTCGCGTTATGTGAGTTCGAGCCCCGCGTTGGGCTCTGTGCTGACTGCCCAGAGCCTGGAGCCTGTTTCGGATTCTGTGTCTCCCTCTCTCTCTGACCCTCCCCCATTCATGCTCTGTCTCTCTCTGTCTCAAAAATAAATAAACGTTAAAAAAAAAATTAAAAAAAAAAAAAAGAAAGAAGACTATTGTAATCCAATGATTAGGGTGAAAAATGACAGGTCCTCAACAAGGCAGTGGCTGTAGGATGTCAAATGTAAACAGCTGATTCACTGATATAAAGGAATATTAACGACACGGGCTCTAGAGTCAGACCGCCCGAGGTGTGAATCCCAGTCCTGTCCCTCCCTATCTGTGAGCAAGTCACTTAACCTCTCGAGGATCCCATTGCCTCACCTGTGAAATCAGGACAATGATAAAGACCTCCGTTGTTGAAAGGGTGACATAGCATAATATCCACGAGGAACACAGCCTGAGGCAGCACTCGGTGAATGTGCACAAATGACAGTCACCGTCCTTAGCACCATTAACTGCACTTGGTTGACCAGATGTAGATCCTGAGAGAGACCAGAGACCGCAGTGACTCCAGGGTCTCTGGCTGGCCACAACTAACAGAAAGCAGAGAGAGGAGAAGGCAGGTGGGGAAGGAGGCCCGGGAGAGGATGCGCTCATTTGTTGAGAAGGAAGTGCCCACCGTTGGAAGAGATAATCCTCCAGTCTTTCGCACCCTGGATCTTGCTGTGTGTGCCAAGAGGGCAAGACCCTGACCACTTGTTACCTGGGCCACTTCTCAGTGTTGTCTTTGTGGCGAGCAACCTTGAAAGATGAGGTCGTGTCTCCCTCTAGGCTTGCTTCCTGCTTCCTGCATGAGCGATGGATTCCCAAGCTCGATTCCCAAGTTCCCCCGTGATGCAAACCCACTGCTTGCGGAGCATCCCTCTGAGCCCATCGTGCTGCCCCATGGGAACTCAGAGGCAAGGGAAATTGATGCAAATATGCAGTTTCTCATGCTGTGTGCGCCTGAGTAATAAAGTCCTGTGTCTCTGACCCCGGAGTCTCGTGTCTTCTGCCAGCATCGATGAATCAGTAACAGGTTAACTTATTAGCTTATGAGTTGGAAAGAGAGACCTGGGGACATCAGTGTGCGCACGGCAGGTAAAGCCATGAGTATAGATAACATTGCCTGGGAAGAGGTCTGGGGCATAGTCTGGGTAACACCAACAAGGAAAGGATGAAAGTAAGAAAAGGAGCTCCCAGATGACCTCAAGAAAGAAATCTAGAGGGGAGTAATGCCTTACAAGCCAAGGGAGTAGAGTTTCAATCAAAACAAAATAGGAAACAGGAAGACACGCTGCTTAAAAATCAAGACTGAAAGCAACCACTGAACTCAGCAACTAGGTGACTGGCAGAGACATTTCAATGACATAGGGTGGCCAGAAGCCGCCCCCCCCCCCGCCCACTCCAGAAGAGGAGAGAATGGAGGTAAACATCTTAAATAAATGTCTCCAAAAAGCTTAGCTGAAAAGGAAAGAGAAAGGTGGAGCATTGGTGACTGGAGGGGATGCAGGCAAATGAAAGTTTTCCCTGTAAACAGATGGGAGAGATCTGAGCAGATTATACACGAAAGAGAACAAACAAGTCAGGAAAGAGGGAAAAGTGGAGTAAAAAACAAAAACAAAAACAAAAAACAAAACTCAGAGTAAGGAAAGATGGAATCAGGTCTCTGCAGAAGAGGAAAAGGATGACATTCAGATCCCAAGTGAGGGACTGGCCGGGACCCTCTTCCACTGAGGTGGCATTTGCCCCAACCACACGCCCAACCTGCCCACTCAGATTGTGGTTTGCCTGCAGGTGCGTGGAGCCCCTGGTCCCTAGGGAGGGGCCTGGTCAGCAAGTTTCCCTGCTGGTCACCATGCCTGGCAGTCCTCCAGGCCAGAGATGACAGGCACCAGAGTGTTTCCCAGCCTGGGTTATTTGGAGATGCCATCAGTCTACTCCCCACACAAAGGGTCCAGGCAAGTTTGGAAGGTGTTGGGTAAGGCCTGTGAAGCCAGCCTCCAGGAAGACTGAGTGTTCCCTGCCAGTAGAGATGGGCATTTGGGAGTGGGGCATCCGAAGGGAAAAGAAAGCCTTCTGGGGGAGACACAAGGGCTCATCCTCCGGGTCCTCGGGGTTGGCGGAGAAAACACCCATGGGAAGACCCCAGTGCCGCTCGCAGAGTAGGGAAAGGAACTGTCCTTTGCAGAACACCTGCACTCTGCTTGGAGATTCTGCGGCCCCTCCTCCTACCCTCCCAATTCTTGACACAGTGTTCTTATCCCCACATGACAGAGGAAGGAGCTGAGGGCTTGCCTGATGCTCAGCGCGCAGTGCGTGCCGGGGTCCAGCTGTCTGTGACTTGGGAACTGCTCTCCTGTCCCCGTGGCCCCCACTGTCCTTCGCACTAAAGCGTCAGCCAGGGCCTGGGTCAGGGGCAAGCGCACACAACGTTAGCACTCCTGCAGCCCTGCGGACGACACGGGGGCAGCCACCACCGCCTACGAGCATGCTCTGTGCCAGGGAAGGTGCCCCAAGTGCCTTAGCCTTCTCTCCCGCAGGGCCCTGGTTGGCTTCCCAAGCACCATCAGACCTCACGGGGGTCTGATCCCTTAGGGGCTAGACCTGGCAGAGGGAGGGGGCCAGCAGGACTGGGTAGTTGTTGGCCCTACATGCAGGCATGCCTCTGCTTTTTTGCACGGGGTGACCCGGAAGAACCTCGCCCAGAGGTGTGAGAGCAAGAACATGAGGAGACAACGGTTCTTTACATCTTGATGGTCCGGAGCCTTTAAGGGACTGACGGAAGCAGCCAGAGGGGCTCTCTCCATAAAAAGGCACGCCCACGACACACAACCTTGGACACAGTTTACGCCTCGGAGCGCCAACCACCGCCACCCCCACCCGGCCCTCCCCCGGCGCCCCCTCCGCAGGCCAGGTGTCAAAGGAGCCTAGGGGCTGGCTAAAAAATGCAGATCCCCCGGCCGCACCGCGGAGACTCTCATTCAGTGGGTCTGGGGCCAGGCCCGGGAGCCTGCGTTTTTAACCAGCACCTCAGATGACTTCGGCACCGACGCGTCGCAGAGCCCACTTTGAGAAACCCGACTCTGGGGCTGAGACACCCCCCCCGCCCCGCCCCGCCCCCGCCATGTTCCAAAGTTTCCCCATCTCGTCGGGCGCACGGACCGCTTCCCCTCACCTCCCGCGGGCCTCGCCCTCGTGCGCGGTCGTGGAAGCGTCTGGGAAACCCGGCGGGGGCCCAGAGCGAGGGTCCTTGGGGCCTGCTCGCCCCGGGCGCCAGCGCGCCACGGCCCCGGGAGGCGCCGCGCGGTGGCCGGCAGGGGGCGCGGTACCGATGACGGCGCCGGAGGGGTGTCCGGCGGCCCCAGCCCGGAGCCGAGGGGCGGGAGGGAGATGGGAGGGGAGCGCAGGGGAGCGGGGGAAGGGAGGCGGGAGGCGGGAGGCGCGCGGCGGCGCGGAGCCGGGCGCGGGCGCAGGGGCGGGAGCGGGAGCCGGAGCCCGAGCCGGGGGCGGGGCCGGCCGGGGCGGGGCCGGCGGGAGGGCGGGGCGGGCGGCGAGCGCCCGGGGAGCGCGCCCGGGGAGCGCGGAGGGAGGAGCGAGGGGAGCGCGGGCAGCCGCTCGCCCCCGCCCCCGCGCGCCCCGCGCGCAACAGTTCCCCCAAAGTTGCCGCGCGGGAGGCGGGCGCGCCCGGGCGGCCGAGGGGCGGGCGGGCGGGCCGGGGACGCGGACCGTCGCCGGCCGGGCGCGGGCAAGTGCCGGCGGGCGGCGGCGGCATGGGCACCCGGCAGACCAAGGGCAGCCTGGCGGAGAGAGCCAGCCCCGGCGCGGCGCCCGTCCCCCGCCGCGAGCGGCCCGACTTCTGGGCGTCGCTGCTGCTGCGCGCCGGGGACAAGGCGGGGCGCGCGGGCGCCGGCGCGGGGCTGCCCCCGTATCACCGGCGCGTCGGCATGGTCCAGGAGCTGCTGCGGATGGTGCGCCAGGGCCGGCGGGAGGAGGCGGGGACGCTGCTGCAGCACCTGCGCCAGGTGAGCGCGGGCAGGGGGCGCGGGGGGCGCGCCGGCCCCGGGAGCGCCCCGCCCCTTGCCGAGCAGGCCCGGAGCGCCGAGGACACCGCCCAGGGCCCCCCTCTCGCGGGGATGGAGCCGGTCTGGCAGCAGGTGCCTCGGCGCTCCCGCTGAATTTGAGGCCTCGCGGGGCGGGGCGGGGCGGGGGAAGGCTGGCCCAGTGAGGCCCGGCCGAGGGGGACCTGTTGGAATAACGTCCCCGTTTCTCTCCTCCACGGGCAGAGAGGGAGGCAGGTCCCAAGGATGGTCGGTGGGAGCGGGTGCGGGGACGGATGCCTGGTCTGCGCCAAGGCGCTTTCCTTCCTCTCTACCCGCTGGCCGTCACCAGGGGTCCTCAAGGAATGCGCAGTTGTCAGTTATCCCCTTCGGGAGTCCAAGGGCGCAGCCCTGGGACTGGTGAGGCGCCGGCCCCCAGGTCATTTGGCCACCGGGAGGCATCCTGGATTACGGGTGAGGTGGGAGACAGCGTTGATCTCCCCTGGCTTACTTTGACAGGTGCTCAGCCAGGAGTCCCTGCTGAACAGTAGAGAGAAAGGAGAGGGGGGCTGGCTTGGTTTCCCGTGTGAGTAACCTGGTGCAGGAACTTCAGGAGGCGGCCAGTACTCTGCCTTCAGCCTGTTCCTGTCCCTGCCCCATTGGTTGGGGACTGACTTTGCAGATCTGGCCAGGCCCCTTTGCTTTGGGGCTGTCCTGGGCGGCCACTGTCATCCACCTCTCTGGCTTGTTTTCCACCTGCTTTCTTGTGAGGGAGGGGGGCCCCCCTGTTCCATGGATTTTGGTGAGTGAGTGAGAGAGAGGCAGGAGTGTATACGTCCCCCATCACCAAGTTGGCTTGGACCAGCTTTGGGGGGTGGGGGTGGGTGACAGAGTCCAGGCCCCGAGGTATTCTCCATCGGTGGTGGGGTCCAGTGCGGATCAGGGAGCAGGAGACCTCAGGTGGCCTTTCTGAAGTTTTTCCATCACTAATGAAAGAGGGTGTAGGAGTGCCTTCCTTCTAGGAGCTTTCAAAATCGAATGAGACGCACGTCCCTTGTGGATTTTATACCCCCCACCCCCACCCCGCCACACACACCTTTTATATCTGGTTTACCCTGGAGTATGTTCCCAAGATGTGCACTGCACAGGGAGAAGAAAGCAGAGGCTTGGGGACTTGGGGAGACTCGGAGCTTCTGCTCTTGCCTTAACTTTTCCAAACAGCATCCAGAATGATGCCTGAGATAGCTCCGGATCTCTAGGTTTCCTCTCTGGATTGAGTCATTAGGGAAAGATGACATTACGCGCAGCGTAACTTCGGCAGTGTGTGTTTCTGTCCTCCGAAAATTGGAAACCAGCGTATGGCCTCTGTGGAAGCTCGTTCGCTTCCAAACAGAATAATGGATTTTCCAGACCTTCGTAGCCCATTCGCACACCAGACAGTAAGAAGGTTCTGCTGACCACAGGCTATTCCCCCAGCATTGGGGTGGGTGCTTCAGGGGGTCCAGAAAGAAGAGGGGAGAGGGCTGACAGGCGGGAGTCGAGACAAGCCCCTGCTTAGAAGGTAAAAGAACCAAGTAAAGCCAGCATTCTCGAGGGCCGTTCGGGTAGGGCCCGGCAGGAGTTGGCAGACATCTTGGGCTCCTCCAGTCCCCCTGAAACGGACTGTGATTCCACCTCCTGAAGCTGAACTTCTCCCTGGTTTTTGGAGAGTCACAGGGTTCTTGAGACAGGGAGCATTTCCTGAGACACGTTGGTCTTGTGTGTGGCCTGACACACTTCTTCGTGGCAGGATTGACAGGGCTGATGGGGGCCAGGACGGGGTCAATCAGACTTGCCCCTTTTCTGTGACAGCACCAGAATAACTTGCCTCCCAGCTTGCGTGGGCCAGGCTCCCTTGACCTCTGGCTTGTGGCTGAGGTCTGCAGGTCTCTCCCGAGCCAGTGATGGGCTTGCCCTAGGGGCCTGGAGCGCTGCCCCGTCGCCTGGAACGCGTACAGATCAGGGCTCCTCCAAGAGTTGGCCACGGGCCCTGGGCAGTGCGAGAGGGGAGCACGCCAGGTGGCCAGATGTCAGAGAGGTGGTGTTCTAGGATCCTGAGGCTGGTTAGAGGAATTTTGAGCTGGATCTGTGCTGTGCACCTACGTGGCTCTTTCTCCCGAGTTGTGTTTTCCTTCCCAGTTTGCTCCTCTCGTCTGGAGGTAGTGATGTGCAGAAAGGGAATGAGCAGTCACTGAGAGATAGGGAAACACCCAGGGCCTCACCAGGGGGCGGACCAGGTGAGCCTCTCTAGGAACACAGTGGGCCCAGACAGGTGAGTGCCGTGCTCAGAGTGCTGCATCTTGCTGGTGTGTGGACCCAGACCCCCAGGGCAGGGGTAGATGAATAGGAAAGGTAGGAAGCAACAGTAGCCAGGGCAGTAACAGCGCTGGGTTACTTATTGTGCGTGGTGCATTCTCCTGTGCTTGGAAACGTGTTTGGCTGCCGGGTTTGGGAATGCCCTGAGCGCTAGGGTCGGAGGGGGCTTAGCCTCCTGTCCTTGAGCATCTCGAGCCCCGGAAGAGCTCCGGACGCTCTTCCCAGACTAATGCACCAGACGTGCAATCTTGTGAGAATTCCCGAGGGTTCACAGACCCCAAGTTCAAGATTTGCTCCAGTCTGGTAACCGCCCCCTACCCCCCACCCCCCCACCCCCGCCACCACCACCACCACCACCACCACCACCACGTGACTTGCTACAGGCTCAGGAATGCTGTTTCCATTCCTCAGGACCTCGCGTGGCAGTTTGTGGTGGCCGTTGGTGTCATTTCTTCTGAATGCCCCTCGTTCGCCGCTAAGATTTGCAGGGTAGTTTCCCTGATTGGAGACTTTCCCGCTAGTCCGTGCTTGGCACCTGTTGGAGAGGCGTCAGGAGGCTTTGCTTAATGGTCATGATCGTGAGCCGTGGCCCCTGGGGCTCAGGCAGGGTGCCTGAGTGGACCTGTTTCTTGAGGAGCAGTGTAATCGTGAGGGGAGCCTGGGGCCAAGGTTCAGCTCTGGCAGCTTGCCTTCCAGTCCTTAATCTGCTTTGACCTTGGACCCAGCAGATAACAGCTCTCTGAGCTGTATTTCCTCATTTCCCAAAGAGTTATCTGGGGTCCTGAGCAGAGCAAACGCTACAAAGTATGTGGAATTGAGTCAGCTCTGCACGTTCTCACGGGCAGTGATAAGACACGAGAGAATCTGCCCAACTTTGGGTCTGGCCAGGCTACGGGCAGCGTCTTGGTATCCTTTCTCAGGCCAGGCCCAAAGAGCTTTTGGGTCTTGTCTACCTGGCCAGGGCTCAGCCTGGACCAAAAAAGCTCCCTGCAAGTTCAGAAGCAGTGGGGGATGCGAGACTCATGGGGACAAAAGAAGAAGCCACCTATAGATAGAGGAGGCCATTCCTTTCCCCACCGCTGAATTCCAATCCTGCAGGATGTCTCCATTCTTTCCCCACGTGCCTCTCCTTAAGTCTTGGGCTCAGGCTTGCCATCTTTAAGGAGCCCTGGGGAAGAAGTACTTTTAGGCATAGAGAGAGGGCAAATGCAGCCTCTCCGAGTCCCACAGATGCAGACTGGCTCGTCGGCCGGCTTCGTGGAGCACCAGAATAAGGGGTCAGTTTCCCTAGGAGATGCCAGGCTGCAGTGGCCCACGTCCTCCTGTTCACCAGCCTCCCCGCTCTCTCATAAAGAGAATCCGACCGGATCAGTTCATTGCCACTCAGTATGGCGCAGCCCTACTGGGCAAAGCTGTTCCAGGGCTAGCCTGTCCAGCCCCATTCAGGGGTGTGGCTTCGCCATGAGCGCTGGATTCAGTCTGCTGTGGCCAGAGTGGCAGGGCTGACTTCCCTCTGTACCTGGGAGTATGAGCCATGTCAGCTAATGCAAAAAAAAAAAAAAAAAAAAAAAAAAAAAAGAACAACTCCCCTCCCCCTGCCCGGGGCCAAGGGTAACTTGCTTCCTAGGGGGACTGAATAGGAGACAAGCATTTAGAGGCTCCCTGGGGTCCTGGATACTGGGCAGGTGCTTCCTGGCTGGAGTCAGAAAGATGAAGAAAATAGCCTTGAAGGTCACCTTTTTCTTCTGACACCCCACCCGAGAAAATCTCTTTAGGTGAGCAGGTTGGAGGACACCGAACACGGAGGTCTCCCACCCTTGGCCTTGATCTTATTCTTCCCTGACTTGAAATGCATTTCCTTGTGTCCAATGAACGCTTCTTGCCTTTCCAAGGCCGCCCTCCGTGTCTGCCCTTGGCTCTGAGATTCACTTGCCTTTTCGGTCCTACCACAGTGGGTAGCGTTTAATCATCCGTACGCAGTTTCTCACCTGACATAGATTTTGTTTGTCAGACTAAGTCATATGCTTCCCAAGCGTGGAGACCCCACCATCTCCCCCGCCCCGCCCCCGTTGTCCCTGGCATGGTACTGAACACCCACAGGCCTATGACATTCTTCAGTAAGTCTGTGCACTGTGAAGATGTGCGTCCACATGTCACCACTGTCACGGTGTGTCCTCAGAAGGCTCGTGAATCCCCAGCCACAGCTGTGCATCTGGGGGCTTATTTATGAGAAGCATTAGTATGACCGTGAGATCTGACATGTTTGCTCTCTGTGTCATTGGATGCCTGGGAGCAGTGTCCTCGGGGCTTGGCTGTTCCTGGCGGCCTGCCAGGTGGTGGTGTTCTTGGAGAGAGGAGTGGCCCGCTGCCCGGCCTCCGTGGGCACCTTGGGGATCCCATCCTGCAGGTGCAGTCTGGAGCCTCTGCCGAGGTGGCCGCGAGGGGGGTGGGGGGTGGGGGCCGAGCCTGAAGGGAGAGCCTGGCCGCCACATTCCCGATCGGCTGCTTGTGCTGAATCATGTTCGTTTCACCCACAAAGAGAAACCTTCCTTTTTTAAAATCCACCGCTCTCTGACTGGGCTGGGCACAGGCATTTCCAGTAATAAAGGTGTGGAAGGAATCCCATGCCGGGGCCTGCTTTGCTGGTTTGCAAGGCCAGGGACGCGGTAGCCTCTGTATGGGCAGCCATGACCGCGGGGCTCGGGCCTGGGCCGGCTGTCCCGACTTCACATCTGGTGGGCTGGGGGCCTTCTTTCTGGAACACATGCCCACCTCCTCAGAGATGACCAGGATCTGCTTTGCTGTTTGTCTTCAGAGCTCCTGAAATACCCTGGGGTCCACGTATGGACACCCCTCCTTGGTGACCTGGGACACCCCCTGCCCCTTCCCCCAATGTCATTTCATTTCCGTGTGTGCTTCTCTTGGGCAGAGGCCATAGATCATGTACTGGGCACAGTGGGTTTTCAAGAGATCCTTGTCGAATGGATTTTAAACTTCTTCTCGGGCACACTTCCCCGAGACCACTGCTCCTCTTTCTCAGCAACCAGCGTGGTCTGGCTCAGACTTCTGGAGTGTTTCCACCCCAAGCACGGAGCCAGGTTATCCTTCCAGTAACCTGCAGAGTTGGTATTGTCCCCGCTCCCCGTTCTCTGGGTGCCAGCAGCTCCTGTGCACCCTGCACGCCCCCTGCAGGTGAGAGCCACCTGGCACAAGGGTCACCCAGGTGACCAGGGTCTTTTCTCTGGCTTCCCCACCTGGATGCTCAAGGGGTGGGGTCGACATCCCCACTTTAAGGAGGGGATCTCCGCCTGCCATTTCTCCCGCCCTTCCCCTCCAAGAGCAGCGCCGTGGGTGACCCTCAAGCAAAATCACACACACACACACACACACACACACACAGCCGCGTCCTGCACGAGCAGCCTGTTCTGATGAGGACGGTGACCTTGGAACACTCGGGGGGGGGGGGTGGGGGTAGTGTGGGCTCGCCACAGTGCCTCTTCTCCCCACCCCACCCACCAGCCCTGAGCAGGGCCCACGTGGCTCTCCGGGAGCATTTCCCAGCTTTTTTTTTTTTTTTTTTTAACTTTTATTAGCTCAAACTCCTGGCTGCCACAACCATATGGAGTTCTGCTGACGGCTGCTGCTCAAAGGCATGTGGCATTTTGATGTTTCTAACTTCATCTTCACCAGCGTAGATGCAGGGGTCCGGCTGGGAGTGGGGGGTGTCTGTTGCCTGGTAGAGAGGTGGCCTCCTCCAGGCTGCCCCCCACCCCTGCTCAGCCCTGCATGCCCATAACTAGTTTTCTGCTTCTCTCTGCATTTACACGTTTCTCTCTATGTCCCTTCCTTTCCTCGGAAGGGTTGGGGGGGGGGGGGGGGGGGGGGAGAAGCAAACGCTTTGCCTCTTATTAGTCGGCCTGCTTTTGGTCAACTTCCCTCTGCGGCACACCCCAGCCTCCATGGAGGAAGGGGTCCAGCTCATTTCAGTCACCTGCTTGGTGGGCCGGTGCCTTGGGCCGGAGAGTGGTCATTGGAGACACCCCTCCTGTCTGCACGTTGCTTTCCAGTCCACAAAGCGTTCTCCCTCGTTTCTTTTGCTCCTTAAATAGTCTTGGGAGGTTGGCAGGATATTGCTTACAGTGAAAAAAAAAAAAAAATGGCGGGGGGGGTTTAATATTATGAAAGCACTGTATAATCATTGTAGTAAAATATGAAAAGGCAGATGAGCAAAAATAAGACAGCAGGAATGAATTCCTCTATTTCACAGTCGAGTGCCTGTTCTTCGAGGCACTCTTCTAGGCGCTGGAGAGGCAGGAGGCAGGCAGAAAGGAAAAGCGGTACTCGTAATTGTTTCCCTGCCGCCTGGAGGGTTTGTGAGGACCCAAGAGGCGGGCGCTGAGCATTGGCCCAGAGAAAAGGGCTCCGCGGAGGTGGCTCCCTTCGCTGGCAACCGGGAGCCCTGGTTCCGGTCCCAGCTCAGACCGTACTGGGTGCCCAGCTCCTTCCCTTCTCTGGCCTCGGTTTCCCCATCTACAAAGTGAAGGGGCGGTGTATGGTTGAAATGACCACTGAGGCTCTCTGCCATCGCTCAGGTTCCCCCAGGCTCCAGTCCCCAGCCAGTGGAAGAGCCGGGGACACGGGGAGGGGCTTCTGGAGGGAAACAGCCCCCTGGGGCTCTGGGGTTGACCCCTGCACAGCCCTCACACTGGCCACTGCAGAGGCCAGCCTGTCACGCACGCAGCAGCCCTTGCCGACCTACCCTTCCTCTGACGGAGGAGGGTGGTAGTCACACAGTGTCAAGGGCAGAAGCCGGGGCAGCGGACTTGCACACCGTCCTGTAGGCTGCGATTCGCGAGCAAAGACCCGTGTTCAGAGAGGCCTGCGTTGTCTTGTGAGCCCTTCACCCAGGGTGTCACGAAGGACAGTGAGGCCTGTCTCCAGGCTTAGCCAGGCCCTGCGGGGACCTGCAGCCTGTGGAACTCCCTCAGACTCCCTCTCTTCCCCCTCTGCTCCCAGGAGGTCGCCTGGGCCCCTCTCACATCCACCTCTCTCCTCTCTCTCCCGCAGGGCAGGCCTAGCTCAGTGTTCATGATTCCGCTCCTTGGTGCCTCTCTCCTGCCCACAGAGACCCAGTCTCCCAGCCTGCGCAGAGCGGGGGTGGGGTAGGGGCCTTGTCCTCTCTGGCAAGCCCCCCCCCCCCACCCCTGCCCAGCCAAGCACCTGCTGCTACCCGGCCTCACTAGTACGTGGTTCTTTCATTCCGCAGACACTCCTGGCACCTGTGGGGTGGGGTGGGGTGGGGTGGGTGGCCCCTGGAAGGAGTGGGCAAAGCAGGGTCCGCCCCGGTGCTTGTTTTTAGCGGAATCAGAGGAGCCGCTGGTTCTGTAGACAGGCGGTGAGTGAGTGTAGGGCCAGCCGTAGCGGGTCACATTCCCGCTCTGCCATTGACTCCGGCCACAGACGCAGAGAGGTTGGGCTGGGCAGAGAGCCAGGGAAGTGGCCGTAGGGGATGGCGGGGGGTGGGGGTGGGGGTGGCATTCGCAGGTGCAGGGCACGCGGCACAGGCTAGCTGCTTTGCAAACTCCTTTTCCCCCACAGGGCTTCTGGGTGGACACAGGCGCTGAGCCTGGAGGCTGCAGGAAGCCAACCTCCCTCTCCTCCTCCCCTGCCCCTCTCCTCCTCCCAGCAGCCCTGGTGCTTGGGTCTGGCCCTCTCCGGTGCATACCTCCCTCCAGGCCCTTAGCCTAGGCTCCCCAAGAGCATCCCAGTGCCTCGCTGGGAGCTCCGACTCTCTTTTTCCCCTCCAGGGACCCCCCCCCCCGTCCACACACAGCTGCTTCCCCCCCCCCCCCAGAGCCACCGGCTGCCCAAGGAGGCTTGCAGGACACCCCTCTCCCACTGAGGGCCACCAGGCAGGGGTGCGACCCCCGGGGGAGACTGGAAGCCCTCCCCACCCAAGCATGGCAACCACCTGCAGGGAGCCGGGGACTCGTACCCCGCGAAGCAGCAGTCTGTGACCACCCGCCCTCCCCACCCCTCCTCCACAGCCCCTGCTGCCCTTAGTTCTGTCCATGCAGCCACCGCCTCCGGATGCTTTGGGCTCAGGCCCCACATGGAGAGCCGGGAGTGGGGCAGGATTCCCTCCCACGGTGCTGGGGGCAGACAGAGACCGGGAGAGTCCACCCCCGTCCCCCCCGCCAGATGTCAACCCGGCTGGTCCCAGCACACCCAGCAGACCCACCCCCAACGTGCAGAGCACACTGAGGGTTGGAGGGGGGGTGGGCGGGTACAGGAGATGCGGGTGCTGCTCAGGAGAGAATGCTCTGTGCTCAGCTGGGAGGCCGGTCAGGCTTCCTTGGCCCCAGAGGAATCCCAGGGTCTGTTGTCAGAAAGACAACGCGTCTTTCTGATTTTCACTCCTGGCAAATGGTCAGACTGCCCAGCCCATAGCTCTGCACCCATAGCGCAGAGACAGGACCAGGGCTCGCATCCCTCTGCCGCCCATGCGGGGCCGCCTCGCCCAGCCCAGCCCAGCCCAGCCCAGCCTGTCCTGACAATGACACCACCCACTAACGGTGCCTGACTCTGCTCCCCTCCCCATCCTCAGACGCTGCTCAAGCCAGCCATCCTGGGGGGGACAAGGAGGGTGTCCTCTGTCCTCTTTGCACCTGCCAGGGCCCAGGTGTTGAAGATTCCACCTCCAGCATCATACAGTAAACTCAGTGTGACTCTGACGTATTTGCCGAGATTGGCTTGTGATCTCTTAGGGCTCCTGATGTCCTTCCCGTGGGGCTGTCACTTTCTCCCTAGATAGGTGAGTGAACAAGAGAAAGCAAGGGCTACAGAGAGGAAGGAGCATGGGAGGGGGCTCTAGGCCCGCCTGGCACCAGCTGCTGGGCCAGTCCTCTGGCCTTTTGATCGGCCACTTGACCATCTTGCCTACCGTGGTCTCATTGGCTCGCTCCTGGCTGTGGTCCTGGGTCCCAGCCACCAGAGAACGGGGAGGGCTGGGGTTTGAATGTCCTTAGAGCTCCAAGGGGGCTTGGCTCTGCTCCTTCCCTGCTCCCTGGAGGAATTGGATGGAGAGAAGGGGTTCCTGTGGTTCCTTTCAGTGAGGAAGCCTGCTGCAGTCAGAGCTGAGATGCTCTGTGGGAGTGCAGGCCCAGAGGGGAGTCGTGGCCTGCACAGGATCCCACAAGACTGGGCCCAGGTCCCTGCCTCCCAAGGCCCTCTCACACCCCGTGATCCCTGGAGAAACAGCGGGGGCCTGTGTGTGTCCCAGGGAATAACCCCTGAGCTTCCTTGGGTCGGGACTCATGGCTCTGGGTCCCATCCTCAAGGGCAGGACGAGGGAAGGGCTCTGGGCCTCTTCGTGGGGCAGGAACCCTGGCCATCCCCGCACCCTTGTGTGAACTGGCAGGAGCAAAGGGGTGGGGAAGCCAGACCTCCAGGGAGGGGAAGGGTGGGGAGTGCCGTTCCTCCGAGCACATTCTCTAAGCGGGCTCCAGGCTCCGAGCTGCCAGCACAGAGCCCGACGCGGGGCTCGAACCCTCAAACAGTGAGATCGTAACCTGAGCGGAAGTTGGACGCTTAACCAACTGAGCCACCCAGGTGCCCCCGTGACAGTTTTTTTGTTCGTTTGTTTTTTACAGTGAGATCGGAGGGACTGACAGCACAGAATCCGCTTTGGATCCTCTGTCTCCCTCTCTCTGTGCCCCTCCCCCCCACATGCTCCCTCTCTTTCTCTCAAAAATAAATAAACATTAAAAAATAAATAAGGATGTGGAGGCCGTGGCGGCCCAGGCTATGGTGAGCTCACGGGGGAGGAAGCAGGGAGCAGACCACGACCTGAAGACAAAGAAGGTGGTCGTGAGCTCACTGCCCCCCGCGTTAGGGCCACACCTCTGCTCCCGGTCAGCCTGAGGAAACCCGGGGCTTTGGAGGTGTGGAGGCCATTCAGTGAATCCAGGTGGGCCAGGGATGCCTCGTCCCCTTGGTTTCTCTCAGTGAGATGCAGGGCAGCTCCGTGCCCCTGCAGGGCCTTTTCGGTTAGCACAGCCACAGTCAGGTCCTGGTGAGTTCAGCCCCACCCAGACACCCATGCCCCGCACGGCTGCACTTGGCCGCCTCGGCGAAAGTGCACACAGTTCAGCTGAGGCCAGTCAGGATCCTCGCCCCTTTCCCACTCGTCTCCTCGGAACAGCCTTCCCAGATCACCTAAGGCAGGGAATGGTAAAATGCCAGCCAGCACATGATTTCTGCCTCTGAGCCAGATGCTCACCCTCTTCTTCCTAAATCGGGGCGGTAGAGCAGTTGGGCATCTTCTGTAAGGTTCTGGCTCAACATTCCTGCCTCTCAAAGGGTGTCAGACAGAATCAGAAACATCCTGAGCGGGAGCACCGAGGGTCAAGCAGGGACATCACGGTGTCCCTTCCTCGCTGCCCTTCCCACGGGCTCCGGCCCCTCCTATTTCCAAGGATCCAGGAATTCCCCTCCAGCTTCCCAGACTGTTTTTCCATTCCCGCCTCTGCTAGCGCGAGGGGAAATAAGGTCTGGATACTTCCCCCACCCCTGCAAGTACCCCCCCACAACTCCAGATGAAATCAGTTCATTCGATCTGATTTCTCCTCCACGGTGCCAGTCTTCCAAATTTTGTGTTGTTCTCAACCGCAGACCTGTATCTCCCACTTCCTCTGGAATTGTGGAGTTTGGGGGTGAAAACACTCGTGAGCAGGATGCTTGCCCCTTGGGGTTTCCAGACCACCGCTGGCCCGGAGACCGTCAGGAGTGTGGAGGGCTACGGCTCTTAGATATGGAAACTCAGACACAAAAGGTTCCAAGTTACCCGTTCCGAGAACTCCCGTCCCTCCAGAATTCACCTGCTGGTAGAGAATCCATCACATGGGACGAGAAGGATGGAAACGCTTTTGGTAGGACACCTCTCAAAGAGAAGACCCAGAAGTGGGCACCTGGGGGTATAGGGAACATAGGCGAGGTGGAGACGGCCATGCCCAAAAAGGAGAGGGGTTTGGGGATGGAAGTAGAGAAACTGTTTTAGGAAACTAGCCCGGGGCGCCTGGGTGGCTCAGTCGGTTAAGCCTCCAACTTCGGCTCAGGTCATGATCTCATGGTTTGTGAGTTCAAGCCCCGCGTCGGGCTCTGTGCTGATGGCTCAGAGCCTGGAGCCTGCTGAGAATTCTGTGTCTCCCTCTGTCTCTGCCCCTCCCCTGCTCACAGTTTCTCTCTCTCTCTCTCAAAAATAAACATTAAAAAATTAAAAAAAAAAAAAAAAACTAGCCAGAGGTTGGCCAGGAAGCCCAAAGGAGCGAGGGCAGCCAGCTGGGAACTTGAGAGCAGGTGTTGTGGCACGGCACTCTGACGTCCCACCCAGCCGTGATCTTGAGGAAGGAGGGCCACCAGGGGAAATCTTGCAGGCAGGATGCAGGGAGGCTGGGGTGGAAGGAGAGGCCCAGGACCCTGGTGGAAAGCTCTGAGGCTTCGCTGGCCCTCTCACCTCACCCGCCCCCACCTCCACCTGCACCCCTCCCTCCTGGTCCCTCAAAGTGGTGGACAAATCAGACAAAGCCCCCCCCCCTTCCTTTGCAGTCTCTAAGTCTCACTGATTCCCTCTTGCTGCTGCTGCTGGTTCATGTCGTCTGTGGGGACAACGAGGCCCCGAGGAGCAGGGCCTTAGGATGGGGAAGATTCCACCTGACCCCGGGAGCCCTCGGAGAGCACATCTGTGGCTCCCTTGCTGGGCCCCCTCCTGCCTTCCCTGCTGCCCAGAGAATGGCGCACAGCTCCTTAGCGATACGCCGTCGACCTCAAAGATTCTAAATTACAAGGTCTTGGGGGAATTGGCTGATTCTGGAGGTGCTGACAGGGCCAAGGCCACGGACGCTGGGAATCTCCTCCTCTTCCTCCCTCCTTGCCACTTCCTGCTTGGAGGTGGGAGTGAGCTGGGTCAGGCTGGATCCCTGCTCCACTGTGACTCATCTCTGCTCACCCAGATCCCCGGAAGCTTTGCCTAGGCCTTGCCTCCGACCTGGAGATTTTAAAGTGGTAAAGACCCTCTGTTTGTTGGGACAGTTACTTTTATGTGTCATCTTGGCTGGGCCACAGTACCCACTTTTGGTCAAACCCAAGTCTGCATGTCACCGCAAATGGACGGTTAGATGAGACTAACGTTTAAATCAGTGGACTCCAGGGGCGCCTGGGTGGCTCAGTGGGTTAAGCATCCAACTTCAGTTCAGGTCATGATCTCATGGCTCATGAGTTCGAGCCCCACGTCGGGCACTGGGCTGACAGCTCAGAGCCTGGAGCCTGTTTCGGATTCTGTGTCTCCCTCTCTCTCTCTGCTCCTCGTGCGCTCTCTCTCTCCTTCTCAGAAATAAACATAAATAAATCAGTAGACTTTGAGTAAAGCGGATGCCCTCCAGAAAGTGGGTGGGCCTTGTCCAATCAGTTGAAGACCTTGAGAGAAAAGGCTGGAATTCTGCCTCCAGATCGCCTTCAAACTCAAGACTGCAAAATCCACTCTTTCCTGGGTCCTCAGCATCCCAGCCTACACTACAGACTTCAGACTTGCCAGATCTCACGAGGCAGTTCCTTCTCTCTCTCTCTCTCATATGCAAACACATACACTATTGGTTCTGTTTCTCTGGAGAACCCTGACTAGTACCCTTGTCCTCTATGAACTGGGGGCTGGAGAGAAGGAGTTAAAAACTTCTGGGGACTCTGGGGCCCTCCTGTCCCCGCTGCTCGCTCACTGTGTGAGACAACCGTCCACACCTCAGCTTCTCACTCCGAGAAATGGGCTGTTTCTGTCCTACTTGGAAAGCAGGTTGTTAGGAGCCAGAAGGAGCCTGTAAGTCACTCCTCCACCTCTTTGCCATTACCTACAGTTCCCTTGACCATGGACCAAAGCTTTCATCTGAAACAAACAAAACTTACCCCAGCGAGGACAAATGCATCCCCCGGAAAGCATAAACAACTCATGCAGACTATTTCCCAAGCAGAGGGATCAGGAGGGCGCTGGGACTGATGACAAATTGCCGAGAATCCGTGGAATGTAGAAGCCAGGGGACCTCAGGGACCCTCTGGCCCTAGGCTTTCTGCAGAGTCCCAGCCCCACAAGATGCACTGGGAGTGGGGGAGGGGCTCGGCAACCAAGTTTGGGAAGCAGTGCAAATGCCAGCACCCTTCCCCAAGTCCTGAAGCACAGTAGCCAAAGCGTCCGACAGGAGAAAAGAAATTGCTGTTTGTTGAATTCCTTGTGTTCCAAGCCTCTGATGGGCCGCTCTCTCCTACTTTCTGCTCGCTCTTTAGGAGGAATGAGCCAGTGCCATCTGCATTTGTAGGTGACGTTGCTGCCACGCGCAGGGGATGATTTACTCGGAGCCACACCATTACTTGGGGCCCAACCCTGGACAGGGACCCAGTGGTCCCCTGTCCCACCCCGAGCAGAGTCTAGGTGGAGATGTGACCACAGGGGAGCAGACCAGACCCACCTCAGGCCCGCTACACCCTTTCCGCTGACTTTATATCTTTCTAAAGAGAAAGTATCTTTGTGCTATTTATTTGTTGCCATTGCCGTTCCTTGGACTTTAATTCAGTGACACTTGGCAACAGCCAGGCATCTGTTTCCAGGGGACTGTTTCATGCAAAGAGTGTCCTTTTGAAAGACTTCGAAGATAACACACAAATCACACGCAGCAGCCATAAAGCCCTGTGCCTGGGGAAGCTGCTGACCGGCCCCTGCACCCTGGTGGGGAGGGCAGTTGCAGCAGCCCAAGCACTTGTCACAATTAAGGAGCGCCGGCCTGCCCGGATGCTGGCTTCAAAACCCTGGGGGGGGCCAGGTGGCCTACCAAGAGCAGGAGAGTGGCCAGCCCCCCCCCGGGGGACACAGCACCCTGGGACCAGAGAACCTCACTCCTTGCCCCACGCCCCTCAGCCAGGCCGGCAAGTTGGGCCAGGGGCACACACACACACACACACACACACACACACACACCCCACATATACACACATACATACACACATCCCACATGCATATACATATACACACATGTATACACATGTATACGTACAAACACAGACTACTTGTGGGTGCTTGGCTTTTCTTAATTGCTATTTAATATATTGAAGTGGAGGGGTGCCTGGGTGGCTCCATCGGTTAAGCATCTGGTTTGGGCTCAGGTCATGATCTCATGGTTCATGGGTTTGAGCCCCGAGGCGAGCTCTGTGCTGACAGTGCGGAGCCTGCTGGGAATTCTCTCCCTCCCCCTCTCTCTCTGCCCCTCCCACACACCCATGTTCTCTCTCTCTCTCTCTCTCTCTCTCTCAAAGTAAATAAACTTTAGATAGATAGATAGATAGATAGATCGATCATGGGCCACCAAGAGGTGGATGCTTAACCAACTGAGCCACCCGGGCACCCCTGAAGTGGAAATTTTAAAGTCTACCATTTCACTAAGATTTTATGGTTAACATACAAATACCATTATTCTGCTGATGAGTCTAGTAAATTTAACCATTGCTTTTAAGGCTGTGGGGCTTATAACTTCAGTAACTAAACTTCTTTAGATATCTGAGTGATTTTACTGATTTAACATACGCAGCTTTCTTAAGTTGATAAGTAGCCTTCCTATAAGAAGCAGGACTTTCCCAAGTTCCTAAACAGTTCTTAAAATTTAACAGATGAAGCTTATAAATAGGGCGACCATCAACTTCTCCTAAACATTTTGAGTGGGCTTCATGCCCAGCGTGGGGCTCAAACTCATGACCTTGAGATCAAGAGTTGCACACTCTACCGACCTGAGCCAGCCAGGCGCCCCAAAGATAGAAGGTGGGGTTTTTTTTAGGTTTTAGTTGTTTTTTGGTTTGAGGTGGTTGTTGTTCTGTTCTGTTTTGTTTTGTTTTGTTTGTAGGCTCTAGGCCCAAAGTGTGGCTTGAACTCAATACACTTGGACCCCAAGATAAAGAGTCCACCAACTGAGCCTGCTAGGCACCCCAGGAGTTCTCTTCAGCATTTCAAAACTGTGGCAAACTCCGCCTAATCCTCTCTCAGCATTCCGCTGGAAATCATAAGCCTGAAGGCAATTACTCAATTACCCGTTTTAAATTGGAATTGCAAGGCTAATCTGTTAGGTACTCTAATATACCTAATTCTCTTAAACATTACAGATGTGTGAAACGCCAGATGCGTGTATTCCTAAATTTATCTGAGCTTGATTTGCTTCAGTATCTCAGGGCTTCATTCAACCCTTTCTGGGTGAAGGACACTTTGTTGCCACGGAAACGGTTTTACTGTTCAGGGCGCAGGAGCCTGGGGTCTGGTTGCCTGAACCTCGCACCTGCACCTAAGCGGTGGTGGTCTGAGCCCCATTGTTCCCTCTCTCTCCAGCACCCTCCCCCTCCCCACCCCCAAACCCCACCTCCTCCTCTCTCTTGGATCCTATTGTTTCGCACTTCCTACCTCGGTAGGGTCAAAGGATAGCTTCACAGATTTCTACTTAGTGCTCCAGCCTTTCAGAGGTCCTCCCCCCCCCATTCTTCCTGTCCTCAGGGCAGCTATCTAGAACTCCTCCTGTGGGGCACACACTCTCGCACCATCGGCTCCTTGGCTCCCAGATCTTCCCTCCAGGAGGGGTCAACGCCAACGACAAGAATCACAGGGAATCAGAAGGAAGATTCCTTAGCAGTTACCTTCCCTCATAGTACAGAAACCCGCTACAGCAGCGCTGAGTGATTATCTTTCTGCTGCTTGCATACTTCCAATGACTGTGAGCTCATCACCTGTTTTTGTTTTTTAATTGCGGTAAAGTAGACATAACATAAAATTCACCATTTTAGGGGCGTCTGGCTGGCTCAGTCAGGGGAGCATGTGATTCTTCATCTTGGGGTTGTGGGTTCGAGCCCCACACTGGGTAGAGAGATTACGTAAAAATAAAATCTTCTAGGGGCTCCTGGGTGGCTCAGTCGGTTAAGCACCCGACTCTTGACTTAGGCTCAGGTCCTGATGTCACGGTTCATGAGTTCCAGCCCTGCCTCGGGCTCTGTGCTGACTGCAAGGAGCCTGCCTGGGGCTCTGTCTCCCTCTCTCTGCCCCTCCCCTGCTCTCTCTCTCTCAAAATAAATAAAGATGAATTTAAATAAATAAATAAAATCTTTTTGAAAAATTTAGTTTTAACCACATTTAGATGTACAGTTCAGTGGCATTAAGTGTATTCACTTCATCGTGCAACTATCCCCTTCATCCGTCTCCAGAACGTTTTCATCTTTCCCAACTGAAATTCAGTTCCCACTAAACAACACTGCCCCATCCCCCTCCTCCCAGCTCCTGACAGCCACCCTTCTTCTACTTTGTGTGTCCATGAACTCGACTCCTCTAGGGACCTCATATGGGTGGAATCGCAATCTTAGTCCTTGTGGGTCTGTCTTATCCCACCCAGCAGAGTGGGCATAGGGTTCCCCACGGTGCGGGGGCCGTCAGAATCTCCTTCGCCTCTTGTTTTGAAACGTTCTTTCTCATAGTGAGCTGGGAATCATCTCAGGGCAGGCGGTCCTCTGGGAAGCATTTCTCACCAGCCAGTCCCACCTCCTTGGGGGGCAGATAGCAAAGGGAAGGGTGGGGGGGGGGGATACATGCACCCAGAGAGGACCCAGGCTGGTAGAAACAAACGTAGGTTTCTTTTTTTTTTTTTTTTTTTTTTTTTGATGTTTATTTATTTATTTATTTATTTATTTTTAAAATTTTTTTTTTCAACGTTTATTTATTTTTGGGACAGAGAGAGACAGAGCATGAACGGGGGAGGGGCAGAGAGAGAGGGAGACGCAGAATCGGAAACAGGCTCCAGGCTCTGAGCCATCAGCCCAGAGCCCGACGCGGGGCTCGAACTCACGGACCGCGAGATCGTGACCTGGCTGAAGTCGGACGCCCAACCGACTGCGCCACCCAGGCGCCCCTAAATGACACTTTTTAAAAGAATTTTTTTTTCAACGTTTTTTATTTATTTTTGGGACAGAGAGAGACAGAGCATGAACGGGGGAGGGGCAGAGAGAGAGGGAGACGCAGAACCGGAAACAGGCTCCAGGCTCTGAGCCATCAGCCCAGAGCCCGACGCGGGGCTCGAACTCCCGGACCGCGAGATCGTGACCTGGCTGAAGTCGGACGCCCAACCGACTGCGCCACCCAGGCGCCCCTAAATGACACTTTTTAAAAGAATTTTTTTTTCAACGTTTTTTATTTATTTTTGGGACAGAGAGAGACAGAGCATGAACGGGGGAGGGGCAGAGAGAGAGGGAGACGCAGAACCGGAAACAGGCTCCAGGCTCCGAGCCATGAGCCCAGAGCCCGACGCGGGGCTCGAACTCCCGGACCGCGAGATCGTGACCTGGCTGAAGTCGGACGCTTAACCGACTGCGCCACCCAGGCGCCCCATGTTTATTTATTTTTGAGACAGAGACAGACGGAGCATGAGCAGGGGAGGGGCAGAGAGAGAGAGAGAGGGAGACACAGAATCTGAAGCAGGCTCCAGGTTCCTAGCTGTCAGCCCAGAGCCCCACGCGAGGCTCGAACTCACGAACCGTGAGATCGTGACCTGAGCCCAAGTCGGACGCTTAGCCAACTGAGCCGCGCCCCTCGACAAAGTAGATTTCTGATGGCAGTGGCCCTCGGTCGCCCACGGCTGGAGGAGGGGAGGGGTCCCAGTCCCCTTGCCCTCCTTGGCGCTTCCCCCGGGGAAAATGCCACCTCTGTTTTGGTTGGGTGTATTCATTTCCCGGAGCCGCCATAACAAGGGATCAGGAGCCCGGGGGCTTAGAACGGCGGAAGCGCATTCTCTTACGGTTCTGGAGGCCAGACGTCCAAATTAAGTCGTTGGCAGGGCCGCGTGCCCCGACTGCCTATGCCTTGGTGTCACCTCCTTATAAGGACACCTGTCATTGGATTGAGAGCCCACCTGGGTGATCCAACCACATCTGCAGAGACCCTCTTTTCAAGGGAGATGGCGCTCCCGGAGTTCCGGGGACTAGGCACCACAGTTTGGGTGTCCAGTGTCCCGCACCTCGTTCTGTGGTGTGGACATCCACCCCCAGCGGCCCCCTCCATTCCCTGGGGGGCTTTTGAGACTCCTTCCTGCTTCCTCGGAGACTTGTCGGCCTCCAGTGAGCAGCTGCCTGGAGTCCTCACCAGACCCCCTCTCTCTGGCTCCTCTCCCTGGGGCTGCTTTTCCCTCCTGGCACCTGCCAGTTCTCTTCCCTCCCCCCCTCCTCCTGGGAATCCCCAGGAAGGCCAGCCTGAATGTCACAGGGGAGGGGACAGAAGTTGAGTCAGCCAGTATTCCCCAGTCGGTGCCCACCCCCTCAGGAAGAGCTGCCTCTGATGTTCCAGGGCCGGGAGGGGAGAGAGAAGCCCGGGCTGCTTCCTGCCCGCCCTCCGGACTCTAATTAATCCCCCTCTGGTGGACTGTGTTTGATTACAACCTCATTAAGTAGCTTTGCACATTCAGGCTCTGGCGGCTTCCAGATTGAAGCTGTCTGCCTTGGCTGGTTTCTACGCAGAGCCTGCGGCCTGCCGCCTTCCTCCTTCCCCTGCTCTGTTGTCGCAGAAACCGTGGAGTCATGCCTGGAGGGGAGAGACCGCGCTCCTTTCCCGTGGGGCCTTCCTTCTGGGGATGAGTTTCAAACCTCAATCTGAAAGGGAAGGGGGTGGCTGCGGGTTTAAAATAGCGTGTGCCTGGCGGCCTCCTGTGCGGCTTCCCCCAGCCTTCCCCTAAAATCCCTAAGAAGACATGCCAAAAAAAGATGAAAAACACTGAAAACAGAGACAGGTGGACAGTCTGGGAGGAACCTCCCGTCTTCCTGCAGCAGCGCTGGCTCCCAGCTTCCCCTCAGGAATCTGAGGCCTCAGTGTGAGAACTCCATTAATCAGGAAGTCAGGCAGCTGCCTCTTTCCCCTCCAGCAAGCGGCAGGCGGGTGATTTGGGGATAGAAAGAGTGCTGCTTACCCCCTCCCCTCCGAGCCCTCCTCCCCTGTGCTGCTTCTGCATTCGAGAAAGCAAGGCAAGGCCCAGGAGGCCACCACCTCCAGACCGGAAGTGCAGTATGGCCGCCGGGGCTGGGAAAGTCCTGGGATGCGGACACCACGGTGGATGTTCACGGAGGCCGGATGTTCACGGAGGCCGTCAAGGGCCCAGGCTGTGGGGGTGGGTGAGGATGTCCCTTCCCAAGGTCAGAGTCGCCTTGGCTCGGTGTCCCAGGCCTGGCCCCGAGCTGGCTTCTTCAGCAAGCCAGAGCCGGACGAGGTGGACTCCGTTCTTACCCAGGAAGCAGCCATGGGACAAGGTCATGACTCTGGTCCCCGACTGCAACGTGTGGGAGGAGTTTTCCACCGACACGCAATTCTCAGACACCAGCTGGGTACCCTGGAACTCAACTCTATTCTGGCCCCGTTTACCTGGAGGGAGCATCAGAGCCCAAGGGTGAAGGGCGCTCAGCCCTACAAGACTGCGCCCGACCCCCACTTCAGAGGCCAACTCAAAGTCCAGGTTGTCACTCGTGCTGTGACCCATGGGCTACAGGCTGGAGGTTCCCACTGATGAAGTTTTGGGGTGATGGTGGGGGGCGGGATCTGGAGTCGACAGCCAAGAAAGAATTCTTGAAGACGTCTTTGGTGCAAAAAGGTGATTTTATTGGGGCGCCTGGGTGGCTCAGTCGGTTAGGCGGCCGACTTCGGCTCAGGTCATGATCTCGCAGTCCGTGAGTTCGAGCCCCGCGTCGGGCTCTGTGCTGACAGCTCAGAGCCTGGAGCCTGTTTCAGATTCTGTGTCTCCCTCTCTCTGACCCTTCCCTGTTCATGCTCTGTCTCTCCCTGTCTCAAAAATAAATAAAACGTTAAAAAAACAATTAAAAAAAAAAGGTGATTTTATTAAAGCACGGGGACAGGCCCCGTGGGCAGGAAGAGCTGCACGGATAACTCGTTATATACCCTCCGGTTGGGAGGGGGTCAGGGATGGAGAAAGTCTCGAAGGAACTTTGGGAGCAAAGTTTCCAGGACCTTGAGTGGCCAGCTGCTGTTAGGAAAACACCATTTATTACCGTTTAATAAAGCCTCAAGTCGTGAGACCCTTCGGGTATATATTGGGGGGCCATAAGCTTGGAGTACGATTGCAGTTGAGAGAAAGAAGGTTTCCAAAGGAATTTTTGTATGTTAAAGTAGACTTGCAGGTTCCTGGGGGGTCAGGAAAATGTTAAGCCAAGATTCCGTTTTGGCCCTAGCAAAGTGTCATCATCAAGGCAGCTGAGCTCCTAGAGGAGGTCGCTGCCTGTTTCAAGGACTCGTCAGTGGGCTGAAGGCAGTAAGGGAGTTTAAGTTTTCATGTGTCTTAGTTTCCCACATCGCCATGGCAAGCACTTGAACCCCTTTGTTCTTGGGCAGCCAGGAGTGTCTGAGGAATATCCCATAGATGCCGCCTGCAGGGGTTGGGGGGGGGTTGCCGTTAGCCTGTACTCTGCCCTAGCTTGCCCTACGCTCCCTCATCACCACAATCCTCTCCTGGGGTTCAGTGAACTTGCAAGAGCAGCTCATAGGACTCGGGAAAGCAGTTTACTTACTAGTTATTAAAGGATGTAACTCAGGAACCGCCACATGGAAGAGAGGGCAAGGTGTGGGGGAAGGAGTCAGAGCTTCCCTGCAGATGATCTCACTCTCCCCTGTGTCCTCGCGTCCCGAACCCGTCTCTCCAAACCCCATCTGAGGATTTTGTGGAGGATTCATTCCACAGTCATGACTGATGAAATCATTGGCCATTGGCGACTAACCCAACCTCCAGCCCCTACCCCTCGCCAGAGGGCAGGGAGGTGGGACCGAAAGTTCCAACCCACTAATCACCGACTGCTGGACTGCTCTCGGGGCAACCAGCCCCCTTCATTAGGTGATCCTGGGGGGCTGTCCCAAAGTCACCTCATTAACACGACACGAGACACTTCTGTCACTCTCATCATGTAGGAAATTCCAAGGGTTTTAGGAGCTCTGTGCCAGAAATGGGGACAAAGACCAAATATATATTTCCTATATATTTTTTTAATTAATTAATTAATTAATTAATTTTTGAGAGAGGGAGAGGGAATCCCAAGCAGGATCTGCACTGTCAGCATAGAGCCCGACGTGGGGCTCGAACTCACAAACCTTGAACCGAAATCAAGAGTCAGATGCTCAACCTACTGAGCCACCCAGGTGCGCCCCCAAATATATATTATAAGTTACTACAAATCACAGTATCACCACTAGACAGATGATAGACGTGGGTCTCACTAGGTCGTGCCTCTTTCCAGGGTGAACAAGTGGGGAAAAGAAAAAACACGGGTGTAGGATAAATCAATGCCGCGGAAGCTGAACCCTGACCTCCAAAAACGATCTACAGCAGGATCCGGAAGAAGTGAACTTTGTGGGAAAAGAACAAAATGCCGCACACAGAGGGCAAGCTGAAACAGGGGGGGGGGGGGGGGGAACCAGAGGGTGAGATGAAAAGGAGATTAATGAGAAAAATAAGAATCGGAGGAAAATGCTCGCCCACTTGCCGTCCTTCCTGGAGAGACTAAAAGTAGACTCAGAACATGAGATCAAGGATGAGGACGAGGAAGGCAAACTTGAGACACTCTGAGAGAGTGTTATGGAAAGGACATGAAAAAGATAAGATCAGGGGCCCCCTGCTGGCTCAGTTGGTAGAGCCTGCGACTCTTGATCTCGAGGTTGTGAGTTCGAGCCCCACATTGGGGGTAGAGATGACTTAAAATCCTTGGGGCTCCTGGGTGGCTCAGTTGGTTAGGCATCTGACTTCGGCTCGGGTCGTGATCTCTCGGTTCGTGGGTTCGAGCCCCGCATCGGGCTCTGTGCCAACAGCTCAGAGCCTGGAGCCTGCTTTGGATTCTGGGTCTCCCTCTCTCTCTGCCCCTCCCCCACTCGTTCTCTCTCTCTCTCTCTCTCTCTCTCTCTCTCTCTCTCTTTCTCTCTCAAAAATATTTAAAAATTTTTTAAAAATAAATAAAAGGTAAAAAAAAAATAAAATCCTTTAAAAAAAATAAAAGCTACAATCACAAGAGACTGAGAGCCACCGTCGGTTTTCCTGATGAAAAGAACAGGTTGAGAAAAGGTGGGTGTTTGTAGACGGAAAGATGGACACAGTGGCAAAAAATTTTAGTAACCAAATGTGACAGAAAAAAAAAAATGGCCAGATGCGCATGCCCCCTCCTCCTCCTGAGCCCTCCTCCTACCTCCAGAAGGTGTCTGTGTTTGCCTTCCTAGGTCTTTCCTTACGTTGTTGGGAACTACGCAGAACATAAAATGTACCGTCTTAACCATTTTCAAAGGTTGGTATTGGTGCGTTCACATTGTTGTGCAATCCCATCTCCAGAACTCTCTCGTCTTGCAAAGCTGAGACTCTGTACCCGTTAAACACTAACTCCTCAATCCTTGTGGGCTGGGAGCCCACGGCGGCCACCTACTTTCTGTCTCTGTGAATTTGATGGCTCTCAAAACCTCATGTAAGTGGGACTATCGTTTTGTGACCGGCCTATTTCACTTAGCATAATATCCTCAAGGTTCATCCGTGGTGTAGCACATGTGGGGTTTCGTTCCTTTTCATGACTGAATAATATTCCATCGTTGTATATACACCACACTTTGGTTCTCCACCCATGTGTTGGTGGACACTCGGGTTGTTTCCACCTTTTGGCTATTGCAAATAATGCTGCAGGTGTGCAGATGTTGGCTTGAGTCCCCGCTTTCAGTTCTTCAGGGGCATATATGGTAATTCTATTTTCAATTTAAAAAAATGTTTTTAATGTTTATTTGTTTTTGAGAGAGAGAGAGAGAGGCCGTGAGCTGGGGAGGGGCAGAGAGAGAGGGAGACACAGAATCTGAAACAGGCTCCAGGCTCTGAGCTGTCAGCACAGAGCCTGACATGGGGCTTGAACTCACGGACTACGAGGTCATGACCTGAGCCGAAGTCAGACGCCTAACCGACTGAGCCACCCAGGCGCCCGTCTACTTTTAATTTTTGAGGAAATGCCATTCTCTTTTCCACAGTGACCGTGCCGTTTCACCTTCTCATCAGCAAGCACAAGGTTTCCCGTTTCTTCCCATGTTTGCTAAGACTTGTTACTTTCTGGTTGGGGAGCAGGTTGGTCAGCCAGAGAACTTAAGTCGATTTGTGTCAGGAAGGGAAGCCTGACAGGGTTGGCAGGATGGAGATGAGACACTGAGGAACAGTTGGGGTCACAGGAGAGGTACCACGAAGGGATTTTTGGAGTCTTAAAGGGGATCACAGAGGGATGCCCCTTTGGTGACTTGGAGACATGGTTATAAAGATACCAGTTGTTGGGGCTCCTGGGTGGCCCAGTCAGTTAAGCGCCCTACTTTGGCTCAGGTCATGATCCCACGGTTCGTGAGTTCAAGCCCCGCACAGAGCCCGTTTCAGATCCTCTGCCCCCGCTCCCGCCTCCCCCCTCTCTGCTCAAAAATAAACATTAAAAAGATTATCTCTCTCTCGTCCTCTGCCCCTCTGCCCTTCTCACACTCTCTCTCTAAAATAAAGAACTTAAAAAAAAAAAAAAGACCTAGTCTCTTAGCGAGGTTAACGTTTGTAATAGTGGTGTTGTCTATAATCACCGTACTGTGTATTAAATCTCTCAGACTTACTTATCTACTGGTTGCTAGTATATACCCTTAAACCACATGTCTCACCCCCAGCCCCTGGTAACCACCATTATACTCTGTGTTTTTGAGTTTGGTCCTTTCTAGATTCCACATAGAAGTGAGATTATGCAGTATTTGTTTTCCTGTCTGACTTATCTCCCTTAGCATAATGGCCTCAAGGTCCTTCCGTGTGGTCGCAGATGGCAGGATTTCCTTTTTCTTAATGGCTGAATAGTATTCCAGTGTGTGTGTGTGTGTGTGTGTGTGTGTGTGTGTACCACATCTTTATCGATTCAGCCAACACTTAGGTTGTTTCCACCTCTTGGCTATTGTGAATAATGCAATGAACATGAGAATGCGTGTAACTCATCAATGGTCTGTTTTCATCTCCTTTGTATATATCCCCAGAAGTGGGATTCCTGGATTGCACGGTAGTTCTATTTTGAATGTTTTGGGGAAACTTTATGCCCTTTAAAATTATTGAGGACCTCAAAAAGAGATTTTCTTTATGTGGGTTATACCTAGCAGATGCTAGTCACCATATTAGAAATCAGACAAGGGGCGCCTGGGTGGCTCAGTTGGTTTAAGCATCTGACTTCGGTTCAGGTCGAAGTCCGTCTCCAGCTCTGTGCTGACAGCTCAGAGCCTGGAGCCGGCTTCGAATTCTGTGTCTCCCTCTCTCTCTGTCCCTCCCCCACTCATGCTCTGTCTCTGTCTCTGTCTCTCTCAAATAAATGTTAAACAAAAAAAAAAGAAATCAAACAAAAGTGTTTAAAATTTTTTTTTCAACGTTTATTTTTATTTTTGGGACAGAGAGAGACAGAGCATGAACGGGGGAGGGGCAGAGAGAGAGGGAGACACAGAATCGGAAGCAGGCTCCAGGCTCTGAGCCATCAGCCCAGAGCCCGACGCGGGGCTCGAACTCACGGACCGCGAGATCGTGACCTGGCTGAAGTCGGACGCTTAACCGACTGCGCCACCCAGGCGCCCCCAAACAAAAGTGTTTTAAAGATTTATATATTCATTTCGGGGCACCTGGCAGACTCAGTTGGTAGAACGTGTGACTCTTGATCTCAGGGTCGTGAGTTCAAGCCCCGCACTGGGTGTAGAGTTTACTTAAAAAAAAAGAGAGAGAGAGATTGGGGCACCTGGGTGGCTCAGCCGGTTAATCACTCCACTCTTAGTTTTTGGCTCAGGTCATGATCTCATGGTTCGTGGGTTTGAGCCCCACGTCGGGCTCCGTGCTTGGGATTCTCTCTCCCTCTCTCTCTGCCCCTTCCCTGCTCACTCACTCGCTCTCTCAGCATACACGATTTTAAAAATTTTTAATAAAAATTAAAAAGATTTATTTATTCATTCTTTTAAAATTAATAATCTCACATGTGCAAGAAATAAATTTTTACAAAAATAACTACATTTTTCAAACGAAAAACACTTCAGTGAGGGACGTGGCATTGTTTTACAGTTTTTCGAATCTCTGTAACGTGTGGCTTGACAGAAGATAGCTGGATCCTCATACCTGCTGCTTCTGCATTCGGTCTCTTGCAGCGGCTTGTCGGGGTTGAAGTCTGCAAAGAAAATCTAGGTCACGCTGACATGTCATTAGAAAAGAGGATCTCGCAGAGCCCCTGAACGGGACTATAGACCGCACTTGGAGAAATGCTCGTCTACGTGGATCTCTGCTCACTTTTTGGAAAGCCATACCCCTACCCCTAACCTCAGGTCCATCACCTGTCTTCCTACAGGAACGAGTCCCCAAACCTGGTTCTTCAAGCTCAAGTACCATGGGGCCCCCACTTACACGAGATGGAGTGTGTCAGCCACTGGCCACCTTGGTTCCCTGCTGGTGACACTCTCCAAGCAAAGCTGCCTACGGCAGTGACCCAGGGACACCCACTGATGTCCCCAAGCTTTCTGATAAGGAACCCTGCTTGCCCAATTCCTAGAGATGCCGCTGTTTAGACCATAGCGAGGAAGCTGTTTTCCTTACTGCCTGGTACTTTGCAAGGCAGACCAGCCCCCCCAAGTCCAAGGCTGTGCCCGGGGTGGCCTGGAGGAGCCCTGTGTGATTTGGGTCTTTTCCCCGTGCACGCAGCCGGCACCGCTTACCTCCTGCCTCATCCTTTCCCGAGAGCCTCCTAACGTCGGAGGCCCCTGTTGGGCAGCATCAGTGGGGCCATCAGAGCAAAGCTGTGACACAGTCGTCCCCCATGAATTAGCCTCGGAGAGCGGGGTGGGGAGGACAGCTAGGAGCCCAGAAATATCCTCAAGCAGCTCAAGCATTCGTGGGCCTAGATGGGGTCGAAACAAAGAAATAACAGCAATAAAATGTGCAGCCGCCCTTGTCCAGCCCCCATCTGGTTTTCCGGGTTGCAGCTTCTCATAACCCGCAGCCCTGGGACCTTCAGGAGCCCCACCCCGGCTGTGGCATGACCCACAGTTACCCAAAGCACAGTGAGCAGGGCAGGGCCGAGCAGGACCATGTCTGCCTTCCTGGGGAGACCCTCCTCTCCTCCCCCTGGGCGCCCCCCTCCCAAGCAACAGCTAAACAAGTCCAGACAACAGCAGCCCCCACAGCTGGAGCCACCGTCAGCAGGCTGGGTGCCCAGAGTGACCACGAGGGGTTCTGGGAGGAACAATTTGCGCCTCCCCAGACCTGCTCCAACCTCCGGGGTTAACAACGAGGGTTTTCTTGGTCCTCCCCGGATGGCATGGCCTCTACTGGCCTGGAAAGGAGGGAAATGGGAAGAGGGGCAGGGCCAGAAGGAGTGCAAGAGCCCGGGCAGTCAACCAGTCCAGGGTTTTCAGACTTGGCTTTGGCAACAGAACTACTTTGGGGGGTTGTTTGTGTTCCTGTAGTTTTTAACTAAAGGGTGGCCTGCTCTGTCGAGAGCTTGCTGACCCCTCTGGCCTGTCTGTTGCTTGCTTTCAGCCCCAAGATCTTGGAAATACAGTTTGGTAACTACTAGTGTGGTTCATCTGCCCATTTCACAGATGGGGAAACAGATCCCAAGAAGGAAGAAGTCTGTTGCCTGCAGACTGACAGTGTGTGGGGGCTGGGTAGAACCTAGAATCTGGTGTTTTCTGCAGGGACATCCAGACAGGGACAAAACAGGGGAGGCAGAGGCTGGCGTGAAGTCGACATCTCACCAAAGGACAGGCAGGAAAAGAAAGATAAATGTATCTTCTGTCCTCCTGTGGCCACAAATCCAGCCTCTGGCCGGGGCAATAACCACCCCTCCATTTCCACCCATGGGACCGTCCACTTCCCTCACCCACGGCCCCAGGAAAGGGGAGCCTCGGCACTTTGACACATGGGCCTTCTAAGACCCTAGAACACAGGCCCTGTGACTCCCCCTTCCTACATTCCCAGCCTCTTCCTGCCACAAGGATGCATTTTTGCACATTACTGAGTAACAGTGTGTGTTCTGAGATCACACGTGCCCTGACCCTGCTGACCATGAGGCCTAATCTCGAGTTTTCTAAAGAGAGAGGTCATGGCTTTTGTCACATTCTCAGATGGGTCTGTGGTCCAAGAAGTGGTTAAGAGCAATCGTGTAAGGAGAGGAGGGGCCTTGCAGAGGGGAGGGGGGTGGAGGCCAGGAGGGTAGGGTGGGGAGGGCTGTGTTGGTGGTATTCTTCCCCTCCAGAGGCTTCTTTTTTTTTTTTAAATTTTTTTTCAACGTTTATTTATTTTTGGGACAGAGAGAGACAGAGCATGAACGGGGGAAGGGCAGAGAGAGAGGGAGACACAGAATCGGAAACAGGCTCCAGGCTCTGAGCCATCAGCCCAGAGCCTGACGCGGGGCTCGAACTCACGGACCGCGAGATCGTGACCTGGCTGAAGTCGGACGCTTAACCGACTGCGCCACCCAGGCGCCCCCAGAGGCTTCTTTTTTATGAGAGAGAGAGAGAGAGTGCAAGTGAGCGAGAGGCAGAGAGAGAGAGAAGTAGGACTCAAGGTCACCCGATGTGGGATTCAACCCCGCTAACCTTGAGATCATGACCTGAGTCAGATGTTTACATATGTTACTTGGTTTTATTGCCCTCACCTACTCATGATGGAGGGTCCCTGGCTCCATTTCACAGATAAGGAAACTGAGACCCAGTGATATGAGGTAGCTTGTCCAGGACACGGCGCTGGCCGAGGGATAGAACAAGTCAGGCCAGAGACCGAGGTCCGCAACAGTGTTGTATCTGGGTCTGCAAAGGCCTTCAGCTCTGGAACTTGGCAGCTGGCACGTCAGAAGCCTCCCTGTGCCAGTATGCACACCAGACCTTGAGCCCTGCATCTAGGTCCCTGGTAAATTATTTCAGCAGCCAGAGGCCCTGACAGAGGGCTCCTTGCCTCTGAGGTCCATTCCTGCTGGGTGGACAGCAAAGCCCCCCTCACTGGCCCTTGGAATCGATTCTTTCCTTCCTTCCTTCCTTCCTTCCTTCCTTCCTTCCTTCCTTCCTTCCTCTTTCTTTCTTTCTTTCTTTCTTTCTTTCTTTCTTTCTTTCTTTTTTTCTTTCTCTCTTTCTCTCTTTCTTTCTCTCTTTTTTTCAATGCTAATTTATTTTTGAGAAAGAGAGAAAGCGGGGGAGGAGCAGAGAGAGAGGGGGACAGAGAATCCAAAGTGGGCCCCGTGCTGACAGCAGAGATCATGACCTGAGCCAAAGTCAGACACTTAACCGACTCAGGTGCCCCCGGCCGGATCCACGAAGCAAAGATCCTTCCTTTCTTTGCTCTTAAAAATGTCACCACCAAACCTCAGGAATTCAGGATGGCATTCCCTGCACGTTCATCCAGCCTCCAGCCCAACTCACTTCGGATAAACCAGATAAACCAGAGCAGTCCCCAAAGAGCTCCCTGCCCCCCACTGACACATAGCCACCCCCCCCACCCATTCCTGAAATTTTTCTTTATTTTTTTTTTTTAACAAATTTTTTTAATATTTGTTTTGGAGAGAGAGAGACAGAGCACGAGCAGGGGAGGGGCACAGAGATAAAGGGAGACACAGAATCTGGAACAGGCTCCAGGCTCCGAGCTGTCAGCAGAGCCTGATTCGGGGCTCGAACCCACGAACTGTGAGATCACGACCCGAGCCGAAGTCGGACACTTAACCAACTGAGCCACCCAGGCGCCCCGAAATTTTTCTTTAAAAACATCTTTATTATAGGTGATTGTTTGTCTTCCACTGTGACTGGGATATAATTAAAAAAAATTTTTTTATGTTTTTATTTATTTTGGCGAGAGAGACTGAGCACTAGTGGGGGAGGGGCAGAGAGAGAGGGAGACACAGAATCCGAACAGGCGCCAGGCTCTGAGCTGACAGCAGAGAGGCCGATGCAGGTCTCGAACTCATGAGCCAGAAAGAAGATCGTGACGTGAGCCAAAGTCGGACGCTCAACCAACTGAGCCACCCAGGCGCCCTGTGACTGGGAGATAATTGAGTTACGGCATTGTGTAAGGTTAAGGCGTACTGCCTCAAGGCTTGACTTCCAGCCACTGTGAGATGGTTACCACAGTAAGCTGAGTTAATCGCCTCACCTCATGTAGTTACGGGAGAAAAAAAAGAAAAACCATGTTTTCTTCTTTGCGATGAGAGCTCTTAGGATGTGCGCTCACTCAGCAGCAATGACCACAGTCGTCATGTCGTACGTTCCATTCCTGAAGTCCTGGGCCTTGGTTTCTTCATCTGTAAATTGGGAATAATGATGCGCAGCCTACTTGCCTTATGGGATTTCTTTTTTCTTTTTTAATTTTTTTTTAACATTTATTTATTTTTGAGACAGAGAGAGAGAGAGAGAGAGCATGAATGGGGGAGGGGCAGAGAGAGAGGGAGACACAGAATCGGAAGCAGGCTCCAGGCTCTGAGCCATCAGCCCAGAGCCCGATGCGGGGCTCGAACTCACGGACCGCGAGATCGTGACCTGAGCTGAAGTCGGACGCTTAACCGACTGAGGCACCCAGGTACCCCAACCTTATGGGATTTCTAAGCATCACACGGGAAGGTGTTTGGAAAAGTTCAGGACACCCCCCCCCACCACCACCACCACCACCAAAATGGCAGAGAGCAAACCCCTCCTGGGACTCACCCACTAAGCACACATTTCCTATGCCCCAGGGCGCTGGCCCCTGGGATCTCAGGCTGGAATGCTCTGGCCTGTGCGGGGGGGCAGCTTCAAGTGCAGCTCGGGGGACCAGGGGCCGTAGGGTGAGGGCGGCAGAAGTGGGTGGTACTTGCTTTCCCTGCCCACCTTCAGTGGCCCCCGTGGTCCTCAAAGTGGGCTGGGGGCAGTCCCCCCCACCCCCCAGAGTGGGAATGTTACCATTGCCTGGTTCAGGCAAGCCACCAAGCTGAGAACAGAAACCGTAGCTCCCACCAGAGGACGACAGAGACTGGGGCGAGGCGCTCGAGGAAAGACACAAGGTTTACCCCTGCTTTTTCACACAGAGAGGGCATAAAGTTTATTCTAACTCTCTAGGGTAGAAACCCATGTTTCTATACTTCTCTAAAGCGATTAACGCTGTTTCAAGCTTCCGCAGGCTTGACTGGTGGGGAATTCACACTTAGTCCTGTTTGGGGAGCCTGCCCTTTCCCTGGGGCTGTGTAAGAATCTCTGGGTCTTACACAGTCCAGAACATTTGGAGTTGGGCCCCTGGGTCCTAATGCACACTGGTCACTGTTCTGGGCCAAGCCCATGGGGTCCGTTGCTGGGAAGGCCAGGGGTGTCTGCAGAGGCCCCCAACTGGGGCTGTCCATGTGTGGTGACTCCCAAACCCTTGTCCCTCCTCAAGCTTGGGGAAGCTCTGCCCCCACTTGATGCCCTTTCTGTGGGAGCCCTGGTGGGGTTTTCTTCTGGGCACCTGACAGCCTCTCATTCAACTCCACGATTCAGAAGCCCCTCAAGACAAAGGACCACCAAGAAGGAGGAGTAAAAATGACCTCAGGAAGCATGAAAACCTTTGTCCAGAGGTTGGAGGGCTTGAGATAGATACATCCCTGCACTGGGAAGGCCATCTCTGCAGGGGCTTCCCTGGCCCCCTGGGGAAGTTCTGCAGCTGGGAAACCTTGAAGGGAGTGTGTGTGTGTGTGTGTGTGTGGCGGGGTGGGGGGGGTCTCCGCCTTTGCCCGGGTGCTGGAGTGGGGCACTGAGCCACCTCCAGAGCAGAGGGCTGTTCTGGGCCTGTTGGGTGGGACTCGAGGGGTACGGCTGAGCCGCCCCTGACCTCTGGGCATCCTTCACTCTTGCAGGACCTGGGCATGGAGTCAACCTCTCTGGACGACGTTCTGTACCGCTACGCCAGCTTCCGGAACCTGGTGGACCCCATCACACACGACCTCATCATCAGCCTGGCCCGTTACATCCACTGCCCCAAGCCGGTAGGGCAGCTGTGGTCTGAGCCCGCCAGATCTGGGGGTGTGAGGCGGGCGCCCTTCTGCCAGAGAACCCAGTGCCCAGGAGGGTTGGTCGATACTGCCCGGGGCCGAGGGGCACAAGCCCCTTGTGCAGACATCAAGCCAGCGGGCCTGATGCCTGCCCTGTCCTAAGGCCCAGCATCCATAGCAGAGATCAGCATGATCAGTAGGGGATTTGTTTGGCTCCTGAGTGTATTAAATCCGAATTCACTGCCAACATGTAAAACTCAGAATATTTCACACGTTCTCCATATTTAGCTACCTTTGAAAAACGGGAAGTTCTGGTAACACGAAGCCCTCATTTCTGTAGGACTGGAGCTGAGTAGCCTCCCCTATTACGTGGGGCCAGGGCCACCGCGTAGAGTCACGTAGGTTGTACCTCGCACAACGACACGTAAGAGCAGAGGTGGCAGGGGTGAGGGCAGACAGGAGACCACTCAGATCCAGCCCGGTCTCCGCCACCAGGCCTTAGGCGCCGGTGCAAGACTGTGTCCATCTAGAGGCGGACGTTTCCTTATGTGCACAAAGGTGCCACGTAAATCTCGCAGGGACCCTGCTTGCCTCCGGCATGCCTCAGTCCCCACCACTCCCAGCGGTCTCCCTGCCTAAGGCTGAATGTCATTTTCCACCCACCCACTTTGCTCATGTCCACTGGCTTCCGAAGCTGAGAGGGAAAAGCTCCGGGGTCCCCAGCTCCGCAGGCAGGTACTGCTTGGACATTTCCGGATGGGAGGCTCTGCCCCTCTCCCTCGCGGGGTGCAGGGCCAGCTCACCCAGAGCTGCCCTGGCAGGGCCCGGGAGGGCCGGGGTGGGACAGCCCCACCCTGGAGCTTTTCTCTCCCATCCCTCAATTTCTAGCAGTTTCCAAAAGAAGCGCGGAACAGGGGCAGGGAAGCCGGAGCAGGACCCAGGAGTGCCTGAGGGAAGCTCGTGCTTTCAAAGTAGGATCTAGGATAAGAGGGAGGAGGTGATTTTCAGACCCACAGTCGTCCAGGGGGCTGGGACCTTGCTCTGGAGCTGAGCCTCCATCTGGGCCTTTGTCTAGGGCCTTGACTTTGGCTTCTGGGTCTGTTTGGAGCCAGGACTCCAAGGTGAGGAGTGAGTTCTGAAGGGCTGGGGCGGCAGGCGTGGGGGAGGGTTGGTGGTGGGACGCAGCAGAAGGCAGGGATGCTGGGCTCAAATATGTGCCGGTTAGAAAAAGCTGGCAGTGACGGTTGGCAGGCTGGGAGCCTCGGGCTCGGGGAAGAGGGGCGGGTGCCAGGAGCCGCGGGGGGGGGGGACCGGCTGGGCCTGGAGTCACCTTCACTTCTCATTCAGATTATACCTGGCTCAGCCTGGAGCAGCTGAGACCAGAGTCCGTAGGCCTCGCAGGTGCCAGACCTCTGCCTTTTCTAGAACTTAGATGCCCGCAGGTGAAGGGGTGACACTCAAAGCAGCTCATTGGGAGAGATGTTATTTTCATGCCCATTTTAACGTTGAGGAAGACCAGATTCAGGCAATGAAGTCATCGGATAAAGGTTACACTCCAGATGTGATCTGGACCCCAGTTCCGGGCAGAGTGGGGCTGTTCAGGATCTCTGCACTGTCCCTCAATGGCCAGCAGCTTCTCTCAGGGCTTGAGTGGGAGCTCGCAGGGTTGCATGGGGGCTGGAGCTGGGGGGCCTGTGCGGGAACAGCCTGAGCACCCGTGCCCCCTCCTCCCTCCCTGCCCGCCCATGCCGGACCTCAGGAGACTGGACGGGGCGGGAAGGAGAGGTGGCCCAAGGGATTCTGTGCTGAGTTCCATCCCTTCCGTCTGGGCGGCGACCACAGGGCCCTGTTGTTGTCTTAGCTCAGGCCGCTACAACACGTTACCACTGACCGCGTGGCTTATAAACAACAGAAATGTGTTGCTCACAGTTCTGGAAACCGGAAGCCCAAGATCAGGGTGCCCAGCATGGTCGGGTTCCGATGAGAGCCCTGCTCTGGGTTTGCAGACAGCCGCCGTCTTGCTGTGGCCTCACGTGGCGGAAAGAAAAAGAACTGGCTAGCTCTCTGGCCTCTTCTTCTTCATCTTTTTTTTTTGAGGTTATTTATTTATTTATTTTGAGAGAGAGAGAGTGGGGGAGAGACAGAGAGAGGGAGAGAGAGAATCCCAAGCAGGCTCTGGGCTGACAGTGCAGAGTCCGACGTGGAGCTCGAACTCACGAACTGTGAGGTCATGACCTGAGCGGAAACCGAGAGTTGGCGCTTAACCAACTGAGCCGCCCAGGCACCCCTGAACTTCATCTTCCTCCGCTCCAAAGGGGGATAACAACACCGTCTCCTGTGGGCCCGTCGGAGAAATGATTCTTGAGAAGGACGCCGTGTGTCTGGCATGGAGGAGCCCCTGTACGCAGAAGCTAAGGTATAATTCAGTCATCGAGCACCAGTCATGTGCCAAGCAGGGTGCTCGGGCCCAGCACGTCAGTTGTGGGGCACGGAGGCCGGCAGTGGCCTCAGAGTCTTGGAGAACAAGGGTCTGGCTTCTGATTTCCGGATTTCCGAGAGCCAGCCGGTGGCGTCAGCCCTGTCGGAGGCCCGGGAGCCTGGTGGGTTCCCCTGCCCATATCTAAGGCCATGTGGCAGGAGAAGCCCTTCTGAAGGACTCTTCCGGTTGGGGCGGAGGCCCAGATGGGCGGTCCCGACTCTAGGGCCCCGAGGCTGGTGGTAAGGGCAGCCCCCAGGCCCACCCCCAATACATGACTGCCTCGGGGCTGGCCAGGACCTCCCGTTCTTAGCTCTTTCACCCAAGTGTGAGCCTTAAGGTTATAGACAGAGATGTCAAGACCATCAACTATGAGGGGGCGTCTCCCTCAATTGTGAGATGGGACAAAGGAAGCAACCCTTCCTGGTCCAGTCTTGGCGGAGCATCCACCAGACAAATAAGCCTTCCCACCACTAAGACGACCCCCTTGAATGAGTCCCATCCATTTTCTTGACCTGTGTCCCAGCTGGAGGTGGGCCTGGGCCCTGGCAAAGGGGTGGGTCTGTGCCTGTCCCGAGGCGGAAGGGGACGGGCAGAACCCCATCCCGCCCGTGACTGTGTGCTGATTAATCCACAGCCCAGCTTCAGACTCAAAAGTCACCCACCTCTTGGACATTTGTGCCCTGGAGCCCGTGAGTCACCACCCCTCCCCCACTGTGAGCACAGGTCACTGAGTGGGGAATTTGAGGCTCTTTCCTTCCCTGGGCCCCAGCTCCAGCCCCGCACATCTATCCCATCGTGTCTACAGTAGGGTTCCCCGCACGCAGACGCTAAAATGAGGGTGTGTGGACAGCCATCTGTTAAGGAGGTGTCCCAGGGAAGCCAGGCCAGCCCAGGCTCCATCCTGAGGAGGGCAGGTGGCTTTGGCCTGGTCCCTCGAGGACCCCGGGGCTCGAACCATCGATGGGCTCCCCTGGGACGTAAGCTCCCAGGCACATCTGTCTCACTGGCTCGCCTGGGCCGTCCAGACAGAAGCACAAAATTGGGAAACGTGGATCCAAGGGCGTTTGGGACGGAACAGCCATGTGGCCCGTCACAGCCAGCAAGTTCCAACAGCCCTGATTCCCTAATGGTTGGGGTCTCTCCAAGGCCCTCCTGGTCCCCGCGTCCCCCGTCTCGGGGCTGCTGTCAGAGTCTCCACCTGGACTCTGGGCCTCTGCTCCTGCCTCCTGCCCTCTATGCTCTGGGAACAGCCAGAGACTCATCCGCAAGGTGCCCTGGATCACATGTGCGCCTCCCTGAGATACCTTCCACTGTGGCGTCGCGTTGTAGGCCGAAACCAAACTCTTTATTTGCCCCCGCCTGCATCTCCTGTATCATTCCTTATTTCCCTGTCCGCCCCGCTCATTCTGCTCCAGCCACGTGGCCCTCCTGCCTGTGACCACACCTGCCCTCTCTGGCTGGGCTGCCCTCTCCTCCGTTCGGACTCAGCCCGACTGTGTCCTCTCCAGGGCCACCTTTGACCAGCCTAGCTCGCAGAGTCGTCCCGGCCAGCCTTTGCGCTGTGTATTGCGTTATTTCACTTGCGGGTCTCCGAAGTTCTCTGGCTTGCTTACTCGTGAGCTAACCTACTGTCCGCCTTCCCCACCAGAATGTCAATTCCGAACGGGCAAGAGGTGGCATCTGTCTCGTTCGCCGTTACTTCTTGCGCCAGGCAGGGCCCCGGGGGGAGAAGCAGGCCACACGGAAGCCAACAGGGGATGTTGAGACACCCAAAGATGAGCAGCAGTGGGAAGCTGTTACCAGAAAGGGCCATGGGTGCAAGCCATGACATGGGAGCCAGAACCCTGCTTCTAGAACCATGCAGTATTTCTATTTATTTATTTATTTATTTATTTATTTTGAGACAGGGACAGAGAGTATCAGTGGTTCTAGCTTAGGGTCCCTTAAGACAGTGGCCAGGGTTGCAAGCGTCAACAGGCTTGGCAGAGACTGGCAGACCCCCTTCCCGGATGGCACATCCCTTGGCTGTTGGCAGGAGCCCCCAGCTCCTTGCCACACGGGCCTCTCCGTAGGACCTCTTGAACTTCCTCACATCGTGGCAGCTGGCTTATCGCTGAGCAGGCGATCCAATAATGAGCAAGGCAGACACCACAACATCTCTTATGAGCCAGCCACATTCTATGGACCGCTCAGGTCAGCCCTGATGCCGTGTGGAAGGAGACTATGAAAGGGGGCTATTACAGGAGGCCAGGATGGGTGGTGGGGGCCATCTTGGAGGCTGACTACCACCCAGGCTGAAACAAGAAGGGAATGAGAAGAGAAGGGCCTTTCCTCCTGTCCTCTGATCTCGCTCCAATCGCTCTCATTAGCTGAACCCGACTGGAAGCCGGGGCAAGAGGGTCAGTGATGCTGTCTATAGGCTCAGCCTTCCCGGCACCGAGAAGAGCAGACAATGGACTCCAGGAAGGGAGTAAAGAGAAAAGCCAGCGGAAGTCGGTATCTGATGAATGAATGAATTTGTGAATGAGTGAGGGAAGCCTTGGGGCTGTAGTAGTGGGGGGCTGTGCTGGTTTGGGGCCTGCGGGAGCACACAGAGGTGCCTGGGGCAGCCAGGATGGCAGGTGGGAGCCACCATCTGACAGTAGGGAGGTGGGGCAGAGTCCGGATGCTGGGGCCCCCTCCTGGAGGGGACTGCGGTCGGCCTTAAGCATCTTTCCTGACAAGCCAGTGAGAGGCCGTCAGGTTCTTCCCCAGGGCCCGGGTCAGAGGCAATGGTCAGGCCGGAAGAGGCACTGCGGGACCCGCACCCCACCCTGCAGTGCCCGGTCCCCCCTGGCTTGCACCATGTCCCTCTCCTTTCTTCTTCCTTTTCCATGGGTGGGAGGAAGGGCTGCAGAATTGATTCCACAAACCGCCTTTGAGCCTCGGGCGTGGGGTAGGACTGTCGCAAGTAACAGAAGCCCACTCACGCTGCCTCAGGCTAAGAAGAGAATTTATCCAGCTGTCTTGTGGGGCCCAAAGACAGCCACGCTTGGAAGGCGGGGCTGGAACTATAGTGCAGGGCAGACATGTCTCCGTCCCGCCTCTCAGCTCACCCCGGCCTCCCTCTCCATTCCCGGGGCTCCGGGTTTACTCCTCGAGGTGGGTGGAGGTGGGGGGGGGGGCGTCCAGCCCGGGGAGGAGACGGGGGTGTGTCTCGTCCCCAGGACACGGCTGGTTGGCTGCGGTCTGCTAGTGCCCGCTTCTGGGCCAATCAGCTGCGGCCCGGGATGGGGTCTGGTTGCACAAAGGGGCTGCTGGGCCTCACCACTTAGGCGAGCAGCGCGGGCCCTGCAGAGCGCGCATTGCTGGGTGCAGGGCGCGCGGACCCCGTTCCTTTGCGGCGCCGGTGTTCAAACTCCTCGGTCCAGGTTGCACAAGGGGCGCGTGGCTGCTCTGTACCGAGAGGCGGCTGTTTCTGGAAACCACGCAGAAACGGCACTTCCTCCTCCTCCTTTGCCGCCTCCCTCTCCTTGCGTCCTCTCCCTTCCCCACCCTCTCCTGACTTCTCCAACTCGGGGCCAGCCCTTGCTTTGTCCTGTTCTCCGCAGGAGGGAGGCCGGGAGGGGCCTTCGAAAATGGACGGAGCTGGGGGAAAATTAGATGGGCTTGCTTAAGGCGGCTTTTGTGGGTGCAAGTGAGAGAAACACCTTGAACCCACCGAAAGCAAAAGGCGTATCCCCGGGAGGGCAGCGCAGAGCGCAGCGCGGGATGGCAGGTCGGGAAGGATGCCAGCCTCAGAGCCGAGCTTGGAGTCCCCATTCCATTTTACAAGCTGTGGGGCTTGCCAGTCTATTCCACTTCCGTAAGCCTCAATTCTCGTCTGTAAAGTGGGGATAATAGCGCCCGTTTCAGGGGATGGTTGCGAGTTAACTGCATTGTGACGAGGTCGTGCATGCAATGCAGGGGCGACGCCGACCAGTAGATGCGCAGCTGGCTGTTGTGTATGTAGTCCAGATAAACTACAGAGTGGAGGGGAGCTCTCACTTCTGGAAGGACACTAGCTCGCGCTGAGTCTCCGATCAGCGGTGAGGTGACCGTATCCATTGTCCTTGTTGGTGAGGAATCGGGCTTGCTCAGTCTCCCAGGTGGGGGAGCGGCCGCGCACGGTCCACGCGTTGCCGCGCCTTGCACGCGGCTGCCCCCTTGTGGCCGTGTCCGCGCACTGCGGCGGCTGCTTTGCCGCCTTTTCCTCTCTTTGTTTCTTCCTTCCAAGGCCCAGCCGCTCAGACCCAGAGGATGACCCCGGACTTTGGCAACCCTGGGAAGTGGTTGGAGGAGGAGCCCAAGCTGAGGAGCTCGGTTCTCAGCTTTGGGGCAGGTGCCGCGGGAGGGTGGCGATGTTCTTTCCCCGGAGTGGTCCCAGGAGTGAAGCCGGGCGGACCACCCAGTCTCACGCACGCACTTGGTCCCTCTGGTCTTTGAAGCGTTTGAACTGGTGCTTCTCCACCTTGGCGACACAGGGGAGTCACCTGCGGAGCTTTGAAACAAGCCCCGCACGCAAGCTGCAGACCCATTCTGGGGTTGGCCACAGGCAGCAGGGATTTTTATTTTTTATTTTTATTATTTTTATTTACATTTGAGAGAGAGAGTGATAGCACGAGTGAGGGAGAGGCAGAGAGAGAGGGAGACACAGAATCTGAAGCAGGCCCCGGGCTCTGAACTGTCAGCGCAGAGCCCGATGTGGGGCTCGAACTCATGAACCACGAGATCATGACCTGAGCCAAAGTTGGACACTTAACCGACTGAGCCACCCAGGCGCCCCTCCCTGAGCCTCTTCTGACCGAGGCCTCCTCACTGGAGTCCCTCAGACTCTTCCCTTTTCCTTGGCACTCAGGGCTACACTGTGCCTTCTCCATCCCTTTGTGTCCAGTGTGTCCTCCCCCTTAGCTCATTCCATGGCCGAGGGGGAGGGTGTCATCAGAGGCTGATGAATGTAACGAATGTGCCTTGAGCCCCAGCCTCGTAATTCCAGTAGCATCTTCCAGGAGATCCTTCACGTGGCTCCAAATGAGCTGGACGCTAACCCCGCCCTGCCTTTCTGTCCCTTCTCCCCTGGAGCCCCTTGCCTTCCACCCGGCTCCCCAGCCCAAAGCCCGGACCCATCCTCATGGCCTCCCAGCCCACACCCTCTCCGCCCCGTGCCAGGTCAGGCAAGCGTGGCGGCCCCCGTCACTTTCAGCCCTTCCCGACACACCCATATGACGAGGTTCAGCAAGAGACTAAGTCTAGGAATCAGAACGTGCAGTCCAGGGGTTTGCACGTGTAATCGCCTGAAGTGACAGGTGACATTTGTTTATCAGAAGGCGTGGGCAGTAGGAAGTGAGGTTCTTGGAGAACCAGAGACCAGAGGTGCTGTCTAAACCGACTGCATTCACTCTCGAGCCTGTGTCTCCTGGATCCCCATTCGGATGCCTCGCCTCTTTGGACACTCAACACCCCCTTTTCCTGCCTCTCCGCTCTCTCGTCTCCCGCCCGCAAGGTCTTCTCTTGCCTTCCCATCAGCCCCAGCCCTGCTCTGTAGGCCTCAGTTTCTTCCTCTTTAATTAATTAATTATATATATATATATTTTGAGAGAGAGAGACAGGGTGTGAGTGGGGGAGAGGCAAAGAGAGAGGAAGACACAGAATCCAAAGCAGGCTCCAGGCTCCAGGCTCCCAGCTGCCAACACAGAGCCCAAAGTGGGGCTCGAATCCGTGAACTGCGAGATCACGACCCGAGCCGAAGTCAGACGCTCAACCGACTGAGCCACCCAGGCGCCCCAGTTTCTTCCTCTTCAAAACGGGGATAATGAAAGTGTTTCTGCTCTGGGGTGTTGTGGAAATTCCGTAAAGTCCTAGCATAACGTCCGTGTGCAGTAATCCATATGACAGATGGTGGTGGCTTGGACCAAGTGGTAGCCGTGGAGGTGGCAAGTGACGGGACCCCAGGTTGTCACCTACTCCTGCCCCCGTAATACGCCCAACACCTAAACCTTTGCACCCATTTCCTCCTCACTCAGGGAGGCCTCGTTTCCTCTCTCCATGCAAAAATCACAAACCCATATCAGCCCTTAAAAGCCAAACTCAAATCTGAGCCTTGGATGGAAGTCCTCCTCCTTTACCCGCTCAGGACAGCACGGTATTTACCCAGTGGGCTTTCCTGGAGAGTTGGCGTGCTGAGCTACAGTCAGAGCACTCTACAAGTTGTAACTGTTTTCATCCTCACAAAATGCCCCGCGACTCTGGTTTGCTATCCCTTCACAGTCAAGTGACTTCCTGAGGTCACAGAGGAGGTACCAAAACGAGGGGGAAGATCCACCGGATTTGGCTCTGAGTCTGTGCTCTTAACGACTCAATACACTGCTTCTCCGTTAGCAGAGTGACGATGGTCACAGGCCATCAAGTTGGCCTTTACTGAGCGCCGGGCACCCTGCTGAGCACTGGTCACAGGTTCATGGTTGAACCTCACCACATACATGTTGCTCTGCGCACGTGGGTTTGCATCTGAGCCCCAGCACTTGCTGGCTCTCAGCTTTTAGCACTGGGCCACCTGGCAAGAGCCCTCCCTCTTGGCCCTCCCTTTCCCAGGGCTTGCTGACCGTCTGTGGGGTTGACGTCCCTTGGGACAGAGCTGGCGTCTCTCTGGCATCTCTCTGATGCCCCCTGGAACCCAGTGTAAGTTCACTAGGCCCTCCATAACAAAATACCACTTAAACGGCAGAGATTTATTTTCTCATAGCTCTGATAGCTGGAAGTCCAAGGTCAAGATGTTGGCAAGGTTGATCTCTTGAGTCCTCCCCTTGGCCTAGAGATGGCCATCTTCTCCCTGTGTCCTCACATGGTCTTTTCCTCTGTGCATGTCTGTGTCCCAATCTCTTTTCATGAGGACACCGGTCATACTGGCTTAGGGCCCACCCCCAAGGACCGCATTTTACCTTAATTACTCTGCACATACAGCCACATTCCGAGGTACCTGCGATTAGGACCCAAATTTAAGAACTTTGGTCGGGACACAATTCAGGACAGTTATTTCAAACTCCAAACTGCTGACGGGACGGGCCTGCAGTCCCTGGCTCAGTCCGTAGAACATGCGACGCTTGTTCTCGAGGTCGTGAGTTCAAGCCCCACGTTGGGTGTAGAGCTAACTTACAAAAAAAAAAAAAAAAAAAAAAAAAATGCTGATTGTCCAGATAGATTAGAGTAGATGAATGAAGTGGGCTGGGAAAAGACTTGGCCTCCCCATTCTTCTATTTTCCCACTTTTGACATTTTTCCCCCTGAGGCACCACAAAAGTATTTCCCTTTCGTCTTTACTATGTGAAAGACCAGTGCGGGACCATCTGTTCACGGCTGTATCCCCAGCTCCTAGAACAAGTGCCTGTCACCTAGAGGGGGTGCTCAGTCAATATTTGTTGAGCAAATGAGTGAGCAGAAAGGCCCTGGACATTGGGGAGAGGCAGAGACCAGGGTGAATACTGGCTAGGGGGTCAGCCAGCACTCAGCTCTGGTCAACGGTCAGATTGTCTGGAATTCAGAGGTCTCTGTAAATCTCGATTTTGCCACGACAGCAACGAATTCACAGAAACGAGAACATGAGGCAGATCCGTTGGCAGCCATTGCCCTCTACTAAGGAGGTCCCCCGTGAGCCGGCAGGACAGGCCTCTGTGAGCAGCCCGGGGGCGTCGTGCTCCTCCAGTGCAGACGGGAAGCTGGAGGTGAGGGCCTGGGCCCCTCTGCCTGTTCCTGCCCCTCAGGGACCCCCTGCCTATGGTCGTCTCTGCAGGAAGGCGACGCGCTGGGCGCCACCGAGAAGCTGTGCAGGCAGCTGACTTACCACCTCAGCCCCCACTCGCAGTGGAGGCGGCACCGGGGGCTGGTGAAGAGGAAGCCACAGGCCTGGTGAGTCTCCGTCACCTGAGGTGGACCTGCCCTGCCCCCTGCCCAGCCTCCCCTCCCCCTCCAGAGTAGCCCAAAGTGAACCCATGCCAGGCCGGGTGTTCCACCACACTCCCTCCCCCGGGGGTGAAGGGAGGAGCTGAGACCAGAGGGGTGGTCTCGGAAGGTGCCCGAAGGAGGGGAGACTGAAGGAGGGCATTCCACAAGGGCGAGGGCCACGAGGGGAGCTAGCTGCAGGCGGGACCCCTGTCTGTGGATGGGGAACTGGGGAGTGTGGGCCCATTCAGAAGGGGTGGGTGGGGAGGCCGACGGGAGGAGTTTCTAATTCCTGGTGTGTGGAATATGGGTGATGAGGTTTTGGGGTGATGGTGGGGTGGTCTGGAGCAGACGGCCAAGAAAGAATTCTTGAAGACGTCTTTGGTGCAAAAACAGGTGATTTTATTAAAGCACGGGGACAGGACCCACGGGCAGGAAGAGCTGCATTGGGGTCGTGAGGGGTAACTCATTACATACCTCAGGTTGGGAGGGGGTCGGGATAGAGTAAGTCTCTAAGGAATTTTGGAAGCAAGGTTTCCAGCACCTTGAGGGGCTAGCTGTTGCTAGGGAAAGGCCATTTATTACCGTTTAATAAAACCTCAGCCACGAGACCCTTTAGATGTGTATCAGGGGCCATCAGCTTGGAGTATGATGGCCAGCATGTATCTTGGGGGAGTTGAGATAAAGGAAGTAGACTTACAGGATCCTCGAGGTTGGGACAAGTTAAGCTAAGGTTCTCTTTTGCCCCTAGCAAAGTGTCATCATGGAGGCAGCTGAGCTCCCAGAGGACGGTCACTCTGCCTGTGCCAAGGACTTGTCAATGGGCTGTAGGCAGTAAGGGAGTAATTTTTCATTTGCCTTAGTTTCCCACATCACCATGGCGAGCACTTAAACCCCCTTTCCTTTGTTCTTGGGTGGCCAGGAGTGTCCGAGGAGTATCATGTAGATGCCACCTGCGGGGGGGGGGGGTGTGCCAGCCTGTATTTCTCTCAACTTGCCCCAAGCTCCCTCATCATGGGCACTCCCACCGGATCCCCCCCAGTTCTCCTGGATGGCTCCTAGGGAGATCCAGACCCCAGCCGTGCCCCTGGCCCACACAGCAATGGGAACCCTCAAGGGTTTTTGGACCTTCTAAAGAAGATTGGGGGGTTCGGGGCAGCTGGGACACAGAACCTGTGGACCGAGACAGGTAGCACCATAGGAAGCCAAATAAAGGGGAGCCTGGAAGGAAGGCTTTCTGGAGAGAGCGCCCCTGCCTTCCTTGTAAATGACCCCGGGGCAGAGTGGCTTGTGTCCTTCCCCTAGACTGGGTAGGGGCAGGACTGCCCTCCCTCACCCACAAGAACTCTGGTTCCTCTTTCCCTTCTGGACTCCCCCACTCCAAAGCCAGGAGAGGAGCTGGATCCTGGAGGAACAGTGTGAGGCTCTCACGAAGCAAGCCCTCAACTGGGCTGAGGTCAGGGGGACAGAACAGGACAGGAAGACCCGTGGAATCTGGAATGCCACTGCGGAGTCTGTGAGCTAGGTCTTTGGGATTGAAAAGCTAGAAATGCGAGCTCTGCTGGAATCCAGGCGCCTCCTCTCCTGTCTCCCCAACACACACGTGTGCTCAGCCCATTCTTCATTTCAACAGCTTCGCTCCCCTCAGGCGGCTTCCCATCACACTTGAGTCTAAACAGGGCCCTCCATGATGGGCCCTCTGCTCCTCTGTGGCCTCTCACCTCTCACTTCCCCTCACCGCAAACAAGGCGGCCTTCCTGCTGGCTCACAGACACCAACTCTTCCCAGCCTCAGGGCCTTTGCATGTACCCACTCTGCTGGAACTTTTACCAGACTCTTCTGATGGCCCACTTCTTTAAATGTCAGCTCAAATTAAGTCCTCAGAGAAGGCTTCCCTGGGCAACCGGGTCCAGGCTCCTCTCACTTCAATCTTGTTTGTTGTCTGTCTCACCCTACCCCCACCGTCCCCCCGCAGTAGAGTGAAAACAGGGATCTTGTCCATCTTGTCCACTACTGTGACCCCAGTGCCTAGGACAGTGCCTGGTATGTAGTGGGAGCTTAACAAACACTTGTTGAAGGATTGAACGAGGGAGGTGGGGGTTGTTACTGTCGTCATTTGACTGGCCACGATCACCCAGCTGCTAGGAGCCTTCCGGCTTCAGATCCCAAGAATAGAGACTTCTGTCCAAGCCGCCATCTTTGGGCGGCTGCTGTTAACATATGCTCTTGAAACAGGCTGAGCCCCCTCCACCTTCCTCTCCTTCCCACGGCTGGAGCCCTGGGGCTCATGTGGTACCTGGAAATGGGGAGCTCTGGTCACAGAACGAGAAACAGGAAGAGCGAGGAGTAGCAGATGGGAGAGTGGGAGGGGGTGCAGAGCACTGAGCCTCCAGGAGTTGGCAGCTACCTGCCCCCAAGTCCAGAGCCCCTGCACCCCACCCCTGCCTGTGGTCCTACAGGGCTCTCCCTAAGGATTCCCCCATCTGGTGGGCAAGATTATCCTGCAAGAGAGGCCTCAGGAGCCTTTGTGGCACTCTTGGGGACGCAGGAAGCTCAGTCCAAGTAATGACAGCAGCAAATACTTCTTCGTAACTCACATGGACAAGGCATTGTCCTAAATGCTTTGTGCCTATGACCTTATTTCATGAACAACTCTGGTACGCGATTAGCTCCATCTGTTCAGGTGAAACTGAGGCACAGGGTTAGAGGTCATGTGACTAAAGATCACACGCATAGGAAGAAAAAAAGAGTGAAGATGCAAACGCAGGCACTATGGGTACCCAGAACGAACCCTTAGTCACTGCAGAAACATCTGGGCCTTTCTTTCCCTTGTGGCCCCTCAAGCTCTGGACAGCCGGGCCCAGCCAGGCTGAGATGTGAGGTAGTACCACGGGGACCAGAGGGCCTGGTCTCTCCCATCCCTGGCATTGCAGAGCAGAAGGTGGCCCCGTGGTGGCGGCCACTGCTGCCCCCGGGGAAAAGGCCCCCTGCTTGAACGTCGCTTGTGCCTTCTCCCCTTCAGCCTCAAGGCTGTCCTGGCTGGGAGCCCTCCGGACAACACGGTGGACCTGTCGGGCATCCCGCTGACCTCGCGGGACCTGGAGCGGGTGACCAGCTACCTGCAGCGCTGCGGGGAACAGGTGGACAGCGTGGAGCTGGGCTTCACCGGCCTCACGGACGACATGGTCCGGCAGCTGCTGCCGGCGCTCAGCGCCCTGCCCCGCCTCGCCACGCTGGCACTCAACGGCAACCGGCTGACGCGGGCCCTGCTGCGTGACCTCACCGACACCCTCAAGGACCCCAGCAAGTTCCCCAACGTCACGTGGATCGACCTGGGCAACAACGTGGACATCTTCTCGTTGCCCCAGCCCTTCCTGCTCAGCTTGCGCAAGCGATCCCCGAAGCAGGGCCACCTACCCACCATCCTGGAGCTGGGCGAGGGCCCGGGCAGTGGGGAGGAGGCCCGGGATGGGCCAGTGGGCCAGGAGGACCCTGGAGGCGGCCCTCAGGATCCTGCTGAAGACCATGAGGGCAGGGAGAACATAGGCAGAGTTCAGACATGACACAGACGTAGGGGGGCCTCCCCAGGGAGTCCTAGTGGAGTAAGATGACTGAGGCAGGCTAGGGGGCCCCACTAGGGGCCTCAGGCTGTCCCCCAAAATTGGCCAGGGCAGCCCCAGCCACGGGAGCCAGACTGTAGCATCTGAAAGGGGGTTGTGTAACACTTCTCTTCGGTCTCCACTGCCCCCTTGCTAATCTCCTCTGCTCCTGAGAAATCCTCCTTGGCTCGAGAGACAGATTTGTGGGAGCAGTCTGTTTGGAGATGCGGAAAGCTTGACCTAATGTTAAGAACTCCCCCCCAGGAACGGAGTGCAGCTCTGGCCCTACATCTAACTTCCTATTTCCTGATAGAGAATTTTTTTCCTATTCTGGGAAGCAAACTCCAGCCAGATGCTACCCTGATAGCCCAGAGGTGTGCCCCCGCTCAAGGCATCTTTACCCTCATACCTGGCTGAAGGTGGGGGGTTGGGGCACTGGCTGCCCAGAGACTCCAAGAGCCTAGTCTCCATCCTGACTCCAGTAGGTTCTACCTCCTCCCTGTAAAGCCCTGGGGGCTCTGAGGAACCACTCCCAGTCTCCGCCTCCATTTCTGAAGCCCGCACCTCCACCTGGGATTCCAGGGCCCCACCCCAGGCCCAGCTACCCCATACCCTTCCAGAGCATCCCAGAAGGCCTACAAATACCGGCATGCATAAAAAGGCCCACCCAGAAACCCTACACCATAACCCCTGCCCCAAGCCAAAGTCTACCAGCCCTTCACTAGGGTTCAGTGTTGCAAGTGTGCAAGCCAGAGTACTGCCCCTTTAAAAGGATCTTAAGGGTCTTTCTCAGAATTTCTCAAAGTCCCCAAAGTAATTCGTGATATGGAGCACACTCCCAAAACCTCCTATGGAGGGCTCCTTAAAAAAACCCAAGACCATGAGATTAAACTTCAAACTCTTGGCAGATCTACGGCCTCCCAAAAGTAGAGGTTCCCAAGGAGAGGAAGCAAAGGTTTTTTTCACCCTCTCTTCTTACTCAAGGCCTACAAGCCTTCTAGGCACAATAAGCCTAGACCCAAGGCATAGACTTCAAGTCCAGGGAGATTGGAAAACAGCCCTTTTAAGCTGAAAAAAAGCCCATAGATGGTGACCAGACTGCTCAGGCAAATGGCAGACAGCTGGGAAGCACGGCCTGACAGGCCTCCAGCCTCGTTGACAGGCAAGATCCCAACTCAGGAAGGCAGCAAGATGGGGGCTAGGTCAAGAACCAGACTATGGCACCTTGCCTGCCACTGCTCAATGGTTGGACTAAGCATAGTTTCAGGAGGTGGAGGCTATGCAAAAGGACGTGGCCCAAGGGCAACAGACTGGAATCAAAGGTGTGGATGCCTTAAATGCTTTGGAACTTTCACCCTTAAAGTCTGAAGTTGTTACAGGAGAACAGCTTAGGCCGGACCATACAGATGTTGACAAATGCCAATACCTGGACTGCTCATATCTAACAGCAGTAATCAAACTTTTCTCCAAATACATTTTTAAGAATCAATACTAAAAACCATCCTTTATTGTAGTACTGGTTTATTGTAATTGCATGGAAATGCTAATTTCAGGAAGAAATAAGCTTTAAGCTTAAGAACTCAGACCCTCACCCAACAGAATTCATACAAAATTAAAAAGTGCAGAAAGCTCTTTGGGCAAGGGAGAACTAGAAATATATTTGTAACACTAGAAAACCAACAGTGACCTATCTTAGAAAAACACATTTGTTGGTTCTACTGCTGGTAACGGAACGGGCTCTGAATCTCAGCCTCAGGTAAGTACTGTTTCCACACCAACTACTGAAGTCTAGGTTTTCAGTCCAAGCTGATGGTGGTCACTGGTCCTCGCATGGCTGACCATTCTCTGGAAGATAGCCTGCAAAGACACTAAGTATCAGTCTCACTCTCTACTCCGACCAACGGTTATTCATAGCATACACAGATATCTTCAGAAAACCACAGGTTCAACACTACACAATCTGCCGGTAATTCCAGCTATTTTTAGGTGATTTCATCATTTGATATCTTTTCTGCATGTCAGTTTACACAAAATTAGCTTATTCATTCTACCAAGGAGGGGGAGGGGGCCCTTGTCCAGACAAAAGCTTACCTCTACTTGGGCTGAGCTGTGGCACCACCGGCTTCAACTCCACACTGCTGATCGCTGATTTTCGACAACCCAGCACTCAAAACCTGGGGCAATTCAGGCACCCCTAGACAGGCAGCAGACACCAAAGACAAAACAGGTAGGTCTTATCAGGATAGCCTCAACTACAGCTCCCAAGTTCATCGTAATAGAAGTTCTTGGAAACGTTCTGGAGATGCTTTTTTGTAAATTAAGCCACAGAAGTCTAAAAGTCTTAACTGGCTTCTTTGGATATCGTAACCTCCACTTACTTAAGTCACATCAGTTTTTAAAAATACTTAGTTTTAAAGATAGAGAGCAAGCACGGGCAGGGGAGGGGCAGAAAGAGGGAGACAGAATCTGAAGCAGGCTCTAGGTTCTGACCTGTCAGCACAGAGCCCAATGCAGGGCTGGAACTCATGAACTGCGAGATCATGACCTGAGGCCAAGTCAGGTGTTTAAATGACTGAGCCACCCAGGTGCCCCTAGTCACATCATTTTAAAGATCCCAGACCTAAAGCTACCATTTTAAAGGACGAGGAAAACAATCTCAGCAAATAGGCGATTTGCTCAGGATTATACAGCAGTGAGATGAAAAGGAAATTCCTGGGTTTCCTCTGCACTCAGCTCCACGACCACTATGAACCATAATCAGGATCTCAGAGATGTTGCCAATAAAGGTCAAGGGCTACACGGATACAAGGGATTAGGTTAACCGATAAAATTCCCACTATCTAACCGGGAACTTCACCTAATGTAACAAGGAGGCTCACTCAACCACTAAACTTCTCCAGAGATCAAAACTCACCTCAAGGCAGGCCACTCATCACTCGAATCCTCAGCTGCTAACGATCGCACGCTAACTGGCAACCTGGGTGAATACAGATAATAAAGGTCACTGCTCAAACCAAGATCCGCCAGGACACCGGCAGCTGGGGAGGACTTGTTGACTGCAGTCAGCCAGGAACTGTTATCGTCAGTTATCGCTTCTGACGGCACTTCCTATAAGTGATTTCATCAGAGCAGTCAAGCACCTCCCCACTCCCCAGTACCACTCCAGAAACCTGGACACCACCTGGAAACAAGCCGTAATTGCTCCACAAACAACCAGGCCGTTGGCTGTTCTCAGCAACACATTGTGATGGTGCGGTGTCCAATGCACAAACGTTACAACTGTAAACTATCAGCCAATTCCACTGCATTTGAGCAACCAAAACGTTCCAAATTACAGCTCCAACCCCGCCCAGACTAGGTCCTACCTTAGGGAGGGATCCTGCTCCCGGCTGGCACATGCAGGGCGACGCGTGTTAAGGGCCAAGTTCTGGCGGTGATGTTCAATCACCCTGTCGAGGTTTCAGCGACTGCGGTCAGACAGCCATAAAAACCGTCAGTTGTCGATTCTGACTGCACTTCCTAATCTCATTATCATCGGGACAGTCGGCCAAGTTCTCCACGTGGCCCCCATTACCAACCTCACCCGCGAAGCGCGCTCACGTGCAGGCCGACCCACACTTACCCACTTCTCCGGGGTTGGCGCGCTCCCCACGGCGGGTCCGGGGAGCGGGGGCCCGGCCTTCGGGGACCTCAGGTTCCTGGGACTGCAGCAGCCCTACGGGATAAACAGGCACGCGGCCCTTGAGCCTCGGTCCCCCGCGGCCCTGCGCGACTCTCCCCCCACTGACGCGCCCGCCACGAAGCCCGAGCCGCCCTCCACTCCCCACATAAGCCTCCCGAAACCTTCTTTGCAGAAACCAGGAAGCTTCTAGCTCATTTGCCCTTGCCGCCAGCCACTAAGCTAAATTACAAAACCCGCTTACCTCCATAGCGACTCTAAGGGAAAGGTCGCTTTAGTTGCGTGCCTTGCCTTTAAGGAGTCGGAATATTCCATTCTTCACAAGAGGGAGGGTAATGCTGGCAAAGACTCACGGGAACTTCCAGCCCATTTAACGATGCAGATTCCGCCCCACCACCCCAGGCCACCCCCCCTCCTTTAGAGCCCATGGTCTCTTCCATGGCCCCGGATAATGTGACTCGCGGTGCCAGGAGTGCTCCAGGGCGCATGCGTGGGGGCTGAAACGCGTTAGCCACGAGGCGTTGGGGCCCCAGGCGCTTGTTAGCTGCGTGGTTTTGTGCGAATCACTCAGCCACCCTGAGCTTCTGTTGCTCCTCTGGTCATGAAGATACCGGCACCGCAGAGGTTACTCTGAGGATCACATGAGATATCACACCTGAAACAGCAAGCATTCACAAATAGTAGTGCTTCTGATTCTAGGAAGCGCTGCCAGTTTGCTCTCTTCCCGCAGCTATTTCAAAACATCCACGGAGTCTCTCAAAATCCCTTCTTGCTGACAGCTCTCATCACTCTTGAGAATGACCCCTAAGGAGCAAGCAGACGTCTTATCTGGATCCGCTTCCATCCTCTTTTCTCCTGTGCCTGTTCTTCGATCTCACCAGCAATGTAAACCTCTCCCTCTCCGCAAATGCTTTCCTTTCAGCATTTGCACATCCTTAGGTCTTCCCCACTTAAAAAATACTCAATTCGTACGCGTTTTATAAACACTTAGGACACCAAGGAAGAGCAATTCATTTGGACTGGAGAAAATTGGGAAAGCTATAGCGAGACAACCTGTGAGCTGGTCTTAAGGATTTGGGTGGGGTGGGGGGCTTCCGGCAAGAGCCAAGTGGGGGGTGGGGGGGGGTCAAATACACAGGCCCATCAGTCTACCTGAAGAATACAGTAAAAGTGCTAAGGAAGACATGGAGGACAGCAGGGGTATAGGGGAAGAGGTATCTGGAAATATTTGGGCAAAACCCTGGAGGACTGAGGATGCCAGCTAGGGTGTCCTGTGGGCACTGGGGGAGCCTTTTAAGCCTTCAGAGCACATGGGTAACATGTTTCTCTTCCCTCTTAGGAAGTCCCCTCTGGCGGCCTTGCAGAACAGCTTGGAGGGGTAGGAACTGAGCAGGTAGCCCAGCAGGGAGGGAAACCAATAATCCAGAGCCTGAAGGAAACCAAGGAGCTCAAAGGCTTTGAGAGAGATCTTGGATGTGGCTGGAAGCTGTGGGAAAGGACAAAAGGTGGCTGTGTTGCCGGCGTCCCCCCACCACACATCTGTCACGACAGCAGGTACGGCACTCAGGAAAAGACAGCCCCGAGGCTGGGGGCCAGCAGGTGAGGGTCTCCTGTGCCTGGGTTGAGGGCAACAGTAACCCAGTCCTAGACAGAAACGCTCACAGAGACATGCAGATGTCAGTCAGCCCGAGGGCCCATTAACTCTGCTTAAATAATGCTTCCAGGAGAGTTAGTCATGAGAAAATATTTATTTGTATTCGCCAGCAAAGTTCCCTGGAGCCCCAGAGCCAGCAGGTAGGGCTGGAGAGATTCCCTGGCTCTGTCCTGCATCTGGGCAGGACATCAGCAGGACTCCAGGAGCTGGAGGGGCAGGTGGTCATCCTCTGAGGCGGTGTCCTCCTCCAGTTGGACGGCCAGGACAGGCTTCTTCACGGTGCCTGTAAAAGGATGAAGAGCCCTGTGGCTTGGGCCTGGGGCTGTGTCCCCAGGAGGCAGGCGCCAGGGAAGCAGGAGGAGGCCACAGCCATGAAACCACATCCACACGCTCTGTGTGCAGCAGGTGATCCCAAAGTCGTCAGCAACCCTTCTCCCTATGTACCCACTCCTGCGGGCATTTCCTGAACCCCTGCTTTGTGCCTGTCAGGGACTTCCTCCCAGGAGCTTAAAGTCCCTGGAGGTGACAGCCTTTTGTGTTAGAATCTGGAACACCTGGCGGGAAGAAGAACCGGAGGGAAGTGAGAAGTAGGTGTCCAGGGAGCTCAGGGGAGAGAAGAGAGACGCAACCTGTAAGCAAGGCAGATTTGGACACCCATAAGGGGCAGGAATGACACTTGGACAGAGAGAACAGGGAGCAGTGTGGGGGGACTGGCTGTCACATGGAGGGACAGAGGTGTGGGAAACGGGCTGGACTTCAGCGATGTGTCTTCCCCCTGGGGGGTGAGGCCTTCCAGACAGTGGGAGGCGTACCGGGCGGGCCTTGTGTAGTTTTTGACTGCACTGGGGGCTAAGCCTGGAGCAGGAAGACTTGCCTAAAGGAGAGGGTGCAGACGGAGCCTTGCAGTGGTGCAGAAGCTGAAGACACGAGGGCTGGGGGCAGAGGAGTGAGTGGCTGCCTGAGAGGTCCTGATAATACTCAGCACCAGGCTGAGAGGGACACTGAGCAGGTGTCCAGGCCTCCTGCCCAGGTGAGGAGAGGCAGGGCTGGCACACGCATTACCCGGAAGGGCCAACCCAAGGCCGTCCCTGTTGGGGATGTCCAGTTGGAAGTCCCAGCAGGCAGTGGGTATGGGATGCTTGGGGCAAGATGAAGGGCAAGGTGACTTTCAGAGTCCCGGCCTCGAGGTGATAGGGTGGCAGGACTCAGAGGAAGGGAGGCACGCAAAGAGGGCAAGCAGGAAATCTATCAGTTTGTGAGGGCCACGGTCAGGGCCCCAGGAGCCTGGGAAACCAGAGGCTGGAGGAGTGTCCCTACCCAGGGGTCAGAGGTGACGCAGGCGCCGTTGTGGGGAGGGGTCGCGCGCCACAGTCACAGACAAGTGGAGTCTGCTGGAAAGAGAACGAGAAAGAGGAGAGCCAACCGCAGACCCAAGTGGGAGCTACTGAAGATTCCAGAAAGGGCATGCTGTGGAGACAGCTAATCCTCGAAACGGGTCTCCAGATGAGAGGCAGGAGCCAAGGCCAGTCTTGGTGGCAGGCAGCAGGGTGGAGACAGGAGGGGCCTCCACACACTTGAACGGACAGGACGCAGGCCGTGACTGGGGGGAAAGGCCTAGGAAGTGGCTTCTCCTCAGAGGGGTGGGGGCTGGGGGCTTGGGTAGGGGGGCAAAGCCGGGGATCAGCAAGGCTGGCCCTGTAGACGGGGCAGAGCCAGTGGGGGCTCCGAGAGATGCCCCCTGAGCTGTGGGATAGGTGGGAGGGGGCTCTCTAACTCGTTCCCCCAGGCGCAGCCCAGGCCTGGAAGGGTGCAGCTGAGTGGACCCGGCCAAGAGGAGGGCACGGGGAGGTGAGGGCAGGCAAACGTCCTCAGAGTGTCTCCCGGCTGACCCCCTGAAAACAGGCCGGTGAGGAGGTGGGGCTGGAGAGAAAAGGAGGGAAGGGTTTTAAGGGGGACTGGGAAGTGGCCATGGAGGTGGTCCTGCCCCAGACTGTCCGTGGCTGTGTGGCCGAGCAGACAGACACACACACACACACACGGACATCTCTCTCTCCAGAGCAGGGGCTGTGGTCCATGGCTACTCACCAGGGACGCCAGGCCCTGCTGGCTCCTCACACACCGTTGGCAGCGTCTGTTCCCACGCAGCCCAGTTCACTTCCTCCACCCTGAGGACAACAGAGCAGCCCTGAGGCTCTGGGAGGCCACCTGTGCAGCTTGCTTTGCCCCGGGCGCGGGGCCCAGGTAGACACGGGGACGGTCAGGAGAATGGGGTTTCTCCGCCCTTCTCGCTGGACACTGGGCCACCCGTCATCCCACCTGGGCCCCGTCCGGGTGGCCACCACCCCACTGCCCCCTGGGCCACGTGTCTGCGTTGGCGGAAACGGGCATCTGTCCCTTCAGGCCGTTCACAGTCACCTGGGTTGCCCTGAATACTCAGAGAAGAGTTTAGATCCTGTGTGTCTTTGTGTTCCTGGGTTCTGGAGCCCTTTTGTGGCCGCTCCGCATGCCCAAGACCCTCCCCTCTCCCACGGCAGACTTTGTTTTCTGTGGAAGGGTCGTAGCCTCTGTGGTCGGGCTGGGGGAGTTAGGAGGGCAGAGCAGACCAGCCCGGGCAAGGCTAGTGTGCTGGAACCTGAGGGCCCCTCTGGCTTCTTGGCCTCCTGAGTGTTGCCCCATTTCAGGCCGGAAGGAGCAGGTCAGGGGAGGGAAGGGACAGGACCGGCTGGGATGGCAGACTGGCATCCCTGACCTCGCCTGTCCAGGGCAGAGTCCCCTGGTGCTCCTGGGCCCTGCCTCTCCCACCAGACCTGACTGCTGGTGGCTGTCCCCTGGCTTTTACGAGAGTCAGGCCGACCCGTGGTGTGCAGTCTCCAGGGATCACTGGGTCAGCAAGGCCCCCAGGCCACCCTCCCCTGCCTCCCTCACTCACCGGAAGCACCAGCGCTCATCAGGGCTGCCATCTGGCCTGGTGCCAACGGCCAGCTTCACGCCTGCCCGCCGCTTCTTCCTTCTGCACCACCAGTAGCCATTCTCCATCTCCAGGACAGAGATGGCTTTCTGGGGACAAAGGACACATCAGACGGTAGCCAGGAGGGTACTCCACAGCACTTTGTAGAACCCAAAGTCTGCTAAGCATGTGGGTTTGAATCCAGCTCCCATGTCCAGCAGGTAATCAACCTGTGTGATGTTAGGCCCCCAACCCCTCTGAATCTCAGTTTCCCCGCTTGCAGGTGGACGGGTGTTGGGAAGTCAGCATGTGGTGAGCGCCCAGCGGTTACTTGCGTTGTCACCGATTCCAGAATTCCACACCAGCAGGTGCGGAATTTGATTTGCTCTACCCACACGTGTGCCTGCCCACCGGCACACAAGTGAATTAGGTGGGGCACAGAACTCTGCCCATGAGGGCACGGCTCGGAGAAGATAGGGGGCTTGCCCAAGGTCAGCAGTGAATCGGTGGGAGTCCAACCTTAGGGACAAGGCTTTCTGAGCACCAACTGCCCACCCTCAACCCTCCAGTCAAGAAGTAGCTATTGCTTCTTCCATGGAAGGCAGATGTCATATCAGCCCCCAGCTACAGGGCCCTCTGCTCCCCAATCCCAGGATTGCACATCCTGCCTGCCTCACCCACTAAAGCAACCCCATTGACTGTTTGATAAACACAGGACGGGAACTGCATGAGGGCCAGGACGCGATCTTGTTCTCTGCTGTGTGTTTCGCCCCGAAGAACTGAGGACTAAGCTTAGCTCGTGGTAGACACTCAAGAGATACTTGACAATGATAACCGTTAACACTTTCAGCACCTACTACGTGCCAGGCACCGTCCCCAGGGCTTTAGATCTATGAGCCCATTCAATCCCCACAACAGCCCTAGGAAGGAAGGAATGGATGAGGGGACCCAGCTCAGCTGGGTCCTGCACACTCCTCACTGTGTGGGCCCAGAACTTGGGGAAAGGGAGGGGAGCCCCCCACCGTCGCCCCGCAGTACCTGCAGCTTCCAGATGCTCCAGCTGTCGGTGGCGACACTGTTGACGGTCTCGCTCATGAGGGCAATGAGCATGTTAAGCAGCAGGATGTAGGTGAGCAGCACGTATGCCAGCAGCAGCAACAGCACAACGCCGCGGAAACGCAGCTGGTCTTGGAAGGCCAGCTCCCCCATGCCGATGGTGAACTTGAAGAGCTCCAAGGAGGCGTCCAGGATGCCACCGTATGGGGACGAGCTGCCCCCCTCGTCCTCCCGTCCCACCCCAGGCTGTGCTGCCTCCGTGACATTGGGGCCCGTGGGGACCCCGGAGTCCAGGGCTTCCCGGCTCAAGCTCACCAGGGCTGCAGGAGGGAGAAAGGGGGATCCTCAGCCTGGGGAGACCAGGGGGCAGCCTCGAGGGTGTACAGAGTGGGCAAGGGAGAGGCAGGGGCCAGAGGGGGGAGTCCTTACCTACAGCGAAGCCGAAAAGGAAGACTAAGTAGACCAGCAGGAAGCGGAGTAGGTCCCGCAGGATGACCTAGAACACACACACCCAGGAGCCGGAGTGGGTGGCCGGCCCATCGGGCATGACCTACAACCCCTGCCTCCGCCCTGAGCATGGGTTCCCCTGTACACACCATGCACACACACACACACACACACACACACAAATCTGTGCATCCCACACCGAACAGACCGGTCTTTTAACATCACTTTCTTGCTTACAACCATCCAGGGTGAAAACATGAAGCACAGAATTACCCTGTGATCCAGAAATTCCACGTCTGGGCAATAGACCCAAAAGAACTGAAAGCAGAGACCCAAACAGGTACTTGCACTCCCCTGTTCAACCAACGCAAGCATCCATTGATGCGTAAAGGGATAAACAAAATGGGGTATATACACACGGTGAAATGTTACTCCGCCTTAAAAAGGAATGAGATTCTGAGACGCGCTACAACATGGATGAAACGGGAGGACACTGTGCTGACTGAGCCTAGCCAGTCCTAAGAGGACACAAACTGTAGGATCCCACTTCTATGAGCTACCTAGAGGAGTCAAATTCATAGGGACAGAAGGAAGAATGGTGTTGGGGCGCCTGGGTGGCTCAGTTGGTTAAGCATCCGACTTGTTTGTGGGCTCTGTGCTGACAGCTTGGAGCCTGGAGCCTGCTTTGGATTCTGTCTCCTTCTCTCTCTGCCCCTCCCCCAATCATGCTCTGACTCTCTCTCTCTCTCTCTCTGTCAAAAAATGAATAAGCATTAAAAAAAAGAAAAAAAGAATGATGTTGCTAGGGGCTCAGGGAGGGGAGTGGGGAGTTCATGTTGAATAGGGGGACAGAGTTTCAACTCTGTAGATGGATGATACTTAATACTGTCCCCTAAAGGTAGGATAATATTATGAGGGTATTTAATATCACTAAATGTCACTTAAAAATGATTAAGATGGGGGAGGCTGGGTGGCTCAGTCGCTTAAGCCTCCGACTCTTGGTTTTGGCTCAGGTCATGATCTCGTGGTTGGTGAGATCGAGCCCAGCATCGGGGTCCGTGCTGAGTGTGGGAACTGCTTGAGATTCTCTCTCTCCCTCTTCTCTGCCCCTCCCCCACTTGTGCTCATGCATGTGCACTCTCAAAAATAAAAATAAATTATTAAGATAGTACATTTTGTAATGTATATTTTGCCACAATTAAAAACATTTTTTTAAACCTCTGGGGCTTCCAGACCCCTCCCCATGGACAACAAATCCCCAACTTCTTCCCTCCACTCACTCTGCCCAGCCTCCTTGCTCTGTCCCAAGTGCTCCAAGCTTGTTCTGGCTCCTGGCCTTTGCCTCCGATGCTGCTTCTCTGAGTCTGCGCTGGCTAAGTCATTTTTCTGGTCTCATCCATCACCTCTTCAGAGAGGTCTCCCAGACCATCCCATCTAAAGCACCCGCTGCCCCACGTCATTCCCCAAGGCACCGGCCTATGTATTTCCTCCATAGCATTCAGCCACCTGTAATGTTCTCATCTATTCCTCTTAGTGTTTCCATTTCCCTTACCAGAATGTCAGATGCAGGAGGGTTGAGGACTTGTCTGTTTTGTTAGCAAACAAAGGAGCGTATTCCAACACTTAGAACGGGACCTGGCCCACACCTCAACTTTTGTTGAATAAATAAATGAACGCAGACACATCCATATGCCCAGGTGTCCCAGGACACAGGCACATAGATGAGCTCATGTGCATCGTCTCTGCTCCTTCGGTGTGCAAGGATGCACTAGCAAACATACAGATATCCTTGTGTTTGCTCAAACCCATGCAGAGCGCAGACCGCTGAGGGCAGGTGTGTGCACGCTGGTACTCGTGCTCGTGCTTGAACTTGGGTTTGTGATGCACAGGCAGACATGCTCGTGTTCTCCTCTGCCCAGGAGGAGGGCGCCTGCCTGCTGAGGCCAAGAGGGTCCCGTCGGCACGGTGTCCAGCTTTGCCTGGTCACCGCGCCCCGTCTCTCACCTTCTGGATCATGACACTGTAGATGCCCGTGTGTTGCAAGCCACGTGTGTAGTAAAGCAGGTTCAGCCAGCCCAGCACCAGCGAGGACACCAGCAGGGGCAGGTACCACTCGACGGCCAGGAAACGCAGCACCTGGGACACCACCGTGAGCAGGGCCTGAATCAGGCTGCGTGGGAACAGAGTTCAGGTCAGCTTGCAGGCCACCTGGCGAGCTCCCTCCGCCCCCACTTGCCCCCACTGGCCGGCACCGACCACCCCTGCCTCTCCCACCATCCATCCATCTAGATGGATGAGAAGTCCTCCATCTGCCTGGGACTGGACCCAATCAGGGGTCATTTAATCCCTGTGGGCCTCAGGTCCCTCCCCTGTAAAACGGGGGTACTAGGAACAGCACCTGACTCATGGGGCATTTGTGCAGATTCAGTGAGCCACAACATGTAAAGAGTTCAGGCTCCGCTGGCACGTAGCGCTCAGGGCACGTAACTATGACGAGCACAAGGAGCCCCAGGCCAGACAGCCTGCACTTTGGTCCAGGCCCCTGGCGCTCCCCGGCTCCTGTCCTCGCCTCTCCAGCCGGCCTGGCGCCTGATGCCACACCAGCCGCTCCCCGGGGCTGAGACAGGGGAAGGGAGTGAGGCCCCACGTACAAGAGGATTTCAAAGTAGCTGTCCAGGAACGAGATCCAGATGAACAGACGGCGTCTCCAGAAGTACCACAGCTGTGGGGGGAGGAGGTGGGGGGGGGGAGGAGGGGGGAAGGAGAGGAGCAGGGGGTGGGGCGGAAATTTGCTGTCCAGGCCACAGAGCAGCCCTGCTGGGCTCCCCACTGCGTCCCCTGCCTGCCGGCCTGGCTTTGTGGAAGTCTGGCCGGGACCACCTCACAGGCTCAAACAGCATCTTGGACTTTTGCGGGGTGGGGACGGGGGCTCATGCTAGCTGAGAAAGCTGTGAAGCCTGTTTCCAAAAAGTGCGGCCACCCACAGACGCCCGGACAATGCCAGGCGCCTCCTCGCTCCCTGTGGACCCAGGCGAAGAACTCACTCACTACTCAGGCCTAGGGGAAGAGCTCCTTTGCCTCTCCTCACCCCGGCCCCACGGGGACCCTCCTGTACTCCAGCCAACCTGGATCTGGTACCAAAGTCCCACCCACTCTGAGACAGGCTCCATGGCACAGTGTCCAGCCTGTCTCCTGCACTCTCACCTGAAAAGGAGCCACCGGGGGAGTCGGGCTGAGCGCACCTGCCCCAGCCTGTCTGTGCTCCCCGCCACCCCCAGGAGGAATGTCCCAGCCCGGCCGAGGGACCTGGGGGTGGGGGCTTCCAGCTCCACTTTCCAGGGAGCAGAGCTGGCGTGGCGAGGAATCATGGGAGTCATTTGCCGCCCCTCAGAAACCCCAGAAAGCACAGCAGGGAGATACTGGCCCCAGAACCCAAGGCCCTCAGCTGCCCGAGGCTGGTAGTGACGGGACAGTTCCCCGGAAATGAAGGGATTGTGGTTAACTCAGTCTAAGTCTCCTCCTAGGGGAATTCTAGTTTGTTTCTGGGAGCCACACGGAGTGCTGGGGTCATGGGGTGCGGAGGGGGGATGGGAGGAGCCCTCACCTGGCCCACGAGGAGGTAGACACCCCCAAGCAGGATCAGGATGTGGCCCAGCAGCAGCATGGAGCCTCCAGTCGTCACTTTCAGGGAGAGGAAGGCCTGCGAAAGAGACACTCTGGTAGGACCTGGGACCCGAGTCCCCTCCCAACAGTGACGCTCCTCGCTGAGGGCCCATTCTGAGCATGAGCTGTTGGAGAGGCCACACAGGGCAGCACAGGGAACGTGGGCTCCCGGGCAGGCCCCCCCGACCCCCAGATTCTAGCCTGTTGTAGAGGCACGCTGTATAGTGGTTATGACGGTGGGTTCAGATCCCATCTCCCCCACTGACAGCCTGCGTGAGCCTGGATAAGTCACTTAACCTCTCTGTGCGTCCCTCCCGTCAACTGTAAACCGGGGATGCTAACAGTTCATCGTTCTCAGAGGGCTGCTCTAAGCATTAATTAAATAAGCTAACACATGTCACTCCCTGGAAATACTTTGTCACCTATGGTGAGCACCCAGCCCGTATTAGCAGCGTGCTTATCATCTCCGTGTTGCTGGCTTCGGTACCCACTAGCTGCGCGAGAGCTCGGGTGTGTCACAGTGTTATCAGGTGCAGGTGGGGGTTGGCAATCCCTGCCCTATCTTCTTCCGAGGCTGGTCCCAGGGGGCCTCCCTCCCCAGCATGCGCCCCATCCCCTCCCCCCCCACCCCCCACCTGCTGTACCTTCTCCAGGGCGGGCTGGTGGTAGGCAACAGCAGTGAAGAGGAACATGTACATCAAGTAACACAGGAAGTTGAAGAAGAATCTGGGGATTAGCAGATCCCATTTCGCCTGTAGCAGTTTGTTCAGCGGCTCCAAAACCACCATCCGGTGTCGGTGCTGGGGTGGGAGTGTGAGAGCTGGTACATACAGGGGTCTGCTCATGTCAGGCTCAACACGAGGGCTGAGGGAAATGGGGGGGGGAGCCCCAAATGACCCCGCCCCACCGGCCTCTACCCCACCCTCGTGGCTATGGGCTGGCAGAGCGCCTCATCCTCCAGTCCAGAGCAGGTGGCCACCGGGACCCCCGCATGCTCCCCATGGGCGTGGGACCGGTGTGTGGAATGAGCATGGGCCCAGAGGCTGAGGTCGGGGCGTGCAGCCACATCCCCACTGGCACAGCCACAGGGCACGTCCAGGAGGCAGCCCTGAAGTATGGAGCTCTGCCAGGCCCCCTTTGCACCCCTCCCCGGGTCCCAGTGGGCTCACCGGGCTTCTGCAATGAAAGGCGATGATCTCCAGCACTGAGTTCTCCTCCCAGCTGTCCACAGAGGCCAGGTCATACAGCGACACCCGGACAGGCCCATAGCACCACTCGGTAAACTTCCGGGAAAGTGGCTGGCACGGCCCTGAGAACTCCCGCTGCAGGATGTGTCTGAAAATCTGCAGGGTGAGGCAAGTGATCTTGGCCTGCGTGGCCACCTCCCAGCACTGACCAGGAGGCTGGGAGCTAGTCGGTACCCTGCAGACCTGCCCACCATCTACAAAGCTACAAGCAGACACCCGCAGGGGTGCCTGAGTGGCTCAGTCGGGTAAACTTCCGGCTCTTGGTTTCAGCTCAGGTCATGATCTCATGGTTCGTGAGTTCGAGCCCTGCATTGGGCTCTGCACTGACAGTGTATAGCCTGCTTGGGATTCTCTCTCTCCCCTCTCTCTCTGTCCCTACTCTGCTTGTGCACTCTCTCTCTCAAAATAAATAAACTTAGGGGAGCCTGAGTGGCTCAGTCAGTTAAGTGGCTGACTACGGCTTAGGTCATAGTCTTGTGGTTTGTGGGTTCAAGCCCGGCATCAGGCTCTGTGCTGACAGTTTGGAGCCTGGAGCCTGCTTTGGATTTTATGTCTCCCTCTCTTTCTGCCCCTCCCCAGCTCATGCTCTGTCTCTCTCTCTTTCTCTCAAAAATAAATAAACACTAAGAAAAAATTTTTAGGAACACTTGGGTGACTCATTCAGTTAAGCATCTGACTTCAGCTCAGGTCATGATCTCACGGTCTGTGGGTTCGAGCCCTGCATCGGGCTCTGTGCTGACAGCTCAGAGCCTGGAGCCTGCTTCAGATTCTGTGTCCCCCTCTCTCTCTGCCCCTCCCCAGGTTGTGCTCTATCTTGCTCTATCTCTCAAAAATAAATAAATGCTAGAAAAATATAAAAAAATTTTTTTAATTAAAAATAAAAAAAAAAACAGATACACGCACACAGCCCGTACACACAGATCCTTGTGTGTATAAACTCTTCTCACACACCCTCACATGCTCAGCCACAGTGTAAATATTCTCATCGGCTCACATATGTTCAGACCTGCCAGTGAACCTGGCTCTTCCTTCCCCACTTCTGCCCTGAGGTCTCTTCCTTGGAGCCCCTACATGGCAGAGGGACCCCAGCCCAGAGGTCCTTGAGGCCCCTCGAGACCAGAGGTTCCCGGCTACACAGGTGTGTACCCTTCTGTGGTCAGAGCTCAGAGCTTCCACCAGACTAGAAAGCATCCCTAACTCGAACAGGTTAAGAAGCAGTTTGTTTTGGGGCGCCTGGGTGGTGCAGTCGGTTAAGTGTCCGACTTCAGCCAGGTCACGATCTCGCGGTCCGTGGGTTCGAGCCCCGCGTCAGGCTCTGGGCTGATGGCTCGGAGCCTGGAGCCTGTTTCCGATTCTGTGTCTCTCTCTCTCTCTCTCTCGGCCCCTCCCCTGTTCATGCTCTGTCTCTCTCTGTCCCAAAAATAAATAAAAAACGTTGAAAAAAAAAATTTTAAAGAAGCAGTTTGTTTTGGGGTGCCTGGCTGGCTCAGTCGGTGGAGCATGTGACTCGTGCTCTCGGGATTATGAGTTCAAGCCCCAACTTGGGTGTAAAGATTACTTTAAAAAAACGGGGGTGGGGGTGCTTAAGTGGCTCAGTTGGTTGAGCAGCCGACTCTTGAATTCAGCTCAGGTCATGATCCCAGGGTCATGGAATCAGCTCCAAGTTGGGCTCCATGCTGAGCATGGAGACTGCTTAAGATTCTCTCTCTCTCTCTCTCTCTCTCTCTCTCTCTCTCTCTCTCTCTTTCAAAATAAATAAGCTTAAAAAAAAAAAAAGGCAGAGAGACCAATGATCTAGAATGTTGCCCCAGGCTCTTTCTGCAGAAAAATCAAAGGGGGTCCTGTTGCTTCCTGGAAAGGTGGGGGCCAGGCACTCACCTCGATTTTGCCCTCCTTGGCGGCCAGCTTCAGGGGCGTGAGGCCCTGCAGGTTGGGGATGTCTTCGAGCTGCACTGTGGGGCAGAGGCGGGCGCCGGCTCGGAGAAGCCCATCGTACATGCGGATCACCAGCGCACTGTTCTCGGCCGAGTTATCTGCGATCATCACCAAGGCGTGCAGGGCAGTGTTGCCCAGTGAGTCGGCCGCCTGCAGGCTGGCAGGCTGATGCCGGTTCTCCAGGAGGTAGGTCACCACATCCCACTGCTTGGTGCACGCGGCCAGAGAGAGGGGCAGCTCGCCTGGGGGTCAAGAGGGACAGCTTGAGCCTCAGGCCTCCCAGCTTCCACCTGACTACGCCTCACATCCCCAGGACAGAACGCCGGGCCCCCTTTAAGAGAGTCAGGCCTCGGGACCCCAGGTCCGCCCGGGCCTGTGCTGAGAGGGAAGAGGGTCCCAAGCCCCATTTAGGGCGGCTGTGCCTTTTCCTATGAGCCCTGGTAAAGTCATTTCTGTCCAGCTCTTGACCCCAGGGAGAGGTGACCGAAGCTTTTTTACTATCTAAAGGCTCAGAACAGAGGTCAGCCAACCAAGGTTCCCATCTCCTTGCCTCCTTCTCTTTTCTTCACCAGAGCCCAGCTCCACTGCCACCTGGCATCGACACCCCTTTAGACTTTCCCCCACACCGGTTCCGCCAGCCCATTCCCCTGTCCTGGTCTGGGAGCGGATGTGTGACGAGCTTCCTTGGCCAGACAAGGCTAAAACATCTCCTAAGACAAACTGCTTTCGCAGGCAGCCCGGTGACTAGAAGCACGAGCCCTTGGGGGTCAGACAGATCTGAGTTTAAGGGTCAGCTCTGCCACACATTTACCGTGCGACCTCGTCCCCTCTGCACCTCAGTTTACCCAAGAAAGGCTCCTCACCGAAGTAGAAGCAAGTCCCTTGGCTCTTCTTCTGGAAGAAGTGGCCACAGGCCCGGGCATGCACATTGGCCCCATTCTCCACCAAGAGCTTCACACACTGCAGGCTCCTCTTCTCGATGGCAATATGCAGGGCACTGTGGCCTCGGTAGTACTCATCCGTGCACTGGGCGTTGACCAGGGGCTGGGGATTGCCAGAGTCCCGGTCAATCTGCAGCAACGGCAGGATGCAGGCGTTGGCCCCATCCCGAAGGTTCAACACGGCCTTCATCAGGCACGTCTTACCCGTGGAGCCCTCTGTGGGAGAAGGGGAGGGGAAGGGGCACCAGGGTGCTCAGACCTGGAGTGGCCGGGCTGCCCACCAGCCCCAAAGCACCCCTTGGGAGGATAAAAAAAGATTGTCACACACGACCGGTGGAAACACAGCCATGCGATAGGGTATTAAGGCTCCAACCAACAGGTATTAAACTACCAACAGGTATGGCTACAATTTCTGCCCTAGAAAATAGGTTTCTAGGACGTAATTTGTCCTATGCGCAACGTTGTCTATAGAACACCCGGAGCAATATTCGTTAAACGGCTCCATCATTTGATAGCTCTCTCCTTAGGCAAGTCACTTGGCCTCTCTTGACCTCGGTGTTCCTGACTGTAAAATGGGAATGTTGCAGGGCTGTTATAAGGGTCAAACGGAATCACATACAAAATTCTTGGCACACAGAGGGCCTGGCACCCAGTACGTTGAGGTCAAAAACGACAACCAACCTAAATGGCCACCGTTGAGGAATAGTTAACTAAATCCTGGTAAATGTACACAACAGAAAAGCTCTGCAGCTGTTAAAGTGACCGGGTTAGAAGTCTATGCACTCAAGTGTAAGTTGTCACAAATGGGTATATATGGCCCGACCCCTTACGTAAATATATACCTGATAGATTTTTTTTTTAATTTTTTAATGTTTATTTATTTTTGAGACAGAGAGAGACAGAGCATGAATGGGGGAGGGGCAGAGAGAGAGGGAGACACAGAATCGGAAGAAGGCTCCAGGCTGTGAGTGGTCAGCCCAGAGCCTGACGTGGGGCTCGAACTCACGAACCGTGAGATCGTGACCTGAGCTGAAGTGGGACGCTCAACCGACTGAGCCACCCAGGCGCCCCTATACCTGATAGATTTAAATGGTTTGAAAAGATATATCCCAAGTCATGAACAGGGATCCAGGATGTCGTAACGTTTTTAACCTCACCTTATACATTTCATTATGGTCAGAATCTTCTGGAATGCACAAATGTTACTTTTCTGACATTGGGGCTGATTTTCTAATCAGGCCAAACCATAAAGATGTTTAGATTTGGGGCAAAAATAATGACACTGTTATTTTAAGATGAAAGGAAAAGAAAAGAAGAAAAGAAAAAAGGAAAGGAAAGGAAAGAAAAGAAAAAAGGAAAAGAAAAAAGACAAAAGATGCACTGTGAACCAGTGAGTATCCATTTGGCCACCAAGGTGGGCTGAAGATGGCGGAGGTTGGCCAGGAGCCAGGGGGAGGGGAGGGAGCAGGAGGCACAGCCGTGACCTCAATGAGCTGCCCTCAGCTCTGTCGGCAGGGCCTCCCTGCAGCCATTTAGGCAGGAGGGCTGCTAAGAACAGTCACCTCTTGGCTCCTGACCACAGTCAAGGCCAACCAGTCAGCCGAGTCTCAGCACAGGGCAGGCCTACCTGTGTACTCTGAGTCGGTGAGGTACTTGCTGGTCCGGGACAGGTACTCTGCTAACCCAGCCAGATCCTCGGGGACGCCCCGGGCCACCACGCTGAAGAGCCGGTCACGGTCAAAGCGGTTTGGGTCTGGCTGGCTGTGGGGATGTGACTTGTGTCTGATGCTGTGGAAGAACCATGCTTCCCCCCACCCCGAATGCCCCCCATCCCAGGGAGTCCTTCCAGGGCATCCTGTGAGCACTGGGCACCCTGCAGGCCCGAGAGCCCTCTGGGAGCCCTTCTGAGGGCCTCTGCCCAGCGCACACCAAGGAGACCCCAAGTGCCCAGAGTCCTAGCAGGTGGAAGAGGGCCTGTCCAGGGCACTAGTCCCCAGCATCCCCACGACTCCAGATTTTTTTCCGCATCAGGCGCTTATCATTTGCCAGGTGGCTCGATGGTCTTACAACAGGCTCATTATCCCAGAGAGGATTTCAGCACAGGAACCTGTCATGCTCTTGAGCGGGAGTCCAGGTGGGGATGGGACCACAGGAGGTACCCACAGACTGTTAGGGGCTGTATGCCCTGCTGGCCTAGACAAAAGAATCAAGAAAAGGCCTCATCCTCTCAGAAACCAGCTCTAGGGGCGCCTGGGAGGCTCAGTCGGTTAAGTGTCAACACTTGATTTCACGGTTCAGGTCATGATTTCATAGGTTGGTGAGTTCGAGTCAGGCTCTGCAGCAGAGCTTGCTTGGATTCCCTCTCTCTCCCTCTCTCTCTGCCCCTCCCCTGCTCACACACTTTCTCTCTCTCAAAATAAATAAATAAACCCCAAAAAAGTTAAATAAATAAATAAGAGAACCCCCGATCCTCTCAGAAACCATCTCGAGACTGATAACGGTGTGGTTGCACCTTTAACCCTCACTTCAGCCCTTGGGGTCAGCAATCTCTATTTTCTCCATTACCTCCAAAGAGGTAAAGTAACTCGCCCAAAGCCACATGCGCAGGACTGGGGCTCACCTGGGGGAAGTCGTCTAACTCCAGACCCTGACTCCTAACCCCCAGAAAAATTCTAGGCTGGGCAGACAGAAGTTTCTCAGAGACACAGGGGCCTAGCGCTGAAACCTATCAGATGCTCACCAGAGTTTTACCGAGAAACCACACTTCTGGGAAAGGCCCCAGAAGAGGTCTGGCAGCCCCTCAGCATCTAGCAGTTTCTGGTGACAGGGGAGGGAGGGGAAGGAGTGTGGGGTTCCCCTCCTGGGCCTGACGCTATTTACAGAGGCCAGCCTGCCCCTGGGGCTTCTGGAACCGTCACCAGTGGATATAAAGGGACAAAAAGAGGTGGGAGACCATTGGAAGCTCTGGGGACCCTCAGGTCGCAGCTTCACCAAGGAAGGGTTAGTGACTCTCTAATGAGCAGGGGACTGTTGGGCTCAGTCATGTGTTAAGCTGTGGCTGTGTGACTGATAGAGCCAGGCCCTGCCTCCCCCACACCAGTTAGTCGCGCGTCTGCCTGGCCTGGCCAGACATACCATCATCTGCCTAGCAGACCACGTGGCCGCGACATGCCCGAGAGGACTCTGTGGCTGACTGGGGAGCCCTATGGGCAGTCTGGCCGGAGGAAGGGGCCATTTGGACAAAATACTTCCCGTCACTGGGTGGCATCACAGTCTTGGAGCGGGGAAACCCAACAAGAGCACAGACTGAGGCACTGAGGGGCATCGAGGGACCTATTCTGCCTGCCAGGGGGACTACTCAGCTCCCAGAAGCCTCGCTCGCAGCCTCCCCTGCCCGGCTCTGAATCTGACCGAGGCCTTCCGACGCAAACGACACAGGGGCTCTGGGCTGGGAGCCAAGGCTGGTGCCACGTCTCAGACACGAGGAGAGAGGAAGGGGCTTTCCTGGCAGAGTCCCGCCTCGCCCACGAGGATTCTCCAGCCTCGCACATCAGACCTCACGCTGAGGGGGGATGCCAGGCGAGCCCCCCACGCACCCAAAAGCTGGGAAGTCATATACCCCCGGCAAAAGTGGGCTCGCACTGTCTGAACTGGTACTGATCACAGGAGGCTCAAAGTGAAGCAGACTCCTAGCAGAAGCCCCCCAGAGTCCCCTGGGCAACAGGTCCAGCCCTCGAGCAGAAGAGCAGAACCCAGGAGCACCCAGGACACTGCCAGATGTCCCTGACTCTCAACTCAACTTGGACCGGAATGTGGATCACGCTAGCATCCCCGCAGGGACTGTGACGCACAAGGGTCAGGGCACACACAAGGGGTTGCAAGGGTCTGTTGAGTACTTCCAGACGGAAGAGCATGTCCCTGTGAAGAAGAACAGGACCTCAGAAGGCAGAAGGCCAGGAATGAGGAAGGTTCCAGAGGGATCAACCCCAGAGAGCAGAGCAGGGTTATGCCTGTCAGGCCCAGGAGCCATCACAGCCAGACTGAGGACCTCCCTCCACCCCTGGCCATCAAGTCTGACTCAGGGTGCTCCCCTGGGCCCCACCCCCATTTGCTGCCTCACCTGACACCTGTTCCTTTGCGGTAGTTGAGGTTCACTTTGATCTGAGGGGGGCAGTTCCGGTCTTCGCTCTGGAATGGTGACTCCATGGGGGGCGGCCCGTCCCCAAGGCCCAGCTTTCCTTTGTCTGCCTCAGTGCCATCTTCTTGGCCTCCGTCTGACGTCTGGAGCCTGAAAGTGGGAGAGCTGGAGGGCGAGGCCATCCTAAGGGGAGGAGGCTGCTCTGTCTGGCTCAAACCTCAGTGGAGACCGAGTTGTCAGAGGCTCCTCCTTCCCTCCTTCTTCCCAGTCCTGGGTTGGGGTAAGAGGTCTGGCTGGGGCCTGCAAAAGAGAAGTTTAGGGGGCACTTGGGTGGCTCAGTCAGTTAAGCAGCCGACTCTTGATTTCAGTTCAGGTCATGGTCTCACAGTTCGTGAGTTCGAGCCCCACATCAGGTTCTGTGCTGACAGTGTGGAACCTGCTTGGGATCCTCTGTCTCCCTCTCTCTCTGCCCCTTCCCAACTCGTGCTTGCTCTCTTTCTCTCTCTCTCTCTCTCTCAAAAAAAAAAAAAAAGAATAAACATTAAAAAAAGAGAGAGAGAGAGAGAAGTTTAGATAGAAGCTGAGTACAAGTAGACCCACCCACCGAGTCAGACCGTCGGGAGGGGGAGAAAGGCCAGGGTGAGGAGAGGGAGGGAGGTTTCCGGTGTGAGGATGGAATGGGGAAGAACAGGGACCCAGTGGGTCTGCCTACTGACGTAGTCCCACGGGAAGGGTTGAGACTGTCCCTGACTTTCCCTCCCTCTGATATCTGAGAGGCCACAGCCCCTGGTCCGGGGAAACAAACGTTTGGGGTCACAGCACAAACACAGCATTTCTCTACATAACATCTTGCCCAGTGGCCAATCTTCGCAACAGATAAGAGTGCGGCTGTAGGCACCAGAGGCGGGTCATCGAACCTCTTGCCACAGGACGGGAGCATTCTGGGGGAGGCGGTTGGAAAACCGCTGGTCTCTCAGACCTCTCGTTTTGCTACCAGGACAACTAAGGCTCAGAAAGGGGAAGTGACTTCCCTGAGGTCGTCAGCTGTTGGCAGGGCCTGGTCTAAAACCACAGCACGCTACCATGATGTCCTTCTTCAGTTCTCCAAGTCTTTCAGGGCCCATCTGTGTTTTCAGTCTGACTCATCTCTGAGGGCATTGAATGCCACCTCTCTGTGCTTTAGGGTCTCTGGGGGCTACAGAGTGGGGAGGGAGCCCCCTGGCTGGCTGCCCAAACTCCCTCTGACAGTCCCACCTCTCGGGCCCTAAGTGGGGCTCTGGGCCCTGACACCTCTTGGTGGGAGAATGGAAACCACAGCCTCCATCACATGGCAAGGGGTGGGGCCCCAGTTGGGGGCAGGGGGAAGGCCTCGGAGCCCCCTAGTGGGTAGAAGCAGAAAGAAGGAAGACAGAGTCAGCTATGGGTGGGGAGACAGCAGGGTGGGAGAAGGGGACAGGGAGCAGAAACAAGGGCGAGAAGATGAGAGGCTGGATGGTGACAGGGCTTGGGCTGGGCCCCGTCCAGCTTCAGGCTCCCACAGCCCTCAGGGACCTGGGGTTGGGGGGCATTTTCCCACAGAAGCAAGAGAGGCGGGGACCTGGCTAGCTGACTCAACATGTAGACTTGTTTGTTTTAGGTTTTTTACTTCAACATGACCCACCATCTATCTAGAAAGATGGGGCGTCCTTCCCAAGCCACACACCGTTTAGCCTGGCTTATGTCCCTAACCATCCCCCCGACCCCCGATCTGCCTCCTCGGCTGCCCCCCAGCCCACCGTTCCCAAGCCTCAGCAGCAACAGCTACCTGTCGGGCCCCTGCCGCCTGTCCTGCAGCTCTTACCCGCCCCAGGCAGGGAGGAAGGGGTCTGGCAGTCCAGGTAGAGGCGGGAGCCCCTTGAAGACCCTCACTTGGGCTGGAGAAGCAGGCAGCCTCCCCCCACCCCCCCACTGCGGCTTCCCCGCCCCGATCGGTCGCTGTCAGGTTCCAGGCACCTTCCCCCCTCCCCAATGTGCCCCGATCGCCCACCGACTTACCCCGCGGGCCGAGGCCAGGGCGTGGCGGCCGGGGCTGCGGACCCGCCGGGATCCCGTGCCTCCGGGGCGGCGGGGGCTGCGGGAGGAAGTGAGGCAGGGAGGGCGGCGGGCGTTGACAGCCGGGAGCCGCAGAACCTCCCCAAGCCTGCTCTGAGCTCCGCCAGGGGCTGCGGTCTCGGGGTGTTGCGCACCCTCAGCCCACCCGGCCTGCAGGCATGGTGGGGAGTGGGGTTAAGTCTCCCGGGTCAGGACGGGCTGGCCATCCGCGAGTGACCGGCTGGACCACTGGCCACACCCTGCTCTCGGGGAGACACGCCCCGCCTCCCCACCCCCACTGTGTCTAGCCGGGGATGGCCCAGGTGGGGGGGGGGGGCAAGCAGAGGCAACCCTCGGGTGCTGGGGCCTTGCCGCAGGTGGGAGCTGGCACGGAGTGGGGGGTCCTTGCCCCGCTGTGCCGACCTCTGCCTCCTCCCCTTCCCCACCACATGCCTTCTCAGGCTGGGAACTGGTTGACCCGTCCCAGGGCAGACGGAGCTAATGTGGACGGACCCCAGGGAGAGGACAGACCCAGCCCAGCACATGACTCTGGGAATGCACGCCACCCGACCAACTAACTAGGAATCTGAGGGGATTTTCCCACCTCTCTCGGGCTTTCCTCCTGCCCCCCTAGCAGGGGGCCCTGTCAGCTCCACACCCCTTAGCGAAAGACGCTTCCAGCACCTACCAGCAGGGGGGGGCAGGGAGGCCTCCAGGCACTGCAGAGATGAGAACTCCCTGCCCCCAGCTGGGTACGGATTCCGCACTGGGGCTTGAAGTCACGGTCGCCCTCCAAGTAGCCCTGGGACACCTTCCTCTCCCGAGCTCCCTAACACCCAGTCCCTGCCCCAAACCTACCAAATTGTCTCCATCTCTGTCCGGTCGAAACCACTATCATCTCTCCCCTGGGAGACTGGAGGCACCTACAAACGGGTCTCCCTGCTTCACTCCAACTCCACCCCTCACCCTCATAATCCATTCCCCGTGCAGCAACTGGAAGGATCTTTCGAAAATGAAACCCAGATCACCCCCAGTCCCCACTTAACCCCACCTGCCACCCCAAACGATGGCTTCCCTTGGGACTTAGAATCAAATGCAAACTCCATGCCCTGCAACCCTGGGCAGTCTAGATGCTCTTTTCCATTGCTTTACCTCCACCGTGTCTTACACGTTGCACTCTAGGCCTGCGCTGTCCCACCATCTGACTCTCTGAATTTAAATCAGTTAAAATAAAATGAAATTAAACATTCTGTTCTACAGTCAGAGTAACCACGTTTCGAATGCTCAGTAGCCACATGTGGTTGGTTAGTGGCTACCATATTGGACCGCACAGATACAGAACTTCTCCATCACTGCAGAGCATTCTATTGGACAGCACCGTTCTAGACACTGGAACACATTTCAGTCTCTCCAGTATGCCATGCTCCCTTATGTTGCCTCCAAGCCTTGCACAGGCTGGTCCCCCTGCCAGCAACAACCCTCCCCCCCAAACACACACACACACATACACACACACACATACGCACTGCCCTTGTTCTAGCCAGCTCCTACTCATCTGTTGTCTCTCCATTGAAACATCAATTCCTAGCCTTTCCTAGACCCTGAACTGGGTTGGAGGCCCCCACTAGGTGCTCCAGTGACACTATATACTTCTCCGATCATAACTCACTATCCATTATTGTTAACGTTTATTTGTCTGGCTTCACCTTTGACAATAACGAATGCCTACCTCACAATGTGCCAGACATTGTGCCTAGGGCTTTACATGCAACTCTCAGAGCCACCTTATTTCACAGACTGGGAAACTGAGGCTGAGCAAGATTAGGCACCTTGTCCAAGGCCACATAGCTGGGAGGTGACAAAGCAGGGGTTTGAATCCAGGGACACACCCTTATGCACCAAGCTCAACAAGGGGCAAGGTTTTGCCCCCCCCCCTTTTTTTTTTTACTGTATCCTCAGGACCTAGCAGACAGCTTGTGCTCAAGGCTTTTTTTCCCCTTTTTTTCCTGCAAGAAAGCTCTGAATGACTGCGTGGTTAATCATAATCATAATGCAGAGGACATTATTGTGCTGTTGGAGAAAAACCGAAAAGTGGACACCCTCAAGTCCTTCAGAGGCACTTCAGATGACAATGACAATTGGGCAGAAAACCCTAATTGCAAATGCAGTTTTTAAAAAGTTCTCAGATCATCAGCCATCTGGGACATGCAAATAAAAACAACAATGAGATACCTTCACACTGCTGGGATGGCTACAAATAAAAGACAGATAATGACAAGTGTTGGTGAGCCTATGGGGAAATTGGGATGCTCATACATTGCTGATGAATCATAAAATCAAACAGCCACTTTGGAAACCAGTCTAGCTGTTCCTCAAAAAATTAAGCACTAAGGGCGCCTGGCTGGCTCAGTTGGAAGAGCATGCAACTCTTGATGTCGGGGTCATGAGTTCGAGTCCCATGTTGGGTGTAGAGACTATGAAAAAAAATTAACCAGGTAGTTACCGTATGACCTAACTATTGCACTCATTTCAAAAGAAAGGTAAATGTATGTCTACACAAACACTTGTACACAACTATTTACGGCAGTGTTATTCATCATGGCCAAGTAGAAACTAAAATGTATAAGGCTTCTTTTGGGGGAAATGAAGATGTCCCAAATTAGACTGTGATGACAGCTGCACAACTGTGTAAATATATTAAAGACCATTGAACTGCACACTTCAAAACAGTGAACTGTATGTGATTTCTATCTTAAAAAAAAAAAAAAAGTCCTCTGAGCAGAAAATAATGCCTGTGTTCTTAGTGGGAAATGAATCAAGCAGAGAATAAAGTCTTCCTCAGTTCCAAGGTCACTGGACTTCTATTTCAACGTCGAAGTTTTGTTCAGTCCAGTCTCCATGTAAGGAAAAATCTCCTCCAAGCAGCCTTCACACCCATGTGTTTCATTTCACACTTAGTAACTTTTTATAAAGGCATGTTTCTTTTTTTGGAATTTATTTTCAGAATTGATTTTAAGAAAACGAAGAGAAAGGTCACAAAATGTGTAACAGACATATTCTTTGGAGGAAGGAATTAAGGATCAACGATGGGGGGCATCTGGCTTGCTCAGTCGGTAGAGCAGGTGACTCTTGATCTCAGGGTCCTGAGTTCAAGCCCAGGTTGGGGCTAAAGCTTACTTAAAAAAAGGGGGGGTGGGGTACCTGGGTGTCTCAGCTGGTAGAGCATCCAACTCTTGATCTCAGGGTCGTGTGTCATGAGTCCACATTGGGCATGGAGCCTACTTAAGAAAAAAAAAACAAGGATCAAGGATGAGAAGGCAACTTCCTTTTCAAGGTGTATCCTTAGCACTACTTGATTTTTTTTTTTTTTTTTTTTGCCATTGGCTTAAAAAAAAAACAAATATGGACTGTCTTGTAGAGTTAAAAAAAATTTCAACTCGTATGTGCAAGCTATGGCCAAAGCCTGTACATAATTAGTGTAAATTCTAAAGAGAGGTGGGGGAGAGGGGTTCAGAGTCTATAAGATGAGAATTATTCTGGCCGTAGAGGGGAGGAAGGGTAGGACTTGGGGGGAGGGAGGTGGACAGGCCAGGGCCTATGCCTAAAACTTTTGATTTCCTTATGCCAATCCCAAAACTTGGTCCGGAGCCTGGGCCAGGCCATGTTTACTGGCCAGATAGACAAAGCCTCCCTGAGCAGCACTGTATCTGGAACTGACAGTAAAGAAATAGAAAGAAGCCTGTTTAGGAGGCTGGACAAGCTTCCTGGAACAAAGGAGACAGCGACTAGAGTTTAGCAGGCTTATAGTGGGAGAAAAAAATGCTAGCTCAGGTGGCCCTGGTCCCCAGCAAGGACCAACTTAGAAGGCCACCGAGGCCACAGAGGAGAAGGGGACCAAAGTCCTGCCGGTGTGAGTACAGTCTGCTGGCCTGGGACAATTCTCACTCTCATGGAAAGTGAGCTGCCATTTCCCACACTGCCTCTGAGCCCCAGAGGCCACTGCTCAGCCAGACCCGCATGTGGGACCTTTCTCACAGGACCTAGAACAGCCACATCCAGGCCCCGTGCCAAATCTGGAAGCCCAGGCCCAGGCTGGGCATTTGCCTCTAGGGAAGTTCCCCAATCTTGGGCTGAAGCTGGGCCCGTTGTCAACAAGGCCTGCTATTGGCTAATAGACTTCCGATTTTTTTTAATGAAAAGATCAGGAGAGAGGGATGTTATCTGGGAGATCAGAACTGAGAAAGGGGGGATGGGAGGAAGGACCGAGTCTGAGCCAAATAAAGATGGGGCAGAGAGAGGAAGCGCGGGTCTCAGAGACAGGACCCAGAAGAGAGACACGCCCTGAGGCCGAGAGATCTAGAAGCAGGACAGGCTAGAACCAGCGCCAGAGACAAGGGGAAAGACCAGACGCAAGCAGGGTTGGTCTGGACCAAGCACCAAAAATGCATCAGATAACCTGACTGAGACAAAGGGTGGCCCAGGCTGCGGGCGAGGTCGAGCCTAAGGGACAGCAGTCGGACACCGAAGGATGGACGCGGACCAGAAGACCGAGCCGGGGATGCAGAAGGACAGACCCCAACCCTGCGCGGCTTCCACCCCGTCGCCCCTCCCCGACCGGGCCCCAGCCCCGCCCCCGCGCCCAGACGCGGCCCCTCCCCTTTCCCTAAGGGAGCTCCAGTCCCCGCCCCCACCCCCACCCCCCGCAAACACCTTCCCTGGGCCGCGGGCCTGCGGCTGGAGTTAGGTCTCCCCAGGACAGCGTGGGGGCGCGGCAGATCTTCCCCGTGGACGCGGATGGCCCACTCCTCATGCCCCACTCCGCTTCCCAAGTCACAAAGCAGGACAGTGAGGGTGTCAGGGACTGTGGCCTCTGCCTCCCTCCGAGGGAGCGGGTGCGTCCTAGAAGGATGCACCCTAGAGGTGGCAACTCAAGGAGCTTGTAGGACGCGGGCACACGCTTGACCGTGAGCCAGGCACTTTATGAGCATTTTGTTTCTTCTTTTTTAACAAGATTTTATTTTTAAGTAATTTCTACGCCCAACGTGGGGCTGGAACTCACAACCTCCCCTCTCCCCGACCCCCGCCCCCACCAGGTCAAGAGTCCCCCACTCCACCCACCGAGCCTGCCAGGTGCCCCTGGGCATTTTCTTTCTTCATCCTTACCTCCCCCTGGGAGATAGAACTTCCATTTCAGAGAAGGGGAAACAGAGTCAGAGGTGAACTAACTCTCTTGCTCTAGATCACAGCACGGGTCGCAAGTGATGGTGAGATTTGAACCCAGACCATCTGATTTCCCTCTGTGTTCCCATCTCTTCTTTAAAAAAAAAAGTTGGGGATTCTCCGTCTCCCTCTCTCTCTGCCCCTCCCCCCACTCATGCTGTCTTGTCTCTCTCAAAGTAAATAAATAAACTTTAAAATAATAAAATAGGGGCGCCTGGGTGGCGCAGTCAGTTAAGCGTCCGACTTCAGCCAGGTCACGATCTCGCGGTCCGTGAGTTCGAGCCCCGCGTCAGGCTCTGGGCTGATGGCTCAGAGCCTGGAGCCTGTTTCCGATTCTGTGTCTCCCTCTCTCTCTGCCCCTCCCCCGTTCATGCTCTGTCTCTCTCTGTCCCAAAAATAAATAAACGTTGAAAAAAAAAATTAAAAAAAAAATAAATAAAATAAAACTTACACCCTTTTTACACTGACAGTTTAAAGAATTTTGGGGAAGACACAAATGTTCGGACCACAGCAAAGGGAATAAACGGGTTGACTAAAGATCCAAGGGAAGAAGTTCCAAAAAAGAGTTTAGGATTTGAGGGGCACCTGGGTGGTTCAGTCAGTTAAGTGTCCAACTTCAGCTCAGGTCATGATCTCATGGTTGGTGGGTTCAAGCCCTGCACATGGCTCTCTGCTGTTAGTGAGAGCCTGCTTCAGATCCTCTGTCTCCCTCTCTCTCTCTCTGCCCCTTCCCTGCTGGTCCTCTCCCTCTCAAAATTAAATAAACATAAAAAAAAAAAAAAGAAGTTTAGGATTTGAGTGTTAGACCTTCCCTCAGAGCCCTAGGGTCCCCAGGGGCTGCCTGATTGCTACAAAAGCCTATCTCAGGAGAGAAAAGTTGTCCAGACCTGGGTACCCAGGTCAAACATTGCCTGAAAGTCCCACTTGGGGTCCAGAGAGTTAGACAATGGGGAAAACATGCTTCAGAACTTCCTTTGTTTCTCTGGGTTTTTTCCACTTGTTTTTTGTAAGTTTCTGCCTTTCATGGTAGGAGATTTCCTCAAATGTCTGGGACCAAAAAGCCAGGTGCATGGATGGGGCTTCACTGAGCTTCCCTAAAGGGTGATGTCACCGTTCTCAAAGTTTCCAGGGCAGACGTCTGCTTAATTCCCCCTGGTAGGCAGGGTCTCGTCTGTGCTTGGGTCCCCAGGGCACCAAGGTCTCAGCTTTTCCACTGAGTTAGGAATGGTCATCAACTGTCCAAGCATTGCCTCTGCATGGCTTCCTCTCCCACCCTCTTTGTCCTTATTTTATTCTTTTGTGATCATTTTATTTATTTATTTATTTATAAATCTTTATTCAAAGAGAGAGAGCATGAGCAGGGGATGGGCAGAGAGAGGGAGACAGAGAATCCCTAGCTGGCTCTGCACTGTTAGCACACAGCTGGACACGGGGGTTGAACCCACAAACCACAAGATCACCACCTGAGCCAAAACCAAGAGTCGGACACTTAACCGACTTAGCCACCCAGGTTCCCCTATCCTTTTGTGATTATTTTAAAGGGGTTTGGGGAGGAAAGCATTTTTTTTTAATTTTTTTCTTAATGTTTATTTATTTTTGACAGAGAGAGAGAGAGAGACAGAGCATGAGCAGGGGAGGGGCAGAGAGAGAGGGAGACAGAATCCGAAGCAGGCTCCAAGCTCCGACCCGTCAGCACAGATACCTACGCGGGGCTCGAACGCACAGACTGCGAGATCATGACCGGAGCCAAAGTTGGACGCTCAACCGACTGAGCCACCCAGGCGCCCCGTAACTGGAACCCCAACCATAACTGTGACATTTTATTTTTTTTTTATGTTTATTTTTGAGAGAGAAAGACAAAATGCAAGCAGGGGAGGGGCAGAGAAAGAGGAAGACACAGAATCCTAAGTAGGCTCTCAAGCTGTCAGCACAGAGCCTAAAGTGGGGTTCAAACCCATGGACCGTGAGATCATGACCTGAGCCAAAGTCGGATGCCCAACCAACTGAGCCACCCGCGTGCCCCTAAGATTTTATTCTTAAGTAACTTGTGTTATAGTTCCAATATCTTCCTTATATCTTTTAACATGTTTATTAGTCTAAAATTCTTATTCTGGGGTACCTGCCTGGCTCAGTCAGTAGAGCATGGGATTTTTGAACTTGGGGTCATGAGTTTGAGCTCCATGTTGGGTGTGGAGCCTACTTAAGAAAAAGTTGGAAGTAATAAACAATTTAAAAAATGAAAATAAATAAAATTCTTATTCTGACAAGAAACAGGTTATAGTTTTTCTGTTGAAAGCAGTGATGCCCTGGGGCACCTGGGTGGCTCAGTGGGTTCGCTGTTCGACTTTGGCTCAGGTCGTGATCTCACAGTCCGTGAGTTCGAGCCTCGTATCGAACTCTGTGCTGACAGCTCAGAGCCTGGAGCCTGCTTTGGATTCTGTGTCTCCCTCTCTCTCTGCCCCTCCCCCCCTCACGTTCTGTCTCTCAAAAATAAATAAACATTAAAAAAAATTGGGGGGGCGCCTGGGTGACTCAGTTGGTTAAGCCTCTGACTTTGGCTGGGGCCACGATCTCGTGGTCTGTGGGTTGGAGGCCTGCATGGGGCTTGGGCTGACAGCTCCGAGCCTGGAGCCTGCTTCTGATTCTGTGTCTCCCCCTCTCTCTTCCCCTCCCCTGCTCATGCTCTCTCTCTCTCTCTCAGAAATAAACATTAAAAAATTTAAAAAAAATTTTTTTTTTTTTTTTTAAAGAAAGCATTGATGCCCTTAGCCTGTGGGATCTGCCGCTAAGTCCAGCCAGATAGTTTCAGATTTGAGTTGAACTGTAGAACACCCAGCTGGTGTCGCCGAATTGCTTGGTGCGGAAAGAAAACCCTGCTCATTTGGTGACCAGAAGTGTCGGAAAGCAGAGGAGACACCCCCTGCTACCTCCCCTGGGAATCTCCTGCATGGGGAGTAGATAAGCCCGGGAAGGAGGCGCCACGAGAATACAGCCAAGCCACTCCTCGCCCCACAAGACGACCTTCAGGACGTGTTTCCACACTTTGCTCTCCAAAGAGAAGCAGCCTCAGGACTCACCCCTAAAATGTCATTCCCCGGATGTTGGGGGGGTGGTGAGTGGGCAGCTGTCAATCAGTCCACACCTGTTTTCGGCAGCATCTCCCAAACCTTGAGGTCTGGGCCGCCCTAATTGGACTCCAGGCACACCTGGATCCCAGAGCTGAGTCATTGGCGAGGTGGAGGCAGGTGCTGTTTGTTCCAAGGCAAGGGCGGGGGGGGAGGGCAATTAGCTCATCCCTCCCCATCACCCCCAAGAAATCTTTCTTTCCCACCTGATCCTCTTTGGGGGGAGGAGCTGGCAGCTGGTTTTGACCCCGACCTAGCATTGGATTCATCGTCCCGAGTGACAAGTGTCCGTTTACTGACCTGTTGGCACCCAGTGACTGCGCATATCTGTGCAGCCTTAGCACTTCGCACATGGGAAGAGAGACCAGTTACATTTCCGTAAATAGGAGGCTTTAGAGGAGGTCTTAGAAGAAAACGCTTGTTTTCCTCAGGCGATGCTCGGGGCCCCGATGCACACAGAGCTGTTTGGCCGCACCTTTCTGGAATAGAAGGGAGGATATTTTGTCTGTTTCTGGGCATAGCAAACCATGCTCCACGGAAAGTTTGTGTCTCTACCTTCTCCCCTTACATTCTGTGGTTTGGAGTCACCCCAGAGAGCCTGTGCAGATGTCATATTTTGTGGTATGTCTTTAGGCACGACCCTTAATTTCATTAAAAATTTCTATGTTAGAAGACCTGTTTCAGGCCCTGCTCGCCTGAGGCAGCGGACAGAGCTTGGAGCCATGCCGTGCTGCTCTGGCCTGTAAGTGCGGGGGGGGGACAGAGTTGAAAGGGGAGCAAATGAATCATTTTAGGCGGGTGAAGTCAGTCTGCAGGGAGCAGCCACTTAGAGGAAATCATCAGCACATTACCGGAAGCCAGAGCAGCCCCGATCTGTGTTCTCGCAGAAGAGAGTAGACGGCCGATGTGTCAGCAGCTCCAGAAAGGCCGAGGCCCAGACGTGCCACTGCGCACACTCTGTGGAACCTTCCAGCCCCCCGCTCGTGCCTCTTCAGCTTCTGTCTTCTTGTCTCTGGAGGTCTCTGTCCTTCCAAGCTCCTCTAGTCACCCCCTCGGGTGGCTCAGTGCCTTCTCCCTTCTCAAGGTCATGGCTGGTGTGGGGGCCGGAGCCATATTGTTCCCGTAAACCTTGGCAAGCTGTTTCCAGGAAAAGTGCAGGGGAGGAGGGGGAGGAGTAGGTTTACCTAAAAGGCCATCAGAGCTTCTGAATGAAAGTATTGGCTGCAAAAAGAGAGCAGGCCACCTCAGCTTCTAAAGGAAATTCTGTTCAGGCCTGATGCTCAGAAAACCCACTTTCACAGGCGTGGGAGGGGCTGAGGGGCTGTTTCACAGGAAGTCAAGGAACGCGGAGGAGGCGTTGGAGGCTGCCAGCTGATCTGCAAAGAGGTAGGCGGTAACCTTGGTCTGCTGGGCACGGTGAGAGATGGCATTCTCCCTTGGAAGTAAGGCCTTCCTCGGATAAGCCCTAAAGGTCCTTTCCTCCCACAGGTATTGGAACATTCCCTTAGCTGAATGCAACGGTCAGTATTTTCTGCTGGCAGAGTGAGGAGAGCAGTTCTGAAACCTGGGAGCATCGCCTCCCTTCCTGAAGGCCAGTGTTGGGGAGGCCTGGGCCGCATATTGAAGGAGTCTGCAGGGTGGACCTCTGTGCTTTGCCTGCTGTTCCCAGCAGGTCCCAGAACTTACCCCCCACCCTCTTCTTCCAGCAGGAAGTTCATATCCATCCCTACGGCAGGCAGATGGATGCCTGGGCCTGCTAAGCTTGCCTTTCTTCAAGCTCCTTTTTTTTTTTTTTTTTTAAATGTTTATTTATGTTTGAGAGACACAGCGTGAGTTGGGAAGGGCAGAGAGACAGAGGGAGACACAGAATCCAAAGCAGGCTCCAGGCTCTAAGCTATCCGCACAGAGCCTGACTCGGGGCTCGAACCCACAAACGGTGAGATCATGACCTGAGCCGAAGCTGGACGATCAACCACTGAGCCACCCGGGTGCCCCCAAAGAGTAAACATATAACATATAATGAGCTCTTACAAACCTTTGAGACAGTTGAACAAAAATTTTTAAAAATTGAGGACATGAAGGGGCATCTGGGTGGCTCAGTTGCTTGAGGGACCAACTCAGGATTTCGGCTCAGGTCATGATCCCAGGGTCATGGAATCGAGCCCTGAGTCGGCTCTGTGCTGAGCGTGGAGCTTGCTTGAGATTCTCTCTCTCTCCCTCTGCCCCTCTCCCCTGCTCATGCATGTGCTCTCTCTCTCTCTCTCAAAATAAAAATACAAAAATTGAGGATATAAACAGAGAGTTCACAGAAGGAAGAAAAGGTATTAAATCTTGCTCATCAAATAAACATGAATTTTTCATTATTTATTTATTTGACTAGATAATACCTGCCCATGGTGAAAATTTAAGCAGTTCAAAAGATTTTACATAGTGAAAGGATGTATCCCTTCCTAATCTCTTCCGGGCACCAACCAATGTTAGCAATTTCTTATGCATCTTTCTGGAATTATATTATGTGTACACAAAATCATTAAAGTATAAATATCCCCTTGTTCAGACAAGTAGGAACACATTTACTCACTTCTATTCACATTTTGGTTGTTTTCAGTGTATTGCTATTATTAACACGGCAATATTATTAATATTGCTATTATTAATTGCTATTAACATAACATGTCTATGTTCACGCTTCTTTGTCTACATTGGGGAGAATATCATTAGATTCCTAGAAGTGGAATTGCACTGAAAGTATATATGCATTAAAATGTTCCTTACTACCGGAGTCTGGATGGCTCAGTCAGTTAAGCGTCCGACTTCGGCTCAGGTCACGATCTCGCGGTCCGTGAGTCCGAGCCCAGCGTCGGGCTCTGTGCTGGCAGTTCAGAGCCTGGAGCCTGCTTCAGATGCTGCGTCTCCCTCTCTCTCTCCCCCTCTCCCACTCTCTCAAAAATAAATAAACATTAAAAAACTAAAGATAAAAAAATAAAATGTTCATTACTAAAAAAAAATAGATAAAAATAAAATAAAATAAAATAAAATAAAATAAAATAAAATAAAATAAAATAAAATAAAATAAAAAAGTGCACCTGCCTGGCTTAGTCAGTGGAGCATGTGACTCTTGATGTTTGGGTCATGAGTTCGAGCCCCATGCTAGGTATAGAGATTACTTAAATAGATAAAACTTAAAAAAAAATCTATGTTATCAATAGTTACTTCTAGTTGGTGGGAATTCAGGTAACTCAAATTATTTTACTTTCTTCTTTTTGCCATTCTAGGTTTTCTAAAGTTTTTTTTTTTTTTTTTTAACATTTTATTTGTTTTTGAGACAGGGAGAGACAGAGCATGAACAGGAGAGGGTCAGAGAGAGGGAGACACAGAATCTGAAACAGGCTCCAGGCTCTGAGGTGTCAGCACAGAGTCCGACGCGGGGCTCAAACTCACGGACTGCGAGATCATGACCTGAGCCGAAGTCGGCCGCTTAACCGACTGAGCCACCCAGGCGCCCCGGTTTTCTAAAGTTTTTAAATAATGGAATGTGTTATGTTGTTCCCTTAATAAGATAACAAATATGAATCAAGCTGTTTCCATTTTGAAAAAAAAAAAAAAGTGAAAACTCAAACCCAAACATCGATGATAAGGACAGGGCTACAAAGTTTTGCTATTTTGAAACGTATTTATTTTCACTTCTAAAGAAGTATGGGGCTATCACATGAGGGATAGGAAACAATTATAATAGTGTTGAGTGTACTTGGCAAAGTATAGTTATGTAATATAAAAAGCATATGTGAAAGTCACTATTGACGCTGGAGGTTAAATAGGCGTTACATTAATCGGTAGATACTCAATGGCTCCAAAGAATGTGTCTCTGGTTTGTTGATCTCTGGGGACAAAATGCTATTATGATCTGGAAATCACGAGGGTGGCAGTTTCCTCTCCTTGAAACACTCGTGCCCCAGAATGGTGAGAAGCATTATGTGATCCCCTTTTTAAAAAAATGTGTGTTATAAATAATTATCAAAAGCCTTACACAGTCACTCATTTTTATTTTTATTTTTTGGCCCAGAAGTCATAAAGAAAAAGATGGCCAGATTCTTTTTCAAATTCAAAACTTCTGTTTTTACAAAAGACCCCATAAGCAAGAGGTGAAATAATAGTCTGAAAGACCCTCTTTACCACAATTTTAAGAGATAAATCACTTTTCAGAATATATAAAGAGGTCCTACAAATTAATACTTTATCTTCTGTCTACACATCAGAAGGAGGATCATCTGCTTCCAGACTGGGACCATGGGTAACTGAAACCGAGGGAACGCAAAACCTCAGATAAGGGGGGACTACTGTGGTGTCACAAGTTTAATCAGGGACATGCACGTTAAGACAATAGAGTGTCATTTTTCCCCTTCGAATCATCCAAACTTTAAATGATTCATAATGTACATATTGTTTTAAGTGTTTATTTTCGTTTCTTTTTGAGGGAGAGAGGGAGGGGCAAAGAGAGAGGGAGACAGAGAATCCCAAGCACTCTGCACTGACAGTGTGCAGCCCAATGCGGGGTTGGAACCCACGAACTGCCAGATGATGACCTGAGACGAAATCAAGAGTCAGATGCTTAACCGACTGAGCCACCCAGGGGCCCCAGGACTAGGTACTTCTATGCAGTACTGGTGGGAGTTTATATTGGCATCGTTTTTTATTGTGGTACAAAATACACAAAAGTTACCATTTTAACCCTTGTCAGGTGTCCAGAGTGACATCACGTGCATTCACATTGGTGTGCAACCATCACCGGTATCATCTGCGGAACTTTCTCATCTTCCCAAACTGAAACTTCATGCCCACCTATGACGAGTTCTCCTTTCCCTCCCCCCAAGCCCCTGGCAACGACCATTCCACTCTCTGCCTGTATGAATTGGACGGCTCTGGGCACCCCCTATGTGGGGGACCATCCAGTAGTGGCCCTTTGGTGAACAACTTATTTCTCTTAGCATCATGTCTCCAAGTTTCATCCACGCCATAGCATGGGTCCGGATTCCCTTCCTTTTTAAGACTGAATCCTCTTCCACGGTGTGCGGTATAATCTTTTTTTAAAGGGCAACTTGGTAGTAACCACGAGCTTTAAGATGCCACGTTCTTGGACACAGTTCCACTTCTAGGTATATCCTGGAGAAATATTTGCACATTTGCAATAAATTGCATTTACGAGGATGTTCATTGCAGCATCCTCGTTTGAATGGTGAAAAATTAAAAACCACCTAATATTAATCAGTAAGGAGATGGGTAAACTATGGTATATCCACACTATGAAATATATTGCAGCAATTCAAAAAGAATGGAGTTGATCCATAGTTACTGGCATGGAAATGTCTCCAGGCAATAGGAGTTGCAGTTAGGTATAATTTTAAAACTGTTTTTATATAATACATAAATATGCAAACACGTTGAAAATAATCTGGTGATAAATGCACCAAACTTTTATCAAGTAGCACAAAGAAAGGTAAGTGTGGGCAGAACAAGTTCTGGGAAGAGGCACTGAAAAAGGACTTTCACGTTATACTCTATATATGTTACCTTTTTTTTTTTTAAGATTTTATTTTGAGGGTGCCTGGGTGGTTTGGTTGGTTAAGAGTCCGACTCTTGATTTTGGCTCAGGTCAGGATCTCACGGTTGTGAGATCCAACCCCGCATCAGGCTTTGCACTGGGAGTGGAGCCTGCTTAAGAATCTCTCTCTCCCTCTCTCTCCCTGCTCCTCCCCTGCTCCCTGAATGAATGAATGAATGAGTGAATAAATAAGATTAAGTTTTTATTTAAATAACAATTAAAACAAGAAATATGCTAAATTGAGTATATCTGAATTGCAGGGTTAATGGAGGTTTTTTCTGTATTTCTCAAGTTTCCTACATTGAGCGTATATACTATTATATACCTATATATTGTATAGGAGCACAATATAATTATTTTAAGGAAAAAATAGTATGCCTACTGTGAATCATCGTAACAAGATTGAAGTAAATCTATATATGAGGACGTGTGTGTGTATATGTGTGTGTGTGTGTGTGTGTTTTGTATTGATACAGAAGTCTAGAACGACCCTACAATGTACATTCTTACCGTGTCCTTACAAACCAATAAATAACGTTTCCATTACCCCTGAGTTAATTTCATTCTACTCTTCTTGCTAAGTTCCTGCTACACAGGCCATCTTGCTGTTAAGTTTTCTTCTACCTTGGGACCTTTGCATATGATGTTCTTTGCCTGGAACACTCTTCCCCCAGATATCATCAGGCAAGCCCTCATTTCTTCCAAACCTTTGCTCAAGTATCATCCTGTCTCTGAAACCTTCTCTGACCACTCCATATCCCTTATTTTGCTTGCCACTATACTACTTCTCATTATCTAAAATATGATGTTCTTACCTATTTGTCTCCTCTTTAATATACATGGGGGCTAGAACTCAGTTTTGTTCATTGCTGCATTTTCACTGCAATAGACAATAGACACAATAGACAATAAACATTCATTGAGCGAAAAAATGAATGGAAAAATATTCTCATTAAATGTGAGGTGAGCGGATTTTTCATTTTTTTACTGGATGTTTGTTTATATCACTAGATGTATTTATTTAAAAAGAGCTAGGGGGCGCTTGGGTGGCTCAGTTAAGCTTCCAACTTTTTTTTAATTAAAAAAAATTTTTTTAAGTTTATTTATTTTGAGACAGAGACAGCATGAGCGAGGGAGTGGCAGAGAGAGAGGGCGAGAGAGAGAGTCCCAAGCAGGCTCCACACTGTTGGCATAGAGTCCAATGCAGGGCTCAAACCCATGAAATCGTGAGATCATGACCTGAGCCGAAACCGAGAGTCAGACGCTTAGCTGACTGAGCCACCCAGGTGCCCCTTAATTTTTTTTAATGTTTATTTATTTTTGAGAGAGAGAGAGAGAGACAGTTTGAGACGGGAAGGGGCAGAGAGAGAGGGAGACACAGAATTTGAAGCAGGCTCCAGGCTCTGAGCTGTCAGCACAGAGCCTGACGCGGGGCTCGAACTCACGAACCGTGAGATCATGACCTGAGCAGAAGTCAGACACTCAACTGAACCACCCAGGGGCCCGGAGATTCCAACTTCTCACTTCAGCTCAGGTCAGGATCCCAGGGTCATGGAATCAAGCCCCGTGTCGGGCCTTGAGTGTGGAGCCTGTTTGAGATTCTCTCTCTCTCCCTCTGCCCCTCTTTCCTGCTCTCTCTCTCTCCCAAATACACTAAGGAAGAAAAAAAGACTAAAAAAGAGTTAATACCACTTTTTGTTATTTTACAAAATCAACCAGATAATTTTTTAAAATCACATGTCCTAATTTATACTACCTGCTTGAAGACAAGCCATAACAGGTACTGATTGAAAACAACTTAGTTATGGAAGCAAATCTTAACCTGAAAGAATTTGAGCAATTTCCTTGTGAATTGGGAGAGTATTTATATGGTTCTATTTTGTATTTGTTGTTCTATTTTAGCAGAATATCCAGGCCCACCTTTTTGTAGCATGCAAGCCTGTGACAGCATGTTTCTGTCCTGAAGGAGAAAGGTAAACGTGGAGGGAACAGGTTTTGGGGAGAGACACTGAAAATGACTTTCATGTTTTAAACCTGTATATGTTATTTTTGATGGAGTCTTTATAAGGGGGTTATACTCATTGGTATTGAAGTAACAAATCAATACGGGAACAAAGCATAATCAGCAATGTTAGTTTGGGAGGCAGGGAGAGGTCACGGTTTGAACAATGTTTCTCAAATTTTGAGGGATGTTAATTGATCAGAAAGGAAAGTGAAATAAAAAGTGAAACCGGAAATTGGAAAGCACTGGGTTAAACTTCAGACCAATTCTTCAAAACAAAACTTCTTGGAGCCCTTACCATGCTAGTGCACATTGTAAATCTCCAGGAGGGAGGTAACTTCCTGAGCTCTTGTGACCACAGCATCCCATTCACAGCGGTTGTAGTTTGAAGGATGAAGTTTGGGAAATACTGAAACCAGAATTTTCTGGAGGTAAAAGCATTCCTTAAGGGGAGTCCTGGTGGGTGTCGGGTGGTCAGAAGAGTAGATGTTAGAATCAATTACAGGGAGTTGGGTGAGACCTACTTACTGGCTGGAGTGAACTTTACCCCTCAACTTCTGAGGATCCCCTCACAACCCCCTAAACGGGAGGATAAGGACAGTGATGGGATCAAGAAAAGCATGAAAAAAGAAGAAACCTCAACACTGACTTTTCCGTTAACATCGTTGAACTAAATGCAAGATCCTCTTCCAGAAATCCACATTTGTCTAAAGCTTCCACTCGGAGTTGTCTGGGCTTCATTAAAGGGGAGTCACGGCTTACCCCCGCAGATTCTTTGGGAAATGAGCAGAGTGTAACTAAAATAAAGTGTGCTGAGGTTCAGGAAGGTTCTAGAGGTCCTCCTGGGAGACCCACAGAGAATCAAAGAGACTTGTGCACAGTTTATCCAATTCAGGAGCACAGTTTGACTTCAAAATTACATTGCTGGCTCTTGAACAGGGGCTGCTGGTGGACAATGCTGATGCTATGCTGTAAATGATTTCAGCCTTCCTGAAAGCCTATGGGTGGCAATTCTGAAAATACCATCCAGAAAGCAGTTAAAATACACCTCCCTTTACTCCCCTGAAGCAGCCAATGTTAAGCAGGGGCCCACCCTTTTGTGAGCTTATGCACACATTCACATTTTTTTTCTATAGCATTTTTCACTGACTTGAGTATTGTTCCATATCTGTTCCTACCTCCTACATTTTTTTAAACTATTGCATTATTATCAAGTAACCACTCTCCTGTGCAATCAGGTCATTTCCAGTTTTATTACAGTAAATAGCATTATAAGCACTAGGCAAGTTTTTGCATGGTTTTAAGCACTTCAACATGTAATCCTAACGATTCTGTGAAGTATAATTAACACCATTTCTACAGATGAGGAATATGATGTACTGACAAGGTGAACTCGTTGTCCAAGGTTAGAAGCCAGTAGGCAGGCGGTGGAGCAATTTGAACTCCGGTAGCCTTGTCTCCTGAGCCACACTCAATCAGTCCACTCACTACATTCTTACCCAGAGGGCATATAATCTTTAAATTATGTAAAATTCACTGTTTTTTTTTTTTTTTTCAATCTCACTGAGAACTAACAAAAACTATCTTGGAGTGGCATCAGGTAAAGTACACCAAACAAGTATTCTTTTAGCACATCTTTTTTAAAAAAAGATTTTAAGTAATCTCTACATCTAACACGAGGCTCAAACTCACAACTCTTGAGATCGAGTCACATGCTCTGACTGAGCCAGACAAGGGCCCCTCTTGTAGCACATCTTCGCACTTTCAGGAAAGATCATAAGAAGCGGAATATTAACAGAAACCCTTCTTCTATCGGATTCCTAAGTAGAAGGGAAACATTTCCTTAAAGGGCAGGTGGGATATTTGCACCACAGGCTGTAGCGGAATGGGTCAGTCTCTTCCTTCCCATGGGCTCTTTGGCATCTGGACTAACACTGCAATTGAGAACTGTATTTCTGGCAGTTAGACGAGGAGCTAAGTGGACAAACAACATGAAGCTGAACAATGAAAATGAGTTATCGTGGCTTCAGATACACAGACATATCTTTATCACCTCTTTCATCCATTTCTAGGACATCCCCAAAGGAAAGCTCCACTCCCATCCAGTCACATTTCCCCACAGCATTGCTGGCCCCTTACCAGTAGTCAAGTGAACAGGAGCCACAAACTAGTTGACCTCAATTTTACTCAGTGTAGAGCAAGGTTTGAGGCCACGAGTGATAAACCCATTTCCCAAACTGATAGCACAGGTTGTTGAATACGCATTTAGAGAGCATTTTTCTTGGTCAAATTTCAAGTTGTGTGCAAAAGAGAAATTTGTTAAGACCCATGAGTATGTAGGGGATCCCTATGGAAAATAGATCCTAAGAGAATGAGACTGTATAAGCTGAGATCTTTTTCCTCGAGATTCACATGACTACAGAGCTGCAAACCTGTCAAGAGATAAGGAAGAATTCGAGAAATAATACAACTGTGCAAGTCCTAGTGCACAAACCATTAGTTTTTACTTCAGTGAAATACTTTTATTCTCCAAGTTTTCAAAACAGGGCTTTTAAGTATAAAGCGAAGTGTGGGAAAGGACAAGACTTTTTAATCTTTGAAACACAGCTTTCCTAGCAAGAGGGCTGTTCTTAATTACTGAGTAGTCAGCAAAAAACCTGCTTAAAAGCATTAGAAGGGTGCCTGGATGGCTTAGTTGGTTGTATCCGGCTTCAGCTCAGGTCATGATCTCACGGCTCGTGGGTTCGAGCCCCGAATCAGGCTCTGTGCTGACAGCTCAGAGCCTGGAGCCTGCTTTGGATTCTGTGTCTCCCTCTCTTCTCTGCCCCTCCCTTTCTCTCAAAATTAGCCTTGAACAAGTCGACCTTGTAAAGCACTGGAACTGGAAAAGATGTCATCTTCCAATAGTGAAATCCTTCCAATCTAATAGCAAAAAGACATTCCCTTAAGTCCAAGAAAGGCTTTTTTCATTAGTACCTCCAAAGATTTAATATAGCTGTTTTTGCCTTTTCTGGCCCAGTTTATGACCACCCCTCTAGAATGAATTATTAATTCATTCGAACAGCCCATCAAGTGGTTATTTCCAGGGTCTAATTTACAAAGAAACCCTGAGTTCAGTACTCCAGTTTAGTATTTTATGCTCCAACGTCATCAGATTTCTAGGGCAGGAATTTTACAACTATTGCTGTGGCAAAGTTCCCAAAATCATGCAAGTCATTCATTGTCGGGTATACCTGGACTACCAGACCAATTTCTACAATGTTCAGCTGCTCCTTTATGACACACCTCAGTGGAATTAAGGTGTTTTCTCTTAACAGCAACACTTGTAATGACAAGTTCTTGTACCAGAAAAGTTATTTTCCTATTACAGTGTAAACTTGAGAAAACCAAGAGGGCTTCCAACTTCTTCCCCCTCCGTGTACTCCCCACAACACCCAATTTTGTCCCAAGATGAAAACCACGTTTATTTACTCAAGTTCTATTGCAGGCACTGTAAAGGCTAAAGAGAACTTAGGGCATTGTTAATAAAGGGTATCCTGTTCTCTACATTTTTACTTAACTTTTTTCTAACAATATCAGAAACTACTATGGGTGTTAATGTGACTCGATCTCACGGTTTTGAGTTCAGGCCCCAGTTTGGGCATAGAGCTTACTTAAAAAAAATCACAATACTTGAAACCACAATTCAGCAGCCTCAACAAAAATTCCATTTTTCTCTACAAGGATCGATCAGGTCAACTATTTGAGGGGTAGGCAAGTTTGCTTTCCCTCAATAGGCCTCCAATTCAACGAATTTTTAATTGTACTGCACTTCTGAAATGGCCTCCCATTACACCAGAATCTTATGACCTTTAACAAAGGACAAATTTCCCGCAACTCAAAACACCTTTTCCTTCCCAAGGGGACTGACTTTGGTGAAAATGACCTTCTGAAAGCTAATCCCCCTTCCTTGAAGGGACCCTTTTAACCAGACAGGCCCCCCCCCCCCCCCACCGTGTAATTTCACGACAGACACCAAATATGCTACCATGCAACAAAACTTTTATTAACATTTTGAACAGCTATTGAGAAAACCAGTATTTCAGCAATTGCTGAAACTGGTAATTTCTAAACTTAAACTGGGGCAAATGGCTAGAGTGCAGAGCAACGCCATCATTGGGCACTATGAACTTCAAGACTGAAGAATTAACAGCCACCCCTCAGACGAAGAACCAGGTGCAGGGTCGACTCTTTCTGGATGTTGTAATCAGAAAGAGTGCGGCCATCTTCCAGCTGCTTGCCTGCAAAGATGAGCCTCTGCTGGTCAGGAGGGATGCCTTCTTTATCTTGGATCTTGGCCTTCACATTTTCGATGGTGTCACTGGGCTCCACCTCCAGGGTGATGGTCTTGCCGGTCAGGGTCTTCACGAAGATCTGCATACCACCCCTCAGACGCAGGACCAGGTGCAGGGTCGACTCTTTCTGGATGTTGTAATCAGAAAGAGTGCGGCCATCTTCCAGCTGCTTGCCTGCAAAGATGAGCCTCTGCTGGTCAGGAGGGATGCCTTCTTTATCTTGGATCTTGGCCTTCACATTTTCGATGGTGTCACTGGGCTCCACCTCCAGGGTGATGGTCTTGCCGGTCAGGGTCTTCACGAAGATCTGCATACCACCCCTCAGACGCAGGACCAGGTGCAGGGTCGACTCTTTCTGGATGTTGTAATCAGAAAGAGTGCGGCCATCTTCCAGCTGCTTGCCTGCAAAGATGAGCCTCTGCTGGTCTGGGGGGATGCCCTCCTTATCCTGGATCTTGGCCTTCACGTTTTCGATGGTGTCGCTGGGCTCCACCTCCAGGGTGATGGTCTTGCCGGTCAGGGTCTTCACGAAGATCTGCATACCACCCCTCAGACGCAGGACCAGGTGCAGGGTCGACTCTTTCTGGATGTTGTAATCAGAAAGAGTGCGGCCATCTTCCAGCTGCTTGCCTGCAAAGATGAGCCTCTGCTGGTCTGGGGGGATGCCCTCCTTATCCTGGATCTTGGCCTTCACATTTTCGATGGTGTCACTGGGCTCCACCTCCAGGGTGATGGTCTTGCCGGTCAGGGTCTTCACGAAGATTTGCATTTTGACCTAAAGCGTTTAAAGGAATAAAGGTTAGTGTACCACCACAGGATCTTTAAGTTACTTACATAAATAATTATCCAAAGAGAAGTTAACTTCATTCTCTTAAGTGCCTTGACCGTATTAACCTCTCTCACAAACCTCTCGACTTTCAGTAGCCTCCAATCAGGCACTGAATATAGAATCTAGTCAAGGCTTTCAACTTAAAGACGATGAAGGACCAAAAACGTTTTCAAGGTTTCCTGTTCTTTCTTCGCTAAATCGTCTTCCTTCCCCACCCCATCCCCGGAATTCCCCCAAAACCTAAGCAGGACACGGAAAACTAAAAACAAACCAAAAAAAAAAAAAAAAACAAAACCAAAAAAAACCTTCCTAAAACTCGAAAAATAAAAATTGTTGTTTAAACGGAAATGAGGCGGGACGCTTTCACCGCGTTGGGATTCAAAATCTGTAACAGTTTTAGAAACCAAGCTAGACCACCTTTTTTCCGCCTTCCCCCCCTGAAGCAGACACGATGGAATCTCCATCGGTTAAGGGTCGGTTGGTCTCTGTCGGCGCGCGCGCGCGAACCGCCCCCGCTCCCTGCACGTAAACAAGGCCGACTCTTCCGGAAAGGCCCGGCGCCGCGTCACCTCGCCCTCCCCTCCCCCAACCCCTTTCCCTGAGGGCCACCCGGACCCCCAAAGCTGCCAGCCTGGTCTCGCTTAGAGCCCCTCTCCACTCCTCCCAGGTCTCGAAGGCCGCGGGCCAGTACCTGGTAGCGAACGCAAGGACACCGAAGACAATCACGTCCGGCCGCCCCGACACCGACACACACCCAGCGCTGCCAGCCGCTTCTGAACGCTCGCGGCTCCGCGGAGCTGGGATTTATGCAGCGTCTGTTGCGTGACTCATCACTGCTTACGTAGCCGCCGTGTCCGTACGCTACTGAAAGTAGTTCGCTCGGCCCCACCTCCCGCAGCCCGGTTAGGCCCTTCCACCGAGCCCCAGGTTCCTCAGAGGCGAAGAAAGGACCCTAAAAATTCAGCTCCCCTCTCTTCCAGGTGACCCTTCTCCTCCCTTAGGAAAAAATAGGAACATTATCAGGCGGATGGATTTGAGTTAAGGGGACCTTCCTCGAAAGCTCTCGAAACTTCCTTGCGGCGGCGGCGCTGATTGGTGAGGCGGATGAAGGCGAGGCCGGTGCTGATTGGTGGGAGACGCGGCGGCTCCGTTGTTGCTGGGCTCCGTGCTGGGGTAAGTAAGCGCGGACGTTGCTAAGTAGCTCAGTGCGCGTGCGCCCCAGAGGCGCGCCTTCGCGAGAGAGGTGTACTTCCGGCCGGAGAGGGAGGAGGGGTAATTGACTCCCGCCTCCGAAGTCCCCCGTCCCCCCACTAAATGTTGGGTGTTTGGGCCTTAAGTGAGGAAAAAGCCTCCCCTGCGGCGACTTCCCCGGGAAGGCCGCCCCGGTTCCGGTTTGGGTGGCGCGGCTCGCGCTGGTTTCTGCCGGCGTCTGCCGGCGTCTGCAGCGGAAGCACAAACCCGCCCCCCACCCCCAGTCTTAACGCGATCCCGCCCTGGTCGGTTTTAGTTTTGCGCTTGGTAATGGCGGGGTTGAAGAGCTTTAATTACACTTGTTTATTGGAGTCAGAATGCTTTTGTCCTTCTCGATCCCCACAAGGGCTCCTAGGAGAGTCAGTCATCTAGATTCTGGTGGTGGGAACCTCTGCGGGGCCCGGGCCTCCCAGCGCCTTCAGGCCCGGAGAGGCGAGGCCCCGGCTCCAGGTGACACGGGGGCGGGCTTAGGTCTGGCTCTCGCGAAACCCGCAGTCTCTTTCCCTTCTGTTTCACCAAACTCTGGTGGGGAAAAAGAGAGATGCAAATTAGGGAGCCGAAGACCCGCTTTGAGAGCTGACGAGGAATTCGTGTCCAAGAAAGTAATAGCTCTCCCATTAATGTGTGGTGTTCAAGCGACACTAAAGGCGGAGGTAGCCGGCTAAGGCCACTCTGGCTGGTTTCCCTCCACCCTGGGTGTGGCCCCGTGTCCCCCTAGGAGATAACCCGAGGAGCGTGAGTAAGGCAGGGAGGGGCGTTGGGATCTCGGGGATACGTGGCCCGGTGTCTGAGTCACAGAGACGGGGATGTAAATAAACACGCAAATGGCTGTTTGTGGCGTAATAACCAATCTCAGTAAGGAGTGGTCTAAAGATTTGCACATTAACGCAAATTAGCTGGATATCACTTAGAAAAGTCATCAAATCACAACATTTCTAAGCATAATATTAAAAAACTGTGTCGATGACCTTGCACTATAGACAGGTATATTGAGGAGTTAACAGACACCTTGACAGTCTTGAGTGAACTAAAACTTGGTAAGATCTACTTCCTGGAATAACAGAGATAAAAATAGTTTCTTTAAGATCTCCAAGTTCATTTTGGGCTTGGAGGTGGTTGATGAAATGTTTCTTTAACAAAGTATGAATTTTCATTTTTGTCAGACTCACAATGAATCTGAACTTGTTTCAGCAACTAGCATCTTCTCCTGAGTCATACGTGTTGGTGGGGAGAATAAACGAGAATGGAGATCACCTGACTGATAGGATGACTTAGTTCAGAGTTCCAGCAGTTGCCAGAACCAAGTGAGTCATACAGCTTCCTGGTTTAATGTTTTCCCAAAGTGGGACCTTCGGTGACCGCCACAAAGCAAAATGTTTTCAGAAGGATGACAGGTGCTGTCTTTGTAAAACAAGGTGAATTTTTTATGGTCTGTTTATAAATGAACATTTTTAGTAATCACATCCTTTCTTGGTAGTAAACTGTAAAAGATAATTTGTAAACAAATTAAGAAATAGAATGACAAGATCAGGGATTTGGTAATTTAGCATGACACTTGGCATTGTGTTCAATATATGTTCGGTGAATAAAGTGCAATTTTACCTTTTTTCAATTGGGGAAAAAACACCCCAACTTTGTGACAGCCTTAGGCACCAAAATGCAAAACAAAAAGTCACCACTCACTTCTCCATAGTCAAATGGTTTTTGCCTAGGCAGTTCCTTTGGAAAAAAAAAAAAAATTCTAAGTGATTTTACTTGGCTAGATGTCTTCTTTTTTTTTTTTTTAACTTTATTTTTTTATTTTGAGAGAGAGAGGGAGAGAGAGAATTCCAAGAAGGCTCCTTTGCTATCAGCAAGGAGCCTGACATGGGGCTCGATCCCACTAACTGAGAGACCATGACCTGAGCCGAAATCAAGAGTCAGATGCTCAACTGACTGAGCCACTCAGGTGCCCCTTGGCTAGATGTCTTTGAATAAAAATCTGTGAGAAAACTGTGGTTCCAATGATAAATTCACAATTGTTTTCTTGACTTTATCAGCTGATATTTAAAATACGGAGTTAATATGTGGTTTTTCATTTCCTAGTTTGGCTATTCATGTCAATAGAATTATGAGACTCCTGATTTACTACCAGCAAGTTAGAAACTTTGATGTTGGATGTCCAAATGAACATGGAGAAAAATTCTGTATTGTCTTTACATTGGGTCTTAAAATTATGAAATATGTCCATTATAAAACAGCTACTTTAAAATGTTTATTATGGAATATTACATAAATGAAAGTTGGAGATCATATAACCAGCATCATATAACCAACACCCAACTTTATTAAATCTTAACATTTTTTATTTTGCTTCAGTTTTTTTTTTTTTTTTTTTTTTTAGTTAATGTATTTAAAGTAGGCTCCATGCTAAGATCAAGGGTCACACACTACCTACTGAGCCAGCCAGGCACCTCACTTTAGCTTTTTTTATAGCAAAAAATATACACTATAAAATTTATCATCTTTCCATTTTTAAGTGTATAGTTAAGTGGTATTAATTATATTTCACATTATTGTGTTAGAGATCTCTAGAATTTTTTTTGTCTTGCAAAACTGAAACATGTACTCACTTAAGAATCACTCCCCATTTCTCCCCACTCCCAGAACCTAGTAACCACTATTTTACCTTACACTACTTTAGATACCTTATAAAAGTGGATTCATATAGTATTTGTTTTTTTGGTGACTGGCTCATTTCATTTGGCGTAACATTTTCAAGGTTCATCCATACATGTGACAAAATGTCCTTGTTTTTTAAGGCTAATGGTCCATTGTATGTATATACCACATTGTGTGTGTATCTATCCATCTGTCTATGGATATTTGGGTTGCTTTCACCCCTTGGCTATTGTGAATAATGCTGCAAGGAATATGGGTGTGCAAATATCTCTCGAGATCCTGCTTTTAGTTCCTTTGGATATATACTCAGAAAGGGAATTGCTTTATATATTGCAATTCTATTTTTAATTTTTTGAGGAACCTCCATGCTGTTTCCATCAGCCATGTGCAAAGGTTCCAGTTTCTCCACATCCCCACCGACCCTTGTTACTTTCTTTTTTTTACTACTTAAGAAAATTTTAACGTTTATTTATTTTTGAGAGAGAGGGAGAGACAGTGAGAGCAGCAGAGGGCAAAGAGAAGGAGACACAATCTGAAACAGGCTCCAGGCTCTGAGCTGTCAGCACAGAGCCCTACGTGGGGCTCGAACCTATGAAATGTGAGATCATGACCTGAGATGAATCCAGACACTTAACAGACTGAGCCACCCAGGCACCCCAACACTTGTTACTCTCTTCTATTTTTTTTATAATGGCCATCCTGATGGGTGTGAGGTGATATCTCATTGTGGTTTTGATTAGCATTTCCCTAATGATTTATTTACTTTTTAAAAATAATTATAGATTCACAAGAAGTTGCCAAAATAGTAGAGAGAGATCTTATTATGCGCTTCATCCAAGTTTCCCTAGTGGTAACATCTTACATAACTACAGTACACTATCAAAAGCAGGAAAATAACATTTGTATGTTCTACAGACCTTATTCAGATTTCAGCGGTTTTATATGCACTTTAGTGTGTGTGTGTGTGTGTGTGTGTGTGTGTGTGTGTACATAGTTCTGTGCGGTTTTGTCACTTGGGTAAATTCGTAACCACTATGATCAAGATACAGAGCTGTTTCATCACAAGGATCCTTCATGCTACCTCTTTATGGTCACAGGATTCTCCCACCCCTTACCCCCAAGCCCAGGCAACTGCTAACCTTTTCTTCATCTTTATAATGTTATTTTGGAAATGTTGGAATCACTCAATATGTAACTTTTTGACAGTAGCTTTTTTGCACTCAGCCTAATTCCCTTGAAATTCATCCAAGGTGTTGCATATATCAATAGTCCATTCCTTTTCATTGCCGAGTAGCATTCCATGGTATGGATGTACCACAATTGGTTTATTTATCCACCTACAGATGGACTTTTTTTTTTTAATGTTTATTTTTGAGAGAGACAGAGTGTGAGTGGAGCAGGGACAGAGAAAGAGGAGACACAGAATCTGAAGCAGGCTCCCGGCTCTGAGCTGTCAGCACAGAGCCCAGCACAGGCCTAGAACCCACAAACTGTGAGATCATGACCTGAGCTGAAGTCGGACACTCAACCGACTAAGCCACCCAGGCGCCCCATACAGATGGACTTTTGATATATGTCCAATTTTTTACTATTAGAAGTAAAGCTGATATACATGTTAATATACACATTGTTTTTTGGTGAATATGTTTTCATTTCCCTGGGACAAGTACCCAGTACTGTAATTGCTGGGTCATGTGTAAGAATATGGATAGGTTTTTAAGGAACTGCTGAGCTATATTCCAGACTGGCTGTACTGGTTACACTCATACCTGCAACGTATGGGAGATTCTCTGCATCCTCACAGCATTTGGGTATTATCGCTGTTTCTTTTTATTTTAGCTATTCTAATATACATATAGTGATATTTCATCATAGTTTTAATTTGCATTTTTCTAACGATTGGTGACCTTGAACATATTTTCACGTGGTTATTTGCCATGTGTGTATCCTCTGCTGAAATGTCTGTTCATGTCTTTTGCCTGTTTTGTAATTGGATTGTCTTGGCTTTCTGCTGTTGTGTTTTGGAGGTTCCTGGTATATTCTTGATACAAGTTCTTAGATATGTGGCTTGCAAATATTTTCACTCATTCTGTGAGTTTTTACTTTTTTGATTGTATCTTCTGAAATACGGAAGTTTGTTATTTTGATGAAGTCTCAACACCCTATCTTATACCACATTTCCTTCATCTCTTTAGAGATTATCTCCATTTGACTTCAGCAGTGAACTTTGATATCACTTGAAGCTGGTTGAACTCTTAAACTCCAGGATTCTTCACTCAGAGCCCGACCTGTCACCCTTCTAGCTTTCTTTCTACCTTGTTTCTACTACATCTGCTGGGTAAACTTTCTAAGACCTCCAGTTCCCCAGTTTTCTGTTGTCTCCCCTCAACTGTTGGTTCTTTTCTTTAATGGATTGTGCTTTTCCTCCTAAGAACTCTTCATCCAGCCCAAAGATTTTCTCCTGTGTTGTCTCTACACCTAAATCTAAAATCCATATCAAATTAGTTACTTTTGTTTTTAAAAATTTTTTTTTCCAACGTTTTTATTTATTTTTGGGACAGAGAGAGACAGAGCATGAACGGGGGAGGGGCAGAGAGAGAGGGAGACACAGAATCTGAAACAGGCTCCAGGCTCTGAGCCATCAGCCCAGAGCCCGACGCGGGGCTCGAACTCACGGACCGCGAGATCGTGACCTGGCTGAAGTCGGACGCTTAACCGACTGCGCCACCCAGGCGCCCCAAATTAGTTACTTTTGTATAAGGTGTCAAGTTTAAATTGAGGTTGATTTTTTTTTTTTTTTTTTTTTGGCTTTTGGTTGTCCCGTCGCTCCAGCACGGTGGAAACACTATGCTTCCTCCACTGAATTGCTTTAGCATCAGTTTCAGAAATCAATTGGTTAGGTATGTATGGATCTGTTTTAGTTAGTGTGGTCTTTTTAAGGGTTGCATTTGCTTTTTCTTAAAAAATATTCTATTTATTTATTTTGAGAGAGAGGGAGTGCGAGCAGGGATGGGGCAAAGAGAAAGAGAGAATCCCAAACAGGCTTTGCACTGCCCGCACGGAGCCCAACGTGGAGGCTGATCCCACAAATCCAAGCTGAAATTCAAGAGCCAGACAAAATCAGTGACCCAAGACAAAATCAAGAACCAGATGCCCAAATGACTGAGCCACCCAGGCACCTCAAGGATCCCATTTTCTTTTTTTTTTTTTAATTTTTTTTAATGTTTATTCATCTTTTTTGAAAGAGAGAGACAGAGCACAAGCAGGGGTGGGGCAGAGAGAGAGGGGGACACAGAATCTGAAGCAGGCTCCAGGCTCTGAGCTGTCAGCACAGAGCCTGACGCGGGGCTCGAACTCCCGAACTGCGAGATCATGACCAGGGCTGAAGTTGGACGCTCAACCGACTGAGCCACCCAGGTGCCCCAAGGATTCCATTTTCAATGCCAGTCATTTCTTTTCCTTCCCAGAGATAGTACAATACTGAATTTGATGTTTTTGAACCCCACGCACCTTTTTTTTTAAGTAGGCTCCACACCCAATGTGGGGCCTGAACTCATGACCCCAGCATCAAGAGTCACATGCTTTACTGACTGAGACAGCCAGAGGCCCCAATCCCAGGCACCTTTTGAAGCTGATACTATACATTTATGTTTCCATAAATATTACATGTTGCTGTAGACTGAATGCGTACCCCCAAAATTCGTATGTTGAATGCTAGTCCCCAGTGTGATTGTATTTGGAAGTGGGCTCCAGACTCTGAGCTGTCAGCACAGAGCCCAATGTGGGGCTTGAACTCACGAACCTTGAAATCATGACCTGAGCCGAAGTCAGATGCTTAACCGACTGAGCCACCTAGGTGCCTCTGAGTTCTTGCTTTCAAATCTTTTGGGCATATACCCAGAAGTGGAATTGCTTGATCCTATGGTAGTTCTAGTTTTAATTTTTTGAGAAACTATCCTACTCTTTTCCATAACAGCACCATTTTATAACAATAAAAGCATTATCATTGTATTCGTGTGTATTTAGGTGGTATACATAGGAATAAAATTGTGAGATGCTATCTTCAACTTTACTAAGTTTTGCCAAATTGCTCTCCAAAGGGATTGTATGAATTTATAATCTCACCAGCAATGTAGGAGAATCCCACTGTTCTATATATTACTCCGTATTGCTTATTATTTTCAGAATTTAAAGTCTTGCCAATCTGGAGGCACCTGGGTGGCTCAGTCGATTAAGCATCTGACTCTTGATTTCAGCTCAGGACATGATCTCAAGTTTCATGAGATTGCTCTAACAGCACAGAGGCTGCTTGGGATTCTCTCTCTCCCCCTCTCTGCCCTTCCCCTGCTCGCTCACTCTCAAGGTAAGTAAACTTGAAAAAATTATTAAATTCTGCCCATCCAATGGGAAGATTTCTTTTAGAAAAAAGTATTTATCAAGTCCCCTCCAGTTTATTTTGTACATATGAGGCCATTTGTTTTCAGATGGGATTTGACTATAGGGAAGGAGACACTTTCTGAGGCAGGTGTGACAGTTTGATGGATTTGGTTACCACAGGTCCATTGGTTTGAGGCGCTTCAGGAGCCTCTTGGGACAAACTGTAAGAGGCGGTGAAATGACTTGTCACTGTTAATGGAGGGATGCAAGGGTATCAGCGAATGTTGGGTGAGCTCATACCAACAAATTGCCTTTGGTTCTCATTTTAGAATTTGGCAATTATGTCAAACTTATCAATCAATTCTTTGAGTAATCTCAGGCGGTGTACCACAGCAAAAAGAGCATGTGATTTGGAAGCAAACCTTATGTTCTCAACTTTTTACATCAGCCCCTTGACTGTGTATTTTATTTCACATCTTCAGCCTTTAGTTTCCCTGTCTGTAAAGAAAAAATGGGACCAGGCGTCATTCTAACTTGTCAAATTGAGTCTCAAGTTTTGGCAACTCACCGAGCAACTGTCACTTCCATCCCTTTTTCTTTGTCTTTTGTTTGGTTTCCTTTGCTCTTTACACAAACGGCCTTCGAAAGACTGGGATTTTCTTTTTCCCAATACATTTCCAGGGAATTCCCAAACCTTGTCAATAGACCAAGAAGCAGTAGTTGGCCGTCTCAATCTCCAAACCTGTTAGGAAACTATATTACACACCCAAAATGGACTAGACAATAGTAGTTATTGGTTTCTCGGATAAATAAATTTTGTACCATCCCCTTAGATTCAAGTCACTATTCTTCATTTCCTCTACTGATTACCAGTGACTACTTCCCATTTGTTTTTTAGGGTCACGAACTTATTCTGAGATTTCAGTGACATTTTAAACTTTTATTTATTGTGTCTAATAAATGGAATTTATTTGTTGCCACACCAAAGAACAATAGCTAGACAAAAGATGTAGATGGTTTTGTAAGTTGGTGTGTTGTTTTTGTTGGCTTTGTGAACATTTCAACATGGATTAGATTTACGGTGAGAGCTGTCTTGGAAGCAGGCCTCTGCCCCATTTTGCTGTTGGAGGGGTTGGTTAGTACATCTAATACATAAGACAACCTCTGATACATAAAGGAATTTCCTTATCTCACATCCGAAATACAATGAGTATGTTTGCCTTTGTATTAAATTTTTTTTTTAAATTTTTTTGTTTATTTATTTTTGAGAGAAAGAGACAGAACATGAGTGGGGGAGGGGCAGAAAGAGAGAGGGAGACACAGAATCCCAAGCAGGCTCCAGGCTCCGAGCTGTCAGCACAGAGCCCGACGCGGGGCTCGAACTCACGAACCATGAGATCATGACCTGAACGGAAGTCGACGCTCAACCAACTGAACCACCGAGGCACCCCTAGTTAGCCTTTATATTAATCAGTTCTCAGTGGTGTGTATTTTCTACAACAGATTTATATTCCATTATAATTCTCCAGTTCTTTCCAGGCACCGGATGCTCTTGAAGTCTGAATTCTGAGCGAAGAGAAAAACACTGGTTCTGCCAGTTCATTCATTCAGTCAGCGAAAATTTGTTGTGTGATTTCTGGGTATAGGAAGCATTGGGATTGCTGACTGGGACAGGAGGTGGGCTCCACCCAGGAGAGTCCTGGTCTTAGGGCTAGCCTTACTGGTTGTTGTGAGCCCTGAGAGTGTCTACCTCAGCGAGTTGTAGGATTCAAGAAGTTCATTTATATGAAGAGTCAAGAAGCAAGCCCAGCACATACGGAGTGCTTGATAAATATTAGCTACTATGATCAATCTTGAAGAGCAAAAAGGGCTTAGTGCTTAAAATACAAACTGGTCTGAGTTGAAATCCTAGCTCTGCCGTTTACTCATTGTAGAGCTGTGGATGAGTTATGTAACTTTTCTAAGCCACCGTTTCTTCATCTATATGGTGGAGGTAGTAATAACTCGTAGCTGGTAGAAGTTTTGAGGATTTTAAATAGACCTGCCCCATAAAGTTGAATATACAGGTAAAAGTGCTTAGAACAATGCCTGGCAGATAGAGAGCACTCAGTAAATGCTGGCTGTATAAAAAAGGAAAAGTACATATAGACTTCCTTGGAAGCACAGAGGAAGAAGGAGCAGTCTAGTGCATGGAGGAGGGTAGGCGAGGAACCCAAAGGTTTTCCTTTGGATTTAGAAACCCAATCACCAAGGCTGGGATTGCCCAGGCAGGAGGGAGCAGGTGAAAACTGAGAAGGTATGGTTTGTTAAGGAAATAGTGGGTAGATATGCATGTCTGGGATTTAGGGGTGGTTGCAGGTGGGTCTGTGTTTTGGGAAATGAGGCTGGAGAAGCAGGCAGAGCTCAACCATCAGCGGCCTCACCGCCTCCCGCCATACTGGCCAGCCACGCTCTTTCCCACTTCTGGACCTTGGAAACTTGATATTTCCTTTGCCTAGAACTCTCCCCATGGTCATTTCTTTGTCACAATTTAAGCAGTACAAATGTCACCTCCTAGAAAGATGTCACTTCTCTGCCATCCAGCCCTGCTCCCAGAACTTAGTCACAGCACCCTGGCTACTTAATAACAATTTCACATTTATACAATTCATAACTATATTGCTTACGTGGTTGTTTATTTGGCTCCCTACTGGAATACAAATTCCATGAGGGTACAGGCCACATCTCTCCAGTCTGTCACCATACCTCCACACTTAGCCAGCTAGCCCAGAGCCTGTTACATAATCAGTGCTTAGTATTGTTGAAAGAATGAATGACTAATTACTTGCCTTATTATGCTAAGGACTTCAGTTCCTTTGGGTGGGTGTTTTGCGTGGGAATGACATGATCAGATTTCTACTGTAGAATGATAACCTGGTGACATCATAGCAGGTGAATAGAAGGGAGATGAGCTTAGAGGTTAAGGACTCCAGAGATGATAGCAGCTGTCCAAGCAGGATATGATGAGCATCTGTAAGTAGACCAAATCAACAAAATCCAGCATCCCTAAAGAAAACAGGATGAAAGAACTGATAAAATCAAATCAAAACGGAGCATCATTTAGCTGTACTTCGTCCTTGTTTCAGAAAAGGTCTAAGATGACTGACTTAAGTGTACATACCAAATTAAAAGATAAGTGGAAGGAGGAACTTAACAAAAGGAGAGGAAAGAGGAAGAAATGAAGTTAGGGGTGGGATGAGTGTAGAAAATGCTGGCTTTCAGGCCTGTCCTTTTGCTAGAGGTGGGCCACGGATTTAGTGTGTTGTTGTTGTTGTTTCCCAGACAGTATGGAGAGCGACAATTACCTAAGTCCACGTGGTTAGAAAAATCGTAGTAGCCACACAATGGAACACTACTCAAAAGTAAAAAGAAATGAGCCATTGATACACATAACAACACGGATGAATCTCAAGGCAAGTCCAGGAATTACAAACTATCGGGAGGGAAAGCAGATCACTGGTCACTTGGTCACTTGGTCACTTGGGGATGGAGGCAGGAAGAAAGGATGAGGTGGGATGGGTTATAAAAGGCAGAAGAGGCGGGGGGGTGAGAGAAATGTTTACCTTCTTGATTTTGGTGATCATCTGATAGGTAGGAGCATAGATCCAAACTTTAAACATGTGCAGCTTATCGTGCATCATTTAACCCTCTATAAAGCAGTAAAAATGTTAAATTAAGCAAACAAGGTGAATCCTTGCTGAACAGGAAGGCATCTCAGGAAGCAAAAGTAAACTGACGTCAGCAATAAAGTTAAAAAAATTTTTTTAAAAGATAAACATCAGAGTCTCCTTTTATAAAATACAAAGATGTATTTACCCAGTTTGAGACTTATTAAGTTATGGAAATATACCACACATTAGTGTCACCCTCATAGATCCTCTCTGTTTGAATTTATTTGACCCCAAAAGGAAGCTGAACAGATTCCTTAATTACTTTGGGATGAAGAACTGCCCTTTGAATCCAAACAGATTCAGAGGACATATCAGAAGATATAAATAGTAATGAACCTATGATGACCAAGGATCACCCTAAGTCGTGAATACCCGAAGCCGGGTGGCCATGTGTCCTTTCCATGTGTTCTTCAACCTGTAAGACATATAAGATCTGCTCCTTCGCTATACTATGTGTGTGTTGAGAGGAAGAACCTCCCAGATGCAGACTTAACTATCAGTATGGCAAATTTTCCTATCAGTATGGCAAGTTTTCCGGAGACTCTTATCTATACCACTTCTAGCAAAAGGGTGTATTTAGCAGGTTTTAAAAAAACAACTAATCAAAATCAAAGCAATTTACACATTTCTGAGGTGGGAAAATTGTGGGTTTCTGCATCTTAGAGCACACAAAACTGCTTACCACCAAGTGAAAATGATTACAATTGGTTATTATTTTTAGTTACTTATTTTTTAGTGAGCTCTATACGCAATGTCGGGCTTGAACGCATGACCCCAAGATCAAGAGTTACATGTTCTAACTCAGCCAGTCAGGCGCCCCTATAATTTTGTTGATGTGTCTGGCGCTATGCTTAGCATTGTATCCCTTAATCTTACCAACAAAAGAACTTCCCAAAGTAAATACTGTGATTATGCCCGTTTTTAAACACTTGGGGAAAAAACCAGATAGGTGGCCTACATTCACATGGCTAAGAAGCGGCAGAAGCGAGATTTCAAGCCAGGTTTGCCTGACTTCAAAGCTCTCTTAATCTCTGTGCTCATAGTGTTCAGTGGTCCTTTAAGGTTACTAGGAATAGGCTACAGATTCACTGCTAAGCTACCTAAGTGGCCAAATCAAAGAGGAAAACCGGATTAAGCATATATCACACTGTCCCTGAGATACAGACAAATTGATTTGTTCAAGAAAAACAGAACTACTTCTTTTGTATAGGTTCTAACAAAGAGTAAACTCTGTGACAAATGGATAAAGCTCACCGTTGCATCCCTCCAGTGGAGTGAATCCAGAATATTGTTACACCGAGATGAATCAGTTCTGAGGATCTAATGTGGAGCATGATGACTATGGTTAACAATACTGTATTGTGCCCTTGAAAGTTGCTGAGAATAGATCTTAACGTCGTCTTAACCATAAGTCATCGCGTTGTAGACCTTCAACTTACAGGATGTTACTTGTTGATTATATATCAGCTGAAAAGAAAAAAAAAATATTGCAGCTATTTCCAACGCCGGCCCTTGATATAGACTTGTGCCCAGCTTTTCTGTAAGAGTCCAACCCAGTTAGTCCAAAATCTCAAGACGGTGTGGCTTGGAACAAAGGAAACATTTTGGCTGGACAAAGATGGACCACATACCCTCTGGTCAGGTCAATCTACCATCAGTGCTGTGTCAAAAGTGGTCTTTGTAAGGATGGAACAGCAAAGAATTGTTCCGGGAACAAATCCAAATTTCCTCAGGTGTTTAAGTTTGTCTTTAGTTGTACCCCACACAGAGACTCACCTAACCAGTCATCTGTGTCCCCAGCATACAGCCGAGTTGAGCAGTTTGGTGTCTGTCCTCAAGTAGCTCATCATCCAGTTAAAGAGCAAACATGTAAATACCATATGAGAAACACTATAATAAAGGAGCTTATAAGAAACAGTGGTGACGAGGGATGTACCAGCTACAACTGGTGGGAATAGCGGAGGGAAGTGTGCCTTGGGCAGACCCTTGAGTTGGATTCACCAGGATGCCAAGGTAAAGTTCAAATCTCCCAGCTCAGACACACAGCTCCAGTGCAAGCCGATATCCATATAGGTAGCCACAGGCTTTAAAGGCCTCATTGTTGGGGCGCCTGGGTGGCTCAGTCGGTTGAGCATCCGACTTCAGCTCAGGTCACGATCTCGCGGTCCGTGAGTTCGAGCCCCGCGTCGGGCTCCGGGCTGATGGCTCAGAGCCTGGAGCCTGCTTCCGATTCTGTGTCTCCCTCTCTCTCTGCCCCTCCCCCGTTCATGCTCTGTCTCTCTCTGTCCCCCCCCCCCCCCAAAAATAAATAAACGTTGAAAAAAAAAAAAAAACTGCTCGAAGCAGTGCCCAGCACAGAGGTGCTCAATGAGTATCTGTTGGTTGTCAACACACTCCCTTCCCAGGCACCAACCGGAGCTGTTCCTTCAGCAAATGGGTCAATGTCCGGGCTCCATAGAGGGTGCTGTAGCACAGGAGAATGTGGGGTTCCCTAATTATGCTTGGATGAGGCCTCCAATACACAGATTTCTCCCTCAGACACCAGAGGACATCATCAGGGGCTGGTGGCCCTTTAAGTGCAGAGTCGGTCCCTTCAAGGAGACACTATTGGCTCTTTGGGAAGCCCTGCCCTGTTTAACCCAACTCCTGGTTACATCTTAGAACAAAAAGAAAAGTGAAGAAATAAGATGGATAGTTAGGGCATGGTGGAGGAAAGAAGGGGTTAAAACACTCTTGAGGAGGAAGAAATTTTCCTCCAAGGTTCTTCTAGCTGGACTGAGAATTAAATTTACGTGAGACAGATTAACAGGAAAAAAATCAAATTTAGTTTTGTACGTATGGGGAATCCGCACAGACATGAATTTCCAAAGACTGTCAGGCAAAATGAGGTGTGTCTGTCATCCTGAGCTCAGGAGGGGGGCGGGAGTCTGGGGGTGCAAAGGAGAGGAAGGCCATTAGCAGGAAGTGAGAGAAGTTTGGAAAACATGGGTTGCCCTGATAAGTAGATAAGTCTCTCAGATAATAAGGAATCTCTGTTAATAGCTCTCTCCCTGGTACAGGCCCTCTATCTAAATTCTTTTTAGGCATATGGTGGGGGCAGGGGATAGGTCAGTTTCTTCTTGAGTCTTTTGGGTCTTGATTATTTTCAGCTCAAAATAATTTACATGCCAATGTGGCCCATCTCGGGGGTGGCCTGCCCTTGGCCCACAGCACTCTGTCCACAGGATTGGGGACATAAAAAACAAAAAAAAAAAACCTTGGTTAGTGATCAAATGAATTAATGTGGAGTAGAGAAGTAGGAGTCAGTAAGAGTCTGAGGAATATAAAAAGGCTGGTCATTAAGGGGACTAGAGGGGGTTCAGGCCCCGGAATGCTTCCAAGAAACCTCAAACATAAGAAACAAGAAGGTTAGGGGCACCCGGGTGGCTCAGTCGTTTAAGCATCTGACTCTTGATTTCGGCTCAAGTCATGATCCCAGGGTCCTGGGGTGGAGCCCCACGTCGGGCTCTACACTGGCAGCGAGGAGCCTGCTTGGGATTCTTTCTCTCTCTCTCTCTCTCTTCCCCTCCCCTGTTTGTGTGCACTCTCTCTTTCACTCAAACTAGTGAAAAGTTTCACTTAAAAAAAAGTAAAGAAGGAGGTGATTCCAGAAGAAAAGGGAACTGACCTTTTTTAAAAATTGGGGCGCCTGGGTGGCGCAGTCGGTTAAGCGTCCGACTTCAGCCAGGTCACGATCTCGCGGTCCGGGAGTTCGAGCCCCGCGTCAGGCTCTGGGCTCATGGCTCGGAGCCTGGAGCCTGTTTCCGATTCTGTGTCTCCCTCTCTCTCTGCCCCTCCCCCGTTCATGCTCTGTCTCTCTCTGTCTTAAAAATAAATAAACGTTGGAAAAAAAAAATAAAAAAAATAAAATAATAAAACCAGGGGCGCCTGGGTGGCTCAGTCGGTTCAGCGTCCGCCTTCAGCTCAGGTCATGATCTCCCGGTCCGCGAGTTCGAGCCCCGCGTCGGGCTCTGTGCTGACAGCTCAGAGCCTGGAGCCTGCTTTGGATTCTGTGTCTCCCCCTCTCTCTACGCCTCCCCTGCTCACGCTCTGTGTCTCTCTGTCTCTCACTAATAAATAAACGTTAAAAAAAAATTAAAAAAAAATTAAAAAAAATAAAATAAAACCAAACTTCATTATTACATGTCTATTGAAGTGAGGACTGAAAACAGGAGTGGTTATTGCCTAGGAAATCATACTCATCAACCCCTAAACAAGCTAGAACAAGGGGAAAAAAACCTATTAATTTGCCCAAATGGAGAAACCTACCATGTTTACGATTTAAAGTACTCAATGTTGTTAAGGTGACAGTTCTTCCCAAATTTATGTATAGATCCATTGCAATCACTATTACAATCCCAGCAGGCTTGTAAAAATTAGGAATCAAGGGGGCACCTGGGTGGCTCAGTTTGTTGAGCATCCGACTTCGACTCAGGTCATGATCTTGTGGTTCATGAGTTTGAGCCTGGCGTCGGGCTCACTGCTGTTAGCTCAGAGCCCATTTCAGATCCTCTGTTCTCCTCTTTTGCTGCCCCTCTCCCACTCCCACTCTCTCTCAAAAAAATAAAAATAAAATAAAAGTAAAAATTAGGAATCAGTAAGCTGATCCTAAACTGTGTATGGAAACAGAAAGGACCTAGAGTAGCCAAAGCTATTCTTTGGGAAAAAAACTGAACAAATTTGGAGTACTTCCCTGATGTCAAGCTTACTATAAAGACACAGTAATCAGGACCCTGTTGTTGGTATAAGGATAGACCTATAGATAACATAACAGAATGGAGCCCAGAAATAGGTCTTCCCATTTACTTACAACTGATTTTCACCAAAAGCACCAAGGAAATTCAGTGGAGACAGGATAGTCTTAAGTGAATGGTGTTGGAACCATCAGATATATCCATATGCAAACAAACTAACAGACTTCAGCTTTTGCCTCGCACCAAAATTAACTCAAAGACAGATCACAAACATAAAAGTAATGAAAAACTATAGATTTTCCAAAAGAAAACAAAAACATTTTAAGGGTTAGGTAAAAATGCCTTAATTATAACACCGCAAATGTGATCAACAAAAGATTGATGAATCAGAATTAAATCAATCTGCCCCTCCAAATATGGGTGACATATTTGCAGATAGGACTCTAAAATCATGAGGTGCTTAAATACTATTCTTCCTTAGGGATGGGGACAACTTGGATAGATAAACACTAGCCAAATATTTCTAACACATTAGACAGCCCTATAGTTACAGGTAACAATTTAGAGATCTTACCTGGGTTTTTTCAAAGGCTTCTTGATCATTTGTCTGGTCCTGCTTCTTGCATTCATTTAACAAATTTATTAAGTGCCTACTATGTTCCAGGCACAGATTGAGGGTAAAAGTGAACAAAGAATTCCTGGTTCATAGAGCTTACTTTCTTGGAAGGAGGCAGACAAAAAAGCAGCAACAAAACAATCTTTAATATGTTAGGTAGTGATGAGTACTGTGGGGAAAAATAAAGCAAGTGTTAGAGAGATATGCTGTAGGTATTTTAGATAATGTTATGGCCTCTCTGAAAGGCGATCGTTGGTGCAGACACCTGTTGCAAGTGAAGGAGCCCATCATGCAAATAATGGGCAGGGGGTGGCAGAGTCCAGCAACAAGCATGGTGGGAGAGTGCTTGGCAGGTTGAAGGAAGGCGAAGGGAGGTGTGATTGGAGCCCAGCAAATGAAGAAACAGTGGAAGATGAGCTGGGAGTGGGGGAAGTGCAGATCTGGTGTGGATTGGTTTATAGGCAACGGTGAAGAGTTTGGATTTCATTCTAATTTTGATGGGAAGCCCCATGGTCAGTCTTGTTCACTGTTGCATCCCCAGGGCTGTGAACACCACCCTAGCACATGGATCCTAGTTTTTTTCCAAATCGATCTATAGCTCTGTAGCATCTCCTATCAAAACAGTGACAGGATTGTATGGGGGAATTGAAAAGCAAACCTAAAATTTATGAGGAATGGCAAAAGGCCAAGAACTGTCAAGACACTCCAGAAGCACCAAGATATCATGCCTTTATTGCATTATAAAGTTATAATAATTTAGACAAGGAGATTGGCCCTGGATTAATGAACCAGATGAGGGAGCTCAGAGAAAGAGCCATGCATATATAAAAACCTAATATACACAGGGGCGTCTGGGTGGCTTAATTGGTTAAGCGCTGGACTTCGACTCAGGTCCTGATCTCACAGTTCATGAGTTCAGGCTCCACATTGGGCTTTGTGGAGCCTGCTTCAGATTCTGTGTCTCCCCCTCTCTCTGACCCTCTCCAGCTCATACTCTGTCGCTATCTCTCTCAAATATAAATAAACGTCATTTAAAAAACATTACAAAAAAAAAAAAGAAAAATCTAATATACACAGAATGGGGAAAGGAGGAACCCTGTTGCTGGGGCAATTGTAAAAAATGAAAATAGGTCCCTACTCTACATCACACCCAAAACTAAATTCTGGGTGGACTCAGGCCTTAAATGTGAAAGGCAAACTTTATATTTTATAGACAGAAACGTAGGCAAATATCTTTATGATCAAGATAAAGAGGTTTGATAGCTCTTTTCTGAATTCAGCCACATTAAAATTAGGGACTTCTGGGGCATCTGGGTGGCTCAGTCAGTTAAGCACCCAGCTCCTGATTTCGGCTCAGATCATGATCTCAGGTTCTTGAGATCGAGCCCCACATCGGCCTCTGTGTTGACAGTGTGGAGCCTGCTTGGGATTCTCTCTCCTTCTCTCTCTGCCCCTCCCCCCTCACTCTCTCTCTCTGTAAATAAATAAATAAACTTAAAAAAAATTAGGGACTTTTATTCATCAACTTCATTCATCAACATACCCAATAAAGACAGGAAAAAAAAAAACAAAAAACAAAAAAACAAACAACTCACCAGCCATAAATTTGGAGGAGACACGGACAACACATATTTCACAAGAGTCAATAACTAGAATGGGGCTGTTCAAAAGAGCCTTCCACAGTGATGGCAATATTCTATATTTGCACAATAGTTCCGAGCCACACGTAGCTATTGAACACTAGAAAATATGGCTAGTGAGACTGAGGAACTGAATTTTAAGTGGTATTTAGTTTTAATTAGCAATGGATAGCACAGATTTAGATATAAAGAACATAAACGAGGAAACAGAATGGAATAAACGTAAAAAGTCAATCAGATTGGTAATCAGGAATACACAAATTAAAACCATGATTAAAAACCAAATTAAAATCATTTCATAGCCTCTGAATGCACAAAAATTAAAAAGTCAGATAATATCAATTGTTGCGTAGGATGTAGGACAACAGGAACTCTCACCCACTGCAGTGAGGATATAAATTGTTACAACTCTTTGGAAAACAAACCCCCCAAAGCCTTACACCCCAGCAAAGGCAGATGAGATCATCTATCTAGTAAGACTCCTGTCTTTCCCCCTAAGGGAAGGTGAACCTGCCTGAAACAATCCTTTCTTTGCCTTTCTTTTGTGCAGCCCCTGGGGGCTCCCCTCTACTTGCTAGATGGAATGCTGCCAGATTCATGAATCGATTAATAAAGCCAATTAGATCTTTAAAATTTACTGGGTTGAATTTTTGTTATTTAACACTTCAATTATTATAGAAGAAACATTGTCTTACACCTGGTATGTGGTGTGATGTTAATTCACAGCCCCCTCTGGGAAGCCAGTAGCATTGCTCATAAAATAGTTAAGCAATTTTATGATAGATTATAATGAAATTAAGATATCTTGTGAGAAACTAGATAGCCATCTACTAAAGTTGACTGTCCACTATCAGTCAAGAGTCTAAAGATTAATTTATTTATTTATAAGTAGGCTCAATGTCCAACGTAGATCTCAAACTCACAAGGCTGAGATCAAGAGTCACATACTCTTGTGACTAAGCCAGCCAGGCGCCCCAAAGAGTCTACAGATTTTTTTTTAATTCTTTAAAGTTTGTTAAGTAATCTCCACACCCAACGTGGGGCTCAAACTCACAACCTCAAAAGTTGCACAGTCCTCTGACTGAGCCAGCCAGGTGCCCCGCAGAGTCTACAGATCTTTAATGAGACATTTCTTTTGTACACAACCTAACAACAATTACTACGATGTGATTTATCGTAAGAAATCGGTCTTAGTCCCCATTCCTATCACAGGGCTCCTAAAACCCTTGGAATTTTATAGTGGCTAGAATGAAAAAGATTCTTTTGTTATTCATAACAAGTCCCTTTCAACCACTCCAGAGTTTATCTTAATGAGGTGACTTTTGGAAAACCCCTAAATTGGGGGGCTGATTGCCATGGAAACCAACCAGTTGGAAGGTTGGAAATTTTAGCCCTACTTCCCCATCCCTGGAAAGGGGAGAGGGACTGGAGGTTGAATTAATCATCAATGGCCAATGATTTCATTGATCACACCTGTGCAATGGCTCCTCTATAGAAATCCCTAAGGCAACAGGGTTTTGGAGAGCTTCCGGTTGGTGAACACCCAGAGTTGGGAGAGCAGCGTGCCCAGAGGGAGTAAGGTAGCCCCGCACCCTTTACCCTCTACATACCTTGCCCAAAGCGTCTCTTCCATTTGGCTGTTTCTGAGTTAGAGCCTTTGTAATAGACTGGTAATCTAGTACGTAAACTGAGTTCTGTGAGCCCATCTAAGAAATTAATCAAACCCCAGGAGCCGGAAGTGAGAACTTCTGATTTATAGCTAGTGGATCAGAAGTACAGGTGACAACCTGGACGTGCGGTTGGCATCTGACCTGGGAGTGGGGAGGGGACAGTCTTGTAGACTGAGCCCTTAACCTGTGGGATAACTCCAGGTAGATGGGACCAGAATGGAGTTAAATTATAGGACAACCAGCTGGTGTCAGAGAATTGCTTGGTGTGGGGAAAAATTCCCACATCTGGTGTCGCAAGTACTGAACTATTAGGGCGCCTGGGTGGCTCAGTAGGTTAAACGTCTGACTCCTCATTTTGACTCAGCTTATGATCTCAGGGTTCATGAGACTGACAGTGCAGAGCCTGCTTGGGATTCTCCCTCTCTCTCTCTCTCTCTCTCTCTCTCTCTCTAAAATAAATAGGGGCACCCGGGTGGCTCAGTCGGTTGAGCGTCCTACTTCAGGTCAGGTCATGATCTCATGGTTTGCGGGTTCAAGCCCTGTGTTGGGCTCTGTGCTGACAGCTCAGAGCCTGGAACCTGCTTCGGATTCTGTGTCTCCCTCTCTCTCTGCCCCTCCGCACTCGTGCTCTGTTCCTCTCTCTCTCAAAAATAAACGTTAAAAATAAAAATAAAAATAAAATAAAAAATTAAATTACCTAGTAATTTTTCTCCATTTAAGTGTTTCTACCAAGAGAGAAATCTTTGATGTGGTCTGTGAGAAGCCTTCGCTATTACAGCAAAACTATAATAAAAGTTTGGCATGTGCTCACAATTAAATTGTCTTAAGGGGCACCTGGGTGGCTCAGTTGGTCGAGTGTCCGACTTCAGCTCAGGTCATGATCTCATGGTTCGTTTGTTCGAGCCCCTCATCAGGCTCACCAGTGTCTGCACTGTCAGTGCGGACCCCGCTTCAGTGCCCGCTTGATATCCTCTGTCCCCGACTCTCTCTTCCTCTTCCCTATGCATATGCACACACTCTTTCTCTCAAAAAATAAACATTAAAAAATGTTTTTAAATGTTTATTTTTGAGAGAGAGAGACAGAGTGCAGGCAGGGGAGGGGCAGAGAGAGAGGAGACACAGACTCTGAAGCAGGCTCAAGGCTCCAAGCTGTCAGCACAGAGCCCGACGAGGGGCTTGAACCAATGAACCGTGAGATCATGACTTGAGCACAAGTTGGATGCTTAACCAGCTGAGCCACCCAGGCGCCTCCAAAAATAAACATTTTTTAAAGAATAAAACAAATTGGGGCGCCTGGGTGGCGCAGTCGGTTAAGCGTCCGACTTCAGCCAGGTCACGATCTCGCCGTCCGTGAGTTCGAGCCCCGCGTCAGGCTCTGGGCTGATGGCTCGGAGCCTGGAGCCTGTTTCCGATTCTGTGTCTCCCTCTCTCTCTGCCCCTCCCCCGTTCATGCTCTGTCTCTCTCTGTCCCAAAAATTTAAAAAAAAAAAAAAAAAAAAAAGAATAAAACAAATTGTCTGAAAAGATTTGTAAACACTTTATATCCTAGAAAAAGTCTTTGCACACATGCATGAGGAGATAGGAACAAGAATGTTTATATCAGCATTGTTTATAGTAGCAAAAACTAGGCATGTATATCTAGCAAGAATGGGACGGACATTGTGGAATGTTCGTACAATGGAATACTATACAACAGTGAACACATCAATTCCAACTATACCCATCAACATGGGCGAGTCACAGAAGAATCATCTCAGAAGAGTGCGTACAGTGTCATTTCATTTCTGTAGAGTTCAAAACCAGACAAGACTAAATATCATATTATTTAGATATACATACATGTGTGATAAAGATTAGCACAAAAGTTGGGATGGGAGTTATCTCTTAGGGGGCCAGGAAGGAGTTGTAAGGGAACTGCAGAGAAATTGATAAAACTTCCTTCCTTAACTTTGTCGGACATTCTTTTTATTCTTGTTTGGACACTACATGTACATTATGTACATTCATTAGTATAACAACAAAGAGTTAAAAAAAATCGGTCTTGTGGCGCCTGGGTGGCTCAGTCGGTTAAGTGTCCGACTCTTGATCTTGGCTCCGGTCAGGATTTCGAGGTTTGTGAGTTCGAGCCCCACATCGGGCTCTGCACCATCAGTGCTTGGGATTCTGTCTCTCCCCCTCTCTGCCTCTCCCCAGCTTGTGCTGTCTCTCAAAATAAATAAATAAACATAAAAGTTTGGTTTTAAAAATCGCTCTGAGATACAATGAGTTACAGTTCTGCTGGGACTCCAGGGAGTGCAGTGGACGTGGGAAGAAGTTTAGGGCAACCGAGGTCTTTGCCCTTCCCTTTGGCGTGAGCTCTACCTGCTAGTTGTGTGCTGCTTGCACTCACACTCAGGTTCTTCATCAGAAAAACATGGACGGTGGTAGTGCCTGCATTGTGGTGAGGATCATTAGACAAAATATGCAAAGCACTCCAGTGTAGCTGGTGTGCAGGCGTTCAAGGGCGCCTGGCTCGGGGGACCCCAAACAGATCAGGTGCGGCCACTCACTGCTGACGAAATCCAAAGACAGAGAGACAAGTGGAGGTGAAACAAGAAAGGGATTTAATTCAGTGAGGCCCCCACCGGGAAAACAGCTTCTCAAAGACTGTCTTCAAAGTGCTGAAAATACTTCCAGGTTTATATAGGAAAACGTGGGGCGTAGGTGGGGGGTGAAAGTCAAATCACTGCTCATTGTCTTGGAGTCAATCATGGGGGGAGGATCTTGATCTTGCTGGCTCAGGAAAGTCCTTGCGGCTTGAGGGGGTAGTTTTCCTTTCCCCATGGTGGGGGGGGGAGGGATGCTTTGCCCTCAGGGTCTTGCTCCTGAGCCTAGAGACAGGCTAGAATGAAACACCCAACTAGCAAGTTTGAGGTCAAAATGGAGTCCTCCTTCATCAGCACAGTCCCTGGTACTCAGTAACCACTCAGGACCACCACAGGGCGGCTCAGGAAGAGGGGATTTTTTTTTCTAACTCACGGAGAAGCATCAGTCAACTCGCCAAGTCCTTTGCCTGCCAGCTTGTATCTGCCCAGAAGAGACTTCTTTTTCTAGTTGGCACAAAAGTTAGTACCCCTGCAAATGCCCAGGAAACAGAATTTACCGCTGGCACGTTGGTTGCTAGGAGGGATGTAGGTAGTGAGATAAATAGCAGGGAGGGGCATCTAGCTGGCTTAGTTGGTGGAGGATGCCATTTTTGATCCCGGGGTTGTGAGTTCGAGTCCCACTTTGGTTGTATATATACATCTATCTATCTATCTATCTATCTATCTATCAGCAGGAAAAGAAACCTGTCACATGAGCTGAGAAATTTGGGTGCTTCTCCTAGGGTTGAGAGAGGACAATATGGTCAGTCCACCCTAATCTCTGTCAAATGCTTTTTCTACCTGCGAGTAGCTGGAGTTTCTGGAGGTCTCTCAAGCCTGAGGGTACAAAATGGCGCCCCTAAGAGCCTTCATTCTTTGCAGCCTTTCTCTTACCCGGTCCGAACCACACGGGGACTCCTGCCCCCTGGTGGCCAGTGTGGATTCCGCACACTCCCAGGAGCTAAATGCTACCTGATGCTGCGGGCTGGGGAGCAGTACCAGGTACCAGGTAAGGTCAACCACAGACAAATCATATCTGGAAAGCCCGTTTGCATGGGAAGGCACCGTTAGTTCCTGTCTTACGCGTGTATACTTGTAGTAAATCTGTCCCAAATCATGGGAACTGACGCTTGAGGAAAAAAAAGCAAATCAAACGCACTATACTATTTTCAGATTCCGTTTTCTTAAAATCCTGTACGAATCTGCCAGGGTTCTTTGTGTTTTCCCTTCAGAGCTGAGTGTTCCGTCTGTTGTCCTTCTGCGGGCACATCACATACCGGATCTGTTTCTCCACATCCTGAGTCGCCAGAGACTTCATCATGTTTGTTTTAGAGGGCCGAAGCTAGAAGCGAAAATGCCCACTTAAAACGACTTTTTAAGGGGGCCCTGGGTGGCTCAGTCAGTTGAGCATCTGACTTCTGTTCAGGTCGTGATCTCAAGGTTCGTGAGTTCAAGGTGATCTCAAGGTTGGTGAGTTCGAGCCCAGCGTGGAGCCAGCTTCGGATCCTCTTTCTCCCTCTCTCTGCCCCTCCCTGCTCACACTCTCCGTCTTTCTCCAAAACGAATAAACATTTAAAACTTAATAATTAATTAAAAAATAAAATTATGGTGAAATATAAAGAGCTTATCATTTTAGCCATTTTTAAGTGTACCGTTCCATGGCATTAAGTACATTCCCACTGTTGTGAAACCATCACCACCACCCATCTCCACAACTTTTTCATCTTCCCCAACTGAAACTCTGTCCCCATTAAACTCATTTCCTGGTGGCCACCATTCTGCCTTCTGACTCTATGAATCTGACCAGCCGAGGCCTGCACACGCCCACTTTTGATTCTTACGGATGTGCTTTTGTATTGTGAATCTGCTGTCATATACCCACGACGTGAAAATTAGGAATCCTTCACTTCGTATCTTTGCTTGTGTTTTAGAAATCTTGGGGCGCCTGGGTGGCTCAGTCGGTTAAGTGTCCGACTTCAGCTCAGGTCATGATCTCGCAGTTCAGAGTTCGAGCCCTGACTCAGGCTTTGTGCTGACAGCTGGGAGCCTGGAGCCTGCTTCCGATTCTGTGTCTCCCTCTATCTCGGCCTTTCCCCCACTCACACTCTGTCTCTGTCTCTCAAAAATGAATAAGCGTTAAAGAAAATAAAAATCTATGGGGCGCCTGGGTGGTGCAGTCGGTTAAGCGTCCGACTTCAGCCAGGTCACGATCTCGCGGTCCGTGAGTTCGAGCCCCGCGTCAGGCTCTGGGCTGAGGGCTCAGAGCCTGGAGGCTGTTTCGGATTCTGTGTCTCCCTCTCTCTCTGCCCCTCCCCCGTTCATGCTCTGTCTCTCTCTGTCCCAAAAATAAATAAACGTTGAAAAAAAAAAAAGAAAAGAAAAATCTAGTAAGAATTTTTTTATTGTGCTAAAATGTGCATACGATTTAGCATTCTAACTCTTTTTTTTTTTTCAAGGTTTACTTTTGAGAAAGAGTGCAAGCAGGGAAAGAGCAGAGAGAGTGGGGGACAGAGGGTCCAAAGGGGGCTCTGCACTGACGGCAACAAGCCCGATGCAGGGCTCGAACTCATGAACCATGAGATCATGACCTTGAGCCATAACCAAGAGTCAGATGCTTAACCAACTGAGTCACCCAGGCCCTTCTCTTTTTTCATTTCCAATGTGTAAATGTACACTTTGGTTTCTTTTTGTTTTTCTTTATCAGGCTTGATAAACTTTGGTGAGGTGTTTATCTTATTGACACCCAGATAATAATAATAATAATAATAATAACAACAACAACAATAATAAAGATACACATGTACACATATTCTGGCAAAATTCCTGAACCTCATGGGTAACAGGAGAACTGTGCAAGTTTTCACACTGAAGGAAGAGGCTATTTTTAAAAAGGAAAGCAAATAAATCTAGCATGAGAATTCTCATTTGCTGCACTGGAAACAAGAAGACGGGGGAAGAATATCTACAAACAGAAAAGAAGCTGCAACTAAGAGCCGAGAATCTTATTCCCAGACAAAATGCCATTCATCTTTTGGGGCAGAAGAAAGATAATAGTGGATGCTCAAGGGCTTGATCTATTGCCCCTGGATGTGGGCTGAGGAAAATCCTTAAAGTTCTCTAATAGGTTGATAATTATATTAGAAAAGAGATCTCAATATTGGGTAGATGAAGAAAGAGTACAGTACTTGTGAATAATTAATTTTGTACTAGATATAGTTACATCTTTTCCTTTTTTCACTACTTTGCTTTATTTTTTCATTTTCTTCTTCTTTTTTTTTCAATATATGAAATTTATTGTCAAATTGGTTTCCATACAACACCCAGTGCTCATCCCAAAAGGTGCCCTCCTCAATACCCATCACCCACCCTCCCCTCCCTCCCACCCCCCATCAACCCTCAGTTTGTTCTCAGTTTTTAAGAGTCTCTTATGCTTTGGCTCTCTCCCACTCTAACCTCTTTTTTTTTTTTCCTTCCCCTCCCCCATGGATTTCTGTTAAGTTTCTCAGGATCCACATAAGAGTGAAACCATATGGTATCTGTCTTTCTCTGTATGGTTTATTTCACTTAGCATCACACTCTCCAGTTCCATCCACGTTGCTACAAAAGGCCATATTTCATTCTTTCTCATTGCCACGTTCATTTTCTCCTTAAAAATATTTTTTAAAAATATCTTTAAAGTTTACTCATTCATTCATTCATTCATTCATTCATTTTTTAAGTAATCTCTACGCCAAACATGGGGCTCGAACTCAGGACCCCAAGATCAAGAGTCATGCTCTTCTGACTGAGCCAGCCAGGTGCCCCTATTTTTCCTTTTTCTTTAAAAAATTATTATTATTATTATTATTATTATTATTTTAATGGACAATTTATTCATTCAACATGTTGACTGCCAGGCTCAGCAGCAACTTTTAGAGGTGACAAGGCAGTTGTTCAGTGAAGAGTTTTCAAATAGAAGATACTCTTGGGTGCCTGGGTGGCTCAGTCGTTAAGCATCTGAGTTTGGCTTAGGTCATGATCTCACAGTCGGTGAGTTCGAGTCCCACATCGGGTAAGCTTTGGGTAAAGAGAAAGCAGGGTGAAGCCCTGCTTTGGGTAAAAACAGGACCTCTAGGTGAGCCCTGCTTCTCTCTCTCTCTCTCTCTCTCTCTCTCTCTCTCTCTGCCCCTGGCTAACTTACGCCCTCTCTCAAAAAAAAAAAAAAAAAAAAAAAAGTAGATACTCTTAAGGAGTGCCTTGGGTGGCTGGTTGGTTAAGTGTCCAACTCCTGATTTCAGTTCAGATATTGATCGCAGGGTCATGAGTTCAAGTTCCACACCACAGGGAGCCTACTTAAAAAATATGCACATAAGAGGAGTTGAGCCTGAGAATGGATGGGAAAATGAGGAATAAAATTGCAGTTTCTAAGCTTTTTTTTTGGTAAAGATTTATTTATTTATTTACTTACTTACTTACTTAATTTAAGTAATCTCTACAACCAATGGAGGTCTTGAATTCATGACCCTGACATCGAGGGTCACATGTCCTACCAACTGACCCAGCCAGGCACAAACTTTTTTTTTTTAAATGTGTATTTATTTGATTTTTTTAAATGTTTGTTTATTTTTGTGAGAGAGAGAGAGAGAGAGAGAGAGACAGAGCACGAGCAGGGGAGGAGCAGAGGGAGAGGGAGACACAGAATCTGAAGCAGGCTCCAGGCTCTGTGTGGGACTCGAACTCAAGAGCTATGAGATCATGACCTGAGTTGAAGTTGGACACTTAACTGACTGAGCCACCCAGGCGCCCCTATTTATTTTTAGAGAGAGAGTGTGTGCACACGAGCTGCAGAGGAGTAGAGAGAATCTTAAGCAGGATCCACACTGACAGCGAAGAGGGTCATCTCGATCTCATGGGGCTCGATCTCATGAACAGTGAGATCATGACCCGAGCCTAAATCAAAAGTCGGGTGCTTAGCCAACTGAGCCACCCAGGCGACCCGGCTCCTCTAAACCTTTGATCTGGGTTAAGAGGTGGGGGTATGAGTAGGTAAAATGTTTTGGATTCTGTGTCTCCCTCTCTCTCTCTGCCCCTCCCCCACTTGCATTTTCTCTCTCACTCAAAAATAAACAAATCTTAAAAAAAAAAAGTAGGAGCGACAGCGACGCAAGATGGCAGCCACCACGGGCTCGGGAGTAAAAGTCCCTCGCAATTTTCGACTGTTGGAAGAACTGGAAGAAGGCCAGAAAGGAGTAGGAGATGGCACAGTTAGCTGGGGTCTAGAAGATGATGAAGACATGACACTTACAAGATGGACAGGGATGATAATTGGGCCTCCAAGAACAATTTATGAAAACCGAATATACAGCCTTAAAATAGAATGTGGACCTAAATACCCAGAAGCACCCCCTTTGTAAGATTTGTAACAAAAATTAATATGAATGGAGTTAATAGTTCTAATGGACTGGTGGACCCAAGAGCCACATCAGTGCTAGCAAAATGGCAGAATTCATATAGCATCAAAGTCGTCCTGCAAGAGCCCCGGCGCCTAATGATGTCTAAAGAAAACATGAAACTCCCTCAGCCGCCTGAAGGACAGTGTTACAGCAATTAATCAAAAAGAAAAACCACAGGCCCTCCCCCTACCCCCTCCCATTCGATTTAAGCAGTCTTCATTTTCCACAGTAGTAAATTTTCTAGATACGTCTTGTAGACCTCAAAGTACTGGAAAGGAAGCTCCCATTCAAAGGCAATTTATCTTAAGATACTGTAAACGATACTAATTTTTTTTGTCCACTTAAAATGTATGTTGTGCTATAACAAATCATCCTGTCAAGTGTAACCACTGTCCACATAGTTGAACTTCTAGGATCAAGAAAGTATATTTAAATTGGTTCCCATCATAACTGGTGGGGCACATCTAACTCAACTGTGAAAAGACACATCACACAATCACCTTGCTGCTGATTACATGGCCTGGGGTCTCTGCCTTCTCCCCTTCTCCTCCCCCTGCCTCCCTGCCTGCCTCCCTCCCTCCCTCCCTCCCTGCAACAGCCCTCCAGCTTGGGGTGGCTTGCTAGAGCAGGTGTGAAGGTTTCAGGTCACAGCCTGTGGGACTACTGCTGGGTGTGTGGGGGTGCTCCAGCTGCACCCCTGCTTTTTTTAAGTCTTAAATGATGCCCCCCCACCACACCCCCCCACCACACCCTCCCCCCCAAGCCATTGTCCCTTCTTCACTTTCCCTTGTCCGAAGCATAGATTGTAACCCCCTCTGCTCCCCTCTGAAATTGGCCTTTGGTGAGGAATTCAGGGCTCTCCCCATATCTTCTCCCCCACCTTAATCGAGGGGTGCTGCTTTTTCCTTCCTCCTCCTCAACTCCCTTTTTGTACCATCACCACCCAACACTTTCCACAATACTTCCTTGCTTTGGCCAGAAGCCATCAGGTAAGGTTGGAAAGAGTCTCTGACTTCCCTCGTTTCGTTTTGGAACCCCATTTACTCACTCTCCACCAGCCTGGGAATGAATATTGGGTCCTCAGCCCTGCCACCCTCTGCTGTCATCGTCAGCTGATGCGTTTCTTTAGCTCAGGTTTTGATAAAGTGAAAAGAACAGTCACCAGGGGTACTCACACCTGCCAGCTCTCAAAGTTCTTGGTGGTTAAACTTGGAGAAAGGCCACAGAAGACACTTGTAAGCACCCACGATCCCTCTGAATGAATTTTCTTTTCCTGTAATTGCTTTTGCTTTTAAAAACTGAAGAAGTTTTACACAGGGTTCTCATGTGGTCATCCTGCAATCCGTTTGGGTCTAGTCTGGAATGTGGCAACTGGAACAAAAAGAACCTTGAATTCGGTGCATACTTTGGTTTTGGTGCTGCTGTTTCTCACGGTCCTCAGCAGGGATTAAAAAAGAACTCGGTGTGCACAGCAGATCCCCGAAATTGGCGGGCTTGACTTCCTGGCAAATCGCTGCGTTTTTCCACTTTTCTGTTCAGGACCACTAAATGCTGAGATGTGGATGCATACCGAAATAAAAGCGATTCACTGTGTTCAAAAAAAAAAAAAAAAAAAGTAAACACATCATACTGTTAAGGTAGCTTGAAATGGAGAAAACAATTCAGAGTTATTGCACATCCAGAACCCAAGAAGAAGGCAATTAAAGAGGTGTCTGACCCTGGGAATAACATTGGTTCAATCAAGAGTGACTAGCATAATAGGAAAAAATAGTCTACCTCTCAGATGAGTAGTAGTGAAAAATATAAATTAATGGAATGAAGTTAGGTATATTTGAGAAAATTAGTGATTTTCATAGGATAATGGTTGATGGCACAGAGTATCAAGCAGGCTTTTTGTTGTTGTTGTAGAAATAACAGCTGATTCTATACTTTATATGGAAACTCACAGGACTTAGAAAGGCTAACCCAATCTCAGAGAAGACCAAATCTGGAGGGCTTCCTCTGATTTCGAGACTAAGCCAAGTGAGACAGAGTGGCCTTGGTGTAAGGATAGCTAAGTAGATCAACAACTAGATATTCCCTGAGTTTGAGCCCTGCACCGGACTCTGTGCTGACAGAGCAGAGCCTGCCTGGGATTCTCTCCTCTCTCTCTGCCCCTCCCCTGCTGATGCTGTCTCTCTCTCAAAATAAACAAACATTAAAAAAGAAAAAAATTAACAAGACTGACAATACTGAATGTTGTGAGAGTGTAAAGCAACCGATGCTCTCCTACATTGCTGGTGGAGTATAAATAGAACAGCCGTTCTGCAAAACGGGCAGTTCTTACAAAAACATAATCTATGACCCAGCAAGTCCACTCCCATGTATATAGTGAAATGGGTTCACAGAAAGACTTGTACGCAAGAGTGAATGTAAATGGCAGCTTCCTTGCATAACTGTCTCCAAACTGGAAACAACTCAGATGTCCATCAACAGGAGAATAAACTGCGATGTACTTAGAAGTCAAATATTACCTAGTAATTAAAAAAACAATTGATACACAAAACAGCATGGATGGTTCTCAAGAACATTATGCTGAGTGAAAGACGTAAGACATAAAAGAGTACAAGATGCTTTTCAAAAAATTGTTGACGTTCATTTTTGAGAGACAGAATGTGAGCAGGGACAGAGAAAGAGGGAGACACAGAATCCAAAGAAGGCTCCAGGCTTTGAGCTGTCAGCACAGAGCCCGATGCGGGGCTCAGGGCTTGAACCCAGGGCTTGAACCCACGGGGCTTGGGGCTCGAACCTGTGAACGATGAGCCATGAGATCATGACCTGAGGCAAAGTCAGACACCGACTAAGCCACCCAGGCGCCCTCTAAAATGAATTTCAAGAATAGGTAAAACTAACCTATGTGATAGAAGTCAGGATAGGAATCCCGTTTTCTTTTACCTGAGAGAAGCTCTCTGGAGTGCTGGAAATGTTCTATCTTTGAACTGGTGGTGGTTACATAGGCTTTGCTTTTAAAATATCTGCATTTTGCTGTATATAAACTATACATACCTTCAATAAAGAAAATAGGAAAAACTGAAACTATAGATTATTTGGAAATTTTTAAGAAAAAAAAACCCACTTCATATGAAACTCTATTGGACACAGTTAAAGCCATACTCAGAGGAAAATGCATAGTCATTAATATTTTGATTACCGGGGCGCCTGGGTGGCTCAGTCAGTTGAGCGTCCAACTTCTCCTCAGGTCATGATCTCTGGGTTCACAAGTTTGAGCCCCGCATCCGGCTCTGTGCTGACGGCTCAGAGCCTGGAGCTTGCTTCAGATTCTGCTTCAGATTCTGTGTTTCCCTCTCTCTCTTCCCCTCCCCCACTCCTGCTCTGTCTCTGTCTCTGAAAAATAAATAAACATTCATATTTTGGTTACCAAAAAATCCTAAAAATAAACTATTTAATTCAATAAACTATTTAATAAGGTAAAAATAGTGTTAATAAAGAGGAAAGTCGAAATTAAGGAAGTAGAAAATAAAACAGTAGAAAAATGAGTAAAAGAAAATGATATTTCTTTGAAGATAGGAATAAAATAGAGCAAGGAATAGGTTTAGCAAATACCTGGGCGCCATCAGTGGTTCCTGTGATTTTTGTCTTGAAACTTTGGTGCTCTCCTAACCGTGGGATTTGGTGCCGTTCATTCATTTACTAAATTTAAAAAAACAATCTGTTGAGGGGCCTGGGTGGCTCAGTCAGTTGGATGTCTGACTCTTGGTTTCCGCTCCAGTCATGATCTCTTGGTTCGTGGGCCCCAGCCCCCGGGACGGGTCTGCGTTGGGAGTGTGGGGCCTGTTTGGGATAATCTCTCTCTCTCTTCCTCTGCCTCTAACCCCCCCCCCAACTTGCGCTATCTCAAAATAAACAAATAAACATTAAAAAAAATCTGTTTCATAATCTGGCAAGAGAGACCAAGTTTAAGAGCCACGATTTCAGCTGCTATTTGTCTGGCAGACAGCAGGTGCCCGGCCATTTACACGCATGAGCTCATTTCAGGTGCACGATGGCTCCTGCAAGGTAGGTACTGCCCTCCTCTTGGAGACGGAGTTACCCCAGGCTGGCCGCTCCGATGTGGCTGTGCATTCAGGGCTGACCCTGGACTCTCCAGGTCAAGAATGTAGGGAATCAGAGGGGACGGAGGTTCCTCCGCAGGTGCCAGTGGGCTGTGGGTGTCGCGAGCGGAGGCCCGAGGCGCCGTCCCGTTAGGCCTGCAGGGTGGAGCGGGCAGGTGCAGGCCCTGAGGCGGGCGGGAGTGCGGGGGCTGTAACTTGCAGCCCCGGGGGCGGGGGGAGGGGTAAGGGGGGCAGCCAGGTGCCACCGGCCGGGGCCCCGGCCGCGGGTGCAGCGCCCCCTGGGCGGGTCGGTTGGCTGGCGGACGGGGACGCGCGCGGGGCGGCACGGGGACGCGCGGGGCGGCGGGGACGCGCGGGCGGCGAGGCCTGCGCGCCTGGCTGCGGGAGCCATGCGGCGGGCGAGAAGCGGCGCGGCAGCCAAGCCACGCGTGCAGAAGCGGCCGGGAGCCTCCGGGGCCCCCGCGGCCGCCCCCTCGGCCCCCAGCGCCAGCCGCTCCCGGCGCTCCACGGGCCAGGCCGGGGGCGAGAGCAGGGCGGCGGCGAGGCAGCCGTCGGCGAAGCGGCGGCCGACGCAGTCGTCGCCGCGGGCCCAGGAGGCGGGCCCCGGGCAGCCGCCGCCGGAGCTGCCTCTGCTCCCGCCGCCGCCGCCGCCGCCGCCCCCCCCCGCCTCGCCCGCTGCCTCGCTGCCCGACCTGGGCGACCAGCGGGAGCGCTGGGAGACGTTCCAGAAGCGACAGAGGCTTACCTTCGAGGGCGCCGCCAAGCTGCTGCTGGACACCTTGTGAGTGCGGCCGGGGCCGGGCGCGGGACCCGGCGCCACGCGGACGCCCTCAGCACGAGAGCGGCTGCCGCGGGCCGGGGCAGGTTTTCGGCTCCGCGTCCTTTCCCGCTCCGTGACCCGCGCGTTCCCGGGTGCTAGCACCGGGCGCGTGTCTAAGTGGCGCGGCCGCGAGGCTTGGCTCGGGGCCGGCGTGCGGCCCTTGACGGGGCACTGCGTCCCGGAGCGTGAGAAGAGCCGCGCCGCGTCCTGGGACACAAAGGGTCTTTCCCGGGAACAGCCATCGTGCTCGGGACGTTGTCCCTCGTCTGGGCGCGCCGAGGGTGCGGGGGGGCCTTTCCCAGCGAGGAGACGATAAAGCCCACGACTTTGTGCTCCTACCCGGGTCGCTTTTTATATTTGCGCACGTGTTTTTGGAGAGAGGGGGGCAGGGAGAGGCCGGCGGGTGGGCAGAAAAGCTGGAATAGTTTGGAACCAACCGGGAGGCGAGATCCCGTTATTGTTCCCGGCGCTCCCTGGGAGGGAGCGGAGTGCGGGGGAGGGGGTATTGATCCCGAGAGAAGCGCGCGCGAAGAGATGCTCGGCATCCGGGACGGCTTCGCGGGTACCTAAGCGGAGGGAGGGGGCCTCGATGCCCCTGGGTGGCTCGCTCTCCTTCGCGCTCCCCCAGCGTTGCTCCAGCGGGAGAAGAACCCCCAGGACCTGAGACGGATGGGCCAGGGGAGGATTTCAGCGTGTCCGTGGTGTTAGAAACCAGCTATGAACTCCGGCAGCGGCTGCCGGAGCATCTGTATCCTGCCCCGTAGGACAGTTGTGCTGCAGAGAACTATTTTAGCTCCCTAATAATCTAGCTCCGTGTCCGTGATTTTATGAATTACGAAGAGCAGTCAAAACCACAGGAAAAACCAGGCCGACCTAACAATTGCATAACAACCCGAGGGTTACGCCTTTTCTTGATCAAAAAATGTTCTTTTGTCCTTAATCCAGAAGAAAGTGGTTAGGGTGCGTCTTCTCGGAGGTGAAATATTTGCTTACCTGTGTGCTTCACTTCCTGATTTATCATCTTGGACTGCAGGCTGAACATTTTTTTTTTTTACATTCGTCATAAAACATTTTTGAGCCCCTATGATGTGCTGCCCATTGCTAGGTGTAAGGGCTATAAAGACCCCATGAAATGTAAAACTCAAATTTGTAGTAAATTTTTACTTTAAAACAAACTTGATAAGTGGTCAAGAAAATGATTTTAAAATGTTGATAACAGACAAGGGAGCTCGTTTTGTTTTGTTTTTTACCTATCAGATTGGTTTGAGTGCGTACACTTATTTTAAAAACCCAAAACTCACTAAATTAACTTACATGCAAAAAGAATGCCTAACTCCGCACTGTTTTGTGAAAATATTATTGTATAGAAAGAAGTCTGCGGGAATCTATTGCATATAGTTAACTGTGGATCGCTCCGGGTGTTAAGATTATAGGAGACTTTCTTTTTTTAACATTATCAAATGTTGTAACGTTTTAATTTTTTTTTTTACAATGAGCGTTATTTGTATGTGCAGAAAAGATTTTAAATACAAGTTCACTGATTCAACCTGTAAAGAAACGTGGAATAACCAAAAAAATGCAAAATACTGCATGTTGTTTTTCCTGTAATTATTGCTGAAGCAGGGACAGTGAAAGGTTTTCTCATTGCTGAGAAGTGTTCAGCCCTTTTGGAGTGCAATTTGATGTTACTTATCAAGCTTAATAAAGTTCAGTTAAGGGCCTGGCTTATATATGTTTTAAAAAGATTAAAATAGCATGTCATATGGGGTGCCTGGGTAACTCAGTTGGTTAAGTGTCTGACTCTTGGTTTCAGCTCAGGTCATGATCTCATGGTTGGTGGGTTCAAGCCCCACATGGGGCTCTGCTCTCACAGTATGGAGCCTGCTCAGAATTCTCTCTCTCACTGTCTCTCTGCCCTTCCCTCACTCGTGTGCTCTCTCTCTCTCAAAATAAATAAATAAACTTAAAAAGAATGTAATGTGTACGTATAGCTCTGTCAAGAGTCCTGTATATGCAAGATACTGGTGGGGAATGTAGCAAACATTCCAGAATTCTTCTCAGAAGAAGCCTTTTCCCAACTACCAGATTCGGGTCCCCTCGTTTTACTTTTTCCTAGCGGCCTGTACTACCACAGTCCCTTAAATACTACTTGGGTCATTTCTTTGATGGCTGCCTAAGGTTGCCAGGGCCAGGAGCCTTGTCTGCTGTATCTCCCTGTTCTCTGCCGGGTGTCTAGCTCGTTTTAAAAAAAAATACAGAGAGAGAGAGAGAGAGAGAGAGAGAAAGCGTGAGCTGTGCAATAAGGTCCTGCCTGACTGTCCAGAACTCCTTATCTTTCTGATTTTTTGTTTCCCGTAGCGAATACCAGGGCCTGGTGAAACACACCGGAGGCTGCCACTGTGGGGCAGTTCGTTTTGAAGTTTGGGCCTCGGCGGACTTGCACATCTTTGACTGCAAGTGAGTTTTCTCTTCCCGAGTTGCTGGCGGGGACTTGAGAGTTAAAACATCATCTGGGGAGTCAGGGTACCGGGGAGACAGCGTTGGCCACCAGCTCATTGCTGTTGGCCTCAGGTGATGGGTACGTAAGGGTTCCTTCTATTTTTTTTTCCCTTTTGTATATACTAGACGTTTTCAGTAATATATTTTTTTTAAACATGGGGGGGAAGCTAAAAATAACCGAGCCTGCTCTGTGAGAAAGAGAGAGAGAGAGAGAGCACACAAGCGAGCTCACTCCTACAGTACATTCCCCGGGTGACACAGAGCAGGGCCCTCCCGGCTTATGCCTCCCAGCATCACCCCTCAGACTGTACTGGTGGAGGGTTGACACGGAGCAGTTAGCTGGAGGCAGGTCAGGCTGGGCACGGAATGACAAGCCTTGGTTGGGCACAGTCCTCACAGGAGTCTAGAGGTGGGGGTAAGCGGGGGGGATACGAGTGGAGGCTGTGCACACCTGGAAGCTTCCGTGGGCCAGGCCCTCGGGCTCTGTTCTGGATGAGGCAGATGGTCCCAGCAGGATTCACGGAGGGCCCGCTTTGAGCACCTTCCCAGGCCAGTTGTCATAAAACAAAGGCACGACAGGCTGTGACTTCTGAACCAATAGTTAGCAGGCAACTAGTTGTTCAACGGGATCCGGTCCTTTTTTGCCCCCTCGACGGTGCAGTCCCTGAATCCCATAGGGATGATACATAAACACCACGGAATTACTCACATGGAGAACCGACCAGGCTACTAGCAGTGGAGTCCAGATTGGAGAAGCAGCACCGTGGGGACAATTTGTTAGAGGATTCTATATGAAATTCGACCTTTTTCTCAAAGGCGGACGGAAAAGAGGGATTTAGATTTGATTCCGAAGATGGTCATTCCGAGGATTCATCCGACTCGGAGGCCAGGCTTTCTGTGATGTACAGATGAGGAAGCAGGAAACCCAAACCGCCTTGTCCGCTTTAGGTGTGGGGATCCCGGAGGCATAAGATGGTACCCATGCCTGACATTTGTTTTCTAAGTGTTTCTAGAATCGAGCAGTTCCCGTCACTGTAATAGGGTGTGTGGGGGGGTGGTGTGGGAGGGTAGGCAGCAGGAATGTGGTCGTGACGGTCCGGTTTTCCGAGGGGTATGCAGCTTTGACCGCTGAGCAGAGACCCCCGGTGGCCCGTCCATCTGCGTGAGCTCCCCTTTCCCTGAACGGTGCTGACAGGGACTTCACCTCTGGGGACATACTGGTGGGGGGGGGGGTGCTTGGGCACTTGGAGGGCACAGGTGCTTGTTTCACAATCTGGGAACTGCTCTTTTTTTTTGTAGCTGCAGCATTTGCAAGAAGAAACAGAATAGACACTTCATTGTCCCAGCTTCTCGCTTCAAGCTCCTGAAGGTTAGTGCTAAGAGCAGGTGGGAGGAGCCCCTGCCTCCCGGCGGGTCCCCTGTGGAGTGCGAGACTCGGGGAGCACAGCAGGACCTCTTCAGGGGGCCTTCATTTTCCTTGTCACCCCAGGTTTCATGTGTATTTCTACAAGGCTCTATTATTTTCCCCCTTGAGATTTTGGATGAAGGTTTGATGTGACTGTAGAAGCATTAAAAATAGAATCAAAAAATAAATACGGTTATCCACATCCCATCAACCAAAGGTAACTACTGTTACATTTGGGTATATATCCTCGTGCATTATTTTCTATGTGGGTAAATACAACTAAATAATAATAATATTGTATATGTTATCAGAGTAGGATTTTATCTTTTTTTTCTGTTGTATAACCAACTTTTATCATTTCCCCATGAAAAATATATGACTTAAAAACTTTGTTTAATGATGAATTAAAATTTCTATTGAGGTATAGTTGATATATAACATTAGTTTTAGGGGTACATCATAATGATTCAATATTTGTATATATTGCAAAATGGTCAGCACAGTTAGTCTAGTTAACATCTGTCACCGCCCATACAGAATATTTTTTTTCTTCTGGTGAGGACTTTTTTTTTTTTTATTTTTTTTTAATGTTTTATTTATTTTTGAGAGAGAGAGAGACAGAGCGTGAGCAGGGGAGGGGCAGAGAGAGAGGGAGACACAGAATCCGAAGCAGGCTCCAGGCTCTGAGCCATCAGCACAGAGCCCGACGCGGGGCTCAAACTCACAAATGGTGAGATCATGACCTGAGCCGAAGTCGGATGCTTAACCGACTGAGCCATCCAGGTGCCCCATCTTGTGATGAGGACTTTTAAGATTTCTTCTCTGAGCAGCTTTCAAATACACAGCAGCAGCATTGTTAACTATAGTCACCATGCTGTGCATTACATTTCCAGGCCTGTTTGTAACCAAAAGTTCGTAGCTTTTGATCTCCTTCTCCCATTTTGACCACCCACCCCCTTGCCTTTGCCAACCACCCGGCTGTTCTCTTAAGCTTAGTTTTTTGTTTTGTTTTTAAATTCTGCATGTAAATGGGATTATACAGTATTTGTCTTTCTCTGACTTATTTCAATTACCATAATTCCCTTAAGGTCCATCCATGTTGTCACAAATGGCAAGATTTCATTCTTTTTAATGGCTGAATAGTATTCCATCGTGTGTATGTGTTTGTCTGTGTGTGTGTGTCTGTACATCGTACCTCTTTATCCATTCACTCATCAGCGGACGCTTAGGTTGTTTCCATATTTTGGCTATTGTAAATAATGCAGCAATAAACATTAAAATGGTGAATTTTATGGTGTGTGAATTATATCCCAGTTTTCAAAATCAAGTGCATTTCCAATACAAATAATGGACATTAAGAAACAAATTGAGACCATCATACCATTTGAAGTAATGCAAAGAAAGTTAAATACTTAGGTGTTCAGTTAACAAAATGCTTCCCTGATCTGTGTCCTGAATATCATAGAAGGTTGATGAAGTTATTGAGAAGAACTGGATAAGTGGACAGACACCATGTGTCTGTGGATGGCAACATAGTATCGATGTTCGTTCTCCCCAACCCACCTGCCTGTAGGTTTAATGCAATTTCTGTCAAAACCCCAGGAGGGCTTTTGCAGACATACGCAAGATTAACTATAAAATTTATTGGGAAACACACAGGCCCTAAAATACCTAAAACAATCTCCACAGAGAACAGTGAAGTGGAACAAAGTAACTCCGCTTGCCACGAAGGCTTATTGTGTAGACGTAGTCATCAAGGTAGTGTTACATGGTCAGAGATGTGGATCAATAGAAAGGAATAGAGGCTCAGAAGTAGACTCAGTGCCATATGCTCGAATTATTTTTCAAAGGCACTGTTTCCTTGTTGATTTTCTGTCCAAGTGATCTATCCATTGACATAAGTGGGGGCGTGAAGGCCTCTCCTATGATTGTTATTACCGTCCATTTCTTTATGTCTGTGAATAGTTGCTTGATGAATTTAGGTGCTTTCATGTTGGGTCCATAGATATTTACAATTATTTACACTCCGTTGGATCTTTCCCTTTATCATTTTGTAGTGTCTTTGTCTCTTTGTTTTAAAATTTTTCTTTTCTTAAATGTTTGTTTATGAGAGAGAGAGCGAGCATGAGCGGGGGAGGGGCAGAGAGAGAGAGGGAGACACAGAATCTGAAGCAGGCTCCTGGCAGAGCCCCACGTGGGGCTCGAACTCACAAACCACGAGATCATGACCTGAGCTGAAGTCGGACACTTAACCGACTGAGCCACCCAGGCGCGTCCCATCTCTTTGTTTTAAAGTCTGTTTTTTCTGATGGAAGTCTTGCTACTCCAGCTTTCTTTTTGCTTCCATTTGCATGGTAAATGTTTTTTTGTCCCTTCACTTTCCTTCTACATGTGTCCTTAGGTCTGAAGTGAGTCTCTTGTAGGCAGCATGTTGATGGATCTTGCTGATTTAAACACTTTTTAACTTTACTATTTTGGGGAACTCTTTTGTGCTGGGTGGAGGTTTTGAAAGGTACACAAGTAGATCTTCCCTCCATTGTCCTTCAGCCCCTGAATCTCTCCCCCCCACCCAATTATTTCCTAATGTATTTATACTGTCATTCCTGTATTTGCAGCATATTTTGTTATGTGAATGTACCATAAGCAGTTTCCTGTATTTGAACTTCTAGGTTGAGTGCAGCTTTCCCCCCAGTTACAAACAACACTGTGATGAACCTCCCCGTGTGTAAATCTTTGGTAATTTAGCGATTCCTTTAGGATCAATTCTCTTAGAAATAAAATCTCTGGTCAAAGAATATAACCTTTTTAAAAAAGGCTTTGGCACACCGGCACTAATACGGGGTAGGATGGGGATTCAGTTGCACCCTCGGTTCCCGTTGCCCCTCCTGTGGTCTGACAGGCTTTTCTGTGCTTTGGTGTAATACTGTGTTTCCGTGTCTGTCTCCTTTATTAGGGGCTCCCAAGTGCCACCTTTTGTCAGCTTCCGGTCTTGTGGGCGTGGCATCGAACAGGCCCTCAGGGTCTGGGAGGAAAACCTGAGTGAATGAATGAATGAGTGATGGTCTTTCCTGGTTAGTGAGATTTTTAATCCCAGATGCTTGGGGCTTATTTGTCTCCTTTTCTTTGTTTGCCCCTTGATCCTTTGTGGGGGCGCCCGGGGGAAGAGGGGCACGCCCGGGCAGCACACTTCTCTGTCTTTCCCGTAAACCCGGAGAATGCCACTGTGCTCTCCTCGGAAGCCTGCTGGAGGCTGTGGCCCCAGTTCAGCTTCGTCCCTGAGCACCTGTGACAAATGGTTCCCGAAGGCATCAGCAGGTACAGCCATTGGCTCTTGGGTCTTGGAATTGATACTTTTTTCCTCTTTAGGCCTGCTGCTCGCTGCATTTTCCTGGTGCCCTAGAGCAACATACTCAGCCCCAGCCTGTGGAAGGAGTGATTTTCTGTTTGTTTGATTTTTAATTAAGTGCAAAACCTCTTCATTCAACAAGTATTTCTGGGACACCCCGCATGACCCAGCACCGACCCACTGAAACCCAGCGGCCAACTCGACAGACAAGGCCCTTGTTCTCTTAGTTTATGTGTTTTAGGTGGGCAGACATATAAATAAGAAAAAGTCCAGTAAGGCCATGTGGAAAGTTAAAATAGAGCAATGTGATAGAAGGTTGCTGGGTGGCTAGTGTAGATCGGTTAGGGAAGGTCTGGCTGGGGTTTACGTGGCGAAGACGTGGGGGGGCCGGGGCTGGAAGAGTGTCCCAGGCAAAGGGAATGCTTGTTGCAGTGGGGCACGTGCTTGGCACGTCTAAGGAGCCGAACAGCGGCCAGACGGGTGCTCTGTGGGGTGCAGGTGAAGGAGCGGACCCAGATGGGATCAGGGACAGAAACGGGACCAGACAAGGAGACACTGTGAAGGCCGTGGAGGGTTTCGAGCAGGGTGGTGACAAGGCCCGCTTGGACGATTTCAAAGCTCGCTTTGGCTGCTGTGTGGGGAATGGATTGTGAGGGGGTAAGCACGGAGACAGGGAGGCAGCCAGGAGGTTGCTGGGTGGGCAAGGGAGAGGTGACGGGAGCTTGGGTTGGGGTGGTAGTCATGGCGACAGAAGGAAAACAGATATTTGGGGTTTATTTCCGAGCGGTGGCTCTCAAGCTTCAGTGCGTCCAGGGTCAGCCAGAGGGCGTGTTAAAGGAGATCGCCGTAGGGCTAGGAGGGGAGGCCCAAGAATTGACCTTTCTTGCGCCTGGGACCACACTCGGAGAGCCACCGCTTCAGGGGAAGGGTGAACGGGGTTAGACAAAGGGTGGACGTGGAGAAGGGGGAAAGAGGCATCCGAGTCACATCCACGCTGTGGGCCCCGAGCAGCAGTGCGGCGATGGCGAGGCCAGCTCCCGGGGGAGGAGCAGGCGTGCGGGAGCGCTGGCCGCGGGGGTTCTTTCTCGGAAAAGTCCCAACTGAGGACGGGGTGGACGTTCACCGAGACGGAGATGGAAGTGGGCAGCTGGGTGCGCCGGTCTGGAGTTGACAGCGAGCGGAGTTGCCGCTGCTGAAGCATTGAACTGTGAGACTGAGTCGCCGACACTCAGAGGCTTGGGCGGAGGGGCCTGAGAAGGATGGCCACCGGGGACGGAGGAAAGTCGGTCGAGTGTGGTGTCCTCAGACAACCGGCTTCACAACGGAAGGACTGGTACCGAGAGGTCAGGTTAAGAGGAGCACGTTGGGAGGGGGGGCGCCTGGGCGGCTCAGTGGGTTAAGCGGCCGACTATTGGTTTCAGCTCGGGCCATGATCTCACGGTTCGTGGGTTCGAGCCCCGCGTCGGGCTCTGTGCTGATGGCTCGGAGCCCGGAGCCTGCTTCAGATTCCGTGTCTCCTCTCTCTCTGCCCCTCCTGTGCTCGTGCTCTGTCTGGCTCTGTCTCTCTATCAAAAATAAACATTAAAAGAAAAAAACAGAAATGGTCAAATAAATACATACATACACAAACAAATAGGGTAATAAAATGGAAACGATAAGCTACTACACAAGTTATTTCATACCTCGTTTCTCAATTAATGTTCAACCTTGGAGTTTGTTCCATGTTAGTATTTGGAAGTAGAACTGTCTCACTCTTTCTAAAGTTGCAGTGTCCCCGTTTCATGGGTGTCCATCATTGCTGTGACCAGTGTTCTGTTGGCGGCCGTTTTCCGTTTTTCCAATTATCTGTAGCCTTGTTTTCAACAGTGCTGTAGTACCTGCGTACGTACCGTTGGATGGACGTGGAATTTTGATGGCAGGATAAAGTTCTAAAAGTGGAATTTCTGTGCTAAAGGATGTGTTTTTCAATTTTGGTAGATGTTGCCAAATTTTAGCAATTTACGTCCCCATGGCTGGTATGTGAGAGCGCGTGTACCAAGTTAACCAACTTTTATTTTGGCCCACCTGCCAGTGAAAAAAATAACCTTGCAGTTTATGAGCGCAAATATCATTTCATAGGTGGCAGAGTGATTTGCTTTCCCTTTTCTCTGTTTGCCCGGTTTCGTGTCCTTCTGCCCAGTTTCCCGTTTGTATTATCCCTTAAGGAAATTAGCCCTTTGACCTTGATGTCTGGCAAATATTCTTTTCCTAGTTTGTCCTTAGTAGATGAACTCCAGTAAAATCAACACTTGTCTTAAGATCTCGAGCAGTGCTGTTTGGGGACAGGGAGAGCCAGTCTCTGGGGTGAGCCTTTTAGGCCTGGAAGGCAGGCGTTTTCTCTTCCTGACATTGACGGGACCTGCTGTCTTGCCGTGGATCCGGGACCGCTTGAGGCTGAGTTGTTCGGCAACGCACTTGACAAAGAGAAGCCGTGAGCTGCCACGCTCAGGGCCGACGTGTCTCTGGGCGGTGTAGGTGGGCCCTTGTCCCGGAGCCGCCTCCAGTCTCTGTGGGACATTGGACATGTCCTCATAATCCTGAAAGCCCTACAAAAGGGCTCCCCCCCCCCCATCGAGCCTTTTAAAAGATTTAATTTTTTTTGATGACCAAAAAAACCAAAAAAAAAAAAAAAACCACCTCTTTGTAAAAGGAGAACATCTATTTTGCCTGTTCTTGCTTAGGGAGCAGAGAGTATAACCACATACACGTTCAACACGCACAAGGCGCAGCACACGTTCTGTAAGAGATGCGGCGTTCAGAGCTTTTACACTCCCCGCTCGAACCCTGGAGGCTTTGGTAAGTGAAGGGAATGGGCCGCCAGCGCAGGGCGGGGGGGGGGGGGGGGAGGACACGGAGACACGCCGTGTGGCTGCCCCAGGTCAACGCTGGCCTATTTGGCTTGCCTCTTGCTTGGCTGGGCCCTTCCACACGCGTCTTATGGAAGAACAGGGCTCTTTCAGCCAAGGTTCTTTTTTTTTTTTTTTTTTTTCTCAAATGATGGCATAGAAGGTTGGCTCTGGTCATTCGCTCAGAAACCTTCCTGGGCCGGCTCTGCCAGACCTGCGTGTCGCTGGGGCTGACATTAAAGGGTGGACAGAGAAGAGGAGCCGGGCCAGGGTTGGGGCCAGGGGGGTGGGGAGGGGAGGGAATTTTAACACCCATGATGGTTAAGGGAGTGAAGGAGGCAAGAATGAGGAGGATTGATAATGCCATTTAAAAAATTACTCCGTTTGGGGCGCCTGGGTGCCTCAGTTGGTTAAGTGTCTGACTCCAGCTCTGTCTGTGAGTTCAAGCCCCACGTCGGGCTCTGTGCTGACAGCTCGGAGCCTGGAGCCTGCTTCGGATTCTGTGTCTCCCTCCCTGCCCCTCCCCCACTCAACATTTTGTCTTCTATCTCTCAAAAATAAATAAAAATGTTAAAAAATTAAAATACTCTGTTTGTTTCAAACACACACAGCAGAATCCCCAAGCCCTCTTCAGGTGCAGTTAGGGTCTGAGGAGAGGAAGCAAGCTTTGGACACTTGTTCAGGATGACCGCAAATGCAGTGTGAGTTGAGTGGGAAGCAGCAGGTGTTCCTTGGGATCTGGTGCCCTCCAGAGCTGTGGTGGGGTCGCTGTGAGCGTGGCGGTTTTGTGCCTTATGGTTGGGGGCGGGGCGTGACAGCACCCTTGTCCTCCCCGCCCCATTTGTTCAGCACCTCCCGTTTGTTCCTCATCTGTCCCGTGGGGAGGCCTTCCTGCCTGCCTTAATCAAGAAAGGCTTTCGGAAGGTACAAGATCCTATAACGGTGGGCAGGTGTTTAATGCTTAGGAAGTTCTATCTAAACCCTGGAAGAGGCCTGTGGATTCTTCAGGCTGCCAGTCAGATCGTTCTAGGCTTGAATCTTTGTACTCTCGGCGTGGCACTGAATGGTATCCAACCTTGGCATCCCTGGTTTAGGAAGTCTGGTCCCCATCTGAGAGGTGAGGAAAGCAAAGCTTTACCAGCGTGTCGCTGTTGATACACGGATTGGCGGTACGGCGACGCTTGTGGGTGTGGGTCTGTCCAAGAGCTAGCACAGTACCTGCTGTCATTCACACCTGGGACCTTTTTCTGTGTCACCTCCCCTAGGAATCGCCCCCCATTGCCTAGATGAGGGCACCGTGCGGAGTGTGGTCATTGAGGAATTCAATGGCACCGATTGGGAAAAGGCCATGAAGGAGCACAAGACCATCAAGAACATGTCTAAAGAGTGAGCTCCTGCTTCGCCCTTCCTGAAAAGGAGGAACGATGGGGCCAGCAGCTTTGCTGTCCCCGCTGCACCTCGGTGGTGCTCGTGAATGTGGCTGACTGGGGCCACCGGCTCCGTTGGCCAGCGGCCATCTGGATGTTCGCAGTTCGCTCCAGCTACCAGTGTCTGTAGGCAGCTCTTTGTCCTTCCTCAGCCCAGATTTTGATGTAGGCTAGTTGGTATCCTTTCTCTTATCAACTTTTGTGTGATCTTTTAGAAAAATAAATATTTTTAACATGAAAGCAGTTGCCGCGGTTTATCTTTGTCTTTGCACTTTGATTTTGCTTCTGAGGCCAGTCATTTAATAGCTGATTGATGGATTGATTATTTTAGAAGGGGGGAGGGGCAGAAGGAGAGAGAGAATCTTTTTTTTTTTTTTCCTTATTTATTTATTTGAGAGAGAGACAGCACAAATGGGGAAGGGGCAGAGAGAGGGGGAGAGAGAGAGAATCCCAAGCAGGCTCCACCCTGCCAGTGCAGAGTGTGATGGGCTCAAACTCATGAAACCACAAGATCATGACCTGAGCTGAAACCAAGAGTTGAATGCTCAACCAACTGAGCCACTGAGGCACCCCTGATTTCTTTTTTTTTTTTAATTGGGGTAAAACACCCATAACATGAAATTGACCATCTTAATCATTTTTAAGTGTCCAGTTTAGCAGTGTTAAGTCCATTCACGTTGTTGTGCAACCAATTTCCAGAACTTTCCATCTGGCAAAACTGAATCTCTCTACACATTAAAGAACAGCTTTGAATCTCTCTCTATATATGTATATGTGTGTGTGTGTTTATATATATATATGTGTGTATATACATATATGTGTGTATACATATATATACATATATGTGTGTATACATGTGTATATATACATATATGTGTGTATACACACATACATATGTGTGTATACACACATATATATACATATATGTGTGTGTATACACATATATATACACACAAACACATGTATGTATTACTGTTTATTTACAACTTTTTAAAATATTTATTTCTGAGAGAGAGACCATGCGAGCGGGGTAGGGGCAGAGAGAGAGGGAGACACAGAATCCAAAGCAGGCTCCAGGCTCTGAGTTGTCAGCACAGAGCCTGACGTGGGGCTTGAACTCACGAGCTGTGAGATCATGACCTGAGCTGAAACCGGATGCCCAACGGAGTGAGCCACCCAGGTGCCCCTATTTACAATTTCTTAAATGCTTATGTTTGAAAGAGAGAGCATGAGTGGGGTGGGGGGCAGAGATAGAGGGGGACAAAGGATCTGAAGCAGTCTCTGTCCTGACAGCACAGAGCTCAGTGTGGGGCTCGAACTCACAAACTGTGAGATATGACCTGAGCCAAAGTCGGATGCTTAACCGACTGAGCCACCCAGGCACCCTGAGTCTGTATTTTTTTTTCAAACGTTTATTTATTATTGAGAGACAGACACAGAGCGTGAGCAGGGGAGGGGTAGAGACAGGGGGAGACACAGAATCTGAAGTAGGCTCCAGGCTCTGAGCTGTCAGCACAGAACCCGACGCGGGGCTCGAACTCACAAACTGCAAGATCATGACCTGAGCCGAAGTCGGTCACTTAACCAACTAAGCCACCCAGGCGCCCCAACTGAGTCTGTATTTTTAAATGAAGCAACATTTAGGAAGGTAGAATGGAAAAGTAACTGTGTGAACAGAGATAGGGACCCAGAGTAAAGCCAGACTGGACTGGAGGCTTCCGATGGGAGGAAGTAATAGAAGGAATCAGAAAAACATGTTGGAAGCTAGCCTGTGGACAGTGTTGGATATTAAGCTCAGGAATTTGGCCTTTATTTTATTGTCATTGGGAACCCCCAAACAGCTTTGAACAGGATGAGTAATGCCTGGCCCGTTACAGAGTCTCTTGACTGGTCCCCCTGTCCCCCGACCCGCCTCGCTTCGCATTGCTGCTTGTTGTAATCAGGTCAACTTTCCTAGAGCATTCCTTTCGTTACCAAATCCTGAGTATATTCATAACGGCACATGCTTAATGAACATTTGCTCTTTGTCTAGGGAGATTAATCATGAAGTGACTCGTGAGGGAGACTAGACCGGGAGAAGGAACAGGGAGAGGAAATGCAGAGGGACTGGTGTTCCGTAGGCTCACCACCTCTTCCAGGCTGGCGGACAGCATGTTCACTGTAAGGCTGGAAGGCGCTGGTAAGAAATTATACAGGTAAAACATGAGTGCCTGATCTACCCTTCCTATTGCAATGTTATATAGAAACATAATTTTGTGTATCCTGCAAAACATCGGTGGTGCCACACTGCACCTTTTCTGCAGCTTGCATTTTTAAGGATATCTTGACCTCTTCATATCAATATACATATCCTCATTATTGACTGTGACATAGAATTGCACAGAAGGGGGGCGCCTGGGTGGCTCAGTGGGTTAAGCATCTGACTTCGGCTCAGGTCATGATCTCGCAGTCCGTGAGTTCGAGCCCCGCGTCGGGGTCTGTGCTGACAGCTCAGAGCCTGGAACCTGCTTCGGATTCTGTGTCTCTCTCCCACTCACGCTCTGTCTCTCTCTCTCTCTCTCAAAAAAAAAAAAAAAATCAAAAATATTAATAATAAAAAGAATTGCACAGAATGGATATTGTTTATTTAACCTTTTTTTTTTTTTTCATGGAAAGTTGGGTTTTCCGCTTTTCCTTTTGGTGAGTATTGGCAATAAACATCCCTTTCCATGCATCTTTCTATATTTGTGTATTTGAGGATCTTTGTTGTCTATGTTCTGCGTTCAATAGAGGAAGGAAATGGTTCTAGAGACTGCAAGAACTTGCCAAAGTCAGACTCAACTGGCTGTAGTTAGTGGATATCCAAGTGATGAGATTCTCAGATTCTTTTTTTTTTTTTTTTTTCTTTCCTGAAATCAACCTTCACTTTCACGCTGGAGGCACAAGGGCCGGTGCTTGCTTTTGTGACTGATGGGAAGCTCGAGGCTTCCCCCATCACCCCTCCTGGGGCGGGAAGAGGGCCCATGCCACAGGACGCTGCCGTTGCCCCAGTCCTAGGCTAACATACGGGTTCTGAGAGAGCATGCTTTTGATGTTTCCTGGCATTTCCTTCTGGGTATAGGGCCGCCTACACCGCCTTGACCCGAGTCGATGGGGAATGTCACACTTGAGTCTTTTGAGTTCCTGGGCTCCGATTCGCTCTTTGCAGATCACTAGAATTCTTTCCTTTATGACCTTGCCTCTTCCAAACGCCTCAGACCTTTTTCCACGTGCACTTAATTAGATCACATGTTATTCAGCTTTTAATTACTGTCGACTCCACTTCCGTGTGGATTTTTCTTATAATATCAGCATGGGGCGGGAGCCCCACTGGCAGGGGTGAGAACGGCTCGGGGGGTACACGCAGGATTCAGCCTTGACCGTGAGCAAGACCAAGACCTCTGATCAAACTAGAGCTCTATTTTTGTTCCCCAACCTCTTGTGGTCCCAAGAACATAAACATTCTCTAGTTCTGGTGACTGTTCCATCCCGTTCTGTCTGTCTCTCCATGAGGTTTGACACAAGGGTCACTTTTCACAGAATTCACTGACCTTACGCCCTGATGCTTTTTACCACCAACAGACGAGATAGGTGGTCTCCGGGGTAAGGTAAGTACCCTCCAGAAAATGCTCTGTTGGTATGTGGGAAGAAAATGTTGGGATTTTAACGTATCCTTTTAAAATTTATTTTCTGTGGATGTTTTCGAATATATATATTAGCACTCAAACATACATTATGTTATTATTAAGGGGTGCCTCGGTGGCTCAGTCAGGTGAGCATCTGATTCTTTGGCTCAGGTCATGATCTCAGGGTCATGGGCTGGAGCCCCCATCAAGCTCTGTCCTGGGCATGGGGCCAAGAATCCATGTTTTGGATTCTTTCTCTTCCTCTGCCCGTCTCCCTCATTCACGCATACTCTCTCTCATATATATATATATTTTTTTCACCTGAATATATATGTATATATATGGTTGAAAAATCATAGTTAGGAGATCATTGCTGTATTTCCCCCTGATCAGCGCTACCCATCAAACATCTATCTATCCATGGTTGTAGCAGTTTCTATTTCTTTTATTTTTTTTTTAAGTTTATTTATTTACTTTGAGAGAGACAGAGACAGCATGGGGGGTGGGGAGGAGCAGAGAGGAAGGGGGAGAGAGAATCCCAAGCAGGCTCCACACTGCCAGCGCAGAGCCTGACCTGTGAGAGCCCCTGCCATGCAAGATCACGACCTGAGCAGAAACCAAGAGTCAAATTCTTAACCGACTGAGCCCCACAGGTGCCTCCCAGTTTCTAGTTCTTGAGAATAAATGCATACACATGGAATTGCAGAGTCCAGGGATACGTACATATGCAAGTTTTTTGATATATTGATTTCCAGAAGGTTCTACTATCTTGTGTTTCCTCCAGCAGCATATATGTGTCCATACCCTCACCTACAGAACACTAGGCGTTATTATTTATAGAAATCTTTGCAAATTAGATACATGAAAAGTGACATTTTCTTTTAATTTTTATTTCTTGGGGCACCTTCAGTTCAGGTCATGGTCTCACAGCTTGTGGATTCGAGCCCCGCATTGGGCTCTGAGCTGACAGCTCAGAGCCTGGAGCCTGCTTCGGATTCTGTGTCTCCCTCTCCCTCTGCCCCTCCCCTGCTCACACTCTGTCTCTCTCTTTCTCAAAAATAAATAAACATTAAAAAAATTAATTTGTATTTATTATTACTGTGATTTATTTTTTTCCCATTTATTGTGTGTGTGAAAGAGAGAGAGAGAGAAAGAAATACCTATTCATGTCATCTGCAGTCTTCATCTTCCTCACTGGAAACCCCTCCCATCCTATTCCAATCAGCACCTTCAGTGAAAAATGGATTTTCATTCTTGCTTTAATTTGCATGCTCGGGCTACTGCTTAGGCTAAAGAGTTGTTTATTGGCCATTTGGATTCGCCTGCTATAACATTTAAAACTTTTTTGTTGTGGGGGCGCCTGGGTGCTCAGTTGGCTAAGAGTCAAGCTCTTGATTTCAGCTCAGGTCATGATGTCATGATTTGTGAGATCGAGCCATGTGTTGGGCTCTGTGCTGACAGCTGCAGAGCCTGATTAAGATTCTCTCTCTCTCTGCCCCTCCCCCATGCTCTCTCGCTCTCTCTCAAAAATAAATAAATAAATATTAAAAATAAATACATAAAATTCTTGTGAAATATCTGTCTTTTCCTTTACATAGTTTCCAGCCTGGCTTGGTAAAGAACTGCCCTGCTCCAAGGTATATGTGCATTTAGTCTCCCAAATTTCCCAAATGATATGTATATATATGATATGATACATATGATATATAGATAGATAGATATAGATATAGATAATTTTTTTTTGAAAGAGAGAGAGGGAGAGAGAGCAGAGGCACAGAGAAAGAAAGAGAATTCCAAGCAAGCCCCACGCCCAGTGCCCAGCACGGAGCATGGTGTGGGGCTCAACCATGACCCTGTGATCATGACCTGAACCGAAATCGGGTTGGATGCTGAACTGACTGAGCCATGCAGGTGCTCTCTATAAACAACATTGTTTCGATTTTTGCATGTAAATCTATAATTCACCTAGAATATATTTTTGTATTTGGTATAAGGTAGGGAGCTTTTATTTTCTTCCAAATGCCTGACCAACCATACACATTTATAAAATCCTTTCTCGCTGAATCAAAATGTCAACATCATAGAGTGATTCTCAGATAATTTGGATCTATGTCCAGATTTTTTCTTCTGTTCAACATTGGTTTACTCCTTCACCTCTATATCTTTTGATTGCAGTGGGTTTATATGTTTTAATATCTAGAAATGCAGGTCTCATATTTCTGTCCCTTTTAATATTTATATTTTGGCTATCCTTGGACATTTTTGCATCTAATATACTTTTCAGATAATTTTGTTGAGGCCCAGAGAGAAACCAGTAAGATTCTGACTGCAACTATATTAACTTTTTATATTAACTTTGTAAGAAGGGAATTTATACATATGTATATAACATGTAAACATATAGATTTGTAACTTAAAACTTACATGTACTACATATGTTTGGTGTCCAATTTATTTATTCACTTTGTACAGAGTTTTGTATCCGTTTAGCGGGGAATGTGGTACAGCTCCCCGTTTATTCAGGTCCTGCAGTAAACTTGTTTTAACTTTTTAAAACTGTATATTCGATAGAAAAGCAGGAAGCACTAACATCTGGTTAAAATGTGAATGATTTCTTTTAATTTTGTTTTTTTTTTTAGTTTATTTTGAAAGAGAGAGAGCGGGGGAGGGGCAGAGAGAGTCCAAGCAGGCTCCCGAGCCTGACGTGGAGCTTGATCCTGTGAACCGTGAGATCACGACCTGAGCCGAGACCAAGAGTCTGACGCTCAACCAACTGAGCCACCCAGGCGCCACTATGAATAAGATTTCTACTCTAGCATTTTGTATTTACTAGGCTGGTAGGTCAGACAGAGTATCACCGGGTTCACAGAGTGATGTATCCTCAGAGTGAACTAAAACATTTTACTGTAATCTCTTTTTCACACTATTTCTTGAGTTGCGACATAATTCACATACCGTAACGTTCACTCTTTTTAACTCCTAGGTTTGAGTATATTCACAAGGTTGTCCAACCTTCACCACTATCATTTCCAGACATTTCCTCACCTCGCGTGCATTAGCAATCACTCCTTTCCTGTACCCCCAAGCCTTGGAAACCACTAATCTACTTTCTGTCACTATGAATTTGCCGATTCTGGACATTTCATACAAATGGGACTCATACCATATGTGGCCTTTTTTTGTCTGGCTTCTGTCACTTAGCATAATGGCTTCAAAGTTCATCCTCACTGTGTCCGGACTTCATTTTTTTTATGGCTGAATAATAAACAGAATGCCATATTTTGTTTATCTCTTCATCAGTTGATGGGACATTTGAGTTTTATGAATGAGGCTACTCTAAACAATCGTTTACAAGTTTTCATGTGAACATAGTTTTAGTTCTCTTGGATATAGACCTAGGAGTGCCATTGCTGGGTCCTCTAGGAAATCTTGAAGTTACTAAGGAATTGTGAAACTGTTTTCCACAGTAGCTACACCATTTTACATTCCCATCAGAAATAAGAGAGTTCCAATAGCTCCCTATGCTCACCAACACTTGTTATTTAGTGTTTGTTGGTCTGTTTTAATCATAGCCATCCTGGTGGATATGACATAGCATCTCATTGTGGGTTGTTATTTTTAAATTTTTTTAAATGTTTATTCTTTTTTTTTTTTTTTTTTTGAGAGAGAGTGTGTGGGGGAAGGGCAGAGAGAAAGGGAGACAGAGAACCTGAAGTAGGCTCTGCACTGTCAGTGCAAAGCCCAACATGAGGCTCAAACCTATGAACCGTGAGATCATGACCTGAGCTGAATTCAGACACTCAACCAACTGAGCCACCCAGGTGCCCCTCATTGTGTTTTTTATTTGCATTTTCTTCACGACTAATGATGTTTTTGTGATTGTTGGCCATTTGGATATCTTCTTGAAGAAATGTATATTCAAATCTTTTGCCTGTTTTTTACTTAGGTTGTCTTGTTGTTGAATTGTAAGAGCTCTTTATATATTCTGGATACTAGACCCTAATCAGATATATGATTTGCAAAACATTTTTCTCATTTCATTTTCTTGGTGATGTCCTTTGAAGCATAAAGTTTTCTGTTTTTTGTTTTGCTTGTGCTTTTGGTTTCATATTTCAGAAACCACTGGGGTGCCTGGGTGGCTCAGTCGGTTAAGCGTCCGACTTCCGCTCAGGTCATGATCTTGTGGTCTGTGGGTTTGACCCCTGCGTCAGGCTCTGTGCTGACAGCTGAGAGCCTGGAGCCTGCTTTGGATTCTGTGTCTCCCTCTCTCTGTCCCTCCCCCACTCATGCTCTGTCTCTCTCAAAATAATAAACATAAAAAAATTTTAATTAAAAAAAAAAAACTGTTATCTGATCCGAGGTCACAAAGACTTAATCTGTGTTTCCTTCTAAGAGTCACATAATTTTGGCTCTTGCATTTAGGTCTTGGCAGTAATTTTTGAAATTGGGATGTGTGAATCTTCCAGCTTTGTCCTTTAAGGCTGTTTTTGGCTTCTGAGTCTCTTGCACTTCTGTATGAATTTGAAGATCAGCTTGTCAATTTCTGCAAAAAAAGATGGCCGGAATTTTATTAGTAGTTGTAAAATTTAAAAAGATCTTGTATCTTTTATGTTAATCTTCTTTCTAGGCATCTTACAGTTCTTGATGTTGATGAGAATGGGATTTTTAAATTTTCATGTCTGTCACATTATTGCCAATTAAAGTAAATCTGATTTTTGTAAAGATGTCTATTGTCCAGTTGCCATACAAGTCTTCTCGTTTATTATAGTGGCTTTTACTGACATTGCTTGGGTTTCTAAACAGAGCCACCTCCTAATACTTACACCAATTACTTTATTGTTCTGTTATACTTCCGAACGACTTAGGTAATAATGACGATGATGATGAGTGCTTCATTCCTACCTTGTCCACTTAGTTTTAGACTGCTGGGTTTTGGTACATAGTCTTTATTTAAGTTGTATTCTTTTCTTTTTCTTAAAAATTGTTGTAGGAATAGTGACTGAATTTTGTTGTCTTACAGCACCTGTCAATTAAAAAACATGGGTTGTTTTTTTTTTTTGGAGCACCTGGGTGCCTCAGTCGGTTGGATGTCCAGCTTTGGTTCAGGTCATGATCTGGTGGTTCATGGGTTTGAGCCCTGCGTTGGGTTCTGGGCTGACAGCTCAGAGCCTGGAGCCTGCTTCAGATTCTGTGTCTCCTTCTCTCTCTGCCCCTCCACTGCTTGCTCTGGTTCTCTCTCTCTCTCTAAAATAAATAAAACATTTAAAAATTTTTTTAAAAAATAGCAGCAGGGGCGCTTGGGTGGCCAGTCCGTTAAGCGTCTGACTCTTGGTTTCGGCTCACATGATCTCACGGTTTGTGGGTTCAAGCCCCACATCGGGCTCTGTGCTGACAGCTCGGAGCCTGGAGCCTGCTTCGGATTCTGTGTCTCCCTCTCTCTGTGCCCCTCCCCTGCTAATGCTCTATTTCTCTCTGTCTCTCAAAAATAAATAAATGTTAAAAAAAAAAAAAAAGAAAGTTATTTAATTATACTTAAAAAAATGTGGCCTGGAAAATCTGCTTTGGGAAATGTATTAGGAATTTCTCAGGGGCTAATAAATAATTGGATTTTATAAATGTTTTATTACATAAGGAGTGAACGTTGACTTTATCTAAGTTCTTTACATTATCCAAATGCTGTGTCTTTACTACTTGCCAACCTCATTTGTCCAAATTCTGAAAGAATATTAAAGCCTTACATTATTATTATTGTGTTTTTTTTAATTTTTAAATGTTTTTATTTAGTTTTGAGAGAAAGAGACACAGAGCGAGCGGGGAGGGGCAGAGAGAGAGAGAGAGGGAGACAGAATCCGAAGCAGGCTCCAGGCTCTGACCTGTCAGCACAGAGCCCAATGTGAGGCTTGAACCCATGAACTGTGAGATCATGACCTGAGCCAAAGTCGGATGCTCAACCGTCTGAGCCACCCAGGCAGCCCAGTTTTTTCTTTTCTTTTCTTTTTTAATATAAAGAACTTGGATTTCTGGGAGTTTATTTCATGTATCTGGCTGCTGTGATATTTGGTCCATATCTTCTCATGGAGTGAATCTAGTACTGTTCTAAAATGTCCCCCGTTGTTCTGGGTTTAACAATTGTTGATGTTTGGATTTATGTTGTCTCCCTTTCTTTTTGTATGCCTTTGGCATCTGGTAGGTGGCTCATGCGTTTACGTTTAGCCTCTCCTTGTTACTTTTAGATGCTAGATTTTGTTTTCTCAGTTTTGTTAGGGAAATTAACCATTCTTTTTTGTTTTTTTGGGAAGTAACTGACACCTGATTTCATTCTTTTCGTATCATTTCCATTACATTTGTTACATTTTATGCTTCCTTTCCTCCCTTCCTTCTTTTTCTTAGTGCTGCAGGCTTTGAGGTTTCTTTGTTTCCTCTTCTCCCCTTAGTTAATTGGGATTCTACACTTTTCAGGTGGTCACCTTGCCCGGGCTGAAAACGCAGAGGGAGCTCGTATTGGTCTCCATCTTCTTGCCCCGAACCATGCCGCTTCTCTCCACCAGCTTCCCCTTGAGCCCCGGGGGGAGGAGTGGGGGGGCTTCACAATGCTTTTATCTCCCTCCCCAATTCGAAATTTACGATTTTGCAGCCCACGTGTGTATCTTTGTGAAAAACAGAAGCTGGGTAGAACATGGGGAGCCCTGCCGATGCACCGACTCAAGTCTCTTTCTGATGATGTCAATTCTCCTTTATTATCCCCCATCTGTAACTGTTTCTCATTCTGGAAACTCCCCTTTTTCACATGTTAGGACTCCTAGGTTTTTGTTTGTGTGTTTGTTTCCTTAGATGTATTTTTAAAGTCCCTTTTCCATCATGATTTCCTCTCCCCCCTCCCCCTGGGTTGAGGATGTATCCTGTACCTGACGTTCCACATCACTAATTTGGCCACTCCTGAGAAACACCTGTGTTTTGTCTGGGCCAGGGCCCCAGCTTTCACTGTTTTTTGTTTTTTGTTTAAAATTTTTTAAGTGTTTATTTATTTTTGAAGGAGAGAGAGAGAGAGAGAGAGAGAGAGAGAGAGAGAGATGGAGTGTGAGCAGGGGCGGGGCAGAGAGAGAGACACGCACACAGAATCTGAAGCAGGCTCCAGGTTCTGAGCTGTCAGCACAGAGCCCGACGTGGGGCTCGAACTCACGGACCGCAAGATCATGACCTGAGCCGAAGTTGGACGCTTAACTGACTGAGCCACCCAGGCCCCCCATCCTTATTATTTTTTTTTAACTTTTATTTATTTTTGAGACAGAGAGAGACAGAGCATGAACTGGGGAGGAGCAGAGAGAGAGGGAGACACAGAATCTGAAACAGGCTCCAGGCTCTGAGCGGTCAGCACAGAGCCCGACGCGGGGCTCGAACTCACGGACCGCAAGATCATGACCTGAGCCGAAGTCGGACGCCCAACCGACCGAGCCACCCAGGGCCCCCCCCCATCCTTATTATTTTTAATAGTTTCACAGCATTCTGTTTTACTGGTATACCCACATTTCTTTAAGCAATCCTGAATCGATAGACATTTGGACTGGCTCAGTATTGGACTATTATAAAGTGTTACAGTGTCCATTCCTTACATCCCTCCTTTGCCACATGTAAATCTACAGTGTAAATCATTGGAAGCAGAAATGCTGGGTCAGAGGGTATGTGACTTTACCTTCCACAGAGGCTGTACCATTACGTGTCTGTCAGCAGTGTATTAGCCAGTTTTTCTCTAATGAATCATTTCCATACAAAATCCAAACTATCCTGGATACACACATTTTTTAAAAACTTCACATTATATCAAAAGTGTACTATAACATCATAACCATTCATAAACAACAAAATCCTTTAAAATGATAAATGTTCATTTTAATTTTTTTTCCACATTTATTTTTGAAATACAGAGAGAGACAGTATGAGCAGGGGAGGGGAAGAGAGAGAGGAAGACACAGAATCAGAAGCAGGCTCCAGGTTCTGAGCTGTCAGCACAGAGCCCGATGTGGGGCTCGAACTCACGAACCGTGAGATCGTGACCTGAGCAGAAGTCGGAGGCTTAACCAACTGAGCCACCCAGGATCCCCGATAAATGTTCATTTTAGAAAGAGAAGCTTACTAATTAGAAATTACCTTTTTTTTTTTTTAAGCAAGCTCTATACCCAACATGGGGCTTGAACTCATGATACCCCGAGATCAGGAGTCACACGGTCTACCAACTGAACCAGCCAGGCACCCCAGGAATTACATTTTGGATATATATCTCTATATATCTCTGTCTCTCTCTCTTCAGCTTGAGCCAAAGTCCGATGCTTAACTGAGTCGCCCAGGCGCCCCAAGTAGGGGTATTTTATAAGCTCTTAACACATAATGAGACTCGCAGTCCAGGGAAGCTGGTTGAGTGCCCGTCTTGCCAGCAGTAGGACAGGAGGCAGCCTGGCCCCCACGCTCTAACCAGCATCAGTGGCTTATTTCTTGTCACGGTTTCATTGGGAGGCTATTAGGAGCTTTTGACAGATTTTAAGTAGACAGAAAACATAACCACACTTGCATTTCGATTCCAGCTTCGGGGCCTGATAGCCCTTTCGGTCCCTTTTGGCCCCTAGGAGGCATTCAAGAGAGCTCCAGTGAGCAGGTCTCTAACCTGTTGCTATGGAGACAGCAATTGCGGGCCTTCGGGCAGGCAAAGAGGCCACCCACTGGACAACGCACACCAAGAGCCTTTCTGTGTCGGGACTTGAACGTACATTCTAGTCCCTCTGCTTTACGCCTGCTTACTCTGTAGACCTCAGAATGCCAGCCGCTCATCTTTCCCGAGCCCCGACTGCATGCCGGACCCTTTCCATGCGTCTACCAGGCGTCATCTCCTCCGAGGTGGGTACCATTACGGTCCCCCATTTTGCAGAGGAGACAATGGAGGCAGAGAAAGGTCCAAACACCTTCTCCGTGGTTATGCTGCTGGTAAGTCTGGCCTCACACCCAGGCTCACCAGCACGCGGAGCCCCAGCTCTTCACGGCTGCGCTTCCCTGCCTCAGGCCACCTCCCCGGACCACTAGCTGGACTGTGGGAATAGCTTCCAAGCCAGACGCCTCAGAGTCTTTTTGTTTGTAGCACAATTTTAAGACATCCGCTTTTTGGGGAGCCTGGGTGGCTCAGTCGGTTAAGCGTCCGACTTGGGCTCAGGTCATGGTCTCACGGTTTGTGAGTTCAAGCCGCACGTCAGACTCTGTGCTGGCAGCTTGGAGCCTGGAGCCTGCTTTGGATTCTGTGTCTCCCTCTCTCTCTGCTCCTCCCCCAGTCATGCTCTGTTTCTCTCTCTCCTTCAAAAATAAATAAAAATATTAAAAAAAAAAAAAAGACATCCGCTTTTTGAGTGTTACAAAAAACAAAACACAAAACACAAAGAAAAAACAGTTCCAGATTTGTCTTCCTTTTTCCGGCTTTCCCCAGAAGCCTGGGAGCTGAGGTATTTGATTGTAAGCTCCTTCAGGGCAGGGCCCACATCATACCAGTCTCAGTATGAAATGCTGGGCACAGGGTTGGGGCCTTGGGAGCCCCAATTTAAGGACTGCGATGCTAAATGGAGAACTTCCTCTAGATTCAAATCTGACACATAGGCCACAACGTTAATCAAAGGAATTATGGTTGAACTAGTTCAATAAAGACTGTGTGTGTGTGTGTGTGTGTGTGTGTGTTTGGCAAGCCTGCTTTGGAAATGATGTAAAAATACTGCATCATGGCCTCTGTGAAGTGATGATGTCAGCACACTTTTGCCTTCATTTGTACTCCTAGCAGGCTCTGTGCTATGTGTTTGACATACATTGTGCCCTTACATAACCTGTTTTTCACGAGAACTTGAGGATCTAGCAGGGTGGCTGTTATTACCCTTGGGTTTGTTTGGTTTGGGCTGCTGTAGGTTTTTCTTTTTCCCCCAGACGAAGAAGCTCAAGCTTGGACAACCCGTTGGCCAGCACGCACCCCACCCCCTCCACATATGTTAGAGGCTCACGGCATGGATGAGCAGAGCTCTGTCTGCCTCGGCCCCGGGGAGGTGAGCCAGCTCATGGCCAGGCGCCAGGCTTCCTGGGCTCGTTCTTCTCCCTTTCTTCTGCGGACCGGAAAGCTCTTCAAGGCTTCAGAGGAAGTGCAGAGAGTTGATTCTCATGTACCTGGAGAAGAGCACGTAGAGGCGGCGGAACCAGAGCAGCTGGCTGCGGTGGCAGGACATGGCTTTCTAGAAGAATCCAAGAGGACCAGTTGAGAAACCCTTGCACTGGAGCAGCTTCTGTCATGCTCACTTCTGCCTTGCACGCCCACGAACACATTTCACACACTGTGGCCTAATCTGGCTTCTTCCTGTAACTCGCTAAACCTCTCTGGGTTGGCCCCCACTCGCTGCCTCCCCGCCCCATCTCTCACTTACAACCATGTGATAAAAATCTTGTGATGCAAATGGCAGTTATAGCACTTGAGTCTCCATGCCTTATCTTAATTTAACAACCCTGTGAGTTAAGTACTGTTATTGCTTAAATTTTTTTGTTAGTGGACGAGGAAACTTGTCAGTCTCAAACAGCTAGTACATGGTGGAGCTGATATTTGAACTCAGAGCCATCTGAATGGTTCTCAAGCCTACATTCTTAATTACTTTGCTGCACTAAGTCGCATATATAACACATACAGGGATGTTTTGTGGGAAGCAAGCTAGGATATTATGCTCAAACTCTCCTGAATTAGGTAAGCTGGGAGGAAGAGGAAGAGGGGGAGAAGAAAAACGAATACGCATAGATACGGGGCACCTGGGTGGCTCAGTCAGTTAAGCATCTGACTTTGGCTCAGGTGGTGATCTCACAGTTTGTGATTCTGAGCCCCACAGGTAGAAATCACGAAATATAAAACTTTCTCTTGCCATCATAACCATTTACGGTTCAGTAGTTTTAACCATATTCACATTGCTGCATAAAAAATCTGTAGAACTTTGTCATCTTGCAAAAATAAAACTCTAAACCCACTAAAACCCAGCTCCCCATTTCCCCCTCCCCCAGTCCCTGGCAACCACCATTCTACCTTCTGTTTGTGTGATTTTCACTGCTCTAGATATCTCATATAAGTAGAATCACACAGTGTTTGTCCTTTTGTGACTGGCTTATTTCACTCAGCAAAATGTCCTCGATGTTCATCCATGTCGTAGCAGGTATTCCTTTTTTTTTTTTTTTAAGCCTGAATAATATCCCATCATAAGTGTGTAGATTTCTTAATCCATTCAAATGCCATGGACATTTGGGCCTGCTTCTACCTGTTGGCTATTGCGTATAATGCTACAATGAACATGTGGAACTATCTCTTCGAGACCCTGCTTTCGATTCTTTTGGATATAAACCCAGAAGTGGGATTGCTGGATCATATGGTAATTCTATTTCCTTTTTCCTTTCCTTTCCTTCCTAGTAAACTCTACCCCCGACATGGGGTTTGATCTCACGAACCCGAGATCAAGAGTCGCATGCTCTACTGACCAGCCAGGTGCCCTGTATTTACTTTTAATTTTCTCATCCTCAACATAATTCAGGTGTTCTGACCTGGTCAAGAGGAAGCGGTAAATTCATGCTTCCTGTTCCAAACACATAGCGATGACAGAGGAAAATGCAAAGAGACACGGATGGGTCAAAACTAACACCAAGAGCACCATGAACTTAAAGAATGTGGACAGAGGTGTGAGAGGCCAAAGCAGAGGATTACTGGCTCAAAGGCTCAGAGCGAAGTGGTAGCTGGGAGTTCTGCTTCTGGTCTCACTCCCGGGACTCTGCTGGAGCGGGCAGGGGCTCCCTCGTCAGATAAGAGGTTGGGGGAAAAAAAATGCCGCCGACTGCTTTGAGAGCAAGCTGAATGCTTTGAGACCAGCACTGAACAGTTACCTGCTGGCTCTGTGACTGGAATTGCCAGTGACGACCTGATTCTGGCCTTCAAGCAATTGCAAAGATGAGGAGGGAGAGCACAGAGGAAGAGGGGAGTAACATCCCCCAAGTCAACCACCTAGCCCCTAGTTTCCAAATCAGAATTCCTGGAGACATGACGTAATGTGATGCAAAGAAAGAGATGTAATCAAATTAGCAACTAGACCATGAATATATTTTAGATGAAGATAGTTTCATAGAACAATTTGTCAAAGACTGATTACATTTTGGACATTCAAAGAGCTAAGTGGGAGGAAAACCAGCTTAAAGACTAAATTATCGGGACACCCGGGTGGCTCGGTCGGTTAGGCGTCTCACTTGATTTCAGCTCAGGTCATGATCTCACAGTTGTGAGACTGAGTCCCTCGTCGGACTCCGTGCTGAGCGTGGAGCCTGCTTGGGATTCTCTCTTCTCTCTCTCTTTCTCCTCTCTCCCTCCTTCTCCCTCTGCCCCTTCCCCACTTTCATGCACATGCATTCTCTCAATAAAAAAAAAAAGAATAAGAAATTATGAAATTAAAAAAAATGGAAGTGAAACAATAGGTGGTCGTAAAATAAAAAATTAGGTATTGTAGAAATGAAAACAAAATTTGAAATAGAGAACAAATGTGAAAGAACAATTAGGAGACACAAAGCATAGATTAAAAGTCCTCAAGGTGGGGGGCACCTGGGTGGCTCCGTTGGTTAAGCATCTGACTTCGGCTCAGGTCATGATCTCACGGTTTGTGAGTTCAAGCCCCACGTCAGACTCTGTGCTGGCAGCTCAGAGCCTGGAGCCTGCTTCGGATTCTGTGTCTCCCTCCCTCTCTGCTCTTCCCCCACTCATGCTCTTTTTCTCTCCCTCCTTCAAAAATAAACATTAAAAAAAAATTTTTTTTAAAGTCCTCAAGGGGGGCGCCTGGGTGGCTCAGTTGGTTAAGCGGTTAAGCATCTGACTTTGGCTCTAATCATACTCTCATGATTTGTGGGTTCAAGCCCTGCGTCGGGCTCTGTGCTGACAGTTCAGAGCCTGGAGCCTGCTTCAGATTCTGTGTCTCCCTCCCCCACTCATGCTCTCTCTCGAAAATATCATGCTCTCAGAAATAAATATTTTTAAAAAATAATAATGAGTCCTCAAGGGACAGCTGGCTGGCTCAGTCAGAGGAGCACATAGCTCTTGATCTCGGGGTTGTGAGTTTGAGCCCCATTTTGGGTGTAGAGATTACTTAAATAAATAAACTTAAAAGAAAAAAGATTGAGAGTCCTCAATATGCATTCAGTAGGAATCCAGGAAGAGAACGGAGGGAACTTCACCCAAGTGCTGTTTGAAGAGAAAATAGGTGAGGAGTTTTGAGAATTGCCAACAGATAGAGGTCTCCAGGTTGAGAGTACGAGGCAGAAGAAATGAGCAAATCTACCCTAGACCTACTGTAATAAGACTGTGGAACCCAGAAACACAAAGATAACCTGAAACATTAACATAAAGGAGATTAACTGTACATGACTAATAAGATTACAATGACAGCAGGTCCCCGTTGCCAAAGGATAAGGATGGGAGTTACATCTTCAAACACCTTTGCAGAGGGCCTATAACTCAAGCTAAACCTTTATTTCCAGTTAACCTCATTCAGAAGGCGACATGCAAACACTCAAAGGCTAAGAGAAGTTGCCTTCCTTAGACCCTCACTAAAAAATGCTGAAGAACAGGCATCAGCAAAAGTGAACCCAGAGGTAACGTGTGGGATACAAGAAACAGGGAAGGGCCAGCAATCTAGTAGGTATCAGCAATGATATCATAAGGTACAGTAACAGAGTGGGGCAGAGTTGATCAATGAGCAATTAAAACCTGCTAAAGTTGGGTGGCAGGGAGGACAAATACGGATTGCTTTGAATTTTATGGTTATGAATGATATTACAATTTTAGGGCGAACCACAGAAATACCATCTATAGCTTCCAAAACAGAGGGGGAGAAAGCAGGGAGAGGGGCCATGGAAAATTTGACCGATCCAACAGAAGGCAGGAAAAGGGTGGTGGGGGCCGGGGGATAACGTTAAACAGAAAACACAAAATAAGATAGTAGAAAAAAGTCCAAATAGATCAATAGTAACAAATAAAAATAAACCAAATATCCCCACTTGCTTTCATAGCACACTTGTACTGAGCACAGCATAAGGTATAGAGTTGTTGAATCACTATGTGGTACATTAGAAACAAATGTCAACTACACCTCAATAAAAGAAACAAGATATTTCGTAGAAGGATTAAGAAAAAAATACAACTATATGCTGCTTACAGAAGACACATCTAAAAATTACAAGTGATTAAAAATAAAAATAAAGGTATTAAAAAGCCCCACACTGGGCATGGAGCCTACTTAAAGAAAAAAAAAAAGGTATTAAAAAAGATGAACCATGTAGATACAAGTCCAAAGAAAGCTATCATAGCAATGTTAAGATTAAAATAGAATTTAAGACAAAACCATTAATAATGTGAGACATAGGATAATAAAAGGAATAGTTTGCTAAGATACAATGACCTTGATCTTTTTGTGCACAAGACACACATAAAGCAAAAACAAAGACAAATGGACAAATGCAAACTCAGGGGAAGAGATCTCAACATACTTGTATCAAAGTAGTAGATCAAAAAGTTAAAAAAAGTAGTTAGAATACACAAGTTGTGACCAACATAAGTACTAAGCTTGATCTACTGGTAAGATCCAGAGTCTGAAATGCAAAGCATCGAGCACACACAAACTTTTTAGGTAAACAAGTTAACATTTACAAAAAGTGATCATAAAGTAGGTCATTCATTGAAGAACTCTCAATAAGTCTTTAAAAACCAGTATTACACAGGCCACATGTGATGACCAGAAAGCAATTCAATTATAAGTCAACAATAAAAAGGCTATATCTTGATTCTTGTTATGGTAGTTATGTTATATAAAGTTACTACAGACACTTGATTTAGTCAATACTGAATCATTGTTCCTGAGAGCCTCTGGTCACAACATTTTCATCAACTGATCAACACATAACCTTGTTTTTTGTTTTCATTTTTGTTTTGTTTTGATTTGTTTTTTGAGAGAGAGAGAGAGAGAGAGAGCACGAGCAGGGGAGAGGGGCAGAGATAGAAAATCCCAAGCGATGCAGGGCTAGATCCCATGACCCTGGGATCATGACCTGAGCCGAAATCAAGAGTTGGACGCTCAAGTGACTGAGCCACCCAGGCGCTCCAACACATAACCTTGTTTTATCTGTGTTTTTTTGAAGGCACCTTATTCAATAGTATGTTATCAATTCATTAATACTGAATTCACAACTAATGGGGCTATAACTCATACATGCATGAAGCTTATCTAACACACGTACTTTCTCTGTAAGATACGTCACAGCTTTCACGCCCTTAGCCTCATTAGGCAGCACTTTGATGCTATATTTAGAAGACGTTTTAAACCACAAAGTCACCAACAAAACAAAAATGAGAACAATGCGACACTAAATATACTGGGAAAGGATACTTGTTTACAGTAGGAGAGCTGAAATGAGACGGCAGAGGGTCACCTTGTTCAACAGTTGGGAACCTGTGTGTGTGTGCATTGGTGGTGACTTAAAACTTTTCACTGCCTTGCAGATACGCATGTCCACAAATGACCGCAAAAGCACCAGGACTATTAATTCTGGGGTTACAAGTAAATTTTAGCACGTAGGCACATTTGCAAATGTGGAACTTGAGAATAATGACGATCTACTGTATCTAATCACACATATGCATTTTAAACTCTAAAATATGCCCTTAAACACTTCATGTATTAAAGAGGAACTCACAATGGGAACTATAAATTACTTATAACTGAATGGCGGGAGAAAAAGCACATATCAGAACTTGTCAGGTGCAGCTAAAGGAATACTTCAAGGGAAATTAATAGTATTGAAGTGTATTATTTTAAAAGACTGAAAATGGAAAAAAAAAAAAGGGCCGAGAAATTAAAAAAAAAAAAGTGTCAGGGGTGCCTGGTGGCTCAGTTGGTTGAGCGTCTGACTTCAGCTCAGGTCATGATCTCATGTCTCATGGGTTCAAGCCTTGCATCGGGCTCTGTGTGACAGCTCAGAGCCTGGAGCCTGCTTCGGATTCTGTGTCTCCCTCGCTCTCTGCCCCTCCCCCGCTTGCACTTTCTCTCTCTTTCTCTGTCTCTTCCCAAAATAAACACTAAAAGAATAGTAAAATAAAAAATAAAAATAGTGTCAAACATGAGTAAAGTAGAAGGGCAAAAATAAAGTACAAAGATTAATGACCTATCAAATAAACAAGGGAGAACACATATTTCCGTTTCGTGTTGCCTGTTCAACATCTGGCAAAGTGCCTTTGGTAGGTATCCATGTTTATTGCAGACAGTTTAGAAAAGAAAACTAAGGGGCACCCAGGTGGCTCAGTCAGTTAAGCATCTGACTTCAGCTCAGGTCATGATCTCACAGCTCGTGAGTTCGAGCCCACATTGGGCTCTACGCTGACAACTCGGGAGTCTGAAGTCTGCTTCAGATTCTGTGTCCCCCTCTCTCTCTGACCCTCCCCTGCTCGCACTCTGTCTCTCTCTCTCTCTCTCAAAAATAAACAAACATTAAAAAAAATTAAAAAAAAAGAAAGAAAACTAAACAGCAAAAAGAAATCATTATCTTGAGTTCTCTCAGTTCTACTCATCGCTGCTCTTCTCTTTCTGGTGGACTGAAGTCAGCTGGGGGTGACGCCTGTAGACAAACTGAGCAATCCTCCTTAACTGCCTGCTCCCTAACTCCATGGTTCTTAGAATCACCTGCCCTACCGCCAGCTAAGGGTTTTCGCTACGAGGGCCTTACTGGGCCTGTCATTTCCTCCATAGACACCTAGGCCTCTGGCGGTCTATCCTACTGGCTCTTTACATTGGCTCCTTCACAGAGGCTCCCGGCAGGTCTCAATTCCTTAGACTCAAGCTGTGTGGTACATCCATACAAGGGAACGCAGGCACCCATTGCAATTCAAATACATAAGGACATAGAAGAAAAGAGGCATAATATTAGAACAGGTTTTAAATAGTAGGCACTGTGTGATCTCATTAAAAAAAAAAATATATATATATATATATATACACACATATGGACACCTGGGTGGCTCAGTCAGTTAAATGTCCAACTTCAGCTCAGGTCAGGGTCTCACAGTTCATGGGTACAAGCCCTGCATCAGGCTCTGCGCTGACAGCTCAGAGCCTGCTTCACATTCTCTGTCTCCCTCTCTCTCTCTGCCCCTCCCCTGTTCATGTTCTCTCTCTCTCAAAAATAAGTAAACATTAAAAAAATTAATAAAAAAGGGGTGCCTAGGTGGCCCAGTCAGTTAAGCATCCAACTGCAGCTCAGGTCATGATCTCGCAGTTTGTGAGTTCGAGCCCCGCGTCGGGCTCTGTGCTGACAGCCCGGAGCCTGGAGCCTGCTTCGGATTCTGTGTCTCCCTCTCTCTCTGCTCTTCCTCCGCTCATGCTCTGTCTCTCTCCCCTTCAAACAAATAAATGAACTTAAAAAAAATTAAAAAATATATATTTATATAATATTCTTTATATAGAGGACATACGTTAACAATAATTACCTTTGAGTGGTGGCACTGTGGGTAATTTTTATTAATTATTTTTATTTTCTTCTTTTTTTTATTTAAAAAAATTTTTTTTCAACGTTTATTTATTTTTGGGACAGAGAGAGACAGAGCATGAACGGGGGAGGGGCAGAGAGAGAGGGAGACACAGAATCGGAAGCAGGCTCCAGGCTCTGAGCCATCAGCCCAGAGCCCGACGCGGGGCTCGAACTCATGGACCGCGAGATCGTGACCTGGCTGAAGTCGGACGCTTAACCGACTGCGCCACCCAGGCGCCCCTGTTATTTACTTTTAAAAAAGCGTGTGTTATTTTTATAATCAGAAAAAAGGGTGGGGGTGCCTGGCTGACTCAGGAGGTGGAGTATGTGACTCTTGATCTCAAGGTTGTAAGTTGGAGCCCCATGTTGGGCGTAGAGATTACTTAAACATAAACTCTTTAGGGCTCCTGGGTGGTTCAGTTGGTTAAGTGTCTGACTCTTGATTTCGGCTCAGGTTATAATTTTGCAGTTTGTGAGATCGAGCCCCGAGTCAGGCTCTGCACAGACAGCATGGAGCCGGCTTGGGATTCTCTCTCTCTCCTCTCTTTTTGTCCCTCTCCCTGCTCGCACTCTCTCTCTCTCTCTCTCTTCCGTGTGTACACACCCTCACTCTCTCTTTCTCAAAATAAATAAACATTTCAAAAAGATTTAAAAAAATCTTTAAAAAGAGAAAAGAAAAGAAAAGAAAAGAAAAGAAAAGAAAAGAAAAGGTGAAAGTCCTTGAAAATCTATGACTGCCAAGGTCTAGCTAGATAGTCCTAACACTCAGGTGCTGAACTGCTGTGGAAAGTCTTCGGGGCGCCTGGGTGGCGCAGTCGGTTAAGCGTCCGACTTCAGCCAGGTCACGATCTCGCGGTCCGTGAGTTCGAGCCCCGCGTCAGGCTCTGGGCTGATGGCTCGGAGTCTGGAGCCTGCTTCCGATTCTGTGTCTCCCTCTCTCTCTGCCCCTCCCCCGTTCATGCTCTGTCTCTCTCTGTCCCAAAAATAAATAAACGTTGAAAAAAAAAAATTAAAAAAAAAAAAAAAAAGAAAGTCTTCTGTTAGGGGTCATGAGGAGCCAGGGGGTCTGGGACACAGATCCAGAGGGAGGAGTCCAGGAATTCACAATCCTCACCTTGGCCTGTGCCACTTCTTTGCTGGTGAGCACGAAGAGGACATCCCGGGTCTGAAGCAGAGTAAAGGGCAGGTCCAGGAGGGAGATATACTTGCGTAACACATTCACTGACTGAAGTGTGAGCACGGAACACCCTGGTTGGGGGGAGGGGAGAGGGGAGAAGTGAAGAGTCTTGTTGCTTCCAGGCAGATTCCCCCTGAGCACCCTACCTCTCCCTTGGGGCTCAGGGCAGGGCAGGACCGTGGCCATGGAGTTGCCAGATGACTCTGTAGCACCAAAGCTGTGTTTTGCCCATCATCCTCACAGACAGGAAGAGTGACAGGGTCACAGAACACCTGGCTGGATGTCCTCTACTTGCTACATGCCTTAGCAAGAGAAGGTTGGTTGCTAGAGGTTGGGAACTGGCTACATCAAGGCCAAGGGAAAAGCGATGAAGACCGGAATTTCTGTATTGGGAGGCAAGAGACCTAGTTCCTGCTCTGGCACTCAAGACCCGACAGATTTAGGGAAGTCCCTTCAGCTCTCTGAGCCTCAGTTTTCTCATCTGTAAAATGGCATTGACAGTGTGGGAGCCTGTCTCACAGCATTGATGTGAGGATCGAATAAACTACAGTCCCATTCTAAAGCCCTCACAGCTTGGTAAGCTCAGCCCATTCGGAGGGCTGAGCTCTCTGAACTCTACCTAAGTTTTCATTTGCTTCATCTTTATAACACTCCTGAGGGATGTATATTACTCCCACTGACAGAGCAGAAACTGGCTCAGAGAGGTTAAGCATCAGTGTCACACAGTGAATGGTCAAGTGGGGTCAAACACCTTCTAACTCAAACAGATGAACCCATCAAGCACCCATCAGCCATTGACAAGTAATTGGGGGCTGGGATGTGACTTCAGACAGACAGACCGAAAGAACACTGGAGGTGAAAAAGACCCACCTGGTGAGAAAGCTAGACAGATGAGCGGCCAAGGTCCAGTGTCATGGTTAATTTTATGTGTCAACTTCACTGGGTCACAGGGTACCCAGATATTGGGCTGTACATTATTTCTGGGTGTGCCTGGGAGGGTTTTTTTGGATGAGCTTAGCATTCAAATTGGTGGCCTCAGGAAGGCAGACTGCCCTCCCCAGTGAGGGTGGACATGATCCAATCCATTGAGGGCCTCAATAGAAGGAAAGGTGGATGAAGGGAGAATTTCTTCTTTTCTGCCCATTAAGCTAGGACATGGGTCATCACCTGCCCTTGGCCTGGGATTTACACCATTGGCCCTCCTGCTTCTCAGGCCTTTGGACCCCACTAACTGACCCCCAGGTTCCTGGGCCCCCAGCTTGCAGAGATGCTAGACTGTGGGACTTCTCAGCCTCTGTACTTGCATGAGCCAAATCCTTATAATAAGTTTCTTTCATATTTGTATCTCCTATTGGTTCTGGTTTTCTAACCCATCTGGCCTCCCCTCCCACCCAGAGGCTGCCTAGCTGGCAGGGCACTTCCCAATGGATACAACCTGCTTTGAAAGCTGGAGGACCCACACTGACAGACACACTGAACTGGGTCAGAAAGAGTGTGGTCCAGCCTCCCCGGCCCCACCTTTGTTGGGCCTATGGCAGTTTTCCACATATTTACATTTTTTTGTCCAATAAGTTTTTTTAGAGGGATAGTAACTAGCAGACTTTGGCAAAAGGGACAACTTACCTTTAGGTAATTTCTGTTCTGAATGCAGGGTCCTGGAAGAAGAAAGGACAGGAGTGAAAGGGAGCAATAATTCCTTTGCAGGAAGAGCCTTCAGAGTGTAGAGGTTAAAGGCAAGCCTCTCCAACTTGGACCACAATGGCATGTAGATTATTTTGAGTTAAAAGCAATCAAAACCCAGCAAATTGAGGAAAACCGCTTTATATCCCCCTCAACCACCTAAATTTGCTCTGGAAAGGGGGTCTGTACCAGGAAGAGAACTAGTCAAAGAGATTCCTTTTCACCTAAAAATCTTATCTGCATAACAGGGAATCCTTTGTTTTCCAAACATCTCCTCTCACCTTCCTGCTAATGTTCTTCCTCTTCTTTGTACCTCCAGACTTCCGCCCTCCTCCTGAGCTGAGGATGACATATAAGCCTCAGGTTGCCTGACCATCTTTGGAATTTCATATTTGTGTAGATTCTCCATATGACAACATTAAATTTGATTTTTTCCTATTAATGGTCTCATGGAAATTTAATTCTTAGTCTAGCTAGAAGAACCTTGGACAGAGGAAAATTTCTTCCTCCCCAACAGTATTAGGGCCTGCCATACCCTGTGATCCTTCTGTAGGTTTCTAGGTAGTTGCTTTTACATCAATCACCAAAGAGGTTCCTGGGATTCCACACCTCTGGCTACAGCTAAAGGGATCAGGGTGGGCACCTTACCCCAGACAATCTGGGGGCTGACCAATGGTTATGAAGTGCCCTGGTCCAAGCTTCGCCCATTAGAGATGCAGGGAACCACAAAGGATTCTTCCAAGTTTTTCTCTTTTGAAATTGAAAAATGAGGTGGTTGGACTTAAGGATAGGTGAGATCATTTCTAGCTTTACATATTTCACTGCTCTGGTCTAAGAACATCAGGCGTGTTTAGAAGAAAGTTATAAAGTAAATGCTTCACTTCAAGGTGCCCCTTCCTGTCCTCAGTGGCTAAGCCAGGTCCACCACTCCGCCACTCATGACGCCCAGGAGAAGCACTTCTCTAGAGGGTAGGAAACATGGTACATACTTGTACGAGCCTCTGTAAGTCCCTCAAATGTCTTTGAGGTGCAATTTTTTTTTATCAGTAAAATGCAGACACCTATTTGGTAGATTTGAAATAGTGTACAGAATGCACAACAGGAGAAAACAAAATAAATTAGGAGGAAAAAGAAGACGAAGCCAAGAGGCACACCGATTCACAGAACTCAGCCCTGAAAGTCTCCCACATGTGCTCTGAGGGGTCACGAATTTGGCCCTAAAGCTCTCTGTGGCCAAAGCAAAGAGAGAAATAAAATGTTACCCCATTTTTCCGTGGGGGAAAAACACCTTAGGTGTTAAGGAGACGAAACAATAAGTCAACTTAGGAGTGATTTCTCACAAGAGAATGTGGTAAGATGTCTGAGCAACGTGGACAAGAGTGGCTCTCTATAACTCAGTGGTCACTTTCACGGGGCCCAGACAGCGAGTGGGGAAGTACTTTAGAAACCATCCATCTTGGGACACCTGGGAGGCTCAGGCGGTTAAGCGTCTGACTTCAGCTCAGGTTATGATCTCACGGTTTGTGGGTTCGAGCCCCGCGTCGGGCTCTGTGCTGACAGCTCAGAGCCTGGAACCTGTTTCCGATTCTGTGTCTCCCTCTCTCTCTGCCCCTCCCCTGCTCGTGCTCTTTCTTTCTCTCTCTCTCTCTCAAAGAATAAATAAATATTTAAAAAACTTTTTTAGAAACCATCCATCCACCCTGAGCAAAGGAAAAGACCCTCTCCCACCTCCAACACGTGGAGAGTCCTACCTCACGGCCGCATATAGAGCAACGTGGTTGCTGTGACCACTCACTCCCCCTGCGTCGAAAGTCACCACCTGTAGAGAGATACAGGGTGTTCACTCATGACTGTCTGAATGCTCTCTCTGACTCCATTTCAAAGTAGCCGTCCCCATTCCCTTGGGATGAAAGGGAGCGCACAGACCCCTGGAACGTTTGCAATCGTGAGGACACCTGAACTCACTTCGGAGCAGATCGGTGGTGTGTAACCACTGCTTTGGCCAGTTGTGTGGAGACTGTTTCCGTGGGTTTTACTGTTTAATCTTGTTCCAGGCCAGTGGAGCAGAGTGGAATTCAGCCATGATAGGAACCTGAGTTCAGGGTATCTCTGTCTCTTATCTTCCTGGCTGTTTATGAACACAGTTTTCTCGGCCGGCTGCTGTGTGAACTCTTGTGCATGTAGACGCTGCCTGAATCTTTCGGCTTCTTTTCCTTGTGCCATACTGAGGGCACAGAGGCTTTGAGGGGCAATGTCTACCATGCATCGGGGTTAAAATCATAGAAGTTTATTTGCTCATGGATTGCCTCTGTATCATCTTTTTTTTTTTTTTAACATTTATTCATTTTTGAGAGATGGAGAGAGACAGAGTAGAGTGGAAGAGGGGCAGAGAGAGAGAGGGAGGCACAGAATCTGAAACAGGCTCCAGGCTCTGAGGAGTCAGCACAGAGCCCGATGCGGGGCTTGAACCCACGGACTGCGAGATCATGACCTGAGCTGAAGTCGGACACTTAACCGACTGAGTCACCCAGGCGTCCCACCTGTTTTTTTTTAAGTTTATTTATTTATTTTGAGAGAGACAGAGAAGCAAGTGGGGGAGGGACACAGAGAGGGAGAGAGAGAGAATCCTAAGCAGGCTCCGTGCTGTCAGCAGAGGGCCCAAAGCAGGGCTTGAACTCACAAAACTGTGAGATCATGACCTGAGCTGAAACCAAGAGTTGGACACTCAACCGACTGAACCACCTAGATGCCCCCGTATCATCTGTTATTAATGATAAGCTTAGTCTACATTCCAACATTTCATTTCTGCACAGATGATTAAAAAAACACCCAAATAGCAGTTTGAATAATAACAATAATTTGCTTGAATAATAAGATAAATAAATAAGAAATATAAAAAAGAGAACAAGGACTCAGATAAAAGAACACGAATGGTTGGTGAGGGGTAGTGCAAAGAGGCAAGCTGTCCCCAAGAAAAGAGAGTGGCCATGCAGCACGGACTAAAGGGACAGGATAGGGCTTGAACTCACAATCCTGAGATCAAGACCTGAATGGAGATCAAGAGTCGGTTGCTTAACCGACTGAGCTACCCAGGCACCCCTGGCCTTTCTATTTTAAATCGTAAAATGTTTACTTCAGGTATGGAGAACTATGTTAAAATGAGAGCAGCTAACATTTATTGAGCATAGGTTGAGGGGTGGGGATACAGATTGAAAGAAAGTTTATTTATATTTTATTTTATTAAAAAAATTTTTATTTTTATTAAAATTTTTTTTTAACATTTATTTACTTTTGAGAGACAGAGAGAAACAGAGCATGAGCAGGGGACAGATAGAGAGAGAGGGGGACACAGAATCTGAAGCAGGCTCCGGGCTCTTAGCCGTCAGCACGGAGCCCGATGTGGGGCTCACGAACTGTGAGATCATGACCTGAGCTGAAGTTGGATACTCAACCGAGTCACCCAAGCACCCCTTTTTTCTTTTTCTTTAAAAATTTTTTTAATGTTTACTTATTTTTTTTTTTCAATGTTTATTTATTTTTGGGACAGAGAGAGACAGAGCATGAACGGGGGAGGGGCAGAGTGAGAGGGAGACACAGAATCGGAAACAGGCTCCAGGCTCCGAGCCATCAGCCCGGAGCCTGACGCGGGGCTCGAACTCACGGACCGCGAGATCGTGACCTGGCTGAAGTCGGACGCTTAACCGACTGCGCCACCCAGGTGCCCCAATGTTTACTTATTTTTGAGAGAGAACATGAGCAAAGGGGCACAGAGAGGGAGACATAATCCGAAGTAGGCTCTGTGCTGTCAGCGCAAAGACATGGGGCTGGAACCCATGAACCGTGAGATCATGACCTGAGCTGAAATCGGACCCTCAACTGACTGAGCCACCCAGGCACCCCAGACACCTGTAGCTCCTTCTAGAACTCCATCCACTTTTCCCTCCTTACTTGCAGAGATCTTTGTTTAGATGAAATCTTGCCCAGACCCCAATCAACAGGAGGTAACAGTGGGGCTGCTCTGGTTTCTCAAAGATGGCGGTTCTCAACGGGGAGCAGTGTTGCCCCAGGGACATCTGGCAACGTCTGGAGATACATTTGCTGTGATGAGTGAGGGCTGTTGCCACTGGGTAGAGAGGTGGGCTGTCAGTGAGGAGAGGCCAGGGGTGCTGCTAAGCATGTACAGTGCAGAGGACAGTCGACCATAACAAACAATGCTGTGGTCCCAAGTGTCATGGCGCCCTGAGGGAGCAGGGACTAGGTATGTTTGGTTCACTGCTATCTCGAAGTTCACAGCCAGTAGTGAACATCACATAGCAGGTGGTCAGTAAATATTTGTTGGATGAAAGGTTGAGATAGGGGTTGGGCCCAGGACCTCGCCTGCTTGTTACCCAAAGACACTACCAACCCCCCTACACTGTTTTATATAAAGGGCAGCATTATAATGCTTTTCAAGGCCCTGTCCGGGCAGCGGAGCTGGGACCAGATAGTACACGGTTTCCTTCCATCACACTGTGCTAACCACTGCAGAGCCAGCTTTTGGTTTGGACAGAGGAGAACTTTTGGTATCATCCCAGCACAGCCCAGGTGAGACTCTATCTTCCCAGGTCCAGCCAATACTTCCGGTCCAGAGGGGGCACCTGGGCCCTCTGATCCTCTCATCGTGTGACTTCTCACCTGTTCACTGCTAACTCCTCGCCCCTGGCCCTGCAGGGCCTATGGGGGTGGGAAGGTGCATTTCACTGCATCGTGGGGGCTGAGTCGTGATTATGGCCCTTCATGCCCATACTGGCGATGGTGTTAGCATGGCCTTATACTCCGCTGATGTACTAGTGCAGGCCAGGGAAATTGTTCCTGACTGCACTGTGACAGCTTGAGAGTTTCCTTATTTATTTATTTAAATTTTTAATGTTTTTATTTATTTTTGAAGGGGAGAGACAGACAGAACATGAGTGGGGTAGAGCAGAGAGAGAGGGAGACACAGAATTCGAAGCAGGCTCCTGCCTCTAAGCTGTCAGCACAGAACCCGACGCGGGGCTCGAACCCACAAACTGTGAGATCATGACCTGAGCCGAAGTCAGACGCTCAACCGACTGAGCCACCCAGGGGCCCTGAGAGTTTCCTTATTAACAGCAAGGTGTGTTAAAGAGCTGTTTTAGTGTTATTATTTTATTTTTTTAATGTTTATTTTTGAGAGAAAGAGAGAGAGAGAGAGAGCACACACATGTGCACAGAAGTGGGGGAAGGGCAGAGAGAGAGAGAGGGAGGCAGAGAGTCGAAAGAAGTTTGGACGCTCAACCAAGTGAGCCACCCACGTGCCCCTAAAGAGCTCTTTTAAACCAGTTTTCTTGTGTATGGAAATTAAATCAACTCAGGGTTGTCCTGACAATGAAGGCCCCTCACTCACTGGAATGAAGGTGAGCACCTCAGACAACAGGAAAGAGCTCCAGGCCACCAGGTGGCAGTTGACGGTGGTGGCAGTTTGAGGACGAGCCCCGTGTGGGGTCTGTTCTTGTTCTTGGGGATATAAAAGGTGTCACGGGGGCACCCGGGTGGCTCTGTTGGTTAAGCATCCGACTTCGGCTCAGGTCATGATCTCGCGGTTCGTGGGTTCGAGCCCCACGTCAGGGTCTGTGCTGACTGCTCGGAGCCTGGAGCCTGCTTCGGATTCTGTGTCTCCCTCTCTCTCTGCCCCTCCCCCGATCACGTTCTGTCTCTCTCCCTCAAAAATAAATAAACATTTAAAAAAATTTTTTTTTAAAAAAAGGTGTCATGTGTAGCCCTTGCCACCATGGACCTTCCAGCCTAGTTTCAAGACACAGTCTTGTACTTCAAAGAATAAACAGCAATTCGCAGGATACACATCAAATACTGTGGGAATCTGAAAAAGGGCTGAAGAAGTCGGGGAAGGCTTCTTGGAGGAGGAGGCTTTGAGGTGGGCCTGGATCGCAAATCGGTTTTCTAGGACCCAAACTCAGGAGACTGTTCTGAGAGCCAGAATGACACGCAGAACTATCTGTGCTCTGAGACCCCTCCCTGGGTGCTCAGAGCTGTGGCCAACTTGAACGTGGTCTGGCCCCTCAGCAAGGACCAATCCTGTCCACCAGCGTGCAGTACTTGAGGGCCAGACCAAGGAGGGCCAAGTTCAGAAAGATGGGAGTTGATCTCACAAGCGAAGTTCCTGGGGAAACCAGCAGTTGTGAGAGTGTTTGGGGACAGGTCCTGGGGAAGCCACAACTGTGGGGAAACGGGGTCCCAAGGGGGATTGCAGAGCACTTCATGGACCTCACTGTGTTACTTCAGGCTCTGAAGACCGGCTCTGTCTCTGGTTCGGGGCTGTGGAGCCCATGTTCTGCCTGCGTGGGCTGGGGTGGGATGGCCAAGAGAACCCAGGCAAGCCCAGTCAGCGGGGCTGGGCATTTGACTCCGAGGCCCATGGACCCTTCCCTCTAGCTTTCACACTCAGACCCTCCCGGAAGGTAAAGCTAGGAAGAGTGGCACTGCGAGCTGTTGGTGGCCATTTTTCCAGCCAGGAGAAAGAAGGCAGCGCACAGAGCAAGATGAAGAGTCCCATCACCTGCGTCTCGGCCTTTATGTGAATCACAGTGAGTCACTTAGGTGCCCCTTTTGGCCTCTGTGGACTAAGTTTCATTTGTGTTTTGTGTCATGAGGAAACAGGATGGTCTTCAATATAAATAAATAGATAGATAGATAGATAGATAGATAGATAGATAGATGTGACTGCCCCTCCGACAAAAGAAAGAAAATGCTACATGAAATATGCCCCCCCCCCCAAAAAAAAAAACGAAAAAAAAGAAAAATGATCTGACCAATACGTCAACGAAAATCTGTTCTTAGGAAAGGTCTAATAGGGCGCACCTGGGTGGGTCAGTCAGTTGAGCGTCCAACTCTTGGTCTCTGTTCAGGTCACAATCTCATGGTTCGTGAGTTCGAGCCCCGCCCGCATCGAGTTCTGTGTTGACAGCCCAGAGCGTGGTTGGTATTCTTGGGATTCTCTCTCTCCCTCTCTCTCTCTCTCTCTCTCTCTCTCTCTCTCTGCCCCCCCTTTGGTATCACTCTCTAAATAAATACATAAATAAATAAATAAGGAAGGTCTAATAAGTCATGGGGCGCCTGGGTGGCTCAGTTGTTTAAGTGTCTGACTTCGGCTCAGGTCATGATCTCACGGTTCGTGGGTTCGAGTCCCATGTTGGGCTCTGTGCTGACAGCTCAGAGCCAGCTTGAGCAGGCTGTCTCTCTGTGTCCCCCTGTCTGTCTGCCCCTTCTCCATTCTGGTTCTCGCTCTCTCTCTCAAAAATAAATAAACATGGAAAAAAAAGTCTAATAAATCAGTTTACTCAGTGAATTCAGCATTGATAAAAGCCTAACGTGTTTGTGTGCCAGCGGGACTCATCAAAACTTAAACTAAAAGATTAGGGCTTTAAGTGGTAGGATTTTAGGCATTAACCCGTGAGGGATTATTATTATTATTATCTTACAAGTGGACAGTAAGCCTTCTGAAAAGCCTTAACATCAAACACTGGCGACAACCAGTCCAGGCAATCCTGGTGGAGCTGAGACGGGGGCCCCCACACTTGTTCATCTCGGCAAGTAAGTGTGAATCTCCATCATTGCCCTGTCTGTGACCAAAATGTCCTCCATGTAGGGCATGTGAATTTATCCGTGTACTTTTCTGGAGTGAGAAATTGAGGTTTAAGATCCTAGTAGCTTCCCCACCTGCTGACCTTGGGCAAGCTGCTCGGCCTCTGGAAACGCAAGTTTCCTCCATGTCAAATGAGAACTATAACAACATTTATCTCTTAAAGTTAGAACGGCCCTCTAAACGTGACAATGCTTCGTGAAAGGCGAAATTCCGCACGACGTGTCACACATAGCACAGGCTCCAGGGGCCCTGGGTGTTTAGGTGGCGGGACAGAGGTTGGGGTGGGGATGGTTAAGGAGGACACAGTTTGGAAAGAAAACCTCTGCCTCTATCTGAGCCTGATAATTTGGTTCCATGGTCTCACAAAAGGTGTGTTTGTTACTCTGAAGGTTGAAAAGAGAGCCGGGTGTGGGGGGGGGGACTCTTTTTGAAGTGGTTTTGGAGAAGCTCTGGATGTGGGAGGGCAGCCATAGTCAAGGTGTGCCTGGGACCCCCCGCTTTGCATTCTAGGAGGGCATCCCCTTACCAGGTTGATGCTGTTCACTTCTATGTGCTGGAGGAGGGTGCTAGCCACATGCTCTGTGTCCCACTGCACACCTGGGTCATCTGGGAAATCCCTGGAAGGAAGGAAGGAAGGAAGGAAGGAAGAAGCACAACTTGAACATATTTTCTAATCAGGTGTGAACTTCTCCCTAAGCTCTGGTAGGAGTGTGCTAGTCCTGTGATAGGAATTGTGTGGGGGCAGGGGAGCACCCTTAAGTATCCAGATTTCGGCGAAAGAGAGATTTAGAAGCGTGACACAACGAGAAATCGGTGCACAGTTTCACATGACACACTTTTGGAGCTTTGTGCTCGCTGCTGAGGGGAGGAAACACACCAAAGAGACGATCTGGGGAGACATATGGGTTTAACAGCAAATGTGGACACAGCCGAATGATATGTAAGAATAGTAACAATAGCGCTTTGATAAAAAGTACGAAGCTATGTTACTTCATTTAACCTCATGAACACCTGCTGAGGGAGCCTTTACAGAGGAAGTTGAGAAGACTGCTTGCAAGATTGTTAAGAGTTGGAATCGAACCCACGCTTTCTGACTGCAAAGCAAAGACGTTTTAGCACTAGGGAGCCAGCAACATCTTCTCTCCAATGGGGCTGCACCACATGAGGCTGGCCTCAGGATAAAAGTCTTTGTAGATTAATCTGCACCTTATCTGTGTCTCCACTTGGCCGCGCCATAGACCTGTCTCCTCCCACATCTGTTTTTTGTGCATTGATCTATGGCATCACCTAACATGAGACCAAGGCCTCAATTTGAGGATGTTATTCATATTCTTTTCATTTACTTATTTATTGAATTTTTATTTATTTTCATATATATATATATTTAAAGTTTATTTATTTTGTGTGGGGTGGCGGTGGGGGGGGGCGCGGGGGGAAGGAGCAGAGAGAGAGGAAGAGAGAGAATCAATCGCAAGCAGGCCCTAAGCTGGTAACACAGAGCCCGACGTGGGGCTTGGTCTCACGAACCGTGAGATCATGACCTGAGCTGAAATCAAGAGTTGGACACTTAACCCACTGAGCCACCCACGTGCTTCTACTTCTTAAAGTTTAAATTAAAATCTCTACCCCCAACATGGGGCTCGAATCCATGACCCCAAGATCAAGAATGGCATGCTCCACCGACTGAGCCTGTCAGGTGCCCCTATGCATAGTCTTATAAATAGATATTCATCTCTCTTTGGCTCAGGTCCTGTGGCAACACCCACAATGGTACTGAGAGGACTCAGGCTCTCTTCCCCACCAGACAAGCTGCTATCACCTCTTTATGGACAGAGACCATTAACTGACCTTCTTCAGACTGTGGTTAAAGGAGAGTCACTGAATGTTTTTCAGCAGGAAAATGACAGGAGCCTCAGCACTTAATAATGCAGTTATTTCCACTGCTTCATCGGCTACCTCTACCCAACCCCTAGGGTGGCTTCTACAGACAGCAGCTTTATGCTTTTCTGAACACAGTCCTGCCAGCCATCCCATGAGGTTCTCATAATGCTCCTGCAGTGAGAGCTCAGCTGGTGGGAGGACGGATAGGGGAAAAGGGAGAAGGAAGGACCGGTGCAAAGTCAAAGTCTAGCCTTGCTCCCTGGCAATGGAGCGGAATGTGGTGCGTAGAACATGACCTGCAGAGCACGACTGCTGGAGAGATACAGGAATCGGGGAAAACACCTTGGAGCGAAAACAGCTACATACAAGCTCCTGGCTGGGAGGTCCACATAAACCTACAAGGCATCGTTTTGGCAAATGAGTGTGTGGATAATATTTACCTGGATGAAGAAGCAGTCTAAGAGAAAGGGCAGGAGAATGTTTGCTACAGTAATTCTGAAGTGCTGAAAGATGAATCCCTGAGTGGGAGAGCTCATCGTCTCGTTTCATTGACCTTCAGAGAAGTGGGACCTGCTATTTGAGGGCTCTGCACTTAGAATGGGCTCAGGGGCGACACCCGCACCATTCCTTCTGTGGCTCCTAAGGAAGTGGGAAGCTGATCATCCGTGGGGGGCTTTGGGATGTAAATATCCCTTCTGTAATCTGGTGCATCTGATATGGCAGCAGTGCCTTAGTGATCAGGTCCAAACTCCTCTCGGGCAGGCATTCAAGATTCCTCTTTATTTGAGAAAGCAAATAAGATAACGCATGAAAACTGTAAAGGGATATGTAAATGGCAAAGTAGTGGTTTCTACTGGAGCATTGCGTAGGCCCTTTCCAAAAAAAAAAAAAAAAAAAAAAAAAAAAAAAGAGAGAAAAAGAAAAAGGAAAAGGAAAAGGAAAAGGAAAGAAGAAGACAGAAATCTCCCATCTCTCCTGCTCAGGAAGCCCCTTACAGGCTCTTTGTTGATTGCCTACTTTAGTGGGAAGCGGTTTCAAAGTGAGTTCGGGCATCTGAACAGATGTACGAGACGATCCACTCAGGTAAAGCAAGAAATCACTACTAGAATTTCTATGTTTTTTTATCTATTTAAATTGCTCATTTGCAGCTGTCTTTTTTTTTAAGTTAATTCATTTTTTTTTTAATTTTTTTTCAACGTTTTTTATTTATTTTTGGGACAGAGAGAGACAGAGCATGAACGGGGGAGGGGCAGAGAGAGAGGGAGACACAGAATCGGAAACAGGCTCCAGGCTCCGAGCCATCAGCCCAGAGCCCGATGCGGGGCTCGAACTCACGGACCGCGAGATCGTGACCTGGCTGAAGTCGGACGCTTAACCGACTGCGCCACCCAGGCGCCCCAAAGTTCACCCATTTTAAATGTACAGTTTTGTGACTTTTTAGTCAATGCATGGAATCTGTACATTTTACTAGCGTTTTGCGTATATTAAATTCTTGATTCTCCGACCCATTATAAGTTCCCTGATGGCCAGATGTTACATGAGTCATTTCATGGTCACAGTTCAGCTAGGAAAACAGAAACTGCCAGTTGTGGGGTGCCTGGGTGGCTCAGTGGGTCAAGTGTCCAACTCTTGGCTCAGGTCATGATCTCATGGTTGTTAGTTCAAGCCCCGCATTGGACTCTGTGCTGGCTTGGGATTCTCTCTCTCTCTCTCTCTGCCCCTCCCCTGTTTGTGCTGTCTCTGTCTCTTTCAAAATAAATTTTCTCTAAAAAGTTTTTTTTAATGTTTATTTATTTTTCAGAGATAGAGACAGAGCACAAGTGGGGGGAGGGGCGGAGAGGGAGACACAGAAATGGAAGCAGCCTCCAGGCTCCGAGCTGTCAGCACAGAGCCCGATGCGGCACTCGAACCCACTAACCGTAAAATCGTGACCTGAGCTGAAGTCGGACGCTTAACCGAATGAGCCACCCAGGAGCCCCTCAAAATAAACACATTTTTTAAAAACTTAAAAAAAAAAAAAAAGGAATACAGGGAATTGCTTATCTAATTGAAAAGAAGAGCTGAGAGGCCAAATGGGGAACAATGGAACAACGCAGAGATTGGCGACAGCACTGGAGCTACGGGGTGGCCATGACAGTGGGGTGTAGAATGGCAAGAGCTGGGGTCATGGAAAACAAGGTGGAGAAAAGGGGGCAATACCCTGGTCTTCCTTCTTTCTGCCTTCCAGTCTTCCAGCTCTACTGCCCATTGGTCAAGCCTATTAAGAAGTCAGTTGGGAAGGGAGCCTGGAAAGTGCAGTCTCCATCGGTATGGAGCAAAGACATAAAGTGTTTGCCAAAGTCTTGCTTACTGCAGATGCCCAATGGATATTTATTTTGGATTGCTGGTCAATCCTGGCCCCAAACCTTCCAAAGACAGCAGCAGTCTGGCCACCTGCCTCACAGTGTGTAAAGGAGTCTACTTTTCCAGCCCTATGTTCCGGAACACAATGGTCCACTCGTTGCTTGGGTACAGAGGGCAGTGGGGAGCACTGGAGGGAGGACATGGGGGCCACTGCTGGGCAACCAGGATTCTTGGCTCAGGGAAGGGATATGTGGCATGAGTTAGCAGTCAGCTCCACCCAGGAGCTCAAGGACAGAGACTGCATGCGATTTTTAAAATTTACCTATTTTTAAAAGTTTATTTATTTATTTTGAGAGACAGAGATAACGCGAGCTCTCTGGGAAGAGAGGGAAGAGCGGGGCAGAGCGAGAAGGAGAATCCCAAGCAGGCTCTGCACTGTCAATTCAGAGTCCGATGTGAGGCTTGAACTCATGAAAAACCCCGAGATCGTGACTTGAGCCAAAATCAAGAGTTGGACATTTAACTGCTGGAGCCACCCAGGCGCCCTGAGACTGCACGTGATTAAAGCAGTCTGGTGTCATCAGGGGGTAATGTGAAGTGGGAGAGACATAGATCATAGGGCGGCGGGGGGGGTGGTGGGGTGGTGGTTCAGAACACCTAGTTCCCTGCTCATCACGGGACGCAGGCGGGAGCTGCATCAGCAATAAAGCTGGGTAATCCCGGGCTGTACCCGATGACCTCCCAAGTGCCTTTCCAGCTCTGAAATCTAGGCTTGCACACTGGAAGCAATTTCTGAGTGAGCTGAAAACACTGATCGTGGACGGTAGTTTTTAGGAAAAAGTAGAGGTCTTGGATGGCAAATAACATCGGGATGGTCAAAGCCTGGCTCCAGGGATCCTGCCCTTTCCCAGAGCTGAGCCAAGCGCCCAATATTTACTGATGACCCATTTGTATTTCAGTATTTGTCCACTGCTGTGTACCTTGTACTTAGAATGCACTGATCTGGTAACGAGCAGGCACTGGTTAAGTGTTATTTCTCCCTTATTATTTCGTAATGTTTCCCTCACCGTTTCTCAAGAGAGGGAGGGATTATTCATCATCATTAGGAATAGCTGGGATTGATTAAAAAAAATTTTTTAATGTTTATTTATTTTTTGGAAGAGAGAGCGTGGGGAGTGGCAGAGAGAAAGGGAGGCACAGAATCCAAAGCAGGCTCCAGAATCTGAGCTGTCAGCACAGAGCCTGATGTGGGGCTCGAACTCATAGACCACAAGATCATGACCTGAGCTGAAGTTGGATGTTTAACGGACTGAGCCACCCAGGTACCCCAATTTTTTTTTAATGTTTAATTTTGAGGGGGGGGGGAAGGGACAGAGAGAGAGGGAGACACAGAATCTGAAGCAGGCTCCAGGCTCTGAGCTGTCAGCACAGAGCCTGACGTGGGGCTCAAACTCATGAACTGCGAGATCATGCCCTCAGCTGAAGTCAGACGCTTAACCTACTGAGCCACCCAGGTGCCCCTGGGATTGATTTTAGACTAGTGTCAGTCAGTAGCTGCTGATCTGTGACCCTGAAGAAGAGCTGAACATATATATAGATGTTTTCTCCAACATGTCTTGTGCTACCGTGCTCAAAGTCTGTGATGGCGCTCCAATATGACCAGCATTCCCATAGAGATGAGGACATCAAAGTCAGGAAAACAGCCTTCTGCTCCCATGTTGCTGGAATCCTCCCTTCATGTGGAATGCCAGTGTCTGACCTCTGCCTCTGATAAGTTGGGATTCCTCCTGCTCTTCTCTCTACCCTCCCAAACCTAACATCATCTTCAGGGCCTTGCTTCAGTGAGGCCTCTTCCACAAAATCTTCTAGAAGGAGTTTGGGGCCAACTACAAAGTTAGAGAGCACAGCCCCCAAGACTGCCCTCATTTTTTTTTTTTTTTTAATTTTTTTTTTCAACGTTTATTTATTTTTGGGACAGAGAGAGACAGAGCATGAACGGGGGAGGGCAGAGAGAGAGGGAGACACAGAATCGGAAACAGGCTCCAGGCTCAGAGCACGACGCGGGGCTCGAACTCACGGACCGCGAGATCGTGACCTGGCTGAAGTCGGACGCTTAACCGACTGCGCCACCCAGGCGCCCCAAGACTGCCCTCATTTTTTAAAAAATTTTATTTTTAAGTAATCTCTACACCCAACATGGGGCTCAAACTTACAACCCCGAGGTCAAGAGTCACCTGCTCTTCTGACCGAGCCAGCCAGGTGCCCCGACTGCCCTCATTTCTGACCCCAATGTCAAGTTCAGGGTTTCCCCAAACCACCCTCAAGTTTGATAATTTGCTAGAAGGACTCACAGAACTCAGTGAAAGCTTTATACGTACAATTATAATTTTTTACAGGGAAAGGATATGGATTAAGTCAGCCAAAGGAAGAGATGCTTAGGGTCTGGGAGGGTTCTAAACGTGAATGATCTATTGTCCTCTCCCTGTGGAGTCAGGACCCGTCATTCTTTTTTTTTTAAATTTTTTTTTTAATGTTTTACTTATTTTTGAGACAGGGAGAGACAGAGCATGAACTGGGAGGGTCAGAGAGAGGGAGACACAGAATCTGAAACAGGCTCCAGGCTCTGAGCTGTCAGCACAGAGCCCGACACGGGGCTCGAACTCACAGACCGCGAGATCATGACCTGAGCCGAAGTCGGCACTCAACCGACTGAGCCACCCAGGTGCCCCAGGACCCGTTATTCTGCCAGCACTGATGTGTGACAACACACGTGGAGTATGGCCAACCAGGGAAGCTCACCAGAGCTTTGGTGCTCAGAGTTATTACTGGGGCTCCATTACTTAGTGTGATTGATTGATTGTCCACGTGGTTGATCTCAGCCTCCAAGTGGACTGACACTGCATGGCCCAAAGGTCCGACCCCAAAACCCTAAAGATACTGCTATCGGCTTTGATGCTGATTACTTCACAGAAGCCAAGGGCAAGGGCTAGATCCCTCTTTGGGCAAAGCCCAATTCTTTACTATAAACCTTCCTTGCATTTAGGGACTTTATTGAACTTTTCTCCCCTCTTAGCACCTCATTACATATAGTATTCCAGGGGCGCCTGGGTGGCTCAGTCGGCTAAGTGTCTGACTTTGGCTCAGGTCATGATCTCGCGGTTTGGTGCGTGAGTTCAAGCCCCACGTTGGGCTCTCTGCTGACAGTGCTGAGCCTGGAGCCTGCTTTGGATTCTGTGTCTCCCTCTTGCTCTCTGCCCCTCCTCTGCTCACACTCTGTCTCTCTCTGTCTCTGTCTTTCTCTCTCAAAAGTAAATAAACATTAAAAAAAAAAAAAGGACATAGTATTCTATTATTTTCTATTGCTTTGTGGTGGTCTCCCTACCTAAAGTCAACATATGAGGAGACACCTGGATCTCTTGCTCTTCTACTTTTCCTGTGGAACTTGATATAATCCAAGTGAAAGAACAATTTATTTAAATAAACAACAATAAATAACTGAGCTCCTACCATGTGCAAGGGACTGCATTAAGGGGATTAATCAGCACCAGCTGGTTGACGGAAGTAGCCTCGATTTGGCCGAGCCGAAAGCAGCTATCCCAGCCTTTGGGGGTTGCGACACGCAAGTAAGAGCTTTGGGAGATAGCAACTTTATGAAACAGATGGGGCGCCAAAAATACCGTACGAATCGCCTACTGGAGCAAGGCATCCCGGTGGGATCACCTCCCCTCAAGGCAGGGAAATATAAAATTTGACATTGGGAACCTTCACACAGATGCCAAGGTGACTCAGACCAACTCCCTGAGTGGTTCTTTGCCCAAAGTTCAACCCTAATCAACTCAAGGCTTGAGGCCAAGTAATAACATTGGCAGTTCCTTTCTTCTCTGACAGATTAACAATTCCGCCTTAGGTAAACATGCTGGCAAAAGGTCTTCCTTGAAGAAACAGTTGGTGCATAGCCTCTGCCCCACTTTTCTTTGTCCTGTCCCTCTTCCTGTTGGTTGGGGTTTGTAGCCATCTTGGCCCACGAAGCAATCTTGGGTGTGACAGCCACACACAACAGAGTAACAGAAAAAGAGAAGCCCTGGCCCTGAGGACTTATGGAATGGAAGCATCCCCCCACCCCCGGCCCCAGATGGCACACCTCCTTGGGTCACAGTTTCTGTGGGCTGTCATTTGCTGCATAAACAAATCCTGGATCTCGGGATTTAGATACGCCATAATATTTAAAGCCTCCACTTTATTGATTATTTAGGTTGTTTCCAATTTTTATTATTATAAGGCTATACCGAGCATCCTTAAACATAACTTTTTATGCATTTATTTATTTAAATGTTTATTTATTTATTTTTTTGAGAAAGAGAGAGAGAGAGAGACAGAGCATGAGTAGGGGAGGGGCAGAGAGAGAGGGAGACAGAATTTGAAGCAGGGTCCAGGCTCTGCGCGGTCAGCACAGAGACGGATACGGGGCTTGAACTCACAGACCATGAGATCATGACCTGAGCCAAAGTCGGACGCCCAACTGACTGTGCCACCCAGGCGCCCCTCCCCTTTTTTTTTTTAACTAGGGTCCACATCCAACGTGGGGCTTAAACTTATGACCCTGAGAATATCTGACCTGAGCCAGCTGGGTGCATCTATATATCTTTTTGTATGCATCTCTCAGTATATCCTTGGTATAAAACTATAGAAATGTAATTTTTCAGTCAAAGGTGAAGTGGAGAGAACATGTGTATATCAGTCTCTTAAGAAGTGTGCTGTGAAGGGGCGTCTGGGTGGCTCCGTCGGTTAAGCATCCGACTTTGGCTCAGGTCATGTTCTCACGGCTTGTGGGTCCGAGCCCTGCATCAGGCTCTGTGCTGACAGCTCAGGGCCTGGAGCCTGCTTCAGATTCTGTATCTCCCTCTCTCTCTGCCCCTACCCCACTTGCACTCTGTCTCTATCTCTGTCTTAAAAATAAATAAACATTAAAAAAAAAAAAGAAGAAGAACCGTGTTGTGAAGAGTAGGTGAAAAGTGTGTTCACTCACAAGAAGTATGGCATTAAGGGAGGGTTTTTTTGTTTTTTGTTTTTTTAAGTAAGCTCTAGCCCCAACATAGGGCTTGAACTCATGACCCTGAAATCAAGAGTTGTGCACTCCACTGACTGAGCCAGCCAGGCATTCCAAGGGAGTGTTTTTAAAGAGGAGAGAAGGAGATTTGTGCATTTTATAGGCAGAAAGGAAAGACTCATAACTCTTATCAAGAGCTCCATTCTTCCTAAAATCTCAGCTGCTTTTATATCTACTTTCTGATCCCTATGAGCTCCCTGAAAAGTTTGGTTCATTTACTTCCTTTCACAGTTGGAAAGAGCTGGTCAGGAGAGAACAGTGGAGTTCCGTGTGCAGTTGCACAGGTAGGTGCCTGGGAAGGTAACAGACCACCTCTATTGTCAAGTCTCCGGATTCGTCTTGTTAACCAACCTTTCTCCCTGGGAAATCACATTATGTAATTCACAACCAATATGAAAGTAGAAATCAAGCCTCAGAGAAGAGTCAATCTTTACGTTTCAAGAACTCCCGGAATCACATTCCCATCGGACGCAAACGGGAATGTGTGACGGATTTGCTTCAGCAATACACAGGTATTCTAAATAGCAGTTCCTTTGCTGCTTTTTCCTTTCTCCAGGTCCAGATCTGTCCGGGCCCACAGGGAATGGTAATAAAGTTATTGAGTTTAGAGTTTATAGGAAGTTTCTTTAATTATTAGCAAGGTCCTGGCACAAAAACAGACACTCAGATCAATGGAACACAATAGAGAACCCAGAAATGGACCCACAAACGTATGGCCAACTAATCTTTGACAAAGCAGGGAAGAATATCCAATGGAATGAAGACAGTCTCTTCGGCAAGTGATGCTGGGAAAACTGGACAGTGACGCGCAGAAGAGTGAACCTGGACCACTTTCTTACACCATACACAAAAATAAACTGAAAATGGATGAAAGACCTCAATGTAAGACAGGAAGCCATCAAAATCCTCGAGGAGAAAGCAGGCAAAAGCCTCTTTGATCTTGGCTGCAGCAACTTCTCACTCAACACGTCTCCGGAGGCAAGGGAAACAAAAGCAAAAATGAACTACTGGGACCTCATCAAAATAAAATCTTTTGCATAGCGAAGGAAACAATCAGCAAAACTAAATGGCAACCAACAGAATGGGAGAAGATATTTGCAAATGACATATCAGATAGAGAGTTAGTATTCAAAATCTATAAAGAACTTATCAAACTCAACACCCAAAAAACAAATAATCCAGTGAAGAAATGGGCAAAAGACATGAATAGATATTTCTCCAAAGAAGACATCCAGATGGCCAACCGACACATGAAAAGATGCTCCACATCACTTATCACCAGGGAAATATAAATCAAAACCACAATGAAATACCACCTCACACTTGTCAGAATGGCTAACATGAATAACTCAGGCAATTAACAGATGTTGGCGAGTATGCGGAAAAAGAGGTTCTCTCTTGCTGGTGGGAATGCAAACTGGTGCAGCCACTCTGGAAAACAGTATGGAGGTTCCTCAAAAAACTAAAAATAGAACTACCCTACCAGCTAGCAATTGCACTACTAGGTATTTACCCAAGGGATACAGGTATGCTGTTTCGAAGGGGCACATGCACCCCAGTGTTTATAGCAGCACTATCAACAATAGCCAAAGTATGGAAAGAGCCCAGATGTCCATTGATGGATGAATGGATAAAGAAGATGTGGTATATATATATATATATATATATATATATATATATATGTGATGTATATATATATATAATATATATAATATTATATATATATATACATATATATAATGGAGTATTACTCGACAATCAAAAAGAAGAGTGAAATTAGTCGAAAACAAATATCATACAACTTCACTCATAAGAGGACTTTAAGACACTTTAAGACTTTAAGGGAAGCAAAAATAATATAAAAACAGGGAGGGGGACAAAACATAAGAGACTCTTAAGTATGGAGAACAAACAGAGGGTTACTGGAGGGGTTGTGGGAGGGGGGATGGGCTAAATGGGTAAGGGACATTAAGGAATCTACTCCTGAAATCATTGTTGCACTATATGCTAACTAATTTGGATGTTAATTAAAAATAAATAAATAAAATTATTAGCAAGGTCCTTAAAATTTTTTTTGAATGTTTTATTTATTTTTTTGAGAGAGGAGAGAGAATGACAGAGCATGAGTGGGGAAGGGGCGGAGAGAGAAAGAGACACAGAATCCAAAGGAGGCTCCAGGCTCTGAGCTGTCAGCCCAGAGACCGACTTGGGGCTCAAACTCACAAACTGTGAGCTCATGATCTGAGCCGAAGTCGGACGCTCAACCAACTGAGCCACCCAGGCGCCCCTCCTTTCCGGTTAATTGCGATTTTGATGAAAGAGTCTGGAAATCTCTCAGCTGCTGGCGTGCTTGGGAGAGTTTGCTAAGATGTGAGGGTGAGCAAGTCTTTCTGGCTGACACAGGTGGATATGGTGGACTGAGAGAAAGTTCCTGGCCAGGGTTTGCCCAAGGAGAGCCGAGATGACAGGCTCTGAAGAAACGAGGGTGAGGAAAACCAGGGATGGCATCAGGCATCGTTTGAATTGCCCTTCCTTGGCGTGCCTCTCTCCCTTCTGGGACACCACAGCCACGGAGCCCTCTCAGCTCAGAAATGATAAAGCAGTCCTTCTAATTCAGAGGCTGCTCTTTCAATCTACATCTCACATCAGTCAGGTGGTGTTTCCTGATAAGAGGCCGGCGACAGGGAACTTGGAAGAAAAGGTGGAGCTTCCAAGGTCATTCACAGAGAAGTCTGAGGACTGTTTCAAACATCAGAAAGGTCTTTTAAGGATTGTTGGAAGAAAGCAGGCATTTTACAAAGCAAGAAATGTAAGCTGCCAACATATATTCTCCTGATTTTCAGAAAGAACCCAAGAAATGCGACATGAAAGCAGGACGTCCATGTGCAGATCGCTGTTCACCCTGAGGTGCTGGTCTAACCTGTTGGCGTGTGTTTCAGTTGCTACATCTCAATGAGAAGGCAGTTTGGCCAGATGTGATTATTTATGCCCTTTGACCTCATCGTTCTAGAGATTACTCTAAGGAAATAACTAAAGAAGCGGAAAAATCAAAAGCAGCTCGGGAGGAGATCACTTTCACTGCAATTACAGAGGAAAGAGTCTGCAGTTCTGTTGTTCTGCCACCAGGGGAGCAATTTCTCCAACTTCCTGAATTGTGGCTTATGAAAAAAATGCTAAAGATAACAGAGTCTTGGGGCGTGTTCAAAGTAAAAGCAGAGAAAGCGTAGATACACCCAAGGTAAGGAATGTTCATGCAAAACAGTTGAGTTATTAAACTTTAATTTTGCTTCTGACTTCTCAGCCTGGAAAGGACAAGACTCCTATGAAAGAGGAATAGACACTGTATTTAGAGGAATTGAATTTTGAAAATACAACAGTTCCGTGAGGAACTCTATATAAAGGGCTCAGAAGGCATCTGAGCCTTCAGATATGCAGCCTAGGAAGCAGAGCCTGGGCATGGACTTAACTGGGTGTGTGATCCCCGGAAGCAGGAGTGAGTGACAGAGGGGGGGAAGCAGCCATGGAGGGACAGTCAACACAAGGATGCTTTGTTGACTTGGCCTTATGTATGGACACTGGCTGTGTGATCCTGCAGGACTGAAAAGTTGTTTGAAGAACATTTTTTTTTAAATATTTATTTTTGAAGGAGAGAGAGACAGAGCATGAGCAGGGGAAGGGCACACAGAGAGGGAGACACAGAATCCAAAGCAGGCTCCAGGCTCTAAGCTGTCAAAACAGAGCCCGACGCGGGGCTCGAACCCACAAGCTGTGAGATCATGACCTGAGCTGAAGTTGGACACTTAACCGACTGAGCCACCCAGGCGCCCCTGAAAAGCATCTTAAAACTGTCTGTCCAGGAGGAAAAAGGCAGAAGTATTTGATCTCCATAGGTACTATGTCTCCAGTACTTTAGGGCTGAGCCTAGCAGGGGGTGAGGTTTGTAGGATGAGAAGGCATTTGCAGGGGGAAGGGGGAGGCGGGGGACGGGCAGGGCAGGAGGGAAGGAGCCCAGGCCTGGTAGCAGTGCAGCTGGCTCAGGGCACTGCCATCAATCAGTGGTTGTTAAAGCACCAGAAGCACCTCACGGAGATGATGGCCCTCGGTCTGGCTTAGAAGGTCCCCAAGGAGAACGAGATCAGTGTTCTGGAAGCTACCGAATGCAACAGAGAAAGCCAGCTCTTGCCAATCTTTCGGCCCGATAACTGCAAGCCTCATAACCTCTTCCCTGGGGTGTGTTTAGCAAACACAGAGTTAATACTGCTGGAAAATGGCCCGAGCTTAGCCTGGCCCTAGACCTCAGTGTTCAGTAAACAAGCCGGGCCTCTCCGCCTGTGAGGGTTCATAAAAATAATGTTTGTTTTCCTCCTGGCCGAATATCCTCAAACTCTGACCCTTCCTACACATTCTAATGACTCACCCTGGCTGGCACTCTTTAGAGCCGGGTCCAGAGAGTCATGGAAAGGCTCTGAGAATCTGTGGGCTGTCAGTCCCAGCAGTCAGAAGGCTCTGGCAAGGAAGGCGTCCCTCTCCCCTCCTCTCTCCAGGCTGGGAAAACCCGAGGGCCCAGGTCTTCCCTCCCCCAGCCCCAGCCCTGCAGGCAGAGGCCGGCTACACAGAGCCCCTGCAGCTGGAACTCTACCAGGGTTGGGTAATAGCTTATCTCTCTGAAAGCCGAGCCTCACTTTTGCACACTGCACTCTGAACTTGAACACAGACGGAGGTGCCTCACACACCCTTATTTGGTCTTGTGGCTTGGTAGGGCCGGAGCTGGAAGGTTCAGCCCGCCCCTCCCCCTCCACCGCCGGCACTTTTCTAAACTCGATTACTTCCTTTGTCATGCAAAGCAAGCAAAGGTCATTCAAGTTCAGTGCTAACTCTGAGGCCGCCGAGGCCACCGAGGCCGCCGGAGAGTCTGGAAGATTACCTGGGGCCTGTGCAGTCCCAGGAAGCCTCAGACTGCAACTACTGCCCCTAATGGGCCACTCTGGGAGGTCTCTGTCCTGAGGCCAATCTGGAGCGTGGCTCCTTGAAGAAGGCAGGGGAGACCTCAAGAGTGCAAAGGAATTGCATCTAAGCTGAAGGAAGTTTGGAGGGGTGACAGTCTAAAGCTGGGCCAGGCAGTTTCTGGGATATCTTGAGGTCACCAATGACTCGCCTAAGATAAACTGAGAGGAAAAGAAACACAGGGAGAAAATGAGTAGAAGGAGAAAGGAAAAGTCTGAGAAAAAGAAAGAAGATGGGGAAAAAAATCAGTCCGTTTTTATTACGCATCTGCTGAAAAGGGCCCCCATCCTCAAGCGGTTGGAGCCCAAAGACCAAAAAAGACCTTTGTCCACAAAGGGCTTAAAGCCCCAATCCAAACCATACAAGGGCGTGGGTTCTCCTTTCTCGTAAGGACACAAAAGAGATTCCCAGATCACCACTGTTAGGTATTGTACTGAAGGCACTTATACTATCCCTGGGCTCACCTCACTCAGAAAGATGCATTTCATATCACCGCAACAAATAAAGTAGGCAAAACTTGCAGAGTTCTTGTGAGAAATCTCTGTCCAGAAATTGCCAATTTGTCATCTCACGTGGCTACCGAAAACCAGAGAAAAACCTGCTTACTGAACTCTCTTCAAAGAGGTCTCAGAGTTCTGGTTGTCCTTCCAGCCCCAAAATGGGTGGTTTAAGAGTCAGATGCCAGTATCCAAATCCCTCCTTCCCTCTTCCGCGACCCTTGACAGAGAGAGTGGTGGTGGTAATGGGTTTGCCAGTATTCTTGGATTTATGAAGTCAGAGTACTTTCCTAAGCAGGAGGCTTTGTGGTATTATTTTGAATGGAGAAGAAAGAGGAAGTTCCTCTTGGGCTGGTCTATAAATCTTCTGGTGCCTGAAATTTCTGCCTCACTGCTGTTTTTCGTTTTTTAACTTTATTATTATTATTTTTTAGATAGGCTCATGCCCAGTGCGGAGCCCAACATGGGGCTTGAACTCATGACCCTGAGATCAAGACCTGAGCTGAGATCAGATGCTTAACTGACTGAGCCACCCAGGCTCCCTCTTTGCTGTTTAAAAAAAAAAAAATCAAAATTAGAGTTTCCTCAGAGAGGGGGTTCATCTATGATTTTGGCAAGCCCCTCAAACACTGTCATATGCCAGGAAACTAGACAAGACAGAAAGCCAGAGGGCAGGGCCTTGAATCCCTCTGGGCCACCCAGGGCCTTGCTCCCAATAAGCACCCACTAGAATCCCAAAGAGGGCAACTGGGGACCTCTGGGAATGCTTTTAAGGCAGAAATGGTCCATTATTATTTAGGTTACACTGAGCCTCCAGGCACGGTATGAGATGATGGAAACGGGCAGAAGGATCAGATAGGCATTCAAATAATGAAATCAGAGACAAAAAAAGCACCATAAGAAGTCAAACAAATTGCTGTGGGGATTCAGTGAAGGAAAATAAAAGGTTCTATGGTAAGAATCAAAAACAGTTTCATGAAGGAAGAGGCATCTATGCTGGATTAAAGAGCCAAATCCCAGATGGAGGCACACGCGGTAAGCTGAGGTGTGCATGGGGCTAACGGGGGAGTGTGATTGGAGAATGGGAAGTTCAGTTTAGCCAAGGCATATGGTGCCTGTCACCATATGGAAGACTGGCGTATAGAAGAGTGGTTATGGAGAAGTTCCAGTAGGGGAGTGGCCAGATCAGGTACGCTTTAGGAAATAAACCTGGAAACGGTCTGAGGAATAAATTGGGGGGAGCAGAGGCTGGCTAGGTGACTACAATTTTAGTACAGTCCAAAGGAAGTGATCACGGGAATGAAGACAAGCAAAGCGGGGCGCCCAGGGTGGCTCGGTCGGTTAAGTGTCTGACTCTTTGTTTCGGCTCAGGTCATGATCTCACAGTGTGTGAGTTCAAGCCCCACATCAGGCTCTGCACTGTCAGTGTGGAGCCTGCTTGGGATTTTCTCTCTCCCCTCCCCCCACCCCACTCTCTGCTCCCCCCTCTGCTCCCGCTTGTGCTCTCTCTCTCCCTAAATAAGTAAATAAATAAATAAGCAAACCAAATAAATAAAATAAAGAAGACTTTGCCAGGTTTAGCAGCTAGTTAGATGCTACGAACAAGGAAGAAAATCACATCACAGACAACTCCAGTTTCAAACACCAGGGACCCCAGTTTTGGAAATACTGCATTAAAGTCAAATGCTATCTTTCCATTTAGTGAGCACTTGGTATAACAATCCAAAGTGCTAGAATGGGCTTTTTAAAAAAAAAAAATTTTTTTAATGTTCATTGTTTTTGAGAGAAAGACAGACAGAGACCAAGCAGGCAAAGGGCAGAGAGAGAGAGGGAGACACAGAATCTGGAACAGGCTCCAGGCTCTGAGCTGTCAGACAGAGCCCGACACGGGGCTCAAACTCACAGACGGTGAGATCATGACCTGAGCCAGAGTTGGCCGCCCAACTGACTGAGCCACCCAGGCGCCCCCAGAATGGGCTTTGAAATTGATGGTACCCGGCTGCAAAGAAGTCATCCAACTGGTGCTTCCTGTTTTTGGTTTGAGATCATCAACATTAAAACAACACATTAAAAAAGAAATTCTCATGAAGAATTTGTGGCTGTGGGGAAACCATCCTGGGGTTGCCTCAAAGGTGCAGGAGCCTTTGCTTGAAAAACTCTTGAGCAGGGACAGGGTGGAAAGGACAGGGCTGAACACCATGAAGCCGGTGTGGTAAATTGGAGTTGGGAGAGACAGCCAGTGGGATCGGAGCTGCTGAGAACTCAAGGAAGATGAGTCTTTTTTTTTTTTTTTTTAATTTTTTTTTTCAACGTTTATTCATTTTTGGGACAGAGAGAGACAGAGCATGAACGGGGGAGGGGCAGAGAGAGAGGGAGACACAGAATCGGAAACAGGCTCCAGGCTCCGAGCCGTCAGCCCAGAGCCCGACGCGGGGCTCGAACTCACGGACCACGAGATCGTGACCTGGCTGAAGTCGGACGCTTAACCGACTGCGCCACCCAGGCGCCCCTCAAGGAAGATGAGTCTTAAGAAAAGGCCATTGGAGGGGCGCCTGGGTGGCTCAGTCAGTAAGCTTCAGACTCTTGATTTTGGCTCAGGTCACAATCTCATGGTTCGTGAGTTCCAGCCCCACACTGGGCTCTGTGCTGATAGTGCAAAGCCTGCTTGGGATTCTCTCTCTCCCATGCTCTCTGCCCCTCTCCCGCTTGCACTCTCTCTCAAAATAAATAAATAAACTTTAAGAAAAGAAAAGAAAAGAAAAGACCGTTGGATTTTACCCCTTAAGAAATCATTACTGGTCTCTGAAAGCAGTGCTACTGAAGGGAGGTGGCCATGTGTTAAACTACGAGGACAGAGGGTAGAAGGTGGTGAGAAAGCAGCACCAGAAAGTGTTTGAATGAAGTTTGAGAGAGACAAGACAGTGAACAAGAGAAAAGAAGCCTACAGGAATGGCCGTCTGGGGAAAGGTGTTTTATCACCTTGAGAACACTTGAAGAGTGAGGCAAAGAAACCACCCAGAGTTGGAAGAGAGTAAAGCTACCCAACAGGGGCAAGATGACCAAGAAGGGACAAAAGGAGGTGTGGGTAAGAGAACAGGGCAGTTTGTGGCTGCAGAAGAGCGATATATCAAACAGGGAGCACAAGTTACTGGTTTTAACTGGGTTAACTGTTCCCCCCTGCCTCAGCAGGTTGCCTCAGCAGGTGAGGATTAAATGAGATAATATTTGAACAACACTTAGAACAGAGTTTGGTAAGCAGGAAGTGTCCAATAAGTGTTTGTGATTAAGCTGATTCTCCTCCTTCTTCTTCTTTTTAAAGTTTATTTATTTACTTGATTTTTTTAAGTACTCTTGACACCCCATGTAGGGCTTGAACCCACAACCCTGAGAGCAAGTCGCACGCTCTTTTATTGACCCAGCCTGGCGCCTCTGAGCTGGTTCTCGATTGGAAGATAATTAGTGCTGAATGAAATGAGGAATGGGGTAGGAGAGGTCACAAAGAAGTGGTCGGTCAAGAGTAGACGGTTCTATGTGAAAGCGTCTGCCTTCGGCTCAGGTTATGATCTCACTCTTTGCGAGTTCGAGCTCCGCGTCGGGCTCTCAAAGCCTCTGTCTCTCTCTCTCTCTCTGCCCCTCCCCTGCTTGTGTGTGCTCGCACTCTCTGTCTCTCAAAAATAAATAAACGCTTAAAAAAAAAAAAGAAGAAGGCATACTCTGGGTCAGGCTAAATGAGGGCAAAGTCTCGACAGAAGTCCAGATGGGAGGTGATGAGGGCCTGAACTGAGACGGTGGCAATGAAAAGATGGAGGGAAATAGGAGACGAGAGGCAGAGCTGGGGCTACATGACTAGAGGGTGGGGGAGGAAGGCTAAGAGGACCTGCCACAGACCCTTCTTTTGGGGGTCATAGTTCATAACCATGTACCAAGCACCACCAGCATGCTCCAGACTAGGCTAGGTGCTGGTAACTGAGCACAGGGCTTGACGGTGTATAAAAGCAGCTTTCCCCAGCAAGGTCCTGGTGCCACCCAAGCTCACGATGAGGCACATGAAGGATGTTTTCCCCTCCGTGTGAAGAATTCTAGTTGCTTTGAGGAGCACAGTACGCAGCCCACGGCGACCGAGGAACCGCTGAGGGTCCCCGAAGCAAGAACAACTCCGCAGCTGTGACCGGCCTGCAGGGGAGTCCTGAGGCACCCCTGACAGACCAGGAGGCGTCCTGGGAGACAAGGCTTGAAGCTTCATCGGTGGATTCCGATGGAACCGCAGTGGATTCCTAGGCTAATTCACCAGTATGAATGATAGTCACTGACTTTGTAACGGTTTTCTAAGAGCTTCTGTATAGTCGATGATTTATAATTTTTGCAAAACCTCATTATTCTATTGCTTAATATAGATTACTATTTCTTCTAAGAGCGGTAAGTCTTGAGTGAAAGGTTTTGCTTCTCATCCAGATTTTCCGAAGTGGGCGTTTTTCACTATCCTTCGTGGGTCACCCATAACAGGGCTGAGTCCTCTGACCGGCGTGGACAACTTGCTCAGCTTCCCGCTCAGCGTAAACGTCAGGGTATCTGCAGAAGCTGCGACTTGTATTGACCCTTTCACCAACCAAATGAGCCCTCTGGAGTCCCTAAGATTGCTCGTAGTAAGAGTAAGTATATCTTCCTCCCAAATGGTATTGTTGATCCATGAACCAGAGAATGGAGGAGTTAGAAGGGACTTGAGCAGCCTTCTGAGTAGTCCTGTGAGCCTTAGAGAGCCAGTCTAGGGCCCTTTTGGAAACCAACACTGACTTAGTATGTTTGGGAGGTAAAATGGTTCTGTTTTCAAGCCGTCTAGGGGAGGGTATTTAGCCTACACAGAAATAGGTATCTTCTGTAACAGTATCAACTGTTTGGTGAAACAAAACCTGGACCAATCACTTTCTCTCTCTGATTCAGCATTCTGTTGTGCCATTTCCTTCCTAAACTCGGGTTTTTCTAAGGTTGTAAAGAGCAACAATATGGATTCTTTCTCTTTTCCTAAAAAAAAATTTAATACATTGATTTATCTTTGAGAGAGAGAGAGAGAGAGAGAGAGAGAGAGCGCACAAGCAGGGGAGGGGCAAAGAGAGAGAGGGAGACACAGAATCTGAAGCAGGCTCCAGGCTCTGAGCTGTCAGCACACAGCCCGATGTGGGGCTCGAACTCACGAGCTGTGACATCATGACCTGAGCCAAAGTCAGACGCTTAACTGAGCCACCCAGGCTCCCCTCTTTTCGTTTTTAGTAATTATTTTATTTGTGAGAGAGAGAGACAGAGAGACAGAGAGAGAGACAGAGAGCGAGTGGGGGGAGGAGCAGAGTGAAAGGGAGACAGAGAATCAAGGCAGGCTCCAGACTCCAAGCTGTCAGCACAGAGCCCAACGCGGAGCTCGAACCCATGAACCGTGAGATCATGGATGCTTAACTGACTGAGCCACCCAGGCTCCCCTTTTCTATCTCTTTGCTACGCTGAGACCCTGGTGCTTGCGGGCTCAGAGGCATCTAAGCCAATGGACCCTCTGCCGCTCCCCTCACGCTCGGAACAAGTGAGGCCTTTCAGGGGACTGTGGGCAGGCAACGGCTGAGGGGGAGTTTGAGACCTGTGACATTTCCCAGGAAGACCCTATTGGCTGGTGGTCACATGGCTTCTGAAGGGCAAATTCTCCTAGAAAAGCACTGGTGTCCAGAACAGGGCAGTCTGCCACTGGTCAACCCCATCTTAGTGAGGCTCCCATGGACACTCGTTCCTTCCTCCTTCCTGTCTCTGATCACTGCCAGCATTTCTGAGAATGAGGGTCTAAAGGTTTTCATTGCTCTAGTTCACCTGTGGTTTGCTCAGTCCTTGTCACTCAGAAGATGTAACCACTACCACTAGTGTGCCCGAACACCAGCTCTTCTGCCTGAGACAAAGGCTTTCTCTCCCTCTTGCCATTGAAAATTCTATCACAGATCTCCTTTTTCTTCTCGCTTCTCGTTTGGCCAGTCTTACAGAAATTTGCCAATATCAGCATCCAAATCCTTCTAAAGTTGGTATTTCTTAGACACCGGAAAAGCACTCAACTTTAAATATTTCAGTAGAAGATATACACAGCTACCAGGCTGAGGATTTTTAAGGAAAGCATGCAAGAAAGAATCCAAATCACTTCAAGATTATTCCCATTTGGGTTGGTTCTATTTGGTGTGGTAACTTGAAAGTATATATAAGGACACACTTGCTGTGCTGTCCCGGGGATAATCTTAGTTATTATGAAATGTTCTATTTGGGTTTGTAGATAGCAATATACACATTCTCAGGGATAGGATGGCATTCATTTATTAATAACCGCTGGTACCCAGTCTCTGAAACATAAAAGCAGTTGATATGCTTTCAGAGCAATTAAAAAAATACTTAGACCTTTCCTGAGCAAGGTGGAACATTCCTAGAATTAGCAACTAAAGCATGTCAAAATGTAGCTTGGAAAGGGAGTTCAAAATAAAGCATGGTTCTGCAGTAATGTTTTCCAGCTGAGGGCCACAAATCTCTGAGAGTTTGTGGCTCAGTTCTCAGAGGTCCATGAGTTCTTACAAAAGTGTATTTTTACTTAGATGACAATCTAAATAGTTTTTGTGATTATTTTATCGACGACAAAGCAGATGTGTTCATGTGATTTTAGCACATGTACTTACACGTGTGAGAATTCTCAAAGCTTTTTTTCTTTTAAAAAGAAACTGGGGCACCTGGGTGGCTCAGTCGGTTAAGCGTCCGACTTCGGCTCAGGTCATGATCTCACGGTCCGTGAGTTCAAGCCCCGCGTTGGGCTCTGTGCTGACAGCTCAGAACCTGGAGCCTGTTTCAGATTCTGTGTCTCCCTCTCTCTCTCTGACCCTCCCCCGTTCATGCTCTGTCTCTCTCTGTCTCAAAAATAAATAAACGTTAAAAAAAATTAAAAAAAAAAAAAAGAAAGAAAGAAACCTAGTACTGTATGTAAGCTAAACACAGGCAGAAAATTGGGAGGAAAAAAAGACCCATATATCACTCAAGGGTTAACAAACTCTGCTCCAAAGTATTGGGGGTTGAAAACCAGTCCGTATTCGCTAGGCAATTGTGGCTAATCTATCTGTACCAACCGTGTCCCTCCCCAGCCTTATAGAACCCTTAGTCCTTCTTATGTGTGGCATTAATATGGACTCAGGTAACCACTCAGTAGGACCAATTCCAGGAGCAAGTAGGAATAGAATTACAGATGTCAAGACATATTTTGGACTCGGTATCCAAGATGAGTTTTTTTTTTTCTTTAATGCTAAATATCACGTTTGCTTTTACCAATTTTTATTTATTTTTTAAAATGTTTATTTTTGAGAGAGAGACAGAGAGAGAGAGAATGAGCAGGGTAGGGGCAGAGAGAGAGGGGGTCAGAGGATCTGAAGTGGGGTCTGCGTTGACAGTAGAGAGCCCCATGCCGGGCTCAAACTCAGTAACAGATCATAACCAGAGCCCAAACCAAGAGTCGAATGCTTAACCAACTGAGCCACCCAGGAGCCCCTTCAAGGTGAATCTTAAGCATCTGTGTGCACATCAAACTCCAGGCTTTCCCTCAAGGACTCTTGTGGTTTTCCAGGTCCATGTGCTGGGCTCTGCCTTGATTTGCTTGAATGTTCCTCTACCGAGAGTGGAGCCAGCCCTCTTGGCCAGGACTCCATGAGGGTTTGGGTGAGAGCAGATTTTAAGGCTTAGCAACTTGCCTCAGCTTCCTGTCCCAAACAAGAAGGTCGACTCAGAAGCACCCCTGACTTTGACCATCCCTGTTAGCTAGAAACTTTTGCTGCAGTGTCTTACCCACTAGATTGGGCCTCCTTAGAAATATACTTAGTCTGTTTCAAGCCTGAATTCACATCATCCTCCAGCTACTATAACCCGATGACCGAACTGTTGGCCTGTGTTGTTGAAGTCTGCACCTCTGGTAGACACATCTGTCTGATATGACAATCTGGAAGGGAGAAAGGTGGAGTGGGGACTGCATTTAGGCATAAAGGAAATAAGTTAATAAAACGTACAGAGGGGTGCCTGGGTGGCTCAGTCGGTTCAGCGCCTGACTTCGGCTCAGGTCATGATCTCTCAGTTTGCAAGTTCGAGCCATGAGTTGGGCTCTGTGCTATCAGCCCAGAGTCTGCTTCGGATCCTCTGTACCCTTCTCTCTGCCCCTCCCCTGCCTGTGCTCTCTCTCTCTCTCTCTCTCTCTAAATTAAAATAAACATTAAAAAAATTAAAAAAAAAAGAATTGGCATGTGAGATATGTCAGAATTTAGCTTGTAAACAGGCGTTCCGTCGGCCAGCTGTGCGGCAGCCAGGTTTTCCAGCTGAGGCCTGCGAGAGGATTCTAGCCCCTCCTTCTTTCCCGGGCTCACTGGTTGTTCTGACCCGTTCTTACACCACGTTCCAACCTCCTCTCTTTTGGCCTCACTCCTGATTTCCTATTTCTGGCCTTGTCCTTACTTTCAGACTTGACACCTGACACTTTTTCTGGCAAGAACCCTGGTCCCCAACTCACCTACAAGCCCTGGTCATGGCTCTGACACGCCCGTCCCCCACGCGTTTCCAAGGGCTCAGTTTTGTGGGAGGGCAAAGGGCGAATTTAGACCTTCAAAAAATATTCCTTTTCCCCCTACTTTAGGCAGAGTGACATTTTGGGGGTCCAGTCTAATGGGGATGGTGGAAAGATGAGTCATCTAGCGGAGGCGATTTATACGCCCAGTCCCCTAAGTCCACACATCTGGGAGCCCCTCTGGCCTCCTCTCTCCCTTATTCTTTGAAGAATTGGTCTCCAAGCCCTAGCAATGCCACTACCTCTGCAACAGCACTAGAAACCATCTCTGTCTGTCTCCTCTGCAGCTGCTTTCTTTTCTTCTTCTTTTTTAAATTTTTTTAATGTTTGTCTATATTTGAGAGAGAGAGAGAGAGAGAGAGAGAGAGCGGTAAGGGGCAGAGAGAGAGACACACAGAATCCGAAGCAGGCTTCAGACTCTGAGCTGTCAGCCAGAGCCCGACGTGGGGCTGGAACCCACAAACTGTGAGATCACGCATGACCTGAGCCGAAATCGGACGCTTAACTGACTGAGCCACCCGGGTGCCCCTGAAATTCCTTAATCTTCACCCGATATGCAGTCTCTGGGATGTGCATCGCCTCGCTCCCTCACTTCACTTTCCATCACACCCCTAGGCACGCTGTACTCCAGGTACCCAGAAGAGCACTGTGCATGGGGTACGTGTGGTTCATTCCCTCTTTCCTTCAAGGCTCGGATCACAGGCAAGCAGTCTGTGGCATCTTTCCTGGCTTCTGCTCTGGAGTCCACAGCACCCTTTGTGTGCTGGCCTCCTGTCACCAGTAAGTTTGTTGGCCTTTTCTACTAGGCTGTAAGCTGCCTGATGACAAGGCCTTGACTGTTTCTTTTGTATTCCCAAGACCTATGCTCAGAAAATGATTGTTAAATGGAAACTAATTAAATAAATACATTTCAAAGATTAATAAACAATCAAACCAAAACCTGGGTGCCTCTCAGGAGCTCTCAAACCCCATCCCCTCCTGGGGCATCTGGGTGGCTTAGTCAGTTAAGCCTCCGACTGTTGGTTTTGGCTCAGGTCATGATCTCACGGTTCGTGAGTTCGAGCCCTGCATTGGGCTCTACACTGATGGCACACAGCCTGCTTGGGATTCTGTCTCTCTCTGTCTCTCTCTCTCTCCTCTACCCTCCCCTGCTCATGCTTATGCTCTCTCTCAAAATAAATAAATAAACTTAATTAAAAAACCAAAACCAAAACCAAAACACCCCATTCCCTCCAGGGGCACTGGTGTTTTGTAAATAACCTTGCTGGCAAGTGCAGAATGTATACCAAACATGGAGAACATAGGCTTAGGGAGAGTGTGGAAAGTATGAAGGCTCTGGCATTTAGGGACCAGGCAGATGAAACAGAGCGGCTGGAGGTGACGGACACACAGTGGCCAAGCAAGGAGGTGAGAGAACAGGTAGGGCCCGGTGCTGTTACAGATGCCAGGAGTAGTTCCCAGGGGTGGGGGGTCTGGTCACCGTTCACCAGAGCTGCTAGGAGATCCAGGAAGATTGGGACTGAAAAGTATCCCACTGCTTTCCCGGCTGGGCAGTTAGCAGGGACCCAGACCAAGAGGAGTTTACGAGCGAGGAAGGAGGATGGCAAAACATATTTGCCTGCACTGGGAAACGAGTAAGAGAGAAGGATGCATAGATGGTGAGCATAGAGAAGACTTGATTACGAAGGAAAAGAGAGAGAAGTGGGGCAGTAGTAATGGGATGAGGGAGAGTTATGTGGAGGGTTTTTGGTTGGTTTGTTTGAATGATGAGAGAATCCTGACCCAAGACCGTGAAATTAGAACACGTAAGAGGCAAATGAAAATGCCCACTCGAGCATGCCGTGGGTATAACAACTCATGTGGCATAGGTCAGCGTTATTGGTGAAGGTGTCAGTAATGAGGTCATAAGGGGCGCCTGGGTGGCTCTTGCTCTCAGCTCAGGTCATGATCTCACAGTCTGTGATTTGGAGCCCCACATCAGGCTCTGTGCTGGTAGTGCTAAGCCTGCTTGGGATTCTCTCTCTCTCTCCCTTTCTCTCTCTGCCCCTCCCCACTCGTGCACGTGCTTGCGTGCGCTCTCTCAAAATAAATAAATAAACTTAAAAAAAATTATGAGGCTGTAAGTAGCAGATGTCCAGGTGTCGCCCAGGCAGCCACATTTAGGAAACGAATTGTCAGCAACTGTCCTCTCTGAATTCTGGGAATTTATCTCACAGGTAAGGCAATGAAGCAAGCGGCAATTTGACATTCACAATTTGTTTCAGGCTAAGCACTAAATACAGGAGGAGACAAGCAGGCTCATGGTGGGGAAGTGGTGAAATCACCTTCACAAATGGGAGGAAAGAGAATGGCATTAGGTTGTCGATCCCGGATGCCAGCTGAACCCTGAATTTCAGACAAACAATGAATAATTTTGAAATGTAATTATGTCCCATGCGGAGCCTGGAGCCAGCTTCGGGTTCTGTGTCTCCCTCTCTCTCTGCCCCTCCCCTGCTCACACTCTGTCTGTGTCTCTCTCTCTCAAAAGTAAATAAACATTAAAAAAAATTTTTTTAACGTAATTATGTCCTATGTGATATTGGGGATATACCTACATTAAACCATTACAGTTTAGGGGTGCCCGGGTGGCTCAGTCAGTTAAGTGTCTGACTCTTGATTTTTGCTCAGGTCATGATCTCAGGGTTTGTGAGATCGAGCCCCGCCTCCGGTTCTATGCTAAAAACGTGGAGGCTGCTTGGGATTCTCTCTCTCTCCCCCTCTGCCCTCTTCCCTGCTGTCTCAAAAAATAAATAAATAAACTTTTAAAAAATGTTTAAAACATTATAGTTTGCAATTCAAATTTAACTGGGCCTCTTGTACTATGTCTGGCACCCTGTTTAGGGTATATACCTTTTTGCAGGGCAATTATTCTGTTCACCGAATCACAAAATGTTGGTTGTGAAAAAAGACCTTAGAGATAATGTAATTCAACATCCGTATTTTATTAAGAGAAGAGGAAGGATCAGAGCACAGATACGCCTGCCCACTGTCACCTTGCTGGTCAGGAGGTGTAACAGGGGACCACATCATACAGTCAGTCCCCTGGGGCTGTCACAGAAAAGAAATTCCCAATTCTATTTCTGAGTCTCCGGTAGACATCATGAAATTCTCTAAGGTGCCTTGTAATCCAATTAATTTTAATGCCCTTTATTTAAACAGAGGAATATGACATATATTCTATGACTTTTGGAAACGGGTGTGTTGTTACACTGGGCAATCATGCATAACATATCCCGGTTCCAAAAAGGTTGAGAAATGATAGTCTACGCCGGATATGAGTCCAAGGGAGAGGTTATGTCTACTTAAGTCTTCAAGGATAGTCGCTGGCATGGTTGTTTAGGTAGGTGATATAATCATCTAATGCAGAAAACGCCACATAAATTCATCTCAGGTTCTAGCTAATAATTTGAAACCTAGTGTGGGATCACAGAGGATCTGCCAGGAAACAACCTGCGAAATAAGAACACGGGCGGGAGCAGGATAGGAATTAAATATACCGCGTGGGGAAGATGGGGACTGATGGCAGGGCTGGTGTCTGATTAGAATCTTTGTTCCTCACGTACCTCTATTATTTTATTTTTTGTGTATGTTTTTATGGAGGTATAGTTGACATACGTGGTTATAATCTTAAGAGTATAGATTAGTGCTGAGGACACCTCCGTTAGGACATGGATTCAGCTCTTTAACTCTGTAAAGGCTGATGAATGAAATGCAGGATTAGGAAGATAATCTTGGTCGAAGCCTTGAGAGATGCAGTGACTCATTCTTTGAAACAACTCCTGGTCTAACCAGATAGCTCAGGGGCCTAGATGAGCAAACGAAGTGCTTTGGCCCTCCTCAGAACACCCACTCCCCAGCACTCCTACCTGATCACAATTCCCTGGATCCCATCTCCTGGCTCATCCCCTCCTATCCCTTCCTGACTCCTTGGAGCACTGGGAGCGTGGATTCCTCCATGGCCCTGGCATCTGAACAGAACCCTGCCCTGACTTCTGCTCCTAAGGAGTGCCATTCCAGCCCCGCCTGGAGGCTGAGCGGTTAAAAATGCCCACGTTGTCACCTAACGCTCCACTACACATGCTCCTTCAGGCGGGGCTTGACACGAGTGGAGAGAGACATTTTGATTCTTCTTCAGCCCAGCCAGGACCAATGAAAAGATGTGCCTCTGTGCCTTATCTTATAGATGCAAGCTTTTCCTCTGAAAAATAGTGATTTCCAAAGTGAAGGAAGACATTGGATTGGAGGGTGAGAAGGAGGGAGGGATGGCAGAGAATGAGTAAATTTGAAGCAGTGCTTTGTGAAGACACAGGAACTTCGTTCTCTGTGAGGCAGATGGAAGCTGAGATGCGGTGAGGGCCTCATCCCAGGAGCCACACCCAAGTACCAAGAACGAAGAACTTAGTTCCTTCCGTGTCTTGTAAGAAGTAATTGAGGTCAGAGCTAAGGCTGTGTTATCTTGTACACTATGGGGCACATAGTTTGGGCTATACACACAGAGGTGTCCCCCAGGAATGCCAAGGACTAGAGATTCCAGTAATTGCTTCCTTACTTTCATCATCCTCTCCGCCCTTCCATTCTTTTTTTTGTTTTGAGTTTTTATTTATTTATTTGAGAGAGAGAGAGAGAGAGAGAGAGAGAGAGAGAGAGAGATCGGGGGAGGGGCAGAGAGAGAGGGAGAGAGAAAGAATTGCACTGTCAGTGCAAAGCCTGATTCTGGGCTCGAACCCACGAACCGTCAGATCGTGACCTGAGCTGAAGTCGGACGGTTAAACGACTGAGCCACCCTGGTGCCCCTCTGCCCTTCCGTTCTTACCAGAAAGCTTGCTCCTGGGCCCGCACCCTAAGCAAAAAGACCAAATAATTCCACTCCCCGGACTACTTCACCCAAATTTGTTTTGTCTAGTTCTCTCTTGTAGGAATTTGGAGTCACAGCTCAGAGAGGGGCCCAGAGGTTGTCAGACATTACTGCGCCTTAGGATCGATCACCTGGGGAGTTTGTAAAAAAATAAAAACAGAGTCCTGGGGTGCCTGGGTGGCTCAGTCGGTTGAGCGTCAGACTTCAGCTCAGGTGATGATCTCACAGTCCGTGGGTTCGAGCCCTGCGTCAGGCTCTGTGCTGACAGCTCAGAGCCTGGAGCCTGCTTTGGATTCTGTGTCTCCCTCTCTCTCTGCCCGTCCCCTGCTCATGCTCTGTCTCTCTCTGTCTCAAAAATAAATTAAACAAAAATTAAAAAAAAAAAAAAAAGAGTCCTGATCCCCCACCACATGAGATCTAAGAAGATTACAGGGAGTCTAGATACCTGTGTTTTAACAAATGCCCCAGGGGTGCCTGGGTGTCTCAGTCAGTGTCTAACTTCAGCTCAGGTCATGATCTCACAGTCCGTGAGTTGGAGGCCCGTGTTGGGCTCTGTGCTGACAGCTTGGAGCCTGGAGCCAGCTTGGAATTCTGTGTTTCCCTCTCTCTCCGCCCCTCCCCCACTCACGCGCTGTCTCTCAAAAATAAATAAATGTTTAAAAAACAAAAAACAAAGAACAAATGTCCCAGATGATTCTGCTGCACCAGAACTTCAGATCCCTCCCAATATTTTACAAAATACCGCCCTAGTTAGTCTGTTTGGATGGAACATGGCCACACACATAGGCTAAAGCAGAAAGGAGAGATCACCTGGGCAAGTGAACTAACCTCTCAGTTTTCTCATCTATAAAATGGGTAATAACAGTATCTACTCATAGGAGTGAGAATTAAACAGGTTAATGAGTTTAAAGCATAGAATAGTGTCGGACACAGGGTGGGGATATGCCAGCTATTATCATCATCAAGCTGCTGATGATGTTTCACTTCTGCCGCTTTTCCATGAGCCTACCTTTTACTCACTCATGACTCGGCTCAGGTCATACAGAACAGGCATCGTCTCTTTTGAGTTCTTTAAAAAAAAAAAATTGTTTTTTTTTAAGATTTATTTTTGAGAGAAAGACAGAAACAGAGTATGAGTGGGGAAGAGGCAGAGCGAAAGGGAGAGACAGAATCCAAAGCAGACTCCAGGCTCAGAGCTGTCAGCACAGGGCCCGACATGGGGCTCGAACTCACGGACCGTGCGATCATGACCTGAGCCAAAGTGGGATGTTTACCCGACTGAGCCACCCAGGCGCTCCCAAATTTATGTCCTAATCTCCTCACTAGACTGGGAACTTGAGGGGGTGAGTCCGTTTTGCTCACCAGGCTAGCCCCCTGCTCCCAGCCCATTTATGCACATGACCGAAGGAACGCCCCTAAGGTGATCTGTCCTCGCCTTACCACTCAGTGGTACTCCCTAAGTGTTACTGCTATGTAACACTGTTCTCCTTCTTCCTCAGTGTTCTTCTCCAAATTCCCTCTGTTACCTCATAACGATACAGGTCACTTCCCCTCTCACACGGGGAAAAAGTAAAGAATACCACAGCTGTGTAGCAGGTTGCCTAATTTCTCAGGAAGTCTCTTGTCTCCTTAAAGGGACCATCTCAGAAATACTATATAAATTGACCCAAAACGATATAAAACTAAGTTTGTCTGTTTGTTCACATTGTCATGTGAAAATAGCCAGGCAGATCTTCAGCAATTTTGGAAAGTATGTTTGGGGTGATGAATCTGTCTTAAAATGGAGGTTAGGTGCGGGCGCCTGGGTGGCTCAGTTGGTTAAGCGTCTGACTTCGGCTCAGGTCATGATCTCATGACTCATGAGTTCAAGCCCGCATCGGGCTCTGTGCTGACAGCTCAGGGCCTGGAGCCTGCTTCGGATTCTGTGTCTCCCTCTCTCTCTGCCCCTCCCCTACTCACGCTCTGCTTCTGTCTCTCCAAAATAAATAAACATAAATAAAACAAAAAAAACGGAGGTTAGGTGGCATACACAAAATTCCTTTTGAGAGCATTCCAGGTGAGACATCTCAGAGAGAGAGAGGTAGTCAACTTTCAGAGAAGCTAGGGTCGCAAAAATGAAGAGTGGTTTTAAGTAGGAGCCCCAACATTCTTGTCCTGTAGGCACTAGTATGTAACTGAACAGCTTGTTACTCTGTGTATTATTCCAGAGCAAGCAGCAGCAGCAGTTTCTTTTACGATGGTTAATGATTCTTCCAGCAAGGCCAGGGGATATTTTTACTAGTTAAAGAAATTATGATACAGGAATAGTAAGGGATGGTATGCAATATAAAAAACAAACTACAGGACCCTGTGGGTGGCTCAGTCTGTTAAGCGTCTGACTCTTGATTTCGGCTCAGGTCATGATCTCATAGTTCGTGGGATCAAGCCCCGCTAACAGCACGGAGCCTGCTCGGGATTCTCTCTCTCCCTCTCTGTGCCCCTCCCCTGCTCATGCTCTCTCTCTCTCAAAATAAGTAAATAAGCATTAAAAAGACCATGTGTTTGTATGTAAATATACACATTTGCAAACTATTGAAGGTGTGCAAATCTATACAGCAAATAGTGAACAATGGTTTTCTCTGAGGAGAGAAGTGGATGGGGAGAGAATCAAGGGAGACATTCATTTTCTCACTTGATATATTTTTGTACTGTTTGTTTTTACAATGAGCATGTGTTACTATTATTTTAATAACAGCTTTATCGGGATATAATTCACATACTATAGAATTCACTCATTTAAAGTGTACAATTCATTTTTTTTTTTTAGTATATTCACAGAGTTGTGCAACCGTCCCACAAATAAACATTTTCATCACCTCAAAAATAAACCCCATCATGAGTCACTCCCCATTTCCCTCTCCCTCCAGCCCCCTGGCAACCACTGTTCCACTTTCTGTCTCTGCGGGTTTGCCAATTCTAGACATTTAAAATAAATGGAAGCATGCATGTGTGGTTTTTTGTATCTGGCTTTTTTTTCAGTAAGCATAATGTTTTCTAGGTTCATTCAGGCTGGAACATGAATAAATACTTCATTCCTTTTTGTAGCTGAATAATATTCCAATGTATGACTACACCACATTTAGTTTATCTACTCACCAGCTGATGGGCATTTGGGTTGTTTCTACCTTTGGGCTATTGTGAATAGTGTTGCTGTGAACATTCAGGAATGCTTTTTTTTTTTTTTTCATGTATAAGTTTTTGCTTGAATATCTGTTTTTAACTCTTTTAGGCATTTTTGTAGGAGAATTGCTGAGTAATGGTAATTTTATGCTTAATTTTTTTTGAGGAATCACCAAACTGTTTTCCATAGTGGTTACACCATTTTACATTCCCACCAGCCATGGATGAGGGTTCCAATTTCTCAGCATCCTTGTCAACACCTGGTATTTCCCTTTTTATTTATTTATTTTAAATGTTATTAATTAATTTATTTAGAGAGAGAGAGAGAGAGCATGCACAAGCAAGCAAGTGGGGGAGAGGCAGAGAGAAAGGGAGAGAGATACTCCATGCTGACAGCTTGAAGCCTGATGCAGGGCTCTATCTCATGAACCTGGGATCATGACCTGAGCTGAAATCAAGAGTCAAATGCTTAACTGACTGAGCCAGCCAGGCACCCCTTGATAATGTTCTCTAGTGCAGAAAAGTTTTCAATTTTGATGAGTCCAATTTGTCTATTGTTCCTTTTACTGCTTGTGCTTTTGGTGTCTTACCTAAGATAGTGCAGCCAAACCAAAGCTCATGCAGATTCATTTCCATATTTTCTTTTAAGAGTTTTATATTTTTGCTCTTATATTTATGTCTTTTTGAATAATTTTTGTGTATGGCATGAAGAAGGAGTCCAACTTGGGGTTTTTTTTGCATGTGGATATCCAGTTGTTCAGCATCATTTTTAAAAAATTTCCTTATTTAATTGTCTTGGCTCTATTGTTGAAAATTAATTGACTATATATGTGAAGATAGCAAGTATTATTAAAAGAAAGAAAGAAAGAAAGAAAGAAAGAAAGAAAGAAAGGGAGAGAGAAAGGGAGAAAGAAAGAGGGAGAGAAAGAGAGAGAAAAAGGAAGAGAGGAAGAAAAAAAAGAGAATTAAAAAAGGGTAAAGCCTACAAATCTTTTAAATACAGAAATGGCCAGTTAAGCTGTATGGCCAGCTGTATGGCCCTAATGGCCAGCCTTGGGGACAAGGTCTAACTAGCTATGACAGTTTTACCAAACTAGCAGATGTAGCACCACATCATCTTAGATTGCAACATATATAGGCAGCTGCAATTTTTCTTATCCCAAGGGTTCTCTAGAACATTCCACAAACGACCAAAAATTATTTCTTGGAACTTGGTGCTCCGAGGAAGCCATCTGAAAAACTGAACTAATAACCTTTCCTCTGGTCATTAACATTATTTGTCTATAAGACTTGCATTTTATTATTATTATTTTTTAAGTGGCTTCACACCCAGTGCAGAGCCCAGCATGAGGCCCAAACTCACAGCCCTGAGATCAAGACCTGAGCTGAGGGGCGCCTGGGTGGCTCAGTCACTTAAGTGTCTTGACTCTTGGTTTCCACTCAGGTTATGACCTTGAAGTTCATGGGTTCGAGCCCTGCATCGGGCTCTATGCGTGATGTGGAGCCTGCTTGGGATTCTCTTTCTTTCTGCCCCTCTCCGACTTGTTCTTTCTTTCTCTCTCAAAATAAATAGAAACTAAAAAAAAAAAAAAAAAAAAAAAGAGTTACTGTAGATAATAAGATTCAGCAGAAGCTTCAGATGGCCCCAGCTCGATACCTGAACCCTCTTCTGCCTCTCCAATACTGTTTTCCTGTAGGTAGCTGGCCCTACTCAAACATAGGAAACAATCCGAAAGCAACCAAGGGGGGGGGGGGGGTATCCCCTATGCATGACAACTTTAAAAACAGTAGAAAAAAGAAGGAAGGAGAAAAGAATGTAAGCGAAAAGCAGCTGAAAAACCTATATAATTCCAAAATATCTTCCAGGATGTCAAAGCATTAAAACACGATATTAAAACAAAAGAAAACAAAACAAAAGGGCTTAAAGAAGAGATTTAAGGGTTTCAAGAAGGGGTTTTTGCATAACAGAAATGGAAGCTAGTGCAGCTTGGCAAATAGGCAGGGAAAAACAACTATTCGAAATAAAGTGAGAAACATGATGGGAATGTTGAAGAGATCTCAAAATTAAAAGGGACACTGACAAACAGATCATAGAGGAGAAGAGAGTTATGAAAGAAAGACAAAGTAGATCCAACACACAGAAATTAGGGTTTCTGAAGAAAAAAGACAAAGCAAATGGAACAGAGAGATAAAATGGAATCTACAGATTGAAAGGCCTACCATATCCCAAGAAATCTCAATTTAGAACAATCAATGCCAAAACACAACATGGTGAAGTTCTGAAACTACAAGGATAAAGAAAATCAGTTGGTATCCAAGCAGAAGAAAATGTTCTATGACGGGGAAAGAAACAACTAAGGGAATAGAGGGTTTTGTTTCATTTTGTTGTTTTTTTGTTTTTTTGTGGTGTGTGTGTGTGTGTGTGTGTGTGTGTGTGTGTGTGTTTTAAGTAGGCTCATGCCCAGTGTGGAGCCAGTTTGGGGCTTGAACTCATGACCCTGAGATCAAGACCTGAGCAGAGATCAAGAATTGGATACTTATCCAACTGAGTCACCCAGATGCCCCTGGGAATAGTGGTTTTTGAAAAGAACATGTCATAAACCTTGATAAAGTAAAAGTAATAATATAATGGGAACAATTAATTAATTAATTTTAATGTTTTCCTTTTTAATTCATTTTTGAGAGAGACAGAGCATGAGCAGGGGAGCGGCAGTGAGAGATGGAAACACAGAATCTGAAGCAGGTTCCAGGCTCTGAGCTGTCAGCATGGAGCCCTATTTGGGGCTTGAACTCACGAACTGCCAGATTATGACCTGAACCAAAGTCAGCCGCTGAACCGACTGAGCCACCCAGGCAACCCTCTTCAATTTTTTTTTTAATATAAAGGCTGAACAATATCCACTTAGAAATAATATAGTTTAAAATTATTGGAACTTTTGGTTTATAACTAACGTATGCTCATTATCAAAACGATGAAAAAAATACAGAAAAGCATAAACAAAGTATATACCCCTTTTTAAAACTCAGTATTATATTATGAATATCTTCCTGGGCTACTAGAAAATTGTGGTTTAATGCTCTGTAGCATGGCCATGTAATTGATCACATGCTGCTACATTAGGTTGTTACCAATTTCTTGCTATTACAAATAGTGCTGTAATAAATACCACAACATACAGTCACCTTGAATCCTTTTTTTTTTTTTTTTAAGTTTACCGATCTATTTATTTAAGTAATCTCTACACCCAACGTGGGGCTCGGATTTACACCCTCGAAATCAAGAGTTTGCACACTCCTGGGACTGCACCAGCCGGGCACCCCACCTTGAATCCTATTTTTATTGTATATTCGTAACGTCTCCCGAGGAATGAAGAGTAGACACACATGCATGCTTGGTTAAGGCCGCTGCTCTCTGGTCCCGCTTTACTTCTTTTGCATTGCTTCCCCCCGCCCCCCCCCCCCATCTTGTCACTGAAAACCTCCCTTCTGTTCTAGAATAATCTGCCTTTGAAGCCGTACTGAAGCAGCTTTCACTTTTCACATAATAGCCCCATATCAGCTGGGGCTACTTCGGTCTCCATCCCTGGTTTCTTTTCTAGGAAACATTGTTGTCCTTTGCGCCTTCTGGGAGGATGGGAGCCCTGACTTGCTCTTGCCAACTGGGACTGGAACCGTGCCCTTGAGCCTCAGCCCAGTCACTTCTTTGTGTGTTTGGAGGAAAGAACTGCACCAGGCTTTATTTTAATCTCTTACAGTGAGAGGATGCTTGGTCAGATCTCCTTTGGCAGCCAGCATATGGTCTTTTTTTTTTATTTTTTATTTTTTGTAGTGGAAAGGCTCTTAGGGGCTCGGGAGGAGAGGGGGTTTAATTGCCAACACGACCCCAATTGTCCCAGACTCTGCTTTGTGGCTTCTTTTTCGCTGTATGATTTGTATGGATTTATTGGAAAACACAAAGACTTCCAGGAACTGCTAGCAAGCCAGACTCATTTACGTTTCCTAGTAGGTACTGGATTCTATTTCCCTGTGAAGCTAAAATTAGTCTGTAGAAGTCTTGGGCTTGTTAATGTCAAACTGATGTTAAGACAAGCACTGGGAGAGATGAGATTTTTATTGTGCTGCGAACTTAGAACAAAGTGGAGCCGAATCCATAGAATGGCAAAATAAAGAGCTGTAGAAAAATTCTTCCAAGCGAAAGTACTCATCTACACTTCCTAGAAAATTAAAAATAACTATGCAAGGCAGGGACCTAGACTGTTTTTACTTAATTAAAGAAAGTGAAAACAATTTCACTAAAGAAAGCGAGGAGAGAAAAAGTGAGGAAAGGGGGTTGGGATGTATAGACATCACTCAGGTCTGTGAGACCACACCTTTACATGCTGGCCACAGACAGAAAGCTTATGGTATGAGTGGAATGAACCATTCATTTATTTAACAAACATGTCTTGAGCAACCACTATGTATCAAGGATTACAACAGAATTGGGGGCTTATGGCATAGAGTGAAAAATCAGGGGGCGCCTGGGTGGCTCAGTCGGTTGGGCGGCCGACTTCGGCTCAGGTCATGATCTCGCGGTCCGTGAGTTCGAGCCCCGCGTTGGGCTCTGTGCTGACAGCTCAGAGCCTGAAGCCTGTTTCGGATTCTGTGTCTCCCTCTCTCTGACCCTCCCCCATTCATGCTCTGTCTCTATCTCAAAAATAAATAAACGTTAAAAAAAAAAATTAAAAAAAAAATCAGTGTGCATGCCAGGATAGAATAGGACAATGAGAATGCAATGAAAGTGCCCACAAAAAATCTGGGCAAATCAGCGATGCCACAGGATTCTAAGTTAACCCTTGAGCTGAGGTTGAAGGAGGAATAGGAGTTTGCTAGAGGGACCAGATGGGTGTTAGGAAGGGAGGAAGCCTGCTAGAGGGAGAGGCAAATGTGTCGATGCATAAGAAAGCCTGGTACATTCTGAGGCCCTGCCTAGATGTGAGCCTCAACATAGACTGGGTACTGTGCTGTCCTGCCTTTTTTTGTCATGGGAACAGATGTGATGTGGGTATAAGCAGGGAGATAGGGCTCAGACCACGAAAAGCTTTGAGACCTTGCAAATCTTGCCTAACAATAGGTCATTGGGCCCCAGGGCACTTTAATGGGCATGGGTTATCATTGGGTGGGGGGTATCAGTTTTGTTTTATTCCATCCTGATCAGGTCTCCCTTGAACCCCCACCCTTTCTAGTCAGAGCACTTTGGAGCCCTGTATCTGACTTTCTCCCCACTTACCCCCCAGAACGAGGCTCATGAAAAGACCATGGTGTTTATAAAAAGGCTTAAAAGCATTGTTATATTTTCAAAGAATTCCATTCTATGCTTTGAATTTATCACATCAAATCTTATCACAATGTACACAGAATTATTTCTTTTTTTTTTTAATTTCTTTTTAACGTTTACTTATTTTTGAGAGAGACAGAGACAGAATGCGAGTGGGTTAGGGGCAGAGAGAGAGGGAGACACAGAATCCGAAGCAGGCTCCAGGCTCCAAGCTGTCAGCACAGAGCCCAACGCGGGGCTCGAATTCACGAGCTGTGAGACCATGACCTGAGCCAAAGTCAGACGCTGAACTGACTGAGCCACCCAGGTGCCTCCACAGAATTACTTCTAATTTCGCATTCACTTGTATGGATAGAACTTAAGTAGAGATGGAAGAATATTTTATTAGGTATGTGGGGTAGTCTTTAAATATATATAAAATTTAGAAATATAGGCTTCCTAAAAGAAAAAAGAAATCCAACTGTACAGAATTCTGCAGAATTAAAAAGCGAAAGTATCGCTCTTCCCTGCCCCAATTAAGGAGTAGCTACTATTAAGAAGTCTCAGACGCATCTTTTTAGAAATTGTCTATGCATACAAAATATACATGTGTTTTTTGTTGTTTTGAAAAATATAAACAAAATAATTCTATGGACTCTTCTAATATATTAAGAAGCACAGCCAAATGAGGAGGAGATCTGTAGGCTGCATTTCCCAGTCACATGCAATTCCCAAGTACCCCAGAGAGGGTCTCCGATCTCCATTGTAGGCCTGAACGTTAGCAGACGTGCACAGTGAGACAGCTTTCCATCGTCGCAGCAGCCATGACCGTCAGGCCAATGCCTATTAGCCAAGTTCCTATACCTTGAACTGTTCTCTTTCTTCACTATCTAGCACAGTGCCTTGCCCATTCCAGGCATTTAATATGTATCTGTTAACAATATACATTTAAATATCATATGACTCAATAAATCAGCAGAACCCCGAGGTATTAAGACCTGGGTAAAGTTACCGAAAGTATCCATTTGTTGCCTAATGCCTGAGATTATGCCTTCTTTTCTTGACAACTGAGTATTTTTTCCCTCTGTAAGTGATTTACTTGGGTGAGCTCCTCTGGCTAAGTGTTTCCCTGAGATCCAGCAAGGAGGTTCAGAACAATGGAAAAAGGAACTGACCACACACAATGCCAACTCAATGTACTCTTCAATACACACGAGTCTTTCAAATACAGTAACAAATGGCTGACCTACTTTCCTGCAGAAAGGCAGGAATCAATTCCGTCTTCCTTTCTGTTTTTGAATCCCAGCACTGCCATTTATTAAATGGGTGACCGCAGAGAATTCTCTTAATCCGTCTGACCTTTAGTTTCTTCATGTGAAACAAATAAAGGATAAGGAAACCTATTTTGGACAGTTAGTCAAAGACTCAAAGGAGATGACCTTTGTCAAAGTATGTGTCTGGCATGGGGTAGATGTAAGATATGATGGTTGAAGCCGGGGCTCCAGTGCTTCAGTTCAAATGCCAGCTCCAGCACTAACTAGCTGGATGACCTCAGGCAAATCACTCCACCTCTCCCTACATCACAGGTTTCTTATCTACGACATGGGAAAAGTAATTGGATGAGACTGAGGATTAAGTGAGATCATGTGTTTAATATGGTTTTTGGCACTGACGGTAATGGCTGACTCTATACTTATCATTATTATTACGAGTGTAGGTCCTCCATAAAACTTCCCTTTCTCTTCCTCCCCCAAATTCTTCTCTTTGACTCCTCTGAATATCCTAAAGTAAGATTCCAAAACCCTGCTTTTTCTGGGTTGTGAAATGAGAGTCGGAAAGAGTGAATACAGCTTGCGAGTTGCTAGGGACTGAGTTGCGTCCTCCTGAGATTCATGTGTTGGAACCCTTAACCTCCAGTGTGACTGTATTTAGAGACAGGGTTTTTAGGAAGTAATTAAGGTTAAGCGAGGTCATAATGGTGGAGCCCTAATCCTGCAGGACTGGTGACCTCATAAGTGGAGAACGAGAGAGAAATTTCTCTCACTCCTCTCCGTGTGAACGTACACGAAGAAGTCAGCCATCTGCAAGCCAAGAAGCGAACCTTCTGCAGAAACTTGGTGCTGCTGGACCTTAATCTGGAAGTTCCAGCCTCCAGAACTGAGAGATAATAAAGTTCTTTTGTCTAAGGCACACAGGCCATGGTGCTTGGCTATGGTAGCCTGAGTTGACTAAGACACATGGCTCCCTCGAATCTTCAAACTGGCTTCTTGAAGTATTTATTTTTTAAATATATTTATTTTTATAAGTTTATTTATTTACTTTGAGAGAGAGAAAAAGCATGAGTGGGAGAGGGGTAGAGAGAGAGGAAGAGAGAGAGAGAGAGAGAGAGAGAGAGAGAGAGAGAGAGAGAATCCCAAGCAGGCTCCCCACTGTCAGTGCAGAGCCCGACGCGGGGCTCAAACTCAGGAACCGTGAGATCACGACCTGAGCTGAAGTCAGACGCTTAACTGACTGAGCCACCTAGGTGTCTCTTTAAGTGTTTATTTTTTTTTTTATTTAAAAAAAAAAAATTTTTTTTTTTCCAACGTTTATTTATTTTTGGGACAGAGAGAGACAGAGCATGAACGGGGGAGGGGCAGAGAGAGGGAGACACAGAATCGGAAACAGGCTCCAGGCTCTGAGCCATCAGCCCAGAGCCCGACACGGGGCTCAAACTCAGGAACCGTGAGATCACGACCTGAGCTGAAGTCAGACGCTTAACTGACTGAGCCACCTAGGCGTCTCTTTAAGTGTTTATTTTTGACAAGTTTAGTACCCTTCCACTGTAGCATTTCACAAGTAGGGGATGTTGCTGAAGCTGCATGCTCTTCAGAATATATATGAAAAAATTAATAAATTAAGATAGAGGATGAGAGTAATGACCTTTGGTTTGAGGGCAGTTTTCACGACTCTGATCTGGCCCTGAGAAAACATCTTGCGTTGCTGGGCCAAAGCAGATACTGCACAGGAGGAAGTCTGTGTGTATAATACGGGTGCCTGAGCACAAGCCCATTCATATTATTATTTATCTTAACAGTGAGCAAAGAAATCACAACACACACTGACAGAATACGCGTCACTATGATTACAGTATGCATTACAGAACCTACTGGCATAGATAAGGGAGGAAATTACGCCATGACGATCCCAATAGTTTACCCTGAGTCAAGTAAAATGGAGAATAAATTGAAACAGGTTTTTTCTTTTTTACAAGCTTATTTATTTTTTTAGTAATTTCTACACCCAATGTGGGGCTCAAACTCACAACCCCAAAATCAAGAGTTGCATGCTCTGGGCACATGGGTGGCTCAGTTTGTTGAGCGCCCAACTCTTGGTTTTGGTTTGGGTCTTGATCTTGTGGTTCATGGGTTTGAGCGCCCTATAGGGCTCTGCAGCTGGCAACACAGAGTCTGCTTGGGATTCTCTCTCTTTCTCTGCTATTCCCCACTCATGCTGTCTCTGTCTCTCTCAAAAATAAATAAGTAAACTTAAAAAAAAAAAGTCACATGCTCTTCAATTGATCCGGCCAGGCGCCCCTGAAACTTTTTTCTTATCCCTTTGTAGGGTACTGAAATGAACAGGAGCCCCCCAATCTAACCCAATGAAGGTCGATTCCCAACAAAAATCCCTAACACAATATAGAATATCTTTCATAACCAGCAGCCAACACAGCTAAAGGTAAAACACTAGATGCGTTCTCAGTCAAATCATGAATGCTCTTACCACAACTGTTTAACATAGTCTAAGAAACTCTGCTCCAAGCAATAAGAATTGGAACATAAATAAGAGGCATACGTGGAAAAATGGAAGACTATATTAGTATTATTTGCAGATGATTTACCCATAACACTAAGAGAATCAAGTGAAAGGCTGTTAGGCTTTTTAAAGTTTCATATGTGGATGGCTATTAACAAAATACACATAAAAATCAGTAAATCTTTTCCATACCAGTGGTGAAGTATTAGAAAATATATCAGAAAAAGTCTTATTCATAACAATAACAAAAAATAAGATGAGCCAAAATGACCTTAGTTATGAACGTTTTTGGTACCCGGATGGAGAAAACTGCATGAAGTCCTGTCTTTTTTCTCAGTAATTCATCATCTGGGAATCTACCTAAGGAAAGGCCAGACCTTCAACGATTTATTAACAGATTTTAAAATACTTAAATATTGGAAAAATGGAAATATTCAATATCAGGAATATGTTAATTAAGTTATAGTACATCCTGTGATCACATCTTTACAATGATTCTAAGGATGATTTAAACATTTTTTTTTAATGTTTATTTATTATTGAGAGACAGAGCATGAGTATGGGAAGGGCAGAGAGAGAGGGAGACACAGAATCCAAAGCAGGCTCCAGGCTCTGAGTTGTTAACACAGAGCCTGATGTGGGACTCGAACCCATAAGCTGTGAGATCGTGACCTGAGCTGAAGTCGGACCCTTAACCGACTGAGCCACCCGGGCACCCCTGATTCTAAGGACAATTTAATGACTTGGGGGAAAAAAAGTAGGTTGCAGAATTCTTGACACCATCTGATGCTAATTTTGTTTAAGTTTCCCTATTCCCACCCCTGAGGTTTACATGACACCAAACACATAATTCTCATCATTCATTGCATGTGGTTTTCTCTTCTTGCCGTGCCTGATCTCCATATTCTCTTCTTGCCCCACTGATCTAAGGGCAATTGCATCCACTCTGATAATTTCAATTCTCCTATGTGCTAAGGATGTCTAATCTGTTCTTTTCCATAACCCAATTCTTCTCCTTCGCAAACTATGCCAGCTAATCTTTATCCACCTAGATCTCTAGGCCTATAATTTCCATTATCCCTGATTTCTTCTTTCTTCAAATCCTGCCATTTAAACCTCTTAAATAAGACTCGAATTCATCCCCTCATCTCCCTCTTACATGTGCTGCACTCTAAATTGAGACATTCCCTGGGGCACCTGCGTGGCTCAGTCAGTTAAGCATCAGCTTGGGCTCAGGTCATGATCTCGTGGTTTGTGAGTTCGAGAGTTCTGCTTTGGGCTCTTTGCCGTCAGCTTAGAGCCTGCTTCAGATCCTCTGCCCTTCCCCTGCTTTGTCAAAAATAAATAAAAACATTAGAGAAAATAAAATACATTGAGACATTCTCCTTTCATCAGGACCAATGCACAAGACGGACTTGTCTATGGTCCCAATCTCTTTAATCCATTCTATCCTCCTCAGAGTCGTCAGAGGGATCATTCTAAGACACACAGCTGGTGCTCTGTCTCTGCTACTCATTGTTTCTGTTTTTGTTGTGATGCCATGAAGGTTCAAACGGTAAGAGATGCATGTCCTGCCAGGGCTATTTTATTTACTGCTCATCTAAACTTTCCTACCTCCCCCTTTTCCCATTGTGGGAGGAAGCCGCTAAGTAAAGCAGGTACTGAAATGAAAAAGGAAACCCAGGGAGAGTGACTCAGCTCATAGACAATGCATGGAGACAATCTAAGCCTAACAATCTGCTGGAAGTTTCTCACCAAAGTGGTCTTACTCAACTTAGTGCCATTTATAGTTTCTTCCCTTCCCTAGGCCCTGCTGTGGATCTTCTAGAGATGTGAGCAGTTTTCCAGGTGCTCCCCACAGAACCTATTCTGTCTTTTAGGCCTGTTTTCCTTTGTTTATCTCTGCTTAACCTACCTTTGGTTCCTTGCTATGGATTGGACACTTGAAATACATCTCTGCGTCCTACGCAGTCCTATAAGGAAGCCCCAGCCTAGGCCAATCCCCTAGACCTTTGCTAACCAAACAAAACCACGAGGCTATGTGGGGTATAAAGCATACAGTCTTTGCAAGACAGTGAGACGAAATGAGCGTTTTTTTCCCCTACCTAGAGCCATTCCCAGCATCCTGATGCTGAAACAAAGCACTCGTATACTGGGGAAGCCGGTATCTAGCAGCAACTACAATGGGTGAGAAGTTGGTAGAGGTGGTGGTGGTGGTGAGCCATGCAGGGCGGGAGACCTGAGGGAAAGTCTGTCAGGGACCCCAAGTTTTTCTCCATAACATAAAGAGATGGCCAGAAGGAAAATTCCCCCCTTTTTGGCAGGACGCAGTTGTGTTTGTGTGCGACCCCTGGAACTGCTGTCGTCATCACCTCGCAACCACGAGGGGAGCTTACTGACATGATGGAGACAGTCTCACAGAGAGGTGGGAAGCACTTGGGTCCTAGGTGATGCTGTTGAGCCAACCTGGAGCCATCTTGCTTTTGGATGACTTCATATGTGGGAGGACGTGTGTTACTGATGAAGCCGCCTAGATGGATCCCAGCACATTCATCATTCACTGGTAACTTATTAGACTCACCCAGGCCTGCCTATACTCGTAACTCCCTTCCTTCATCTAATAGGGTACTCATTCTAATCTTGTAAGGGTAAAAAAACGAAGTCTAACTGGGACTTTGTTGAAATGGTGCAGAAACTAGGAATAAACAAATGGTGAGTGAGGGCAGTGGTACCTTCTTCTTTTTGCTTCTTTTAATTTTTAAAAATGTTTTATTTATTTTTGAGAGAGAGAGAGAGAGAGAGAGAGAGAGAGAGAGAGAGAGACAGAGCGTGAGCAAGGGAAGGGCAGAGAGAGAGAGAGAGGGAGACACAGAATCCAAAGCAGGCTCCAGGCTCTGAACTGTCAGCACAGAGCCCGACTCGGGGCTTGAACTCGTGAACCACAAGATCATGAGCTGAGCTGAAGTCAGGCACTCAACCAACTGAATCACCCAGGCGTCCCTAGACATCAGATATTTCTGACGTCAGAATAATGTTTATTAAATAATGTTTATTTATTTATTTTTGTGTGTGTGGGGGGGTGAGGGGCAGAGAGAGAGGGAAATAGAGGATCCAAAACAGGCTCTGCACTGTCAGCGCAGAGCTTGACGTGGGACTTGAACTCACAAATTGTGAGCGGAAACTGAGAGTCAGATACTTAACCGACTGGGCCACCCAGAAGCCCCAGTGGTAACTTCTTTGTGCACAGACATAGCAGCCTCTACTTTTGCACTTCCTTCCTGTCCTTAGCTGTATATCTAGAATGTAGATAACAGAAACCACCTACCAGACAAATGAGCTGTCTCTTCCTTATAGATTTCCCTCATATGTCTCAGGGTTAAGGTCAACTGCTGAGTAAAGTTACCAGTTCATCCTAGAAATTGGTCAGTGTTTACCTACTTATAGGTAAACCATCCAAATGGGGCTCAGCTCCCGGACAAACAGTATCTGAAAATGATGATATAACTAGATACAGGTTATAGTAACTATTTAACTTATTTAGTACTCCTGCCCTATAAAAATGGCAGAGTAAATGTTTTGTAGGAATGAATTGAAAACATCAGCAGAATCACTACTTTGGCCTTTTACATGCTTTGAGGGTGATCATTTTTTTTTTTCTTTGCCTGTACTTAAAGGAACTTGTATCTTCATCATGTTTTAAGTTGTATTATCCTGTTTTTGCACATTAGCCAATAACATAAAAAAAAAACTCAAAAAAAAAAAAAAAAAGGAAGCAAGGACAATCGAATTTATAATAAATCCCAAAAGCTATGTTGCTGGTGAAGAACAGATATTTAAGCCCCAAAGCTAGTAATACTCACAAACTCCAGTTGCTGTTATATAGACCTCTGATTTTTTTAAATAACAATACAGTAAACAATAATAAGACACTAAAAAATATTTTTATACGCCAGAAAATAGTAGGAGAAAAGAGTGTTGTATGGTACTTGACATTTTTTCTATATAAAAATTAAAAAAAAATTTTTTTTTAACGTTTATTTATTTTTGAGACAGAGAGAGACAGAGCATGAACAGGGGAGGGGCAGAGAGAGAGGGAGACACAGAATCGGAAACAGGCTCCAGGCTCTGAGCGGTCAGCACAGAGCCCGACGCGGGGCTCGAACTCACGGACCGCGAGATCATGACCTGAGCCGAAGTCGGAAGCTTAACCGACTGAGCCACCCAGGCGCCCCTATATAAAAATTTTCAAACAGAAAAGTTAACGAGAATAGTATAATGAACACTCATGTACCTTTCACCAAGGCTCAAGTTAATATTGTGCTATTTTGGTTGAATCTATATAGGTATGCATTTTTTTCCCCAAATCATTTTAAAGTAAATTACAGACATCTTGATCAGTCATATTATATTTAGCCTTGATTTTCAATATCTGCTTTTCAAGTATTTTTTCATTCATGTTTTATAAAAATCCTTTAAAAAAGATTAAAAAAAAAAAAAGAATTATTATGTTTATCCTGTTAAACAGCAAGACTTACAGGGGTGCCTGGGTGGCTCTGTCAGTTAAGTGTCTGACTTCTGCTCAGGTCATGATCTTGTGGTTTGCAAGCCTGAGCCTCGCATTGGGCTCTCTGCTGTCAGCGTGGAGCCTGCTTTGGATCCTCTGTCCCCCTCTCTCTCTGCCCCTCCCCTCTTGCTCTCTCTCTCTCTCAAAAATAAATAAACATTTAAAAAAATGGGGCGCCTGGGTGGCTCGGTCGGTTAAGTGTCCGACTTTGGCTCAGGTCATGATCTCGCGGTCCGTGAGTTCGAGCCCCACGTCGGGCTCTGTGCTGACCGCTCAGAGCCTGGAGCCTGTTTCAGATTCTGTGTCTTCCTCTCTCTCTGCCCCTCCCCTGTTCATGCTCTGTCTCTCTCTGTCTCAAAAATAAATAAACGTTAAAAAAAAATTTTAAAAAAGCCAAGATTTACAGTGTAAGAGAAAAGAGATTTGATGTATTAATCAAAGGCATTAAACAAATCTCCTGAAATATTAACTCTACATTGCAGTCATTAGTATTCCTGATTTCTTTTTCCTTAAACAAATATATATATACTAGCTCTGTCCACTATGAAGTTCAAGTAACCACAGGAAATAACACCATAGAAATAAACACTCAAGTAACTCTGGCTATGGTCTCTAAATGCCACACCCTCCTAAGAGACACCAAAACTCCTTGGAGGGATGGCTGATGCCAGGACTGAGGCAGGAAAGAACACAAGAAGGTGTTGGGAAATCTGGTTGTCCTTGATAGCAAGCAAATTCTATAAGACTAAAGAGGTCACACCCAAAGGACACAGGGGCTAACATGAAGAGTCTCAACAGTCACAGATGAGACAACCGGAGGATCAAAGAACATGACTGAAACTGAAACCCTGAATACCTAAAAACACATAGGTACTCAATGAAATGAAAAAGTGCCCTCCCCCATCCAAGCAACAAACAACAGATTACCACTGGAAGTACGTAGGGCATCAACTCCTTATTCTGAAAATGGCAATTATCTGAAAATGGCAATTAAAGAATTAAGCATTTATCCTGCTGTCTTTTCGGATCAAATTATATATTGGGATAATTAAGTAAATAGCCCCAGTCGATAAAGTTTTGCTTTGCAGCTAATATACTTAGAATGCAGGAGATATTTAGAAACTCAGCATTCGGCTATTTCTAGTTAAACAGTGATTCAGGCAATCATGAAAACATTACATGAAAGGTGGGTGTGGGTCTTTAAAATGAAAGGAAAAGCTGTTGCCACGTGAATTCACTGATCCATCGTGGAGTCACCGTGAGACAATTCAGATGGCATGTGTCCCCTGAAATGATGCTATATGAAGTGCACGGTATAGTTTATGCAGTATTCTCACCCCTGAAAGTTACAGTTAAGGTCTAGTTTGCAAGAAATACGGATGACAGAACAACTTAATACCATGAGGAGGCAGGCAGACAGATCCAGAATGTGTGACGTCCTGTATGACAACTAAGTTTTCTCCACAATCAAAGACAAGGTAGGGAAGGGAGGAAGGGACAATGAAACAATATCAACCAACTATGCGTGTGGACTCGTTCACATCCTGACTTGAAAAAATCAACTGTAAAAAGACGGTGAGCTACTTGGACAAACATCTACGGATTAGGTAGGTGTTGGGGGGACACCAGGGAATTGTTGCTATTAATTTTGTTAGAGGTGATGATGATGGCATTGTGACCATAGGAAAAAAAATGTCTATCTTCTCAAGAGAGGTGTATCTAAGTATGTGGGCGTGAAATGACCTGAGGCCTAGATTTTCTTAAAAAATGCTTCATACACATACAAGTTGTTAAGTGGGGATAGATGAAGCAAGTATAATAAAAAAGGCCTGATAATTAACTGGGCTTAGGAGTAGGCATATGGGGGTTCATGGCACTGTTCTTCATACTTCTGTGTAGTTTTGAAAATTTCATAACATTTTTTTTTTTAAAGATTAAAGTAGCTATCTTCAGAGACAGAATCTGAACAGACGTTGAAAACATTTATTTGCGTTACTGTCACTTAAAAACAAATGTGAAACTATTTTAAGTAGACTTCTCAAATAAGATGTTCTTACACACCCACATTCGTTTTTTTGTGTCTTTTGAGCATATCACTGCATATTTATTGTCAGCGAATTTCTACATTTTTGAAAGATACATTACCTGTTGTCAATAATCATTATACTGGAGGGTGGAATCCCCAAAACATCACAGCTCTGCAAAAGTTCTTTCTTACGAATCTCCCCTTGATTGTAGTAATTTCCTGGAGATAACAAATATACAGTGGTAGATTTAACACTGGAAAAGTATCAGTTTACTCATTCTTATCTTGTTCTTTAAGGGACTTAAGCTGCCTGAAAAATGTGTGGTTATGATAAAAAGTTGAGGAAAATACACTAGGTTCACTCCAGTGAGACCACCGGCAGCCCAGTCTTTAGAAGTACCATTTGATCCTTCCCCATCTCTGTTTCTGTCTGTCCATCTGTCTTTCTGCATTTCAGTTGCATGCTACAGGAAGTATGGCACATCGCCAAGACCACTGGCTTTGGAGTTAAGCAGATTTAAAATGAATTCTTCTATAACTACTCAGAATAAGTTAGGTACCTGGGAACGGTATTAGTTTGGCCCTTTTAAATTGATAGTACTCCAGTATCTGTTAAACATTTATTTAAAGAAGAGGCTCTTACTCCTAAGTATTACAGGAAAATGTGCCCCTGGGGATCTTGACCACATCAGTGCCCCGAATAGCTTATGTAACCTTTATTTTCCCAACACGTGTAGTCTATTTCCTAAGAATGGTTCTGGTAAGTACAGCTTCCCTGTATCCTTACAAATAATATACAGGGAAGTTTTGGTACCACTTAAACTGCATTTACGAGCAGTTGTCTAGCTAATGCACCCCTTAATTCAACTCTCCAGCAGATAATTGCATGTGTAATACGTGCCAGTTACCTAACTTTCCTGAGCCACGGTTTCCCCATCTGTAAAGTGGGCATGATGGTCATCTCTGGAGGCTTTCCTGAGGAGTACATGAGACCACACACATCCATCCAGTTCAGTACTGTTTTCTCTTTCCTCCACCTCTTTATCTTTACCCTCCCCCTCCTCCGCTTCCTTTCTTCCTGAATTACAATCATTTTCATTGTCCTGACCAAATGGCATTCCCTCTGGGAAGGCTTTCGTTCTTCCCCTGGCAAGGAATCATTTCCAGTGTGCTCATAAATATGAACTTTTCTCCATGATTGGATTATGAATTGCTAAATGTCATTGACCTTAAAAGTCAAAGTCTCATTCAACTTTGTGTCGTCCTGGTGTCCTGCACCCTGCAGGCACTCATGAAGCACTGAACAGAGAGAGGCTTCGTGTCCTGGCCACATAATGCAGAGAAAAACTCCCACATGAGACCTTTCAACTTTGGCAGGGGTTATTCCAGTGCTAGTTTTGAACTGTTTGAACCCAGGAAGGAGACAGTCATTACACTGTAGCCAACAAAGGGACTAACCCTAAAAAGACTCCAGATAGTTTTGTGTTGTCCTCATCACAACTTTTTCTTTTTAAAAAAAAAGATAGAAGCTATCGTCAACCGGACGGTCGTGCTGTTTTAGGCTCCTCTCCAGTCTATCTACATACCCTCAACCATTTCATCTCCAGGTTCCTTGATCTTTGGTGATAAGGAGTCTAATGTACTCTAGTGACGTGATTCCTAAGTCCAGAGTCTGCATATCAGGCTCTCAGGATTGTGAGAAACTGCTTGGGATGGAGGCTAAGGAGTTTATTGTTTTGTGTTTGAATTAAGGAACTTAAAATAGGTTAGGGAGTTGAAGTCAGAGGTCATTTTAAATATTTTCCCCAAGTTTGGTGAACATGTAGGCACCTCAACAGAATAAGCGTCTGAGATCCGGCAGCAGCTCTTAAGGACACACTCTAGAAGTGTGTTGAGGGGTGCCTGGGGGCCATAGTCGGTTAAGCATCTGACTTCGGCTCAGGTCATGATCTCACAGTGCGTTGGTTCCAGCCAGGTCGTGATCTGGTAATTTGTGAATTCGAGCCCCGTGTCGGGCTCTGTGCGGACAGCCCGGGGCCTGGAGCCTGCTTCACATTCTGTGTCTCCTTCTCTCTCTGCCTCTCCCCCGCCTCCCCCACCTCTCAAAAATAAATAAACATTAACAACAACAGCAGCAGCAGCAACAACACCAACAATACCACCACCACCACCACCAACGAACTGTGTCCAACAACAACAACAACAACAACAACAACAACGAACTGTGTCCAAGTAGGGTAGGTGCACACTGGGATGCACAAGACTGTCTATTGGGGAGAGGAAAAGCTTTGCAACTTTTCCTCTTAATTTGTTTACCTTGTCCTTCATAAATATTAACTTTCGTTAATGTTTCATAATGTACACATTAATTCAGTGGTCCATGTACTTAATATAATTATAAATAAATATACATATAATGAGAGTATTTGCTCAAAGGTTTTTATCAGTAGGAAAATGTGACCCAAAAAGATCATTGGAGATCATTATTCTAGAAAACAGAAAATCGGATTAATGTAGATTTGTTTACATAGAACTACACTGTGTGTGTGTGTGTATGTGTGTGTGTGTGTGTGTAAGTGATAAGTTTATGGATAACTATGCTTAGTGAAGTCTTCCATCTTGTGATAACTAGTATTTCTCAATAATTACTAGTAATCATAATGACATTTAATGGAAATTAAAGCCATTTTGTAAAGACCCACACTTATACACTACAGTGTATAAAGGTAAACATTTTTTTACTTTAAAATTAAAATTTAATTTATTCTAAGTAGGTAAAATACTTACACCATTAAAAATCAAAAGGAACATCATAAAAAGTCCCTCTTTCACTCCTTTAGTTACCCTACCTTATAAGTTTTAAGTTGTTAAAATGAGAAATGGCTTGAGAATCGAAACATCACGGGCCCAATACTTTCTACTAACTTTATGAATAGTGAGGAAATCCCTTAAGTTCCTGGGTTTCAAGAACACTAGCAAGGTTTTTATCTTGAACACGACCAAGTTAATTTTAAAATAAATGTATTTGAAAGAGGGGCGCCTGGGTGGCTCGTTGGCTGAGTGTCCGACTTCGGCTCAGGTCATGATCTCACAGTCTGTGGGTTCGAGCCCCGCATCGGGCTCTGTGCTGACAGCTTGGAGCCTGGAGCCTGCTTCCGATTCTGTGTCTCCCTCTCTCTCTGGCCCTCCCCTGCTCCTGTTCTGTCTCTCTCTGTCGCAAAAATAAATAAAAACATTAAAAAAAAAATTAAAAAAAAATGTATTTGAAAGAAAAAAAGGTCAACATTTGCTCAACTGTAAAATGAAGGATTTTAGGTCCTTTCTGGCCAGTTAAGGTCTACCCAGGAAAACAGAAACCAAGCCAAATATTTACATCAGTAAGAATTTAATGAAAATAACTTAATACATAACTGGTGGAAGATTTGAGGACCAGTCAGGGACCAGTGAAGTGGCCCAGAGATTAGTGACAGTAAGAAGAAACTAGCAAAACTAGCAACACTAGGTTGGACAAATAAAAGGAGGGGGCAGTGTTCTTAGAACCCAAAGGCCTAGGTTCCCCAAAGGAAGTTGAAACCAAAAGAGCTAGACTCTCTTCCGTTAGAATGTGTCCATAGAATCAAGCTGGAGAAATCACGTTTTAAAAACGAAACTAGAATTGGGGTGCTTTGTGGCTCAAGTCTGTTAAGCGTCTGACTCTTGGTCTTGGCTAAGTTTATATCTCAAGGTTCACGAGTTCGAACCCCACCTGGGGCTCTGCGGTGGCAGCATAGAACCTGCTTGGGAAGCTGTCTCCCCATCTCTCTGCCCCTCCCCCGGGCGCTCTCTCTCTCTCTCTCTCTCTCTCTCTCAAAGATGAATAAACATTAAAAAAAGTAAATAAACTTAAAAAAAATGGTCAAATTACTTGAACAGAAAACGGTTTTCCAAAGATAGATGGCCAATAAGCACATGAAAAGATGCTCAATATCATTAGTCGTAAGAGAAATTAAGGCAAAACCACAATGAGGTATCATTTCATACCCACTAGGACAGCTATAGCAAAAACAAACTCAGCTTGTTTAATGTTGCTTTTTAACTATGAATAATTCTTCAACATTTTCCTTATTGAGATATATTTAGATCCAACTTCCAAAGTGTTAGTCTCATTTAACATTTTTCTTTCTGACCTAACACATTTGAGATTTCTTTAAAAACATTTTTTTTTATGATTATTTGTTTTTGAGAGAGAGAGAGCGAGCAAGCAGGGAAGGGACAGAGAGAGAGGGAGACACAGATCTGAAGCAGGCTCCAGGCTCCGAGCTCTCAGCACAAGAGCCCGATGCAGGGCTCGAACTTGTGAAATGTGAGATCATGACCTGAGCTGATGTCTGACGCAGTCAGTTAAGCATCTGACTCTTGGTTTCAGCTTGGGTCATGACCTCATGGTTTGTTGAGTTTGAGTCCCCCCCAAAAAACAAACACAAAACTTACAGATGTAGATGAGGATGTGGAGAAAACACACCCTTGTGCATTGCTGGTGGGAACATAAAATGATACATCTGCCATGGAAAACAGGATGGAGATGCCTCAAAAATTTAAACATAGAATTAACATGTAACTCTGCAATTCTACTCCTAGGTACATTCTAAAACAACAACAACAACTAAAAACAGGGACTCAAACAGATAACTTATATACCTGTGTTCATAGCAGCATTATTCACAATAGCCAATTTTCCACAATAAAAAATATTTAAAAATTAGATTTGCAATGGGGTGCCTGGGTGGGTCAGTTGGTTAAGCATCCAGCTTTGGGCTCAGGTCATGATATCACAGTTTGTGAGTTTGAACACTGCATTGGGCTCTCTGCTGTCGGCACAGAGCCTGCTTCGGATGCTCTGTCCCCTTTCTCTCTGACCCTCCCCTGCTCGTTCTTTCCCTCAAAATAAACAAACTTAAAAAAAATTAGATTTGTATTGAATAAAAAATATCTTTTAGTTACTAGTTATCACTGTAAAACAAATTATGTCTTTAAAACTGGTAGAGGGGTGCCTGGCTGGCTCAGTCAGTGGAACACGTGACTCTTGATCTTGGGGTTATGAGCCCCACGTTGGCTGTAGAGTTTACTTAAAAATAAAATCTTAAAACTGTAGAACAAGGTTGTTGTTTTTTTAATGTTTATTTATTTTTTGAGACAGAGAGACAGCATGAATGGGGGAGGGGCAGAGAGAGAGGAAGACAAAAAAATAAAACTGTAGAACAAGGTTTTTTTTTTTAATTTTTTTTTTTTTAATGTTTATTTATTTTTGGGACAGAGAGAGACAGAGCATGAATGGGGGAGGGGCAGAGAGAGAGGGAGACACAGAATCGGAAGCAGGCTCCAGGCTCTGAGCCATCAGCCAACAGCCCACAGCGGGGCTCAAACTCACGGACCGTGAGATCGTGACCTGAGCTGAAGTCGGACGCTCAACCGACTGAGCCACCCAGGCGCCCCTGTAGAACGAGGTTTTAAAAGATCATTAAAAACAAAATATCAAGCGGCCAATATTGAGAAACACTGCCATACGCTATCATCAACCAATATACACTACTTGTAAGTACTGTATTTTTTTTTTTAATTTATTCAAGTAGAGTTGATACACAATGTTACTTAGTTTCAGGCACAGTAAATACTGTATTTTCTGATTATTCCTAAAAGGAGTGCGTTAATATTGATTTTACTAAGGGAAATAACACTTTTTGTTAGTTTCTCTGATCTGTGACATACAGATATGTCCTCATTAACAGGGCCAATCATTTGGGAAACTTTTTCTGACTATCTAGGCATATTTGTATCACATGGAATTAGAAGTATGCACTGCATGAGAACAGTGTCCAATTCTTTGCAATGAGCAGTTGTAACAAGTATTTCCAATACTAAGCTCTTCAAAATGAATTGTTTTGTTGATTATTCCCATTCTACACCTCTATTAGATTAGCTCTCCTGCATTTTCTTTCTTCTTCTCTGATGTTTATTAGCATTTCTTTTATGATTTCTCATAGTTTAAGCAAGTCCTTTAAAATTCTAACTTATTAAGTAAACAAAAGCTTGGAAAGTATGTAGCATTCTTTAATTAGGTAAATATTCAGCAAGTCATAAACATTTTTATGGATGCTTATTATACACTGTTAAGTTCAAAATAGGGGTTGTGTATAAAGTTATCTGGCCTATAAATTCTAAGCTTAATTATAAAAAAGGTAAGTAAATATATGCTTAGTAATATATAAAATGCTCAAAAATAGCTAACCTATCAGTTAACTCATCAGTGTTTAACATTTATGAATAAGCATTGTTTTCAGTTAGTCCTTGGATGCCTATGTATTCTTTGGTTGGCATGATTATATGGAGATCCTATCAACCTAAACCTTAGAGAAAAGTACCTATTTCATTTATATATGTGTGTATTTATAATATAAAAATATGAAATTTTTATTTTATTTATTTTTATAAATTAGGACTGGAAATATATGTAACCTTTAAGTCATGTTCTGAAGTTCCTGTAACTCCTTTAAAGAAACAGAATTCATGTTTTTATTTATTTTATTTTTTAAATTATTTTTTAATTTTTGTTTGATTTTTATTGAAATGTAATTGATGTATAACATTAGTTTCCAGTGTATGCAGAACTCATATTTTTAAGTATTACTAATTTATTCCATTCTTAACCGGTTGCAGCTAATATTTAAAATCATGCTGTTTTAGAAATTTCAAATGTGGGGGTGCCTGGGTGTCTCAGTCGGTTAAGCATCCGACTTCAGCTCAGGTCACGATCTCACATTTCACAAGTTCGAGCCCTGCATGGGGCTTTTGTGGTGAGAGCTCGGAGCCTGGAGCCTGCTTCAGATCTGTGTCTCCCTCTCTCTCTGTCCCTTCCCTGCTTGCTCGCTCTCTCTCTCTCTCTCAGAAATAAATAATCATTAAAAAAAATTAAAAAAAGAAATCTCAAATGTGTTAGGTCAGAAAGAAAAATGTTAAATGAGACTAACACTTTGGAGGTTGGATCTAAATATATCTCAATAAGGAAAATGTTGAAGAATTATTCATAGTTAAAAAGCAATATTAAAAATAACCTGATTAAGTTCTGTTTTAGGAAATAAAGTGAATCAGATGTCTGGAGAGACCTTCTTAGGACAGAATACCTGAGCACGTGAAATAAAAGGCAAACGTGGTTTAGAATGTATGGCTAAATTAGCAGGAAAGTAAGGGCTATCTTTGGAGGTCTTAAATAACAGGTAAGCACAAATCCAGACAGGTGGAGGGCACCTGAAGCCAGGGTGCCTTGAGGGTATCTGTCTACGGCTTAAAGTCAGAGGAGGCGATAAAGATTGGGCACAAATAAGGAGACCTCTACACAAAGACAGGACCTTTGAAAGGCAATGTTTACAACAGGGAAACTAGAAAAAAACTCACTCTAGACAGAGATGGTGACAGGTCTCTGTCAGACCTGCTTCTAGTGTAAAGGGAAATAAGAAAAATGTCAACCCCTTGAGAATTGTTGACTACATGTTTGTCTTCACTTGGTGTGGCACACGGTGTTTTCCAAAAATAGCTACTGCAATATTTCCAGTCCCACATGCACTTAGAGAACCTTGCTGCTCTCTATCAACAGGTTGAGTCTATTTCTCTCCTTGAATCTGGACGGGACCTATGACTGTCCTGACAAACAGAACGTGGTGAAAGTGATACTGCCTGATTTCCAAGGCTAGACCATAAAAGGCAATGTGGCTACCCCCAGCACAGGCTCGCTGTCTCTCGGTTCTTGCCCAGGAACCCAGCTACCAGCTTGAGAAGAAGCCCAAGCCACACGGATTTACCATATGTTGTTGTTGTTGTTGTGGCCGATGGCCTTTGGGTTGGCCAGCTGAGGTACTGAGCATTGTGGGGTAGAGACTACTGTGCTCAGTTTGGAACCATGAGCGAGAAGGAATAATTATCATTTTAAGCCACTAGGTTTTGAGATAATTTGTTACGCAGCACTAGACAACTGACACACTTGGGTTTGGGCCCTAAATTTATACTACCCCTGTAGCCTGAAAAAAATCTCAATCTAAAATTTTGGTTTATAGTGATCGAAGGTAGATAGTGCCCTTTGGTGCCTGACTGAAGCAAATATAAATCATCCAAATATTACCATAAATATGGTTCCAAGAAATATGTGCTCACAATGGAAAAAAAAAAACACAAAATACACTTGGAAACAAGTTACTCAGAGTAAGTTACTCAAAGAGCAAAATCAGACACACAGACTACAAACACTGGATTTATTAGAAGCAGATAGATGTATTTAATATGTTTAAAGAAATAAAGAGAGCATCAAACTATGAGAATGTAACAAAACTATAATATTTGCAACGAGAGCCTCTGGATATGAGAAACAGATTAAAGAACAGAATTACTAATCGTCTCAATACATATGTAAGACTTATTATAAAATGATTTAACAGACATTAAAGAAGGCCAATGTAAATGAAAAGACAGACTATAAGATCATAGATGGGAAGGACTATATGGAAAATATGTTAGCTTCCCCTTTACTCATCAACGGAGTTGGTGAAATCCCAATAAAAATGCCAGACACTTTTCCTTGAACACGACCAAACTTATTCTGAAATGTATTTGGAAGAAAAAAGGTCAGAAATAGCAAACATGCCCTAAAGAACAACAAATCAGAGGGCTCATCATACCAGATAATGGTGTATAAAAGCTACAGCCATACAGGGGCACCTGGCAGGCTCAGTTGGTGGAGCGTGTAACTCTTGATCTCGGGGTTGTGAGTTTGAGACCCAGGTTGGGTCTAGAGGTTACTTAAAAATCTTAATGTTTATTTATTTTTGAGACACACACACACACACACACACACACACACACACACACACACACTCCGAGGCAGGCTCCAGGCTGTCAGCACAGAGCCCGACTTGGGGTTCAAACTCATGAACTGTGAGATCACGACCTGAGCTGAAGTCAGAGGCTTAAACAACTGAGCCACCCAGTCTCCCCTACCTAGCCCTATTTTTAAAGACGAGCTTGAAAGAAAACCTCTTTGGAGAAGTTTCTTTAATCTAAAACCCTGAGATGAGAATTCATACTTTTCTCCATTTTGTATCTATAGTTTTCTCTATCATGCCATTACAGCTTTTACTATGTTGTATCACAAGTTATTAGTTTCCTGTTTTTCATGTTAAAATAAATTAGGAGTGTGGGTGATGTTGAATCTGTACATTTCTGAATGAGTTTGGGATTTTAAAAGTAATTTAAAAAAGTAAAAGTAATTTAAAAATTACAAGAGAGAACAATGCGAAAATTACAAGAGAAAATTACAAGAGAGCCCGATGCGGGGCTCAAACCCACGAACCGCGAAATCATGACCTGAGCCAAACAAAGCTGGACTGTTAACCTACTGAGCCATCCAGGTCCCCAAAGAGAGAACAATTTAAATGGCAAGTTCGATTCAGAGAAAACACTGAAAGACAAAGATTCTGTGTTTAATATGTACCAAGGGCATGCTTTATAATTTTTCACTTGAAAAAAATGTTAATTTCTGGCTCAACCTGCTGAAAAATAAGGAGAAATTTACTAAGGAAGCCACCGCCCCTATAATACTTGGAAAATAAAACCCAGGTTTCTCTCATAGATCTTGGAACAAATTTGTTATAATTTGACTCCCACAGTTGTAATATAAAACATAAATACTATTAAAAGCAAACAATGAGGCCATAACCTATATCTGTCTACAATTAATATCCTTAATAGGACAAGCTGAGAAAAAAAGTGCTTAGATCCATATTCTCAATAAATATGAAAAATGGGTTAATCTTATTGGCAACAAAAAGATTTTGAGGGGATAAAGTGTTATACCAATTAGTAACATAAAAAAATGCTAATCAGTGCTAGAGAGCATGTTATATTAAGGCAGATAATCTTACTACCTGTCAGTGAGACTATAAATTGGTATGTTTTGGGGATGCAAGTTGCATGCAAAGCCTTGAAATAGCCAAATTTAGAAATCAGTCCTATCGAAATAATACGAAATACATAAAGATGTTCACTGTTATCTGTAATAGTGATAAACTGGGGAAGAAAAAACATCTAAATATGCATACAATAAAGGGATGACTAAATTAAGGTTTACCTCTATGAAAACCATTTAAAAGGCTATTATCCTGAAACCTTTATTACACTATATGTTAAGTAACTAGAATTTATTTATTTTTTAAATATTTTTTTAAATTCATTTTTGAGAGACAGAGAGAGACAGAACATGAGTGAGGGAGGGGCAGAGAGAGAGGGAGACACAGAATTTTAAGCAGGCTCCAGGCTCCAAACTGTCAGCACAGAGCCCGAGGCAGGGCTCGAACCCAGGAACTGGGAGATCATGACCTGAGCCGAAGTCGGATTCTCAACCCACTGAGCCACCCAGGTGCCCCTAAAACTATTCTTTTTAGAGCAGTTTTAGGTTCACAGCAAAATTGGGGGGAAGGTATAGAGATTTTTACATATATCCCCAATTGAACCTGCATTGACACATCATAACCACTCAAAGTCCATGGTTTACACTAGGTTTCATTCACTCTTTAGGTATTATACACTCATTAGGTGTTGTACATCTTATGGGTTTATAATGACATGTATCCATTATTATAATAACATAGAGTATTTTCACCGCCATAGAAAAATCCTCTGTGCTCCTCCTATTCATCCTTCTTTCCATCCCCAACCCCTGGCAACCACTGATCTTTTTACTGTCTATATAGCTTTGTCTTTTCCAGAATATCATATGGTTGGAATCATACAGTATGTAGCCTTTTCAGATTCGTTTCTTTCACTTATTGATACGCATTTAAGGTTCCTCCGTGTTTTCTCAGGACTTGCTAGTTCATTTCTTTTTAGCGCTGAATAATATTCTATGGCCTGGATGTACCAACTTATCTATTTACTAACTGAAGGGCGTTTTGGTTGCTTCTAAGTTTTGGCGATTGTGAGTAAAGCTGCTATAAACACCTGTGGGCAGGTTTTTGTGTGGACATGTTTTCAATTCCTTTGGGTAAATACCAAAGAGGGCGACTGCCAAATGGTTTGGTAAGAACATGCTTAGTTTCTATAAGAAACTGCCGAACGAACAGTCTTCCAAAGTGGCTGAAGCATTTTGCATTTCCACCATCAATGAGTAAGAGTTCTTATTGTTCCACATCCTCACCAGCATTTGGTGGTGTCAGGGTGATGGATTCTGGCCATTCTAATAGCGTGCGGTGTTCACACATTTTTAATAAAAATTCGGTAAACGAGTGAAAAATAATGTTCAGTGAAAAACATAAAATTGTATAAAATGAGGTTTCTGTGAAAAAAAAAAATCTGTGTAGAAAAACTGCAATGACACACAACCAAATGGGAAAAGCGGTCACGGGCATTTGTTAAAAAATTGCTTTATTGAGGTATAATTTTACATACGTAAAATTCACCCATTGTCTGTGTACAGTTCAATTACACTTATACAGTCGTGCAATTATCTCCATTATCCAGTATCATGGTCAGTTTTTGTTTTCTCAGTCCATCTTTTCTGTATGGTAAAGGAGGATTTACTCTTTGACAGGCTTCTTCACTGGTAGTTGGTGGAGTTGAACTCTAAAATTGCCTATGAAATTATTTTCTAGTCTAATGCTCTGAGCATCTCTTCAGTTCGACATACGCATCTTTCTTAAACAAAATGGATTTTTAAAAGCAGCAGGAAGGGCCGTTTGCTCCCTTGAGTAGTACAACTTTAAGGGCTGAGCAGGCATGATACAGCTTAGCTTCTGTTTGGTGTCCCACAGTAGGAGCCAAGATTATTCTTGGTCCATTTAGCATATAAAAAGGTTCCCCAGAATAAGGAGTACAGTCGCAGTTCCCAGCGGAAATGTAGGTATTGAAAGGGAACGAAATGTGAGCAGCTTTCTTGTGCGCCTCAATTCTGCGGGCAGTGAAGTACGTTAAGCTGGGGACGTCCCCCAACCCACCTGGGAAGCTGGCCGCTACAGTCCACAGGCTGGGGCCACCGATTCTCCGAGAAGTGCCCACAGTAGGGACCTTCGGTGTATTCACTTAGCTCCCTACATCAGAGAACCCTTCGGGGAAGAAGCCGACTGAAACAGGTTAGCAGCTGAACACCCTTCCTAGTCCCGGCTCCCAGCGCCCCGCCTACAGCCTCCTACCTGCAGAGAAGCAGAGCAAAGACAGCCGGTGCCTCAGGCGGGCCAAGCCTAGCACAGTGGGAGCAAAGAACATGGCTTCATCGTCGGGGTGCGCGATCACCAGGAGGGTCCTGCTTCCATCTCCCGGCAAGCCAGCCGGCTTCTGACCCTTCATGCGTTCCCAAGAGTCCCAAACCCAGAGGAAGCCCCATCCTAGGACCGCCGCTAAGCACAGAAAAGCCACCGCTTCCATGCTCCGTAAGTGGTACCGCGCCTGCGCAGGAGGAAGACTGCTCAGACCCGAGCTCCGGCGGGAAAACTGCGCTTGCCGAAATTGCGTTCCGAGTTTAAGTCCGCGTTGCCGGCCAGAGGTTTTAGACGTTGGGTTCCTGCTGGGGTTTTACAAGGACGCCCCACAACCCTTCTTTATCTAGTTCTCTCTACTTTGTGCAGCATCTACGACGCCTTTTTGCCTTCTCGATTTCAGAGACAAACCCCTTGCCGTCTAGTTTTCTACCCTTGTCCTTACAGTGCCTTGGGTTTAAAAAGAAACGTTTGAAAATAACCGCCCTCCCCATCTTGAGTTCCCTCCTCTCTTCAATGCACCATTTTGTAACTCCGTTCTTAAAACCCGTGAGTTTCTCATAATTATATGGTTAGCTCCTTATCCGGATGCACCGACTTTGTTTTTCCTTAATTTGGGGATGTGGGGTGGTGGCTCCTCTGAAGGAAAAGCACGCGGTTATGAGGAACCGTCCAGTCATTTCTGTAGAAGAGTAAGGCTGAGAGAGCGCACTTCGTAGTCGTGAGGGCCACAGGCTCTTCGGACGAGTGTGACTTTAGATTAAGGAACATCATGGACATATCAGGGAAGTCCGGTTGCGAATTACAGCCGCAGCCCTGGCAAGTGTCTTGGGTAGGTCGATGTGCACCCCTCTGGCTCCCAGCACTGGGGACCTGACTTCCCTTCCTGCAGCCCGGCGCCCGAGCAGGCGGCCGCCGTCTCGTCTGGCCGCGAAGGGGTCGCAGGGCCCGAGGCATGGCCATGGGTCCTTCCCTTTCCCACGCCTCGGGGGGCGGAAAGCCCCGAGCGCGCGGGGACCGGCCGGCCGGCGGCGGGCGCTCCCGGCCCGAGTGCGCGATGGCAGCGCGCTGGGTCCGGCCGGGCGGGGCGCGGCGCGGCCCCGGCCCGTCTCGGCTCGAGGGGACCGCCGCCGCCAGGCGGAGGGGAGACCTAAGGGGGACCTGGCGTGGGGCGACCCAGGAAGCTCGGCCGAGGTAGGAGCCGCGCTCGGCCAGCGGAGGGAGTCGGTCTCCCAGCCCTCCGGAAGGAGGAGGAGCCGGCGCCGGAGCCGCCTTAGCCGCGGCCGCCCGAGCCGGGCGGGGGGGAGGGAGAGGGGTTGAGTCAAGATGGCGGCCAAGGTGGCGAAGCAGCAGCGGCGGCGGCGGCGGCGGCTGGAGTGAGCTCCCGGCTCGCCGCGCCGAGCGAGGTCCCGGGGTAGGGACGCGCGCCGGGGCCGCGTCCTGCTCCGCAGGCCCGGGGGCGCGCCGGCTACCACGCTCCGCCAGCTCCCGGTGAGTAGGCCCCGGCGCCCGCAGCCCCGGCCTCCGGGCCCCCGCTCGCTCGGGGGCTTCCGAGGGCTCTCGGGGCGCCGGCCGCAGGAACGGCTTCGCGGCCAGGCGAGGGGCGTTGCGGGCCGGGTGGGTTGGGACCCGCCGCGGACGCCCGGCCTCTTCCCCTCGGCCGCCCGGGGCGAGTCGGGCGCGGCGCGGAGCTGGGGCTGGGCGAGTGGAAGAGGCTTATGGAGTTTGGAGGAAGAATGGGCTGCGGCCGGCCGGGTGTCCTGTGGGGAGGGGGCGTGCGGAGTCCTGCGGGCCGACTGAGGGAGACCGGGAGGGCCTGGGGACCCCAGGTGGGGCCGGCACAGGTGGCGGGCCTGGGCTCACTCTGAGGCGGAGTTGGTGGCCGTCTTGGGAGTGTGGAAGGGCTTAGGGAGGGTGACAGCGATGGACAAGTGCGTGAAGAGCAAACTAGTTCACCTTCTAACCAAACCACTTCGGGGTGTAATGGCGAAGGGTGGGTAGTGGTGGAGGCGGCAAAGATCTGAACCCTGTACCTTCTGCCTTTTATTGGTATCTTACTATGTGAAGTCGGTGAATTCTGTTTTTCGAGGAAGAGGGATTTGAGAAAGTAATTGAGAAACCGGTCTTAAATGGAGAGGAGACTGGATTCTTCGATTTAACTGGATTAGGTGTAGTGCATTAAAGGTGCGGGTGGGAATGAGTGTTATTTATGAAAAGTGTTTGCTCAGGAAGGGTCAGTTGTCTTTTCCTGATATCGCGTGGCAGTTAACCTTGGACAGCAGTGGTATAGGTAATTCTAATCTTTGGGATTAGTATATTCAGCTGCATCAGATTTGCTTCCCTAATTGTATCCTAATTATATTGAAATTTACATTCCTTGTGTGCATCCTGGTGAGGCAATGATGGGAGGCCGAACACTGAGCCCAGAGCAACAGGCCCGGGATTTTAAAACGCCAACAAATACTCATTCATTCCTTCAACATATCTTGATCAATACCTGCTGCTGATAGGTCAGATGTGATTGTCCCTTCGATAGCTGGAGAGCTGATGTCATTATTTGATTTTTAATAGTTAAAAAAATTGTCAATGTACCCTTTCATAAAGATATTTATTGGATAAACCAAGTGGCCCTGGCTCAGGAGCAGATAGAACAATTTTAGAGTCTTATTTAGAAATGGGTAAAAATTACCGAAGGAATAAACACAAGTTGTTGGAGAAAGAAATACTGTTTGTATTTGCTCATTCTGTTAAATCCTGATGGAAGTTTATTTATTCATTTTAATATTTATAGTGCACAGTTGCCTTGCTTTAAGCACACCTGTCAATGTAAATCAAGGTTAACACACGTATATATAAATAATATGCACATACTTGCATACATACATAGGATGGGATTGCTTGCAATTCCAAAATACTCTTTCCTTTTACAAAAGGCTTACCATATGTTTTTTTTTTTTAAATTTTTTTTTTTTCAACGTTTATTTATTTTTGGGACAGAGAGAGACAGAGCATGAACGGGGGAGGGGCAGAGAGAGAGGGAAACACAGAATCGGAAACAGGCTCCAGGCTCCGAGCCATCAGCCCAGAGCCTGACGCGGGGCTCGAACTCACGGACCGCGAGATCGTGACCTGGCTGAAGTCGGACGCTTAACCGACTGCGCCACCCAGGCGCCCCAAGGCTTACCATATGTTGAACTACTCCCCCAGAGAAAAGACAATACAGAGAGTCCTGATTCTAACTTTTACTGACTGTGTGACATTTTGGAACTTGATCGACCTTTCTGTGCTTCAGTTTCCTCATCTGTGATGGTAGGGAAACATCCACTCTCCTAGGATTGGCTGCTGTGAGCCTAAGAAAGTTAATAGTTATGAAATTGCTTTAAACGGGTTGAAAGGGTTATGTTTCCCTGAGGTAGTGACAACTTCCTTTGCACTCTTGAAATGCTTATCTGCAAATCTCTCATGGCATTCACACTTTTCTGCTTTGTATTTAGGTATTTAGGTACCAGTCTTATCTCCTCTTGAGGTTAGGATAGGCCCTTCTCAGATTTTATCTTTACATTCAAGGCACCATGTACGACAATAATTTTCTGTGTAGGATATTGACACTGCAAATGTCTGTTGAATGGATAAACATTGTATTCTAATTAGAAAAACATGTTCACATTACAATTTAGCTGAATAGGCCTGTTATCTCCCGTGACATATCTGTATAGCTGTGATTCCCTTCATGGCCTCTGAGGAAGACAGATTTTTAAGTGAATACCTGGTTGGATGAAATCACAGAGTAAAACTTAAGTATTTGGTGTACCCACATAATTTTTTAAAACAAAATACTTGAAATTAACTTCTGTTTCTTTGAATTTAATTGAGTAAAAGTTGGTTCCAAAGCCAGGCAAATGTAGTCAAGTTTTTTTAAGCCTTTTTTATTTTTTATTTACTTATTTTTATTTGGGAAGTGGTGAGGTTTTCTTGCCATTGCTGCTATAGGAAGCAAAGGCTTTTGAATAAGCCAGGGATTGGTGTAGGTAAATGTCAGGCTGTTCATCAGTGTGTGTGTATGTATGTGTGTTTGTGTGTGTGTGTTTTGTTACTCAGTTTTAATTGTACTTTGTGATCTGTCTTAATTGCAATTTCAGATTCTTGTTGATGCCTGGGAATAATAGAGGTCTAGTGTTATTTCGTTACTACTGTCTTTTCTGACTTCAGATGTTGCATTTTCCCAGAATACGTGCAAAGAAGTAGTAAAGCTTGACTGGAACTTATTCTGTCTGGACTTATTTGCTGATTAGAGATCCATATATAGTTCATTCACTTGTTCAAGTGGTGTGAAGTGCCTTTTATGTTCAGGGTACATTACTAAATGCTGTAAAGGTACAAAACTGAGCACATCAATTACGTGCACAAATAACTCAGTCTCTAGATTGCCTGATATTTTATCCTTTTCAGGTTTGAGGATGCAAGAAGTACATTTAGACTGGTAGTCAAAACATTTTGTGTATTTCTTTTTCTGTCAGGACCCAGGAGTATTGAAAAGCTATGAAAAGCTTCTGTCATGTAGCAATAATGGTATAAGGGCATCTGTTTTTTATTTGGTATTCTTGTGGTGGTGGTTTTCCTTGAACATTTTTACTGTTCTTCTGCCATTTTTTTTCTACCCCAGAAGCTTGTGTGGTCAAAATATTATGTGGATAGTCTTAAGCTACAACATACTTTTGTTTGTTTGTTTGTTCTCTTTGCATTTGAAAGTCAGATCATACAAAGCCACGTGAGTGTTCCTACGGAATTCTTCAGTTTGATTCCTCCATGTGTGCTACTGTTGTGTTACTTTTTACTTAAAAGTGATCTCGGGGCACTTGGGTGGCTCAGTCGGTTAAGCGTGGTCATGTTCAGTTCGGCTCAGGTCATGATCTCAGAGTTTGTGAGTTCGAGTCTCATGTTGGGCTCTGTGCAGACAGCTCAGAGCCTGGAGTCTGTTTCGAATTCTGTGTCTCCCTCTCTCTCTTTCTGCCCCTCCCCCTGCTTGCACTCTGTCACTCTCTCTCAAAAATAAACGTTAAAAAAATTAAAAAAAAGTGATCCCCCAAAAAATCTAAATTGGTTAAAATAAAATGCTAACAATTTATAGAATTCTAGGGGATAGAGCCATAGGTTATCTAGTTTTACCTTTTACTCGTGTATAAACTGAGGGCCACAAAAGTGAAGTGATTTGCCTGCATTGTTGTAGCTGGACAGTGGTAGAATCCAGTCCCCTGGCATCCAGTGTGTAGGGCTCATTCCTTTACACCATCTTGTCCATGGGATGATTCAGTGTGATGATTGACACTTGGTTAAGACAAAAATCAGGGTGGATGGGAAATGAGAGATTGTTTATTCACCTTAGGTCTTGAATTTAAGCTATTTCTTAACTTTAAATTTCTTCAATGAAAATATAGGTTGAAAAAAATTAGTAGTGATCTACATCAGTAATAAGATCACCGGGAAATATTTAGTTTGCTTAATTTTGAATCTGCTGTGATGGAATATCTTCCTAAACAAAAATGTCCTTGAGGTTATCTGGACCTAGTGATATTTCATGGAATTTAAGTATTATAGTAGTAGAAATTTTATTATGTCAATGATTCAGTACTTCTGAGACCCAAACAGGTTAAATTATTTTATAAATTAGCTATTGCTTGCTTCACTTTCAAACTTTTGGATGTTTTCCTTTTCCTTTTTTTTTAATTCTTTTAATGTTTATTTTTGAGAGACACAGAGAGAGAGAGAGAGAGAGAGAGAGAGCGAGCAGGGGAGGGGCAGAGAGAGAGAGAGAGAGAGAGGGAGACACAGAATCTGAAGCAGGCTCCAGGCTCTGAGCTGTTAGCACAGTGCCCGACGCAGGGCTCAAACCCACAAACCATGAGATCATGACCTGAGCCGAAGTCGGCCACTTAACCGACTGAGCCACCCAGGTGCCCCTGGGTTTTTTCTTTTTAAAGTATAAGGAGAGTGCCTGGGTGGGCTCAGTCTGTTAAGCATCTGACTTTGGCTCAGATCATGATCTGGCAATTCACGAGTTCGAGACACAGATGCTGACATCTCCGAGCCTGGAGCCTGCTTCGGATTCTGTGTGTGTGTGTGTGTGTGTGTGTGTGTGTGTGTGTGTGTCTCTGCCCCTTCTTCGTTCGACCCCTTTCTCTCTCTCTCTCAAAAATGAATGAACATTAAATTTTTTTTTTAAGTATAAGGGACAGTTGTTAAATAAAAGCTTAGATGAATAGCATGAACATAAACTGTATTTTTTTTAAATATTTATTTTATTTTTACAGAGAGCACGAGCGGGGTGGGGGGGGGGGGAGAGAGAGAATCCCAAGCAGGCTCCATACTGAGCATGGAGCTCAACATGGGGTTTGATGCCACAACTCTGGGATCATGTCCTGAGTTGAAATCAAGAGTTGGACGCTCAACCGGCTGAGCCACCCAGGTGCTCCTGAACTGTATCCTTAATGCTGTTGCAAAGTGCACATGAAGTATTAGTTTTCCGTAGGTACTTATGCCATAAAACTTATTTTAGAGGAGGAAGCATATTCTTTTTCAACTGATATCCTCACATGAATACTGAAGCATGCCATATTTATTCCATTTGGGCTGTTAGATAATATGCCTATTTTGCCAACGTGCCTTACTCTTCTGAAATCTACCACATCTAAACTCTGCCTATTTTTTGAGCGTTTAATCACATGTTACTTCAGCCAGGAAGTCTCCCTCCTACTCCCTCTTCTTCAAAGATGTGTATTTTTCATTCTGGAAGTTCTTAATGCTTTTCTTATGCCTCTGTTATAATATCATAGTTATTTATGTACATGTCCATTTAATCCCTGCTATACCATAAGCTCATTGGGAGCATGTCTGTATCTCATGTCTGCCCCTACTCCTGGAATAACACTGCATCCAGGAAGTGTGTAATTGAAATCTGTCGAATGCATAAAAAACCTAGCTGCTAGAGTTCCTTGGTAGGGCTGTTGAAGAAGCTGATTGATACACATGTGGGAACTTGATGAATAGTTTACGTAAATTTAAAAACAGGTAGAAGTTGGGGTGCCTGCGTGGCTCAGTCGGTTAAGCATCCGACTCTGGCTCAGGTCATGATCTCGCGTTCTGGGAGTTCGAGCCCCGCGTCGGGGTCTGTGCTGATGTCTCAGAGCATGGAGCCTACTTCCGATTCTGTGTCTCCCTCTCTCTGACCCTCCCCTGGTCATGCTCTGTCTCTCCCTGTCTCAAAAATAAATAAAACGTTAAAAAAAATTTTTTTTTTAAAACAGGTAGAAGTTTACCAGTGTCAGTGAGAAAAAATGTCTGTAATTCATGAATTATCAAAGCATTTCTTTAAAAAAATATATTTTTGTTGGTTTACTGGGATTTTGGGGAGAAAGAGAAAGTAAAGATGGGATTGGTTCATCTGACTATTTGTATTTCCACATAATGTTAGAATAAGAATATGTTAATTTATATATGCAGGGAATTTTGGAATGGTTCCCTGGTAGGAAAAAAATTGAATTAGGAATATGGGTTAGTTTGTTTTTAGGATTATAGAATATCTTTGGCGGGTTCCCTTTGAAAGAATAGTACTGATTAGCTGTATATCAAAAATTAAATCTTTAAGTAGACTAGTCAAGGGCAAAGGAGGAGGAAAGTTGAGATGACCAAGTAATTTTGATCCCCCCACCCAGTGTCTACGTGAGGAATAAAACTTGGGCTGGGTTTTCTGTTTTTGTTTGGTTATATTTGAATAAACTGATGTCAAACCAGAGTAAGTTGAGGTTACACTTTTCTTGGAAAATTTCACTCTTTGTTTGGCTTTGAGGGTCATCTTTCTGATTACAGTTTCCTTCTCCCCCCATACTTCTGTTTAACTGACTCTTTTCTTGACCTTTTAGTTGTCATACACAGTTCAGAATCAGAGCAATCTGTTTTAGACAGTTCATTTCCCTTGGCAATAGCATATAGATTTGTATAGATTGTATAATTTGAAATGTTTGTTTTAAATTGTAATCATCATGTCTTTGAACTCCTGTTCAAAGATGTTTAACTTTGTATTACTTTTGATTAAGTTCTTTTAATTCAGTTTTGAATTACAATAACTTTTATGTATTTGGAAGGAAACCAAAACTTGTGCTTTCTAGGAGTTACAGCCTAAAATATACACAGTGTAATATACCAGATGTAGGGAGTATATAGTCCATTAACTCTATGTGTGTGGGTGTGTATGTGTTGGGGGGGATGTGGGGGGAGAGAGAGGAGGATGGAACTGAACAGAGCAGGAGGGAAAGGGTGGAAGAAGTTGCTGTATATTCACATAAAACCATTTCAGTGAGTGCAGGAGGATGTGTTATTTTAGAATATTTGTCTTTCATCTATTATAAGCAATACATTATTTTACAGAAGTGTAATGTAGAAGTATATAGAGAAATTGAAAGTACCACTTCCTAGATAAAATCTTCTAAGTGTTGCATATTCTTTCGATTTTTTTTTGTGTGTGTGTGTGCAGTTTCCTGTACGATTATGGGATTGTAACATATCATTCTTTTATATACTTCTGTTGCATGTTGGTATATTTAGAGGTACTTCTGTCATTAACGGCTACATAGTATTTCACTTATGAAAAATACCATGATTTCTTTACTCAATTTATAGCTAGTTGTGTTTTCTACCCCCCAGAAAAACAAAGCTGAGGTGAATTATTTGTGTATATTTGTTTTGTATACTTGTGCAAGCAGCTTTGTAGGATAGATTCCAAAAGTGGAATTGCTGTTAAATGAATAGTGTAGATTTGGGAGGATATTGACACAAGTGTATGAGTATGTCCCAAGCCCTGGCCAGTACTGGATGTTACAAATTAAAACATTTTGATCATTTAAGAAGGGGGGGGGGAGTGATTCTAATAGGTTTTTTACGAATTGCTACTGAGGTTGGACATTTTTTAATCAGGGGAGTTGTATTTCTTTTATAAACTGTCTGCTTTTGGTTATTTTTTGATGGAGTTATTGGCCTTTTTTAGATCGATTTGAAGAGCTCTTTGTATATTAAGGGGTTCACTTTCTGTAAACATAAGTGTGCTCTACTGCCCCCCAGCTTTTCTTTTGTGTTATTATGTAGTCCAGTATATCCAACCCTGCTCTCTGCTGGCTGTGTGACCTTGGGCACATTACCTAACTTCTCTAAGCCTTAGTTTCCTTATTTTTAGAATGTAGATAATATAAATAACATTTGCTGGCACATAGTAAGTAAATAATAATGTTAGGTGTCTTCATTATTAGTCTATATATGGCTTCTGGGTTTCATGCTTATTAGAAAGATCTTACTCTAAAATTTAAGATATTCACCCATCTATTAAACTAAAAAAATAAATGAGGGATATTATTGTATAGCATGCTACTGCTTGTTTTAAAGAGGAAAAATAGGGATGCCTGGCTGGCTCAGTTGGAAAAGCATGTGACTCTTGATGTCAGGGTTGTGAGTTTGGTCCCTGCGTTGGGTGTAGGGATTACTTAAATAAATAAACTTAAAAAAAAAAAAGAATGTATACATATTTGCTTGTATATTATAGGATATTTCTCAAATGAAACCCAAGAAACTGGTAACGTTGGCTGTTGTAAGAACTGAGTGACTGAGGCACATGATTGAGAAGACTTCAAACTATATATATATATAAATATATATATATTTAATGTTTTTTAATGTTTTAAATATATATATTTAATGTTTTTATTTACTTTTGAGACAGAGAGAGGGCATGAGCAGGGGAGGGGCAGAGAGAGAGGGAGAAACAGAATCTGAAGCAGGCTCCAGCCTCTGAACTGTCAGCACAGAGCCTGACATGGGGCTCGAACTCATGGACTGTGAGATCATGACCTGAGCCGAAGTTGGAGGCTTGCTTAACCAACTGTGCCACCCAGGAACCCCAATACCTTTTTATATTTTTAAGACCAAGAAGTCCCCAGATTTTAATTTAATAGTTAAATGTTTTTTAAAAAATTTCCTATTAACTTCTAATTTTTTGATCCATCTGGAATTTATTTCTAGTATAGGAAGTGAGGTAGAGATCTATATTTTGGGGGGGCATATGTGTGCATGTTTTCTCCTCCAGATAGCCCATTGTGTCAGCACCGTTTAGTGAATAATTCATCCTTTGTCCCACTGATTATATTTGCAGCTTTCGTCATTTACTAAACATGTTTGGAACTGTTTGCAATTTATTACATTCTAGATCTCTTGTTGTATATACCATATCCTTTAAATTACTATTGTGATTTTAATACCGACAGGATTAGTCACCTGTTCATTGCTCTGTTTTTTTCAGACTTTGACAATTCTGGCAATTGTGTCTTCCCAGATGAACTTTAGATTATTCCGTGAAGTTCAAAAAGACATCTTGCTGAGATTTTTATGGGGAATACTGAATATTGATCAGGAATATTGAATTTGTAGGTTAATTTTGGAAGCTTGACTCTATGTACTTCCTCTCCTTTTGTTCAAATAGACTTTTTTATGTTCTTCAGTAGGTTTTCAAACTTTGCAAATAAGTTCTCTCCGTTTTATATATATATATATTTTTAATTTTTTTTTAACGTTTATTTATTTTTGAGACAGAGAGAGACAGAGCATGAACGGGGGAGGGGCAGAGAGAGAGGGAGACACAGAATCAGAAGCAGGCTCCAGGCTCCGAGCCATCAGCCCAGAGCCCGACGCAGGGCTCGAACTCACGGACCGTGAGATCGTGACCTGAGCTGAAGTCGGACGCTTAACCGACTGAGCCACCCAGGCGCCCCTATATTTCTTTTGTTAAAAAATATGGTAGGAGAAAATATGATAGGGAATCAGAGAGTTTATATTCTAGTGGAGGGAGACAGACTATAATGAAGTAAAACAGATCCATTTCAAATTGTGATTAATCTATAAACGCAAAGGCTTCCGTGGTTGAGAGTAACTGATGGGAAGCCACCTTATAAGGTGGTTGGGCATGGCCTGAGAAGATGACATTTGAACTGAAACCGTAAGTTTGATGAGGAGTCAGCCCCATGAATGAGCCGGGAAGAGCATTCCAGGCAGAGGAAAGAAGGACAAAGGCCTGAGGCAAGGAAGGTCTTGGCTCGGGATGAAGGCATTGGAAGGAAGCTCATGTTGCTGGGGCCTACTGAGCCATCGAGAGAGGAAGCAGGCCAGATCAGGTGGGGCCTTGTGGGCCATAGTGAGTAGTTGGGATTTTATTTGAAGTGCACGGTAGCCCCTGGGGAGTCTTAAGCAGAAGAGTGACGCGTTCTGCTTTATGGTTGAAAAAGATCATACGGCCTTTTGAGTACAGAAAAGTATTGAAGTGGGAAGTCCAGTTAGGAGTTTCTTGTAGCATGACATGATGGGGGGTAGGGTAGTGGAGATGGAGAAGGCCGAGAGGCTTGGGGGGCGGTGTGTGGAAGGAAGAATAGGACTTGCTGTTTTGCTGTTGGAACGGGTGTTGTTGAGAGCCACGCATTGTTGTCAGGTGCTGGGGAGGCCATGTGAGCAAAACCGAGATGGTCCCTGCCCCTCACATGTGTCTGGTGGCTTTGTTTTTTGTCTAGCATTCAATAATTATTTTTAATGTTTGTTTATTTACTTTTGAGAGAGAGAGAGAGAGAGAGAGAGAGAGAGAGAGAGAGAGAGAGAGAGAGAATGTAGAGGCTTGAACTCAGGAACAGTGAGATCATGACCAGGAGTCAGACACTCAACCGACTGAGCCACCCAGGTTCCCTTAACATTCAGTAAATTTTAAGTCAGTTGCTTTTTTTCTACTTTATTTTGGTGTATGCCCTAGAAATAGAGTGTGTTCATTAGCTTTATTTTACTTTGCTCCATAACCTTTAGTAGTCTCTCTTAGTGGGTCAAAGGGGAGGCAGCACAACATGATATTTGAGAGATCTGTCTCTGAGTTAAAAAAAAAATTACGTTGAGAGTTACTTAGGCTCTTGAAAGCCTTAATGAGGGATAATAATGGAACTAGTGTTTTAGGTGAGCTGCTTGTCGGCCAAGCTCTTAGTATGCTGCCTAGGATGTAACAAAGGCTCAATAAATGGTAACTTTAAAAATTATTCTCCTTAGGTATTCTCCTATCTATTAATTTTGGTCAAGCATCTAAGCTTAACATTTTTCTAACCTTGGATTACTGCTCTTTTGTGAAGAGAGAATTGGCAAAGAGTTGTCCATTTTGGCTTTGAAATCATTCATTCTTACAGCTGAAGGAATGAATGTTGCTCAATTCAGAGAATTAGTTCAATAGAGTGCAACTGTACCACAAAGTTCTCATTGGTGTTGTTTCTACTACTGCTGTCTTGGGAAACTCCTCCTTTCTCACTCTAGGGTGAAAGCAACATTTTTTGTTTTCTAAGTTCAAGAATTACTTTTTGAATGCCTGTATTCTTAGATTAATCAAATAGTTATGTCCTTATTAATGTGTTTCTTTCAATATCATACTTGATTGGGGGTGGGATAGTTTAACCTGAAAGGCCATTTTTCTTTAGCTCCCATTCATCTGCCTTCTAAGTAAGATGTCATAATGTCAAAAGAGGCTACAAGTAAAATAAATACTCTGTTAATGGCATTCCCCCATAGTAGCTCCTTTGTTGTTGTTTTAAAGGGAAGAATGCTTTAGTTTATTTTACAGGAGAACTTTTAGTCCAGTTCAACACCTCTCTGATCTCATACAAATTACAGAATCCACTTAGATGATTCCTAGTGTCTTCTGGAGACCGGCCTCTTAGATGGACTCAGGAGGTCCGCTTTCTTGAAGTCAAGGCCAGTCTCAAGAGTCTTAGGTGGCTGGGATAATCCAGGCAGGTGGTCCTTAGCCTCTCCTTGCTTAAAATACTTTTGGATTTGGACTAGAGCTGGGCTGCTTTATGAGAATTCGTGTGACCTGATTTGTCTCAGTTTAATAACTAATATTTTGTCATGTGCAGTGTCCCAGAAGCCATTCTCTTATCCCATACTTCTGTACCAAAGGGTTTTATTCTTTGATCATTTAAAATAAAATTGAATAGTGTATTTCTTCTTCTGCCTTGGTGAAATGTGGGCTTCCCCTCTGTTGTGGCCCTCAGTGGATTCATTCCTGCTTATCTGAAGAGGTATTTGCGGTCCTGCCACAGCGAAGTATATTTTTAGCTATTTTTTCCAAGATAGCTTAGGCCACCTTGAAAACTTATCCAAGTACATTTTGGTTATGCAAAGATTGTAGGCCAAAAGCCAGAAGTTCCTAGTGAGAGGGGATTGGATTTTTATTTTATTTTATTTTTTTGAGGATTGTGTTTGACATTTTGTTGTTGTAGCAGAAGTTTCCTGTTGGGTAAATTGATGTGTCTTTTTTACTTTAATATGGGAAGATTCAAAAAGGAATTTAAATAGACCGGTTTCATTTTACTACATTTCCTTGCCTGTTTACAAAATACAGGCTAGTTTGGGGTTTATTCATAAAATTCAGATGGAATATGCTCTTCTCACTTATAACAATGGCATCTAGTTTTAGTATATTCTCATCCTAAAATATGGCTATGTATGTTTATGATATGAGGGGGTTGCACATAAAACCTTGACTGTGTTTCTGAAACATTTCACAGAATTTTTACGGTGTGTGGAAGGAAGAAGAACAGGATTTGCTGTTTTGCTGTCAAGTGTCAAAAATGTAACTAACCCTGAGTTAATGAGGTTTGGTGCTAAAGACTGATTGTAAAATTTGAAACTGCCACCTAAGGTCTTTTCCCCTTCAGCCTTAACTTTAAACTGAATTCTTTTAAAAGAGGCATCTTGGTGAGCCCTGCCTGGTGTGGGGGTGGGGGGCAGACTGAAAAGATAGCTTCGGGGGGGGGGTCCCCATTCTCACTGAATTGGAGTGTTTCTCCTGTGTATATTTTTTACATCTGGTTTCCAGTTAAGATGGTTGAGGAAAGAGTCTGGTTAAAAAACAAAAAGTTCTAGGGGCGGATGGGTGGCTCAGTTGGTTGAGCGTCCGGCTTCCGCTCAGGTCCTGATCTCGCGGTCTGTGAGTTCAAGGTCCATGTGCGGCTCTGTGCCAATGGCTCAGAGCCTGGAGCCTGCTTTGGATTCTGTGTCTCCCTCTTTCTCTGCTCCTCCCCCGCTCGTGCCCTCTCTCTCAAAAAATAAATATTAAAAAAAATTAAAAAAACTAAAAGTTCTGAACTGTTGCTGAGTGTCTCATGAGTAAGTTTGGAGGAAGGAAGTCATAGTGGTCTCCACGCTGCCTCTCTTGTGACCAAGGGTGGGGCCTGCTTTGACCCATAAATTTGTATGCCTGTGAGGGCTACTCTCTGATTTTGCTGAGATTTTGTTGCCACTTGCGTTGGGCTGATAGTACCTGACTTTATTTTATTTTTGAGATATTCAAGTTAAACTTCCCTAAAGTCACATATCAAAACTAGGATATCGTGAAGGATTACTGACAAGGGAAACACGGACAAATCATATTTGAGTGACATTGAATACGGGTGAACTCAGGGAGTCCTCATCGCTGAAAATGAACAAAACCAAAAATACAAACACCAACACCACCCTACTACATGGACGTCTCATCATGTGGACCACTGTTGGAAAAAAATTGGATGACTTTGAGCTAAGATTTTGCCTTTTGCCTCTCCATTCCATGCATGGCTTTATAAAGCCATTTATAAAATGCTTTTATAAAATGCATTTATAAAATGCTTTTGTGAATGCTCATATCGTGGAATAGTCCACAGCAATAGAAAGAATGAAGAAGCTCTTTATGGACTCATGAGAATGACATATTGAGGAAGATGTATTAATAAAAGCAACATATAGAACAGTATGTATCTGCTGTGCTACCATTTATGTATGGGGGGAATTGTGTGTGTGTGTAGGATATTTATTTCTAAGTAGGCTCCGTGCCCGACATGGGGCTTGAACGCACTGAGATCAAGAGTTGCGCGCACTACCAACTGAGCCAGCCAGGCACCCCTGTGTATGTAGAATATTTCTAAAGGATACTTCAGAACCTAGTAACTTCGGTTGCCTTCTGGAAGGACAGCTGGGTAGGAATTGGGGGACCAGGGTGAGGAGATTTTTCTCTTTGTATTCTGTGGTACTTTTTTTTTTTTTTTTAAGTTTTTCTTTTAACATTTATTTATTTTTGAGACAGAGAGCATGAACAGGGGAGGGTCAGAGAAAGAGGGAGACACAGAATCTGAAACAGGCTCCAGGCTCTGAGCTGTCAGCACAGAGCCCGACACGGGGCTCGAACCCACGGACCGTGAGATCGTGACCTGAGCCGAAGTCGGACACGTAACCGACTGAGCCACCCAGGTGCCCCTGTATTCTGTGGTACTTTTAAAAACTCTAAAGTCATACATACAACACCTATTTTGAAAAACAAAATAAAACAAATACCACCACCACCAGGAACCTCCTGTGTTGGTTTTTCCCCTTCCACCTGAAACACTGTGCAGGTGTATAGGAGGGGAATGTTGACCAAGTGGTTTTTTGTTGTTTTTTTTTTTTTAAAGATAGTTTTACTGTCAAGTTAGCTAATACACAGAGTATATAGTGTGCTCTTGGCTTCTGGAGTAGATTCCCATGATTCATCACTTACATAAAACACCCAGTGATATTCCCAACAAGTACCCTCCTCAATGCTTGTCACCCATTTTCCCCTCCCCCCCGCCCCCACTCCCCCACCGACCCTCAGTTTGTTCTCTGTATTTAAGACTCTATTATGGTTTCGTTCCCTCTCAGTTTGTAACTATTTTTTTTTTTTCCCTTTCCTTCCCCCGGGGTCTTCTGTTAAGTTTCTCAAATTCCACATATGAGTGAGAACATATGATATGTCTTTCTCTGACTTGTCACTTAGCATAATACCCTCCAGTTCCATCCACGTTGTTGCAAATGGCAAGATTTCATTTTTTTTTATTGCTGAGTGGTATTCCATTGTATATATATAACGTATATACACGTATGTATATGTATTATTATTTATTTGTTTTTTTACCATTCATCAGTTGGTGGGCATTTGGGCACTTTCTATACTTTGGCTTTTGTTGATAGTGCTGCTATAAACATTGGGGTACATGTGCCCCTAAGAATCAGCACTCCTGTATCCTTTGGATAAATTCCTAGTTGTGCTATTGCTAGGTGTTTTCCAGAGTGGCTGCACCAGTTTGCATTGCCACCAGCAGTGCAAGAGGGTTCCCGTTTCTCCACATCCTCACCAAAATCTGTTGTTTTCTGAGGTGTTAATTTTAGCCACTCTGACCCATGTGAGGTGGTATCTCAGTGTGGTTTTGATTTGTATTTCCCTGATGATGAACATCTTGAGCATCTTTTCACGTGTCTGTTAGCCATCTGGATGTCTTCTTTGGAAAAGTGTCTATTCATGTCTTCTGCCCATTTCTTCACTGGATTATTCTTTTTTGGGTGTTGAGTTTGGTAAGTTCTTTATAGATTTTGGATACTAACCTTTGATATGTCATTTACAAATATCTTCTCCCATTCCATTGGTTGACTTTTAGCTTTGTTGATTGTGACCAGGTGGTTTTAATATGCGGCCGATTGCATTGCTGCAGTAAACATCTTTTTGTATGTAAGTACAATGTGTGAGTTTCTTTAGAGTATGTGCTGAAATTGCTGGGTTGTAATAAGGATGGCATTTCAGATCAGTGTGGAAGGACAGACATGTTCACAAAGGTTTTTGTGGTGGGGCGCCTGGGTGGCTCAGTTGGTTAGGTGTTCAACTTTGGCTCAGGTCATGATCTCACAGTTTGTGAGTTCGAGTCCCGTGTTGGGCTCTGTGCTGACAGCCTGGAGCCTGCTTCTGATTCTATGTGTTTCTCTCTCTTTGCCCCTCCCCTGCTCACGCTCTATCTGTCTGTCTCTCTCCCAAAAATAAATAAACATTAAAAAAAAAAAAAAAGAAAGGTTTTTGTTGGGATAATTAACTATCAATTGGTAAAGAAAATATAGCTAGATTCCTACCTTAGCATTTTTTAGAAAAAAAATTTAGGTGATTAAGGAGCTAAGTGTGTGTGTGTGTGTGTGTGTGTGTGTGTATATATATGTGTATATATATGTATTTATATATATCTATAAAACCTTGGGTATACGAGGCGAATGTAGAGAATATTTTTTTTAATTTGGGATAGAGAAGGCCTTCAGAAATATGAAACAAGTTATGAATTCTGGAAGAAAACGTTTGTCACATAAAGGTAGAAAAAGGATTAATATTCAGAAGACAGAGGGAGGTATCTCAGTTTCCCCCTGCCCGTTCTCCGGCCTCTACCCCTGCCATCCTCTCTTATTCTCCTTGGGCCTCCTTGCTTTGCCTTAAGACTTGTGTGGTTCCTCTCCAAGGGCTGCTCTTGTCCCTTCAAGGCTAGCTAGCTTTCTTCTCATCTTTCAAGCTTTGGCTCAAAAGTCATCTTAGAATATAATTTGTTACCCAAACTGGGACAGTTTTGAGAAGGAAATGGAGCATAATTAATAACTGCACTAGGACAATAGCTGTAAATTGGGTCTGTTTCAGGAAATCAGGGCATAGGGTCATCTTACTGAGATTGGCTTTCTGTGATCACCCCATCAGAAATGCCAGAAATGTCTCCCTTGTCCCTTCTCTCCCATCCTGTTTTTTTTTGTTTGTTGTTTTGTTTTTGTTTTAAAGTTTGTTTCGTGTGTGTGTGTGAGAGTGCGCAGGAGCAGGGGAGGGGCAGAGAGAGGAGAGGGTGAATCTCAGCCAAGCTCTATGCTCAGCATGGAGCCCAACGTGGGGCATCAAACTCATGGCTCAAACTTAACTGCCTGAGCCACCCAAGCACCCTTCTCTCATCCTGTTTTATTAATAGCACTTTATCATATTATCTTTTGATTATTTGTCTATTTCTGTATCACTTCACAATAAGATGGCATATCTTGGTCACCATTCTATGCCAGTGTTCAGAGCTGTGTTGGTACATAGTGTATTGCTCAATAGATATTTGTTGAACATGTGACATTCCTGCTTTTGGTCTTAAAATCTTACGAAGATATGACAGGCACACTTGAAAAACTGGATACAAGTGTTATACACAAATCATACTTTTATAAAACAGAATGTTCTCATATGTGGTCTTCTTGTGGCATACTCTAAATAAAAATTGCTATTAACTAAATTTTTTAAAGAATATTTTCCAAGCTAACGTATTGGATATTTAAGACAATTCCTTGAGAAGCATTCTCAGGCATTCATCTTTGGGTATCTCTGTACTGAATAATCAAATGGATTCCTAGAAGTGGAATTGCTGTGGTAGAAGATATATGTATTTTCTTTTTTTTAAGTTTATTTATTTATTAAATAATAAATAATAACTCATACAAGCAAGTGGGGGAGAGCGGGGGGCGGGGAGAGAGAGATGCCCAGCCTGATGCAGGGCTTCAGCTCCTGAACTGTGAAATCATGACCTGAACCAAAGTCAAGAGCCAGACACTTAACTGACTGAGCCACTCAGGTGCCCTGAGGATATGTGTATTTTCAAGGCTTATCATGTATATTTCCTTCTTTCTTTTTTTTTTTTTTTTTAAATTTTTTTTTTTTTTTTTTCAATGTTTATTTATTTTTGGGACAGAGAGAGACAGAGCATGAACGGGGGAGGGGCAGAGAGAGAGGGAGACACAGAATCGGAAACAGGCTCCAGGCTCTGAGCCATCAGCCCAGAGCCTGACGCGGGGCTCGAACTCCCGGACCGCGAGATCGTGACCTGGCTGAAGTCGGACGCTTAACCGACTGCGCCACCCAGGCGCCCCTCCTTCTTTCTTCTTTAGAGAGCAATTTGTACCCATTTTACATAACACACCGGTAGTGTCTAAAAGAGTGCTTTTTTCTTCTTCAAACTTGTACCAATAGGAGGTGTTATTTGTAATATTTTGCCAATTTCTTTGGAAAGAATGATTTTATTTTTCTGTGATTATTGATGAAGTTGACTTCATTAATTTTTTCCTTTGTTGATCCCATATCTCTGTCATGTCTTATATTTCCATTGTGATCATTTTTTTCTTATTGATTTGTAAGAAATATATATATTTGTTATATCAAAATTTTGCTGTTTTATTTTTTCTAGTTTGTTTTAAGGTGTCTTTACTGTACAGAAAAATAAAAAAATATATTTTATAAGGCCAAGATACCCGTCTTCTTGTGTGTGCTTTTGGGGTTGTGCTAAGGATGTCCTTCTCTGTCTTTATATATGTATTTCTTTCAGGCTTTTTGAAAGTACTGTAAATGTTACCTGGTTTTTAAAGGGCCTTAGATTGTAAATCACTGTAATATTAGTGTCCTTAACTTTTTTTCTTTATCCTAAGAGTTGATGAACAAATTAAAATGAAAATAAGCAAATAGTAATTTCTGTAATGTGAAGTCTCCAGGGGAAAATTTAGGCAGAAACTGAAGACTTACTGGCTGCAGTAACTCTCTAATACTGTATCTCATTAAAAAGATGTCTTTGTGTATGTTATTTACCTCGAAGATTAAAGAAAAAGTGCTGCTAATTAGATCATATAATGCCATTGATTATAGGATGCATATTGAGTTTAAAGTTGTTGTTTTTTTTTTATGTTTATTTTTGAGAGAGAGTACAAACAGGGGAGGGGCAAAGAGAGAGGGAGACAGAGAATCCCAAGCAGGCTCTGCCCTGAAAGTGGGTCGTGAATTCACAAACTGTAAGATCATGACTTGAGTTGAAATCAAGAGTTAGATGCTTAATTGACTGAGCCACCCAGGTGCCCTGACTTTAGAGTTCTTAAGATGTGGACACATGTGGTAATTAGAATCTGTGAAATGTGGCATGTTAATTTGGACTGCTATAGTATCATTTTTCTTTTATTAAAAAAACATTTTTTAAAGGTTTTTTTTTTTTTTTTTTTTTTTTTTTTTTAAATCTCTCTACCCAATGTGGGGCTCGAACTCATGACCTGGAGATTAAGAGTTGCATACTCTTCTGACTGAGCCAGCCAGGCGCCCCTGCACAATCATTTTTTAAAAAAATTATTTATTTATTTTGAGAGAGCAAGTGAACAGGGGAGGGGCAGAGAGAGAGAGAGGGAGAGAGAGAATCCCAAGCAGGCCCTGCACTGCCAGCGCAGAGCCTGATGCGGGGCTCGATCCCATGAACCATGAGATCATGACCTGAGCCAAAATCAGGAGTCAGATGTTTAACCGACTGAGCCGCCCATGTGCCCCCCCTCCAATCATTTTTAAATTTCGTGGTTGCTTTGTGTAGTTGTATTTGTTTTTGGCTTGGTAATTTTTTCAAAACAACTTTGTTAAAAACTTGTGTACCGTGCAATTCATCCATTTAAAGTATACGATTCAGTGGTTTTTGGTGTAGAGATATGATACAGTCAATTTTAGGACATTTTTATCACCTCAAAAAGAAACTCCCAATACAGTCGTATATTATTCAGCCTTAAAAATGTAGTTAATTTTGATACATGCTACCACATGGATAAACCTTGGAGACATTGTGCTAAGTGAAATTGTCCAGTCATGGAAGGACAGATGCTGTTTGATTCCACTGACATGAGGTTCCTAGAGTAGTGGAAGTCCTGGAGACAGAAACTAGAAGTGTGGTTGCCAGGGACTGAGGGGAGGAGAAATGGGGAGTTGGTGTTTAGTGGATGTAGAGTTTCAGTTGGGGAAGATGAAACAGTTCTGGAGACGGGTGGTGGTGAGAGTTGTACAACAGTGTGAATGTACATGATGCAGTGCAATCGTACACTTAAAAATGGCTAAAATGGTACATTTTATGTATATTCTCCTGCAGTAAAAACAAAAGAAATCCCATGCACTTTGCCCATCACTTGCTATCCCTCTTTCCCTGTCCTACCATCCCTAAGCAGCCAGTAATCTACTTTCTGTCATATAGATTTGCCTGTTCTGGACTCCAGTCTGAAAGGAATCACGCAAAGTGTGGACTTTTATGATTGGCTTCTTTTACTTAGCACGATGTTTTCAGGGTTGGTCCAAATTAGAGTGTGGAACAGTAATTGATTCTTTTCTTGGTGGATTAATGTTCCCTGGTATGGATATACCTGATTTTATTCGTCTATTCATCATTTGATGGATGGACATGACATTTGGGTTTTTTCCAAAGTTTGTATAGTTATTTTGGGACTTAACTTGAGCTCTGGCAATTCTAAGCAATAAAAACCTACTCCCATCTATATTAAGTAAAGGAGGCCTTATGTAAGACCATGTAGGTAGTTTAAGGGCAAAGGAAAGATGTACAATACTTTCTTATGGGGACTGACCCTGGAGCAAAGAAAGAGTCAGGAGCCAAGGCTCCTGTGTCTCCAGGGCCTGCAAGGTCTCTTGGCTCTCTTGTCTCTGCAGATCTACTCTAGTCTTTGTCGAGACTGGCCTTCTCTGCTCCCTCCCTAACTTCTCTGGCACATGCTTTGGCTCACCTTGACTCCTACTCTGGCCACTTTGCAACTCAGTTCCCTGCAGCTGCCATTCTCAATTCCACATTCTTGGAGAGGGATCTAATTGGTACATCCCTTGTCCAATAGGGGAGTTCACTTGATATAAACATGGTGTCAAAATCTCACATTAACCAGGTTCAGAGTCTCTAGAAGCAGTGTATGCATGGATCTGGCTGGCCACTCCAGGTCACTAATGCTAGTCAATCTAAAGATGATTTAATTCTCTAGGTGAGTGGTTGTCAAACCTTTTGATCTCAAGACTCCTTTATACTCTTAAAGTTAACTTAGGACTCCAAATGGCTTTTGCTTCTGTGGGTTATATATGTTGATATTTACCATATTAGATATTAAAATGGCCATTTTAAAGATACTAGTTCATGCAAAAATACTATAAACTCACCATATGCTAAGATAAATAACATTAAATTTTTTTTTTTTACATTTATTTATTTTTGAGAGACAGAGCGTGAACAGGGAGGGGCAGAGAGAGAGGGAGACACAGAATCCGAAGCAGGCTCCAGGCTCTGAGCTTTCAGTAGAGAGCCCATGCGGGGCTTGAACCCGTGAACCGTGAGATCATGACCTGAGCCGAAGTCGGAGGCTTAACCAACTGGGCCACCCAGGCGCCCCTAGATAAATAACATTTTTATGATAAGTAACTGTTTTCTGGAATAAAAATAAAATTTGATAAGAAGAGTGGCATTGTTTTACATTTTTGCAAACCTCTGATATCTGGCTTAAAAAGATAGTTTTATTCTCATATCTGCTTTCTGCATTAAGTCTTACAGTATTGTTTTGATTGAAGTTTATAAAGAAAAGCTAATCTCATGCAGTATTTGGGAAGAGAGGGGATTTTAATAGCCTTTTATTTTTTTTTAATGCTGAGTTTTGAGAGAGGAGAGAGAGAGAGAGGGAGCGAGCAAGAGAGTGCACAAGTGCACAAGCAGGGTAGAGGCAGAGAGAGGGGGACAGAGGATCCAAGCAAGCCCACGCTGACAACAGCATGCTCAATGTGGGGTTCAAACTCACGATCTGTGAGACCATGACCTGAGAAATCAAGAGTCAGACTCTTAACCAACTGAGCCACCCAGGCACCCCTTAATAGCCTTTTTAGATAATTGTAGATATTCTTTGATACCATACCCAAACCAGGTAAGTGACAGTTTTTTTTAAAGGTTCATTGCTGTGTAGAATCTGAAGCCACATCAATGAACTTCTCATATTCTATCACGTTAAACATTTATTGGGTTGTCTTGTACTTTATTTGTAGTAAAATGTCTTGCACTTTAAATAAATATTGCACTCATGAATAATTTAGTCACATTCTATATTGGTCATTTGGAAAATATTGATTCGTTGAGTTATATAGACATTTCAAATGTTGACCTATTTTATTATGTGATATCTCAAAAGCTCACACTTGTTAGTATCACCACCAGTCTTGCCAGAAAAGTCTTTAAATGTGGGGAAGCCGTCAAGCTCACGGAAGCAAGTACAAGTTTTTCCAAAATCCCAATTTTCATAAATGCTGGCAGTTGTTTTCCTGGAAGTGATAAGTTCACTGTGTTCTTCCTTGAATACTTTCTCATCCTCACTGTTGTCATAAGCTGTTTTGCGGGCGGAATTATTTAATAAAGACAATATTTCCTCTGCACCAATGCTTACCTTGGAAATAATCTTGAATCTTTTTAACAATTGACTTTTCACAACCCCAACATTTACAACCATAGGTTTTTGTTTCTGTAATATATAACATTTGATTCTCATTTATCAAAAAAAAAAAAAAAAAAAGGACATGTAATGAGCATTTGCAATGTGCCAAGTTCCATGCTGAGATTTTATATACATCGTATTACTTTATATAGCTACTGATATTATTATTTGTGATATATTAATGCTTTTTTAAGTGTACAGGCAAAGACCCACTAATGTTTTTCAAACCTCAATAATTTCTATTATATTAAGTAAATACATGAGAGAAAGCTTTTACTGGTAATTGTGGTTTTATTTATATAGCTATAGTTATAATTTATTAGAAGTACACCTGGTGCTTTAGTTCTTATCAATTCTATTTTTTCCCATCCTGTTTAGGTGGTTTCCTAGAAACATGATTGTTTGTTGGACTTGATCTCACAGCCTGGTGAGGACTTCTTTACTGATAATGTCAAGTTCAGGTTATCCTCCCAACCAAGGAGCATTCAGCACAGAACAAAGTCGTTATCCTCCTCACTCTGTTCAGTACACGTTTCCCAGCACGCGTCACCAGCAGGTAAGGATCAACTACTATGCACTTGCCTAAGTAGTGCGTGTGGGTGTGTGTGTGTGTGTGTGTGTGCGCGCGCGCGTGTGTGCGTGTGTGTGCGCGCGCGTGCCCGCACGCGTGCCCGTTGGCGCTTTCTTTCCTTTTCCTGTTTAATGCATTTGTTGGTCAGAAACCAAATGCGATTGTTAGAATTGTATACTTTAAATGGCAAGAACCGTTCTCAAAGATGAGGAACCCAAGGTTGGGGATTAATTATCTTTGTCTTAGTCTGGCTTTATGCCAGATTGCAGCTAGTGACCATGTCTTTTGTTTTCTTTTTTCTTTTTTTTTTTTTTAAATTTTTTTTAATGTTTATTTAGTTTTTGAGAGAGAGAGAGAGAGAGAGAGAGAATGGGGGAGGGGCAAAGAGAGAGGGAGACAGAATCGGAAGCAGGCTCTAGGCTCTGAGCTGTCAGCACAGAGCTAGATGCGGGGCTCAAACTCACAAACTGAGAGGGCCTGAGTCAGATCTTACCTGAGTGAGCCACCCAGGCACCCCCCGCCCATGTCTTTGTTTTCGTTTGTAGGAGTTGTTGTTAGAAAAATATCAGTTGTTTAGGGTTTCCAGGTTAAGAAACCCTATTTTATTGCTCCAAGTTCTGGTTTAGTATTAAGCTGGCCAGATAACTTGGCATCTCTTGAGCGATGGCCAGGATAGGGCCTGTAACTTCTTGAGAGGCTGGCGGTAGGAAGATGAGTTTGTATGCTGATTAACTTGTGAAAAATAAAATATGAGAAGAAATTATTACCTCAGAGCAGGCTGGGACAGGAATGTAAGGGTTGAAGAAAAAGAGGAAAGGAAGGGGTGAAATGGTCATCTCAGAGAAAAAACAAATTTGGGGTGCCTGGGTGTGGCTCAGTTGGTTAAGCATCCAACTCTTGATTTCGGCTCAGGTCACGATCTCACTGTTAGCACGGAGCCAGCTTGAGATTAGCTCTCTCCTTCAAATCAGTCAATCAATATATTTATTTTTTTTTTTTAATTTTTTTTCAACGTTTTTTATTTATTTTTGGGACAGAGAGAGACAGAGCATGAACGGGGGAGGGGCAGAGAGAGAGGGAGACACAGAATCGGAAACAGGCTCCAGGCTCTGAGCCGTCAGCCCAGAGCCCGACGCGGGGCTCGAACTCACAGACCGCGAGATCGTGACCTGGCTGAAGTCGGACGCTTAACCGACTGCGCCACCCAGGCGCCCCTCAATATATTTATTTATAAACATATTTAATTTGATAAATATATATATATATTTTAAAACAGTCTTTTTTTTAAAGTTTACTTATTTTAAGAGAGAGAGAGAGCGTGAGCACACAAGCGGGGGAGGGGCAGAGAGAGGGAGACACAGAATCCTAAGTAGGCTCTAGGTTCCAAGCTGTCAGCATAGAGCCCGATGTGGGACTCAAACTCAAGAGCTGTGAGATCATGACCTGAGCTGAAGTCGGCGCTTAACCAACTGAGCCACCCAGGTGCCTCTCACTTTTTAAATATTAAGTATGTTAGTTGCATATTTTTGTAGATGCCCTTAAAACATTTTTTTTTTTATTTTTATGTATTCATTTTGAGAGAGAGGGAGAGCTTCCACATGAGCGGGGTAAGGGCAGAGAGAAGGGGAGAGAGAATCCCAAGCAGACTCCACACTGTCAGCTCAGAGCCCAATATGAGGCTCTGTTCCACAAACTGTGAGATTATGACTTGAGCTGAAATCAAGAGTTGGACACTCAACTGACTGAACCACGCAGGCATGCCTGTAGATGTCCATTTTCAGTTAAAGAAGTTGCTTTCTATTGCTAGATTGAGAGTTTTAATCCTCATTGGGTATTGAATTTTGGTTGTATTGTTTTCCCTTAACCCATAGTCTTTGTCTGAATGCTGATTTCCTAGTTTGCTTCTTCTTTGTTTTTATTAAAAAAAATTTTTTTTTTAAATGCTTATTTTTTGAGACAGAGAAAGAGTATGAGCGGGGGAGGGGCAGAGAGTGAGGGAGACACAGAATCTGAAGCAGGCTCCAGGCTTCAGGCTGTCAGCATAGAGCCCGACACGGGGCTCGAACTCACGATCTGTGAGATCATGACCTGAGCTGAAGTCGGACGCTTAACCGACTGAGCCACCCAGGCGCCCCTGTTTTTATTTTTTTAAATCAACTTTAAGGTTTAATTGATACATAATACAATTTTCTTATATGTATACATTTTGACAGATTCATACACCCATAAAACCACCACTAAAGTGAAGATGTATTTCTGTCACCCCATAAAGTTTCCCATGTGCCCCATCCAGATTAGTCCTTCTCCCGTACTTTCCACAAACTCAGCTCCTAGGAAACCACTGTTCTGCTTTTTGTCATAACAGATTATATTTGTTTTGAATTTTACATGAACTCTTTTATCTGTGGCTTCTTTTGCTTCCCATAATGTTTTTGAGATTTCTTCAAGTTCTGGTGCATCTGAGTAGTTAATTTCTGTTTATTGCTGCCTATGGATATATTACAATTTGTTTATCTAGTTACCTATTCCAGTTTTGGCTATTATAAATAAAATTATTTAGAAAACATGTATCTTTGTGTTTTATCTAGATTATATAAAGTATTGCCTTATTTTCGTAACAGTATTGTTGGACAGCTTATCTTTATAATTTGTATCAAGTCCAATTTATTAACTTTTGTCTTTAATATTTCTTGCTTTTTAAGTGTTATATTTAAGAATTTTGCCAAACTCCAGATCACTAAGGTTTTCTCCTCTTGAGTTTTTATAATCCTGTTTTACATAGTCTGTCACCTCTTTTGAATTAATGCATTTTTTTTCAACATTTTTACTTATTTTTGGGACAGACAGAGACAGAGCATGAACGGGGGAGGGGCAGAGAGAGAGGGAGACACAGAATCGGAAACAGGCTCCAGGCTCCGAGCCATCAGCCCAGAGCCTGACGCGGGGCTCGAACTCACGGACCGTGAGATCGTGACCTGGCTGAAGTCGGACGCTTAACCGACTGCGCCACCCAGGCGCCCCACTCTTTTGAATTAAATTCTGTTTATGGTGTGAGGTAATGGTTGAGGTTCTTGTTTTGCATATAGATATTCGCTTGTTCTAGAAACCATTTGTTGAAAAGATTTTTCTTGGGGCGCCTGGGTGGCTCATTTGGTCCACTCAGGTCACGATCTCACCATTCCTGAGATGGAGCCTGGAGTTGGCTCTGAGCTGACAGGCAGAGCCTGCCTGCCTGAGATTCTCTCTCTCTCTCTCTCTCTCTCTCCCTCCCTCCCTCCCTCCCTCCCTCCCTCCCCTACTTGCATGTACTCTCTGTCTGTCTCTCAAAATAAATAAATAAACTTTAAAAAAAAAAAAAAGTTTCTTCTTACTCCTCTGAATGGTTTTGGCACTTTCATTGAAAATCAGTTGATCATATATGTGCAAGTGTATTTCTGGTCTCTCTGTACTGTTCTATTGATGTATTTTGTGTATCTTTTACCTCACACCTATGTGATAATCTGTGTAAACAAACATGTCTTTTTTTTTTCCTTAATGTTGATTATTTTTTGAGAGAGAAAGAGCAGGGGAGAGACAGAGAGGGAGAGAGAGAATCTTCAGCAGGCTCTGTATTGTCAGCACAGAGCCCGATGTGGGGCTTGAACTTTTGAACCATGAAGTCATGACCTGACCTGAGATCAAGAGTTGGAGGCTTAACCAGTTGAGCCACCCAGGTGCCCCCAAAATGTCGTCTTTTAATAAAGCTCTTCACACCGTCTTGATTATTATAACTTTATAGTAAAATTGAAATTGAATAGTGATTCTTTTCTGAATTACTGTTCTGAATATTTTCTTTCTTGCCATTTCTATATACATTTTATTAATTTTTACTTTTTATTTATGAAGTGTTTATTTTGAGAGAGAGAGAGAGAGAGAGCGTGCACACGTGTGTGCGTGCACATAATTGGGGGAGGGGCAGAGAGGGAGAGAAAATCCCAAGCAGGCTCCGTGCTGTCAGCGCAGAGCCTGACTCAGGGCTCAGACTCACAAACCAGGACATCATGACCTAAGCTGAGATCAAGAGTTGGAGGCTTAACTGATTGAGCCACCCTGGTGCCCCTCTGTATTCATTTTAGTGGATTTTTTTTTTTAAGTTTATTTATTTTGAGAGCGTACATTTTCGAAGCACCTTGCGAGTTTCTACAGAAACGCTTGCTGGGTTTTCTGTTTTTAAATTTTTTTTTTAGTTTATTTATTTATTTTGAGAGAGGGAGAGCGAGTAGGGGAGAGGCAGAGAAAGAGGGAGATAGAGAATCCCATGCAGGCTCCTTGCTGTCAGCTCCAGAGCCCACTGCAGGGATCAAACTCACGAGCCGGGAGATCATGACCTGAGCTGAAACCAAGAGTCGGATGTTTTACCGAATGAGCCACCCAGGCACCCCTCTAGGGTTTTGATTAGACTTGTATTGAGTCTAGAGATAAATTTGGGAGAGAACTGACATCTCAACCACTTTGATTTTTCTGGTCCATGAACATGATATAATTCTCCATCTATTTAGGCCTTCATTAATTTTTCTCGGTAATGTTTTGTAGTTTTCAGTGCATAGGTCATGTACATCTTCTGTCACATTTGTTCCTAAATATTTCATACTTTTGATGCATTTGTAAATATATTGCTTTTTTGAATTTAGTTTTCAGTTCATTGCTCCCATGTATATTTGATCCTGTATCCTGCAACCTTACTTGTTACTTCTAGCTGCTTTTTAATAGATTTCATAAGACTTACTATGTAGGTGATCCTGCAATCTGAGAGTAGACAGTTTTGCTTGTACCTTTGGATGCTTTTCTCTTTCTTTCTTATTAAACTGGCTTTAATTGCTAGTACAGTGCTGAATAGAAGAGGTGAGAGTAAATATCCTTGACTTGTTTCTGATCTTAAGAGGAAGGCACTCAGTCTTTCACCATTAGGGATGTTGTTAGCAGCTGGTGGCTACACTTACCTTGGGGAGCATTGATTGGGTAATGTCTAGAATTGTCAAATCAATATGTGTACACCTGAAACTAACATAACATATGCTGATTATACTTCAGTGAAAAGCTTGGGAAGTGTTCCCCCTTCCTGTATTTTCTTAGGATTAGTATTTTTTCTTCCTAAGAAATTTGATAGAATTTATCAGTGAAGTCATCAGGGCCTAGAATTTTCTTTGTGGGGAGAATTGAAATTATGCATTCAATTTCTTTAATAGTTGTAATTCACATTCTTTATTTTTTGTTGAGTCAGTTTGGGTAAGTTTTGTTGTTCAATATATTCAATTATATTAAGATGTCATAATATTCCTGTTATCTTTTCAGTGTCTTTGAGATCTGTTGTGATGTCATTCCTCATGTTGATAAGTACTTTTCCCTTCTTTTTTTTCTTTATTAGTCTAGCCTTGAGGTTTCTCAATTTAATCGATTCTTTTCTGAGAATAACTAATTTTGGTCTCATCCATTTTTACTGTTTTTTTTTTTTTTTTTCTATTTTCTTGATTTCTCCTCATTATTTTGTTCCTTCTCTAACTGCCCACATATATAACAGTTCTGGCATCTTTCACTTCTTTGTGTACATTCGGTTTCCTTTTGATGCTATTTTCTTTTTGTCTGAAGAACGTCATTTCTCTTAGTGCCTGTCTTCTGGCAGTGAACTCTCAACTTTTATTTATTTGAAAAAGTTCATTTCAGTTTTATTTATTTTATTTTAATTTTTTTAGAGAGCGTGAGCATGTGTGAATGGGGGAGGGGGGCAGGGGGAGAGAAAGCGAATATTAAACAGTCTCCATGCTCAGCACGGAGTCTGCCACAGGGCTTGATCCCACGACCCTGTGATCATGACCTCAGTGGAAATCAGGAGTAGAGTCTGATGCTCAACTGACTGAGCCATCCAGGTGTCCCTCAGCTTTATTTTCTAAGAATATTTTTACTGGATACAGAATTCTAAGTTGACAGTTCTGTTCTTTTTTTTTGTTAAAAAAATTTTTTTTTTTTAATATTTATTTTTGAGAGGGAGAGACAGAATGTGAGCAGGGGAGGGGCAGAGAGAGAGGGAGACGCAGAGTCTGAAGCAGGCTCCAGGCTCTGAGCTATCAGCATAGAGTGCAACGTGGGGCTTGAACTCACAAAGTGTGAGATCATGACCTGAGCCAAAGTTGGTCGTTTAACCAACTGAGTCACCCAGGTGCCCCTCTTTTCTTTTTCTTACTGTTTATTTATTTTTGAGAGAGACGGAGTGCCAGTGAGGGAGGGACAGAGAGAGAGGGAGACAGAGGATCCAAGGCGGGCTCCGCGCTGAGAGCAGAGAGCCCCATGCGGGGCTCCAACTCATGAGTTGTGAGATCATGGCCTGAGCTGAAGTCAGACGCTTAACCGACTGAGCCAGGCACCCTGACCGTTATTTTCTTTTAGCACTTTAATAGATGCCATTTGTTGTGTTCTGGCTTATGTGGTTTTCTGACCTTTGGTCATTCTTATCTTTATATATAAGTATTGACATTCACTGAACTTCATGCTTCTGTGGATTTATAATTTTCATAAAATTAGGCAGTTTTCAGCCATTATTTCTTCAGATACATTTTTTTTGTGTACTTTCCCCCTAGTTTTATTCTGAAACACAAATGACTTGTGTTTGTATTATCCTACAGGTCACTGGACCTCTATTCATTTTATTTTTTCTTTTTTTTTTTTTTTTATCAGTTTGCTTAGTTTTATGATGACTTCATGTTCAGTGGGTTTTTTTCTTCTTCTTCTTCTTCTGGGGTTCCAGCTAAGTGTTAATTTCATCCAGTGAGATTTTCGTTACAGACGTTGGATTTTTCATTTTTGAATGGAATATGAACATTGTGAATTGTATACATTTTATTAGTGGCTTTTGTTGTATTCCTTTAAAGAAAGTTGAATGCCTTCTGGTGGCCAGTTAAATTACTTTTTGAAGTTTATTTTTAAACTCTTTAAGGGCAAGTCGAGAGTAGTCTTTATTCTAGGTCTTATTCGTCCTGGGATATCTAGTGATTATTTCATGTATTCATTGAAGATTCTTCCCTTTGGCTGGAGGAAACTCGAATGAGTTCTGGCCCCATGTGTGCTCTGGGAAGTGTGTGTTTTATAGTTTCTCCTGTTTATTCTAAGAACAACCAGAGTTGTTTGCGACTGGTCTATGTTCTCCCCTGTGCCTTTGCAGATTGGAATTCAGCCAAAGACTTAGGAGAACCCAAATTCACATTTCAGGAAGTCTTTCTCCGTTTAACTCTCTTCTCATAGAAAGTCTCCAGAAATCCTGTCCCCATGGCTTTACCAAACTAGTATGGTTGCTCCTTCAGTGAACAAGATTACAGAACACTGTTCGGGTTCCCTTCCCAGGGACACAATTTGGAAATTGCCTTTAGGCAGAAAAGTCTGGAGTACTGTAGGACTTACCTCATTTGTGTGATTTTTCTCAGAGATTGAGTCCTGTGCGGTCTGTTTTCTGATGTCTGAGAATAGTCACTATATTTTGCCCACTTTTTTGGCTGTTTACTATGGGAATGTAATTCTGGACAGTAACCTGCTCATAGCTGGAATCCAAGTGCACTGTTTGGTTTAGTTTACTCCTTACTCTTAATTTGTCCTGCTGGATACATCCTTTAGAAATTCTTTCAGAGAGAGGCTGTGGTTGGTAAATTTTCTGAGTTCTTGAATTCTGAAAAGTTTGTAGTCCTAAAATTTGAGAGGGTGTGGTTATTGAATTTGTAGGTTCTAAGTTATTTTCCTTTGAACTTGGAATATGTTGTTTGTCTGTTTCCTTCTATACAGTGTTGCTGATGAGAAACCTGTTTTTATTATGATCCTTGTTACTTTGTAGGAAACCTTTTTTTAAGGACCTTATGATATCTAGTAAAATTTTCTCTTCTCACTTTTCTGGAATTTTTGATGTGTCCATCCAGTGTGATGGATTAATTTTTAGAATATGTCCAGCTTTTCTCTTAAGCCCTTTTTAATCCGAAGGCTTTGTCTTTTTAACTTCTGAGAAATGCTGTCCTATTATTTCCTAGAATATTGCCTCTCACCGGTAGATACTGAATGTTGAGCTTTTTACTCTAGCTGCCATTTTTAACTTCTCTAATTTCTATATCTTTATATGCTATATCTATATATGCTTCACTGTTGTCTGAGAGAATTTCTCTGTTCTGTCTTCACTTTAATTTGCTCTTCACCTGTTCTATTAATTTTACTGATCAACTTTTTAATTTCTTTGATTGCTATTTGAGGATATCATTTATACTTTTGTGTGTTTTGTACTTTTACTCAGTCTTTTATCTATTTCTTTGTAAATTCTTTTCTGAGTGAGTTTTGGTTCTTTTTAAATTTTTTATTTTTTTAAATGTTTATTTTTGAGAGAGATTGCACGGGTATTAAGTGGGAGAGGGGCAGAGAGAGAGAGAGAGAGAGAGAGAGGGACAGAGGATCTGAAGCAGGCTCTTTGCTGACAGCATAGTTCAGGGCTCGAACTCATGAACTATGAGATCATGACCTGAGCCGAAGTCAGGTGCTTAACTGACTGAGCTACCCAGATGCCCTGGTGCTTTTTTTTTTTTAGGTGGCTTTGACTTTTTTTCAGTGTTTATAGTGTTTCTTGGTTATGTTTTCAACTTTGTATCCGATATTTTTTCTTAGACTGTGTATGAATTATGTTTTACTATTATCTGTTTATAGCAAAGGGCTCTAGGCCTCTTATTTATTCCATGTTTCAGTCTGGGCAGCTCAATTTTATGTTTATGATTAAAAATTTTTGTTGACATACAATTCATATAACATAAAACTATTTTAAAGTATATAATATCTTTTAGTATATTCACAAATGTTGGGCATCCATTACTGTTACCTAATTCCAGAACTTGGAATGAAATGAAACCTATACCTCATAGTAGTTAATCCCAATTCCCCCTTCCCTCCATCCCCTGGCAACCACTAATCTACTTTCTGTCTCTATTGATTTGTTTCTTACAGACATTTTATATAAACAGAATCACAAAATATGTGCCCTTTTATGTCTGTTTGTATTTAACATAGTATTATGTTTTCTAGGTTCATCTAGGTTGTAGCGTATATCGTTAGTACTTCAGTCTTTTTTATGATTGAATAATATCCCACAGTATAGATATACCACATTTTGTTGATCCATTCATGAGTCACTGGGCATTTGGATTCCTTCTGGTTTTTGGCTATGGTGAATAACACTACTTTGAAAATTTGTGTACAAAGTTTTGTGTATGGACATATACCTTGTATATATACCTAGGAGTGGAATTCCTGGGTTATTTGGCATTTCTGGGTGTAAATACCTGTTTATGATTGTTAGCATTAATGGACTACTTTTGAAAAGAAGGTTTTGTTTTTTCCAACGAAGAGTCAAATGTAGGAAAATAAACATAAAAGCACCCACCTAGAATGATGGAGAGTGTTATTCTTACTTAGCAGATTGAATCTCTGGACTTATGTCTCTTCGTTTGTAAATTTTCATGGATTTAACCGAATGGCTTTTGTGGCCCTGCTAGCTTACTGATTTTGAATTTAATTTGGAATGATTTTTAAGATTTCATATTGAACACGTGAGTTTGAGATCTTACTATTTGAGTAATATGGAGTGGGAGTTACTTATAATGCATGTTACAGTAGAATGAGGGAAATGTAGACTGAACACAAAATTTCATTTTGAATTCTTCTGAACGATACTCGGTTAAAATGTTGATGGTTAGGTTTAAGAGGAAAAATCAGATCAGTGAAGGACTGAAATCATCCTTGCTGCTTCTTTCCACACTTAGCAGCCCGTCACTGCCTCTGTGCATTGATACTTGGTTTAATTTCACGATGCTTTTCAATTTTTGGCTAATAATTAATTTATGATTATTTCCCTATTAGGAATTTGCAGTCCCTGATTATCGTTCTTCTCATCTTGAAGTCAGCCAGGCGTCACAGCTCTTGCAGCAGCAGCAGCAACAGCAGCTTCGCAGACGACCTTCCTTGCTCTCGGAATTTCACCCAGGTTCTGACAGGTAATGGGGTTCTTCTGTGTTTCCATCTAGGATGCACCTTCTGCGGTGTGTGTATACTCACTTCATAAGTGTGCCATTAAATTTAACGTTACTTTTCCTTGATAATTTTATTAACCAAGCTGTGAGTGGTCACTTACTTACATATTGGGCTCTTTTATATCTGATGATCTTTTGGAGTAGTTATCATAATAGTTACAAAAACTCCTCAAACTTGTTTCCAGAGTTCACAGTTGATGCTGTGTAGTGGGAAGTCTGGTGGACTAGGTTTGCATTCTGGTCAGCTTATGGCCTTGGTTGTATGTGTAAACTGGTGTTTTCAGTTTCGGCGGCATTTTAGAAGCACCTTGGTTTTTAAACTTGATGCCCACGCCCCATCTCAGAATTATTAAATCCGTTCCTGGGATTGGGCCCAGGCGTTCGTGTGGGTCTAGAGTTTCCCAGGTCATTCTCATTTGCAAGGAGGGTTGCAAATTCCTGATTTAGATTCTTTAAGCCTTAGTTTTCTCACCTGTAATAATGAGAATAGTAATGAGATTGTCCTCAAAGGATAGTCTGTGATCAGGTGATGTTGGCCTGTTCACGGAAGGCTCTCACTTCTGCAGTGTCCTTACCATCTCTGCTCTCTTGCGCCATTTTCACTCTTAATCTAAAGTATAATAACTCCTTTTTATTAAATTGCCTTTCTGCCTTTCTTGTTTTAGCAATTTTGTAAAGAACCTGATTTCCTATTATAAAGATATGTTTACTGTTTAGGTTTTAAGATGATAAAAGGATTGAAATTATTTGGCTGTGTTTAAAATTATCATAAAATACATTCCTTGGTGAAGGTTGTGGAGGGAATTCAGATCACTCTCCTCCGTCATATCTAGCAAATTACATAAAAATAGCTTTTCGAAAAGTGGCTAAAACCCACCCTGTATAAAGCAGGAAAGGCATACAGCCACTGCCATAAACTTGGGAAAATGGCATTTAAGGAAGGAATTAGAAGAATCTTGCACCTACTTCCTACTTCTACTCTCAAAGAAGCAGTGTTGAAGAAAGAAGGAGGGTCAATAAAATCCTAAGATTTCTCGGAAATACTCCCTAATTTGAGAAAATGTGGTTAGGGTGTAGTAGTAGTGAACTGTTTGCTTGGGAACCCCTCTTGCGCCATCTCGCAGGAGGGGCGGGCACGGTGTGCCGTTTTCCAAAGTGATGAGCTGAAGCCCTCAGGACTGGTTTACGCGTCTGGCTTGTAGGGCAGGCCAGGATCCTCGAGAAAGGCAACATAGCCCCAACCAAGTTTTCTTCTCCTTTGCCCCATTTCCCTATTCCCTCAGGCTATAGAAAAGCATGTAGAAAGCCAACGCCAGTCCTCTGTCTGCAGACAAATGCCAAGCAAAGTGGATGAGCAAGGAAAAGGCACGCATACCATTTTATAGTGAAGACAAAGTCTGGGTAGGGCTGCATGTGACATCCCTGAGCAGGAGGGTAATGAAGCCATGGACAGGGCAAAGGTATTCCTGGAAGAGAAAATTAAAGAAGGCAATACAGAGTGTCAAAAACAAAGCGCCCGGTGTGTAAGAAGACAAAACAATGAAGAAATTGCCCCCTAAGTGCTATACACTGTAGGCGAACTTAAAACCTTTTAAAAAGAAGATATTTGACAACAGTACAAGACAACCCAGTTAGATAAAATGAAAGATTGGACATTCCAGTTCCCCCAGGCCCACCATTATAAATTCAGTATATTATAATATAAATATTAATTAAATATAAAAAAGCAAGGAATAAAACAGCTGTGGCTAAAAGTTAGACCTTTGTCATGTGAGAAAGTCCAGAGACAATCAGAGTGGATGCAGAAGAAAAGAATAAAATTAAAGCAGTTATAAAGCGGTTGATAAATTAAAACCATCCAAAATTTCATGAGAATGTGTGTTTCTGAGGTGGAAAACCTGTCAAGGAAAGGAAGTAATAATTGATAATTTTAAAGTGAAGGAAGAACTCTGTAGATGGATAGGGCATATTTTGCTCCAAGGATAATTACACAGAATGATCAGTATCAGGACAGAACTTGGCTCATTTATCACAGTTCAAGGGTAAGTAAAAGAATCAGGAATTCAGGAAGCAAAAGAAATCCTTGACAGGGAAGAACAAGTCTGGCTTCAAGCAACTACAGGATAGAAGATAGGGGAGCAGTAGCTACAAAGTTCGGAGGAAAAGAAATGAGATCCAAGAATATTACGTACCACTCAAGTTTAAGAATAAAAGCGACAGGCGGACAGTCTTAGACTGAACACTTAAACTTCTTGGAAGAATTTTAGGTGATAGAATCCAGCCAAAGAATGGAAGCCGTGGTAAAAGGACTGTAGTAAGCCACACACCGTTGTAAGTAAAAAGTCCATGTGAGACATCTGGACGAATTATGGTTCCATAACTGAACGTCAATAGCAAATCTTGACAAAGTAATAGTAATGTAACTACAGGATCTAGAGGTATTGTAGGTATTGGGAGACGTTTAAAGGTACGCACTTGAAGATTGTGTCTGGAGTAATCTGATACTTCTAAAATGGAAATGTTAGGCTTATAAAAAAAAAATCCCATCTTAATGCTTTTCATAGTTTTCCCCTTATCCTTTAGCAATAATCTTTTAGGAGTGAATTTCTTGTGGTAAAGGAGCAATTCCTTTCAATTTAAGCTTTATTTCATTTTATTTTTTTCTCCTAATACCTGTATAAAAACAAACCAAATATTCTTCACTTAAAGTTTTATTTTTGCCTGCATATCCATTTACCCATATGTAAAAATAAAGTGATGTCTGGGTACAGGATTCACCCAATTTTAGCATTGTTTCCATGTGGTGGGATTTGGGGCAATTTGTTGCTTAGTTTTATTATGTGTTCCTGGAATTTTTTTGGTTAGTGAATGTCTATCATTTTATAAACCATACTCTTAAAATATGAGTCATTTCTGGGTGAAATGTCATCAGTCGTATTTTCTAGATTTCATTGGAAAAATTAGTCCACATAATTACAGTATTTGGATATTTAGATAAAAAATTGCAGAACAGCTTAAGGTAGTTTCAGATATTATAAAAAATTCACCAAAATTCAGATCATTGGTTTTCCCTTGAGCAACAAAAGAAGAAGCCAAATCATGCTTATACATTTGAAAATTTAGGCTAAATTTCCATAGCTAGGAAAAAATAAAATCTGATGTAATCCTAGATGTGTTTTGAATAGCTATGAACTTTATGACATGTTCCCCCTGAAGAGAGTTATCTTTTCCTTAAAATTAAAATGATAAGGTATAGGTATATTACAGTAAAAAGCCCATTTAAAAACTTTAATTTGTTTTAAAGGTATTTAAAAATGGTACTGAGAGGTCAAGGAAGTCCGTGAGATGTAAGAACTTTTAAGTTTAAGAGTGTACAGAGATTTTTAGTATGAAAATTTGATGTTTGTTTTTTCTTTATATGCCTCATTTGTCCAGTCATCAATTGATAAATATTTGAGTTTTCACTTTTTGATTGTTATGAGTAATGCTGCTAGGAGCACTCATGCACAAGTTTTTATGTGACCATGAATTTTCCTTTCTCTTGGGAATATGCCCAGGAGTAGAATTGCTGTATCATATGGTAGTTCTCTGTTTGTTTGCCGTTTGAGAAATTACTAGACTGTTTCCAAAGTGGCTATACCTTTCCACGGGTGTTAGTTTTTAAAAGGCAAATACGTTCACTTAAGATGGAGATTTCATGCTTAACTCCACCAGGACTCCAATATAAAACTGTATTTGTTTTCACAAAGATTTTCATACGGTTCACTTAAAATTTTTTGAAGTTTTAAATGTGAAATTAGATATTTACCTGTTTATCCATGAATAGTTTTGCTCTTGTAAAAAGGATGGGCAAACTGAAATGGGAAATCGCCTGATGTCTTGATGGCAAGAGAGCTGTGTATACTCGATGTCTGTCCTAATTGTCCTGTGTACCGGTGGCCGTATGCTCTCCTCCAGTGCTAGGTGTACTGTACCTTCTGGCTTTGGGAAATGTCACGGGCAGATTCACTAGAGGTAACATGTAATACTTGGAAGTTAACTTCTGTAGGTCGAGGGAACAACCGAGGACCGAAATCCAGCTCGGGCAGTCTGCCAGGTCCTGTGTACCAGAGGGTTGCCTTTGCTTATGCAGGTTGCACACACAGTTTTCTTGCAGGTCGGCAGTGGCCCTCATTCTAAGTGCTGTGTCGAGGGGCGTGGCCTTTAACTGGCGCTGGATGCTTGTGTCTGACAGATTACCTCTGGCTGCTCTGTGGAAGGTGGATTTGAGGTGGATAGACTAGAGGCAGAGAGAACATGGAGAGTGTGAGCCTGAGGTAGGACAGCGAAACAGAGACAAGACAGGCTGGAGTAAGTTAGGAGGGAAGGCTGCCAAGTCCTCGCAATTGGCAAAGATGAGGGAGGAGACCTGGATGAATCCTGGCCTTCCAGCTTGTTGGATGGCTGTTGGTTCTGTGGCTGTGACAGTGTGATAGAGATTAAGGAAAGAGCAACGAAGGGGAGACAACTCGAGTTTGGTGCAAATTAAGCTTGAGGTACCTGTGACACATCCAGCTGGAGATGTATCTAGCATGCGTGGGGGCCGATCTGGGTTTAAAGGTCCAGATCGGTGCTTGTGATCCAAGGGAGGGTGGAAAATGAGAGGGCAGCTGTTCGAAGGTGAACCCAGAGGGTCCCCAACAGGTAAAGATACTATGAGGCGGAAGCCTCTGAAGGAGAGAGAGGAAGGAAAAGGACTGAAACAGTGGTCTTCAAACCTGTTGCTTGCATATTTCTTAAAAGAACTTTGAAAAGCTATATTGTACATTTTTAAGTTGACATTTAGAAGTTTCCTAAGTTTTAAAAGATGGATATAATTTGCCATATTGAAAGTATTGACATTTTAAGGCAAAACTGCTGCAATACAGTTTTAAAATTATCTGACGGAATCTAAATACCATAGTGATTTGGTACCATCATCCACTTAAAATGACACTATGTATGAACAAACTTGTCTTTAACAAAACTTCTCTTTCTGTTCCTTATTTTCTCGGAGCTCATGTGTTCATTCTTCTTTTTTTCACAAAATTTATCCTCACGTGAGTCGCTTTGATTATTCCGAGTCCTTTATCGATCAACCTATCTTACTTCTATTTAACAACAAAAATATGGGAAAGCATCTGTTTCTGAAAGATGCTCTATTTTAAGAAACTTCTTCTTTTTCTTCTTTTATTCTCAAGTTCGTTAACATACAGTGTAGTCTTGGCTTCAGGAGTAGAACCCAGTGATTCATCACTTACATAAGATGCCCAGTGCTCATCCTGAAAAGTGCCCTCCTTAATGCCCACCATCCATCTAACCCATCCCCCCCCCCCACCTCCCTCATTCTCTGTATTTAAGGGTCTCTTATGGTTTGCTTCCCTCTGTGTTTTTATCTTATTTTTGCTTCCCTTCCCCTATGTTCATCTGTTAAGTTTCTCAAATTCCACATATGAGTGAAATCATGTGACATCTGTCTTTCTCTGACTTATTTTGTTTAGAATAATACCCTCCAGTTCCATCCACATTGTTGCAGATAGCAAGATTTCATTGTTTTGTTTTGTTTTTATCACCAAGTAATATTCCACTGTGTACATAAACCACATCTTCTTCATCCATTCATCAGTTGATGGACATTGGTTTTTTTTTCCATAATTTGCTATTGTTGAGAGTGCTGCTAGAAACATTGGGGTGCATGCGCCCCTTTGAATCAGCATTTTTATACCCTTTGGATAAATACCTTGTAGTGTAATTGCTGGGTCTTAGGGTAGTTCTATTTTTAACTTTTTGAGGAACCTCCACACTGTTTTCCAGAGTGGCTGCACCAGTTTGCATTTCCACCAGCAGTGCAAGAGGGTTCCTCTTTCTCCGTATCCTTGCCAACATCTGTTTAAAAAAACTTCTGGATGGAAATATTATAAGACTGATCAAAACAATCATTTATGAAAACGAGAAACAAATTGATCAAATATAAGTAAAATTTCATGGAAATGCATCCATGCATTAATGAGATAGATGATGGCTGTTTTCAAACTATCACTTATTGATAGAATGAAGGCAGCCATGTACTCTATTCTTATTTTTTATTCTGATGAAGGTGCCAAGAAACCTTATTCATAAAAGTAGTTTGTTATGAGGTATATGCCCTAAATCACTTCTTTATCTAAGATGAAAATGTTAGTTAATGCCTTAAGTTCTTCAATTTTGTTGAAGGCAGAAATTTGGGAACTGTTAGCTTGTCAAAGGAGCTCTGGAGGCATTTATACTTTGGGGGACAGTGCTCCAGTATAAGGTCCAGGAAGGGTGAGCCTTAAGCTTTTTGTGTGTGCAAAATGGCAATTGTGAGAGAGAAGGGAGAACTACAGGTTTGTTTTCCAGCAGGTCAGTTTAAGTAAAGACTGTGTAAGGAAGCTCAGCATCGTCGGAGGTGGACTATTTTAAACCGATCTGTGCTCGGATCCCCTGTGGAAAACAGACTCTGACAACCAGGGCTGATCACGTCCTGGAAACCAAGAGGTAGAAGAGTTTCAGGAAGGAAGGAGTAAGTAAAGTATAAAATGTGGCAGATAGGTCAGCGTATGTCTAAAAATACTCTTTTGCTTTCAGTATTAGGAGGTCATTGCTGACTTCAGTGCGTGGTGAGTACTTGTAATAAAGTGAAACGATGGGGCAGTTAAGTCCGAGTCCAGTGAGTTGAGTGAATGGGAAAAGAGTGAACTGTTGAAAAAGAGCAAAGGTCACCCTCTCAAGTGGTTCTAAGCTTCACAAATAAAATTATATGCTAGAATTTCCTAGGCTAGTCTTTATTAATAATGATTCCAAGAATTAACTTGCATGTGACCTTTTTTACTGTGGTAAAATGTATGTAACACAGATTTACCATTTTAACCATTTTTATTTTTTTTCAACGTTTATTTATTTTTTTGGGGACAGAGAGAGACAGAGCATGAACGGGGGAGGGGCAGAGAGAGAGGGAGACACAGAATCGGAAACAGCCTCCAGGCTCTGAGCCATCAGCCCAGGGCCCGACGCGGGGGCTCGAACTCACGGACCGCGAGATCGTGACCTGGCTGAAGTCGGACGCTTAACCGACTGCGCCACCCAGGCGCCCCAATTTTAACCATTTTTAAATGTTCCAGTTTAGTGGCATTAAGTGCACAACAGGCTTTTTGTAACCATCACCACTATTTCCAGAACGTTTTCATTGCCCCAAAGAGAAACTCTGTTCCCATTAGGCAATAATCCCCCTTCCTCCTCTTCCCCCAGTCCCCGGGAACCTCTAATGTACCTTCTTTCTCTCTGCATTTGCCTGTTTGAATTTTCATATAAATGGAGCCACACAGTAATTGTCCTTTTGTATCTGGCTTATTTCACTTAGTGTAATGTTTTGAGGTTTATCCACATTGTAGTGTATGTGTCAGAACTTGATTCCTTTTTGTGGCAGGATAATAGTCCACATAGTGGACTGTATTACCACTATACAGCGCCACATATAAATGTGGATGTAGATACCGCATTTTGTTCATCCATGTATCTGTCAACAGACATGGGTTGTTTCCACTTTTGGACAGTGGTGAATAATGCCGCTTGAACGTTGGTGTACAAGTATCTGTTTGAGTCCGTTTTCAATACCTTGGTATCTGAGTCCCTGTTTTCAGTACTTTGGGATATATACCTTATATACCTAGGTGGAATTGCTGTGTCATATGTCATATGTCATATGTCTATATTTAGCTTTTCGAAGAACTGCAAAAGTTTCCCACAGTGGCTGTACAGTTTTACATTCCCACGCAGTAGTGTGCAAGGTTCTAATTTTTCTGCATCTTTGTAAACACTTGTGCTTTTTTTTTGCTTTTTTTCCCAAACAAGTCTAGCCAAACAGTACCTCAGTTTGGTTTTGATTTGTGTTCCCATAATAACGAATGATGTTGAGCATCTTTTCATGTGTGTGTTGGTCATTTGTATGTCTTTGGAGAAATGTCTGTTCACATCATTTGCCTCTTTCTTCCTTCCTTCCTTCCTTCTTTCTTTCTTTCTTTCTTTCTTTCTTTCTTTCTTTCTTTCTTTCTTTCTTTCTTTCTTTCTTTCTTCCTCCTCTTCCTCCTCTTCTTCTTCTTCTTCTTCTTCTTCTTCTTCTTCTTCTTCTTCTTCAAGTTCTCTTTTTATTGTTCAGTTGTGGGAAGGCCATTAATACTCTGGATATTAAAAGCTTATCAAATACACGGTTTGCAGGTAATTTCTCCCATTTTGTGGGTTTTCTTTTCAGTCTCTTGATAGTTTTGATGAAGCCTAGTTTACCAGTTTTTTTTTTTTTTCTTCTTTCTTTTGTTGCCTGGGCTTTTGGTGTGATATCCAAGAATTCATTGCAAAATCCAACATCGGGAAGACTTCTCCCTATATTTTTTTCCTAGGAGTTTTAGAGTTTTAGGTCTTATCTTTTAAATCTGTAATCTGTTTTGAGTTGATTTTTGTAGGTGGTCTATGACAAGGGTCCAGCCTCTTTCTTTTGCATGTGGGGATCTAGATTCCCCTGCACCATTTGTTGAAGAGATTGTTTCTTCCTCTTTGAATGGTCTTGGCACACTTGTTAAAAGTCACCGACAATAGGGGCGCCTGGGTGGCGCAGTCGGTTAAGCGTCCGACTTCAGCCAGGTCACGATCTCGCGGTCCGTGAGTTTGAGCCCCGCGTCAGGCTCTGTGCTGACAGCTCGGAGCCTGGAGCCTGTTTCCGATTCTGTGTGTGTCTCTCTCTCTCTGCCCCTCCCCTGTTCATGCTCTGTCTCTCTCTGTCCCAAAAATAAAAATAAAAACGTTGGAAAAAAAAAAATAAAAAAAAAAAGTCACCGACAACTGATGTGAGTTAATTTCTGGGCTTTCAGTTCTCTTCCCTTGGTCTGTATGTCTACCCTTAGGGCAGTGTCACTCTTGATTACTCTTGATTACTGTAGGCTCATAGTAAGTTTTGAAATTGTGAAGCGTGAGTTCTTCTAACTTTGTGTTTCTCTTCCAAAATTGCTTTGGCTCTTTGGGGGGGTCCCTTGAGATTCCATATGAATTTTATGGTGGGTTTTTCTGTTTCTCCAAAACACGCCACTGGCATTTGGATAGAAATTGCATTGAATCCATAGATAGCTTTGTGTAGTATTGTCGTCTTAACCATATTAAGTCTTTCGGTACATGAGCATGGGCTGTCTTATCTGACTATTTAGATTTTCTTAGTTTCTTCTACAATGTTTTGTGGTTTTCACTGTGTAAGTCTTGGGCCTCCTTGGTCAAATTTATCCCTAGCTTTTATTCTTTTGGATGCTACTATAAATGGAATTATTTTCTTAATTTCATTTTCAGACTGTTCATTGCTGATACATAGAAATGCAACTGATTTTTGCATGTTGAATTTGTATCCTGTAGCTTTGCATTATTCATTTATTAACTCTTACTAACTTTTCTTGGTAGATTCTGTAGGTTTTTCTACCTATGGGATCATGTCATCTGAATAGAAATACTTTTGTTTCTTCCTTTCAGATTTGGAGTCCTTTTATTTCTTTTTCTCGCCTAATGCTCTGATGAGAACCCCCAGTCCCATATTGAATACAACGGCAAAAGCAGCCGTCCTCATTTTGTTCCTAAGTCTTTCTGCTCCAGTAGTTTTTTGTGACGTCATTGCGAATTTTACGAAAGGAATAGGATTTATGTCGTGAGTGAGCATTCAGATTTTTGGAATGTAATAATTTTATAGACCTCAGGGTTTATTTCATCATCTCTTCTAAAAAGGAAAGCCAGTGGTGATCCTTTTCATCGAGAAATACTTTGTGAGATGTTCGTTTAAAGCTTGGCCCACAAAGTAAAGTGTTGCTTCTGTAAATACTTTTATAGGAAAGGGAAAGTGAAATTAATGAACACCCACACGTAGTACTCTGTACAGTACCCCACTGAAAGGAATCAAAGGCAGATTCCTGACTTTCAAGACACTTACGTACTTGCAGAAACTAGACAGAATATGTATTTCGGAATTTCAAAGCAATGTTACATTTCCACTCAAGACACTTGTCTTAATAATATCTCACAACTCAAGTCATTTATGTTTCCATGTACAACTGCTGGGAGATTTGTTTCCTGCTTGTTTTATTATTGGTTCATAATGGTAGTCGCTTTTCCGGTTTAGATCATACTAAATTCAGTTATTATGCCATAGGTTTAAAAATTGTATCTTAGGGGTATTCTTCAGCAACTTAAAAATTTTCTGCAAATGGAAATCTTTTGTTATGTCTTTCACTTCTTTACCACTACCATTCTCACCTCCCCTGAAGAAACTTTTCTATTAGAATTAGAAGCTTAGGGGCGCCTGGGTGACTCAGTTGGTTAAGCGTCCAACTTCAGCTCAGGTCATGATCTCACGATTCGTGAGTTCAAGCTCCGCGTGGGGCCCTGTGCTGACAGCTCATTGCTTGGAGCCTGCTTTGGATTCTGTGTCTCCCTCTGTCTGCTCCTTCCTTGCTCATGCTCTTTCTCTCAAAAGTAAATAAACAGTAAAAATAATTTAATGAAAAAAAGAATTGGAAGTTTAATAGCACTTTATATCTATTCCTCTGGGGTGCAGGAAGGGGGGGCAGGGATTCACTTTAAAAGTACGCATAATTTTCACATTTATTTTAAAGTCCAGCCAGGGGTGTTAGCAGGAAGTTGTACATCATTTAAGAAATTTCAAGTGTTTCTTTTCTTTTCATGTAATAGGCCTCAAGAAAGGAGAACTGGATATGAACAGTTTCACCCAGGGCCATCCCCAGTGGATCATGATTCACTGGAATCCAAGCGGCCACGTCTGGAACAGGTTTCTGATTCCCATTTCCAGCGTGTCAGTGCTGCGGTCTTACCTTTAGTGCACACGCTGCCAGAAGGGTTGAGGTCTTCTGCAGACGCTAAGAAGGTAAATATTTGTTCTCTTACCCTGTGGAGTTGTCGGTCTGTGATGTTTATTTAGCCATATTCGGGCACAGTGCCTAAAAGAAAGTCCGATTGTGCCAGTCTCTAAAGGTTAGTGCTATGGGAAAGTAAAAATTTTGTTAAACAAAACTGAAAACCACAGACCGAGTGCTCCGGCCTTTTAAAGTCAGTACTTTTGCCTTTTTGGTAAATGAAAACAATCTGGGGACTGCTGTAAAGAAAAATTGCTATTGAATAACTCTCAAGCATTTTTGTACTGGCTTGCTGGGCTATAAAATGTGGTCAGTGGTTCTTAAGACAACCACAGTTTTGTTAAATTTAAATTAAATTTAAGAGAATCCCCTTAAATTCAGTTGCAGTTTATTGACTTGCTATATAAGAGAAAAGACATTTTAGGTGAGGTTTGTCTGTGCTTATAGTTTTTATAAAGAAAAATAAATTGTTCTTATAATTTATGTAAAAAGTAGTTTCTTTAGAAAACTTGCCAATACAGAGGAAAATTACGTATAGTTCTGTATGTTGGAGAGAAATACGTACTTTTAATATATAGCTATATTTTGTGACATTTTTCAACAAAGTATACTGTGAATTTATGAGAAGGTTCTATTAAGATCAAATCTCTTTTCCTCTTGTGTTATTGTTTCTTGCCTTTTGTGAAATACATGTGCGTGCATTATGCCCTTTTTTTGTTGTTGAGTTTATTTTTTTTAACTGTGTATTTTGCTTACCATTAAATCTGCAGATTGGGAAGTACCTGGCACTTAGTAGGTACTGAATAAATACTTGTTTTAGGAAGAATAAACTAATTTTTTGATACTCTTTTAACAGTGTAGTGTTAACCTTTTTGCTATCCCTGTCCCCCTTCCCATTTTGTTGGCAAATATCTCTTCCCTAATGTTTATTTACCTTTGTGGCTAATGGCCTTTTCCACCCTGATATCAGATAAATAAGTACCCACACTTTTTCTTTGAGTTTTTATGCAGGGAAAAGTGATTTAAGAGATGGTGAACGTGTATGCAATTTGTTTTCAAATAGTTCTGCTAAAGGGAAAAAAAAAAAGGTGTGTGGATGTGTTTATAGAGAAAGCAAAAATAGTAAAATGTTAACTAGTGAGCATGAAGGATAAATGCGTATCCATTGTATTGTTCTTTCAACTTTTATGTACATTTGAAAATTTACAAAATGATAGGATAGGTGGGGAAAGCTCTAGAAATAAGCTCAACTTCTGGGATTTTTGAGGCCTACCTCCTTGTGTGAAATACATGTGTTATAGTCTATGGGTTCATAAGAAATGTTTTGCAGCATGAAGAACAAAAGAAAAAATACAAAGGATAAAAGTCTTCTTTTAAGAATAATTTATTCAAGGATGAATAAATGACTACAAATGTTATTTATAGCTGTAGAATTTTTTAGCAGAAAGGGATCTTCAAGTCTCATTCATTAAAATGTGACATGTTGGATCACTGTACAACCTATTTCCATTTTATAGTAGAGAAAACAGATGTTAGGCAAAATTGAGCAACCTAGGTGGTGCCTCCTGAGTTGGAGTGAAAACCCGTGACCCCTGACCCCTGACCCCTGGTCCTGCTTTTCCCCCCCTAAGCTGTAAACCATGACTTTTTTTTTTTTTTTTTTTAGAAGTAGGGATTTTGAAAGAATTAGTTTGGGGTTTTTTTTTAATGTTGGTAAGCTCAGGTGTATCTTTTATAGAAGAATTAGACAAGCTTGAAGGAGAAAGTTACTTTACAGCCTCACCAGTTAGAAATTGTTGTTAACTTTGTGATAGTTGGGTGGGTATTTTAATATGCTGACTTTGTACATTGTTTATAACTTTATTTTCGCTTAAGTGCTTCATGAGCTTCTTTTCGGGTCAGTAAGTTTGCAACTGTATTTTTAGTGGTTACTTAGTATTTCATATATGGATATAAAGTAATGTGTCACACATGTAGGTTATCTGTTGGTTCATTAGAGCAATGACATGGTCTTTAGGCTGATTTTTTTGGTGTTCATTCTTATTTATTTCCTTAAGGTAAATTCCTGTTAGTATAATCAATTTCTGATCAGAGTTGGCATGTTTTTCAGCCTTTTGTATTTCCAGATTGTCCCGCCAAAGAGTAGGACTGATTCTTATTCTTGACAGCAGAATGTAGGGTGCCCAATTATTGTGCTAATGCCACAGATTTGCTGCTATTTAAAAGACCATTGTTAATCGGATAAAATTTTAACTTGTATTTATTTGCTTCTTACTAAAACTTACATTTTTCATTTGTTTATTGGTTATTCATTTTTCCTGTTTTGTAAATTATTTTTCCTATCTGTTCATTTTTCTGTTGGTCAGTTTTTGATTTTGACATTTTGGAAATGCTTTTTCTCATTTGCTTTTAAATTTGTTACTGCTATCTTGATAATCAACAGAAGACTGTTTATTTTAATCCATCAGTCTTTGTTTCTTCTTTTTTTTATTTTTTTTATTTTTTTTTTATTTTTGGGACAGAGAGAGACAGAGCATGAACGGGGGAGGGGCAGAGAGAGAGGGAGACACAGAATCGGAAACAGGCTCCAGGCTCTGAGCCATCAGCCCAGAGCCTGATGCGGGGCTCGAACTCCCGGACCGCGAGATCGTGACCTGGCTGAAGTCGGACGCTTTAACCGACTGCGCCACCCAGGCGCCCCTCTTCTTTTTTTTTTTTATTAATATCTTTTGCTGTTGGCTTTTCTGAGCCCAAGATTGTGTGAATACCTTGTTTTGTTCGCTTGAGGCTCATTGTGATTTGCTAATAAAGCTCATGTAAATGTTTGCTGTCATTTGGCTTTTATTGTGATATAAGATAAAAGGTAGGAATCTAACTTTCTTTCCTCAAAATTGCTATCATTATGTTCCAACACAAGATTAGAAACTCCATGAAGGCGAGTATCATGTCTGTTTCATTCACCCCTCTGCCTAGTGCCTGCACATAGTAGGCACTTAAGGAATTGTTTTGTTGTTAAGTGTTTAACTAGAAGGCAAGTCTGTGGAAAACATTGCTTTGTACTAGTAGTTCTTAGCGAGTGCATCAGATCACCTGAGGAGCGTTTGCAAAGTCTGCAGTTGAAATACCTGTTTTGCTATTTTACATGTTCCGTAACACACATGAACTCATTTGCATATGGCAGGAGAATGTGTTATATAACGAGGTCTTGGTGGTTCATAAATGATTTTTCTCTGCACGTTAATGTTTCAAAAGCTCTCAGGATCAAGCTGACCCATAATTAAAAGAAGTAGCCTTCATGATGTCTGAAGACCTTGAGAAGATTCGAAAATTATTTCATTCAGGAACTGCTCTGCTTTTCACTGTTAAGCTAACTAGTGGAGATTCAAGTGTCGAAAAGAAAATGTGAAGATACTATCTCCTATGTTTTTTTCTGTATTTTTTTGTTTTTAAAGGTTGATAAAGATGGTTATACCCTCAATTGTATTTTTATTATTTATTTATTTTTTTTTAGCGTTTATTTGAGAGAGAGAGAGAGAGAGAGAGAGAGACAGTGAGCAGGGGAGGGACAGAGAGAGAGGGAGAGAGAATCCCAGGCAGGCTCCATGCTAACAGCATAGAGCCTGATGAGGGGCTCGAACTCACAAACAATGAGATCATGATCTGAGCCAAAATCAAGAGTCGGATGCTTAACCGATGGAGCCACCCAGACGCCCCTCTATTTTTTTTTATTTTGATGAAACATACTGTTTTCTGTTAGAAGCAAAAGACTTCAGGGATTTACATCTTAACAGCAGAAGCATGAACTACAGAGTTTGAATCGAGCAAAGACTGTAGGCTGATGGCAAATGATATTGGAGCTTCAATATATTATTACCTCTGTTAGAATTGTTACTGTTTTCGTTAATGCTCTGCATACAAAGTTGTACAGGTTTTAATAGCCACAATCCTATTTTCCCCAGAAGTTTTTTTTTTTTTTTTTTAAGTTTATTTATTTATTTTGAGAGAGAGCGAGCGATAGCAGGGGAGGGGCAGATAGAGTGGAGGACAGAGGATCTGAAACAGGTTGTTTGCTGGCAGCACCAAGCCTGATGCGGGACTCGAACTCACAGCCATGATGAGATCATGAGCTAACTTGAAGTTGGACACTTAACCAACTGAGCCCCGGGTCTTATATTTAGCATATACTATTACAGAATATGAGGTTTTTCAGAAATACGCATATTTTAGCCAAAATCTCTGTTCCAAGTTGTTTTGGAGCAACTATCCAAGTATAGTTGTGTGCATTCTTTGTTAGAACTACTGATTTCTCACAGTTACTTAGTCATTATATTTAATACTCTTAGGGCTGTATTGTCCTATGAACTATGCTCATTCTAGGGTTCTTAAAGCCTGCAGAAAACTAGTGACTTAATCCAAAATTTATCTTTGGGGCGCTTGGGTGGCTCAGTTGGTTAAGCCAACACTTCATCTCAGCTCAGATCTTGATCTCAGGGTAGTGAGTTCAAGCCCCTCGTTGGGCTCCATGCTGGGCACAGAGTCTACTTAAAAAACAAAAATTCATCTGCTTTACAGTATTGCTTATATCTTCACCTTAGACTGGAGATTAATAGCCTGTGTGTGTGTGTGTGTGTGTGTGTGTGTGTGTTGACAAGGTGGTTGGTTTTGGGTGGAGGGCTTTCATTCTGATTGGAGGTGGAATGGAATGACATATTTGGCTTAATCGAGGTTATGTGCGCTGTAGCATGGGCAGATTTACCTGCCCTTTATAAAGGCAGGCCTAGGTGATAGCAACAAGAAAAGTGCTAGGTCATTTCTCTGACTTCCATACCTGATTATTTGCCCTTGGAAAGTCTGAGAAGTTTTTGTTAGGAACTCTTGGCCGTATCATAGCTGTTAAGCTGGGTGCACACACAGCTTTTGCATGGAGTTTATGACTTTTCCAGCCTACAAGTTCAGACCTTTTGAAGAACCATCATAAGAAAATGGTTAAGAAACGGTATCTTCCTTTTTCATGATTGCATTACTGTTTCCCCAGATATTCTCTACAGTCTCGGTATTGTGACATTCAAGGCTATTCAGCCTTTTAGCCACCTCATTCTAAATAGCTTTTAGGATATTCAGAATAGTGAATGATATGTGTAGACCGTGATGTATAAACGTCAGTGGAGTGGAGTGTGTGTGTGTGCATGTATGAAAATTGCTCCTGTAGGACACCAGCTAGAGAAATAGGATTTATGATTCTGCTGTGTCTTAAAATAGACTTGTTCAGCTAAGAGAATCTTGATGTTAATATTGGCTATTAGTGAGGAATAAATTGTTCTTGACTTTCTTCTTTAAAGGATCCAGCATTTGGAGGCAAACATGAAGCTCCATCCTCTCCAATCTCTGGGCAACCTTGTGGAGATGATCAGAATGCTTCACCTTCAAAACTTTCAAAGGAAGAGTTAATACAGAGTATGGATCGTGTAGACAGAGAAATTGCAAAAGTAGAACAGCAGATCCTCAAACTGAAGAAGAAACAAGTAAGTGTTTGATTTTACTGATATTTTATCGATATTCTAAGAACATATGTTTGTCTTTCTAAAGAAGATAATGCTGACTTTTCCATAGTTTTCAACTTTATATGAGTGGAATCAAGCCTGTATACTCTTTGACTTGCCTTTTTTTTTTCTTTTTAAATTTTTTTTTCAACATTTATTTTATTTTTTGGGACAGAGAGAGACAGAGCATGAACGGGGGAGGGGCAGAGAGAGAGGGAGACACAGAATCGGAAGCAGGCTCCAGGTTCTGAGCCATCAGCCCAGAGCCCGACGCGGGGCTCGAACTCACGGACCGCGAGATCGTGACCTGGCTGAAGTCGGACGCTTAACCAACTGCGCCACCCAGGCGCCCCTCTTTTTCTTTTTTTTTTTTTTTGCTTTTATGTTTCCTGAGTTGCATCCATTCGTGTTCCCTGCTGTATTGTCTGACCGTGTGATTCCAGATAGCAAAACTTGTTTGTCCATTCTATTTTGGATCTTATTGGATGGGTTGTTCCTAGATTGTTGCTACTTCAGTGCAGTGGTGCTGTGTTTTTGGTTCACGTGTGAATAGATTTTCATGGGCACGTGCCCAGGAATGGCATTGCTTGACTCCAGAGTATGCGCTTCTCTGAGCGTGTGTTAGATGATACCGAACGTGCGAAAATGGCAGTGCTGTTGGCAACATGTACAGGTTCAGTTTGTGCAAATGCTTGTCCTCACCTGATGAGTTTTTTGCAGTTGGATGTGAAATAGTTCTCTCTGAGGTTTTAATTTGAATGTCCTTGTTTAGGTATGAGAGCTGATTTTCATTTGTTCATGGGTTATTGGTGTTCCTTATGCGGATTGTTATTTTGTCATTTTTTTTTCTTTTTTTATTTAAAAAAAAATTTTTTTTTTTAACGCTTATTTACTTTTGAGACAGAGAGAGACAGAGCGTGAATGGGGGAGGGGCAGAGAGAGAGGGAGACAGAATCCGAAGCAGGCTCCAGGCTCTGAGCTATCAGCGCAAAGCCTGACGTGGGGCTCGAACTCACGGACCGTGAGATCATGACCTGAGCCGAAGTCGGATGCTTAACCGACTGAGCCACCCAGGCACCCCTTTGTCATTTTCTTAATTGTAGTATTTCCTAAAGTGTCTTGTCAGTTAATGCCTATGGCAGCTATGTCCTCATTTGTGGGTTGTCATTTTGCTTTTTGGGGAAGGGAGGATGGAGGTTTTTGTATGTTTGTTTGTTTTTTGTTTTTTTTTTTTGATACTGAAATTAAAAAAATTCACATAGCAGAATATTCATCCTTTGAAAGTATACAGTCTGTTGGCTTCTAATGTATTCATAAAGTTGTGCAGCTATCACCACTGTATAATTCCAGAGCATTCTTATCCCTTCAAGAAGAAACCACATATCTGTTAGCAGTTACCCTCTATTTCCCCCTCTCGCTGACCCCTGGCAACCACTAATCTGTTGTCTATATGGATTTTTATCTGGACATTTTGGGTAAATAGAATCCTATAACATGTGTGACATTTTTTGTCTTGCTGCTTTCATTTAGCATGTTTTCAGGATTCATCCATGTTCTGTCTTGTATCAATACTTCATTCCTTTTTATGGCTGACTAAAAACTCCATTTCGTGGAGATACAATGTATTGTTGATTCATTCATCAGGTGGTGGACTTTTGGGTTGTGTTCACATTTTGGCTGTTTTTGGCTATTATGAGTGCTGCTGCTGTGACATTCATGTACACGTTTTTGTGTCAACATATATTTTTCTGTTCTCTTGGATATATACCCAGGAGGGAAATTGCTGGGTCCTTTGGTAAATCTGTGTTTAAATTTTTGAGGAACTGTGAGGATGTTTTCCGAAGTGGCTGCACCATTTTACATCCCCCCAGCAGTCTTTGAGGGATGGTTACACTTGCTCTACTTCCTTGGTAACACTTTTTTTTTTTTTTTTAACATTTATTCATTTTTGAGAGTGAGAGAAACAGAGCATGAGGGAGGGAGGGGCAGAAAGAGAGGGAGACTCAGAATCCGAAGCAGGCTCCAGGCCCTGAGCTGTCAGCACAGAGCCTGACGCGGGGCTTGAACTCACGGACCGCAAAATCATGACCTGAGCTGAAGTCCGATCCCCAACCGATGGAGCCACCCAGGCACCCCTACACTTTTATTTATTTACTTATTAATTATTTTAACGTTTATTTATTTCTGAGACAGAGAGAGACAGAGCATGAATGGGGGAGGGGCAGAGAGAGCAGGCACCCCTACACTTTTATTTATTTATTTATTTATTTATTTATTTATTTATTTATTATTTTAACGTTTATTTCTGAGACAGAGAGACAGAGCATGAATGGGGGAGGGGCAGAGAGAGAGGGAGACCCAGAATCTGAAACAGGTAACAGGCTCTGAGCTGTCTGCACAGAGCCTGACGCGGGGCCCGAACCCACGGACCGCGAGATCATGACCTGAGCCGAAGTTGGACGCTCAACTGACTGAGTCACCCAGGCGCGCCTACACTTTTTTTTTTTTTTTTTTTTTTTTTTTTAAAATTTTTTTTCAACGTTTATTTATTTTGGGACAGAGAGAGACAGAGCATGAACGGGGGAGGGGCAGAGAGAGAGGGAGACACAGAATGGGAAACAGGCTCCAGGCTCTGAGCCATCAGCCCAGAGCCCGACGCGGGGCTCGAACTCACAGACCGCGAGATCGTGACCTGGCTGAAGTCGGACGCTTAACCGACTGCGCCACCCAGGCGCCCCTTTTTTTTTTTTTTTTTTAAATAGCCATCCTAGTAAATGTGAAGTGGTATCTCCTTATGGTTTTGATTTTAATTTCCTTAATGATTAATGGCAAATGCCCTTTCATGTGCTTGTTGGCCTTTTTGTGTATTTTCTTTAGAGAACCATCCAGATTCTTTCCCCATTTTTCAGTTGGGTTGCCTTTTTATGGTTGAGTTATAACAGTTCCTTACTCTGGATACGCAGATACGTGATTTGCAGATTATTTTCTCTCATTCTGTGAATTGTCTTTTCACTTTGCTGTTAGTGTCCTTTGGTGTAAAAAAAGGCATTCCCCCCCCCCCCTTACTTGACTCATTTAAGTATTTATTGAGCAGCTAGGGAGATACGAAAGGTGATTAAAACATGGTCAAAGAGCGGAGTCAAATGCACAAGTCCCAGAAAGCAAAGTATAAGGTTCATTGGATCACAGCAGTCAGATGAAAGTGCTTTGGGAAATCAGGAGGGAGATTGCTTCCAGCCTGGAAGGGGGGTGTGGGTGGGTGGCAAACTGGGAATGGGGATTGAAATTAAAATAGAAAACTTTCGTCTAGATTGTTGATTCTCAGTAGAGACTATATTTGTCTCTCTTTTTCCTCTCCCCATCTTTGGGCTTAATTTACCAAGACCATTCAGCAAGCTTTTTCTAGACTTGCTTGCATTTTTGCTTTAATGTCTTCTGCAGAAATAGATCCTTTTGCTGTTTTAAGACTTTTTTCCTCCTCCTTTTTTTTTTTTTTTTAAAGGATTCATGACCTTTTGATCTTGGTGTTAATGATTTTGAGTCTTTTCTATCCCGGTTTGATAGTTTGGGGCCTTTTAGGCTGGAGTATTGAGTATAGATTTCTTCACTGGAGCTTTTTCCTCAGCCTCCTCATCCTCATCAGCCAGTTTCACTTTTTCTTCTGTGGAAACTTGGCTGTGACGTACAGGGGCAGATCGCTTTCCAGATATGCTTAGGAGTTTCACACTTTCATCCTCCACAGCTCCGAGGTGCTGTCCACATGTGCAGGCCCTGAACTACATTTAGATCACAGGTGGTGGTATTTCAAAGCCCCCAAGGGAAAAACCATTGGCTGTACAGATGTTTCCAAGTTGCAGTGTTACTTCAATTGAACTGCCTTCATAATTCATTGCTGCTGCTTCAACAATGTGCAATTAATCTTTTGCATCGGCCCCCAAACTGACCATTCTTAAAGGTAGTTGGTGCTCATTCTCATCATAATCCATTTTAAAGTGATAATCTTTGGCCTTTGTTGGCCTCACAACTGAAAAGATATTTCTGGGGCCTCACGGGGTTCGTGTCTCTGTCCACTGAATCTTCTGTGGGGTGGGAATCTTGTGTGGGAGAGGGGGCAGCCAGAGGTAAATGACTCCTGTTCCAGAGAACAGCCATGGAGGACTGAATCACACTAGGCCAAAAGTTTTTATTTTTTTATTTTTATTTATTTTTTAAAATATTTTATTTATTTTTAAGACAGAGAGAGACAGAGCATGAGTGGGCAGAGAGAGAGGGAGACACAGAATCTGAGACAGGCTCCAGGCTCCGAGCTGTCAGCACATAGCCTGATGCGGGGCTTGAACTCACAAACTGCGAGATCATGACCTGAGCCGAAGTCGGACGCTCAACCGACTGAGCCACCCAGGCGCCCCCAAAAGTTTTTAATTGTGAGGAAGCCCGGTTTATTTTTTCTTTCATTACTTGAGCTTTTGTTGTCCTGTCCAGGAAACTGATGCATAATCTAAGGTCCCACGAGGATTTATTCCTATACTTTCTTCTCTAAATTTTATTGTTTTAACTCTGATATTTAGGTCTTTGAGCCTAATTGTGTTTTTGGTGAACAGAATTTGTTTATATTTTATATGAGACTACCCTGGGATCATTAAAATAGTTGACTAGTTGTCTTTTACAAATCTTCATAGTTTTGCTTTTTACATTATTCTTAATCCACCAAAAATTGACTTTTTTATGTCTGTCTCAAGGTAGGGGGTCACATCTATTCTGTTATCTATGGATAATTGCAAAGTTCGTCCTTTCCCAACTGCCCTGCCATTTTACCTCTATTATAATTCAAGTTTACATCTATATATGTGTTGATTTCTGGGTTTTGAAAATTCTTATTTATTGCCCTCTTCGTGGTATTCATGCAGAAATACAATATATATTCTCCTAACTACTAGAGCTTTATAATAACTCTTTTTTTTCCAGTGAGGTAAGCCCTACTTCTAACGGCATGTTTTAGCTATTTTAAATTTTTTACAATCTTCATGTAACTTTTAGAATCACACGTTTTGGTTCTCCAAAACATCTTTTTGGAATTTTCATTGGAATCATATGGAATACAGAGATCAATTTGGGAAGGATGAAATCTTTATGACATTGAGTCTTCCAATCCATGAACATGGTGTATCCATTTATTTAGGATGTCTTTCATGTTTTGTTACTTTCTGTCCATAAACAATCTATATGCCTTGCATTTAATTAAACTCTAGGCACTTTATATTTTTGATGCTCTTATTAATAATATATTTTTTAAATTACATTTTTTGTTGCCTTTGACATTTTTATATAGACCAGAAGTCTTCCTAAATTATCCTTTTATTGCTGATTTCTTATTTGTAGATTCTTCATATCAATAGTTAACAACAGCAGTAGCAACACAGTTTTGTTTCTCCTTTCCAGTCCTTAAACCTTTTTCTTAATCAAAAAAAATTTTTTTAAGTTTATTTTTGAGAGAGAGAGCAAGAGAGAGCCTGTGTGTGTGTGCGCGCGCGCAAGCAGAGGAGGGGCAGAGAGAGGGGGACAGAGGATCCAAAGTGGGCTGTGCACTGACAGTAAAGAGCCTGATGGCGGGGCTTGAGCTCACAATCTGTGCCATCATGACCTGAACTGAGGTTGGATGCTTAACCAACTGAGCCACCCAGGTGCCCCTTTTCCTTACTTTTCTATTGCTTTATCGCTCTGGTTAGGACTACAATACAGAGGCGAAAGTGGTTATTCTTGTTCTTTTCTACTTTTAGAAGAATACCTTTACTTTTTGCCGCTGATTTTGATGTCAGTTTTTTTAGACATCTTTCATCAGGTTGGGAAATAACCGTTGGATTCTAGTGTGCTAAGAGTTAAAGAAAAATAATTTTTTTTTTTTTTAATTTTTTTTTTCAACGTTTTTATTTATTTTTGGGACAGAGAGAGACAGAGCATGAACGGGGGAGGGGCAGAGAGAGAGGGAGACACAGAATCGGAAACAGGCTCCAGGCTCCGAGCCATCAGCCCAGAGCCTGACGCGGGGCTCGAACTCACGGACCGCGAGATCGTGACCTGGCTAAAGTCGGACGCTTAACCGACTGCGCCACCCAGGCGCCCCGAAAAATAATTTTTTTTAATGTTTGTTTTTGAGAGAGAGAGCACGAGCAGGGGAGGGGCAGAGAGAGAGGGAGACACAGAACCTGAAACAGGCTCCAGGCTCTGAGTTGTCAGCACAGAGCCCGACGTGGGGCTCGAACTCATGAACTGTGAGATTATGACCTGAGCTGAAGTTGGACCCTTAACTGATGGAGCCACCCAGGCGCCCTAGTGTGCTAAGAGTTTTAAATGATGAAGGAATGCTGAATTTTATCAGATACTTTTTTTCCTTTAAGTTTGTTTATTTTGAGACAGAGACAGCACGAGCAGGGGAGAGGCAGGAAGAGAGGGAGAGAGAGAATCCCAAAGCAGACTGCGCTGTCAGCACAGAGCCCGACACGGGGCTTGAATCCACGAACCATGAGATTGTGACCTGAGCCGAAGTCGGACACTTAACTGACTGAGCCACCTGGGCACCCCTAAAGTTATTTATCTACTAAAGTTTATTATTCTTAGAGAGGCAGAGAGAATGCCAGTGGGGAGGGGCAGAGAGAGAGGAAGAATCTAAGTAGGCTCTGCACTGTCAGCACAGAGCCCGTGTGGGGCTTGAACTCATGAAACCGTGAGATCATGACCTGAGCTGAAAGCAAGAGCTGGACACTTAACCAACTGAGCCATTCAGGTGCCCCCCAGTTCTCAGTTTTTATCCTGTGTAGTTTTAGTCTCTTATTTTAGGCTTATACAAGTTTATGGTTGTTGTTTTCCTGGTCAGTGAAACCTTTTATTGTAAGGCAATGGCATTCTATCTCTTGTAATGCTTTTTACCATAAAATTTGTTCTGCCTGGTATTGACATAATTAGATCAGCATTCTTTTGGTTGATATTAGTTTGTCTTGTTTCTTCCCTTTACTTTCTGTGCTTTAAGGTATAGCTCTTATATATGTATATAGCTGGGTTTTGTTTTCTATCTATTCTGACAACCTGTCTTTCCACAGGATAATTTACTTCTTTTAACCTGATTACGATGATTGGTAATATCTCAGTTGTTTTTATTATATACTGTTGTCCTGTCTTTTTTATGGTTTCTTGTTTGTTTTTTTCTAATCCTTATCTTGGATTGATTATTTGTCTTACTACATTTTCTTCTACCCCTCTAGTTTGTATTTCATACACTATTTTATATTGTTTATAATGGCTCCCCTCAAACTTACCAGCCTATTTAACTTGAAGCCTAAAATTAAATTAGTATCTTAATCATACTCGAGAAGCAAGGGGACATAGAACTTCTCGAGTCCTTTCTCTTTTCTCCCAGCTTTTATGATACTTTTGCCATTTTTTTCTAGTTCTTCCTTGTTTTATTTCAAGCACCAGAGACATTATTTTATACAGTCAGTGTTCATTTAGGTTTACCCACTTGTCTGTCATCTTATTTGCTCATCATTCCTTCTTGCAAGACAGATCTTCCTTGTGGGGTTGTGTGTTTCTGCTTGAAGAACATCCTGCAGAATTTCCTTTAGTGAGGATCCATTAGTTGGCAGATTTAGTATTTAGTTGTGGAGACCTAAATGTCTTTTATTTATGCCATTTATTGAAAGGTGTTTTTATTTGGTATTTGGTTCTTTTGTACCAGCACACTGTCTTCTGGCTTCCACTGTTAAGACATTGGCCCTTGGTCTAATTTTTATTCTTTTGTGGAGAGTGTGCATCTTTTCTCCGGCTGCCTTTAATATCTTTGTGTGCTGTTGTTTTTATTATGATGTATTAGGAGTGGGTTTTTGCTTGTATTTTATTTATTTATTTATTTATGTTTTGGGGGGGGGCAGGTGAGAGAGTGGGCAAGAGAGAGAATCTTAAGCAGGCTCCACACCCAGTGTGGAGCTGTAACACAGGGCTAGATCTCATGACCAACTGTGAGATCATGACTTGAGCCGAAATCAAGAGCCAGATGCTTAACCTACTGTCCAGCTTAAGATTCATTGGGCTTCTTGAATGTGTTAGTTTTTAATCCGTTCTGGAAAATTCTAAGCCATGATCTTTTTTTTTTTTTTTTTTTAAACAAAATCCTTTCCTGTGGTTTCTTTGTTCTCTTCTCAAATTCCTGTTAGATACAACATCTTTTCACTCTTGTGTTCTATGTCTTTTTATTGTTTTTTCTTTCCCAGTTGGTTGCTTCTTTGGGCTTCCCTGTGGGCAGTTTCTTCACTTCTGTTTTTCAGTTTGCATTTCTCTTTTCAGTTATATCTAATCTGTCAAATATATCTTTAGTTTCATTAATTTTTGTTGTTGTTGTTGTTGGAATTTCTTTTAGGCTAATTTTTAAATCTCATGTAAAAAAGATTACCTTGCTTTAAAACAATGTTAAACAGTCTTCTTTATTGAGTCCTATTAAATTTATAATAATGTGTCTGACAGTTCTTTTAAGTCTTAGTGGGTCTGATTCTGCTGGGTTGGTCTTATCTGGTCTTTTCTTTAGTTTGTTCACTTGTAAAATTGCAATAATACAGTTAACAACACCAGCTACCTTATGTGATGGTTGTATGAGTTGTGATCATGAATATATTGTTTAATGTGGCATATAGTAAATGCTCAATGATGTGTAACCCATTATCATAATTAAAAAATATATTGCATGACCATTATGAGATGTATAGGAACTACAAATTTTATTGAGAAATGTAAAGAAACATAACATAGATGCATAGAAACACAGTGTTAATAATGTTAATAATGTTAATACCATTAATACACAAAATTGTATGTGTTTTATACAGTTCAACAAAAATTCAACTAAATCTGTTAAATTTGCAAAATTATTATAAACCTCTTGTATGAAAGAACAAAGTAAGTGAGAAAAAGTTTATATTTTTTGTTTCATTTGTTTTTAGTCTTCCTGTTACAATGGTTTTGTCCTGGGGCTACTTCAGTACTCAGAACAAAATGGGATTTCTGGAAGTTGGTTTTTTCCTTTCTCCACACCTACTTAACAGGGACCCTCAAAGAAGGCTTCTGAGCAAAGCCAAGAAAGAATGGTTGAGGAACTTAACCCCATAAACATGATCTCACAACTCCAGATATCTGTCTTTTACTTACAAAGATAGCAGCTTGCAGAAGTACTTTGAATTCCAAGGTGGAAGTGGTCCTTGAAGCTTGTCTCTTGGAGGAATTTTATCCTTAGGTTGGGTGTGATCTGACCTAATTGACTAGGAGTCTTGATCTGTCTTCGTAGCACAGTTAAAATTTTCCTCTAGGTTTTAGTAGACATAACATCTTCACCCAATGTCTTTTCTGTCGTCTTAGCCAGTAAACTTATATTCACAAGACTAATCCTAGAGCATTTACTAGGTGTCAGGCCCTGGCTTAAGTGCTGAAAAATAAAAAGCAGTGAACCAAGCAAAGTCTCTGCTTGCTTCAGTAATAATTGTAGGTAATATTTATTGACTATTTATAGTTGTAATGTGCTTGATATATATTGAGTTATTTAATTTTCTCCAAAGTCTACCTGATAGATAGGGTTAACGTTTCTACTTTACATATGAGTGGCTTATATATTTGTTCAGGATTGAAGAAGTTGAGACCTAGAAAGGACCCTAGGATCACAATGCTCGTAAGAGTTGACCCGAAGACTCAAACTCAGGCAGAGTAATGCAGATAGCTTTCTGTTTTGTAACCGTACCCAAACTTGTAGTTTTGCCAGGGCCTCTCGGCTACAAAATACAAAGGCTGAGCATGGTCCTGTTCTGAGTTGAGGATTAATCTGTAAGTGCTGTGCGGCCCTACTCTTCCTGTCAGATGTTAGCGCACACTGTGGATCTGTAACACATAAAAGTGTTTTTTCCTGTGCTACAAAAGGTCATTGTGATGGAGGTATCTGGGGTAGCTTCATATGTTTAGTTTCTCTTGTTTTTTTTTTTTTGCTTTAAATTTATCAGAATTCAAATATACAAGGATTTCTCTAATCATTATGTTACTTAGTTCTTAGTCAAAATAAGTCTGATTGGATTTGTTAGAACCCTTGGGTCCACTAGACCCTAGTAGATTAAGAGGTTACCCTATAGATTCAGCAAAACATTGCTCAGTAGCATGTGTTATCTCTGGCGATTAATTACTGGTAGGGGTGACGTACATCAGATGCCTGATTCTTTCTTTCTGGGTCTCTTAGCAACAGCTCGAAGAAGAAGCAGCTAAGCCTCCTGAGCCTGAGAAGCCTGTGTCCCCTCCTCCCGTGGAGCAGAAACACCGCAGTATTGTCCAAATTATTTATGATGAGAATCGGGTAAGCTCCTGCCATTTCTTACGACACACAGGCCTTTAAAAGCACCTGACTGTGCCTTGTAACATTCTCATTGTGTTCTGTGGTAATGTTAATTGTCTTAAAACCTGATTTCTGTCATAATTTTTAATGTTCTTAAACTTTGACTAAAGCTTGATGTTTTTTCCTTACAGACCAAAAAAAAGTTGATTGCTGTGTCTTAAATTAATCTTTCACTTACATACTATATTGCATAAATGTTAATGAGAATATAATTTTATCAACTAAGTCTCTCTCCTATCATATAAAATTGGCAAGCAAGTTTATAGCACGTAATGCAAAACAAGGCATTATTCTGTAGTTTTTCACTTTATAAGGGACATTTGATGCCAAATACTGATACCATCCTATTAGAGATGGGTCATTGGATATGGAAATAATGTGCATTATCAGCTTTAGAATTGATAGCTGGGCTGTAGTTTGAATCTTAATAAAGTGTGAGGCCAGTGGCTTTTAGGTAGACTTTGCTATTTTAAAACAATTTTTTCTCTCATATTCATAATTAAAAGTATTCATTGATTTAGGGAAGCCAGGCCTCAATTCTGTGAGTAACTTTGTAATGTCAAAGTTAGTTTTGGGCTGGAATCCAGCCCAGAAAGCTAGCAGTTAAATGGAAATTGATTTCACCGTAATATAAAGCAAACTTTCCAACAGAGCTGCTTAACACTGGGCTTCCAGAAGTTCCCAGTCTAAAAAAGAATATGGTTTAAGTACTGCTGCAGAGAATCAGCTTGTGAGCTGAAGATGATCGATCATAAGGTAGAAGTTGAGATTGTTGTTTCAGTTGATTTACTTTGTAGTGAGTGGAGTCATCAGGGTCAGTACATTTTACACAGGCAGCCTACAACTTTATAATAGCCTGGGTCCTAAAGGAAATTGGCCTTCAGAAGGGCAACTGTGAATTGTTCCATACACATTTATGAGAATAATCTTAGCCTGAGCTATTCATGTATGTGTGTGTATTAGATAGGTACCTGAAAGTCATCAAATATATAAAACTTAGGATAATGGTAAGTGTCACAGGCAGGTAAAAACATGGCAATTTATATTATTTTCTTGGGTGAGTGCAAAATTAGTCCAATTTATTGAATGGACAGAGCAATCTCATTGAAGATCTATTTGAATATCTATTCAAAAGGGATGAATGGCAGTAAATGAAGTGAGTGACGAGAGCGGCCTTGTCTTTTGACGAAAGGGGCAGTGACTCTGGTCAGGCAGAGATGTGGCCCAAGGTTGACAGGTGCTCCCTTGTTTAAGGAAAGCTGAGAAGATGGAGTTTTATGTGGAATCCCCTGCTTTTTCAAAAATACTCTGCGGAAGAATAAAACACTTTTGTGGACTGATGGGCTTCATGGCCACTTTATGACCTCAGAGATAAAGTAAATAGGGATTGGAGCTAACAGTGGAAGAGAATCTTGGAAAATAAAATGTTGACTTCTTAGTGTGAGTCAGTTTTCAAAGAAGTTGAATTCAGTGATTTTTTTTTTTAATTAAAAAAATTTTTTTTAATGTTTATTTATTTTTGACAGAGACAGAGCATGAGTGGGGGAGGGGCAGAGAGAGAGAGGGAGACACAGTCCGAAGCGGGCGCCGGGCTCTGAGCTGCACAGAGCCCGACGCGGGGCTCGAACTCCCAGACCGCGAGATCATGACCTGATCCGAAGTTGGACGCTCGACCAACTGAGCCACCCAGGCGCCCCCAGTGAATATTTTTTAATTGATTGAATTTCTTTTTTTTTTTAAATTTTTTTTTCAACGTTTTTTATTTTTATTTTTGGGACAGAGAGAGACAGTGTGTGTATATATATACACTTTGATTACTTTGTGCAGTAAGTGTTTCTTGGTGCCCAGGGACAAAGCTGAAAACTTTCAGACCTCTTCTTTCCCCTGTAGCACGTGTGTATTCAGATTCGTTGTGCATTGTCTGAAGAATAGAAGAACGACCAAACTTCTTGAGATCTTGGTATTAGACTCGTGGTGAAGGTTCTTTTTCACTCATAGTAACTGTGGAAATCCTCTTTTTACAAATCTCTTCTTTCTGATTGCCCTGCTACTAGTCTGCAGCCGTGGTGGATTTGGAACAGAGGTTCCTGGAGGGGAAGCCACGAGAGCGCGACTGGGCTCGGAGCCCAGGCTTTCTCACTGCTGCCTCGCCATGCTGCCTTGTGTAAGGCCTTTGCGGCTTTTTTAGCTTTCTTTAATGAATGACCTTATCTGTTTTGACACCGGAGGAAAGGAGAAATGGGTGAAGGCAAGGAGACATTTCTCTCTTGTTCCTTTTGTGGCAGCAGTCTACACTGGGAATTAAGCCTAATGTGGCTTAAGAGATGGGGGCCATTATCTTGTATTAGGCCTCTTTGTTTTCTTTAGAAAGTTAGTGGGAGGGGGGCACCTGGGTGGCTCAGTCGGTTAAGGGTCCAACTTCAGCTCAGGTCATGATCTCATGGTTCGTGGCTTCGAGCCCTGCATTGGGCTGTGTGCTGACAGCTCAAAGCCTGGAGCCTGCTTCAGATTCTGTGTCTCCTTCTTTCTCTCTGCCCCTCCCTTGCTTGCACTCTGTTTTTCTCTCAAAGTTAAATATTTAAAAAAAAAAAAAAAAAAGTTACTGGGAGGAAGAAAACTACCCAAAAGTGACTGTTTAATTTGAAAATTGGTTTCCTGAGAGAAAAATTGTCTTGCATCATATTTAAACTTTAGACCGAGATTTATTTAGTCTCTAAACCGACTCTTCTCCTGGGCTGTTTTTAACAGTTCAATTTGCTGTTACCCTCCCCAGTTGTAGGATCCGAAAATATTTACAAATGCTCTAATTTCAGAATTACAATACATACAGAGAAGGGGATGCATGGAGTATAGTTCTCAGAAACAGCCCGGTTATATTTTGTTTGCGTGACTTGCAAGTTCAAGTGACAACAGATGAAAGAAAGAGATCGAAAGCAGAAAGTATACTCCGTGCCAGCAACCTCTAGTCACCTAGGCCTGTGTCCTGGGAAGTCTCTGTTTCCCTCTCTTGGCCACGCAGTAGGTTTGGTTAACTAACGAGGAGCATCATCCCCTCCTCCTAAATCGTGGTCTCCCTCCTCCTTTGGCAATAGCTTATTTGAGCCCTCATCACTCACACAAATGGTGACTTTTCCTTCCTTCAGTCTTTTTTCTTTCTAACCAGTTCTTCATATTTGAGTCCTCTTACATGATTCTCGAAATAAAACCTTTTGATTATTTCCCACCCTCTGCAGAATAGCCCAGACTTTTTATCAGTGCCAACATGCCTGCCTGCCTGCCTGCCTGCCTGGCCGTTGGCCCGGTCCTCCCTTCTTAAAGCTGTCCTACCAGAATAGCTTTGAAAGTTCCATTGAAGTGTCAGTACCTTTATCCCAGGATGTTGCCTCTGCCTTCGGGCATCCCAGTGTCTTGTCTTTCTCGTCTGTTGAGTGCGCTCGTGCTTCAAGACCCTGGCTCAAGTATCATTTTCCCTATGAAGATTTTCAGGACCTCTTATCCTCCTCCTTTTTGTTGTTTTCTTGGTACCTAGCAAACACCTGGCATACAGAACGTATCAACATGTTTGAAGAATTAAGTACTTCTGTCTATAGACTTAGACTAAAAATTACAGTATGGAAATGTGAGGGTTTTCAATTAAAATGTTGGTCTGCCAGACTTGATAGGTTAATATGTTCTTAGCAATTAAGCCAACGTGAAGTCAAATATTTAATAAAACTTCGCAAAACTTAAATCTTGGGTTGCAAACATCTTAAATACCAGCTTTTAAAATTAGCTCTGGAAAGGTGAGTGCCAGATAGGGTACTAGTATTTGCCAGAATGTCGCTCTGTGTCTTTTGTGTGTGGTTCCACTTAGCCTGCCCGTTCTGGGTATGGACTAACAACACACAGCCCCTTGAGGGAGCGAAGTGAAGGCACTCCTGGCTGGCTCCGTCAGTAGAGTATGTGGCCCTTGATCTCGGGGTTGTGAGTTTGAGCCCCATGTTAGGTGTAGAGATTACTAAAAATAAATTAATAAACTTAAAAAAAAAAGCAAATTTAAAAACGGGTGAGTGTTGGGTCTGGAGAAGGTTAGTTGCGGGTGCAAGTAAATTTCCAAGTTTATCATCTATGATGATGTTCTTTGCATGCTATTTAATATATGCCTAAAGCTAATAAATTTGAATTTCGTGATAATTACATTTTGACTTCTTGAGTTAGTTACCTTAGGACAGTGATTTGTTCTCAACTGGAGGCTGTTTTGGTTGTTAGAGCTTGGAGGATAGACAGAGTGCTACTGGCATCTAGTGGGATACTGCTAAATATCCCACAATGCCTAGGCACAGTCCCCAGCACACGCATCTGGCCCAAATAGTGCCAAGATTGACAAATCCTGCCTTAAAACTATCTATAGAAGTACGATCTGCTGTGCAAATTTAATGGAGTTTTATAGTTTTATATTTGACATTATTGATATATTTATTTTTCATCTTAATAACCTTTCAGTTTCCTGGAGTTTGGAAAGTGCATGACACTGTTTTGTGCTTCCTGCACTAGTTGTTTTCACATAACATATATGAAATAAATACTTGATTTTGATTGATAAATGAGATGAAAAGGAGAATGTTTATCTTAAGGAAACATCTTTCTACTTGGGGAATACTGATGAATATCCATTCCCACTTGTGTGCCCCATCAGAAACCCTGCAGAGTCTCCCAGCAGCAAATACATTGAGGTGGGGGTCTGTGCAGCCGACAGGGAGCCATTGTTAGCAGCTGGAATATGTTGGCTGAGAACCATTGACATGTTTGGTAGTCCTACAATTCCAGTTTTAACATCTTCAGCATCGAATTTGTTATATTTCATTTGTCCATTCAAGGATGATTTCTATTAGATGGCACATCGGCCTAGATCATTTTACTTTTGAAAGTGGACTGTAAAAAAAATGCATAATTCAAAAAAATATGTAATTCAGCATTTATTTACTACTGAACACTTGCGTAATTCAAACCAGTTGTTTCCTCTGTTCAGTTATTACCAAGGTTTTCTTGTAACTAGAATATAAGCTCATAGTAAGCTTTTCTTCCAAGAGATCAATTTGGCTAACATCAGTAAAGACTGGTGACTTTATGGTATTTTATGTTTTAAAATTTTTATTCATGACAGTCCGAGTCGAAGTGTTGAGGGGCTCATTTCTAGTAGTGGATCTGTGTCCCTTCTGCCTAGAACCTTGAGATCTGTTTGCTGTTAAGAACTTAACGAGTCTTCAGGTATTACTTTGAGTACAAATGTGAAGTACTGACTGAATTTTGTGAGGAAGCTATGAAAATGAAAGAGGATATTTCAGCCAATCACGTGACAAGAATATTTGGAAATATAGAAAAGTTCAACTCTAGAGTAGTCTCAGAGATAAAGTAAATAGGGATTGGAGCTAACAGTGGAAAATACTAAATTGGTAGTGATTTTGCACCCAGGTAATACAATTTTTTTAATTGTATAATATAATGATGTCTTTATCTGTAGAAAAAAGCAGAAGAGGCTCATAAAATATTTGAAGGTCTTGGCCCAAAAGTGGAACTGGTAAGTAAGAGATTTCTTTTTCTTTTTTTCTTTTTTTTTTTAATTTTTTTTTCAACATTTATTTATTTTTGGGACAGAGAGAGACAGAGCATGAACGGGGGAGGGGCAGAGAGAGAGGGAGACACAGAATCTGAAACAGGCTCCAGGCTCTGAGCCATCAGCCCAGAGCCTGACGCGGGGCTCGAACTCACGGACCGCGAGATCACGACCTGGCTGAAGTCGGACGCTTAACCGACTGCGCCACCCAGGCGCCCCTTTTCTTTTTTTTTTTTAATGTTTGTTTATTTTTGAGAGAGAGAGAGTGAGAGAGCAAGCATGAATGAGGGAAGGGCAGAGAGAGAGGGAGACACAGAATCTGAAGCAGGCTTCAGGCTCTGAACTGTCAGCACAGACGCCAATGTGGGGTTTGAGCTCAAGAACCTCGAGATTATGACCTGAGCCGGAGTCGGATGCCTAACCAACTGAGCCCCGCCCCTGGCACCCCAAGAAATTTCTTTTTTCACATTGAGTGTTTTTTTTGTAATTTTTCTTGAGATAAGATGGAATATAGTCTGTCTACTTTGGAATGAGGGGGATGTGGCTGGGCAGTATGTTGAAAATAACGCCATACAAACTTGGTTACCTTTGCAGAAGTATTATCCTGGGTTTTTTTTTTTTTTTTTTTCTCCCTGAGGAGCCATTTAATCACGCCAGGTAAAGGCAGGAAGAAGTGAGAACAGAAATAGAAAGCTCTTTGGACCATATGTTCTTCTTTGCCTTTGAGATTAAAAATCTGTGAATAAATGTATTTCCTGTGGGCTACAGTGGATTTATAAACATTTTTACAGTAGTCCCATTAATAGGAGATAGGGTAAAGAGAATTGTTCAGGGAACCCGGAAGTCTGGAGGTTTTGGTAGGGCATGTGTTGTGTAGGCCCATGAGTACTTCACCTTGGATTGTGTTAAAATATAAGTTGTTTCTTTGTATTTTCATAGACATGTGTACAACACTTTATATGTAAATATTTGATTTATTTTATAGCCACTCTATAACCAGCCATCAGATACCAAGGTGTATCATGAGAACATCAAGACGTAAGTATTTATCATCTTTGGAGTTCTTCAGTTAAAGACCATATATTCTATAAAGAGATCATTTTTATGTTATCTGCTGACATATTATTATAATATAGTGTAGGTGTGTTTTAGATTTGTGTAATTTGCTGTCGTTTTACTATATGTTATCTTCCTCTGGCTTCTTGGGGGTTGGGGTAACAGCTTTGAGTTTCCGAGGCCAAAAAATGAAATAAATTATTGCATACAACTAGCTGGTTTTATGATCTGCTAGTAAAAAAGGTGAATACTTAACATTGAAATGGCTTACCTTGAGGCTTGAATTTTTTGCCTCCTGTTTTGTCTTTTTTTCAGTGGAGTACCTGCAAGGCGCATGATGAAGTAAGATAATGAAGCTTTTTCATTTAAGACTAGTGATGACACCGTCCCCCACCAAGCCACATCTGCCATTGCAAAGTAGAAGTGCCACGGATCATTTTATCATTATTCAAAATCCTATTCTAGGGAAATCCCTTCCATGACTCTTGCTAATGACGGTATTTGTAGACCCTTCTGCCATTTAATGTCCTGGTGCCTTGGAAGCGCTCTGTCACCTCACGTGGGTGAGGAGACTGCTCCACAATGTAGTTTGCTTAGCCTTGCTCATCCTAGATACCAGGCCTTTCTGGATGCAGATTCTGGAATAAGAGCATAAGTGAAAAGAAAACCTAATTTCTCGATCTGATTGAAGTAAGAGAGGAAGCTAGATAGGTATCTTTTTTTTTTTTTAATTATCATACTTTAAGAGAATTGAGGTGAATGATTCTTAGTTTATAACGAAAATGTGATATTTCTACTTTATGTTTTATTAAGAATAATAATCGGAACATTTTAATTATCTGCTAGTACAGTTACTGATGAGCACATTGCTATTTATATATCATCTCTATATTTTTTCTTTTAAAACCTTTCTTACTGAGAGTATGTGCAGTAGTTGACTACTTTGCAGAATTGGTGGCAAATATAATTTGCATGGTAGTATGCATGAAAAAAATTGAAATTTGAATACTTTTAACTTTTGTTAAGTAAGTGGTTTATAATGATAGTCATGTAACTTAGAATTTTTCTGTGAGATGCTACTGTGGTCTTGACCGCCCTTAGAAGTAGGTTTAGGCAAAACTCATAAAATATACCTTGTTTTGAAACTGTTTAGCTGTTTTAACATTTTTTGAAAGAAGAATAGCAGATAAAAATCTAGTTGGCTACCGTTAATGATATTTTTCCCCCCCACAAAGCTTCAGTTACGTTTGTGTTCTGTCTTTTCCCCGCTAGTATTAGCTGGAGAGCAGCTCTGTCTGATTTATTTCATGTTGTCTACACTGCCCCACTACAGTGCTTAGCACACTGTCCTGGGATGGGTTACTGACTGGCTGACTTCTTCACTTAAATCCTAGGAAACCTTTTAAATTATGTTTATTGATTGTCATGTGCTTTTGAGTAGCACATAATTAAAATGAGAGCAAACCGAGTTTATGGTAGCACTTCTGTACGTCAGCTTGGGAGATAATCGTTTACTCAGCTGCATGCATCCATATGAATCGTGTGGTACCTCTTCTCTCATCGCCGTCATTTGCTTTGTATGAAATAGCAAATATACCTTTTAATAATTCTTTTCATGTCTTGGCTACTTTCCCATATAGCCAGCTCCTGACTGTCCATGCTAATTTGAGTGGAGCCAGTGTCACTGTTAGTCCCGAGTGGCAGATAATCCAAAAAATTACTTCTACTTGCCTTGGCTTTGTATTTATATTTGAATAATCAGCTTGAAATCCTTTCTGGAAGTAGGTGGGGTATAACTATTTATATTTGAACCTGCATGTCATTGTTTTTGAAGATCGCAATGCTTCACATTTAAAAAGTGTAACTGTTTCATTAAGATGCAAGAGAAGTCTTCCTGTCTTGTGCCATTGCCCTCCATGACTTCTTAGAGTGGATTATATGTCATTTCTGTGACTGAAGGAAATCTTCTGTGTCAAGCAGAAGTCCCCTCTCTCTTTGTGGGTGTACGTTCTCCTAGAGGGGAGATCAGCACCATACCTGGGGCAGGGAGGTAACTTTAAAAGCTTCTCCTTCTCTTCTACCTCCCCTCCTCTAAGAGCGCACAAAGATGCTTAGATCACCAGAGATCTTAAGAAGAATCAGTAACTGTGTAATTATAACTTGAAAATGTTTGCCTTATACTTGGATGTCATAATTGAAAATGAACTATTTGTATAAAATCTTGCTGTAGAGTGGGAGGAATTTTAGTCAGTTCTAATTATTGCAAAAGTCTTATTTTGCAGGGTGAAAAAATTAAGATTAACTTTGATTACATCAGATATTCCTAAGTGATCTTTGCTTGTTTTTCAGTGTCTCTGAAAAAAAAAAAAAAAAGTGATGCATTATTAAGTTGTGCTTTTTCTTAATGTCATACAACCATATTTTTCTCTTCTAGAAACCAGGTGATGAGGAAAAAACTCATTTTATTTTTTAAAAGAAGAAATCATGCAAGAAAACAAAGGGTGAGGTCCTATCCTTTAACTGAAATTTGTACAACTTTCCCATTCATGCTCATTTAGGCATTTGCTTTCCCTTTATTAGTGAGAGTGGCTCTTGATTATATTTGAGAGAAGGTGCTGATGTAGAAAGTAACTGGGTAGAACTTAAATACAAATGTAATCCTAGCAACAATTGACATTTAATGTCATTATCAAATTAATTTCTTTGGCCATCCGTGTCTAGCATTTTCATCTAGTCAAAATAAAGAAAATGGTGAGTAGTTAAAAAAGAATATGAGAGAACTAGGACGTTCTGCATTTAGTCTCTTAAACCCTCAAACAAATGTGGGTAAGTTACGGTCATGCTAAGTAGACATTACTGTTCTTCTTACTAGGAACCGGGTCAGCTAAAGTTCAGCTTTTTGAAATTCAGATACTTTTTCATATTTATCATATGACTCGCAGTCCAGAAGTTTGGTGGTTATGATCTTCATGGAAATGAAGTTACAGAAAATACAATGCCAGAATACCACTTTTCGCAATGTGTTCGTACTCAATTTAGGCACACTTGATTCGTTGAAATTCAGTTGCTTAGCAAATAGATGATGTCCTTTGATTCACATCAGAAATGAACTGTGTACCCTATATTTAATGACATGACAGTTTAATGAATTGTAAAGCTCAAGAGTCAGCAGCTTTTACTTGATCTATAACTTCTAATGAAATTTGTCAGTCTGGTCCTTCAGATACTATCTGAAATTACTGGGGTTTTTTTTTGGTGGGGGGCAAAATCATATAAATATTAACTAAGAAATTAGCTAAAGTATGTTTTTCCTCCCAGTAATTTTGTTGTAATTATGGTAATTGCTAAATTCGCTGTCTGGTGATACAAACATAGAAGCATAGGCTTTGTTTTTTCGGACTTCACAGACTATGTAGTTATAACGTTTCTGTGTGCACTGATTTGTTTAATAAATATCTGTTGGCTGTTTACTCTGTCCCATGTATTATTCTACAGAGGTGAGCAAGATAGCCATATGGCTTTAATCCTTAGGGAGCCTGCGGTATAACTGGGGGGCAGACAAGTCAGCAGGGAATTACAGTATGTGATCGCACTGTGGTACAGGACATACAGAGGACTGTGGGACCGTGTACGAATGGCAGCTGATTCGCCATGTGCGAATCATAAAGGGGAGTTGCAGGAAAACCAGAAACCCTGGAAATTTGAACAGGCCCAGGGAGCAGCTTACGTGAAGGTCTGGGAGGTGGAGGGAGTGGGGCAGGTTCAGGCTGAGCTGCATGGCCCCTGAGGCCCACCTAAGAGACTTTGGGTTAGACCCCAAGGGCATCTTTGCAGTGTTTGAACTCAGGAAGTGACATGTCCAGGTTTGTATTCTAAGAATTGGCATCTGGCTACACCATTAGAACGCGTGAGAGACTTTGAGGAGGCTCTTACTTTGATGTAGGTGAAGGATGATGTTGGCCTGGACTGAGGAGCCAGCGGGAGACATGGAGAAAGTGTGAGGGATACACAAGACGTACAGGAGTTGGAAAGAACGATCGGGAAGTGTGTGGAGGTGGCGTGGAGTGTGAGGAGGGTAATATTCTCCTCTCTGGTGCCACTTTCTTGAGATGACCAGTGTTCATGGTTTTTCATGAGTCCTTCTACACTTTTTTCTATCTGTGTGTTGACGTGTTCACAGTTCTGTGCTAATAATGGAGACTTCTTGCTTCTTGGTTTAAAAAAATGAGATCATACATTACTCATTTCTCTAAAAGGATTGGTTCTTGATTTCATGTAGTTCACTGCATTTGTTTTTATCATAAAGTACAACCAATTCCTGCCTTTTCCAGACTATCAAAAATGTGAATTAGATACCATTATTTATGGTAACAAAAACCTTCAAGTAACCAAAACCTCCAGCAGCAGAGGAAGGGTTAAAGTGTGAGTGTTTTCTGTGACAGATTGGAAGGAAAGCACCAGAATGTTAATATGATTGCTGTTGGGTGATTGAGATTATGAACTATTTGCATGTTTCTGTTATTAATTTTCCATTTTTGTTGACAATGAAGACCTACCTACATTGTTATCGGGAAAATAATAAAAGTAGCTGATCAGCTGCCAGTAGTAGCTCATTAATTAATTAATTTGTTTTAGTCTTAACATTAACTAAAAAAAACAAAACAAAAAAATCAGCCAAAATGTGCTCTATATGCTGACCTTCATAGGAAACAGAGCTCTTTTCTCTCTCCTCTTTCAGATCAAGGACAGCTTTTCATTCACAGTTGAGTCCTAGGCCAAATGTACTCCTGACTTAGCCTTAAGAAGTAGCATTTACTTTAAAGTATTAGGTTTGTCAGGATGACAGAGTTTAGTTTAATTATTAATTTGCTACGGGTATTTAATAGGAACAAAAAATCTGCCAACGTTATGATCAGCTCATGGAGGCATGGGAGAAAAAAGTGGACAGAATAGAAAATAATCCCCGGAGAAAAGCTAAAGAAAGCAAAACAAGGGAGTACTATGAAAAGCAGTTTCCAGAAATTCGAAAACAAAGAGAACAACAAGAAAGGTTTCAGCGGTAAGTAGTTTGATGGGTAGTGCCTGTGCTCTTCTCCTGGCTAATAGCTAGGCTCTTCCTCTCCGAAAGAGTTACTCTTGTGCTCTTTCTCAGTGTTAATGGTTACCTGAATCTGCTCTTAAGAAAGTTCAGAAAGAACTTTCATTTTGAATATAAAACTTCATTATCAGCTTGCAAAGATTATGTCTTGGTGAATTTAATATTAATTTTTTATATTTAGTGATGCTGTTCAATCTAAATTTAAATGAATATCTTGAAATTAATTTTTCTGTTCTTTTTTTGAAAAAAATTTTTTTTACATTTATTCATTTTTTGAGACAGCGACAGAGTGTGAGTGGGGGAGGAGCAGGGAGAGAGGGAGACACAGAATCCGAAGCAGGCTCAAGGCTGCAAGCTGTCAGCACAGAGCCCAATGTGGGGCTTGAACCCACAAACTGTGAGATCATGGCCTGAGCTGAAGTCGGCCGCTTAACTGACCGAGCCACCCAGGCACCCCAATTCTTCTGTTCTTGAAGATACCCATTCCTTTAGAACTGATAGTTAAAAAGAGTAGACTTACACATTTCTTTGTCCTTCGTTATCTAATAATATGACCAAACAGTATTTAGATCGATTGCTAATTAAGAAATTCTTTGGTATTGGTAGATAGTTTCTGATTTGTTTTTACTTGGAGAACAAGTATTTTGCAAAAGTAAATGCTTTAGATTTCTTCTCCACTGTCTCTTGTAAGAGCATATGTAAGCCTTAATTCTTTTCATCATGATAAAGCTTTTGTGAGGGACGATGGTTGTTATCCCTCCCCTTTAAAAAATATTTAATGTATTTTTCAAAGTCTGCTGTCTACTCTGGAAGGCAAAGATTACTATTTGAAATGGAAATGTCACCATTACCTGTGGTTTTCTAGAATTTTCCCATAAGTGGTTCTGCCATTTGAACTTGGACATGTAACCTTTAAATCTTAATCTCAGGCGTAGCTGGGTGGCTTGGTTGGTTAAGCGTCTGACTCTTGACTTCAGCTCAGGTCCCCATCTCACAGTTTGTGAGTTCGAGCCCTGCATTGGGCTCTGTGCTGTCAGTGTAGAGCCTGCTTGGGATTCTGTCTCCCTCTCTCTCTGCCCCTCCCCTGCTTGCTGTCTATTTCTCTCTTTCAAAAAAACAAAAACAAAAACCAAAAACATTAAAAACAAAAAAAATTTTTTTAAATCTTAATCTCAACATTTAAATCGTTCTTCTATAGAGTTCTAATCTTCAAGCATATTACTTAAAAGAGTGGCTCAATAGCATTTCTTCTCTGACTTCTAGTCAGGTAAAAAAGTCCCATTCAGTAGAGTAATGTATATAAAAGTAACTTAATTGATGTCTTCTTTATGGAATGCCTTTAAATATATTTATAATTTCTTTCTCGTATTTAGAGTTGGGCAGAGGGGAGCTGGTCTTTCAGCCACGATTGCTAGGAGCGAGCATGAGATTTCTGAAATTATTGATGGGCTCTCTGAGCAGGAGGTAAGACAATTAATTTAATTTTTATTTCATTGATTATTCAGGCATTTTAGCCTCCTATGCCAGGAACTAGGGGTTTATTTGTACATCAGTGAGGGAACATTAATAGAGCTTGGACGTTCCAAAGACTGGCCGACCACTGAAGGTTTTAAACCAAGCAGTTACACAATTGTGTTGGCATTGTACACAGGTGGTTTTGGTGGCAGGGAGGCTTGGAAAGAGGCGAGGAGGCTGTTCAGATAAATAAGAGCCTGAATCAGGGCAACAGTGGCAGGGATGTATCGGAGCAGACTGACAGGAGAGATTCATCGGAGGTGGAATGGGCAGGGTAAGGTGGATTGAGAAAGAAGAGAAGTGGAAAGTGACTCCCCAGTTTCTAGGTTAGAGGATTGAGCTGGTGGTGCCATTTTCTAAAAGAACAAAGGAGCATGTATTTTGCGGGTATTTGTATGTTGAGTTGTGGACCTGAGGTGTGGGTGGATTCTCCAAAGTGTGCTCTCTAGCCATGGGAGCCTGGGAGAGAGATTTGATATGGATCAATAAATCAGTGCTGAATAAGAAGAAATTTCAGTCCCTAACATGAGTCTTCTTAGCTGTTGTTCAAGGTTGGTCTCTAAAGGTTGGTCTCTAAAGTTTGTCTCTAAAGTTTGGTCCAAAAGCCACCTCTTGTTTATTTAGTTTTTCTGGTTTTGATTTTATATACTGTTTTTTTTTTTTTTTTTTATATAAACCTCATCTGTGGTATCAACTATGCTTCAATTAAAACACACACACACACACACACACACACACACACACACACATCCACCCACCCACCACCACCAGAAAACCTCATGTCGAAATTCTGAAGGTCTTGCTTATTAGAATGTGGTGGTCTCCTTAAGTAATGATCAAAGACAATGATTCAGTTGCTATATATTTCAAAATTTGTGGTCATAATCCCTGCAATGATGACTAAATCTGTGTTAAATTTCGTTGCTTGCTTTTTGACTGATTTCAGTAGGGCACATCTGTAAGCATCCAAAACTAGTAACCACCTGAAGTGACTTCAAGCTAATGTGTCTGCCCCAAGCTGTTCTTTGGTCTTCAGACTGATTGAGAGTACCCCACAAAATTAGACACTTTGTAAGGACTGAGTGTAAGGCGGTATCCACTTCTGTAAGGAAGAGTTTTAGGGAAAAACAAAACCTAGCTTTGTGTTGGGGTCAATACCTGTAATTTTGGTTAAAGGTCTTTCATAGAAATTTATCCTTATGAACTCAGGAAATTAAACTTCGGGAAAAACTAATTGTATAGATGTAACAAAGTTTTAGTTGAAATTCTAAGGATAATGGTCTTCAGCTTTCAGTGGAGAGATTATGTAAAGTTAGCAAGGAGTATTATACATGTGAGTTTAATTTAAAATCAATGCCCTTAGGATTTTGGTGCCTGTTTGCTTTTTTTTTCTATTTATTGGTCTCTAAAATGACATTAAGATTCTTAAAAATAAGACTGTTAATGTAATTAAGTGTTTCTTAAGATCATTATTTCACTGAATTTAACATTACTTATTTAGGTCGAAAATTTTATTATTTGGAGTGTCTGTGTGGCTTAGTTGGTCAAGCGTCTTAGTCTTTTTTTCCTTTTTTTTTTTTTTTAATTTTTTTTTTCAACGTTTATTTATTTTTTTTTGGGACACAGAGACAGAGCATGAACGGGGGAGGGGCAGAGAGAGAGGGAGACACAGAATCGGAAACAGGCTCCAGGCTCTGAGCCATCAGCCCAGAGCCTGACGCGGGACTCGAACTCACGGACTGCGAGATCGTGACCTGGCTGAAGTTGGACGTTTAACCGACTGCGCCACCCAGGCGCCCCTTTTTTTCCTTTTTTAAATGTTTATTTATTTATTTTGAGAGAGGTAGTGCACAAGTAGGGGAGGGGCAGAGAGAGAGAGAGAGAGAGAGAGAAAATCCCAAGCAGGCTCTGCACTGTTGGTGTAGAGCCCAGCATGGGACTCCATCTCAGGAACCGTGAGATCATGACCTGAGCCGAAATTGAGAGTCAGATGATTAATCGACTGAGCCACCCAGGTGCTCCTCTGCATCGGACTCTTGGTCTCAGGGTCGTGAGTTCAAGACCTGTGTTGGGCTCCTCACTAGATGTGAAGCCTACTTAAAAAAATAAAAGAAATAAAAATTTATTACTTGAAGTATCTACTTCTTTTAAGTAAAAATCTCTTCTCAAATTGTAGTAGTGGGATATAAAAAAAATAACATGTATCACCTCTGTCCCTATAATTCATTTAATGAGCTTTTTTTTTTTAGTGTTTATTTTTGAGAGAGAGAGAGACAGACAGACAGAGCACGAGCAAGGGAGGGGCAGAGAGAGAGGGAGACACAGAATTGGAAGCAGGCTCCAGGCCCTGAGCTGTCAGCACAGAGCCCGATACGGGGCTCGAACTCACAAACCGTGAGATCATTACCTGAGCTGTAGTCGGACACTTAACAGACCGAGCCACCCAGGCGCCCATTTAATGAGTGGTTATTAGATATATGAGTAATTACTATATGTTAGATGTTATGGTACACACTGCCATTGACATTAAATTACATATGTGGTTTTTCTGGCTTCTATTATGATAGCTGGTCTATAGCCCTCTTTAAATTTTATTCTACATAAATTATGTTTATTTTTTGTTGTTGGTTTTTTTTTTTTTTTTTTTTTCAGAATAATGAGAAACAAATGCGGCAACTCTCTGTGATCCCACCTATGATGTTTGATGCAGAACAGAGACGAGTCAAATTCATCAACATGAATGGACTCATGGAAGACCCTATGAAAGTTTATAAAGATAGGCAGTTTATGAATGTTTGGACTGACCACGAGAAGGAGATCTTTAAGGACAAGTAATTTAAGCTTTAAATTGTTTTCTAATAGAAGCTCACATAAATTCGTGAAAAATATTTGGCATTCACTTGTAAATTGAACTGTTTCTCCACAAACTTGGCCCCCCTTTGACATTTGAATGGATCCTGTGGAAAGTAGAGAGTGTAGATTTGATATGATTTTCCCATAGGTTTGTAGATGGGAACAAAGTTAACAGATGAGAGCTGAACTGGGGTTGCAGAGTCATGTTAAGTGTGGTACCCAAGCTTGGGTGGTGTCTGAGTCACCTGGGGGTGCTTTTCAAAAGTCCAGATGTCTGTGCTGTACCATAGACCAATCCAGTTAGTTCCTGATGGATGGTGCCCAGGAATCCGTGCCCTTAAAACACTCTAGTGAGTCTGCTGTTGTTCCTCAAGTTGGCAGTTAGGGATCCGTGGGAAACAGTCTGTGCTAATATTTCTGTTCCCGAGGTCCCCCCCACCCCGCCTCTTTTGAAGTTGTTAAAATGTTTGTGTGTATGGGTGTATGTGTTGTTGTTTTTTTCTCTTTTTTTCACTCAGGTTTATCCAGCATCCAAAAAACTTTGGACTAATTGCATCCTACTTGGAAAGGAAGGTAAGAAATGGTTTGCATTGAGAATGTTTATAGGTTTGTGATGGTTGCTACTTTGAAGTTTTGTGCTCTAATATACAGAAGTATTTAAATAGATTTTTAGAAAGATTCTCATGTGACTAGTATAGTGATATTTAGAATCATGTAACAAATCTTAAGCACAGAACATAGTCTGATTTTCATGGTTAACGGAAAACAACCTGATACTGGATTTTCCTAGAAACACATAGACTACAGTGCGTTTTAAACCTTACTGAAGTTCTGATTAAAATAACAGAATCCTGATTTTCCTTGAAAAATTTTCCCACAAAGGATGGGATGTAGTGTCTTTGACAAAATATTTAAAGAGACATTTTGAATATTTACATGTCTGCAGTAAGAGAATTTAGTTACTCCTTAATAAGGAAGTGCTTGAATGTTTCTGATAGCTTCTGATACCTTTTATGTAATTTGGATTAGGACAACTGGAATTGTCCTTTAAAATATAAAGATAATGAATGTGTTTTTAGAGCCTAGATATGCCTTAAAATGCTAGCCATATGTTTCTCCTTAATTTATACCTTGAGAATATCAGAGATTTCCCTTGAAAGTGTTACTTGATTTTTTAAAAAAGTTTATTCCTTTGGCTCTTCAAAATATTTTTTTCCTTATAGAGTGTTCCTGATTGTGTTTTATATTACTACTTAACCAAGAAAAATGAGAATTATAAAGCCCTAGTAAGAAGGAATTACGGAAAACGCAGAGGAAGAAACCAGGTGCGTTTCATTATTGTATCGAAGGTGTTTCGGGCTTGGTGGAGATACGGAGATGAAAAATGTTATAACCGGAGCCTTGTACTTACAACATGTATTGTAGGGATTGACATTTCATTAAATAATTAGGATGTTATGAACATGTTATTATTTTGAAATTAATACATGTTTAATGCATTACGCCATCTACCTTGAATGTACTGGAAAGTTTCTAGTTTGATAAGATTAATGAGAAAAATTTTATACTTCTATATGATCTATATTGTGCCTGTCAGTGGTAACAGTGATAATGTGAATATGGGCCCCATGACACCTCATTTAATAATACCATTTTTCTCAGTCCTTTTGTCTGTGAAGGGGGCAGGTAGAATATGGGAGAAGTACAGAGAAATAGAGCGTGGTAGTTAGCGGAGAAGGTAGTTTACTGGAATACCGGGGACCTGACTTTGTTTCAGATTAACTTCATTTCTGGAGTTCAGATAGTCTACGTTAAAAAACACTTGATCTTAAAAGATAGTTTTTAATACAGCGCAGCGTACGTTTTCACAGTTGGAATTCAGTCCTTCAGAAACTTTTCTCCAAAATAACGGATCAGCAGCTGTCACCGCTCACGTGTGCGTTACCAGCGTGGCTGCTGGGACCGTGTGGTCGCCCTTGCTCTCCGCACCCAGTTTCATCTCGCACGACAGCCGCTGACTGCTGATTAGTGCTCCTAAAGCTCTCCCGGTTTCCCCACACAGCCACCCTTTCTTTCCTCAGCCACCCTGCTTACCAGATACAGATTGACACGGTTCTCTCATTATCCGTAGCCACAACCTGTTGTGTTTTCTGGTCATTGTTTCCTACAGAATACCACTACCTCGCAGGACAGGATGTGATTACATATCCTTCGGGAACAGTATTTCTTGGTCAGTAAAAGTACAGGGAGTGTTTCACGAGTCGACTGCGTGAAATGCTGCCAGAGGTTGAGTGAGCTGAGGTGTCCTAAGTGTGCATTTTCAGTGGGTTGGTGAGGGGGCCGGAAATAAGACGGTAGGGAGGGGAAGGGAGTGTGGGAGGTGAGCAGGTGGCAGCGTGCAGGTGTGCCCCGTCTGTAAGATTTGCTTATGAAGGGGAACAGAGAAATGGGTGATGAGGATCGAAAGGGAGGAAAGAGCGGCCTTGTACGCTGATGCGGCTGGTACTGTGGACGCAGAGAGAGGGACGGTCGTGGGGCTCCACCAAGAGTCGCTACCTGACGGGGAGCAAACTCAATGTTGGCATTGAGGCGGGAAATGCTGTTCTGCTAAAAGGCACCAGGGCTTCCCACAGAGAAAGTGGAATCAAACAAATTAGCTAGAGATGCTAGAGCCCATCTGCATTTTAAACAAGTTTCAGCTACAAATTTTTAACAAGAGAGACACAGAATCCAAAGTGGGCTCCGGGCTCCGAGCCGTCAGCACAGCGCCCGACGCGGGGCTTGAACTCATGAACCGTGAGATCATGACCTGAGCTGAAGTCAGATGCTTAACTGACTGAGCCACCCAGGCTCCCTCCAGCTACAAATTTTTAACAATAGCTTTGTTCCTTCTTATCAACGATTGTTTGTAACTTGAATTGAATTGTTAGAAGTTATGTATTTCATATTTTTTATAAATTGTGTCAATTTTTCAATCCCAGAGAATGTAAGGGGATAATTTGATATTTATCATATGTTACCTTTGCAGCGTTAGCAGTCTGTTGCTTCTGTTGATAGAGGAGAAAGCTCTAGTAGGAAATTCTGTGTGACGAGAATGTCTCTGTCACCCTGAAGCATTTGTTTTCCATCCTAAAGTTACCTGGTATGCCATCTCACTGCTGTCCGTGGCACACTTATGCTTGTTAAGTTCCAGCCATAATAGCGTTTTCTCTGCACATTCTTGTTCTGTGTGCTCACACCTCTAGCGTGTCCCAGAACGCATTTACAGAACTGAAATTGTCCATATGTGCCCTCACCTTGACCCCAGCTAGGCCCAGTTTGGGGTTGGTCAGCCTTTCCATCAGTCTTTTCCCTCCCTTTTGGGTTATTACCGTGAAGATTTTTCTTCTAGTTTTATATTTTTCTGGTTGTTTCACTGGGAATTTGGGAGAGGAGAGTGTTGAATGATGGAAACATAGCACCATTTCAGACCAGAAGAATCTTATTTCTGTTTCTTTATTGCTTGTGTACTTCATTCTGTTTGTGTCAGAATAGATGGACAGGTTTCCAAAATTAGGTGGTGTTAGTTTAAGGGCTCGTGTTTGTAGAAATGGATGACATTACAGCTGATACCAAAGAAAGGAGGAGGTATTGGACTTTTGAGCAGAAGACTAGTATCAGATTTTAGTAGTGGCAGGATCATTCCGGCTGCTCTGTTGAGACTAGATTGTAAGGGAGGCTGGGGCAGAAGCAGGGAGACCAGCCAGGAGGTTATATTAATCCTCCCAGTGGCTTGGACTAGACTCTAGTGAGGGAGGTAGGGAGAACTGGTCAATTTCTGGATGTATTTTTGAAGGTGAGGTAAACAGGTTTTGCTGATGGATTGATCGTGGGGATTTGAGGACAGTTATCAAAGGTAGCCCAAGATTTGGTTTGTGGGGTTGCCATTTACTGCATAGGCCTCACTGAAGGAGTGGCAGATTTGGGGGGAAGAATTAGGACATGCCGAATTTCAGATACGTATTAGATGTCTAAGTGGAGGTGCGAGGTGGGCAGTTAGATGTAGAAGTCTGGAGTTTAGGAAACAGATCTGGGTTGGGAATGTATATAATTTGCTGTATAGAACAAAGTTTAGAAAGACTTTTTTTTAAAAAAAAGAATCTAGGGGCGCCTGGGTGGCGCAGTCGGTTAAGCGTCCGACTTCAGCCAGGTCACGATCTCGCGGTCCGTGAGTTCGAGCCCCGCGTCGGGCTCTGGGCTGATGGCTCAGAGCCTGGAGCCTGTTTCCGATTCTGTGTCTCCCTCTCTCTCTGCCCCTCCCCCGTTCATGCTCTGTCTCTCTCTGTCCCAAAAATAAATAAACGTTGAAAAAAAAATTAAAAAAATAAAATAAAATAAAAAAAGAATCTAGTTACAAGTTAAGAATTTTTTTTTTATTTTTATTTTTATTTTTTTTATTTTTTTCAACGTTTGTTTATTTTTGGGACAGAGAGAGACAGAGCATGAACGGGGGAGGGGCAGAGAGAGAGGGAGACACAGAATCGGAAACCGGCTCCAGGCTCTGAGCCATCAGCCCAGAGCCCGACGCGGGGCTCGAACTCACGGACCGCGAGATCGTGACCTGGCTGAAGTCGGACGCTTAACCGACTGCGCCACCCAGGCGCCCCCAGTTAAGAATTTTTAAATTGTGGTGTCTTGATTTTACCTTGGTAGGTAACAGGGATCCAACTAATTTGAGAATCACTTTACTGCTCTATTATCCAATCAAGTTTGAATCAGGAATTACTGTAGGTAATCCCAGAGCGCTTAGGGCAAATTTATTTCAAGACTCTGTAGATTTCTGTTGAAGTTTATGCCTGATCCTTTCAGTTTTTACTTGGTTGCTTTTCCTACCCCCCCCCCCCCCCCCCCCCCCCCCCCAAACCTCTTACCTAAAGGAGGTATTATTGACTGAGAGATTCCAAGTTTGCGAGGTTTGATTTTTAACCTGCTATCGCTGTATGGAACCTTGCATATTATTTAGTCTGAAAATGAGTTTAATCTTAGAATCCTAGAGAAAGGAGACAGATAATCGTATTTTTGTTAGACTTGTGTTCAGAGATTATTATTGGCAAAAGTCTTAACTCAAAAATCCGTTAGCTACTGCTTAAACCGTTTCACCGTTCAACTTCCTGGCATCCCATGATGGGAGCGAGTGTGGTTCTTCATAAATTTTAGTTGAAGCAATGAATACTTATCAAAGATTAGAAGCCAAAAGCCACTCATCAAGTGTTACTATTTGGGGTCTAGATTTATAAATAACATGCCAGGCAGTAATTTGATTCTATGTGTAACATTTTTGTTAGGACTAAGAATTTCTTCTTACTTTCCAGCATAAACTCCCATCTAAATAAGTCTGTCACTGTGCAGCTAGAATTACTGTGGTACCTGCTTGTGACCTACAATAAAGCAAGTCATTGTTTGGAAACTGCATTCATTTCCAAATACTTGATTACCTTTCACAAGAATTTGTTCTCTTCCTTCCTTCTGACAACATCTTCCTCTTTAAATATGTCAGCATGTTTTTAGTCCCCAAAGGTATTGAGCAAGCATATACTTGTGTAAACGTAGTAATTTTTGAAGTTGGGAGCATTTCTGACTAAATTGTTAGATAGACAATGGTTAGACCATTTTAGGCAAGTACAAAAAGTTGAGAATAAAAAAATAAAAAAATAAAAAGTTGGGTATGATGGAAAGAGCTTTGCCTCTGTGTGACCTCCGTATCTATCTAACCCTAGACATGTCCTTTCATTTGTTGACCCTTGGTTTCTCATCGGTGAGAGAGGGAGCAGACTTCCCTTGCAGGGTTAACGTGAGAACTAGGTATGTTATGTGTGTGAAGTCCCTAGAGTGTGGTATCAGGCACAAAGGGAGTGCCCAATAAATGGTAGCGACTAGTACATTTGTAGCCTTCACAGAGGGGTTTTCTGATGGTTGACAGCTTTTACTCTTCAGGAACGTAGTCTCAAATTCTCAAGTGGCTTAACGGCATTAGTTTTTTAATATATATTTTAATGAGATAATTTCTGTTTACTGCCTGAACTGCTTAAAAAACTCAGTGGCTAAGGTAGGACTTCATTCTTTTTGTTTCTTGTGTCTTTCTGGTTGACTATAAGCTTGTTCTTTCAAAGGTAGTCATTTCATTTCTTGGCAACTCCCGTCATCCACCGAGTGGGAATTCGCTTATCTGTTTTCTAAAGACTCGAGCATGTGAGCAGATATACATAGAGTATCTATAAGTGTTAGGTATTCAATTAGATATAGTAGAAACACATCTCAGCATAAACTGTCTTGTTGAAACTCTGTTGAAACTGACCTTGGTCTTCATTTATCATAATTATGAAATACATAAAACTTTGGTGTTTTCATTTGGATTTTCATTTTGTTTCATAATGTACCCTCACACGTGTAGTGCATAGTTTGTCGTTCACCAGAAATGCTTCATGTCGTGAGATCCTCCCTAACAGAATGAAACCTCTTTCTATTTATTGACTATGAAGTGTTGGGCTTAAGGAGGGAGAAGAAACCTGGGCAGGAAGCTAATGGGAATGCCTCTGTCTATTAGGGGACCTTGTGACAAATTTCCCTTTGAAACCATGGCCTCCTACTCCAGCCAACCTGCTGAAGGTTTTGAGGGATGTAACCTGTAACCTCCATCCCAGACCATGGGGACTGACACTTCTCTTGGCAGATTTGCCTGAAACAAAAGCAATTCCAATCACTTCTTGTTAAAATCAGAGGTTATTCCTTACTTTCTTTAATGCGATTGGTGGTCATTACGGTGGGTCTCGATGCCTGTCACCCAGAGGGAAATGCCGACTGTACCCTCTGGCCTCCCTGCTCTCCCTCTCCACCCACTCCTGCCCAGTTCATGGGGATTCTCCCTTGATGGAGGTTCTGCTCTGGAGGTGTCACACACCTTCACAGACTGTTCAGCGACTCCATGAACTTCTTTGGATCATGTCCATGCCTTCTGCAGAATTGGGGATTGTGCTTCAAAAGAGATCCTGCCCTCATCTTCCCATTGACTGGTGGAAGCAGGTGCTACCTTGCTTCTCAGTCCCTGGCACTAGGGAAGGGGGGGGGGGGCAAAGTCAGCTGTTGGCTGGATTCCAGACAGTAGGGAATGTGTGGGATTGCTTCCTTTTTTCAAAACTCTGGTTGGCATTAGAAATAGAAAAGTATTAGGGAAATAAATTATATGTTCATCAAATCTGACAGAATAGGGAACCTCTTTACTTATCTTCTGCTGAGTTGATAGCTCCCTGTCATTTCTTAGGGCCATAAACCATTTTCTGGATTATATAGCCCACTTGCAAAGGGCCAAGTTTATTGTCAGTATGCCATCTTGTTTGTTCAGAATGCCATATTTGTGGCAGGCAGGTGGCTTGAGGTTATTAGCGTTTGAAACCAGTCTTGACACCTCTGTGGCATGCTAGGGAGTCCGTCACCTTAAAGTGAATAAAACATTCCCAGTTGTAAAGCAGACCTTGTCATGGTTGGAAAGTGTACATAGGAAAATCTTCCTCATATCTTAGTATTTCCTAATAATAATAAATACTCAGAAGAAAAGGAAACTGGTACTTACCAGGGTGAGAAATCAGGAAAGTCAGATAAAGCAAGTGAAGGATCCATGATATTGAAATGATTTAGTGAGGGGTCATAATGGAAAAGTAGATAATTTCTTCCTGATGGACTGTGACATTTCATAGAACAAAGGGATCAAAGGTCATGATGAGGACAAATGGGATCAACAACAATGAAAAGGTGGGATGGGTGGGGCACAAGTGATTGTTACAGAGGACATTTTCTGATTTCAGGATCGTGGAGGTAAAGCAGTACCCACTGATGATGGCAATTGTGACTTCACCATTGGGGAGTTTAATGGGCGTGACCTGAAAGTGTTTCTTTAAGTTTTATTTACTTATTTTTAAGAGAGACAGAGACAACGTGAGTAGGGGAGAGGCAGAGAGAGAGGGAGAGAGAGAATCCCAAGCAGGATCCACGTTGCCAGCACAGAGCCCAGTGGGGGCTTGAACCCATGAAACCGTGAGATCATGACCTGAGCCGAAACCAAGATTCAGACGCTTAACTGACTGACTCACCCAGGTGGCCCGAAAGTATTTCAGTTGTAGGATATTTTGTTGCTAGAAAAGGCGTTGTTAGGCATTTTGAAGTCGGAAGAATAATGGCAAGGCATAATGAGCCATGTGATAAAATCATTTATTTGTCCTTGGGAATATTTGAGAAGTCAGCCCATAACACCAAAAGAAACAAAAGGCATTATAGGTAGATTTCTGAAATTTGAAAAAGGAAGCAATTTTTGAAATAACAGAGTTCATCAATGTTCTGGAAGTGGCATTTGGGAGCAAGGATACAGATTCTTCTTTTTGCCATGGATTTGAGGAAGGCATAATTTCGGACCTCTTTTGGAGAGGCCAGCAAGGTCTTGGTTATCTTAAGAAAAAAGCCAGGTTTGGTGAGTAGGTAAAGGACTTTGAGATGCTATTGAGAGTTAAGGAAAATTTTACCTCAAATTAATGAGTACTTCATGTTGTCTGGTGACAGGAACAGGTAAGAGGACAGGCAGTTATTAGGAGGCAGCATTGACTTTGGCCTGGATCAGAATGAAAGATTGAGGTAGGAGGGCAAACACTTTCCAAACAACCAGAATAAGGGAACTTGTTTTTTGCTATACCCAGCACATGTAGACACCTCTTTGGTCAAGATGCCTCCTAGGAACTGAGGATACTTAGATGATTAAGATTGGGTCCTTGTCCTTGAGACTGTAGCACAGCGAGACAGACCCTGATAACCAGTTACACGGCACTCTGTGGTAAGTGCTGCGAGCAAATGGAAACCATGCAGGGTGGAAGGTAGGGAGATGGGGCCCGGAGCTTCTTGTGGAAATCAAGAAAAGCCTCACAGGAGATGTAGCATTTTGAACTGAATTTCAGAAGCTGTGTAGGAGTTTAGTAGGCGAGGAGGGGTGGGAAGGGTGTTCCAGGCAAAGACATGTAATGCTGGGTGTGTTTAGGCGAATTCAGAGCAGCAACCAGTGTAGGAAAGGGAGGAGGATTGGAAGAGGTACAGCCGGGGCAGGGGCTGTGCGCTGTAATGTCACGTGGCAGTTCAGTCCCACTTACGATAGACGGTCTTTATTTCTACATTAAATAAAAATAATACTAACACAAACTTAATTTCACCTTTTCTTTTGGAGTCACAATTTTAGCAAAGATAAAAAGTTCCGTAATCTTTTTCTCTTGTAGTCTTTGTTCATATACATATTTACAATTACAGAGTTGTAATTACAGTTTAGAGATATTTGAGTGTTTTACTTCTTTTCACTTTACTATATCCTTAGTGTGTTTTCAAATAACTTTAGGCTTGATGATGACCATAGCCATCTACTATTCATTAAGTGAATGTTCACGCAGAAGAATAAAAGCATAAAGATGTTTCTTAGAATATCATCCATGGCGATGAAAAAGTTGGAAGCGTATTAGGTATCTAATACGAAGGGGAACGGGTTGGTAAATTTCACGTTATCAGATTATAAGGTAGAATTGAAATGTTTGAGTGACAGATGAGATGTAGGAGTTACAGAAAGAGAGAACCAACCTCAGATTTGAGGTTTCTAAGTGGAATCTTAACACTTTCACCTCTCTGATGGGTCCAGACACTGGGAACATGAGTATGTGCTTTTAAGCAATACATGTGGAATATATTCAAGAGTGTTAGGCTGATTCTTAATACATTACCCCTAATCACATTGTAAGTGACTAATAAGCTAGTTGTCAATTAAATTTTTTGCAAAGATATTTATTGTAATTTGTCATCACAGTTTGAGGAGCTGTTTCTTTTACCTTTGAATCTGACAAATAGTGGTTCATTCCAGCAGCAAATTGCCCGACCCTCACAAGAAGAAAAAGTAGAAGAAAAAGAAGAAGATAAAGCAGAAAAAACAGAAAAAAAAGAAGAGGAAAAGAAAGACGAAGAAGAGAAAGATGACAAGGAGGACTCTAAGTGAGTTAAATGATTAGATATTATTCTTTTTTTTTTTTTTTTTTTTTTTTTTTTTACATTTTATTTAATTTTGAGAGAGAGAGCACAAGTGGGGGAGGGGCAGAGAGAGAGAGAGAGAGATAGAATCGGAAGCAGGCTCCAGGCTCTGAGCTGTCAGCACAGAGCTCGATGTGGGGCTCGAACTCACAAACCGTGAGATCATGACCTGAGCTGAAGTCAGATGCTTCACCGACTGAGCCACCCAGGCGCCCTATTATTTTTATTTCTAAATAACCTATGAAATCTATCAAAGGGCATACAATTTTAGATAAAAGAATGAATGGGGTACGTGCTTTGACCATCTATAGTTATTATTTGACATAATGAAGGAACGGGATATTCTGGTAAATAGAACTTTTGGCTTAATGGACTTAATTGTCAGACATGAGATGTTACTTTCCAGAAGGCATAGACTATAATAATATATACTCATCGCTGAGATCTGCTGAATGTAATTTAATCCTTGACTTGGATCTTTTTGTGTGTACCTTTGATAGTTTACATTAATGTAAGAATGCTGGTGAGAATGGTTTTCTTTTCTATTAATACCATACATTCCAGCTTTATTGGTTTTATTTATCATATAAAGTAGAGTTCCTGGTTTGTTAGTGGTTCTGTTGCTGTTTTCCTGGTTATAAAAGTAATTCCTGTTCATTATCGAAAGTTAGGAAAAGAGGGGAGAATATTAAGAAGATTAACCTGTGAGTCTGCCACTTGGAGACAGCTACTGTTGATACCTTTGTGTACATATTGGGGTGGGGTGGGGTGCGATGGGGGACGGTGGGGGGCTGAGCAGCTCAGTTGGCTGTTTTTCCACCAAGGATCAGCTTGATTGAGGCATTATTTACACAGAATAAAATTCACCAATTTTAAGTGTATACGTGGATGTGTTTTGACAGATGTATGCACTGGTGTAACTGTGGCCCCAACTGTGATACTGTGATGTAGAATGTTCCCATCACTCCCAAAAGTTCCCACATGCTCCTTTGCACTAGGGCCCCCCCCCTCCCCACACCACCCCCACCATTCCCAGCCTCTGGCAACTACTAATCTGTTTGCCTTTTCTAGAATTTCGTATAAGTGGAGTTATGCAGTATGTGGTCTTCTGTGCACGGCTTCTTTTACTCAGCGTAATGACTTTGGGATCCATGCAGGTTGTTGCATGTATCAGTAGTTTTAGTTTAGTAGTTTAGTTCCTTTTTAATATCTGTCGTATTACTTCCGTAACCCTCTTGGAAATACCGAAGGTTTACCTGGTTTTGTGACAACTGCAGCCCACATCACTTAGTATGGTTGCTAAAGAGGTGGATGCTCATGCCATTGCCATTCTGATTTTGGCACTTTATTTTTTTTATTTATTTATTTTTTTAAATTTTTTTTTTTTTCAACGTTTATTTATTTTTGGGACAGAGAGAGACAGAGCATGAACGGGGGAGGGGCAGAGAGAGAGGGAGACACAGAATCGGAAACAGGCTCCAGGCTCTGAGCCATCAGCCCAGAGCCTGAAGCGGGGCTCGAACTCCCGGACCGCGAGATCGTGACCCGGCCGAAGTCGGACGCTTAACCGACTGCGCCACCCAGGCGCCCCTGATTTTGGCACTTTAGGAAGACGACTCTTAAATTTGGTTTTGTTAGTTGTTGAGGTAAAACATTTACACTCCCACGTGGTCAGTGGTTCTCATTATGGAACGGCCATATCTTGGTTTTTACTTTTTTCTTAAAATCTCTATTAACAAGCATTCATTTTTTAGTGATGTGAGCTAGCTCTTATAGAGGATGCAAAAATATGTAAGATGTATACCATTCTCAAGTAGTTTATGATCTAGTAGGGGAAAACTAGGGAAGGTAGGTGCAAGTACCGTTTAAGAAATGAGCAGAGCCAGTAAAGGATGTTGGGAGATTGAGAAGAGGTCAGGGTTACTTCCGTCTGGATAGTTGAGAGGACTTTCTGCAGGAGCTAGTGGTTAATGTGGAAAGAATACAGGGAATAGCATGAATTGATGTGCTGCTATGAGAAATGGCAGATAATGGTTTCATTGGACTGGGACACAGGATGGCGGAAGAAGAAAAGTGGAAGGTGGATTGAGGTTACATTATGTACAGCCTTAATGAAGCTAAAATAGACTTTGTTCAGGAGGCTGTGTTAGGAGTTGTTTGGGAGTAGGTAGCGGTTTGAACGGATGGAATGGTTTCTTGCCAAAGCTATTCTGCTAGAATATTGACCCACAAGAGGCAAAGAATGAATGGATTGGAGATGTAGGTCAGGGAAGAGTGGTTTGGGGTACCAAGGCACTGATACGGAAAGTGGTAGTAGAAATGGAGATGGTGGAACGAATGGGAAAACTGTTACCGAGATGTACTAACCAAACCTTGGCATGAGGTCACGTATAGGAAGTAAAGAAAGAGGGGAGGAGCTAAAGATGATGTCAGTTCTGTAAATGTGAGTGAATATGATCATGATTGTCCTCTTAGCGGCGAACGATGAGAGCATGGGGTGGAGCAGGAAGCAGAGTGGTTACGGCCACGTTTTTCGATGTGTCGAGCTTGTGTTGTTGAAGAATCCGGGGGTGTTGTTGGGAATTCCAGCAGATACTTGGGAAGACAAGTCTGGATCTTAGGAGCTTTAGGAGATGTGAGGTGTGAGTCTGAAGACACAGACTGGGAGTTGTCCCAGTGGAATAGGTGAGAATGGGGTAACCACACAGAGATTCAAGGCCAGGGCGAGCCTTGGGAAATCAAGAGGAAGAGAGGAAAGAGAGCCAGAACAGCAGCAGGGATGTTAGGAAAGCATGAAGTCCTAAAAGCTCAGCTGAGAAGGGTATAAAGAGAATTGCCCGTAGGGTCAGTTGCAGCAGGATGATTAACGTGACAAGAATTGAGAAAAGTCATTGGATTTGCAATTTGTAAGTCCTTGGTGACTCTGCTCTCCCCACCCCCACCCCCACCCCCACCCCCATTGGTGACTTTTGACAAAACAACTTTAAGAGGAGGCTTAAATAGCCAGATTGGTAAGGGAATAAAGAAGTGAAGAGAGAGGGCTACATGGCAACTTCAAGGGCAGTTTAGGACTGAAGGGGAAAAATTCTTGAAGAATTATTTTATTTTGGGGGGAAAACGGTAACTTGGTAAGCTACAACAGATCTTTGCTTGAAGTAGATAAAATTTGAAAATCAGCACCTTCCATTAAGCAAAAGTAGTTGAGTCTTTGAGTATCGCCACCTATCCACGTTTGCAAAAATGTTCTTTAAGGACTTTGTTTTTAAATCTAACAGCCCTGGGAGGTACACAGTACAGAGAATAGTCCTTCCAGTACTGCATGTAGTACTGTTGCTAGTAATAGTAATGACCATTTATCGATTGATTGGTTGATCGATTGTTTAGTTTTTCCTAAGTGCTGGAGGGAGGTTTATCCTAAATAATAGCAAACACACATAGTTTACTGTGTTCCAGGCACTATTCTGAACATTTGATACGAATGAACTCCTTTGATCGTTAAAATAGCTCTATGGAACATACTGTTTATCATCCTGACTTATAGCTGAGAAAAACTGAGGCCCGTGGAGGTGAGGTAGCTTCTCAAGGTCATCACATGGCAAGTAGATCACACAGCTCTGGTACCAACCCTGACAGCCTGGCTCCAGACCGTTCTCCCAACCACTGGGCCATACTGCCCCGTTTGCACGTAATTAGTATTGCAGATGGTTGAGAATATTGAGCCGGGTTTAATGACACGGTATGGTAGATTATTACCGATGGGATTTTGGGCTGATGGGGGTTCGGAGCTGACAACCAAGAATTCTTGAAGATATCTTTTGGTGCAAAAAGGTGATTTTGTTAAAAGCACGGGACAGGACCTGAGGGCAGAAGGACTATGCTATAAGTGTGGGGGTGACTGCTTTATGGAATGGGTTGTGGAGGGGGGGGAGATAAAGTCTGGAGAGACTTCCTAAAGGGATTTTCATATGCTAAAGACTCACAGATTATTGGATGCCTGGCTATTGTCAAGCTGAGATTGTTCCCTCTAGCAAAGCATTAACATTAAGACCCACAGGGAGTGCCTAGACTTTAGGCTATTGTTGGGATTGCCTTTTTCTTGTAAACTGGTGAAGTCTCTTACCAGTTTAAGTGTTTGGTTTTTTGTCCTTTCCTGTTTTGGGGCCACCAGGAGCTCCTGAGGAATACTGCGCATATCCCACTTTGGAAGGGGGTGGTGCTAGCTTGTGCTTGGCCCTCAGCTGGCCTTATGGTCCTTCATCATTACTACGGAGGCGGAAAGGGCCTCCGTGTCAGCCTCTCCATTTCACAGAGGGGAAAACTTACCTTGGAGCAAAGGCAAGAAATCCGGACTCTGGACTGCAGCTCTAGGGGCTTTTCTGCATCCATTTTCCTCAAGAGTGCTGTCATACGTGTAATAGGTGATTTGAAATGCGTTTGAATTTTAAGCCCATTAATGAATAAAATAGACCTTTGTGAAATATCTTAATTTGAGCTAGTCAGAACTCTTCAAAATTGGGGTATGGCAACATTTTTCATAAATTTTATTTTGAGTAACTGAGAAATTGGGTAATTGTATTTAAATTGTATTAAAAAAACCTCAAAGCTGCAACCTCCTTAGATATACGCATTCTTCTAAATCACACAAAATTTTCATTTCCTTTTGCTTCCAGAGAAAATACCAAGGAAAAGGACAAGACAGAAGGTGCAGCCGAAGAAACGGAGGAGAGAGAGCAGGCCACACCCCGGGGGCGAAAGACCGCCAACAGTCAGGGCCGCAGAAAGGGCCGGATCACCAGGTCCATGACCAACGAAGCCGCCGCTGCCAGTGCTGCGGCCGCTGCCGCCACTGAGGAGCCCCCACCGCCTCTGCCACCGCCACCAGAACCCAGTGAGTGGGCGAGATTGAACAGGCCATAATTTTGTTTGGGATTCTCTTTCAATGCTCGGGTAGAGCAGGAGGGACCCCTGGTATCCAGGATCTAGAAATACTCTGAAATTCTGGCCTTTAAAAATTTTTTTAAGTTTTTATTTTAATCACCAGGTCCTCCTTAATCCCCATCACATATTTCACCCATCTCCCCACCCAGCTCTCCTCTGGTAACCTTCAGTGTGTCCTCTATAGCTAAGAGTCTGTTTCTTGGTTTGCCTCTCTCTCTCTCTCTCTCTCTCTCTCTCTCTCTCTCTCTCTCTCTCTCTTTCCTTTTGCTAGTTGGCTTTGTTTCTTAAATTCCACAGATGAGTGAAATTGTATTGTATTTTGTCTTTCTCTCTTTCACTTAGCATTATACTCTGGCTCCATTCATATTGTTGCAGATGGTGTGATTTCATTCTTTTTTACGGCTGAATAATATTCTCTTGTTTGAATAATATTCAGATGTGGTATGCCATCTTTATCCATTCATCAGTGGATGGACACTTGGGCTGCTTCTGTATCTTGGCTGTTGTCAATAATGCTGCTATAAACATAGGAGTGCATGTATACCTTTGAATTAGTGTTTTTGTATTCTTTGGGTAAATACCCAGTTGTGGGATTGCTGAGTTGTAGGTTAGTTCTACTTTTCACTTTTTGAGGAACCCTCATACTGTTTTCCACAGTGGCCGCACCAGTTTGCATTCCCACCAACAGTGCACGAGGATTCCTTTTTCTTCACATCCTCGTCAGCACTTGTTGGTTTTTGCGTTTTTGCTTTTAGTCATTCTGACAGGTGTGAGGTGATCTTTCATTGTAGTTTTGATTTGCGTGTCCCTGATGGTAAGTGATACGAGCATCTTTTCATGCATCTCTTGGCTGTCTGGATGTCTTTGGGGAAATGTCTGTTCATGTCTTTTGCTCATTTTTAAATTGGATTATTTTTTGGGTGTTGAGTTTTATAAGTTCCTAATATATTTTGGATACTAACCCTTTATCAGCCATGTCATTTGCAGATATCTTCTCCCATTCCATAGGCTACCTTTTAGTTTTGTTGATTGTTTCCTTTGCCTTGCAGAAGCTTTTTATTTTGATGTAGTCCCAATAGTCTATTTTTGCTTTTGTATCCCTTGCCTCAGGGGATCTATTTAGAAAAAAGTTGCTACGGCCCGTGTCAGAGAAATTACTGCCTGTGCTCTTTTGTAGGATTTTTATGGTTTCAGGTCTTAACGTTTAGATCTTTAATCCATTTTGAATGTATTTTTGTGTATGGTGTAAGAGAGTGGTCCAGTTTCATTGTTTTGCGTATTGCTGTTCAGTTTTCCCAACATCATTTGTTGAAGAGACTTTCTTTCTCCCCCTTTGGTATTCTTTCCTGCTTTGTTAAAGATTAGTTGACCATATAGTTGTGGGTTTATTTCTCGGTTTTCTGTTCTGTTCCGTTGATCTATGTGTCTATTTTTGTGCCAGTACCATACTGGCATAGTACTGTTTTGATTGCTAGAACTTTGTTGTATAACTTGGAGTCTGAAATTGTGATGTCTCCAGCTTTGCTTTTCTTTTTCAAGACTGCTTTGCCTATTTGGGGTCTTTGGTGGTCCCATACAAATTTTAGGATTGATTGTTCTAGTTCTATGAATTTTGTGTATTTTGATAGAGAATGCATTGAATGGGTAGATTGCTTTGGGTAGTGTAGACATTTTAACAATATATGTCCTTCCAATCCATGAGCATGGAATGTCTTTCCGTTTCTTTGTTTTGTCTTGAATATCTTTTATCAAGACATATTGTTTTGACCTCTTTGGTTAGATTTATTCTTAGGTATCTTATTATTTTTGGTGCAATTGTAAATGGGATTGTTTTCTTATTTTCTCTTCTGCTTCATTATTGATGTATGGAAACGGAACAGATTTATGTACATTGATTTTATACCCTGAGACTTTACTGAATTTGTCTGTCAGTTCTAGCAATCTTTCGGGTTTTCTGTTTATAGTATCATGTCATCTGCAAACAGTGAAAGTTTTATTTCCTCATGGCCTTTAAATTTTTTAGACTTTAATATCAGTGTGTTTTGGAAAAGATCCGCCCCAACCTTGCTATCTTAATACAGTGGTTTTTCTTTTGACTTAGTTGTAACCTTAGTGTGTATGCCACTTTTTCTGATGTTTTAACTTGGTGTATATTAGAAATATTTTCTAGTTTCTAAGCGATCTTCATTTTTCACTTTTTGATGGCTGTGAAATGTTGGCATTATGTTCCCTGAGGCACACAATTTCTTGAACCATTCATTCCCCGTTGGTGAAAATCATGATTAGGCTGTCCCCATCTCCTGCCTACCGTCCCACCACCTTTAAACTAATATGATAAGAGTCTAAGGAAAAAACAAATCTTGAGTCGCATCACATTTTTTTTCTGTTAAATTATTTTTTATAGAAATAAATTATCAGACAAGGGAATACTGGGGCTGGGGGTCCAAGTGTTTTTCTGTCTTTTACTGAGTATTGTCTCACTAGTTTATAAAGGAATTATGTTAATGATGTGTACCATCAAAATTGTGAAGACCATCAAAATCAGTGATACCAATTTTATCATAATGTGAGGCAGGAAAGAAACCAGGTTCTGGGGATGGCGAGGAGGATGGAAGGGAAATAAGTAGACAGGCACACAGGGCCAGGCCATGATGGACCTTGTTTAAATTAATCCTGCTTTGCTTACAAAGTGGGAGCTTACAGAGGTTTTTAAATAGAGGCATGCTGTAATTAGATTGGTGTTTTAGAAAGCGAACTGGTGACCGTTGTGGAGGTCAGGTTGGAGAGAGTAAGGGCTGGAGGCGGAGGGACCATCTAGAAGGGCGTCATTACGCATGCATGCACTGGCCCAGGCAAGAGGAGGGTGGATTCAGATCAGAATTGACATACGTCCATGGATGTGAGTAGTAAATGGGAGGAAAGATTAAAAAATTGGTTTGAGGAGCCTGGTAATAATTTGAGTGACTGGGTGGATGATAGTACCGTTGAGAGGGGGAACATAGCAAGAGCTCATTTCACGCGTGATAGTCTTTATTTCCTTTGTAAACTAAAAGAGAAAGTGTTCAGTTCGTGGTCCATCTGTGTTTACTAGCTGTTAGAAAATGAGGATGGACAGAAGGGCCTCTGGGAGTGAGGAGGAGATGGGGGTTTAGAGAACAGGAGAAAACTGGACAGGAAGGGGGAGCGTTTCTTCTTTGACACCTCAGGAGAGGAGGGACGGAGCCCTGATAACGTGTGCAGGCACTTGGCGAGGCGGGACTCCTTAGATAAGAAACTAGTGATGTTCAAACATGAAGACATGGATGGAGCTTCAAAGAACATTGCGAAAGATCTAATACAGAGGTTTTGAATATTCATTCCCCTTCAGTTGGTGGGGGAGAGGCTGCCATCATCTTGTTTCCGTAGTTGACTAGACCTTATGCCTTAAACAGGCTTTATGTCAGATAAATAGGTTGGGGCCATATAATCTGTGAATGAAGGATTGATCTTAGTATTTCTCTGCCTTATTGGGTTCTCTATCTTTATTTCAGTTTCCACAGAACCCGTAGAAACCTCTCGATGGACAGAAGAAGAAATGGAAGTTGCGAAGAAAGGTAAATGATGGTACTTTAGATTCTAAAGAGTTTTTGTTTTGGTTTGGTTTGTTTTTTTTAAGGTTATTAGTAATAAGTCAGAGGGACCCAATTTTTTTTTAATTGCAAAAAGGAGAACATTCTTCTACGGTGGTAAGCAGAATTCAGAAGTAGACTCGGGTTCTTTAGGATGGTATGGTACCTTCTCAGGTACCTCGCTGCGCCTTGGTTAAGAGGCCCACTTTGGAGGGATTGAAGATTCTCTGTACGGTTTTATTTTGAATGTTATTTCATTAGAGAGCAAGTGGGCTATTTTCACTTTTCCAGAATAGCTGTGATTAAATGCTATTAAAGCTGTTTTAGAGGGTATTTTAATATAAAGAGTCTATATTTTCTGTTATTTAAAAGTTGGATTTAATAGCATGGTACATATTTTTTTCTGTGTGTATTTGGTAAGGCATTTGGTTGTAAACTCGTAAGAAATTGCACCATGATTCAAAGGAGAGGGCATGAACTTTGGAGCCAGACCAGTGTTTGAATTTTGTCTCTGCCACTCATCGCTGTGTGGCCCTGATCTTACTTACTCTGGAACATTATGAATCTTGTATTTTCTTGTGGTTGCTTATTAATGTAGTATAATTTAAAATTGAAGTACAGTTTCTAATAGGATAAATAATTGGTTTATAAATAAAAAATAGTTTGTTTTCAGTAAACTAATTCTGAGAAAGAGTAGCCAGCTTTCTGGGGGTTAAGTATTTACCTTAAAGTTCTGAAGAGAAATTATTGTAAATGGGTTGACCTTTTAGTGACACATTTCAGATTTATTTTTTTTCTTTTTTAAAAGAAATGTTTTTGTTTTACATTTATTTAGTTTTGAGAGATAGAGACAGAGCATAAGTGGGGGAGGGGCAGAGAGAGAGGGAGACACAGAATCGGAAGCAGGCTCCAGGCTCTGAGCTGTCAGCACAGGGCCTGACACGGGGCTCAAACTCACAAACCGTGATGAGATCAGGACCTGAGCCAAAGTCAGACGCCCGACCGACTGAGCCACCCAGGCGTCCCCAGATTTATTTTCTATGTAAATAGGTAGGAATGATAACATTTAGGAATCCTATAAACCACCTTTACCAAAAAAATATAGCAGTTTAAAGTTTTCTGTGTTCAAAATATTTTTATTTGATGTTTATTTGGCATGATTAGCAAATTTGTGATTTGCCATGATTACATGTAAAAGATTCACATTTGTTCTCATCTTATTATCAGAATGTCATAGTGGAGGGGCGCCTGGGTGACTCAGTCGGTTAAGCTTCTGACTTCGGCTCAGGTCATGACGTCATGGTTCACGAGTCGGAGCCCCGCGTCGGGCTGTGTGCTGACAGCTCAGAGCCTGGAGCCTGCCTTGGATTCTGTGTCTCCCTCTCTCTCTGGCCCCCCCCCCCCCCCCCCCGGCGCTCATACTCTCTCAAAAATAAATAAAAAATTAAAAACATTAAAATAAGAAAAGAATGTTCTAGTGGAACAGGTAGATGTTGGCTCCATCACAGGGCGATCTTTTTCCGGTAGCTGCAGCTCCATGTGACTGTTTAGCCTCCATTCAGCTCTGTTCATGTGTCAGGCAAGATTTGGAAGTTATCTTCCAATTGTCATTAGTAAGGAAGCTACTTGAAAAACTGATGTCTTCCTGTAAATTGTCGAATTTGTACTAGAAAATTCCTGTTTGGGTACACCTGTATCTAAAGTATATCCCTGTCTGTATAGCTCTCTGTATAGCATTTATATACTCATATTCCTTACAGATAGGTATGTGTATGTATAGATATAATTTGACTAAAAAGTGCTAGATTGCATAGGTTTCTGTGATGCATTGTATTACAACAGGCTTTTATCTAAAAAATTTTTTTTCTAACGTTTATTTCTGAGAAAGAGAGCGTGGGGGGGGGAGGGGCAGAGAGAGAGGGAGACATAGAATCTGAAGCAGGCTCCAGGCTCCGAGCTGTCAGCACAGAGCCCGATGTGGGGCTGGAACCCATGAACTGCGATATCTTGACCTGAGCCGAAGTCAGACGCTTAACCGACTGAGCCACCTAGGTGCCCCTACAACAGGCTTAAGAAAAAACAAACAAACAAACAAACAAAAAAACTGGTTTTTTTTTGAGAGTATTTCTTGATTATGAATGAAGATAGGCTAATTATAAATATAGTCATATGTGTATATGTATATACATATATATATATGGTCTTTATCTTGTGTTATTTATATGATTACTTTATTAACTTTATATCGATATACTGTTTCCAAAGATTTAGAAGTACCTAATCGCTCAGTTTACAAGTGTTTGAGTTGTTATTCTTTTTTTTTTTTTTTTTTTTTTTTTTTTTTTTCAACGTTTATTTATTTTTGGGACAGAGAGAGACAGAGCATGAACGGGGGAGGGGCAGAGTGAGAGGGAGACGCAGAATCAGAAACAGGCTCCAGGCTCCGAGCCATCAGCCCAGAGCCTGACGCGGGGCTCGAACTCCCGGACCGCGAGATCGTGACCTGGCTGAAGTCGGACGCTTAACCGACTGCGCCACCCAGGCGCCCCTTGAGTTGTTATTCTGTATCGAACATTGTCCTAGCTCTCCAGAAGACCCATAGCAAGGACAAGGTTGAGCCCTTCAATTAATGACCGTGTTGTAAATCTGGGTGGCAAAATAGAGCTGTCAGTGCGTTGAGAGTCCATATATATTTAAGTATGTATTGAAATATATCAGTAAATAATTGAAAACATACTCTTAGTGCTAATGATTGTGAATACCATGGTTAGATTGATTTTATTATTTCTCTTGTTAGCTTTATCAGGTGACTGTTGAGTTCATCTTTGGTCTCTTTTTAAAATATAGGTCTTGTAGAACATGGTCGTAACTGGGCAGCAATTGCCAAAATGGTGGGAACTAAAAGTGAAGCACAATGTAAAAACTTCTATTTCAACTACAAAAGGCGACACAACCTGGACAACCTTCTGCAGCAGCATAAGCAGAAAGTGAGTATATCAGAATCTTTTTTAATTTTGTTTTTGTTTTGTTTCTGCTTTGTCTTCGAGCTTGAAATACTGGTTGAGAGAGAAACTTTTTTGCATCTTGTATTTTTATTTATCGCATTTACCTGTAAAAGGATATGCTAGTTTCTCACCACAAGTTGACTTTTTCTCTGTTTACTGTCCAAGGAGTGAAATTCGTGTTAGGAGTAATGGCAGTTCAGTACTTTTGAATGACCATAATGGGATTTGGAAAACAGAAACATTTTGGAGTTTGAATTGAAAAGTTTAGTTGGCGTTCTTTTGACCTTGTTGAAAGAATTGATTTGGCATATTAAAACCATTTTCTCAGAGAGAAAGAATCTCAGATAAATACTAAAAACCAGAGAGTGTAAATTATGGAAAATCCCTTAACTAGGAAGTTGCAACGTTCTCAAAGTCCACAGAGCTCTTTGAGGATGCCATGAGGTCAGAACTGCTTTTGTAAAAATATTAATATGGTACTTACTCTTCCCCACCGTGTTAAATTTGCACAGACGATGTCAGAGTTGTTGGGAGGGAGAACGTCCGTGCCTTCGCACGAATCACCGCAGGACACCGCTGTGCTAAATACTCACTGTTCTCTTCATCTCCAGCGTTATTAGCAGTTTCAAAACAAATGTGCCGGTGTCACTTGTCCTTAGTGAAGCAGTCAAAATGCGCTTGACTAAGTCTTGACCCTTGAGTATGTGTGTGTGGGATGAAGTGAGAAGTGTCGTGTGAAGTCCTTCTGTTCCACCCCAAAGTGTCCCGCTTCTGCCCTGGGAAAGCACTTTGCGTCTGTTCGAGTCCCAGGCTGGACTAGCTCCCCTTTTTTTATGGAATGTCAGTTCCAGTTGAAAAAATGACAGACTGTGGTTTTTCAGACTTGGATCCATAGTCGACATTTTCTTGAAAACACGTGAGCCTGTCTGTTAAAGCAAGCAAGCGGTAGTATTTGTTGCCACTTTCCAGTTTCGAGCTTTCAAGCAAAGGTTAGAAGTTTGGAAAAATCTGTATCCCTCCCCATGAGCTTACCGTCTTCCCAGTACTCAAAAGACTTTTCTGATGAGATCAGTGGTAATAAGAACCATGTGATGTTTTCATATACAGTGAAACGTATCCAGATTTGAAAAATCTGTGTAAATCCATGTTTTCCAAATGACCAAACTGCGATCTGGCAGTGGGTATCCTGTATGTAGAGAAGATACATAAAATATTTTGTAATACATCGAAGTTCAAGATAGATGAATGGATTTTAATAGAGTACGAAAAATTCATTGATACAGTTTCAGATTTCACTTTGCAGTTATCCTTTGAGAGATGACGACATGCCCAATTTCGGTGCACCATCAAAGAGTGATATCCAGGCTTGTCTAAAAAGATGTTAAAACACACTTCCCTTTCCAACTACATATCTCTGTGAGACCAGATATTTTTAATATGTGTTTCAACCAAAACCGTATTACGCCTGCAGATTAGGTTAAATGTAGAAGCACATTTGAGAATTGTGATGCTCTCAAGGCAGACATTAAAAGGAATTTCCAAAATCAATTAACAAAATGATACTTTTTCACTAAATGATTCTTTTGTTTTGGAATGTATTATTTTTTATTAAAAACGTTTTTTATGTTGACATGTAATGTGTTTGTTGTTATCTTCAAATGAATTTATAGATATTTATTCTTAAATTTTTTTTAAGTGTATTTTGAGAAAGAGAAGGAAAGCGTACATGTGAGGGGAGGGGGTGTGGAGGGGCAGACAGAATTCCAAGCCGGCTTCCTGTGCTGTAAGCGCAAAGCTGGATGTGGGGCTCAAACCCACGAACCTTGTGAGATCATTACCTGAACTGAAATCAAGAGTCAGATACTTAATTGACTGAGCCACCCAGGTGCCCCAAATTCATAAATATTTTAAATGTTTTTCTGTTTTAACTTCAAGTTCAGTAAATATCATTATATATATATCTCATGAATAGATCCTCCTTAGGGCCGGGGGTGAGGGACAGGGAACCCTTAGTCTTAGTTCTAATCAGGCCATCAGTTGATTCCGTGAAGCCCACCCCATCCACATTATGGAGGGTCATCTGCTTTACTCAGAAGTCCACTGATTGAAGTGTTAATCTCATCTAAAAAACACCCGCACAGAAACATCCAGACTAATGTTGACCAAATATCTGGGTGCGGTGGTCCAGCCAAGTTGACACACAAAATTAACCATCACAAATGTCGATAACACTTCTTATTCTAATCTTTTAAATTACAACTGAAATGATAGGACAGCAGGCTCCCATTTTTTTAGATGGTTTTACCATTTTTAAAAAAGCTTCAAGAAAACATGACAAAATGTCTAATATCTGTTAAAGTAGAAGATATATAGGTGTTATATTTCTGTAGGTTTGAATTATTACATTAAAAATTAATGAGTGCTATCATACAGTGAAGCAAATGCTTGGAGAGGTAGGAGATTTTTGCATGTGATTGGAGGAATGTTGCATGGTGGTAAAATGTTGTCTCTTCTCTGTCCATCAGTGGAAGTACCTAAAGAATCGGTGGATACCAGCAAAGGAGGAATATAGCCTCCACACTGGAAAAATCCACATAGTAGCTATTATCTAATGCCTAAAAATATTGCAGCACTCATGAAGTCTTTTGCAAGCTTTTTAAAAAGTGTAGCCAGAGGATTCTTCCCTTGCATTCCCTAGGAGCATAGTGATGATTTTTTTTTAAAATTTTTATGTATTTAAATCCAAGTTGGTTAACGTACAGTGTCGTAATGGTTTCAGGAGTAGTATTTAATGATTCATCACTTACATACAGCACCCAGTGCTCATCCCAATAAGTGCCCTCCTTAATGCCCATCGCCCATTTAGCCATCCCCCACCCAACACCCTGCCAGCAACCCTCAGTTTGTTCTCTGTATTTAAGAGTCTCTCTATTTAAGAGCCTCTCCCTCTCTGTTGTCTTATTTTTGCTTCCCTTCCCCTATGTTCATATGTTTTATTTCTTAAATTCCACATAAGTGAAATCAAATATTTGTCTTTTCTCTGACTTATTTCGCTTAGCATAATACAGTCTAGATCCATCTACGTCATTGCAAATGGCAAGATTTCATTCTTTTTGGTCACTGGGTAATATTCCATTTTGTGTATATACCACATCTTCTTGATCCATTCATCAGGTGGGCTCTTGCCATACTTTGGCTATTGTGCATAGCGCTGCTATAAACACTGGGGTGCACGTCCCCCTTCGAATCAGCATTTTTGTGTCCTTTGGATAAATACCCAGTAGTGCACTTGTTGGGTCGTAGGGTAGTTCTATTTTTAACTTTTTGAGGAACCTCCATACTGTTTTCCAGAGTGGCTACACCAGTTTGCATTTCTATCAGCAGCTGAAAAGTGTTCCTCTTTCTCTGAATCCTCGCCAAAGTGTTGAATTTTTTTTTAGCTTCAGACTTTCACCCAGTTGTATGACTCTGACATTGGGAAATGATCTTTTTCTCTTGCTTCAGGTAATGCTTTAGGTTGGATCCTACTAGTGTATTCATATGTAAACCAAAAATGAGAAGAAATAAACAGAATAAGAATATTGGTGATTTTAACAGTTGGGGTGGCAATAACTTATTTTTCTCTATGAGGAATGTCCCTGGGAGATGCCTGTAGCTGAAGTCTGCTGAAGTACAGGCCCTGGAACAGGTGCAGCGCAGAGAAGTGCCAGGGCTGGGATCCTCCAGTCTGCAAAGACAGGAGACCTTAAGTTTCATAGTCAGCAATGTAAGATTATAAATAAAATAAATGGCTAATGTCTTATACCTACGTATGTGCACCTATACTCTTACAGATCTGTGATCCCAGTAGAAAAATGAGCAGTGTTACGTAAACACTTGGTTTACAGAAGGGAAAATCCTGTTAAAAAAAAGGAAATTTGTCCTCATTAATAGTAAAAGAAATTCAGTAACACCAATGCTGATTGGCTACAGCAGTGATCAGATGTTGCTTATGAGATCACTGAATTCTTAAAGTTAGTGAAGGGAGGTTATTACAGCATTATTAACAATACTTAAACTTAAAAATTGCCTAAATATCTTAACATAGAATTTTAAGTATTTATTGGTATAGATTGTTTTTATGGAATCACTAATATAATAATTTTGAAGAATGTATAATGCAGAGAGGTATGTGCAGTTCGTGATTGTAGTAGGTTAAACAAGTAAGATATATAATCACATTGGGTCATCCTGGTTTTATTTCCATGTATACATATGTACACAGGTATAAAAGACAGGAAGGAAATGTATCAGCATACTTAGAATCTGTTGCTGGTAGAATTATGAGCAATTATTGTCTTCTTTAACATAATTCTGGGTCTTCAACATTCCGATGAATGTGTTATTTTTCTTAGAAAATAAATGTATACATTGTATGTATTAGAAAAATACATTATCTGGAGGGGGAGAATAGCAGGAGTTTTGCCATTTTTGGCTCTTTGTACATGTATGGTGGTGAGTTGTTTGAAAAATTGTCCAAAAAATTGTCCAAACTTTTGATCAGTTTGATGAAAGCAATCTATTTACACAAAAAGGCCAGGAAGTGGTTCCCTAGAGGTAACTGCACATTAACCAGAACAGTTGTGAAACATGCAACCTTCTTGTTTAGTATGTGTGTATCCATGTTCTGTGTTATTTTAGACATGAAAAGGTTCATTTTTTTTCTTTTAGTTATTTAAATCATAAATTAATATTCTTTTTTCTATGTTTATTTTGAGAGAGCGAGAGAGAGCATGAGTGGGGGAGGGGCAGAGAGAGAGAGAGAGAGAGAGAGAGAGAGAGAGAGAGAATCCCAAGCAGGCTCTGTGCTGTCACTGCAGAGCCCGATGTGAGGCTCGATCCCAAGAGCCGTGAAATCATGACCTGAGCTGAAATCGTGAGTCGGAAGCTTAACCCACTGAGCCACCCAGGCACCCCTAATTTAATATTCTTTTACTCCTTAGACTTCACGAAAGCCCCGTGAAGAGCGAGATGTGTCTCAATGTGAAAGTGTAGCTTCCACTGTTTCTGCCCAGGAGGATGAAGATATTGAAGCTTCTAATGAAGAAGAAAATCCAGAAGACAGTGAAGGTATCTTAAAGTCTTAAATTTAGTTGTGACTTCTGCTAGCCAAATCTGTAATTGTTAGCTTAGTCATTTGACTATTTAAGAATTGCTTCATGAAGGAAAAAGTATTATCAGTGTTTTCATGGCATAGAGACCTTAAACTTGAGCACAATGTATTTATTCCATCAACAAACATTTATGTAGCACCTGAGATGGCCCAGTTACCACAACCAGAGGATCTTTAAAATGGCAGTCTGTTATCTAGAAAGATGTCTGTGCACCTATGTCGTTGCCATATTTATTTGTCCAGTTAGTATCATCGATTACATTTCCCTCTTTGTTGCACTGACTTTGATTTACTTCAATTTTTACAAAGACTTACTTACATATGTCATGTTTATGCTTTCGTATAAGAAGACTTAACGACCCTAGAAGCCCCAATAGAAAAGAATGTCAACCCAAGAAACTTAAGAAATAAAAATCTTTTTTGTCATCTGAAAAAATTAACGACCACTTCCTGAAAAAGTAAATGTTTTCTTAGTTTTTGCTAGTTAAAGAAAAAAGTCCAAATTTATTTCAATTCATATTACTATTAAAGTTTCTGTAGATTTCTTTTGTGAATTGACTGCTTCTGACATGGGGTTTTTCAGGGATTTTAGTAGCTCTCTATAAATGATATCTTAGATATGTTCATGTTTTGTATATGCAAATATTTTTTCCATCTCATTCGCTTTTTGTTTTGATGTTAAATTACGAGTTTAAATTTTGTATGTAATCAGAGCTGTTTATATATGTTCCTTGGTAGGTGCTCATATTTTAAGCTTAGGAAGTTCTATACCTTCTAGGAGTTTCAGAAATACTAGATTTTGTTTTATTTTTTTTTCTACAAGTTGCTGACTTTTATTTTTTAAAAAATTTTTAAGTTTATTTATTTTGGGAGGGAGAGAGAATCCCAAGCAAGCTGTGCATTGTTAGTACAGAGCCCGAACTCACAAACAGTGAAATCGTGACCTGAGCCAAAATCAAGAGTCGAATGCTTAACTGACTGAGCCATCCAGGTGCCCCTGTTGTTGGCTTTTAAACTGAAGTTTTGTTTTGAATGTGTTTGGGCTTTGAGCAATAAATAGCTTTTTTTCTGTGAGGTTTTCTGGAAAATGAGAATCCTGGGGCAAGCTCACTCTGGGGTGGCAGAAGGGTGCGTAGACTATGAATGTCAGGATGGTGTGCTTATGGTTCTTAAGAGATCGTGCAAGGTTGTTCATTTTCATAGGTTTGTTGCTGGTAGGTAGTATTCTCTGGGTTATAAATGTACATGGAGCCTATATTAACCCGCTTGGGCTGTCATAACAGACTGTCACAGACTGGGTGGCTTAAACAACAGAAATTTATTTTTTCACGGGTCTGGAGGTTGAAGTCCAAGATCAGGATGCAAGCAGGATTGGTTTCTAGTGAACCTGTCTTCCTGGCTTGCAGAAGAAAGGCTTCTTGCTTTGTCCTCACATGACCTTCCCGTTGTGCACATGTGCTCTTGGTATCTCTCTTCTCGTAAGGACACCACTGGTCCTAGTGGATTCGGGTCCCACCCTCATGGCCTCATTTAAGCTCAGTTGTCTCCTTAAAAGCACTGTCTCCAAATACAGTTTCCTTGGGGGTTAGGGCTTCAACATATAAAGTTTGTGGGGGACATAATCCAGTCCATAACAAAGCCCAAACCTAATTATCATAAATATGTTTATCTCAGAACACAGAAGCCTATCCGTACAGGGGCTAACAGATTTTCAGAAGCTGAGCATCAAAAAGTGACTTGTTTCCTTCTGTTTTCTTCCTGTTACTTTGTCTTGGTGTGAAGGTTTTTTCAGGTTGTCACATAAGGTTATTAAGGTTATGAAATAAGGTTATAAATAAGGTCATTAAAGTAATTAAGGTTAAGTTTAAGCATAAAAGGTTAAGCATAAGGTTAAGGTTAAGCATAAAAATAATGTTTCTGTCTGATCAGGTGTGGGGGGTGGTGGGCACACATTCCCATCCATACAGGGGGTTATGTTGTGACTCCTAGACTAGTTTCTCGCGAATAGGAAATGAACTCGCCCCTAGAATTGTGCGATCCCCATTTCCTGTTGACTGAATTTCAAGGTGTCGAGGAAAAGACAGTACAATGCAGTTTACATGGCCTGTGATCTCATGCTTATTGTCACTGTTTATCACGTGGCGCTGCTCGTGTCTGTGGGAGATTGTCGGCAGCGCGCGAGCAGAGAGCAAGATGGGTTGTTCATTCGACTGTGTGCGTCTCTGACAGAGGAGTTGGAGCAAAAATAACGGAAACTTGACCAAAATTTGGATTTATTCGTGTTCTTTTGTTCCAAGTCATTCTTTAAGCGAAAATAAAAAAGACACTCATTTGGCTGGTGCTTGGTGAAGCATCTTGCCTTGGAAACACTCCTTCCTACTCTTCTGTGGCTTGGAGGAAGAAAGTAATCGGAGAAGTGCTTATGACAGGTGATGTCTGCTGCACGGTCATGAACATGGCTTCTAATATTGTGGAGACAAATGGCTTGGTAACTTGCCCTCGGGTTTGAGGTTTTCCGTTGAATGGGAATGAAATGAAGTGAGGCTTTTTGTTAGCCTTTCAACATTTTGGTAGCATCTTTCATTAACAGTGATTGCTGCCATATGTTTAGACCTTACTAAGTGGGCGGTTCTGTCCTGAGCTTCTGTCTGTGTTTTGTTTTGATTTTGTTTTTATATCTGTCACTTGAGCTCCCATGCGAACTCCAGGCTCATGCATCTGACTGCCTACTTAACGTTTCCATTTGGATGCCCAAGAGCCAGCTTAACATCCAGAACAAACTTTCGATTCCCCACCACTGGAGGCCTCCTTCCCCTCCAGTCTTTCCCTGGGCCAACAAATGACACTCTCCTACCCTACATGTGGTCCATCAGTGGATATTATCAGCTTTTCTTTAGAGGCACTAGTGAGAATCTCATCTCATCTCATCTCCCTACCCTCATTGCTGCTACTTTGGTTCTGAGCCACTGCCCATGTTCACTGCAGCAGCCCCCTGATTGGTCCCCTTGCTGCTCTTTGTCCCATTATGTTTCTGTGCCTTTACACCAACCACAACCAGAGTGAACCTTCTAAAGTGTCAATCAGACTGTGTTGTGCCTCTGTTCCAAATGCTGTGATGCTTTCACATTTCGTTCAGAAGCCTGGGACTTGTTGTGGGGCCCTGCGCGAACTGGCCCATACACCTCTGCGACCCTTTTGCAAACCACTTTTCTGCTTACTCACTATGTTCTTTGTTGTTGTTAATTGAGATATCTTTGACCCATAATGCTAGTTTCAGATGTCCAAACTAATCATTCAGTATTTGTATTGATTGAGAAACGATCAAAATAAGTCGTGTTAACATCCATCGCCTCACATAGTTACAGTCTTTTTCTTGTGATGAGAATTTTTAAGATCTACTTTCTTAGCAACTTTCAAGTGTACGATATAGTATTACTAGTTATAGTCGCCATGCTGTGCATTACATTTCCAGGACTTACTTAATCTTCTAATTGAAAGTTGGAACCTTTTGGCTGCCTTCACTCATTTCTACCTTCTTCTGCCTCTGGTAACCACAAATTGTTCTGTGTGTTCATGGTTTTGTTTGTTTCTTTGCTTTTAAGATTCTTCTTACAAGTGAAATTATTCAATATTTGTCCTCTGTCTGACTTATCTCGCTTAGCATTATGCCCTCAGGGGCCATCCCTGTTTCAAATGGCAAGAATTCCTTTTTTTTTTTTTTTTTTTTTTTAATTTATTTATTTTTGAAAGAGAGAGAGAGAGAGAAAATGAGTGTGGGGGAGGAGCAGAGAGAGAGGGAGACACAGAACCTGAAGCAGGCTCCGGGCTCTGAGCTGTCAGCACAGAGCCAGACGCGGGGTTTGAACTCACAAACAGTGATCATGACCTGAGCCAAAGTCGGACACTTAACAGACTGAGCCACCCAGGCACACCCCCACCCCCTTTTTAATGGCTGAATTACTCTATTGTGTGTATGTGTCTGTGTCTGTATCTGTATCTATACCCCACATTTTCTTTATCCATTCATCCATTGATGGACACTTAGGTTGTGTCAGTGTCTTCGCTCTTGTAAGGCTCTTGTAAATAATGCTGCAATCAATGCGAGGGTGCACATATCTTTTCGAGTTAGTGTTTTTTTTTTTTTTTTTTTTTTTTTTTTTCAGATGAATTCCCAGAAGAGGAATTGCTGGATCAAATGGTAGCTCTACTTTTAATTTTTTGAGGAACCTCCATACTCTTTGTCATAGCCACTGCCCTAATTTACATTCCCACCACCAGTGTACAAGGGCTCCCTTTCTCCACTTGTTATTCCTTGCCTTTCTGATCATAACCATCCTGACAGATGTGAGGTGATTGCTCACTCTGTTCTAACCACGTTGTTCTCTTTGCTGTTTGAGCAAAGCAACCCCCACTTCGGGGGTTTTGCATGAGCTGATCCTTCTACCGTTTCCCCAAGATGTCCCTGGTTCGTTCTGCCATTTCCTTCAGGCCTCTGCTGAAATGTCACCTTACCTCTTTAATACCCTCTTCTTCACTGGTTCCCCAGTTTTGTTACTCACTGTGCTTATGACCTCCAGATGCATCATGTACTTAATTGTTCGTTGTCCGTTTGACACTCGACTGTCAGGTCCTCTAGAGTGCAGTTTGGTCTTTTCACTTCTCTGTCCCCAGTGCACCCTGCACGTTGGGTGTTTTGTACCTAATTGAATGAGTGAGAGGATGAATTTGTAGGGTTTTAAAATACTATGTTATGCATTGAAAGTATCTTTTCCCATATGGTCAATTAAGTCTTTATTGTTTTCTGTGTGAATGGTGTATCTGTAGCTTCAGAGTTTCCTGTTTTGCTTTCAGACATTTCTGCGTACCTCCTGAGGTTATACATATCCTGTCCTACATTATCTTCTTGAATTTTGAAAACTCTATTCCCTTTGGAATTACTTTTGTGTGTAGTGTAAGGTAGGGTCCATGTTTTTCTTCCAGACAAGGAGCCAGTTCTGAGGGAGCTAGTTTATTAAATAATCATCCTTTACCCAATGATTTGAAATGTCACCTTTGGTATATATTAATTTCCCATCTACTTTAGGATCTATTCCTAGGCATTGCCTTCTGCATTGCTGATTTATTTTGTCTATCACTCTGGCAATTGCAAACATGTGATACGTTGGCTTTGTGGTAAGTTTGACTATCTGGAGAGGCAGGCCTCTCACTCTAATGTTTTTCATACTTTTCTGAGATTTTCCCAGGGACTTGTTCTTCATATACACTCTAAATTAGTTTATCTAGTTTAAGAAATCTTTCTTGAGGCACCTGGATGGCTCAGTTGATTAAGTGTCTGACTTGGGCTCAGGTCATGATCTCATGGTTCATGGGTTCGAGCCCTGCGTCAAGCTTTGGAGCTGACAGCTCAGAGCCTGGAGCCTGCTTCAGATTCTGTGTCTTCCTCTCACTCTGCCCTTCCCTCACTTGTGCTCTGTCTCTGTCTCTCAAAAATGAATAAACATTAAAATAAAACTTCTTTTAATTAAAAAAAAAAATCTTCTTTACCAACCATTGGGGTTCTCATTGGAGGTAAATATATTAATTTGGGGGGAGATTTAAATTTTTATGTTGTCTACTTCAAGAAAATAAACACTGAATGCTGTAGTAAACATGTCTGTACGCTGTTCATAATAGTGGCAAATTGCAAGTAGCCCGAGGGTCCAGTAATAGAGGAAAAGGGAAGTAAATTTAAGACATGTTCACAATCATTCAGTCACTTTATCCTTCAACAGATATTTGAGTCTCGTGTGCTCGGCACAGTGCTTGTCCTAGGACTTAAACGATAAGCAAAATAGAGGGTCCCTGCCCTCACGGAGAGAAGGGCGATGGCAAAGGCAAGTGCGTGAGTGAGTTTTGGTAAGGTTCGGTTTTTAAGCAGCTCACTCTGGCGTTGTGGTAGAGAATGGTCTGAGGTGGAAGATGGGAGGAGTTGTTTCTGGACTGGAGCGGCAGTTGTGAGGTTGAATAGAAGTGGGTGGATTCAAGGGATCTTTGAATTTTTTTATTTTTTTATTTTTTGGGGAGAGGGATATATATATCCCAAGCAGGCTCTATGCTCAGTGTGGGACCAGATATGGGACTCGATCCCGTGACCCTGGGATCATAACCTGAACTGAAATCAAGAGTCGGACGCTCAACCGACTGAGCCACCCAGGCGCTCCACAAGGGATCTTTTTAGAGAGAAAATCTGTGATGCTTGTCTACACAGAATATGGGGATCAATGAGAGGAAGGATTAAAAGATTGCTCGTAGGTTTCTGGTTTAATTGATAGTAAACAGTAGAAAAGAACGGGATTTGGGTGTGTTGAGTCCAAGTCTGGTGCAGGAAATACTGAATTTGTGATTCCTTTGAAATATCTAGGCAAAGATGTCACAGATTAAAACTGCATTTATAAAATGAAACAAATGATGTTGGGAAAGACCAGGGTTACAACGTTAAATTAAAAAGTCTGTGTCATGTTACTCAAGAGCTTTGTTGTCCTGTGTGGTAGCCACTAAATACCTGTGGCTATTGAGCTCTTGAAATGTGGCTAGTCCAAATTGAGATACGCTAAAAATGAAAAATATAATCAGATTTTGAAGACTTAGTACCAAGAAAGGTAAAAATCTTATTGCTAGTTTTCTATGTTGATCACATGTTAAAAAGATAGTATTTTAGGCATATTGGGTTAAATAAAATACATGATTTAAAGTTAATTTATCTCTTTACTTTTTTAACGCGACAACCGGAAAAATTAAAAGGGCAGGTGTAACTCACATGATGTTCCTATTGGATGGTGCTGTTCTAGAACGGACTGTCAGCCCTCCTGGGTATAAAGAAAAGCACAGAAATGGGCTGGTAGAAATAAACTGAAATGGACCATTTCTGCGTACGGGTTTTTTTGTTTAGTTTTGTTTTTCCATCTTTCTTCATTTTTCAAATTTCATGTAAATGATTTTTCGATACTAAAGGCTTTTACGCTTTCAGTTTCAGAAGGTGAAAACAGTTTGATCTCTCCCTTTCATGCTCTGTAGACACTTTAGCTTCCCAGTGGCTGGCGTACTTCGGTGAGGTCATGCGACGAGTGTCATTCCTTCTAAACCTACTTTGAAGCATGGCTTCTGCCACCCCTGAAACATGTCCATTATCAGATTTTTATGCTGTATCATTATCTTTAAGGTGCTGAAAATAGTTCTGATACAGAAAGTGCTCCTTCTCCTTCACCAGTTGAAGCTGTCAAGCCCGGCGAAGATAGCACTGAAAATGCGTCTTCTCGAGGGAACACGGAACCTGTGGCCGAGCTCGGGTCCACCTCCGAACCTGCGCCCGGTGCGTCTCCCTCCTCGGCAGTGCCAAGTTCGAAACCCGTCGAAAATGAAAGCGCGGAGACCCAGGCGAATGACAGCATCACCGTAGAGGCAGCAGAGCCGATGGACGTTGACCGGCAGGAGCCCAGTGCTGAAGTGACTTCTGTTCTTGACCTCCCCGCGACTACCAGAACAGACTCTGTAGATGTTGACATGAGGGTGCCCGAGAACAATCTGTCTAAAGTCGAAGGTGATACCAAAGAGAGAGACCTGGAGAGAGCTGGCGAGAAGACAGAGCCTGGCGATGAAGACTTGGTGGGGGCCCAGCAAATAGGGGCCCAGAGGCCCGAGCCCCAGTCGGACAATGATTCCAGTGCTACCTGCAGTGCTGATGAAGATGTAGATGGAGAGCCCGAGAGGCAGAGGTGAGACTCGTTCCTCTAATACTGTTGTATTCTTTGCTCTGTCGGATGCTGAGTCACAGAACGGTGCCGGCCGCGGAGATTACTCCTGCGTACACCTCGGCAAGTTAAAGGTGGTCTCCGTGCCATTATTACGGGTTTTGATGCTCTTCATCTGCTTAAATAACCAAGAACAATTAGGTGCTCATAATTTTCAAATGAAAAAGATAATATTTTTTTCCTGCATTGGTTACATGCATCCCATATGTAGCAGAGGAGGGGATCTCATCTAACAAAACTTGTGAACGAAACCACAGATGAGACTGCCGTTCCTGGTGTTGGAAGCAGTAGGATGAGGTGGCGAAGGATGTGGTGGTGAAGGCGAGAGGCATTGGCTTGTTTGCTCTAAGACCGCACAGCCTCAAAACAAGGCCTGCTGTCCCTGTGCATTAGAGGGTAGAATATGTTGGGAGGAGAGACATGTTAAGTGTTCTGAAAACATTTTAGAAGGCATGATTTAAACATAAGCTCTAGGTAATTATCACAGTCACTGTTTATATCAGTTAAAATTCTAGATTATTCATATTTGTAACTGAAAATATGTATAACATACATGAATATAGGACTGTTTTTAGTCACTAAGTTAATAATACAAAACTATTTTATGTGTATGGTTTTTATAAGTTACAGTAAAAAGATAAATTTTTATAGGAATAGATATTGCTTTATTTAATATGTGTACATTCCTTGGGATTTCCTTTTCCTTGAAAGCAATAGAATCCCCTAGAATCACAGTAGAATGTTTCATTGGTGCAGATTCTAGAAATGAATTCGACTAAAAACATCATTTAATCAGAAACCCAGTTCAACACTTTTTTTCTTTTTCTCCCCTCCTGTTTTTTAAAAAGGAAGGCAAATAAGCCACTCACCTAAGTGCCAAATTCTGTTCATCTAAGATGAGGATTCTCTGTGTTTTTCACTGTTGGTTTTAGTAACTACAGGAAGGTAGTAACCTTGGAGGAACACCCGACGAGATGAACATGATAGTAGTCTTGAAATTCAGAAATTCCCCGTAAATATATGGTGGTGGTCTTTGAGTAACACTCCGAAGTCTGCATCACTTCCCAACTGTCAAATGACACATCCTAGGTTTTCTACATCTGTAACACCATCTTTATTCTTTATGTATGATGTTAATTGTTTTCTTTTATACATTCTGATTTTCTTATCAACTTGTACTTTTTAAAATGTTCATCTTTCCCCAATAATATTGGGAAGTATGATCAAGCCTGCAAGGTGGGGGGTATGGCACTGGTGTATGATTTTCCCTGTTCATGTATTGGGTGTCCTGAACTCCAGCGTACGTAACGAACCTGAGTGAAGCAGGTGGAATGTGGGGAGAAAGGGACTGTGGGGAACAGAGAAGCGCTTGCTGTTTGGAAAAGGAGCTGCGTGTTGTTGCCGTGCTGGAGTGCTGCTTCTGTGCTGCCATTTCTTTTCCATTTCTCATGAGAAACCAGGAGTCTGGAATCTTGGGTGGAATTCTCAGTTTTTAAAATGTTCATGGGCAGTTGTTTTAAAAAAGAATGCCCTTTGATCCTGGCAAGATACAGATGACTAGTTTGTAATCTCTGTTAGTGGTAGATTAGGACTTACAAAATTCCATTTTATAATGGAATTTGTTCAGACTGCGTGGTTAGATGCAGATGATTAAATTCAGATTATTTTCAACCTATAAATCAGTATTAGGTTTCTTGGACAATTAGCATTACAGAGTCCCTTTTTTCCTTACTCTTCAAATCTCTTCTAAGGTTAATGCGTTGTGTATGTGTGCCCACCTACACATTAACTACTTAGGAGGAATTATGATTGTACATTTAAAGTCTTAAACAAGAATAGGGGCACCTGGGTGGCTCGGTTGGGCATCCAACTTCAGCGCAGGTCATGATCTCACGGTCCGTGAGTTCGAGCCCCGTGTCGGGCTCTGTGCTGACAGCTCAGAGATGACCGCTCAGAGCCTGGAGCCTGCTTTGGATTCTGTGTCTCCCTCTCTGTGTTCCCCTCCCCCGCGCTCGCTCGCTCGCTCTCTCTCTCTCTCTCTCTCTCTCAAAAATAAGATTAAAAACATGTTTTTTTTTTTAAGTCTTAAGAATATATTAATTTATCTTTTTTTATTGCCAATTGTAGAATGTTTCCCATGGACTCAAAGCCTTCATTGTTAAACCCTCCTGGATCTATACTGGTCTCATCCCCAATAAAACCAAATCCACTGGACCTACCACAGCTTCAACATAGAGCTGCTGTTATCCCACCGATGGTAAGTTTTCTAAGTGAGGAAGAGAAGTAAAGTTGAGAAATAAAGACCTTTAGAGACCCTTCTTCTCTTTCTTAATCAGTACTTGACCTTTTAAAAAATTGTGGTAAAAAGCACACAACATAAAATTTACCATCTTAACTGTTTTTAAGCGTACAGTTCAGTAGTGTTAAATATATTTGTTGTTGTGAAATAGATCTCCAGAACTTTTCATCTTGCAGAAGTGAGACTCTCGTCTTATTAAGTGGTCACTCTCTTTTGCCCCTCCCCGCCAGCACCTGACTGCCACCATTCTACTTTTCTGTCTCTCAATTTGGCTGCTTAGATACTTCATATAAGTGGAATCATACAGTGTTTGTCTTTTTATGACTGGCTTATTTCACTCAGCATAAAGTCCTTAAGGTTAATCCAGGTTATAGCATGTCATAATCTCTTTCCTTTTTAAGACTGATAATCTCCCTTTGTATGTATATATCACATTTTGTTTATCCAGTCATCTGTCGCTCTATTCCTTTTTCAAATGGATTCATTGTGATAGTTGATTGAAATGGTCATTTCTATTTCAGGAAGAAAAAAACAAAACACCAAAGAAATATAATCCTCTAGCCATAAATGTTAGCAAGCTTTGCTTTTGTTTTACTTGTTTTGCTATAAAATAGTGGTAGAATAAATATATAATTAGGTTTTGAATATTAAGAATGAATTGTAAAGATTATGGCTAACTGCAGTATACAATTCCAAATCTAGTTTTATTTACACTTTACTCGAATAATCTCTACAAGCTTGACTCCATTTTGACACTGAATTCTGAACTTGGGTATTACTCTTTTACCTAGTAATGTTTTCACTCTTGCTTTATCTCAGGGGATGTAAATTTGTTTCCTGTCTCATTGTGATAATTAAAAAAAGTTAAGTGTGTGCTTATGACTCACACACAAATTGTTAAACATTTACTCATTCATTGATTTACTCAAATGGACATTTATTGAGTGTCCCGTTGAAGACAACATTGTTAATGCTGTATGGAATATTTATATATCATAATCTCTGACTTCAAAAAATTTAGAGATTGGTCTTGATAATAAGACATAGGAAAATATTACAATAAAAATTAAGATGAATTATAACGATGTGATGCTCTGTTAAGTTAGAAAATATAGTATGGATATTTCAGAAGGAGAGCTTCCTTCTTAATGAGACTCTTTAAAAAATTTTTTTTTTTCAACGTTTATTTATTTTTGGGACAGAGAGAGACAGAGCATGAACGGGGGAGGGGCAGAGAGAGAGGGAGACACAGAATCGGAAACAGGCTCCAGGCTCTGAGCCATCAGCCCAGAGCCCGACGCCGGGCTCGAACTCACGGACCGCGAGATCGTGACCTGGCTGAAGTCGGACGCTCAACCGACTGCGCCACCCAGGCGCCCCTTAATGAGACTCTTAAAGAAGACTCCACATAGGAAATAATACTTTGGGGGGCACTTCGTGGCCCAGTGGGTTGAGCATCTGCCTCTTTTTTTTTTTTGGCTCAAGTCATGATCCCAGGGTCGTAGGACTTAGCCCTGCATCAGGCTCCGCGCTATACATGGAGCCTGCTTGGGATTCTCTCTCTCCCTCTGCTCCTCTCTCCTGCTTACACGCTCTTTCTCTCTCTCTTAAGAAAAAAAAAAAAAAAAAAAAAAATTAGAATACATCTTGCCAAATAGCCAGCTTCACTAACCAGGACATTTGTGGAACCATTAATGTACTTGAAGAATAAACATTAAAAAAAAATATAACATTGTGGTTGGACCAAAACAATTCATTAGGCTTTATAGCAAAAGGAGGAAGAGCCATGTTTACATATAAACCAAAGCACAAAGGCAAGTAAATTGTGTGCGTGTTTTGGGGTCAGTGAAGAATTCTATTTATAATAGCAGAAAAAACTATGGAAGTCTTTATTTAGGTAATAGTTTCTAAAAAAAGCTCTCTATTTTCCCCCGGAAGTTTTTGTATTATGGGGTAATGGACTGTGTTAGGGGCTGTTTATTTAGTATCGAACTGAACAGGTTGGGTTCTTTCCTTCATGAAGTGAGAGAGACAGAAAATAAACAAGGAAAACATGCATTATTGCAGATTGTGCTATTGTAAGTCCTGTCAATGTACTCTGAAAGAAAGAAACGGGGCCGCAGTAAGAAGGAATATGGGGAGGAAGTTACTGAAGTGTATTGGATGGTAAGGGATGGCCTGTCTGAAGAAGTAACATTTAACAGCCGCCCTGCTAGGTCAATGAATTGGGTGTGGGAGGTGAGTGAGGTTGATTAGTCAAGGATGTCCGCCAGGAACCTGGCTTAAGCCGCTAAGGTTCCATTTTCTTTTTTAAAAAAATTTTTTTTTTTTCAACATTTATTTATTTTTGGGACAGAGAGAGACAGACAATGAACGGGGGAGGGGCAGAGAGAGAGGGAGACACAGAATCAGAAACAGGCTCCAGGCTCTGAGCCATCAGCCCAGAGCCCGACGCGGGGCTCGAACTCACGGACCGCGAGATCGTGACCTGGCTGAAGTCGGACGCTTAACCGACTGCGCCACCCAGGCGCCCCTTTTTTTTTTTAATTTTTTTTTTCAACATTTATTTATTTTTGGGACAGAGAGAGACAGACAATGAACGGGGGAAAAGGTTCCATTTTCTAAGACGGAGGTCACTGAAGGGGAAGCATTGAATTTAGGAAATGAGATATTTCTATTTGAATGCGGGTTTTGAGGTGCTTTGAGATATCCAGGTGGAGTTATTATGCAGCCATTCTGTATGGGACTTGGAGCAAACACCTTAGAAATAGAAATTGATGAGTTGTTAACATATAGATGACGTTTAAACCCACAGAAGTGGGTGTGATTACCCGCTGCGGGAGCCTAGAGAGGAGGGGCGTTGAGCCATCAGGGATTTGGCCATCATAAGTGAAAAGCAGACAGAAATATTTTGATTTCTCTTATCATAAGTTTTGTGATTTTTTTTTTTTCCAAATGTTTGTTTTCGAGAGCGAGAGAGAGACAGAGTGCTAGGGGGAAGGGATAGAGAGAGAGAGGGAGATGTAGGATCCGAGCTGTCAGCCAGGAGCCCGACGCAGGCTGGAACCCACAAACCATAAGATCATTACCTGAGCCAAAGGCGGACACTTAACCAACTGAGCCACCCAGGCATCCCCTTTAGTGATTTTATATTATGTTCGGTTCTGAAAGTGAAATGTGCAGCATTTTAAGCATTACATTTGAAGATTATTTTGATTAAAAAATGGCAAAATCCGGGGCGCCTAGGTGGCTCAGTCAAACGCCTGACTTTGGCTCAGGTCATGATCTCAGAGTTTGTGGGTTCAAGCCCCATGTCAGGCTCTGTACTGACAGCTCGGAGCCTGGAGCCTGCTTCACATCCTGTGTCTCCCTGTCTCTCTGTTCCTCCACCACCTGCACTCAGTCTCTTTCTCTCTCTCAAATATAAGTAAACATTAAAAAAAAAAAAAAATGGCAAAATCCTATCAACTGGTATGTTACAGAAATAAGCATTATTTGCAGCAGAGGGTTGTTGTTATGTTGGTCATTGGCATATTTAGATTTTTTTTTTCTTCCTGTAGGTTTCCTGTACCCCATGTAATATACCAATTGGAACCCCAGTGAGCGGCTATGCCCTGTACCAGCGTCACATTAAAGCCATGCATGAGTCTGCGCTCCTGGAAGAACAGCGACAGAGGCAAGAACAGATAGATTTGGAATGTAGAAGTTCCACAAGTCCGTGTGGCACCTCCAAGAGTCCAAACAGAGAGTGGGAAGGTAGGCAGCGCTGTCATCACAAAGAACTTTCCTGAAGGGAAACAAAACTGTACTCCAAAGTGGGTCCTTTGTGTTTTGTAGTTTATCAGCGTGTCGATTGATTTATTTCTCTTGCCCCAACACATAGAATCCCTTCAAATTGACCTCAGACAGTTGAGGAATGTTTGTATTATTGACTACTCTAAAGGATGGCAGTAACATTTTTGGTGGTTTTCGTTAGTATGAATTTTCTGATGTTTATCTCTATGCTGGAAGCCTATAAAAACCGTTCTTTCTGCCTGCTTATCTGACTTTTCAGAGTAAGTGGGAATTGTTACCGTGTCCTCCAAGCAAGTCACATGTAACAGCAGGATAATGCGCTAATTCTCTGATGACAACTTTGTGAAATGTATAGTGCCAGTCAGACCCTGACTCACTCGTCTCTCACCCCAGCATTTACCAGTTGTTTGGCCAGGGACAAGTCCCTTAACTCTTCTTTTAGTTATCTCATTTGTAAAGAGCAAGTTATGGATCTATCTGTCAGTCTATCTATCTGTCTGTTACACCTACCTACCTACCCACTTATCTATCTAATCTAATCTGTTTTTTCCCTTCCTTCCTTCCTTCCTTCCTTCCTCCCTCCCTCCCTCCCTCCCTCCCTCCCTCCCTCCCTTCCTTCCTTCTCCCTTGCTGTGATTACAACCCATTAGAAAGAATCAACAGTCAGTATTATTTTGTAACATGTGGCTCAGCATTATTCTTTATATAATATTGTATGTAATAATATACAATTTATAATAATAATCAGTGCACTAGTATACACATGGTATAATAGATACCATGGTATATAGGTACCTTCTATAAATGATAATAGAAGGTGTTTTCATTGTTGTCACTGTTGTTATTTCAAGTGACAGGTTTGAGTTGTGCATGCTTTTTCTTTTTTTAATTTTTTTATGTTTATTTATTTTTTGTTTTTTATTATTTTTTTTAATATATGAAATTTATTGTCAAATTGGTTTCCATACAACACCCAGTGCTCATCCCAAAAGATGCCCTCTTCAATACCCATTACCCACCCTCCCCTCCCTCCCACCCCCCATCAACCCTCATTTTTATGTTTATTTTTGAGAGAGAGACAGACACAGAGCGTGAGTGGGGGAGGGACAGAGAGAGAGGGAGATACAGAATCCGAAGCAGGCTTCAGGCTTCGAGCTGTCAGCACAGAGCCTGATGCAGGGCTTGACCTCATGAACCGCGAGATCATGACCTGAGCTGGAGTCAGACACTTAACTGACTGAGCCACTCAGGCTCCCCCTCTTTTTTTTTTTTTTTTTTTTTTTAATAAGCTTGTTTTAATTTTAAGTACTCTCTGCACCCAACATAGGGCTCAAACTCACAACCCCAAGATCAAGAGTTGCACACCTCACCGACTGAGCTAGCTAGATGCCCCTGGCATGCTCTTTTTAGTTGTGCATGATAGATACACTTACTTTCTCTCAAAAGGGGAGAGGGGAGTGATTTCTAAGTTGTAATCAATTCTGGCATGGTTAGGAAATGGCACATGTGTTCTGGTTGATAGTTAACTTACCAACTACGTGCTATAATATGCTTAGGATATAAGTCTATTAAGGTCTTCATTACTATGGTTTAGATTTTTCCGTAGTGATTCAAAAGACTCTTTGTCGTACCTTTTTTAGATAAGTAAGAGCAATTAGCTGTAGAATGCCCTGGATTTCAAGGGCTATTTAATATAAAATGGGAACTGTGGTACTTAAATGATCTTGACCCCCTCCCCCAATCACACCAATGATAAGTTATTAGTTATTTGGTACACTGAGCCTCTAATGTTAGAGTTCTAAATATAAGATTATTAATGTTTTAAGTATAAATCTTATGCTAGTAAAAATAACACCTAGCAAGGCTGGGTGTATAATAGGTGCTAAATGAATATTTCTTGAATGAAGGTAAAAACGTTAATGATTTGGGGGCTTTTAGTATATTGGGTGTAGAGAATCCTCAATTGCTAACTCAGTAATTACATGTTGAAGGAATGAGTTAAATGAACTAGAGTATAAATGGACTTAGCAGAAGTGCTTATCTTTTGAGCAGCCCAATTACGAGAAAATCTGTCATGATGAGAATGATAAAAATTATAGAGTAATTTAAAAGTCTGTCAATGTATTCCTTACATAAATGATTTAGAATAAATGTTGGGAGGAAGAATTTAAAAGACCTAGAAAAAAATGACATTCAAATGATATTTGCCAAATTCGTACTAAAGCTGAGTATTATTTTTAGTTAGTAATATCTGGATCATTCTAATATGTATATCGTATAGTTACTTTAGGACCTCAATATCTTGTCTTGTTCTACTTTATAAATTGGGCTGTATTTGGAAGCTGGAGAGACTGAATCAGGCTAGAGCCCAACTTCTAAGACTCTAAACAATGAACTGCATTTCTCTCTGGTCAGTCACATTAATCCATGTGGTTTAGATAAGAGGGGTATCCTAATTTTTAATTGTAATGCAGTGGTCCTTTTTTTTCCCCCCAAACTTATTTATTTTTGAAGGAAAAAAGGAGAGAGCATGAGAGCATGAGTGGGGGAGGGGCAGAGAGAGAGGGAGACACAGAATCTGAAATGGGCTCCAGGCTCTGAGCTATCACCACAGAGCCCGATGCGGGGCTTGAACCCATGAACCGTGAGATCATGACCTGAGCCGAAGTAGGACACTTAACCGACTGAGCCACCCAGGTGCCCCTATAGTTCAGTGGTCTTAGAACCACATGGTAATTATATTTTTGATTAATATGATACCAAGGTGTTTATTAATATGACATCAGTTTGGTTCAAGGTGACCCTAGAAACTGGGGCGGTTCATTACATTTTGTCCCAAGGTTAAGTTTTGTTTTAGCTCATCTCCCTAGTATGTTTGTCCAGTGATTTGTTAACCAAGTGCCTGAAGACTCTCCTAAGTTGATAGGTATCCATACATAGTTCAGTGTAAAGGATAATTTCCCTTACATTTATACATCCCCCTTATGTAATTGTATACTTGCAGTTAAATTGCTTATATGCAGCATGTTTGATATAAATGTTTTCAATGCAACATCATAGAATAGTTTATAGAATGGTAAATACAGCAAGAATGTGGATTTAACATATAAACAATCACCAGACTGGTACAGTCCACTTGAATTAGGACCATGGTTTTGACTTTTCACAGTCTCACTTAGAAAGTGACAGGCAGCACCGGTTGTCCAGCTGTTTGATTGTATTCACCTTAATGTCAGTGGCACAAAAAATTATTGTAGGTGGTGTAAGCCTTTTCACCTGTAGGAAAGCTTGGGGAAAACCTTAGAGGCAATTGTTTTCACTTTCCAGGAACATTTACACAAGCTGACCCCTGCTTTAGTTTGAAGCCTTTTCCCTGTAGTGAAGGAGCTCAGACACACACGTCGAGAGAGTTAAAATTAAACTTGCAGTGCAGGTTTAATAGGATCAGTTCAATCCAATTAAGAGTTAATGCATCTGTGCAGCTGAATCTAGTCTGTTTCTTTTGTTGTTGGTTTCTTTATCTTTTCAACCCTGAGTACATGATGATTTAAAAGCTGTATTTAGAACCATCTAAATTTCCAGTTTTCCTTTAACAGTACATGACAAAATAGTTTCCACATAGTTGTCAACTTATTGGAAGTGACAAAACAATCACACGGAATTTATAATACACCATGCTGTTAAATTCTCTAGAAGGGAAGACATGATTTTCTTTTGAAATGGGTCTGTTTTAGAAATCTGCACAGCATTAGAGCACTTAATCTAATTCGTTACATTAATATGGCTAAGAAGGGAAGAGTACCATCATCTTAATGGGTACCCCAGAGGCATCTGAAATTCAACACCCAGTGATTCAGGGAGGCATTTTTGCCATGTAGTTTAGAGCTCAGAGTCAGGCTTTTGAAAGATCCCTGGTAGAATGACCTTGGTTGGGCAACATGGGGTGATTCTTTTGAGCTTCAGTTTCCTCATCTGTGAACTGGTGTTAATAATCTCATTGGTGGGGCGCCTGGGTGGCGCAGTCGGTTAAGCGTCCGACTTCAGCCAGGTCACGATCTCGCGGTCCGGGAGTTCGAGCCCCGCGTCAGGCTCTGGGCTGATGGCTCAGAGCCTGGAGCCTGTTTCCGATTCTGTGTCTCCCTCTCTCTCTGCCCCTCCCCCGTTCATGCTCTGTCTCTCTCTGTCCCAAAAATAAATAAACGTTGAAAAAAAAAAAAAAATTAAAAAAAAAAAAATAATCTCATTGGTCATGAGGGCTAAGTGAGATAATTCATGTGATCACGGTGCTCAGCACTGTATGTATATAAATAGTATATAAAAAGTATGTAAACAGTACATACTTTTAAAAAAAATTAAGTATTAACACACAGTGCAGTATTGGCTTCAGGAGTAGAAATCAGTGATTCATCACTTACATACAACACCCCGTGCTCATCACAAGTGCCCTCCTTAGTACCTGTCACTCATGTAGCCCATCTTCCACCCATCTCCCTCCATCAACCCTTGGTTTTGTTCTCTGTCATTAAGAGTCTCTTGTGGTTTGTTTCCATTTCTTCTCCCCCCTCCCCCCACCTTGCCGTCTGTTTTGTTTCTTAAATTCCACATATGAGTGAAATCATATGACATTTGTCTTTCTCTGAAGTACATACTGTTCTTAAAAGTTTATTTATTTTGAGAGAGAGAGAGCAAGGGAGGGGTGGAGAGAGGGAGAGAGAATCCCAAGCAGGCTCCGCACTGTCAGTGCAGAGCTCAACGCGGGGCCCGAACTGATTGAACTGCGAGATCAGGACCTGAGCTGAAATCAAGAGTCAGACACTTAACTCACTGAGTCACCCAGGCTCCCCATTGAAGGACATGCTTAATATTAGCTGATTACTATAATTGTTTCTAGTTTTTACACAAATCTTAGTAAGCCGGAGAACTCTTTATGCCTTGTGCTAATGAATCTTTATTTGAAACCAATTATAAACCTTCCTTTTAATATGAAATGCTAGAGACCTCTTTAGATAGGAACTTTCACTGCTTACTGTAGTTTAGTAAAGAAAAAAAGAATAAAAAATAAGCGTAGCCATTTGAAGGGAGAAGACAAATTATTATTCACAGGATAAGATTATCTACCTAGAAAGCCTAAAAGAATCAACTGGAAAGTTATTAGAGCTAAAAGGAAAGTTCATTAAGTTTTTGAGGAAAAAAAAATGATATGCGGGAATCCACATCTTTCTTTCCTATGTATCTGCAATAAAAAGTCATATATGTAAAAGATGAAAAAGATGGTTTTCCTAGCAACAAAATGTAAAATACCTTAAAAATATTTTTTAACAAGGAATGTATAGAAAAGACATATGAGAAAGTCTAGATTCCTCATTTAGGAAACGTTATTATGGAATGTCCGGTCTCCTGTATTCATAAATTTAATGCCAGTCTAATGAAAATTCCAGTGACATTTTGTTTGGAGAGGAACTAACTACTTAGAATGATTTTAAATTTAGGTTTACCTGCAAGACTAAATGGGTAAGACTAGGTAAGCAAAGGAGTAATAGGAATTCGTTCTGGCAGACATTAAAATACCCCAAAATCTAAATGGGTTGGGTTACAGATGATTTGTACTTTCTTCCTTGTGCTTTTCTGATTTTCCAGAATTACAATGTCCGTATCATTTTAAAAAAGAAAAAAGTTATATATTATTATGTGTATTTTTAAATATTAATGTGACTGCATATCTGATGTACCCATTTAAATGCTTAAAGTTTTTTGTAATGCTTAATGTAGAGGTAAATCATATGATTTTTATTAGCATTATTATAGTACAATTCATAGTTTTATAAACTGGTGTAGGTTTTTTGGATTAGTTTGATCTGTACCCTTTGAAAGGCTTCTTCCATTTCTTAATCATGTTTATTTTTCTGACTGTTAAGTGGTGGGTTTCAACAGGCTAAATAAAAGAGTTGAAATTCTCAGAGATCTAAGTCAAGCAAGACTTGAATTCACAGAATGGCCGGATAATCTGAGGTTTGCCTGTTGTGATCCTTATTGCATGTGGAAACGCTAGTTTTCCTACTGAGGAGAAAAGGAAGTACTTTGTCTTTTAAAGGGAAAAATCATAACTGAATTTTTGAGGATTTTATTAGGGTCCTAGTGACGGTGCATACACAGATGTAACCTCTGTATGGGTGGATTCCCCCCAGGAATTTTAGATTTTAATTTATTAGTATATAGTCGGATCTGCCCCTGGATGGTGTGGGCTTGGTCCTTTCACACTTAACTATTTTCGTTTGGGGTTCTTCCCTTATTTTGATAACTTTAACTTTCATAGGAAAATCAGTCGCCTATATGCCCTATGCTGAGGTCACACGTGCCCTAGAACAGGAAGCACAGATGCACAGTACCGCAGCAAGGTCAGCATCACCGTGTAGGCTCTCTCCGAGAGAAGTCAGTAAAGCCGCTCCACAGCCTATGAGTGCAGCCCGCTATAGTGTCCCGCCAGGTAAATATCGTTCCTCTGTGCAGTGGCTGCTGGCCATCTACCTACCGGTGCTACACATGGGTGGTTTCCAGGACATGCCCTTCCCGTTTCAAGAGTACCTTCTGGTTTCTCTACATCCCATCGTCACTTGTATTCAGTTGAGATTTACCGGGGCCGCTGGGAAGTTTGTGTCCACACGTGTCCACTGTGACATTGACTGGCTTTTCTGTTACGAGTACTTGTACTTTTGAAAAATCTTGAGATCCCCTCCCCCACCGTAAGAGATTCCCGAGTCTGTGAGAGCCAGAATCCGTGAATGTTGCTCAAATTCTGCAGGATGCAAAAGGGGACATACAGCTGGTTGTCAGTTGCGTCTGTATGTTCTCCCTAGTTGCCGCATCAGCTGCTCGTAAGAAGCAGGTCCAAAGAGCGATGGAGAGAGAGAGAGAGGATTATTAAAGATTGCCATTTGCCGATGCTAAGCAGAAGTAGGTTGAAATGAACATCAGCTTGCAAGCTCCGGTTTGACAGGGAGTTGAATATTTCAGCCTCCCAAATACCATGTGTGACCTGAATGTGTATACGGCTTTAATTCAAGTGAAAGAGAAATTTAAAATAGAAATGCTCATCTTCAGCCTCATCTTGCACTCCAAATCCAATTTGTGATTTAAAAATTCAGGAATGACTGAGATAGGTGGGGTGTTGCAAACTACGAAATGGACTGTTTTAAATCCTCTTTTTCTTCCTTTTAAAAGTCCTGCAGCCTGCTCCACATCAAGTGATAACCAACCTCCCCGAAGCGGTTCGGCTTCCGACAACGCGACCCACGAGGCCACCTCCTCCACTTATTCCATCATCTAAAACCACCGTGGCTTCCGAAAAACCCTCTTTCATCCTGGGAGGCTCCATCTCGCAGGTAAAAACGTCTTCTCTCCTCAGGAGATTTCTGTTGAGGATTGCTTTCTGTCACTCATTTGCCAGAGTCTTAAATGAAAACCTATATACGAAGAGGCCATGACCAGAAAATATGGCGGTCATCGTACTCCGTGCCACGCTCCGGAAGCTTGTGTGCGTTGGGTGCACAGAGTGAGTGGCCTTGGCACACTGTCTGGTTTAACTTCTGCGAGGCACTTCTGTGCCCTGAAGTTGAGTGTAGCGTAGATGAAAGAGGAGTCTCTTCAGAGGAATCTTTTCAAGTACTCAGATATGTGTTGACCAACTATTACAAAGGCTCTAAATACCAGTTCATTCTGACTTTGGCCACTGTATCTTTCTTTTTTCCTGGTGTTACTTTTTTTTTTTTTAATACGGTGTTATCTTTTTTTTTTTTTTTTAATTTTTTTAATGTTTATTTTTGAGAGAGAGAGAGAGAGAGAGACAGAGGGAGACATAGCATGATCAGGGGAAGGGCAGAGAGACAGAGAGGGAGACACAGAATATGAAGCAGGCTCCATGCTCCACGCTGTCAACACAGAGCCTGAGGCGGGGCTCAAACTCACAAACCGTGAGATCAGGACCTGAGCTAAAGTTGGACCCTCAGCCGACTGAGCCACACAGGTGCTCCAAATGTGGTCTTCTCTTAATTGTTGTAAAGTGTTGACTCATGTGCAGGACCAGCAGTGACCACACCCCTGTCAGGTTATAGAACCATTTCATCACTCCAGAAAGTTTTCTCACGCCCTTTCGGCCTGAAGCAATCCTAGTTTTGCTTTCTACTGGCACAGATTAGTTTTGCCTTTTCTAGAACTTCATGTAAATGGACTCACACAGTGTGTACTCTTCTGTGTCTTCTTTAACATAGCATAACGGCTTTAGGGATTCATCCAGGGTTTTGTGTCATCAGTAGTTTTTTTTTTTTTTTTTTTGGCCAAATAATACTACACTGTATGAACATACTGGTTTGTTTATCCATTTTCTTGTTAATGGAAGCGTGAGCTATTTCTTGTTTTTGGCTACAGTGAATAAAGCTGATACAAACATTATACTGGGCTCTTTATAGATAGAATGTTTTCATTTCTCTTGTATACTCCCCTGAGAGTGGAATTGCTGAATATATGTTATGCTTTACTTTATAATTTTCCAGAGTGGGTCTCCAGTTTTACACCACTACCCCCAACACATAAGCCTTCACGTTGCTTTGCTGTTGGCAGTCTTTTTTATCTTGGTTTTATTAGTGGGTATGTAACATTTGATGGTGGCTCCAGTTTGCATTTCCCTGAAAACAAAGATGTTGAGCACTTTCTCGTATATTTATTGGTCATTTATGCATCTGATTGTGAAGTGACTGTCTTACTATCTGTTTTTATTGGGATTTTTGGTTAGTAGATTGTAGAAGTTCTTTATATGTTGTGGATGAAAGGTCTCTGTTAGAAAGTTTTTTTCTCGGGGCGCCTGGGTGGCGCAGTCGGTTAAGCATCCGACTTCAGCCAGGTCACGATCTCGCGGTCTGTGAGTTCGAGCCCCGCGTCAGGCTCTGGGCTGATGGCTCAGAGCCTGGAGCCTGTTTCCGATTCTGTGTCTCCTTCTCTCTCTGCCCCTCCCCTGTTCATGCTCTGTCTCTCTCTGTCCGAAAAATAAATAAACGTTGAAAAAAAAAAAATTAAAAAAAAAAATAAAAAAAAAAAAAGAAAGTTTTTTTTCTCTTCTTTGTGGCTTTTGTGTCTTACTGATATGTTTTGATGAGAAGAAATTTGAAATTTTGTTGTGATTGTTGTAGCTTTCTTTATAAGTCCTGAAATCATGTGCTATGAGTCCTTGTAAGGGCTTTTATTTTTCAAGATTGCTCTGCCTCTTCTCTGTGACTTTGGCACCTGCTTTGACAAAAAATTCTGCTGGGATTATGGCAGGGGTTGCCTTAAACCTATAGATTATTTTTGGATACATATGAAGATCTTGAGAATATTGAATCTTCTAATCCATGAACATGTTTATCTTTCCATATTTTAGGTCTTTAATTTCTCTCAACAGTATTTCATAGTTTTCACTGTAGAGGTTTTGTTAGATTTATTTTCAGTTAATTATTTGTAACGTATTTTATGTTTTCATGTGTGGATCATACTTTCTTGTTTCTTGTAAATTTTGGTTAAAAACTGGATATTTTACATAACAGAATGTGGCAACTGTGGAAAATGGATTTTCCTCTCTCCCTAGGGTTTGCTGTTGTTGCTGTGTGTAGTTGGTATTTGCTTTGTGACTTTTCTGAACTAACTCTGTAAAGTCTGTATTCTTGTGACCTGTGTGGCCATTGAAGTCACTGTTTGGTTCACCTGGTGGCCAGCTAATTGCTGGACAGACTTCAGTGCCTAGAATCAGTAAGCGTCCCAGTCTTGACTGAGTAGCTCTGTGTGTGTGTTGGGGCACGCCTTCGACATTCAGCCTGGTACCTGACAACCCTGCCTTAGTCTTCTCTTCCTGCTTCCACAGAGCTTTGAGGTCAGCCAGAGTTGAGAATTCAGGGCCTTCTCAGGTCTTTCCTAGGCATCTGCACAACCTTGCACATGCACATGGCCTCCTAGATTGTTAGGAATACGTTGGAGTTTTTCAGATCCCCTTTAAACATCTCATTCCTTGGCTTTTCCCTTAAAGGTGTTTGGTTAGCCTCTCATTTGCCTTCTTGGTTATCTACTGCCCCAGGCAGTGAAGAATTTCAGTCATTTGACTCTGATAGTTTTTGACAAGCGTGCACCTCCTTCCCCACCATAGGTCAAATAAAGACAGCCTTGCAAATGGGTCTTCCAGAGAACCAGAAGGAATAATGACAGTTATCTGGGAATGAGGCTTTTAGGGAGCCCAGCCCTGTTCTTTCCCCTCCAGTGGCTGCCAGGCTGATGGTTTTCACCATGATTGAGGGTTGTTGATTTTCACTGCCACCACCGAGCTTGGCCGGGAGTATATGAGATGAAATAGAACAAGTTCAGATGCCACGAAACCCACTGTTCTTACTTAGATTCTGCTGGTTTTCTTGAACACATGCACCCAGATTTCCACAACCCTTTGGTAATTTTCAGATTAAAAGTTGTTGTTGTTGTTTCATAATTTTTACTGGTTGCCTTTGTGGAGGAGAGTTTTCCAAAGTCCTTACTCTTGGTTTTCACTGATGTCAGTGTCCTGTAGCATTTTTAAGAGGCATAATAGTAGCTTACGTTTTGAGTGTAGTGTTAAGTGCTTTATTTATGTAATTTGTTAACAATAAATTATTTACATGAAATTTATGGTGATTTCAGAAGTCCTATCTTGCTCCTTTTAAAAATAGTTTTAGGGGCGCCTGGGTGGTTCAGTCGGTTGGGTGTCCGACTTCGGCTCAGGTCACGATCTCACGGTCCGTGAGTTCGAGCCCCGCGTCGGGTTCTGGGCTGACGGCTCAGAGCCTGGAGCCTGCTTCCGATTCTGTGTCTCCCTCTCTCTCTGCCCCTCCCCCGTTCATGCTCTGTCTCTCTCTGTCTCAAAAATAAATAAAACATTAAAAAAAAATTAAAAAAAAATATTTTTAATGTAAGCAATCCATGATAAGGATTCTCTTGCTTTGCAAATACCTGTTCTTAACTTGGGGCAGTGGGGGTGTAAATTTTTATAAACAGAAACACGAGTATTAAATTTATTGTTGACCTTGTGAAAAGACAATGTTATTTTAGTCTTTTAAAATTATTTTTAGGGAACACCTGGCACTTATTTGACTTCTCATAATCAGACTTCCTACACTCAAGAAACAGCTAAGCCCTCAGTGGGTTCTATCTCTCTCGGATTGCCACGGCAACAGGAATCTGCCAAATCAGGTCAGTGAGTAAATACTCATAATGTTCCTGCATTTGTAGCATCACACTCGGTAATTCAGCCCTTGATCTCTTCATGTGTGTCTCTTGCTTTGGTCCATAGCTACTGTGCCCTACATCAAGCAGGAGGAATTTTCTCCCCGAAGCCAGAACTCCCAGCCTGAAGGTTTATTGGTCAGGGCACAACACGAAGGAGTGGTCAGAGGTAAAATATGCTGTTTGGCGGAAATGTTAAACTTTTCTTCCCAATAAATTTATTAAAGGAAGTCACTAATACGGTTTAACTATGGGGTTTTAAGTTAGAACCTGTACATTCTAAATTTTTCTTTCTGTATAAAAATAATTTAAAACTGTGAAATTCCATATTTTAGTAATCCTCTTTAATAATTGCACTATTATTTTAAAAGTGCATTTCAGTAAAACACAGCTGTTCTTTTCGTGCTGCTGTGTCCTCTCAGCCCTCCTCCAAGTAGGGACTGGTGTGTGTTTGTTTGCAGTGGCAGAAGGTTAAGTTGCTAATAATTTTGGTTTTCTTCAGGTACTCCAGGAGCCATTCAAGAAGGAAGTATAACTCGGGGGACTCCAACCAGCAAAATTTCCCTGGAAGGCATCCCATCCCTGCGGGGCTCCATCACTCAGGTTAGTTGTGATTGTGCCTGAAATCCTGGACAAGAGCTAATGAGAAAACTAGAAGTCCGGTTTCAAGAGCTCTGGCTGTTACAGCAGTATAGTTTTGTGATTAAGTTGTTTGTTGTTCTGGATAATGGGACTGGATCTCAGTGGTAATAAACCCAAATCTATAAAACTGTCTGCAGAAAGACATTAATGTAATCGTTTTGACCACAAGCTATATTCTCTATTCTGCAGGTCATTTGAAAAGGTCAGTTATTTGCAAATGGGCAGAAGAAACAAGTTCTGATTGATGTAGTTCTTACTGTCTTCCTGGCAAAGCTTTTACCATGTGTTGAGCTTAAATAGAAATGGAGAAGAAAATCATTATAAATTATTTGCTCGCCTTTGCCCCCTGTGAAAAAGAAGGTCCTACAGTCCCGGCCTATAAGCCGCCTTGCTAGAGTCTAATGCTAACCCGGGAGATATGGATGATGTTGATAAAAGCATCACAAGTCAAGTATCTTCTTCCAATTTTAGGTTAAATAAGTTGCCAACTTTCATTAGGGAAAGGTCTTTCTTTTCCTCCATTAGATGTTAGTTTGAAGTGTAACAGACATTGGCCTCTTTATTCTTGTAGATCTGGGAAGGGAAAATTCTATTTTGGGAAATTATTGTAAACAGATTTTTTTGCACATTGAACCTGTTACAGGATTTCTATTCTGTTCTTCTTCCTTGTCTTTTGTCCTTGTTCCCTAGGACAGTGGTTGTTAAAAGTGTGGTCCCCAGGCCAGCAGCATTAGTGGGACCCGGGAAGTTGTTAGGCATGTAAATGAAGTCTCATCTGTGGGGGAGGCGCCCAGCAGTCTGTGTTTCCAGCCCTGCAGTGATTCTGCTGGATGTCCAGTCGAGAACCACACCTTAGGACCCTGCTGACCCAGGGTAGTCTGTGCCCTAGAGCGTCAGCACCTCCTGGGAGCTTGTTAGAATAACGCAGAAATTTTAGTCCCCTCTTCAGATATTGAATTAGCGTCTCCATTTTAACAAGATTCACCAGTGACTCCTTTCTGAGACGTGGTTTATGGAGTATGTGGCATAGTGATCTAGAAAGTTACATATTAACTCTTCTCATCTCTCCTTCTAAATTTGACCAAAATATACATCCCCTTGAGATTAGTTTTCAGAATAAGCAAACACTTCAGTAGCGGAGAAGAGAAATAAATGGCTTATGTATATTATTATCTCTTCTTGGTCATTTTCACTCTGGTAACCATGCTGTGGGTAGGAGGACAGAATGAACTGGATCGAATGAGGCTAGGCTGTTCTCTGTTTATTTTCAAACCAGTCTGCGCACATGGCATGAGCACTTCCGAAGTAGGCGTTAAGGATTTTCAGATGTTTACTCCCAGGCTCGTTAAATGGCCATACAAGTAGATGTTTTGTTCTTGTCTTTCTTCCTGCTCTAAGCATGTGGTTTCAGATTGTCCTCACTAGAGTTTTGGGGACACTTAATGTGGGAGTGGGCTGGGTCTGGGCCTGCCACTCTCATTTCAACCCAAGCAGCTCACTTTTATAAAGTGTTCTACACATTAGGTGCCATGAGTGATTTTGCTAGAAAGGGAAGGGTTTACTGCTTTAAGGAAGGCTTAGAAAGAACCACGGCCATAGGCACCCTAGAAGAGGACTACTAAATTATGGTGAAAGTTCAGATGATGTGGCCTAAACTGAATCCACATCACAGAATGGAGGCATCTGAGCTTTGTCATTCCTGCCCCCCACGTCCCCCATTGGTGACCAGAAGGCACACAGTTTGGGAACTGCAGGTTCTTTTTCTCTTACGACAATGTGAGAGCAAGTTGTGGACTCTAAATTTAAAACTTAATTTATTACCTCTTTTCTATTAGACATTTTGAAAAAAAAAGTATTACATTTGCATGATTTTGGGTCTTAAGACAGGTTTTTTTCCCCCCTGGGCATTAAGAGGTTTGACCTTAAGGTGGGGAAGAAAGCTGATTTGACTCATATATACCTGTTTTGTATGGCAGGGTTCAAGGACAAAAAGGTACAGTGTTTCTTAATGTTTATACAAACTTAATGTCTGGTCCTCTTGTGTCTTTGACCCTCTTTGTAGATACGGTTTGGTCTCTCAGTGTGGTAGGTTAAGTTTTCTGAGTGTCTCGCATTTCCTCTAAATCCGAGTGTTTATGTTTGATTCGATGGCAGGGTACCCCAGCTCTGTCACAGGCTGGCATACCAGCTGAGGCTCTGGTGAAGGGATCCATTTCTAGAATGCCCATTGAAGAGAACAGCCCTGAGAAGGGCAGAGAGGAAGCTGCATCAAAAGGTCATGTTATTTATGAAGGCAAAAGTGGACACATCTTATCATATGACAGTAAGTATGTCGTCTGTACTCTGAAGCCAGAACTGTAACGTATGACTAAAACATGGACTCTGGTTCCCCACCTACTTGCTTGGGGGAGTTAGTTTTCCTTCCTGAGCCCAAGTTTAATCTCTGTAAAAGGGGTTAACAGTAGTGCCTTCTCATGGAACTTTTGTGAAAATTTAACTCCGATGGAGACCGTCAATGAAAAGTGATAAACCATGTAGAGCCCATAGTAAGTGGTTCTGTCAGTGGTAGCTAACATCACCTGTGGCCAGATGATTTAGCCTAAGAAAATACTCTTTGTTTCACTGTAGTAGAATCACTTTTATCTTAAAGATCTCTTTTATGCATTAAGAATTAGGGAGTAGGAGCGCCAAGGTGGCTCAGTCGGTTGAGCGTCCGACTCTTGACTTGGGCTCAGGTCATGATCTCACAGTCCGTAGGGTTGAGCCCTTCATCAGGCTCCATGCTGACAGTGGAGCCTTTCTGGGATTCTCTCTCCCCCTCTGTCTCACTCTGCCCCTCCCTCCCTCACTTGCGTTCTCTGTCTCAACTTGAAAACTTAAAAAAAAAAAAAAAAAAAAAAGAATTAGGGAGTAGATACTAGTCTGATAATCCTGGAAAGGGCATTGAATTTAAATTCTACTTAAATAAAACTAGTTTAATGTCTGTGTGTGTGTCAACATTTTCTTTAGATGTATTCTTAGGTTATATTTTCTCATTAACGTTACAACAGTGATTCAGTTATGGTATCACAGCCAAGCGAGGGACTGGATTTGCGTTCCCATTTGCAACTTTTTTGTGAACCGAGTAGTCCTTAGTCATGCTTTATCTTTCTCTTTGAATACAGCGACATAAGGTATGCCAGCAACAGTGACTGATGTAGAACACATGGTAACTTTCTTATTTCCTTCCTCCTTTCTTGTGTTAACATTTCTGGCATACACTGATTTACATTTTGCTTCTGGAGGAAGAAATTAACGGACATTGCCTAAATCAGAAGTCTGGATGTCATCCTTGACACTTCCTTCTCTTCCCCCCTCCAGTCAGTCCTAAGTTGTTTCCGTTTTCTTTTCTGAATTCTCTGGAATCCATCCATTGCTCTGTATTCCCCACTGCCACCATCATCTTTCACCCGGACAACTCGGCAGCCGCCTCACTGATCTCCCCACCTTTCGTCGTAGCCCATGTTCAGAACCGTATCACGTCACTTCCTCCTTGACTCTTCATTGCTTTAAAGTCATCGTACGCCCCTTCCTTTGGCTTCATCCCCCCTCTACCACCTGCTGTCAGCTCCTCTCTCAGGCCGTTCCCTTCCCACCTTCTCCCTTACCTGCTTTGCTCTGCCTGCCACGCACTCTCGCTCCAGCCCCGACCCCCACACCAGCGACGGTCCCACCGTGTCTCACCTTGGGGGTCTGTGTGCTCACTGTTCCCTTGGCCTGTACCACCTCCTGTTCCCTTTACCTCTCACCTGAAGCACCTCCTACTTGTCCTTGAGTTCTCAGCTTGCACATGACTTCTAGGCAGCCTCATCCGAGCCTTTTAAGTGTTGGGTTCACCCACACTGTTCTTACAGGACGTTGCGCCACTCTTTTCATAGTCCTGACTGCACTCTACAGCAGTTCCCTAGTACTTTATCTGCACCTGCCACGATTGGGTGAGTTTCATGAGGGGAGGGGCTTAATTTGGTCACCTTCTCTGCAAGCCTAGCTTATGCCTGGCACTCAAATATATTTGAATTAATGAAGAAAATTTTCATAAATATCATCCACATACATAGCAGTATGTCGTAAGTCGACTAGTTTTTATGTCATTATTTTTATAAGATAGACTATGAAACTAAGATAAATGATTTGCTGTAGAAGAGGTCTTGGGCGCTGAGCAATTCTTGTTTCTATATTCTACAGATATTAAGAATGCCCGAGAAGGGACAAGGAGTCCAAGAACAGCTCATGAAATCAGTTTAAAAAGAAGCTATGAATCAGTGGAAGGAAATATAAAGCAAGGGTTGTCAATGAGGGAGTCTCCTGTGTCAGCACCACTAGAGGGTAAAATGTTGTTTCCAGAACATTTATTCTAGATACATTTAATTTTGTACAGCAAATTTGCATGGCTGGGTTAGGTTGTATTCAGTCTGTTATTTCTACCTGAGATTTCTATTCATATTAACATATAAATGAAACCTACATTAATGTTATCATAGTAATAATATAAACACAGTAAAGTATATAATATATAATTAATACTTTATTAATATGATGCTTATTAATATGTTTAAATTTATATTCATATCTACATATACCTCAGGTACGTGACAGTGGAAGGGAGTAAAATTAAACATCATTGTCATATCATGTGCTCATGCAATTTGAAGATTATTCCTGCTAGGGTTAAGTGAATTGAAAAATGTAAAATTCATTCTGATAACTTTGTTTTTATTGTGAGGCAGTTAAAGTCGTGTCATAGAACAAAGACGTGTATTTGAATTTCAGCTGCACCCTTTCCTGATGAATTTCTCCTCACGAGTTTCATCTTCTAAAGGGATTGTAGTTACCATTGTGTGAGGATTGGAGATGGGTGTCCAGCCTTGTGCTGACCGTACAGGATGTGCATGATACGTGATAGCTGTGTTTTATTTTGTTAATGGCTGACTTTCTTTAAATCTTAACCTGCCTCGAGTGTTTCATGTTACTCTAGGTGAAATACTAAAAACAGGGTAAGGATTCTTCAATCTTAGAAGTCCTGTGCAATTTTCTAAGAGCTGGATTCTCTCTATGTTAAAAAATTAAAAAACAAAAAACCTCACTTTCCTTCCTTTTAGGGTAAATGCATGTGATTATTTCCAGTCCTTGAGCCAATTTTTTTCTGATATGATGTGAAGCTTTTTAAGAGGTTATTTATAGCTCTTTCATTTTGATTTGCGTATTTTCGTTCATGTATGTTGCCTGTGTATGAGGTGTCCATCTTTCATGTTTCCCTTTCTCAGAGGTCTAGTTCAGAGCTAGACAGTGGTCCTCAGCCTCTCTGTGCCCTCTCGCCTGGAGAAAGAAGCATTGGGATTTTGCATTTAGCTTTGGAAGTGTCTTTCTTTCCTTTTTGATTTATAATAGATGTCTTCTGTGGTTATTTTCTATTTCGGAGAACATTTACAAAGGAACAAATGATGTCCAACTTTTTTTTTTTCTTCCATGATACCCTCTGAATAGCTCACAAATTTAAGATGATCTCTCTCCATAAAGCTTTTATCAAAAAGTCTATACTCTGTGGTCAGTATAAAGTATGTGAAAATTGAAATACACATCATGTTTAATGCTTGAATTGCTTTCTTGCTTTGAAAGGGCTGATATGCCGAGCATTACCCAGGGGGAGCCCTCATTCTGACCTCAAAGAAAGGACTGTGCTGTCTGGTTCCATAATGCAGGGTAAACTCTTTGCTTGTTTTGGCTTTTTTATTCATGATGGCCTCATTGGCAGAGTACTTTGACATTAATGTGCAGCGCATGAAACCTGCTTTGCAAGTATTTTCCCTTTTGAAATATTAGATACTTGATTTCAGCTCTTCTGTTTCTGGGCTACATAGTTTATTTGAAAATGATAGTTGCCTAATCTTTGAGTAGAGAGACATTTTTCTTATGTAAGAACCATTCTCTGAATGTGATAAACAAATGTATTAAATCTTGAACAACGCCCATAAAATGATGACTTATGAATATTTAAGGATGTGTTGTAAACAGAAAATTGATTAGAAACTGCCAGATGATAAGGTATTAAATTTTTTCAATAACGGTAAAATGTACGTAACAACATTTACCCATTTTAACAGTTTTTAAGCGTACAGCTCAGTGGCATTGTTATGCGACCATTGGCATTATTTTAACAAGTATTTTTTCTTTAATTTTTTCTTGAAGGCACACCAAGAGCAACCACCGAAAGCTTTGAAGATGGTCTAAAATATCCGAAACAGATTAAAAGGGAGAGTCCTCCCATACGAGCATTTGAAGGCGCCATTACCAAAGGAAAACCATATGATGGTATTACCACCATCAAAGAAATGGGGCGTTCCATTCATGAGATTCCACGGCAAGATATTTTAACTCAGGAAAGCCGTAAAACTCCAGAGGTGGTCCAGAGCACAAGGCCAATCATTGAGGGTTCCATCTCCCAGGTAACTGGAACAGGGTTCTTTCTGTCAGCCATTCCGCTTCAGACTGTGATATTCATGGAGCATTTTAAAAAGCACGACTTAATAATCATAAGTAGTTCTCGTGAGGTCTGATGTCTTGGAGGTAAACGTGAAAGGTTTACGTATGCTTTATCATTCGTTTTCTCGTGTGTGTATTGTGGAGTGTGTGTCGCGAGAAGGCGCATAGCTCTGGATCGGTGAGCCTGTGACAGAGACATCCACACAGACAGTAAGGGTCACCAGAACAAACTGTGGTTGCCGTGGGCCGTACTGACATGGGATGGAGGAGTCTTCAGCTGCCTTGGGCTACCTGTGCCGTTTGTTTCCTTTAGGGTACACCGATAAAGTTTGACAGCAACTCAGGTCAATCTGCCATCAAACACAACGTCAAGTCTTTAATCACGGGGCCTAACAAACTACCCCGTGGAATGCCTCCACTGGAAATTGTGCCAGAGAACATCAAAGTGGTAGAACGGGGGAAATATGAGGATGTGAAGGCAGGCGAGCCAGTGCGTTCCCGACATACATCGGTGGTAAGCTCTGGCCCCTCAGTTCTTAGGTCAACACTTCATGAAGCTCCCAAAGCACAACTGAGCCCAGGGATCTACGACGACAGCAGTGCCCGGCGGACGCCTGTGAGTTATCAGAGCACCATGTCCAGAGGCTCGCCTATGATGAACAGAACTTCGGATGGTGCGTTACTCTTCTGTCCTTGTCTGCTCATTTTTATTCGCGTTCCCCAAACCTCTGGCAGATAGTAAATGCTGAAGTGTTAGCTTTCGATTGTCACGAGATCTGTAGGTTGTGCTGGATGCGAGCGCTGTAGGGAAGGCTACCAGGTGAAAAGGTGATATAATTGCAGGTAAGGTATCTAATACTTTAGTCACGTGCACGGTATGCTGGAGTCCAGAAATGCTCTGGAATAAGTACGTTCTCAGAGTGGACCTACAAGGTTTTCTGGAAGTCAGTGTTGACAACTGCTCCGCGGCAGTCTGGCATGGCAGTTGAAAGCTTAGGCCACAGAGCAAGACTGCCTAGCCTCGAATTAAGGTTCTTCTTCCTGCACGGACTTGTATCGGTTACGTAACTTAACGTAACATTAAGGCTTCCCTTCCTGGACTGTTGTGAAGGCCAAGTGAACTAATGTGTCTGAAGACCTTTAAAAGGAAAGAATGAGTAGTACTTGGCATGTATGAAGGACTCGATAAACACAAACTGTTGTCGTTGCCGGTATTGTTACTGTTGTCACTGTAACTCCATGCCTCTTGGGCTTTCTGCTGCCAGCGGGTACATGAGTAAGGGAAGAGGCATTGATTTTTACCAGGCGGTCCCTGAAACAATCTGCGGACCTTAGCAATATCCTCACTCATCATTTTAAGCTTTATTGCAATACGTATTTATGGAGGGCTCATGGGCAAGATCCTGGCTAGACACTGTGAGAGCTGTCGAGGTGAAGTGCTTTTGCAGTGGGAGGAGGAGAAGAGAAGAGGGAAGAGTCTGCTGGGCAGTAGGACGGTGAATGCAGAGCCTTGGGCCCAGTTTTGATGGAGAATTCCACCCCCCCACCCCGCCCCCCCCGCCACCCATTCCGAGGGAGAAGGCACTCTATGTTTGAGCAAGCTGGGGCTCAGAAGGGGACGTAATAAACCACCATGATTTCTTGGTGTCGTCAGGCAGGTTTGTGTAATCATGGCTAAGTTGATAATATCAAAATATATTTAATAATTAGATGGTGGTAAGGACTGATCAATGCCACTGATACACTCAGTGTAATGGTACATTGTATGTTCTGTGTGTTTTGCAACAATAATTAAAAACAGTTGAGGGTGATGGCCACTACGTGTTGGCATATGGTAAGCATCAGGGGCATAATCCAACCTCTGAATACTATTGTTTAAAAAGAAGAGGCTGAAGGAGGGAGGTGGTTGATACTGGTGAGTTTGTAAGAAAGTCTTTGTGGAAGTAGAGAGCAAGGAAAAATAGTATAACTTCAGGACTAGTGGGCCGCAGGGAGGCTGGGTGACGCAGGCAGAGAGGGGGTTGTGAGTTGATATACGTACGTGTGGGGTCGAAAAGAATTTGCAATGTTAGAGTCATACAGAACACAAAAATCATTTATAATGGGACTTAAAGAGGAGTGTTGAACTTCATTTTTAATCTTAATATTAGGTGATAAAATGCTGGTGCTGTGATCCAAAAGGCGGTGGTCTCCAAATCTCAAAAGCTTCTACTAGTTCTTCCCATTTGCGTAAGATTAACTATTAAATGTTTGGTGGAAGCAGATAAAAATATAAATATCGTCTGTATTTGACTGGGTGAGAAATGGAGAAATACAGCTGACCCTTGAACAACACGGGTTTGAGCCGCGTGGGTCCACTTAGGTGGATTTATTTTGTTTGAGCAAATACAGTGCTCTCTGTAAATGTATCTCTCTCTTAGAATTTTCTTAACATTTTCTTTTCTCTAGCTTACCGTATTGTAAGAATATAGGGCATAATACATATAACACATAAGATGATGTGCTGATCAACTGTTTATGTTACCAGTGAGGCTTCCAGCCAATAGTATAGTAGGCTGTTAGTTTATGGGGAGTCTAACGTTATGTATGAATTGTGGACTGTTGCAGGGGGCTGGGGCGCTTGGCGCCTCTAACCTTGCATTGTTCAAGGGTCAACTGTATAATCCTACTTCACAAGTTTTCTTAAGAAGTCGTGGGGTTGCCTTTTTTTTTTTTTTTTTTTTTTCCAGTTACCATCTCTTCTAGCAAGTCTACCAATCATGAAAGAAAATCGACACTGACCCCTACCCAGAGGGAAAGTATACCGGCGAAGTCTCCGGTGCCTGGGGTGGACCCGGTAGTAAGCCACAGCCCTTTTGATCCCCATCACAGGGGCAGCACCACGGGAGAGGTTTATCGGAGCCATCTTCCCACGCATTTGGATCCCGCCATGCCGTTTCACAGGGCTCTGGATCCCGGTAAGCACAGCGTGTGGTGAGGATGTATGGCGAAGAAACGATGTACCTGTACGACTTTTTAAGCTCCGTGTATTAAAGTATAATACGCAGACTGTTGCGTACATTGTTAGTGTGCAGCTCACTGACCTTTCACACACTCCACACCCCCATGTTACCAGTTCTGAAATCCCGAAACGAAGGAGTACCGGCACCCATTACAGAACAGAAACAAAGAGTATGGCATTTGGTTAAGCTGATTGAAAAGGTGGGCCCATGTGAAGGATTGTTTTTAAATGACACAGGCATACCTTAAACATTTGAATTCCCCGTATAGACATTCATTCACCAGAATTCTGATCTCGGGCCAGGGTCCACCGATGAAACTGCACCCTTTTCTTTGCTACATAAACGATACTCACATTTCCATGTTTGCTTTTTTAAGTGAAGCTGGAATTTAAAACCACTTGAATCGCACTACAGAATCCTTTCAGATTTTTTTTTTTTTTTTGTCTTTTAAAATTATCTCGTCCATACGTGATTCAGCTTCTGTCTTGAGTCTTTCCAAAGCAGTTGACTTAGTTTCCAGAGAAACCACTTTTTGTTCTTCCCTCAACAACCTCCAGATTCTTTCATCAAGTTACGTAATCACAGTGGCAGGTACGGCAGGAAGGAACTTTGGAACAGACAGACGGCCTCTGGCTGTGGGTGAACATCCCTCATGTAGGTGCAGGAGTCCGTCGGTTTTCTAGCGAGCAGTCTGTGCTGGGCTCAGGGTCATGTGCTCTACTGAGGGAAAGGAGCCCTGTCAGTGTGTCGGTGGCTGTCCTGATGCACCTGCTGGGCCAGCTGCCCCCTGTCCTCCCCGCCCCCGGTGCCCGCTCCCCTCGCCCACCGACCCTGCCTCAAATGTGTTTTCTGCTCATCCTCTCCTCTCTCCTAAATTGCTCGCTTGTCACATCCTTCAGGTTGAAATTGGGACACAGACCACCTTTGTTTTACTGTGGTCCTTAGAGAAGAGGTGTTCATTACCAGTATGCCAGGATTTCTAAGTGTTAGTTTCACTTTCTAGTAGCGAGGTGCCTGTAGAAAATATTGTACCTTCTGAGGGTTGTATCAGTGCCATCAGGTCGTTTGTCACTTGAGAACACTAAGTTTCAGAGGAGCCTACATTTAATTCTTCAGGGACTGTCTCCCAGAATTGAGACAGGAGCTCCCACAGATTCCACTGACAGAATCACCCGGCTGGGAGTTCCGGGTGAAGAAAGGGGAGGCAAACATTCCAGAAAACTGGTTATTTGTTTTTCTGGGGAGAACGTGTATATGTAAAATAGTTCACTCAAGTTTTCAGACGACGTTGAAGGTTTATACCTTCATGGAGTGATACCATAGTCCTGTACTTTGTAGCAGTTTTATTTACTGGTTATTTTTGAGCTGGAGCTGAATTCTAAATATTTTGAGCATAGAGACTTTTCCTTCTACTTTTTACCACACATACCTGCCCCTTCCTAGCATCTCGTGTCATGCTCTGACCTAGGCTAGTCAGACTATGGCCAGGGGGCTAAATCCTGCTGCTGCCTGTTTGTTTGTGTAAATAAAGTTTTATTAGAACACAGGCAGTTATTTGTTGATGCTTTGTCTGTGGGTGCTTTCATTTTCTCTGTGCAGCTACAGTGGGAAAGTTGAGTAGGTGGAACAGACCATATGGTCCACAAAACCTAATATATTTACCATCCGGCCTTTAAGTTTGCCGTTCTCTGCTCTAAACACATGGATTAATTAAATGCTTGTGGACTAATCCTCTTCAGCCCCAGGAAAGTGTGTTCACATATATTTCTGTTCGGTTGTGTTGAATGACTGGCACTACAAAAATAATTTCTCAAATGCAGCCCTTGAGACGTAGGTGAAAAATAAAAGTTACATGGCAAAGGTGGAAAGTGAAACTAGTGGAGAAGTTTTTTAGCTCCTGTTCTACTTGGTAAACAGGTTCATACTCCTATTGTGTCTAGTTTCTCCCCCTTTTCCATCACATCTGATTTGATTTATTTATAATTAAAGAGGGTTTTTTTTAATGTTTAATGTTGGGAGAGAGAGACAGAGAGACAGAGTACAAGCAGGCGAGGGGCAAAGAGCAAAGTAGACACATAGTCTGAAGCAGGCTCCAGACTCTGAGCTGTCAGCACAGAGCCCGACGCGGGGCTCGAACTCACTGACCGCGAGATCATGACCTGAGTGGAAGTCGGACACTCAGCCGACTGGGCCACCCAGACGCCCCTTTCACATCTGACTTTAGAATGCGTATATTCATACTGCTGATGTGTCGGGGTCTAAAACGAATCTCCCTTAATCCCTGTTCCGTTCCTACCCACGCCGAATAAGGGCTGCACGCGCATTTTAGCTGGAGAGCGAGAGCCCCGCCTCTTTCTGTGGGTGATGTTCGGCAAAGGAACCTCATGTGGACTCAGTCAGCTGAACACCTTTCTCTTGTTCTCTCCGCCAGCAGCTGCTGCTTACCTGTTTCAGAGACAGCTCTCACCAACCCCAGCTTACCCGAGTCAGTATCAGCTTTACGCGATGGAGAACACGAGACAGACAATCCTCAATGATTACATTACCTCCCAGCAGATGCAGGTGAACCTGCGCCCAGATGTGGCCAGAGGCCTCTCCCCACGGGAGCAGCAGCTGGGTCTCCCGTACCCGGCAACGAGGGGTGTGTGTCTTTGCGTTTCGGTTTCACGGGTGCGTTACGTGTACTGAGCATCGATGAGTATTTATTGAACGAATGATGGAAAGAATGAAGAGGCAGCCACATCCTTGGCCGTGTAGCTTTTAGGCCTTGAAGGCAGATGAAGAAATGTGTCAGACGGGGTGTTTTGGTGAACACTGAGCTAACTAAATGAAGGCATTGAGCTGGGTGTTTGAAATCATTGTTTTTTCAGTTTGCTGCCTCCCTCTGTAATCTGTTCGTGCTTTTAGGTTACTGGTATGGGGCACAGTATTTCATGGCCTTCTGTAGACTTAAAGACGGCCTTACAAAGTGATGATGATCTGGGCCATTTTTATTTATACCGTGTAACAAAGTATCGCTGGGTTATAGAGATAAACCATATAAAATAGCCACATACAGTTCTGTATCTTTAGAAAGACTGATACTTGACATAATTTTATCGTATTTGTCTTTTGAGCAGGAATCATTGACCTGACCAATATGCCTCCAGCAATTTTAGTGCCTCATCCAGGGGGAACAAGTACTCCACCCATGGACAGAATCACTTATATTCCTGGTACACAGATTACGTTCCCCCCCAGGCCATACAACTCTGCTTCTGTGTCTCCAGGTGAGAGTCTGCGGCCTTCCCCCCCCCCCCCCCCCCCCCCCCCGACCACCGTGTTGACAGCACGGCCTTTGAAGGCATTTCGGGCAGTTGTTCCCCATTTGGTCTTTCACTTAATATTTAGTAATAGTTCTACTATGCCGTTCTGTCGCCAGATACTCTAGAAACATCCTAAAAGCTTGTGTTGGGCTTTAGTTGTCATCCAAAACTCTTAACCTTCCCACACGTGGAGTTTGGAGCGTTTTGGAAACCTTTCAGCCACTTGAGACTTTACACGTTGTTTGTACCTGACAGGTTGATGTGTTTGTCTTGAAGTGGCGGACTTCGCGTGTTTTACAGGACACTCAACGCACCTTGCAGCGGCCGCAAGTGCGGAGCGGGAGCGGGAGCGCGAGAAGGAGCGGGAGCGGATAGCCGCGGCGTCCTCGGACCTCTACCTGCGGTCGGGTGAGTGGCGTGGCTTTGTTCATTCCGCACCCGCTCCTGCCGTGGGGATGCCGAGGTCATCTCACACACGGGGATCCTGAGACAGAAAGTGATTTCAGGCCGTAAGTGAAGGACAGGTGAGAGCGCCATCGAGGTTTAAATGGTGCAGACGTGAATTTGGAACAGGAAGGTGACGTTTTCACGAGGAAGGCACCATTTGGATCTGGCCCCCAGCAGTTGGCTACGAAGGCGCTGTGTGAAGACACTGGGCGCGGGGCTCATTGAAGCCGGACTCGTCGAGCTGGACTTGGAGGAAGAGTGGAAATACAGTTAGAACGAGGGTTGGCACTTGGAGATGACAGGTGCTGCCATTCGGCAGGGAGGCAGGTGACACGAGGGGGCACGGACACAGGAGGGGCTTGAGGTGGATTAGGACCCCGGAGGGGGGCACGTGCTGTCACCAGAATAGCAAGGCCGCGACGGTCGCTCACAACGGCTTGAGATGTTTGGCACTGGGAGAGGCCAGAAAGGAACTGCTTGGGAAGAATGCCTTTGAGGCGAACGGGAAGGACTCGGCAGTAAATGGACGCAGCCGGTGAGGAAGAGATGAGAAATAAGATCGGCCCTCACGTAAGATAGGGAGGGATTAACGAAAGTGAAGAGCAGAGGGCTTTTACCACGGGACACGCTTTGATGCGTCTCTGGGACGTTCTTATCTGTGGCATATCTGTCTTCTTGCGTTGGGCTCCATCAGTGAAATGAAACCATGTCCCATGTCCGTGTTGCCGGGTAGACAGATCTGGCACTTAGGACAACGGACGGCTTGGACTTGGTGACCCGGGAGTCCCCCGTAAGTGTTGAGACTCTGGCTCGGCTGAGCTCTCCAGGCGGCAAGCGTGCGGGGAGAGGAGCCGGTCCGTCCTTGGAGGTTACGGGGAGGGATGTTCCCGACGCGGGGCTGGTCAGAGAGGGCGGTGTGGAACCAGAGGGCACACTCCTGGTCGTGGGGAACAGACCCTTAAAATCAAAGTGGCGGCAGTATAGAGTGGGGGTCCAAAGCCGGTCCTCGTACTCGACTCCGTGACGTCATTCCTGAGGATTTATCTTGAATAGTTCCGCGCTTGCAAAGCCTAAAGACCTGTAGCTGCGGTCTGCTGTCCGCAGATAGGTGGGAGTCACTGCGTCTGACCACAGGAAGTGCTGTAATGCATAGCGAGGTAGCACCCGAGTACCGATCCTACACTGGCCACATACAAATGTGAAACGCATTTAATTAAAGCGTCACTGCGGTAGGAACTAGATTTTGAAAATGCTCGTGATCCCACTAACGGATAACACGCAGACTCGAGACGATAGACACCATTTCTCCCACCAGACACTTGAACGGTTTGTGAGTATTCTGTGTCGGTGTGACTAAAGAAACGCCGACTCTCGTGCGTCATCAGGTGGCAGCGTAAATAGGAACAGTCTTGGCCGAGATACAGAAATTTAAAAAGCAGGCCCTCTCCTAGGAATATAGAAGTGCTGGTGGAAGCTGATGTATGGTTGGAAGGGAGAAAATTGCTGAAGAGGTGCGGCCGGGCGGTACCTGCTGTGGGGACAGGGACACACGGTAAAACTGCCGGCGCCTCTGAGGGCGGAGAAGGAGGAGGCGCAGAAGGGAGTGAAGAGCGAGGGAGTCCGAGCTCTTCCCAGCGAGTCGAGCGTCGTGCGGCAGAGTCCAAGTTGTGGCTTTGTTCGGGGAGAGCTGAGGTCAAGCGAACAAAAGCAGCTCAGCTGCTGGAGGAGGTGCTGAGCGGAGCTGATTTGGGGGCGGGCGGAGTGAGTGATCACGTGTCCACAGAGAGAAAGTGTCCCCGGGGAGCGCCGAGCGCCGAGCGCCGAGCGCCGAGCGGCGAGGCCCGGAGCGGAGTGGGGAGAGCTGTGGCTGAGTGAACCCTCCTCGGACCCTGGGGTGGTGGCAGCTCTCATCACGTGTGCCGTCCTCGTCACGATGTTTAGACGGTGGCGCTGAATGGGAGTTTGGAAACGGTAAACACACTGGAGTTTGAGGAAAACTCTGAGAGATGAGCTTACCTGATTTTTGTTAACATTTATTTGTTTTGAGAGCGAGAGAGCGAGAGCGCACGCGCGCACAGATGCTGGAGGGGCAGAGAGAGAGAATCCCAGGGAGGCTTAATGGCTGTCACCTCAGAATCCGACTAGGGGCTCGATCTCACAAACCGCGAGCTCATGACCTGAGCCGAAATCAAGTGTCAGATGCTGAACTGAGCCACCCAGGTGCCCCCGATTTGTATTAGCACAGCTGACCCTGTACTCAGGTGAGGGGTGCTGACCCCCACGCGGTGGGGGAAAATCCAAGTATAACTTTGACTCCCCTCAAACTGCCAGTCGCCTACTATTTATTGCCTGGAAACCTTACCGCTAACATAAATAGTTGATTACCCATATTTTGTATGCATGTCTCATATATATGTCCTTACAATAAAGTGAGCTAGAGAACAGAAATTGATGAGAAAATGATAAGAGAAAACACAGTTACGGTACTGTACTGTATTTAAAAAAAGAAAAAAATCCACAGGTAGGTGGCCCGGTGCAGTTCAAATCCCTGTTGTTCAAGGATCAACTGTACTTCACTGTTGGTGTCATTTTTGTTTCTGTCAGGAATCACAGAAATGAAAGCGCCAGTAAATGAGAGTGGATGTTTTTCTCTCGAGCTACGAGCGTGGTTTTATTACATCTTTATTGAGAAACTCGTGTGGAACATGAGCAAGGCCAAAAGGCGGGCCATCAAGTTTCTTAACGTTTTCTCTTGTCAGGAATAACTAAGAAAGGAACGGTCCCTAAATGTGGCCGTCTCTAGGTTCTTCCTCGGGGCTTGTCTTCCCTTCCCTCTTCTTTGTTTTATTTTATTTTTTTGGCCTTCACAGGCTCCGAACAGCCGGGCCGACCTGGCAGCCACGGGTATGTCCGCTCCCCGTCCCCTTCAGTGAGAGCTCAGGAGCCCATGTTGCAGCAGAGACCCAGCGTTTTCCAGGGAACCAACGGAACCAGCGTAATCACACCTTTGGATCCAAGCGCTCAGCTGCGAATCATGTGAGTCTCCCGGACACGTTCGGACCAAGGACAAACAGACGGTCTCTTGCGTACCGCGCACTTTTAGATCGGTGGCCGCCCGACACGTCTTGGTGTGCGGTGGACCCCGCCGCCTCCCCAGCGCGCCCCCGGTAGAGCCCGCCCTTCACGGAGCTGTGTGTGGTTTGCTTCTGTTCGCAGGCCGCTGCCCGCCGGGGGCCCGTCGATAAGCCAGGGCCTGCCGGCCTCCCGCTACAGCACCGCTGCGGACGCCCTGGCCGCCCTCGTGGACGCCGCAGCCTCTGCCCCCCAGATGGAGGTTTCCAAAACGAAAGAGAGTAAGCATGAAGCTTCCAGGTTAGAAGAAACTTTGAGAAGCAGGTCAGCCGCAGTTAGTGAACAGCAGCAGCTAGAGCAGAAAAGCCTGGAGGCGGAGAAGAGATCTGTTCAGTGTCTGTACACCTCGGCCGCCTTTCCAAGTGGCAAGCCCCAGCCTCACTCTTCGGTAGTTTATTCAGAGGCTGGGAAAGATAAAGGGCCTCCTCCAAAATCCAGATATGAGGAAGAGCTAAGGACCCGAGGGAAGACTACCATTACCGCAGCTAACTTCATAGACGTGATCATCACCCGGCAAATTGCCTCGGACAAGGATGCGAGGGAACGTGGCTCTCAAAGTTCAGACTCTTCTAGTAGCTGTATGTATCTTCATCTGAGTTTTGCAATGTGATATCTGAGTAAAGAATTACTTTCTTCTCTAGGTAAAGCAGAGCTATATACGGTATAAGGAAAATCCTGACCTTGCTCATAATTGTCATGAAAGGGTTTGGTGGGTTTACAGGTGCAAAATGTCTGTCCTGCTGTCTGTCGTGTTTATTTCAACTTCAGCTTCTGAAGTATGCCTGTCCAGGTGTTTTCCATGAGAACCCCGTGCCTTTGGAAAGGTAAAGCTGGGAAGTAGGACAGAGCTCACTAACATTTTCAGGCATCTGAAAGATGACAGATGTGTCGTCAAGCTCTGTGCTACGAAGGCCCCTTCAGGGGGGGACCCTTCAGGGGCGTCTTCTAGGATGTGGTTCGGTATTCAAGTCGGTACCCCACAGCCTCTTGTATCCTTTTGCTGAGATAACAAAGTTTTAAAAAGCGACACCACCGTCTTACTGGTAATTGGTATTTACATCACATCTGTCTTGCAAGTCGGATTTACAAACAACTTTTTTCACATATTTATTGGTCATTTTTATTCCTCCTTTACGCATAGCCTCATGTTCTGTGCTCGTTTTCTAAAATTGTTCTCATGTGTTTCTTTTAACTTTTAATTCCGTTGTAAACATACAGCGTTCTGTTAGCTTCAGGCGTGCGATGTAGCGATGGCAACGCTTCTGTACGGTTACTCCGTGTGCCTCACGATTAGTGTGCTCTTGATCCTTGTCACCGATTTCCCCCATCCCCCACCCCCTCCCTGCCGGTTGGATTTTGATCAAATCTGGTTCGTCGTTTTGACATCTACCCTCTAAGTCCGTAAGGGTTCACAAATCTACAGTGAGATGCTGGAAAAGTTACTTTGAATTTATTGTTAACAGCTGCCTAAATTCTGTATGGAATTCCTGAAGGAAGCAGCAGGTATTTAAGCGATTGTCAGCTAATGCTTGCCGTAACTTAACCACACGCAGTCCTGTCTCTGCTGTTTCCATTAACGAAACTGAACAGAGTTGGAGATTTCGTGTGCACCAGCATGCGACGTGTAATTCTTTTTACCCCGTGCCTAATTATAATTTGTTTGGGTAAAAATCTGCCCCACGGCTGAGGTTTTTGGGGAGAAGGGGGCAGCTGGATAGTCTGTTGTATAGACAGGAAACTTCTGTTAGCCTGGGATTATGAAGATCTGCAAAATTGGTATTGCACGTGCAGAAACTTGCTCCCGGGGGAAGATCTGTGGTTCCGGGACCGGGATCCAGCCTGTGGCTTACTGAAAGCCGTGGCACATGGTTCGCTAGTCGCTGGGTAGCCCCTCTTTTCAGGTGGCATGACAGAGCAGACCTTGCTCGAGGAGTCTGGCCTTCAGAAGGTCTGAAGATAGAAAAGCTGTCTTCTTTTCTGACTGGGTTATCCCTGGGTAAATGGCTGGCATGAAGCCGACAGGCTATTTACAGGTACCCTGTATGGTTTTCGGTTTTTCTCTTCAGAGCGTCCTTCCCCCCGCAGGTGAAGCACTGTGCCTTCATCTTCACCTGGCGGCTTCCAGAGGGGTGTGTGCACAGTGTAGCATTAGTCTATCGACTGTATATTGGACGTGTGAGCAGATTCAGGATGCCGGGTGTTTAAACAGTGATGAATGCCAGGGGCTCCAGAAGTTGCAAAGTAGTATGAATGACTTCGAATATAGTGATTTATTTTAGTTCCCGAAAGCTCATTTCCATCCCAGTTGTCAGGTTCCCGTTCTCCCGAGTGTACTAGAACCTAGCCAGTCACAACCTGCACGGCCTGGTGAAGGGGGAGGACGAAAGGGCCGTTCAGTTGAGTCCTGGAGGATCATAGGTGGGAGCTTGGTAAGAGTTCATTCCGAACTTCCACACCTGTGGCCAGGACCCACTGACCGATCACACTGGCTGATCCCGGCAGTCATAGACCCTTTGGGCCTCTGACAGTGTTCTCGGATTCTTTGCTACAGCCCGTAGATGCAAAGAGCACTCTAAAGTCAGAAGGTTCCGCAACAGAAGGTTACACGTGCCTCTCCCGTCCTTCTGAGGCCGTGGCAAGACTGGGAACGGCTGCCTGGACCCTCACCGCACTGACCCTGTTTTTCTGGGAACGGCTACCCAGAGGGGGCCTTCTCTGACGTGGGCGTCCTTTCTGCCAGGAGAGTGCATTTGCTACTTTTCAGACATTCCCTGCCATTTCTGTGTGTTTTCACGTGTAACAGTGCCAAGAAGTTATTTGGAGTGATACTTTTTGTCAGCAGTACTCCAGTGATTTGAGAAAATCATTATATAATGTTACTTAATCTGTAGCTTTAAAAGCATCCTGGTAACGAAGCCACTGTGTAGCCTGAAAGTTCTTCTAAGAGCTCGTTGTCCCACAGAACTGTAATTCTCGGAAGCAGTGAACCGTTGGGATCTCCCCTCTGAGAAAGGTCCTTCCTGGGGTTCTTCTGCTCCCAGGGGAACGTCACACATCTATCCTCTGCCTCCCCGCCCGAAGGTCTCAGAGGCCACACGGTTTCAGGAACCCTGTGTCCCACAGAGACCAGGGACACTGAGGGAGCACTTGCGGACCTTTGAAACCAATGCATTGAGCTTGTTGGTTGTTATCACTAACCTGGGTGCCACTGAACGTTTCTGAGAATAAAAACCAAAAATATGCGAGTAGGTGTGAAGAATTTGGACTTCTGCAGCTTCTCGTCGGATTAGTTTTAAAGTAAGATTCTTTCCTTTTCTTAAAGTATCTTCTCATCGGTATGAAGCGCCTGGCGATGCTATTGAGGTGATCAGCCCTGCCAGCTCGCCAGCGCCGCCCCAGGAGAAGCTACAGGCCTATCAGCCGGAGGTGGTGAAGGCAAACCAAGCAGAAAGTAGGTACTTTTTAGCCACCGGTTTACCTGTTTGCACATCTGCAGGTGTCATTTTATTCCGATCATCTGCCCAGACCGTGTGCAGGAATAACTGGTTTTGTTGGTTTTGTTTTAGAGTAGTCTTTATGGCTGTAGAACCCTTTAAGACTGCACCAGTGGAAAATTATCTTGAAGCTGTTATCAAGTTCTCTTTTGTTCATATTTAACGATACAGAAAATAGCTGATATTTTGTCCACTCATGCTCTCACGGTTTATACTAGTCCTGATAAGCATTTTTTCCTCCAAAATTAAGATCGTGAATTCTGTTTAGCGATAGCACCATGTCCCTCCCATGTGTCCCTGAGTTATGTTTAATCTGATAGTGAGTGACAGGCAGGGGTGTTCCCTGAGTAGGACATCTACCTGTCTGCCCTCCCCTAGGCGAAGCCAGCAGACCATACGAAGGACCATTACATCACTACCGACCCCAGCAGGAATCCCTGTCTCCACAGCAGCAGCTGCCCCCCTCTTCACAGGCCGACGGGGTGGGGCAAGTGCCCAGGACCCACCGACTGATCACACTCGCTGATCACATCTGTGTAAGTTCTTCTGTTAATTTTTCTGTTTTTGATCGTGCGGGAGGCACATTTCTCAGAGAGTCACAAAAGAGAGGTCCAGGTTTTTTAATGCTACATTTTTGGGCAAGTACTCCGTGGGTTTAACCAATTCCTTCTCTCCTCATTCACAGCAAATCATCACACAAGATTTTGCTAGAAATCAAGTTTCCTCACAGCCTCCCCAGCAGCCTCCCACTTCTACATTCCAAAATTCACCATCTGCTTTGGTGTCCACACCTGTGAGGACTAAAACATCAAATCGTTACAGCCCAGAATCCCAGTCTCAGTCTGTCCACCATCAAAGACCAGGTCCAAGGGTCTCTCCAGAAAATCTTGTGGACAAATCCAGGGGAAGGTATGTTTTGTTTTTCTTTCAAGTTTATTTATATTAGAGAGAGAGAGAGAGAGAGAGAGAGAGAGAGAGAGAAAGAGAGAGGGAGGGAGGGGCATGCAATTGTGGGAGGGGCAGAGAGAGAATCCCAAGCAGGTTCCAAGCTGTCAGCAGAGTCTGATGCGTTGCTCAGTCTCATAAACTGGGAGATCAGGACCTGAGCCGAAATCAAGAGTCAGAAGCTTAACGGACTGAGCCACCCAGCCGCCCCAGTATGGTTTTTATTTCAAATTGTATGTACATTTCTGAAGAGTAAAGCAATTTGAATAGATCTACAAGATAGGGGATTAATTTTGTACACCTAAAGTTTATTCACTCTCACTCCTTGGGAAGTACAAATGAGGGTTCTTCTTGCCTGTTCTTAAAATGTTCACTGCCCGAGCAGTTGGTACTGTATCTTTTTAATGTATATTCAAAAGTCAGGTTCTTCATCTTTCATGGAAGGGAGGTGATAGTTTCAAGTTTGATAAATCAAGAAAAGTGTAAGATTATTTAGTTTAGAGGTAACCACCAAGGAACCAAAAGAAAAATGGTAAAAAATGGCCACCTGTTTGGATGGGGTTGATTGGGAACGGAAAGGACAGGTCGTGTACATATATACTAATTACACTTAAAGGTCACAGGTAGCTCTTAATATGTACAGTCACTAAGCCAAAGCCTTGTTTTGGTCTAAACAGTATGTTTATATCACGTGATCTTTACCAATGTGGTATCCGGAGGAAGAACATAAAACCGCAGAGAATCGCGCAGCCCTACTAGCAGGGGGCAGCTAGAGCCTGTCTTGACTCACCTGATGGGGTGCTCAGGGTTCAGTTTAGTTCTCTGGTCCTTTCTCTTTTAACTTCACGGGGAAAGACCTGTTCAGTGTTGACTGACTCAGAGAGAGAGGTCAAAGGCTGGAGGGCTCACCAGAGTAACAAGGGCAGGATGGTGGGTGTGATACCGAAGCGCACGATGACCTTGACCTCCCTCGGAGCATCGGCCGCTGCCTGTCCCGGGTTGTCATGTGCCACCAGTGCACGTGCACGGATAAAGCAGCGCCAACAGACTTTTTGATAACCCGGTATATAGTGAAGATCTGAGGCAACTTTTTTTCTGATAGAAGCTAGCAACTTTTATTCCTTTCTCCTGAATGACGTAATGAGTGAACCGGTTTCAAACCGTCTAGGGTGATTTGTAGGCGGGCCCCAGGAGCACAATCTAATATTTTATATGTTACAATACCAGGCCTGGAAAATCCCCAGAGAGGAGTCACGTCTCTTCTGAGTCCTACGAGCCCATCTCCCCACCCCAGGTTCCAGTCGTGCATGAGAAACAGGACAGTGTACTGCTCCTGTCTCAGAGAGGGGCGGAGCCTGCAGAGCAGAGGTGAGGAGCAGGAGCGTGTCCCGGCTGGCGGCTCCCGTGTCAGAGCGTGCGTGTGTCTTGTGCCTTTTCTCCCCTCCGGGTTACGTGTCAGGATAGGACTCTCCAAGGACCACGAAGTCTCTTTCCCTGGTGATCTAATACCAGTGGATTTTAGTGAAAAAGTTACATTTAAATAGGTTACAGAAAAAAAGTGTTCACTGTTCTTGACATCAAGCCTTTCTAGATCTTTTTTAAAAAATCCTTTTCTGTCCACGTGGTCAGCTGGTCAGCTGTCGATCGAAGCCCTGCTTGAGTGTTTATCGTGCACCAGGCCTTGTGGACTCCACGTGGAAGGGAAGTCCTAACGAGCACCTTTGCTGAACTGCTTTACGGACTTTTTCTTCCCTATTTCTGACCCCAACCCAGCCCCTGTGAATTATTTGGGTTTTATTTCCGTTTGGATTAGACACCTTTGGTTTGGCCCCTGCCTGGTCCACTTCCACCAGAGTGATTTGTCTAAAACTCATGGAATCAAGCTCTAAGCCAGTAGGCCGGCACCTGAGTTCCTTCATGAGCAGGTTCATGCTGCTCGTCTGGTTTCCTGCCGCTTCCCCCTCACAACCACACTCTTGTGTGCGTGTCAAACTGCTTACGGTCCCCTGAATTCCTTTCAGTCCCTACGTACGCTGTTTCCTTGGTGTAGAACACACTCCCGTGATGCTCCTGCAGGTGAATCTAGGAGGTGCCCATGGTCAGATAGAGGGAGGGTCCAGCTCTAAACCAAGGTCTCACTCCAAACTGCTAGTGCATTTCTTAAACAATGTGTTCTAAGTTATTTATGGTTTATATTCATGGGCAAGCAAATAGATGTTGGTACCTTTCAACGAAATGAGGAGAATCTGTTTTTAGAAAGGGGCTGACGTTCAATTTAATTCTATATTTACGCTTTCCCTTCAGTTTGTGACTTTTTTGAGGACAGGGGCCACATCCTGCCCATTTTCTATCACATATCTGTCTCTCTTTGGCATATGGCAGGTATTCTTATGTTTGAATGATGAATGAACCCACCCGACCAGATGAGGTGATCAGCAGCCTTCCGTTTGTTCTTTGCTGTCATCTCCAGCTCTAGCTAGATCATCGTGGTTAAAGGAAATTTGGTTCTTTAAAATGTGTTAGTATAGGAAGCTGCAAATGATTGCGAAACCCTTTACATGAGACTCAGCTCATCTGGTGGGAGGCGTGAAATGATTTTAACAGAGGCGGTTTTATTTCTACATCGTGGCTCTTCTGTTGGAGGCCCCAGGTTTTGATTGCTTAGGTATGAGCTCTTGCTGTTTTATAGGCAAGTCGTGCTATTAGTTTTAATTTCTTCTACTTCATAGCAGTTCTGCTAGTAGAATAGTGAATAGTTCCTGGTGTATGTGGCAGCTATAAATAATACCAATGTCTGTGCTGTTAAGCAGACGGCATCATGGTAAGCTGTTTCTCACTTTCCTGTTAACATCATTTGTTGCTTATTCGGTCTTCGTTAAGAATCTCCATCCTAGATTATCTCCATTGCAGTCCTAACTTTATGAGCGTGCTGAAGTATTTGTGTCCCCATATATGACGTAGGGTTATCCACAGGCACGAAATGGGGAAGTGGGTACACCCCCAAGGTTAGCACATGATGAAACAGACATAATAGGCATAACTGTGTTCCCCACAGGAATGATTCCCGCTCGCCAGGGAGTATAAGCTACTTGCCTTCCTTCTTCACCAAGCTCGAAAACACGTCACCCATGGTTAAATCAAAGAAGCAGGAGATTTTTCGTAAGTTGAACTCCTCTGGTGGAGGTGACTCTGATATGGGTAAGTGGGATTTCTTTCATGAATCCCAAAATAAAACCTGCATTAATGATAATTGTATCTCTGGTGTTGCCTCTCATGCGATCCTTGAGTTTGAAGGCTCTTGTAGGCGTCTGTCCAACCACATTTGATCTTAAAGTTTCTTCTCAAATGTCTGCCAGTACATGAAGATTGCCTGCTAGAGAGCAAGAACTTGCTGCTTTCTGAAGCTGTCCGTCTTCTCTTTGAACAAATGTGGGGCCAGATTAGCTCTTCATGTAGTTTTTTTTTTACCCATCGGTCTTAGTTTTATCCGTTGGGGCCGAGTCTGCATGACCACTCCGCAGCCATTTGAAGACAGAGCGTGTCCTTCAAGTCTTCTCTCCGTAAACATCCTGCGTCATCAGCTGTTCACGCTGCTGGTTCTGAGTGTCCCTCCGCAGAAAACCACTTTATTTAGCTTAACCTCTCAGTAAGTTCTGAGTAGTGTGTTCTGCCCCAGAGGCATCACTGTTCAGGAGTGTAGATTGTATTAGGGTGTTGGGCAACAAGCACGCAGTTAGGATATAGTGCGCTTAATACGAGCATAAATATCAGGGTATCTTGATGCACTGCTCTGGGTCCGTACCTTTCCTTTGCTGTACTTTTGGAGACACTGGCTCCAAGTCCGTGCTGTGCCACTCAGTTACTTTTCCTACCCCAGCAGTGTCTTCCTGGATCTCTGTTCAGTCATTCAGCATTCATCTGTAGATGCGATCAGTCCACCGTGTGAAAATAGAATAACAGTAATGGCAGGCAGACAGTTATGTCGTTATAGCTCTGGGCACTTGGAAGCACGTACAAGGCATTTAATCCTCACAGCGGCCCTCCACCCTCCACGGTGTAATCGTCTCCATTGTGCGGATGAGGAAACCTAGGGAGGTTTAAGAACCCGTGCAGACTGCCTAACTGGTGAGTCATGGGGCGGTGGCCCCACTCTGGCGTGCCAACCCCACGTCTCTGGCGGTGCGCTCACTGGCTTGTAACAGTTCTGTACTCACAGCATTGTCACCCACGTCACTGGTAGATACTCAGTAGGATAAACCTCTGTGGCATCCAGACCTTCCCTTTGGGTTGAAAGTCGTACTTCTCCATCTTTTCCTCAAGTACCTCCAGTGATGCGGCGAGATTTGTCGGATCTGGGTTTTCCGCAATCTGCTTTATTTCTGTGATCTGCGATCTACTAGTCTCCCGACCCTGTCAAAAGAAAGGAAATTGTGGGCTGTGAACTACAAACTGCCAGGTGGACGTGTGTTTGGATCTGACACTTTATGATTAATAAAGGTTGAACATCCAAGAGAAAAAAAGGGTGAGCCCAGTGTCAGTTATTGTTGTGAACTCTCTCTTTGGAAGATAAATATTTTAGAATATTGGCCAGCATTGCTATCAGGCTTACAGATATCCTTTCTTCTTTAAAAAAAATTATGACATTTTTCTGTCTCATCACGGGTTTCATCTGTTACTTACAGAGCGTCAAATGTCACCAACAAAAATGTGGTGCTCTCATCTTCACATTCTCTCAGAAGGCAGAGAAGAATCAGAGCGTGAAGACCTGCCGATTCTAGAACAGCCAGTTTAGAATTGTTCCATCTTTGAGGGGTTTTCGCTCATCCTCTCTAGTCTTGGTCTCGCCTCATTTTAGTGGGAAAAAAATTGTTGACAGAAAAATGCCACATGTGACTTGAAGAAGCCCGCTTAACAGTGTTGTCTTCTATTTTCTTTTGTCCTCAGGCAGTAGCTCTCTCATTCATTCATTCAACAATTAATTATTGAGCAGGGTGCTGTGTTGGGCGCTTTTACAATGACAGATGGTCTCTACTCTGAACATGTAAAATGAAACAAGTCCCTAACTTTAACAGAGGATAAAATGCGTGAATGTCTTAATGCAAGTACAAACAAAATTGCTTGGGGAATTTTTTGATCGCAGGAACTCTTTTCGATTGTGGAAAGGGACAGTTAAGGAATTGTGTTAAGGAAGCAGTGGGCTGATGGGTCCCCAGGGCACATTCCGTCTTCCCCAGGAAGTAGAACCAAGACATCAAAGCCATCAGCAACCGAGACCACTTTGTTTCACCTTGGAGTCTCTCAATTAATTCAGCGTTCCCACCGAGGACATCAGTGATTTCGTTCTTCAAAAACCGTAATGCTTTAAACTTACTTTATTTGATCTTCCACAGGCCATTTTTCCCCTTCTAGAAATATTCTCTTCTCTTGGCTTTCAGATACTATGTTCTCCTGTTTTTTTCTCTTCTACTCTGGACATTTTTTATGTCTTCTTAGCAGCTCAGTCTTGCTCTGCCTGACCCTTGAATGCTGTTTTCCCAGTGCCACCCTCATGCACTAGAACCTCTGAATCCTCTCACCCGCTCCAGGGGTGTAAGCTGTGTGCTGAAAACTCCCAGATTTGTGTCCGAAGTGGGGTTCGGCTTTTCCCATGAAGTTTCACTTGCATACCTTTGAGGACCTCTGTCTTCTTGTGCATTTGGCTTCTTAAGTGTCTAAAAAGGAATTCATGTTCTACCTCTGCACACGGAGAAGCACGTCACCCCCTCCTTCCCTGCCACACTTCCTCCACTGTGGCTTCACTAGCTTCTTTCTGGGCAGCCCTCCCTCTGCACCTCTTCCTGTCGAGTCTGCCTCCTAAACAGCTGTCCCTTGTCAGTCTTCCCTGCCCGTTTCTGAGTGGTTATCACGTTCTTTCACACACGTGTGCCCATCTGTTTTAAGCCAGGGGTCCTCACACTTGAGTATCGATCCCTGTGCCTGGAGTGCTCGTTAAGCATGTGAGCCACAGGCCTTGGGACTCGAGGAAGTTGGCACTTTTACTGAGGCACGGGGGTGGTTCCATTCTGACGGCCTCACAAAGTACCACGCTAAACTGTAAGCTCCAGAGGGAAAATACACAGAGGATCGTATTGTTCTCACCAGTTGAAAAATATGAAATCGTCTTTATCTGACCATTTTGATCAGTAAGAAGGTGATTTTATGAGGTTTCCACCAAATGCTTAATAAATATCTGTCGAATGAATGAATTCTATTCCAGAAACTTTTGTGTATTCGTCACTCCACTTTTTCAGGTTCAGTTTATTTACTGCAAGTTGTCCTGACCCATGAGTGGGGAGACGGTCATGGTTTTGTATAGTTCTTCCTGGAGATTTTTGTCCTCCTTCCTGTTGCCAATTTAAAGTTGCCCGACGAAGGAAGTTTTTAGTTTCCAGGCACATGCAGCCCGGCTTCAGAGAGCGGCCTCCTCTCCGGGAAAGAGCCCATCCTGCTGCAGACTCCCCCAGAGCTCCGCGTTCTGCTCTGGGGCACACCCCCCACCCTGCTTCCCTATTCTTTCTCTTTCGAGTTCTCAGCAGCAAGTTGGAAGTTGTGGTGAGAACACCATTCACGTTCCCAGATTCCTTCTACCTCTGTCTCGGCGCTTTATCGGTAGTTCCCAGGCTGTCCCACCTGTTGTTGTTCAAACTGCACAAATGACAAATCACGGGCCGCTCCTGTGCCTGTGGGAGTCGCTCCCGGTGAAGCATAGGGAAGCCCACGTTTTCATGCTGTTCACGGAGGGGTCTGAGGCCAGGCTGTCTCAGACTGGCTGGCATTCCTGGGGCTCATCCCAGAGGCGTCTCTTCTCTGGCAAACTGGACCCCTTTCCTGTTGTTGTTTCTCCGGCAGTGCGAGCGCTCTCTGCCTCCTGTGGGCACACGGCTCCTGTTCAGATTTTCCCACCTCATCCAATTTTTTATTGCTTGATTTTTTAAAAAATAATTACTTCTTTATCTTAACTGGTGAAAAATAAGGTTGGGATCGTGGGAAATAAAAAGGTTAATTTCACCGTAGGGTTTGAGACTTTATCTCCTTCAGTGTACGTGATCATCCCATCTCAGTTAACTCAAATGTCTGTTTAAATACAGCAGCCGCTCAACCAGGAACTGAGATCTTTAATCTGCCAGCAGTCACTACCTCAGGTAAGAATCAAAATGTGTCCACCCGATACCCATCGAGTACCGACTGCCCAGCAGGGGCACTGCTCCAGTGTGCATAAATGTAGTCGGGGAGGAGACAGCGGCAGTAGAAAGGGAGCCGAGCTTCACTAAACACTTGCTGGAGAGGTAACGGAACAAAGAGAATCAAAACCACTAAAGAACAGTGTAGAAGCGAGGGAGCTGAAAAGAGAAAAAACCGAGGAACTTTAAGAAAAGTGGCTGGACCCATTCATTTAGCAAAGGAAAACTCAATTTGCTGGAGTTACTACTGGGGGATTTGGGCGCCCCTGTGTGGGCTCTCGGGGTGTTGCGGGCAGCTGGCCCGGGGCTGTGTGTCCCGTGGGCCCAAAGGCCGTTTGGAGTCCGCTGGTCTCTGTCTCTTCGTCTGCTGTTCGGAAATAAGCAGAAATGGCGTGCTGGTCTCTTTCAGGCTCAGTTAGCTCTAGAGGTCATTCTTTCGCTGATCCTGCCAGTAACCTCGGTCTGGAAGACATCATCAGGAAGGCCCTCATGGGAAGCTTTGACGACAAAGTCGAGGAGCACGGAGTCGTCATGTCCCAACCTGTCGGCGTGGTGCCGGGTGGCACCAGCACCTCCGTTGTGCCCAGTGGGGAGACCCGCAGAGAGGAAGGGGACCCGTCACCTCATTCAGGTGAAGTGTGTTCACTCTTGTGCCCTTCTGCTGCCTTTCCCAAGAAAACGCCAATCTACTTCCAAGTGGTAATGCGTCACCAAGACGTTTCATTTTGTGTGTTCCCAGAGTCCCCTCTAACGGTTTTACTTAGTTGTTTTTTTTTTGTTTTGTTTTGTTTTTTTACCTGCTCAGACATTTTAGTAACACAAACAGAAATTTTAAAAGGACGGAGATTTTTATGCAGAAGTCACCTTTGAGTGTTGGGTTTTTTTCTTTGCATCTAGTCCTTATCTGGATCGACATATTTTAACTGTAATGCAAGTGCAGGTTCCTTTCTGCTTTTGAATAAAAGGGACTTACTATTGTAATAAAAAGAACAGGCTCAGCATAAAAGAATTTTAAGCCATAGAAGAAGAAGAAGAAAAAAAAAAAAAACCTTCAGATCACATCATCCAGAAAACTAGTGTTCTTGTCTGATAAGCATCATTTTAGAAGTATCTCTGTATGGACACATAAAAGGCCAGATAGACATCAGAACCAGTCATTCATACGTCCTGGTAAAAGCAAGCACACAAAAAACTGTGATTCTAGGCTTTGAAACCCCTTTTTCTTAATCTTTGAGAACTAGGATCTCTTATGCTTAAAAATTTACTGGCAGGTCAGCGGTATTTCAGGTTTAGTTTAGGGTTTTTTCCTGTTATCCTCAAGCAAAAGATCTCACTAAGGTGAAGAAGATCAAAGAGATCAGAGGTTCTTACTTATTTACACCCACGTGTATTTTATGGCAACGTGGATTCACTTCCTGCTCTGAAGGATGAGCACAGTCTTCCCCTCTCTGCTCTTACCTCCTGATTTGTATTGATTTACCTGTGCGTGTATTTGAAGGTGGTAACATTGGTGACGGTCACCCACTTCAAGCAATCCTGGTCACGTACCCCTTCTGTTGATACCTTTCTTTTTGGTACTGTTTTCACACTCCCTTTTCTCTCAGAGGCTGCTGTCCTCCGAGACTGTTCCCGCTCAAGAATGTCTTCTTGCTGCCTTGATACTTGAAAGGACAGTGTGGCACCTTTCTCAAAACATTCCATAGACACTATTACATTTCCCCCACCTGGCGTCAATGGTTGTGTAAGAAGGCGGCCAGATGTCCCCTTTTTTGGCAGGTGACAGTTTTATCTGCCTGAAGCCTCTTTGCCTCAATTTGAATAAGTTAATTAGTATTTGGTTTTCGTGCTGTGTCAGACTTTCCTGACCACAGGGAGGCTGTTTGCACCTGCAGGTTGATTTCTACACTCCTGGAAATGTTCTATTTTGCCTCTTTTGTTGGGCTTATCCATCTCAAAAAACACAATTACATTTTTGCCAGCTAGTCTTTGTTCTCCAGATCTGTTACCTTCTAGTTATTTTAGTCATCTTAATCTAACTATTTCAGTCATCTTCATCTGTTGCTTTTACTCTAGCTCACATTTTCCTTTCGTGCTAACGCCCTTTTTGTCGTGTCTGTTCTGATCCTTGCCGTATTTTGTTTCCTAAGCTTTCCACCTCTCCTTTTTGATGATGATCTGTTCTTTACCAAAGGAGCCCAAACTGGCTTTGTGTATTTTGAAGTTTCTCTTCCAGAAGCATCTTTTCCCCTCGTCCCATTCTGTTCTCTTCCTGACCATCAAGGACTTGCACTTCTTTTCTGTGCAGATAGTTGAAGGGGTTGAAGTTGCCTTCTACCCACTTTTTTCTGGGCGCCGTGGGACTCGGGGCAGGGTGAGGTCTCAGGTTCTGCGAGGCAGTGGAACACGTCTGCTGCTCACCTGGGCTCTGTTCTCTTCAGACATCATTTCCATGCTTTGTTCTAGAGCCCTGTCGGGCATCCCACTCCTGTGAACTTCTGTATACCGGAGCCTGGAACAACAGGCCGCCAAGACTTGCTGAGCTTCTGCTGGGGACCAGTAGTATGGCCACGAAGGGGCTTCTGTTCCACGCTTTTTGGCATAAAATTTCCTTGGGGTGGTGTACAGATTCCTCTGCTTCTCTTTAAACTGGCAGGCAAGGAGGTAGTTAGGATTTAAGATTTTCGTCAACCTGCTTTAATTTCCTTAGTTTCTGTGCTCCAAGACCCGGAAAGAAGTGATGTTCCTCTCAGAAATTTAATTTCCTTGGTTACATGTTTTTCAAGTTGATGGCATGAGGACATACCCCTTTTGCTTTAGTTGCTACAAGTAAATTCTGGCTTTTAAGTACTAACTTTGAAACTTCACTGGGTCCTAGGATCTGGGTTCTTCGCACCGCCTGCCATCCTCCCGCTTTCTCTCAGCGGCATATAACCCATCAGCACTTGGGTAGGTTTTTAAGTTGAGAACATAATTACTATATGTCAAGAGTTAATTTATTTCACTTTTAGGAGGAGTTTGCAAACCAAAGCTGATCAGCAAGTCAAACAGCAGGAAATCTAAATCTCCCATCCCTGGGCAAGGCTTCTTAGGAACTGAAAGGCCCTCTTCCGTCTCCTCTGTACATTCAGAAGGGGATTACCACAGGCAGACACCAGGGTGGGCCTGGGAAGACAGGCCCTCCTCAACAGGTGAGGAACTTACTGCTAGAAAAGGAGTCGTAAAGTCCTTTTTTTATCAAAGCCTTGGCTAGTACTTCTAAAATCAAACTTTGGAAACCTCAATTTCCATTATTGTATCAGTAGGATTCCACTTTCCAAAACAGACACTGAATGCATGGAATCTTAAAAATTTACAGAACGTAAGGTCTGATTACCATGAACAAAGGAAGAGCTATGAAAACATCTCCATTCCCCCCACTTCTGTATTGTGCTGGGAGCCAGCACCTGCTATTTGCAAAGCCACGAAGTCTGTGATTTCATTCAGTTCTTCCGGGAACCACACCTGAGAGCGAAGGGCCGCTCCCAGGCTTCACCCTTAGCCTCTCTATAGACATTCTTAGAGAAGGTTCTTAGGGAAATACTAAGAAATCAAAATAAGAAATGGAGATAGTGTAAAAAGCCATCTCTATTGCAGGCTCACTTATATTTATATAAACTGATGAAAAACCGTGTTCTAGGGTATTTATGAATGTTTTCCTTTTTGTGCTTGCTTGCTCGTAAGCTTTCTTCTCAAATCTAATAACCACAATACTGGTTGTCTTGAAAGGGAACAGGCTTTGCTTTTTTGTTGTTTAAATAAAACTGGGATTACCTGGTGTAGATTTAAGGGTTTCAGAGAATCGTGAGCCATCTTTTAGGAGTTAAATACATGTACGTCAGTGGAAAATGTCTGAAATGTGCTCTCCCCCTTATTTACATATAAATTTTCTATGGATATCGTCAGCATAACTGAAGGCCTTTGCTTCATAAAACTCACATCACATGCGAAGTGATTGTGCTCTAGTTTGACAACTTCTAAACCAGTGATTGTTTCCTCTCTTAGGGAAGGAATTTAATTTGTGAAATCCCTTGATAAAATGGCTATGTTTTCTGTCTTTAGAGTTTCTTAAGCTGTAAGAGGCTTTCCGGGGACAGTTGAGACCAATCTAGAAAGTGGCAGGAGGTAGCAGTGCTGTCGTTAGATTCACATACCCTCTTCCAGATCTTGTACCTTTTAAATCTGCCCAGAGACCCAGCAGCTGACCTGCATCCTGCTGCCCTGTGACCTGCTGCAATTCCTTGTCCCCTCGTCCTCTGAGCACGTACTGCTGCATTTTTCATTAAGAGTCCAGGAGTTCTTGGTGCAACCAGACTCTTCGAGCTTAATATGCAGTTTTACTTGGATTCTCCATGGAAACACCTGGTTCTAGAACTCACTGAAAGTTCAGCCCTGAGCTTCCACTTCCGGACTTAGCAACCCTAAGCTTGCACTTAACTCGTGTCCTCCGTCCCTTCTAGATTCTCACCGATTGGTGCCTTACCATAGGCTACAGTCTACATGGTGAAACCCTGGCCCTTCTGTGTTTCATTCGGCTACCGGTGTCACAAGACCATTTCAGTAGAATAATCGTGTCTCCCTCCACCCCGTGGAAGCTGTAGGGAACAGCAGCTGTGCTCATGACAGTGAAAACAGTTTTTCTTTTGTCAGGCTCGACTCAGTTTCCTTACAACCCTCTGACTATGCGGATGCTCAGCAGTACGCCACCGACCCCGATCGCGTGTGCCCCGTCCTCCGTGAACCAAGCAGCTCCTCACCAGCAGAGCAGGATCTGGGAGCGAGAGCCTGCCCCGCTGCTCTCTGCACAGTACGAGACGCTGTCGGATAGCGATGACTGAACCGCGCCCAGAAGGGGTCTCGGTGGGGCCAGGGTGTGGGACAGGGAGCTCTCGTTCTTGGCGGTTTCATTTTTAATGGCAGGTCAAAAGCCTTTCGTCCTAGGACTTGTGCCCAGAGACTTTAAGAGAGCCTGGACCGCAGATGATGAAGAAATGATGGAAATTTATTTGGAGAGTCAAATGGGGGGGGGGAGGGACGGGGGGGACTGCCTCCGACACGGGCAGTTCGGTGGATTATAATAATAGTGGAGGGTTGAAATGTAGAGTTTTTAAAAAGTGACAATTCTTGTTCTTACATCTGTTTGTAAAGAAAACCATAATGTCTTTAAATCACTCTTCTGTAAATAGATTACCTTTTTTGCAGTGTTTCCCCTTGCTGTAGTATCTGGTGTACTTATGTTCAAATCAGCGCATCAACTCGGGGTGGGGGGGGTAATTTTAAAACAAAAAAACATCGCACCTATCTTTTTAACCCTTGCCTTCTCAACAACCTCATACAGCCCAGTTACATAATGTTGGCTGTCACGGGCATTGTACTTTTATCCAATTTTGTTTCCTCTAAATTCAGATTTCCAGCGATGTTTAAAATCTTGTGGAAATGTTTAGATTTTTAACACAGACCCTATATAAAATCTGTACGTTACGTTTTTGGGTCAAAGGTAGGAGAAACAAAATTCTGCCATACTGTCAATTTCCAGTGCAGGCTTTAATTTTTTTTTTTTTTTTTTTTTTAAATTAGTGGCACTGAAAAATATTACTGCATGGGTATGTTATAGTTCAGTTTTTAAAGTTTAAAAACAAAAGGCTTATTTGAGGCATACCTCACTGTTATGCACACTGGTAACTTAACCGTGGCCCTAAATATTCTTTTTCTCCTGCATTTGATGCAGCCCAACAGAGCTTTTGTTTCGAAATAAATTGGACTACCCTGTCCATAGCCACATAGATGATGTGTGATTTAAGGCTCTTGATGTCTCAGGTTTCAGAGGAGTGGGTTGCTCTGTATTATCGGTTGAGTTAGAAGGTAACGATCCGTACAGAATCTCTTAGCTTTGCCTTGTGCTGTGTATCCCGAAGCCTCACTTCCCTTTCCCCATGTGCCAGTGCTTACTCTTACTCTCCCTGTGATTCCTCGTGGGCAAGAGTTTACTGGTGAATCTTTCACCGAATCTCAAGGAGCAAATAATTATGAAGGGGTCAGTTTCACCCTTCATAATTGCTTATTGAACTGTGAGATTATTTTTATTTTACGACTTCACAGTGCTGCAGCATCCTTGAGCGGCACGTGGATACTGTTTTGGAAGGATGCCACTGAAGATGAGAAAGGGGAGAGGCAGAGGTCTCTCGGGATGATACACGTGAGCACTTCATGGACTTCTAAGTAGATCTCAACTTTTTAACAAAAGTATGCAAGCCTCTACAGAAAGCAGGTGTATGGGAACCACTGACTGCCTCCTTTGTAACGAGATCCTCGCATCACCCTCAGCATTGGTGTCTGATCCCGATTTTAATAATGAGGACACAGGCTCAGTCCTTTGCCTACATGGTTAAGGCCTTCACTCTTGTTACTATTCTACTCTTGTCTTAGACCTGAAGTCCTCACAGTAAACTTGAGAGCAGGTTTAGTGATCAGATTCCTTCCACTTGGAAAGCTGGCACCACTTGATGATATACATAAAATTTTCACGTGCGTGAAAAACCGTAACTAAATGTTCTAATCGACAGTTTTCTGCTGCTCGTAATGTCTGAGACTTTGTTAATAATCTACTGTGTCAGCTGACCCAAAAGAGATCATGATTATTTTTCCATGACCCTGAAGGTCTTGAGCTATTCCAAGTCAGCACAGTCTTTGAGAGTAGCCGGCTCAGAGCCTAGCTTGTTACTGGCGCAGCTCTCCTTGAGGACCGGAGAGTGAGTGGTGCTCCCCCCTCGCCCCCTCCTCGCAGTGCGTATGTGTTTTCCTATGCCATCCGCCACCACCTGGAGTTCAGAACGGGAGAGAAAGTCCAGGACTGTTTCTTAGTTGAGAACAACGAGAGGACAGAACTCTCATGGGCTTACCTATGGAGCCAACGTCTCGGAGGGAGGACGTCCACCTCGGCAGGACCGAAACGGCAGACAGCCCCAAGAGTGACAGAGGACTTGAAGTCGGCTGAAACCAAGGCATGGACACTCTTTGCAGGCTGAGATTTCAGTGTTCCAAAGCTGCATCCTTCTGCGTGATTTTTTTTTTTTTTTTTTTTTAGCACCCCAGGATCTAAATTAAAGTCCTCCCAATACTGTTCATAGCAGCATTCTGACAGCCAGATCTCCAGCGCATGTTTATCATGGGAAGTAACTTGGGTGTGCGGGTTCCAGTTTTTAAATATTTATGCCCTGAAAACGCTGGTGACAGTTCAAAAATTTCAGCTATGCTCTTTTTAACAATTTACTTTTGAACTCAGACCAGTCGGCAAAGGGGTCGGCCTTCCTGCCCTGCTACCTTGTTTTACAGCTGTGCAAAAATGAACTCTCATGGAGACACCCACAGGAAGAGACTGTCTCTCTGAAAACACCTATAGTTTTTCCAGCACCAGGACGGGACCGTGAGCGGAATCACTGTGGAGATTCAAAAATTCTTAAATAAAACCTGGAGTCACAATCCTTACTTTCAGTAACCCCTGCAATTGTGAAAAAGCAAAAACATTCTCCACGTAGGTGAGTAGTCCGCTAGTTGACGGTAATTTTTCAAAAATCACCAACCAATAAATTAAGACTGGGTTGCACTGAAACTCAATCTGATTTACATTCTAGTTTCTCATTAGACTCAAAGGAGCTAGCTGGGTGGTAAGAGATGAGCTTAGAAAGCAGGAAGAAATTTACATCTGCAAAATAGAAAATTTGCGTCTTAGTCTAATCCTGGAGGATCTGGACCTCAGGATTTCTAGTATTTTGTTTTTCTTATTTAGTAAGTTATTTTTTATGAGAAACTCAAAGATTACGGAATACATACAATGTTGTTGTAGAGTCTCTAGTTTATTATGAAAGGATTCTTCCAATAGTATGTACACAGAAACAAAAATATCTGTTTACCATTCCCACTCACACCCCCCACCCCCCAAAGGCTTACCAACAATAACAGTGCTCCTTCATGGCACCTACAAAAATTGCCTTTGCCCTAGGCCAGGGGCTCTTTGCAACACTTCTGAGGTAAAAACCTCCATCTACCTATCTTGTATGTATATACTTGATACGCTATGAGGCAGTGTGATAAGGCTCTTTGAACACAGTAGTAGTCTCTTCATTTAGGGTCATTGGACAAAATACATTCTCCCATGGCTACGAGACAGTCTCATTCGTTTCCTACTTACAGATGAGGATACTGAGACCCAAACTCGAGAAGCCAGCACTAAGATCCAGATCAGTGATCCTTCCACTGTATAAGCAGAACATATGAGAACTACTGGGGAGATTTTACATATTACACTTGTTAAGGCCCGACCCTGAGACAGAAGGTTTGGGGGTGCAGCCTGGGCACGTGCAGAGGACTCTGTTCAGGGACCTAGGCTGCAAAGGAATCGGAGTCCTCAAACAGCACTGACAAGTGTTCATATCCTTCCTTTTCCCCCCTCTTTCATAGTCCTATAGAACCAGATATGAAGACATACAGTTTACTTTGATTTATAATTAAACGGGTGTATTTTCAAGGGCCTACTTCCTACTTTAAAACTTCATGCTGGGCGCTGGCACAAACCACGACAATGCTTTTGCTCCATTATGCATTAGGTCCCACACTGAGCTTCATGAAATAGATAAGAAAAATAACTCACCATAATCCCCCTTTGCCATGAGACAGTTCTGTTCTTCCAGATATTGATAAAATAAAAAAGAAGGTATAGCAAATCAATGGATCAAAATCGTAGGATAGAGATGCCTGGCTGAATCACCACACCCACCCCGAAGGCCAACTGGCCCATCTCCATCTACAGGTACACTTAGACCAGCACGACAGCACCACACCATACGTTACGACGGAAAGCATCACTTGACATCTGTCCTTAGAGGTCAACATCAGCCAGGGGTGCAAGTCGTCTTTCCTTTAAAGAACAAAAGCGGCAGTGCGTACAACTTGTCCTTCACCACAGCTAACTGACGAGACGTGAATATCAAGGAGAAAGGGTTTAAGCCATTGATTTGGGTGCCACTGAGACTAGAATAACCACTGTTACTTAAAATTCCCTACAACGAAAAGGGATTTAGCGCTTCATAAAATTAAGTGAAAGGTCTACTTTTTCTTGACAGCTCAGCCAGCTCTTCCCTGATGTGCTGTATAGAAACCTCATCTCTTTTCAGCTCTGCTTGCTTCAGTGCTTCCTGGTAGATCTCTTTTGCTTGTGCATATCGTTCTAAAATAACCCAGAGAGAAGGGAGAATAAAGAGAAATGTAGGTTTTCAAAGTGATTCTGAAAGATTCTGAGAGCAAGCACTAGCGACAGTTCAGGTCTAACTTGCTGTGTGCTCATTAAGTGACAGGCTGGCCCTGCCTCCTTTCAGCCCCTGTGACACGCTGGCTCGCTCGGAGAGGCTGAGCCGGCCTAGCTGTAGAGCGCCAGGGCAGCGAGGGCCGGGGGCCCTCCGGTGCCCTGGGGCCCCGACTCCATCAGCCGAGCACGCGGCTGATGGAAATTTCCTTTAGCTCCATGTGTTCGACGGGCTAGTGCAGGACGACACAAGTTACGTGAACTGAACCCAATGGTACTTCCACCAAACACACATCCTTTTTAGTACACTGAGCCAGCCTTTGAATCCCGGAGCTTCCTGACTGCCCCTCGCCCTCCCTACAACCGTCTCACAGCTGCAGAAATCCAGTGACCCCTTCCCTCAAGCAGGCCCGGCGGGCTTCCACTGCCCCCTACCTCTGTGCATCAGAATTGCAGCGAGATTACTGAGCAGCATGTGTAGCTCAGGATGTTCTATCTGTCTCGCCAGATCTGATGCCTTTTGCACATAAACACAGGCCTCATCAAAGCGGCCCTGTGCATCCAGGGTGGTAGCCAGGTCACTCATCAGCACGATGGTCTACACACAAGAGAAAAAACAGCCATTTTTTTAAAAAACAGCCACACGGATTTAACATTAATTTGGAGTCTGGTAAACTGTGGATATATGCTTAAGAGTTCACGTTTCCTAGCACGTTCCACAAACATGAAAGACATCAGCCTTTAACAAACTGATATGTATGCGTGTATATATATGTGTGTATATATATATGTATGTATGTATATATATATATATATATATATACAAAACAAACACGTATATCATTCACATTGTATGGGGGACGGCATCAGTTTGGCTCTCTGGAAAACAATACAAATCTACCAAGTAGGGAACAGGATATGACTTATTAATCTAATCATCAAACTAGAAGTACCAAGAAAAAATACTAAACGGCAAGATGAAGCTGTAACGATCTCCTGGTTCGGCAATCCTGAGAAGCCAGCCTCCAGGGCTTTATTTAACGTCATCCCTACTGGTGACTCTGAGACTCATCGAGAAGAACCACATATATTACTGATTTAGGAAGATTCCCACTAAGAGTTTTTAAAATTTTGGTACTAAGAGAAGCAGACCCTACCCCCTCCCCTCAGTTCTAGCACTTGGTGGTTTGAATTCCAAGTTTGTCTTCTTATTCCTCAGTAATATTCCATTAAAGGGACTCTAACCTAGATCCCTTTCCTGAAGAGAGTTCACAGCCCAACAAGTTGCCCTGCCCATCGACCTGAACCTTGGGACGTGTTCAGTCCAGTTAAAATGCCTGTGTCCTGTGCTGGGGGTACCAAGCATTCTGACAAGTGGTCCAGTTCTTCCTTCTAAGAATTTAACGTGAGAGACGAGAAAGACCAAAGTTCAACGTGTTCACTGTTCTAACAGCGCTGCACGGTGTGGTTTCATTCTATGTCTGTGGTTTTTACTTTGTAATGTAGTCCCTTTCTCCTTTCTGCCTGCCCCCCTCCCCCAACTTCCCCTGGCATTTTACCTATGCGGTGAGGGAGACAAGAATCTTCATGCATTAACCTGTTCCTCTTAATGATTCTTACTAATGTTCCTTATTACAAAATACTGTGCCATGTACCCTCAAGGCCTGGAAGCTCATGGGTGCCTGGTTAGACCTACCTTTTATAAAGGCTGCTCTGCTGGGTGAACCAAAATGCAGGCAGAATGCTCTGGATAACCGATCAGAGGTCTCAAATCCTTTGTTTTGTTTCGTTTTGGTTTGTTTGAAGTAATCCCTACACCCAATGTGGGACTCAAACTCTCGACCTCAAGATGAAGAGCGGCGTGCACTACTGACTGAGCTGGCCAGGTGTCCCTCACCCCCTTTAGGAAACAAGCAGTTGGGGGCAGGCAGAGGAGGGAATACCTAGCACCTAGCAGCATCTGCTGCTGCTCTGCTCCCAACGAGGGTGGCATTTCACACCCGGAAATTCTAAACCTTTGTTTTACAGTTCCCCTCTCTGTTTTCCTCCCTTACCTGTGGGTGTCTTTCTCCTAGTATTTCTTCAGAAATCTGCAAAGCTTTTTCATACATCCTCTGTGCCTGTGCTGGCTGCTTGGAGAACAGAAGGTAGCGGGCATAGGTGTCTAAGCACATGCCAAGGAGGAGGTGGGTGTTGGCTTTCTCTTCCACTAAGAAGGAAATAAGAGCATTGCTAGCATATAACGACAACATAGAAAGTGAGGCAGAGAACTGGCCGAGCTTCCTTAACATTTTGCTTGTTATCAAGGCCCACAAATATTTTCACAGTACCGGACCCCCTGAATGTTACACAAAGGTGACAATTTAGGTGGATTCTCATCTAAACTGGTCCCTAGACCCAATTTCAATGTGTGCAGGAAGGCGGGGAGGTCCCCCCACACCAAGAAGCAATTCTTAGACACCAGCAGGTGTGCAAGAATTCACTCATTTGTGTGTGCAGAGATAGCATCAGACTCCACAAGGGTTCAGTCCTCCTAGACTGCAGCCCCTTCCTCCATCAGACACCAGTCATAGCCCTGTGCCTCTGACCTCCAGCTAGCGATGGGAGTGACCACCATGACCCCCTCTAAGGACACCAACTGCAATTGCGGGTTGTGACCTGTGCTTCTCAACAACTGGCTGTAAATCTGAGGGTCCTAAGAAACCCCTCCTTCGGTTACATTAATTTGCTAGAGCAGCCCACAGAACTCGGAAAAACATTTTACTTGCTAAATTACCGTTTATCATAAAAGGCTAGCACTCAGGAACAGCCAGCTGGAAGGGATGCACAGCACAAGGGATGTGGGAAGGGGCGGAGCTTATATGCCCCCTCCCAAAGCACCAACAGTCCCCACGCCTCCACGTGATCTTCAGCCCAGAATCTCTGTGAGCTCGGCCTTCTGGGTTTTTATGGACGCTCTATTACATAGGTATGACTGACTGAATCATTGGCCATTGGCCACGGATTAAATTTACAGCCCCTCCCCCCCTCCACCAAGGTCAGGGATTGGGACTGAACTTCCAACCCTCTACCTTCACAACCACCTTTAGGTGTGTCCATTCACATAACAAAAGACACCTTTATCATTCTCAACACTTAAGAAATTCCAAGGGTTTGGGGAACTCTGGACAAACACCAAATAAAGATGTGAAATATATTTTGGTCATGTGAATGAACAATTATATCTTAAAGTCACAATACCACAATATCCATTTAAATGACGAACTTTGCCCCACATTTCAAGTAAGACCTTAAGTCCACATATCAAAGCATGGAGTATTATTTTTAGGTTGAAATTGTATTTAGTAGAAACAGGTAAAGATCAATTCCAAGAATGAGTTAACAAAGTATAGGGCAAATGAAAGAGTTTTCAGGTGCAAAAGTGGCAACGCAGTTAGGAACAGAAAACACTCAGAATCCCGAACTAGAAAGTCACAAGCCAAATTGAAAGAACAGTTCATCCACTTTTTGAAGAATAATAAAGGCTGCAATGATTATCAACTCTTGACAAATTACAGTACTGACTACACACTGTCTGAAAACAAACCAACTTCAAACATCTAATGCCACATGAACTGGAGAACACGGATCTCAAGAACAGGAACTTGCACGAGACCCAGAAAAGAGGATACAAATAATAGAGATGGTAATGACAAGGAAATTCTGCAAACAGCTCTGCTAAAAGTAAATGTTCACAGAAAGGGCTTAAAGAGAGAGTTTACCTCCGATAAACGTATGTAACCGAACCATTACACACTCAACTGACGGTGGTCAACTGGGTTTATTCACCAGCAAATTCACGTGAAACCCCTTTCCTTCCCTATTGTCAAAGTTGCAGAAAACTTACAAATGGCATACAGAATGTGAAGACGACGCTGTAACCAAAGAGCGGGATGACCAATTATTGAAGAGAGAGTTTAAATAGGTCAAAGTAGCTGGGGTGGATGAGAATAGCTGTTGACACACTATCAGAGGGTAAAAGTTAAGAAACGATGCAAAGCAGAAATCCGAAGTTACTTACTTTGACTTAATTATATGCAAAAGGTATATAATCATGTTAAAATCAAACTCGAAGTACTTTTAAATAGGTCGCCTTACAAATATATTTTTAAAAACGTTAAATGAAAGTTATTTTCCTAAATATCAAAGTATACGTAAATTTGTGGATAAATAAAACCAATATAAAAACGAAAATGTGCAGAGCCCATATTTCTCCGTTGGAAGGAATTACTGAAACAAAGTATCTAACTATGAGCACTCTTAAAAACGCTGAGCAAAAGCTTATATAACCAAGCGGCAGTTTGACACCAACGGTTCTGTGAGATAAAATGAGAAAAGGTAGTTAAAAATGAGAATAATGAGACAAATCTCTGTGTTCCCTCCAAGTACAAAGGTCCAAGACAAGAAATTTTTAACAGAAGATTCAGAACTAAAATACATGTTCTTTGAGAATATTTAAAGACAGAAAATGTTTACCACATACCAAAAATATCACAAAACAATGTGTAATTATTCCAATTCTAGAAATCCTATGCGTGAAAAATGACTACTGACTCATTATTTCTGGGATTTCTATTCTCTTTAACTAGAATGGAAGAAAACATTGTAAAGCATTTTCGAAATAATGAGATAAAATTGTAGCTATGATAATTTCTCACTGTTAAGAAAACACGCATTCGAATTCATATCGCACACTATGATATGAAAAATGAAAATATTTTTTGGAGAATCTACTTCTCTAAAAACAAGACTAAGAGAAATAAAAGGCTCCATAATAAAACCTGTAGCATTACAGCCAAATAAAGAGAAATCATCATGGCTTTAATAATGTACAAAAAAGAAGAGCACCTGGATGGCTCAACTGGTAAAGCAGCTGACTTCGGCTCAGGTCATGATCTCACGGTTTGGAAGTTCGAGCCCCACAGCGTGCTCTCTGCTGTCAGCATGGAGCCTGCTTTGGATCCTCTGTGCCCCTCTCTTCTCTCCCCTGCTTGTGCTTGCTCTCTCTCTCTCAAAAATAAACAAACATTTAAAAAAAATCACGTACAAAAAAAAGAGTTTCTTTTCTAAGCAGTAACCATATAGTTTCTGGGGACAGCTGGGAGGCTCAGTCATTTAGCCATCCAACTCTTGATCTCAGCTCAGGTCATGATCTCACAGTTATGAGATGGAGCCCCATGTTGGGCTTTGTGCTTGGCAGCGAGGAGCCTGCTTGGGATTCTCTCTCTCCTCTCTCTCCCCACTCACGCTCATGTGCACACTTTCAAAATAAACTTAAAAAATAATTTCTTGAAATATTTGTATAAAAACTGCTAGAAATTAGACAAGAACAAATCAGCCAATAATAGCTGAGAAATACACTGGGACTCTTGAGAGGCAGGTCATATTTATTTCCTCAAATTTAAATAATTCTTTTTCTCAGATTATTTCTAACCAGACAAAAAGACAAGCTACTTCAAATCGGTCCATGAAACAAATAAGATCCATCACAGAAATTTTTACTCAAAATATCAGCAAATGGCATTGTCAGCTGCACTAAGAAAACAACCAAGTAGCATTTACTCAGGGAAGGAGAATGGATCAGCATACTTAATGTACCAACGTATCAAATCAGATGTGCATAAAAGCAGACTACAAAGCAATTCGATAAGATAGTGGTTCCAACAGAGGCTTTTGATTCCAGGAGTAATGACTCATGATCTGAAAACCCTTTTGCTTCAAAAACGAGACAAAGGATATCCTTTTACATGCACAGCTGAGCTCCCCAAAGAAGGAAATCCCAAGGGTCAAACAAGAAGAGTAAACTAAAATCCAGAGTAGAAAGTATGGGACTTAACAACACAAAAGCCCAGTTTCTGTAGGTTTTGTGGAGCAGCCTGAGTGTCTCTGTAATCCAGAATTGAGTCCTTGGGGCGCCTGGATGGCTCGGTTGATTGAGCGTCTGAGTCTGGATTTCAGCTCAGGTCATGATCTCAGTTTGTTTTGGAGCCCGACATTGGGATCTGTGCTGAGATTGCGGAACCTGCTTAGGATGCTCTCCCTCTCTGTCCCTACCCCACTTGTGTGCTCTCTCTCAAAAACCAACAAACAAACTTAAAAAAAAAAACAACAACAACAAAATGGGTGTCTGGGTGGCTCAGTCGGTTGAGCGTCCGACTTTGGCTCAGGTCATGATCTCACGGTTCCTGAGTCTGAACCCCACAACCCCACATCACATCAGTCTCGCTGTTGTCAGCGTGGAGCACGCTTCGGATCCTCTGTCCTCCTCGCTCTCTCTGCCCCTCCCCCCCACTTGTGCACTTTCAAAAATAAACATTTTAAAAATAAATAAAAATATTAAAAAAATAATAAAGGAATTGAGTTCTTCAGCTTTTGCAAATCAGAGAATTACATCTGAAGCCCCTTGCATAAAACCAGAATGACCCTTGTCGTAGGTTTTGTATGCCCCCTCCCCCACACCCTCTCCCTACCAGGGACCACGAGGAAACTTGCATGGCCCAGCCTAGGATCTAGATGGAAAAAGGACTACCACAGAAATCTCCAATCATAGGCCTGTGCCACATGGAGCTTGGTGTCTACATTTATCTATTCATCTAGGCTTGGACCTGAGCGCCTGAAATAAACAAAATCATTCTCATCTTATAGCTAAAACCCTGCTGAAAATGAATTTATAATCCAAACGTAGTAAGCATGAAAATCCACCATAACTGAGATTCGGCACACAACAACAAAGGAGGCCTCACCCTCAATAATTTTAGATAATCAACAAATCCAACGACATAAACTAAGTGGGTTTAAAATAATTACTTATATGTCCAGTATGATCCTCCTCAGAGCCCTGAACCTGTGTCTATACTTTTCTTCCTTCAGAGACTGCCACTTGGCTTATTCCCTCCCATTCTTCAGGTTTCTTATCAATCAGACCTTTCCCAACCCTACGCAACAGCATACAGCCCCAACACATTCCCTGGACACACATTCCCTCACATACACATCTATGGAGCTCTCAATCGTCTTTGGATACATCAACCATTTACTGGATAGTGTTTTGTTTTGTTTTAGAGAGAGAGCATGAGTGCGGGAGAGAGGCAGGGGGAGAGAGAGGCCAAGCTGGCTTCACATTCAGCACAGAGCCCGATACAGGGCTCGATCCCACAACCCTGGGATCATGACCTGAGCTGAAATCAAGAGTTGGATGTTCAACCATCTGAGCCACCCAGGCGCCCGTACTGGATAGTGTTTATGATGGTGTTTTTCCTCCACTAGAAATCAAGCTCCAGGAGGCGGCAACTTTCCTTTATTTATAGCTGCCTCTCAGTGCTTAGTAATGTGTCTGGCACATAATAGGTATTCAATAAATAGTTTTTTGGATGACTGCCTGAGTGATCAAATAAAAAGAAAGAATTAAATACATAAAGGTACTGAACTAAAGATGGAAAAGACATAATGAAACTAAAAATTACAGAATTCAATGACACTGGCGCTCCGGGAATCTATGAAATCTCAACATAGAGACATCATCACAGATCAGTGAGAAAAGGGTGATCAATAGTTCTGAGCTACAAGCCTACCCATGAAGGAAGGAAAAACTCTATCACTACTTCACATCATATTAAAAAGTCTACGTGAAGACTAAATGTAAAAGAGCCAAATATTCAGAAGAGACTGTCTTTCTGACCTTAAAAGAAGTAGTTTATTAAGCAAGACACAAAAGACACAAATTATAAAGGAAATCTCAAAAGAGTCTATTACATTCAAATTTTAATCTCTGCGTGTGAAATATCCTCAAGTGAAAAGACAGGGACACCAAAAGATATGTAGCCTACAAAATATAAATTTGAGTATTTTGCTCAAATACATAAAGAACTCTTATGATCATTAAGAAAAAGACAACCCTTCAAAAAAAATAAGCAAAGGATATAAAGAGACAATTTTCAGGGCAGGAAATCAAACCACACTGGTAAGCAATTTAATTCCACTCTTAGGTACGAACCCTAGGGAGTATCTGACAGGCAGGCACAGAGACACAGGTCCCAGAATGGTCAAAGAGGTATTATTTTCCATAGTAAAACATGAAGAAGCTTCATGACCATCTACTGAGAACCATAGTATGTTCCTCCAGTGGGATACTAGACCACAGTGCAGGGAATGAACCAATCAGGGCTATCTCTAGCCTGTATCACTCCTTACCCCTCACCCTCTGCCACAATGGACCAATTAGAGGGAGTCACCCCTTCTAGACAGATGCAACCCCAGCAGACATGTGCTTTGACAAGTAAACAGGCCTTTGTGACAGGAAAACTGATGCTGTCGTATCAACATCGATAAATCTCAATGTTGTGTGAAAAACTGCAGAAACAAGTGTTCAGTATGATACCATTCATATAAAGTTTAAAAACACACTAGCCCCACTATATACTGTTCACTGATACGTGCAAGTGTAATAAACAGGCCTAAGAATGATAAAGATCAAAACTGAATTCAGAATAGTACCTACACCAGTAAGAGTCCACTGGGGTTTAAAATTAGAAAAAAGAATTCTGAAGCACACATGGTAAAGTACTTAGACTTGACAAAGCTAAGGGGAAGGTATACAGGCATTTGTTAAAGTTGCTACACTTCATTTTTGCTTGAAACCTTTAAAAAATTTTTAGAAGACAGGCACAGAACTTTTCTGAATAGTAAGACAGTAATATGGAACATACACTGGAGAAATTCCCAAAATACAGATAAGAAAACTGAGGTAGAGGGAAAACATAAAGGATAGAGAAGAGACAGGCTAGTATATCGGTAAATCACATGCCTGAATAAAGGACCAGACCAAGCAGAATTAAAGCAGGAGTCAAAGATGTACTAGCAGCTCAAGAGAGTAGAATCTTAGAAATGAAGGTTCATTACAGACTAGGTAGTGTTCAGAAAGGGACTAAGCCCCCTAACCTTATGCTAATAAAACTTCCAACTCCTACAAAGCAATCAGGCAGGAAAAAACAGGCTATCTCCAAAAGCCGGCAAAGCAGTTGGCCGCAGAATTATCTGCAATAAATCTCAGTAAGTCAAGGGGCGCCTGGGTGGCGCAGTCGGTTAAGCGTCCGACTTCAGCCAGGTCACGATCTCGCGGTCCGTGAGTTCGAGCCCCGCATCGGGCTCTGGGCTGATGGCTCAGAGCCTGGAGCCTGTTTCCGATTCTGTGTCTCCCTCTCTCTCTGCCCCTCCCCCGTTCATGCTCTGTCTCTCTCTGTCCCAAAAATAAAATAAACATTGAAAAAAAAAAAAATTAAAAAAAAAAAAATCTCAGTAAGTCAAAATTCCAGACTGTCGAGAAAAAACAAGTGGGGAAAAGGAAAGACAAAAGAATGTTAAATTGTACTCATCTCATCTTATAGAAGAAACTGAAAACGATTTTCTTCCTGAGCCAAATAGGTCTTATAAAATTTTTAGGTTACCCCTAATAGAACTGATTCCTATGAAAACCCTGAACCTGAAAACTCTACGTATGCCTTCCTTCCAAACCGTGAGTGGAAGTTGAGTGAGGAAAAGACCCCTCTAAGAGGGACCTGAGACCAAAAGAAGTAACAAAACGGAAAGCATTTTTTAAAATGCAAAAATTAAACAAGTATCACTCTCAATACTAATTTTATATACGCTTTGAGATTCTGTATCATAAGACAATGACATTCAGATTAGGCTTAAAAAAATCCAAACACAGTCTTCTACAAAAGACACACTAAAAACAAAATGACTTAGAGAAAGTTTAAGAGTAAGATATAGCCAAAACGTAGAAGTAAAATTTATGACAATACCTTAGGTAGGACAAAAAAAAAAAAAAGAATCATTTTTCAGATGAAGGGATCACTCACAATGAAGATACATATCTAGAACTGCTTAAACAGGAATAAAAACATGTATGAAGAAAAAAACCAGAAAGCCAAATCAACAAGGATATAGGACTTGAACAGTACTATACGCCAACTAGATCTACCCAACATGCACAGAACATTCTACCCTACAATAAAGGAATGTGCATTCTTCTCAAATGTACATACAACAGTCTCCAGGACAACCATAAAGTGGGCCATTAAAACTAGTTTCAATAAATTAAAAGGACTGAAATCATACAAAGCATGTTCTCTGACCACAATGGGATCAACTTAATCAACAACAGAGGGAAATCGCGGAAATAAATGTATGAAAATTAATCCACACGCTCCAAAATACCCAACGGATCAAAGAAGAAATCACAAAAATTAGAAAATACCTTGAGATAAAAAATGAAAACACAACACACCAAAATTTATGGGACGCAGCTAAAGCAGTAGAAGAAAATTTATAGTTGTAAACACCTATACTGTATTAGAAAAGAAAGCTTTAAATCAACAACCTAATCTTTCACCTAAGAAACTAGAAAAGGAACAAAATAAACCCAACCCAAGCAGGAGACATAAACCAAGGAGAAACCAACAGTCAGGAAGGTCCTACATAAATTGGGAGTGGTAAACACAATACGGAGGAGCCAAACTATTTAATAAGTACATCACAGTCCAGCAAACTCTTCCACAGTAAGTAGTTAATGAGTGCTAGCCACCCTAATTCCCCTAACAACTCTACACGGTAGACATAGGTTCTACTGCTATTCCTGTTTTACTGATGAGGATCCCAGAGGAGAGAAGTCACATAACCTGTCTGCAGGTACACTGTGGAGAATCGGGAGAGCCAGAATTCAAACTCAGGCTCCAGACTTTGAACATTCATGACAACAAATACACGACCAAAATGACTTCCACTTTCCCAAAGTGTTTTATCTAAACTATGAAAATGAATGAAACTTTCAGGTTGAGGAGAGGAAGAGAAAGGAACAGTGTAAAACCTCTTGAAGACAGAAAATAAATCCATGAAATTAAGAATTAGGGAAGGAAGGGGCGCCTGGGTGGCTCAGTCGGTTAAGGGTCCGACTTCGGCTCAGATCATGATCTCGTGGTCCATGAGTTCGAGCCTCCCCATCGGGCTCTGTGCTGACAGTTCAGAGCCTGGAGCCAGTTTCGGATTCTGTGTCTCCCTCTCTCTCTGACCCTCCCCTGTTCATGCTCTGTCTCTGTCTCAAAAGTAAATAAACGTTTAAAAAAAAAAAAAAAGAATTAGGAAAGGAATATGATCTCATAACAGAATACTGTCATTTGTGCTTTAAAAATATAACTCCATAAGGGCGCCTGGGTGGCTCAGTCAGTTAGGTGGCCGACTTCGGCTCAGGTCATGATCTCAGTTTCTGAATTCAAGCCCCGCATCAGGCTCTGCTTAGGATTCTGTGTCTCCCTCTCTCTCTGACCCTCCCCCACTTGCACTCTGTGTGTGTGTGTGTGTCTCTCTGTCTCTCAAAAATAAACATTAAAAAAAAATTTTTTTAATATAATTCCATAAAGTTCCTTCTAGGAAAATATAGGCCTCCAAACTTCCTTCACCCATGCATTCAAGATATTAAATTGAATTATTTATTTATTTTAAAATAGGTTCCACACCGAACGTGGGGCTTGAACTCTCCACCCTGAGATCAAGAGTCACATGCTCTGTGGGGCGCCTGGGTGGCGCAGTCGGTTAAGCGTCCGACTTCAGCCAGGTCACGATCTCGCGGTCCGTGAGTTCGAGCCCCGCGTCAGGCTCTGGGCTGATGGCTCGGAGCCTGGAGCCTGTTTCTGATTCTGTGTCTCCCTCTCTCTCTGCCCCTCCCTCGTTCATGCTCTGTCTCTCTCTGTCCCAAAAATAAAAATAAAAAAAAAAAAAAAAAAAAAAAAAGAGTCACATGCTCTGCCAACTGAGCCAGCCAGGAATCCCCATTCAAGATGTTTTTTTCAATTTTTTTTAATGTTTAGTTGTTTTTGAGAGAGAGAGACAGAGTGCAAGTAGGGGAGGGGCAGAGAGAGAGGGAAACACAGAACTAGAAGTAGGCTCCAGGCTACGAGCTGTCAGCACAGAGTCCAACACAGGGCTTGAACTCACAAACCGTGAAATCATGATCTGAGCGAAAGTCGGAAGCTCAACCAACTGAGCCACCCAGGAGCCCCTCAAGATATTTATTAACATCATGTTATTGCCACTGACCTAGACACTGAAATCAAATCAAGAAAATGGAAGAAATTTCGGGGCGCCTGGGTGGCGCAGTCGGTTAAGCGTCCGACTTCAGCCAGGTCACGATCTCGCGGTCCGTGAGTTCGAGCCCCGCGTCGGGCTCTGGGCTGATGGCTCAGAGCCTGGAGCCTGTTTCCGATTCTGTGTCTCCCTCTCTCTCTGCCCCTCCCCCGTTCATGCTCTGTCTCTCTCTGTCGCAAAAATAAAAATAAACGTTGAAAAAAAAAAAAAGAAAATGGAAGAAATTTAAATGTATGAGTAATCAAAGAAAGAACAACAAGACGCCAGAGAAACCCCTCTAAAGTAGATCTGGCCCATATGGTTTCCCGGATCCTACCAGGAATAGATCACTCCCATGTGCTTCAGATTCCATCTCTCCTTCTCTCTGCCCCTCCCTCACTTGTGCTCTCTCGCTCTCTCACTCAAAAATAAATAAACTTAAAAAAAAAAAAAGATTAAGAAGGATGGGGAGAAACACAGAAGTAGATCTAAAAGGAAACACCATGATTTCTTAAATGTAAAATTATACATCCAGAAATAAGAATATCAACTGAAAAGCAAATGGTGTAGTAAAGTGTCCACTGGAAAACAAATGTAACAAAATACCTGTCACATCTACATGAAAAAACCTGTAAGAGTCATGCCAGGGTCCTCAATGGAAAGACTCCATACAGGCATGCCTCACTGTATCACACTTCACTTGACTGCACTTTGCAGATGGTGCGTTTTTTACAAATTGAAGGTTTGTGGCTGCATGGACCAAATGTATCGGTGCCATTATTCCAACAGTTTCGTGTTGCTGTGTCACATTTTGGTAATTCTCACAATATTTCAAACTTTTTCATTATTATTATATTTGTCATGGTGACTGCTGATCAGTGATCTTTGATGTCACTCTTGTATGTAATTATTTGGGGGGCACACAAACTGCATCCATCCAAGACGGTGCATACCAGATGGTGAGTTTAGTTTCTGACTGACCACCTACTGGCTGTTCCCCCATCTCTCTGCCTCTCCTGGGGCCTCCCTATTCCCTGGGACACAACAATATTGAAATCAGGCCAGTTAATAACCCTACAATGGCCCCTAAGTGTTCAAATGAAAGGAAGAGTCACATGTCCCTCATTTAAAATCAAAACCTGTAAAAGATTCAGCATCTCAGAAGCTGAGACAGGCTGAAAGCATGGCCTCTTGGGCCAAACAGCGGTGTTGTAAATGCAAAGGAAAAGTTCCTGAAGGAAAGGAGAAAGGAAAAGTGCTAGTCCGGGGAACACACGAATGGCAAGAAAGTGAAACAGCCTTATTGCTGATGTGGAGAAAGGCTTAGTGGCCTGGATAGAAGGTCAAACCAGCCCCAACGTTCCCTGAAGCCAAAGCCTAATCCAGAGCAAGGCCCTAATGCTCTTCAGTTCTGTGAAGGCTGAGAGGTGGGGAAGTGTGGAAGGAAAGTCTGACACTAGCAGGGGTTGGTTCGGGAGTTTTAAGAAGCCTCTCCATAACATAAATGTGCAAGGTGAAGCAGCAAGTGCTGATGTAGAAGCTGCAGAAAGTTATCCAGAAGATTCTAGATCTTAAGATAATTAATACATGGGGTGCCTGGATGGCTCAGCCGGTCAAGCATCGTGTCAGCTCAGGTGGTGATCTCTCAATAATGAGATCGAGCCCCAAGTTGGGCTCCGCGCTGACTCAGAATCCCTGCTGAGATTCTCTCTCCTTCTCTCTGCCCGTCCCCTGCTCATGCACTTGCACACGCTCTCTCTCAAAATAAATAAACTTAAAAAAAAAAGATAACTAATACACTATACCAAATAACAGGTTTTCAGTGTAAATTAAACAGCTTTCTAATGGAAGAAGATGCCACCTAGGACTTTCATAGCTAATGAGGAGAAGCCAATGTTTGGCTTCAAAGCTTCAAAGGACAGTTGACTTACCTGCTAGGGGCTAATGCAGCTGGTGATTTTATGTCAAAGCCAATGCTCATTTGCCACTCCCAAACTCCTAGGGCCCTTAAGAATTATGCTAAATCTACTCTGCATGTGCCCTAACAATGGAACAACAAAGCCTGGATAAAAGCACATCTGTTTACAACATGATTTACTGGATATTTTAAGCTCACTGTTGAGACCTACTGCTCAGAAAAAGAAAAGTTTCTTTTCAAAGTATTCTGCTCACTGACAGTGCACCTGGTCACCCAAGAGCTCTGATGGAGACGTACAGGGAGATTAATGTTGTTTTCATGCCTGCCAACACAACCTCCATTCTGCAGACCATGGATCAAGGAGTAATTTTGACTTTCAAATTGGGCAAAGTAAATTGAAAACCTTCCAGAAAGGATTCACCATTCTAGGTGGCATCAAGAACATTTGTGATTCATGGGAAGAGGTCAAATAATCAATATTAACAGGAGTTTGGAAGAAGCTGATTCCAACTCTATAGATGACTTTGAGGGGTTCAAGACTCCAGTGGAGGCAGACAGGGTGGAAACAGCAGGACAGCTAGAGTCAGAAGTGGAGCTTGAACACATGACTGAATGGCTGCAATCTTGGGATGAATCTTGAACGGATGAGGAGTTTCTTCTCATGGATGAGCAAAGGAAGTGGTTTCCTGAGATAAGATCTACTTCTGGTGAAGATGTCGTGAAGATTGTTGAAATGACAAAAAGGGTTTAGAATATTACATGAACTCGGTTGATAAAGCAGCAGCAGGGTTTGAGAGGATTGACTCCAATTTCGAAAGAAGTTCTACTGAGGGTCAAATGCTATCAAACAGCATCATATGCTACAGAGAAATCATTCATTAAAGAATCAATCAATCAATGTGGCACACTTCATTGTTGTCTGCTTTCAAGAAATTGCCATGGGCATGTGGGTGGCTCAGTCGGTTAAGCATCTGACTTCAGCTCAGGCTCAGATCATGATTTCCCAGTCCGTGGGTTCAAGCCCTGTGTTGGGCTCTGTGCTGACAGCTCAAGAGCCTGGAGCCTGCTTCTGATTCTGTGTGTCCCTCTCTCTCTCTGCCCCTTCCCTGCTCACACTGTTTCTCTCTCAAAATAAATTTTAAAAAATTAAAAAAAAAAAATTGCCACAGCCACCCCAACCTTCAGCAACCACCACCCTGATCAGTCAGCAGCCATCCACACTGAAGAAAGACCCTCCACTAGCAGAAAGATGACGACTCCCTGAAAGTTCAGATGATGGTTAAGTTTTAACAACAGAGTATTTTTCAATTAGGGTATATACATTTTGGGCGGATACGTATATTTTTTAAACATAATGCTATTGCACACTGTAAATGTAAGTTTTATATGCACTAGGAAACAAAAAGACTCATTTGATCTGCTGTATTGTGCTATTCACTTTAGGGCGGTGGTCTGGAACCGAACCTGCGATACCTCTGACACGCCCCTGTACTGCAGAGACAGTGTAGTGAGTGACTCCCCTCGCTAGCACAGCTCCTGTTTGTTCCAGCATCCATTCTTTTCTCACACGATTCAGGCGGAGAGGAATCCATCCTCTGACAGGAATGGATCCTGGTCAGTTTTAGAGAATCATGGTAATCCCACATTTCCTGTCAAGGACTGGGTTCGAAATGCCGTGTAACCCAATCCAGCCAATGAGCAATAAGGGTAAATCTAATTGGGAACTTCTAGCAAAGATTACCTTGATTCTAAAAGAACACCAAATAAGTTTTCTTTTCTTCTGCACGTTGCCATTTCTGGATAAGGTTCCTGGGACCTAATACAGTCCCTTTTCAATCACAGCGGGAACGTGAAGAGAAAGTCAAAACACACTGAGAATGAGTGAGGAGGGATGGAAAGAATCTCCTTCCTCAGGATTTCCATGAGCTGTGTGTCAAGTAACTCAACAGCCTGCCCCTTTTCGATGAACTACCAGTTACATGAGAGTAAGTGCCCTTAATGCGTAACTGAAATTCTGTGCTATTTGCAGTGAAATGCTAACTTATTCAGAAGGCAATCTCCTCAAACTCACTGAAAAATATAATGCAAATCTAATAATTCAGTCTCAAAGCATTTTGGGGATTTGACAAAATGATCTAAAATGCATGTAAAAACTGAGAATAAAATGGGAGGAAATCTTACCAAAGAAGCATGCGTGAAACCTGTTTCACTGTGTAACTCAAACGTATGCTACCATACAACTCAAACAACATATACTGTTATAAAAGTCATCAGATGAATGAATCGAATGGAAACCCCCAAAAGAAACGCAAGCATATGCTAATTTATAGTTAAGTATGTAACGACAATAGATTATCGTCTTTAGGAAAGTAGTGACCAACTTCACACCCAAATTAACCACCAATATGTTAAGAAGTTACATGTTAACCCTGTTTAGAAATAAAGAAAAAACAAATTTTAAAAAATGAGTGAATATCTGATTTCAAAGCTGAAAAATACCTAAGCATTAAGCTCCAGAAAAGCAGGGACTTCTGCCTCACTTGCCTCTACTGAATCCTACAATATCTGGCCTAGAATAGCTACTCAACATGTATTCAAAATTCATGAAAGCAGGGGCGCCTGGATGGCTCAGTCGGTTATGCATTTGACTCTTGATTTTGGCTCAGGTCATGATCTCTTGGTCTGAGTTCGAGCCCTGCATCAGGGTCTGCGCTGACGGCACAGAGCCTGCTCGAGATCCTGGATCTCTCTCTCAAAATAAACAAACATTTAAAAAATTAAATTAAATTAATAAAAGCAAAAAACATACACATAAACAAATTCAGATCTAATTCCAAAAAGATCACAGGCAAGTGCAAGTCATACTGTGTGATTCATTTATATAAATTTTAAAAAGAAGCCCTCAAAAACAAAACAAGATTCAGCAGAATAGTATCTCTGGGGTGGGAAGGAGAATGGGGCTGGGGCCAAACACACACAGGCTGCAAAGGTGGGTCACTGCCTGTTCTTCTCATTCATTATTCCTTAAACTATATAGATTTTAGTTTCACATTTCTTTAAAAAAAGTTTTTTTTTTATGTTTATATATTTTGAGAGCGAGAGAGGGTGAGAGCAAGGGAGGGGCAGAGAGAGAGGGAGAGAGGATCCCAAGCAGGCTCCGCATTGCCAGCGCAGAGCCCAATGTGGGGCTCAAACTCACGAACCATGAGATCATGACCTGAGCAGAAATCAAGAGTTGGACACTTAGCTGACTGAGCTACCCAGGTGCCCCTCATGCATTTTTTTAATTAAACAAAAAAACCCAAAGCTCTGAGCTCTATAGACACAAGTAAGGGAGAAGAAAAAACCTGACAGGATAGAGTTAATATTTTTACAAAACAGCACCAATAAAAGATCAACCCCATTGCTTATCAAAGAAATGGTAGTTAATGCATCACTGCCATATCGCCAATCTGGCAAAGGTTATAAAAATCAGTGAGCTTTGTGGAGAAGTGGCACAATGCCTTATCACGATAATAAAAACTAACAATGGCTAACACTTGAGTAGCTGCTCTCTGTGTACACTGTTCTAAGCGCTCTATGGATATTAACTCATTCAGTCTTCCTACTGGTCCCTACGAGAGAGTACTGCTCTCACCCCCATCCTGAGGATCAAAAGCACACAGGGATTAATTAATTTGACCAAAGTCACAAAGCAAATAAATGAGCAGATCCTGAAAATGTAAATTAATACAGTCCTTTTGAGGGCAATTTTGCAATAAGCGCCAACAAGTTTAAAATGTGCTCCTCTGACCCGGAATTTCAGTGCTCGGAGTCTGTCTTATTTCATAATAGAAGACCTCACTTTCTTTTTTTTTTTTTTTTTTTTTTTTTTATTAAATTTTTTTTTTTTTCAACGTTTATTTATTTTTGGGACAGAGAGAGACAGAGCATGAACGGGGGAGGGGCAGAGAGAGAGGGAGACACAGAATCGGAAACAGGCTCCAGGCTCTGAGCCATCAGCCCAGAGTCTGACGCGGGGCTCGAACTCACGGACCGTGAGATCGTGACCTGGCTGAAGTCGGACGCTTAACCGACTGCGCCACCCAGGCGCCCCGATAGAAGACCTCACTTTCATGAGGACATACCGTTCTGGACAGAACATATGCATTCATTTATCTCTCCTCCCTCCCAAAACATCACTAAAATCAATGTAAAAGGATGAAAAAGATAGAAAGTTACAAGGAAAAGCAAAGTAGAGATGACAAAGATCAAAAATTGTGGGCGGTGACAAGCAGAGAAAAAAGTGGGAAGTGACTGAGCACATGACAGAAAGATCAGGACTCAATGCTACAAACAGCTAGGCCAGCGAGAAGTAAGCCAGTAGGTACCAGAGCCCCAGAAAACGTTAGGAATTCAGAGCAAATACTACGGTTAACAGAAGAACTTGTCAAACACATAAAAAACAAGCAACAGAAAAAATCCAGTTAACTACTGACTTCAGAGGAAACAAAGAGTTGTTCACACAAAAGAAAATGCAACTACATGATCACGTTACTTGGCTCAACAGCTAACGCTACTCATATATTCATAATACTATAGACACGACCAAAAGTTACGCTAAATGTTCCCTTTTCTGTAAGCTAACAGAGTCTAAAAATACTAATTACAAAAATAGTTTTATATGTTATTTAGAAATATGAAGGAAAATACCAGAAGGAATTGGTTAAGAGGTGAAAATTACCCTAGGAAGATGTGTGGCAAGGAAATGTTTTTAAATTAAGTCTTATAACATCCTTTGACTTTTGATACTATATAGATAAGAAAGTAATTTAAAAAATTGTTCCAAAAAATTATAGAATATCCAGAAAAACACACATAAGACATAAATGCCCTATAAATCTACCAACCAGAAGTAATCACTGTCTATATTTTGGTATCATTCAGTCCTGCTCTATACCTACATTTAATCCACATATTCTAGAAAAGTGGGCTCCTCCTAAACTGTTTAGTAATCTACTGTTTTCACTTAATTTTGAATGCGTACTTCCTCCGTAATTACGTACATATTTATAATATGAGAAACAAAATAAGTACCCTAGACCAAGTTTATACATGAACTTAAGTAATACGCTTTTGGGACAGTTAGTAAGGTAAATAAAAAGCACATAAATTTGACAACAGATGTACTTTGTTTAAAACTGAGTGATAACAGGGGTGCCTGGGTGGCTCAGTCGGTTAAGCTTCCGACTCTTGATTTCAGCTCAGGTCATGATCTCACAGTTCATGAGTTAGGCCCCACATCCAGCTCTGTAGAGGCAACGCAGAGCCTGCTTGGGATTCTAGGTCTCCCTCTCTCTCTGCCCCTCCCCACCTCTCTCTCTATATGTTTAAAAAATAAATAATTGAGTGATATTTCTTTAGAAAAAATAGGATTAAGAATAATGTAACATTTTCTTTATTGCATAACTAGTAAAATGTAAAAACCATGTTTATAACAGAAATTAGTTTGCTCTTTCCAACAAGAGTTCCTGTGCCTAGAAAAAAGTGTTTTCACAATATACTACTAAGTTAAAAAAAAAAAAAAAAAAGCATATACAGTATGATCCCTTATTTCTTACGATGTAAACAGCACAGGGGGGAAAACAAGTCTGGAAAGACATACACCAGAAAAGAAACAGTAGTTCCTTCTTTGTAGTATTACAGATGATCTTTGTCACCTCCTTCCTAATGCTTTCCTAAATTGTCTTACATGCACTGGTATTATTTCTGGAAGTCAGAAACTTTTAAGGAACTGTCTATACTCAATTCTACAAATGAAAGACAGCAAGAGTGTAGATAGTTCAAAAGTGAATTATTTGATAGTTAGACTCATCTTTATATCTTTTGTGAATTCCCTCAAAGCCTCTACACCACACTGAAACTTTACTTGGGGCCTATCTGGTCTTCTGTTCCTACATTCAACAAGTGCTGAGCCTGTATTACATGTCAGGCACTGCTCTAGTACCAAGGATTTAGCAGTGAACAAAACAGCTGAAATCTCTATCCTCCTTTGCTAGGGAAGACAAATACTAAAAACACTTGGAACAAAAATATACTTTTAGTGGCCATACAAACATGAGCACACAACGGACACACACACACACTCCTACCTTCAAGTGTGAGGAAGAAAAGTAAAGGATAGGTGGGAAGAGATGATTGTTTTAGTTAGGGTAGGCCTCCTGAGGAAGTGATACCTGAGCAGAAAACTGAATGGCCACGCAAAGATATGGGAGAACAGGCTAGGTGGAGGGAATAAGTGAAAAGGCCTTGAGATGGCAATGAGCTTGTACAGAACAGCAGGACCAGTGTGGTCAAAGTGGAAAGAGCAAGGGGGAGAGAAGCAGTAGGTGATGTAGAAGTAGGCAGGGTTCAAATCATATAGGGCTTTACAAGTCCATGCAGGATTCTGAAATTTATTCTAAAGGTGATGCAAAGGCACTGAGGTTTAAAAGATCACTCTGCCTGTGGTATGGATAACAGACTGCGTAAGGCAAGGAAGCAGGAAAACTCTTGAGGAGACTATTTATAGGTGTTTGGGCAAGAAACAATAATATCCTGCACCAAAGCAGTAGGGCAAGAGGATGAGACATGGTCTGATATGGATATATTTTGATGCCTGATCTAAGATAACTTGATGAAATACAATCAGGAATGAGGAAGGAATCACAGGTGATTCTTAGGTTCTTGGCTAAGCAAGTGAATGAATGGTGGTGCCATTTACTGACTGGGCTGACTGGCAGAGAAGCAAGTTTGTGAGTGGCAGAAACCAGGAGACCGATTTCAAACATGTTATGTGTGAACTGACCAGCAGACATTCAGGTCAAGATGTCAGGTAGACAATCTTACCCAGTTCATGTCTGTAGTCCATGTGTAAGTTGGGGATGAAGATGTATAACTGATATTTAAAGGTATGGGGCTATATGTTATCTCCTAGGGTGTGAGCCCCAAGGTCTGCTAACTTTAGAGGTGGCGAAGGGGAAGGTGAGTGATGGGTAAGGTGTCCCAGAAGCCAAGCGAATAAAGCGTGTCCAGTAGGAGTCAAAGATCACCTGGGTCAGAGCTGCTAATAAGCATCGTAGGGAAGGTAAGGCTTGAGAACTGGCAACCTTGATAAGGGTGGCTTCGGTGCAGTGGTGGAACAGAAAAACTGGTTTATGTTTAAGAGAAAACTGGAAGACAACTGAATAAAAATAACTCTTTCAAGTCCTATTTATTGCTTTAGGGACAAGAGTTGACTGCTCTTTCTCTAAAGCATCTTGTAGCTCTTGGCATACAGTATGTGTGAAGTAAGAATTATGAAATCAGTGACGAATCTGATAATTCCCAATATTTCAAACCATATTAAGAAACCCAAATGGTCGAGAGCTAGAGCTTCCTGACCATCCCATTTTGTTCCTAAAATCGTTCTTTACACTCTTCTCTCGTAATGAGGATGAACTGCAAAGACCTTAGTTTTCTCTTCATCTTTTATGACTTCGTACATATCTGGTACCAAAAGGTAATTAATTAGCATTGTGACTGGTAGCTGAACCAAGAGAAAAGAAAAAGGCCTCTCCTTTCTGCTCCCCAATTTTCCAGAGGTCATATATAATAAAAGTCAACAAATAAATGAACCACTGAAGGGTTAAACAAACAAACAAACAAACAAACAAGGTCAAGTTACTTAAACAAGACATCTTATCCCAAACCCTCTGCTGAGATCTTAAAAATTGCCACTTAATTCCCCAAATGGATAACTTGCCCTCCCCCAATTCAGATACCTTTCCCTTTATCACAATATAACAATGAAGCTCTGTGGCAAAAAAGGCAATGTCCAGAAAACAGTCAGGTCTCCCTACCTGACAAAATGTCTTCTGCTAATTCCTTTTCTCTTTCAATTTTTTCCTCTAGGGTTGAAATGCAGAATTCATAGCCAGCAAGAGCAAATTCCTGTCTGTAAAGCAAAGATCAGCAATCGGCTGTTCACCTTTTCACAAACTCCTCTTTTATTCTCATTTTCCCAGCTTGGGTTTGAATATTGTTAGTAAAGGAAGTGTAAGATGGGAAGCATCATCTCCCACTAATAGTTTCAAGTGACTCAGTTTCTCCATTTGGGAAATGGAGTCTTACACCCGCTCAAAGTAATACTATTATGAACAGAGGCTAAGGCCCCCTGCACCAAGGGTTCTAACTACTGATCTCATGCAACTTCTGGAGAGGTTTATTAACTTTATTAGCTTTCCAACCTGTACGTCTTCAATGAAAGCTTCTTTTAAGTAAATGGAATTCCTAATTATGGCAGTAGAAGGCATTAAGCCTTCTCTAATCCTGGACCCTGAATCAATTGGAGAGGACACCCAAACGTCAGGCAGACTGACCTAAAGACAACCAATTGTCAACTGCTGGTTTCTATAAAGAGATGCACAAACACAACAGAAATTCCTTCTCCTTCCAGAAGCTCACCCCCGGTTTTTGCCCTTCTGCTATGGCGAAGCAGCACTACAAAGATTGCCCCTTCTCCTCTAGTGCTTTGCCAGGGGATAACAGATGACCCCACGTTGTATTCTGTTCTCAGAACAGAAGTTTCTCCAGACCCAAACCTTGGCAGGAGGGACCCTATCCAGCCAGGACATGGAGCAGGGGGAGGCTGCCCACTAGATGTTTCTAGTCAGAGTAAAATGCCTATTAACAATCCCCCTACTATTATCAGCATTCCTAAGCCCCAAGTCTAGTTATGTATCTTCTGCCTCATGCTTCTCTTAATCAAACTAAATGAAAAAATACTTTTGAGAAGGGTATAGAGGAACTCGCAGGCTAATTACCAGGGGCTACTAATACACTTGTGCCTGTACGAGAGCAGGAGTTCATCTTATTCTCCACTGGGATTGGCTTTGGGCTTCTTTTATCCTAGAAGTTCATACCCCATCGACATCCAGGCCTGTTTGTTACTCCTCCAAAAGAGACAGATCCCAGGTGCAATGTTCCCCAGCACAGGCCAACCTCAAAGCTCCTCCAAAGACTTGAAGTCAAAGGCCCTCAGAAGCTCTAGCCTATCTAATGTCCAACCAAATGCAGGTTCTGCTGAGAATGAAGGAGCTGGTGACCAGGGCAGCAGGGACCTGCGCCAGAGCCCCTGGCCTCAATAAGCACTCATTACAGCATTAGGTGTGAGGTCATTCCAAACTTCTGGTACCCAACTACTGTAGCAGCTAAAAACCCAAGGAAAAGCTAGTCTTAGATCTTCCCTTAAATATACTCTAAAAGATCTAACTCTCTAGAGGAGTTCTCTGCTTACATCTTAGGTATTTCTCCTTTGAACTCCGCCTAGACAGGATGAAAGGCAACAGGCCTCACTCATCAGTGTTCCTGAGACCTCTGGCACACATCCACATTATTTTCCAAAACCTTTCCTGTGAAGCATGAAGATTCTCCTTTATAAGGATTTAGAACTCACATAGTACTTTTAAATGAGCACTGATTTCCTATCCTACTTATCCAGAGGTCACTTCTCCACTCCTAGATCTTTCCCCTTCTTAAAACCCAGCTACCTGATCACCTTTACATGCTTTAAAAACACTGTCTTCTGGACTAGCCACTGAGACACTCCCGTGCCAACCCCCTTATCATTCAACTATGTCTAATTTCCTGGTTTGTTGATACTTCCATCCAAAAATGGTTTCTTCCAAGTATATTATCCCCAAAAGCTTTTACATTACTCCCTCCTCTTCTAGAAAGAGCTAAACTAAAGTTCTAATGGTAACTTCCCTTCCCAGTTCAGGCAGGAACAGAACGCTCGATTAGCTTTGTCACAGTGCAGCCAGAGGCGTGAGGGCCGTATGTCCCACTCAAGAGGCTACTGGGGACAGCAGGGCAAAACTTGGAAAAGACTAAAGATTTCAAAGATGAGGGAGGGAACGCTTTGAGTGTAACACCCAGTGTTTTTGAGACCCAAATGACTGGAACGTAAATGAAAATTATATAACATCCTGGGGTTAAAGTTATCTGCCTACAGCCCAACTCCCTGGTGGCTGCCACACCTAGATTCTGACTATACTTACCTATTTTGAGCAGCGTAGATACTGGCCAACTTTAGAGAGATTTCAATTATCGCATTGTCTTCCTGTTGGGAGAAAGAAAAATGAAGAAAATTCACAACTTAAATTTCCTCATGGATTATTTCTGATCAACGTCTAGACTGCCTTTGGCCTGAAAACCATAGCTTTTATCCTTTTGGAGGAATTAGGCAACTGAATTCCTCAGCAACCATGTTTTTGCATGAGTGAAAGACTGGTAGTTTCTATACAGGTCCAAGGGGAAAAAAAATAATCCACCTTTTTTTTTCACCAAAGCACATGTTGGTGGCTGGGTGGAGTTTCCAGGAAGGAAAACTATTTTGAAATCTGCTTCAGCTGGGGCCCAATCCCAGGCAATGTTCTTACCTGTTGCATGCCCCCTCCAAGCAGGTAACTCATGGTTGCTTTAAAAAGTTTTTCCGCCTAAAAGCATAAGGAAAAGATTTTTCTTTTACTTGGGCCCCACTATCTATATGACACTGGATTCTAAGTACTAGTCTGATGCATCACCCCTTGTAAAACACAACACACACACACACACACACAGAAAAATATCCTTGTGATGGGAAAACAGACAAGAATACCAAGACCCCACATCCTCTGGGCTCCTTAAAAACTATTCTGTGATGAGCAGAAACAAACTACAGAAATTAACCTTTCGTCCAAACCTCCTGTGGCAGAGACTGCAACCTGTCCCCTAATTATTCACTCCCCCACTTTTTTAGTTGTAGAATCTTCTCTGTTTTAACAGGTCAGCCTCCTTTGTGCCTAGGTGCAGTCATATGATGAAGTTTTGGCCAAGAGATGCAGGTAGAAGGAATAGAAACAGTTTCTAAATTCTATTTTATAAGGAAGCTGCCTGCCGCTTCCCTCTTCTTTCTTCCTGGCAGCTGGAGGTGAGCCAGCTCACCTATGCAGATGAGAACACATCTTAGAAGGAACCCAGGGGCAACTGGGTGGCTCAGTTGGATGAGCACCTGATTCTTGATTCTGGCTCAGGTCATGGTCTCACTGTTGATGCGTTCAAGTGCCGTGCCAGGCTCGGCGCTGACAGGGCAGATTCTCTCTGTCCCTACCCCGCTTATGTGCATGCTCTCTTTCAATATAAATAAACAAATAAGAACCCAGGCTTCTGGATCACTTCATGGAGAAGAGGTACCCACCCTTCTTTAGTGTAGCTACCTATGGAACAATGCTTTAAAAAGAAATACACCTTCTTGTTTGAGTCACTCCATTTTGGGGCCTATTTGTTATAGCAGCTTCACCTGCACCCTTACTAACAGAGGTCCCTTGAAGCTAGTCCTTCACAAATTCAAAATATTACAAAGTGATTTACTTACTTACATTTTCAAGTTGACCCCGTATAAATGCCAAGTTGGCCATCTGAAAGCAAATTACAAATTGTTTTCAGTTTAGAGCACTGTGTTCTACTTATTTCAAAACCTTTCAGCTAATGACTCCCTTTTGCTTTCACACTCTAAATTAAAAAACAGTTCAAAGAGAAAGGTTTGTCACTAATCTGCTAACATCAAAGTATAGCAACAGTGTGAGTGCAAATAGCTGCCCAATCTTTGTTGATGACAAACTAAATCTAGATCCATTCATCACTGAAGAAACAAATACTAGTATTTAATCTTCGGTCTAGGATTTAGACTTTGTATAAGTGACACCCCAAGGGTAATAACATTTGAAACCGAAAGAAAACTTAGTAAAAACAAAAACCAAAGAGCTTTACAACATCCTGAAGGGCAGGAGTGTAAATCAGGAGAGCTAGCAACCCTTCTCTTGGATCCGCCCTTTGTCAGCAGTGGCTCAGACTGGTTAGAAAAGTTACCAAATCATAAGTGTAAGTGATGGCCTTCCTGTTATCGCTCTGATAGGCAAGACGAAGAGCGTCATGTAAAATTAGCTCAGCCTCTTCTGGCTCATCTTTCATGATGCTCAACTGAAAAGAGAAAACAAAGAAAATAACAGAAAATGAAAGGTAAAGAAGGCAGATGTACGCACCACCAGACAGAAGTGGATATGGCTATACGTCCCAACACACAGGAGAAAGCTAGTCATTCAATTCGCCAAATATTTATTGAACTCCAGCTACGCACCAGGATTTATATCTACGATGGTGACAGAGCGGTCAGCTTCTCTTGCAGCTATGTGCAGCCACACGACAAAGATTTGGCCAACAGATGCAGAGAGCAGGAATGTGAGCAATTTTATAAGGAATGTCATCATATTTTATAAGGAAGCTGCTTGCCCTACATCTTTTTCTTCTCTTCCTACAGGCTGGAAGTCACTTGTGGAACCAATAAGCTTAATTACAACTAATGATAAAAACTACGAAGAAAAGTAAAGGGAAGGAACAGTAAGCTGTCTCCTCTAAATGAGAGCCAGAGAAGCCTTCCAAGGAAGCGACAGTTAAACTGAGGCAGGAAGGAGAGTCAACCAGGAATCATGGGGAAAAGTTATGGGGGAAAATGACCCACAGAGCAGGGGATGAACAAAGGCACTAGGGGCTGAAGAGAATGGTCTTCAAGAACCATTCAAGAAACGAAAGGAAACAGATGTGAAGGGAAAAGGATGAGCCAGGGGATTATTGCCAAATTGGTGGGAAGGCAGGGTGGCATAGGTCATGCAACGTCTTGCAGGCCATGGTAAGGAGCTTGGATTTTATCATGAATGCAGTGTGAAGTCACTCAAAAAAAAGGTAATATGACCCAATTTACATTTTTTAAACAAGGTATTCTGACTGCTGCATGGAGAGTAGACTGCAAGGGAGACGCGGGCAACAGGGCGGGCAAAACTACTGGACGGCAGACTGTGGCAATGACGCCAGCGTGATACCAGAGGAGATAGAGAAAAGGGACAGATTTCAGAAATATTTTAGATTTGGAGGCAACAGGATTTGTAGCTGGGCTGTAAGTGTACCAAGGGGCGGTGGTAAGGTACTGTGAGTTTTAACAATGACGAGGTTTCCAGACTGAAAAATGGGGTAGGTGTGAGCAAAGAGAAGACGGTGAAGGACTGTGCAAGGGAGGCCACTAAGATCAAGAGTCTAGCTCCCGGCACGTTAAGTCTGAGAGGTAGGTGAGCCTTCAAAGTGGAGACGGGATGTCGGTAGCACACTGCAGTACACGAATACAAATTCAGACGTCGTGAGCCTCGAGGCGGTAGGGAGCCCAATGGTAGAGAGGAGCTAACCTGAGGAGAAAACAGGAAGGAATGTGGAGAAACGGAAGACATGAGAAAGATCGGAACCAAACCGTGCGCACCGAACACGGAGGTGCGTTTTCAGGACGCTACATACGTGCACAATTCTCTATGCCAGGCCTTTCGGCCTGGCTGGCTCCCTGATAAAAAAAAACAAAACAAAACAAAAAACAAACAAAAAAAACAACTACAAAAACATTTCCGCTAATTTTGCTTGGATAAAAGCGCGATGCCTCTGGTGCCATCTCCATCTGCACCGGAGACTGCAGCGGTCTGACAAGCCTGGACGGATGCCAACCCCGCCCCCCACTCCCAGCCATGACCCATCGAATTCCCGGCAATTCTACCCTCGGAGCCTCCATCCGGCCTGCGGGAGTTGGAGCGCGCACCGCGCACCCACAAAGCCAACAACAGGCCTCGTTCACAAAGGCCGCCTCACCTTGGCTCGCTTCAGCAGCTGAATGATCTCGGCCTCGGTCTCGTCCACCGCGCCCTCGGCGGCGGCCCCGCCCGCTCCCTGCCGCTCCTCCTCCTCCTCCTCTGCCGCAGCGGGCCTCGAGAACCAGGCGAGCGCTGCAGGAAGGGGCTCTGAGGTCACCGGGCCCGGCCTGCGCCCCGGTCCCCGCCCGGCCGGCCCCGCCCGGCCCGCGCCCCTCACCTGCCAGCAGCGGCAGCAGGCCCGGGCCCCGGCCGCGCGGCGCGACTCGGGATGCCGGCACCCCCACCTCAGGCGCGCGGCCTCCTGCCCGCCCCAGGAGCAGGCGCGCCGAGCAGTCCCGGCACCGCCGCCCCGCGGCCCGCAGGAGGCCTCGGCCCAGACTCGGGCTCAGCAGCCGATACATGCTCGCGCGGCGTCCTCGGCGCACTGCAGGCCAAGCCGGACCCAGGCCGTCCCGCCCCCAGTGCCGAGCGCCCGTCGGATTGGCCCGACCGTGAGGCAGGAGGAGGCGTCGTCGTGGCCGCCCGCATGCGCGTGACGCACGCCGACGTCACTGCGCCTCGCCCCGCCCCCGGCCGGCGGCGGGAATCTTTCCCGGACGCTTCCCTGTCGAAGCGTCGCGCCTTCTGGGCTCTCCTAGGAAGCCATAGTTTATGACGCCATGGCCGCCGCCTTGGCTGGACTCACGTTGCCCGCTGTCGTGGAGGAGCTCCTGAGTGAGATGGCCGCGGCGGTGCAGGAGAACGCGCGAAGTACGGGCCGGAGGGCGTGCGTAGCTGCGTTGCGGGCGGTGGACCTGGCACGACGGGGCGGGGAGGCGAGAGGCGGAGTTCCCTGGGCCTGCGGGGCGCCGGGTTGGGGCCCCGCCCCCGCGCTCCGTGCCCGGGTCTCTGGGTTCTTTATTCCGTCTGGTTCTATTACCAAGCCCCAGTTCGTAAAAGATAAATAGAAAAGAAAGGAAGGAAAAGAAGATCTAAATTTGTTCAGGGAGCAGCGCAGTGGTTCCCTGCAGGCCAGGGGGGGGCTGTAGGAACAGAAGTGCTGAGCGCTGTCCCGAAACCCTTCAGAAGGGGCATCGGGCTGGGACAGCGGAAGGCACGGGAGTCTGCAGGGACGTTCGGAAAGGTGGGGTTCTGAATTACTCAACTTGCCTGTAGTATCCCCGCCCCTAAAATCTTAAATTAATTTTAAAGTTAATCCTCTTGTACCCTGCGTGCCCCAAATATTTTAGAGCCACAAAACCCAAATGCATACGCAATAACTGGAATTAACCGAGATCTTGTGAAAGCACCTTTTATTTCTCTGACCAGCAGAGGATGCTCTGTGACTATGCTTAGCAAATCACCGAGGTGATCTCAAGATGTGTTCTCAGCATAGTAGTATTAAGACGATAATTCTAATGAAAATGCATTGACAGGGGCGCCTGGGTGGCGCAGTCGGTTAAGCGTCCGACTTCAGCCAGGTCACGATCTCGCGGTCCGTGAGTTCGAGCCCCGCGTCAGGCTCTGGGCTGACGGCTCAGAGCCTGGAGCCTGTTTCCGATTCTGTGTCTCCCTCTCTCTCTGCCCCTCCCCCGTTCATGCTCTGTCTCTCTCTGTCCCAAAAATAAATAAACGTTGAAAAAAAAATTAAAAAAAAAAAAAAAAGAAAATGCATTGACAAATTAGAATTACTTAACCAGTGTAAAAAGAGTCACTTAATAGTAGTTCAGGACTCAAAACTGCCACTGCTTATTCACTTGGGTGGCTTTTGTTTTAAAAGGACTGCACTTTTGGGGCGCCTGTGTGGCTCATTTGGTGAAGCATGGGATTCTTGATTTTGGCTAGGGTTGATTTCTTGGTTTTGTGAGATCAAGCCCAGAGTCAGGCTCCGCGTTGACAGTGTGGAGCCTGCTTGGGATTGTCTCTCTCCTCTCCGCCCCTCCCGCCTCAAAATAAATAAACTTAAAAAAAAAAAAAAAAAGGATTGCACTCTGAAAGGGTCTGTCTTGAGTTTCTGCTTTTAAAGGGTTGAGAAAAGTAAGCTGTGCTAACACAAGCGTAGTATATTCCCTTAAAAGGTTAGGCCAGCCAGGTATTCAAACATGTTCAAATCCCCAAAAGAATGGGGAGAAAAACCAATGTTAGCTCAAACAGTGTTTGCAAAAAGCGGGTCTGTCTGAATGGGTTAATCTATACACAGTGACACTCTTGGAGAGGGCCCAATAGGTGCCCCTAATGCTCATGGCTGAGACTGAGGACCCACTGCCATTGATTCATGTTTATTTCCAGCAGAACCTTTTTCTGCTATTTCAAAGTATTTGTCCCAGATAGTCATACACTCTTCCTGATCTGTATCCTTCAATGATAATTTTTTTGGATCAAGATTTGAGTTTACACTTGTATGATGATGTGATATGTATCACATTTGGGCCAGTAGGAAGCAATTATTTGTTCTTTCCTATGTAACTTTTTGTTTTCCTTGGAATTACAGCTGTTGTGGTTGTGTTTGTTTCTTTAATTTTCTATGTATTTATCCCCAGTTCAACCTCAAACTCTTTACCAGTGTTCTAAATGCCTGCTCAAGATGTTCAGATAAGTGAGATGTTCTATCAATTTCATTTTCCTATAGAAATCTCTCCTAGAGCTTAGAGTTGATCGAACATGGGCTGACTGCTCTCCTGGATATCTCCTGAGATCTTCCTTCACCATTTTTATCCTAGGAATTCTCTTACCTATGTTGAGCTGTATGTGTAGTGTATCTACAATTTTCTTTTTCTGGGTTTACTATCTTATTTTATAGAGCACATACACTAGTAGTTTCCTGAAGAAGAACACATGAGGTGTACTTTTTGAACCTTTACATGTCTGAAAAGTTTTTTTTTCTTCTTTTTAATGTTTATTTATTTTTGAGAGACACAGAGAGAGACAGAGCACACGTGGGGGAGGGGCAGAGAGAGGAGACAGAATCCGAAGCAGGCTCCAGGCGCTGAGCTGTCAGCACAGAGCTCGAACTCCAGAACTGTGAAATCATAACCTGAGCTGAAATCAAAGAGTCGGACACTTGACTGAGCCACCTAGGAGCCCCTAAAATTTACTTTAAAAGAGTCTTTATTACTTTAGCCCCCCTGCTTCATCCCTACCTGTAAAAGAACCCAGTGCTACTAATTTCTGAGGATTTTAGGGGGGAAGAGGGTACGTTATTTTTTGGTTTTCTCCATTGCTAGCTTAGGATTCAGTTTCCTCAGGTCTTGTGAATTATTTTCCAGTGTATCTTAGCAGTTGTCTCTCCCTGTCCTTTCATCCCTGGGAGTTTATGTTTAAAAAAAAAAAAAAATCCTTGTGTTATTGTTTATTGAGGTGTTTGGAAGAAGTAAAATTAGATGCATAGACTTAATCACCATCTTACACAAAAACCTTTTTGGTTACAGTCTTTTAAAGGTTTTTGTGCCTGTGGGGTCACTGGTTTAACATGATTAACTCTCTTTCCATTCTTGTTTTACAGTTCCTGATGAGCATTTATCATTGTAAGTATATATCCTGTTGTAATTTTTTTTTAAAAAACCATTTTTTTTTAAGTTTATTTAATTTGACAGAAAGAATGTGTGCATGAGCAGGGGAGGAGCAGAGAGAGGGAGAGAGAGAATCCCTAGCAGGCTCTGCACTGTCAGCCCAGAGTCCGACGCAGGGCTTGATCTCACAAATTGAGATCATGACCGAGCCAAATCAAGAGTCGGATACTCAACCGACTAAGCCACCCAGGCACCCCCATTAATGTGTTTTAAAAGTCAGATCCTTTCAACATCAACTATTGATTTTTAAAAATACCCTTACTAAACTGAGAACAATATTTTCTTGACAGGATTGTTAAAAATCTGTCCAATAGCCAATACCACATTTGACAGTACAGGGCATTCTTGTGTTGTCTTGTCATTTTTGTTTAACATTGTTCTAGAAGTTGTAGCTGTTAGCCTAACACCTGAAAAAGAAATTAGAGGCATACCTATTTGTAAGAAAAGACAGCTATCCTTATTTGTAGATGATACAACTTTTTAAAAACCAAGAGAATAAAGTTTTTGTATTACAGAAATTAAAAATTGTTTTCCTTCACGTACAAAGTTCAAAAATATAACTATTTTCAATAGCAACAAAAAGGTGAAAGCTACCTAGGAATAAGTGACATTTAATTGTATACGCATATGTACACATTTATTTATTTAGAGAGAATGAGAGAGAGTGGGGGGGGTGCACAGGGAGAGGGAGAGAGAGAGAATCTAAAGCAGGCTCCATGCCTAATGCAGAGCCTGATGCAGGGTTCAGTCTCACAACCATGAGATCATGATCTGAGCTGAAATCAAGAGTCGGACTCTTAACCAACCGAGCCACCCAGGCACCCCAGTATGCTTATATTTTAAAGGTCTAGAAAGATATATACCAACCTGTACCAGTGGCTTTCTTAGAGGAAAGAAAAGAGATAGAATTTAGGTTTAGAAAAGGTTTTAACCTTTTCTCTATTAAATTTTTTACAGAGATTATGTATTAGAAAAAAATTACTTTTAAAACAAAATAGGGAAATAATAAAAATGTAAATTAGCCAAAAATTTTGGGGAAAAGGGTTAATATTACTAGTGATCATAAATATGCAAATTAAAATAATGACACAACTTTCCATCTATAAAACTGGCTACCACAGAAAAGATGTTGGTAAGAATGTCCTAGATGTTGGCAAAAGCATGGAGAAAAGGGTAATTGATACCCTGCTGGTAGGAGTGTAAATTGGAAAGTAATCTGGCAACAGGTTATAAGAGCTTTAAAACATACATATTCTTTGGCTTACAAATTCCACTGAAAAGAATGTATCCAAGGAGGTAATCATGAATGTTCATAAAGATTTTACAGTGAGCATATTCATCCAGTATTGCTTATAGTAGCAAAAGCAAAAACAAAAAACCACCTGGAAACAATCTAGTTATTCACGTTAGATTTAATAAACCCTAATTATCCAAAAATGGAGTTTGGGGAAAAGTAAAGTAATTCATCTTTATAATGGAATTCTTTGTAACTATTAAGAGTGATATAAAAAATACTGCATTGAAGAGGTATTCACAATAAAGTTACAAAAGCAGGTTTAAAAATTCTTGTTTATTTTTAAAGTTAACTGTGATTAATAAAGTTATGACCAAATTTATTTTTCTTTGTCCATAGATAATCTTCATATGTTTAATGTAAAAAATTTAAAACTCTTCCCATTCAAATGGTTTGTTGTGTAAAGAGACTGGTTTGTTGGAAAATGAAGAAGTTGAACATGTTAATTTTGAATACTTAGTAGCTCTGTCTTTATGTTTTGTGTCAGATCTTATGAGTTCTTTAAAACATTAACTTTCCCATTTTAGTTCAACCAGGCCACTTTATTTTCCAGTTTAGAAAAGTAACTCCTACCCGTAAAAAAATGTTATTGGAAAATAAAGAAAACATGAAAAATGTCAACAATCATACCACCCAGTGATAATCACTGTTACAGTTGGGTTTATTGCCTTTTTATTTAAATTAAATGTTTTATTTTGAGATAATTGTGAATTTTATTAAGAAAAAATTTTTTAGCATGATTGAGAGTTTCTAAATAACCAATTTTGTGCCCAGCCTTTCTCACTTAACACAAGAATTTCTTCACCTACCAAATTTTTTTCTGATAGATCCTTTAACAGATGGTTAGCCTTTACTACTAATGCAAAAAAGAACAAATTAACACCCACCAAAGGGGTTATGAAGAACTGACAAGGGGGGCACCTGGGGGGCTCAGTTGGTTAAGCGTCCGACTTCAGTTCAGGTCATGATCTCACGGTTTGCGGGTTCACAGATTCTGTGTCTCCCTCTCTCTCTGCCCCTCCCCCACTCACACTCTGTCTCTGTCTCAAAGATAAATAAAATTTTTTTAAAAAAAGAAAGAAAAACTCTGACAATACTGTAATTGGTTAGGATGTGGGAAAATAGAACTCTTAAACAATGCTAGTGGGACTGCGCTGTTTCCACTGTGGAAAACTATTGGCAACACCTATTAAAGTTGAAAAATGCACACATCCTAAGACTCAGCAATTCTACTTATATAACCAGGAAGAACTAAGGGACATATACGGGGATAATTGAGTATTATTTATAATGTGAAATAGAAATGATCAGAATGCCTGTCAATAGGGTACTTAAAAAACAAGATGCATGTACATACAATGGTATATTATTCAAAAGTTAAATTAAAAAATATATATTGAGGTGCCTGGCTAGCTCAGGTGGTAGAGCGTGCAACTCTTGATCTCGGGGTTGTGAGATCAAGCCCCACACTGGGTATAGAGATCACTTAAAAAAATAAAACCTTGGGGTGCCTAGATGGCTCAGTTGGTTAAGCGTCTTGACTCTTGATTTCAGCTCAGGTTATGATCTCACAGTTCATGAGCTTGAGCCCTGCATCGGGCTCTGCTCTGACAGCATGGAGCCTGCTTGGGATTCTCTCTCTCTCTCCCTCTCTCTCTGCCCCTACCCTGCTCATGCTCTTTCTTTCAAAATAAATAAACTTTAAGTAAAATAAAGTAAAATCTTAACAGATATAGATATATGAATAGATACATAGATATATGAATATACATATATATAATATGCATCTTTTTTTTTTAATTTTTTTTTTCAACGTTTATTTTTTTGGGGACAGAGAGAGACAGAGCATGAATGGGGGAGGGGCAGAGAGAGAGGGAGACACAGAATCGGAAACAGGCTCCAGGCTCTGAGCCATCAGCCCAGAGCCTGATGCGGGGCTCGAACTCACGGACCACGAGATCATGACCTGGCTGAAGTCGGACGCTTAACCGACTGCGCCACCCAGGCGCCCCTAATATGCATCATTTTTAAAAGCACATTGAGTGAAAAAAAAAACAGGTTGCCAAAAATGCCTACAATATATCTTTTATGTTTTAAAACTTATAAGACATCCTGAAAACATTATTACACTATATGTTAACTGACCTGGATTTAAATAAAAATTAAAAAAAAATTTTTGTTTTAATCTTTATTTTTGAGAGAGAGAGACAGAATGCAAGCAGGGGAGGAACAGAAAGAGGGAGACACAGAATGTGAAGCAGGCTCCAGGCTCCAAGCTGTCAGCGCAAAGCCCGATGTGGGGCTTGAACCCACAGACTGCGAGATCATGACCTGAGCCGAAATCGAACGCTCAACCAACTGAGCCACCCAGGCACCCCTGGATTTAAATAAAATTAAAAAAAAAAAAAAGTAATGAAAAAACTTAAAATACCACATGTATATATACGTATACGTATGTATATGTGTGTGTGTGCGAAGTATACGTATTCAATGTACTAAGTATAATAAAATATAAAAACGTTAACAGGAAGGAAACCAACCAATGCATGCAGTTGCCTCAGGGATGAAAGGAAGTTGGGAATAAGAACAGGAAGCACTATGAAGTATAAACAGGGTTTTATCTGCAAACATGGTAACATTCTGGGGGGTTAATTACATGGGTTTCTCCTATATTGCCTTTTTTTTTTTCAAATTAAAATGAATTGTTTGCAACTGCCAGTCGGTGATCCTTTGGGCGAAGTTGCTGAGGTGACAGGCAGTCTAACCTGTAGCCTCTCTGTTTCTCAGGCTGAAGTTCATCTTTGGCCCATCAGCCATTCAGGCCTTGGACCTTGTTGATCGACAGTCCATCACCTTAATCTCATCGCCCAGTGGGAGGCGTGTTTACCAGGTAGAAATCCAGAGGTGGGGATTATCTCAGCAAGAAATCCCTTAGGACAAAATGTTTTCATGAATCTCAATGGAAAATGATGACCAGCCTTAAATATTTCCTGGATTATAGAAGAACATTTGACCCAACTTAGTAAAATTAAGTATTAGTAATTAAGATAAGATAAATATGACTTATTAACCCTGCCCAGGAGCAACATACAGAACCAGCAATGATGTGGAGAGGCTGTTTTCTCAAGTCTAACGGAGCATAGTCGACTTTTCTTTCCCAGGTTTGATAACAGGCACTTTTCCTCAAAAAACTGGGTTGATATTTCCATCTTGTTCATTATCTGTCGCCTACAAGTAAATGCCAAAATATTTTGAGGTCTTTCTATATGCTCAGATTGATCTGTCAGAAGTGATCTTTCAAAACTATTGTCAGGTAGTATTCATTAAGTATACCAGATGTAGGCAGTCTACTTGAACCTTAGTTTTGCCCTCTACAATTTAAGATAGGTAGATTTGTAAAGTAATAGCCTCTGAACAGACTCTGAAAGACTCAGATTTCCATGTCTTGTTGCTATTTCCCACCAAAAACCCAACAAGGTATTTATCTTTCAGGAAACTGAGATGCAGAAGAGTGAATTAACAGTCACATCTGGCAGCTGGGACTTGTAACTGCTGCCCTACAGTGTCTCTTTTTATATATAAATGGGGCCACATTCCATTCCCACTCCTCCGCCCCCCAATTTAGCTATATGATACCATGTAAGTGCAGTGAGATTGAGGGAAGGGAAGGTTGTGAATGAAGAACATTGGCATTTTGTGTCTGGCTTGGAAGGAGTAAAAAAGCCATCAGCTCTAGTATGTAATCTAGGTCTTGCTGAAGACCAGGAAGAGACGGGAGTTTTTCAGTGTTTGGATTCTGGTTTATTTATGATGAACTTCTCAGAGCTGAGACCATGTCCGTTCATTCTTAGTGAGAGAATGAGCAAAGCCTGCTTGGTGCCTTTGGTTAGTGAATTAACCCGCCGTTTCACATGGTAGCATAACTTAACCAGTCTGGCAAAATCTTCATTCATTTCTTCATTAAGGAAAATGATGTGACTAATGTTGAGTGCCGCAGTTAGAAATTTCGGGTCGTATTTACTTAAAAGAGGCTGCCTGTTAGAATTTTGTCGGGGCGAACTTAGCAGATAAAATACCTCAAACAAAATCTTTCAGATTTTAAGTAATGACTAGGTCACAGACCTAGAGGACAGAAGGCTTAACAGATCACAGCTATTAAATGATATTGTGCCTGACGAGGTTTTTCCATGTCTCTGCCTAGTGTGTTTATTGGGGGTTTCTATGTAGCTAAAGTACCCGGAACAAGAAGGGCCTGTGAGTTTTTCCCACATCGTTTAGTTTGACTTTTTGTCTCCGTTCCAGTGTTAGCATTACGCCTGACCTGCACCTCTAGTCTTCTAGTTCTGTGATCTGGTCATTACTTAAAGTCTGAAAGATTTTGTTTGAGATATTTTCGTTATCGTTGCCTTGTTGTTTCTTCCAAGGTTGCCACGGCTTACTTAACTTCCCTCATTCCCAGCCTGTACCATATCACATTGCTTTATTCATCATAAAAATGCTAACTTCCTAGTACTGTGGCTTTCAGCTTGGACTTTGAATTAAATGAAGCTGTAGAAATCTTACGTCCACCCTCAATTTAACCTTAATGGTTTCCTTGTATACTGACATAGTCAGAATTTGGCTTTAGTCAGAGGTTCTCTGACATGATAAAAGTTGAGTCAGACACTATCTTGATATCCTGCTAGTCTCTTTCCATAGGTCAACCTGATACTCGCACTGTTCTCCTCCAGGTACAGTGGTAATTATTGCAAAGTCACCACTATGTTGTTGTCACCTGAGTTGCTTTTCTGTAAACTTTTTTGGTTCAGGTAGGGAGGGGGAGGCATCGGTCAGGAGAGGCTAAGTTATGCTGTGGTTAACAAATTTCAGAGGCTCACGAAAACAAAGTTTTGTGTCTCGTTCATGCCTCATATCCACTGAGAGTTCATTGCAGCTCTGCTCCAAAACATCATCACGCAGGGATCCCAGCTGGTGTGGCAGTCCTTCTCTGGAATATTGTGGATCTCACAGCAGAGAGAAAAGAGGATGTGGTGTGTGCCAATCTTTAATGTTTCTGCTTGGCTACTCACATTTTATTGGCTGAAGCAGGTCACATAGCCAGGGGTATTTAATAGGGCAGGAATGTATAATCTTCTTTCAGAGAGAGGCACCGAACACAGGAAACAATAAATAATACATTTAGCACTATGATGGCTCCTAAAAGGCTTGGAGCAATCATAAAATAAAACTATACTTGTGAATGGATGCCTATCTAAGTGGGTCATACTTCTTAGAACCCAACTGGAACCACAGCAGACGTCCTCCAAGTGAAGTTCATACGAGTCTGCTCTTGGGTCTCAGTATCCTATTTCCCACGTGTTACTTTTTTCTAAAATCTGTCTCCTTCTGGGGATGAACATTCCAGACTATGAGTGGGAGAAGTGGGGCACTTCCTGTAAGAGGAGGTCATTTTTCCATTGGAGGATAAAGCAATTGAATTAGATGATCCCTGAGGTCAATTTCCAGTTCTAATCATTTCTGACTCAGATTTTTACCTTATTATTGGGTTTATTAGTCATCTGATGCTAGATAAGGAAGAAGCAAATTCAAAATTTGCTATCACAACAGTGTTTACTGCCTTGGACGCTTGAACATTTTACTTTTAATCTCAGCCAGCCGTTGAAAGCATCAGGCAAGGGAACCTCTGTAGAATTTCTTCCCATCCCTAAGTCACCTGGCATTTAGTCAGCATCATCCAGGGTATTCTCATGGATTGGGGACCCACAAAAAGAAGGGAGCTGAGGAACCATTCAAGTGAGTGTAGAATTCCAGAGGCTTGTGCCTGCTTAAATTTAAATCCAGGGAGAAGAAACATAGGGGATAGATAAAGGAAGAAATCTAAAGTTTTATTCATCGGTAATAGTTGGAGACCTAAGAATTGTTCATGTCACTGCTGGATATTGGGTTTTTCCCCAGGATTAAGTGGAAAACAGTCTGCTTTCTAGCTGCTGTCAGTTTGACAAACGAGCATGACACCTGGAACACTGCTATTCTGTTGAAGCCTTACCTGTTGCTTTATTCTTTGTTGGGGAGAAAGAAGGAAGAATCTTAGGAGTGCTGACTTTTTTTTTTTTTTTTCATCCTGGCCTTTTCATTCAGATTGCCATCTTGGAGCCTAAAACTAATTTGAAAGCCCTGTGGCAAATTCCTAAGTGGCATCTCACGGTAAAATAACCTTCAGGATGTTTCTGCTTCCTTGGATACTGATTTTACACTTCCAGTTTGGAAATTAACTCCAGGAGTGAAGCCCTTAACATTTTTGGTTTGGGCTCCCTGGTGGTAGAGAGGCTTAAACAAGTGATTTCTCTGACAAGTTTGTCCACCACAGACACATCATAATTTCACTGTACGTCTCCTTTTTGTCCCTTGCCTGCCAACAAGGCGATGTGTTCTTGGACTAGGCCTCTTACCAACCCCTCCTCCTATCTGCGTCCTCTTGCCATCCTGCTAGGTGAATCGGCAGATCCAGGCGTGCCTCGTTCTGAGACCTCCACCCTGAGCAGCTGAGTCATCCCTTTTGCAGGCTTCTTTGCTTTATTTATTCTCCTTGCTCTCAAACGGTTTTCAAGAGGCCTTTCCTACTTTCTCTGGAAGACCTGTATTTCTGCCTCACTGCTTGCTCTTTACCTGTTCCACACTTTGTTTAGGTGTGCGGCGGAAGCTTCAGAAACGTACACACATGTTGTGCAATACCAAAGGCTGAGAAACACCACAATAATGTGTATCTGAGGGGACCTTTCCCGCCCACCTCTTTTTTAGGCAGCCCATGGAGTGGACCCTGTAAATCACTAGGCGGAGGAACAAAATGGCTCATGTGGATGGTTTAACTAGCCTGAAACTCCTGTTTCATGGTCTGAAGTCCTCAAGGACAGAACCTGTACATGGGGAAGTTGAGTTTTCACTTTTGTGTAAGACGTTACCGCAGCCCTTCCCAGTACGGTTTGCAGAGCTGCTCTGAGTCATCAGGCGGATAAATTCAGGGGAGGGAAGCGCTTTTCCAGCGCACCTTTTGAAGTCTGATCCCATCTGTCCTTTCCTTTATAGGTACTTGGAAGTTCTGGTAAAACGTACACATGTTTGGCTTCTTGTCATTACTGTTCATGTCCTGCGTTTGCCTTCTCCGTGCTGCGGAAGAGTGACAGCCTGCTGGTGAGGATGGGGAAGGCTCTTCCCACTGCAGTCGAATTAGGAGGGAAATTCTTGGCCCCCTTAGCATGGTTTAAGAGTTGTACAAAGTGAGAATTTTTACTGCCTGTTGAAGCAAACGGTTTACTGTCCTGGATTTCCGTCCTCTCTTTTGGGTTTACCCTCCCAAAATGCACTGTCATTTTTTAGATCTACATCCATTTCCCAATTGTTTATTTAAAAGGTCACAGGTGAAACTTTGGGGAGGGCAACAAGGTAATCTTGAAAGTTGGCACTGGGGAATTAGACGGCCCAACAAAAATATGAACTAAAGTGACTGCTGGCGACTTTGCATATCCCCAACTCAGCTACGAGGTATTTCTTCCCACTACACCCATAAGACAGCCTGGCACTTAGCCATACTTGATTTTCACCATGGGGCAGGAGAGCACATTGATATTTCTGCCGATTTCACAGGAGCCCAGAGCATCAAGCAGGAGCAGGACATACTCACACAACTCCCTGTTCCAAAGGAGAACAGCATTACCCACCTAAGAGCAGGTAGCTATTTTGTCAGTTTTCCCAAGGAAAATTATAGTATCCACTCCATTCTTCCCCTTTCTTTTACACTGTTAACTTTGTAAACATCTCGGGAATGGCGGTGGGAAGTTGGGCATCTGATTGTTGAAAGGCCGCATTTGCAGCTGATGTGCCCTAAGTTTGTTTCACCTGTAAAATGACAGGATTAAATTAGGGCCCCTGCAATATCTAAGCTGTGTGTTCTGTGACATAAGGCGCAGCACTTCCCCACAGGCTGCTGTCTGTGAGGGTTCTGCTCACCACCCTCCCCCGTAGTACAGCACAGTGGTTAAGGGAGCGTAGACTCTGGGCACATGGGTAGAATGGGGATAAGACCTGTCCTCATGGGGTAGCTGACAGATTTAAGTGAGACAGTCTGTGGGAAGCACTGAGCAACACAGTAGGTCAAGGAACGTTCGCCATCGCTGTGAATAGCTTTCTGAAGGCCGGAAGAAAGAGGCAGAGCCAAAGACTGCAATGAGGGGCCTGTCTTGCTTCTCACTGTGGGTGATACACCCTGTGCCAGCTGGGCCTAAACTTTCCGAAAACAACAGGCAAAGTAAAACTTCCTTTATCCCCTCTGATTTCCAGAAAAGAATACATTTGTGTCACCTTTATCTGCAGTTTTTAGGCAGCAAGTCTTTAATCTGTGTGCCCACTCCTTTCCTACCAAATGTAGTGACAGGTCTTGGTTATCTCGGCCCTGCCGATTAACGGAGTTGTGTTTTGTATTCCAGTGCAAGCATCTCTTGGCAGTTTATCTTAGCCAGGTGACAGGGACCTGCCGACAGCTGAAGGTCTCCGACAAGCAACTGACAGACGTATTATTCGCAGAGAAGAAACAAAAAGCATAAAAGGTATAGGTTAAGCATCATTATCTTTCAAAATAGAAGTCCCACCAGGAAACACGTGGTTCATGTGGAAGAGAGGTGAAAGAATCTTCTGGAGACTTCTTGTTACTGTCCCTCTTCCCTCCTGGACAAGAGACTGTGAGTTGCAACCCAGGATGTGTGTATGGTTTGAAGTTCTGTACAGTTCTTGTGGAAAATCAGAACCCGCCTGTGAGGCCCTTGGATAAATTTCTGAGGTGGAATCAAGCATTTTAGACTCAAACAAACCCTAATCTCTATCACACCCTGTCTGCAATTAGATTAAGTTACTGAAGTACTTAGTAATTTTTAAGAGGTTGGAATGGTAGATGAAACTGGTAAGAAAAAGTTTAGATGAGTTAAGTGTTACTTCTTTTCTTTGGGTCCAGGGAATCACTCTGCAGCAACAAAAGAGCAGAGCAGAGCTATGGCTAAGCAGCAGCACCTATAAAAAGACTCCGGGGTTTTAGTTTCACTGAGCTTTAGCTCCCGGTGGTGTTGCCAAAAAAGCTTACATAAGCTGTATCGTTAGAAAGGCGTATCTGAAGCAAGGAAAGGGCTGGTTTTGCTCTGCGTGCGTTTCTGAGCTTTATAAGAAGCCAAATGAAGGAAGAGACAAAGTCATGCCCTGAAGGAAGTAGAGAAACCACCAAGGATTTCCAGTCTGAACAAGAAAACGGAAAAGAGACTCCAAGAGGAGAGTTTTAGAAGGGAGGGAGATGGGACTCGTCTGGACCCCGAGAGAGTGAAGGGTAAGGACAGATGGCAGTGAAGATGAGGCCACCTCAGCCCAGAAGAACTTCCTAAGGAAAGCCATTCATGGCCAGGACGGGAGCCTGGAAGGCCAGGCATGCTGTCTGCGGGGCTTGCACACCTGCAGCTTCCTTGTGCAGATATTACAGCAGTGAACACACAGAGGGGAGAGATTTTACGGCCCAGGAAACACGAGGTGCAGGTGCTGGAGAGCCATGTGACCGGCTCACAGGCGGTGCAGCGTTCTCTGGTGGCCAGAGCCTTGGGTTCCGTGGAGGCGCAGCACACAAAAGCTGTCAGGACTTTCCTACTTGGGAAGCTTGGGCTGGGTATAAACTTCTCCCTTTAAGCAGTCTTCAGAACAAAGAATAGAAGGTAGATTCAGCACCCTGAGCTTGTTTTTTAAGTTTTATTTTTATTTCATGTCATACACATACACAGTTCTAGGATTTTACTTATTAAAATTTTCACACTTGGGCTCCAGCAACTTGGCCAAACGTCAGCTTGGTAGAGAACTCAAAATCACTGCCTAACTCTAGAAGGGGAAGACGCAGTCTGGAAGAGGAGGGATCGATCCCATTTCTCCAGTTTCTTCCTCTAGGGTATGGCTTTGCAGTATGCGGAGAAGAATGTTAGGAAAATTGTTATCTGATATTCTACTTCAGAACTTATTAGAGTGTCATTTCCCCAAATAAATACAGCAGTTTCTTGACTGAAGAATTAAACTTTTAATTTTCCTGGTCACCTTCCTAGGAATAAGTATGTATTTTTAGTATGTCCAACTTTTGTTTTTCCATTGCTTCTAAATTAAAAAATATTTGTATTACAATAGTTCACAGTGTTTCACAGTAAAATAGTTTCATTTTCTACCAAAGAAGAGGCAGACTCTTAAAAAAAAAAAAAAAAAGTCTTTTATGATCCATTCAAGCCATCAGCATCATCCACACAGTGGGAGCATCCAGAAAGAACCATAAATACATTTGTGAGCCTTTGGAGCCTACTCATAACATGTACATATTAGCTAGGTATGTGGTGACTCCAGGGGAGTACTTAAAAGAGGCAGCCCATATGCTTACAAGGTGTAGCTGTCTTTAACAACGGGAATCAGCTGGTCACGTCCTGTCTGTCCCTTTATTGTGAATTTATGCCTTCTTAAAGAGGCCAGGACCTAGGTCATAGGCCCACATCGAGAGCAGGCTGCACCCCTGGCTGCCCATTCCCACTCTTGAGGACATCTGTCTGGCAAAGAACATACCTGGAGATGATTTTGTGAAAAGTATGGCGGAAGTCTCGGTTCCGATAGGCATAGACGATGGGATTGACAACTGAGTTGGCATGTGACAGGAGAATGGCCATGTTCATTGCCCACTTGGGCTTATCCTTAGCCCGAGCTGGCTGGAAAAGGGTGACACAGTTGATGGCATGTACTGGCAACCAGCACAGAGCAAAAATCCCAACGATCATGGCCAGGGACTTGGCTGCATGGATCTCCCGCTGGATGATGGTCCTTGAGTGGTCCATCAGCTCAGTGCGCTGAAGCTGCTTGCAGGCCACCATGAAGATATTGATGTAGATCACCAGCATGATGAGCAGTGGGGGCAGGACACACCCAAAGAAGTTGAAATAGACCATGTAGCTCATGGGGACCACATTCTCAAAAAGACACTTCACGAGGCAACAGCTTTCATTTGTGGCTCCATCCCAGGGTTCCGTGCAGTTGTTGATGGCACTGTCTTTACTGTTCCACCCCAGGAATGGAGTCAGTCCGATGCCAAAGGCAAGGACCCAGAGGCCAGCAATGACTCCTCTCGCTCGGGGCCCAGTGACCAAACTCTTATACCTGTCCAAAAGAACATCATCTGTTATCGTCAGTTTGCAGTACTCTGTAACCAGAGTCCAAGACCCCCACCTCTGCTTTTGTTCCATGGCCTTTCCCCATGACAACCTTTCAGGTTCACCCTCAAAGGGCACCACAGCCTTTTACCCTCAACATGAAACCCGCAAAATCAGTATGAACAGTTTTGCTCTAACAAGCTCAATAAGATTTTCATTCTTGACTTACTAGCTCATCTCTGTTGACCACAACGGTCAGTGGGAAGTGGGAGAAGTCTCAGAGGGTGCTTTCTAATTACCCACATACCGACTTATGAGCACAGGTCTTCTATAAGGCACTGCTCGAAGTGGTGAGCTACATCAGTAAACAGAACACATAAGATCCATGCTTTTCAAAAGCTTACATTCTAGTATGGGGGGGGGGGGAGACGACTTATAATGAACAGCAAACATATCAGTAAGTTGTATGATATGTTAGAAGGAGAGGTGTGGTGTGCAAAGAGAAAAAGCAGAGTAAGGAAAACCAAGACTGGCAGGGACTGCGGTTTTCGAGAGGATGTTCCAAGGCAGCTTCATCAGTAAGGTGCCATCTGAACTAAAGTTGAAGAAGTGAGAATTGGAGCCCCCAGGAGTCACCACTCCTTGGTGGCTCTGGGCAAGAATCCTTCTGGTCCCCCACAAATACACAAGAGATCTGTCCCAGACGATGGGAAGAATCCTCCCTGAATACCTCTGGAAACTGCTAGAGAACAACACTTCTGGTGATGCCCCTCTCTCTGTTAGCAGCAAAGTGGATAAAAACTGGGAAATTACTTAGCAAATATGAAATCACTCTTAGTAATTTTAAACCTTTAAAATCTTACTTAAAATTGCGAGAAATCACAATACACAATGTAGACATTCTGCCATGAACTAGTCCACATATGGTTAGCAGCAAAGCTAAAAAGTTGGCTATTAATAATTGATCAATAATATGTATTCAATGTAATGTATTGAGGAAATGAAAGAAAATCCTTCCTTAACCTCTAGGAAGAAAATGGGGAGCTAATTCGATACACATTACCTTAAGACCTGTCTACGGGAAGTGTCCAATTTCCTGTGCCTGCAGTATAAAGCCTATACTTCTCAGCATGACCCACAGAATCCTCCAGGCCTCAGCCCCACCTACCCAGTGCCTGCCATTCCTAGCCAGCGGCTCCCTCCCGGCCCATGCTGCTCACAACACCGATGAAACACCTGTTCCTATTTCAAGGCTCACCTCCTGTCCTGATAACCTCTCAGGCTGACGTGGCCACTCCCACTCTCTGGCCCCAGACACACACCTGGCATACAGCTTGTTTATCTGTTATGTGTGTTCTCCCCTCAACTAGAATGTCAACCTCCTGAGGACTAGGACCTTGTCCCTTTGTATTGGTATCCCAGGACCTAGCACGGTGTTTGACATATATAGTGGGTTCTTAATTATATGGCCATTATGAATACATATCTGATTTGTTGTCAAATCGGTTTAAAAGAAGATTCTACTTAGGAATACCTGATGCTATGGCCTGGACAGTCAGGAGAACCAGTACCATTTGTTGAGGAAGTTAACAGAGACCTTGACTGGTAAGTGACCATGATCCCTAATCTTTTCTGCTCCCAAGAAGGGCAGCTCTCAGCAATTGGCAGCTCAGTTGTGGGGCCTTTACTACAAACGACCTGCTGGGCTCAGTTGCTCACTGAATTTTCCTTAGCCAAGAAATCCATCTATTTCTAAACCCTTTCTGTTCCCTTCCTCATTCAGGAATGTACAGTCATTCCTTACAAAAATGTTATTCCTGTCCATTACCTCACCAGAGAAGCTATTAGTCTCTGCAGGATAACAAGGCAGCCTCCCTAAAGGCCAGGCACTTAGAATCATAGGAATTTAGATTTATGAGGCAGGTCCTCAGAGATCAACAGTCCTGCCCGTTCTCTTTTGTTGTTCACAGGACTCAACTGTATTTAATCAAATACTGTTGAATATAGGCTAGTCCTGAGCCGGGATGAACTGTATATTGGCTAAGCAAATCCTCTTGTAGGTGATGGTCTAGGGGGGGATAAATGAGGTGGTTCGGTCAATGAGACAAAAGGAAGTCTGCGAGGGTACTTCCGGGAAGGATGTTTACTTCTTGATGAAAGGAGGGAGACCCAGGAGGAGAGCCCTTCCCCATGCCCATCCCTTTCTGCTCTTGATGCTCTTACGGGAGGCTGTGGTGCCTACAGCTGCAGCAACTATCTTATGACCACGCGGGCTGGCCTGGAGACAAAGCAAATGGCAAAGCAGAAGGAGAGAAACCCCAGAACCATCACGGCTATGGCTCCACGTTCTAGTTAAGAGATCATTGAATGTCGATTTCTGAAGCTACTGGTAACCTGCAGCCAAAAGCATACGAACTGGAAGGGACTCTTCTCTCTTCTAATCAAACTTCTCTCGTTTTACAAATGAGGAAACCGACACAAAGTCTGTGAGTGACAAAAGCAACATGAGAACCAAAGAGCAAAGCTAGGTCAGGACTCTCAAGCCTGTGTTCCTTGCACCATATTACACTGCTGTTGTACTTGACGTTTTTTAAAGCAATATTAGACACCGAGTATTCTGTACGTGGAGGGATCACGGGGTGGCTTCCCACTAGCGTTCAAAACAAAACTGGAATTCACAAAGCTGCTGGATGCTGCAAATGTGAAAAACTACCTTTTTTATAAATGTTTATTTTTCAGAGAGAGGACTAGGGAGAGAATCCCAAGCAGGCTCTACACCTCCAGCACAGAGCCTTGCGTGGGGCTTGAACGCACAAAACTGTGAAACCATGACCTGAGCCAGAATCAAGAGTCGGACGCTCAACTGACTGAGCCACCCAGACGCCCGTGACAAACTACTTTTATGCTAAATTGGCTTAGATAAGGAGAAGCAGAAGATTCCATCAGGGGAGCAGCTGGTCACCACTTTGTGAACCCCCAAACACAGCCTCTCTTCCCTGTTATTTCATGCAGAGTTCTTTCTTTGTACCAAGCACTCTGCTGTCACTGGAAACATAATCATAGCCCTCGTGGGTTGTAAAGCTAACGAAAGAGACAGAAAGTAAACAAGTAAACACGCAGATGTGTAATTACAAATCAGAATGAGTTTGGCCAAACCAAAATGAATAGGATGCAGATAAGAGAAAAACAGGAAGACTGTGGACATAGGATGTCAGGGAAGGCTTCTTAAGCAGAGCTAAAGGTTTCAAAGGAGTATAAAATTTGAAGAGTGGGGAGAAGAGCATTCCAGGCAGAGAGAATGGAATAAGGCTTTCGGACAGGAAAGGATTTCACTTTCCTAAAGAAGCAAAAGGAAATGTGAGTGACCGAAGATCGGGCAGGGCCAGCCACAGGCCATGGGAAGGAAACTCGATTTTGATATTCCAAATGCCTTGGGAAGCTGTTGAAGGCTTTTAAGTGGGAATGGTAGTAACTTATGTTTTATACAGCTCATGGTATGGAGACTGAATTTTAGGGAAGCAAGAAGGAAAGAAGGGAAGATGGGTTGCAAGGAGATGAACATCAAGAGAACAGTGGATGTCAGTATCCTGATGAAGACAGTCAGTAGAGAGAGAAGATGGAGGGAAAAGGCAAGATTATTAGGGAGCTACGAACCTGAGGAGGTTGGAGGGTGTGGGTCCAGTGCAGATGTGAAGGGACACTTCTCTGCTGTGGCTCAAGTAAGGACAACAGGGATAGCGCAGGAGGGGAGGGCTGGGTGGTCAAAAGGCAGGGGCAGCAGCCCTTTTGAGAGCTGCTGTCCCCTCAGATGCTCGGGAAGAAAATTCACTCCCTAAGGGTGAGGGCATGGCTAGGGCCCTTGAGTGGTCTTGGGAGTGGAAGCGGGAGCTCACTAGAAAAATGTGGCGAAGAGAGTGCGGCAGGGGGCACCTGGGTGGCTCAGTCAGTTGAGCATCTGACTTCAGCTCAGGCCGTGATCTCACAGTTGACGAGTTTGAGCCCCACATCGGGCTCTGTGCTGACAGCTCAGAGCCTGGAGCCTGCTTCAGATCCTGTGTCTCCCTTTCTCGCTGCCCCTCCCCTGCTCATGCTCTGTCTCTGTCTCAAAAATAAATAAACACAACAAATTTTTTTTAAACAAAAAAAAAAAATGTGGCGGGATGGTGGCCACTGTGGCTTTAACAGTGGTTAACCGTGGTACAACAACTGTTGTTGATGAGGTACAGGCTACATCGTGGAATCGGGAGACCAAAGGAGAGCGAGAAAGACTGAGGAGACCAAAGACTTGAGACCAGGGTGCGGGTGGGTGGTGTGGTTGGCACGAATAAGGGGAGCAGGGGGGGTGGCAGCAGGGCGGGGAGAGGACGGGCAGTGTGTCTGGACATGGGCAACACCAAAGTTCCATGTCTACCCTGGAAAGGAGAGTGGAGAGAACCAAGAGAAAGAGCTCAAGCCCAAGTCCCCACCTGAGGTCTAGGTGTAAGCAGAAATAGGGGAAACCGTGTCCTTGGGGATGCAGATCTGGGTCAAGGCCAGGTGGCCAAGGGAACGTTCAGAGAAGAGGTCAAAGAAATAGGGGTGCGGTGGTGACCCAGAGAGCACAGTGCTTGGGAAGGCGAGGTGGGACTTTGGGTCTAGTCAGCCAGGGAATGTAGAGAACATTGTGGGGTTGAAAATTAACAATTAGGGGCGCCTGGGTGGCTCAGTTGGTTAAGTGTCTGACTCTTGGTTTCAGCTCAGGTCATGATTTCACAGTTTGTGACTTCGAGCCCCACCTCGGGCTCTGTGCTGATAGTGCAGAATCTGCTTGGAATTCTCTCTGCCTCTCTCAAAATAAATAAACAAAATATTAAAAAAAAAAAAGAAAATTAACAATTATTGTTAATTGGCTGGGCTAAATACTTGGCTAAAGCTGACACTGAAGCCACGTCTCCCTTTTCATCTTTAATATGCCAATGGCACTTGAAACTCTAAAGTAGAAAAAAAAGTTTATCCTTCCTGTCTTTTTAAAAACATTTATTTATTTGAGAGAGAGAGAGAGAGAGAGAGAGCGTGCGCACAAGTTGGGGAGGGGCAGAGAGAGAGGGAGAAAGAGGATCCAAAGTCGGCTCCATGCTGACAGCAGAGAGCCTGACGGGCTCAAACTCACAAACCGTGAGATCAGATGCTTAACCGACTGGGCCACCCAGGCGCCCCATCATTCCCACTTAATCTAAGACAGGTCTTCCTTCCTCACTTCCTCCCAACTGGTAGATAGAATGGGAACATTCTGGCAGCCTTTGAACCACACGAGCCAACGCTAGGTTTTGGACACTTGTACCTACAGGCCCCCTCCCCCAGCCGTACAGAACCGCAGTAACACGGAGCCTCTGCTGTCTAAGCGCCGCCTCCGCACAGCCCGCCCGACCCATCCCACTCAGACCAGGCCTCCGAGGTCAGGGCTGCTCTCTCTCCTGTTTACAGATGCAGACACTGAGGCTCTGAGAGGTTACGTGATTGGCCTCTGCCCCTGACTGCAGTCGGGACACAAACTCAAACAAACCTGACTCCAATTTTGCCAAAGGGAGTCGTTTTCCTGCTCGGGAACATACAACTGCTCCACAGATCCCAGCTCCCGCCTCCACTGGTCCCTCAGCCATGGGCCCACCATGGGTGCAGCCAGCCGTGGGTCTGCTGCTTCACCTTCTCCCCTGCCAGAGCTGCTCGCTGGGTCCAGGGAGCCTCCCCTGTGGAGCCAGCCACGCGGGAATTAAAGACCTGAAGGATGGGGGCCCTGCTACTTTCTTGGGAAGCAGTCCTTAAAAGGCAGCAAAGAGACTTCCTGTATTCTGTTGGAGGACACAGCCAGGCCCACAGGAGCAGCGTGGGCTCCAGAAATGAAAGCAATTTTAGCGCTGGGGCTCCAGTACCTATAATGACACAACAGTATCCATGAGGCCTGTGCCTGGGCCCAGGTGGGAGATAGAGATGTTGGAGAAAGCAGACAGGTGTCCCTGCACTGGGCAGGATGCTGGAAGGGATGACCTCCGGGGTCTCTGGCATTCACGAAGGCTGTAGCAGCCTCCTGCCCTGTCTTCTCATCTCCTTCCATCTGGGCCCCCATCCTTTTCCTAAATGCTGGCCTCCTTCCTTGGCCCCACCTCTTGCTTGCAGATTTCATGCTTTGCTCCTTATACACCAGTGGCTCCCAGAACATCCTCCTGTGTGTGTGTGTGTGTCCCCAAAACATTCCTGAAAGGCAGGGGCCAAGTGTTTTCCTGCATCTGCCCCTATGCTTGTCTCTGCTCTGCCACGGAGGGCCCCGAACACAGCAGTAAGGGCCGCAAAGCCGGACGTCTGCCCCAAACACAGGAGGTGTAAATAAAAGGCGATGAAGAGATGAATAAAGGAAGCATAAGCAGCTTTATTATTCCAAACAAGCAGGAACAATTGTATCCCACACAAAAAGGGTGTTCTGGGCAAGTCCACGTTCTGGGAAATGCACTGCTGTGCACGAAGCGGTGCTGTGATCCACCCGCTCTCCATAGAAGGGGCTCATTAGCTAAGGAGATTGATAGGAAAACAGTCACATGGGGGGAATCAACAAAGGGAACAGTGTGGACGCTGAGGTTACATAACGAAAGAGGAATCGCCAAGTGCCGCATAACAAGTGCTGGCCTATTTCTGGGGCAGGGTCTCCTCCCTCTCTGGCTCTGCAGCCTTGGCTCAAATCAGGCCACCTTCTTGGTCTCAGAGATCAGAGTGCCCAGCTCTCAGGAGCTCCTAGTTCAGCACATGCCCGAGGGCAGCTGCCCCGGGCAGTGGCCCGGGGGCTGTGCAGCATCTGTGCTCTGGCATCAAAAAATGACACTGGGGCAACTGGCTCGCTTAGTCACCGGAGCGTGTGGCTCTTGATCTCTGGGTCCTGAGTTCGAGCCCCATGTCGGGTGTAGAGCTTACTTAAAAATAAAAGCTTTAGGGGTGCCTGGGTGGCTTAAGTGTTGGTTAAGTCGGTTAAGTGTCCAACTTCAGCTCAGGTCATAATCTCATGGTTTGTGGGTTTGAGCCCCGTGTTGGGCTCTCTGTTGACAGCTCAGAGCCTGGAGCCTGGAGCCTGCTTTGGATTGTCTACCTTGCTCTCTGCACCCCCCCCTCAAAAATAAACATTAAAAAAAATTGGAGGGGGGTGCCTGGATGGCTCAGCCAGTTAAGTGTCTGACTTAGGCTCAGGTCACGATCTCATGGTTTGTGAGTTCAAGCCCCATATCAGGCTCTGTGCTGACAGCATGGAACCTGGAGTCTGCTTAGGATTCTGTGTCTCCCTCTCTCTGTGCCCCTTCCCTGCTTGCCCTGTCTCTGTCTCTCTCAAAAAGAAAATAAATATTAAAAAAAAATTTTTTTAATAAAGATCTTTAAAAAAGAAAAAAATGAGGATAAAAGTGTCTGTGGAAACTACCTTCCATGCTGCTGGGACCTTCAGCAGATACAATGTGTTCAGAACACTTTACGAATACAGATCTCTTAAGTGAATGCATATGGAGTTCTGCTGCTGTTTCTTGAATCGTTTCCTGTTTGCTTAGGGACTTTTTTCTTTATATTCTGTTTGGCTCACAAATTGTACTCCTCTGTAAGACAAACATTTCTGCTCTAAAGCGTGTAAATAATCCAGTTTTAGAAAACCTCATATTCTCTAAAGGTGCACACGAGTAATGACAGGACTTCCTGTAAAAACGGGCTTAGGGCAGACCCCTCAAAACCTACACAATTTCCTAACTAGACGACTTAACTCGGATCACCTGGGCAGGCAGTTCAGCGGAGCTAGAGGCTGCCACAATAAATATTAAAACGCAACCCAAAAATCTAGTAGAAATTCTGACGAAACTTTAATGAGAGCGAGGTCAGTAAGTGCCCAGACAATGCAGATGAAAGAGCTGTTGTGAGCCAAGGGGCTGTGATGAAGTGGGGCACGGTGGGCAGGGTGGCCAGCCACGCCAGGACCACAGGCTGGGATGTGGCTTTCTGAGGAAGCAGGCCCAGATATAGGCACCGTTTGTTTTTTTATTCCTCCCCGTTCCTGGGAGCCCACAGGGGCTCCTGCGACACAGCAGTCAAACGGAGGGCTTTTTCCTCTTCTGCTGAACCACGAGACTACTCCCCCATCCCAACTCCTTTTTCCTGGAAGAATCCATAGATGAACCAAGGCAGTGTGCCCTGAGCCAGCACGCTTCCCTCTTCACCCGTGACACGTACCGGAGCTCACGCTGCGGGAATTCGCACAGAAGCAGACCAGTGGGGACCGAAGTCCACTGCTGTGCTCCCCGGGCACCTCCGGGTTCCCACGGCACCCCTCCCCAAATACCTCCCACGAAGCCCTGTTTTCTGTCTCCTCCCGCGGAAGCATGCGCAATGGCAAGCCTGTTTCGTTCACTGTTGAATCCAAAACACCAATAATGGGCCTGGCACACAAGTGCTGAATAGAAGCCTGAATTTACAAGAAGAGAACAGAACTCTGGCTTCTTAATCACATATTACGTGTTTTAACACCCACTTGGTAGCTCTAAACAAAACAAGGCACGGGGCGGGGGGAGCATGTGAACGGTCTTGAGCTTCAGCTTCTAGTTCACAAGAGGCCGTCTGTAAAAGAGGGAAATCTTTACACTGAGTAGTTGCTTCCGTTTTTCAGATTTCTCATGGTACCAAACTAAAAAGGTTTTTAAAAAGTTGTCATTGGGGCGCCTGGGTGGCGCAGTCGGTTAGGCGTCCGACTTCAGCCAGGTCACGATCTCGCGGTCCGTGAGTTCGAGCCCCGCGTCGGGCTCTGGGCTGATGGCTCAGAGCCTGGAGCCTGTTTCCGATTCTGTGTCTCCCTCTCTCTCTGCCCCTCCCCCGTTCATGCTCTGTCTCTCTCTGTCCCAAAAATAAATAAACGTTGAAAAAAAAAAAAATTAATTAAAAAGTTGTCATGGACGGAAACATTAAAAAAAAAAAAAAAAAAATTAAAGGGGCACCTGGGTGGCTCAGTCAGTTGAGCGTCTGACTTTAGCTCAGGTCATGATCTCACAGTTCGTGGGTTCGAGCCCCCGTGTCAGACTCTGCGCTAACAGCTCAGAGCCTGGAGACTGCTTCAGATTCTGTGTCTCCCTCCCTCCCCCCACCTCTCTGTCCCTCCCCCACTCGTACTCTGTCTCTATCTCAAAAATAAATAAACATAAAAAATTTCTGTTTTCAAGTTGTCATGGACAGAAAGAGAATTTGAATAGCACTGTATCTAGCAAAGAAATAGAATACATAGCCAAAAACCTTCCCACAAAGAAAACTTAAGACCCGGATGACTCCACAAATGAATTCTATGAAACATTTGAAGAGCAGATAAAACCATTCTTACACAGAAAGAAGAGACGCTATTTGGTTCTGTTTATATGAACTTCAGGTCTGGGAGTGGGAAGAAGGTCTCTCATTTACCATTTACGGTAAATGTATTGAGGGCCATCTGCCTTGTCCCCGTGGTCACGGTCTGGGATGGTCCTGGCTCTAGTGTACAGGGCATGCTGACAAAAGGACTGCCTGCCTACCCAGCAGATAACAGGCTATGGTCACCAGAGCTTACCTTCAGGCTGTGCGCTTCTGATGAGGCTGGGGCCCTCAGCTACTCCGGCTCCTGGCAGGGATGGGGAGGGGATTCTCCTCTACTCTAACAAGTTCAGACGTGTCTGAATCCCAGCGGTGGACCTGACTGGGGCCTGAGCTGAGACCACTGCCACACGTAAAGGTGGTCAGAAAGGATGCCAGGTGTCCTTCTCAGTCGCCCAAGAACAACGGACGATGAGTATGGGTGGCAGAAAAGAAAGTTTTCCCCACCAGCTTACCATGGCAAGGAGACAGTCCAGAATGGTCTGATAGCGATTAAACCCACTGAGATTAAAAGATGGAGACCAGGACCAGGTCTCCCAGAGTTCATCTTTGAGGCTGTTTTTTGGTGAGTCTCCTATTACAGTTTCACGTATCGGGTGTGACCCAGGGACAGATCATGGTTGCTGGGCTCCAGACTCTGATTTTCAAGTGAAATAAGAGTCCCTAAGAGAAAGGGCCCCTGCCTGACACCGAACAAGAGAATAAAAAAATACCTTGTCTCCTCTCCCATGGCTAGGGTTAAAACACACTGCTTCAGATACAACATTATTTGTCAAAAGCATCGGCCTCTCTATACACAAACCGTCAGAAGACATCAGGAGGCATGTATTATCGATGTGTCCCATTACCGATGATGTCAACTTGGATCACCTGGTTATCATGGTGTCTGCCAGATTTCTCCACTGTAACTATTTTTCCCTTTGTAATTAGTAGATATCTTGTAATAGATACTCCGAGACTTTAAATATCTTGCTTCTCATCAGACTTTCACCAATGAGTTTTAGCACCTATTGATGATTCTTGCCTGCACGGGTTATTACTATGATTGTTGCCAAATGATGACTTAACTCAAGCATTCCTACTCATTAATTAGGTGGCGTTCTACTGTAAGCAAGAGTTCTTCAACTCATTATTAAAAAAAAAAGAAAATCTCCTAGTTCTGTTCATTGTGAGGGCCTAGAAAAAATGACGCTCCAGTAGCAATGAGCACACGGACCCATACCATTCTCCACTGAAAAGGAAACCGGGCTCCTTGGAAAAATGGCTGATCTAAAGGTGGAAAATAAAATGTGAGCTTGAAAAACCTTTCTGTGGCAGGAAGTAAGGAAGTGCTCACAAAATTGATGAGAACGCTTACAGAAGTGAATTTGAATGGGCTCCCACTGGCCAATTCTGGGCCTCAAAATGAAAAACACAAATGGATGATAACACATTGAATGAAAATAATATTCCATAAGTCCATACTGAGATTTTAAAAAAATAATTTAAGGAAGAGCAGAGAAAAGGCAAAACTCTTCTTTATGAAGAATGCCAACCAATAAAGGTGGAAGGAATGAAAAGAAAGAAAATTACCATTTTACATGGTAATAACGTACTCAGGCAAGAATCCTCAATGAACCCGGGCTATGAAAACAAACCCTTACAGTGACAAGCCCCGGCAGACACAGCTGTAACCCAGTGATGAGATTTAGCAACCCAATAATGGGACACACTGAGATCGCTTGCCCTCTCGTGTGATGGGCTGAGACAGACATAACGTTAAGAGAGCTGGGCCCTTGTCCTAAAGCACTGGGAATATTACATAAACAAAAGGAGGTGCCATGAGGTTTTCATTTTAGAAAGACTGCTGTTATATGAAGAATGGGCTAAAAGGGTGAGCACGGATGCAGAGACACCAGACAGGATTTTCCTGGAACAGGGTAGAAGTAGAGACAAGACCAAAGAGAAGTGATTGGGGACTGATTTCAGAAGTGTAAATGACAGGACCTGTTCTTTTTAAATTTTTTTTTTAATGTTTATTTTTGAGAGAGAGAGAGAGAGAGAGAGAGAGAGAGAGAGAGACAGAGTGCGAGCGGGGGAGGGGCAGAGAGGAAGGGAGACACAGAATTCAGAGCAGGCTCCAAGCTCTGAGCTGTCAGCACAGAGCCCGATGTGGGGCTCAAACTCACAAACCGCGAGATCATGACCTGAACCAAAGTCAGATGTTTAACTGACTGAGCCACCCAGGCACCCCCTACCAGTCACATTTTTGAAATCTCAGGTATTGGCATGTACCAACAATCTGTACAGCTCGAGGGCATGACAGTGTAGGGGTGAATAGGATTGGAAATTATTTGTGTTTAGAGGGTGTCTGCAATTGAGAACCAGACAGATCCATCTACTCTGAACCTACATGTGGCCCTAAAGAAAGTGGATCCCAAAGATTACAGGAGGGGAAGTTGTGAATTATGTCCGTATTCAAATGGAGATCAAAGAAGCCCAAGCCAAGAATTATGGACTGACAGGGACAGCTGTGGATTGAACAAAAGTTCATTCTAAAAGGGCTATTTTGAAGGTTAGAATTCTGACTTTGGAGGAACTAAGGTGATTGGCAGTGGAAGGAATCACATATAAAATCCCTTCAGTAAAAATTAATTGACTTAAACTTTTTTAATTAAAAAAAAAAAACAGCAGGTTTGGCAGTGGTATTGAAATCAGCATTGGAAATCAAGACGTCATATACAAAAAGCTGCTCCTGGAAGTTTGCGGGTGGTAGGACCGGAGCAAAACAGGCAGTAAACCAAAGAAGGTGAGGCTCAGAGAGGGGAAAGAAGCCTGAATATGTTTAGTGGACGGAAGGAGCCTGCAGACCAAGAGGCTGCCATGCACGAGGCTGGGAGTAAGAACATTGCTGGGCTCCCAGGAAGCAAGCAGACGTGTGTCCAGAGCCAGGTGGAAGGACCACCCAGCCCAAACTCTCCAAGCTCCAAACTCAACCACCTACTGTTATTGCTCAACCTGCAGGCACCTTAACCATAACCCATGCAACGCCTTCCCAAAGCCCCCATGTTTGGGGGGACGGTGCCACCTGGCTGCCCAGGAATCTCGGGAGTCACCCTGGACTCCTCCCGCTTCCCTCATGCCTAACATCCAACCAAGTCAGCAAGTCCTCTTAAGCCTGTCCCCAAAGACCCCAGCCTCTAGTCACAACACCTCACTCAACTTGTGGTGTCCATACAGACACAATGGGCAATCACACAGGCTGACTGCTTGTTTCACACCCTAAGTCCCACCCTGCCTGGCCCTGACGAGCCACGTCTTTGGTCCTTGTTCGCTGACTGTGGTCCCAGGGCCCATATTTGGTTCTTAGGGTTCTTTCCTGTCCTCGTCTCTGGGCTGTGTAGCTTCACCGATGGCCCCTCTGCCCCGAACTCCGTCAGACCCTTTGGCTGGCATCAGACATCAACCTCCCCCGGTGCAGACATTCAGAGTTTACGCATATCGGGGCGCCTGGGTGGCTCAGCCGGTTGGGCGTCCAACTTCGGCTCAGGTCATGATCTCAAGGTCCGTGAGTTCGAGCCCCGCGTCGGGCTCTGTGCTGACTGCTCAGAGCCTGGAGCCTGTTTCAGATTCTGTGTCTCCCTCTCTCTCCGACCCTCCCCCGTTCATGCTCTATGTCTCAAAAAAAATAAATAAATAAACGTTTTAAAAAAACAGAGTTTATGCATATCAAATATCTTGACTCTGCCTCCAACAACATGGCCTCATGGCCCTGGCCATGCTTTCTTCCTTCACACCTTGATGACAACTGGCAACCCTATGTACTCTTGACCCCTCCTGCCCTTCCCCCTTGCTGTCCGCCACAGTGCCTGTTTTATAATGCAAACCTGACCATGTCAAACTCCTGATTAAAATCCTACATTGGCTCTCCAGGTCCCACTTAATTGTCACTTCTCAGAAAATCCCACTTAAATGACAGTAGAGAAGTACAAAAGGAAATAAATTCATAACCTAAAATTCCTAAAAATGGAAGCAGAGGGGAACATCAGCAAACCAGAGATTTTGAGGAGTTTCTAGAAACCAGAAGGCAGATAGGTCGTCAGGATGGGGTATGCGTAGCCCTACATCAGAAAGAGAGATGGCCAATAAAAAAATAAAAATAAATTTTAAAAATGTTTAAAAAATGGGATGCCTGGGTGGCTCAGTCGGTTAAGCGTCCGACGTCGGCTGAGGTCATGATCTCACAGTTCATGGGTTTGAGCCCGCATCGGGCTCTGTGCTAACAGCTCAGAGCCTGGAGCCTGCTTCGGATTCTGTGTCTCCCTCACTCTCTACCCCTTCCCCACTCATACTGTCTCTGCCTCAAAAATAAATTGAAAAAAAAAAAACAACATTAAAAAATGTTTTTAAAAAAGCAGGGGCAGGGCGCCTGGGTGGCTCAGTCAGTTAAGCGTCCGACTTCAGCTCAGGTCATGATCTCGCAGTTTGTGGGTTCGAGCCCCACGGTGGGCTGACAGCTCAGAGCCTGGAGCTTCCGATTCTGTGTCTCCCTCCCTCTCTGCCCCTCCCCTGCTTGCTCACTCTCTCTCAAAAATAAATAAATATTAAAAAATTTTTTAAAAGAAAAGAAAAAGAAACAGAGATGGCCAGGGGAGAAGCTCCAGGCCAGCAGAGAGCAGGTGACAGAAGGGGATTTAAAGACAAGCAGGAATCAAGGGGAAGACTGCCTGTGGACCAGCTGTGGGCTGCCTCACTGGCCCTACTGTTGTCCCCTATCTCCCATGGAGCACTGACCCCTCACTCTCCACTCTCTCCCCAAACTGCAGCTTGAGACCTTGTGATGGAGGAGGGGATGGGAGGAAGTTTCAATTATACACACTTTGTGAAGTTGTCTGAACCTCATGGATCCAAAAGAGGTTTTTTTCAAAACCGACTCAAAAAGTTTTCACCTCAAAAGTAAAAATATGAATGCTAAAATAAAATTTAAAAATAGGGTAACTAGGGAGGAAAAGTCAAAGAATTCTTCCAGAGGAGAATAAAAAGTTAAACTATTGGAAAGTCATATCTAAGAGAACTTTTAAGAGACAAAGATCAGTCAAGGAGAAAAAGTCTCCATGCATCAGTTAAGAATCCCAGAAGGAGGGACGCCTGGGTGGCTCAGTTGGTTACGCGTCTGACTCTTGATTTCAGCTCAGGTCATGATCTCATGGTTTGTGGGATTCTCTGTCTCCCTCTCTCTGTGCCCATTCCCCACTCATACACTCTCTGTCTCAAAATAAATAAAAAACTGAAAGAAAAAAAAAAAGAATCCCAGAAGAACAGAGAAAAGGGAGATAAGAAAAGGATCAAAAAAATATTCTTTATCAGAATCTTAGAACTAAAGACAGACCTAAGTCTTCAGATTGGGAAGGTTCACCAGGAAGTTTCACCCCCAGTGAAGGAGAAAAACTGAAGGTCAGTATTCAGACCCAGCCTCCAGAACACCAAGCAAAGGCAAGTGGTCCCAATGGCTTCCAGAGAGGAAGTACAGGTTACAAATAGGAATCACTACACATGAGACTTCTTGGGCACCACTGGGCGTTGCAGCAATGCCTTTACACTTCTGAACGGCATCCAGTCACACTACCTGTGACACGTGAGAAATAAAAACACCATTGGCATAGAAGACCCCAGAACGTTTATCTCCCATGTCCAGAAAAAGTCACTTATGGGTATGTATACAGACAAACAAATATGGAATCCCAGAAAGAGGGAAGAAAACATGGAACGTGGGGAACAGCAGAACAACTCCCAGAGTACAGGAAGACACCACAGGACCATCGTATGGCACGCCGAGAGGGCCCGTTAGGTCAGCCAGCAATGGGGATGATGAAGAAGTCGGATCATCCTAAGGATCTGGGAAGCCATGTTCTTCCTGGAACTTTCTCTTAATTTCCAGGTGGGTAACTCACCATCTAAACATGAAGCCAACTACAGTGGGGGGTAGTTTTGAGCAGCAGATAGCATCTAAAAAATAGAATTCATCTGATCTGGCCACTGGCACCGCGTCCTGGGGACGCAGAGTTTAGCGATGGGAGTGCATGCCCTAGTCCAATCGTTCTGCTCTGCTCTGGTGTGGAATAAATCCACAAGTCAGACATTCGAAATGCCGTTCGTCGGTTTCCAGTTTTCAGAAACTCTCCGCAGGGTTCAGGAAACGTTATCACAGTTACGGAATAAAATGCAAATGGCATTAACCTCGATAATGTAAAAGTACTCCTATAATCTGAATGTGTCCAATGTAGCATTCTTGTAGGAAAAGGCACAAGAAACAGCAGTTACCGCTGATGGGCAATTTGGGAAACCACAGATCAGAGATGGAGACTGACTTTCCACAGTTTGTCATTTTGTAAAACACTTGGTTTCTTCACAACAGCATGAATTACCTTTTCGAAAGTAAAACCTCCACTGAGTAGGCAGGGTGCTGAAAGCCAGTGGGAGGTGGAGAGACACGGGGGCGCGGGGGCCTGCTGGTGGTTTACTTTTCCTCGTGTTTCTTGACAATTAACAGATCTTGCCTACACCTGATGGAATTAGAAATCGGGGCTGAAATATGATCCCCAGAAAAATATCCAAATGTAACAAAAAACTGGGAGGACCAGGGTGGGAAAGAGGGTGTGTGGCCCTCCCTCGACCTGGGAGAGAGTCAACAGATTCTATTTAAAGATGGCAGCACAGACCCAGGTGTCACCCAGAGGGTAGTGACCCTCGGAAGAGATGCCAACAGAAATGGTCTGGTGAGGGCCGAGGGAGGGGAGACTTTTGCACGTGGCTCCAGCTCAGCTCAAAATTCTCTTCCTCCCACTCACCCCCATACAAAACCCCAGCTTCAGCCCTCGAGGAAAAGCACTCCCCCTCCTTCGGCCCAGGACGTGTTAGAGGGCCACCACGGAGCCCGTGACACTCTGTTCTCAACTTGAATTCTTTCAACGAAGGCACATTTGCTACCAGCCATCAAGTTCTGGCTGCCCAAGGCAGCGTCTCATCAGCCTGTCAGCCTCAGAGATCAAGAGCACAACCTGTTGATGCCCTTGGGGAGAGTAACGATGTCCGGAGCCCAAGTCCTGAAGGGTCAGTTAGGAAAGGCCAGGCCTCCGTTTCACCATCTGAGGAGAAAGGAGGCAGGCAGGAGATCCTCTACAGGTCCTCGCCACCGTCAGTTCTGTGCCGTTTCATGCACAAGGGCCAACGTACAGCTTTCTTCTCCCTCATTCGGCCACATCACTGCCTAGCTACAATCTTCTTTGTCCTGCACAACGTCTACAGAGTCCCAATCACAAGTTGCTGGTGTCCCCATCTACCCACTGCTAGAAGGGACCCCTCGCCTGCTCTTGGACGACCATGGTACTTTCCCTTCAGCCACTCGCATGCTGGCTTAAGGGCTCCCAGAAAAACACAGTACACCGTTGTGGCAGCTGTGTGACCCTGGGCTGATCATAACCCTCTGAGCCTTGATTTCCTCATCTGTGAAGCGAGGAAAGTAACAGAGTTTGCACCCCTAAGAGTTGTAAGGGTTAGAGGAGATCAGGCACGTGTAGGGCCAGATGTGCAGAAAAGCCTTCTGAGTGGCTGCTGTCCACAATATTAAAAATTCTGATGTCTGGAGTAGCTGAGGACCTACGTCCTCGTGTCTGTCCCTGTAGCATATGTATGTCCATGCTGTGCTCACAAGCAGACAGAACAAAAGAGTGTGTGATGTGGAGACTGGGTCCTGCGAGTGCATGGCGGGGAGGGCCCATGAGGCTGGAGACCCCATGCGTGAAGTCACAGAGGAAGGAGCACAGATTGCCTGTCCTATGAAAATGTCGGTAACCTCTGTCCCTTTGCACACACTCATTCACCATATGATCAAAGGAGCAAACTACCCATGCTTTTCGGAATTCCATGGAAATGCTGCTAAAACACTAAGTCAGGGCCATGTCCCTTCCAGACACACACAGAGTGGCGCAGGCTGTGGCCTGATCTGCACGGGAGCTCCGGGCCATGGCTAGCCTCAGATGGCCAGGTGGACCCTCCTTCCCCGACCCTTCAGGTGCTCTTGCCCACAATCCTCAGTCCTCAGAGGCTGCCCTGTGGCTCCCAGATGCTCCTGGATGACTGTCCAGCTGGTGGGATGCTACCCCCAGTGAGGGGACAGGACCTCCAGGTACCTCACCTCCAGACTGGATCACCCTGGTTCTGAGACAGCTCTTGTGGGCCTTACTGACCAGACCAGACCAGACGCTTGTGCCGGCAAGGAACTAACCCACCCAGGAACGAGCCCTGGGCCAGGCTGGAACTTCCCACTAGTACTTCTGGACATGCGCTCAGACTCCAGCAACTGTCGCATCTGCTGCTGGTTTAATGTGCTGGCTCGGGGCTGAGGAGTGTCACTCGGGGGGGGGGGGTTATAACAGCAGAGGGGCACCCAAGTCCTAGGTGACTTTCTGCCAGTTCTGAGAGCCACGCTCCCTTGTGCGGGTAACAGGATGGCCCTAGGACTGACTCAAACCTGCTCTCCCCTGGCCGGCCCTCACCCACAGCACCTGCTGGTTCTCCAAAGGCCACTCCTCCCCGTTCTCCCTCAGGCCTGTGACAGCCTGTCAGAAGATGGTGTCCCCCCCTTCCTTCATTAAAACTTCTGGACCATCTTTTTTCTGACATCCTTTTACCAGAGAGCTCTGCCCCTTGCCTGCATCGGCCATCTCAGACTGTCCCCCCCCCCCAACACTGTGCCAGCGTCCCCCAGCACAAGCTCTTCACCCAGTGACTCACACAGTCCCCCAAAATATGGGTGCCTACCCCATGCCAGGCAGCATGCCAGGGCTGGGGCGGGAATTCAAGAACAAGCCCCTCCCAGGGGTCACAGAGCTCCTGCTCGGGCAGAAAGGGACTACAACTCACGACCAAGGAAAGATGTACTTTAGGGAGAGTCAGTGATAGACAAGCTCAGGGGCCAGGCGAAGCCTCCGCAGGCGAGGAGGCGAGAGGCAGCACAAAGACCAGCTGGGGAAAGAGCCCAGCCCGGCGGGGCTGTGTGGGCGAGGCGGGAAGGGGCGAGAGGCGGGTGGGCAGAAGCCAGTCAGCACAGGATCCTGAGGCCTGGGTTAAGCAGGGGACTGATGGGATCCGATTTGAGGCTCAAACCCTCCTCTCTGGCAGCATTCTGGAGAACGGCAGTTGGGGGGCCGGGTGGACTCCACGCCCCCCCCCCCCCCGCCCCGCGGAGCTGACCCGGAGCTACTGAGAGCACGTGTGCGATGGGGCCCAGAAGTGACCTTTAGGTTCGACCAGGGGAGGCAGTGGAGGATGGCTCATGGGAGCAGCTTACTGCGGAGGGCCACACAGGCCTGCACGGATGTGGCCCTCACAGCTCTAGGGGCCGGAAGCCCCGCCCAAGGCTCTAGGGCACAATCCGCCCCGCTCCCAGCTCCTGGTGGCTGTCCCCCCACCCCCACCCCGCATCTCTGCCTCCATCTTCACGCGGCCTCCTCCTCCTTCTCTGCGTGTCTAGTTCCAAGGATGTGATGGCATCTAGGGGCCACCAGATAGTTAATCCAGGATAAACTCTTCCTCCCAAGATCCGCGTAAGGGAACATTCATTGCTTTCCCACATCAGGTGATATTCACAGGTTCCAGGGATTAGAACATGGACGTCATTCGGGGGAGCCACCATGCAACCCACTACGATGGGGATGGTCTGGAAGAGAAAGAGGACACTGATGCACAAGACAGAGGACTTCCCAAGGAGTGTCCTTGGGATGGCCGGAGGGATGCGACCCAGACCTGAAAATCTTTCCTAGCTTTACTTCAAAACAGCACTAAAGATGAATTTTATCATATGGGATTTGTACAATGTTAAAAAGAAAAGGGGCAGGGCGCCTGGGTGGCTGAGTTGGTTAAGCGTCTGCTTTTGGCTCAGGTCATGATCTCACAGTTTGTGGGTTTGAGCCCCGCGTCGGGCTCTGTGCTGACAGCTCAGGGCCTGGAGCCTGTTTCGGATTCTGTGTCTCCCTCGCTCTCTGCCCCTCCCCCGCTCATGCTCTGTCTCTCTCTCAAAAATGAATAAACGTTAAAAAAAATTATAAAAAAGAAAAAAAGGGGGGGGGCATCCGGGTGGCTCAGTCAGTTAAGCATCCAACTCTTGATTTCAGCTCAGGTCATGATCTCACAGATCGTGAGTTCGAGCCCCGAGACAGCACAGAGCCTGCTTGAGATTCTCTCTCTCTGCCCCTCTTCTGCTCGCTTGTTCTCTCAAAATAAACTTAAAAAAAAGAAAAAGAAAACAATTTTTGTAAGAACACTCCAAAACCCCTGCCAACCCCTACCCTACAGCTAAGGGAGCCTCAGTGGAGGACACATGTCACCCCAGGCAGTCTTGCTAAGATGTCAGTCCCCACCTCACAGACCGGCCATGTTGGAACAAGAACTTTAAAGCCTCCATGTAGCAAAGGGAACAGGGAGGGTGACAGGGTCAGGGTCCATGGACAGAACAGACTGACACACCCTCTTCCATTCAGAGGACCAATCCAGCCAACAAAACACTCCCTGGAAAACACCCTCCTTCAGCTGCACTGGGGAAACAGCTGGCCTTCGGCCGACTGGAGACTCAACACCACCGGACACTGAGTCCAGGAGCAAGGCAGGGCACGCCCCCAGACAGAGGCGAGTCACACAGTCACCCTGCCACACAGCTCAACTGGGGGCGTGGCATGAAGGGGAACCGGATCAGATTAGGGGGGAGGAAGTACTCCTGCCAGATGAAGTGGACTGAGGGTGAAGTGAGGGGGGTGGGGAGCAGCTGTGGGCAGACACGGCCCCTCCCCTCCCCCTCGGCATGCCCCCACCCCCATCCCCCATTCCTCCCCACCCCCATCCCTGAAGGCTCCCACCTCCCCCTCCTCCCCCCCTTCACCCCACCCCGACAGGCTCCCACCTCCTCCCTCCTCCCCTTCCCTCCAGGCACGCCCCCACCCCCCAGCAGCAAGGGAGCCTCCACTCCCAGCTCTGCTGCGTGTGCTGCCCCCCAACTCTGCACCGGTGTGGGGGGGACCCTCTGCCAGGGCCAGCCTCAGAACTGCGTGGACCTGAACTAGATTCTGTTTGTAGACACCCCTCCCTCTGAAGACCAGGGACAGTGCCTGGTGTGAGCAGACACTCCTCCTTTTCAAGTTCAGCCAAAGTTGTCATTTCTGTGCCTGGCATCACCTTGGGGCTCCCCTTTCTCTCTGCACTGTGATCTCCCCAATGTTACTAAACGCCTTGGCAACCGGGCGGCAGGTGGGGTCTACGGTCTCCGTGGCCTTGAGCTGCACTTACAGCCGACCACTCTGGCCTCACACTCAGAGCCCTGGGGCACGGATGCCTTTGGAGCCCCCCTCCCCCACCCGTGAACTGGTCCAAGGACTTGCCAGTTCCTCAGTTAAAGATACCGATAACTGGAATCCCCCCCCCCCCCGCCATGCCCCACCCCACAGATTCTGACTCAGGAGGATCCGGGAGGGCCCTGTAATCTGCATCTCAGCCTGCTGGGGGTGGGGGTGTCATACTCCCCCGAAGCAGGAAGCGCTCACAGCTGAGGGAGGAAGACCGACCGGCCCGGGCAACAGCCCTCAGGAGCACTCAGGAGCCCTGAGAACCCGCAGCCTCTTCAGCCCTTGAGGGTGGGGGGTCGGTGCCAGGGACAGGTGCCCTTCCCGGGGCTGGGAGTTAGGGCTGCTGGCACACACCTCTTCCAGACCTCTGAACTCCCGTGGGCAGGCACAGATGAGCCCTTGCACCTCTCCACTGACCATTCTTCCCGTCCTTCTCCTACATCTCACCCTCCTTCCTTTGGCAAATGCAAAGAAGTTAGGGGCTTGTGATTCACATTTCTTTCCCCTTAACACACCCACACCCATTTTTTTTCTAAGACCCCACCCAACACCAGGACAAGAACTAACAGATTGAAACTCCTATGGAGCTTCCGGCTCCATGGGGCAGAGGGGATCCTTCCAGTACCTCCCGGTGAGCTGGGCGCTTGTGACTGCCTGCTGGACACAAACAGTCCCAAAGGCCATCAATAACCAACATGAAGACCAAGAGGCAGAAAGGTGACTCCTAAGAGACTGTGCCATGCGGCCCCAAGTCCCGGAAATCCCTGGGCTCTTTCACACCTGATGGGATGCATGAGGCCCCCTGGTCAGATGCCAAGGGCAGCAGTACATGAAGGGCCCAGACATGCAGATTGGGCTCACAGCCCGGTCAAGCAGGAGCTTCCTGTTCCCAGGAGCACAACCAGGGACCCAGGACACAACCCACAACAGGCAGGCTCAACATGTCTGCCTGCTAAAGAGGCTTCTAGGAACATTCTCCTGGTCAATTCCTTCAAACACACATCCCTTACAACCACCAATTTACTGCAGGCAGGATCTGCTTCCAGAAACAGCACTCCACTTTCTGCCCACATCCCAAACACTGACACCACACACAACCCTGCAAGGCAGCCTGAGGGCACAGTGGGAATGTGGTGCCAACTCTGAGTTCAAGTCCTGGCTCTGACACTCATTCCAGATGCACCATCCTGAGCAAGACTCTCATCTCCCAGGGGCACCATCCCCTCATCTACAAGAGGCAGGTACCTACCCTCTGGAATCACTGCAAGAATGGAAGGATAAAAGTTTAATATCAACTGCCTCAATAAATTCCTTCCCTTCCCACCTACTCCTGTGACTCAGTTTCCTTTCTCAGCTCTAACCCAAAGAGATCCCAAGCTCACCTAACGCAGAATAGGAGGCCCAGGCACAGAAGACAGAAAATAATTTTAATAAGCCCTAAGGTTCCCTGATGCTCTTGCCCTCAAGTGCTCACCTTTTTAATTTTTTATTAAAAAAATTTTTAACATCTATTTCTTTGTGAGAGACAGGAGACAGAGCGTGAGCGAGGGAGGGGCAGAGAGAGAGGAGGGACACAGAATCTGAAGCAGGCTCCAGGCTCCGAGCTGTCAGCAGAGCTGGACGTGGACTAGGACCGGGAGATCATGACCTGAGCCGAAGTTGGATGCTTAACCACTGAGCCACTCAGGTGCCCCTCAGATGCTCAGCTTTGAACCTGATCATCAGCTACACCTGGGGCTTCATCCCCTGAACCCTACATTTTCTCACTGGGTGAAAGAGACCACCCTTAAGTTTTCCAGTTTTCCGAAATCCAGGTGGCACTTCCCCGCCCTGCTGGGACAGGGCAGTGGAGGGTAAACAAGGTTACACAAGGGGCATGCAGCTCTCAGGCTGTTCGTGCTGGCCAACGGGGCAGCACTTTGACTTTTAAAGTGTACGGAGGTGATCTGAGTCCCCATTTAGCATGCAGGCACAGATGCTCCTAGTGTTCCCTAGAGTTAATTGGGTCCTTCCCCAGCCGCACCCCACCCTCCGCCCGCATTTTGTGGCAGGTGCATTCAGAACTTGGGTCTCGAGTCGTGTCCATTCTGACAATGCAAAGCCCCAGTGTTCAGAGCTGTCTCCTGGAACCGCCCCAGCCTCCCGGACCTCCAGCACGCACAGGGTCGTGTCTGCCCGCTGCTCTGGACTGCGGATGAGGGGTGGAAGGAAACAGTCTGGGGGCCCCGCTCTGGGTCGGCAGCGGGTGACGAGTGAGAGGAAACAGTTACCGCCACAGAGGAGGAGATACGATCACCAAACCTCATGCGCCCGTGCCCCACCAGCCCGCTGGGGTGGCGCTTTCCCCGGAGTTTCCACCGCGGGCCGGCGACCGGGGACCACACTCCCCAGAACTCCTAGCGCTGTCCCTACGCGGGTCCCCCTAAAAACACGTGCGCATCCAGGGGCGCAGCGGCCTCCAGGGTCCTGTCTCAGGCACCAAGAGGGTCTCGGCAGCCCGGCGCACGTGTCCCTCTAGGCTGGGAACCCGAAGTCGGAGCGCCCCGCGCGACTCGGCCAGCAACCTGGGCCTGGAGCGGGCAGTGCTTTCCGGGACTCCGACGGGGCCCCGGGGTCGGGGACGCCGCGCGCCTCACCTGAGCGGGACGCGGACGGCCAGGTACCTGTCGACGGCCACGGCCAAGAGGCTGAAGATGGAGCTCTGCGTGAGCACGAGCACGAAGCATGCGAGGAAGAGGCAGCTGTGGAAGTCGGTGCAGAAGCCCAGGCTGATGGTGATGGCAAACGGAATGGCGAACAGCCCCACGGCCACGTCGGCCGCCGCCAGGGACACCAGGAAGTAGTTGGTGGGCGTCTGCAGCGCGCTCGACGTGCCCACCGCGACGCACACCAGCACATTGCCCGCCACTGACAGCGCGGCGATGGCCAGCTCCAGCGCCACATACAGCGCGTCCTGCGTCTCCAGCGGCATGGCCGGGCCGACCTGGCCCCGACGTCGCCTACCCGGGCCGCGCTAGGCGCGGGGCAGCCGCGTGGGCGCCGCCGGGCACCGCCGGAGCGCCCGCACCGCGCGTCCGCCAGCCTCTTCTGACCCGCCAGACTCGCGCGCTCGGGACCCGGGCTCCGGGGGCGGGACCGCGGGGAGGCGGCGACGCCCATTGGCCGGGGCGCCCGCCCGTCTCGGACCCCCGGCGGAGCACCGCCCCTTCTCCCGAGCCCAAGTCTGCGCCCGCGCGGGGCCACGAGGGTCTCGGCTGCACGCGGCCGGGAGCCAGCGATGGATCCCGAGGCGTCGTGCGGTGGCGCTATCTGGCAAAGTCAAGTTCCCCAACTTTCTCTAAGGCTCCAAATCTGTGGGTGTGTCCCGGGCGGTTTCACTGTCTGCCAAGCAGCGCGGCGCACGCAGAGCCCGGGCCGCCTCAGAGACAAGGCCCGGACTCTGCGGGCGGGGCGCCCGCCACGACCCCGCCCCGCACCCCTCCCCCCCAGCCACTCCGCGGTCGGGCGCGGCGAGTTGAGGATCTGAAGCCCTTGGGGAGCTCTCCCACCCGAACCCTGGGCACCCCACTGGTCAGGCAGGGCTCGCCTTGCAAACTGGGTGAGATGCCGCAGGAGGGGACGAGGAGCCTGAACTCGCAGACCTCCTTAGGCCATACGTTCCCACCTGACCTGTCCCTTCGGGCCGCGGCACCCCGACGGCAAGGATCGCTCTGGGACGCTGAGGCTCTGCGGCACCCCTACCCCATGCACCCAGCACGCCTGGCTCCCTGGCCTCACCTGCTCTTCTGTCCTCCCGGCCACTGCTCAGGCGTCTCCAGCTCTGCCTTCTCCTACCTCCTCTCCACGTAACTTCGCTTCCTCCTCCACCCTGCACCCCCCCTTCCCCCCACCAGAGGCCAATGTTCCTCGGGCCCTCTCTTTGTCCTTCACGCCCACCCTGGCTAAGCTCGGGCTCCTAAGGCTTCACCCTTGGTCCTTATACCCTTAACTTTCAAGCCTTTTCGTGGCAGCCCTAAGTGACCCCTGAGCGCCAGACCTGAGCACCACGCTGCAGAATGTTCATCTCCTCTGGCAGAGCCTGAGGGCCCCCGAATCCAGCAAGTCCAAAATCAAGCTCCTGTTCATCTCTGTCCCAAACCTGTGCCCTCTCCTCCTTCTGGGACTTAGTTATTGCCCTTACCACCCACCTTCATCCAGGAAATGCACCCACACCCTCCTCCGTCCTTCCCGACATCCAAATCGGTAGTGTCGCCAATTCTGCTTCCGGAGCTTTGCTCCTCTCCACCCTGAAGCAGTGTCTCAGGTGGGTTCCTCCTCACAGCTCGTTCCCATCGTCCCTCCCTCGTCTCTGCCCTGCGACCTCAGTCAAGTTTCTCTGGTCCCCACCAATGCTAGCATTCTAGAACACACCTGGCCATGCTATTCCCCTACCCCAAATCCTTTGCTAGCCGTCACCAGACAAGGTAGTTAAAAAGATTGCCAGGCAATGGAAAAGATGCTTGTAAAATAATGTTAAACAGAAACAATAAAAATAAAAAAATAATAAAACATGGAGGTGACTGCTAACGGATAGAGATGATGAAAATATACGAAATGTAGTAATGGTTGCAGAACTCTGTGAATATACTAAAAAAAAAAAAAACGAATTGTACACTTCAAATGGGTGGATTGTATGGTATATGAATTATATCTCAACGTAGCCGCAATAACAACAAAACCCATCAGCCTCCAACAGTCGTGGCCAGTCATATCTGCCTCCGTATAGCAAGAGCCACACATTTTCCAAAAGCATTTACAGTCAATGTCCTGGATGGGTGAGGTTACCGGAGGGGACTTTTTTCTCCATTTTCTAGGTGCTTTTGTTACTTGCACAATGGAAAAACCACAACAGCCTGATTTTATGTTAAAATATTGGAGAGCCCACAAATGCCACGCCCTGGCTATCTGAGATCTAATACACCTCCTCTACCACCCCACATTCCCATAGCACTCGACACAAACTACTGTTACCCCGTGGATGATAAACCGGAACCTCGGAGAGGTCAAGGAGCTTGACCAAGAGTATTTCCTTGGGGTGGGGGGGTGGGGGGATGGTGAAAGAGTCAGGGGAGGCTCCTTGGACAGGGGGCTCTTGCAGAGTGGGCAGAGCTTGGCAGTGAGGGGGTATCCTGGTGGGGTGCCGTGCCGGGCAGAGGTGAGGGCAAGGGGCTCACTCAGGGACAGCCGTGCCTAGGAGAGTAGAGCGAGGAAGATGGCCCGACCAGGGAAGGCTTCAACGTCGAGGATGGAGTGTTGGGCTGTTCTCCTGGAGGTGTGGGGCACCAGCCCAGGGAGGTGTCTGAGCAGAGCGATGATGGATCAGGGCATCATCTGGCAGCAGTAGCTGGAGAGTTGGCGGGACGGAAGCCAGCTGGTTGCTGTGAGTGTTTCCCGTACACTCTGCGGCCTCCAGGCCCTGGGCTCAGCTCCAGCATTTTCTGTGCCTGGAATCCCCATTTTCCTTTTTCAGAGCCTCCTTCGGGAAACTTTCCCCGAATCGCCCCAGGTAGGAACGCTGCCCCCAGTGCAAGGCTGTGCCCTAGCCCTGCCTGGGTTGTAGCCTGCTGAGTTCCACGTGACAGGAGTCCACCTCTGGACACCCACCAGCAGAGCCTCCCTCTTCTCTGTCCTCTCCCCAGCCGGCCCCCGCCTGGCACAGTGCCCTCCGCTCCACGGCCGCCCGCTCCTCTTCACCAAGTTTACGTGAAATGCATCGAATTTATCCTGACTCCATTAAACCCCAGCCCAAAACCCATGCTGGGATTTGAACTGGACTCACGGGGTCCTTGGGGGTGGCAGGAACGGCTGAGTCAATTGTTGAGAAAACAGGAGAAAGCGTGCAGTCTAGAGGGAGTCAAGTTTAGTCTCGAAAGCAACTGGGGTGCAGTGAACAGAGCCCGGGTCTCGGCAGCAGAGAACCCAGGTTTGATTCCGAACTCTGAGGCTGACCTTGGGCAAGTTAATTCACCTTTCTAAGCCACGGTTTTCTCACGCATTAAGATGGAATAACAAAACTTATCACAGGGGTCAGGCTAACAGGGGCTCACATCTGCCATGTGAGGGCATATAGCACCTGAACTCCTTGAAAGCTACTCCAGTGGCAGGAGCATTTGGATAAATTGGGAGTAGAGTCCTAGAAGTCCAAGTGGGGTCTTCAACTAGTGAAAGTGGAGGGGTACATTTTGTGAAGCAAATGACCCTCTGGAGACTTCCGGATGGCTGGCACCCATTCTCCTATCTCCCACTCCTGCTCCATCTTGCCTCAGCTGCCAGGGCAGAATCCAGGTGGCATCCAGGTGGCCCCAGAGCAGGCGCAATACTTAGAGATGTTGTCAAAGACCCAGACTCTCTCTGTCTTTTGGCTTTGCCATGTTTCATCTTGGGCTTATTGCCTCATGGTCACAAAGAGGCTGCCACTACAGCAAACATCACTTGCGCATGCCACCACATGAAAGCCATAAGGGAGCTCACTTCCCTGGTGGGAAAAGCCTTGGACCGCGCACTACTCTAAAACCCTCATGAGCAAATAGAATTATCATGAGAAAACAGAATTATCATGCCTGGCTTAGACCAAATATGGTTTAATCTGTGGGACGGAAGGAGAGGCTCACCTGCCCCAAATATGTCGCCATCTAAATAATGTTGGGGTTCTGTAAACTAAACAGAAAGAGAAGACAATGCACGTTGTTTTCCACTCTCTTGGTGACTGTCAGAGGGAAGTTTCAACTTATAACCTCCCAGACCTCACTGGCTTGTACATAAAGACGGGGGCACATCGGGAGTAAAAGTCTGCACTTCATTGGTTGTTACGTTTTCCTGACCTCAGTTACCACCAACCCAGCAAACACTTCTGGGTATCTGCAGAGGGTGTATTAGTAGTTCTGGAAGTTCTACTTCCCTCTGACATCTAAGATTTTATCACCGGATCAAGTTAGAGCTGTGTCCATGTCTTCCCAGGAGGCTCCTCGGTCTCTGATCAGTGGACTTCTGTTGGGTCGGTCTTGCTAAGTCTCCAGATGCAGGTCTGCACCGCAGAGAAGGACCCAGTAGGAGGCTACAGGTCAAACCAGACTCCTGTACATTCACACACACCCACACACACACCCCACAAATACTCAACACGTGGATTTCACGTTCTTGGACTTGGAAAAAGACCGTCTTTTATTTCTTCTGTACTGTGTCTCCTAGGGCCCTTGAACAGTATTCACAAAATAGTGAATATTTAATTATACTGTAGTATATTATTAGGTATTATTCCAGAAGTAAAATTATTCCAGAAGTAAAAGTAGTATATCTCAGCTTCCTCATATGTGAAATGCAACTGAAGGTTGCAATAAAAGTCAAATCATATGATAAACAGAGATTCACATTAAAAAGTATTCATTCTAGGGGTGCCTGGGTGGCACAGTTAAGCGACCAACTCTTGATCTGGGCTCAGGTCAGGATCTCCCAGTTTGTGAGATTAAGCCCCACATCGGGCTCTGCGCTGACAGTGTGGAGCCTGCTTGGGATTCTCTCTCTCTCTCTGCCCCCCCCCCGTCCTCTCTCTCTCTCTCTCTCAAAAATGAATAAATAAACCTTAAAAAAAGGTACTTATTCTATTAACGTATGAAACAACATCACACATTTATTTACTCTGCCCTTAGACAATCTGAGAAAATGCAACTTCTTTATTCTATCAATTGCCCTGATCTTCTTCCTGACCCCTGCCCCCCCCCTCCATCGGGCACTAGAGATAACTTAGATTTTCCAGTTTGCAAAATTTATAATAGGTGAAACTACCAGGATGACGGGCAGCCTCAAGATGACCGTTCTACAGCATTCCTAGAGAAGCAGTTTGGGTTGGAGCAAGACGACAGAAGGAATGGTTCCAACCAAAGAGCAGAAAGAAGTTTCATTGTTTGCTTTCTTTGACGTTCTTGAGAGACACTTCCTATACACTTGTAGAGCTTAGCAAATGATTAGTAATAGGTACTTGGGAACGAGGCAAATAAAGGAGGTGGTTAATATCTCTAGAAAAAAATGAAGTTAAACGAGGAAGAAAAGGCATTAATAGTACACACGTGTCTCAGTGTAAACATAATCATACCGTCATAATACTGTGAAGTGACACTTCACCAAAGTGATACTGACTCTTAAGCTTAAGAGGGTGTTTAGAGGGGCGCCTGGGTGACTCAGTCACTTTAGCGTCTGACTCTTGGTTTCGGCTCAGGTCATGATGTCCGTGAGTTTGAGCCCCGTGTCGGGCTCTGGGATGGCAGCATGGAGCCTGCTTGGGATTCTCTCCCTCTCCCTCTCTCTCTGCCGCTCCCCTCCTCGTGCTGTGTCTGTCTCTCCCAAAATAAATAAATAAATACACTTAAACAACAAGAAAAGAGGCTGCTTAGAAATATGTGCATATATATGTTTTTGGTTCCCAATTTTGTGTGGCCACAACTGGCACTTTGCGGGCAGAGACCAGGAGTGTTAAATGTCCTTTACAGTGAAAAACTGTCCCACCAAAATAGCAATATTGTCCTCACTGAGAAATTCTGATGTAAAAGTGAGTATTGATTTAATGAAAAATTGTGATGCAACCTTCTCGATGAAATGATAGTAGGGAGGTGGAGAAACGTATGTGTGTGTGTGTGTGTGTGTGTGTGTGCGCAGATTGGAGATATGAAAGATGTTTAACAGCACAGGTGCCTGAGGCAAGACCAGTTAAGGCTAACAAGAGGCCAGCCAGAAACTTGAAAAGAAAACCCAGAAAATGACACCTCCATAATGGGCTTTGAGAAGCTCAGACGCATTCATTGGACTATAGAAGGCCACGTACATCTGCGTATGCCCAGGAAAGACCCGAAAATACCGTAATCTTTTGCTAGCCGCTGACTTTGAGGCTATGTGTCAGCAGGAAATAAAGACTAAGACAGATTTTCTTAATCTGTCTGCCAGAGCACCGAAACTGTACAGGAACACATGCTCTGAGCCCTTCTGTAAAAGCCGGGAGACTTACGGTCTCAAGGCATTTAAGGACATCTCTCTCCGATCGTGAGCTGACATGACTAACCTAAATGAGCCAAGACTTCAGCTGCCACACATGACAAGGAACATGGACGTTACAGAATTAGTCCAGGAAATTCACTAAACAAACAGCAGCAGCAGCAACAACAACAACAACAACAACAAACAGCAGCAACTACACACCCTGGGGAGGGGAGAGAATCCGATTTTCGGAGTTGCCATGTTACATAATTTAAAGTGTCCACTCTTCAGCAGAAAATTATGAGACAGATATGTAAACAGGAAAACATGGTCTATACGCAGGAGAAACAGTCAGTAGAAAGTGTCTCTGAGGAAGCCTGGATGTTGGATTTATTAGATTGTGATTTCAAATCAGCTATCATGAACATGTCCATAGAATTAACGAGAATCATGTCTATAGAGTTAAAGGAGAGTACGGGAATGATGTTTCACCCAACAGAGAATCTCAATACAGAGACAGAAATTATGCAGAAGACCCAAACAGAAATTCTGGAGTTGGAAAGTACAATAACGGAAATGAAAACTAGAAGATCTCGAAAGCAGATCTGAACTGATAGAAGTAAGAACTGTGCTGAGTGTGGAGCGTGCTTGAGATTCTCTCTCTCTCTCTCTCTCTCTCTGCCCCTCTTCCCTGCTTGTGTTGTCTCTTTCTAAAAATCAAAAAAAGAAGAAGAAAGAAAATTTAAAGAAATAATGGTGGTAAACTCCCCAAAGTTGATGAAAAAAATAAAACCAGTGATACACATTTAAATGTTTTTTTTTCAACGTTTTTTATTTATTTTTGGGACAGAGAGAGACAGAGCATGAACGGGGGAGGGGCAGAGAGACAGGGAGACACAGAATCGGAAACAGGCTCCAGGCTCTGAGCCGTCAGCCCAGAGCCTGACGCGGGGCTCGAACTCACGGACCACGAGATCGTGACCTGGCTGAAGTCGGACGCTTAACTGACTGCGCCACCCAGGCGCCCCTACACATTTAAACACAGTATAGTCAAACTATCAAATCCAAAGTCAAAGAGAGTCAAGTCAAGTAGTGGCTACTAATATAGGGCAAAGAGACTTTAAGAAAAATAAGAATATTTTATAGTATTCAATCTATTATAAATACATATGGATATTTTTTAAATGTTTATTTATTTTTGAGAGAGAGAGACACAGAGTGTGACTGAGGGGAGGGACAGAGAGAGAGAGGAGACACAGAATCTGAAGCAGGCTCTAGGATCCAAGCTGTCAGCACAAAGCCTGACATGGGGCTCGAACTCATAAACTGTGAGATCACGACCTGAGCCGAAGTCAGCTGCTGAACCCACTGAGCCATCCAGGAACCCCAAATACATATGTATCTACTAATGGAGCTCCAGAATACATAAAGCAAAAAGTGTCAGAATTGAACAGAGAAATAGATAATTCAACAATCATAGTCGGAGACTTCAATATTCCCTTTTCAATAATGAATAGAACAACCAGACAAGTAGATAAAAGATCATCATAGAAATAGAAGATTTGAACAACACTATAAAACAACTACACCCAAGGGATATCCATAGAATACTCTATTCAATAACAGAATGCACGTTTTTCTCAAGTGCATGTGAGATGATCTCAGAAATAGACAATATTATAGGCCATAAAACAAACTTTAGTGAGCTTAAAATACTGAGATCATACAAAGTACGTTGTACAAACAAATGCAATGAAATTAAAAATCAATGATAAGTGGATATTTGGGAAATTCACAGATATTTGAAAATTAAATGACACACTCACAAATAAATGATCAAAGAAGAAATCATAAAAGAAATGAGAAAATACTTTGAGAAAACAAAAACCCAACACATCAAAATATATAGGAAATAGAGAGAGCAGTGCTTAGAGGGAAACTTATAGTTGTAAATGCCTGTGTTACATAAGAAGAAACAGCTCAGATCAGTAAGCAAACCTTCCACCTCAACAAACTAGAAAAAGAAGAGCAAACTAAACCTAACGCAGGCAGAAGAAAGAATAAAGACTAGAATGGAAAACAAATGAAATAACGAATAGAAAAACAATATAGGAAATCAATGGAGCCAAAATTTGTCTTTTGGAAAAGATCAATAGAATTGACAAACCTTTAGCTGGACTAATCAAAAAGTGTGTGTGTGCGGGGGGGTGGTGGAGAGACAAATTTACTAGCCTCAGGAGTGAAAAAGAGACATTACCAACCATACAGAAATAAAGAGGAATATATAGTAATACTGTGAGCAACCGCACACCAACAAATAAGATAACCTACATGAATAGACAAATCCCTAGAAAAATGCAAACTACCAAAATGGACTCAAGACGAAATTAAAAATAGGACTAAATCTATAACAAGTAAAGAGACTGAATTAGTAATCAAAAAACTTTCCACAAAGAAAAGTCCGGGCCCAGACGGCTTCACCGGCAAGTATTACAAAACACTTAAAGAAGAATTCTACCAATCCTCATAAACTTTTTAAAGCAGTTTCACAAAAAAAGAGGGAGGAACACCTCCCATCTCATTCTATGAGGCCAGTATTATTCTGATACCAACCCAGAGAAAGACAGAACAAGAAAAGAAAACTACAGATAGTCCTTATGAATACAGATGCAAAAATTCTGAAACCATAACTGGACCCAGCAACATATAGCAAGGATTATCTGCCATGAATAAATGGGATTCATCGAAGGAATGTAAGGCTGGTTTAACTACAAAAATCAATCTATGTCATATACCTTGTTAATAAAATAAAGGACAAGGTGCCTCAGTGACTCAGTTGGTTCAGTGTCTGACTCTTGAGTTTGGCTCAGGTTATGATCCCAGGCCCTGTGTTGGGCTCTGTGCTGAGCATGGAGCCTGCTTGAGATTCTTTCTCTCTCTTTTTCTCTCCCTCTCCTCCTCTCCCCTGCTTTCGAGTTCTCTCTCTGTCTAAAATAAAGAGAGACAGAGAGAGAAGAAGGGAGGGAGGAAGAAAGGAAGCAAGCAAGCAAGGAGGGAGGGAGGAATAAAAATCACATGATCGGGGCACCTAGGTGGCTCAGTCAGTTAAGTGTTCGACTTTGGCTCAGGTCATGATCTCACAGTTCGTGGGTGTGAGCTCTGCGTCAGGCTGACAGCGTATAGAGCCTGGAGCCTGCTTCGGATTCTGTGTCTCCCTCTCTCTCTGCCCCTCCCCCACTCATGCTTGCTCTCTCTCTCTCTCAAAAATAAACATTTCAAAAAAAATTTAAAAATCACATGATTATATCAATAGACACAGAAAACATTTTAACAAAAATCTAACATCCTTTTGTGATAGAAAACAATCAATGAAATAAAAACAGAAGGAAACTTCTTCAATCTAATAAAAACCATCTATGGAAAACTCATAGTCAATAGCATATTTAATGGTAAAAGACTGAAAGCTTTCCCTCTAAGATTGGGAATAAGCCCATGATGTTTATTCCTGCCATTTCTATTTACTGTGGTAAATTTCATTGTACTGGTGGTGCTAGCCAGGACACTGAAACACAAAGAAAAATGAAAAAGGAAGGGGGGAGGGGCACCTGGCTGGCTCAGTCAGTAGAACATGTGGTTCTTGATCTCCAGTCTTTGGGCATAGAGCGTACTTAAAAAAATAAATAAACATGGGGCACCTGGGTGGCTCAGTTGGTTAAGCCTCTGACTTTGGCTCAGGTCATGATCTCACAACTCGTGAGTTCGAGCCCTATGTTGGGCTCTGGCTGATGGCTCAGAGCCTGGAGCCTGCTTCGGATTCTGTCTCTCTCTCTCTCTCTCTCTCTCTCTCTCTCTCTCTCTGCCCCTCCCCCATTCACTCTCTGTCTCTCTCTCAAAAATAAATAGGGGCCCCTGGGTGGCTCAGTCGGTTAAGCGTCCGACTTCGGCTCAAGTCACGATCTCGCGGTCTGTGAGTTTGAGCCCCGCCTCAGGCTCTGGGCTGATGGCTCATGAGCCTGGAGCCTGCTTCCGATTCTGTGTCTCCCTCTCTCTCTGCCCCTTCCCCCCGTTCATGCTCTGTCTCTCTCTGTCTCAAAAATAAATAAATAAATAAATAAATAAATAAATAGACATGATAATAAATAAATAAATAAACAAACAAATAGGAATAAGAGGCACTCAGATTGGAAAAGAAGAAGTAAAACTAACTCAATTCACAAAGGCCATTATCTTCAATATGGAAAACTCTAAGGGATCCACAACACAACAAAACAAAACCAAAACCAACCGAACAAAAACCTATTAGAACGAATAAATGAGTTCAGCAACATCGTAGTATACAAGATCAATATGTTGTACAAAATATAAAATCAATTGTATTCTTATTCAATAGCAATGGACAATCCAAAAATGCAGTTAAGAACACATTCCACTTACAATAGCATCAAAAAGAATAAAATTCTTAGGCATAAATTTAAAGAAGTGCAAGGTTTGTACAACGAAAACTATAAAACATCACTGAAAGAAATTAAAGGACACTTAAATAAATGGAAAGACATTCCATGTTCATGGATTGGGAGACTTAAAATCTTGTTAAGATGGCAACACTATTCAAACTGATCTATATGTTTGGTATAATCTTTCAAAATCCTTGCTGACTTCCTTGCAAAAAATGACAGGATAATCCTAAAATTTATATGGAAATGCAAGGGACCCAGCATGGCCAAAACAATCTTAAAAAAAAAAAAAAAAAGCGCGAAGTTGGAGAACTGACACTTTCTGATTTCACAACTTCCTGCAAATCCACAGTAATCAAGACGATGTCGTACTGGCATAAAGGCAGACATATAGATTGCTGGAATAGAATTGAGGTTCCAGAAATAAGCCCTTACATTTACAGCCAGTTGATATTACTGAAGGTCCCATGACAATTCAGCGGGAGAAAGAATAGACTTTTCAACAAATGGTGCTAAGACAACTGGACAGACTCATGAAATAAATAAATAAATAAATAAATAAATAAATAAATAAATAAATAAGTAAATAAATAAAATAAACAAACAAATAAATAAAAAGAAGTTGGACCACACACAAAAAGTAACTCAAAATGGGTCAAAAAGCTAAACAGAAGAACAAAAACTATAAAATTCGTAGAAGCAACCACAGATGTAAATCTTGTGACCTTGGATTAGGCAACAACTTCTCAGATGCGACACCAAAAGCTCAAGCAAGCAAATAAAAAAATGTGATAAAGGGGACTTCATCAGAATGTGAAACTTTTGCATGTCAAAGGGCACTACGAAGACAGTGAAAAGACAGTGCACAAAATGGGAGAAAACATTTGCAAATCACGTATCAGATAAGAGTCTGAATATACCCCTTATATACCTAGAATATATAAGGGACATTTCTGACTCAATGACGGAAAGACAAATTAGCCAGTTGTTTTTTTTTTTTTTTTTTTTAATAGGCAAAGCGTTTGAATGGACGTTTCTCCAAAGAAGACACACACCCGAAAACAGTCCCATAGCTTGTAAGCTGATGCTGTGCACACAGGTGAAGGGGCTGAGCGACTGGACGACTTTCCCGGAGCCACCACACTCAGCTGGTAAGTGGCAGGGCTGTCCCATAAAAGCAGGTCTGTTTGCATTCCAAGCTGCCCTCCCAGCAATGCCCACACCTGCCCCACGCAGAGACATCTCCCTGTAGCTCCTTGGTAAGGAAAAGGGCACTGAAGTCTTTGTTAGACGTGTGGTTTCTTTCCAGTATCAGTGGACTTGAAGGCCATCAGACCTCACGTTACGCAGAAAGGCGCCGGGGAAGGCTTCCAGAATAGGCTGAAGAGCTGCCCCAGGGGTGACTTCCGGCTCAGGCTCTTAGCAGAGGCAGGCGGCTGAAGCACGAGGCTCCAGGGGGGAAAGTGCCTGGTGAGATAACACGGGATTGAACCCGGACACCCGGCCTCGCTCCTGCTTTCTTTCCCCCCTGTGTGACTCCCAGAAGGCGCCTCATTCTGCTCTGGGTCCAGCCCAGCATACACCCCCACCCTAGCCAGCCGCCTTTCCTTCAACGGTTGGGGGAACAGGAATGCGAGGAACAGTCACCATCCTGGCCCCGGGGAGGCCACCGCGTCTCTTTCCTGTCACCTGTGAGCCTCCCGCCTCCTCAGTCTCTTTTCTGGGAAGCTTGGTCTATTTTCCACCGAAAGCTGAAGCTGCAAGCCTACCTCGCTGTGTCCTGTCTCTGGGGACTTCTGCGATTCCTTCATCTGGAATGAGACACTTGCTTCTGAAGCTGATTTCAGAGACCCCGCGTGGAATATGTCAGTTTTCCCCAGTGTGGTTCGTAAAACACGTCACGTGAGGAGGCTGAAGGCGTCCTCAGGAAATTCTAGAATCCATTAATCGGCTTTTCACTGCATGTTTAGGCTAGTCATCCTCCATTTATACCTGCTAGTTACTTCACTGCTCCCAGAAGGGTAGAACATTACCCAAGCCAAGCGCTCAGTACGGTCACTACCAAAGATCTTGTCGCATCTTGGCACTTTAGTTCCCCAACGCTAACCGCCCTTGCGGGCTTGCCAGCAGAACCCGGTGGGGCCGTAGCATGAATCACGACTGGTCTAAGCCAATCAGACAATCCCTTCCCCCCTGCCAGCGATTGGGCTAAGGAATGGTCACATGACAAATTCTGGCCAATAGGATTCAAGGACAATTACATGGTGAGGTTTGGACCTCCTCCTTCCCTTCCTGCTTTGGACGCTGCTGTGTGTATCTATCTAGAGCTGTGGCAGCCCTCTTGCCACGGCGAGGTAACAAATCTGATGTGAAACCCAACGCGTTGAAGGTGATGGTAGAAAGATGGAGGCAAGAGCTTGTGTCCCTGATCACATCTTTGAACATCCCAACTGCCCCCAAGAACAGCTTGCTCTGGACTTCTTATAACACTATAAATGTCCCTAAAGAATAAGCCCCTGTTGGCCCATGTGTTTCTGTAACTTGCAGCAAAGCATCCTATGGAATTCAGAGCCACACAGATGTTTTGGGTCAAGGGAATCTTGGTTCTTGGCTCATCCATTCACACAGAACCTCTTGGAAGAGAACGAAGGCCAGGACCCCAGAGCCTAGTCTCCAGGGCGCAGCCAGCTCTCAGGACAGGACTGGGATCATGGCTTCATCTCTTCGCACCTTCGTTTCCTCAAACCATGAAATGCCAAAGTTAAATCCAGTGACCTCTAAGATGTCTTGCCTCTCTGACCTCCTGTTAATCAGAGTCCAGCACAGAAATCCTTAAAAATTTTTTTTATAAAGATATATATTTATTTCTGAGAGAGAGAGAGAGAGAGAGAGAGAGAGAGAGAGAGAGAGAGAGAGGGCAAGCAGGGGAGGGGCAGAGAGAGAGAGAGAGAGAGAGGGAGACACAGAATTCAAACAGGCTCCAGGCTCCGAGCTGTCAGCACAGAGCCCGAGGCTGGGCTCGAACTCGTGAACCGCCAGACCATGACCCCAGCCCAAGTTGGACACTTAACCAGCTGAGCCACCCAGGCGCCCCCAGCACAGAAATCCTAACTGCTGCATTGGCCACAGGAAACACAACAGAACACAGTGGGGGCCAGCACCTGTTCCAGCCTCAGCTCAGCTCCTACTCTGTTCTTCCGGGCATCTGGGGTGACAGCATGGATTCTGGGGAAGATGAAAAAATCACCAAAGGAGAATTGTCACCCCTTAGGAATAAAGGTCGTCCAGGGGCGCCTGGGTGGCTCAGTTGGTTGGGCGTCCAACTATTGATTTCGGCTCAGGGCATGATCTCATGGTTCACGGGATTGAGCCCCACGTTGGGCTTTGCCCTGACCGTGTGGAGCCAGCTTGGGATTCTCTCTCCCTTTCTTCCTGCGTCTCCCTTGCTCAAGCTCTCTTTCTTTCTCCAAATAGAGAAATACACTTTAAACAAATAAATAAAGGTTGTCCAAGGGTGGGAAAGTAAACCCGGCCTTCTAGAGGCTCAGGATAAAATCTGGTGGTGCTGGCCATGGCCAGATCTGGTGCATCTGTTGTTAGCGTTTTGTTTTTATATATTGCCAAAATGATATGCGCTCACAGTAGAAATGTAAACTTACAAATGTTTAAGATAGTAAACGTGCCTCTCCCAACCTCCCTAATTCCACCCTCCCACGGTTCAGTTTTGAGTACTGTTCTGGATATTTTTGTGTGCTTATACAAACAAAATGCCATGTATTATAGAATCAGAGATACCAGTGATGACATATCCTGTTACAACGTGAAAAGGATATGCAATCTGGGATTAGTGAAATGGAACATATGCACTTACACACAGAGAGATTTTTTGAAAAGCCAAAGTAGATCCACACTTGTCAAGAAGGCTGTTTTCAACAGGTTCTCTTTCTGAGAACACATGTTCTGAGAATACATCTTTCTGTTAGATGCCTACTATTCCATACTATTGGACACACACATTTTATTTTTTATCCCTCTTCTGTTCATGGAAATTCCCAGTTTGTTTGCATAATTTTTGCTATTGCTCTTTTTTTTTAAAATGTTTATTCATTTATTTTGAGAGAGAGTGAGGGAGAGAGAATCCCAAGCAGGCTCCGAGCCATCAGCATAGAGCCCGATGTGGCACTCGATCTCACGACCCTGAGATCAAGACCTGAGCTGAGATCAAGAGTGGGGCGCTCAACTGACTGAGCCACCCAGGTGCCCCTCTTTTTTTTTAAATGAAGTAGGCTTCATGCCCAGCAGAGAGCCCAACATGGGGCTTGAACTCACAACCCTGAGATGAAAATCTGACCTGAGATCAAGAGTCAGACCCTTAACCAAATGAGCCACCCAGGCGCCCCTGCTGTTACTTCTGTCTGTAGCTCTTCCTGAAAATCCCTGAGTACTTCTGTGGGGTAGATTTCCAGAACTGGGAACGCTCTATAAAAAGGTTTAAATAATTAACATTGTTATGTTAACATTTAATGTATGCACATTGCCACATCACTCTCCAGGAAGATACTGCTCATTTATCCTTTGCCAACAGTGTATGAGAGTATCCATGTCTGCATAATTTGGCCCAAAGAACATTATCAATATTTTTCATTTCTTCCAATCTGCTAAGTAAATGGATGTATCATTACGGCTTTATTTCACAGCTCCTCACTTTCTAGTGAAGTCAAATCTCCCTCCATTATTGCTAATACTTTGCACTTTTTTCCCCCTGAGAATTGCCTGCAAATCCGTTTTTGTTTTTTTTTTTTTCTGGCTGGATTGTTTGTCTTACCCATTTTGGAGGCCTCTTTGTATATCAGTTATTATGTAGTGAATAGTATGTATTGCCTGCTATGTATTGCAATTTTTTTTCAGTCTCTTTTTACTCTTTTAATTTTGGTTAACAGTGTCTTCTGTCATACAGAAGTTTTTCATTTTATGTGGTTGAGCATGTCAGTCTATTTCTCCATTTATGGCTTCTGGGTTTTGTGTCTTACTCAGTAAGAATCTAATTTGCTTTTTCTTTTCTTCCTCCTACAGCAGCCGCAAGGCACCCACCTGCGCTGTGGTGACGGGTCGTCTTCTGTCTTCCCCCTATGGGTGGAAACACCTTCTTGCTCAGATCCTATGTCCCCCATCCTAAGTACTTACGCCCTTCTGGACTCTTCTGATTTACAAATTTATTTTTTTTTCTCTCTCTTCCTTTGCTGGTACTACACTTTTGAAAAGCACTGCGCCTTGGTGGCATGTTTTGGTATCTGGCCGGGCTTGTCTTCCTTCACGACTCTTAGAATGTTCTGGACCTTATTCTCTGAGCTCAGACGCCTTTGCCAGGCTCCCAGCAGGCACTGAGTGCTCAACACTCAGGTGACTATAATGGAGTTCAGCAGACACTATTTTCTCTAAATGAAAAAATCTGGACATTTTAATGATAGTTTTGAGATCTGGTGCTTGAGATTGAGGTCAGGAAAATAACCATAGTGCCTGGGCCGGCTGTTTGTGAGCGTTTTGGCTGGTTGCTGAGCCCCGAGCTAAGCTAACTGCCCATGGTGCCCTGCTCCACCCGATGCAAATCGCCACCCTTGGGAATTCGGATGTCTCCGTGTGAGACCCGAGTGTGGCACAGGAGTCCTTCCTGCGAGGCACCCGTGAGCAGCCCCCCACCCAGGGTTGCTCCGGAGGCGCGGGCACTCATCTCCTCAAATCCTCACCCACCCTTGTTCCTCCTCCTGGGCCAGAGCCCCTCGCAGAGCCCTGGGGTCAGGAGACAGATTCTGATCCAATGTGTGGCCACGAGGCCGTGGAGTAGCCTGAGTTTCCCCGAGCTGACTTTTTTGAGAAACCATTTTAGCCATTTCCAAGCATACAGTTCAGTGGCATTAAGCACATTCACGGTGTTGTGCAATCATCACTGCTACCCGTCTCCGGAACTTTCTCATCATTCCAAACTGATACCGTCCCCATCAAACACTAACTTCCCACCCACCTGCCCCCCAGCCCCCAGAACCACCCCTCTACCGTCTCTAGGAATCTGATGACTCCATGTGTCTCCTCTAAGTGGAATCCAACAGTATCTGTCCTCTTGTGTCTGGCTTATTTCACTTCGCACGATGTCCTCAAGGTTCATCCATGTTGGGACATGGATGTCAGCATTTCCTACCTTCTTATTTTTTTTTAATGTTTATTTATTTTTGAGAGAGAGAGAGAGAGCAGGGGAGGAGCAGCGAGAGAGAGGGAGACCCAGAATCTGAAGCAGGCTCCAGGCGAACCACGAGATCATGACCTGAGATGAAAGTCGGAAGGATATCCTACTTTTTTAGGCCTGAGTAATATTCCACGGTGTAGACAGACCTCATTTCTACCTTTGGGTCATAGTGAGTAATGCTTCTGGAAGGGGGCAGGCGCCACGGTGGCTTGGGGACAGGATGGAAGGAGGGGAGGACGGTGCTTCTTGGCCACCCCCACAAGAAAAGCAGCCCCCAACCAGACCAGGCCCCCAGGAGCTGGGCAGACAACGGCATGTTCAGTATCTTCTTAAATGATGCCCGTTACAGCCCCAGCTCGTCTTGGGATCCACCCCAGGGCTCCTGGGCTTGCCTGGGGGTTCCACTCCACTGACTCCTCTAGAAAGGCCTCCTGACTCTCAGGCTTTGGAGTAGATTCTGTCTCGTGTTCCACACTGTTGTGATCTCCACGTGGCTCAAAACATTCTGTCAACCGGTCCAAATGTCCACCGCTTTCTGACCCTCACATTTTTCCTGGGAACTCATGGCGTCACCAGAAAATGTCCCAAATCCTTGACCTCTTCTCTGAATGTTCCCATCACCCTCTCACTCTGAGGAACCAGCTCCTCTCCTCCACCTGCTTCCCCCACTCTCCCAGCTCTCCCAGAGGGGGTGGATTTTGTGTCCCTTGTCCTGCATCCCAGGGGACCCGAGCTGACCGCTGACCGTGTTCCCCTCCCCCCCCCTCCTTCCATGATAAAAAAGCGTTCCTCTCTGAAAAGCGAGCTTCACACAACAGCACCCTCTACCCTTCCTCGCACTCATCTGCTTCCCTTCCGGCCACTTTGCTCACCTCCCGGGGTTGTTGGACGCCCCCCTTCCCCCCCCCATTGCTTTTCTCTGCCCAGATGCCCCTGTCATCATTCTCAGGACCTTCCTCAGTGTCTTTCCACGGACCCTCTGGCTTCCGCTTCGCAACTTGCTGGTGGGCTCGCTTTCCCTCGCACCCGCGCGAGCCACCTCCACCCTGGTCATCCCACCTCCGAGTCATGGCCAGTAGCCGGACGGGCCGCAGAATTTCTGCTCCCATCACTGCCTCTGCGTTTCCAGGCGTTTCCTCCGCCACTGCCCCGGCTCCACCCCCAATCCACCTGCCCTCCCGGCACCTGCCGTGGGATGGCCCACAGCACTGCCCGCCCGGGGCCTCCCCACTGCCTGGGCCTCCCGCTTCCCCGCGCCCCCCCCCCCCCCCGTCCCCCGCCGCCACCACCCCCCCCAGGCCTGCCCTGCCCAGCCCTCCCAGCGACCCCTCCTTTCCTCTGTTCCTCTGCACAGCAAAACTCCAAAGCAGGGTCTTCGCTGGCCTCCGCGTGCTCCCCGCACACCCTCCTCCATCTGGCACGGTCGGCAGCCTTTGTCACGTGGTCACTTCCTCCTAGAAGCTTCTGGCTTCCGATGCCAGCGCCCTCGCCCGAGACCCCCTCGGCCTCTCCCCCCCCCCCCCCCCGCTCCACCCGCAGCAGCAGCCCCAGCGAATCCCTGGCACCCGCTGCTGTGCGTGGGAGGACCCCAAGAACCACCTTGCTGGCGGTTTCTCTTTTTTCTCCTGGGCTCCGGACTCCTGTTTTTCCCAGTGGACCCCGCTTTTCCACCCAACCTGACTCCCGATTTCTCCTCCAGTTCAGTGAGCGGCCCTGGCGGGGCGGGGAGGAATCAAATGCTCAGTTCACACGTGTCCGTGGGTCAACCTTGATTCCTTTTTTTTTTTTTTTTGATGTTTGTTTATTTTTGAGAGAGAGGGAGAGACAGAGCGTGAGCAGGGGAGGGGCAGAGAGAGAGGGAGACACAGAATCCGAGGCGGGCTCCAGGCTCTGAGCTGTCGGCACAGAGCCACGGGGGGCTCCAACCTGCAAACCGTGAGATCATGACCTGAGCCACCCAGGCGCCCCTTGATTCCTCTCTTTCATTCCCGGAATCCAGTTCAAGCAGGTCTGCTCTGCTTGAAACCAGCCCTGAACCTACCTGCTTCTGCCAGCATCCCGTCTGAGCTCCCTCCCCTCTCACCTGAACTGTCCCCTCGACCTCCTCCCCAGGTTTATTTTATTATTTTAACTTATTTTTATTTTTATGCTTTTGTCTCACTACGATCGCTTCTGTTTGACTTCCAAAGAGCATGTTTAAGAATATAATTAGACTGCGTTCAGAACCCTCCAATTAGTTCTGAAAAGGCCTGGGAGGTTCTTAGCTACCTACTTCGTCCAGCCAGCCGTCTCACACATTTTGCTGCTCACACTGGCCTTCCTGCTATGTCCCCAACACACACACACACACACACACACACACACACACACACACGGCTCTGCCCTGCTCCCACCCCAACACAGCTCATATGTTCCTGCCACAGGACCTTTGCACATGCTGTTCCCCCCAATCCATCAAGCGTTTCCTGCCATTTTCATATGGCTCCCTCTCCTATCTTTCAGGTATCTGTTTTGTCACCTACTCAAAGAGGCTTTCTGTGACCATCCTTCCTAGATGAGCATCTGCCCCCAGTGACACCCTAGAGTTTCTCCCTCTGCTCTGCTTTTCTTCCTGATGCTTATCAATACCTGACATCTTGTAGATTCCTCTGTTTCTCATCTGCCTCCCCTACCAAAATGTGACTCCAAAAGGACCCCGGCTGAGCCTGCCTTATTCGCTATTGTATCCCCAGCACCTGGCATTCTGCCTGGCACAGAGGAGCCATGGAGAACATTTGCAGATGAATCTAGGGTTGCTCAGAAATGCGAGGCTGAAAAGCACTGAGGTAAAGAAAACAAACACCGGGCTATTGCTTATTCAGAGACAAACGCAACCAGCCATCTCAGCCAATAAGCCAGTGTTAAGTTCTCCCCTACCAGGCGTTACCTGCAAATGTATCTGGTTTTCAGATGTTTACAAAGGAGGTTACAATGACCAACTCAGGTCATTTATTGAAAAATGAAAAGTTAAAACGCTTTTAAAAACAGAAATAGAACATGGTCAGATGCCAGGACCAGCTGCCCAGTGAACTGTCACATCAACAGCGACAGGGACGTGGCGGTGGGGGTGTGGGATTTAAATTCTCACGTAACATGAAATGGAGCATGCTTAAAACTGATAAAGTGAATACAGAGCTGTGTACATTACTATTTATAAATATGAAGGTAAATCTGAACAACGACTTTGAAAAGACTGGAAACTCGCTAGCGATGCCCAGGGGAAGCTCAAATAAATAATAAATAAATAAACAAATACTATGACTTTCTAACTATGAGCTTGTATTATGGTCAAAAAAGTAAATATGGGTGCCTAGGTGTCTCCATCAGTTAAGTGTCCAACTCTTGATTTTGGCTCAGGTCGTGATCTCAAGGGTCGTGAGATCGAGCCCCGTGTCTGTGCAGCCCATGCTCTGTGCTGGGCATAGAGACTGCTTAAGATTCTCTCTCTCTCTCTCTCTCTCTCTCTCTCTCTCTCTCTCTCCCTCTCTGCCCCCTCCTCAGCTTGAGCTCACTCTCTTTTTCTCAAAAAAACTAAATATACTTACTAAAACATAGATAATTTCATGCTCAACATGTATACCATGATATATCCCAAATGCACCCAGGGTTTAAAATATAGCAATGAAAATTCTGGAGGAAAACCTGGGAGTGCTCCTTTATAACCTTGGGCCAGGGAAGAACTTTCAAGCTTTGACTTAATACCCAAATGCATAAAAAGTAAAGACAGAAAAATTTAAAACCCTGCATGGCAAAGACAAAACACCAAAAGCAAAGACTAACAACCAGCCGGGGAAACTATTTCCATCTCAAATCACAGACATCTCTTTAAGGTACGAAAAAGCTCCAAGGTACAATTTCTAAACACCCAGTAAAGAATAGTGGCGAAGGATATATGAGAAGACAATTCACAGAAAAAGAAACACGAATAGGATTTAAAGCATAGTCAGCCTCATTCAGAATAAAATGCAAATTATAATGAAATTCTGATATCACTTCTCATCTATCAGATGGGCAAAAACCCAAAGGTCTCATAACACGCTCTGTGGGCCAAGCTGTGTTGAAGAGACACCTCCTCCCTCCTTGCTGATGACAGAAGCCCATCCAGTTCTTACAGAGGCAATTTGGCAGTTTCTATCCAAAGCACAAATGCATGTACTTTTCAAGGCAGCAATTACACATTTGAAACTTACGCAGATGAACCTATCGATATACGTGTACATTAATAACTACAGCATTGTTGTAATTAATTGCAAAAGACTGAAGACAACCTGGGGCACCTGGGTGGCTCGGTGGGTTAAGCGTCTGACTCTGGGTTTCAGCCCAGGTCATGATCTTGAGGTTCATGGGATCGAGCCTTGGGTCTGTAGACAAGGCTGATGCTCAGTATCTGTGGGGGGCCCTGTGTCCCAGTGTGCTTGGGAGAGCTGACACCTTTAACCTCCATGTAACTAATAATAGAGACCCCCTACTTGCACTCCCCAAAGTGTCCCAGTTTGGAGGATAGATCATATGGCCATCCCTTTGGGGACTAGATAAATAATTTATGTTGCCCCAATACAGCAAAGTATCGGACAGCAGACACAGAGAGAGGATGCTCTCTATGTATTGACAGGGAAATCTCTCCAGATACACTGCTAAGGGAAAAGAAATAAGCCACAGAACAATGTACACAGGGTGCCACTTTTTCGGGCTAAAAGTGGGTGGAGCTGGGGGCACCTGGGTGGCTCAGTCGGTTAAGGGTCCGACTTTGGCTCAGGTCATGATCTCACAGTTCGCGAGTTCGAGCCCCGCGTCAGGCTCTGTGCTGACAGCTCGGAGCCTGGAGCCTGCTTCGGATTCTGTGTCTCCCTCTCTCTCTGTCCCTCCTCCGCTTGCACTCTGTCTCCCTCTCTCTCAAAAATAAATAAACATTAAACATTTTTTAAAAAGAGGGGGTGGGCATGTAGGGGGTTAGATATGATACCATTCACATTTGCTTGTACATGCATGACACTTTGGAAAGAAATACAAAATAACTCATAACATGGTTATCAGTGTGCATTCGAGAGGGGAGAAGAGACTGTGTGGTTGGGAGATTTTTCACTGTACACCTTTTCATAATTTTTAATTTTTGAGCGAAGTAAAAATAAGATTTTGAACTTATTCAAAGAATTAAGCTTTAAGATGCAAAAGAATATACATGGTCTAGGTCCTTCACAATGTTGATTCTTCCCTTCTTTTTAGTCACAGAGCCTCAATTTTTAGCCAGCCCCACTGCTCTTCACCTAAAAATTACATTTCCCAGACTCTTTTGCAACTAGGTATAGCCACAGGACTAAATTCTGCCCAATGAAATAAATATAAGTGGAAATGTTACACGGGTCTTCTAGAAAGACTCCAAAGGGACAGGGCAGTCTTCCTTAATCCTATCACTTGGAATACAGTTGTGATGACTGGAACTCCGGCAGCCATATTAGATCATGAAGACAAATGCCACCCCCTTAGGGATGTCAAAGTGGAAAGGAGCCTGGGTCCCTGATGATTTTATGATTCTAACATATCATCTTTGGACTTTTTACCTCTGGACTTCTTTGTTTGTGGGAAATAAATAAGCTTCTTATCTTGTCTAACACCGTATTTTTCAGGTCTCAATCCTTGCAGCTTAACCTAATCCTGATATATAAGTGCACCAGTGCACCAATAAAATACCAAAAGGCTGTTAATTTTGGTAAACCATTTTTTCTATGATGCCAAGAGATTTTTATTTTCTTTGTGCTTTCTGGTATTTTCTGTACTAAGCATCTATTTTAATAACAATTGTCACTTTATTTATTTTTAAACATTTATTTATTTTGAGAGAGAGAGAGCATGAGTGGGGGAGTGCTAGAAAGAGAGAGAGAAAATCCCAAGCAGGCTCCGCACCCTCAGCACAGAACCCGATGTGGGGCTTGAACTCATGAACCGCGAGATCACGATCTGAGCCGAAGTCGGATGCTTGACAGACTGAGCCACCCAGGCGTCTGAACAATTGTCACTTTAAAACAATAACCTCTGCATGATTATAGCAAATGAATCTCCCGGCTTCTGGTTTTGTGGCAGGAGAATTTTCATTTCACAGGAGATGGTGATGATGGGGGGTAACATCTGTCAAAGCCACTCAGAGGGGCCCTTTTCTGGTGGCAGTGACTCCATTACACCTTGGCTGTCACAGGACAGGCTTAGGGTCTGCAGGGTGAGGAACAGCCACCTGTTGCTTTAAATCGTGAACAGGACCAGGGCACCTGGGTGGTTCACAGTTGGTTGAGCATCCAATTTCGGCTCAGGTCATGATCTCGCGCATGATCTCGCGGTTCATGGGTTCGAGCCCCACATCAGGCTCTGTGCTGACAGCTCAGAGCCTGGAGACTGCTTCAGAGTCTGTGTCTCCCTCCCTCTCTGCCCCTCCAACCCCCCCCCCCCCAAAATAAGTAAACATTAAAAAAAATTTTAATTGTGAACGAGACCTAGAAGATGCTCAGTGCCAGGTCTGATGCACATTTGCCCAAATCCCCTGGCTCTACTTGTCTGCTCTCTGCTGGGAAACAAGTTTGCATTGTCTGCAGACATTGACTGCAGGGGAGAATCTGTGTCCACAGGCCATGGACGATGAGGGTGTTGTGGGCTCCCCGCTGACTCAACCTGGGAGGGGTTGGAGTCCAGCGTTGGCTTCCCATGTTGCCAGGTACAAACAGTTCCAGAGAGAGAACCTTTCCAGAAACCTGTTGAAAGGGGCTCTGAGGAGACCGGTTACAGCCGTCGTACCTGATTCGCTGCTCCCAGATGCCTGTCGTCATGCAATTTGTGATTCACCCTTTTGGCCTGGTGCTTCTCCAGACGGGCCCCCGTCCTCTGAGGGGTCAGGCACGTCTGTGGGTTCTCCACAACACAGGATATCTCTACGATGAGATGATGAACCTTCCTGTTAACTTTCCTCAAGGATCTTTATGGGGAAAGTCCCCGCTTTTCTACTAAACTATCACTGATATGTTAAGAAGGGAATGTAGGATTCTCAACATTTTTTTAAGACTTCAAATAAAAATTTTAAGCCCTCAAAATAAAAGACCTTGACAAGGCCTTGTAGTACCCAGCTGCTAACTGTGTTCTGAGACCCATAAGGTGCCATTTGTGCGCTTGGGCCTAGGGGAAAAGGTCTGAAACCCTGGCTTAAAGGATTTCAAGCTCCCACTATGTGAAAATATCCTGGCCCTGTGAAATATCCAATCTCGTCTAAACAAATTCACCCAATCCCTTCATGAAGGAAGGGTTTTGCAGAAGATGGCTGGAGAACATGGGTCTTTCCCTTCCCACGTGTTCAACCAGCTGCCAGTTGCCTCCTCCTGGCTCCCGCCCCCGCCCCCACGAAGGCTTTTCTGTTCCACCCCAACTTCGTCCTGCCATACCTGGTGTCCGCTTCCGGACCTCCCAACTCTCAGTGCCTCCAGTGTGCCTGGGCTCCCGGGTCCCCAATTTCCTGCTGAAAAGTGTGGTGCCAAGACACGGCATCCGATCAAGGCAGGTCCCTGCCCTGGGACATCTTGTAGTCCTAGGGTGGGGTGGGGACAGGCATGACCCCCCAAATAACGCCCATGGCCGGATAGTTGTACATCTGACAGTGGCCCTGGGGGAAAAGTGAAGGCCGCGTTGAGAGGTTATTTCAGGGGGACACGATTTAATTCGGGCGGGAGGACAGAAGGAATGTTTTGTTTGTTTTAGAGAGCATGTGAGCAGGGGGAGGGCAGAGGAGGAGAGAGAGAGAGAAAGAGAGAGAGAGTTTAAGCAGATTCCACACACTCATTGCAGAGCCCCACTCGAGACTCGATCCCATAATCCGGGGATCAGGGCCTGAGCCGAAATCAAGAGTCCAACACACAACTGACTGAGTCACTCAGGTGCCCTAAGGGAATGCTTCTTGAAGTCAGTCGTATCTTATTAAGGTGACCCTACGGTGAGCGGGGGGCAGGCAGGTAGAGGGCGGAGGCAGAGATCACTCCACCGACTGCAAAGCTTTGGCTGGACAAGTTGGGTCAAACAACCCAAACTGGCCCCGAATGTGGCTTGGAACAGGCCGCCGGGCATTTAAAACAAGACACCTCCAAGGATCTACTGTGGTTATACCTTGCGATGCGACTTTTCCTTCCCGAGGGGGGGGGGGTGGTGGGGAGGGGCGGGAAACCCACGCTGCCCTGAAACTCACGTGTTAGTAGCCGCCATTTATTTCCGTACCTGCATCGGCCGCCCAGAGAACAGAGCAGAAAAGAATCTTCCCACTGAAGACCAAGAAGGGACCCAACCCGGACGCCAGTGGCGGACGACGGCCCCATCTGGTTTGGCTCACTTGGGGTTTAAAATTTGTTTAGGTGGACGGGGCGCCTGGGTGACCCAGTCACGTAGGCGTCTGACTTCGGCTTAGGTCAGGATCTCCAGGTCCATGAGTTCAACCCCTGTGTCAGGCTCTGTGCGGACAGCTCAGAGCCTGGAGCCCGCTTCAGATTCTGTGTCTCCCTCTCTCTCTCTGCCCCTCCCCTGCACTCTCTCTCTCTCTCTCTCTCTAAATAAATAAACTTAAAAAAAAAGAGGCTTAAAAAAACAAATAATTTTTAAAAAGCGAAACACCAAGCAGAGCTGGAATTTCAGAACAACAACAAATACTTTAAACATGTAAGTGTGGCCTACGTATTGCAGATGTATTTATGCTAAAAAAAATTATCCACTGTTTACTCGAAATTCAGACTTAACGGGGCGTCCTGTATTTCATCCAGGGATCCGACCCGGCCTACAGATCAGGCCGCCTCAACCGTTCATCAGCGCCTGGCAGCCCTGAGAAAAAGCCCTGAAAAGCCTCACAGCCCCGAGATGTCCTAGGTGTCACTTTCCTCCTACAAGGCTCAAACTCCCCACCTGAGGACAGGTTTGAGCTAAGATTTTTGAGGAGCCTGAAGTGTTGGGAAGAAAGGTAGCCGTAGCCTAGGGGTGCCTGGGTGGCTCAGTTGGTTAAGTCTCCAACTTCGGCTCAGGTCATGATCTCCAAGTCCATGAGTTCAGGCCCCATGTCGGGCTCTGTCTCTGTCTCAGAGAGTGAGAGAGAGACAGAATGTGAGTGGGGGAGGGGCAGAGAGAGAAGGAGACACAGGGTCCGAAGCAGGCTCCAGGCTCTGAGCTGTCAGCACAGAGCCCGACGCGGGGCTGGAGCTCACGAACCGCAAGATCATGTCCTGAGCCAAAATCGGATGCTTTTAACCAACTGAGCCACCCGGGCGCCCCCCCCCCCAAAATTTTTTTCTTGAAATTTTGAAGAAAGGTGGCCTATACAGGAGACTAAAGAGGAGGAAAGCCAGGAGAGAGCAGGCCCTGGGTCCCTTGAGGGCATGGGGGGTGGCATGGGAGACATGGTGATGACAGAGTTGCACTGGGGCTGAGGGCCGCCCCTTGGCCTGTGTGATGGGGGTGCCGGGAGCCCCCCTGCCCAGGAGTGGAGGGTACAGAGGCCGTGGTGGTCGCTCATTCCACATCCGCACACACAGACCTCCCTCATCCTTTCCTGGACTCAGGGACAAGCGGTCAGTCACCAAGACTCGGGCAGAAAGAATTCTGGGCAGGAGCTCTGGGACAGACAGATGCTGGATGGCCTCCAAAGCCCACCCACACCCCCAAGTGCTGCCTTCTTTCCAATTGCTGTGGAAAAGAGCAAAGTAATCCCCAAATAAGGGCCTGCCCCTGTCAGCACCAGCCTCTGGGGAAGGTCGTTCTCGAAATGGAGAGCCGGTGGGGGCCGGACGAGGCAGGCTGCCCCAGGGCCCAGTGCGGCCCCCCCAGTTGTCACCCAGCAAGGGGATCCCTTGTCAGGAGGGGCCATTTCATGCCTGGCCCCCGGCCTACCCCTTACAAGGCATCTTGCTCGTCTCCACCGTCTGTGACGTTCGGCTCTGCCCGGCCAGCAGCGCTGGGGGTGGGGTGGGGGGTGGGGGTGGTGGCGCAGGGGCTGAGAGCAGACCTGGGGTCAATGTTCCTGCCCCACCGGGCCCCTCTGGGCCCCTCTGCAAGTGACCCCCACGTCCCGGGTGGTTGTGAGGGAAAAGTGCAGCCCGTGCCTGGTGGCCTTGGCTGTTACTCACACCCGCCTGCTTCCAGGTGAGCTGTTCTGAGGGAGCCCTGAGGACGCATCCCTTGGGGGTCTGGAGCTGCTGAAAGGTACCACTGTCCCCACCGGCAATGTCTACCTGAGGAAAATCCGTGCGATCGCTTCGGCAGGTTGTGGCACCCACTCGGTGACCCCCGCTATTCCCAGGCTGACGGAGTTCCCACTTTCGTTCAGGTGTGGGGGTGCCCTGGGTCAGGGAGGGTGACCTCCTCCATTCCTAAGAAGTCACGGAAGGTGGCTCCATTCCCTTTTGCCGGTGGCCGGATGGGTGAGGGCACGAGACACCATTTTGGCCAATGGGATAGAGCCTGAGAGGGTTGGAGGTGGGTTCCGGGCAAGGCTTTTGACCTGTCCTCGAATGTGGACGTTCCGAACATAAAGGTCGTGGTCTCTGGTTAGTGTGCCATCAAAAAAATATACGCACAAACTCCCTCTTGGCTAAGATGCATCTGAGGTCTCGATGCAGGGACTGATTGCTAAGCTTCACGGGACAGGAAATCTCTCGTTGCTTTTCAAGTAATAAATCACGGCAGGTGCACTAAATGGCATCACTCTGAAGACCCACGCTCCCCAGTACGCTCTTCCTTCCCCGTCGCAGGTGCCAGATGGTGACACATCAACGGAGAGCTGGACGTGTAGGCTTTGGTGCCAGGCTGCTGGGGTTCAAATTCTTGCTTTGCCTTCTCCAAGCTGAGTTGTCTCAGGCGAATTATTTAACCTTCCGTGTCTCAGTCTCCTCTTTGGCAAGATGGCCTTGTACGTACCTCACGCAATGGTGTCCCAAGCCCTCCGAACCAGCACCTCCTTGGTGCTGGGCTCCCGGCTACAGGAGGGCAAGGCTCTATCACCTGTGAGTCTGGGATCGTGCAGGGGAAGCCTGATTCGCACCCCATGGAACATGCCAGCACGCAGCTGTCCCGCTCACCACTGCATTTGCAGGGAGACTGTTCTAGTCTGCAAGAGGCTCGGCTCATTCTCAAGCGGGTCCCACAGGACACCCGGGTCCCACAGGACGCCTGCCCTGACGAGTCGTCAAGGGTAGGCATTTGCCACAAAGGCAGCTAACTACTGGCGGGTCAGTGACCCGTGAAGGGATCTGGTGTGAAAACCAGTGACCAAAAGGCAGGATGAGGAGGCCCAATGGTAGGTTGGTAGGTCAATCCGATTCTTCAAGCTTGGCAATTAGAACTAAGAAATATAGACAGATTTCACTGGTTGTTAATGGGAAGCCACCAAAGATGACTGAGGTGTGTAGAAAAATGCCCCCCCCCCCCCAAGATGTTCGCACCCCAGTCCCTGGAGCCCATGCATACGTTACCTGACCCAGCAGAAAGCGCCGTGCAGATGGGGACCGAGGGTTGGGAACCAGGGACGGGGAGAAGAGCCTAATTACCCAGATTGGCCCAATCTAATCGTGTGGGTCCTTATGTCAGAGCGCCCTTCCCAGCTGCAGAGTACCAGAGGGGAGCCCTGGGAGCAGAGGAATGGTCAGAGACCATCTATGTTGCTGGCTTTGAAGACGAAGGAAAGGGGCCACAAGCCAAGACGTGTGGGTGACCTTGAGAAGCGGACAAAGGCAAGGAAATGGATTCTCCCCTAAAACCTCCAGAAAGGAATGCAGCCCCCTCGACACCTTGATTTAAACCCAGTGAGACTAGTGTCGGACTCTGACCTGAACTGTAAGATAATGGATTCGTGCTGGGTGAAGCCACTAAGTTTGTGGTGCCTTGTTACAGCAACAACGGGAGACTAATACAGTAGTCTGGCAGAGGCACGTTAGGACCCCAGCCTTGGGAGGGGGCACACAGTAAGTGCTTCCCTGGGCCCTCACAGACCTGAATTTCAGAGGCGACTCTCTTTAAGGTGTTAGGATCTGGAAGGTGTCAGCATGGAAGTTGGAAGTCTCAGGGCACCTGGCTGGCTCAGTCAGGAGAGCGTGTGACTCTTGATCTTGGGGTCGTGAGGTCGAACCCCGTGTTGGGTGTGGACGTGACTTAAAAAAAATAAATAAAAACTTTTAAAAATAAAAAAAAAAGAAGTTGGAAATCTTTTTTTGTCAAAGTTACCCTTGAAAAGCTCCGTAAGAAGATACCATCGTGGGGGCACCCGGGTGGCTCAGTCGGTTGAGCGTCTGACTCTTGATTTCGGCTCAGGTCATGATTTCATGGTTCGTGACATCGAGCCCCATGTCGGGCTCTGCGCTGACAGTGTGGAGCCTGCTTGGGATTCTGTCTCCTTCTTTCTCTCTGCCCCTCCCTCCCTTACTCTCTCAAAATAAATAAACTTAAAAAAAAAAAAAAAAAAAAAAAAGAAGCTACCCACTTGGACATCTACAAATGCTCTCTCAAATGGGCCCAACACCGTCAAGTTTTCCTCCAGGGATGGAATGAGATCCGCTGAAACAGTTGGCTTACGGTTAGGGGCCGCAGTGCAGCCCAAACAAAGACAGCTTCACACACTGAAGTGGCATTCGGTCCTGAGACACTGGCACAATGAGTCGCTCACAGGAACCAAGAGAGTAGAAGGGAACACCACCTGTCCCACGCCTCATACTTGCTCTGGGGCACACGAGCATCGGCTGGAATGGCAGGTGGCAAGAGTCACGCTTTTTTTTTTTTTTAAGCTTATTTTTTTTTTTAAATGTTTATTTTGAGAGAGAAAGAGAGAGCAAATGGGAGAGGGGCAGAGAAAGAGGGAGACAGAGAACCTGAAGCAGGCTCCATGCTGTCAGCACAGAGCCCTACGCGTGGCTCGCACCCACGAATTGTGAGATCGTGACCTGAGCCAAAGTTGGGCATGTAACCAACTGAGCCAGCCAGGTGCCTCCCATACCCTTATTTCCCCGTGGTCGACTCTGCGGGAGTTAAATGCGAGTTTGAAATGCCTCTTCGGGACTGAGTGTGGATCATCTTCCTTGGTCATGAGGACACCCCCGTCTGGGGTGGCCTGCCTGGGTCTGTTCCTGGCCACTGGAAGAGCCCAGTGAGGTCCGCCCAGCCCAAGGAGGTCTGAGACTCTGCCTTGGCTCTGACCTTGACTTGTCCTCTCAGGAAAGGTACCTTCTCTGGCAAGGTGTCTTCTAGGACAAGACTTTTCACAAGGTGGCCATGCCTGGTGATGTCATGTGCAGCAATATAGGAAAGCTGAGGCTAACTTTTCCCATGTTCCATTTTCTGTTTTGCTTCATGTTTCTGATACAAGGGTAAGGCCGTGGTATAAGGAACGGTATAAATAGTAACCCAGATGGACAAGTGGGAGGAGTGATGGGGCTCTTTGGCCAACCCTCTCAGATGTCCAGGCCAGATCTTTTTACGGCTTATTTTTTACAATCTAGAAAAATCTCACTGAGGTTTTGGTAGGGCAGGTGGGTTAAGTTAGATTGCATTCATTTAAAGAATCGGGGAGGCTAGATTCTGCTTGGAAACGTGTGTCCTCTTATTCACAAGAATGGGCCTAATGCCAGCAAAGAAGGAAAACCGACGATCTTCTGACCCTCAGGTTTCAAGTTTCTCCCCAGGGTCCTCCCATATGTAGTTCTGGGATTTTTTTTACCACCAAGTTGGAAAATGCTAGAAATGGCCATTTGTGAGACCAGCTGCAGCACGGAAACCCAGCTAGGTGCCGAGGCGTCTGTCCCCTGGGTTCAAAGAAGAATTCCAAACGGAAACAAAGAGTTCCTTCCTGGTAGCTGGATGTTTCCACCAATTAATCAAAACTGATGTATCCTGGGGTGCCTGGGTGGCTCGGCGGGTTAAGCAGCAACTTCAACTCAGGTCGTAATCTCGTGGTCTGTGAGTTCCAGCCCCTCGTCAGGCTCTGTGCTGACAGCTCAGAGCCTGGAGCCTGCTTCAGATTCTGTGTCTCCCTCTCTCTCTGCCCCTCCCCTGCTTGCTCTCTTTCTGTCTCTCAAAAAATATTAAAAAATTATAAAAAACATCTGGAGCAGAGAAGGGGGCCGGCTGTGCACCAGTGGGACCCACGGCCTGTGGTTCTGGGTCCTCTGTGGCCACGGAAAACCAGGACCACTGACTGTGCGACAACAGAGGCCCCGTGGAGCCTCCTGCCTGTTACCCTGACTCAATGCATATGGGCTACGTCAATGCTCAGGACACGAACATTGGGGCATGTGCTTCATTCACAGAGGGGCCAGGCTCACCAAACTTTGGGAGGGATCGATTTGCAAGTGTTGAGATGCTGGTCATCTGTCTGATGCTTGTGTGTGTGTGTGTGTGCAGACTGAGTGGCCGCAGGTGGCTGTGCATAATCACCTGGCATCTTCTCCCATCGCCTGACAGCCCACGGAGGAGAATGAGCCGTGCCTGCCGTCGTGGCTCGGTGTGTGGTAAGCCCTCATCAGAGACTGTGCGATTCTGACAAGACGGGAGAGTCCCTCAGGAGACAAAGGCCAGTGACAGTGGAACTTCCTTGGAAGGGGAGGGAGAAGAAAAGATTCTCGAGGGCGGGCAGCCTCCCTTTTCCTCTCCTGTGGGAGGGGCTGGTCATCTAAGACACCAGGGAACGGTGGCCTCCGATGATGCCCGAAGAGCCACGTGTCACCTGATGCCTCGGCACGCACAGTGTCTGGACACACAGACGACTCGGGTCTGTTAGAGTTCATACGGGCTCTGCCTGCTCAACCTTGGTACAACTGCCGCGTGTGGTCTCCAGGACCCGTGCGCTGAGTGGGGGCGGCCTGTGCGGGCGCCTGTGCTGTGCTCATCTGCGCGGCCCCAGGGGGGTGACTTTCACAGGAGACTGTGGTCGCAGCCCTCTTGCCGTGAATGGAAGGAGGCGGAAGAGCCATCAGGACCCCAGTCCTTTCTGGCAACTTCCAGTAACGCCAGAGAGAGCAGCTCAGTTGGGGCGGAGGGGGGAGGGGCGACCACGGCCCAACACGGAATAGGGACACGAAGCCGCTAGCCTGAACCGAGGCTTGGCATTCCGACAAAGTGCCAACCATCAACGTCACCGGGAAAAATTCAGCATCGGACAGAAACAAAATATATTTATTAGAAATGTGACACAGTCGTACATCATACACTTCCAAATGTTAATAGTTAATACGTCTACGTTGGCACGTCACGTCCCGACAGTGCTGGGTGTGCTCTTTCTAGAAACGAGGCCACAGATGTATCCACTGTATTCAACTAATGTAGTTAAAATTAGTGATCGGCCGAGGATGGCGTAGACTTAGCCGCAGTCTAGCCTGGGTCAGAGGAGTGACACACCCAGGGCACTCGGGCAAACGGGATACTTAAAAGTGCTTCTTAAAAAGGTAGCTGTGTCCTGTTCTTTACTGCGTGTCACTGGTGGTTCACCTCAAAATGGCACTCGAGCTTTGGGCCAGGAGGAGCCGCGGCCGGATTTGGCATATGGGTTTGTGTACGGGGGCCGAGTCCTCTCCTTCCGCGGGCTTCCGCGGGCCGGTGAAGTGCCTGCCCTCCCCCGAGAGATTCAGGGAACATCGGTTTCCGCGGGGGAAGAGAACACCGCAGATGAACGTTCGTCACCGCCGCATGGCTCACCGCTTAGGGAAACTCAACCAAAGCTACAACACAACAGCTGAATGAAGAACGAAAACCCAAGACTAACGTCATTTCTGAAGTGAGAAGGGACTAGGGTGGGAAGGGAAGTGGGCGTTCGCCTGGTTCCTCAGAATATGCTCGCCCTGGGGAGCAGGGGCGGGGGCACCACCATCAGGCAGCTAGAGTTCACGTCCACGAAAGATCTCCCAGTGAACAAACCCGTGGACTTGGCTTTAAGTCTTTGAAGAACTCCTCCACTCTGCTGGGGCAATTAAAAATGGGTCTAAAATCCCCATCCGGTGGCCCAGCACTGGGGCGGGGACAGCTTGCCCCAGTCTGAGGCTCTGCGAGTGCTGGAAGGCCCGGTCCCCCTCGAAGGACCCTGCGGGGCCAGACCTGCCCCCCAACCACCACCAGGCTTCCCCTTCTGGAAGCGTGCCCACTGGCAAAGAAAATGGTAGTCAAGGAGCTTCTTTGAGTTATAAAAATAAATGGCACATGGCCTTTCTTTCACAGGACATTTCTTTCTTTTTCAGCTAAAGGGAGCGGGCTCCAGTGTTGGAGGAGAAGAAACGGCAACGTCACCCCTGCATAGACCTTGCTTCGCCCAGAGCTGAATCATCGGACTCATTTACTGTAATCACTAAAAACAGGGCCCAGTAATGCTAAACACCCCCTCCAGGTATCCCTAGACCTCTTCGGCCTCTCCCACACAAAACCCCGAAGTAATCCCAGATTAAACACAACAACCGAGAGCTCACCCCGATACTCGGGATACTAACCTTTCCCCACTGCAAGGGTGAGCAAGGCAGAGGCTTGGAGGTCATGGAAATGCCTGTTATGTCAACAGAAGACAGATGCGTGGAGCCACACAGGGAATCCCTTCCATTTGGATACGCTCCTCAGGAAGGAGTAAAGCAAATTTGCTCAGGCTGTGCCTCCACTTCCATTTGAAAACAAAAGAGCCACTGACAACGTCATCCTCCCCAAACTGCTCCGGAGAGACCTCAGATGCCACTCACCGCCCTGCCCTGAGGAGCAAGAGGAAAGGCCTCCTCTCCTCTCCGTGGTTGTCAGGGGAACTCTGGAAACATACAGAAGACGTCCCTGGTTCGACGGCTGGGGCAGGCCAGGAGGGTGCGTTTTGAACACGTTCCGCAGGAGATCCTGATCTAGGGCCACAGAGGAGGACGGGTAAGCAGGCAGGTGTGGCAGCCTGAGAGTGAGGGGCGGACCCCCTGCAGAGATTGACTGCAGAGTGACACCGGGAGGTCCCAGCGACTGACACAGGGACGGCCCTTGGGGGCGGTGGGGAGGAATCACTTGCATCAGCAGGTGGCAGGCACCGAGGTCACCTGACTACCCTGTGAGCCACGCCTTCACGTGCTACATGATGCACATTTGCGGGCCCCACCGACCTCCAGGGAGCTGCCAGGTCGGTCCTCGGCGGGTCTCCCTGCAAGATCTGGGGGGGCGGGGGGGAGGGGGGAGTGCCCTCTGCAGCCACTAGGGGTGACGGCAGGACGGTAGACGGTTCACTTCTAAATGGAGCCATCCCTGCCCACCGCTCAGGGCTTGCTGTTGCCATGCAGATGTGAAGGGCCCGAGGAGATACCGAAGACCGAGTCTAGAGTTCAAATACTGTTTTCGCCTGCCGTCCGCCCGGCACCTCTTCAGCCTGTTGGCGCAAACACACGAAGACCCGGGTGGGCGCAGGCCGCTTCGCACGCAGGGGGCTTCCTGTTAGGTTCGGCACCTGGGGCAAACGGGTGCGGGCGTGCACGGGCGTGTGGACCCGCGGGGCAAACACAGCAGGCGGGCAGGTGCTGATGGGTCCCTTCCAGCACGCAGGGGACTGCCTGGCCCAGGGCTTCGGAGCGTGCCGCGTCCCAGCACACGGACGGACACACGCTTCTCTCCGTGAGCCACCCTACGGGCCACCGCAGCAAAGCGCCTACGGGCTGCTTTGTGTGCTGGCGCGTCTTGTCTTCCCCTCAAAGACTCCAGTAAGTGACAGCGAGATCTAAGCTGCTCAGTCCGGTTCTAGGTGTTCAAACTGTTGTCTGGAACGGAAGCGTTACGGCCCCCAAAAGGCAGGGCTGGAGCGTTTTTCCAAGCCGCTCCAGAGCAAGTGTTTGTCCTTTTTGTGTTTTGATGAGCGTGTGGGTTTCGGAGGCTGTGGGTGGTGGCAGGGGCAAAGTTTTTCTAAAGGCCAAAGGAAGGAGTTTTAGTGAAAAGATGGCTGTTTGTCGTGAGGCTCCGCAGCCCACGGGTGAGGTCGTGGCGTGTGACCGGAGATGTCCTACTGGGTTCTCACGGAGTGAGCCTGGGCGTGGACCCTTAGGTCTAGAAGGAGGGAGGCCCGTGGGAGAGCAAGGCTTTCCAACTTACGCGCCAAATGCATCTAGATTAAAAGTAGGTGTGCCCTGGAACCCAGCTCCGTTCTTATTTGTGTGTGGGCCCCCCCGGATCGAGCGTTGAGGGTGGTGGACGGAGCAGGGCCTGTGCAAAGTGACCAGGTGCCCCCAGGACAGGCTGCGGGCGGTGGGCGGCTGCTCGAGGGCCCTTCCGGGTTTAAGTCTCAAAGTACTTGTAGATCTGGGCCACGTACTGCATCACGCTTTGCCAGTCGGGCCGGTCCGTGTACAGCATCTCACTGAGCTCCTGCAGGAAAGAGGAGGAGGTCACGGGGGGGACACCACAGACCGCCTTCCCACAAAGGGGCTCAGAGCCTGGTCCGGGCTGGTGCTGCCTGGAGACCCCCCCACCTGCATGGACAGGAGGCGTGGGCAAGTTAAAAGAAAAGCGTTTTATTCCTAATCAGGAGATACTGTCCCTTTTAAAAAACACTAGACAGGACTTCCTCCCCCTTTTCATCTTAAGAGCATGACAGCATTTTAAAGAAAACTTTGCAGGGGCGCCTGGGTGGCTCGGTTGGTTAAGCGTCCGACTTTGGCTCAGGTCGTGATCTCACAGTTTTGTGAGTTCGAGCCCCGCGTCCGGCTCTGTGCTGACAGCACACAGCCTGCTTGGGATTCTCTCTCTCCCTCTCTCTCTCTGCCCCTCCCCTGCTTGTTCTCGCTCTCAAAATAAATAAATGAACTTAAATTTAAAAAAAAAAAGCTTTTTTGGGGCGCCCGGGTGGCTCAGTCGGTTAGGCGGCCGACTTTGGCTCAGGTCATGATCTCACAGTCTGAGTTTGAGCCCTGCGTCGGGCTCTGTGCAGACAGCTTGGAGCCTGGAGCCTGCTTTGGAATCTGTGTGTGTCTCTCTCTCTCTCTCTGCCCCTACCTGTTCGTGCTCTGTCTCTCTCTGTCTCAGAAATAAATAAACGTTAAAAAAAAATTAAAAAAAAAAAAGCTTTGCAAAGAGAAAGTCACCCATAATTCCATTATCATAAAACAATTTCCACTTTCCTAAGTTATATTTGCAGGTACCCCTATGTTCTCCCACGCTTCCATCGAGTGGACATATCGTGTGCTCTGAGTTTTTTTACTTCATGCTTTCCATGCACAATCTCACGGGCTGCTGTGTCGCGACGCTGGCCGTCACGGGAGGGAGTGCACACAGCCCACGAAACTGCTGCCCTACAATCCACACGACATCTAATGCTCGCCGTGGGGCGTGCGCTCACTTCTTCACGTTACAGACTTTGTCGTAAGCACCTCCGTGGGCGGAGTTGTTGAATTCATGCCTTGAGATGAATTCCCATGAATGGGATGGCCACAAAAGCCTTGACCCAATTGAGAATGCAACCAGCGTCTTATCAGAATCAGGTGTCAGACCATTTAATGTTTTTGTCGTTGTTGTTTGTCCCTTTGTTTAGTAGGCTATCAGCAAGAGCAGAGGAGGCCACAAAGTGACAGACAGGATGGCTGGGCCAAATGTTCCTGAAATACATGCCACTAAAGGTATTAGAAAATTCACTTCGGGACTGAATTTGGATTCTTTTGTGGTCACAAGAGGGTAGTAGGCAAGGACTCTGATGGAAAGCCAGGAGTAGAGATGCCGTGGAAAATCAAGGTTGAACTTATTGAGCACATCTGTTCTTGAGCAGTGTTTCTGTTTGGTCCTGTTTCCACAACACCTAAATATACTTGACCATTTCTACTTCCTGGTTATGCTAAAAAATTATCAGCCTCTCTCTGGTCATGGGAAAGGAGTGAAAAGGCAGCGAGTGGAACATTATAGACAGATCTACTGAGAACAACTTAAAAACATAATTTTCACAGAATACAAGGATTAAAAGTCTCCTTCTACATAAACTACTGTGGGCGGGACTGTGCACACAGACCGATGCATGAAGAGCTAAGCTTCTCACAATAGCAGGGTTGTTTATATGGCAATAGTGAAAATAAACCATCAAGAATTGAGTGTGACTTGGGGGTGCCTGGATGGCTCAGTCAGTTAAGCGTCCGACTCTTGATTTTGGCTCAGGTCATATGATCTCACAGTTCGTGGGATCAAGCCCTATGTTGGGTTCCATGCTGACAGCGCAGAGCCTGCTTGGGATTCTCTCTCTCTCTCCCTCTCTCTCTGCTCCTGTCCCACTCGTGTTCTCTCTCTTTCAAAATAAATAAATTCTAAAAGTTAAAAAAAAAGAAAAACTGAGTGTGACATTTAGGAGGTAGGGGAGGTGCTCTGAGAAAGGAAGCCACACCTATGAACCAAGAGAGATGACAAGCCTCCCTCCCTGTGACGGCGAGGATGGGTCTTGTGTCTCAGAGAGGACACAGGAGTCGGACCGACGCTCGCAGCTTTACTCAGACTATCTCACATGCCTGAATCTAACAATAGTAACATTACTATATTTTGGCACATTGTCAACATTGCATCTGAACACATCTGGAGAAATAATTATGGCACATTTCTGGGGATGGGCGAGTAAGCCGCCTGAACAGAAATCTGAGGACGTGTGACATGTATTTGAATCAGTAGCTGAAAACCTTTCCAAATGGAAAACACCAGGCTCGGATGGTTTCACTGGCTAATTCTGCCAGTTCTACACATTCCCTTCCAAGAAATAGAAGAGGAGGGAACACTTCTTCACTCGTTCTCTGGAGCCAGCGTTGCCCTAATACCAAATCAGACGAAGACTTTAACGAGAAAGCTATCGATTTTCTCACATGAACACAAACACAGATGTCCTTAACAAACATTAGCAAACTGAATCATGATCAGGTGGGGTTCATAGCAGGAATGCAAGGGAGGTTCAACATCCAAAAGTCAGCATTGTTATTATTGCCAGACTTAATAAGAAAAGTCATATGGTCACATCAGCAGATGCAGAAAAAACATTCACATATAAACCTTGGAGATATTTGTGGGTTTGGTTCGAGACCACCACAATAAAGCAAACATAGCTTAAACAAGTCAAATGAATTTTTTGAGTTGTCAGTGCAGATAAGTTATAGTTACACTACTGTAGTCTATTCCGTGTGCCATAGCATATGTCTAAAAAAACCCACAAGGTACGTTTGACCCTTGCACAATGAAAAAGCTTGAAATACTTTGAGAATTACCAAAATGTGACACAGAGACAGGAAGTGAGCAAAGGCTGTTGGAAAAATGGTGCCAACAGACTTGCTTGACGGAGGGTTGCCACAAACCTTCAATTTGCAAAAAATGCAGTATCTGTGAGGCTCAATAAAGGGAAGCACAAATGAGGTATGCCCGCACACAAAATTCAGCAACTATTCATGATAAAAACACCCAAAAGACTAGAAAAGTAGAAGGGCATTTCTTTTACCTAATGAAGGACACGCACAAAAACCGAAAGCTGACATCATACTAAATGGAGAAACTGAACACTCTCCCAGTAAGATCAGGAGGAAAGAACAAGGCAAGGATGCCTTCTCTCACTTTTTCTACTGGACACTGTACCAGAAGTTCTAGCTAATGCAATAAGGCAAGAAAAAGAAACAAAAGGCATACAGATTGGAAAGGCAGGACTAAATCTGTCTTTATTTACAGATGAAATGATAGTTGATGTAGAAAACTCCAAAGAGTCTACCAAAAAACCCACTGGAACTAATACGCAAGTTTAGCAAGATCTCCGTCAACAGCTTTCCTACGAAATACCAGCAATGGACAACTGAAACGTGAAACTAAATCAAACCATTTAAATGGCACTAAATTTTTAAAAAGGATTTATAGGCAGAAAACTTGTTTATAAAACACTATATGCAGAGAACTACAAAGAAAGAAATCTACTACAAAGTAGTAGAAAACTACAAACTACAAACTACAAAGTACAGAAAACTACTGATGAAAGAAATCAAGAAGCTCTAAATAAATGGAGAGTATTCTATGTTCATGGATCTATAGATACAACATAATCCCAATCAAAATCCTGGCAAGGTCTTTTTTGGGGGGTAGATATTGACAAACTGATTCTAAAATCTATAAAGCAAAGGAACTAGGACAACCAAATAAATTCTAAAAAAGAAAAATAAAGTTTGAAGACTTAACTTCACAGTTTAAATTTTTTTTTTTTAACGTTTATTTATTTTTGAGACAGAGAAACAGCATGAACGGGAGAGGGTCAGAGAGAGGGAGACACAGAATCTGAAACAGGCTCTAGGCTCTGAGCTGTCAGCACAGAGCCCAAGGTGGGGCTTGAACTCATGAACCACAAGATCATAACCTGAGCTGTCAGATGCTTAACTGACTGAGCCACCCAGGTGCTGCTACAAAGCTGTATTCATCAGGACAGTGTGGTATTGGCCAAGTGACAAGACACTTAGATCATGTTATACGTATTTTACCACAATAAAAATAATTGAAAAGACAGGGCTTCCTGCCCTTGGGAGCTCATGGTCTTGGGGAGATGGGATGAAGTCCTATAATCAGACACATCACAACATAACACAGCATGTGCTACATAGTACGAGGAGTAAATGCTGCTCTAAGAACCCAAAGGTGGGCACGGCTGTCCTGGATGGAGGGTCATGGGGCAGGTTAAGACGTGGGCTCTGGAGAAGGCCGGCCTGCCTTGACTCTTGCCTCCGCTATTCACTACTGTGTGAGCTTTTACGGAACAGCACCCGCCTCACTGTCCTTCCTGTAAGGAGCATCTGTCGTCACAGGACTTCTGAGAGGGTTCAGTGAGTCAACATATGGAAAATGCCTGGCACGTGGGAAATGTGAAAAAGCAATTTTTCATGCTATTAAACTCAGATGAACTCTTTGAGTATCCTTTATAAAGTTTATACTACGGTGCAGGCTCGCTTACGCCTACAGAATCATTCAGACACCGTCATCAAAGCCTGAGTTGTAATGACCCCCTCCTAACCTCCGTGGGTAGTGACTGTCCGGGTGGCTTACTCATTAAGCAACACTGTCACAGACTGTATGACTCAGCGTGAGAGTGCTCCCCTCACCAGCGTACAAACACATCAGTCCTCAGAGGACACACCTTCTGGCTGTCTTCCGGTAATGGCAATGTGCTGCCACACATCCTCTCTTATCTATTCGTTCCACGGGGAGTGGCTCACCCTTGTCATGTGGTGGCCTAAATTTCTACCCTACGCTGAGAAAGTGGCTGAGAAAGAATGCATTTTTTTCTTTCTTCCTTTCTCTCTTTTTCTTTCTTCCTTTCTTTCTTTCTCCCTTCCTTCCTCCCTCCCTTCCTCCCTCCCTCCCTCCCTCCCTTCCTTCCTTCCTTCCTTCTTTTTTACTGACTAATCTTACAAGCGACCTTTATCAAAGACCTGGGGGTTTTTACTGCTGCCAATTCTGACTGCATGTATTTTAGAAGTGTCATGTGTAATTAAGGATTATTTTTCAATCCACATCAAGACACCAAAGAGCAAGTTTAATAATGTAGGAAGTTTCTGTTTTGTTGATGGCACGAACTAGTTAAATGGCTCGCAAGCATCTCCAAATGCTTCTGAGATTAATTATTATGCTTGTATCTCCTCACAGACATCTGTAAAAATGCAGCCATTGGCTCTGACTGTTAGTTTGACAAGATGATCTCATTCACTTCCTAGCTTTCACTGACTTCTGCAGTATGTCAGATAAAAAAAACAGGGAAAAAAAGGTGAAATTAAAAAAGAAGCAACTATTGGCTGGAACACTACAGAGAAAAACATTCTGTGTATGATACCATCTTCTAACAAGTTCGCATTTTTTCTTTGATTCCCCGCATTAATTATCTGTTGTTACTTGTTAGCTGTCCAGTGTTTCAGAAGGGAAGATAAATCAGATTCCCATTCCTCCACCTTGGCCAGACATGTATGTCCCCTCCTTTCTAAATTCTCTAGCCTTTAATTTATAGGACAGGGACATCTGTTTCTTGTAGAAAGTTTTGTAGAATTTGGGCTCACTGGCATTTTTGTGTGTGCGCGACTACATTTTTTAAACAATGAATTCAATTTCTTTCATGGTTGAAGTTGTACTTTTTGAGTGAGTTTTGGAGAAATAGTTACATTTAGTATTTGAAGAAATACATTTATATTTGTTTAGAAAACTGTCCGTTCTGATTTAAACGCATTGGCGTAACTTTGTTCATAGTACTGAAATTTCTATGATTGCTGTGTTTTCGCTTTTCCATTTCTCAGACTCCCTTCATACTCTGCTGGTTGCAGAACTGTCTCTGTTATTTCCACTTGGGTTTTCCCCATCACTGATGAGACTGAACACCTCTTTAAGTGTTTATTAGCCATGCACGAGTTGCCACGCACCTCTCCTAAGGTGTCTTCTTTATTATTGGCTAGTAGAAATTATTTATAGATTACCTGTCCTCGCTTTACTTTTTACGCAGCTCTTTCCGTTATGATGTGTCTAGATGGGTCTTTTGTATTATTCATCTTGTTAGAGATTCATCTTGTTAGAGAGATCCATCTTGTTAGAGACCAAGAATCTGTGGTCTTTCATCATTCTGGAAAAACTTCAGGCACCATTGCTTCAAATATTTTCTCTCCCACTCTTTCTTTCCTCTTCTGGAATTCCCACTGGCCATGGGACTTGGAAATGATCTGATTTTATCTTCCATTCTCTTAAGGTCAGTGACAGACACTATCAGTTGGTTAATCTAATGGCCGCTACCAACCCCCCTCTCCCTTGTAGATTTCCAGCTGAAGAGAATGGAGAACATTCACTGTTTACTTTCTCAAATTCCCTTGCAGACGGGGTGGCCATGGAACAGAGTACTGCCAGCGAGCTGGAGGGACTCTGGGAAGCCTTTTGATTTCCTTATCAAAGGGGGGAAGACAGGAGGCACTTGCTCTAGTCCATCCCACTCCCCTTCTTGCCCTGCAGATAGGAGTGATGTCTGGAGCTTGACAGCCATGTTTGGCCACAGAGGACATGGGGACAATGAGGTAATAGATTAAAGATGGTAGAGTGTAGACAAAACACACTCTGGGGTCCTTGATTACAACACTGAGTAGTGAACCAATCCTGAAACTGCTTTTGGACTTCTCATTAAAAAATAAAATTAACATCTTTATGGTTTAAGCAACTGTTAGTTGGTTTTCCATTTCTTGAATTTGAATACATACTAACTAATAAAACCTCTCTATTATATTTTCCATTTTTTAAATGTCTGTTTTATGTTCTGGATAACCTCCTTAGTTCTATTTTCCAGTCCAATAGTTCTCTCTTCTGCTGTATCTAATCCGTTTTTCAACCCAACCGGGTTTTTTCTTTTTTTTTTAATTCCTAATTTTTACTTCTACAAGTTTCACTTGAATCTTTCCCCAAATCTTTTTTTATAGTACTATGCTTCTTCCTTATGAGTTGTAAAAAAATTTATTTGAGAGAGAGAACAAGCGGGGGAGGAGCAGAGAGACAGGGAGAGAGAGAATCCCTAAGCAGACTCTGCATTCTCAGCACAAAGCCCTATGCGGGGCTCAATCTCAAGAACCATTAGATCATGACCTGAGCCGAAAGGATGAGTTGGACGCTTAACTGACTGAGCCACCCAGACGCCCCCTTGTGATTTTTGTTTTCTTCTTATCTCTTTATTTTTAAGTTTATTTATTTTGAGAATGAGAGAGACAGCATGTGTAAGTTGGGAAGAGGCAGAGAGAGAGAGAGAGACACACACACACCAAGAGAGTCCCAAGTAGCCTCTGCACTGTCAGCTGGGAGCTTGATGCAGGGCTCGAACTTGCAAACTGTGAGATCATGACTTGAGCTGAAACTAAGAGTTGGATACTTAACTGGCAGACTGAGCCACTCAGGCACCCCCCTCTTTTGTCTCTTTAATATTCACAAACATAGTCTTCTGTAGTCGCTTTCTTATTGTTTTATTATCCCAAGCTCTGGTAGATGATCCTCTTGTTTGCTATGTCTACTGACTAGCTCAGCTGGTTCACTTTCTTGAGTGTTTTGTAATTTTGGATTGTGAATGTATTCTCAGTGGCCATTATACTACTAAGCCAGGAGCTTCCTGCCTCAGGCAGTATAAACTATCTTGTAGCACAGATATTATAAATTTGGACTCCAAACCTCATTTGGCCCAGTTTTCTTTTCTTATAGATTTTCCTTTTTCTGGCTACCAAAAAACAAAACAAAACAAAACAAAACAAAACAAAACAAAACAAAACAACTCAGGTGGAGACCAAGCTTCCTGCCTAGACTGCCAGGCAGGGTTTTTTATTTTCCCCTCCACTGAGAAGAATGTTACTTTGTGAGCCTTGGTTTTGTGCAAGGGTCTCAGTACTCATGTCCCGTTTATGGGAGCTCAGAGCCTTGTTTTTTGTTCCTGTATTGGCATTTAAATAAAACCTATATCCATTAGGTACCCGTTTCCTGTGACCCCTCCACCGACACCCCCAGGCCTACTTCTGAGGGTTGTCACAGTCTCGGCTCATGCCTCATGGTTCTGGTTTTCACTTCTCTTTGAATTTATGACATCTGGTGATTTCCCATTCTTTTTTTAGACCTCAACTATGTATTGATATTTTTTAAAATTACATCTTATCAGATTTTATCGGATTTCAAGAGGGCTTTAATGATAATTCAGTCCACTGTGCTTCCAGAAATGAAATTTAGCCACAACAAAATCTTTGAAAACCCTCTAAATCACATGTGGTCAGACCAACTGGATATTTACATGTTAGGGATCGTGAGTAACAAATCTTCAGCAAATGGATTTTAATATTCTGTAAGAAATTGTGTAGTAGATGGCATAAAGTTCTTTCTCCTACAGGTAGAACAAAATATCACAAGGATACAAAATAGGATACTTACCAGGCTGGGTTTGATGCCCACACTTTCAGCTGCTTCAAATGCCAACAAGAGATTTCTTTTCTAGGTTAAAAAGACAGAAACTGGTATTACCAACTAAAAATAGATAGCTTTTAAAAAATAAAAATAAATAGCTTTTGTTAGGAAAGAACACTAAACGACGCTCCCATACAGATTATCTACTATTACAAAACACTCGAAATTTTAGGTCAAATATTCCAACAATAGTTTCAATCTAAGAAAAAAAAAAAAGACTGACAGGTTGTAATTGGTACGAAAAATGACATTACTGACGATTTCTGACTATCAAAGGTCAATCTGTGTTATTTTTTACTTTGTCACGATTCATGACATACATATTCTGTTGCGTATCAACTGTTGTTTAATTAATGTGCTATGTCATTTTCCCCTAGAATTCCGAAGGTACTGTTCCACAAGTTGTAGCTTCTTTTTGAGACGCTTTCTGGCTGCTCCCTGCTGTTTCCTCGCCTGGATGGACTTAAGAATCACTTTAGCATGCCTCCTCCCCTCCATAATTCATTTGAGAATCATTAGGATTATGTTACAATTTAATTAAATTGACGTGTTAAACATGATCGAGAGTGTAATGTTTCTGTGAGGACTCATGTTTTATATTCCCCAGTAGAATTTTGTGACTTTATGCCTTTAGATTAAAAAAAATTTTATATTGGGGCACCTAGGTGGCTCAGTCTGTTAAGCGTCCGACTTCAGCTCAGGTCATGATTTCACGGTTTGTGGGTCCGAGCCCCATGTTGGGCTCTGTGCTGACAGCTCAGAGCCTGGAGCCTGCCTCACATTCTGTGTCTCCTTCTCTCTCTGCCCCTCCCCCGCTCATGCTCTGTCTCTTTCAAAAATAAATAAATTGAAAAAAAATTTTTTTAATAAAAAATTTTATATTTGTTTTCTTTTTTGGTGACTTTTTTTTTGAGAGAGTGCATGTGTGCACAAGAGGGAGAGAGAGAATCTTTTTTTTTCTTTTTTAAGTTTATCTATTTATATTGAGAGAGAGAGAGAGAGAGAGAGAGACACAGCACGCTAGTGAGCATGAGTGGGGGAGGGGCAGGAGAGAGACTCCCAAGCAGGCTCCTCGCTGTCAGCTCAGGGCCTAACACGGGGCTCGATCTCACGAACCATGAAATCATGACCTGAGCCGAAATCAAGAAGCAGACGCTTAACTGACTGAGCCACCCAGGCGCCCCACATTTGGATTTTGTACATATTTTTATCTGTTTTTCCATTTCCTCATGGCCTCTGCCCTCTGTCCTTGGGTGCACATCTGCTTCCTGCCCTGACGCTGAAGCAAACTCTCTGCTCTACGTACCAGGTCACAGAAAAACACTCAGACAAGGCTACGCATGTCTCGTACCAGTGTGTGGTCAGGGCCTGGGAAAGCTGTTGATCTGCGGTCAGCTTGCCCAAGCCGCCAGCCCTCTTCCTCCACATTAAGGGAGATTAATGGGCAGGGACTAGAAACCTAACGCTGGTTTCCGTAACACTACTCTCTGTTCTGTTGAGAGGGGAGCCGAAAGCTGGCTCCTGGCTTCCTTTAATTGAGCACAAACTTGGGGCAGCCATTTCCTATTCTGTGCTAATGAGGCCTTCATCCTTATTTTAAAGTCTTCTTGGTTAGTTTTGAGGAGAAAGGGGGTTTGTAAGCCCTGTCGGCTACCATTATTCAAGAAGTCATGGCTTTTGATATGTAATGCCAAATCGTTTTCTAAAACACGACACCAGGGGGGTCTGGCTGGCTTAGTTGGTAGATCATGCGACTCTTCATCTCAGGGTCACGAGTTCAAGCCCCACGCTGGGCGTGAAGCCTATGGAATGACATGACACGACAAGACACGACATGGCATGAGAAAATAAAAATGATACACCAATTTTCAATTCCAGCAACAGTGTGTAAGCGTCCACTTTCTCACACCCTTACCTGCATAGACTATTACGACCAAGCACTGTTATCTAATTCTCTCTCATCACATCACTGCTACGCCACTGCGAGATGGCCACTTATGGGGAGAAGCAGAGTGTGTCTGGGGCGGAAGCCAGGGAGGGCCTCACTCGGCCTAGCTCTGCCCACACGGGCCAGAGACCTTCCAGACCCAGGGCGATAAGCCCTTGGTTAGAGACCTCTGCCGTTGGCCCCGTTGGCAGGGCATCTCACCTGAAACTGACAGCAGAAAGCACCCCAAGTCCAGAATTTTCCCTCTCACGTTAACATTTTGTTTCAGACACTGGCATGAAAACACTCCATTCTGTCAATTCTATCATCCGAATCTGCGTAGCCTCCGTGGAAGTTTCATAGGCTGACACATGGAAAAAAATGTGTAACTCATGTCTCCCCAATGGCTTGGAAGACATCCTTGTTAGTTTTATCAGAAATTCCCTGCTTAGCACTGATGTCAGACTTCCATGGTTGCATCACTTCCGTCTGAATTGGGGCAACAGCTCACGACTTCTGAACTTCCCAGCTCACGACTTCATTAATCTCCCAGACCCACAGTCTCCCGCAATCTGACCTGGGTGCTCCCTGACTGCATTATCCTAGATTAAGGGGGGAGAAATTCAGCCCTACATGGAGAAAATACCAGCCCCTCTACCGCAAGGACAATAGGAAGTACACAGACAGTGGCTTCTGGCTGTCTGCAAATCTGCAGCAGGTCACTGGACAGCCAGCTGGGTGCTATGTGGGAGTCAGGGGCACCCACAGCGAGACGATACGGTTCCACAGGGAACATATGCTCATGGTTCAAGGTGTGAAGGCACACACTTTTAGGTTCATTTTTCTCCAACAGCTGGGTAGCGATTTAGGACAAAGAGCCTAGATAGGTTTTGCACGACAGCAGAGGAACATCGCGCATATACAGGAAGACTCCTGTTTTAGGTGGTGTATTCCTAAGTGCTCAGCCTTCTATCAACTGTGGTTTTAGGGAGGGCCTCTGAATATTCTGAATTGTGTTCTGCCCGCTCTTTACTCCACTATCTTCGTAATATGATATGGAAAAGGCAGAGACTAGAAAGTGAAGAGGGAGGGAAGAAAACGGACATCGAGGTCACGGCTGGATGTGAGGGGCACGATCACAGGCAGCGTGGACCCTGCATTGCCCTGCCCTGTGTCCTCCTCTCTGGCTGCTCTATCCTGGTTCCCTTTTTGGGTCACTCTCGACCTAGACAACAGGCATTGGAGTCCTCAAGGTTGTTCCTTAGCCTTTTCTCTACGCCTCTGTGATACTGGGATTTATAGTAAGAAACATATATTTGGTCTTTGTCCCTGGTTCCTGGCAGAGCTCCTAAAACCCTTATAATTTCCTACAGAAGAGCCACAGGGGCATCTTTTGTTACAATTTTTGGTTTTTGTCCTCAGTTCCAGAAATGGCTTCAGGACAATCATGTTGAAATAGATGTCTTTTGTTATTCATAACAAACTCCTTTCAACCACACCTGAGCTTATGTCAAAGAGGTGATGTTCCCCCAACCCCCAGATCACCTAAGGATGCCCTAGCAACCAGCCATGTGATCAAACGGTTGGAACTGTCAGTCCCACATTCCCCTGACCCCAACCTCAGGGACAGGAGACAGACTGGACACTGAGAGTTCAATCACAGATGGTCCGTGATTTAATCCATTGTGGCTGTGTCATGAAGCTTCCATAGAACTTAAAAGGGCGGGGTTCAGAAAGCACCTTGGATTGGTGACTCCATCTATGTGCTGGGAGGGTGGTGCACCCCAAAGTCCAAGGGGACAGAAGCTCCTGTGCTTGGGACCCTTCTGGACCCCACCCTATGGGTCTCCTCATCTGACTGATCATTAGTGTCCTTCAATATCCTTTGTAATAAACTGGTAGCCTAGTAAGTTCTGTGAGCCAGTCTAGCAAATTAACTAAACCTCAGGAAGGGGTCACAGGAACCTCTGAGTTACAGTTGGTCAATCAGAAGCACAGGCGACAGTCGAGTTGTGACTGGGGTTTGAGGTGAGACTGAGCCCTTAACCTGTGGGACCCGATGCTCCCTCGGTGGACAGTGTCAGAACGGAGATACACTTTAGGACATCCAGCTGGTGCTGCCAGATTGCTTGGTGTGGGAAAACCCCCCATCTGTTTACAGAAGTGTCAGAAGTGAAACACTGGCAGGAGCAGAGATATACAGGAGTGTGTTTCTCCTCAGAACCTCCCTCACGACCTAGGACTGAGGTGATCGTTACTCTCATGGCTTTAAAACACCATCTATACCTGCCCTGTTTCATGCAGCAGTCACGCTTGACATGACGCTGTTTAAATTCTAATTCAAATTCAAAATTCTGTTTTCCAGTCATTTAAAGCCACATTCCATTAACAGCCCATATGGCTGGTGGCTACTGTACTGGACGGGACAAATATAGAACATTTCCATCACTTCTGTTCAATCAGGCAGCACTTATCTACTCATGGAAGACTCTTGGGGCACCTGGGTGGCTCAGTCGGTTAAGCAGCCGACTTCGGCTCAGGTCATGATCTCGCGGTCCGTGAGTTCGAGCCCTGCGTCGGGCTCTGTGCTGACGGCTCGGAGCCTGGAGCCTGCTTCAGGTTCTGTGTCTCCCTCTCTCTCTGACCCTCCCCCATTCATGCTCTGTCGCTCTCTGTCTCAAAAATAAGTAAAACGTTAAAAAAAAAAATTATTACTCATGGAAGACTCCTGACTCTTTCCAGCTCTGATCTCCCCTCTAAACTCCACATTTGGTATCCAACTGCCTGCCTGACGTTGCAAACTGCATACTTCGTGAACATTTCTGACTTGACATGATTAAAAACAGAACACTTTTTTTGCTTTCCAAATGTTTAATAGTCCTGTCCGGCCTGCTTCACAGACTATAAACAAAGCACCACGCACACATTTTATGTCTTGAAATTTGTACACACTCTGTGATGGTTAATTTTATGTATCAAGTTGGCTAGGTCGTGGTACCAGATATTTGGCCAACCATTATTCTAGATATTTCTGTGACAGTATTTTAAAAATGAGGTTAACATTTAAATCGGCAGATTTTGGGTAAAGCAAATTACCTACCAGAGTGTAGGTGGGCCTCACTCAATCAGTTGAAGGTCTTACTAGAAAAAGACTTCTCTCCCTTTGACAAAGAAGGATTTCTGCTAGGAAACTGCCTTTAGATTCCAACTGTAGCATTCAACTTTCTTGTACACACACACACACACACATACATACTATTAGTTCTGTTTCTCTGGGGAACTCTAACACTCTAAAAAAAAAAATCAAGGTCTAGTCAATTATTATCACCATCAGTGTCATGACCATTCTTTGGGCTTTATTTAAGCCCAAGTGTGGGATAATCAAAACAGAACTTTCCAGCATTTCTATTTGATCCCCATCTCAAAAATGGTCTGTCAGGCTAGACACATGGGGCCATCTTTCTTTCCTCTTGTCTTCCCCCACAACCAATCAGTTACTAAGTCCAGCTGATTCTATATCTAAGACCTATTTCTATATCTTTCTATTTACGATGGTACTGCCCCAGCCACAGCTAGAGGCTGGAGCCAGGGAAGCTGAGTCCTGGCTGAGCTGTTCACTCCCACAGCACGGGGCTTCCCTTGTAGCTCTTCTGAGGTTTCTTTATAGCATTACGTGCTGTAGGTTTTCCTCACTTGTGGACTGTCTCTCTACTTCAGAGGGCAAAGAACAGGTCCACATTGTTCACTGTTGTCTTTGCTACCGTGAGTGACGCTTGGCAAGAAACACTTGGTGAGAGAATGAGCGCAGGGCCCAGAAGAGCATCTGCCAATGTACGCTCTGTGGAACATGGTTTTGTGGGACGTTCTAGGTTAGGATTTGGCAAGCTACCGCCCATGGACCAAATCTGGCCCGCAGCCCGTTTTTGTAAATAAAGTTTTATTGGAACACAGCATATGCCCATGCATTTCGTCTACAGCCGCTCAGGCACTCCAGTGGTAGATGAGTAGCTGTGACAGAGACCCGTGGACCCTCCAAGTCTACCATTTGGCCCTTAACAGGAAAGTCTGCCAACTCTTGTTATAGGTAATTATGTTGAAGACCATTCTGTGGATCTCATATACGCAGGGCTTAATAGAGTCACACAGGTGTCTTTAATGAAGGACTTCTTGAAGTCTTCACTGGGCTAATGAGAGCTGTGAATCTCTGAGAATGTGACATAATATACAGTTTCCCAAGCTTATTTGAGGAGGGACATCCTTTTGGTGGTGCTTTCTGGTTCCTTGGAAAAGACTTTGAAAATGCTGGCCAGGGTCTCGAAATTTCATCAGGGCCTTCTCTTAAAAAATGGGCGACAGGGGCGCCTGGGTGGCGCAGTCGGTTAAGCGTCCGACTTCAGCCAGGTCACGATCTCGCGGTCCGGGAGTTCGAGCCCCGCGTCAGGCTCTGGGCTGATGGCTCAGAGCCTGGAGCCTGTTTCCGATTCTGTGTCTCCCTCTCTCTCTGCTCTCCCCCGTTCATGCTCTGTCTCTCTCTGTCCCAAAAATAAATAAACGTTGAAAAAAAAATTAAAAAAAAAAAATGGGCGACAGGGACTTCTCAGCAGCCACAGTAAACTGGTCCTCACGGCATTTTTCTAGCTAGTGAGGGAAACTGAGAAGTATTTACCGAGGGTGGGATCCTACAGCCTCGTCATACACTCAGTAGTTAGCTAAGCCTGGTGTCAATAGCCTAATTTCCTCTTGGGGTCTCATCGGGATGTACCAGTATGACAGGACTCTTCCCCTGGCATGTTCTAGAGGATTAGCAGGGCTGACTGGGCAGGTGACTTACCTTCTCCTGACTGTTCAGCTCCTGATACGGGATGTGTGCAGGCAGGTAGGTATGGAGGAGAGCACAGAAGGCCAAGCCATCACTCCAGCTGCTGCTGAAATTGGTGATATCGATGTTCTGTAGGGGAAAAGCAGCATTAGTTTCCAAACTGTGCAAAGTCAGAGAATACGGATGATACTTTGGGAAGATGGGTATCCGCCTCCGGGTTTGCAGGAAGGCCAGATAAGAAACCACCCAAGACTCCGGAAAGTCTTAATTAATTTGGGGACCGGCAATGGCCTGGTGCCACCCAAATCCATTCACAGAATGGCATGGAAAAAAAAAAAGCCTTTAGAGCTCAAAACTCTGGGGAATTCATTTCTGCCTGCCCCGTGGCACATTAAAAGCTCAGAGACGTCTTATTCTCAAATTAGCGCACCCAATTAGCTGTGTATGCCCCAGCACTTCCCAGATTTTTTTGGTCAAGGGGGAATCATCACCATCACCATCATCATCATCATCATCATGTATGACCCCAATTAACAACAGGTAGAGCGAGACAAAATGAGGTCTTAAAAACCTACATGGCTGGTCCGTGGCTTATTCCTGCTAATACCCTCTTCTCCCCACAACGTGAAGGGCTTGTCAGGGGGAGAAAACCCTTCATGCTCAACAGCATCCTTGTTAGAACATCAAATCCCCAAGGATTATGAGGCTACCTGAAGAAAAACCTTCCCCTCTGGAATAGGCTGGAGCCCCAGTAGCTACTTGGTAAACAGTGATTAGAAAACCAGAATCTGACTTTATATGGCTTGGCTCCCGGGCAGGTCCCCTGGGCCCGATAGCCCCGGGCCACATCCACCTCTTGGAGCCTCACACCTGTCACCCACCTGCCTCTTTGTCTCTGACCATGCTACATAGTAACAGGGTTTTTCTTCCCTGGATTCCCAAAGCTCATCCCAAACGAAATGAAATGCCAGGTTCTCAAGCCCGCTACTTTCCTTAACGCCTTGTTTTATCTAGTGGCTGTTTAAATGTGCTGAAAAGGCCTGGGACAGGGATTCCTGCAAGGAGTGCAGACGTGTATGCTTCCATGGGCTTTGCTGAGTTTTAGGTGTGAGTTCTGAGCACTTCAATTGCAATAAGAAAGAGGACTTGAGCAAGGGTGGGGCTCCTTCTGCCATCTCCCCACAGCTGCTGGAGCCTGGGGGAGACACGGAAGTCCTCTTTCTCCCCCAGAACCCCCCATCCCGGGATGCGGGAAGCCAGCACGGTCAGCAGAGTGGGCAAAGGTGAACAGATGGCCAAGAGGCGGCTCTCTCTGAAGGCGTGGATGGGGACAGCCGGTCCCTCCCTCTGCCCAGACCAAATGCAAATGGGCAGAGGCTCCACTCTGACTACCCTGGGAGGTTATTCAAGGCGTCTCCACCAGAAGCAACGGCACTTTAATAGGAGAGGAAGGGTGAAGAGGAACGTGGCAGGAAGATAAATTGGAGTAGGGGAGGGAGACTTTATGGAATGCTTCCTGAAGTGTGCGTAAAAGAAGCTTCCAAGAACACACGTGGGCGGACATGTGTAATAAAATATGGTGGAAGAGTTTACCATGTGGTTTCCTGGGGCGGGGGGGGGGAGGGGAGGGGGTTGGAAGCAAATGGCTTTTATCATCTCGTTTGAACATTGTATCTAGATTTTCCCAGTGCCAGTTTGAGCGAGCTCAGCCTTTGGCGACGATGTAGGTCAAATGCCTCATTTTACAGCCAAGACACTGAGGCCCGAGGAGATGGTGTCACACATCACACACAGGATTTACCTGGATGACGGGATGCTTCAGCAGGCCAAGTCACACACGCCCCCCGCCCCTCCCCGCCCCATGGTCCTTTCTATCAAACCTCCTCTGGCTTCTAGCCAGAGTCCGGGATGACCCAGGCGGACCTGAGAGCCTCCCCGCAAAGCATGGGCTTTCAGGGATGTTGGATTCTCCAGTCTGCTTTGCAGTGACATTCACCTAGGGGAAGGACAGCTGACTGAGAGCAACACACGACGATAATATCGCCTCTTCATCCTGGTTTTCATGACCCACGCACAACCAAATGTTAAGAGCTGCTGAGCATCGGTGTTACAGAGAAGTCTGAGAATGCCCCGTCCCAGTTTCCAGGCTGAATGTGCAACAGCCGATCGTTTGGATTTTTGGCTTCAGAAAGCCTCTCTGGAGACTCTGGAGCTACTTGATGGGGCCTGGATGCTGCTTCAGAAATGGGAAGCATTGTAATTGTATGTTTTCTCAAAAGAAGAGGACAGACACAGGCGGGGGTCACGACCCGGCCGGTTTACTCCCAGTCTCAGGAGCTCGAACCAGAAGTCGTGCACATGGGGCCCTGGGAAATGGGAGCAAGGAGCTGGGCCGGGCCAGCCTGGGAAACCAGGTGTCCCAGCTCTACTCAACACGGAGTCCCCTTCCTTTCTTTGCCTCGCAGAGGTTGTCTGAGGCCCCGTCTGCAAACCCATCTCTCACGGTAGTGCTCTCTCCGAAAGGCAATGTTGCCATACAACTTCATTTTCTAGGAAGAGAAACTGAGGTCGTTAAGAAGTGGTGTGTCAGTCAGAAAAAGGCCAACCGTTCCGTGATCAAGATGGGAGTCCCTTCAGCAGGAGCCCCCTTACATACAAAGCTCCCAAAATGGGAGTGGGAAGGGCAGTCACCTCGACTGTCCACGATGTGTCTGTTCCTGGGCATCTGCTCATTTAATTCTCAGAACGGCCGTCCGGGGCCAGTAGCAATGTGCCCCACTGCACAGATGAGGAAGCCGAAGCAGGAAGAAGTATCTCCGGGGCCAGAGCCAGGGACGGGCTCCAGCTGTGGGTCGTGCCCTGCTGCACTGCCTTCCTTCCCTTCTTCGCAAATTTACTCGACACCTAAAGCTTTTAAGATTTGATAAGTCTTTCACTTCCTAAAACGTGAGAACATTTTGTACACTTATCTCTTGTGCCATTTTTTTTTTCGTGATACAAAACGTCATTTCCCTGCATCTGCATGGCCTTCAGAAGCGTCGTGAGAGGCCGAATAGAGCGGAAGGAGCGACGATGCCGTCCTGTCTCACAAAGCCGACACAGTGCCCGGTAGTTTAGTTAACTGGGTGCCATTTAAAAACAGTTTTTGATCTAGAAGTATAAATGAGCAACAGGCTGAGACTAAAATCTGGTGCGATCAAAGCCGGGGTTGAAAAAAGATCCATCTAAATGGCTCCCCAACCTCAGGGGAGCTCAGAGAACCTGGATGTTTCGGCCGGATGGCAGCTGGCGGGCCTCTCTGGAAATGGGAGATACACTGTAAAGCAGACCCTGGCATTTCAGCAGCAAGACCACACCAACACTACACAAGAAATAGGAGTAGTGCCCTATCTTTAAAAAGAAACGGAATTATGGAAATTCCAACATCTAGTCAGGTTATCAAATCCAACGTCAAGGTCAGGAAATGCTTCTCTTTCGTGTAACCCACCCTCACCATGTTTGAGACTCTGAGTTGTTCTGACACTGGCAGGGACGGAAGACAACCAGGTATGATCGGTAGCATTATACTCATTCCAAGAACATGATGATCAGTTAAAACCTTGACCCTTCTTAGGGGAAAGGGGAACGACCTCAATTCCAGTGCCCTGCGTGTCATCTGGAATCGTAATTCTATTTGAACGAGAGAATCCAAAATTCCTAAGTCAACTCAGCTGGCAGAACAATTAAGAACACGTGTGTGTTGGGGTGCCTGGGGGGCTCAGTCGGTTAAGCGGCCGACTTCGGCTCAGGTCATGATCTCGCGGTCCGTGAGTTCAAGCCCTGCGTCGGGCTCTGTGCTGACAGCTCAGAGCCTGGAGCCTGCTTCGGATTCTGTGTCTCCCTCTCTCTCTGACCCTCCCCCATTCACGCTTTGTCTCTCTCTGTCTCAAAAATAAATAAACGTTAAAAAAAAAATTAAAAAAAAAAAGAACACGTGTGTGTTTATGATGCCTCGTGTAAGATGATGTAAAGCACCATACAAATCTCAAGAGTTGCTGTTGCTGCTATCTTTGCTCACTGAGGTGTATTTTGGGGAGCTATGCGACACATTTCAGTGAAAGAGGAGCTAGCAGATGGGGTGTGCCACGCTTTGACAGTGTTCATGGTTTTCACATGGAGGCGAGCTAGGCAGGGTGTGTGAGTCCCAGCGAAATGGGCTGAGACACAGAACTGATGCAGGAACCAGAGACGGAGGACGAGGCAGTCATGGCAGGAAGGTGCTCGTGTGGACAGGACCAAGGCACTGGGTGACAGGCAGGAAGACAACAGCTTCTTGGGCATGGCTGGCTGGCCAATCCCAAGAACCCCAGGAGCCAAGCAAGGACTAATTCTAGGTCCTACCCCTAAACAGGGTGAGGGGGGCGGTGAAAAGCCTTAGTTTTGGCTAGAGATGATCAGGATTGGCTTGGCCTTGGGCCGGTGGGGAGGGGGTGGTGGGAGGTGATTCTTGCTGAGCTGGTGCTCAATGCCCACAGATGAACCTCTGACTTAGGACAAAAACTCAGGATAATAATACATATACCCCAGGCGGTATATTTCCCAATTGGGAATAATTTCCCAACTGGGATAATCTTCCCAATTATCATTCAGCTGAATTCCTAGGGGTTCATCAAAAGAATAACTAAGAGGAAAAGCAGAAAATGATCAACAAGGCATTCTAAAAATAACAAGGTATACCATCCATTACTTTCCTTGTTATCTATTCCTGAATAAAATTGACTATGATAACCGGAAGTTAGTAATGGAAAGAGAACATACAGAGGATTCTGGGGGTGCTGGCAACGCTATGTTTCAGGACCTGAATGCTGATTATACGGGTATCTTCATTTCACGAAATTTCATTGCACTGTACTCTTGTACGTTCTATCTCAGTAAGAAAGGGAGGGAAGGAGAAAGACCGACTCTGATCATCTTAAGGGACTGACTTGTGGCTGTTAAAAAGAAGTACGCTTTCTGGGTTTTATCTACTGTAAGATTTACTGAAGGGGGGAAAAAGCAGAGCAAAAACCCAAAGACACGTACTGATTATTTCCCCAGGGGAAATGGTTAATTACACATTGCAAATTAACTTTCTCTGGGATATAAATACCTTAGAGATATTTCTGAGAAGAAGAGAATTCTGGGGAAAGGAAATCTCAGATAGAGAGATAGGAAGAGATATAGATAGTCAGATACAGATATAAAAAGTAACAATCCAAGCATCTCCAAAATAAGTTTCTTTTTTTTTTTTTTTAATTTTTTTTTTTCAACGTTTATTTATTTTGGGGACAGAGAGAGACAGAGCATGAACGGGGGAGGGGCAGAGAGAGAGGGAGACACAGAATCGCAAACAGGCTCCAGGCTCTGAGCCGTCAGCCCAGAGCCCGACGCGGGGCTCGAACTCACGGACCGCGAGATCGTGACCTGGCTGAAGTCGGACGCTTAACCGACTGCGCCACCCAGGCGCCCCACCAAAATAAGTTTCTATGAACGCTCAGAAAAAAATTTTGTAAGATATACAATTTTGTCCTCGGCACAGCAAAAGTCATTTGAGAAAAGTGAATACCCTGGAGAGTATTTACATGAGACTATCCAAGAATATTCCGAAGGCTGAGACCATAGACAAAGTTCTATGCGGAGGCAGCACTCTTAAATTACACAGTGGGACAAAATCCAACAGTCTATATCATTTGCTTCTAGAAGGTTCTGTCATTTGCCTTTTGTTGCCTGGCAACCCCAACGTTTGGTGAAAACATCCACCACTGGAGGGGGAAGCTGGGAGCACACAATGAAACGGGTCCCACGCTCGACCCCACAGGGGCCACGACAGGACCTCATTCCCACTGCTCCGGCATCTCTTCTGGGGCTTTGTAGATTCCTCCACGAGATTTCTATGAATGGGGTGACTCCGGGTGCACTGAATAGAAAAGTTTAAAAAATTTAAAAAGACAAAAAACCCTGCAAAGCTCCCAGGAAGAAGGCAGAGGCCCGATTAGGAAATGCAGCCTGCTGGAATGTAGGAAGCCGGCAGAGTAGAAGAATCCTGAGTGCGCACCTCCTCACGCGGACACATCAAGGCTGCAACTACACACATAGCGACTCCCTCTGGAAACGGCCTCAAAACCAACAGAACAGCTCTTCCGCAGCTAAAGATGAAAGAAAAAGCCACATCGAGAAGGGTAGGAGGGGCAGAGACACGGTCGGGAACCAACCCCCCCACCCCATGCAGTGACCCACAGTGGAAGGGCTGTCACAGGCACGGAGGTCGGTCCTCTCTGAGGAGTGAGGGGATCAAGCCCCACGTTGGGTATTCCCCCATAAGATGAACTCCCATAAGATCCCGGCTTTGAAAATCAGTGGGACTTAAATCTGGGAGAGCCTGAGGGCTACAGGAAATGGAGACTCTGCTCTTAAGGGGTCAGTGCACTGTTACCACTGGATTGCAGACCCAGCACAGAGGCAGCAGTTTTTGAAAAGCACCTGGCTTATAGTGGAAGGGGGTTTACTGATTTTAAAAATGTCTGCCAGAGGAGCAGAGATGCGTAGGAACTTTCTCTGGTAATGGAGGTGTGCTGGCAGGCGCCATTTTTCTTGCCTTCCTTCAGCCTAGCTGGCCCTAGACTGGGGACAGCCAGCTCTGATACTCCCCATCTACTTTGCTAGCACTGCTTGCCCAGCCCTGTGTTGCCCTGCAGACCCACACACCCAGCCCACTCACTCTGGCAGGTACCCCTCCAAAGTGGCTCCCGCCCTGCCAACACCTGGTGGGCAGTCCCAGCTGGGACCCATGCCCCTCCTGACTCATGCCCTGGGGCAGAGGGGCAGCCCGCCCACTAGCAGGCCTGTAACTGTCGTGGTGGAGCCTCTTGGCCAGCTGTGCTGGGGGCAGCCCGGTCCACCAGCAGGTCCCCAGCAGCTGAGACAGGAGGGCTAATGATCTGGACACAGGATAGTGCCAATTGTCCAAACTGAGCATAAAAAAAAAAAAAAAGAATAAAACAAAAGGGGATAAGTTAAGAAATCTCTGGGACAACATTAAGCATACTAATATCTGCATTACAGGGGTCCTAGAAGAAGAAAGAGAAAGGGTCAGACGACTTATTCGAAGACAGAACAGCTGCAAGCTTCCCTAACCTTGGGAAGGATATGGACATCCGGGTCCTGGAATCACAGAGAGCCCCCAAAATGGTGAATCCAAGGAAGTTCACACCAAGACACGTAATGATGAAAACAGCTAAACTTAAAGAAAAAGACAATCTTTTTTTTTTTTTATTTAAAAAAAAAATTTTTTTTTTCAACGTTTTTATTTATTTTTGGGACAGAGAGAGACAGAGCATGAACGGGGGAGGGGCAGAGAGAGAGGGAGACACAGAATCGGAAACAGGCTCCAGGCTCCGAGCCATCAGCCCAGAGCCCGACGCGGGGCTCGAACTCACGGACAGCGAGATCGTGGCCTGGCTGAAGTCGGACGCTTAACCGACTGCGCCACCCAGGCGCCCCAAGAAAAAGACAATCTTAAGGCAACAAGAAAAAAAGCAGTTACATATGGGAAAAATCCCGTTCAGTAATTTGAATCAGGCTGGAAGGGAGAGGCAGGACATATTCAAAGTGCCGAAAGGAAAAAACCTATGACCAAGGATTCCCTACTTGCAAAGTTATCGTTCAGAAGCGAGGGAGAGATGGAGTTTCCCAGACAGACAAACAAAAGCTAAGGAGTTCATCACCACTAAATCAGCCTTACATGAAATGTTACATGGACCTCTTTAAGCAGAAAATAAGGCTATGACTAACTAGAAGTAAGAAAAGTATGAAAGTGAAACGTTATCTGTTCAAAACCCGCTGTGCCCCGCCCCAAGCCACACTTTTACAGACAAATTCACAGGAGTCTGCACTTGGCCCTAACTCTGTTTTTCTAGGTCACGGCACCCTCCATTCTCAGAAATTAGACCCCAACTACAAAACAGATTCTTTTCCAGCCTGACCACAACCCACATCCCATACGAGCCCCGGACAGAGCCCCTCGAGACACCTGCTGCTCTACCTGGCCAAGAGTCGACCCCCTCAGCATACCCCCCATGGGTGAAGCTACAACCCTCTCACATTCTTAAAAAAAAATCTTGGGGCACCTGGGTGGCTCAGTTGGTTAAGCGTCCGACTCTTGATTTCAGCTCAGGTCATGATCGCACGGTCCCCCTGAGTCAGGCTCTGAGCTGACAGTGTGGAGCCTGCTTGGGATTGTCCCTCTCCCCTCTCTCTCTGTCCCTCCCCTGTTTTCAGTCTCTCTCTCAAAATAAATAAATAAACATTAAAAAAAAAAAAAAAAAAAAAACCTGGGGCACCTGAGTGGCTCAGTCGGTTGAGCGTCTGACTTCAGCTCAGGTCATGATCTCGCAGCGGGTTCGAGCCCTGCTTCGGGCTCTGTGCTGACAGCTCAGAGCCTGAAGCCTGCTTTGGATTCTGCCCCTCCCCCACTCATGCTCTGTCTCTCTCTCTCTCTCAAAAATAAATAAACATTAAAAAAAAAACCCAATGGCATTTTCCACAGAACTAGAATAATCTGAAAATTTGTATGGAACCACAAAAGACTCTGGATAGCCAAAGTTATCTTGAGAAGGAAGAACAAAAATGAGGATTATCACAATCCCGGATTTCAAGATATACTATAAACCTGTAGTGATCAAAACAGTATGGTACAGGCACATAAACAGACATGTAGATCAATGGAACAGATTAAAGAGCCCGGGAATAATCCCATGCTTATATGGTCAGTCTACAACAAAGAAGGCGAGAATATACAACCGGGAAAAGACAGTCTGTTTAATACATGGTGCTGGGAAAACTGCACAGCTACATGCAAAAGAATGAAACTGGACCACTTTCTTACACCATACACAACAATAAACTCCATAAACTCAAGACTTGAAACCATTAAACTCCTAAAAGAAAATAGGCAATAAACTCTTCAACATCAGACTTGGCAATATATATATATATATTTTTTTTTGCATCTATCTCCTCAGGGAAGGGCAACAAAAGCAAAAATAAACGATGGGACTGCATCAAACTAAAAAGTTTTTGCACCACAGTTTTGCATTTCACTAAAAAGTGAAGGAATTCATTAACAAAATGAAAAGGCAGCCTACTGACTGGGAGAAGATATTCGCAAATGACGTATCTGATAAGAGGTTAATATGCAAAGTATATAAAGAACTCCTATAATTCAATACCAAAACAAACCAAACAAACAAACAAACACCAAGCAATCCAATTAAAAAATGGGCAGAAGACCTGAATGGGTGTTTTTCTAAAGAAGACGTGAAACCATGCAGATGGTCCACAGATACATGAAAAGATGGTCAACATCACTCATCATCAGGGAAATGCAAATCAAAATCACAAGGAGATACCACCTACACCTGTCAGAATGGCAAACATTAACAACTCAGGCAACAACAGATGTTGGCGAGGATGCGGAGAGAGAGGATCTCTTTTGCACTGCTGGTGGGAATGTAAATTGGTACAGCCACTAAAAAAATAAAGTGTGGAGGTTCCTCAAAAAATTAAGAATGGAAATACCACATGATCCAGTGATTCTACTTCTGGGTATATACCCAAAGAGAATAAAAACCCCAATTTCAAAGTATGTATGTGCTGCTATATTTATTGCATTATTTACAATAGCCAAGATATAGAAGCAACCCAATTGCCACTGATCGGTGAATGGATGAAGAAGATGTCACACACACACACACACACACACACACACACACACACACACACTGGAATATCATTCAGCCATAAGAAAGAATGACATCTTGCTGTCTGTGACAACAAGAACCTGCAGGGCATGATGCTAAATGAAATAAGTCAGACAGAGTAAGACACACATCATGTGATTTCACTTACATGTGGGATATAAAAAAAACAAAATGTAGGAACAAACAAATAAAAACCCAGAAACAGACTCATAAACATAGAGAATAAACTGGTGGTTGCCCCTGTGGAAGGGGTGGGGAGATGGGCAAAATAGGTAAAGAGGATTAATAGGTAGGTGCAAACTTCCAGTTATAAAATAACAAAGTTAGGGGCGCCTGGGTGGCTCAGTCGGTTAAGCGTCCGACTTCAGCTCAGGTCGTGATCTCGTGGTCCATGAGTTCGAGCCCCGCGTCGGGCTCTGTGCTGACGGCTCAGAGCCTGGAGCCTGTTTCGGATTCTGTGTCTCTCTCTCTCTCTGACCCTCCCCTGCTCATGCTCTGTCTCTCTCTGTCTCAAAAATAAATAAAGGCTAAAAAAATTTTTTTTAATAAAAAAAAATAACAAAGTTACAGGGATGAAAAGTACAGCATTGGGAATACAGTCAATAATATTGTAATAATGCTGTACGGTGACAGATGGTAACACACTTATCGTGGTGAACATTTAGTAGCGTATATACATGTTGAATCACTATGTTGTATGTCTGAAACTAATATAATATTGTATGTCAACTATAATTCCGTTAAACATTAAAAAAGAAAATGCAGTCTGTCCACTGCCACAGGAACTAGATGTCTTGGGCACACAGTGACCTAAATACCCTCATTCCTGGGACTTCTCTGAGACTTTTTGACATGTCTTTATTGTCACAGCTGTAGAATCAGACCAAGTTTTTTTTGCGTGGGGGGAGGGGTGTAACAATTTATGGATCGTACAGAACAAAAGTTCATTTCTCACCATGGGTTTTGGGGTTCATTCCTGGCGCTGGGTAGATGTCTACACCCGTCCAGTTCTAGTATCCCTGTTCTGATCTCAGGCTATCTGGTAAACCTCAGCAGGAGGCCCCACACATGGACAGCACAGCCCACAGTCACGGACACATGGTGACTCACACAGAGAGCACTTGGGACCCTCCTCTGCACAGTGTTTTCCTTTCTGATGCCTCGTCCCCTAGAACATTGCTGTTTCAGCTGCCATTAGTAGCTGTCCCCCCTCAGCGTGGATCCCACCCTGGCTCCCCATACTGTGACATGGAGACTATTCCCAAGCAGAGGCCTGGTGATCATGGAGGTCACCTCATGAGTTTCCCTTCTCTCGGACATTAGTTGTCTGGCGATAAGCTCCAGATGGCTACATTTCAAAGCTAAAATTAAACATTATTAGAATCTACATAAATAGGTTTATACCCTTGGGGGAAAGAAAGCCATGTAAGGCATAAAATGCAAAGAGTATAAAAGAAGGGACTGAGAAAACTGGTTATATAAAATTAAGTTTCTGCATAACAAAAATTATAAGCAATATAAATACATATATAGCAAACCACTAACACCTGGAATATATTCTTTTTATTTTTTTTTTAATGTTTGTTTATTCTTTGAGAGAGATAGACAGCATGAGCAGGGGAGGGGCCGAGAGAGAGGGAGACACAGAATCTGAAGCAGGTTCCAGGCTCCGAGCTGTCAGCACAGAGCCCGACGCGGGGCTTGAACTCACGGACCGCGAGATCATGACCTGAGCCGAAGTCGGCCGCTTAACCGACTGAGCCACCCAGATGCCCCTGGAATATATTCTTATAATCAATAAGAGAAAACAAGTCAAGGAAAATTTGGCAGAGGAACGTATCGGTAATGCACTGAAGAGGAAATATAGTCAGAAACATCTGAAAAGGTGTTGCCTCACCAAAAAGTAAAAATAGTGAACTGTGTTCACTCATCAAATTGGGAAAAGTTAAAAAGATTTTTGGGGCGCCTGGGTGGCGCAGTCGGTTAAGCGTCCGACTTCAGCCAGGTCACGATCTCGCGGTCCGTGAGTTTGAGCCCCGCGTCGGGCTCTGTGCTGACTGCTCGGAGCCTGGAGCCTGTTTCCGATTCTGTGTCTCCTTCTCTCTCTGCCCCTCCCCCGTTCATGCTCTGTCTCTCTCTGTCCCAAAAATAAAATAAACGTTGAAAAAAAAAAAATTAAAAAAAAAAATTAAAAAAAAAAGTTAAAAAGATTTTTAATTCACAGAGTTAATGAAGATGTGGGGAAATGGGTGTTCCCCCATTGGCTGACGGGAATACGGATTGGCACAGGCTTTTGGGGGGGGCAACTGGAAACATTTTTTTTTTATAAAAATATGGGGCACCTGGGGGCGCCTGGGTGGCTCAGTCGGTTAAGCGTCCGACTTCAGCTCAGGTCATGATCTCACGGTTTGTGGGTTTGAGCCCCGCGTCGGGCTCTGTGCTGACAGCTGGGAGCCTGGAGCCTGCTTTCGATTCTGTGTCTCCCTGTCTGTCTCTCTGCCCTTCACCCACTTGCATTCTGTCTCTGTCTCTCTCTAAAATAAATAAACACTAAAAAAAAAATTTCTTTAAAAAAAAATAAGGGGCGCCTGGGTGACTCAGTCAGTTAAGCGTCCGACTCTCAGTTTTGGCTCAGGTCATAATCCCGGGGTTGTGGGATCAAGCCCCATGTTGGGCTCCGTGCTGAGCATGGAGCCTGCTTGAGATTCTCTCTCTTCCTCTTTCTCTGTCCTCCCCTGCTCACATTCACTCATTCTCTCTCTCTCCAAAAATAAATAAATAAATAAATGATTTGAGCGAGTAACTGCACATGGAGGTATCTATTCTAGAGAAAACAGTCATGCCATCTACCCAAAGACACACCTACAAAAAATGTTTACTCCAGCATTATTGTTCAGAATGGGGAACTGGAAATATCCCAGTTGTCTACCAATTAAGCTAAGCAAACTTTTTTTGCTTTTGAAACATTGTTATGAAAACCCATCTACAGTGCTTGCTTCAGCGGCCCAGATACTAAAACTGGAACAAGACAGACAATGTTAGTGTGGCCCCTGCCCCCGGATGACATATAGATTCATGAAGTGTTCCATATTTACAAACACCCTCCCCCCAAACCAACCTATAACTCAGTTTTCTAATCTGCAGGCATTCCTGTGAAGCTCGTGGGAAAACGTCGATGTTCTGAGGGCTTTTTTTTAAATGTTGATTATTGAATGAGAGAGAAAGAGGCAGAGAGAGAGGGAGAGAGAACAAGTGGGGGAGGGACAGAGAGGGAGGGAGACAAAATCTGAAGCAGGCTCCAGGCTCTGAACTGTCCGTGCAGGGCCCGAACTCACGAATGTTGAGATCGTGCCCTGAGTGGAAGTTGAATGCTTAACCAACTGAGCCACCCAGAAGCCCCGATGTTCTGGGTTTTGATGGGTCTGCTATATGTGATTTGTTCTAGATACTCGATGCTTCTCACTAGTTATCAGTGTCAAATGTCAATCTACAGGACTGGTCCTACGCTTTCCTCCACGGTCACTGGCACTGAGGTAATCTGGGAGGACAGGGAGTAACAAATGGAGAGAGTCAAAATCCAAAAAAGATTTCAATAGGCCAAATTAAGTGGGATGACGTCTAGCTTAATTCCTCATCTTCTTTTTGTGTTTTACAATTTTTCTACAGTGACCGTGTATTACTTTTGCAGTTAAGAAAAATAATACATTATTAAAAATATTAATGACATCACTTATAGACAAAATAGGCCAATGCCAATTCCAAGGTAGTGAGTGAATAATAAGACTGCTAATAACTGTATGTTTCTATGCTGAACGGATCCAGAAGAAATCGTTTTTCCCCCAAAATGTTGGCTGTGTAGATGAAGGAAGGAAGATGCAATTAAGAACTTGCTAGAGGGGTGCCTGGATGACTCAGTCGGTTAAGCATCTGACTCCTGCTCAGGTCATAATCACATAGTTTGTGAGTCCAAGCCCTATGTCGGGCTCTGAGAGGACAGCTCGGAGCCTGGAGCCTGCTTCGGATGCTGTGTCTCCCTCTCTCTCTTTCTGCCCCTCGCCTGCTCGTGCTCTGTCTCTCTCTCTCAAAAATAAATAAACATTAGGGGCGCCTGGTTGGCTCAGTCAGTTGAGTGTCTGACTTAGGCTCAGGTCATGATCTCACGGTCCACGTGTTAGAGCCCCGCGTTGGGCTCTGTGCTGACAGCTCGGAGCCTGGAGCCTGCTTCGGATTCTGTGTCTCCCTCTCTCTCTGCCCTTCCCCTGTGCATGCTCTGTCTCTCTCTGTCTCAAAAATAAACAAAACATTTAAAATAAATAAATAAATAAATAAATAAACATTTAAAAAAAAGAACTTGCTAGAAAGGCAGTGTAGAGACCTTAAGTTTCTTTCTTTAGGTGATAGATGAAAAGCAGCTACAGATTCCCTGAAATCTTCCAACTGAGAGGTGAGGTCTAATTCTTCTCCTCTTGAATCTTAATGATTTGCTTGAATGCAGAGGAAGTGCAAGGTGGGATCTGCAAGGCTAGGACACAAGAAGCCTTGAAGTTTTTCTGAGGACTCTCAGAACACTCGGGTAGAAGCCCAGGCCAAGGGCAGAGGCCCTAGACATGGTGCAGCAGGGAGGGGTCGGGCCTAAACTGTAGACACAGGAACAAGATGAACACTGCTGTATTTTTAATCCACCAAATTTGGGGGGTAGTTACATAGCTGTAGATAACTCAGAACATCTGACGTTCGTTACTTCTTTTAAAACTGTTGCAAAGGGCAGAATGGAAACCAACCTTCCGTTCCTCAAGCAAATAACTTTGGGGGTTCCTTGGAACTCCTTTGCTCTTTTGATCCTGTTCATATTATCGCTTTAATCACTTACTCTCTTTTAGATGGCTAATCATCTCCCAAATCAAGGGTGAAAGCTTTTGCTTGCCTTTAAGATTTAAAAAATGTGACCCCACTCCAGATAGTCAACTAAATATCTTTTATACTTTTTTTTAAAGTTTATTTATTTATTTATTTATTTTTAATTTTTTTTTTTTCAACGTTTTTATTTATTTTTGGGACAGAAAGAGACATAGCATGAACGGGGGAGGGGCAGAGAGAGAGGGAGACACAGAATCGGAAACAGGCTCCAGGCTCTGAGCCATCAGCCCAGAGCCCGACGCGGGGCTCGAACTCACGGACCGCGAGATCGTGACCTGGCTGAAGTCGGACGCTTAACCGACTGCGCCACCCAGGCGCCCTAAAGTTTATTTATTTTTGACAGACACAGAGAGAGAGAGAGAGAGAGAGAGAGAGAGCGAGCTAGGGAGGGCAGAGAGAGAGGGAGACACAGAATCTGAAGCAGGCTCCAGGCTCTGAGCTGTCAGCACAGAGCCCGACACGGGGCTCGAACTCACGGATCGTGAGATCATGACCTGGGCCGAAGTCGGATGCTTAACCGACTGAGCCACCCAGGCGCCCCTCTTTTATACTCTTAAACATGGGTCTGTTCCACATTCAGGTCTGTTTCCACTGTTTGTATTATCTGTTCTGGAATACCTATGATGGCTGAAAGTGGGTTATGAAGCAGGGACCACTTCTAATCAGGTTGGGCAACCATGCCTTCATCATTACTTTCTCAAAACTTTCTTGGCTGTTCTTACTCGTTTATTCTTCTGGGTGAGTTTTTAATTATTTTACATTCAAGAATAAAGAAATGCTGTGGGATTTTACTTGGAACTGAATTACATTTAGAGGAACAGTTTATTTTTTTAAATGATTCTTCCCCCTCTTTATTCCTGTGGAAGGAATTGAGGGTTTGAGACTTGGAAAAGAACAGATCAAAACCGCAAATCTAGGAAGGACTGCACTTTGGTTTACGGGGTGAGGATCAAATGAGTAAGTTACATGGGACAACGTCAGCAGAAACATCCTCTGCCGAGTCCTCAGAGAACGATGCGTAGGTAGATACCACACAACCTCTCTCTGGAGGCAGAATCAAAAGGATGTTGAGATCAGAAGAGTGGCTGGAGCTACATCTTTCTTCCTGCTTTGCTTCCTCCTTCTTCATTTAAGCAAACACCCCATGGCGTTTCCTTCTTGAGGTTCTCTGCCCTGGGCCTGGCGACGTTTGGTTGAGTTTCACGGCAAGTGTCCTGCCAGCCATCTCGTTGGGTCCATGCCCATGCCAACACTCCATTCCTGGTCCACCCAGCGGCTCAAGCAGCAGGGCTGGCGTCCCACGGCCAACGCGGTCAAAGGAAGATGAAATACACTGGCTCAGCATGGGAACTTGGGTTCTTGCACAACTTCTGTGAGCAGATCTTCTCTCGACCCCTCAGCTTGGTTCCCAAACGATTCTCTGCCATGTTCTATTCCCCAGGCCCAGACCAGGTTCCAGATCTTCGGAGAAACACCTTTCTAGAGTTTTCTTCCCCTCCTTTCCTCTCTTGCCTTTCGGTTGAGTCGGTTACCTCATCTTAATTAACTTCACGTGTCCTTTCAGCTTACTCTTTCTGAAAAAGATGGTAATTGCGGCGCTGCTGGTTCCGTTCATCCTAGAATGGCCCAATGACCCACTTTTCAGGCTCAGTATTCTGTTAGCACTCTAAAGCCCCTCCTTCTCCTACCTGAGAGCTTATCTAGCTTATTTCGCCAAGGAAATGGTAGACGACCTTCTTATGAACCATCCGCATTCATGGATCAACTCTTATGGCGCTCTAAAGTGTGTAAGTACAGCCAGCAAATGTTCATCGAGCCCCGCTACGTGTAAGCGCTGAGAGACAGACAAACATAATGAGGCGTGGTCCCTGGTCCCGAATGGTTCACCACAATCAGTGGAGCAGGCAGGGCGAGGCAAGCGGTGAGTCTGGGCTGCGGAGGAGGCCTGATGTGGTCTGGGCTGCAGAGAGTGAACAGGTCATACGCAGGACTCCCACGGAGTTCTGAGAACACAGGAGACACAGGTCTGTTTTGTTTTCTGTTTTTTTGAGCTGGTACTCAGACTGAATGAGCCCTGGCAAACCAAAACGTGCATGACTCAAAAGAACAAATCCAAACTCGGACCGGCTCCTAGGCCTGGCTCTCTCTCTGTCACAAAAGCAGCTATGTGACTGTGACTTTAGACAAATGACTTTTCTGGCTTCTCGTTTCCTCATCTTTCCAGCGAACTGGTTAGATCCTAACGGTGGTTGTGAGATGATCATCAGCTGTGGGACCTGCTGTTCTAGCTAAAGCTTTCTGTGGAAGGTTTTTATAAAGGTAGAGAGTGAACGCTGTAAGACTAAATGATTTCTTACCAGCTCCTTTTGTGTCCTTCTGTGAATATCCTATCTTGCACTGTCCAATACAATAGCCACTAGTCACATGTGGCTAAATTGGTTAAAATTGAATAAAGTTTTTTAAAAAATGTTTATTTGTGAGAGAGAGAGAAAGGAGAGAGAGAGAGAGAGGGAGAGAGAGCGAGCACGCCGGAGAGCCAGAGAGAGGCAGACAGAGGATCCACTGTCTCTGCACTGACAGCAGACAGCCCGACGCGGGGCTCAAACTCACAAACTGCCAGATCATGACCTGAGCCGAGCTTAACTGACTGAGCCACCCAGGCGCCCCAAAATGGAATAAAACTTAAAATTCAGTGTCTCAGTCACATTAGCCACCTTTCAATTGCCTAAGATCCACAAGTGGCTGGTCAGTGACTACTGTATTGGACGGTGCAGGTCTAGAACCTTCTCACTGTCACAGAAAGTTCTATCGGACAGCACTGGGCTGCACATACACAAACGTGTATGTATATTTCCCCCTTTTTATGCAAAGGGTAGCATGTGACGCACACAGTTCTGTACCCACTTACTAAAGCCTGTAGACAGAGGCCCTTTCACGACACGTGTAGAAACAGTTACAGTGCAGAGACGGAGAGATCGGATTCTGAAGCCCGGAGCCCCGTCACTGAGGAGCTGTGTGACCGTGCGCAATTACTTAAGCTCTCTGTGTTTTAGTTTCTGTATCCTTAAAGTGGATGTGGAAAAGGAATACCTTACAGGATTCTAGTCAAGGTTAAATACACAAACAACACGGAAAGCACTTATAAGAATGTCTGCTTCATGGTAACTAGTAAAGAGCTCGCTTTTCATCACTATTAACTATCCGTTATGGGTCTGTCATATGGATGGATACGACAGTCTGTTTTAAGTTGTTTCCGGTCTTTTGTTATTATTCTGCACAGATGTGGAATAAATTATGACGGATTCTGCCCAATCACTCTGAGAGAGATCCTTCCACTTTAGGCTTCCTGCACCTCACAACGTGTGAGTGACTACGTCCCTACACATTCATCAGAGTCCACAAAGTTTCGGAGAACAACATGATTTTGTCCACACTCTGATGCCCTAGCACTCCAAATAGAGTATTTTTAGTAAGGAAGAACTTTTTTTTTAAAAAAAAAAAAAAAAAAAAAGGGAAACAGCACTTCTGTATTTTTGGATGTGCTTACTAAGAAAATACTACGTAATAACTAAACGATTTGTTCTAAGGAATTCTGTTCCACGATCAAGTTTAATTTATACTAGCAATCTTCACCCCTTATTCCCAGAAAGACTGAATTCAGCCTCTAACATCATAAGGTTCTGTGGCTAGACTATTTCTTTTTCCCAGCTGAACATTTCATAAATAAGAGAACGGAAAAAATACTCAGTGCAGATTCGCTTGGGACTGTTATTATCTAAATAGACTTCCATGCCGTCCTGGGGGATCGAGAGTTGGAACAGCGGCAAACAGCAAGGCCTCGTCTCTCTTAATGATGGCAAGATAATGGCTTTTGGTGTTGGATGGTGCTGGGCTATAATACCAGTTGCTGGCGTATTTGATCTGCAGAGGCCCTGGGGCAGGACAAACGATCCACGGGGAGGAGAAGGGACAAAGGCACTTTAAATCAACCTCAATCCACAGCAGGAGGAAGCTTTTTTTTTTTTTAATGTTATTCATTTTTGAGAGAGAGAGAGAGAGAAACAGACAGGGCTGAGTGGAGGAGAGGCAGAGAGCTGGGGAGACACAGAATCCGAAGCAGGCTCCAGGCTCCTAGCTGTCAGCACAGAGCCCAACAAGGGGCTCAAACCCACAAACCACAAGATCATGACCTGAGCCCAAGTCGGACGGATGCTCAACTCACCGAGCCACCCAGGCGCTCCTAGAGGAAACATTCTTACAACATTTTATTTTGAAAATCACGCTTTTACTTTTACTTTCTGAAGCCGGCAGGACATCCAACATTTCTATTCGAATTAAAAAAAATGTGCGAGCTGGCAATGTTTGACTGCAGATGCTTCCTTCAAAGGATCCTATACAACCAGAAGGCTCAGCTAACTCATGTCAAGAGCGCTTCACTGGAGTGTAATGCTGTCTCTGAAAGCCCACCTGTATCTCACAGGAATTCAGCAGGTTGGAGCTGGCAGGATGTGGGTCTCTCAGCCTGCAGGGTGGCCGAGCTGAGCCCTACGCTTGGGTTTTTGGGCTTCCGGGTGCACCTTGCAGCCAGGCCTCTGAGCAGTGGCCACTCCCCTCACGGGCATGTGCGTCTCTGCTCTCCCTCCCGACCCACACCCACCCAGCCTCCACTCCAACCGTCCCCCAACCCCCTACCCTCCATCTCTAGTCCTTCAACACGGACCTTTTTGACTTACAGAGCCCGGCAGCCCAAACCCCTGGTGACCAAAACACTCTTTCCTTTTTCCTCAGTGACACAGAGGATTTAAACTCCCGGTTTCTGGTATGGGGGATGGGGTGGACGACATTCCAGACGTCTGAGAAAAGGGAGGGAAAACAAAACAGCTAAATATTCATGTTGATTCAGGCTGATCCTGGGGCACCTGGGTGTCTCAGTCAGTTAAGCATCCGACCCTTGGTGTCGGCTCAGGTCATGATCTCATGGTTCGTGCGTTCGAGCCCTGCATTGGGCTCTGGGCTGACAATGCGGAGCCTGCTTGGGATATTCTCTCTCTCTCTCTCTCTCTCTCTCTCTCTCTCTCTCTCTCTCATTCTCTCTGCCCCTGCTCTCTCTCTCACAAATACACTGTAAAAATAAAAATAAAAATACACATATAAAAAAAAGAAAAGGCCAATCCTCCCACACACATGGGTCTCATTCAGTCAGCTGCAGGGCCATTAAAGGGTGGCAAGGGTCTCCCAGAGCTGTGATTCTGGGAGACTGATGTACCCCTGCTGTGAGTTCACCCACACGGAAGAAGGATGGATGCAAACGCAGGATGAATGACCTATGTTACAACACGGATGAACCTCGAGGGCATTATGTAAGGTGAAATATTAATTTCAGACCCAGAAGAACAGAGGCTGGATGACTGCGCGCCTGTGAGGTACCGCTCGTGGGCAAACGCACGGAGACAGAAAGTAGAACAGAGCTTACCAGGGGCTGGGGGACGGGGAATTCGTATTTAATTGTGCAGGGATTCAGCTGGGGAAGATGAACAAGTTCTGTGGATGGACGGTGACAATGGCTGCATGACAATGTCCAACGCGCCGCGGCCACTTAAAAATGGTTAAAACGGCAAATTTCCTGTGATGCATATTTTACCACAAAAAGAGGTCAAGGATGACAGGAATGACAAAAGAACAGAGGGGACAGATCGCTCACTGCCCATCTTCCCACAAACACCAATAAAAGCAGCTAAGTGGATTCCATTGGACAACAGTGAATCTTCCCCCTGTAATTAAGAGTACTTTCAGGGGGCGCCTGGGTGGCGCAGTCGGTTAAGCGTCCGACTTCAGCCAGGTCACGATCTCGCGGTCCGTGAGTTCGAGCCCCGCGTCGGGCTCTGGGCTGATGGCTCAGAGCCTGGAGCCTGTTTCCGATTCTGTGTCTCCCTCTCTCTCTGCTCTCCCCCATTCATGCTCTGTCTCTCTCTGTCCCAAAAATAAATAAACGTTGAAAAAAAAAAATTAAAAAAAAAATAAATAAAATAAAAAGAGTACTTTCAGAACTATCCTGTTCTACTTAGCGAATTGCTAGGTAACGAGCCCAGTGTGAGTGAAAAGTTCCCAGGTATTCCTTCAAATCCCTGTTTGGTGGTTCTGCTTGGCTGTGCTGTCGCCATCATTTTGTCCCAGGGAACCCCAGTGCTGTGGGAGAGGGGGCTCTGCCCATCTTGCAGAAGCCGCATGGCCCGAACTGGTGCTTATGTGACAGGAAATCTGACACTGTCAGGTGGGCTCTCTCCTCACCCCAGCTTTCTAAAAAAAAAATTTTTTTTAATGTTTGTTTATTTTTGACAGAGAGAGACAGACAGAGCATGGGTGGGGGGAGGGGCAGAGAGAGAGGGAGACACAGAATCCGAAGCAGGCTCCAGGCTCCGAGCTGTCAGCACAGAGACCGACATGGGGCTCGAACTCATGAACTGTGAGATCATGACTTGAGCCAAAGTCAGACGCTCACCCAACTGAGCCACCCAAGCGCCCCTTAGCTTTAATTTTCACATGATTACCAGAATAAGCTACTCAGATTCTCAGGCCTTTTTCCACCTTTTCAACCCGCACACCTTAGGACACACGTGGCTAGGTGACTGCAAATCGGGAGAAAGAAATCCAGTAGGAAAAGTATACTGAAAACGTAAGGTAACAAGAATAAGAATAAATACATACTAGTAAGCCACAAGAAAAGGAGAATGGGCTAAATGTCTCTATTAGAGGAATTTTCAAATTACGTATAAAGCTACACTAAGAAATACACTTAAAGCACGTGGATAAGAAAGATCGACAACAAAGGAATTACAAGACGCCAGGCAAATAAAAGCTGAGCAGAAACAGGAAGAGTATATGATTACCATAAACTGAAAACCTTTAGGTCAGAAGGTTTAACTGAAATAAAAGATAAAAAGATTAAAAGATAAAAAGATAAAAAGATAAAAAGAGTAAAAAAAAAAAAAAAAAAGATACAAGAGTGATGAACCCTTAGTCTGGTATCCAAGTATCTAATGTAAGAACTCTTAGAAGTCAAAGATTTTGACAAAAACTATATTGGAGTAAGAGCACAGCTCATTTAGAATTCAACAAATCAGTGCTGGACAGTGAAGGATACTCTCCAGTGCCCACAGCTCCAGCCCACTTACAAGGTCCCCCTCAGAACAAGTAGGGAGACTCTACATTTATTTGTGTGACGAAAAGGTCCTCGTGGAGGGCTTTTACCTAAGGGAAAGAGCATTCAGTCCCAAGGAAAAACCTAGGCCTCCACTTTTGGGGAACATGAGACTTGCAACTTCTTTTTAAAAATTTTCTTTTAATGTTTATTTGGTTTTTGAGAAAGAATGCAAGTGGGGGAGAAGCAGAGAGAGAGAGGCAGACACACAATCCCACCAGGTCCAGGCTCTCAGATGATGCGGAGCTCAAACCCACGAGCCGAGAGCTGATGACCTGAGCTGAAGTCGGACACTTAACCGGCTGAGCCACCCAAGCGCCCCTAGACTTGCAACTTCTAAATGAGAGGTTTCCCCGACTGGGACCCAACAAAATTTCAGAACACCCTGGGTTCTCATTTGTCAGAAGGAATGTCAGAGTCTTGTGTGGATCTGTCCTGTACTCCAGAGTATATTCCAGTTCCTTCTGGCTGAAAATTGTCACCAACCCTACTGGAGAAGGCAGAAAAGTACCCACTGCATTTTTTGACCATGTACAGGGTTTTAGTGCTCACTGACATCTTAACAAAAAACCAGATCTGATTAACATAAAACTTCATTTATAGTTAAGCCAGGCAACAACAAGCCAAAAGTCCCTTTATCAGTAACAGAGTATAAAAAGTATGAATGACCATAATTAAGCAGCAATTTCCCCCAGGAGTAATATACCATATTATACACCACATTCCACAACAAAGTTGGAATTTTGGCCCCAGGAATACAGGAATGTTTCCGCCACTAGGAAATCTGTTACATAATATAATACATTTATGTTAATTATATAAGTGGATTAAAAGAGAAAACACCTTATGTATTGCTCAACAAATGCCAAAAAGGAATTTGATACAATTCTTACCTATTTCTGAATTAAAAAAAAAAAATCTCTGGGGCACGTGGGTGGCTCAGTCGGTTAGGCATCCAACTTCAGCTCAGGTCATGATCTCACGATCCATGAGTTCAAGTCCCCATCGGGCTCTGTGCTGAGAGCTCAGAGCCTGGAGCCAGCTTCTGATTCTCCCATTCTCTCTGCCCCTCCCCCACTCATGCTCTGTCTCCCTCACTCTTAAAAATGAATAAATGTTAAAAAAACTAAGTAAAAAAAAAAAAAAAACAACCCAGTAAACTCACAACAGAACTAAGCTTCCTTTAGCTGAGAGAGTATTTATTAGGTAACAATGCAAAAATATATTTAAAGGTGCAATACTACTGTGAATGGAAAATAAGACAAGAATATCCAACATTTTAATTTTAAGAAATTTAAAAAAAGTGGGGGGGAGGTGCCTTGGTGGCTTAGTTGGTTAAGCACCCAACTGCGGCTCAGGTCATAATCTTACCTTTCGTGAGTTGGAGCCCTGAGTCGGGCTCTGTGCTGACAGCTCAGAGCCTGGAGCCTGCTTCAGATTCTGTGTCTCCCTCTTTTCTCTGCCCTTCCCCTGCTTGCATGCTCTCTCTCTCAACGATAAATAAACATTAAAAAATTTTAAAAAAAATAAAAGAATTTGCAACAATGTGGATGGAACTAGAGGGTATTATGCTAAGCCAAAGAAGTCAGAGAAAGACAGATACCATATAATTTCACTCATATGTGGAATTGGAGAAATTCAACAGATGAACATAAGGGGAGAGAAGGAAAAATAAGATAAAAACAGAGAGGGAGGCAAACTATAAGACACACTTAAATACAGAGAACAAACTGAGGGCTGCTGGAGGGGATGTGGGTGGGGGGAGGGGTTAAATGAGGACATTAAGGAGGGCACTTTTTGGGATGAGCACGGGGCGTCATACGTAAGACATGAATCACAGGGATCTATTCCTGAAGGCAAGACTACACGGTATGTTAACTAACTTGAATTTATTTTTTTTTTAATTTTTTTTTTCAACGTTTATTTATTTTTGGGACAGAGAGAGACAGAGCACGAACGGGGGAGGGGCAGAGAGAGAGGGAGACACAGAATCGGAAACAGGCTCCAGGCTCTGAGCCATCAGCCCAGAGCCCGACGCGGGGCTCGAACTCACGGACCGCGAGATCGTGACCTGGCTGAAGTTGGACGCTTAACCGACTGAGCCACCCAGGCACCCCTAACTAACTTGAATTTAAATAAAAAAATAAAAAAGATGCTAAGCCAAATGGCCATCCACTTAGAAAAAAAGTTACAGTGCTATCTAGTAAAACAAACACAAGCTTCAAAAGAAAAAAGATTTAAATGTTTAAAAACGATCTGGAGTTCCCTGTGACAGATAAAGGTTAATATTTTAATGTATAAAGAGCTCTGAGGGGCACCTGGGTGGCTCAGTCAGTTAAGCATCCGACTTCAGCTCAGATCATGATCTCGGGGTTCGTGAGTTTGAGCCCGGGGTTCACCTCTGTCAGTGTAGAGCCCGGTTTGGATCCTCGATCCCCCTCTCTCTGCCCCTCCCTCTCTCTCTCTCAAAAATGAATAAACATTTTCTAAAAAATGGTTAAGATGGTAAATCTTATGTTATGTGTATTTTAAAGTTATTTTAACAGTAAATCTTATGTTATGTGTATTTTAACAGTTGAAATGATGCAAAAAAAAATATGATGCACAAACGAAACATTTGAGAGATTTTAGAACATTATATTATAATATTATATTAATATTAATTATATTAATTATGTTAATTAATTATAATAATATTAATATTATATTAAGAAGTCCCTCAGTAACCTATGAAACAAAGAGATGGAAGAAAGGTGAAAAAAGATATGATAACTAGGAGAGCAGGCTAGGAGGAATACCAGGAGAAGAAAGCAGAAAAGGAAGAAAATTACCACAAAAAATAATTCAGGAAAATAAGAACATGAATTATCTTATTGAAAGGGTACAAGGAGTACCCAGCATGGTGGAAAAAAAGAAAGACCCACATCGAGGCGTATCACCCTGAAATGTTTGAAAGCTGAGGACAACCAGAAGTTCTACAAGCTTCTGGAGTTCATGGATCACTTTGTTCATAGATCCTGTTTCTGATTTCCTGTAGTTCTTGACCGTGGTCCCCCGTGAGCATTCTGAGCACATTTAAGACCGTTCGTTTCAAGTCTTCATCCGGGAGGTCCAGTGTCTGGGCCTTCTCAGGGACAGTTCCCACTTTTTTTTTTCCCTTATGAGTGGGCCAAAACTTTGTTTCTCGGCATACCTGTAACTTCTTTGTTGAAAACTGGCATTTTGGGTATTCTAATGTGACTCTAGAAGCCAGTCTCTCTTCCCTCCACAGGGTTTACTGTTAGTCTGCGCTGGTGTTTTTGTTTGGTGACTCTTCTGAACTAATTTTGTAAAGTCTGGGTTCTTTGTCAAGGGTGGCCACTGAAGTCACTGCTTTGCTAGTTTAGTGACTGGCTAACGATGCGACGGATTTCATTCCCGGCCTGGGAGAAAACCTCTCGCAGCCTTTGCAGCCTGGCTCAGTGACGGACACTCTTTCAGAGGCTCACAACTCTGCCTTTGCCTTCCCTTCCTGTTTGCGCGGAGCCTGGGGTCGGAGCTTTGGGACTCGTCGGGTCTTTTCTGGGTCCTTCTAGATTCTGGGGAATGCGTGAGTGCTTTTCACTGCCCTCTTCCCCCCCACGTACCTCCCTTCCCCTACTCTCTTCTCAGGCTTTTCCGTCTGTCTTCACTGGTCCCAACCGCTCCCGGTTACTCAGGAGGCAGCAGCTAATCCCTGATCTTTTAAATGCTCTTGGAAAATGCTGCCTGGGAAGCCGCCTCTGCCCAGGGGAAGCTCCTGTGCAGGCAAAACAAAGGCAAACCCTGGAGCTGATCCTTTAGGGAACCATCAGACAGGGCCAAACACAACACTGGCAGTTCCCGGAAGACGGGAAGACGCTGGCCACCATCTGCAAGGCTACTGCGGAGCCGCGAGGCAGAGGGTGGTAACAGGAAGTTAAAAGGGCACAGAGCTCTCTTACAGAGTCTCTGTAGTTTTTTTTCCCCCCCTTTCATTAGGCGATCCTTTGGCTGTTACAAGTTTTTGACTACATCCCAGGATTATGAAAAGGCTGGTTCTGACGGGGTTTTTTTGCCACCTGATTTATTGCATTTGTAGAGGGAGGGAGTCTTGGATTTCCTTACCTCCCCGTTTTCACTGATGTCCTCGTGGTACTATTTCTAAGGATGGGTGACAGGACAGACATTATGGACTGTTTTGATTGACAATCTTCTAAACCCTGTGTAGGAGCCAGAAAGCTGAAAAGTGCCTTTCTCTCTCTTTCTTTTTCTTTCTTCCTTTCTTTCTTTTAATGTTTTATTTATTTTTCAGACAGAGAGACAGAGCATGAGTGGGGAGGGGCAGAAAGAGAAGGAGACACAGAATCCGAAGCAGGCTCCAGGCTCCGAGCTGTCAGCACAGAGCCAGATGCGGGGCTCGAACTCACGAACTGTGAGATCATGACCTGAGCTGAAGTTGGACACTTAACCAACTGAGCCACCCAGGTGCCCCTGAAAAGTGTATTTCCAAGACACTCCTGCAGCCAGTGTTCCGGATGTGATTTAGGTTCTGACAATCCCAGGCGCTTGCACGAAATGGACCTGTAAGTGAGTCACATGGGGAAGGAGGCGAGGTCGGGGCACCCAGTTCACTTTTCCAGACTATAGGAGAGGTGGCTTGATTCTGGAGTGAATAAGTCAGGGAAAAGATTCCTGATTCTACACCTTCCTGATGATGAATGCAGTCTCCTTGGCAGGCCAGATCTGACGTGGAGACTTCGGGAGTTATCCCTAGAATTCCAGCCTAGCGTACGTTTCTTTAAAACTCCTAAGACTTCTGTGAGCTGTCTACCCTTACCGAATACATTTTTCTGTTTAAAATAGCTGGAGTGGGGCACCTGGGTGGCTCAGTCGGTTAAGCATCTGACTTCGGCCCAGGTCATGATCTCACAGTTGGGGAGTTCGAAGCCCCACTTCGGGCTCTGTACTGACAGCTCAGAGCCTGGAGCCTGCTTCGGATTCTGTGTCTCCTTCTCTCTCTGCTCCTTCCTTGCTCATACTGTCTCTCTCTCAAAAATAAATAAACATTAAAAAGTCGAAAAACAAATAAAGCACCTGGAATGGATTCAGATGGAAATTCAGATCGAATGTGGCAAGGAACTTTAAGGTCTATCAACAGGACACTAGATAAAGTATTGCTTATGCATATAAGGAAAATCCATGCAGGTGCTACAAATAATAAAATAGCTGTATATGTGCTAACAGAAGGATGACCACAACATATAAACTGGAAGCACTCATCACATATCAACGTATGATTCTATTTTTTATAAGGTTTCAATACATGTATTTGTATATTCAAGGCAGTGGTTCTCAACCAGAGACGATCTTTCCCCTCCCTCCCCTGGTGGGGGACATTTGTCAATATCTGGTGACATTTTTGATTGTCTCAGCCGGGAGAGTACAATGGCATCTAGTGGGTAGAGACCGAGGATACAGCTAAAATCCTACAATGCACAGGACAGCCCCCACAACAAAGAATTATCTGGCCTAAAATATCAAAAGTACCAAGGCTAAGAAACCTCAATTTAAAGAAAAATATCAACCTGTTATTAAAAATGATACTTTTTGGGGCGCCTGGGTGGCGCAGTCGGTTAAGCGTCCGACTTCAGCCAGGTCACGATCTCGCGGTCCGTGAGTTCGAGCCCCGCGTCAGGCTCTGGGTTGATGGCTCGGAGCCTGGAGCCTGTTTCCGATTCTGTGTCTCCCTCTCTCTCTGCCCCTCCCCCGTTCATGCTCTGCCTCTCTCTGTCCCAAAAATAAATAAACGTTGAAAAAAAAAAAATTAAAAAAAAAAAAAAATGATACTTTTTGGGGAGCCTGGGTGGCTCAGTCGGTTGAGCGTCCGACTTCAGCTCAGGTCACGATCTCACGGTCTGTGAGTTTGAGCCCCGCGTCGGGCTCTGGGCTGATGGCTCAGAGCCTGGAGCCTGCTTCCGATTCTGTGTCTCCCCCTCTCTCTGCCCCTCCCCCGTTCATGCTCTGTCTCTCTCTGTCTCAAAAATAAATAAAACGTTAAAAAAAATTTAAAAAAAAATGATACTTTTAAGAGAGCAGAGTTGACCAACAGGGTAGGAATTATGTCACTATTTATATACAATATAACATTTAATTTCCCCCCCCCAAGAATTAGCATTCATTTTTTTTTAATTGAAAAGATACATATAAGGAATAAACCAAATAACACCATTTATTTCTAATAATAAAAGGAATAAATGCTTAGTGCAAATATTCAGAAAATACCCAAGTAAAAGAGATCAGTTATGATTCTTTTGTACGATCCTTTGTATGATCAGGTATAATCCTTTTGATCCTTAAGCAACAAAGTCCAACCGGAACTAATTTAAGAAAAGCGGAAATCTGTTCTAAGGATTTTAATGTTTCACAGAAACTAAGGCTATCTGAAAGGATGCCACTGAGCCTTGACAGGCACCTGGAATCAGGAGCCTGGAAGGTGCCACAGCTCTGTTCTACTACCTGGCATTCTCCCCATGCATTTATTAAATTCTCTGTCTCTACAGAGGCTTCCTCCACTTCTTTCCTGGTCAGTGTGGCTGTGGGCGGGGTCTCCAAGACCACCTCCAGGTCAGGTTCAGTGACTGGCAGGGGGACTCAGAGCAATCAGGATGTAGCCACATTCCCAGGCCATTCACAGATTTACTACGATGCATGGGTTTATTGCCACGGAAGGATACAAAGCGAAATCAGCAAAGGTAAAAGCCACGTGAGGCGAAGTCTGGAGGAAACGAGGTGCAAGCTTTCAAGAGTCCTCTTCCGGTGGAGTCACAGGACATGCTTAACTCCCCCAGCAATGACTTGTGACAACACACAGGAGGTGCTGTCCACCAAGGAGGCTCACTGGAGACTCAGGGTTTTCACTGGGGGCTGGTCACATGGGCGCCCTCTGCCTAGCACACAACAACAACTCCAGACTCCCCGCAGGAAGGCAGGTGCTGGGCAGAAACCACAGTGGTTTCTGAGCCTCTCTTATCAGTTCTGGCAACGGTGAGAAGTCTCCCAAAATCCAAGTTACCAGACGCAAATTAAGGGCCGACCTCGTAAGCAGCCTTTGCAGGCACAGCCATGGCAGGCCTGTTACGTTGGCTCTTCTCTGCACAGAGGTAAAAACATGGCGGCCGACAACATGGAGTTCGTAATCCTCCTCTTAGTTCTATTGCAAACTCCTGGGGAAAGGCTGACTGGCCTAGGTTAGGTTGGGTGCCCTCCCTTGGACCAGTCAGCAGTGATCACGGCTGCTTCTCTGTTATCCCTGTCAATGAAGGTGGAACAAGTCCCTCCCCATCTGCTGTGCAAACAATCTCACGGTATCTGTACAACACCCTTTAGGGTTTTGTTCAGAAAACAGTTTTTATTACTTAAGATTTCCTATATCTGGGCAGGCACACACAAATGAGAGTAGAAAGGGGAGCTTCTAGCCATGCTGGCTCATGAGATAAAACCCCGGGAAATATGGATTGCTGGGACTTGAATGTATGTCCACCACAACCTGGGAAATAAAGCCTTTCATCTTCATTATTCACACAGATTCTACTGTTGCCTCAGGTTGTAAGACAATGCCTGATGCCCTTTAAAACGTCCTCACAAATCACCATGTCTCATAAACAGCTGCATAAGCAGAGACACTGGGTGAAAAAAGGCCGTCAAAAGAGTAGAGGCCAATAATGACATTCGTCTTCCATGGAGAATCTATCTTTATAATGAAGTCAGGAAAAGAACCACTTTGATGACAATAAATAAATCAAAGCATTGTAACGTTCTTTGAATTGCGCATGTAGCCCTCAAGAGACCTATCTCAAAAAAGAAAACAACAAACAGAGCTCCAAATGGCCTGATTATTTCACAGGCTGCTTGCTATTGGATAAGCATATGTTAGCGCTTGTCTGTGGGAACTCAGAGACAGAAAAACAGAAGTTGCCGGCAATGTGGGTGTTCTCTCCAGATGCAAAATGAGATTTGTTTTAGACAACACAGAGATTGCTTTTTTCTCCAACAGAGAAGAACATATAGCTCCTAGCTCATGGGTTAAAAACAGGTTCAAAGATATCTGTGCCTTCACGATCCCACAGCTATATCCCTCACTAGCTGAACTCTCGTGATACAAATTTGGAAACTGCACAGATTCAGATTAAGTTCTCAAGTAAGTCTCTCGTTATCTAACACTTGCTTCTTGCCATCTGAAATGCAAGAACCAAACACGCGTTCAATAACAGAAGATACTTGTGTACCTCTGTCGCTAAGGAAGGGGTTAGCCAACTTCTGTAAAGGGCCAGATAGTAAATAATTTTGATTAGTATGTCATACAGCCAAAAGGGCTCTACTGTAACTACTCAACTCTGCAGTTTAGCACAAAAGCGGTTATGGGCAATATGTAAATGAATGGCTGTGACTGTGTTCCAATAAAACTTTACTTATAAAAACATGTGGTGGTGGGGCGCCTGGGTGGCTCAGTCAGTTCAGTGTCCGACTTCGGCTCAGGTCATGATCTCACGGTTCGTGAGTTCAAGCCCCGCGTCGGGCTCTGTGCTGATGGCTCAGAGCCTGGAGCCTGTTTCCGATTCTGTGTCTCCCTCTCTCTCTGACCCTCCCCCGTTCATGCTCTGTCTCTCTCCGTCTCAAAAATAAATAAACGTTAAAAAACAAACAAACAAACAAACATGTGGTGGGCTAGATTTGGCCCCTCGGTTGTTGTTGACATCACACCAATCTGAGTTTGAAGCTTAAATCTGGTATTACAGGATCAGACCTACATTATTACTACCTCAAATGGCAAAAGCTCTGATGATACAAAATGTTCACTTTACTTTTTAAAAATTAATTTATTTGTTTGGTGGGGGGCAGAGAGAGAAGAGAGAGAGAGAGAGAAGCCTAAGCATGGTTCATGGGTTTGAGCCCACGTCAGGCTCTGTGCTGACAGTGCAGACAGAGCCTGCTTGGGATTTTCTCTCTCTCTCTCTCTCTCTGTCCCTTCCCCTCTCTCTCGCTCTCTCTCAAAATAAAATAAACTTAAAAAAAAAAAAAAAGATGTGCGTGTTTTTTTTTTTTTCATTGACTTGCTAACTGTCACATGGTTTTGAAATGACACGGGAGAGATGTGAATGGAACCAATCCTACCCTACAGGCCCCTCTCAGCTCAGCTCATTTTTTTATGCTGTAATTCCTCAGGTGTTCTTCCACTTAAAAATGTTTCTCAGAAAGGATCTGGTTTAATTATATAAAAATAATAAATATAATATAATAAATATAATAAAACCATATGGCCTTTTTCCTCAGACTTTCACCCCCAAATTATATACATTTGATACAAAGAATATATTAGGTTTATGAATCATAACAATAAAGTGAATATCTGAGTCCCACCTCCCATATAAAAACTAGAGTATGAATACCTTGCATCCCTGTGTTTTACTGTATTGTTTTATTTTAATTTTTAATATACAAGGTAGTACTTGGATATGTTTTTTTAAATATATTTTTTCAATGTTTATTTATTTTTGAAGGAGAGAGAGACAGAGCATGAGTAGGGGAGGGGCAGAGAGAGGAGACACAGAATTGGAAGCAGGTTCCAGGCTCTGAGCTGTCAGCACAGAGCCCCACGCGGGGCTCAAACTCATGAGCCATGAGATCATGACCTGAGCCGAAGTCGGACGCTTAACCAACTGAGCCACCCAGGCACCCACGGTAGTTTTTTGTTTGTTTGTTTGTTTGAATGTTTATCTTTGAGAGAGATGGAGAGACAGCATGAACAGGGGAGGGGCAGAGAGAGAGGGAGACACAGAATCCGAAGTAGGCTCCAGGTACTGAGCTGTCAGCACAGAGCCCAACATGGGGCTCGAACTCATGAACTGCGAGCTCACGACTTGAGCCAAAGTCGGATGCTCAACCGACCGAGCTACCCAGGCGCCCGCCACGGGTAGGTTTTTTAAAGTTATATTTGATCAGATCTAAAATTTAAATTCCAGTTTCCTATGTACGCTTACCTATTCCTTACCAATCATCTCCCTGATGCCCCACTTAAGCTTTTCTTATTGCCACTTAAAAAATAAATAATAGCTTTATTGAGATATAATTCGCATACTATAAAGTTACCTTTTTGAAAATGTCCAATTCAGTAGCTTTTAGTATATTCACGAGGTTGTGTAAGAACCACTACTATCTAATTCTGGAACATTTTCATCAGTCCCAAAAGGAAGCCTGTGCCTAGTCACTCCCGATTCCCATCCCCGCAACCCTGGCAACCACTAATCTGCTTTCTGACTCTATGAATTTGCCTACTCTGGACATTTCATATACACAGAATCATATAATATGAGGGTTTTTTTTTTTTTTTTTGCATCTGGCTTCTTTCTTTAAAAAGATACAATCTTAAAAATAAATTTTTGTTAAAAATTTACATGCTCATTGTAGAAAACGAAACACTACGGGAAAGCATGAATAAATTTTAGTATTTAGCCAGAGATACTCACTGTTAACATTTATATAACATTTGTATAAATTTCTTTTGATAGAATTGGAATCATACCAGACAGATTTTTAGAATCTGATTTTTTACTTAATGTAGCATGCATATTTTTTCCAGTGCCTTTAAATTTTTTTTTTTTCAACGTTTTTATTTATTTTTGGGACAGAGAGAGACAGAGCATGAACAGGGGAGGGGCAGAGAGAGAGGGAGACACAGAATCGGAAACAGGCTCCAGGCTCTGAGCCATCAGCCCAGAGCCCGACGCGGGGCTCGAACTCACGGACCGCGAGATCGTGACCTGGCTGAAGTCGGACGCTTAACCGACTGCGCCACCCAGGCGCCCCTCCAGTGCCTTTAAATATATTGCCCAAAGCATGATTTTAAAGGATTTATAATATTCCATTGTACACACATACTATAATCTATTTGATTCATCTCGTCAGAAATTTGTATCACCTCCAGTTGTTTCAAAATGATTTTTTTTAAAAGTTTATTTATATATTATAAGAGAGAGAGAGCACAAGTAGGGGAGGAACAGAGAGAGAGGGAGAGAGAAAGAATCCCAAGCAGGCTCTGCACTGTCAGTGCAGAGCCCAACACGGGGCTCGAACTCACAAACCATGAGATCATGACCTGAGCCGAAATCCAGAGTTGTACGCTTAACTAACTGAGCCACCCAGGCATCCTTTATAATGATTTTAAATAAATAAAACTATAATAAACTTGTTTTAAATTATATTTTCACAGGCACCCACAATTACTTCCTTGCAAGAAATACCTAGAAACATAATTTCTGTGTTAAAGGGCATACTGATTTTGAGATTCCTGATATACACTGCTACATTTCCCTCCCAAAAGGCACCATTCACCTACCCTCCCACCAGTGGTAGAGCTTATCACTTAAAAAAAGTCTTCCAATATGATAAGCCAAGAAATGGCATCTCCTTTAATTTGTATTTCTTTGATTGTAAGTCAGACTGAACAACGCTTAGTTTAAAACATTTTTAAGGGGCGCCTGGGTGGCGCAGTCGGTTAAGCGTCCGACTTCAGCCAGGTCACGATCTCGCGGTCCGTGAGTTCGAGCCCCGCGTGGGGCTCTGGGCTGATGGCTCAGAGCCTGGAGCCTGTTTCCGATTCTGTGTCTCCCTCTCTCTCTGCCCCTCCCCCGTTCATGCTCTGTCTCTCTCTGTCCCAAAAATAAAATAAACGTTGAAAAAAAAAATTAAAAAAAAAAAAACAAAAAACATTTTTAAGATAGGGGTGCCTGGGTGGCTCAGTCGGTTGAGCATCTGACTTTGGCTCAGGTCATGAGCTCGTGGTTCATGAGTTCGAGCCCCACATCGGGCTCTGTGCTGACAGCTCAGAGCCTGGAGCCTGCTTCAGATTCTGTGTTTCCCTCTGTCTCTACCCCTCCCCACTTGCACTGTGTGTCTCTCAAAAATAAATTAAAAAAAAATTTTTTTTAATTAAAAAAATTTTAAGATAATTTTTGGCTATTTGTAACTATTATGCCTGTTAGTGATTTATTTATTTATTTATTCATTCATTTATTTATTTATTTTTTTAACTTACAGGGAGTTCATGATATTGAGCTCAAGGACCTGCAGCATTGAAGGCTGTCAGAGCCTGTGATACAGAGAAGGTATTCAAAACTCTGGGAAGACGAGATCATCACTGTAATTCCCTCGGGGACCAGGGAGGAATGCAAGGGAACACCCAGGGCAAAGGTGTGTATGACTTGAGGTGTAACCACTGTCCCCCGGGGCACGGCAAAGGCCAAGCTACCATCCCCTCTTTTTGGGTCTAAACTCCCGTCCCTGTCCAGAGCCCCACTTCCGTTTGAAATGAACCCGTGACCTGCTCTCCAGTCTGGCCCCGACCCACACTGCGCCTTGCCCACCACCATACCCAGCCTCGCACGGGCCTGCCTTCTGCCCCCACCCCTGTGCTAACTGTTCCCCCTGCCTGGGATTCCTTCTACGTCGTCTCCACAGGGCTGGCTCTTCCTGTCATTCTGGCCTGAAGGTACGCTCCCCTCCTCAGACAGGCCTTCCGAATCTGGAGTGCCCCCAGTCACCCCGCACTGTCCCGCTCCACACAACCGTTGTGCCCTCCAGCCCTGGCCCTTCTCTTCGCTGTCGGTCCCGCTTTGCTGTCTGTCTAGACCTGGCTGCTGAACGCAGTAGCCAGCAGGTGCTTGGTATATAGTTGCTGAGAATATGCATACAGGAATCAAAGAGTTTGGTGACCCCCACACCTCCCAACCTTGGACTAAAACTAGTCTGATCATCCCTTGATCGATACTGACCTGACTGTCTCAGGTCATAGCTGGAAGTGTCCCCACAATGTTCTCCTAGAAACTGCCTCAAATCAAAACTGCTGGGAGCCCCCTCCCTCCCCCTGAGCTGCTGGCCTCAGCCCGATGCCACACGACTCCTGAGGTGACAGCAGTATCCAGGGCTTAACTACCCCTGCCCCTGCAGCCACAACCAGGTCCCAGGTGGTGCTCTGTGTCTCACCCCTCTGGCCTCAGTGCTTGTGAAGTGACATGAGAAGCCCCTCAAACTTCGCTCATTCTTGGTTAGAATTAAAAGATAGCATGTGAATCACAATGCTATGTAATGGGATGATTTGGGGAAAAAACACTCTTCCTTTTTTTTTTTTTTTAATAAAGTTTATTTATTTTGAGAGAGAGAGCATCTCAAGCAGGATCAGCACTGTCAGCACGGAGGCCACGGTGGGGCTTGAACTCATGAACTGTGAGATCATGACCTGAGCCGAAATCAAAAGTCGAGCACTTAACCGACTGAGCCACCCAGGCGCCCCGGGGAAAAAACAGTCTTGTCGACAACTTAATTTTCTTATTCAATTATGTTACTTAAATGGTCTTAGTAAAGATAAGGAAGAGGTGGTCCAAGGATATTTATACACCAGTGACTACAGATGCATTGTGAAGAAAAACACTAGTCTGGAAAGGGCAAAGGTCTTATTTGAGTTTAAACCCATGGAGTTTCTGTTACTGTCAGAAAAGTTATTTTCTTCAGTTTCCTGAGGAGTGAGGAGCTCCCGGGGTTATTCAACTATTCATCAAAAGTTTCTGGTTAATCTCTCCGGAATCAAGCCTTTAACTATGAAGCATACTCTGGCAACAAAGCTTATGAAAGAGTTTACAGGAAATAGCATTTACTTACCAACCTATAGAATATGTTATCAGAAAACGGATGTTCACTGAAGCAGTAAATGAATTCAAGAGACTTGAGATAAATAACCCACTGTTCTCTCTCTCTCTCTCTCCCCCTCTTTACCTATTTGTGGGGTAGATTCATCTGGTTTGTCAGAAAGCTCTGGAATCATTAGGTCTATCCTTGTAGGGTTTGAAACAGCAGGGCCCCTAGCAAGTCCAAATCTAACTATGAAAGCTTGTTGTCCATGGTGTCTGTGGGCCAGCTGGGACTTCCTAGCACTAAGGTGGTTGGAGCGCTGAGGCCCTACCAATACCCAGAGAACACCTTGAGGGGGGACACCCTGAAGTCAACCAGCTGGGTGCTGGAGTGTCCTTTGTCATTTCTCTCTCTGTCCTGAAGCCCTAAGACCCTAAGACCTCAGCTCGGCTAAGGATGGTCACTACCATCCCTTCACTGAGGGACCTGGCCTGTGACGCACTCTTTTTTTTTTTTTTTTTTTTTAATTTTTTTTTTTTTCAACGTTTATTTATTTTTGGGACAGAGAGAGACAGAGCACGAGCAGGGGAGGGGCAGAGAGAGAGGGAGACACAGAATCGGAAACAGGCTCCAGGCTCTGAGCCATCAGCCCAGAGCCTGACGCGGGGCTCGAACTCACAGACCGCGAGATCGTGACCTGGCTGAAGTCAGACGCTTAACCGACTACGCCACCCAGGCGCCCCTGTGACGCACTCTTGATACGTGTGTGGAATTCAGCCGTAAATCTCTGCAAAGTCCTCGTCCCTCCCAAGAAGCGTGACTAGGCACAGCCACCCCCATCTCTGCAAGTGGCGCCCTGGCTGTGTTCGCAGGGCCCTGCCATGCCCTGGCCAGTGTGGCCAACACTGGTGATTCAGCCAAGGTCACAGGGCAAATTTAAAAAGATGCGTTCTGCCAACACCCTAGGTCAACTCAGTCGGCTTGGGAAGGCCGGTTCTGTCCCAGGGCCTCCAAGGAGGAGCCCAGCTGCCACTGTGATTGTCCCAAAGCAGCGAACCCAGCTGGGCTCACCAGACTTCTGACCCACAACGTGGTGAGCTAATAGCTAAATTCTGCAATAATTCACAGAAACAGAAAACTGAGAGCAGAGTGGCTGGAAGTCAGGAGGGTAACAGAGAATTCCAGAGTTTCTTCCTTAGGGTCAGATTACTTACTGTTCCTAGATGGTAAACCAGTGACATCTTTTCTTCTTCAAGCCATTGGCGTTATGTTCTTGTTGTTCACATCCACCGTGTTCCTGCTTTTTTTTTTTTTTAGTGTCTATTTATTTATTTTGAGAGAGAGAGAGACAGTGCACACACGCAAAGTGTGAGCGGGAGAGGGCCGGCGGGGAGAAAGAGAATCCCAAGCAGTCTCTGCACTATTAATTAGCACAGAGCCCAACGTGGGGCTCGATCCCACAAACCACAAGAACGTGACGTGAGCTGAAATCAAGACTGAATGCTTACCAGACCGAGTCACCCAGGCGCCCCCGTGTTTCTAATTTTTTTTTACAACGCACAGGCTTTTGGTAAGTTGAGATCCAGAACCGTAAAGGGTTTTTTCATAGGCAGAGATGTGACTTTTCGATCCAAGGCTCTCAAGGCAGCCTGTGCCTCAGAACCACCCGAGGCCCGGGCCCCTGCTCGTGAGACTGCCATTCCGGAGATCTAGGGTCAGGCCCCGGCACAGATACTTCATAAAAGCTCCTCCGTGATTTAATGTGCAGTCAGCATTGAAACCAGGACTGGGCAGCAAAATTCTAAGACACTCTTATGATCTCTACTCCCCAGAGTTTCTCCTGTGATCACGCTATGTCATGGAGCAAAAGGATCTGACAGATGTAATTAAGCTTGCTATCGAACTGGCCCTAAAACAGGGAGATTCTCTGAGTGGGCCTAACCTCATCACCTGAGGTTTTACTGAAACTTTTTTTTAACGTTTTATTTATTTTTGAGAGTGCGAGTATGAGCGGAGGAGGGACAGAGAGAGAGGGGAACAGAAGATCTGAAGCGGGCTCTGCACTGGCAGCAGCAAGCCCGACGCGGGGCTCGAACTCAGAACTGTGAGATCATGACCTGAGCCAATGCGGATGTTCAGCCAACTAAGCCACCCGGGCGCCCCACCTGAGGTTTATTTACAGTAGAATTTTCCCTGCTGGAGACAGAAGTCAGAGATACAAAGTGGGAACAGGAGTGGGACGGGATGGCCACTGGGGCCCGAGGATGGAGGCGGCAACGTGGAAAGAATCTGGGCGGCCTCCACTTGCTGGTGTGACCCTGGGCTGAGAGCCAGCAAGGAAATGGGGCCCTCAATCTTACAAACACAGGGTACCGTCACCAACCTGAAAGACACGAGGGGTGGATTCTTCCCCAGAGCCTCCAAGGAGAACATCGCTCAACTGACACCTAGATTTCAAGTGACGTGGGACTGGACTTCTGACTTACATGAACTATGAGCTCCTAGGCAGGTGTTTTAAGTCCCTGAGTCTGTGGTAATTTGTCACACAGCAAAAGAAAACGACACCGGAGACTTTCAAAGCAATAAAAATAATTGGCCGTTTCCAGCCAAACTATTTTCAAATTATATTTCCCGCAGGAGTGAACTTGAATATCATTTTACATATTTCTTGCTACTGTAACAGTACTCTAATGTTTTAATTTGACACTCGGAATCTGAGGCCTTTAAAACCTTAAAACAGCCTGTTAAAACATGCTACAAGTTATGGATTCTAGCTTTTTTCTTTTAATGCTTATTTATTTTTGAGAGAGAGAAAAAGAGAGAGAGACAGAACACAAGCAGGGGAGGGGCCAAGAGAGAGGGAGACAAAGAATCCAAAGCAGGCTCCAGGCTCCGAGCTGTCAGCACAGAGCCTGACGCGGGGCTTGAACCCAGGAACTGTGAGATCATGACCTGAGCTGAAGTCAGAAACTTAACTGACTGAGCCACCCAGGCGCCCCTAGCTTTTGAGAGGTAGGGAAGCTATGGGTAATCCCTACCTGTGCCTTCAGCCACATAATCACCAGTGTTGGCCACACTGCCGGGTATGGCAGGGCTCTGGGAACACACCCACGGTGCCACCTTCAGAGGTATGGGGTGGCTGTGCCTAGTCACTCTTCTTGGGAGGAACGAGGACTTTGCAGATTTATGGCTGAATTCCATACATTTTTCAGAGTGGCCAGGTCCCTCAACTAAAGGATGGCAGTGACCATCCTTAGCCGAGTTGAGGTCTGAGGGCTTCAGGACAGGGAGAGAAATGACAAAGGACACTCCAGCACCAAACTGATTGATTTCATAACTGCAAGGTGGCCCCCATGGTGTTTTCTAGGTATCGGTAGGACCTCAGCGCTCCAACGCTTTACTGCTAGAAAGTCCCGGTCTCCATACTGCCATCAGTCAGGGACCTCTCTCAGCTCCGGATGTGCCCCCTTCAACTTCAGACCCACTGATGGTGCACTGAGTCCTTGTGATGCTTCAGAAGAAACTCCTGGATTTTAAACGGTTCATGTGTTAGGTCTACCCAGATAACCCCCCTTTTGCCCTATGTACACAGGAGATTATTTAAGGGTGAGGATCCCTGGGGGTCATTCTTAGAATTCTGCCTATCACACCCACCATCTTGTGTTCTGGCCCCTTCGGAATCCCTTCTGGTAATTACATGAGAGATGAAAATTTCCCTGTCATAACCCAAATGAGAGAATTGAAAGCAGATTTTAAAAAAGAGACGTAGGGTTCTATGTGTCAGGTCTATCCTTGGCTGGGGTCAGAGAGTGATTTGCAGGGGCTTCCTGGAAGCCTGACTTTAAACAAACAATTCCAAGGAAATCTGGGTTGAGTAGATCATCTAGAAAGGTCTCCTCTTTGCTGAGAGCCACTTAAAGCTCAGGGTGGGCCTCACTTTGGACAGAGTGCATGCTTGTGTTTTTCCACTTGACCTCAGTCCTGGGGCTACTCAAGACATCCGAAAGCTGAACCTGGGGGCTCGGCCGCAGGTCTGAGCTGCTGTTCTAACTTTTCACTGCTGTCACGCCATGTTACTTAAGTTCCAATGGACACAGTCGTTACAGCGATGATGTCCTCATTCTGACCTTCCAAGCCTAGTACCTGGGATGAGATAAACCGTGATGAAAACACGCAAGTCCTTGCCTTCCTCAGGCGAGGTGAGCCACTGCTCAAATGTCACCTCCCCGACCTTCATATGTCACTGGTGTCCACACACCCAGTGATCCCAATTCCCCTGCCCCAAATTTTCTCCACAGTACATAACACCTTCCAATATAGCAGGTACTGTACTTTTTTTTAAGTTTTTTTTTTTTTTTTTAACATTTATTCAGTTTTGAGAGAGAGGGAGAGAGAGAGAAAGAGAAGAAGAGCACAAGTGGGGGAGAGGCAGAGAAGAGAGGGAGACAGAATCTGACGCAGGCTACAGGCTCTGAGCTGTGAGCACAGACCCCGATGCAGGGCTTGAACTCACTGACTGCGAGATCATGACCTGAGCCGAAGTCAGACGCCCAACCGATGGAGCCACCCAGGTGCCCCTCAGGTATTATACTTCTTAAATTTTAATTGTCACTCCTCATGTGGGTGGAAGCTCCATGAGGGCAGAGATTGTTTCATTCCCTGCTGATTTCCCAGCACCTAAAATATTACGGGGCCCAAACAGGGCCCCTCAATGAAGATTCATTGAATTAATATATGCAGAGTTTGGACATAATCTATCCGTGCTATACTTCGGTGGGCTAAACAGGAAGTTCTTTTAAGTTGAAATGCACATGGCTACTGTTTTTTCGTTTTTGTTTTTTTTTAACTGAGCCATCTGAATTTTCTACAGTTTATTTTTGGCTTCCTGAGTCGGAGAAGACAAGCTTTAGAAGGCTTAAGAGGCGTCTCAGACAAACAGGTCTAGACAAAGGATATTTTGTGAGGAGTAAAAAAATCAGACACATATGATTTATGTTTCCCTCTAAACTTACGGAGATTTAACAATGAATGAAAATTACTCTTCAGGCAGAATGACCTTTGGGCTTCATCAAGCGTAAAATGCTTTGAAAACTAGTTCAAGATGTACACAAGACAAAACAAAAAATCACCACAGCAGGAAATACTATTCTCATTCTTATGATGGGAAAGGTCTTATCGTATGATCCCTCCCTGCAACCTAATTATAACGGCATTAGGTGCCCAAGGACCAATTCCTTCTGGAAATCTGAATTGTCGTTTTGTATCCATCTAGCATTTCCCTCCATCCATTTCTATGAGGTGGGGACAGGACAGTGCCATCAAGCGTCAGTGGCCACGTGCGGCTCGGCCACGGCCAGGACTCTGTTCCTGGCTTTTGTCAGCTTCGGTCTTCTGTTACCATTCCTACTCCCCCTACCCTAAAGCCTCCCGGGATCACTTTCTCTCCCCTACTCCTCATGCTCTTCCATTTCCCCGGCAGTGTGGCTGACATGCCGAGGGGTGCTGTCATTGGGGTGGCTTTCCTTTATGGGGTGGTTTCAAGCCCTGGAAGGGGCCGACGCAGAGTGTGCAGAGAGCAGCTGAAAGACGAAACGATGCATGGGAGGCCAGCTTTTCCCCTGGGAGTCTCCATTACTGGTCATTAATTGAACTAATCTTTTGCTCTTGCTTTTTTGGCGGAAAATGGGGGAAAAAAAGGTAAGGTCAAAGACACAAAACGTTTACGTCCTTGGGTGGAGTCTGATTTGAAGACCCTTGGTTGTTGCTATTAGAAAGACAATCCCAGCCCTGCTGCTGCTTAACCATCTGGGCTGGCTCTTGGCCAAGGCCTTGTTTTCTTGCTTGTTTCTTTCTTTATTTATCCCCGCTACCCTCAAAGCTTAAGATGGGGGAGGGAGTGTTGTGGTGCTAGCAACTTCAAAATTTTTAGCAAAGTGGGGTAAAGGTATACGAAGGTGGCGCCTGAGTGGGGAGAAGGCAGGAGAAGGCTATTTTATTTTTATTTTAAAAAATTATTTACGTCATCTCTGCACCCAATGTGGGGCTCAAACTCATGATCCCATGATCAAGAGTCACAAGCTCTACCGACTGAAGCACCCAGGCACCCTGGAGATGACAATTTTAAAGAGGATGGCTATTTAATGGGAAAGGTAACACAATCTGATATGTACAAGAAAACACTGGAGAATATTTTCATGTCCTTGGAATAAAGATTTCTGCAACAAGATGCAAAAAGCACTGACCACTGGGAAAAGACTGACACACTAGACTTAATTAAAATTAAAAACTTTGTTCAACAAAAAGGTGAAAATTCAAGCCACCCGGGGAGGAGATATTTGCAATACGTCTATCTGACAAAGGACGGGTATCCAGAACATATAAAGAGCTCCTAAAAGTAACCAGGGAAAGAAAGACCGTCTGATTTAAAAATGGGCGAGACACCCGAAGGGCACATCCCCAAATGGACTACCCAAATGTCCAGTCAGCATACGGAAAAGTTCTCAGCCTCACTGGCCGGCAGGGAAGTGCAAACCCCAACCGCAATCAGACACTAGTACACACTGATCCAAAGACTGGGACAACGCAGAAAAACGGGTCTCTCATCATTTGCTGGCGGGAGGTAAACAGCACAACTGCTTTAGAAATCTGTTTGGCACTCTCAACTGTGCTTGGATATATGCATCCCCGATGGCCCAATAATCCCATTTCTGGGCATAGGCCCAGAAAGAACGAGTGCACGTGCGTTCCGAGAGACACACACAAGAACACACCCACACTATTGCAATAGCCCCGAACTGGAAATAACTCATCGGTCCGGCAATGATACAACGGGTAAGTAAATAACGGTATGATCACACAAAAGGTTCCAAAGGGTAAAGAGAATGATGAACTACAGCTGGGGTAAGCCTTAGTAACTTAATACTGTATGAGAAAAGCCAGATGCAGGTATCATAGTTTTTGACTGCGTTTATGTACAGTTCAAGTGCAGGCAAAACTACTCTAGCATTTAGGGATGCCTGCTTTTTGTTGAAAGCTATGAGGAATAAAACTGAGGACAAGAGTTATCTTTGGGAGTGGTGAGGGGCTACGATTAGAAAGCCATAAGAAAGATTTTGGGGAACCGGCGATGCTCCATTTCTGGATGTGAGTGGTGACTGCGTGGGTTTTCACCTCATAATCATCCATGAAACTATCACTTATATTCGAGGTATTTTTATCTTTATATACGGTATTTCACAATTAACAAAGCTTACACTTTTAGATCGGGTGTCACTTCCTTGTGTAACCTTCCCAGAAAACAAATACCGTCCTGATAAACTTGAAACTTGAAGTTTGCAACTTGAAACTACATGCAAACAACTCTCCAAGTAACAGAGAAATGCTGAAGACGTTCTAAGCGGGGCGTTTGTATCAATCAGGAAAAGGTGCCTCCTTCAGGAAGATGGTGCAGCAAACGCAGTCTGTCTGGACTGAAGCAGCCTGTTGGGTGCACTGCTTGCAGAGTTTGCATCTCCTCCGAGCAAAGAGAAAGGTGCCCCTTCCCACAGGAGATGCACACCTGGGTTGAGGTACATGGTTCGTTGGGTAGAGCACAGACTGGCTCTCAGTCCCACTCACCTCTTTGGGCACCACAGCAAACCCCACTACCTGGCGGCCCCTCCCCCAGAGAAGAGAAGGACACGAGTTCTACGCACACCGGCCCGTCCAAGCCATATGGGTGCCCAGAACAAACCCTGGCAAAGGCCTGCCGCCCAGAGCCGGGTGGAAGCCGGTCGACACGGTCGCTTACCGCATAGCCTTCTGTCTTCTTCTGACACCATTTCAAGAGAGCGTTGCGCTTGGAGCCGCCATATTCCCGGGCCAAGGCAGCCAGGGGGTCTCTTCTCTCCACACTAGTTAGAAAGAAGAGCACGTGGTAAAGAGAAGAGGCTAATATTTAGGACCCTCAAGTAGGCAAGAAACAAATAACTAGATTATAGAGCAAAAGTCTAGGTCTCTCCAGTGAGATGCGTCTTTATTATGTCATGCTAGTCATACGAATGATACGTCTTTATTATGTCTCACGATATGAAAGAAGAATTAAATTGTACTGCTTGGCTGTCAGAAGTCTGGAAACAGGTTGATTTTCGTTTTCAGTTGTTTTTAAATCCATCTGTTGTTCCATTCATCTAGCCCTTTAGTTATTAAGTACAGTATCATTTTAATTAAAGACTCTAGAAAACTATTCTACGTGTTCCAAGGCTACACCTATACCTACGTAACCTATGAAAGGTAGGCTGAAAGGCCATTTAAAACCACTAGATTGGCTGCTTATGGAGAGGTGATAGGAATGGAGATAAAAGGGAAAAATCAGTAAAAACTACTCAAAAGAGGGGCTTTGCACACTCCAAAAGTGATACTCCCCAGTTTGTGAGATACTAACTCATTTCTGAGCACCTGTTTAGCCAAAGGAAGTGATTTTACTAAATAATATAACAGCACTCTGAGAGCAAGACTTCAGGCACCCTCTTCTCAATTTTTATTTTTTTTAACTTTGTAAAGAAAAAAAATTTTTTAACATTTATTTATTTTTGAGAGAGACAGAGCACAAGCAGGGAAGGAACAGAGAGAGAGGGAGACACAGAATCCAAAGCAGGCTCCAGGGTCTGAGCTGTCAGCACAGAGCCCAACGTGGGGCTCAAACTCACGGACCGTGAGATCATGACCTGAGCTGAAGTCAGCCACCTAACCAACTGTGCCACCCAGGCACCCCTCAATTTTTAATAGATGCCTACGTTACTTTAAAAGAAATTTTTTAAGCTTTTTTTTGAGAGAGAGAGAACAAGTGGGGGAGGGGCAGAAAGAGAGGGGAACAGAGGATCCAAAGTAGGCTCTGTGCCAACAGCGAAGAGCTCAGCAGTGGGCTCGAAACTCACGAACTGTGCGATCACAACCTGAGCTGAAGTTGGACACTTAACCCGCTGAGCCACCGAGGCGCCCCGTGGAACTTTTTTATACTAGCAAATAATTGGAAACAATCAGATGCACATCATCAGGAAAATTAGTGAACAGAGGTACAGTCATACAAAGGAATACCATACAGCAATAAAAGCCAACGAACTGAGATGTACGCAATGACTTGAATGCACAGCAGGAACAATTTTGAGTTAAAAAAAAGCACTGTATGTTCCCATTTGTAAGGAGAAGTTTAAATGAGAATTTAAATAATGTATTGTTTATATTGTTTGGGGGTGCAAGCGTATGTGGTGAAACTGGAAAGAGAAGCAGAGGGCGACATACAAAACAGGACAGTGGTGATCTTGGGGCGGGGCAGGGAGGCGAGGCCAGCGCAGAGGGGCTGACGGGAGATTTCAATGGTAATAATAATTTTCCCTTCCTTGCACTGGAAGGTTGATATCCAGGTGCACTGTTGTTCTTTATACCTTACACGTATCTTATTATTATTGTTTTGTATCATTCTGATACTTAATGAAAATACTTTAAAATATTTTTAAGGAGGAATGTAATGATTCCAGACCTCAGCAATCCGAATTAGGGTAGAGATAGTAAGAAAACTTCATAAACTTGCGTTAAAATTTTGCTGGTGCCATCTGATGCCTGGTTTTTCTTGTACCTGGCATCATCTGTAAACTCATATCCATGAGTTTCTGTGGTCAGAGTCGCGAAGAGCCTATGATGTTACAGTGACGTGGCCTGTGTTTACTAAAGCCACGTCTTACTTTGTCATTTAGAACTGAATTTTTAGGTCTGACAAATGAGGAAAGACTGAAATGAAGGTTGGGAGAAGAATTTCTGTAAAGGCGGCCAACTAAAACATTTACTGGACAATTTTCTTTGAAAAGATAAAGTTAACTAGATATGGTGCCTGCTCCAAATTAATATCAATGGGATGAAAACTTCCAAAAGAAATTAATTTCTATCCTGTCATTCGTCTCGGTGATGTGAATACAAAAATAAAACAACACAGTGATTTCCACTAATTTAATCTTTCACGATGAAGGGTATCACATCAACAGCACACAAACATAGCCTTTTCTTTTTTTTTTCTTTTTTTTTTTTTTTAATTTTTTTTTTCAACGTTTTTATTTATTTTTGGGACAGAGAGAGACAGAGCATGAACGGGGGAGGGGCAGAGAGAGAGGGAGACACAGAATCGGAAACAGGCTCCAGGCTCTGAGCCATCAGCCCAGAGCCCGACGCGGGGCTCGAACTCACGGACCGCGAGATCGTGACCTGGCTGAAGTCGGACGCTTAACCGACTGCGCCACGCAGGCGCCCCACATAGCCTTTTCTGTACACATTTGTGGCATAAAGAAAAGAGCCATTTCAGAGTAGCACTAATTCTGGTCCTTAAAAACAAGATTTGGGGGGTGGCTGGGTGGCTCAGTCAGTTGAGCGTCCGAGTCTATGAGCTTGAGGCCTGCTTTAGTCTCTGTGCTGGCAGCTCGGAGCCTGGAGCCTGCTTCAGATTGTGTGTCTCCCTCTCTCTCTGCCCCTTCCCTGCTTGCTCTCTCTCTCTCTCAGAAATAAATAAACATTTTAAAAAGCTAAAAAAAAAAAAGTTCTGATCATTTAAATCTCCTGTGCAGAAACAAGACTAATGTGTAATATCTGGGGCTTTAAGTTAAACCTCTGAAAAGATATGACTTCATCTATTTGGGTGCAAATATAGGCCACACCCAAAGGTATGACAAGAGCTGAACTTATTCAGACTTTTATAAAATCCTATTGTAACACACATAATGCTGTAGTTATGATGTTTGCTAAAAAGCCATTACTACTAAAGTGCCCTGTTTTGTGTACTCATCTATCTACGTACTCATAAGCACTGACTGAATGAAATGTTGTGTGCGTAACACAACACAGGGGGCTGGGAGAGACATCAAAGTGTGAGACGAGGTATTCACCATCTACTAAAGTGCAACGTACGAGCACCTGGGTGGCTCAGTCGGTGGGGAGTCCGACTTCGGCTCAGGTCATGATCTCACGGTTCGTGAGTTTGAGCCCCGCATCAGGCTCTGTGCTGACAGCTCAGAGCCTGGAGCCTGCTTCAGATTCTGTCTCTCTCTCTCTGTCCCTCCCCAGCTTATACTCTGTCTCTCTGTCTCTCTCTCTCTCAAAAATAAACATTAAAAAAATAAACATAGTGCAGCCTTCAATGGGGACAAAGGCACACACACCACACCACAGTGGATTAAATACCCAAATGAGGTTAAGACACCAAAGGCAGAGAAAGGGGGCATCGACGCTACCAGGGTAGTTTGCTTGGCTTTGAAGGAGAAGGACTTAGGGGAGTGTGAAAGGGACAGAAGGAAGACAATTCAGGCCAGAGCCTCGCGAGCAGTCAGCAATGCATGTGTTAGCGGCAAAGGCTGAGAATAAAACAGGCTCTGACGGAGCGGAGGGCAGGGACACGCTAGCACGTGAGCAGGGTGAGACTAAGCTGCAGAGAACAAGAATAAGGAGCGAGGGTGGAAGAGTGCATGACGAGTCACGGGAGGTTTCTGACAAGGTCTTCACGGGACGCGCTCGGTGTTCTAGAAGATGACTCTACATGGGGAAGCAGCGAGCGGCTAGAGGGTGGGGAGGTTTGCCGTGGCCTCGGTGAGCAGGGGCACAGAGCAGGGATGAAGTGGCAGAGGTATGAGCAAAGACAGGTTTTTGGTGACCACCCCCGCAGTCTCTGTCCCCCCTCCACCACCCACCCCCCCCCCCATCACCACTAACGGGCTCTTTCGACACTGACTTCAAAATGCCCCTCCAGTCCTTCCGACATGCCACTGTTTACTGAACCACTACTCGCAATCATAAACAACAGAAACAAGAGGCCACAAACCTAGTGGTTCCCCACTGCTTTACCAAAATGAGTACAGACCTCTAGCCTTGGCAATGAAGATCATTCACAATGTGAGTCCAACCTGCCTTTCCGGTGGTGATACCCTAACCACCTATCTGCCTCCTGGCCAATCTTGACGTTGATGATGTGTATGCCAGGGCCCCTGCCCTCATGCGGCCCGCAGTCCAGTCTAACCAAACTAAACCACCGCCAGTTCCCTGAACTTCCAGCAGAGCCTCAAGGTGACGCCTGCAGGACCCCTGTGGCAGAAACGCTGCTTCCTCACTCCCGACTTCCTCGTCCAACTAGCAACTCCCCACGTAGTCTGCTTATACTTCTTTTCCTACAGCTCTTATTTCACTCCGCACAGTCCTGCTGTGCAGTGCCCTCCTCTCTTGCTGAAGGCAGGCGCTGAGTCTGGGTCGTTTTCATTCAGGAAATATACGTAAGAAGGAAACTGACCAGAGGGGATAAAACAGAAGGAAGAACACAAGGTCATCAGCCCAGTGCTTTCTCACTGGTTCAAATGCGATACCTGAGTTTGCTTTGTGGTTTCAAGCCCCCCGTGGAAGCGCTCAGCAGCCTCGTGTTCCCGAAGCCCAGAGAAGGGGGTCTGCTCAGAGACTCGAGCGAGGGGCTCTTGCGGAGGTAAGGGTCCGGTTTCAGGTCCTCACCCCTTCCCTTTAGAAGATCTGTGTGAACAACAACATAATCACCTATTCCTGAAGAAGAGAAATCGGGTCACCACGCTTTCTTCTCAAGTACCATATAATTCTCATCTTATTCTCAAGTACAAATATATATAACAGATATAGATTTATAGATACAGTTTCCGATTAAGTAATAAAAATGCAAATAGGGACATAGTGTTTTCTAGAAAGGATTCTCCAGGCAGGACTGACTACAAGACTCATAGAGACTATTGACAAATTAGCCTCTTCTTCAAGAATTATGATGAATTTCAAGATGGCACCCGCGGAACACTGAACTGAAGCCCTTCCAAGAGCTCTGCACGGGTCACACGCCCACAAAACCAGCCCTGTCCCCAAGTAAAGCACTTTGTTTTAATCAGTGGGCATCTGAGAGAGAGAGAGAGAGCGCGCTGGTAGGTAGGTGCCCAGTGGGATTTTCAAGTCACAGGTGGCAGCAGGCAAAAAGCTGATTACTTTTCCAAGAATTGATAACTATTTTGCAAGAAAACAAGCCATTCCAGTCATAGGGTCTGGCTTGCTTACAAATAAGCAAAAATAATTCTTTAAAGGCTCCTCTCTGCTGTTCTATTAGAAACCAAAACACGTTGATGAAACAGGCTGGATCGTCCCGATGATGTTTCTTAAAGGACCACAAGGGTATAGAATGGGAGGAAAATTTGAGATGGTCTGGTCTGTAGTTAACGGGGGCAACGGCACAGAACTCAGTGATTTGCTCAGTGCCACACGACAGGCCTCTGTGACCAGGCTAAGCCCATGGTCGCCTCCTATGACACCACAGTCACGGAAGAAAACAATACTTGTACAGCTAAGAGCCACCAATTATGGGTAGTAAAGTGGGGAGTGAGGCTAATTAGCCTGGAAGAGCAGAGGGAAAACAGTGCTTACATCACTGAAGAAAACAACAAAAACAACGCATTAATCCCACTTTGGCAGCTTTTGATGACCTCAGTCTTGGCAAGGCTGGGTTGAATGCAAGCAACTTTTACCATGTAATCCTTTTTTAGTATGGTAAATAGAATCATCCGGGTAGACAGGTGCCTGGTGGGCGAAAAGAGCGGCTGCTGACAATGAACTGTTTACTTCAGGGCAAGAGCCAGTATGGCTTTGGCGTCAGTATTTATCTTGTCAATTAAACAAATGGTTTCTTGACACAAAAGGAAAAAAGAAAAAAAAATTTTTTTTTTTTTAATAGGCCTCACGCCCAGTGCGGAGCCCAACACAGGGCTTGAATTCATGACTCTGAGATTAAGACCTGAGTGGAGATCAAGAGTCAGACGCTTAACTGACTGAGCCACCCCGGCTCCCCACCAAAGGAAATTTTAAAATGGGAGGAACAGAGAAGACAAATGTTATGACCTAAAGCTCACCTAGTACATTTAAAAATGGTTAAGATGGTAACTTTTATGTTATAGGTATTATATAATCAACTTATTCCTTATTTTCCACTATATGGCAAGTGTAGGAACTCAAATCGGGTGAGTTTCCAATACCCTGTTTTGGCCTCCCTCCATTTCTCTAGTTTGCAGAGAAATAATGACCTGTTCTACTGGACTCACTTACCCTTTGTTTTTTCTTATTCTCCTGCCCTTAGACACCATTTTCTTCTTCTTCCTTGAGGTCATTATCAAGTCCTACATAAACCATTATCACTATCTGATCAAAGCAATCACCAGCCTCATTTCCAAAAGGCAACATGGTGAAAAGAATCAGAAAAAAAAATCCTATCTTGGTCCCAGAGTCATTCAGAATCGGTGGGACCAGTTATAAATCAATTAGTCCCTGTAGGGCTTGAATCTCTCTGCATTTTACAAAATGCAGGGGACGGGCTGAGGCGGTCTTCACATTGTCAGTATCGGTATTTATGTACGTTTAAAATCCTCTTATCCCACGAAAAAAAGAAAACAAAATTCAGAAGTGAAAGAAAATAAGGTGGTAAGGTTAAAGACTTTCCAGTGAAAGACCAAAACAATAACAATAGTTATTTCAGAAATAACTATGTTAAGAATGAACCTAATGGTGTTTGACCATGATCTAAAAGAAGAACAGCTAGAATTCCTTTAGATTCATACCGTGTTACAGAAGTTTTGTCTGATGCTTAGCAACACGGGACTTCTATCTATGCAATCTAGATTTCTGGCTTTCTGGACTTCCTGTTAGGCACCAGCAAATAATTCATTTAGTGTTCGCGTTCTTTCTTATCTTTTTTGTTTCCTCACAACAGTGACCACAGAATCATATACATAAATTTCTAGGGCAAATACTCAGGACAAGCTTAACATTCTGCTAATGCCTCTTTGTTCTGACAGGCGAACTGATTCCAAGAGACCAGACGTTAGAGTGGTAACAGCCAACACTTCCACAGCACCCACCCCACGCCCGGCCGCGTTCACTCAGCCCTTGGAGCGATACTATGAGGCAGACAGTGTTCTTCCTTTTTTTTTTTTTTTTTCCCTATGTTTTTTCATTTATCTTGAGAGACAGGGTGCATGCACACAAGGGAGGGGCAGAGAGAGAGGGAGAGAAAAGAGAATCCCGAGCAGGCTCTGTGCTGACAGTGCGGAGCCTGTTTGGGATTCTCTCTCTCCCTCGCTGTCCACCCCTCCCCCGCTCGTGCTTTCTCTCTCAAAATAAATAAATAAAATACCCGCGGGAACAACAGGAAGGGGACTACGCTCAGAGACAGAGCCCTAAAGAGGCAATATTTCAGGAATTGTGGAAGCAACAGACCTTTAGAATCAGATAAAATTTTTTTCTTAAAATAGTGACTTCTAAAGATTGTAAATTATTCCCTTGAGATTCAGTAAAAAGCAAGCAACCCCCCCCCCACCTCCAAATCTGGACATTTCTCCTGAACACATGCACGCTGGGAAGGACAGCTGGCAGGAAACAGGATCCAACACCCGTCACACAAAACATTTGGGGTTTTCAACTGTTTGAGATAAATGCCATGGGTTATTTTTCTAAGCTCGGTTTCGGGCAAAGAAGAAACGTCGACCGCACAAAAAAATAAGTCAGAGGTGTTTGTATTACCTGAGAGTGGAAGTTCTGGAAGATCCAAATGCTGAGTCACACCTTTGCTGGCTGGCCGAACGCTACTGTAAGTGGAGTGTCTCTAAAAAACCAAAAGGCACAGCAGCACAGGTGAGCTCGTGACCCCAAGGACAGTGTAAACAAGGCATGTGTGTCCACACAACGGTTCTTAAACTCATCAGAATCACGAGAGGGAGGTTTTAAAACAACTTATTTAGGGGCACCGGGGTGGCTCAGTGGGTTAAGCATCCGATTTCAGATCAGGTCGTGATCCCACAGTCTGTGGGTTCAAGTCCCGCACGAGGTCTGGAGCCTGCTGTGGATTCTGTGTCTCCCTTTCTTTCTCTCTCTGCCGCTCCCCTGCTTGTGCTCACCCTCTCTCTCAAAAATAAATATACATTGGAAAAAAACAACACAACTTATTTATTTGAATAGGTAATAAATGCAATTGGCCCGATCCTCAAAAGAACAGAAAGGACATAAAATGGAAAGAGTCTCCCTCTCACTCCCACCACCTGTTTCTTCTCTTAATTAATCATAATTAATCAGCTTTGTGACTACCTTCCTGGAAAATTCTATGTATATTCAGGGAGGTGTGTAAAAATACTGTTTCTGAATGGCCACCAGGCATATGGAAAGATGCTCAACTTCACTACTCATCAGGGAAATGCAAATCAAGACCACAATGAGATATCACTTCACATCTGTCAGAAGGGTCATTATTTTAAAGAGAGAGAGAGAGAGAGAGAGAGAGAGAGAGAGAAAATAACAAGTGTTGATCAAAATGCAGAAAAATTAAAATCTTTGTGCACTGCTGGTGGGCATATAAAATGGTGCACCCGCTATGGAAAATAGTAGGGAGGCTCTTCAAAAAATTAAAAATAGAACTCTTACACAATCCAGCAGTCTCACTTCTGGGTCTATATCCAAAAAAAATGAATCTAGAAGACATTTTTGCACACCCATGTTTGTTGCAGCATTACTCACAATAGTCAAGAGGCAGAAACAACCTAAATGTCCATGGACTGATGAATGGATAAACAAAATGTGGTATTTATATACACTGAAATATTATTCAGCCTTAAAAAAAGAAGGAGGGGAGCCACCTGGGTAGCTCAGTCAGTTAAGCGTCTGACTTCAGCTCAGGTCATGATCTCACAGTTGATGAGTTTGAGCCCCGCATCAGGCTCTGTGCTGACAGCTCAGAGCCTGGAGCCTGCTTCAGATTCTGTGTCTCCCTCTCTCTCTGCCCCTCCCCTGCTCACACTCTGTCTCTCTTTCTCTCTAAAATAAATTAACATTAAAAAAATTAAAAAAAAAAAAGAATGCAGTATTTTTTCCAAATACTGACATGTAAAGATGTCTCTGATAGCTTCCTTCATTCATTCAACAAATATTTACTGAGCTTGTACTGTGATAGAACTATGTGCCGGCCACTGGTCCAGGCAGAAGATAGAATAGCAAGCAAAACAGATAAAAATCCCTGCCCTCATGGATTCCATTCCAACAACAAAGTGGAATGAGCCAGTGTCTGAATGATGTTTAGTGTAATCTAATTATAAACTTTCTCTCCCTCCCCCTTCCCCAACCACACACACTTTTATGCTAAAGAAAAACATCTAGAAGGATACACAACAAGCCATCAACAGTGGTTCTTTCTGGGGCTAGGGAGCAAGGAAGATTTCTAAGTCACTCCCTTTTACAATGGTTAGGTCAGTGTGACACTGATCCAATGGTAACAGAGGTCAGAATAATGGCTACTTTAAGAGATTACTGACTGGGTGGTGGCATGGGGGGGGCCTTCTGGGGTGACGAGAATGCTTTACCTTGGTGTTGGCTGCAGGGGTGGTACATACGGAAACATTCAAGCTATATATGTTTTTTTAATGTTTATTTATTTTTGAGAGAGAGAGAGAGGCAGAGTGTGAGCGGGAGTGGGGGTGGGGGGCAGAGAAAGAGGGAGACACAGAATGTGAAGCAGGCTCCAGGCTCTGAGCTGTCAGCACAGAGCCCAACGTGGGGCTCAAAGTCCCAAACGGTAAGATCATGACCTGAGCCAAAGTCAGACACTTAACCGACTAAGCCACCCAGGCGCCCCAAAACGGTACTTATTAATGACAACATTACCCTTGGCTCAGAGAGAGCAGAGTGCTGAATGTTACTAATAACACTGAAAGCCCCAGCCTTAGAAAATGCCAAGTAGCGAGTGGGTTCCATGGTGTAATGGTTAGCACTCTGGACTCTGAAAATGCCAAGTAGCTCTGATCTAGAACCTTCACAAAACGGCAAAGGTGACACAGATTGTACCCAGTGAACTCTAAGAACTTACAAATTATAAATGTTTTCTCTCTCTGGGGGGCTTTTGGGAAAAAAAAGAAAAGACACAATTCTTTGAGAAAAATAACTAGTTCAATATCCACTTCTGGTAAAAATTACAATCTTCGGTTAACTGAAAATTTTAAATATACCTTACAAACAAAATTATATGAGGTTTAGAGTGCTTCTCTTGGATCTTTATCAGGCCTCAGAACTGCAATTGTTAAAATTTTTAAAAAATATCTATTTATTTTGAGAGAGACAGAGAGAGAGAGACAAAGTGCACCTGTGTGAGCAGGGGAGGGGCAGAGAGAGAGGGAGACAGCGAATCCCAAGCAGGCTCTGCACTGTCAGAAATCGAGAGTCGGATGCTTAACTGACTGAGCCACCCAGGTGCCCAGAATTATAATTAAAAAAAAAAATTTTTTTAATGTTTATTTTTGAGAGAGAGAGAGAGAGAGCACGCACACAAGAGCAGGGGAGGGGCAGAGAGAGAGGGAGACACAGAATGTGAAGCGGGCTCCAGTCCCTGAGCTGTCAGCACAGAGCCCGACGCGGGGCTCGAACTCACGTATTGCGAGATCATGACCCGAGCTGAAGTAGGACGCTTAACTGACCGAGCCACCTAGGCACCCCTAGAATTGTAATTTTTAACGAAAGTTTCATTATTATTATCTTACTCCTATTAAAAACGACGTTCAACGTGCCTCAAAAAATAAAACAATTGGGTTTTCACTTTCCCTTTGCGACTTGCCCGGGCACAAGACACCACGATGATACCACGTGGCACGGGCCACCACCCACGTGGCCAAAGCTCTCTTACCTGCATTGGAGAAACAGCAGCAGCTGGAGTGGTCCTCACGGGGATCCCACTCAGGGGGCTTCTGGGGGTTTTATGGACAGAAATATTCTGTCCGGTTCCACCTGCCAAGCAAAGAGAAGGCGACATTTGTATGCAGTTCCAGTTCAAAACAGCAAGTAACAGCTCCTCATTTGTTACTGTTTTGGTGACTACAAAGGCATCCCAGGATGCTTCTAAGGTACCACTCTGTTCTCTCCTCTGGACTAGTGCTGAACAGGGGAAGGAGTGGGGAGGAGCCAACTACACGGGGGTTGCTCTTAGAGGTGGGACACACAGTGACGGGGCGGGGGGGGGAAGAGAACACGTGACGAGGCATCTAAGGCAATAAGGAACAGGAAAATTCTTGCACAAACCATTCACTGTTCATTCACTTCCTATCTTCACAGACTGAACGTAGTCACCGGCTTTCATATCTTTTAATATTTGCAAGCTAATCTTCATCTAACTTAGCTACAAACTATTTTAGCAAAGACAACCAGGTGCATCCTAGGATTAGCTAGGGGTAATAACTCTAGTCTCCCTACACCACAGGCGTTATCTGTTGCGGTCAAGAGAAGAAATATACTGCTATTTTGGACAGATGCACATTTGGTTTCTTCCATCTACTATATTTATGTGCGTAGAGTAGCAACATGCATTTTCCTCACGTACATAGTTAACAGTGAGTAACGGTGAACTGTGAGCCAGAGAGACATTTACAGAAAAATCTGGGAATGTGTCAAGATCAGGCATGACAGGTCAGAACAGGCAGTCGCACACAAGACCAGGGAGAGAAAAGTCTAACAGTATGTTGTGAGACGAGCAAGGCCGGCGGCGGGGGGTGTCCAACAAGAGAGCCAAAGGCATAGATTCAACACCTCATTTTCTAGGAAATGAAGCCTCCGGCTGACCCTGCTAACTCTCATGAGACGGTAAGAAGGCCAGTGGTGGTAACCTGAGTTTAATGGACACAGAGGCAGAAGAGGAACGTGGCAAGTCTGGAATTAAAGCTAAGGAAGAGGTGGAGAGAAAGAGGAGGCTGTATTACGTGTGACGCAGACTCTTCAGGGTTGTCTTACGGGAGCCTCAGCAAGGCTGCAGAAGTCTCTTGTACACGGCAGCTACGTGCAGAATGACGTAGACGAGCCCTTGTGGTTGCATTAATTTGGGGCCAGTGTGGAGTAGAGACAGCTTGGTATGTGGGGCCACCGTCTGAATTTGAGTTGGATTCGTGAGACCAAATGATGAAATACCTGGACGTCCCAAGTCAAATGACTTGATGAGGGACTTAACGGTGGTCGCAGATTCCGAAGGCGTCGGAGATGTTCTGTTCACATAGACGCCATGCCACCGGCTGGGAGCATCGACCTCGGGGGGTTCTGACTCTTCATTCACAGGTCTGCATGGTAAAGAGTACGGCAAATTGAAAAGGTGGAGGATGTTCCCAGGGGGGAAGAGACACAGATGGAAACAGAAACAATGCCGAGAAAAACAAATCCGGAAGGAGGATCCCCAATTTAAAATCTCATTTTCTGTATCCGCTTTGCCTCTCTGGGAAATAATATAGGTACTGCCCTCTATTTTTATCAGAGATGTTTTCTTGGGAATGGCCAGGAAAGTATTTAAAAAAATTTTTTTAATGTTTTTAATATTTTTGAAAGAGAGAGAGAGAGAGAGAGAGAGAGAGACAGAGATAGGGGGACACGGAATGAGAAGCAGACTCCAGGCTCTGAGCTGTCAGCACAGAGCCCGACGTGGGGCTCGAGAGATCATGACCATGAGATCATAACCCGAGCTGAAGTAGGATGCTTAACCACCCACCCAGGTGCCCCATGAAGGGGTCTTTTAAAGACAGATCATCTGATTCAATTCTCTTGTGCCTCATCTGGGACATGGTAGCGTGTCATTTAATCTCCCTGTGAACAAGCCAAGGCAAGACCTCCCAATCTTCTGATTTCTAAGTCACTACTCTTTCTCTTATAGCAAATTGCTACCAGCTGTTTTTGGAAGATGACTCATTTATGAGAATGGCTCAAACAGAATATTTCTGGCAGTGTATTTTAATAAGGTCAGTGGAAGTTTAAAATATTTATTTACTGATCTTTCTGGGATCAACCCAGCTGCTCATAAGCTTCCGTGGTTGAATTTACTTGTCCTTAATTCTTGTCCTTAATTCTCAAAGCTTTCTTCTGTTGCTCTGTGATCGATGTGAACAAAATAAATTTTAGTGAGGCGGAACTTAAAACATTGAAATCATGCTGTCCTACACTTTTGTCTCCCCCTTCTTTTGAGTGAAAAAAAAAAAAAAAAATAATAACCTGGTGACTTCCTTGAAAGAAAATACCAGGAACTTCAGAAACTGGTAGGGAGCTGGGTTTTAAAAAAATGTCTTTAATGTTTATTTATTTTTGAGATAGAGAAAGAGAGATCCAGGGAGGGGCAGAGAGAGAGGGAGACAGAGGATCTGAAGTGGGCTCTGTGCTGAGACCAGAGAGCCCAATGTGGGGCTCGAACTCACGAACTGTGAGACCATGACCTGAGCCGAAGTTGGATGCTTAATCGACTGAGCCACCCAGGCGCCCACCGCAACCCCCCCAATGTTTTTTAACTGAATGAGTTTGATTTTTGTATTTTCCCCATTGTGTTATACAGTATAAAATCAAGTGGTGAATACGCAGAAATAGAATGAAATCAGGTTAGGAACAAGCAGGAAAAAAAAAATCTCCAATTTCTGTCCCGGCCATTCCGAGGAAGGTCAGAAACAAAGTGAACCACCTTCTCACCAACCCATTTAAAGGACGGGCTCCCAATGGGGCTTTGCAGAAACTCAGGGCACCCTTCAAAGGAAGATTTTTTTTTTTTTTTTTTTTTTTGAGAGAGAGAGACCGCATGCACGCACAAGTAGGGGAGGGGCAGAGAGAAAGGGAAAGACAGAGAATCCCAAGCAGGCTCCGCACGGTCAGCGTAGAGCCCGATGCAGGGCTCAAACTCACAGACCGTGAGATCATGACCTGAGCTGAAATCAAGAGTCGGATGTTTAACCGAATGAGCCACTCAGGCGTCCCGAAGGAAGATCTTTTTTAAAAATTCATTTTCATTTGGTTCCTTGATAATTTAATGCAAACAATCCTACCTTCTGCCAAGGTATTTCCTTCAATCACCTACATTTCTCTGTGATTCAACAGATCAAATGATTAATAGGAAGGCTCATTTAGAAAAGAGCAAGGGTCCAAGAGCCGATTCCCAGTCCTCTGGCCTTCAGATACCCCAAGACTATATTTCAAATGATCAGTCGGCTTGCCTAGAACAGTAAGAGTCAGTAGTGGGGAACTCTGCAAGCTGTTTAAGCAGATCGGAGAAGCCGCTGAACCAAATACCACCCCCTGCCCCGCCATGTTATATAACAGGGACGCATGTGTATATGTGCATGCACACGCCTGTCAGGGGTAGAAGGATTCACAAAACAAAGCCTGAATTGAAGAACCATAGAAAACGGCTATTAAGAACACTATTGTTTTTTTATTAGCACAGCACCTTAATCATCAATAGATCTGAAATTCCTTTACGGCAGCCTGTTAGGATTGTCCTAGATCGACCAGTAACAACCCTGGCAATAAATGAAATACTACATTTTCTCTGTTCTAAGGAAGAGTAAGACTCTGTATTCTATAAAGGATGTTAAGAAATATTAAGCATGTAGCAGGTGCATTGTCACAAATTCATTAAATACAGGAAAAGCTTCAAGGTTAGGAATTTGTTCTATGCTAGCTATTACGTCCTGAAGACAGAGGTTAGGTTCGAAGGTCAATCTGTAGAACAAGACCCACACACACATATCATCAAATGAGCTTTGAAAATCTCCTATGTCACCCAGAAGTACAGCTTCCATGGTTTTGAAGGGACAACTATATACAAAGATACTATCTTTCAATATGCCTAGTATTCGATTTCCCTATAGCATCGAGCAAGCAGTCTCTCTATATTCAGGTGCCTCGCAGATAAAGGAGCTGCCGTGTGCTTAGGGGGCACGATGAAAACAACAAAAATGAGGTGTGTCTCCATCTGATTCCAGAATGTAAGACTATGATAATAATGAACGATTTTTGCCAAAAAAAAAAAAAAAATTTTGCATACAGCTCCATAGTAAGTACCATGTATCTTAAAAGTGTTATGTAATTTACTTAACGTGTATTTTTAAAAATGCTATCAGTATTTATTTCATTGCTCTTATTTTCATGCGGTAATCTGCTCTTAGGAAGGGGCAACCCATACCCGAGAATGACCGACCGTTGCAGGCAAGGACCACGTACTCACTGTTGCTGTACCTTCTAGGTCTTTGGTTCTAATTTAAACGTATGTGCCCGTGTGTCTGCAGTCGTCTTTTATTTTCAAAATGTTACCAGTCTCTCTAATTCACTGCTCTCTTTGGTTAAAGATAGAGTCTTCAAGTGGTGCTGACTTTCCACAGCACTTATTTCGTCATCCAGGTCCATGTCGATGCAAGAATGTAACATGTGAGCTCTTGTATGTGCTTAGTTCAAAACTTTTTTTAATGTTTTTATTTTAGTTTTGAGAGAGACAGAGAGAGAGAGAGAGCAGGGGAGGGGCAGAGAGAGGAGGAGATGCAGAATCCAAAGCAGGCTCCAGGCTCCGAGCCGTCAGCACCGAGCCCGACGAGGGGCTCGAACCCACGAACAGTGAGATCATGACCTGAGCTGAAGTCAGACGCTTAACCGGCTGAGCCCCCCGGGGGGGCCCTGATGCTTAGTTTTAAAGTATTCAAAAGTTAACTACCTCTGTGTCACACCACCGCTACCTTCATAACCGGCAGGTCAGTATCTGTAAAGAAGACCAGTCATGTTCCTGAAAACCTGAGTGAGCCCAGCTCCAGGCCCTTCCTGGCACCACACAGACTCACAACCTCTGCCTCCCCTCCACTCACCTCGCTTCTGGGCTACAACCCTAGCTACCCGGGGCTCTGTTCCGTTTAGGTCTTCCGTCTGTGCCTTTGCTCATTCTACGCCCTTGCATGGAATGCAATTTTCTCCACGTGTTTCTTACTGTCGTGCGTGGGACAAATCTAAAAGTGGTCTGCAGCTCTAGAGTGAAACAGAAATGCATAACTATTCTGGCTCTCAGGTATCCGTGTTTTCCCGAATCTCATTCTGGAATTTCAGTAGAAGCGTAGACACGGCAGTAAAACAAACAGGGTAAGAGAGCACTTTGAACACAGGCATCCTCATCTCCAAATCCCAGCAGTGAGAGTCACTGTGGAAATCCTGCCTCAGCACCGGACGCTACAGAAAGACAGCATCTACCTGGCCTGAGCTTTGAGGACTTTCTGCTACATAGAGAGTAAGTGGGAGGAGTGGGGGGAGGGATGGAAAGTAAATACTACGGCTTTATTCCCGATTCCCTTTCAGAGAAAATGAAGATGTGGGGAAGCTCCTGTGACGGCCCCCGTTAGGGAGCTGGGCCTCAGAGGAGCAGAGGAAGCCCTGAGCACACAGAGCACTCTTCCTGCAAGGGCTGGGCGACATTAACATAGGACTGTCCGAAGAGGCCAGAGATGGTTTATCCCAGGTAAAAGGACAGTAGCAGAAAGGGGCAGATTAGGAAGAGCCACAGCACGTCCCTGAAACGGACAATGGCTAGCAAAAGCAGACCCAGGATGCTGGTTCCCACAATTAGTTTCATCAGAGAAGGAACTGGACACATGAATTTCACCCACTACGAACCTGTTCCTCTGTACTTCATTTGAGCTTCTGTGTCTCCGATATGTGTAACACCAATTTACCTTAAAGAACCTTCCTTCTCGGGCGCCTGGGTGGCTCAGTCAGTTAAGCGTCCAACTTCAGCTCAGGTTATGATCTCAAGGTTCATTGGGCTCTGCGCTGACAGTGGAGAGCCTAATTGGGATTCTCTCTCTTTCTCTCTGCCCCTTCCTCTCTTTCTCTCTGTCTCAAAATAAATACATAAACTTGAAAAAAAAAAAAAAAAAAGAACCTTCCTTTGTATCCTTTTAAAAAAAAATTTTTTTTTAATGTTTATTTTTGGGAGGGAGAGAGACACAGTGCAAACAGGGGAGGGGCAGAGAGAGAGGGAGACACAGAATCCGAAGCAGGTTCCAGGCTCTGAGCTGTCAGCACAGAGCCTGACGCGGGGCTCGAACTCAAGAACTGCGAGATCATGATGACCTGAGCTGAAGTCGGCCGCTCAACTGACTGAGCCACCCAGGTGCCCCTCTTCATATCTTTTTAAGACATGAAAAGATTTTAGCAGTAGTCAGGCCAAGTGGGTACAGACGTAAGCAGCACCTATAGACACTGATCTTGCCCTGATACGCTAACCCATTTAAGCAAGAAGAGGAGACAGGCAATTATCTGCCTTGCCCTAAGACATGCCCTGATCTATGCACAGATTCCATAACATAAAATGAAAGGAATGAGTGCACTCAAGGGAGAGCAGACATTTGTAAATTCATGACAGGAGACAGAATCATATGCTTGATAGAAACTGCCTTGAGAATACAACAAAATTCAAGAAAAGGAGATAATATATGAAAGATGACAGTTTACGATGAAAGGCCAAGTCTAAAACATGATATCAGGAATCTAATAATCCCATTAAAATCTTTTTAAAGCAGTTTTGTTTAAAAGTTCTAGAAAAAAAGAAATGAAAACACATGAGGAACATCCCTCTAAAAATAGACAAAGTACAACATAAAGGTGGAATTTTGATTTAGTGGGTAGAGGATGGTTTGGATCATCAATGGTGCTGGCATGACTGGCTGTCCACCTGGAAGATAAAGACTCATACCTCACATCGGACTAAACAAAGAAAGGTAGACCAAATATCTGAGACAGAGAGAGAGAGAGAGAGAGAGGGAGAGAGAGAGAGAGAGAGATAGATGAAGGAAATGTGACAGCCTATTTGTGTAAGATTAGGGTAGGGGAAGCCTTTTTTTTTCATTTTTAATGTTTATTTTATTTTTGAGAGACAGAGAGAGACAGAGCATGAGTAGGAGAGGGGCAGAGAGAGGGAGACACAGAATCCGAAGCAGGCTCCAGGCTCCGAGCCATCAGCACAGAGCCCAATGCGGGGCTCAAACTCACAAACCGTGAGATCGTGACCTGAGCCGAGGTCGGATGCTTAACCGACTGAGCCACCCAGGTGTCCCTAGGGTACGGTGAATCTTAAACAAAACAGAACAAAACAAAACCCAGAAACAGTAAAAGAAAACACTAACAGATTACACTGTGTAACAATATAAAATTTTCCCTGATCAAGATGAAGAGCCAAAAGACCCATAATATACTGGAATAAATACGCATCCCTAATAAAATGCTGATTTATAAATGGATAAGAGAAAAACAATCATCTCAATGAAAAAATAAGCAAAAGTGCTAAACAAGCAATTCTCAAAAAGATAAAACACAAATGGTTAACATAAAAAAATATGCTCGGGAAAATGCAAAGTTAAAGTACTAATGAGATAGAAGTTTTTGTTTATCCTACTGTCAAAAATTAAGATTGGTATTATCTACTTCTGCTAAGGCTGTGTATAAACAGGCAGTCTCGTCAAGGATAAAAGGTCATAAGTCTTAGGTAAGTAATCTAACAAATCTATTAAAATCAAAAATGTGCATATCCTCCATTATAGCAATCATATTTTTACGAACCCATCCTATGAAAATAAAACCACATATCTATAAGTGTATGTGGATAAGGACTGCTGTTATCCCATTCTTGGGAAAGTAAAAAACCATGAAATATAACCTTGATGTTCACTGATATGACAATATTCGAATGTTCTAGGGCACATTCATCCTCTGGGACACCAGGCAGCTATGAAAATGAGTTACATTCATATATATTGACCTGGAAGGATGCCCATGGTACACTGTTCAGTAAAATGTGAAAATGCAGAGTACTGTACAGAATATAATGCCATTTTTATAAAAAAATAAAAATGAACCTTATATATTTTTAGGAGTAGAGGAGGAGGTAAAGAAAAACAAACATGCTGTGAACACTGATTACCTTACAGGGTAGTATTAGAGAGAGAGAAAAAAAAATATATATATTTTTTTGAGAAAGAGAGAGAAGGCCCAAGTGACTGAGGGGCAGAGAGAGAGAGAATCTCAGGAGGGGCAGAGGAAGGTGGGGGGAGGGAGGGAGAGAGAGAGAGAAGTGGCACTTGTGTTTACCCGAAGCAGGAGGGCTCGACCTCATGAACTGTGAGATCATAATCTGAGCCAAAGTCAGATGCCTAACAACGGAGCCACCCAGGCACCCCGGGGAAAAGATTATTCTTCATTATCCATTTCCATTTTGTTACCCGGACACCTAAATATTCGTAATTAAGAAGAAGTCCAATATACCCAATCACCAAGTGACCTATTTATTTTTACATTTCAACAAGACAAATCTAGACTTCAAATTCCATGTACTAGATTTTTTTTTTTTTTGAAACACTGGCGTTTTGCTTTGACGGTTTATGCAAAATCAGTATTTTTGCCCCTTGCCCTCTTGTTACCATAATGAAATCATTTTTAAAAACTGCATTCATATTTAAAATCAGCCTCCTATCAACAAATGTGTACTGAAAGCCCAGCTTGCTTCTAGCTCAAATTCTAGTTATTGGACGTGGCTTTAAAGATCTGAAACTCCGTGCGCTTAGAAAACGGAGGACAAGATGACACGAAGGCCCTGCGAAAACGTGGCCAGTGATTACAAATCAGGCAACAGCGTCTTCTGAATAGTAACATATTTATTTAGCGGTTCATAAATGCTTGCGTATAAAAATATTCAACGGTACCCAGAGTAAAGAGAGATCGAAATACGGGGTGCAAATATAGCTGTGCATCTGAAGTTGAGGTTATGTTCTTACTGTTCCTGTTGAAAAACACCTGACAAGTGAATTTCACAGCATTCCAAGAAATTCGCAATCTGAGGTAAAGGTCTCCCAGTTTATAAATTGGACAAGGCCAGCGAGAGTCTAAACTATTTTTAGGGAGAAGGCATTGAACTCTCTTCTTTCTATCACCAAGCTAAATGTTTCTAGGGATTCTGGGCTCTCTGGTTGGGACATGCCAGACCATCCTCCTGAGTTACAGTGTTCCTGTTTCTCACGTCCTTGTACCAGACAGGGACTCTGGTCTCATCCTGGAGACACACAGCTAAGATCCAGAACTGTCTGGGCCACAGGAGGCCGTGCCTGACGGCGGCCGCCGAATTAACGTGGATCTTCACAAACTTGGTACTTCCAGAGTTTAACATCACACTCTGAATTCTGGATCCCACTCAACGACACACTTCTGGATTCAAAGCCTTTCAGTTCCCGAGTTTTATTCCTGAGGCATCTGTTGTAGTTGTTGACTAATTTCCAGTCAGATTCCAACGGGCACTGTCACCACGGAAGATTACTGCTTCAACTACATCCTTTATTATCAGCCAAACGTCTATTTGTGTTGAGCCCAACAGAGATTTGGGAAATCAACCCCAAGCTTAGCGGTGGCTTGTGTCCGATGAGGCCATGAAGTCAGACCCCAGCCTGAAAGGGCTCATTCGAGGCTTGATATGAAGGAAGCGGAACCTGCTGGCTTCTTCAGAATGAGACCTCACACAGACGGCTTCCTATTTTGCCTTCAGTAGTGTTAATTCCAAGATTGTCAGATACCATTTTCAAGAGGAAGCACAGAAATAAACTCCAGAAAGTCGAACACAAACATGGGCTGTGTTCGCCTCTGCTCCCTCGGAACACCCTAGTTGCACATAAAAAAAATGTTTCACAACATGCTTGTGCTTTTTTGTTTTGTTTTGTTTTCCAGAACTTCATCTTAGGCTCCAAATAAAAGACTTCGGGATCTTCTGAGAAAAAAAGTGGGGGGGGGGAAGGAGGGAAGGATCATTCATCTCTGATCGTGCACAATGAATGAGTGGATTCCAAAACGCGGAAAAAAGGTACAGACTTGATGGCAATGACTCTGTGTGAAACAGTGGGTGTTATAAGGAGACAATCTGGCTCTTTGAAAGGGGTCATTTCTCCTCTACATTATTCCCCCTTTCATATAGAAATGGCTGTAGTTTCCCATCATGGCAAGGGCTGGGCTGTCTTTCTTCCAGCAAATGCTCTGCTAGCTGACAGAGACCACGGAGCTGTGGAAATAGAAATGGAGGGGGAAAGGCTGGTAAAGGAGTTCCTTGAGGCAACATGCTCTCAGGCTACACACAGAGGAAGGAGTGGCTGACACTGACCCACGGGGAAACACGAGCAATCTAGAATAGGACCAGCATGTTTTCATTCCTGTGCCTCTAACAGTTTTGGAAGTCAAAGGTCTTCAGTCAGAGAACATGCCAGAGACTTCAAAACACCACCACCAGCCTCCTCTCACTAGACCTTCACCAACGGGCAGCTGTGCTGGGGAAGTAGAGACCGCCAGGAGGCACAAAATCAGGCCCCTCTGTAATTTACAGAGCGGTTCGGGCATCCCTCTACTGTCCTAGTAGAGGCCAAAAAAGAAAAAAAAAAAAAGGGGGGGGGATTTATTATTAAGGCATAAAAGTCCTAAAGATCTAGGGAAAGCTTACGTCCACACTTTTCAAAGCAACTCTGTAAAGACTGGGATTTGGGGGGCAGGCACCTGGGTGGCTCAGTTGGTTCAGCATCCGACTTCAACTCAGGTCATGATCTCATGGCTCCTGAGTTCGAGCCCCACATCGGGCTCTGTGCTAACAGCTCGGAGCCTGCAGCCTGCTTCAGATTCTGTCTCCCTCTCCCTCTGCCCCTGCCCTTCTTGTGCTCTGTCTCTCTCTCTCTCTCAAAAATAAATAAACATTAAAAAAAAAAAAAAAAGATGGGGGTTAGGGGATGCAGACATCGCTCTTTAGGACTCTAGACTGTGTATCCAATGCCACAGATGCAAATTCCAGCCATGAAAACATGAGGAGTGGAAGGGTTGTGCTGGGATCCCAGAGGGCCAATTTGCATATAGAGGGCCACAGGAAGGACCAGAGGCCCCTGACGGTCCCAGGTGCCCAGAACCTGCTTAGAAACCCCTGTGAGAACAGGTCACCCTTCTGGCGGGGCCAGGGAGGCTGTATTAAAGTCGCTACAACAAGAGAACCGGAGAAGATCTCCGAGAATCTGCACCTCCGACTTCCAGGCTCTGCCTTTCAGTGAGAGTCCCAGAACCACAACCCCCCCCCCCCCGCCGCCCCCCGGCGAGCGGCTGTGACACGTTACAGCTGTGGGAACACAGAGGGCGGCACAGGCACGTGACGGACGTTAGGGCAGGATACACCGTGCACACAGAGTTAGAGCCGATTCCAGAGAGTCTGGCAGTGATAATATGCCACCACGCTGCCCGCTTCAGAGGGGACAACACAAGAGCCAGTAAGCGGCACAAGCTAGACACGTTCGGAATCTCAGCCATTCTGTTTAGAAATCGCTACGGTTCGTGAGGAACAGATGTTGAGTGTTTTTAATGATCTCTTTTTCAGATGTCACCATGGATGCTTACTGGGGTCATATGATAAACATACAGTGAGAACCGAGTAAGTCACCCTAAAAATAATGGTTTTTACTGTTTCAGAGTAAGAGAAAAAAAAAACGTGTAGGTCTTTCCCTGTTACCGTTGGAGAAGCCTGGGTCACTCCCTGCTCAACAATGTCCCTTCACTAGAAAGGTTGTGTGTGGCCCATCAAGTCACTATGTGGGGCTGCGTGTGCGTTCTCTGTATCTGAAGGCCAGGCCCCAGGTCTTGACTTTTCCAGAAAAAGGCGTGATGTTTTAATTTCGATGGAAGTTTTAATTTTAACGTCTTGCTCTTAATGACTCAAAGCTGAAAGAAGCCAGAGTTGAACAAGTTATTATCCTTTCATCCATTAATTTACCAATGTCCGGCAGAACAGATCACTTCCAGGCCACTAAGAACTACCCTGGCTTGTACAGAGATGCCTGGGTGGCTCAGTCAGTTAAGCGTCCGGCTCTTGACTTCAGCTCAGGTCATGATCTCACGGTGCGTGGGTTCGAGTCCCACGTCGGGCTCTGCCCTGGCAGCACGAAGCCTACTTGGGATTCTGTCTCTCCCTCTCTCTCTCTGCCCCTTCCCACTTGTGCTGTCTCTCACAAAATAAATAAATAAATAAAGTTAAAAGAAAAAAGAACTACACTGGCGTGCTCAAATTTCTGTTAGAGAAAAGGGAGGTCCACAGCCCAGCTAAAACGTGGAGATGCCACTGTGTCTGGGAGGTTCATTGGGCAGAGGGCACTCACTGTTGGCACGTGAGTTCCTGACCCTCCCATCAGGGGACGGCCAGCTGCCCAACTGGTTTCAGAGAACACAAGGGCCTTAAATCACGAGCCACTCTTATCTCCTGCTTGGAGGGACAGAGGAGCTCGGTCCGGGAAGGAAACCGTGCCAAGTTAGTGGCAAAGACAAGACTAGAGCCTCGTACCTACCTATCTTCACATCGGTTTACTCGGACTCCAAAATCAAAATGCCTTCGAAAACGTAACAGGACCAAAGACTGCTAATGAGCTAGTTTTCAGAATGATGGAAAATACTAGGTTAAATAACGTTCTGATTTAATAAAGGCTAACTTGTATTCACACCCAGGCACTTCCTTTGCTCACCTACCAGCGTCATTATATCCCTTCAAATGCCTATTAATGCAAAATGAGAATGTGAATCAGTTAATCCCATAGTAGGACAGAGGCGCTCTTCTGATGCTCTTACCTTCTCTCAGTTGTACTTGGAGGACCTCATCAGAGAATTTTCTGCAAGTTCGTTGGCTGTGCCTGAACCAAGAATGACTTTCGAGTTCTCGCTAGGTGACTGGCAAAGTCAAATTGGGTTTCAGTCAAGAACCCATTCAGCCAAGACGGAAACACTATGTCGCTTCAGGACCTTTGAGGGTGTGAGTCAGTTTCAAGTCTTGCTCGTGGGGGAGGTTCAGGAAGTGGCTGGGCCATCGGCGAGTACCTTTCAAAGAGTCGACTCTTTGGAAGGGCCAGTCTGCAGAACTGGATCAAGAAAGCGGCACCCGCCACTGTCTGAAGCCCCGCCCGACACGATGACGGGCGAGACACACACTGATGCCTGCAGGGTTTCAGTAATCTGCCACGTTCTGGGGATGGTGCCAGCTCTACACTTCTGAAATGTTTTGTGATAGGGGATTAAACTGCTAGATCTGGGTGGGAGGTTTGCAAATCACTAGAAAATCAAAAGAGATGCATACAGTGTCTATAAAAAAAAAAAAAGTGACCCGAAGTTTGAAGATGTAGGATATTGTATATGGATCCTAAAGAGTCAAGACGCATGCGAGGATTTCTTACGGTATCAGAGTTCAAGTTGTACAATCTGGCCTGTGTCTCAGAATCTATGTAAGAAATACAACAGCCCACATAATAACTTATTCAGGGTCACTATATAAACTCAGGACTCGTCTCTTATCCTTTACTTTTAAGATAATGTATGGATGAAGCAACGCAAGTTATGATCAGGTTCCTCTTCCAAAGACACACGTTATGAAAGCGAGACAAAAGGACAAATAAACAGAAGCACAAAAGCAGACTAGGGGACCTCGTGGTCATGTCAACACTATCAAGTCTAGTCTTCCTATCCTTCCTCAATGTAAAATTCACACGCCCTGGCGGCCGCAGGGTATAGGTGTGACTATAAAATAATCACCTCGATTTTCAAGCGTGAATCACGGAACAAGCTACAAATGTTGTACCTGAATCCTTCTCTACGGGCTGTTTTCTGTAAAAGTCATCAACAAAGGAAGGAGGGAGACTAACTAAAGCAAATTTGGGGAGAGAATCGAAACAGAGTTCTCATAAGAAATCTACTTTTTCCCATGTTATGAAATTCATGATAATACATCAGGCCCAAAGGCTCAGAATCTAGCCAGGGAACAAACCCTCGAGATCCCGGAAAACATGTAAGAAAAGCAAACTGTACCAAGCAGCATTCAGGACCCACTAACTCTGATTTTAAAATGCTACATTTCATATTTCAAAGGCATCTCGAAATTCCAAATAATTTCCTAATATCCACGAATCCCAAAGTTAGGGACATTTACTCCTGACTGGGGGAAGGGGACACTGCATTAGTTAAAGCCTAAAGTACTGTTTTGTAATCTCGTTTGTAAACCATTTCAATTTTAAATGATAATTAACTTTGAGCTCACTTTAGGAGTACCTTCCTCTGAAACATCCCGCTTAAGAAGAGCTTTCTGGGGGGCACCTGGGTGGCTCAGTCGGTTGGGCGTCCGGCCTCGGCTCAGGTCATGATCTCAGAGTTTGTGCGTTCGAGCCCCGCATTGGGCTCTGTGCTGACAGCTCGGAGCCTGGAGCCTGCTTCGGATTCTGTCTCCCTCTCTCTCTGCCCCTCTCCGGCTCATGCGCCCACGCATTCTGTCTGTCTCCCTCTCTCTCTCTGCCCCTAACCCACTCACATTCTGTCTCGGTCTCTCAAAAATCAATACAAATTAAAAAAAATTTTTTTAAAAAAGAAGAGCTCTCTGGGGCGTTACACCATGTGATTTCCCTCCCTCGGAACGAAAAAGGAAAGTCACCTATCTGCCAGATGTTGAGTTTGCCGTGCTCATCCTTTCTCATAAAGAGGGTTATTTCAAGGGCTTTTGGAGGCAGGCCACAGGCATTGCCAAGGGAGAAGCATGTCACTGGGCCATGAGAAATGAGTCCCTTATCTGGTGGCAATTCCCCCGGGGAGTGAGTCCAACCTTTCCCACGCAAGGTGTTGCCACGGCTCACTGAAGTGGGCACTGCCGGGCGCTAACCAGCGCTGGGATTTAAGGAGCATCCCAGACATCTTTCTAGTCTTTCAATGTAGGAGGACACGTGGCTAGAACTTTCGTACGTATGCGAGCCAAGAGTCTTCTCACCGCCTTGGGCCAGAGAATGGGCAGCCACGGGGCCCTGGATGAACCGTTCCTAGGCTGTGTCGTGGTGGCGGCCGCGGGGGAGCGAGCTTAGGAAAGGAATAAAGATTTTGCGCAGAGAGACATCAAAGCGCCACGTCTCCAGACGGCGAAGGCTCATGCATGGCGATTAAGTGAGAAGCCAAGCACTGCGCGGGTGCCCGCCAGACTCACAAACGCGTGGCTCCGTCGTGACCAACCTGCCGTGGCCCTGCATGTCCCCCAGCTCCTTCTGCAGCCTCGCGTTCTTCTCCTCTTCCTCCAGCAACCTCCGCTTCACGGCGCGTAGCTCCTGCTGTGTCTCACACTTGATGTCGTTGGCCACGACCACCGCGGTCTGCAGGTCCGCCTGGAACCGCCTCCACTCCTCGGTCTCCTCCTGAAAATGCCAGGACCCACGCCCGCGTCACCGGCCGGCCAGGCCTGGCACGTGGGCAGGGGTGCCAGGGTCCCCCCCCGTGTCAGCCACCGAGGAAGACTGGCCAGGCGGCACCGAGCACCGCTCTCGTGCTGCCTCACTACCGGGCAAGAGGCCCAGCACGGGTGGGAACTCACACCTTCGTGTTATCAGAGTGCTCCAGCCTGCAAGTGAAAGCCTGCTTTAGGGGCGCCTGGGTGGCGCAGTCGGTTAAGCGTCCGACTTCAGCCAGGTCACGATCTCGCGGTCCGTGAGTTCGAGCCCCGCGTCAGGCTCTGGGCAGATGGCTCGGAGCCTGGAGCCTGTTTCCGAGTCTGTGTCTCCCTCTCTCTCTGCCCCTCCCCAATTCATGCTCTGTCTCTCTCTGTCCCAAAAATAAATTAAAAAAAAAACGTTGAAAAAAAAAAAGAAAGCCTGCTTTAATTTTGTTCCCTGCCAACGCTAATCGGTGGTACCAGGGCCCGTGCCATGGGAAGGGACTCCGGGAACGCAGGCCAGGAGAGTCATCGGGAAGCTTTTCAAAGGTTTCCAAACCTAAGGCGGGGACGCTCTCGGTAAAATGATGGGGAAGGCCCCTCCCCCGTCCCCGGCTGTAGCCCCATCTCACCTTTATCTGCTTAGTGAGCGTCTTCAGCTGCCTTTCCAGGTCTGACTTCTGTTCCTCCAGCTTCATCACATTGCCTGGAAAAGAACAAGTCAGAGAGCTGGAAAAGGTGCAAGGCTCTTGGGGGAAAATAAGCTAGGTAGCAAGGGAGCAGCTCCAGATTTAGAATCTGTCCATTCTGCTATAAATTCCATCCTTAGCACCCTGATAACTGGCAGCCAGACACCGGAGGATCTTCCGACATAGAAAACGGGATGGTTTGGGAAATAAGCGGTGTTTCGTTAGGTTATACCATCGGATGACAGGTGGTAAACCCATGCAGCACTCTGGGAAGACGTAAACTGCCACTCACATTTATTACACTCCCTCTCGGCCTCCCTGACAGTCGCACACGATCGTCCTGAATGTCCTCTAAAGCTGTGAGACCGAAGGCTTTTGTATAACAGAGGATGTGACTGGTTATTACTCCGGTGACTTTTAGATCAGCTGCCAGGGTCGTGGTTCTTAATCGTACTTAAGCCTCCGAATCGCCTGGGAAGCCTCTCCAGAGCACACAGGTTCAAAGCCCCAGGCTCTGACCCATAGAAAGGGAACGCCCGGGGGGGCGGGGAGACAGGATCTGGGGTGGGTGTATTTTAACAGCTCCAAAGTGACCTGACCGCTCTCCCTAATTAAGAACATCCTCAGTCCTTTCCTCTCTCTATCTCCGATTCTTCCACATGGCTACTGGACTCGTTTCAATTTAAGTCTGATTGTGTCCCAATTAAAATTCTTCAACGGTTCTTCGTGATTCATTCCAGGGCAGTAGATGTCTATTAAGGATATGAGTCAGAATTACCAGAGAGGCTTCAAAAAGAATAAACACATGGTCAGGGCCCACATGGGACAATCTAATGCAGCACTGGGGGCCTCAGAATCTGTGGTTGGGGGTCAATGCTACAGAATAAGAAAACGCTCCTTAACTTTGTTTCTATTTTTCTGTCCATTTCTCTCAAGGAACTTATAGAGGGGAGTGACTGGTCTTGGCCTGGATTTGTGTGTCCCTGGGTCTCCCAGTGAAGAGACATCTTAATAATACCTTAATATGCTGGAAGGAGGTTAAAAAGCTTCTCAAGGCGAGCCTGGGTGGCTCAATCAGTTAAGCGTCCAACTTCAGCTCAGGTCATGATCTCACAGTTCGTGAGTTTGAGCCCTGCATCAGGCTCTGTGTTGACAGCTCAGAGCCTGGAGCCTGCCTCGGATTCTGTGTCTCCCTCTTTCTCTGCCTTTCCTCCACTCATGTGCCTGCTCTCTCTCTCTCTCTCTCTCTCTCTCTCTCTCTCTCAAAAATAGGTAAACATTAAAAAAATTTCTTTTTAAAAAGCTTCTCAAAAGACACACAGTCTGTGTTATTTTCAATCTTGGGTATGTTGTGATCCAACCCCAGGGAGTGGCCTGACATCTGCTCAGAACATTAATTATATGCTGGCTTTCTTGGTGGGTCTGTGCTGACTTTTAAGGATTTGGGGACCACACAACCAAACTCTCAAGGGCAATGTAACAAAAACAAAACAAAACCAAACTTCTCTTCTTTGACTGTATGCTTGTCAAGCATGGTGCTGTGTTTGGAAATATACATGGACGGGGGCAGGGGGGTTTGGTCGTATTCTCAAGCATGACTACTGAGAATGGTCTGAATGCTGTGGACACTGAATGCTAACATTCTGTAGCTGTCCTGCATGGCACATCCAATGAAGGATGGAACTCGGGTGCTAACCAATCAATCACAGTGTAGACTATACAGTCAATCCTCATTTGTGGCAGTTATATAAAATTGTCATGCATGCAGAATTAGTGAATACTAAACTATTGGTCCTATGGGGAATACGGAGTTAGGTTCTTGCGAGCCTCTGGTCACGACATTTTTATCAAAGGAGACATTACTTGTGTTACACAGGTTTGTTTGCCAATGTCCTTAAAAAAAAAAAAAAAAAAAAAAGCCCATCCCAACAATGCTGGAAACCTGCTTATCCACGGGACCCTTTTCCTGTATAACACTCAGCAGGCATTTTGAAAATTCTTCTGGGGCGCCTGGGTGATTCAGGCGGTTCAGCGTCTGACTCTTGATTTCAGCTCAGGTCATGATCTCACGGTTTGTGGGTTCAAACCCCACATCGGGCTCTGTGCCGACAGTGTGGAACCTGCTGGGGATTCTCCCTCTCTTTTTGCCCCTCCTCCTCTCATGCTCCCCAGTCCTCAAAATAAATAAACTTAAAAAAAGATTCTTCTGCACCTCCTAAACCTGCCTCACCTGCAACGTTTTTAACTTTCTCATGGTGTGTGGCCTTTTGAGCCTTGAGAGCCAACCAGCACCAGCTGAGAAGGGTTTAACACTTTCCTGGCCCTGAGAAACAGGACTGTAAATTTATTTGGTTTTTGGTTTCATTACAATGCAGTCCACTACATTTTCTTTCAACCAGACATCATCTCACAAATCTGCAAATCTAGCTGCTTTTCCATCTTTTCCACGGCTTCATCGTGGACCAAAGATTTTACTTCAGCATCTTCCAGACCAGTCTCATACACGGGTTGGTGACTTTCCTCTTCTCTTCCCTGGAAGTTCCCATTAACATTGAACTCACAGCCAACAGCACTAAAACTTGTGCTTGAACAAAACGTGTCTAGCGCACATATTTTCTCCGTAAAGCACATCACATCTCTCCTGCTATAGGGACCCTAGATAAGGAGGATGGACTATATGCCTCAGGGAACTTTGCAGGCAACCAGCTATGCTATTTTTAGCAATGGCCAGTGTCACGAAAAGCTCTGTGCATTAGTTCTCGTGTTCCAAAAGCAAAACACACTAGGGGGCGCCTGGGTGGCTCAGTGGGTTCAGCATCCAACTTCAGCTCAGGTCATGATCTCGCGGTCCGTGAGTTTGAGCCCCGCGTCGGGCTCTGTGCTGACAGCTCAGAGCCTGGAGCTTCCTTCAGATTCTGTATCTCCCTCTCTCCCTGTCCCTCTCCCACTCACACTCTGTCTTTCTCTCTCTCTCAAAAATAAATAAACATAAAAAAATTAAAAAAAAAAACAAAAACCACTAGATGGGATCATTTTGATAAAGCTCATTTGGACAAGGCAGGCAATGTTTAACTAACCCCTTTTAAAGTCTTTCCCTAGTCAAAGCAAACAATGAGTCCATAAAGAAGCCATATATTGGAGCCTCTTCAGTAACAAAGTGGCCAACATCTGTAAGTTACTTGATATCCTAACTTCAATGGGACACACGCTAGAATTGTTTTCTCCCCGAGCCCAAGAGCACACACTGCTCAAACCCATCTGACCATCTGTCACCCATCTTCCCATCCATCAGGCCCAAAAGACAAAGCTCTGTCAAGGCCGGAAGAGTGCGGTCAGCGGTGTGGCTCACGCACAGCACACCTGACACTCCAAAATGCGTTTGCTCCTTTTCACCGTCACCCCACGCTGCTGGCTCGATGTTCAATGATTGTTTCTTTGATGCCACCCGTTTTCCAGTTAAAGGCGTTAAGTATCCTGCCTTTCTCCTCCTAGGAGACCGTAGACTATGCGCAAGGAAGACTTTTCTTTTTTCTTTTTTTTTTAATGTTAATTTTTATTTTTGAGACAGAGAGAGACAGAGCGTGAACGGGGGAGGGTCAGAGAGAGTGGGAGACACGGAATCCGAAGCAGGCTCCAGGCTCCGAGCGGTCAGCACAGAGCCCGACGCGGGGCTCGAACCCATGGACAGTGAGATCGTGACCTGAGCCGAAGTCGGACGCTTAACTGACTGAGCCACCCAGGCGCCCCTAGGAAGACTTTTCAAAAAATAATTCTCGCAGGCCCTCCCCAGCACCCTGCTGGCTCCTGGCCTACCTGTGACCAGGGCGTGATTTCACTCACTTTCTAGCTCACTGATGAGCTGGTTGTTATGTAACTTGACAGCCCGATGCTGTTCCACCTGATCTTCCAGTTCAAATATGGTTTCCTTCATGTCTTTAATCTCCGCATCGCTCTCTGACGCTTTCTCCTGCAGCTTGAGGCTGGTTCTGCTCAGCTGTTCTGCCTGACGATCACATATCTCCTTCAAGTAAGAATAATCCTTTTCCACCTAGAACGAAAGGAAGGTTTCCCGGTCAGCGTAACAGGAAAATGTTCCTCGTACATCAGCCCCAGGCTCATCCACGCACAGCAAGGGAAGCTCTGTGCACGCGCGGTACCTGACACCTGTATTCTTAGCCTCAGAAACAGCCAAGGCTATAAATATAGAGAAACGTGATGTGTGCAAAAGGCCAAATGGTGGATGCTGTGTCCCTTCCTACAGGCATAAGGAAAGCTGCAGGTACCCAAGGGCCCCTCTGTCCTGCAGCTGGGTGCAACAGCGCTCCCCCGGGAGGCCCTGGTATTGCACCGCAAGAGCTGGCCTCCTCACATCTGCTGTGGCACAGCGCCCTCTGCTGGTGAGCCGGGAACAATGCCCCCAGGACCTGACTGATTCCACGCCCCACCCCCCCCACCGCCCCTGATGCTGGCCACCCTCCCACCCCCCGCAAACTCCAAATCCCTTCAGCCGTAAAGTACTTGCGGTCATGGTGTTAGAGAAATACGACATTAATGTGATGGAGAACACCAGCGGAAGGCACAGAACACAAACATGTACGTGCACGAGACACAGAAAAGAGGCACAGGGCAGGCATTCATTTCACCTTTTCAGTTCTTCATCATTAAACATTTCGAATGCGCAGAAAAGCCCCCAACGTGACGAGATAGCCATGCGCCCAAACGGACTTAACGATGGTTAAATTTTGCCATGTCTGCTAAATATTTTGACTTTAACAAGATTTAGTGAAGCCCCAACCTTCTCTCCCACCCCAGAGAGTAATTTGCATTATCCTAAAATTGGCGTGCACTTGTTCCAAAATGGTTTTCACTTTTACTATTTATGAATGTGCCCATAATACATAGTATTATGGACATAGTTCTGCTTTAGAATTTGTATACAAGTCATAGACTTGTTACGCTTTCGTAAAACTTGTTTTTAATCATGTTTTTGACATGTATCCACACTGATATCTACAATGCTGTCATTACTTTAAATGTTTCACAGTATCTGGTCTATAGTCTATCTATAGTCTGTCTATAGTCCTTTAAATAATGTTGCAAAATAGCTATACACTTACCAATTAATATAAGCTTGGTACCTAATAGATTTCTTCCTAGATTTGGAGGCATCTCCATTTACAGTAACATTTTTTTTTTTTTTTTTACCATTGCATTTAATGGGTAAAACCTTCTGGCTGTAGGGGTGCCTGGGTGGCTCAGCCAGTTAAGTGTCCGACTCTTGATTTTGGCTCAGGTCATGATCTCACAGTTTGTGAGTTCGAGCCCCGCGCTGGGCTCTGTGCTGACAGCGCTGAGCCTGTTGGGATTCTCTCCCTCCCTCTCTCTATCTCTCTCTGCCCCTCCCCAGGCTCATGCTCTCTCTCTCAAAATAAATCAATAATCATAAAAAAAAAAAAAAAAAAAACCCTTCTGGGTGTAAGTTCTAGGCAGGCAGAGACCCTGTCTGCTTTCTTCACCATCATATCCCTGGCACCTGCACAGCATCAAACACACAGGAGGCACCTAGTGAAAACCTGATGAATGAATACACAGACACTGGACAGCAATATTGCACCTGTTTTTCAATTGGGACGTTGCGATAAGGAATAAAGAAAGAAAGAAGGGAGGGAGGGAGAGAGAGAGGGAATACGGAGGGAACCAGTACACTGCCTACCTCAAAGGTGAGCTCTGTTCTGTGAAACCTGTATTTCAATTATAAAGGCGTGTGGCTGGATACTGCAATAGAAAATACATCATTGTAGCTGCTGTGGTACATCGAGACTGCTGGCCTGGAGCCAGACTACCGGAGCTGAAATCCCAATTCTGCCCAAGTCAGTCCAGGGTTCTTCTTCTTTCTTTTTTTTTTTTTAAATATGTATATAATTGTTTAATGTTTATTTCTGAGAGAGACAGACAGAGCGTGAGCAGGGAATGCACAGGAAGGGAGGGAGACAGAATCCGAAACAGGCTCCAGGCTCTGTGCTGAAAAGAGCTTGACACGGGGCTCGAACTTACAAACCTTGAGATCACGACCCGAGCTGAAGTCGGACGCTTAAACGACTGAGCCACCCAGGTGCCCCCAGCCCTGGGTTCTGTAATCTCCCTGCCTCCGTTGCCTCATCTGAACAATTAAATGAAATACTGCACTTAAAGAGTTTATCACCCTGCCTGACACATGGGAAGCACTCAATAAAAGTTACTGTATCTCTCCTAACTGCCTCATGTCTCCGTGTGTGCGACGTTAGATGATAATATGACACAGGTCCAGGAAGTCCACAACACACAAAACAGACCAAGTCTTATATCCGCCGATAGCTCCAGAATAAACACAAGACTTCAGGTAGAAGAGGGGCACGGCGTTTTAGATACGAGAAGGCTGAGCTTCGACAGCATTTGAAAAGCAGCAGAGGAAGGAAGCTCACACTATGAGCCCTGCACCCTGAGTAAGACCGTGGCTTTCTGCACAGCGGGCTGCGCTCCGTGTCCAGGAACTCTCAGGCTGAGGGCCGCTCACCTGGTGTCTAGAAACATGCCTGTTACTTGCGTGGGACCTACTGTGCGTCAGGAGTGAAACTGAAGGATGCACCCTGAGGAGGGTCTCCACACGCGGCCGAGGCTGCTGGCCTCCCACAGGCCCCGACCCACCTTTACTTCCCACACGTTGGCCCCTCGTGATCACAAGCACCGGATGGCAGGCGAGGCGGTGGGGAGGGGGCCGCTGGGATGTGTGCGGTGGCCCGCTGGGGCCAGTAAACCTGCAAGTCAGGATGCCGTTTCAGATCACACACCTCATTCCTCCTTCTTGACTGGGGAGTCGTTCTCTCAAGTTTAGCAATGTACTCCGGAAAGCTCTTTCATTAAGACAAGCAACCACGACAAGGCCCTTAAGTCGCTTCGCCACGTCTTCCTGCAGGGGCTTGCTAAGTAGTAACAGGCAGGTGTTATTATATTCATTTTACAGATTTACAGATGGAGAGAGGGCGAAGCCAAGCTAATTAAAAAGAACAACGCAATTTATCAGGTATCTAGGGCCAACACCTGGTACTTCCATGACCCTTTGAATTCTAGGCTGCCCTCCTGCCGGCCAGTCCTTTAGAGTCCAGCTTCTCTAGTTCAATAACTGCTCTATCCGACAACCAGCAACGTGATTTTTACTGTCTCCCCTTCTTTTTTTTTTTTTTTTTAATGTTTACTCATTTATTTTGAGAGAGAGACAGAGAGCATGGCAAGAGGGAGGGAGGGAGAGAATCCCAAGCAGGATTCCCCACTGTCAGCACAGAGCCCGATGTGGGGCCTGAACTCACGAACTGTGAGATCATGACCTGAGCCGAAGTCAAGAGGTGGAGGCTGAACCGACTGAGCCACCCAGGCGCCCCTCCAAGGTCTCGAGAAATCACCTCATGCATTCCACAGATGACCTCTCATCTTCAAAAATCAACTTTCTCTAGAAATGGGCATGAAGAATTGTATTACAAACAGATTCAAATGAGTTTCCCATGGAGGGAGTGGGAGCCTCAGTCCTTCCTGGAGAGGGCTGTTTAGAGCCAGTGCTTCAAGCTCCGACAACCGCCAGAGGGCAGATGGCAGCAAGGACCTCGAGGGATTCACAACCGAGGCACAGCTTCCCACCCTTCCGGGACCCAGGATGCAGGGTTGGGCAGGGCGGCTCTGGGACAGACGGGCTAGAACCTGCAGTCCCCACCCCACCACCTCCCCGGGTTACCTCCTACTCCCCTCAAGATCCAAGTTCTAAATCAAACAAAAGGATGTGTTCTGATGACTCAGGTTTTCATTGTGAACTTTTCTATTGTGTTCTAATCAAATAAAAATTCTCCTAATTCATTGAGACTTGAAAGCTTGTTCTTTTCAAACCAAGAAAGCTCTGGCCTTAAGACTACAGTGTGTTTGAGTCCTCTCGTCTGCCTCAAATGTTTTTCTAACCCTTCTTTATGGTCATGGAACCAGAAAGCAGTACAAATCAGTGATGAGGAGTAAAGACCCAATATTGAATCCTGGCCTTCATCAATTCATCAGTAAGCTAGTAACATTAGCCATTCTCTGTCTTGGTTTTTTCAAGTGCAAAACATTAGATAATGACAGTATTTCTAGCATAAAAACATGATTAAATGAGATGAAATGATCTTAAGCCTCCAGGAGCACCTAGCACATATAGAGCACTAAACTATTAACTGTTATTTTTAAAATGCGATAACAAATTTTGTTTTTTTAACATTTACATTTAAAAAATTTTTTAACGTCTATTTATTTCTGACAGGGCGCATGCGCGCGCAAACGTGCAAGCAGGGGAGGGGCAGAGTGAGAGGGGGACAGAGGATCTCAAGTGGGCTCCATGCTGACAGTAGACAGCCTGATGTGGGGCTTGAACTCAGGAATCGCAAGATAATGACCTGAGCCGAAACTGGACACTTAACCAATTGACTGAGCCACCCAGGTGCCCCTAAATTTTGCTTTTATGTGTTTAAAAAATTTTTTTTAACATTCATTTTTGAGAGAGAGCCAGAGTGCGAGCAGGGGAGGGGCAGAAAGAGAGGGAGACACAGACTCGGAAGCAGGCTCCAGGCTCTGAGCTGTCAGCACAGAGCCCAACGTGGGGCTCGAACTCAAGGACTATGAGATCACGACCTGAGCCAAAGTCGGACATTTAACCGAATGAGCCACCCAGGCACCCCCCCTCCCTCTAAATTTTGTTTTTTAACATATTGATACGATTATCACAGCCTCTCTCCTATATTCCATTACAAGTTTCTCTAACATTCATTCATTTATTCAGGAAGAATATAACTGGATACCTAATATATGGAAAAAGTCACAATGTTAAAACTACACAGCTGATCCCCAAAAAACATAGGGGTTAGTGGGCACCGACCTCCCCTACATGGTTGAAAACTTTATTGCTTTACTAAACTATAACTTTTGACTCCACCAAAACTTAACTCCTAATAGCCTACTATGAAGCCTTGCTGATCACATAAATGTCGGCGAACACATATTTTGCATGTTATACGTATTACAGGCCGTATTCTTGCGGAAAAGGAAGTTAGAGACAATGTTATTTAGAAAATCATCAGGAAGAGAAAATACATTTACAGTACTGCACTTGCCGAAAAAAACCTCCACATGTAAAGTGGACCCGCGCTGTTCAAGGGTCAGCTGTGTATGGTATGAAAGTAAATAAACTTGGGAGTGACTGCTTGAGTAACTTCACCATGAGTAAGAGTGTGTTATTTTTGTTGTGTTTGTTTTTACATCTAACTTTGTTCCTCCAAAACTCCGTTCGCTTACTTCTTGGCCCTGTTTCGAATATATACTGCTGATGGAGAGCCATGTTTCATTCACGCTGGCCAAAACTTGAACTTTTCTTCTCTTTATTTTTTTGCAATGCTATTCTGCCAAGGGAGAGCAGAGCATGGTCATTTAGTTTAAGCTTTTGTTATGGAAAAAGGAAAATGGCTAGGAAACCCTCAAAGAAATGGGTAAGCATCTGTATTTCACTCTGGGAACTTTCTAGATTTTCAGATGAGCACTCAGGGAGGTGCTTCCTGAGTGCTCAAAATGCCAGGGCTTCGCAGACAAGCCCTAAGGTCAAGTTGAGGAAAAAAAAGTGCTCAGGCCTAATCTCAGGAAAGGTGTTAACACGTCTACAGAGAAAAATGGGCCCCTCGGAAGGGAGGGGGGGGGGGGGGGGCGAGGGGCGGTCAGCCCAGGAAATCCAGAAAGGGAGAGACCACACTGGGTCCAGGGGAGTGTCCCCTCCACCTTTACTCAAACATCACGTGTCTCTTTGCCAAACCCTCAGGTTCAGCCCCCAAACTCCTTCACAAGGTTTTGAGAACAGAGCCCTACGGGGTGGGGGTGGGGCTGGGGAGTGGAGGGAGCCAGCAGTCACATGGCAACACGGGACTGCCATCATGTCCTGGGCCACCTGACTGTCAGATCTGACCTAATAAAGGCCGCAAGGGCGTTCTGCTTCACAGAGGGCCCTTCCTAAGCTTCAGCTCCTGGTGCACAGCAGGCTTCAAGCTCTGGACCACAAGGCTGGGGCCCGAGGCGCAGTCCCTGAGCAATGGCCCCCCTTGAAGGCTTGCTTCCCGGTGCAGAGCCTACAGGCCTTCCCCAAGCTGCCTGGACAAGAGTCTCCTCTCGACTTGAAAACAGGCTCTGTTACACAGGTTTCTCACTGCCTTCTTCCCAGCACGAAGTCACAGGACTGCTTTACCCAGAGAACTGATACACTGGCATCCACCAAAGGCACTGGAGAGCAGGAGGGACACTGAGCCCAAGACCACTGAAACGTCCACGTTTTCAGCCTCAACAACTCAACCTTAACCGACTCTCCCACAAGTACCCAGTTCATGATGCACGCAGGAGACGTGATCCCTAAACTCCCCCTTGGACTCTACCAAACAGATTCGCCAATACTTCTGACCTCCTCCGAGATGCCAGGGAAGGGCAAGGAGCTAGCTGATCTACCATGGGGACAGTGACCCCACAGAGCTGAGGGCCCCTCTGAAAAAGCGACACCACCGATGAGACCTAACGCTTAAGGCAGGGTGAGGCAAGTCAAGGATGGGGAATGGGGAGGGGGACAAAGACAGGGGCCAGAGCACCTTCGGTGGAGAGAGCCTCCCAAACAACAAAACTCCTGATGCAGACAAAGACTGGGCCAGGCAGGGCCCGTACAGGGGAGCTGGGGGTGCAACAGAAGGTGGCTGCTGGGTGTCCATCAGGGGCTGCATTGGGTGCAAATGGCCAAAGGCTTTATTTACCCTGAATTCGGGAGATCACTGCGAGCACTTCACGGAGAACGGACGGGAATGGGGGAAAGCGAACCCCCTCTCTGGGGGCTGCGGCAAACGGTGCTCTCTCCCTTACCCAAAAGTCATTCTCCATTTCTTTCTAAGAATCCCAATTTGGTTTAAGAATCGGGCTGTGATCTTGTGATATCAAGGGAAGTGGGCTGGGGGAGGGTGCGTGTGGCCCAGTTGTGACCAGACACAAAGGTAAAAGTTGCTGAGGGCCCCCCTGCCGCCCCCCGCCAAGCCGGGGAAGACTGTTCTCCCGATAGGACTGAGGTATCGGGGAGCTGCCGAGGCTCCTGCCTGTCAGGACTGTGGGGATCACATGCTGAGGATCCTGTGCCCTCTTGGCAGGAAGGCCGTGGAATCACAGAGCCCTGACGTCACACAGCCCCTGGACCACAGCTACCAACTTCCTGCCTCCTGACTTCCGATTACAGGAGGAAAGTGAGCCGCTGGCTTCAGCCGCTGGCACTAAGGGTTTCTGTTTCTTAGGATCCAAAGCATGGCCTGGGCATCCTCACGGACCACCTGCTATTTAAGCAGGCTCCAAGGTCACCTCAGTCCTTCAAAGAGTCCTATTCTGCTGTCATGGCTACAGAATCATCTACTTGGTGCATCTTTCTCTCAAATTCTGGTTTTGCCATTTGCGGCCAGTGGCTCCCCTAATCAGTTTGGCCTAGTGACCAATACTGGTCACACAATGATTACTGCACCTCTGAGTTTTCTCCGACCACTCACAGCAAGTGTTTCTTTTCTTTTTTTTTTAAATTTTTTAATGTCAATTTATTTTTGGGAGAGACAGAGTGTGAGTGGGGGAGGGGCAGAGAGAGAGAGAGAGAGGGAGACACAAAATCTGAAGCAGGCTCCAGGCTCTGAGCTGTCACCACAGAGCCCTATGCAGGGCTCGAACTCGAGCCGTGAGATCATGACCTGAGCCAAAGTCGGATGCTCAACTGACTGAGCCACCCAGGCGCCCCAGCATGTATTTCTTTATAATCTCCTCTCTCCTCTGGAAGAGACACCCGAGTTTCTGCTTTAGAAAGAACTAAATTTCTAAGGATACCACCTATAAGCTTTCAACCTCAGGGGTGGGGCAGAGGGGGGGGGGAGGGAACAACGACAATACTTTCTTTTAAAACTTCTAGGTTTCAAGGCTTATAGACACTGTAACTTGAAATCAAGATCTCAACCAACTGCAAATATGATCGTTAGAAAACCATAAACCTGGATTGCAGTATAGTCTGAAAAACCAATAATCCCATTTAATGACATGCTGCTTGCTGGATGGGGCAGGCATTCCTCTCTCTCTCTCTCTTCCTCTCTCTCGAAAGGAAGAGAGAGAGAGAGAGAGGGAGAGCGAATGAGTGTGGCTTATAGGAGGCTGAGGCATCTGTGGAAATGACAGCCATCCTCAAAGTCGTACGGAGGCATGTTTTATAACCATACGGTAATCTGCCAGCAAAATGTATATATAGCATATCAGAGAAGCTGACAAGAATGGAGATACTAGCAAACAGCTGAAGACAAAGAAATGAGAGGAACAGAGAGCCTCTCAAATAATCCCAATGATTGTAAATGTCCTACCAATTTTCCATTTACTGTAGGAAGAATAGATCCACCTTGCACCAAAAAAAAAAAAAAAAAAAAAGTACATTTTAAGGCTTTTCAGAGGCTCTTCTAATAGTATCTGAGTCATTTGTGTAACTTACGGAAACTGGAAATTTATACAGATTTACTCAATCAGATCATAGGGTGGTTTGGTATTGCTTTTCCTCTCTTTAGTAAACAGGCAATTTTGTTCTTTTCTCATAACAGTCGCCTTCTGCCATGAATTTGAATGGATGAATGCAGAGCTCAAGCGTAGAAGTTGTTCATCACCAAGAAAACTGCTTGGTGGTTAACAGGACACTCACTCAGACATCGGCTCCAGGTGGTGAAATGTGAAAGGTCTAGCAAATGTCCTGCAAAGTGACTGAGAACTAAAGAATTAGAATTTGCGCTGGGAATGCAAAGATGACTTAACACTGGACTGCCTTAGAAAATCTGTTATTCTAATTCACCTTGTTAACAAGTTAAAAGAGAAAAACCACCATGATTATATAAAAACTACTCTAAGATCAGATCTGAGAGATGTTTAAGACCTACAACAGATGTAGAAAAATTCAATCCCTATCCTTTTAAAAAAAACAAACAAATCAGTTCCTAGCAAAATACTCGTATAACTCAATAAAAGGTACACAGCACGTGCCTACGACAGACATCCTTGATAACAAAATGTTGAAGACACTCCCTTAAATCAGGAACGAGGCCAAGATCCACCCCCTCCGCCTCCACACCAACCACACTTCTGTTCTACACCCTACGGTGAAGAGGGGCTGCCCAAGGTCACAGAATTAATCACAATTAACCAAGTCAGTCAGGAGGACCCACGCTTTCCACTTATCAATCCATCGTTTCACATCATTCTATGTTTGTACTAAAAGTGCTCCTGTGTCCTTCAGGCATGAGTCCCTTAACATCTTATCACTTGAATTCATGGTTGCTGATAGATCAACTGATATCCTGCCCTGGGGTTACAATAAGCTTTCGATCAGCCTAGAAAGTCTGGGTTTTACACCTTTTCGAAGGTAACAGAAAAGCACAGGTAACGAGCCCACTGTGATTATAGGTCAATGCCCTTGTGCACTAAGAAGGCACAAAATCACAGACCTGGGATCTCAGGTATAAAAGCAACTCCAGGTGACCTGGTGCTTCACACAGTCTTACCTCGAAATACCAGCTACAGTCTCTTCCATTCTACTGACAAATTTTTGATGATTCTAATCAGCGTGCAATACAAAGGGAATACAGGAATAATATAATTAACAGCTGACTTAAAATGTATATGCTGTACCTGGCACTCCACAGAAAATGCAAACCTTTTTTCTTTTTCTCCAAATTAGACTTGGTCTGTCCCAGAAAAATTCTCAATTTTACCGTCCTCGTGTAGATAAAGCTAGAAGGAAGGGCAAACTCATACCTTTAAATGCTGTCATTATCAACCAAGCAATGACAGACTTAACCGAACACAGAATTTTACTCAAAACACTAAGAAGAAACTAAGGAAATACAGACAAGCAGGATAAAAGGATTAATAAAGATAAAAGCAGAAACAAATTAATGAAATAAGTTAACGTAGAACCGGTAAACGAATCCAGCTGGTCTGTGTGTTCAAGGATTCAAGGCATGTGGAGTGACATACTCTATCCTTCTGAATAAGAAGATTAAATATTTTACTTATGCTGACACAGGTTGGTACACGTGCCTAAACGTGCATAAACTGGGGAAACGTCCGAGAAGACATACAGCAAACTGTCGACACTGTTTTTCTCCAAATGACGGGACTGAAGGTAGTATTAATTTTTCTCTTTATACGTTTCCATATTTCCTAAACCTTCCGTAACGAATACATAATTTTCATGGCCAGAAGAAGTGAAGCTACTGTTTTGAGATACCAAATTATTTCTTGGTGACCCATGTATTTAATGTAACGTCAATCGAAATAGCGAAGAGATAGGTGAAGGACTGAGGGGGCACTTCAAGAAGGTCATCTGGAAGATGACGCATTTTGCAACAGAGTGATGGAGAGGAAATGATTTCAGACACTAGAAGTTAATGTAAAGCTACAATCACCAACTTAAACTTCAAATGGGCACCTGGCGAGTACCTTCTATGGAATCACTTCCATACTTTCAAATTTTATTGAAATTTTATTTAGCATTTTAGCTATAAATTTAGAACACTGACAATGATAAAAAAAAAAAAAAAAAGAAAAAAGTAACACTACCTACCACTCAGATTATCAAACAACCAAGCCAGAACCAAGTTGCAACAAACTAATCTTTTAAAAAAAATTTTTAATGTGTATTTATTTTTGAGAGAGAGAGCACAAGCAGGGGAGGGTCAGAGAGAGAGGGAGACACAGAATCTGAAGCAGGCTCCAGGCTCTGAGCTGTCAGCACAGAGCCCGACGCGGGGCTCGAACCCACGAACCGTGAGAGCATGACCTGAGCCACAGGTGTATGCTTAACCAACTTAACCAACCCAGGCACCAGGCAGTAGACTAATCTAAAGGCAGATGAAGCAGTGGAGAAAAATCACCCTGTGAGCTCATGGCACAACTTTTTTCTTTTCTTTTGTGTGTGTGTGTGTGTGTTTATTTATTTTGAGGGAGAGAGAGAGAGCTTATAGGGGTGAAGAAGCAAAAAGAGTGGGAGAGAGAATCCCAAGCAGGCTCTGCCTTCTCGACTGTGTGAGATCAGGTCTTGAGCTGAAATCAAGAGTCGGACGCTTAACTGACTGAGCCACCCAGGCGCCTACAACTTGTTTCTTAAAACAGTGACGACCCTAAGGTGGGAAGTGATTTCAACCTCTCTCTCTCACCACCAGACCCCTAACATCACAGATCCAGAGCTTGCAGGAAACGGAAACTAGGAAGCCACCTGTCTGTGCCTTTCCAGCACTGCTCTGTGAGCAGGCAGGATATTATAGAATTACCAGCAACTTTATCATGTGACAAAGCTGCAGACTGATGAAAGGATTATTTTTAAAAATGAAACAGGGATCATTTATTTGATTGTGGGCTGGGTAAGATCTTCCCCAGTGAAGAAGGGGAGGAAAAAAGAGGCAATGAAGACCAGATCTGAAAGACCCAGCAACTGGACACCAAGCATTGGCAAGGGTTCAAGGGAAACAGGCACTCCCGTGGATCAGCTGGTGGGAACACTTCTGGGGGGAAAACTGGCTGAATGCACTGAGTGTCCTTAAAATGGTCACATTCGGGGCGCATGGGTGGCTCAGTCGGTTAAGCGTCCGTCGTCGGCTCAGGTCATGATCTCGCGGTCCGTGAGTTCGAGCCCTGCGTCGGGCTCTGTGCTGACAGCTCAGAGCCTGGAACCTGCTTCCGATTCTGTGTCTCCCTCTCTCTCTGCCCCTCCCCCGTTCATGCTCTGTCTCTGTCTCAAAAATAAATAAACATTAAAAAAAATAATAGAGAAAAAAAAGGTCACATTCTGACACATCAAGTCAGTGTTTAGGAATTTTTCCTAAGGAAATAACCAGACAGATATAAAAAAAAAATGTATTCACAATATCAAAAGACCGGAAGAGAACATAACACGCTCAATGAACAGGTGACTGGTACAGAACATATGAAATATTTATATACTAGAATACGGCCTGGCCTTAATATCACGTTTCAAAGAATAATGAGAAGAATATACTCACAAAATATTAAATTACACGGGGCACGTGGGTGGCTCAATCAGTTAAGTGTCCAATTCTTGATTTCGGCTCAGGTCCTGATCTCATGGTTTGTGAGTTCGAGCCCTGCACTGGGCTCTGTGCTGACAGCACGGAGCCTACTTGGGATTCTGTCTCCCTCTCTCTCTGCCCCTCCTCTGATTGCTCTCTATCCCTCTCAAAAAAATAAATAAAAATAAACCTAAAAATTTTAAACTAAAAGAGTATGTAAAGGATGAGTCTATAAAAATTTTTTTTTTTAATTTGTGGGACACACACACACACACACACACACACACACATCTGAAAGAAAACCCCAAAACAGTGGTTATATTATTACTGGGGAGGGAAATTAGGGATGATTTTAATCTCCTGTTACTAGCAGCCCAGAGCATGTTAACTGATAAACCTGGATAACCCTCTCTCATTCTGAGCCAATAAGATTCAGCTTACTTGCCACCTCTTTCAGGAAGCCCTCCAGCACTACTTTCCTTTCTCCCATATCATTCTAGGTGTTCCTCCTTGGAACTGAACTCTGAGCTGTCCTCTAGGATACTCTTTATCCCTGCATCGCACTCACTGATCTGATTCACCATCTCCCTGCTACACTTTGAACCTACAGTCAGAAATGGGGGTGTTTCATTTTTGTGTCCCCAGTCTGTCCGGAATGGAACACATCTTCAAGCTAGAAAGCTGGATTCATGAATGAAACTGGCTGAACCAAGGAGTCTCTACGCTCTGTGAATCTCAAGGTCGAGGGGAACAACGCTAAGAAGGATGAGCAAATACCGGGAAAGGACTGTGTCCTTACCTTGGCCAGTAGGCTTGAAACATGTTTAATTTCACCATGGGCCTTTAGCAATTCTTGCCTGAGCTCGGTGCAAGACAGTTCCAGCTGATCCTTCTCAGCTCGAGCGACTCTCAGCATCTCTTGAACTTCACGCGCCTCTGCCGTCTGCCCCACGGGACCGGTCTCCGTCGCTTTCTGCTGCTCACTCTCCAAATGCGCCTTCAAAGACCCATTTTCAATCTGCAGCCCTTCCAAGGTCGCCTTGCACTCCTCCAGAGTTTTGGCCATCACACCGTTATTACACCGCTCCCGTTCCAGAACCCCGGTCAGCTCTTCGTTTTCTTCCTTGAGGTGTTTAATCGCTTCCAAAGCTCCTTGGTTCTCCTCCTCCACCTTCCGGAGGCTACAGGTCAGCTGCTGCTGGATGTTAAGCAGCTTCTCTCTTTCAAAGCGGCCCTGGTCAAGAATTTCTGCACACTTCTGCTCCAGCTCCAGGATTTTGCCTTCTTGAACGGCGGCGGGCTCCTCGCTCTTTGCGCGCTCCTGCAGGAGGTTTATCAGCTTCTCGTTCTCCTGACTTAGCTGCGCGGCCCTCTCTCGGTGCTGGTGGAAAGAACTCTCCAGGATCGTCTTCTCGTCCAGCAGTTTCTCGTTTTCGGCCGTCAGCTCCTGAACCATCTGCTGCTGGTCCGACAACTCCTGCAGAGTAGCCTGCAGCTCCTCGGCCGTGCTGTGCTGGTTTTCCTCCATCTTCTGTATCTTCTCCGCGAGGGAGGCCAGAGACAGCTCGCTCACGTTGTTGGGGGAGCTGCCTGTCGTGGAGCACTTGGAGCTCTTAAAGGGGTTGCTGCTGGAGGACAGGGGCCTGGAGGGCGTGTCGGCTGTGATGTGCTCGAAATCCGAGGCATCCGGGGACAAAGAAGCTTTGGTGACGTCGCTGCTTGAAGAGCCTGATGTCCTTAACGCGTTTTCGTGTATGGGGTGCCGGTACGCATCGAGCTCGCCCGACAGCTGATTTCCGGGTGGGCTTCCGAAGCTGGACTCCTGAGTTACGGACGTTGGGCAGCTGCTCTCCCCCGTGTGACTAGCACCCCCCTCTGAATTTGGGGAATGCTCCAGATGAGTCAGTTTCTCCCTTAAGGCCCGGTTTTCCTCCTCCAGATCTGCAAGCTCCTTCTGAAAATTCTTGTTCTTCTCCTCAAGAGCTCTTAGCAAGGGTTCCGAGTCACCTGGGGAGACGGGCGTTCCATCTGCATTTGCGTCGGAAGGCTCGGTTCCTTCAGTGCTCGGAGTCCTTTTCTCCTTACATTTCTTCAGCTCGCTTCGAAGCCTGTTAATTTCACTGTCTTTCGCTTTGGCTTCTGCCAGGAGTTCCCGAACCTGGGACTCGAGCACGGCCTTTTCCCCGCCTTCATTCTCTGGCTTGGGTCTTGCGGACGTGGTCCGCAGGTGCTTCGTAGGGGTGGGTGTGCTGGAAGACGTGGGGCTGGACACCGACTTCCTGGGGTTGGAGGGACCGCGTGGCACGGTTCTCTCTCTGGAGACAGTTACCGAAAGTTCTCGAGGAGCTGGGATGCCTGTCCGTTTGGCTGTTGTCACAGCCCCTAAGGACAGAAGAAGTAGAAACCAATGAAACAACGCAAGCACTTTTATAAATGAAACCTAAGTGACTTCAACTCATGTCGGACGCGGAACGGGATGGCTGCTGCCCTTCATTCATTTCCGCCCCCCCCCCCCCCCCCCGCGCCTCTAGAAACCTACCTGGAGCTGACTGGGGTTTCTGTATCTCCTCCCACAGCCCCTAGACTTGGGGGGAAACTGACTCCAAGCCTGAACTCCTCCACTTAATCTCATCCCAGCCACAGTTGCTGGTTTAAGGCCTGGACACACCCCTCAACTGAGGTCAACAGAACACCAGGAGGGGGTCTTCTGGGTGAGTTTCTAAAACATTACTGCACATGAGGAAGGGAGCACAGAAGTCTGGGAATGGCTGCAACCTGTTGTCATCATGAGAGGAAGGTGAGAACAAAGTAGAAAGAAGGAAAGCAAATTCTTAGTAGCTCAGTGGAGTTGCTCAGTCAATCAGCCCTGGAGCTTAGCCTGTAGCTAAGCTGGCCTTCCAGTTACACAAGCCAATAAATGCCCTTCACACAAGTCATCTTGAATTGGGTTTTCTGTAACCTGCAGCCTAATGCATCTGAACTGTAACCCCGGCAACTAAACAACAGCCTTTTGACAAAATGCAAGGTCACAGTGCATTTCTTGATAAACGTTTTTTGATATTTTTAAACCTTTATTTATTTTTTAGAGAGTGCGATCTTTATTTTTGAGAGAGTGCACGAGCAGGGGAGGAACAGAGGGAGAGGGAGATACAGAAGCCGAAGCAGGCTCTGGGATCCGAGCTGTCAGCACAGAGCCCGATGCGGGGCTCGAACTCACGAATCGTGAGATCGTGACCTGAGCCGAAGTCGGACACTTAACCGACTGGGCCACCCAGGCGCCCCATGACAGAGACAGAGAGAGAATCTCAAGCAGGCTCCACACTCAGCGTGGAGCCTGACGCGGGGCTTGAACTCACAAACCGCAAGTTCATGACCTGAGCCTAACTGGGATGCTTAACCAACTGAGCCACCCCGGGTGCCCCTTGATAAACATTTTTTTTAAAAAGTTCATCAACATCTTGTGAATGAGTACAAATTTGCTTAAGAAATCACAAGACACGAATAACACCAAGGGAAGACTAATCTAGTCCAATGACCTACTGCTTTTAACACAAGTGGAAACAGTGTGCTTATTTGTATTCAGAAAAATAAGAACAAATGGGATAAGTTCGCATTACATGTAGCTATGGTACGGTTTTAAATGCTAAAGGGATTTACATAGTATGGAAATGATATAAAATTTAGAGTATTTATAACGGGAAATGTAAGGGAAGGAACTATTTTCTGTTTTCATCTATACTACATTGTAGACCATGTTAAAAAAAAATTCTAGGAGTGCGAACCCAGACATCGATCTCCTATATGGCTCTACAAATGAGACCCACCTCAGAGGTTAAAGGGTAAGAGAAAATTCTGGACCTATTTTCCAAACTCAAAGACTGATGAATCAAGGCTGACTGCGGTAACTTCCCCAACTCTGTGCCTCAGGTTGAAGGTCCCCAGTGACAAAGGACCCTAGAAGGTGTCACCAATCCCTAGGCCTCCACAAGGTAGGAAGCAGTGGAGGGTATGCCCCCCGCCCCCCAGAATGGCCCCCCAGCTCCAGTCGACCAAGACAGAAGCAGAACCCGATGTGGCACAGTAGCTCTGAGCCCAGTGCCAAGGGCCGCTTCTAAGGAAGACCTGAAGGTATGAACATGCTGAAATTGGGGGTGATGATGTGAAGGCCAATGGCATTCGGTGCTGTGTCTAACAGTTAAGTGCTTTTTAAAACCTTGACACAATAAAGCTTAAGTTGTCATACTAATATACAGAAAAACTAGATGGTTTTTCTTAAGTTTATTTATTTATTTGGAGAGAGAGAGAGAGAGAGAGAGAGAGAGAGAGAGAGAAGGAACGCAAGCAGGGGAGGGGCAGAGAGAGAGGGAGAGAGAGAGAATCCCAAGCAGGCTCTGTGCTGACAGTGGGGGCCGGGGGGGGGGGGGGGGGGGGAGGGGGGCGGGGCCTGAACTCATGAACCATGAGATCATGACCTGGGCCAAAATGAAGAGTCCGATGCTTAATAAACTGAGCCACCCAGGTGCCCCCAAACTATGGGCTTGTTTTTTAATTAACTTTTTCAAATTAGAAGTTACTGGAAAGCTAAGAGTACTACAATACACAGTTTAATGCCTTCAGGCATCTTCCTTGCATCATACTTAATGAAGAAAATACTCAATGAAGGCAAGATTTATTTAATTGTTCTCGTAAAATGAAGATTGAAATCACTAAGCAATAAACCGTTTTAGTAACGCTGGTTCTCTAGAATGAAGTAATCCTGGAAAGGGCCCTGATGAAAACGGAAGATAACTCAAGTTCAAGGCAGATGGGAGAGCCCAGCTCTTGTTATCACACAGCCACTGGCCATTCCCGACACGGCCACTGAAATGAAGGCTCCTTTTCAACCGTCCATCCGTCGGGTTTGAGGATGGGCAGGACTCAAACAGAGCAGCAGATCAACCCTGTCATCCTTTCCGGCTGAAGTGAGCTCCTCCCTTCTGCCAAATCTTAGCTTGCCCTCCACATAGGTGTTACTACTTGCACCTTACCTAGACTACTAGGAATTTTTTTACATCAGTGTACGTTTGTGAAATATATCCGCTTGTGTATTATGAAATACACAATCCAGTTGTGTTTGTTACGACATCTGTTTTCGTTTTTGTTTCTGTTGTTTCCATTCTGACACTTGATCGGCACTGCACTATACATCCGGGAACCCTGACATGGAGCACACCACTGGAAACATACACCACGGCAAGGGAGACCGCAGAGGCAGTGAGAAGCCCGGGGTTGACAGAATAAGGACGGCCTAGCCGTCACTCTGGACTTCTTTGGTCTTTTCCCCATCCTCCCATCAGACCGCCACTTATTCCTACTGAGGCTGGCTGTCTAACGGCACGAAGTTGAAATAAAAGCAAGCCCCACCTCATAATTGGGAAGACTAATACGATTTTCTAAAAAACATGCTTGCTGGGCCCCTGGGTGGCTCAGTCGTTAGCCATCTGACTTTGGCTCAGGTCATGATCTCACAGTTTGCGAGTTCGAGTACCACATCTGGTGAGCTCGAGCCTCGCTTCGGGTGAGCCCCACTTCTCTCTCTCTGCCTCTCGTGGGATTCTCTCCCCCCCCCCCATCTAACCCTCACTCACTTGTACCCCCTCTCTCAAAAAGAAAAAAATGTTTGGATCCGCCTGGATGGCTCAGTCAGTTAAATGTCCAACTCTTGATGTTGGCTCAGGTCGTGATATCGAGCCCTGTGTGGGGCTCCACACTGAGTGTTAAGCTTGCTTGGAATTCTCTCTCTCCCCCTCTCTCTGCCTCTCCCTTGCTCACATGCGCACGCTCTCTCTCTCTCTCTCTCTCTCAAAATAAACTTAAAAAAATGATGTTATACTAAAAAAAAATTTTTTTTTAAATTTTATATATTTGAGAGAGAGAGCATGCACACACAAGCGGGGAAGGGGCAGAGAGGAGAGACAGAATCCCAAGCAGGATCCACACCATCAGCACAGAACCCGATTCGGGGCTCAAACTCATGAACCGTGAGATCATGACCCAAGCCGAGATCAAGAGTTAGATGCTTAAACGACTGTGCCACCCAGGTGCTCCCTGATGTGTTATATTTTTAAAATGCCAAATGAAAAATTATAATGTGACAGATCACAGGTGCATCAAACTCTGTATTCATAGACATACACAGTAGAAGAGTACCCAGAACATTGAGAACAGGTGCATATTAAGCTGCTTGGGCTGTGAGAAAATTTCCTGTTTCTTTTGTATGGTTACATTTATGTAGTAAATTTAAAAAGCAGAAGGGAAAATCCTATCATAACAACATACAGAGAGTTAAGGGGGCAGGAAACATAAATCTGTGCAGAGAATAAAAAGCATGTTTACAACAACAATAGCACAACCATTTAAATCAGATCAGATGCCTGTCTTTTTTTTTTTTTTCAACGTTTATTTTTATTTTTGGGACAGAGAGAGACAGAGCATGAACGGGGGAGGGGCAGAGAGAGAGGGAGACACAGAATCGGAAACAGGCTCCAGGCTCCGAGCCATCAGCCCAGAGCCTGACGCGGGGCTCGAACTCCCGGACTGCGAGATCGTGACCTGGCTGAAGTCGGACGCTTAACCGACTACGCCACCCAGGCGCCCCTCAGATGCCTGTCTTAAGCAGTGATTCTCATGAGCTGAAAATAAAATATTTTCAGTCCCTTCTTTTTTTTTTTAATTTTATTTTTTTAAATTTACTTCAGTCCCTTCTTAATTTCCTTGTCTTACCCTAAGAATGCTACTTGGATTGTTCTTTGGTAGGTAGGTCTTCTCTCTACCATGCACTGATGAAGGAAATGGTGACATTCTGAAATAAATTACTAAACTTTCATTTCTTCAATAAGAATTCACAGACCTGTCCTGTGGGACATACAGGCGGGAGACAGAAATGAAAGTTCACCATTATCACCTACCACATAATTGCTGCCGTGACTCTGAAACACAAGAGAACTTACCCCTTCGGTCTCAAAGAATCTAAACTAGTAGGATATTTTTTACTCTAACCATTCATAACTTTTTTTCTCAAAAGTTCCAATAATGCATTTATTGTCAAATCTAATCTCCCCCCCTCAATCTCCATCTTTCTCAACCTTTCAGTGATATTTATTCCTCCTTCCCTTTGCTCTCCTTATCCATATCTCCTTATCCTCCAGTCGAGGAACCTGAAAAACATTTAAAATGTCCTCTCCCTTTTCTTTTGGTAACCAACCAGTCACTAAAACCAGCTATTTTTGGAAATGTTCCTATATTTTTTCTTTGTTTTCCTTTTGGTAGGGATCCAGTCTAGGTCCTTAAGAATGTTCCATCTAAATTTCTGAAATGTTCCCAAAGGTCTTTCTGATTCAAGCCTCTCCCAGCCCGGAGACATAATGGACCAATATCCCTTAAATATCCTGCTCACTGTTCTGTTCCAGAATCAGTAGGCATTCCCGCCTGCATCATGATGATGTCAAACTTTTTCCCTGGGCTTTCCTGGTCAGGCATAATCTCATCCTAATCAACATATCCAACCTTTTCACTTTTGGGTTTTTGTTCCCACCTCCCCTCCCATTGCAACAAACCTATTTAACCCATTACACATCTCCACTGTCCCTGTGATTTGTTGAAACAGCCTTTCCTTTCCATCCTTCTGATGGGCATTTAAACATGCTTAACTCTCTTCAATTAAAAAAAAAAAAATCTCGGGGCACCTGGTTGGCTCAGTCGGTAGAGCATGCAACTCTGGATCTCAGGTCTGTGAGTTCGAGCCCCATGTTGGGTGTAGAGATTACTTAAAAATAAAATCTTAAAAAGTCTGTAGCCCACATCTTCCTCCAGCTAATAGCTGATTTCCTTCTTTCCCCTCACAACAGAATCCTCCCCAGAGTCCTATACCTTGGTTGTCTTCACTTCTTCTCTCTCCTCTGCCATTACTCAACCCAAACCTTGTCCACTGAGGCCATCCACAACCTCCACATGGGCCAACACAACAGAGACCTTCAATCCTCTCAGCAGAACTGAAATAATTCCTTTTTTTTTTTTTAACTAATTACTTTATTTATTTATTTATTTATTTATTATTTATTTATTTTGAGAGAGAGAGAGAGAGAGAGAGAGAGAGAGAGAATCCCAAGCAATCCACAATGTCAGTGCAGAGCCTGACGTGGGGCTCGAACCCACGAACCACGAGATCATGACCTGAGCCGAAGTCGGACACTTAACCGATTGAGCCCCCCGAGGTGCCTGGGAACAAGCATGCCTCCAATGAACAACTCTCCTGGTTTTTCTCTTAGTTCAGCAACTGTCTTCGGTCTCTCTCCTTTGCTGGCCCCTCCCTGTCTCTCTGCTTCTACTTGTCAGAATCTTCAGACCTGGGTCCTGGGCCTTTCCTCCTCTCTTATTACAAATTATTTTCCTGGTGATTCTATTCCATCTCAAGATCATAAAATACCACTTATATACAGATGACCCCCCAATTAACTCTCTTTATATGGACTTCTCACTTGAGCAACAGATCTGAATATCAAACTACTTACTTGGTAAGTATAATCGAATTACAACAAAAGTACCTCAAACTAGATTAAAGGCATAAAGGTAGGCTAAGAAAAAGTGAACGGAATGTGCAAAAGGCCTGGAGTGCAGGGAGCCCTGACAAGGAGGGGGCTGACGGGGAAGAAGGCACATTTCTAGAGGATGCTCAAGGAAGGCCTCATGGACAGAGCTTGAGATTCAAGGTGATATGCACTCATTAAAACAACGCCAGGGGGGCGCCTGGGTGGCGCAGTCGGTTAAGCGTCCGACTTCAGCCAGGTCACGATCTCGCGGTCCATGAGTTCGAGCCCCGCGTCAGGCTCTGGGCTGATGGCTCGGAGCCTGGAGCCTGTTTCCGATTCTGTGTCTCCCTCTCTCTCTGCCCCTCCCCCGTTCAAGCTCTGTCTCTCTCTGTCCCAAAAATAAATAAAAAAACGTTGAAAAAAAAATTTTAAAACAACGCCAGGATGCTTGGAAGAAAGAAAAGGATAGCACAAGAAAAAACTCTCAAAAATTTTAAATACATTTGTCAAATTATAAGCTTCGATAGAAGGGACGGAATGCAAAAATCAAAGACCTCTCCTGATATGTAACAAGATTTAAACAGAAAAGGTAAACACTCAGGGCCAATCTGGAAGATCAAACAGTCAATTAACAGAAGATCTGGAAATACAGACCAGTGGAAGCACAGTGAAGGAAATGACCAAAAAACTGACACGAGAGAATCCTCCAACGCTGAAGAATGTGAGTCCCAGAACTTGGGTCAGGCAGAATGAATGAAAAAAGACCCACATGAAGATACCCCTTTATAAAGTTTCAGGACACCAAGAATGCCTACAAGTTCAGGGAAGGGGTGTGAGCATGAGACTGGCCATCATTCATTATAGCAGTACTGAATTCTCAAAGGCAATGAAGCAAACACCTTCAAAGTTCTGAGGGAAAATGATTTTCAACCTAGAATTCTATATCTGACCTAACTATAAACTAGTCACAGAGGCAGACAATAAAACATACTGTCAAACATATGGAGACTCAGAAAAAAATTAAACTGCTAACACCCTTTCTAAGTAAGTTACTTGAGAATGTGCTCCAGGAGAACGAGGGAGTAAACCAAAGAGAAAGAGGGTGAGTGATCGTGGGAGACCAATAGTTCTATTAGAGGAAACCAGTCACGAGGAGTCTCGAGAGGATACCCATAGAGCAAATCTGGAGAACACATCCAAACTGGGCCAAGAGGACAAGATGCCTCCCGAGGGAAGTTTCTTTGAAAGAACAGCTGGTTGGATGAAGAGTATGAAAAAAAAAATGAGGATATAATAAAAATAATGAAAGGTTCTCAAAAAAATTAAAAATAGAATGACCCTAAGACCCGGCAATTACACTACTAGGTATTTATCCAAAGGATACAAAAATACTGATTCAAAGGGGCACATGCACCCCAATGTTTATAGCAGCACTATTGACAATAGCCAGATTATGGAAAGAGCCCAAATGTCCATGGACTGATGAATGGATAAAAAACCCGTGATAGACACACACAGACATATACATAATACACACTGGAATATTACTTGGCGATCAAAAAGAATGAAATCTTGCCATTGGCAACAATGTGGATGGAACTACAGTGTATTATGCTAAGTGAAATAAGTCAGAGAAAGATAAATATCATACGATTTCACTCATATGTGGAATTTAAGAAACAAAACAGATGAAAATTGGGGGAGGGAAGGATAAATAAGATAAAAACAGAGAGGGAGGCAAACCATAAGAGACTCTTAAATACAGAGAACAAACAGAAGGTTGCTGGCAGGGTGTTGGGTGGGGGGGGGGGTGGCTAAATGGGCGATGGGCATTAAGGAGAGCACTTGTTGGGATGAGCACTGAGCGTTATATGTAAGTGATGAATCACTAAATTCTACTCCTGAAACCATTATTACACTGTATGTTAACTAACTCAGATTTAAATTTTTAAAAAAGTTCTTATCATAAGAAATAAACAGACTCTTAACTATGGAGAACAAGCTGATCGTTACCAGAGGGAAGGTTGCAGGGAGAGGGATGGGTTAAACAGATGATGGGGATTAAGGAAGGTACTTGTCATGATGAGCACTGGGTGATATATGCAAGTGTTGAATCACTATATTGTACACCTGAAACTAATACAGCACTGCATATTAACTAATCAGAATTAAAATAAGAACTTAGAAAACAGTGAAAAAAACCAGAAACTTCATAAAACCAGGAAGCTGCATAAGAAAGGTCACAAAATCGTACCACACGACTTTACTCTGCGGGGAATATATACATATATAGTGACAATTACACGGATATATTTAAACTGACCTATACACCAAGTATGCAAAACTATTTTATAGAACATTTGAATATTATCCCAGCTAGCAAATAAAGTTGAAATACATTAGGGAACAACAAATTAAAACAACTACGAAAGGGGCGCCTGGGGGCTCAGTCAGTTGAGCGTCCGACTTCGGCTCAGGTCGTGATCTCACAGTCCGTGGATTCGAGCCCCGCGTCGGGCTCTGTGTTGACAGCTCGGAGCCTGGAGCCTGCTTCGGATTCTGTGTCTCCCCTGCTCTCTGCCCCTCCCCCACTCACTCTGTCTCTCAAAAATAAATAAATACATTACAAAAAAAAAAAAAAACTATGAAATACCACTACACACCTACGAAAATGGCTAAAATCCAAAACCTTAACACCACCACGTGCCGACAGGGGTGCGGAGCAACAGGAACTCTTGTTCATTGCTGGCAGAAATGCAAAATGGCGCAGTTAGGCAGTGAAGACAGTTTTGCAACTCCTTACAAAACTAAACACACTCTTGCCGTCATTCAACTATCGTACCCCTTGGTATTTACCCAAATGAGTTGAAAAGTGATGCCTACACACAAACCTGCACAAAGATGTTCAGAGCAGCTTTATTCCCAACTGCCAAAACATGGAAGCAACCAAGGCGTCCTTCAGAAAGTGAACGGATCAACCATGATATATCCAGGCAATGGAGTATCATTCAGTGCTACAAAGAAATGAGCTATAAAGCCATGAAAAGACAGGGAAGGACCCTAAATGCAGATGACTGGGTGAAAGAAGCCATTATGAGAAGGCTACACACTGTAGAATTTCAACCATAGAACATTCCAGAAGAGATAAATTATGGAGAGAGTAGAAAGATCAGGGGTTGGGCAGAGGGAAGAACAAATAGGCAGAGTACAGAGGATGTTTAGGGCAGTGAAACTGTTCCGTGTGATACTATAATGGGTGGATACATTTGTCCGAACCCAAAGAACGTGAACCCTAATGTGAACCATGGACTGAGTGGCTGTCATGTGTCAGTACAGGTCCATCAGTTGTAACAAATGGACCACTGTAGTGAGGGATATTGATGGTGAGAGGAGCCCTGCACACTTGTGGGGGGTGGGGGGCAGGACAGGGGTTACAGGGGTGGGCACACTGTGCCCTCTCAATTTTGCTGTGCCCAAAACTGCTGTGAAAGTCTACTTTTTAAAAAAAAAAAAGGCACCTTAGCAGTTTAATTAAGCAAGTGTATGTAAGTGGTTAACTTCGAGAAGTGGGATAAGAAAGGGGACGGTGTAGAGCAACAACAGTTTTGCTTTTCATAAGGGCCCTATTTCGTTTTTTAACCTGTGCCTATACCATGTCAATAACGAGAATGGAGAAAAAGACACGTGAGTGCTGGTGGATGCAGCTCGGAAGGAGGTAATCAGGCGTCCGTTGGTTTTACAGGCGGTGCTGTTCCTTTGGACTCAGAACAAGTGAGATAAAAAAGTTTGAGGCGACTCAGCAAAGCAGAAGCAGGGCCACAAGGAACTGAAGTCTGTTATCAAATCTCAGGCCCCACCTTGCCTGTGGCGGAAGGTAATTCTTCCCTAGTTCCACTGCCTTTTGGGAAGTTTCCGTGGAGTGTTTTCTAGAGATGCATTCACCTCATATGAAAGTCAATGGAAACTCCTTGGCGGACCAAACAGAGGAAACCACTCAAAAGAATCCTACCCGTACCAATGAACCAAATCACTTGTGCAGTTTGCTTTCTGGGCTAAAAGCAAACAGTCAGGTCCACGTTTAGAGATGTTTTTTTTGTAGCAGGATAAAAGTTTTCTGTCATTTTTTTTTTTTTTTTTTTGCAGGGTGCCAAATTAATCTTGCTCACACTCCACTGGCTCAGTTGAAAACACTTGTAAATCTGCATCCTTCTCGGGGCGCCTGGGTGGCTCAGTCTGTTAAGCGTCGGACTTCAGCTCAGGTCATGATTTCACAATTTGTGAGTTTGAGCCCCCTATTGGGCTCTGTGCTGACAGCTCAGAGCCTGGAGCCTGCTTCAGATTCTGTGTCTCCTTCTGTCTCTGACCCTCCCTCTCTGTCAAAAATCAACGTTAAAAATTTTTTTTAAAAATTGCATCCTTCTCTTTCCCAAATAGTCACACTGTTCCATGGCCACCATGAACGATGCTCTCGACAGAGAGGGCCTCTGAACAAAAGACTCCGAAGGGGTTCTGGCCTAGGGAGGGCACAGCGACCACTCTGTGCTGGGTCTTTAAAGGCAAGACAAAGTGGGGAGACAAAGCGGCAGTGTTACGAGAAGAGATAATAGCATGGTCTGAGCCGCTTCTTGCAGGGGGCCCACACGGCTGGCAGTCCCCTCCAGAAGCCAAAATGCAAAACGGCTCTGGAAGGGCAGCTCCCAACACGCCAGTTGAAAAGCCCAAAGCAGGCGGGACGTCTCATTTCCATTGAAACTGAAGTGGCCAGAGGACCGGTTGGCCCCAGATTTCACTCTGCATGCTGGGTTGGCTTCCTAGCCCACTGTGTGGGCCAAATGAAATCCTCATTACCTAACTCCTCTGCATGGGAGGTGCGCCCCCAGGGTCTCTGGTCAGCAAACTGGAAAGGAGAAGGGGCTGACGGCGGTGGGGCTTTAGTGAATTACAACATCTGCCTCTCCGTGTGTAGCCTTCCCTTCAGTAGAGATGAGAAAAGATCCACTTCCCGATTTGTGAGTCTTTTTTTTAATTGTTTAAATGTTTTGTTTATTTTTGAGAGAGACGGGGGAGAGAGAGAGAGAGAGACAGCACTAGAGGGGGAGGGTCAGAGAGAGAGGGAAACAGAATCGAAACAGGCTCCAGGTTCTGAGCTGTCAGCACGGAGCCCAACGTGGGGCTCGAAGTCATGAACCGTGAGATCACGACCTGAGCTTAAGTCGGGCACTTACGTGACTGAGCCACCCAGGCACCCAATATGTGAGTCTTGATGCACCTGAGAAGGACCCATTCTAGATCACGATTTAGCTCTGACTCCCTAACATTATATACACTTTGCCCAGTGACAGCTCCATCTCATAGCAATCACTGAGAAACTTCCAAATTCCACCACTAAAAGGAACCAAATTCATCTGCATGTGCAATTACAGAAATTGGACAATTAGGCAGAGGGGGCGTGCTGAAATAGGTTTATCTGGATTAACATCACTTTGTTCTGTTTTCTTAAACCACGCATTGGTCAAAACATAGAACTTTAAGGAATTGACCACGTTCTTTATTTTTTTTTAATGTTTATTCATTTTGAAAGAGAGAGAGGGAGAGTGGGGAGGGGGCAGAGAGAGGGAAAGAGAGTGAATCACAAGCAGGCTCTAAGCACAGAGCGCAGAGCCTGATGCAGGGCTCAAACTCATGAACCATGAGAACCTGACCTGAGCTGAAATCAAGAGTCAGATGCTTAACCGACTGAGCCACCCAGGTGGCCCTTCCCACGTTCTTTAAACGGAGAGTTCGCAATGTAGGCAATGCTAATACCAGTTCACATCTGCACCACTTTGGTCTTTCAAAGCGTTTTCATACACATTAATTTGCGGCTCACAAAAATCATTTGGCAAAGTGCTGTTATCTTTATCTTATGGATAAGGAAACGGACTGTCTGAGACGCTTCACAATTAGCCCAAGGGTCTCACAGTAAGTACGTCTTCTGATACCTAAGGAAGCACAGAATCGTATCATTTCCAAACTGGAAGAAACAGAGAAACCATGTAGCCTGATCTTTCATACAAAGTAGTATCAACAGCATCCAACCTCTGATGCTATTTACCAAACTGTCAAGTGCTAGAGACCAAGGATTTGCAGTGAAAGAGAAGCCAGCACCGGACAGCCCCTTCCACTGCTGGAGGCTCCAACAGTTGGACAGTCCTTCTTTATACGGGGCTCAGTTTGATCTTCGTTAACATGGCACATGTTGGTTCCAGTTCTGAAACGATCTGGAACCACAAAGAACAGAATTACTGCTTCTTCCACGTGACATCTGAATATGTGAGGGCAGCTTTGTTTCGCTCCTTGGTTTCCCATTCTTGAAGCAAAAGCATTCCTCACCCTTCCCACCAGGCCTCACGGGACCCGGGGTCATTCATCAGGGGGACTGCCTGGAGAGCCTCTGATTTAGCAACATCCCTCGGAAATGTTACCCAGAATCTCAAAAATGCTGCAGTTGTGGTCGCTATGAGTTAGGAATCGTCTAGTCACAAGAGGACACCCAATTCAAGCCTGAAACAATAAAATGAGTTTTTGGCTTCTATAACTGGAACTCCAGGGGCAAGTCTGACTTGAGGTCCAGCACGACTGAAATATGCTTTCAGGGACCGTCGCTCTCCCTTGCACGTGCACCTGGACGGGTTACCTTCATCAGCGATCTGCCTTGCCTCATGGCAGTGTGATGCCTGGGCAGCTCCGGGCCTCAGTCTGCACACCATCAAATCCAGGGAATGGTGCTAAGACTCTTCTGGAGGCCCTAACAAATGTCTCCTCGCATCTCATTCAGCCTGGGTCGCTACTGGCCTCGACTCATGAAGGTCAAGGTGATATGCTGATTCATTGAAGGCCTGGGCAGGGTGGGGTGGGGGGGCGGGGAAGGGGTGAATTATCCAAGGAGAAAGAAATCCTGACAGAAGGGGGAAGCAGACGCCAGAACAAACATCAAAGTAATCCAACACACACAAAATGGCATAGTGCACCCGTTTTTAAAACAAATAAAAAAAGGCTTCAGACCCCAGCAGGGGACATTAGGCAACAATTAAAAATGAAAATTATGGGGGCACCTGGATGGCTCAGTCGGTTAAGCCTCCAACTTCGGCTCAGGTCACGAACTCATGGTTCATGAGTTCGAGCCCTGCGTTGGGCTCTGTGCTGACAGCTCGGACGGAGCCTGGATCCTGCTTCAGATTCTGTGTCTCCCTCTCTCTCTGCCCCTCCCCTGCTCACGCTCTGTCTCTCTCTCAAAAATAAATAATAAACAAAAAAAAATTTTAATGAAAATTATGCATACTGTTTAGCCAGTTACCACTGTTTCGGGACAAAGTTTCCCCCTAATTTCATAGGTAGAAAAAACCATTTTATTTTTTTTTTAATGTTTATTTATTTTTGAGAAAGAAAGAATGAGCCGGGGAGGGGCAGAGAGAGGGGGACGGAGGATCCAAAGCAGGCTCTGCGCTGACAGCAGTGAGCCCAACGCGGGGCTCGAACTCCCGAATCGTGAGACCGCGACCTGAGCCGAAGTCGGATGCTCGGCCGACTGAGCCACCCAGACTCCCCTGGAAAGAACCATTTTCTTTTGCAGTTGAAGAACCTGGGAAAGGCCTGGCCAGGCACTTGTGACTTCGATGCTCTCACGTGGCTGCAGTAACCGGAAGACTTGCTGGGCCGGGCATGCCACGGGGCTCGCTCACGTGGCGGGCAGGGCAACCAATGCGGTCGCGTGGCAGCTGAGCTGGGCTGTCGGTCGGAGCACTGTTGGGGGGCCTCTCCAGGAGGGGGCGGGGGGTGGGTCTCAGGGTGGCTGGGCTTGTTACAGAATGGCTCAGGGCTCCGGGTGTGTTTCTGCATACAAGGGTCACCACATGGCCTCTTCCAGGCCAGCCTTGGCAGTCACACAGGTCACTTCTGTCATACTCCACTAGGAAGCAGTCCTGGGCCTGCCCAAGTTCAAGGTTCGCGTTCCTTGACGGAGCAAGTGGCAAAGTTGCACTGGGGAAGTGCACACGAGGTGGGAGGCAGAGGCGGAGCCGTCTCAGGGGAATACAATCCGTCACACCTCCCTAGGCTGACCACACAGTTTTATCTCATGAAGCCATTAACCGTGTGCCTCTATTTCCCAAACTGATGTTCTCGTTGTTGCAATGTCTAGACATGGAAGCCAATGTTCATTCCACTGACAGGTTGCTAGTTCCAAATTCACACTGAAGACAGTGGTAAGATCCACTCCCTGGTAAATACAAGACTCTCGATGTTTTGCACTTTTTGGGGCAAGCTGGTCCCATTTCTTCCCTACAGTGAGAAGGAGTAAAGGCATGCTTAAGCAATCTGTTGGGCAGGCACCTGGGTGGCTCAGTTGGTTAAGTGTCTGACTCTTGATTCTGGCTCGGGTCAGGATCTCACGTTCATGAGATCGAGCCCCACAATGGGCTCTGTGCTGACAGCACAGAAACTGCTTGAGATTCTCTGCCTCCCTCTCTCTCTCTCTGCCCCTTTCTGGCTCTCTCTCTCTCTTAAACAAACTTAAAAATATATATATATATGTTGTGGCTTCACCATTTCTTCAAAATCAACCTCTAAGAGCAATGAAAATATGTTTAGTGTTTCACCACAAAAGGAATAAAATGAACCTTCCCTTACTCTTCACTTACTTTATTAATATTTTTAATTTAAAGAAAACAGAAACAGACTTCTCTCCTATGCACAACTTATTCTGCACCAAATACTTTACATATATTATATTAGCTCACTTAAACCCTTTGTTGCAGCTACTGATTTTATATGTATTTTACCTCGCAGGAAATGGAGGCATAGGTGCGTTCAGATAACTTGCCCAAGGTTACAACAGCTTAAGTGGAGATTTGAACCTAGGAACGTGGGCTCCAAAGTTCTCACTCTTAGTCACCAAACTCTCCCCTCTGGCATACAGAAATAATAATGCTCTTTCTCAAACTGAAATAATCAAAATCCCTTATTTTCCTGAGATAGCAAAATGAAATATGAGATATGGAAAGAATGTGTTCTTCCACACTGACACAGACAGGCCTATTAGTTTTTTGTTTGGGATCATAACATATGCATATATGACATAAAGCTGTTAGCATTTCTTTGTGAATTCTACTTTTATCACTAGAAGGCATTTACAGCCTTCCAGGACACTGAAAATAGAGCTAACTTGTTCTCTTTAATAATATAGTACTTCATAGGAGTGATGAACTACAATTTATTCAATCAGTTCCTGCTGAGGAACATTCAGATTTGGGCCATTACAAAAAAAAGGGGGGCGGGGGGTGCCTGGGTGGCTCAGTCGGTTAAGTGTCCGACTTCGACTCAGGTCACGATCATGCAGTTCATGAGTTTGAGCCCCGCGTTGGGCTCTGTGCTGACAGCTAGGGGCCTGGAGCCTGCTTCACATTCTGCGTCTCCCTCTCTCTGACTCTCCCCACTCGCACTCTGCTCTGTCTCTGTCTCTCAAAAATAAGTAAAAACATTTAAAAATTTTTTTAAAAAAATGTACTGCAATTACCAACCTTTTTCTGCATTCACTACATTCTTAAGTGGTGGTGTTTTTATTTCTAGGGGGCAGAATCCCCCAAGATGGGACTGCTTTGTCAAAAGGAACATACAACTTTTCAATCTCAATAGCTGTCACTAGATTCCTTTCCAAAAAGATTACAACCATTCATGCTGCCACCAACAATGCACAGGAATAATTTCTTCTTTAGACCCTGATCAGTGCTGATTATTCTTTTTGAGGGGTGAAAAATGATTTCCTCTGACTTCCATTTCTCTGATTACAAGTGATGTTCAATATCTTTGTTTCCTCTTTTTTCTTTCCTTTCCTTTTTTTTTTTTTTTTTTTTTTTTTGGTTTTGTTTTGCACTGAGTTACTTATCACGCTACTGCCAACTGACCTGTACCACTGCCTCCTTAGATATTTATCTACCCTTATCTGTTTATAGGTATACCTCACAGATTCAGGATATTTTGAACATTTTCCCCAGATTGTTACATATGTCTAAGCAGAGGCTAGATATGCCTCAGTATTTCTTCTCTTTTCCTTTCTCAACAACATGACTTCTTTGGGGGGGGCACATGGTTCCAGAATAAGGGCATTCCCCAGCCTCTTTTGCAGCGGGGTGTGGCTGGGTAGCTAAGTTCTGGCCAACTGGATACAGTATCTTCTGGAAGCTCCCCTTACCAGGCAGTGCTCACCCCTTTCCTCCATTCTTATCATACTATTATCGCTGCTTGAAATGCAAAGGTCATGTTTGGGACGTGAGGTCAGGATCTCACCTAGTGGAACCAGAGGTCAACAAGAACCAGGCCCAGCACCTCTGAGCCCCATACTGGCCTGGACCATGTACTGAGACTTTAAAAAAAATTTTTTTTAATATTTATTTTTGAGAGAGAGAGACAGAGACAGAGACAGAGCACGAGTAGGGGAGGAACACAGAGAGAGGAAGACACAGAATCTAAAGCAGGCTCCAGGCTCTGAGCTGTCAACAGAGCCCGATGCGGGGCTCGAACTCACGAACTGCGAGATCCTGAACTGAAGTTGCACACTTAGCCAACTGAGCCACCCAGGTGCCCCACGCCCCATGTACCCAGACTTACATGAGAGATGAATTCAGGTCTTCTTTAAGCCACTACTATCTGGGGGATTTTGTCACTTGCAGCCAAATTTAACACTAACAGAGAGAGTGGACCCTGAATATAAGGGGATAATCATTTCCCAAAAGAGTAAAAAACAAAAACAAAATAGAAACTTCTTGACCAACTTGAGTAAGCTTTTATTACTACAGTCAAATCCCTACTTTAATTTATATATTACTCATTTATATTTAGTATGTAATATGTATTACATACTATATGTAAAATATGTACTTCAATAAATTGTATATTACATGTTAGTAATAATGTCTTATCGTATTACAGAATGCATATTAATATATTAAAATTATATCTATATGTTCATATGTAAAATCGTATTACATAAAGTATATTCATTTAGAAATATTGATCCCAGGGGCACCTGGGGGGGGGGTGGCTCAGTGGGTTAAGCGTATGACTCTTGGTTTCAGCTCAGGTCGTGATGTCAGGGTTTGTGAGATCGAGCCCCACGTCAAGCTCTGTGCTGACAGTGCATAGCCTGCTTGGGATTCTGCCTCTCCCTCTCTCTCTTTCTCTGTCTCTCAAAATAGATAAATAAACGTAAAAAAAATTTTTTTAATTAAAAAAAAAAAAGAATTATTGATCCCATACTTGTATTTCAAGAAAATTTGTATCCAGATTCATCACAAGCACGTTCTCCCTCACTGCCTTCATCAATACCACAGCTACTTTCAAGCCATCTGTTCCAGGCGACCAGAGAACCTCTAAGCTGTTTTGAGTTTGGGCGCTTTTTGAATCCACGGACTGCATCATGCTGCCACTGAAATTTTCATACCAAGTCTCAAAAGCATATGTACATGGCATGATGTCAATTTCTTCTAAAAAAAAATGCTTCCTGCCGGTATATATTTGTGATCCCTACAACACAATCACTTGCTGTCATAATCTTTCAAAGCCTCAATTTAGCAACACGGAATGCTTGTAACTATGAGGTTATACTTCGTAGAATAAACACCAAATTTGTTTTAAATTTGTCTCCCTTTTGGGGCGTCTGGGTGGCTCAGTTGTTAGGTGTCCGACCTTGGCTCAGGTCATGATCTCACGGTTTTTGACTTCGAGCCCCGTGTCGGGCTCTGTGCTGACAACTCAGAGCCTGGAGCCCGATTCGGATTCTGTGTCTCCCTCTCTCTCTGACCCCTCCCCTGCTCGCACTCTGTCTGTCTCTCTCTCAAAAATAAATGAACAATAAAAAAAAATTGAAAAAAAAATTTGTCTCCCTTTTTCTAAACCAACTCTGTCAGGTGGCCCCCATAAAACTCTAAAATTAAAACTGAGGTTATTTTAGTCTGTCTTCCCTGAGTCTTACTTTGTTATTCAGAATAAAGTAATTAAGAACATGCCGCCTTGGTTAAAAATGACACTTTTGAGGCTTGAATTAAGGAGTTTCCTTTTTTTTCCTCAAAGAAAGAATTCTGGGGAGAAATTAGTCTCATTTCCAAGCATACTAATTTGAGACGGATTAATAATTTTATGACATTAAATCTGCCCGTTCTGGAAAACAGTAGCTTCTCCATTATTTCAAGTCTTGTTCTGTGAACCACAGTGAGATTTAACATCTTCTATCTTATGTCCTAGAATATTCTAGGTAAAATTATTCCTAAATATTTTATGGCACCTTTGAACTGGATTTTTTTTTTTCAATTTCCACTGTGAAGAAGTTATTGCTAGTATAGAAAAAAAGCTTATATTCTTTCTATATTTATCTCATATACAGTCACTTACCAATTCCCTTACTCTTGGGTCTAATTTTTCTTTTCAATATTTAAGCCAAAAGATGTTTTGCCTTATTGCACTAATAACAAAATGATGATAACTAATAATGATAATACTTCAAGTTTTATATTATTTCCAGGAATTACTGTAGACATTTATACTTAGGGGGAAATTCATCCATTTCCTCCAGTTTTTTTAATGTATTAGTATACATTGAATTTTTCACTTTTCATGTCTTTAACAATAGATCCTTACCCATTTTTAATGTTTTTCCTCTCCTTTTCTTTAACCAGAAATAATTTCCATTATTTGCCTTTTCAAAGTACTAGTATTTGGTTTGATTTATCTTCTTTATGGTTTTATGTCTTCTATTTCATTCCTTCCAGCTTTCCTTATTAATTTATTTCTTTTTCTTTTGCTTTCTTCCTGGTTTCATAGGTTGAATATTCCACTCCTACATTTTCAGTCTTTTTTCTCTATGGTAATAAAAGCATCTGTGATTGTACATTTTCCTCTGAGTTCAGCTTCAGTTCCATTCCATCCACTTTGCTACAAAACTCTCCTCCCTTTGTGTGTTTCTAGATTATTTATAATTTGTTTTGACTTTCTCTTGGTGCAGAGATTATTTAAAAATGGTGTCCCTGAATTCTTAAGTAGTTTTTTTAAATAATTGTCTTTTTGACCATTCATTTCACTGGATTAAGAGGACAGAAGACTGCATATAGAATCAGAATTTTTATATTTTGCCTTTCATTTCCGGTGACAAAGTACATGATCAACTCCTATAAACAATTCCTAGATCTAGAGAATATGTATTTCCTGTTCTATAAATTTGTTGAATCTTTTATTTATAACCTCTATATTTTTGCTTTGTTTGTTTGTTTCGGAGGTTGGAAACTGGCAGCCTGCAAGCTACAGATATGTTTTATTTGGCCGGCAAAGGGCTTTAAAATGTATGAATGTCAATGCCTTTAGGCAAGGCATGCAATCTCTCCTTCACTGTACAATTCCCATCTTCTCTGCTGTCTTACACCCAATAATTCACATATTAATGTTGCCCACGTGGTCCCTGTGGGCATCCAAGTTGGCAGTCTAGTTTCCCTGGCCTGTCAAATTAGAAAAGACACATAATTAACATCTCCTAGTATCAGTATGTTTTTAAAAATTAAATTCTCCTTTTATTCCCAATTTTTGTTCTATGTGTTTTGTTGCTTAAAGATTAAAGACAGTTGTATGTTTTTGGCTTTTGTCAGTATAAAATATCCCTCTTTGTCCTGTTCAATGCTTCTGTTCTTACCTTCTGCTTTGTCTGACACTAATATGCTTATGTTTGTTTTTTAATGGGTGAATTTAGCTTAAGAATATTTATTTTGGGGCTTTTATTTAGCTTTATTGTTTTGACTTCATTTTGTTTACTGTTTATTAACTCTTATTTCACCTTTTTTCCTTCCCCTCACCTTTGCTCATTTGATATTGCTTCTCTTTATTCCTTTCTGACCTGCTTACCCTTCATTATCAACCTCAATCCCTATCATTTTGGAAATACTATGCATTTCTATTCCGTTTGTGGTTACGGGCCATTCGTAACAGTCTTAACTAAACCTTCATCAATATTAAATAACTATATCCCCCAATTCCTTACCAACAAAGATGAGATTAATTTTAGAGTAATTTTCCATACGAATGCCTTGAATGCCCCCACCTGCGATCGTGGATTTTGCTGACAGTCTCGAATTTTTAGTTCCGGGCTATTTCCTAGATTTTCCGTGAAGTATGATCCTTCTCTTCAAAAGTTCCACTTTACAGTTACATTACAAAATTTCAGCTAGGTTCGCATCCTTGATTTATATACACAATGCTTCATGCTACACGAGTCACTGCTCACCACTGTTTTCTTATATTCTTGGTCTTCCTCTAGCTTGATGTTTCTACTGATCCAATTACCAGTCTCTAATTGGTCATTTGAATGCTTGCTCAAGTAGGGTATATAAATCCTTCATGTCTAAAAATATCCTTTTTCACTCTGATTCATTAAGTGATATCTTGGCAGGAGAATTTGAATCTGGCACTCTTTCTGAGTACCTAGCTTTCCAACCTTTCTTCCCTGTGCTTAGGACTTGCCCACTTCATTAGTCTCAGTTGAAGGCAGGGTCCACCTCCCACTGAATAAACTGAAAACATCAGCTGTTTGCTTTCTCAGCTCCGCTTTGCAGCTAAGGTGTGCCCTTGACCCTGACAGTATTTATGCCTGCCCCAGATTTTGGCTCAGCAACCAGTGCTGCAAAGCAAGGACTAGGAGAAGAAATGCTCGCTGGCAGCTATGGTGGCTGCAGCAAGATGAAGATCCTGGCAAGCAGTGGCCCAGGTGCTCGCTGTGGGCTCCAGCGCCAGCAGGTCTGGTGCAAACTGCATTTTCTGTGCTCACGCACACAGCAGCAGCGTCCAGCCTGAGCCAATTCTGCGTGAGATTTTAGGCACTGTTCCTTGGCTGCACAATCTCCGCGGCTCATTCTCCAATTCCACAGCAACTCTATATCCACTAAAAAATGTTTTTTCCTTCCTAAATCAACGCAAATCAGCTTCCGTAGCCTGTAGGTAAGAACCCAGGCTAACATGGCTGGGTATAGAAGACTTAAAGCTCTTTGGGGTCAACAGTCCCAACGGACGCTATCCTAGCTTCTAGTGAGCATTCCAACACCATCGTAATTCTCTTCAAAACTGACCTATCTTCCTGTCTAAAAATTGGTAGGCTTTTTGTTTGTTTGTTTGTTTTAAGTTTATTTATTTCGAGAGAGAGAGCAAGCAAGCAGGGGAGGGGCGGGGAGAGAGAATCCCAAGCAAGCTCTGTGCCGTCAGCACAAAGCCCCATGCAGGGCTCGAACCCACAAACTGTGAGATCATGACCCAAGCCAAAAGTGGATGTTCAACTGACTGAGCCACCCAGGAGCCCCGGTAGGATTTTTATCTTTATTGCTGTAGTTGGGCAATTAAATTATGCCTTTTTCCAGACTTCTAGGAATCCTTTTTAATTTGAAGCCCAAAATTTCCTTCAGCTTAGGTTCTCTCCTTTTATGTGTCAGGTCTTCTCCATCTGTTCCTTTCTCACCTTCCTACACTGGTCTCTCTCAAACATGTTACCTATTTCACCTCATGATATCGGTATCTTTGTTTCTGACAAGATGCTGCTTCCAGAAAACGAATTCAGTTCTCATGGGGGCCGTTATCCTTTGTATTTCATCTAATAAAAGTTTCAAATCAGGAAAAAAACTCTTTGGGTTACTTACTACTTTTTTGTTGTTGAATGCTTTCTTCTCTTTTTTTTTTTTAATTTTTTTCATGTTTATTTATTTTTGAGAGAGACAGAGCACAAGCAGGGGAGGGACAGAGAAAGAGGGAGACACAGAATCCGAAGCAGGCTCCAGGCTCCGTGCTGTCAGCACAGAGCCCAACATGGGGCTTGAACCCACAAATCATGACATCATGACCTGAGCCAAAGGCGGACACTTAACCAACCAAGCCATCCAGGAGCCCCCTCTTGTCTCTTTGATTTAGCTTTGCTTGTTCAGAATGTCCAGCTTGAGCTCTCTATCTCAAGTTATTAAATCCCCCTGAAAGTGGACCACACTCTCGCTTTGCCAAATCTGGGTTTGACCTTCGGCACCCAGACACATGAATGCTTCTCCAACAGTGGCAGATCATCACGCAGAGGAATGGGAGTTTTCATTCTAGAACCCAGAAGTGCATGGACTGGCACACTAGGACCTCTTCCACCATGCCATGGGGAACGCTTCTGTCTGATCTCACGCTTCTGAGAGTAAACACAGGAGAAGCAGTCCCTGCCAACCGCTAGCTCCTCAGATGTGCAGGGCCCGCGGTCCCTTCAAAGACTAAACGCAGGAAGGGGAAAAGAGAGCTGTTAACACTTGCACACTGTCGTGTTTACTGTGCTGAAAATCCTTTCTGTTGTAAGCAGTGGCCAAGAGATGGGACCAGGCCTAAGCTACACTATCCATATATACCCAGACTCCTGACCCAAGGAGGGTCAAGATGGGGGGAATTACTGACTGCTCTTGTCCTTTGCCACCCTTTCCATAATCCGCTTCTAAAGCTTCACATAGCCATTCCATGTGAGCCATTCCTAAATATTAATCTCTAGCTATAAGATGTCCAACCATCTGTTTAATCTTTCCATCCCTATGCCCTGGCATGAATGTAGTTCAGAGTACTTGCATTTAACAAACCTTTCCTAGACGTCTTGTAAGTGCCAAGCCCAGCGGTCGAGGTACTGATGTAGAAATGTATGTAACAGCTATGTAAGGAGATGGCTGCAATCCAGTACAGCAAATAGAGTAAAAACAGCAAATGTGGAACCTGGGGAGCATAGGACACCAGGCCCAGCCCAGAGGGTCAGGGAAGGTGGTCAAGGAAGGGATCACAACTAAGCTGTGTCTTGAGGGGAGATCAGCATGAGTGGTGAGAACAGGTGATTTCGACAGAGCTAACGGAACCATGGACAAAGTGGAGCAGACAGACGAAACCACAAACCCAGCAAATAACATGTAATCAAACAAAAGAGTAAAAGAACATCGCTAAAATCAGGGAGGGGCTAATCTCGCTCGCCCCATCATCTTGAAAAGCGTCACCCTGAGAGAGAAAAGAGGTTAAAACTCAGAAAAGCCAGATAGACTGAGGGCAAGGAGGTAAAAGCAAATGAGTAGAATTGTAAACAACCTATCTTCCTGCTATCCACTCCTTCTATAGGAGCAGAAGTTTCCTGGGATGGGAGGTTAGGTATTTATTTAATCAAAGGAAAAAATACAGACCATCTCCACTGACCAGCAACCGCTTTCCCCTAATACAAATCAAATAGCAGCTTCACAGAAGTTAACAGAACCATTCAGATGTTCCTGTCGGCTAAAACTCAAAATTTCTTTTCTTTTTTTAAGTTTATTTATTTATTTTGAGAGAGACAGAGACAGAGTGAGTGGGGGAGGGGCACAGAGAGGGAGAGAGAGAATCCTGAGCAGGCTCCCTGCTGTCAGCACAGAGCCCAATGTGGGGCTCGAACCCATGAAACCGCGAGATCACGACCTGAGTGGAAACCAAGGGTCAGACACTTAACCAGCCGAGCCACGCAGGTGCCCCTAAAACTCAAAATTTCTAAAAGTGAATTCTTTAGGCTGCCACTCTAATTCTCCTCCTGACCTTCCTGGTCTCGGGCTCTCTCGGGGTCTCTCTTGGGGGGGAGTGTGTGTGTGTGTGTGTGTGTGTGTGTGTGTGTGTGTGTGTCTCACTTAGTGATACCACCACTTCCCCAGTCATCTAATCTAAATACAATGCCTTTAGTTCATTTCTCCCTTTACAGAGAAAAAGTTAAAAATTTTACTAGAGTGGGGCTGCCTGGCTAGCTCAGTCGGAGCACACAACTCCTGATCTCAGGGTTGTGAGTTCAAGCCCCATGGTGGGCATGGAGCCGACTTAAAAAAAAAAAAAATTGTTTTTTAATTTACTAGGCAATATAAAAGATAATGAAGACATCACACTCCTAGAAAGAAAGGCTCAATACTGAAAAATGTGCAGATTTCATCCCCTAAAGTAATGCAATTTCACCAAATTTTACAAGTAGATGTTTTTTCTGAAACCAGATAAAGTGACTTAAATACTCACTTGAAAGAATAAACAGGAAAAAATGCTAAAAAGAAACAAAAAAACAAACAACGAAGAGAACTTGATTTACCAGATACTAAAATATTACATGGCCACAAAAGTTAAAATCATGTAATCAATGAAGTAGGATATAGAGAACAGCAAATATATCCAAGAATATATAAGTATCTAACAGAAAATTAAAAAATAGAAAATTCAAATCAATGAGGAAAAGAAATCTTGCTCAGTAAATGCTACTGGAATAATTGCCAAATGTTTTAAAAACACTGTAAGTCATAGACCAAAGAACATTCCAAATGTATTAAATATATAAATATTATAAATTATAATATGAAACCCAAAAACATCTGACCTTTGGGTGTGATAAATCTTTCTAAGCCTAGAAATAATGTAAGAAATCACAATGGAAAAAATAAATATGTCCCATTACAGTTTTAGACTTTTATATTTCAAAACAAACATAATAATCAATATACTACAAAAAAAAAAAAAAAAAAAAAGAAAACTCTGCAGAAATTATCTGCAACAATATAACAGAAATGGATTGACAGTGTTAACATACCACAGAATAAATAAGAATAACACTAAAACCCCACTGGAACACTGAGAAAAGTTAGAAATAGACAAATCCCAGGAAACAAATGACCAATGTATATATGAAACTCAGTAGACCTGCAAATTAAAACAATGAAGTACTTTTTTTGCCTAACAAATTAGGGAGAATTCTTCAGGATCATAATAATGCTGGTAAGACTGCCATGAGACCAACACTTTCCTACACAGCTCTATGTATTTTATAACAGAGATACATATCAAGAAGTTTACAAATGATCTTATATATTTTGGCCAAGTAAATATCTACTTAAGAATTTAGTCTAGGGACATCTTGCTGGGTGGCTCAGTCGGTTAAGCATCCGACTCTTGATTTCAGCTCAGGTCATGATCTTACGGTTTGTGAGTTCGAGCCCCGCATCAGGCTCTGCACTGATGGCATGGAGCCTGCTTGCGATTTTCTCTCTCTCCTTAGCTCTCTCTGCCCCTCCCCTACTCATGCGCTCGCTTGCGCGCACTCTCTCTCTCTCTCTCTCTCAAAATAAACAAATAAAACTTAAAAGAACTGAGTCTAAAGATACAGTCAGTAAAAACTTAAACACAGACTTACATATTAGAATTATTTAAAATAGGGAAAAATATTGGATCCAACAACAGGAGGATTAAATAAATTATGGTAGTTGAGGCCTTTTAAAATTAAAAAAAAAATTAATAAAAAGGGCCTTCCCTTTTAAAATTAAAAAGAAAATGATGGGAGTAGAATACAATACCACATGGAATAATAGAATATTATGTGGAGATGTTAAAAATATTGGGGAATATTTAATGACACGAAGAATTATTTTTTACTTTTTTTAAACGTTTATTTATTTTTGACACAGAAAGAGACAGAGCATGAGTGAGGGCAGGGGCTGAGAGAAAGAGAGGGAGACACAGAATCGGAAGCAGGCTCTGGGCTCTGAGCTGTCAGCACAGAGCCCGATGTGGGGGTCGAACTCACCAACTGTGAGATCATGACCTGAGCCAAAGTCGGATGCTTAACCAACTAAGCCAACCAGGCACCCCATGACATGAAGAAAATTTATGATACACTGTTAAATAAAGAAGTCAAGATATGAATTGGAATATACAATACGATTTAACTATGTGAAAGTGTGTGTGTGTGTAAAAAAAAGGCTCAGCAGGGGCTCCTGGTGGCTCAGCCAGTTATGCATCTGATTTAGGCTCAGGTCATGATCTCACAGTTGGTGAATTCGAGCCCTGCATTGTGCTCTCTGCTGTCTGCATAGAGCCCGCTTCAGATGTCTCTCTCCCTCTCTCTCTGCCCCTCCCCCACTCTCTCTCTCAAAAATAAACAAACATTAAAAATTTCTAATAAAAAAAAGGCTCCATAACCACACCGCAAAGAAATGTCAAGTCATTATTATCCTGAGTGGCAGGATTATGAATGATTTTTATTTTCTGGATACATTCTTTAATTTCATTTTCTATAAAGTGAGACGTATTACTTACATAATCAGGTAAAATATTCATATTTAAAAACAAATACCAAAACAGCTCCACTGGTTCCCCTCCCTTCACGGGATACATTCCAGACCCGTAATCATGGCACGCTCTAGATCTACACCACACATTTCTTTGCCTACCACCCCTCCTTAATGTTCTGGCAACATCCAGAGATCTAACCAGCCCCCAAAACTGCTGGGTTCTGTCACAACCCCATTTCTTGGCGTGCGCTATTTCCTCTGCCTAAGAGCCCGCCCAACCCCTAGCAAAGGCTTCTTCAGGCCTTAAGACTCAGCTCAAACGTCCCTCTTCTGTGAAACCTTTCCCAGTGTCCCCAGGAAGAAAGACTGCTTCCTGGCCTGAGTTCCACACCTCTTAAAGCACCACTGTGCGGGGAGTGTTCTCTAGTAAGGTTTCTCGCATAGCCTCCTTCCTGAATAGTGCCCCCAGTGATGCCCACACCCTAATCCCTGGAACCTGTGAATGCGTTACATGGCAAAGGGACTTTGCAGGTGTGATCAAGTGAAGGCTCTCGACTTGAGGAGATTATCTTGGATTATCTGGTGGGCTCAGTGTAATCACAGGGGTCTTACGAGAGGGAGGCAGGCGGGTCAAAGGCAGAAAAAGGAGATGTGAGGATGGAACCGGACGTTGTAGCAATGAACCGTGAAATACGGCAGAAGGTGCAAGTGGCCTTGACGTTGGAAAAGGGAAAGAAATAAGTTTGCCCTGAAGTCTCCAGAAGGAACATGGCCTTGCCCACACCTTCATTCCAGACTTCTAATCTCCAGAACTCTAAGAAAACAAATGTGTGTTGCCGTAAGCCAGGAAGTTTGTGGTATCTTGTTACAGCAGCAACAGGAAACTAATACAATCCTTGACTATCCCAAAAGCACCCTGGGGCAGGCCAAGAAGAGGGGGACAGTGGGGCCTGGAGCTGGGGAAAGGAAGCACTCTAATCGACATTCGGTAGATAAATGAAACATCATCTACCTCAAGGAAAACCACAGAAAAGAAGCAATAAGATGAGAGGCAGGAGGAGGAAGAAAAAAAGCATGGGCTAACATTTATTGAGACCTTAAGATTTACTGTTAATTTATTTGTTAATATTTTATTAACATTTTTTGAAAATTCATTACTTTCCAGGCACTGTTTAAGAATGTTACACTATCCTGAGCACTCAGCACAGTGTTATTATTCCCATTTTATAGAGGAGGGAAAACAAAGCAATGGATTAAGACACTAGCCCAGGATCCCACAGCTAGTAAATCAGCGAAGCCAGGATAAGAATATGCAGCAACTCTGGCTCCGGGGCCCATGCTGTTAAATATTAAGAAGGAAAAGCTTATACACGTTGAGGGATTTGCAGGAATTTGTACATTTACATAAGCCAAGGGGACTAAATGCAGTTGAAATCAGGCTGAATTTATTAAAGGAATATTCTCTATTTGATGTGCCACATTCTGTGCGGTTCTGTTTTCTGCACTGATTCACACACATCTGGATTCAAACCCAGATATGAGGCAGAAGGGGACGTTCAAAGGCTGTGGGGATGCCACCCCAAAGCTTATCCTTCATCCAACCCACTCTCCCACCTCTGTCCTGCTGAGGCCCAGAGAAAGCTCCTTCCACAAGGCCGGTGTGGTAAACACGCCTTTAGAAAGTCTCCCATCCATGCTCAGGAAGATCTGAAAGCAAAACGCCTTGATGAGAAGGGAGGACTTGGCATCAGGAAAAGATTGCTTTCCCCGTGCAAAATACTGATGTTCAGTAATACTGAACCACAGAAAATCCAGGCAATGAATTAGAAGACCAACTGAGGAAATTTACCCAGGATTATGAGGAAAAGGATAAAGAGATGAATAGGTTTTTGAAACTTAAGAGACTTGAAGGAAGACCGGAAAGATCTCCAGCACAACAGGAAAGCCAGATGGCAAGAAGAAAGCGATGGGAGAAAACTAAGCTGAGGCAGAGAAGAGTGCAGAGAGACCTGAAGGGGACAGCCAGGCACCAGGCGAGATTAATGAAGAGGGACACCCCCCCCCCCCCAGCAGGAGACATACTACAAACGTCTGAATCCAAAGCACCCAGGCCAGCTTCGAGCAGGTGTTCCCTGGCCAGTGGCTGGAGGTAAGGAGTTCTGACCGTCTGAAGATGGGGTCAGAGGCAGGAGCTCAGCCACGACTAATCCTGTCTGGGGGGGGGGGGGCTCAATCCTGCTCCAGGCTCGAGGGGCTGTGTCCCCAGTGAAGGGGTCACTCCAGACACTTCACTCTGAAGGGACACTCCACTGACAGCTGGCGAAGGGAGCAGAAGAACGCAGGGGTTGGTCAAGGCCGACAGGAGGCCCTAAAAGAACAACCCATTTCCCTCTGTGCTCACACTGACTCCTGAGACCAAATGCATAGGTCCCCTCCCCCCCCCCCCACCCCCGCCCCCCCCCTCCCCAACACACACACCAACCACTTCTCCAAACTCTCTGGACACCAACTGGTGTCCTACAACTCAACTGTGACACTAACTACCTGCACTTAGCACAGACCCCACAGGTTAAGGACTCAGTCCCACAGGACCAGTCCCACTTCAGGTGCCAGTCCCTGGCTGTCACCTGCACTTCTGACCAACCAGCTGCAAAGTGGGGGTTTCCGCTCCCCCTGCCTCAGGTTGGATAACTTGCTGTAACGACTCCTACGACTCAGAAGGCTGTTTACTTACTAGATCACCAGTTTATTGCAAAGGACACAACTCAGGAACGGCCAGATGCAAGATGCAGAGGGAAAGGCGTGGGGTGAGCATGGGGCTTGCCCGCCCTCTTCGGGTGTGCTACCTTCCCATAACCTTGGCGTGCTCAGCAGCCTGGAAGCTCTCCAAAACCCACTGTTTAGAATTTTTACTGCGGTGCCATTAGGTAGGCACGACTGATCAGTTCACTTGCCACTGGTGGTTAAACTCAATCTCCAAACCCCTCTTCCCTCCCCAGTGGTGGGGGGTGGGGCTGAAGGTTCCAGCCCTCTCATCACGTGGTTGGTTCCTCGGGCAACCAGCCCCATCCTCCAAGAGTCACCACAATTAGCATAAACTGGAGTGCGGTTGAAAGGGGCTTATTATGAATAACAAAAGATGCTCCTCTCAAAAATTCCAAGGGTTTTAGGAGCTCTGTGCCTGGAACCAGGGAGCAGATGTATATTTTTTTAATTCTACCACGAGGCCCCACTCACCCTCCACTCTGCAGGGCAAGCAGTGACCTGGCCTCCCCCCTAGCCACAGGCACAAAGCAGGTGCTCGTGGGGCGCTGGCTAGATGTCACGGGGAAACAGGCCCTGACGAGGGCGAGGGCGAGGGCGAGGGCGAGGGCGGCAGGAAGGAGTGGACGGGAGTGAGTCAGGCCTATCCGTGTGCAGGCAGAACCTGTGGTCAGCGGTGGAGCCAACTCCCTGAGAGTGAACTTTTTAAGGAAGAAACTAGTGAGTGAATGTTTTTGTTTTTTTGTTTTTTGGGTTGTTTTTGGCTTTCAGGCTATCACAATGTCCCTGTTGGGGCAGAACTCATAAAGGAAATGAAAGACTGCTAGAAAAAGCAAGGAAACAGATTCTCCCCTGAAGCCTTCCCACGGCTGATGGGAAGAAGGCACAAAGGTCTGACCACGTGGTCTCAATTTGGGATGACCCTGGAGGACCATCCTAGCTCCAGGCCCTGGGGACTGAGACAACGGTGATGGTCCTATCACATTTCACCTTCTCTCTCTGCCAGAACCTGTTTCCTTCACCCCCCAACCCTAGATATTATTTCCACGGGTGCCCTCCACAAACTTTCTACACGCAAATCTCTGTCTCAAGGTGGATTTCCCAGTAAGCAACCAAGACTATTTAGTTTTTACTATTTTAGTAATTAGATGTTATTTTTTTTTAATCAAAGGTCAAAGGTCAACAATTCAACTGCCTGGGGAGCCGGAGAGGTAAGTAAATGTCTGTGAAAGGCAGACCCCCTGAAAAATATTCTTACTCAAAGGCCCCATGAAAACATTCTTACTCAAAAAATTTTGAGACGCTGCAGAAGACCAATGAGGTTGGCCAATGTGTGTCCTCTGGACTGTCCATTTTACAAAGACATACGACATACTCAGTGTCACTTCGCACTCAGCTCTGTTCATTCACTGGTCAGACGTTTCTCATCCTTGGGTATAACCCTGACAATTACAGTCTGAATGGCCCGTGTGCTTACTATTTGATGAAATCAAATTACTCTCCTTGGTGAAACATTCCTCCACGTTAGATGGCTAAGCCACCGGGAGGCGACCTCACAATGTTTGTCATGGTATTAGGTAGGGGTGTTTATTGAAGGTCTACTGTGATCATTTGTGAGCCCGGATTAATTTTGCTAAATTTAGCTTTTCAAGCACTGCTCCTGGTACATACACAATTAGGCACGGCATTTTTTACAGGTAAAAGCGACCTCAGTGTTGTCAAGGATAATACAATCGCCTCAATATTACACAAATATTTTAAAAGTCTGAAGAGGCATTTTTTTGGGAATAATGGTCAAAGCTGACCATTTCACCTAAATATGAAATGAAACAGAAACCTTTAGGTCAGTTACCAGTCTGCATTCTTTTCATGCCAGGGCAAAGGCTAGACTTGTATTTTAGTTATTGTTTCCCTTTGTCTCACTGAGTATCTTATGCATCCTTATTTGGAAGTTTTCCTTTCTGGCCTGCAATTGGAAAAAAAAAAAAAATAGTACTCTGTAGAACTTCAAAATGCTTTCTAGTCTGGCCGCCATGTATGACGAAATCATACAGTTCTAAAAGGTGGAAGGGACATCGTAGATGGAGCTCAAGCCCTTTACGCACATGAAAACCCATCAAGGTCAAAAAAGAAGAGACGAGCCTGAACGTGTGCCTCTGAATCCCCTGTTTTGTCTAATACTCCCAGAAAAACAATCACCTAGAAAAAAATGGAATTTGTTTATTTCACGTAATCCACTTATAATCAAGCCTCACCAGACGTCTCTTGCGGTATCAGTCCCTTCAAGCTGACGGCACACGGCCTCAAATCTGAAACCCTCACATCGACTCTTACAGCCTTGAGTGGTAGAGGACATTAAAATTTCTCGAGGGGGCACAATCACATTAGTGAAGCTTCCCATACATCCTGGTCCGCAGCACGCGCCCACGTTCTGTCCTTCCTTGCTCCCCCCCGGACCTCACTCTCCCCTGCATTCCTCCGCTTCACCTCCCCTTCCCCTTGCACATCCCTCCTCTGCACCTCACCTTCTCCTGCACCTAGTGCCTCCTCTCTCACTTCCTCCCAGCCTGGCCCTGCGTGGGTCCCGAGGCTGAAAGAAGCCTAAATGTATCTGCTTCTCACAAACCCCTGGCTCAGCCTGACCAAGCCCTGGGGGCCAGTCAGCAAGCAGGGCAAACAAAGGATCCTGTCCAGCTTCGGAGAAAGGAAGCCTACCAGGTGCGGAAGGGTCTACCTGAGGAGGTGACATCAGGGCTGAAGAAGCCTGAAAGGATGAAAAGTAGGATGGAGGTAACATTTATCTTGCAAATGGCATTTTTGAAAATGACAATAATAGGCGTGCACTGACCCGCAACAGGTGTTAACTGGGACTTAGCCTGGACAAGGGGGACTTCTGGTCGACCTGCAGAGGAGTCCTTGGACCAGTTCTGTGAGAGGAGCATCCGGGCACAGGGCAAGGAGAAGGGGCGCAGGGTGGTTCCCAGGAGGCCCGTGCATCTCAGGGGAGGGCTGAGGCGAGGGGACGGCGTGTGCCCACGCCCGCATGTGCGAAAATACTTTATCTCACTAGGACGGCACTGTACAGCCGGAGATACTCGGCCCCCTGAGATGCTGTCCTCCACCAGCGGAACAGAAAGAGGTCTCCGGAGAAGCTAAAACTGTCTGTGCCCAGACTTCACACCTTTTTGTTGATCAGGGGAAGCCCTTCTGGTTTAGACACGGTTCTGGCTGCTTTAGTTACTGGTTTCCAGGCACACGGGGACTGAGGATGAGTGAGGGGAGTCCAGCATGCGGACATGGACGGACCAAAGCCATCAAGAGGCCCCCAGCACCATCCCGACCCCACCCCCGGAGTCCAGGCTGGTAACAGAACCGGTACCGTGACAGTAAAGGAAAAGCAGGATTGTCCACAATGCCTCAAGGACTATCTTGTATCTAAAGTGGTTAGCATAAGGCTCCGGATACGAGAATTTAGGACAAACAAGAGGACATTTTAACGTGCAGCTTCCACGAAAATGTAGCCACCGCTCCAATTACTGTTGTCTCCTTGATTTTCATTCCTTCTTCTTCTTTCTTAATCACCTACAACTACTGGTTTTGAAAACCCTCACCAGGGCATAAAGCACAAAAGCAGAATGCCACAGAAAGTTAGGATGTCAGGGAAGGTGTGAGGGGCACGTGGACACACAAACGCACGCCAGCAAACAACACCCACACACAAACGTAACCTGCAAAGAGAGACTGTCTCATCACGTCTCTGGTCCGGCCTGTAACTAACTGCACGTAACACGCGCAATGGAATGTACTCAGATTGAAGGAAGGGCAGAGCGGAAGAGACCAAAACGCAACTATAAACAGATAATTTTCAGAATAGTTCTAGGGTTTGAATGGACTCCTTGTTTATCTGTGAATAAATCAGAAGGTTAGACTGCTGATAATTTAACCTTCAAGATTTTTTTTTTTTTTTTAATTTGGCTGCTGGTAGAGAGAAAAGCAGGACCAATTAGAGGAAGAAACATGAATTCTCTGGCAGATAAAACAAAGGGGATTTTTCAACGGCTTGGGAGGCTGTTGGCACTGGTTCTTCATTGGATAGAGTTTCAGGTCAAAATGTATGACTTTACCTTTCCAGGTTTATCATAACCCCTAATCTGAACACTTATCCATAATTAGGTTCAATTTGGAACACGGAGCTGGAGAGGGGAGGAGCGTGAAGAAGCGAAGGGAAAAAAGACTAATTTTTCCAAAGTAACAGAGCAGAGGTTAAAAACAATGAAGGGGGCAGGTCACTGGAGAGAGGGTATCTACAAACAGGTGGGAATTGTGAAAAGCCACAGGGAGATACTGCCCGTGGCCTGTTGGGCCTCTGACAGGGGTGGCTCCCCGTGCCCAGCCCCAGGGGAGTCGCTGGCCCAGAATATCTGGGTTATCTTTGTAGTGGTGTGGAATGTGGAAAATCTCTTTCTGTGAAACAAGCTTTTCTGAAGTTCATACCAGTAAGTGATTTTTTTTTTTTTTTTTAAATCTCGGTTTTAAATATGTGGCCAACCACATCGATTTTAAAATATAAAGCCTACCTTCTCCTGAGAATTAAAAAATTTCCAGGAAATACAAGGGGCGGCTGCCATCAATTCATTAGAGCCGGGCTGTTCGCTAGGGCCTCTGGGGAGTGTTGGGGGCTGTGGAGATGAGATGAGGGGGGCAAGTAAGTGTTCTCGGGTAGTTCTCCCTCAGCTGGAGAACAAACCGTCCTGCGATGTCCACGTGAAGGCCGGGCACCAGAGGGCATCGAAGGCCAAGTCAGAAGTGGGCCGGCCGACTGGGGAAGTGGCATCTCCTGGCGCTGAGCAGCAGGGGTGAGGCCAGGCCAATGGGACGGGTCTGGTAGAAGGACAGTCCCAGGGGACTGCTTTGTCATGGGAGTGTGACATCTTCATGAGGAGACGCAGAAACCTTCAAAATGCTCGGCGCCTTCATGATGCTTCTAGGATACGACCACACAGGCTGGTCTCATCTGACTGGAGCCATATCAAAATTTTTTAAAAATTTAAAACAGAGTTCAACTGGCTAGAAAGCTCATACCTAAAGCACATCTGGGTGACAAGCTCAACAAAGAAAACCCCAGTCTCCCCCACCCACAAAATACCTGACTTAGAAAGTTTAAGTCTAAAAAAATCATAGGGATACCTGGCTGGCCCAGTCAGTGGGGCACAAGACTCCTTATCTCAGGGTCGTGAGTACGAGCCCCATGGTGGCATAGAACTTACTGAAAAAAGAGTCTAAAAACATAAAATCATAGGATATTAAAGTTATCAGAAACTTCAGAGCTAACCTTGCACACACACCCTTTTACCCATATAAGGCAACAAGGAACCAATAAAAACTTACAATAATTCGTCTTTCATGTTAAAAAAAAAAAAACAAAAGAAAACCAAAAGGGGTATTAAGGAAAATGTGACCTAAAATGGGATTATAAGAGGAAAATTTTTTTTAAGTTTATTTATTTATTTTCAGAGAGAGAGCGAGCTCAAGTGCAAGTGGGAGAGGGGTAAAAGGGTGGGGGGGGGGGGAGAGTGAGAGAAAGAGAGAGAGCAGGAAAACAGATTCAGGGCTCGAACTCACAAACTGTGAAATCATGACCTGAGCTGAAATCAAGAGTCAGACGCTTAACCAACTGAGCCACCCAGACTCCCCAGGGAAAAAAATTTTAAATCCGTGAAATCATTATGTCTAACAAGAAAAATCATAACATCAAGATGAATGGCAAAAAGGTATGTTACAAAATTCAGCAACGATTTCTGATCTTCTGAAGGACAGTATCTCCAATTAACAGAGGACATCTGTGCCATCATCACTAGGATCTAACTCTCTAAGAGTTTACTGTTTACTACAGAGGTCTTATACATTCCTTATTTCTCCCCCAGATTCTATACACATTTCTTATAGTGTGAATGTGACCTTCTAATAAACCACTGTTTCTGGTTATTATTAGCATAAAGCTACTGTTATAAACACACATACCTACATACACACATACTGCATGTATATGCATATTCATACATATATGATATATTGCATATATATAATATAAAATATACACAACAAAATTTTATATATAGAATATAAAATATATATAACAAAATTATATAAATACATATGTTTGCATTTCCTAGCTATTTACTGAATTCTCATTCATTCTAATAGTTTTTCAGTTAATCTTCCTGGCTATTCTAGCAAGAAAATTATAGGACCTACAAATAATGCTACTTTTGTCTCATTTTCAATAAATATTATTTTTAAACATCTTACTGCTTTGGCTAGTCTATCTGAAAACAATGTCCTGTATGGGCACCGCTGTTATTTTCCTGACCTTTACAGGAATGTTTTTAGTTTCCTGTTAAGCATGGTGTGTGCAGCTTTCAGACCATTTTATTTATTATCTTAAGAAAGGATCCATTCATTCCTATTAAATGTTTCTAAGGTATATGTTAAATTTTATTAAATGTATTACTGATATACAGATGAAAATTTTTTTCTTTAAATTCACTGTTGGCATAAATTCATAGAATAATATTATTGCATTCTTGGAATGAACCAGTTTTACAGTGGCATAACAGTTTTTAAATATATGGTTGGATTAAACTTGGCTTATATTTCGATTAGGACTTGTATATCAACATCAGTAAGAAGGTACTCTGGCTTTCTTTGTTAGCGCTATCTTTGAAACGTTTTGGCTTCACAGTATTAGTATTACTTTTGTGAAAATAAATTGGAATGTTTTCCATCTTTTACATACTTCAGAATATTTTCCAAGTTTCTATTATTTGAGTATTACCGTCACAATTCTATTTGTACTTACTTGTCTGATTATATAATTTTTTTTGCACGAACTTAACATTGACTTTTTCTTTTAGCCCAACTTCATCCTAAGCAGCATAGATTTGATGTACTAGTTATAATTTTTCTGACACATTTTAAATTAATTATTAAAATAAGAAACAGTCATCTGTATATATTTCAAATCGTTACCTGTACCCTCTATAACATGGTAATCTTTGGGAAACAAGGCGCTAGATGACTTTAAATATCACGGAAATTATATTTTTCTTGTATTTAAAGAACTTTACCTATTAAATCATCTGGGTTCAGGGATATTTTTGGAGCTTTTAAGTTACTTTGTGATGTCTTCCAAAATTACTCTTCTGTCCAACTGTTTCGTTTCTTCAGGAACTGATTTTATAGTTTCATTTTCAAGTTCATCAAAATTTTATATTTTTATTCTATTTTTTTAAACCACGTCTTTGAATACGTGCATTCTTAAATGCAAGTCTGGGATATTTCTGTTCTCTTCTTTTTCTTAGTCTAACTACGGTTAGACATTGTTTTTTGTTTTCTCTACTTCATTGTTTTAACAAAAAACATACTCTTACATTTTTAACTGAAGGTGTTCTTTTTCTTTTTTGTTCATTCATATATCCATTCATTCAACAAATATTTACCATGTGCCAAGCATGTATCAGGCAGTGTACTAGGTGGTAAGAGGGTGGGTAAGAGGAGGGTGAGACATGGGGTACCTGGGTGGCTCAGGCGGTTAAGTGTCCAACTCTTGATTTTGGCTCCGGTCATGATCTCAGAATTCGTGAGTTTAAGCCCTGCATCGGGCTCTGCGCGGACCGTGTAGAGCCTGCTTGGGATTCTGTCTCCTCTCTCTGCCCCTCCCGCACTTGCTCTCTGTATCTTTCTCAAAAATAAATAAAAATTTAAAACTCAAAAGAAAAAAGAAAAAAAAAGAGGAGGATGAAACAGCCACAGTTATAATCTGCTTCATTAATTTCTGCCTTTTCAAAAAACACCTTCCTGTTTTCCCAGATTTATTTTCTTGTTTATTTCCTAATTTTCTGAGTATAGTAATTAACTTATTTTCATTGTTTCTTTTCAGACATCAAAAAATTTCAGAGGAACGAACTTGCTTATTTGCAACTTGATGAAGCACTCTATAATCATTTTTTAATAAATTGTTGTTCTCAGTTCTTTCTTGGGTCAAACTTTACCAAATGGATTAAGTTTTTTAAATTTCAACTTTTATTATCTACAGTTTTACTGCATTATGATATAAGAGAGTGACCATAAAATTTCCCTTAAGAGACTGTAATGAGGCTTTCTTTCTGGAACAGGACAGATCAATGTTTTAACCATTCCATGAACAGTTTAGAAAAACTGTGTAAGACATATTGTTGAATTCTCTCATTTTTACTTGTGAGTCTATTTTAATGCATTTCTAATAGGTTCTGCAGGAGTCACTCTTCCAAGGTTTGCTGGTTAATGTGCTGGAGTTTGTGAATGCTACTTTTTCTTCTTCAACACAGAAGGTCCTGTCTGATTTAAGGTACCCTGTGGTGCCTGTGGAGGGTAGGGGAGGAAAGTCTGTCACTGATACTATTGTTTCAGTAGAATGACTCTGTAAGTCAGACAAAGCCATAGAGATAGGCACAATTAAAGCCACAGAGATAGGCACAATTAAATGACATTTTGTATTACTATCAAGAAAGATACTGGCCTTAAGAGACAGAAAGTGTAAGAAAAGCAGGTAGTGTTCTATCAAGTCACAAGTCTTTGGAGTCAGAGGGGAAATATTTATATCTAAATGCCAAAGAAGTACAAACTCTAATTAAGTGATGTGGCCATTTGAACGGAGGTCTAAGGCTCCCAATTAGGAGCTGTTAAGAATTAAGGAAAATATAACTTAAATCTAAGTTTGTTTGTCACAATGGGCATTATGACCACCTCCTTCCTCAAGTTTTGAAATCACTGTGCAGAGAGATTACAAAGATCTTGAACCTAGAATTCTACACCCAGAAAAACTATCAGTAAAGACAAGGTAAAACAACAGATCCTCACATAAAGGTTGAGAAAACCTATCATGCGTAGACTATCTTTGTACATGCTCAAACCAAATATGCTCCCACCACAGCAAAAGGAGCTCCAGTGGGTATTTGGAGTCCAGAGTAACAATCCTGTCCTTGTCCCTGCTAGAGGCCTCTGTTGCTTAAAAGCCTCACCTGGGATGAAATTCCTGTATTATTTATAAAAAAATACTTACATTAACTTTTTTTTTTAATTTTTTTTTAATGTTTATTTATTTTTGAGACAGAGAGAGACAAAGCATGAATGGGGGAGGGCAGAGAGAGAGGGAGACACAGAATCGGAAGCAGGCTCCAGGCTCTGAGCCACCAGACCAGAGCCCGATGCGGGGCTCGAACTCACGGACCGCGAGATCGTGACCTGAGCCGAAGTCAGACGCTCAACCGAATGAGCCACCCAGGCGCCCCCTAAACTAACTTTTTAATCCTAAAATGATTTAGAATTAAGTAGAGAAGTATTTAAAACAATTAAATGAGGGGCGCCTGGTTGGCTCAGTAGGTGAAGCATGTGCCTCTTGATCTCAGGGGTCGTGAGTTCAAGCCCCTCGTTGGAGATGGAGCCTACTTAAAAAAATAAAATAAAATAAGAATTAAATGAGTAGTAATCATGTAATTACGTATGTGTGTAAGCAGTATTATGTACTAAGAAATACTTGCAGTTTGGGATTCTATTTTTAACATTTAGGGGAATTAGACGTATAAAGAGTTCAAATCAGCCCTTGATTCCAATCTAAAATGTGTAATTGAGCAATTAATTTGTAATTTTAATTTGAAGTGTGCATCTTACATATACACACACACATAGAGAGAATGTGTGTTCTGAGACATATAAGAGGAGTTAAGAATCTCTGTTTATAAATGTAACTATTAAGTATATAAGACTTTAAAAAACTGGACTGGTTTATCAGACCTAACAGGAACCTAAATATATGCAGCATGTATATTTTGCTTTCTGTCTTAATCTGGAAGGGGGGTCTTTTTTTTTAACAGAGATTTTAACCCATTCACATTTATTACAGTAATAGACATTTTTTATCTTATCTGTTTTTTCTATGTATTATCACTGCTCTTTGATATATACATCATTTTTAATCCTAAAAGAGCACATTTTCCAAAGTATGTCTCTCAGAACACTAGTTCCACTCTGAAATCCTTCCATGGTACAAAATACATCTGAGAAAAATTCTTATTCTGAGAATATTCTCTTCTTAGTGAATATTGTAAAAACTCTGATGAGTCCTTGAAATTTAATGCCAACAGAAGCCATTAATTCACTTGACTCAAGCCTTCCGACCAACACCACTCCCCTCCCCCAAGCCCCAAACTTCGATGAATAAGATCAAGCAGACAACAAAAAATATTTTGGAAAGAGAGAATGGAATTTTAAAAGCCAACAGGAAAACTGTAAGAAAAAGGTGAATATAGAGAGTGACAGAATATATGGAGGACCACAGGAAATACTCCAGCCAAAGCAAAGGAATGCAAAAACAGAGAAGGATCAGCGAAGTAGTGGGCTAACCCAAGAGTGAGACAGGACCAGGGGGAACCAGGTCCAAACTAAAACATGCTTCTTGGACACTTTCTATGTGTGAGGCTGTTCTAACACTTCACCGGTTTTAACAACAACCTTATGAGGTACGTTATATTAGTAACTCCTTTTCTAGATGATAAAACTGAGGCTCAGAAAGCCTAAATCACTTGTCTAAAGTCTCAGAGCTGGAAGTGACAAAACTGGGATTTGCACAGTCTGGCTCCAGAGCCCAAAGTCTTAACCACCCTGCTTTTCGTCTTCAAAAAGAAAATAAATTCTCCATAATAATGGAAGTAAAAGTGAGAAGCTCCAAAACAGGATAAAAGCATGTTAAGATCATTTTAAAAGTAAATAATTATAATACCTGCACTACCTCCCTTCCAATCTTACTCCTTGCTTTTCTTTTAAAGTAATGTCTTCTGCCACAGGTCACAAGGTAAGCAATGTAAGATTACATTTCCTTCTAAGTCTAAATGCACTCCCTGGTTGTCCAGTAAATAATACATATGCGATCCTAATATGTTAAATACTGATTAGTTTTCAACTTTCAATCTACAGACAATGCACAGAAGATTTAATTATACTAATTATGGAACAGAACATTCTAGCCACATGAAAGGTTGAGAGGCAGACCAGGATAGGGTGTGAAGGATAAAATGGAAAAGACAGTTGAAATTTGAGGATGTTATATCCTCATTTACCTAGCCAAGGACACTGTTTAAAGTTGGTCAGTGAAGAAATGCAGGTGGAAGGAAGGAAGGAAGGAAGGAAGGAAGGAAGGAAGGAAGGAAGGAAGGAAGATGGTAAACAATAGAATTCCTTAGAATTCTAATTTTTTTTTTAGTTTATTTATTTTTTGAGAGAGAGAGGGCAAACAGAAGAGGGGCAGAGAGAAAGGGAGAGAGAGAATCCCAAGCAGGTTCCGTACTGTCAGTGCAGAGGCTGATGCGACCATGACCTAAGCTGAAATCAAGAGTTGGATGTTTAACCGACTGAGCCACCCAGGTGCCCCAATTTCCCTAGAATTCTAAAGTGAAATACAGTAAAAGACTATATACCCACAACTATATTCCCCCATTGGCATTTTACCATACTGACAAGAACATCAGAAAATTTATGTATGACTTGCAGAAATGGGGGGGGGAGGGAGTAGAGGCATATACTAGTAAAAATGCACTAATTCCTAAAGTTTCACAGTAAAGGTTAGTATATAGCCTTGAAAGCTACTAAGTCAAGAAATAGTACAGGCATAAGAGGCATAGCGTATTATGTAGAATGATGGAGGTAACCATCATTTCTTTGAAATGCCCCCCAAAATAAGATAGGATGACAGATGGAAGGATGAATAGATGGATATATATATAAAGCAAATGTAGCAAAATGTTAACTGCAGATCTAGACGGTGGATATATGGGTGCTTACAGGTCTTTCATTTTTCTGATTAGATTTTTCTTAATACTGACACAAATGCGGTTAGGAGTGGATACCATGTCTGGAAAGAGATTGCCAGTATTCACCAATATTGCTGCTGTCTGTCCCCTGCCTGGCATCCACAAAGATGTTTTCCAGTCCCGCAGCATCCAGGTGGGGCCGTGTGACTGAAACTGGCCAGTAGAGCCTGGGTGGAAATGATGTGCGTCACTTCCAGGCCCGGCCCGTAGAATCTCCTGCGGTATCCTCCATGAATCTTCCCCTGAATGCTGGTACATCCAGTGCAACCCAGCAGCCAGGCGCTAAGAATGAACGTTCACAGGCTTGAGTCTCTAACAAACGTCTAACTGCCCAGACTGCCCCCGACTCACACCGGACTGTGATGTAAGCGAGAAACCAACTTTTAGAGTCTTCAGTGGCTATTTTGGGATTTGTCTTTAACCAGTTAGCATTCACTGTAACTAATACAAAGTAGGACCTAAGCGGGTAGAAGTTTCGCTTTCGTTTCACATCATTTGCATTTATTTAAATACATAAATGCAGGGGCACCTGGCTGGCTCAGTAGGAAGAGCATGCGACTCTTGATCTCAGGGTTGTGAGTTTGAGCCCCAAATTCGGTGTAGAGATTACTGAAAAAATTAAATAAACTAAAAAAATAAAATAAAATAAAAAATAAGTACATACATGCAAATTTAAGGTAAACAGCAAGCAAAAATCAGCTAGTAGTGAAACCGGGGAAAGCCTACTAAACTCACCTTTGACTAAGGCCTTCTTTAGCATTATCAGGCATCTTTGTGTGAATACAAAAAGGCAAAACTGCAAAATGGCACCCCTATCTCTGGACTGATACAACCCCACCCGGGCCCTCTCATCCCTTTATATCCAGGTGCCTTTGAACAGTGCACAACCAACACAACCATACCCAGTAGCCCTGTCTACAATGCAGGTCTGACAACCTGGTTGGAAACTGAAAGACTGCTAACATCTAGAACTTCTAGTTCTAGGGAACTTCTAGGAAGTAAGAGTAATCAACAGGTTCTCATTCTAGCTGCCCTCATTCATGGATATGTTCATGTCTCTTACTTGATCCATTTCTCCTGCCCATCCTGTAATACAATACCACAATGAAGCCACAATGACCCAACTCAAAGGATCACAGACACCACAAAAGAGGAATCCTGCTGCTACCATGGCCAATTCCAGGGCTAGAAAAGGTGTGCCCCGGAGACGACAAGGTGCTTCCAACTGGAAGAGAGAAGACATGGGGGTTAATTCCAGCCCTTTCAAGCCTAGGGTCTAAGATGGGGATCTAAGATGGAAATTTTACATCATTTACTCTTTAAATAGACCCTCCCTGCCCAAGCAACTGAGGTTCCTGTGGAAGGCAGCCATGAGATGCGCCACCTGGATCTCTATTCAAGAAAGAACTTGGCGTTCAGCTACAAGAACTGCAGTTAGCTGACACCTCCAGCTGTTAGTGCCACCAGGGTCCCAGGATTCAACCTGGCTTTTGAGCTGAAGGTGCCTTCTTCCCAGGCAGCCTCCAGCAGTGACTGACCACAGCAAGAACACTAGGGATTGGCCATTTCTGCCCAATCGAGCTCCCTCAATCAGTTGGCCAGGGCCTCGCCACAGCTGCAGAGCTATCTGAGGCTCTCCTGGCCCAAACCTGCCACCCCCTCCTTTCCTTTCATACGCGCTGGATCTGCATCATGGCCTAAAACTCTCCCAGCCCAGTTCTGGCTTCCCACGCCTTTTGTGTTTGTCAGGTCTCTCATAAACTTCTTTCATTCCTAATTCTATTTAACGATATTTTTTAAAGTGATCTCTACACCCAACGTGGGGCTTGAACTCATGATCCCAAGATCAAGAGCCTCGTACTCCATGGACTGAGCCAGCCAGGCGCCCCCCCCCCCCCCCCCCCCCCCCCGCCACCCCCTTTTTAAAAGTCTGCATCTCAAAGGACAAAAGTGACACAATACAAGAACTATGTAAAAATCACACTTGGGTGTCGCTCTTCCCTTGTCCAGCCTTCCTGTTTCCCCCCCTTACCTCTACCACTCATCTCTGGGCCCCTTGTTGTGACGACCCACTGAAGCACTTGTTCTGGTTCTAGTCCAATATACCACAACTGACACTGGGAGGCCCCCATCGCATCCTTGCCCTCAGGGTAAAGCAGAATGAAGACAGATTAATCTTTGACAAAACTCTGATTTCAAAAGTTTTTTGATGCATTCTACAGCATTTCATCATTGTATTAAGAGACCAGTTAAAATTGGGGTGCCCAGGGGCGCCTGAGTGGCGCAGTCGGTTAAGCGTCCGACTTCAGCCAGGTCACGATCTCGCGGTCCGTGAGTTCGAGCCCCGCGTCGGGCTCTGGGCTGACAGCTCAGAGCCTGGAGCCTGTTTCCGATTCTGTGTCTCCCTCTCTCTCTGCCCCTCCCCCATTCATGCTCTCTCTGTCCCAAAAATAAATAAAAAACGTGGAAAAAAAAATTAAAAAAAAAATAAAATAAAATTGGGGCGACTGGGTCGCTCAGTTAGTTGAGCATCTGACCCTTGATTTTGGCTCAGGTCATGATCTCATGGTTCATGAGGTCGAGCCCCGCATGGGGCGCTGCGCTAACCGTGCAGAGCCTACTTGGGATTCTCTCTCTCCCTGTCTCTTTGCCCTTCCCCCACTCAAGTGCATGCGTACATTCTCTCTCTCTCTCTCTCTCTCTCTCTCTCAAAAAGAAATAAATAAACTTTAAAAAAAGGGATTAAGAAAAGAGACCAACTAAAATTATATTCATACTTTCAGGTCACCCTAGTCCCTAAAATTTCCTAATTGGTGATCTTTATTTGCAGCAAATCAGATTGAGTTCCCATTCTGAGATTATAGTCATTCTTGCAAAATGCAATAAAATAAGTCACTGGCATAAAAGCGGTCTTTTCATCTCCTGTCCATTAGAATGCTTTACAAAGCAAAGCCACTTAGAAACTGGAACCCAAATAACTCTTTTTTTAAAGGTTTTTTAAAGTCTATTTTTATTTATTTCGAGAGAGAGATTAAGAGCAAGCAGGGGAGGGGCAGAGAGAGGGAGATAGAATCCCAAGCAGGCTCCACACTGCCGGCACAGAGCCCCATGTAGGGCTCAAACTCACAAACCATGAGATCATGACCTGAGCCAAAGCCAAGAGTCAGACGCTTAATCAACTGAGCCACCCAGGCACCCCTAAGGTTTTATTTTTTTATTATTAAATTTATTTTTGATGTTTATTTATTTTTGAGAGAGACAGAGTGCGAGTAGCGGAAGGCAGAGAGAGGGACACAGAATCCAAAGCAGGCTCCACACCCCACACTGTCAGCACAGAGCCTGATGCAGGGATCGAACCCACAGACCGTGAGATCATGACCTGAGCTGAAGTCTGACGCTAAACTGACTGAGCTACCCAGGCATCCTGATTTTATTTTTAAGTAATCTCCACACCCAACGTGAGGCTCCAACTCACGACTCTAAGGTCAAGAGTCACATGCTTCATCAACTGAGCCAGCCAGGCGCCCTGGAACCTAAAGAACTCTAACAAGGTGGGGTGGCAGGGCGGGGGGTGGGGGTGGGGGTGTCTCTTTGCAATTTGACACAAAGGAAATGAGTTTTTACAATACCTGGGCAGCTGTGTACCAGGGAGAGGTGTTTTTAAAGTGTTACATATCTTTGACCTAACAGTTTATCATAGGGCTCTTTACCACAAAGGCATTATTTTGCAAATATTGGTTATTCTGCCCAAAGAAGTTTGGATACAGGCCGTGAACTTTAGAGAGTTGCCCCTATGTAATCTACACAGTAACCCCATCTCTGATGTTTTTCTACACACTATTCCCGTGTGGCAAAGTTTTCCATCCTGGTTGTTGTACCAGTCCAGTGAACCACAACTGCCGAGGAGGCACCCCACCTAGAGGCACCCCTCCTGGGCCCAGTCCCAAGGATACGGCCTGAGTCCCCTTGGCCTCCCTGTCAAGACAGACAGCTAAGGCACTGGGCGGTAAGCGAAGAGTGATGAATGGACCGAGGCTACGAAGATCGAGGGTTTAATTACAACCCTGCTCCCGATCCCAGGGCTGTCACTTAACACAAGTCACTGCACCTCTCAAAGCCTCAATTTCCTCATTCAAATCCCAATTAAAAAATTACACCCTTGAGAACATTTTTAAGAGTTCTGACTCTGTCTTGGGAACACATACCCGCTGCCTGCCATTCCAGGATTCCAGCATTAAGTGGACCATCTCTCCCCAATCAGGCAAGATGTAATTTTTGAGGCTAAATTAAATTCCACTTCCTTCATGTGACAGTATGGAAATGTTCTGGCTTTGTTTTTAAATGCAACCCCGTGGTTGCAGCATCTAAATCTGTGCCGGAGGCCAGGATGATGAACCAGAAGATGACAACTAGAGCCCAGCTGACTCTCCAACCAGGCTCGCTTAATTTCTGAGGAAATAAAAATTTGATAAGCCGCTGAAGTTTCTGGTATCCCAGAATAAGCACAGACTATTTTGGGTAAGAAACAGTCACAATCAAGCCCTTGGTCTGAGTATGAGTAACAGATCTGCTGACGGGCTGCCACCTTCCACGGGACTCCAGAAAGTGTGTGATACGCAAATGATGCACCGCAAAATGGACAATGAACCAGAAAACACTGCCAAGTCACACTTTTCGTTGCAAATGCCCAGAAAGTCTGCAGGAACTGCCTCCACCCACCGTATTCGAGACCCTGGCTGGGCGGCAGACAGGAGGGGCAAGTCAGACTCCACTACGAAATCTGGGCAGAACCCTCCCCCATCCCACCCCCAACCCCCCACCCCCGCCCGGACCCCTCTCTCCACCCGCCTGGCCTGCGTGCGCCGGGCCACGGAGACCGGCTCCCTCCCGCCCCACTCGCCGCGTCCGGGCAGACCCAGAGCTTCCAGGTACGTGTTTATGGTGAGTGGCATTTCCTTGTCGCGGAACAGGCACAGGTAATTTCACAACCCCACTAGCGCATTCCAAAGGCAAGAATCACATCCCGGGAACTTCACCTTTCCACTCGCCCCTTGAGCGCCCGCGGGCAGCGCGGCGGCCGCTGGCCCGAAAGGCGGGTGGGGGAAGGGCGCCGGGCCGGGGAGGGGGCGCGGCGCGACCCCCGCAAACAGCACAGACCTGGTTCGGGATCCTCGGGCCGACCCGAGTGGTTGCCCATGCTCGGCCGACTCGGGCAACGGCCGGCTGGCCGGCCTCGGACACGGTGTCCGCCGTGCTGCAGCTCGCGCCGGCTCCGGCGGGCGAGGCAGCTGCGTCCGGCGGGTCCGCTCCAGTCAAAGAAAGGGCCGGGCGCCTTCCAGTTCCCGGCGGCCGCCGGCGGAGCCGCTCCTTGCCCGCGCGGGCGGGCCCCGCCCACCTTATCTGCATAGTGCCCGCCCGGCGAGGCCCGCCCACCTCATCTGCATAGTGCCCGCCCGTCTCGTCTGCATATCGCTCTAGAGCATCCAAAGGGTCCCTCCCAGGCGTGGGAGGGCCGCACCGGCAGACCGATTCGGGCCTCTAGGGGCCGACGCTGAGAACTGCAGCTGGACAAGGTAGGCTGGAAAAACCCCACTGCGGGGAGGCTGAAGCCAAGTGCCGCAAGAAAGGCAAAATCCTGCGCGTGAGAAATTCGATCGCGTGTCGGGACAGGAACAACCTAGGGTTGGCACAGTACAGGCGCTTAGTGATTTCCTGGGTAAACGAAAGAATGGACGCACAAGCAACTCTTGCGGAGGGCGTGAAGAAAAATAACCCTTTAACAAGGACTCGTCCGTTATTCAAGATGGTAAATACTATCGCAAATAATAAAAATGCATACTAATCCTTAGTGGTAACCTTTTTTGCTGCTATCAGAAATGACTAACTTCTGGAAATTACCCTGGACAACTTTCATAGTTAATCTGACAGTGAAAAAAACTTAGAAATAACTAAATCTTGCTGTGAAACATATTTAGGACTAATAAAAAGATGAATGGAATGACTGGTTGTTTGCTGCATTACTTGACCGCTATGGCCCAATCCCAGTTCTTATCTTACTTATCAACATGTTAGGTCACCACTGATCACTCTTGACCCCTCAAAACAGGAGGAGGAGTTCAGACACCAGGACCCCACACCCTCCTGGTTTTCTGCCCACCTCTCTGCTCCTCCTCCCAATCCCCTTTGTTGGCTTCTCCCCATCTCCTTGATCTCTAGCACCTGGAGGCTCGTCGCCCCTATCCACTCTAACTTGGCCAGTGTCACCAACTTGTGGCTATTTATTTTTTAATGTTTGTTTATTTTATTTTGAGAGAGAGAGTGGGGGGGGGCATAGAGAGAGGGAGAGAAAGAATCCCAAGCAGGCTCCACCCCATCAGTGCAGAGCCCAAGGTGGGGCTTGATTTCACCAACCTCCAGATAGTGACCTAAACCAAAGTCCAGAGTCTAATGCTTAATGGACACAGTCATCCAGGTGACCCCCCAAACTTGTGGCTTTAAAATACCACCTATATATATCTTCAGCCTGGTACTCTCTTCTGTATTCCAGACTCATTTCACCAACTACCTTCTTGACACCTCCACTTAGGTGTCTTAAGAAGCATCTCCAGTTTAACTGGAAAAAACCCAAATTCTTGATTTTCTTTCATAGATGTCTCATACAGTCTTCTCCACCTCCATAAATGGAATATGTCAGAATACATGTCATAAATGCCACCACGTCTCAGCACTTCTCACCACTTTCACTGCTACCATCTGGTCCAAGCCATTGCCCATCCTACCAGGATGATTCCAACTGCTTCCTACCCAGGCTCCCATCTTCTGCCCCCAGCCTCTTTATAGTCTAGCATGGTGCTCCCAAAACTTAGTTCAGTCTAATCATATCCCACCTCCACTTACAGTGATCCAATAGCTTGCTGTCTCACTTGGAGGAAAAGTCAACACCCTTACCCTGACCTCCACCGAATAATTTTCCCCTCCTTCCATTCGTGGACTCACCTTCCCCCTCTCACACTGCTTTTACTACAGCAAGCTCCTCCTCACTGTTGCTCAACTAAGCCAATCATACTCCCACCCCAGGGCCTTTGCAGTTGTTGCTCCCTCTGCCCAGATTCCTCTTCCCCCACCTTCCTACATTATTATAGACCACATGGTCCACTCTCTCTCACTCCCTAAGTCTCTGGTCAAATGTCATTCTATTAAGAGGGGCTTCTCTTGTCACATTAAATAGTAAGCCAGGCCCTCAGTGCACACGCTTCCCTGCTTTGTTAGCCTCCGTGACGTATATCACCATTCAGTATACTATATATTTTCTTGTCTACTGGCTTATTTTCTCCCCACTGGACTTCATAAAAACAGGTAATAAATGAATGACTTTACAGCCTGTACCATAAACCAATCAGCTCCTACACCTTACTTCCTTTTAATAGTACTGCCATGAGTCGATTTCGCCAACAAAACTGTTTGTCAAAGACAGATGCCATAGTTCTATTTCTGTAACCTACACAACGTAGTACAACACTGAGCACACAGAAACAAAAGTATTAAGGAAAAATCACATAGCATGATTTTCGAGCAGAAATGTGTACGAAATCAAGTTCAATCTCCGCCACCCCACTTTGTTAAAGCTGAAGAATAATCCCAGAAAAGATGGTTGACTTCCCAAAATATTTATGAAATGACAGACAAAGGCTGCAATTGTGAACACTGGAACAGTGACATAACTTCAATTTACAGAACAGTTACATCCTTATCCAGAGAGTTTTGAAAACTGATGAGTCATTTTATTAACCCCATAAAATGGAAAGGACTTAACCTGTGCCTTTTTATGACAACTAAATGAGACACCAACCCAACATACCTTCTGGACTCCTATGGCTCTCTTTTAAAGTCTAAAATATCTAGTCAGCTCCTGTATGTATTTTCTCTCCTTAACTGTTTTCAAATCTTGCCTCTCTCTTGTCTTTGCTGGCATTGGTCGAACCCAGGCCTTTAACATCATACAAGGATGAATTCGCATTAGCTTCCAGCTCACTTCTAGGTCTGCTACTGCTCAAATTCCTTCGTCACAAACCTACCAGAAATGCAAATCTGACCATAGCACACCTCTGGGTTTTTTTTTAATTTATTGATTCATTTATTTATTTATCTATTTAGAGAGCGCATGGGCGGGGGAGGGGCAGAGAGAGGGAAAGAGAGAGGATTCCAAGCAGGCCCCGTACCATCAGTGCAGAGCCTGATGTGGGGCTCGATCTCTCATACCGTGAGATCGTGACCTGAACCGAAACCAATTCAGATGCTTAACCGACTAAGCCACCCAGGCGCCCCAGCACGCCTCTGTTTAAAAGCTCCCCACAGCACCCCTCTACCTTTAACATAAAGGCCCCAGTTCTTCAGCACAGTATACGAAGACCCTTCATAACCTTGCACCCCACCTCCACCCTCGTTATCTTAGCCTCATCTTTCAAAAGTACCTCCTTTTACTTTATATTCCGGCAACGAGATGCCCGTTGTGGTGCCTTGAACACACCCTGTTATTTCAGGCCTCTGTGCTTTGATGTCTACTATGTTCCCTCTGATCTGATACTCTTCTATAAGCTGGCTGCCTGGCAAGTGCCTATTCATCTTTTAAATTTTTGCTCAGGCTAAAATCACTTCTTCCGGTGAGCCTGCCCATCTCGGCCAGAGTTAAATACTCTCTCCCTCATGAAACTTCTGCACCTTGTAAATGTTTGTCTTTTCCCAAAAACCACCTTATTTCAACCATTCGCCTTTTTTTTTTAATTTTTTTTTTAACATTTATTTATTTTTGAGACCGAGAGAGACAGAGCATGAATGGGGGAGGGTCAGAGAGGGAGGGAGACACAGAATCTGAAGCAGGCTCCAGGCTCTGAGCTGTCAGCACAGAGCCCGACGCGGGGCTCAAACTCACGGACCGCGAGATCGTGACTTGAGCCGAAGTCGGACGCTTAACCGACTGAGCCACCCAGGCGCCCCCCATTCGCCTTTATACAATTATAAACTCTTTGAGTGGCAGTGATGCTGTCTTAATAATTTTTGCATTCCTAGTATCTAATGTATAGTAGGCGAAATAAATCATATATTTATTTACTCTGTAATTCAGTTAAAATGCTAACTTCTCAAAGAAACATAATCGCTCTGTGTTGGTTACTTGAACTTCTGAAGGATTCTTGGCTATCCAGAGAAATCCCATGTAACTGAAATGAGAAGACTAAATTACACAAAAGTCAAGTCTGCCCAAATTAATCTATTATTTTAACAAAATGCAAATTAATCATGAACTTAACGTGTTTATTCCAAAGTTCACCTGGAATAATACGTGCATTGGGCAATCTGAGAAAATTTATAAGGAGAGGGCTCCTACTCGGCTCGGTTGGTAGAGCACACAACTCTTGATCTCAGGGTTGTGAGTTCAAGCCCCATGTTAGGTATGGAGATTACTTAAAAATAAAATCTTAAAACACAAAGAAAGAAAGAAAATTTACAAGAGGAAGAATAAAGAGGAGAGGCTTACCTTATTAGAATTAAAAACATGCCATAAAATTAGGTAAGAAAAACTGTATAGTTATCACAGAATGGAAATGCCCCCCCCACAAAAAAAATGATTTAGAAGAATTTAACATAAAGTAGCACTTCAAATTAAGTGAGACCCACATCTCACCCTTTGTGCCAAAAATAGAGTCCAATTCAATATAAATTTAACTGTAAAATATGAAAATATGAAAGTCCCAGAAGTAAATGTGGATAAATATTCTTATAATATTGAAGGGTAAGGAAGCCTTTTTTATTGTCCCACTTTTCATTTTGAACATTTTCAAAGTCATAGAAAAGTGTGAAGAGAACACTACACCCTTCTATATTTATCACCTACACTTACCAATTGTGGACATTTGACCGCATTTGCTTCTTATCTCTGGCCCCTTCCATTTTTCTTTTCATTGCATCATTTGAAAGTATGTGGTAGATATAATGACACTTCACCCCTAAATACTTCCAGTATGATCTGCTAAGGCATTCTCCTCCAATAGCATTATCACATCTAAGAAAAATAATATTTTCACAATATCATATAGTATATAGCCTATATTAAAATTTCCCCAAATGTCTCCAAAATCTATGTATTTTTAAACACCAAGATCCAATCAGTGTTGAGTGCTGTGTAAAGAAGACACATCCTCAAACAACCTTGACCAATGGGTTTGAGATGCTGATAGACAGAGGTTGCCCGATAAAACTATCTTAAGAGGAGAGATGCCTGGGTGACTCAGTCCGTTTAGCCTCCAACTTTAGCTCACGTCATGATCTCTTGCTTTGTGAGTTCAAGCCCTGCGTTGGGCTCTGTGCTAACAGTTCAGAGCCTGGAACCTGCTTTAGATTCTGTGTCTCCCTCTCTCTCTGACCCTCCCCCATTCATGCTCTGCCTCTCTCTGTCTCAAAAATAAATAAACGTTAAAAAAAAATTAAAAATAAAATAAAATAAAATAAAAATTTTGTTTAAAGGAGGTAGAGAAACTGAACGCACTCACAGTAATTATTCCTGAGGGCACAATCTCATAATTTTATATATTAGACATCACTGTAAACGATACTTTTAAAGATAACTTTAAAAGCAGCATGGTGAGGGATGCCCGGGTGGCTCAATTTGTTGGGCCTCTGACTTCCACTTAGGTCATGATCTCGCGGTTCATGGGTTCCAGCCCCGCATCGGGCTCTGTGCTGACAGCTTGGAGCCTGCTTGGGATTCTGTGTCTCCCTCTCTCTTTACTCCTCCCCCTCTCATTCTCTGTCTCTCTCTGTCTCTCAAAAATGAATAAACGTTAAAAAAAATTTTTTAAAGCAGCACGGTGAAAGGGCAGGTTGTGGTGATCACACACACGTGGGACAAATAAAATGCCAGAATGTGATGTGAATAGGATAAAACTTCCAGTGGGCTCTAAGAATGCTTATCTCAAGCAACAGGTGAAGGTAGAGCCAATGTGCTCCTAAGCCAGTATTAAATAACCTCAAAAATTACTCTAGTGATGATGAATGATGCTGAGGTCAAAGATGCCTGTGATGCTTGTTTAAAAATAGAGCAAAAAAAAAAAAAAATAGAGCAAGAGTGCAACTTTAAATTACTATATTTTACACAGTGTGTGCTTTCAAATGTAAAAGTGTGACTCAGTTGATAAATACTGTATTTTCTTTCTTTCTTTCTTTCTTTCTTTCTTTCTTTCTTTCTTTCTTTCTTTCTTTCTTCCTTTCTTTTGTAGGCTCCATGCCCAACATGGGACTTGAACTCATGACCCCAAGATCAAAACTTGCATGCTCTACTGACTGAGCCAGTCAGGTGCCCCCAAATTCTGCAGTTTCTATTTCATCTATATTTGAAATGTTTATTTAAGGGAGACCAAAAAAGGGTTTTAGACATAAGTCATTGAGGGGTGCCTCGGTGACTCAGTCAGTTAAGCATCCGACTTCGGCTCAGGTCATGATCTCGTGGTCTGTGAGTTTGAACCCCACATCAGGCTCTGTGCTGACAGCTTGGAGCCTGGATCCTGTTTCGGATTCTATGTCTCCCTCTCTCTGCCCCTCCCATACTCACGCTCTCTCTCTCTCCCTCTTTCTCTCAAAAATAAATACACATTTAAAAAATTTTTTTTAAAAAGAAAGAAATAGTAATTGAATATAAAGATCCCCTGATGGGGGCACCTGGGTGGCTCAGTCGATTGGGAGTTCGGCTCAGGTCATGATCTCACAGTCAGTGAGTTCAAGCCCTGCGTTGGGCTCTGGGCTGACAGCTCAGAGCCTGGAGCCTGCTTTGGATTCTGTCTCCCTCTCTCTCTGCCCCTCCCCAGCTCATGCTCTGTTCTCTCAAAAATGAATAAACGTTAAAAAATTAAAAAAAAAAGATTCCCTGATGTTTAGGCATGCATAATATGTGCATGGGTCCATTTTTATTAAAAAATATTATATGATATTGTCCATATTAGCGCATATAGAAATAAATTTGGACATGTATATAACCAATTACTACCAATAACTACATCTGAAAAAAGAGAGTTATGGAAGACTTTCTTTCTCCATAGCAAGTATCTCTGATGTCTTAACGATAAACATATGTTACTTTTATGATCAGAGCACACAAAAAGTTAAAAACAAAAAAAAAAAGTGTGTATCCTTAAACCCAGCAATTTGTCTTCTAGGAATGTGTTCAAAAGAAATAATTGCAAATACTCATAAACATCTAGCTTCCAAGATAATGATTCTTCACGTTTACTGAGAAATAATTACACGCCAGGGACTATTCTAAGTACTTTACATGCTTTAACTTATTCAATTCCTTACCAAAATCCAATAAGATAAAGCTATTTTTTTTTTACCCCAATGAAAGATTAGAAAATGACCAAGAAGGTGGGGTGCCTCGGTGGCTCAGTCGGTGGAGCGTCTGACTTCAGCTCAGGTCGTGATCTCACAGTCCATGGGTTCGAGCCCCGCGTCAGGCTCTGTGCTGACAGCTCAGAGCCTGGAGCCTGCTTCGGATTCTGTGTCTCCCTCTCTCTCTGCCCCTCCCTCGTTCATGCTCTGTCTCTCTCTGTCTCAAAAATAAATAAACGTTAAAAAAATTTTTTTTTTAATAAAAGAAAGAAAGAAAGAAAGAAAGAAAGAAAGAAAGAAAGAAAGAAAGAAAGGAAATGACCAAGAAGGTAAATACCTTGACCAAGGTTACTTAGCCATAAGATGGCAGAGCTAGGACTTAAACCTGTGTCGGGGGTACCTCAGGCTGTCCCCAGGTTTGGAGATTCACTAGGAGGACTGGCAGGACTCAGCATGTAGTTGGGCTCATGGCCATGATGTGCTCCAGGGAGAGGATACAAAAAAGGGAAAGGACCCACGGGACAGGCCGAAGGAGACCAGATGCAAGCTTCCAAACAGGGGAGTCATAGAGGATGCCTAATTCCTCCAGCAACAAGTTGCGACAACACAAGTATGATGTCATATTAGAGGGCAGTTCACTAGAGACTCCGGACCCAGGTTTTTATCGGGGGCTGGTCACACAGGCACTTTCTGCCTAGCACCTGACAAAACTCCAGACTTTCTGAAGGACTGCAGATGCTCAGCATAAATCTCAGGGTTTCCACAGACAGTTTAGGCCCAGGGAACCAGGCTTGTCAGCCGGGATGCTGGAAACCAGCCTGAAATCCAAGTTCCCAGAAGCCAGCCAAGCGCCAACCTTGCAAGCAGCCTTTCTAAGGACAGCCATCCCAGGCCTGCTCCGTTCACTTTTTTCTGCACAGTGCCCCTTCCATTTAACTCCAGAATCTGTGCTCTTAACAAGTGTCCACTGCTTCTCTTCTGTTTGCAATGGCAAAAACCTGGGGAAAAAACCTTCTGGGTTGAGCATAAGCGGCCTAGTTAAATAAATGATGATAACAGCCACACAATGGCATCCTGTGCAGTCTTTAAAACAATGTGCCAGACATATTAAGTTACAGAGCAGAACGATATATATATTTAAAATATAATTCATAAATTTTTGGTACCTAAACAAAAAAGATCTGGATACAAACACCCAGATAAGCAGGAAAGGGTTGGGAAAATTATACCTCAAGCCTCTGATTAAAGGTGGCTCTATTTGAGTGGGTCTGATTTTTATGTCTTTTATGTCCTTTTTTTGCCTGTCCACATACTTTAAATTTTGTCCTAATGTGCATGTACTGTTTTTTGCTTCAGTAATTTCAGAATTCACTTTGAAAAAAATCACATGTGTTCTTAAAATTATTTTCGGTAAAATTGCTTATGTTACCAAAAGATTCTTCTGTTTCTAGAAGGATTCTTTAAATAATTATTAATTCAGCATAGATACTTGACATATACTCATCTCTTCCCCATAACACTGTTAAGAACTTAGCTTAATCTGAACGTAGTACTATATGACAGTTCATATTTTTACTAAGTACCATAGTGTCCATCCACCATTTTTTAATAACATGATATCAAACTGTAATTTAAATGTTACAAAAACTTCAAACAATCAAAATTAGAAAGAAATATTATAATGGCCCTCTATTCACCTAACAAACCAGTTTCAACAATTAGCAATTCGTGGTCAATCTTGTTCCATCGACCATCATCTATTTCTCTCTCTATCCTCAGTTATTTTGAAACGAATCCCAGGTATTCTATTTCATTGGTAAATATTTCAGTCTATTTCTTTTGAGAGAGAGAGAGAGAGTGAGAATGAACAGGGGAGAGGCAGAGAGAGAGAAAGAGAGAGAATCCCAAGCAGGCTCCACACGGTCAGCACAGAGCTCCAGGTAGGGCTTTAACCCACGAACCGCGAGATCGTGACCTGAACCAAAGTCAGAAGCTTAACTGACTGAGCCACGCAAGTGCCCTTTGGATTTTTTAAAATCATGATTCATACCACCACACACCTATCAGAATGGTGAAAATCCAAAACATTGACAATATCAAATGCTGGTGAGGATATGGAGCGACAGCAATGTTCTTGGGCGTCGCTCTTGGGAACGCACCTGGAAATACAGTTCGACAGTTTCTTAACAAAACTCAGCATATCCTTATCACAACCTGCTAATCATGCTCCTTGACAGTCACCCAAATGAGCTGGAAAGTTATGTTCGCACAAAGACCTGTCCACAAATGTTTCCAGCAGCTTTACTCGTAATTGCCAACAGTTGAAAGCAATCAAGATGTTGAATGAATGAATGGACGAACAAAATGTGGTGCATCCAGACGATGGAATATTATTCGGTGCTAAAAAAGAAATGAGCCGTTGAACTACAAAAAGACATGAAGGGGCCGTAAATGCACCTTGTGAGTTAAGGAGGCCGGTCTGAAAAGGCTATATACTATAGGATTCGAAATATAGGACATTCTAGAAAAGGCAAGACTTTGGAGACAGTAAAAAGCTCAGTGGTTGCCAGATGTTTTGAAGGAAGGACAGATGACTTCCGTGGAGCACAGGGTATTTTTGAGGCAATGAAACTACTCTGCATGATACACTGGTGGTGGATACATATCATTATGCATTTGTCTAAACCCATGGAATATACAACACAAACAGTGAGCCCTAATATAAACTCTGGACTCTAGTTAATAACAATGGATCTACATTGGTTCACCAGTTGTAACAAATGTACCACACTATTGCAAGCTATTAATGATAGGGGATACTGGGAGTGATGGTGAGGGGTATATGGGAACTTTCTGTACTTTCCACTCATTTTTCTATAAACCTAAAACTGCTTTAAAATATATATATTCCTTTAGGGGAGCCTGGGTGACTAGGTCAGTTAAATGTCCAACTTTGGCTCAGGTCATGATCTCACGGTTCGTGGATTTGAGCCTCACGTTGGCCGACAGCTGAGGGCCAGGAGCCAGCTTCGGATTCTGGGTCTCCTTCTCTCTCTCTCTGCCCCTCCCCCCCCCCATGCTCTGTCTCTTTCTCAAAAATAAAATAAAACATTAAAAAAAATTTTTTTAATGTATTCCTTAAAAAAAATCATGACCCAAACAATTACCTCAAATTCAAAGCAGCACCACAACACAAATTTAACAGTCACTGGGCTATCAGCACTATCAGCCATCTCCTACTTCTTTCTTGTTAAAGAACTCTGGACAGGACGCTGATGGAAGGTCACACTATTCTTAGCCCAGGAGAGAATCTTAATGACACAGTCTAAAGCCAATGACGGTGATCCCATTTTCCTTGCTAGCACCTGGGTTAGGAATGCTATGTGACCCAGGTCTGGCCAACATCATGAGGGGAGGTCTGCTGGTGGGGGAAGTTCTCTTGCCCTTAAAGGGACATACTGGAAGAGACGTCTCTTCTCCGCTGACGTAGTCCTCTCAGCTGAAGATCACCAGAACTGCAGCATCCATCTTGGATGGCGGGGGAGCTAGCCAGAGGGCCACGCCAACACGCTCAGGATGGCAGACCAGGAAGATGGAAAGAACCTGGATCCCTGATAACATCACTGTCCCCTCAAACAACCTTTGAGTCGCCTACCTTTTCTTTTGTTATACAACATAGTATATACTTCCTTAGCGTGGAAGTCCAGCTGAATCAGATATGATCGGACCCGGTAGCTATTCTCTTTCTCCTCTTCTAAGTAAAGGACTCTGATTCAGGGAAATTAAGCTATCTTGCCCAAGAGCATAGAGATTAAGAGTAAGGAGCTGGAACGCAAGTCAGGCCTCTTGTCTCCAAAGCACTGTTTTTTCTCTTTCTTTTCTTTTCTTTCTTTTTTTTGTCTGTATCTCTTTGCCTCCAGTAGAAGCTGGGCACAGAATCTTCAAAGAGGTGAGTATTTCAGGATTCAGAAAAGCAAATAGTTTCATGCAATAAGTAACTGTAACTGTGAAAGAAAATCTTGAAAATCCTCCTTGAATTATAGAAAATGCATTTTTCTCCTCAACAGGGTGTAACTTAAGTATGAATAACACTGCTACAATCTAAATGAAATAAGACTGAGATATGATCATTTGTACCATAAAACCCTATACACAAAAATTCCCACTGTCTGTACTTGTCTCAGCCACTGACTCATGAGTGACCATGTTCAGGCCACCCTCTGAGCTTATGAGAGCTCTATTATCTGCCCACCACCTTCTCTGGAGAGCTTGGCATAAATAATAAAAAAGTCATCATTGGCCTTCAAGATTCTGAAGTTCACATTATGTGTGAAAGAAAGGCCTAGGCTGAAGACCTACCTATATATTTGCATAACCTAATGTTTCCCTTGGCTGCACAAGTCTAGGAATAGAAATGGGGCCATGTTAACAGCATCGAATGGGATTGTTCTGGCTCTAGTCACTCACTATAAACTTGACCTTCATCCCCACTGCGCAGTTCCCTCCAGTTATTTCTAGAGTGCGGCAGCTTCCAAGTTCTCAAAGCAAGAACTCAGTGCACTTATAGCATGTACTCTTTATGTTCCCTCTTGTTCAGAACTCCCTCGGGAAATCCAACTGGTGCAGACCACGCCTCCACCCTCCACTCAGCTGCCCAAGGAGGCTGCCCATCGCCAGCGGTCCTCACTCTTGCTGTCTCGGTCATTGGAACTGCTCCACAGGCCAGGCCTGCCATCCCCTCAATGCTGCTGTGGCGCCCATGACCTCTGTGCTGCCTCATGTGGTCACAGGATGTCCCTGCTACAGGCCTCCTCTCTAGGACCCCCATGTCTAGCTTGGGTTTCTACAGCAGCCAAAGCTGCCTCCCTGGCTTGGTGACTATATCAGTAATTGCCTCAATAGCCGTATCAGTGACGAGAGAGATGTTTGGAAAGAGAACCACCACAGCTTAGCCCTGGTGGCTTCCGAGAGTTGGCATTCTGGATCATGCTTTTTTAACTTTCTCTGTACTTTTCTAGATGGTGCTTTAAGCTATCAAGCATTCATAATTTCAATAAAAACAATGTCATTTTTGTTATCGAAGACTATTCATGATGAAAAATAATAATGTAAGTGGCGTTATGCACACTATACTGAACATAACAGGAGATAAGATTGCCCATGCCTTAGAGGAGCTTAGACTGCTTTATTCAATAAATAATATCCAGGATCTGTTTTATACATCACACGATTCAAGCTTTCCATATTCTAACGGAGGGGAAAAATCTCAACCTTTTTTTAAGTTTATTTCTTTATCTTTTTAAGTAGTCCCTACACCCAAAGTAGGGCTCAAACTCATGACTTTAAGATCAAGACTTGCATGCTCTTTGGACTAAGCCAGCCAGGTGCGCCCAAACCTCGACTTTCTTGGGGCGCCTGGGTGGCTCAGTCGGTTAAGCCTCTGACTCTTGATTTGGGCTCAGGTCATGATCTTATGGTTCGTGAGTTCGAGCCCCGCATTGGGGCTGTTAGCGCAGAGCCTGCTTGGGATTCTGCCTCCTTCTCTCTCTGCCCCTCTCCTGCTTGCTCTCTCTCTCTCAAAATAAATAAAAATAAACTTAAAAAACAAAAACAAAAAAACCCTCGACTTTCTTAATAAGCCAAAGGCCAACTTGCTAAACAGAGGCTAGATTCACACCAAGAAAACCAAGAATAACTTGAACATGGCGAGAGAGTCAAAGAGGGAGTAACAAAATTTAGTAACGGCATCAGCAGAAAAGTTCCTCAGGCAGATAGCAGGTATACTGGTCTAAATCATCATTCCAGTGATGACAGGTGGCGAGAAAAATCAAGGAAGGATCTATGAGGAGAGAAAGCAGATTGCCTGGAGCTGGGAATGAATCAGGGATTGGCTGGGATGGCACAAGAGATCTCTCTGGGGTGACAGAAACGTTGTAAAACTTGGTTGTGGTGGATGGTTGTGACTCAGTAAATTTATTAAAAATCATTGGGCCGCACATTTTAAATGAGCGAGTTTTATGATATGTAAAACATACTTCAGTAAAACTGGGGTTTGGTCTTTAAAAAAAATTTTTTTTTAAGTCGAGGATGATAAATGGATGAGCCTTCAAGATTCCATGTATTATTTCGGAACTAAAAAGAGCCTGGTCCTCACTCTGAATCAATTAGCATGACTGAAGCCTGAGGAGTGCCGCCAGGAATAGAGACTAGAAACACACAGGCTTTGAAGAAGAGGAGATAAAGGGAAAAAAGAGTTCCACTCAAAGCAACTGAGAATTATTAGGCAGGAAAGACAATAGCAGAAGGCGGGGATATGGTGAGCATCTTACAGAAATACAAATACAGGGCTCCAGTCGACGCTTGCAAGAGAAAAGGCACATCCCGTCGTGAGACCAAGAAAGGCTTTATGAAGGAGGTGCTCTTATGAGCTGTTCCTTTCACGATGAACAGCATTTCTGTCCACGTCCAGGGTGGCAGGAGGGGGCAGGGGGCAGGGGAGGGAGGTGCCTGGCATGGACATGCGCATCCTGGACAAGCAGGCCCCAGCAGCAGGGCCGTGTCTTTGTTCATCAGCGTGAACAAAGGCTTGATTGTGAAAAAGTCCTGAATGTGTTCAGAGAATGAGCCACCGTGTGGCCTAGGACTGGAGCTCAGGGCATAAGCAGGGGACCAAGATAAGGCTGCCGCGGGATCGGGCAGAATCAAGGCAAGAGGTTTGCCCTTGGTTTCCTACCCGGTGAGGAGGCCCAAAGGTGTATGAGCAGAGAAGAGGCCTGACGAAAGCTCTGGTTTAGGAAGATTACTCCAGCAAGACAAAGCTTGCTCCCTTGTACACCCTCTACCTAACATTTTACAGATAACAGATTCACCAAAATAACCAATGTGCCCCCTTTTAACAAGACTTCACAACGCCCTGGGCAAGATGAATACAACTGATCGGTAGGCTGTCTCCGGAACAACGTTGCACTTCTGTTCCCGCCGTGTGGGTTGTCTGCGAACTAAGAGTCAGATGTATTTGTTCCAAACCTGTTTATGCCAGTTATACTAGTGATTTTATTTACGTAGCTTAACTATTATGGAAACCAATAAAATATGAGCACAGAAGAGAGAGGCATTGTTTCTACAGAAGCCACAATGAATGCTTTGAAAAGACACAATGAAGGTGAGCCCTTAAAAATCGCCTGAAGCAACTGCAAACGATGAGGGGAATATTTGTAAACGTGTAAAAGGATTCTACATTCTACGTACAGTTTTCTCCTGAAGTGTCTAAGCTCTTGGTCCTGTTTAAAGAAACTAAAACCGAAGGGCGCCTGGGTGGCTCAGTCGGTTAAGCATCCGACTTTGGCTCAGGTCACGATCTCACGGTTTGTGGGGTTGAGCCCTGCGACGGGCTCTGTGCTGACATCTCGGAGCCTGGAGCCTGCTTCTGATTCTGTGTCTCCCTCTCTCTCTGCCCCTCCCCCGCTCATGCTCTGTCTCTCTCTCTCCCTCCATCAGAAATAAAATAGACATTATGAAGATACTAAAACCGAAAATCATGGAAGATAGATCACAAGTGTGAAAAGATGCAAAAGAGCTCCAACCGACAGGTCTGCTCTAAGAAAATGCCTTGGCCCTGTAACCAGAGATCAGTGAACGGATACCCACTTGTATGTTTGAGGTGAGAACAAAATGTTTAAAGTATGTCAGTTTCATTTTTTAGGATCCCCTGACTTAACCCACTTTGTCAATTAACTGACCCAAGCTGGCCTGGTCACGGGACATGAGGGCACGGAACAGGCATTAATGGCCGTGCGACTCCGGCCAGGAAGCCTCTATGCTTGGGCCGGGCCAGGGGAACCCAGAGGAAATGAAAAGACGTGTGCAGATACAGCTGGCAAAGACAACTCCACGCTCAAGGGAAGGAAACTAATAACAAAGACAACACGAGAATGTATCTGGGTGACAGGGAAACAGCGCTGCACTAGGGCTAAGCCCAGATGCTCGGGGAAGCAGTCAGGCAGCTCGTAGAGAGGGTGGTGAGTTTCATTTGGCCAAATGCAATGAGAACGCCATGCAAAGTCAAGGAGAGTGGAGACTCCCATTGTTCTGTCCGTTGGTGCAACCCCAGAGCCTACAAAGATGCCTGGAACACAGCAGGAGCTCAGTATTTGTTGAAGGAGTGAATGGATGGACACACATGCAGATGAACATCCATGAGACATTTTCAGCCAACAGTTGGAGGCGTATTTCTGGAATGCAGGGTGCAAGTTGGGGCAGAGATGCAGGCTTGGGAGTCATCAGGGACCTTGTCTATCTTGTAACCCGAGGGCCTGGAATGGTGTCTCCCACGTGGAAGGAGACAGGACGAAATATCTTAGTAAAGGTCTTTGACCCTAATAGTAATCCCTTTGGGGTTGGAAAGGACTTTAATGAAGGTTCTAATCCTATCACCCTACAACATCTCCACTAGAGAGTTGCTCCTTGTAGAATGAATGCCTCTCTAGCAATAACAGGGAATTCTTTATTTCCTGGGGCAACACACTTCCCTGCTATTAGGACATTCTTCCAGGGGCACCTGGGTGGCTCAGTCGGTTAAGCGTCTGACTCCTGGTGTTGGCTCAGGTCATGATCTCATGGTTTGTGAGTTCCAGCCCCACTTCCAGTTCTGTGCTGGCAGCACGAAGCCTGCTTGGGATTCTATCTCCCTCTCTCCCTGCCCCTCCCCTGCTTGCTCTCTACCCCTCTCTCTCAAAAGTAAACAAAATAAACATTAAAAGAGGAAGAAGAAGAAGAAGAAGAAGAAGAAGAAGAAGAAGAAGAAGAAGAAGAAGATTCTTCCATGTATTAAGTCAAAACCTGGCCCTAGTTTTACTGCTTGGAACCAAAAAGGAAAAGTTTAATTTTGACCAAAAAAGGCATTGGATGACAAAGTGCAAGTGACGGTAACTTTAGAAGAAAAAAGCAGTGTCCTCTTAGGAAAGCAAAGCTGAAGGGGTCTGGGAAAGAGGCCCCGGAATCTAAGGCAGGTGGATTTTTTTTTAATTGCCCTAATTCCTAAGTAGGAAATCCTGTTAGTGAAGATGGTTTCAGGGGGGGAAAAATCCCATTTTATAAAAATATCTACATTTCAGGTTCTGCTCTTGGTTCCTTGTGGATGCCAATTCATTTCATCCTCCTGACTTCCAGAGATGGGTGTTGTGCTACAGATAAGGAGACACTCGGAGAGGCTAAGTGGCTTGTCCATAGTTGCATGTGATGCTTCTTCAAGGCGGGGATCCTGAGCCCCGGTAAACCACGGATTCCAACTGTGAAAGTACAGTTATTCACGGCGTGCCCTGGCAAATGTGACAGCATGTACCAAACTGAAAAATAGGACACATAGCCTTGGACGAATATGAAGTTGGCAGAAACCTGCTTAAAAAAAAAAAAAAAAAAAAAAAAAAAGTGGTGTGGAAAGCCGATCCTGAAAAGGAGCTGAGGTTGTTGCAAATGGGGAGGACAGAAGCCACTAGGCTGCTCCTGCAGCTCTGCCTCTATTTCTGTCTCCTCTTGTGCACGCACACCCCCACAACGGTCTTTGCCCTGCAAAAGGTAGATCGAACCTTAGTGAGAAGAAACTGAAGTCCAAGGAGACCCCCTCGCGAGCTTACATGTCTTGGCCTGGAGGAATCGCAACCCAAATGCCGAGGTCACTTGTGAGGGAGGTCAGGGACTGCCATTGAGAAGAACAGAATGGCACCCGAGAGATGCCAACCAGACTGAGGAGGCTCTCTGGTCTTCCAAATAAATACACTGCTCAGAGAAGAAGCACAGGTGCCGAATGCTGTGTCCGTGGGTGCCGCCATTTGTGTGCAGACGGGGGAGGGGGCATGCATTTGCTTCTGTATACACCAGGTATTGCCAGAAGGACACCAGAGATCCAGAGGATACCAGGCTGTGGTGGGCAGGGTGGCCGGGCAACAGGTGAGGAGCCAAACTCTTCCCTGTGCCCTTCTGCTTTGAACTGCGTGAACTGTATTATCTATTCAGTAAGTGAATGAATGAGTGAATGAATGAATGAATGAATAAATAAATAAATAAATAAATAAATAAATAAATAAATAAATATAGACATTTCACCTGTTGAACAGATTTGGTAGAACAGATTTTTAGAGGGATGGTTTGGAATGGTCTAAAAAGGAGACCCAGCGGGGCGCCTGGGTGGCTCAGTCTGTTAAGCGTCCGACTTTGGCTCAGGTCATGATCTCACGGTTCGTGAGTTCGAGCCCCATGTCGGGCTCTGTGCTGACAGCTCAGAGCCTGGAGCCTGGAGCCTCCTCCGGATTCTGTGTCCCCCTCTCTCTCTGCCTCTCCCCTGCTCGTGCAATCTCTCTCTCTTTCTCTCAAAAATAAATAAAACATTAAAAAAGAATTTAAAAAGGAGACCCAGAGATCAGCAGGTGTGCGTATGGACTAACTAGGAAAACTCACTGAGAATGGGGCAAACTGCTCTAGGATTCTTTCGACTTGATTCCTTTTCCTTTCCTTTCCTTTCCTTTTTTTTTTTTTTTTTTTTTTTTTAGTTTTAAAAAAAGTTTTTAAGTAATCTCTCCACCCCATGTGGGGCTCGACCTCACGACCCTGAATCAAGAGTTGCATGGTCTTCCAACCGAGCCAGCCAGGCACCCCTGCACTTGCTTTCATTTCAAAATACACAGACTTGGCCACCGCCTATGGTAGGAGTGGTGGACTGCTTTGCCTAAGGTCATACAGGTGGGGTGTGGTGGCAGGAAGGTCCAGTGAGACTTTTCTTACAGTCTTGTCGCTCCGTTGACTGTCTTGTTTTCCACTTCTCTGGCATCAGCCTCACGTGTAGTTCCTGATGTAATACCCTGCACGTAGACTATCAAATATAGGTCGATTTAATCGATTATAAATTTCTTGGCTCAATGTTCCGAGACAAATTCCTACAGCATAAAACCAACGGCAACTGGGCTGTCTTTGGGGATGGGTCAAATAAGGATAAATATCCCATCCGCTGGTATTAAGAGAATCGGAGTAAAACATTCAGTTTGGTGGGCGGGGCGGGGATCAGCAGTAACCCTATCTGTACTATAATCGGCTTAGGAAAAATACTTTCCACAGTATGAGACTTATTTTTGATATGGAAATCAATATGTAAACAAAGACAATTCACCAGCAAACTCAGTCATGCAAACAAACTTTCGGGGAGAAAGAACAGAACACTGAAAATGTGCTGTGTGTGCGCAGCCAGGAAAAGCAGCGTAAGAGAGCAGATCTGATCATGTTTTCCATTGAGCGACTTGAACATTTCAGAAGGTCATGGCCAAGTTCAAGGACTGGAACTTTAATATTCCATGAATTCAGTGGAAAGACCTCCAGTTTCCCTCCCATCCAACATGATGATCGCACAGAGCCAGAAGAGCAGAACTTTCTTCTGGGACATAACACTTGTTCTAGAGCGGGACCCTCTATTTCCTTTCCTTTTCTCCTCTTCCGTAATGAATGCTGGGGAATTAGTACCAGGCCATGTCGTTCTGACCATGAACCAGCTCGCACTTAAGAGAATGACGCCATGATCATTCTCTTAGAAGAATGAATTAACGCATACAACTAGAAGAGACAGCTGACCGTATTCAAGGACTTCAGTCACAGTGTTCTAACAGAAAGGGCAGTCACAGAGGAAAATGTCCTCATCTCCCACCTCTGTACTACAGCCTTATAGTGTCTGAGTTTTGACAATGACCTCTGCTGTATTTATTCAGTGCATCTTCTACCTTTCAGTTAACAGACACCAATTAGTTATTAACATGAACTCACATCATTGACAACATAGTATCCCCATCCTGAAGTTTATTGATGTATTTACTCCAACACGTAATCCAATCTTTGCTGGCACAGGCATCGCTTGGTTTAAGTGCACTGAAACTTAACAGTAATGTGGTATTTTTGATTAAATACTGCAGAGAGAGTGTAAATTTATGAGTTGTTGTAAGAGTAATAAAGGCTATTTCATAAAGGTAAAAGTAATAAAGCCATATTACATTTGCTTTATCTAACGACTTTGTTGATTCTATAATACTGAATCCCTTGTTCTCTTCAGATTCCTAAAAGAGATTTTTTTTTTTTTTAAATGTTTCAGCCGCAGGAAGAATTGTGTGTTTCATTAATAACTGGCGTCGTTTCATTTTGTCACCACGAATCGGGTTTCCCTCTTTCTTCTGGCTTCTAAGAAACTCAACGCCAAACTAGCAGCCGTAGAGCACTTGGGACAATCATGTCATCGGCACACAGGGAGCTGTGTTTTGTAATCAGTCAGTCCCTGTCCTCTAGGTTGTCAAATTCACGTGTGCAGTTATTCGAAGTATTCCTTTGGATCGCTCTGGAGTCTGCAGGGTTTCTAGTGACATACTGTTTTGTTCCATATTGTTAATCTGTATTTTGTCTTTTTTTTTTCTTTGTCAGTCTCGATAGAGGTCTGTCAACTTCATTGATCAGTTTAAGAACGAGCTCTTTGTTTCTTTCATTTTTCTCTATGATTTTTCTGTTTCCAACTGTGTAGATATTTTTCTCTTATCTCCATTATTTACTGTAAAATGAAGCCAATCTTAGCCGTCTCAGAGTTATGAGATTTAAATGAAATGACATGTATAAGGACCTAGAGCAGAACCTGAAATATGGATATTTTTATAAAATGTGATTCTCTCCCCCACCCCGCCCCCCCGTGGCAACACACAAATATCTTCCTTAATAGAATCCCTTACTTAGGAATTATGGCAGTTAAAAAAAGAATCTACCTGTGCCTGTGTCTGGAATACCTTGCTCAGAGTTTTAGGCTTTGCTTTTTTGAGATATGTTTTTTTTCCCTCAGAATTATACTTGACTCATATTATGCCCAGATTTCCATAGATAGCTGACCCTCAGATAACACGGTTATACATTAGGTATGGAGTTAACAGCACCACCCCTGCACAGTCGAAAATCTGGGCATAACTTTTTTTTAAAGGGTCAAATTAGGTGGCTCAGTCAGCTAAGAGTTGACTTCGGCTCAGGTCATGATCTCGTGGCTCATGGGTTTGAGGCCCGTGTTGGGCTCTGTACTGACAGCCTGGAGCCCGGATCCGGCTTTGGATTCTGGGTCTTCCCCTCTCTCTGCCCCTCTGCCATTTGCACTCTGTCACTCTCTCTCCCTCTCTCTCAGATATATATAAATAAATATTTAAAAATTTAAGAGAAGAAAATAATGAGTCAAATTTATTATTATTATTATTATATTATTATTTTAATGTTTATTTATTTTTGAGAGAGAGAGCACAAGTGGAGGAGGGGCAGAGAGAGAGGGAGACAGAAGACCCAAATGAGCTCCAGGCTGATAGCAGAGAGCCCGATGTGGGGCTCGAACTCACTAACCATGAGATCATGACCTGAGCCAAAGTCGGACACTTAACCAACTGAGCCACACAGGTGCCCCTGGGTATAACTTTTGACACCCCCCCCCCCAAAACTTAACTATTGCTGTTGACCAGAAGCCTTACTGATAACATAAATAATTAACACATATTTTGTATTTTATATATATATATATATATATATCTCACATGCTGCATATATCTCACATGCTGCATTCTTACAGTAAAGTACACTAGAGAAAAGAAAATGGTATGAAGGAAATCATAAGAAAAAATACGGGTATACCACTGTACGGTATTTATGAAAAAAAACTGCAAATAAGCAGATGGGCACAGGTCAAACCCAGGTTGTTCAAGAGTCAACTGTACACAAACTTTAGATTCCCAAGAAATCTAAATAAAAAACCTAGAACTGGTGAGTTCATCAAGTTCACAATATACAAGATAAACATATGAAAATCAATTACACTGCATTATTCCAGCAATGAGCACAAAATCAAAAATACAGAAACATAACATTTGCAACTGCTAAAAAAAAAATAGGGATAAATCTAACAAAATAGGCACAGGATTTATATGCTAAAAAAGACAAGATGCTGCTGAAATAAATCAAAAATCTAAAGGGGCACCTGGGGGGCTCAGTCAGTTAAGCATCCGACTTCGGCTCAGGTCATGGTCTTGCAGTTCGTGAGTTCGAGCCCCACGTCGGGCTCTGTGCTGACAGCTCAGAGCCTGGAGCCTGCTTCGGATTCTGTGTCTTCCCCTCTCCCTCTCTCTCCCCCTCCCCTGCTCATGCTCTGTCTCTCTCTGTCTCTCAAAAATAAATAAGTGTTAAAAAAAATTTTTTTTTAAATCTCACAGTTCGTGAGACTGAGCCCCACGTTGGGCGCTGAGAGGGCAGAGCCACTTGGAATTCTCTCTCTATGCCCCTCCCCAGCTTGTGCTTCCTGGTTCTCTGTCTCTCTCCCTCTCTCTCAAAATAAATCAATAAACTGGGGTGCCTGTGTGGCTCGGTCTGTTAAGCATCCAACTTCAGCTCAGGTCAGGATCTCACAGTTTGTGAGTTCGAGCCCCGTGTCGGGCTCTGTGCTGACAGCTCAGAGCCTAGAGCCTGCTTCGGATTCTGTGTCTCCCTCTCTATCTGCCCATCCCCTGCTCATGCTCTGTCTCTGTCTCTCTCTCAAAAATAAATAAACATTAAATAAACAAACAAATAAATAAATAAATAAACTTAAAAAAAATCTAGGGGCACCTGGGTGGCTCAGTTGGTTGAGCATCCAACTTTGGCTCAGGTCATGATCTCATGGTTTGTGAGTTCGAGCCCCACGTCAGGCTCACTACTGTCACACTGTCAGTGCAGAGCCCTCCTTGGATCCCCTGGCTCCCTCTCCGTGCCTCTCCCCCACTTGTGCTCTCCCTAAAATAATAAATAAATATGTAAAAAAAAATCTAACTACATGGAGAGGCATACCATGTTTGTGTATTGAAAGCTTCAATATAGTAAAGATGTCAGTTCCCAGAAGAGTTCTTTGTATATGTAGAGGAGATTATTTTAAAATTTAAATGAAATGTAAAAGGAACTAGGCTAGATAAAACAACCATGGAAAAGAAGAATAATATCAAAGAATCACTATCCAATTTCAAGACTTTTTATATAGCTATAATAATCAAGACTATGAGATATTGGCAGAGGGATACACATAGAGATCAATGGTACAAAATAGAAAGCCCAGAAATAAATCCACACAAATATGCCCAACTGTCTTTTGACAAAGCTGCGAAAGCAATGCAGTGGAAGAAGGATACCCTTACCCTTTTCCACAAATGGTGCTGTAACAATTAGACATATAGCATAGAAGTGAACCTTGGGGCGCCTGGGTGGCTCAGGTGGTTAAGCGTCCGACTCTTGGCTTTGGCTCAGGTCGTGATCTCACGGTTTCATAGTTTCGAGCCCGCATTGGGCTCTGTGCGGACAGCTCAGAGCCTGGAGCCTGCCTAGGATTCTGTCTCTTCCTCTCTGCCCCTCCCCTACTTGTGTTGCCTCTCTCTCTCAAAATAAATAAATAAACTTAAAAACAAACAAACAAGGAATGAACCCTGACTTAAGTCTTATAATTTATAAAAAAAAAAATTTGAGTCACCTGGGTGGTTCATTCCATAAAGCATCTGACTTCGCTCAGGTCACGGTCTCACGTTTGTGGGTTCAACCCTGCCTTGGGCTGTGTGCTGTCAGTGCTGAGCCTACTTTGGACCCTCTGACCCCCTCTCTCTGTGCCCCTCCCCTGCGAGTGCGTGCTGTCTCTCAAAAATAAATACTAAAAAAATAGTAACTTATAGAAAAATTAACTACAATGGCTTCCATGTTTACATGCAAAATGTAAAACGATAACACTTTTAGGAAAAAAAGCACAGAAAATCTTCAAGATCTGGAGCTAGGCAAACGGTTCTTAAGTATAACATCAAAAGCACAATTCATCAAAGAAAAAAAATGGTCAACTGAACTTCATCAAAATTAAAGACTTTTGCTCTGTGAAAGACCCTGTGATGGGGATAGAAAGACAAAGTGGAGACTGGGAGAAAATATCTGCAAACCGCATATAGAACAAAGACCTAGTATCTAGAATATATAAAGAACTCACAGGACTCCACAGGAAAAAAAATCAAGCACTCCAACTGGGAAATGAGTGCACTCACTCATGAACAAAATATCTCACTGAAGAAGACATATGTAACACGACAAGCAGGTGAAAAGATGTTCAACATCACAAGCCATTGGGAAAATGCAAATTAAAACTACAGTGAAATATCACTGCACACCTACCCCGATGGCTAAAATAAAAAAGTGACCACATCTCATGCTGGCAAGGATGTGAAAAAATCAGATCACTCACACCTTGCTGTTGGGGATGTAAAACGGTACAGCCACCCTGGGAAGAACACGTTTTGGCTTTCTTAAAAAGCTAAACGTGCAACTACCATGCAATCCAGAAATTGCACTCCTGGGCATTTTTTTCCCCAGAGAGATGCTCCCACAAAATATTTACACAATGTTTACCTGAACGTGCATGTTTCTAACAGCTGCATTCGTGATAGCAAAAAAACTTGAAACAACACAGATTCATGGGTGACTAGTTAAAGTGTGGTACATCCATACCACGAAATACTATGAAAAAATTAAAAAGGAACAACCTTTTGCATCATACAACAACATGGATTAATGTCCAGAGAATGCTGGATGGAAAAAGCCAGTGTGCAAAGCTTACTAGCTGTATGATTCCATTTATATCATATTCTTGAGATAACACAATTGTAGAAATGGAACAGATTTCAGCGGTGGCTGGGGTTAAGAAGGAGTGGGGACAGAGGGAAGTGAGTGGCTATAAAAGGGTCACAGGCAGGTAGGGAGGATCCTGGCAGTGATGAAAACATAACCAGGCTGCCCCGATGACAGTGTCCTGGTTGAGATATTTTACTATTGTCTTGCAAGATGTTACCATTGGAAGAAAGTGGGTAAAGGGTACCAGGAAATCTTTCTCTATTATTTCTTACAACTGCACGTGAGTCTATGATTATTGCAAAATTAAAAGTTTATTTTAAAAACATGAAATACAGGGGCGCCTGGGTGACTCAGTCAGTTAAGTGTCCGACTTCGGCTCAGGTGATGATCTCACCATTCCCGAGTTCGAGCCCCAAGTCGGGCTCTGTGCTGACAACACAGAGCCTGGAGCCTGTTTCAGATTCTGTGTCTCCCTCTCTCTCTGCCCCTCCCCCGCTCATGCTCTGCCTCTCTCTAAAAAATACACAAACATTACAAAAAATGTAAAAACGTGAAATACATGTTCAACCTTTATATTGACTTTAATTTACATTTTGATGAAAATTTATATAAAAACTATACACTTTGAATACCATTACTTTGATTTTAATCTTTGAGGATGATTATAAATCCTGAAGTAATAAAAATTTAGAACGTGCTAACATGGAACACAGGGGAAAAAAAGCTGAGAAAAGAAAAAAAAAAAAAGAATAAAACGTGCTACACGAAATTTGACCATTCCTGATAAAAACAATGAAAATGAGCAAGAAAATTATTTTCATCAAGTCCACACTCTAATGGGTCATCTGGAATCCCTGAAACTTCATATTCCTTGCTAGCATATTTAATTACTGATCAGCAAATTGGGAATGAAGAGTGGGGATGAATTTGTATTCTTGCCCCCGGGGGCTTGCAAATGTCAGGGGTGTGCCTGCCTCCTCCAGCCCACTCTCCTTTCTTGGGACAGACCAGCATTCATGGAGGTGAAAAAAATGTTTATAATTATCTGAGCCCAGAAGCTATCTCTATTTTACTTAGAAACTCAATGGTACTGTACACTGAATTTTCTAGAAATACCACTAATCAGCAAATCAAGGGAAGACAGCCCTTGGTGTTATTCAGAAGTTGACCCTGAGTTGTCAGCATTATAGAGTCAGCGTGTCAACAGTGCCTGGGTATTTGAGCCCTGGACTCAGTCCCATTTACATGCACTTAGCCTCCAGCATTTACAGATCGAAACAACAACAACGTGTGATTTTGTTAGAAGTTCTTTTCCTCTTATTTCTCCTCTACATTATAGGTAGGGCATGATGTTGTTTTTTTTCCCCCAGTAATGTATATAGGTAGGTTGTACTACCAGTGAATTTCATTTCAGGGTATTAAAGGGTGCATTCCAAAATACTGGTGATAAAGAAGGGTGAGTGGATGCACCAGGTGGAACCTTGGCAGCGAGGGCCTTCAGAAAGTACTCCCGTGCTCCTTTCTCCTCGACTGAACTTCTCTCGGAAAGCTGTGCAGGCGGAAATAACCGTGGCCAGCTAACAACAACAAAGCCATGACCAGCTAATGGCAAGAGCAACCGTGCGAGCGAGAAGATAGCGCCACCTTTCGGCAAACACCAAACACCAAAACAACACCCGAACAAAAAACAAAAGGCAAAGCTAACTTCAAGCTTTAGTGCCCTCCCCACTCTCACCCTGGTCAACACAAAACGTTTTTCCTTCTTCCTTCAACTGAGCATAAAAAACACGACCTAACATCTCAATTGTATCCTCTATACTGGAATCCCTCTTCGTTTCCAATTCTGGAACAGCACAGACTTCCCTCTGTAAAAGGATGATCCTAGAAAAATCACTAGATGTATATGGATGGTTTTGGAAGTTCATAAAAGGGGAACCACCTGAGAAATCCAGGTAAACATGCACCTAGGAAACAAAGTTATTGGAAGAAACAGGAAATTTTAGAAAATCTCAAATTTGCATCCTCAGTGAAATTCAAGGAGCTTTTCTAGCTATGAAGCTAGAGCAAGAAGTCATGAAGAAGAAACAATTTGCGATCATGGAAATTAGGCTAAAGATTAAAAACACAATAGCGGAAGTAAAGAAACGCAAAGCAAAGTGTTCTCGGTTGTAAACTTGAAGAGATCAAAAGTAATCAAAAGAATCAAACAAAATATATGATGTGGAAGATATACCCAGAAGACCAAACATACACATAATGTGAATTTCCTGAAGGAGACTCCAGGTTAAAACGAAAAGCAATAATCAAAATAACAGCAGAACGGAGGACATTAAATAAACCCATCACCAATCCTATTAACAACTGAGATACATGGCCTGTAGGTTACTGGGTTTATAGCTCCTCCCTGTCCAGCCAAAACACACACACACACACACACACACACACACACACACACACACACACCAAACCAAACCAAACAAAAAACCCAATTCTGAGCAAAGTAGGAAGGAGAGAATTGATCGTACAAACAGTATCTCAAGCAATCTTTCTGCATCCTATTTGATGGCAAGACACTAAAAGCACTCATAGTAAAATGAGACCAAGGACATCACTAGCATTTAATAGAACTTGGGTCACCCACACAATACAGCAGAAACCGGAAATAAAAGACATAACTACCAGACCATCACTCACCGTCAGGGAAATGCAAATCAAAACTACAATGAGAGATCACCTCACACCTGTCAGAGTGGCTAAAACCAAAACACAAAAAACCAACATGTGCTGGTGAGGATGTGAAGAAAAAGGAACCCTCCTGCACTGTTGGTGGGAATGCAAACTGGTGCAGCCACTGTGGAAAACAGCATGGGGGGGGGGAGGGTTCCTCAAAAAGTTAAAAATAGAACTGCCCTACAACTCAGCAATCCCACTCCTGGGTATTAACCCAAACAACAGAAAAACACAATTCAAAGGGATACGTGCACCCCCATGTTTATAGCAGCATTATTTTTCATAGGCAAATTATGGAAGCAGCCCAAATGTCCATCAATAGAGGAGTGGATAAAGAAGATGTGTTTTATACATATAAAATGGAATATTATTCAGCCATAAAAAAGAAGGAAATCTTGCCATTTGCAGCGACATGGATGGAGCTACACGGTATACTGCTAAGTAAAATAAGTCAGTCAGAAAGGCAAATGCGAGACAATTTCACTCATATGTGGGATCTAAGAAATAAAACAAAGGGAGAAAAAAAAGGAGAGAGAGAGAGGGAAACAGAGAAATAGACTCTTAACTATAGAGAACAAACTATAGAGAACAAACTCCCCTATAGAGGGGAGGTGGGGGGAGACGGGTGAAGTAGGTGACAGGTAATGGGAGTTAAGAGCACACTTAGCATGATGAGTACTGAGTAATGTACAGAATTGCTGAATCACTATATTGTACACTGGAAACTAACATAACACCGTATGTTAACTACACGGGAATTAAAATAAAACACTTAACAATAACAACAAAGGCACAACTACGTAATAGGAGACAACAAGCATTGTTATCTGCAGCTGATAGAATTGTCTCCTTGGAAAGCACTTGCAAATCAACTGGAAACCATTCACACTAGCAGCAGTAAGAGAGGGAGGGCATTACAAATTAAATATCAAGAAAATACCTACTTGAAGAACACAATGCATGCTCCCCTGGGCAGCACACATTCTAAAACTGGAATGACACAGAGGTTAGCATGGAAGATGACACACAAATTCACGAAGCATTCCATATTTTTAAAAATGACTAAGGGGGACGCCTGACCACCTCAGTCAGTAGAGCATGCGACTCTTGATCTTGGGGTTGTGAGTCAAGCCCCACATCGGGCCTAGAGCTTACTTAAAAAACAATGACTAAGGATTCCCATCCACAGAGTCATGAAAGTATAAAACCTAGACATAAATTCAACAGAGAGAGGAGGAGGGCACTGAGGAGGAGGAGGAGGAGGAGGAGGAGGGGAAGGAAGGCCAGCAAGCCAACCTGTGCCCACGTTTCAGCAAGTCCCAGCCCCAATATTTACTAAGCATGGAATTGCACAGGCTGCTTAATCTCTCTGATCTACAGAATGGCAAGGACAGTGGGGCACCTGGGTGGTTCTGTCGGTTGAGCATCCGACTCTTGATCTCCGCTCAGGTCATGATCTCAGGGTCGTGAGTTCAAGCCCCCCATTGGGCGCCACCCTGGACGTGGAGCCTACTTAAAAAAAAAAAAAAAAAGGCAAGGACAGTAATGATCCTATGTCCTAGGGTATTGTAAAGCCTAAAGGAGATGATATGTACCAAGCACATAGAACAATGGTTAGCACACAGTGTGCAAAGAATGTGACCTATTGGCAGTAATTCCACACTGGATGAAGATGATGGGGGAAAAAAACAAGACTCCCCACCCCAGCAGAAGAAACAAGGTGGCGGAGGAAAGAATTCGGGAGTCAGACTGGGTTTGACTTTGGGAACACTGCCAAACCCCACCTGAGCCTGCTCAGTTGGTTAAGCGACTGACTCTTGATTTTGGCTCAGGTCACAATCCCACAGTTCATGGGTTCGAGCACCTTGTAGGGTTCCACCCTGCTTGGAATTCTGTCTTTCTCCCTGTCTGCCACTCCCCTGCTCATTCTCGTGCTCTCTCTCTTTCAAATATAAAAAAACTTTTTTTTTTTTAAAGAACATCTAGGGGCGCCTGGGTGGCTCAGTCAGTTAAGCGTCCGACTTCGGCTCAGGTCATGATCTCGCAGTTTGTGGGTTCGAGTCCCGCATCAAGCTCTGTGCTCATAGCACAGAGCCTGGAGCCTGCTTCAGATTCTGTCTCTGTCTCTGTCTCCCTCTCTCTCTCTGCCCCTCTCCTGCTCGTGCTCTGTCTCTGTCTCTCAAAAATAAATAAATGATTAAAAAAATTTTTTTAAAGAACATCTACCTTCTAGGTTAGAGAGGTCAAAGAGGACAAGCATCTTAGGTTGCAGCCCAAGGTACACTGGTCTGACACGTGATCCTGCTTCCTTAACACAGAGTCTGGCCAAGGTGCAGCTGGCACCGAACATTCAACTTACTTAACTTTTAGAAAACCCTGATACCAGTTTAAAATAAGGACATCCTCTTAAATCCCACATGTGCTATGTACAGAATCACCTAAATGAACACTTTTGTGGGGTGCCAGTTTTTATAACGTTCACCTGTGTGGCTACAGGAACCCCCCCCACCCCACCCCCACCCTACTGGCCAAGCGCTGTCTCCAGAAGGGACTGGTGTTCAAGCTCATCCCTGGGGTGCCCGTCAGATCTCCTCTCACTAGCTCCACAGATACCGTGAGCAGAAACCCGACCCTCCATCTACCCCACACCCACTGGGAGAATCAGCAATGTCACTCTGAGGCATAAAACCCAAAAGGTCAGGAGCAGGGACTGGGACGGCTACTTGCATACCCACGTTCATGGTGACATTATTCACCGGATCCAAGAGGTGTGAACGACACCAACATCCACTGATGGATGAATGGACAAACGAAATGTGGTGTGTGCATACAGCGTCATGGAATTCAGCCTTAAAGAAAAAAAAAAAAGAAGAAGGGAATTCTGGCACAAGTTCCAGCACGGCTCAACCTTGAGGACATTATGCTAAATGAGATAGGCCAGGCACGAAAGGATAAGGACTGCCCGACTCCACTTGTAGGGAGTCTCTAGAACTGGCAATTCACAGAGGCAGAAAGCAGAATGCTGGTTGCCAGGGGCTGGGGGCGGGGGGAGGAAGGAGTGGGGAGCTAGTGTTGAGCGGGGACAGAGTTTCAGTTGTGCAGGAGGAAAAGTGCTCTGTGGGTGGACGGGGGAGGGGGGGATGGCTGCAGGCCACTGTGAACGTGCTTCATGCCACTGAACTGTACCCTTAGAAATGATTCTGAAGATAATTGTTATGTCATGCGTCTTTTACCACAGTTCAAAAGAACCCATCAGGGGCGTTTAAAGCCATTGACTCTACCCTTCAAACTATACCCAGAACCTGGCTACTGCTCCCAGCTCCACGGCTACAACCCTGCCCAGGCCACCTCTTTCCCAGCCTCTGGTCTGGCCTCCCCACTCCATTCGTCCCCTCTCAACAAGCAGCCAAGGACTCCTTTCAGAATGAAGTCAGGGGGCACCTGCGTGGCTCAGTCGGTTGAGCATCTGACTCTTGGTTTCGGCTCAGGTCACGATCTCACTGTTCGTGAGTTCGAGCCCGGAGCCGGGCTTGGGATTCTCTCTCTCTCTCTCTCTCTCTCTCTCTCTCTCTCTGCTCCCCCACCCTCAACGCACTTGCATGTGTACTCTCTCTCTCAAAAATTTTTAAAAATAAAAAAAAAGGAATGAAGTCAGATCATGTTACTCTTCTGTTCCTTGGCCTTTCTGCCCTCGCCTCCCACTGCTGTCCTCGCTCACGCAGATGCAGCCACAGTGGCCTCTCACTGTGGGTCACCCCTTTCTACCTGGCTGACGTCATCACCTCTTGCACGTCGCGCTCGTGAACGCAGGCATCTCTTTCCTCTTCACTGATGGTTCTTTTTGCTTAGAGCAGTGCTGGGCACATAGGAGGCACTCAAAAATATCTGTTGAATTAGTGAATAAGTGAAAGGAGGATTGCTTCTCAAGTCTGGTAATGAAACCGTGCCTCAGCACCGGGCTCATAGCAGAAGGGCGCGGCAGTGTCTTGACAAGGTTGCCATCTAGTGGCTGGATTCCTTTGTAGCTTTGTGGGGGCTCTCCCCACCTTTTGTGGGACCCTGAGATGAGCAGTCAATGGCGAAAGCAGGGACGGCAAGTGCCTACGCACGAGGGACCATCGTGTTCTCTAAATCTACCCCAACAGGTAAGATGAGATATATACAAAGGGCACCTTAGGGACAAAAGGAAGAAGAACGTATCTGGGCTGGAACGCAGATAGGTTAATAATATTGATCTAGAAAGAAAATCAGCAGGAGTGGATGTGGAGTGTGGAAACTGTTGTTCTTGAGATATTCTAGAAAAGGCTTCCAGAAACTCCATGCTCTCCCATTCAAGACCTGGGTCAGATGGTGAGTTAGCACTATGTGCAAGTGTGAGCAACCATGAAATTATTATTACCAAAGCATGGAGCATTTTCTGCTGGTACTGGGTTTGAGTGGTTCTCCCTAACGACGGATCAATGCCCAGCACAGGGTGCACGCAATACAGGCTGGTCGCAGGTTTAACTATTGTGAGTTTAAAACTATAATACCATATTATAATTTCATGCTAAGATCCTTTTTAAAATTAGTACAGTTGAGTGCTCGCTTCGGCAGCACATATACTAAAATTAGTACAGTTGAGGGGCGCCTGGGTGGCTCAGTCGGTTCAGCGTCCAACTCTTGATTTCAGCTCAGGTCCTGATCTCACGGTTTGTTAAGTTCAAGCCCTGCATCGGGCTCTGCGCTGATAATGTGGAACCTGCTTGGGATTCTCTCTCTCTCTCTCTCTCTCTCTCTCTCTCTCTCTCCCACCCCTCCACCCTTATTCTTTCTCTCTCAAAATAAATAAATAAACTTAAAAAAATAAAATTAAATTAATGCAGTTGAAAGAAAACAGAAATAACACATACCATGCATTATGGAAAACTTGTCCCAAGGCCAAAAGTTCAGAAACTAAGACTTGAGGGCCATAAAAAGAACTCTGTTCCCTAAGAGTCTATATATATGATTTATAATTGCAACTTTCCTTTAAGAGGAAATCAACTACATATTGTTAGCATTTTGCTTATTTTCTTTGTTTTCATTCTTTTTCTTTTTCTTTTTTTAATGTTTATTTACTTATTTTAAGAGACAGAGAGCTCACAAGTAGGGGAGGGGCAGAGAGAGAGGAAGAGAGAGAATCTCAAACAGGCTTGTAAATCCAACATCCAATGGGGGTGCCATTTCTAACAAACTAAATCACTTCCATCTTTTGTTGCCATGGTATTGAGATTTTAAAACCTGCACTTATTACTACAAAAGTACCAGCACTTTTGTTTCCCTGTTTCTCGCGTGTATAAAAGAGAGAAAGAGAGAGAGAGAAAAAAATGTGATCCAATATTCAAATGGCCACCTAACACCCCTGTACCTACAACAGACAAGCCTGGCTGACGGGAAGCATCACCGTGTGGCTTCACAGCTGGCTCACCGGCTGATGCACAGGTCTGATTCACCATGAACGAGGCAGTTTAGGGATACACGACAATGCACGGACGCGCCAGCTGTCCAAAAAGCTGGTTAGAAAATTGTTGAGGACTGCCCGCGTTTCAAAATAAAAGTTCCAGAGGCAAGCTGTCATTTTCGAATGCAACTCCATTAATTCAAAGGACATAATTTCGTTACAGTAAAGAAGGCGGCAAACTGAATTCGTATGGAAACTTTAGGAATCGTAACTGTGCCTTGCAACCCACCAGCCCATTACAGTTTAGGAAGTCTTCAAGATCTCTGTCTTGAGAGCATCACTATGTAGCAGATATGCAAGTACTTCCTTAATTTGACAATTAAACAGGCTATTGCCCTAGGAGGTGTGGGAGTGAGCCCACTTGAGGAGCCAGGATGAAACCCAAGTCTTTCTCTAGAATCCTGAACCAAGGGAGCACATGCTGTGATCAAACAACTAAATAGTTCATCAACAAAACGGTTAAACAAACATCACAAAAGCAAGTAGAAGTGGAAGATTTGGTTAAGGCAAAACAAACAAACAAACAAACAAACAAACAAAACCTTTAGGTTTTGACCTGTATTTACTCTGTTTTTAATTTTTAAAGCATTGTATGGATATGTTTAAAAATCTTCAAACAGTATAGAAAGATCCCACATGAGGTCTCTTTCCCCCACCACTTTCAATTCAGGTAACTCCTCAAAGATAACCATTTTTTTTTTATAATTTTTTTTTTTAACATTTATTTTTGAGACAGAGAGAGACAGAGCATGAATGGGGGAGGGTCACAGAGAGAGGGAGACACAGAATTCGAAACAGGCTCCAGGCTCTAAGCTGTCAGCACAGAGCCCGACGCGGGGCTCGAACCCACGGACTGTGAGATCATGACCTGAGCCGAAGTCGGAGGCTTAACTGACCGAGCCACCCAGGTGCCTCAAAGATAACCATTTTTATATCCCTCCAGAAAAAAAAAGTTGTGATTTCAAATATAGTATTAATGTATATTTGAAAAAATTAAAGATCGTACTACAAGCACCATGGGATTTTCCCCACTGAGTAATGTACTTTGATCTTTCCTTGTTGGTTACATACAAATCTACTGTGTCAGTTTTCATAGCTGCATAGTATTCCACAGCATCACCCTCACATTACGCAACCAGCTCTGTACTGATACACGCTTAGGTGTTTCCAGTATTTTACTATTATAAGAATGCCACAACTGTCTATATATATTGTCATCATTTTTCAAGTAAATAAGTCATATTAAATGCTGAGTAGCAGAAATCCTTGGTGAAAGACTATACATATTTCAAATGCAGACAGATATTACCAAACTATCTTTGTGCATCAAGTGTATGTGGAGTGCCAGCTTCCTTCACCCTTAAGAACATGAGAAGTTATCAACCACTTTCATTTTTGCTAATTTATTAGGGGAAATAGTATATCTACTTATTATTCTGACTTACATTTCTTTACCTATATGTGAGACTTAGCATCTTTCTAGTGGCGTGTGTGTGTGTGTGTGTGTGTGTGTGTATGTGAATTAGCCATTTTCCTATTGTACTATTTTTCTTTTTCTTATTGATTTATATAAACTCTTTGGACATAAGCCCTTTGTTACATGTATTGCAAATAGCTTCCTCTTTTTACAAGGCAGTTTTTTTATATTTATGTGATTTTTCATCTTTTCTTATATGGCTTCTGTGTTTGCTCCTACTTAGAAAGGCCCCTTCCAAGGTCAAGACTACAAATTGACTCTGATGTTTTTCTCTTTGTACGTTCATGGTTTCACTTTTTAATGTCTAAATCTTTAATCCACTTGGAATTTATTTTGATGGCAGGAATGAGATAAGAATCCTGTTTTATTTTTTCCCAAAGACTCAGTCATTATTGTTTTTAATACTTTTTAAGTGTTTATTTATTTATTTTGAGAGAGAGAGAGAGCACAAGCAGGGGAGAGGCGGAGAGAGAGGGAGAGAGAGAATCCCAAGCAGGCTTAGCACTGTCAGTGCAGAGCCCAATGTGGGGCTCAATCTCACGAACCGAGATCATGACCTGACCCACCATCAAGAGTCGGCCGCTTACCCAGGCGCCCCATCAATCAGTCGTTACTTACGAATGAATTATCAGTCTTGATATAAGATGCTACTTTGTCCTATACTATCCTATATATATACTAGTCCAATGCAATCTGGACTTTCTCCATCATCCATTGAACTGCCTATTGGTTCTCCACTTCCAAGATGCTTAAACTTAGTCCCTTGGTTACCGTTTTTTTAGAAATTTTCTGATTATTGACGAATATTTAGTCTTCTAGATCAGGACCTATCCACAGAGGTACTATTAACGTTTTGGGCTGGATAAGTCTTTATTGTGGGGGGCTGTCTTATGCGTTTAGCAGCCACCCTGACCTCCACCCACTAGGTGTCAGTAGCACCCCCCTAATTATGAAAATCAAAAATGTCTGAAGACATTGCCAATTGTTCCTTGGGTTAGGGTGGTGGGCAAGAGGGCCGCCCATTGGGAACTACTGTTTTAGATAAACCCAGTATCATTTTCCCAGTGTTTGCACTCCCAGTCAATTTCCGTGGATACCTTCATTGGGATGAAAAGAGATTCATAAAGTAATTTAGACAATGTTATATTTAAGATATTATACTTATTAAATATTTATTATATTTAACCTTCCTATTCAGGAACCATGTATATATATATCCTTCTACTTATTTATTTCTCCTTTTATGTCCTTCAAAAGAGTTTTAAGATTATTTTTTTAAAAATACAGTCTCTTGGGCACCTGGGTGGCTCAGTCATTAAGCATCTGACTTCGGCTCAGGTCATGATCTCGCAGTTTGTGAATTCGAGCCCTGCATCAGGTAAGCTCAAGCCCCACTTCGGGTAAAACATGAGCCCCGGGTGAGCCCCGCTTTCTCTCTCTCTCTGTCTCTCTCTCTCCGTACCTCTCTCTCTCTCTCTCTCTCTCTCTGTCCCTTGCTCACTTGCACCCCCCCTCAAAAAAATATATATGGTCTCTTATAATATTAAGTTTATTCCTATATATATTTTACCTTTTACATTCCTTTATAAATGGGATCATTTCTTATGTTATTTATCTTTTCCAACCAGTCACTGATAGGAAAGTGACTTATATTTTGTATTCTACAACCACACACTAAACTCTTATTGTATCCAATAGATTGCGGGACATTCTAAGTTTTTTCTAATGATAAAATGTTCGGCAAATTCTTTTTTTTTTATTTTTTTAATGTTTATTTATTTTTGACAGAGAGAGAGAGAGAGAGAGAGAGAGAGCGAGCATGAGCGGGGGAGTGGCAGAGAGAGAGGGAGACACAGAATCCGAAGCAGGCTCCAGGCTCTGAGCTGTCAGCACAGAGCCCGATGCGGGGCTCGAACTCATGAACCATGAGATCATGACCTGAGCCAAAGTTGGACGCTCATCCACTGAGCCATCCAGGCGCCCCAAATGTTCAGGAAATTCTAAGCATTTTTCTATTCTAAGCATTTTTCTAAGCGTTCGATGTTATCCTCTGCATAAAATCATCATTTTGTTTCCTCATTTCTAATATTTATGTAGCTATTGTTCCTCTGTCTCACTGCCCTGGTTAATACTTACAGAAAAACTTAGTTGACAGGGATAATGATGGGCAATCTTTTTTTGTTGCTGTTGTTTATTTTTATTTATTTTTGAGAGATAGATAGAGAGCAAGCAGGGGAGGGGCAGAGAGAGAGACAGACAGAATCGCAATCAGGCTCCATGCTGTCAGCCCAGAGCCCAACGCGGGGTTTAAACGCACAAACCGTGAGATCATGACCTGAGCCAAAATGAAGAGTTGGACGCTTAACCAACTGAGCCACCCAGATGCCCCCAGTGATGGGCAATCTTGAATCATTCTTGATTTTAATGGGAAGACTTCCAGGATTCCACTATTGAGGACAGTTCTGGCTTTGGTTTGAGATACATATACATCATACCACTAGACAAGTATCCATACATTTATAGCAAACCGAAAGTTTGTTTTTAAAAACGGAAAGATTGCTAATTTTGCCAAATGTGTCTTCCACCTCTACCGAGATGACCAATGGTTCTCCTTCCTTGGTCTATCAATATTGTACAATAGATTATATTACTAAATTTCCAAACATTAAGGCTTTCTTGGCATAAATCCACTTCGTTGCGATGTATACTATTATTCTCTTAATTTCTTCTTGAATTCTATTTGCTAATATTCCGATCCCACATTTTTTTAAGTTTATTTACTTTGAGTGGGGGGAGGGGCAGAGAGAGGGGGAGAGAGAGAATCCCAAGCACGCCCCACACTGTCAGCGAGGAGCCCAATGTGGGGCTCGAACTCACGAACCATGAGGTCATGACCTGAGCCGAAATCCAGAGTCACTGACTTACTGGCTTACTACTGACTGAGCCACCCAGGCGTCCCTGGATCTCACACTTTTACATCAATATTTCAGAGTGAGATCTTTTTGTCATTTTTTTTAAAATGGTGCTTTGTCAACTTTTGAAACTCGTGTTTAGGCCGGCGTGATAGAAAGAAGTTGTACTTTCATTTGTTGTATTTTTAAAACCAAATGTGTGTATTTAGTATGAAAGTAGTCTTTAAAATAGTAAAACCATTGTATAGAAACATGAGGCCCTTACATCAAAAAAAAAAAAAAAAAGCCACATATACTCTTCATAGATTCAACTTTGTGAAAACCGAGTACATTAAAATACACCTTTGGAGAGCTAATCTGGGTTGTGGTATTTTATGCAGACACAAAAAATCGTAAGTATACTACCATTCAACCTCCATTATAAAGTACTAATGACATAATTCAGCTATTTTCCCATCTCAGACAATTTAGCAATACAGGGAGATCTGCACTAGAACAGTGGGACCGTGGAAATCTTAGCTTTCTTACCAAAATAAAATCAAATACATTCCTGGCGTTTTATGCTTTCCAAGCTCTGAACTCACATATAATGGTTAAAAAACCCTTTTCTGATTCTCACAAAACTAGGAAACCTGAGAAAGTTCCCCGGGTCTCAGTGGCCACTGCCACCTACGTGACTCAGAGCAGCCTTTATGGGAGGATTTTCCCAGACTTCCACAGGGTCCAGGAAGGATGCCGTCCACCCAGGCCGGGGAGAGGCCTACAGCGTTCATTCACTCATCGAATATGCGCCTCATACCAAGACGACCCCAGAACCGACGCTAGCTTGCCAGAAATGCCTCGGAGGAATTTCACACACACACGGTGACAGATGGACAGCGAGACGGACAGAGGGAACCACAGCACTCCTCCCTACCTTTTTGTTTCTTCTCAGTCTCCTCACTAGATGTAAACTCTCCGTGGGCAGGGATGTCGTTGCCTAAACCCCTTCCTGGCCCAGAGTAAGGGCCAGCAAAACATCTCTGATGAGGGGAGGGACGCAGGAATCATTGAATGTTTTTCAAAACACCAAGATGAATGGCCTGCTTAGGTCCCTTGTACCCAGGTCCCTCCTGCCTGGGTCCTTCCCACCTGGGTCCTTTTCACCTGAGGCTCTCCTGCGTGGGTCCTTCCCGCCTGGGTTCTTCCTGCCTGGGACCTCCCTATCGGGATCCCTCTCACCTGAGTCCCTCCAGCCCGGGGCCCTCCCGCCTGAGTCCCTCCTGCCTGGGGTCCTCCTCTCTGAGTCCCTCCTGCCTGGGGCCCTCCTGCCCTGGGCTCTCCGACCTGGGTCCTTCCTACCTGGGTTGCTCCTCAGGCGGCTCTCAGCAAGTTCAGAGATGGCTCCAGCTGTCGAAGTCTTTTTCAGTCGAACTACCCCAGAAGCGGCCGTACTTCCTGGTTTGTTGAGCATGTCCTCACTGCTGGCCCTCTTGAGCTGACAGGGGATGAAAACATGTATCATCAGTAGGGAGTGCTATAGACCAAGAAAACACAGCGCAATAGCACCTGCCCTGTGGTTAAGATGCGGTGATGGCACTTTCAGGAGTATCCCACTGGGAGGTGGAAACCTGCAAAGCTAGACAAACCTGTGTCTATCGTTTACAGGACAGAGTACGACCTTCCATTACTGTTTCAAAGAATAGTATAAGATGATGGGTGAATATGACCCATCGTGTCACACTTCAAATAATGATTTTTTTTAAAAACCTGCTTTCCTGGGGGCACCTGGGTGGCTCAGTCGGTTGAGCGCCTGACTTCGGCTCAGGTCATGATCTCACAGTTTAGGAGTTCGAGCCCTGCATCGGGCTCTCTGCTGTAAAGCCTGCTTTGGATCCTCTGTTCTCTCTCTGTGTCCCTCCCCTGCTCACTCTCTCTAAAAAACAAAAACAAAAAACCCTGCCTTCCTGGGTTTTAAATTAAAATTAGATTTAAAAAATTAAAATTAAAAAAAATTTAAAAAATTTTTAAAAAATAAAAAAAATTTAAAAAAATTTAAAAATTAAATTAAAAAATTAAACAATTAAAAAATTAAAATTAAAATTTAAAAAAATTAAAAAATTTTAAAAATTTAAAAATTTTAAAAAAAGGGCGGGGAGGGAGATGATAAAAAAAAGAACTGTGAGATGCACAAAAGGCAAGATGGGGCAATGCACAGAAAATTCAAGGACAACAAAAAATAGCTTAAAAATACATATCTCAGTTATAGAGATGTCTGTGTGTATACGTATGTGTGTGTATATATGTACGTGTATACATATGTATGTATATGTGCATATACACATATATGGGGGAAGTAGAAGGAGGACATAGAAACAATCTGAACATGTAACATGTGCTCCATACCAGGCACTCCATATATGATCTCACACAGATGTGTTCAAAGGGAATAAAGAAACTTTCCTGGAGGCCAGAAGTACACTGCTTATGGAGACAGAAAGAAAGCAGAAACTCTTTTTCTGCTTTCTTCCCTGTCACGAAACCAGGAAAACAAACATGTGTTAAAAGGAACAGAAATCTAAGAGGGGGAGCCCCTAAATGAGCTCACAGCTCTGGCCCAAGTAAATTACAGTCAGGATCAGTGAGAGACACTGCAAATAAATTTTCTCAACTGCCGTAAGTCTTCTCGAAACAACGTTCCTGAAGAGGAACAGTGCTAGAAGACTGGAGCCAGGCAGATGCCCGGAGCCATCCCGAATATATCTGACATCTGGAGAGAGCAGTATGGGAAAGCCCTCAAATCAACGGAGGCCTGGAGCCGGCAGTCCCTGCCACCCACCCTGGCTTGAGAGCCCAAAGGGCCAGCTCCATCCCACTCTACTGGCTTTGGGGTCATTTACTGAAGGGTAGGTGTTTAAATATTTGCACAATTAAAAAAAAAACATTTCCATTTTTGCATCGTTTAGATTTCAGGGTATTGGGGCGCCTGGGTGGCTCAGTTGGTTAAGCGTCCGACTTCGGCTCAGGTCACGATCTCGCGGTCCGTGAGTTCGAGCCCCGCATCGGGCTCTGGGCCGATGGCTCAGAGCCTGGAGCCTGCTTCCGATTCTGTGTCTCCCTCTCTCTCTTACCCTCCCCCGTTCATGCTCTGTCTCTCTCTGTCTCAAAAATAATAAAATAAACATTAAAAAAAAAAAAAGATTTCAGGGTATTAACAATACACACCCCAGAATGGTGTGAAAGAAAACAAAACAAAACAAAACAAAACAAAACCAAGTGTTGGTGAGGTTGTGAAGCAACGGGAACTCTCATGCTCTGCTTGCCTGCTTGCGGGAGTGTGTACCGATAAGCCGCTTTGTAAAGCTGGCAGTATCTGTTAGAGGTGAATATCTGCACGCTATGATTCAGCCATCGCACTCCTAAATCTGTATCCAAGAGAGAAATGAGGACATGGGCTCATCAAAAGAATGTTCACAGCAGCTTTTATTTATGAGAGCCCCCCAAAATACAATCCACGTGTTCACCAGCAAGAGGAGAAAATTAAAGAATGACTTAGTAGACAACAGAAAGTACACAGTAAAAAAAAAAAAAAAAAAAAAAAGGAATTACTGATACACCAATAGATGAATGGATCCCACAGGGACGCCAAGTGAAAGAAACTAGACATACAAGAGTATACCCTTCCTGATTTCACTTTTTACAGAGCTAAGAATTGGTAAAAACCAAATGATGGTGATAGAAGTCAAAACAGTGGTTCCCTCTGGGGGTGTTACTGACTGGGAAGGAACCTTCTGGGGTTGGGGGGGGGGGCGGAATGTTCTATATCTTGACTTGGTGGTGGTTTATATAGATATGGCCACATGTAAAAACTCAATGAGTTGTATGGCTAAGACTAAGATTAATGTGCTCCACATACTTTATTTTATTTATTTATTTATTTATTTATTTATTTATTTATTTATGTGTGTGTGTGGTTCTCACACTTTTTTAAAAATTTTTTTAATGTTTATTTTTAGTTTTGTTTTGTTTTTATTTTTAAAGACAGGAGTATTTTAATTTTTTTTTAATGTTTATTTATTTTTGAGACAGAGAGAGACAGAGCATGAACGGGGGAGGGTCAGAGAGAGAGGGAGACACAGAATCTGAAGCAGTTTCCAGGCTCCGAGCCGTCAGCACAGAGCCCGACGCGGGCCTCGAACTCACACTGTGAGATCATGACCTGAGCCGAGGTCGGACGCTCAACCGACTGAGCCACCCAGACGCCCCCACATACTTTAGTCTAAGTGTGTTTGGCTTCAACAAAAAACAAAAGGAAAATGAGGGGACGGGTTATAATTGGGGTGAAGTCGCTTCCACCCTTACAAATCCTAGTCCACTTTTTTCCTTTTCTCCCCATTGTTATTTTAGAGATTTTTTTTTTTTGTGGTAAAATAAACACGAAACAAAATGTGCCACTTTAAGTGTACACGTCAGTGGCATTATGTACATTCTCCCTGTTCAGCAACCATCACCACCCACCATCTACCTCCGGACCTTTTCCACCATCGCAAAGTGAGACTCTACTCATGAAACAATAATTCCCCGAAAAGAGGGAAGATGCTGGGGCACCTGGGTAGTTCAGTCGGTTAAGCGTCTGACTTCGACTCAGGTCGTGATCTCATGGTTCGTGAGTTCAAGCCCCGCGTCGGGCTCTGTGCTGACAGCTCGGAGCCTGGAGCCTGCTTCGGATTCTGTGTCTCCCTCCCTCTCTGCCCCTCCCCTGCTCGCACTCTGTCTCTCTCTCTCTGTCTCTGTCTCTCTCAAAAATAAACATTAAAAAAAATGTTTTAAGAAAAGAGGGAAAATGGTAAAAGTCTTAAGATTAGCCCAGAAGTTCTAGTCAATGTCTTTAAACAAATTATTCATTTTAAAAACAAATAGCTAACATGGAAAGGATGATTGACATGTACTTCCAGTCACTAGAAGTGAGCAGAACCATATTTTCTGGCCAGTTGCACAGACCCCTAGTTTAACAAAAGGACTAAATATGGCATCTGGGTTGTGGCAGAATCAGTCTGTTGCCCTTCCTTTTTTTTTTTTTTAATATTTATTTATTTTTGAGAGAGAGACAGAGATAAAGCATTAGTGGGGGGAAGCAGAGAGAGAGGGAGACACAGAATCCGAAAAAGGCTCCAGGTTCCGAGCTGTCAGCCCAGAGCCCGACGCGGGACTCGAACTCACAGACTGCAAGATCATGACCTGAGCCGAAGTGGGACGCTTAACCGACTGAGCCACCCAGGCGCCCCACTCCATTGCCCTTCTTCCAGGGACTCCATCATTGTTTTTCTTTTCTTAAAAAAAAATTGTTTTTTAACGTTTTATTTATTTTTGAGACAGAGAGAGACAGAGCACGAACGGGGGAGGGGCAGAGAGAGAGGGAGACACAGAATCAGAAACAGGCTCCAGGCTCTGAGCCGTCAGCCCAGAGCCTGACACAGGGCTTGAACTCACGGACCGCGAGATCGTGACCTGAGCCGAAGTCGGACGCTCAACCGACTGAGCCACCTAGGCGCCCCTCCATCATTGTTTTTCTACCTCCTGTCTCAGAGTAACAAGGGTTCCTGCACCCCATTTCTCCAGCCTCTCAAATTATCAGTGAAATGCGTGTTTAGCACTAAATGACAATAGTTCATGATGGCAGCAACTTTTTCTCAATAGAAAAAAACCTATTATTCGCTCTGCCTAGAAGCATGCCCAGATGCCTCCCTGGGTCCCCAAAGAAAATCAATTCTGATTTGAGATGTTGAAAATTCCCTAGACAAACACCTCAAATGAAAAAGGGAAATCGTTACAGTTAAGGGGGTTTCTAACGCAATAATGCAAATGATGTGCACTTGGTTCTGTTTTCCTCCATTTGATTCCCCCGACGGTACTAGGATCAGTAAATTGGATGCAAAGTGTTGAATAATCTAAATCCACAGCAAAAGGCCAGGAGAGCAAAGGCTCGGTCTGCCAACCAGAACAGGGAATCCAAAATGGGAGGCTCTTCCCCCCCAACCCCGATCTGCCTGCCCACCCACTGGGGCCAGAAGTGAAACTGTCTCCTGCAAGCCCCCCAAGGCCTCCACCCACCTCCGCGCCCTGGGTGTGGCGCCCAGGGGGTAGAGCTTGCTCCCCACTCTCCTCGTCCACCTTTTTGTAAGAGCTTCGTCCTTGACGAGATGACAGGTGGAGGCCACAGAGGACAGGACTCAGCAAGCAGTGGGAGACTTCCCCCTTCGTGGTCCCACTGTGTGTTGTAAATAGATCTGATCCTGTCCTTTCCAGGCAAAAAGACACAGCTGATGTGCTACAGGCCAGCAGCGTGCTATGGCCTTACCAGGCAGCGTGCGGACTTTGGATGGCAGCAAGGCTGTTCTACAGGGAGCACCTCATTTCCCCTGGGCCCTCCACAAGGAATCCCATTCGAGAAAGATCGATTGCGCAGAAGCTCTCCCCGGAGGTGGGCCGTACAGACTGAAAACTGGTCCTTCTTGTCCTCTGAAGCAAACCTCTTCCTCTGTCACTATTTTTTGGCTGCTGCTACATCAGACACGGAAAGCTACTTGTCTTAGTAATTTTTGTTCCTTCTCTATTCATGGCTGCATCTGGGGCTTTGTTTCCTGGTCACCGAATGCGGCTTCGCCGCTGCTTGAGATTTCTGGGTTTGTTACAGAAGATCACTAGGGCAGGTATGCGCTTCTTTGATATGTTTAGTAAGTATTTTCAATAATGCTTCCACTGATATTTGAGCTGCTGAGCACCTGCGCGTGAAAGCTTATAAAGGGAAAAAGTTTAAATAGCTCACAGATTAATGTAACTAAGAAATTCCTCTCAATTCCACAAAGGCGGGGACTGGTAGAATCCAAAGTTCTAAAATCACACATCACCTGATCCCCTCTCCAAAGGAAGAAAACATGTTAGGGTTGGAGCAGGGGCTCTCACACTTGGGCGTGCGTCAGAATCCTTGGGGGTCTTGTGAAAACGCAGTCTGCTGCCTCCGCCCCAGCCTCCAATCTGCCCACCACCACCACCAAGTGTGGTTCCCAAGGTCTGAAGTGAGGCCTGAGAATCTGCATTTCTAGCAAGTTCCCTCCCAGTGGATGCTGATGATGCTGATCCGGGGACCACACTTGAGAACCAAAGGTTTAGTGCAGCACTGTTGATGGAAATATAACACCAGCCACATTAAAAGAGTAAAATGAGGGGCGCCTGGGTGGCTTGGGTGGTTGAGAGTCCGGCTCTTGATTTTGGCTCAGGTCACGATCTCATGGTTCTTGGGATCAAGCCCAGCGTTGGCCTCCACGCTGACAGCATGGAGCCTCTTGGGATTCTCTCTCTCCCTTCTCTCTCTGCCCCTCCCCCACTCGTGTGAGCATGCACACACACACACAGACACTCTCTCTCTCTCTCTCTCTCTCTTCTCTCTCTCTCCCCCCCCCAAAATAAATAAACATTTTTTTTTAAATAGTAGGATGCCCGGGTAGCTCAGTCGGGTAAGCATCCAACTCTCGATCTCGGCTCAGGTCACAACCTCACAGCGTATGGGTTTGAGCCCTGTGTCTAGCTCTGTGCTGACAGCACGGAACCTGCTTGGGATTCTCGCTCCCTCTCTCTGCCCCTCCCCTACTTGTGCTTGCTCTCTCTCAACATAAATAAACTGAAAAAAAAATGTTCACGAGTAAAACAAAAGGTAAAATAAATGTTAAAAATATATTTTCTTAAAATTAATGTTAAAAATATATTTTCATTAATAAATATATTAATGAAGCATTTTAGGGGAACCTGGGTGGCTCAGTCGGTTAAGCGTCCAAGTCTTGGTTTTGGCCCACGTCCTGATCTCAAGGTTTGTGGGTGGACATTTCAAGGGCTCAGCTGCCACACGTGGCTAGTGGCTATTTCATTGGGCAGCACAGGTGCAGAGCAGTCCCTGAGAATGATTACGGAAGAATGACTGGGTCCCCAAGCCTCACGCAGAACATGCCTAAACTACCAAAGACCCTGCTTCCCTCTTGGCCATGGGAGATTGGGCAGCGTCAGTATACGACTCAGGCCTAGCTAAGCAGAGACCTTTCCCAATTTTTTGCTGCTTGTTTGATTTTGTTCTTTGCCGAATCAATCAGAAGTAAGCAAAGCAAGTAACTGGAAGTAAGCGGCCAGGTCTTTCGAGAAGATGCGGGAGGCTTGGCCACGCTGGCAGCCAGGCTTCGTAATACAAGCTGAAGGAGAACAGACGTCAGCAGGAGACGGAGCAGACGGACAGAGGCACGCGGACATGAACGACAGACAGAGAGTCCTGGGGTCTTCCAGTCCCCGTCCCGGCCTCCCTGAGCTCCAGTCTTGCACCTCTGTTCCCCTGGTGACATGGGAACCTCAGATGCGTCCAATCCGTTTCTTTTCTGCCGAAGCTCGCTCAAGCCAATGCTCTGTCATCTGCAACAAAGGGAGTCCTGACTGATAGACTCGAGCCTTAGAGACGGCCAGAGTGGGGCGGCCTGTCTGCGTCAGGGCACCCCAGGTGCTTTCCTTTCCTGCGCTGGGCTCCAGCGGTACAAGGAGGACTTGTGGTAACAGCCCCCGGGGCCATCCAGGCTCCCAGGCCCTCATCCTGTTCCCATGCTGCTCCTGTAACTGGGGCCAGTATCTCAATAGGGCATTTCATTCCACTTTGGTGGATTTGTTTCAGTTTTCCTATTTGTGCCGGTTCGAATATATCTGTCCATTCTGTATGTATCCATTGACTATAAAGCAAATATAGTTAAGATGCCAACTGTGCATCCAGGTGGTGGTATATGGGGGGGGGGGGTTACTGTCATTCACCTTCTCTGTGTGCTTGCCGTTTTCAAAGTAAACTACTGAGGGACACAAATCTTTTACCTGCGACTAGAGGGGGAAAGGAGAGAATGGCCAAGGCAGAGAAACGTGACAAGGGCTAGAAAAGGCACAGGCTTGGTGTAGCCCCTTCTGCTACCCCTTCCCTCAAACTCTGCCATTCTCTTTACAGAGTAAGACCTGGACACCCCAAGAATCAGAAGTGACAACAGAGATATTTGCTTTTGTCCTGACATTTTTTTCCTGTGGGACAAATTTCCAAAAACACTTAGGGGCGCCTGGGTGGGTCAGTCCGTTAAGCAGCCGACTCCTGATCTGGGCTCAGGTCATGATCTCATGGTTCATGAGTTCAAGCTCTGCGTCGAGACGATTCTCTCTCTCTCCCTCTCTCTCTCCGCCCCTCCCCAGCTCTCCCTCTCTCTCTCTCTCTCTCTCAAGATAAATACATAAACTTTAAAAAATAAACAAAAAAGCATACCTATCAGTGGCAGAAGCAACCAACATTTCATTGTTCTTAGAAAACCCTCCTGAGTTTTAGACCTTGTTATTAAACATTGTTTTGTTTTGTTTTTTTTAAGTCTATTTTGAGAGAGAGCGCACACACACACACACACACACACACACGCATGCACGAGCAGGGGAGGGGCAGAGAGATAGAGGGAGACAGAGGATCCCAAGCAGGCTCCGCGCTGTCAGCATGTAGTCCGACTCAGGTTTTGATCCCAACAGCCGTGAGATCGTGACCTGAGCCAAAATCACGAGCTGGACGCTTAACTGACTGAGCCACCCAGGCGCCCCTAAACACTGCTTTTAAAAACATCTCGATATATTCCAGGAGCTCTAATGGTCTTAAGTATATGCATTAATTTAAAATCTGCATTAAAAATGTGTCCCAAATGTGCTATAGGTCAAGAATAATAAAAATAGGGGCACCTGGGTGGCGCAGTCGGTTAAGCGTCCGACTTCAGCCAGGTCACGATCTCGCGGTCCGTGAGTTCGAGCCCCGCGTCAGGCGCTGGGCTGATGGCTCAGAGCCTGGAGCCTATTTCCGATTCTGTGTCTCCCTCTCTCTCTGCCCCTCCCCCGTTCATGCTTTGTCTCTCTCTGTCCCAAAAATAAATAAACGTTGAAAAAAAAAATTAAAAAAAAAAAGAATAATAAAAATAAAAGCCACGGAAATAATGAGCAAGTCCAGGGCAACAGAATGATAAACAAAACTGTGTGTAGATCACTCTCTCCACGTGTTACTCCTCAGGACAGCTACCTAGCTTGCCTGAGCTCTCACAGCTAGAAAGGGCTCGAGGCAGGATCCCGACTCAGCCTGGTCTGCCCCGCTCCCAGCCCATGCTACTCTCACTCCAGGCCGCCATCACACTGCCGCTCCCAGCAGACCCAGTGGACTTAGGCATTTGATGACTACTGAGTGTCCAACCAGGGACAGGTGCTTTTCTAAGCGTGAGGGACAGAGCTGTGCAAGAAACCAAAGGGCACACGGTCCCTGCCCTCATGGGGCTTACATTCTAGCCGCTGCGAGACAGATACTCGCCAGGCAGGTAGTAAGAGCGGAAAAGGAAAATGAGGCAGGGTGAGGAGGGTGTATGGGGGGCCACTTTACAGTGAGTAGTCAGGTGACATTTGAGCAGATATGTCTCAGCTGATAAGGTGACATTTGAGCAGAGACTGAAGGGAGACGTGGCAGAGGAACAGGGGGGGAGGAGGAATATTCTGGGCAGAAGGAGTGCGCCCGGCTCGTGGAGGGACAGTGCCGCTGGGCACCGGGAGGCTGTGTGGCCGGAGCTCGGGGGGCAGGGCAGAGGGGACAGCAATGACGTCTGAGAGGGAATGGGATCTCCAGGCCATCACCGGCTACATCAAGGACTTTGCTTTTCATTCTGAGTGACACGGGGAGCCCCGAGGGACTTTCCAGCAGAGAGGTGACATGACAAATGCGTTAGAAGGACCACTCTGGCGTTTGCTGAGAACGGAATGTAGGGTGCAAAGACAAAGCACGGAGACTGCCGAGGAAGGCTGTGCAAGGAAGGCGGTGGCATGAGCCGGGTGGTCCCAAGGGCGGCGGTGGGAGTGGGCTGAAGGTGACATCGAGTCTGATGGCAGAAGTGATGGCGTTTTGTTGACGGTCTGTGGCACGTGAGAGAAGCAGGGCCCAAGATGGGGCCACGGGCTCTGGCCTGAGCCACTGAGGGGATGAAGCTGTTCAAGGGGAAGATTCGTGAGGAGCAGGTTTGAGGGCAGGAGAGGGGGAGGGGGAGGAACCCGTCTGGGACATGTTATATTCTAGGTGCCTTTCAGACATCCAAGAGGCAAGGTCACAAAAGCCACTGGAGGGCACCTGGATGGAGATGCAAACTTGGATGTCATCTACTCATACAGCTGATCCCTGAACAGGGGTTAAGGGTCCCAATGCCCATGCAGTCAAAAATCCACATACAACTTTTGACTCCCCCCAAACTTACTAATACCCTACTATGGACCAGAAGGCTTACCGATAACATAAACAGTCAATTAACATGCATTTTGTATGTGATACGTATTACATACTGTATTCGCATAGTAAGGTAAGCTAGAGAGGAGAAAATGTTAAGGAAATCACAAAAGAATAGACATTTACGGTACTGTACTGTAAAAAATCGGCATATGAGTGGACTCGTGCAGTTCAAACCCGCATTCAAGCGTCAACTGTAGTATTAAAATTCACGAGAACAGGCGCTAACACCTAGAAAAACTGTTCTCAATAGGGACAGCGCTGACCCTCAGGGAGCATGCTGGAAATGTGGTGGGGGCATTTTTAGTCATCACCCCAACTGGTGGCGCTACTTATATATTTAATGGGTGAGAGAACAGGGAACCCAGACAATCTTGCAAAGACATTCCCAAAGGTGGCATGCCTTTTTATTATTATCTGAGCCTCAAGCATCCTCTTGTTTTACATGTAAAAACAACGTACTTCTGGGGCGCCTGGGTGGCTCAATCAGTTGAGCATCCGACTCTTGATTTCAGCTCAGGTCGTGATCTCACAGTTCGTGGGTTCGAGCCCCACACGGAGCTCTGTGCTGACGGTGCGGAGCCTGCTTGGGATTCTCTGTCTCTGTCTCTGTCTCTCTCTCTCTCTCAGAAATAAATAAACATTAAAAAAAATGTACTTCTGGCACAGCTTTAAGATGGACACATGGAACGTTTGAGAATAACTAGGGAAGACTGCATTTTGGTTCAGAACTTTACCAAGAGTGTTCACCATTTGAAAACCATCACGTCACTCCCTCAACATCCTTCGTGGTATGTGAGTCATCGACACGACAGGCCTGGGTCAGTCTGTGTCACAGCTACCACATCTGCGGTGCTCTGAGGGGCACCTCAGGCCCCTCGGCAGTCGTTCACAGGCATACGCAGATGGGAATACGGATTATTTAATTATAAACTAACTGCCTGTCAGTTTTCTTTTCTCAGTAGGATGTTATATTGATTTTCCAAGAGTATGTGTGCAGGTAGGTTATAGTATCTCTGACTCTCATCTCCAGATTCTAAGGGAAGCTAGAAGAGAGACGAGGCCCCAGAACTGCACCCTGGGCCCACCTGGCATTGGAAACCCAAGGGAGTAAGGAAGGATTTGCCGCTGGGGAGCGAGGAGGAAACTGGGCCGAGAAGGTATTCCCAGACGGAGGGCGCAATCAACGGTGTTAGCACGGCTGACGGCCAAGTCAGACAAGGATGGGGCACTGATAACTCCACTTATCAGGCCCGTGAAGATCATTGGTGATCTTGACCCCCACCTCGTGCGGTACTGAGGGCAGAACTCACGTACTGTGAGTATTAGGACTGTGAGAGTCCACGTAATCCAGGACAGGGGATCCCCTGGGACCCTCCTCGGAGCCTCCTTTCTGGCCTTGAGAGGCCACGGGTCTCGCTTACTTCCCTCTTCAATCCTCCAGCCCAGCCCCCCCCCCCCCCCCCCCCCGCCGGGGGGCGCCCAGCAGCCCTACGCCAGGCGGGCGCTTCGGTCTGTACCTTGCTGAGCCGGGACTCAAACGCCAGCGAGGTGGAAGACTTAGAACTCTTCATGCCGGAAGAGGCTGCAGGGAGGGGCCGCGCACGGTCCGCCCCATGGCTGCCCGCTTTGATGACTGGACTCCAGGCCTTGGCCGCGCTCCTCATGTTTGTCCTAGAGAGGCCGTCCTTCTGCACAAGACCGAAAAGAAAAACACGTATGTCCACAACTTGAACACGCTGAGTGGCGTCGCAGAGTTTCCCCCCCCACCCCTCCCCCATCTCCACGTTCCCTCTGTTATCTCAGAGAACGGGGGCTTCTGAGTGGACTTCAAGATGAGGATTCTACGTTGAAGACGACACCTTTGCATGAGGCTACTTTTTACAACCTCGCAGTGGCTTTTACCAAACTATTGAAAACGTACATGCAATATTATTGATGCTCTGACGTTACAGCAAAAGGACGGCTCCTGGTTGGTCAGGGTATTACTATATTAGCATATGGTATAATACATACTATTATCACACTACAGGATTAGACTGTATACCCACACACTATATATATACCTATCCCCTTAAAACAGGTCAGCTTGGGTCAAGACCTACTATGTCCATAGGGCTTGCAGCTTCAGGGTTAATAATGACACAACCTACCTAATTTTCAAATAGATATAAATGAATTACTTCAAAATTGGAGTTCATAGAAGCATAGCCGTTTTCTTCTTTTTGGACAAAAATGGGTATCATTTAAAAACTAATGGGAGTGCCTGGGTGACTCGGTCAGTTAAGCATCCAACTTTGACTCAGGTCGCAATCTCACGGTTCATGGGTTCGAGCCCCCCACTGCTATCAGCACAGAGTTCATTTTGCATCCCCTGTCCCCCTTTCTCTCTGCCCCTCCCCTGCTCTCTCTCTCTCTTTCTCTCTCTCTCTCTCAAATAAATAAACATGAAAACAAATCTTTAGAAAAATAAAGCATTAATGGAGCATATTTTAATTGGTCGGATCTGACATTGTAGAGCAGTTACCCGCCCCTAACAAAAACATTTTATGGAAGAAACATTGTGCGAAGTGGCAGGATGTAGTTAAAGGCCTAAGGGGAAAGCCCACATACAAAGTTGTGGAAAGCAGCCTGAGTCTTGTGATCAGCACTCAGGGCTCTCATTCCTGCATGAGGTGTGGTCCGCCATGTCCTGACCTCCCTGAGCCCGTTTCTTCCATCAGTAGCACGATGGCACAGGAGTAAATGCTCTCTAGGGGCTTATTCAGCTCTAACTCTGCCTCTGCGGATTCTCATGACCAAGGGTGTGACACAGAATACCAAAACCACAGGTGATGCCGCATCCTTTCAAAGAAACAAACCAGGAGCGCCTGGATGGCTCAGTCTGTTAAGTGTTAGGATCTCACAGTCCGTGAGTTCGAGCCCTGCATCGGGCTCTGTGCTGACAGCTCAGGGCCTGAAGCCTGCTTCAGATTCTGTGTCTCCTTCTCTCTCTGCCCCTCCCCTGCTCGAGCTCTGTCTCTCTCAAAAATAAATAATTAGGGGCGCCTGGGTGGCGCAGTCGGTTAAGCGTCCGACTTCAGCCAGGTCACGATCTCGCGGTCCGGGAGTTCGAGCCCCGCGTCAGGCTCTGGGCTGATGGCTCAGAGCCTGGAGCCTGTTTCCGATTCTGTGTCTCCCTCTCTCTCTGCCCCTCCCCCGTTCATGCTCTGTCTCTCTCTGTCTTAAAAATAAATAAACGTTGGAAAAAAAAAATTAAAAAAAAATAAATAAATAATTAAAAAAAAAATTTTTTTAAATAAAATAAACAAACCAGAAAAATGCACTTTAAAAAACACCAGCAGGTGACAGCGAACTCCAGCAGCCACACTCATAGAACCTGGAGGTCTAATTAACGGTCCCTGACAGAGGGGTCATAGTTGGTGCCAAGTAGCCCCGGGAGCCTCACCACATCCCACGAGACCCCATTAGCCACCTAAAACAAAAACAATAGGCCCCCTCCCCAGCCTAGCTCGGGCTGTGCCCTCTTCCTGTTTCTTGTCTCCTTTTCCTGGCTGGAGGACGCCATTTCAACCGACAGCACCCCTCAGCCAGGGCCAGCCAACTTCTCTTCCTACTTAAAGTGATTAGCTCGGGGTGGCATGTGTCCAAGATTCTACCTGGACTCATTCCACCGCCCTGCTATATACCGGCTACGTGAACATGGCTACAGGTGAAAAAATGTATTTAAAGACTTTGCCATTGTTTTCTACAAGAGTTTCTGAGAAAACTCATCCATGATTTCAGTTGTATGATTAGTTCTGAACCTTAGTAGTCTCAGCTTGGTTTCAGGTATTATGATTACTTTTTTTATTCTGTATTACTTCTTGTGCATTTTATTGACGTTAGCACCAGTTATTTTTCGTTCTTGGCCCACAGTTTTTTTTTTTAGGTTCATTGATTTATTTAAGTGATCTCCACACCCAGTGTGGGGCTCGAACCCATGACCTCAAGATGAAGAGTCACATGCTCTTCTGAGCGCGCCAGCCAGGCGCTCCTTGACCCACAATTTTTCATGCTGGTTTCCATGGCAACAATGAGCGCGTTCTTGGGTTGACAGCTACACAGTAACTAATTTCATTAGGACTCCCCTCATTAATGAGCTGACATAGCCTGAGTGGTTCTTGAAGAGAATTACTGAGTACTTTCACCAGTTAGTACAGAACCAACCTGTAACATGTCAGTCTGACTTAGGAAGACGCCTTAAGTAAGATACCTGTTTGATCAAGGCATCCTTTTACGTTATGATTACAACGACTTTGTAATGACTAACACAGGGCTTACTTTGTGAAAACATAAGGTGATTCTGCTGTCTTAGTCAAAACTCAAGATCTAAACTCTCTTAGGAGTTGCCCTCTGGCAACAAATATGGCCACCTTCTGGGCAGAGCACCTGGAAAATGTTCAACTCTTTTTCAAAGACTGAGAAGTCACTTGCTCAGAGGCAAAATTCTCAGGGTTATTCCACTTGTATCATTACTCCTTTCTTTATTCTCCTAGAACTCTCTGAACCCAATCAAATTATTTCCAAATGGATGTACCCAGATGGCTTGTCTCATCTGGACCGCTCCTGTCTGCCATGATCTTTTCTTGGCTCCCTTCTCTCGTTTTCCCTGTTATTTCCCCCAGACTAAGCCTTCTGTTTCGACCCATTCACCAGCCAGATTCTTCCCTTCAAATTCCACCTTCTTTCCAAATGCAAAATATACGGGAATGAAATAATTAATGTCCCACTCACACAAACCAGGAAGAGAACCCTATAGGTAGGGAACGTGCTCGGGATGGGACTCCCAGAGTAGTATCGGGCTCTGTAGGATCAATGCAGCTTTCCAGGGATGGGTGAGAGGGTGAGAGCTGGTGAGAGCTGGCCCAGCCAGACCCAGTGCTGGCTTTGCGCCCTGCTCCCCTTTCTCATGGTTTAGGACATTATTAAACTTCTCCCCGCCCGACATCCTCAGCCTGAACCAGTGTCTTCCTAGCGTTCTCCGAGTCTTCTGGAGACTGCCTATCTTCCCTTGCTCTGCCCACCCCCAGCTCTGGGCTCTTCTGGAACAGACTGGGAAGGCTTATGCTCAGAGCTATCCACTGGCAGTGCTTGGCCGGCTTTGGCCCTGCTCTCTGTTCACTTCCAGGAAGACTTCCTGCCGGAAGGGGAGCAGGTGCCCATACGCCCCACTCCGAGACTGCTGCAGACTTTCACACGCTCCACTTCTGACACAGGGAACCAGTTAGTTACGGAAACACTGCAGTGACGTGAGAGCAGCTACTCTGTGCCACTCCGAGCCTGGCAAGGCACAGCTAAGTGTTTTTTGTGGGTGTCTCTGTAAATCTTCACCGTAACCCTATGACGTAGGTAGGTATCACCCCCACTTTACAGATGGAGACACTTTCTTTGGATCAAGGAGGTTAAGCGACTTGCCCAAATCACAGAGTTTATGATGGGGCCAGGATTCAAACCCGGCTGTCATTGGCCCTTAAACGTCAGGGATGGTATGGCCTCTGTGAATAATCTTTGCTCACAAGGAGGACTTTTGGATCCAATGCTCCTGGTCCAAACCCAGTATCGCTGCTTGCTGTGTGAACTCAGGTGTGCCTTTCCAACACTGATTCTCAACATGTTCACCTAATAAAATGGAGTCGTTACGTGCAGATGGAAAGAAAACATGGATGCCGAGGGCCAGGCACACAGAAGGCGCTCAACGACTATAAGCTGCCTTCCCCACAAACACTGTGACTGTGTTCAGTGAAGGGTGGCTCTGCTTTATTATCTCAACATTACACAGCAATGGATCGATTAAATCCATGTCAGTGGCAGGATCCAGACACACTAGACTCAAGGAAAGTGCTCCTCCTGTACACAGAACAGCCACTTTTCATGTGGAAACATGAAAGAGGGAAAGCAAAGAGGAAAATAAACACTGAGGGCAGACACCCTCCCATCATGAGAACTGGCCCCAACCTTAATGCAGCCTAGCTTCTGAGAACACAGGTACGAATACCGGGTGATTCAGACTTTCCTTCTGGATGCGAGTGAGTGACAGAAAATAAATAGATGAACTCTCGCCAAATACAAGACTTAAAAAAAAAAAAAAAAGGTTTCCATTGTTAATTCCCTGATTTCTGCAAATCCTCCTGAACCATCTCAAAGGATCAAGCTGATGAAGGAATTACAATTAAATCTAGGAACCCACTCCTGCAGGGGTGGGAAGACCGTCTTCCTGGGGCTCTTTTCTTTAAATTTTCCAACAGTTTTATTTTCTTACCAAGCTTCTTTCCTTTCCAGAACGGAGTTAAGACTTCTATTTAAACCATAACTCATAAATTGTGTGGCATAAAGTAGAAAAGAAAAGAGAGGGGGAGTGGGGCGAGAGGGAGGAGGTAGCAGCTATTTTAGGAATATGATTAGGTGTCTGGGTCCCAGGGAAAGTCAGAGCCCAAGCACAGGTCTCCCAGTCCCTCAAAACACATTACTCTGCTGCTTAATCGCTGCCCGCAGAACTTGTGTTGGAAGGGCTGTTTCGGGGCCTCAGATTTATGACCTTTTTAAGGCAAGAGAACAGAAGGGCGATGGGGAAACCATTCTGGACGATCACAAAATAATGAGTGTCTGCAAGTGGGAGAGGCACTGAGGTCTTGACTACAAGTACAATAAGCAGCAGGAAGCGGGAAGCCAAAGCATTCAAGTCTGAGAACTAACAAAATAAGAATGTTCACATAGCTCAATCACCAGGGGACTCGGCAGGAAACAGAATGTAAGGGAGGACCACGCTGAAAATATCTAGCTTGGGCTTTTCAGAACATGTGCTGAGTTTGCTCTTGACCTCAACAGTAGTGGCTATCAACTGGGGTGTGTGTGTGTGTGTGTGTGTGTGTGTGTGTGTGTGTGTGAGTGAGTGGCTCTGCCCTCCAGGGGCAGGGGAGACGTGTTTAGTGGTCACAACTTGGGGTGTGCTACTGGGTAGACCCAGAGATGCTACTCAACATCCAAAGGGCGGCCCCGACAACGAAGAGATGTCTGCCCTGAGATGTCAGCAGTCAAGGTTTAGAAACTCAGTACTACAGGAAGAATGAAGAGTCCTCGGATGCTGGTTCAATTTCCCATCTAACACCAAAATGTTAATGCTGAGAATCTGTCTGGGGAGCAGCCGAGGGAATCCTGGATTTCAGCTGGAGCCACGGGAAACTCTTCAAAGTTTATTATTTCCTGTGGTCTCGGGATGAGAAGTCATCTCTTTGGCCTTAGATTCCTTCCCAGTAAAGAAGGAAAAGGACAGATGTCCATGTAGCATTAGAAGAAAAATGGCACACTGAAATTGATCTTGTCAGCAGAAGTCACTTAAAGAAAACAAGAGCCAAGAAGTAATAAACCAAAATCTAAATAGAAAAGAGCATTTATACATCACTAGCCACACCATCTCAAACCTGAAAAAAAAAAAAAACACACTTCAAAAATGGAGTAAAGAACTTGCAGAAACCATGAAATGCGGCCACAAGGCAGAGATCCATAACAAATAGGGTGTAATCTGAGATAAGACACAGAGGAGGAGTTGAGCCACTGAATATGAAATGCAGGCCCTGGAGAGAGGCTATAATCTGGGAGCTATATTGAGACCAAGAGTTCAGAATCACTGCCTGGGGGCCATCCTTCTGTCTCCAAAGCTGAAGCAAGAAGCCAACACCCCAAGGAGTGGATGCCCACTAATCAGTAGCTATTTCCTTACCTATAATGTGGCTTCACATCAAAGAAATAAAGGTGAATGAGGGGCACCTGGGTGGCTCAGTCGGTTGAGCGTCCAACTTCGGCTCAGGTCATGATCTCACAGTTCCTGAGTTCAAGCCCTGCGTGGGGCTCTGTGTTGACAGCTCAGAGCCTGGAGCCACTTTGGATTCTGTGTCTCCCTCTCTCTCTGCCCTTCTCCCCACCCCCAGAAATAAATAAACATTAAAAAAAACACTTTTTTTAAGTGAATGAGCTAAAGCAGGAGAAAAGGAGATGGGAACAAAATACTTCAAGAGCTCTTTCTATAGAAATAGTTTTAAAAGATCTATCAAAGGGTAACTAAGAATAAAAACTAAAATGTAGTGCCAGGACCATTCAATAGGGAAGGGCAGTATTTTCAACAAACGATGCTGGGGAAAACTGGATATCCACATTCAAAAGAATGAATTTGCACCATAAACAAAAGTTAGCCCAAAATGGATCCAAGACCTAAAGGCAAGAGTTGAAATTGTAAAATGCTTAGAAGAAAACACAGGAAAAAACTTTGTGGCATTGGATTTGGCAACGGATTCTTCAATATGGCACCAAAAGCATAGGCAACAAAAGAAAAAACTATAGAAACTGGACTACATCAAAATTTACAACTTATATGCATCAAAGAACACAATCAACAAAGTAAAAAGGCAACTCGTGGAAGGGGAGAAGATACTTGCAAATCACTTATCTGGTGAGAGGTCTGCTATGGACTGAATGATGTCCCCCACTCTCCCCAAATTCATATGTTGAAACCCTAGTCCCCAGTGTTAGTGTATTTGGAGATAGGGCTTTTAGGAGGTAAATTAAAATTAAATGAGGTCACAAGGGTGGGGTCCTAATCTGATAGGATTGATGGTCTTATAAAGGGAACTGAAGAAAGACCTTGTAAGGGCATAGTAAGAAGGCAGCCGTCTACAAACCAGGAAAGAGCCCTCACAAAGCACTAAACAGCCAGCATCCTGATCTTGGACTGCCCAGCCTCCAGAACTGGGAGAAATAAATGTCTGTTGTTTAAGCCACTCGGTCTGTAGTATTTTGAAGCAGACAAAAATAGGGCTAATATTCAGAACATATAAAGAACTCCTACTACTCAACAACAAAACCAAACATGATTTAAGACGGACAAAGAACTGGGATAGACATTTCTCCAAAGAAGATATGCATGGCCAATAAGTACATGAAAAGCTGTTCAACGTCACTAATCATTAGGGAAATGCACATTAAAATCACGACAAGATACCGCACCCAACCCATCAGCATCGCTCCTATAAACAACAGCAACAAACACAAACTAACAAGTGTTGGAGAAGATGTAGAGAAATCGGAACCCTTGGGTACTATCGTTGGGAAAGTAGAATGGTGCACCCGCTATGGGAAGCGGTATGGCAATTCCTCAAAAATTAAAAACTAGAATTCTCATATGATTTGTTCAATCCACTTCTGGATATATTCCCAAATAACTGAAAGCAGGGTCTCAAAAGGATGCTTTACATCCATGTTCATAGAACAACTACCCACAAAGGCCAAAAGGTGAAAGTAACCCAAGTAGGTATTGATGGATGCGTGGATAAACAAAATGTGGTATATACAACCAGTGGGATAGGATTCAGCCTTATTTTTAAGGCAATTTGATGCATGCCACAACGCGGATGAACCTTGAGGACGTTAGGCTCGGTGAAACAAGTCAGTCAGAAAAAGACAAATACCGTATGGTTCCCCTTACACAGTTAAGTTCATAGAGACAGAACGTAAAATGGTAGCTGCCAAGGTGGGGGGAGGGGGGGAGGAGGCAGGGGAGAATGGGATGGGGGTTACTGTTTAATAGGTATAGAATTCCAGTTTTATGGGGTAAATACAGTTCTGTGGTTGGATGATGCTTAATAACACAAATGTACTTAATAACACGCTGAATTGCACACTTAAAAATGGTTAAGGTGCGGGAGCCAGGGGAGGAAGCTGCTGGCGCCCAGAGACCGAAAGACAGAAGCTTGGCCTTCACTAGAGAAACGCAACCAACCCGTGGAGATTCATTCGGGAGGGGGCTGGGGCAAGAAACGCCTCAAACTCATCCTCCTTCTCCCTCCAATCTGCTGCTCACTGGCTCCCTGGAAGAGGGAGACCGAGAGGAGACGTGGAGGGGCAAACACTGGAAGCTCAGGACACCCGCCCCGCCCCCTTGGCCTGGCCAACTTCAATGCCACCTTCTGAAGTGAAGTCGAGAATCTCCCCTCTAGAAACTTCTCCCAGTTCAGGGGGCCTCACAAGGGTCTCTGGCCTGTGGGACCTGCCCCCGGGGCAGCCTCCTGGCATTTGCCTGTGTGTGGCCGCCCTAGCACAGTGCACACAGCACAGACCCCGAACAGCCAGCTCTCCCCTGCCCCGTGACTTCCCCATTTCTATTCTCAGCCTGGCCTTTCTCTCGCTCTCCCAGACTCAAACCCTCAGTGGCATCGTGGGTTCCTCCCTGGGGCTCCAAGCCCACAGCTGTGCGGGCTGGGAGATGGGATGCCTGCCACGTTTCCCCAGCGTGGACCTGGGTAGCAGCTCTTGCTTTCCTCCTGAAGCCCATCCCTCCCACGGATTCCTGACAGACTTCCAAAAGCTCAGCTGGGGTCATCACTTCCTGCTCAAAACCCTTCATCTTCATTTATTTTTAAGCTACGTGCCGGGCACAACGTTCCGTGATTGCCGGAGATCACTCTCTCGAATGCTCCTGCCTGCCCCATGAGTCAGCTGTTGTCACCCACGCTTTGCAGTCAGCGAGGCCAAGAAATCCGCTAGCTTCCCTGATGCGGAAGCAGGGCTAGATCTCACAAACTGTGAGATCATGACCTGAACTGAAATCAAGAGCCAGATGCTTAACCCACTGAGCCACCCATGCGTCCCAGGAGCACTCCCTCTTAAGAGGTGTTTTCCTCCTGTTCTTTTGAGTAGCTCTCCCACTCCACCCCACAATTTCCTGTTCATTTCTTCAGAGCCTTCATCACCAAACTAAGACTACCACCGTCATTGATTACCTGCCTCCCTCTGCCACCACGGATGCCCTGTGACAGCAGGGCCTTACCATCTTTGGGCGTCATGGTGTCTGCAGCATCTACACTGGGGCAGCACATTGTAGGTGCTCAAGAAACATTTGCTAAAATGCATATTTAGCTTCCGCCTCTCGCTGAAGAAATGTGTGCAAGTATCTTCCCGCCCCTCCCTTGTGAGGCAGCGCAAGCCTCTACAAATGGGTATCATCACTGAGCACAGGTGGAATTCGTGGGCAGATACAAAACAGATCTATAAAGCCATCCCAGTCTTTCTCCCGTGAGACTTAAAATGTCTTTCAACAACTGGGGGGAAAAAAGCCAAACCCCAAACTGGATTTCAGGATGAAAACCCCGTCGACATGGATAGGGTGCCTTCCGGCATTATTACCTTGAAAATAACATTCGTGTTGACGTTTAAGCGTTCGCATTATAAAAATTCATCTCATTAACTTATAACATGCTTGGGGAAATGGTTCCTAAAATCATGTGGTACCAAACCTCTAAAATCACCTATTGCTTCATTTTGTTTCCTGGGCTTGTTCCTGAAGGGTGGCTGCTTAAATTTTGGGTACGCATCTTAGTTTCACAGTAACAGCAAATGATACTTTTCCACGTTTATGGTTTAAGATTTCAGATGTCTTCATTGAAACATAAAAATAAATGAAACTACGTAGATGCTTAGTGGCAGCTGGTGATAACCACAGACTGAGGGACCCAGTAATTTAAAGGCACAAGTCTACGTGTCTTTGTCTTTTAGCCAACGTTTTTTCGTGTCTTTGTTCGTAAATGGGGCCCCTAAGTCGGGTGGGACAAGGGGCAAAGCCCCGTGATGTCAGTGACACAGCTTCCAAGGCAACAGGGAAGCCAGTTCTGACTCATTCTGTTCTACTTCCTCTAGAAACAATGCAAGGACGGCAGGGCTCACTGCCCCACCCACCCGACGGAACCCCTGTGCCCTCCACCAACAAGCTTCAGTGCACCTGCCCTACCAAGACCCAGGAGGGAGGGCACAAAACCTTCCCCCGGAACTGCTGAGCATAGGTGCCAAATAGGGACCTTGTGTGACGGCGGCCCCCCTCCACCTGTGGACAGGTAGGCCCCCTCATCACACCCACCCCCCCCCACCTTTGCTCACTGTACTTTAGCCACGCTGGCCTCCTGCCCAAGAGAAACGTCAGCCGGCAGGAAGCTGGCATCATCTGCGGGGGCGGCCTCCACGCGCCATGCAGTGCATCGCAAGTGAGACTCCCCAAGAGAAACCACAGAGGGCCATCCTTCAAGTTCCCTTGCTAAGAAAGTGGTTTACCGATTCAAGAGTTGTGGGAGGAGAACCCCACCCGCGCCCCACTTGTGATCAGAGGCCAGAGCGCTGGCTGGGAGCTGTGCCCGCCATGGCAGCCGCGAGCTCCCCAGCCAGCGGGGCCCACGAGTTACGCGGCGGGACTTCCCCAAGTGGCTCATTTCCCCTTCGATGCTTTAATCATGACTACGGCATTTCTCTTCCCCCTGAAGATGTGTGTTCACCTCTGCTGGTTTTTCTTCACTCATCTGCGTCTCGCGTCAGGCACGGGGTGCCCTTGGGAGGCCAAGGGAGGGGTTCACCTGACAAGGGCCCACGTTGTCTCGACTAGTTTCTGTCAGCGTGCATTTGTGTTGGGCAGGGTTGGGGGAGATGACCGATTAAAAAAAAAAAAAAGAAAGAAGTAAATTTTGACCTTGGCCTTGGATCTGGTTTCTCTCTTGCTTCTTGATCAACGATGGTATTCTTCCCGGACGTGGCACCTTCAGAGTCTTGTGGTTGCTGACAGACTCACAAAGGACGCCCGTCAGGTTGATGTGGGTCTTTTATGATGACGACATTATTCTGAAAAGGTGGCCCTAAGTCACGAGAGCTCGAAGAGTTCAGAATAGCAGGGTCTCGACTGGATCCCAACCACGTTGAATGCTGTGGGCCAGCAGGTGTGGTAGGTCAGGAGGCTGGTGAGCGAGGGCCCCTGACTGTCTGAGGAACTGAAGGGCCCGTGGGGATGAGGGAGACAGGCAGGAGTTGGACCATCAAAGTAACACTGAAATCTGAGGAAATTCAAGAAACTCTGAGGTTTCTCTCCCACTGTCTAGGGTCTTTGGAGATGTCTTGAATACCCGGTTCTTTGGCACCTCCCAGCCACAAAAAACAAAAACAAAAACAAAAACAAAAAACATGGTGGGATACAACAGGCATCCCGGAAAGTGCCCTGGCAGGGGCAGGGGAGGGAGAAGGGAGAGCTTCGAAGCACCTGAGGCTATTAGCCGGTTGTGTTCACTCCTGGGACCACCGGAAAGAAATGAGGGAAGGAGCGGTACGTGGGTGGCTCAGTAGGTTAAGCGTCCGACTCTTGGTTTCAGCTCAGGTCATAGGTTCGAGCCCCGCATGGGGCTGTGTGCTGACAGTGTGGAGCCTGCTTGGGATCCTTGGTCCCCCTCTCTCTCTGTCCCTCCCTTGTTTGGACCATCTGTCTCTCAAAAATCAATCAATCAATAAATTGAAAAAAAGAAACGAGGGGGAAAGACAGAACTTTCCTGGAGCTTGTACAGGTTCAGAAGGGTCAGGGAGCTGATTCTTGCCCGCACAGTCACCCTGGTTGCCCCAGGGTCACGGTGGACCCCCCCTCTGAGTAACGGGCAAAGTCTGTCCCTTCGCACAGGCTGTGAGAGTCTGTCATTCCACTGGATTTCCTTATTGTTCCTGGATTAAGTTAAATCATTGAACGCGGCTGATTTCTTGTTTTTTGCATTCCTGAAATATTCTTTTCTACCCCACAGGCTTCAGCTATTTTCCTGTAATGCCAGCTGGCTAATGAAAGCTACTGCTGTGCTTTGTGGGGTTAATTTATTCAGTGCCTGGAATATGCTCTATCTTTCCCCAGCATGAAATGTTTCTGCTATTGCGTTTTAAATATATACAATAGCCGCAAATATGAGGGATAATGTTGCAGGCTGCCCCTGGGATTACCTTGTCATTACGTGTCCCTTGCACGGTCCCCAGGAGAAAATCTACAGGGAACAGCAGTATAGCCTCGGCTCTGTGCTCTGTGCTCCAGGGTGGGAGCTGGTGACAAATGTGGAACAGCCCTGCAGCTGCCCCCTCAGGGTGGGCTTTGTGACACAGTCAAGTCTGACTTTCAGTGAAGAGAGACAGTCCCCTGTCCCTCAAAAATACAGAGCAAGAGCCGTGTTGTAAAGCTGCCCCCACCTTCTCTTTGTTTCAGCGTAAGGCACATTTCCTGCTGGCCCACTCCTTCCAGGTGCCTAGGGCTCAGACCCAGTACAGCCAATGACTGATCATTTAGTCTTCAGGCCTCCCCAAGGCCACTCCACGCCCAGAACAACGGGCTTCCCACCCCTGTCTGATTCCTGATCGCTGCCTAACTCCTACAAGTCCTTCTAAAACTCGGCTTCCTGCCCCTTGTCCAGGAACAGTCCTGCTTCCCCAGTTCAGTGAGCATCCACAACACCCCGTATGAAAGCCTAACACTCTGCTGACTTGTCTCCTGCCCCCCAACTTCCCAGCCTCGATGACGTTTGACCAAAGAACTCATTCTCATTCCTCCGTGATCCCACAGCTCTGGGCCCAGCGTCTGGTCCATAAGAAATGGTAGTTGAAGACGAATCATCAACCTAAATGTGAAGCCCAAATAGAACTAGAAAAATACTAGAGGCAAACAGGAGAAAATCTTTGTGATCTTGAGTTTGGCAAAGATCTCTCACATGTAACACCAAAAGCATGGTCCATAAGAGAGAACATTAAAAAAAAAACAAACATGATAAGTTAGACTTCACTGCAATTTAAAACTTCTCTTCAAAAGACATTATGAAGAACATAAAAAGACGAGCCACAGATCGGAAGAAAAGCATCTGGAAAACACGAAACTGGTAAAGGGCTTGCTTCCTGAATTTATAAAGAACTCACCCAACTCAACGGCAACTCTGTAACTGAACTCCGTAAAAGATGGTCAAAGATTCAACACTTTGCCAACAAGGATATTCTCGGGATGGCAAACGAGCACATGAAAAGATGCTCCACGTCATTAGTCGTGAAGTAAATGCAAATTGAAACCACAAGGAGATACTACTACACGCCTAGGAGAATGGCTAGAAAATAAAATAAAATAAAACAATATCGAGTGCAGGGATTTGGAGCAACGGGAACTCTCACTCATTGCCGGTGGAAATGCAAAATGGAATAGAATCTTTGCACAACAGTGTAGCTGTTTCTTATAAAATTGAACCTGCACTAATACAACCCAGTAATCCCACTCCTCAGCCTTTATCCAAGAGAAATGGACACTCGAGTTCACATAAACGTTTGTAATGGGAATGCTTGTAACAGCGTGATTCATAGGCTTGGTTCATAAGAGCGAAAACTTGAAACCACCGGACTGTCCTTTGAAGGTGAGTGGATATCACTGTGGTATGTCCACGTGCTGAATGATGTGCAAAAACAACGCACGAATTTTAAGTGCATTGTGCTAAGTGAAAGAGGCCAAACTGAAAAGGCTACATTATAGGATTCCATTTATAGGACATTCTGAAAAAGGCAAGACCATAAGGACAGAAAACAGAGCAGTGGTTACCAGGGCTTGGGACCTCACCCTACATTCCTCTCCAGCTAGTTGCTCATCTGTAGCCTTTATGATATCTTTTATAAGAAACCGGTGGAAGTATATAAATGTTTTTCTGAGTTCTGTGAGTCACTCCAGCAAATTAAATGAACCTGAGGAGGGCGTTGTGGGAACCTCTGATTTATAGCAGGTTGGACTTGTGACTGGCCTGAATTGGGGGTGAAGAGGGAGTGGGAGGAGTCTTGTGGGACTGGGCCTTAACATGTGGGATCTGATACTCTCTCCAGGTAGATGGTGTCAGAACTGAGTGAACTGCTCAATGTGTCGGAAAACACACATCAGAGGGACTGACTATAAAGAGGTACAAGGAAATTTTGGGCATAAGTTGTGAATCCTGATTGTGGCAGTGGTTACACACGCATTTGTCAAAGCTCAAGTGGGCTGAATGAATATAATCCAAGGCTCTCCTTGCACTGGCCCAAGCCCACCTTGCCAACCTCATTTCCTCCTCCCCTACTCATGCTTTCCGGGCTCCTGTGAAGCTGGCCTTCCATGGCCCCCAGCAGCATGGGCCTTGCCCACCCCCAGCCTTTTCTCTGGTTTTCTTCGCGTTCCCTTTGCCTGGTCAGCCTTTCCCACCTTTGCCCCCGCTTATACACAAATCTTATCCATCCTTCATGCCCCAGGGCAAATGTTACCTTTTCTTGTAACTGTATTTGATTACCACCACCCCACATGCACAAAAAGCTGGAAGTGATTTGCTATGCTGTAAATGCCAAGCATCTTATCTGCATCTCTTACATTTCTCACCATTTCTTGTACGATTGTGTACGTATCACGTATCTCCAACTAATTTTAAGTGCCAAGTTAGAGTCACTTTTGCATTTATGCACAGTGTCTAGATCGATGCCTTATATGTGGTAAGTGCTCGGAAATGTTCTGTTTGATGAATTAATGAAAAAAATCAATGGCCAGGGTGACCTTTGGCAGCTAAAGTTGGTGTGGTCAGCACCCGGAAAGAATAGTATCACCCAGGAGTCCAGATTAGATGGCCTCTTAGTGATAAGCAAACAGGACTAGGGAGGTTATGCCTCCACAACTACTATTCGTATGGTAGTCGCCTGGTCCCCCTACCTGGCTGATCAAGGCTGGTTAAAAACACACATGCCTGGGGTCCTGACTCAGTCCATCAAGGGTGAGTGCTGCTTCTGAATTTTTAATAAACTCCCAGTGTGACTCATCAGTCAAGCTTGGGACTTACCTTCCTAAATGGTCAGAGGGTCAAAGACTCACCTACAGGTAGCCAATAAAAAAATGCAGGCTTTGAGTATCTGTTTAGAGGTACCACACACACACACACACATGCACGCACACACGCACAGGCATATGGATCATCAAACTGTAATACGTCCATACCCGTCAATAAAAAGGAGTGAACTGCTGACACATAGAACACGGATGAATCTCAGAAGCGTTATGCTGAGTGGAAGAAACCAGACACCAAATACTACAGAGTGTATGGTTCCACTGATCTGAAATTCTAGAAGAAGCAAAAATAAGGTGGAGTGATAGAAAGCGGATCCGTGTTTGCTGGGGGCCAGGGCCAGGGGGCAGACAGGCGCTGGGAACCTGACTTCCTGTAAAGGGGCACAAAGGGAGTTTTAGGGGTGATGGGAATGCTCCGTAGCTTGACTGGAGTGGTGGTTCCAGGGATGTATACGTTTAGCAAAAGTCATCAGAGTATACATTGAAGGGGCACCTGGGTGGCTCAGTTGGTTAAGCATCCAACTCTTGGTTTCGGCTCAGGTCATGATCCCACAGTTTCGTGGGTTCGAGCCCTGTGTCAGGCTCTGTGCTGGCAGCACAGAGCTTGCTTGGGATTTTCTCTCTCTCCCTTTCTCTCTGCCTCTCCCTCACTCGTGCTGTCTCTCTCAAAATGAATAAACTTAAAAAAAAAAAAAAAAAGAAACTTAAAATACAGAGTGCCCATTCAAAATGGAAGCATTCATTGGTACTTGGAATCCAGGAACCTAATGATGATCCTATCCCTGTCCTTCGCCCCCTATATATCTGGCCAGTCACCGAGTCCTGTCACTTGGACTGCTAAAGGTCTCTTCCTCTGCTCCTTATTTCCACACTTCACATCCTCATGGGTATCAGAATTACTGCTGGTTTCCCTACCTAGAGTCAGGATCACGGCCCCTGTGCCGCTAGCAGGCTTTCTAAAACGCAGCCCGCTCAAGTCCCTCCCCTGCTCAAACCCTCCCACCACCACCCCTTTCAGGATAAAGCCCAAATTCCACATGCCAGGCTTCTTGTACCCTCACACCCACCCCAAGCCCTACCTCTTACCATTCTCGCGCAGGCCCACTGCAGACACCTATTCCCACAACGGGAGCTCCTCGAAGGCGCTGTGACCCCTGGCAAGTCCGGGCCTTCGCACATGCCATCCCTTCTGGGTGCAACACTCTCCCTGCTCCCTCAGCCTGTCCACTCCCATCCACCCTTCAAGGCTCAGCCGAAACATCCCCTGACCTAGCAAGCTTTCTGCTGGCTCTGATCTGGCACTGGGTGGGACACCCCTCCTCCAAATGTTGGCATCTGCCACACTGCATCACAGTTGCTACCCTTGGTTTGTCCGTCTCCCCACTGAGCATTCAGGCTGGGTACCATATTTTTCACCTCTGGATAGCCAGCGTCAAGCAGATCTCTGGCACACAGAAGGAGCTCAGTAAGTAAGTAAGTAAGTATCTCTGGGTATTTCTCTTTTTTTTTTCTTTTTTCTTTATTTGGGGGGGCAGAGAGAGAGAGGGAGGGAGACAGAAACCCAAGCAGGTTCCGTGCTATCAGTGCAGAACCCAACATGGGGCTGGAACTCAGGAACCATGAGATCACGACCTGAGCCAAAATCAAGAGTCGGGCACTTAACCGACTGAGCCACCCCGGCGCCCCTGTTTCTGGGTATTTCTAATGACTGCCTGCCTGCCTGCCTGACTGAATACCAAAGGACAGGGTGTTAGAAGTCTGCTGAAGGGCTATGATGCATGAGAAGGGAAGATGCTTGGGGACAAAGTGGTATTTAAGTTAGACTCTTGTTATGCACTGAACGGTGTCCTCCAATTCATATGTTGAAGTCCTAACCCCCGGAGTACCTCATAATGTGACTACGTTTGGAGACAGGGCCTGAAACTAGGTAAAATGAGGTCACTGGGGTGGGCCCTACACCCAACAGCTGGTGTCCTCACAAGAGCGGGGAGTTGGGACACAGTGGTGCACAGAGGGAAGACCACGTGAGGACACAGGCCGAAGATGGCTGTCCACAAGCCAAGGAGGGGAGGCCTCAGAAGGAACCCACCGGGCCAACACCTGGATCTCAGACTTCTAGCTTCCAGAACGGTGAGGAAATTAACGTCTGCGTTTAAGCCCCCACTCTGCGGTGCTTTATGGCAGAAAGGACCTTCCAGGTGAGAAGCACACCCAGAGGCAGGGGAGGCACGGTTACGGGGTGCGTGCCCTGGAATGGCCTGGTTTGTCAGCAGTGGATGAACGCTGTAGCAAGTAGAGCAAAACGGCCCTGAGACCAATGAGACTGTGGAGGTCCCAAAAGCCAGGTGAAGGCGGCCAGCCTTTCCTCTGCAGGCTGGTGCGTCTCCGCCCGGTGTGACCGGTGTCTGGCTGAAAGCGGCAGCAGGCCGGGCAGGGCTGGAAGCCAAGGCCCCTGTGTGTCCCACACTAGTGCGTACGAGCCATGGGGCTGCTGTGGCGGCTTTTGGGGACAGCAAACATTTGTTAATTTAAAAGTTCTAGGGGCGCCCGGGTGGCTCGGTCGGTTAAGCGCCGACTTCGGCTCAGGTCGTGGTCTCATGGTTCGTGGGTTCGAGCCCCGTGTCGGGCTCTGTGCTGAGAGCTCGGAGCCTGGAGCCTGCTTCGGATGCTGTGTCTCCCTCTCTCTCTGCCCCTCCCCCACTTGCACTCTGTGTGTGTGTGTGTGTGTGTGTGTGTGTGTGTCTGTCTGTCTGTCTCTCTCTCTCTCTCAAAAATAAATAAACATAAAAAATTGGAGAAAAAAAGTTCTATATGTATTTTAACGTGTGACACATAGGACTGAACTGTGTCTCTTTTGTGAAAAGGCAGAGCATTGATCAGGGCAACAAACAATGGGATCCTGCCAACCAAAATGGCCATGTGCCCTTGGCTGTACTTTCACGACATACCCCTGGGTCCTCCTCCGACCTTCACTCATCCCTACCCACAGCTCTCCTTTTAAAACGCAGGTCAGATTCTGTCATTCCCTGCCCTTCACTGCACTGGAATAGCAAAGTCAGGCCCAAAAGGACGAGTGTGAATTCACTTGTTTGCACAAGCAAACAGCTGGGGACTATTCATTCCTTTGTTCCCTCAACAAACCCTTGCGGAGCACCTGCTGTAGGTCTCAGGGAGGCACCAGCACAGGGACAAGCGAACACCAACATAATCTCTGCTCATGGGGGGATCGTGGTCCCGAGTTGGGGGGGGGGGAGGAGGCTACCATATAGTCTCAATGAGATCACAAAAGATCTCAACTGTGACACTGCTGAAGAGAGCTTACTTGGGGGGGGGGGGGGGGGGAGGTATGGCCAAGCCAGGGAGGACAGCCTGAGCAGGCTCCATGAGGCAAAGACAATTCCAGGATGGCCGACATTAACTAGGTGCAAAGGGGCAGAGAACATCCACAGGTAGAGGAAGCAGCCAGGCAAGGAGGTGGGAAGGAGTTGGCAGGAGGTGGGAAACGAGTGTGAGGGACTCTAAGACCCTGTGGCTGCAGGGATGACCTGAGCAGGAGACAGGGTGGAGAGCAGGGACAGGAGGGGGACCCTCACTTCCCTCACCAGTCAGGTGCCCCCCCCCCCACCACCCTCACCAGCTGCTCAGCAGCCTAAGTCTAGTCACAAAAGCCACTGAGCACTTCCTGGCGTGGGCTCCTGCCGTGAAAGGAGGGCTCCAGGTAGCAGAGGAGAAGCGAGAACTCTGGAAACCCTTAAGCTCATCAGTGAGACCAAGAACGGGTCCCCACAGGCAGTAGGTGCTGGAAAGTTCTCCAGCCCCCAGGCTCAATAAAGATTTTTGTTTACAACCCAGACCATCCTCCCAGGATCCCGTCCTTTATCTCCTGCATAAATCCTCCCCAGCGACTGCCCTGACTCTCCCCAGAGGGTGACTACTTGGGCTCTTGTCATTAGAGAAGACTCCTTACTGCAGCACCAGGTGTGGCTCTCAGGGCTCTCCGGGCTCCCAGGCCTGTCTCAGAGGGACCCTCCTCCTCCTTGGCTGTCACGTGTCCCCGGCTTACCTCACTCTTGTCACCGTAAAATAAATAACTGCTCTCCAGTCTCCTCTTTCTCTCTTTCTCTCTCTCTCTCTCTAACCGCCTCCCCCCCACCTCTCTCTCTCTCTTGCAGTGTCCTTGTCCTGAATTCTACTGGCTAACAAAGTCATCATAGACAAGAGTCACTTTCTACTGGCTAAATATCTAAACCTAATACGGTTCCTTCCAGAAATAGCATCCCTGTGATCAAGGCGACCTCGCAGGCCTTAGAGACCAGGTGACAGAGTTCTGCATTCGTTCCTGGTAAATTTTTTATTGTTGATTTTTGAATTTGGCATTATTTCATTTTCATTGTTTCTCACTCACGGTGAGTCAACAAGTTTCCTTTTAAAATCTGTTAACGATGGCAGTTTTAGGAAATTTAATAAGAAAAGCTGTGGAAAGAGAAAATCTGAGTGACTAAAATCTGGGAAGCGGTGGTCCCAGGGAAAGGAATGAAGAAATGGCAGGAGGAATGGCAAGAAAGGGACGGAATGTGAGAGAAGAACCATTAAGTTCCTAATGGTTGGATGTGGGGGGGGGGGGCACGGGGGGGGTTGGGAGGGGTCCCCACCTGTGCTTTTCTTAGACCAGCCTCCCTCTACTCGCCCCCTCCTGAGCACCCATGTAAATGGGCCTCTCATCTATTATTCTCCTTATTTGGTAGCTTCATAGCAACGCTCATGATCTGTGATGAGTAATTGGCTAGTGGGTTTGCTGCTCCCACGGGGCTGGCACCGTCCCTCTCTGGCTCGCCCTGGTCTCTGCGGGGCCTAGAGCACTGCCTGGCTGGGACCAGGCATGGGGTATCTGCCGGGCAAATATCTGGATGAATGGCCATCATGAAGGTTGGATGAACCTTTTTAAAACAGCGATAAGGAACACAGATGAAAGGAAGGAGAGAGGCATGGTGTGTCGGGGCTGGGGTCTATGAGCCACCCAAGTGGGGACCCCCTGAACACAGCGTGAAAATAGGGATGGGACAGAACGGGAGCTGCTTAGAGGTCAGAACTCGTCAATGAAGCACCTTTCCCTCTGTGCCTCTTGGGTTGAGTTTTCTCAACAAGTTCCTTGCTTCTTTTCCTAAAACATAAGTTAAAACCTGTAAAGAATGTGAAAACACTGCCACTCAAATGTTCACTCTTCCTAAAATTTGTCGTATACTTTCCCAACTGTAGGCCTCTATACCTGGGGTTCTGCTCCCTAAAATTTTGCCTGTGGGCCTGGAAAAATGCCTGTCTATCTATCTATTTATCTATCTACCTATCTATCTATTTTGCACAAATAAGAGACAAATACAGGGGCGCCTGGGTGGCTCAGTATGTTAAGCATCTGTCTTCAGCTCAGGTCATGATCTCGTGGTTTGTTGAGTTTGAACCCCATGTCAGGCTCTGTGCTGACAGCTCAGAGTCTGGAGCCTGCTTTGGATTCTGTGTCTGCCCCTCTCACTCTGCCACTCCCCCGCTCACATTCTGTCTCTCTCAAAAATAAACATTAAAAAAAAATTTTTTTAATAGGCACAGATTTATAGAAGAGTTCAAACATAGAAATGTATGTAGCAGAAGGTGAGAGAGACCTTGCCCTTAATTCTACTTCCCATACCAAGCAGCTTGATATTATATATCGACTACTTTTTTAAGATGAATTTTTATATACATGCAAATAAAATTAGGGAGTTTAGATCTCTTAATATAAATAATGAAATTTTAGAGGTAGATATGATTATACTGTATATGTTTACTTGAAAACATGTACCGTATTTTTCTGAGATACAGTAAAGGTATTTTACACTTTGGTAATTTGGTAAAATTGTACAAAAAGCTTTATTAGTTCTTGTTCCTTGTATTTGATTGCCTATGCCCATCTCCACACGTTCTCTTTGATGTTGGATGCTCTGTTTTCAACTTTTGCCAATCTGTCACAGGGGAAATATTGCATAGTATTCGAATTTGTGTTTCCACGATTCTTTTTTTTTTTTAAGGTCTATTTATTTATTTTGAGAGACAGCCTGAGTGGGGGAGGGGCAGAGAGAGAGGGAGACAGAATCCCAAGCAGGTTCTGCACTGTCATCACAGAGCCTGAGGCAGGGCTTGAACTCATGGAACCATGAGATCATGACCTAAGCTGAAACCAAGAGTCGGTCGCTTAACTGACTGAGCCACCCAGGTGCCCCTGTGTTTCCATGATTCTTACTGAGGTTGAACATTATATGTTTACTGGTCAACTGTATTTCTTCTTCTGTGAATTGCTTGTTTATAAAAATAAATATAATTTGCCTATTTACAAATTGTCCTTGCCCATGTTTTCTTTATGTATTTGTCTTTCTCCAGTTGATCTGTAGGAATTCTTTTTTTTTTTTTTTTAATTTTTTTTTTTCAACGTTTATTTATTTTTGGGACAGAGAGAGACAGAGCATGAACGCGGGAAGGGCAGAGAGAGAGGGAGACACAGAATCGGAAACGGGCTCCAGGCTCTGAGCCATCAGCCCAGAGCCCGACGCGGGGCTCGAACTCACGGACCGCGAGATCGTGACCTGGCTGAAGTCGGACGCTTAACCGACTGCGCCACCCAGGCGCCCCTAGGAATTCTTTTTTTTTAATGTTTATTTATTTATTTTTTTTATATTTATTTTAAGAGAGTGAGAAAAAGCATATGTGTGCACGTAAGAGCAAGGAAGGGGCAGAGAGAGAGGGAGACAGAGGATCTGAAGGGAGCTCTGCACTGACAGCAGAGAGCCCAATGTGGGGCTCAAACTCATGAACTGCGAAATTACGACCTGAGCCAAAGTTGGACGTTTAACCAACTGAGCCACACAGGCACCCCTGGGAATTCTTTATTTATAATGGGTAGTAATCCTCTGTGGTATGTGTGTTGCATATATCACTCTGTCACTTGCCCGTCTTTCAGTGTATCAGTTCCTTAACGTATAGAGAGTCGAACGTTCTTTCTCTGTCTCCCAAGATTACATGAAAGTTTGTCTTAAGCCATATAGGAAAAGAATGACACATTTGTCTCTATATAAGAAGAAGATATAATATATCTTTGTGTACATAAAATACATATATGTATGCCTCAAATACTTTCTATACGTATCTATACACATCAATTAGTGTTTCCAGTGGTTTTCTTTAATTTACCTTTTATTTCCTCACCCCAACAACCCATGGAGTACACACTACCTATCACTATCCCCATTTTACAAGTAAGACTGAGGGACACATAAGTTAGGACTCAGCGCCTGCCTCCTGAGCCCACACCCTTAATACTTCATTTGGACTCCACACAACTTATCCTCTCTATATATCACAAAAGCAACAGTAATTAATACAATGTGATAATGGCACAGAAACAGCAACTATAAATAAAACAGATAATATAGAAAAATCTTTTTAAAAAGCTTAAGGCATGAAAAGACAAAACTATAAAATACTAGAGAACACAAAGATTTATCATAAATGATATTGGAAACACTGGCACTATTTTAAGTCAGTCTAAATCCACTTTTCACATCATCCACCAAAGTAAAAACTAGAAGGAAAAAAAAATCCTTTAAAAGAGGATAACATCTCTAAAGTAAGAAGAATCCGGGGGAAAAACGGACAGTTTGGACTATGTAAAAACGTTAAATGGCTACATTTTTTTAAAATTCATTTTTAAAAAGTAACCAAATAGTCTGGGGAAAAGAACTGCCAAAACTATGGTGAATAAGTCTTATCAAAAACCTATGTAAATCAGCAAAACAAAAAATGAAGCAAAACAGATGAGCAAAACAGAAAGTACAACTTATAAACAAACACGTGAAAAAACCATTCAGCCTAATTATGTTAAAAGAAATGCAACATTACAAAGGGCCTCTGTTTTGCCTATTTTTTAAATGATATTGTCCTTGATGGAATGCGTGAAATCAAACGGGCACTCTCACACAGAGTGCTGATACAAAGTTATGAGTAACATACACCAAGCATCATTAAAATAAATGTTCATGCCCGTTTACCTAATAATCCTATGTCTGAGCATCAATTCTACAGATATGATCCAGAAACCTGGGGAAAATCACATGGCCAAGATAGTTACTGAAGTATTGGGTTTTTTTGTTTTGTTTTTAAGATTTTATTTTTAAGTAATCTGTACCCTCAACCTGGGGCTTGAACTCACAACCTCGGGATCAAGAGTTGCGAGCTCTACTGACCGAGCCATCCAGGCACCCCTAAAGCATTATTCATTACAGCAAGAAAACGGAAAGAAAGAAAGAGAGAGAGAGAGAGAGAGAGAGAGGGAGGGAGGGAGGGAGGGAGGAAGGAAGGAAGGAAGGAAGGAAGGAAGGAAGGAAGGAAGAAAGAAAGAAAAAGAGAAAAGCAACCCAATTTTTAAGAACAGGGAATAGTTAAGTAATTTATGGAACAATCACCTACTAGAACATTATACCCCTTAAAAATAATTTTGAAACGAATAACGTTTTAAAAACCCTATGCTATAATATCTAGTGGTACAACTACAAAGAAATATAGAAATTTTAAGTTGTTTCAGGGTGTGGGATTGAGTCATGAGTTTCTCTAATTTCTAAATTTACTATGGATTTAGAAGGACCGAGTCCCAGTCCTGGCTGTACCTCTTCCACCCACCAGTCATTCTGACCTCGCCCCAGTTACAAAACCTTTCTATGCCTCAGTTTCCTTGCCTGTAACAATGAAGATCGTAAATGTAGCCATCTCACGGGAGTGTTTTGAGAATCGGATGAGACGATACTTGGGAAGAACTTGACTGCCGTACCTCGCACACGTAAGCACTCAGAAATGTTATTTTTATCATATAAAAAAAAAGGGTAACATGTTTGCAGGGGAAAATCATTGAAATGAGGAAGCTATTTCACAGGCAGGGTCTATTTTCATTTGGAAGTTTAGTACGGTTAATTTCGTACTCCCTCTGCCTCTGCGGCTTTTTCCTGCTCAGACTGCTGCTCAGACGACACTTACGTGTAAACCCACGTGGTGAAGGGAAGATTAAAGGAAATGAAACCTCTACTCACAACCAGAACCATGTAAAAATATATAGTCCGTGGAGCTCAGTTGGAAAGGAACAAAAACCGAGCCATGTTGGGGAGTCCTGTAGTAGAAGCAGAGAACGTGTGTCTTTTTTACTTTTCTGTTCTAATGACAGGGAAAAATCACATTGTTTGAGTAAACTTAAAATGTCAACTTCCTGCATGACTGAGCTCAATATTTTAGCTCAGAAATTGGGCTCAGTGGGAAAAGGAGGGGGGGGACCCTAAAAACTTCATTTCTAGAAAATACAGTGGTGAAGAGATGTTTCAAAGTAGCCTGTGCTTTGGCCGGGGCTGGGGCGGGGCCAGGAGTGATGGGGGGCAGGGGGGTTAGTGCAAAATACCGTCTAAACAGAAACCGTATAATAAGTAACTTCCTAGAAAAGCCTCTGTCTTTGTCATATCTTTGAAGTTCTGCCTTCTAGGCCTCATAAGCACAATGTCTGGCTCACATATTAAGCACTGGGACATTATCAGGCCCTCTGCAAGATGGGAGGGCGACCTCCACAGTGCTCATCTTCATGGGGAGAAGGCTCTAGAACCTTCCGGGGGGCTAAGAACCAGTCAAGTGGGTGCTTCTCTCCACAGGACTTCCCACATTAGTGACAAGAATGCACAGAAGTAGCCCTATTCACCTTGGTTGTGAAAAGAGATCGCCACACTGCTAGTAATTAGTACCCACAGAGAGGGTTTCTTTTCCCAAAAAACTCTACACATTAACTTAAAGTCAGCACTAATCATCCTCACTTTGCAAGATGAAAAACGTGACAGGCAGCGAAAAAAGTCTATTTTTTCAAGATGTCAGAAGATGAGTTTTCAAATTCGTTTTTAGCTCAAAGAAGCAGGTATGTAGCGTTAAGTTACCTAGCCCATGAATCACCAAAAAATGTATTAATCACGCCTTCGTTATATCAGGATTCACTGGGTGTGTTAGACATTATACCTAAGGCAGAAGAACCTCTTCCCCCAGATACAGCTATCCTTCTAAGATTTTCCAGCCCCATCTTAAATAATAACCAACTCTGTACTTACTGCAAAGGCTCTCGCTTCTCGCGCCTCCTGGGAGCTGCTGACCTCAATCAGCAAGCCAGCCGCACTATTCTGGGGTCTGGTGCTGGCCAGGGAGGAAAACCACACTCAAGGGGCCCGGGCAGTGAGCATTTGAGCAATGCTTCACTCAGGAAGCAGGCGGTTCTCTGCTCTCCAGGGCTTCTGACGGCCTCTCCCCTCTCCCTCTCCCTCTCCCTCCCTCCCTCTGTCTCTCACAATCTCTCTCCCTTTTCTCTCTCTCTCTCTCTCTGACTCTCATACACACACAGAGTGCAAAATCATTTCTATCCTACTGGTTCCTGAATACTTACTTTGTACCTCTCAAAAACATAATGATTTAAAGATATAGGCACACACACACACACACACACACACACACACACACACAAAGATATAGGCTGACAAATTTCTGGCTGTTTCCCCGAGATAATCAAACAAAAAAAAAAAAAAAAAAAAAAAAAAAAAAAACAACCCAGGCTGTCTTCAAAGGTGAGTTTGCCCTGAAGCCTCAGGGCCCCTCACTTGCCATAACCTGAGGGCTGTAGAATGTTCTAAGGGGGATGGGGAAGTCAGGTTATGATCCAGAAGCATTTCAAAGCCGGCAGCTCTAATGAGCGGACTGAAGCTTGCTCAGAGATAAAGCATCTAAACCTCCAAGCCCCCCTGTCACTTGCTGTAATTTCTTTCTTCATTCTAAAGATCTTCATATCTAATTTTGAATTCCGAGAGCTCCAGAATTATCTGAACATTCTCACAAAACCTGAGGTCCACCAATCCTGCTGCTACAGATGGCCCTGTGATGATGAGATTGCCCGTAACAACATGGAAGAAATTCTGTGGAGGTAAACCAGCAAAGTGTGTTATACCTACGCTCACCAAGAACTGCAGTCATCACGGCTGGGCTGAGCTTAGTCACTGCTGGAGTTAGCTGGAGTTTAATTGCTATTATACCAGATAATAGGTGTGAAAAGCAGCCCCCTAGCTCTTTCTTGGCAGAGGAAGTTTTCAGAGCCTCACTGAGGCTGAATGCCCCGGGGTGCACTGTAATGCCACACCCCCCATATGCAGACGTTGCCTTTCTAATGACAGATCACAGTAAGGAGCTGTGGTCAGGCAGTTTAGAGCTGGCCTTCCCCTGTAAGAGCTGTTATTACAACTGTGGCCCCGTGCCACTCTGGCAAACACTGCTGCCTTTGGTGGCCCTCCCTCTTTGCCCTAAAGAAATCAAGAGACAATGCATGGGACCTGCTCTCACTGAAGAATATCCATCCTCCTGGGGGTTGGGGGAATAAAGGTACCTAACTCATGGGGTTGGGGGCACCATGGCCCAGACACAGGAGGTGGTAGTGAATGGGACTCTACAAGTGACGAAACTCCAACTCAGCCTCGCTCAAGCAAAATGGCAACCTACTGGCTTGACTAACTGGAAAGTCTAGGGATGAATTCAAGCTGGCTTCAAGCCAGGAGACCTGGAGGTTCAAATGTCATCGGGACTTTCTTTTTTCATCACCTTTCAGCTCAGCTTCCCTAGGTTCCATTCCTTCAAACAGCGGTGCTCTCAGGATGGGAAAGACTTTCCTAGAGGCATTCCATGATAAAGATTCCAAGTCTTTAGCATTCAAGACCTTGGGAGAGAGGCACTCCTCAGAAAGGAAACTTAACATTGACAACACTGTCCAGAAAGACCTGGGTGACTGACAGCCCCACGAGTTATAAGAAGAGCAATTCCCAAAAGCAAACACACACACACACACACACACACACACACACACACACAAACAAAACAAAACAAAACAAAATGCTACACAGGCAAAAAGATACAAACTAGTGCCTTGGATTAAGCCATTCATGTGATTGTGTCTTACTTCCCCAATTTGATTGTCAATCTATTTACAGAAGGATGTACACAAAGTGTTAAGTGTGGTTATCTCTGATATTGTGGGTCATTTAGTTTTTAAACTCACACTGTATCTTCTAAACTTTCTAAAAATAGGGGCGCCTGGGTAGTTCAGTCAGTTGGGCATCAGTTCAGCTCAGTCATGGTTTCACTGTTTGTGGGTTGGAGCCCCGCATCAGACTCTGTGCTGACAGCTCAGAGCCTGGAGCCTGCTTCAGATTCTGTGTCTCCCTCTCTCTCTGCCCCTCCCCTGCTCACACTCTGTCTCTCTCTCTCTCAAAAATAAAAATAAAACCTTTAAAAAATTTTAATTTTCTAAACATAATAAAAATTATTAAATTGTATAATAACACAATACATTTTAAGTTTATTTTTGAGAGAAGAGACAGAGCTTGAGTGGGGGAGATACAGAGAGAGAAAGGGAGACACAGAATGTGAAACAGGCTCCAGGCTCCAAGCTGTCAGCACAGAGCCGGAGCTTGGGCTCAAACTCATGAACCACAAGATCATGACCTGAGCTGAAGTTGAATGCTTAACTAACTGAGCCATTCAAGTGCCCCAATAACACAATACATTTAAAGAAGTTATTGCATGCTAAACAAATCCTGCTTACAAGCAAAAATATATATAGAATATCTATGAATAAATCTGGTAAGAAAATTACAGTCACGCCCCACCCAAATCTACAACATTTTACTGAACAACAGAAGAGAGGACTGGATGAAAAAATATACCATGATATTCCAATTAAATATTCATTCTCCACAAAATAATTGTATAAATGTATTATAGTTCCAATGAAAATTCTAATAGGTGTGAAAAATGCTCTATATTTCTTTTTTTTTAACTTTATTTATTTTGAGAAAGAACGTGTACAAATGGGGGAAGGGCAGAGGGAGGGAGAGAGAGAGAATCCTAAGCAGGATCCACACTCACCACTAAGCCCATTGCAGAGCTCGATCCCACAACCATGAGATGGTGACTTGAGCCAAAATTGAGTCAGACACATAACCGACTGAGCCACCCACGTGCCCCAAGAATTTTGATTAAAATAAAGATCGCATTACTAATCTAAGGATAAAGAATGGATTGTTTTTAAAAATGGTATTGGGAAATTTGGTTAATCATTTGGGGGAAAAAAAAAAGACTACTACCTCACACCGTATACCCAAATGAATTCTGATAAACATTTAAGTGGAGGAAAAAAATAAAAAGAAGCATTATAAGAAGTAGAAGAGAGGAGACTGTATCTGAACCTGAACAAGGTGAGAAAGGCCTCTGAGCCCACACACAAAGGCAGAATACATAAAAAAGAAACAGATTTGACTTTGAAGATAAAAATCTTTGGGGCCCCTGGGTGGCTCAGTCAGTAAAGCAACCTACTCTTGATTTAGGCTCAGGTCATGATCTCACGGTTCATGGGTTCGAGCCCCATGTCAGGCTCTGTGCTGACACTGGGAGCTTGTGTGAGATTCTTTCTCTCTTCCCCTTTCTCTGTTCCTCCCTAACTTGTGCTCTCTCTCCCTCCCTCTCAAAATAAACAAAAAAAATATTTTAAGGGATGCCTGGGTGGCTCAGTCAGTTGAGTGTCTGACTTCGGCTCAAGTCATGATCTCACAGTTTGTGGGTTCAAGCCCCACGTTGGGCTGTGTGCTGACAGCTTGGGGCCTGGACCCTGTGTCAGATTCTGTGTCTCCCTCTCTCTCTCTCTGCCCCTCCCCTGCTCACATTCTGTCTCTTTTTCTCTCTTTCTCTTTCAAAAATAAATAAACATTAAAAATAATTAATTAGGGGCGCCTGGGTGGCTCAGTCGGTTGAGCGGCCGACTTCGGCTCAGGTCATGATTTTGCGGTCTTGTGAGTACGAGCCCCGTGTCGGGCTCTGTGCTGACAGGCGGAGCCTGGAGCCTATTTCGGATTCTGTGTCTCCCTCTCTCTGCCCCTCCCCCGTTCATGCTCTGTCTCTCTCTGTCTCAAAAATAAATAAATGTCAAAAAAAAATTTTTTTAATTAAATAAATAAATAAATAAATAAAAATTTAAAAAACCAACCTCTGTTAATAACAAAAATCCTGTAAATAAAACATAAATGCCAATGACAAGATGAGACAAACATCTCTGCATAACCTTTGGTTCAGTTATTCTATTTGTAGGAATGTATCCTAAGAAAATAATCATGAATATATACAAAACTGTATGCATGGAAATTATGAGTTTATCCTTGGTTATAACAATGACAACAAAGGAAATAATTAAAAGTCTAATTGATTAGATTATTGTAGGTCGATCCATGTAATTAAACATTATGCAGCCATTAAAAGTGATACTATATCTATGGGGCGCCTGGGTGGCTCAGTTGGTTAAGCATCTGGCTTCAGCTCAGGTCATGATCTTGCAGTTCATGAGTTTGAGCCCCACGTTGGGCTCTGTGCTGACAGCTCAGAGCCTGGAGCCTGCTTTGGATTCTGTGTCTCCCTCTCTCTGCCCCTCTCCTGCTCATGCTCTCTCTCTCTAAAATAAATAAGCATTAAAAAAAATTTTTTTAATATTCCTTATGATGTAAATGTAAAAATCCTTAATAAAATACCAACAAACCAAATCTAGCAACACATAAGGACTATACACCATGATCAAGTGGGATTTATCCCAGGAATTCAAAGTTGGTCCAACATGTGACAACCAACCAATGTAGTACACCATACTGATAAAATAAAGGACAAAACCACAGGATTGTGCACGAATAGGTGCAGAAAAAGCACTTGATAAAATCCAATACACTTTCATAATAAAAATACTTAACAAACTAGGAATAAAAAGGAAACTCCTCAACTTGACAAAGGCCAAACTACAAACATCACACTTAATGGTGTAAACCTAAAAACAAAACAAAACAACAAACAAAAAAAAATTGTGCAAACCTGAAAGACTTCCTCTAAGATCAGAAACAAGATAAAGATGTCTCTGCTCTCACCACTTCTGGTCAACATTATAGCAGCAGAGTCTTTAGCCAGGGAAATTAGGCAATAAAAAGAAAGGCACCAGATCAGTAAGACAATTATAACTATATCTATTATCTCATGATCATATATGCAGGAAAATCTCCAAAAAAATCTACAACAAAACACAGCTAATAAACCTGTTCGGCAAAGTTGTAGGATTCAAGATCATTATACATAAGTCGTTTTCATTTCTATATACTTGCAGTGAACAATCCAAAATATTAAGAAAACAATTCTATTTATAATAGCCCCAAAAGGAATAAAATACTTAGAAATGTATTTAATAAGAGATACGCAATAGTTGTACACTAAAAACTATGAAATATTGAAAAAAATTAAAGAAGTCTTAAATGGACAGACATCTCATGTGCATGTATTATAAGATGGCAATACTCCTTGAATGGATCTACAGATTCAACACGATCCCTATCAAAATCCCAGCTGCTCTTTTTGCAGAAATTGATAAGCTAACTCTTTAACTCGTACGGAAATGCAAGGGACTCGGAATAATCAAAACAATCTTGAAAAGAACCAAGTTGGAAGACTCATACTTCCAAATTTTCAAACTTACTACAAACTATAGCAATCAACACTGTGTGGTATTGACACAAGGAGAGACATAAGCAGGTCAATAACACAGAATTGAGAGTCCATAAAGGAACCGATGCATTTATGGAAGTCGATTTTTGACAAGAACGCTGAGACCATTCAATTTGTCTTTTCAACAAATGATGCTGGGGCAACTGGATATCCATATACAGAAGAATGAAAGTAGATTCCTATCTCATACCACATACAAAAATTACCTCTAAAATGTAACAGGTAAAAATATAAAAATCTTAGAAGAAAACATTAAGTGTAAAACTTCATGACCCTGGATTGGCAATGTTTTCTCAGATATTAAACACAAGCAACAAACCAAAAAGTCTATAAATTAGACTTGATAAAAAAAAAAACCTTTTGTGCTTCAGAGGGCAGTGAAAATATAACCCACATAGTGGAAGAAAATGTTTGCAAATCATATATCTGATAAGGATCTATTATCCAGAATATATAAAGAACTCTTACAACTCAATAATAAAAGGACAAATAACTAAAAATGAGCAAAGGATTCAGACAGACATTTCTCCAAAGAGAATATAAAATATACAAATGGTGGGGCACCCGGGTGGCTCAGTCAGTTAAGAGTCTGACTTCGGTTCAGGTCATGATCTTGTAGTTCATGGGTTCAAGCCCCATATTGGGCTCTGTGCTGACAGCTCTCTCTCAAAAATAAATAAACATTAAAAAAATTTTTTTTAAAAACCACACACTTGGGGCACCTGGGTGGCTCAGTCGGTTGAGCATCCGACTTTGGCTCAGGTCATGATCTCATGGTTCATGAGTTCGAGCCCTGTGTCGGACTCTGCTGACAGCTCAGAGCCTGGAGCCTGCTTCGGATTCTGTGTCTCCCTCTCTCTCTGCACCCACCCCACTCATGCTCTCTCTCTCTCAAAAATAAATAAACGTTAAAATAAATAAATAAATAAATAAATAAATAAATAAATAAATATTAAAAAAAATTTTTTAAATGGGGGTGCCTAGGTGGCTCAGTCAGTTAAGCACCCAACTCTTAATTTTGGTTCACATCATGATCTCACAGTCTGTGGGATCGAGCCCTCTGTCAGGCTCTGCTCTGACAGTGTGCAACCCTCCTGGGGTTCTCTCTCCCCCTCTCTCACTGTCCCTCCCTCACTTATGCACATGCATGCTCTCTGCCTCTCAAAATAAATAAACTTTTTGAAAAATGACTGTTCTTGGCACTCCTGTTGAAGATCAGTAGGCTATATATGCATGAACTTAACGTCTCAGGTCTCTGTTCTATTCTATTGGTTTATACATCTGTCTTTATGTCAGTACCATGCTGTTTTGATTACTGTAGCTTTCATATATATATATATATATATATATATATATATATATTTAATTTTTTCAATGTTTATTTACTTTTGAGAGGGAGGGGAAGGGCAGAAAGAGAGAGACACAGAATCCAAAGCAGGCTCCAGGCTCTGAGCTGTCAGCACAGAGCCCAACATGGGGCTCAAACTCATGAACCACAGGATCATGACCTGAGCCAAAGTCGGACATCTAACTGATTGAGCCACCCAGGGTCCCTGTTTTTGTATATTTTTAAACCAGGAAGTGTGATGTCCCCAGCTTTGTTCTTCTTTCTCTGGATTGATTTGGCTATTCGTGTTTTCTTTGTGGTTCCATATGAATTTTAGAATTGTTTTTTCTATTTCTACAACAAATACCATTGGGATTCTAATAGGGTTTGAAATGAATCTGTAATGGGGAAAGGACAGTTTCTTCAGTAAATGGTGTTGAGAAAACTAGATAGCCACATGCAAAAGAATGAAACTGAACCCTTGTACCATAGATAAAATCAACTCAAAATGGGTTAAAGAATTAAACATAAGACCTGAAACTCTAACACGCCTAGAAAAAACAAGGCAAAAAACCTTCATGACATTGGTCTTGGTAATGATTTCATCAATATGACACTAAAGCCACAAGGAACAAACACAAAAATAATCACAACCACATCAAACTAAAAAGGCTTCTGCACAGCAAAGGGAAATAATCAACAAAGTAAAAAGGCAACATATAGAATGGGAGAGAATATTTGCAAACCATAAATCTGATAAGGGGTTAATCTGCAAAATATCCAAGGAACTCCTACAACTCAATAGTGAAGAACAAAAACAGAAAACCTAATAACTGATTAAAAGATGGGCTAAGGACTTGAATAGACGTTTCTTCAAAATCACACAAATAGCCAACAGATATGTAAGAAAATGATCAACATCACTAATCATCAGGGAAACGTAAATCCTAATCTCAATGAGATATCTCACTTCACACCTGCTGTGATGGCTATTATAAAAAATATAAAAGACAAGTGTTGGGGAGGATGTGGAAAAGTTGGAACTGTTGTACATTACTGGTGAGAACACAAAAATGGTTCTGCCGGTATGGAATAGTATATGGAGGTTCCTCAAAAATTAAAACTAGAACTACCATATGATCCAACAATTCCATGTCTGGGTATTTATCCAAAAGAACTGAAATCAGACTCTTTAAGACATATTAGTACTCTCATGTTCATTGTGGCACTATTCACAATAGTGAAGATGTGGAAACAACCTGAATGTCCATTGACAGATGAATGGATGAAGAAGATGTGAGATACACACATAGACATACACACACACACACACACACACACACACACACACACACACACACACTGGAATCTTATTTAGCTTTCAAAAGAAGGAAATTCTGCAATATTTAACAAGCTGGATGAAACGTGAGGACATTCTGCTAAGTGAAATAAAGGAGTCACAGACAAAAACTCCATGATTCTCCTTACCTGAGGTATCTAGAATAGTCAAATTCATAGAATCAAAGAGTGGAATGGTGGTTGCCAGGGGCCGGGGGAAAGGGGAAATGGGAAGTTACCAATCAATGAGCATAAAGTCTTAGCCAAGCAAGATGAATAAACTCTAGATGTCTGCTATACAATACTGTACCTATAGGCAACAACAATACTGTATACACTTAAAAATTTGCTAAGAGGTTAGATCTCATGTTAAATACTCTTATCACAATAAAATAAAATTCAAAAAATAATATAAATTACAAAAAAGGGTTATCTCCAGTTCGTAGTATTAACTTCCATTATGCTTTAAAGATTTTTCTACACTGGTTGCAATGAACACATAACAGGTTTACAATTTAAAAAATACTATTTAGGGGCGGGCGCCTGGGTGGCTCAGTCAGTTAAGCATCCAACTTTGGCTCAGGTCACGATCTCACATTTCGTGGATTCGAGTTCCACATTGGGCTTTCCCTGTCAGCACAGAGCCCCCTTCAGATCCTCTGTTCACCACCTCCCCCCACTGCTCTCTCAAAAATAAATAAACAAAAAATTAAAAATAAATAAGTAATATTATTTAGGCATAAGAACTATTATCTATCACGAGAGCATTAGACTCTATTTGTGACTGATGGCTTATATTGCAGAAACTAAGCTCATTTGACGCAAAGAAGATTTGTGTGTGTGTGTGACCCAAAGACTTCTTTTTTGAGAGAGAGAGAGAGAGAGAGAGACCTCACGTGAGCAGGGGAGGGGTGCAGAGGGAGAGAGAATCCCAAGCAGGCTCCATGCTCTGCGTGAAGCCCAATGCAGGGCTCGATCCCACGACCCTGGGATCACAACCTGAGCTGAAATCAAGAGTTGGACGCTCAACCGACTGGGCCACCCAGGTGTTCTAAGACTTCCTTAATTGTAGAAATAATTAAACCCCGGATGAGACATCCTTTGCAAGAACTGAAATCTCTACTCCTGGACTGTCTAGGAAAGAACAGGGTCAGACGATGGGCTACAATGGCATGCTGAGGAGTTCATTTGCACAGAGGCTGGGCAGTGTCAGGGTGGTCTAGCTCCAAGAGCTGGACGGAGGAGTCCAGACCAATGCTGAAGGAAACCTCTGTGCAGGCTGAGCTCCTAAGTGCCTCCGTGGGAAACCCGCCAGCTCTCTACAGAACAGAATTTCCTAAACCTTAGCCAAAAATTGAAGCCTAAAAATGCGCTGTTTTGCTCTTGCAAAATAAATTTATCAACTCTAAAAATAACTAGGACAAAGCCAAAAGATGAAAGCGACTCTGAATGGGTTTCAAACAGATGTGTGACAAATTTTTGCAAAGACTGTCAGGAGTCAGACCCTCAGGACTCTTGCATTAGCCGGGAGGTACCCAAGAGAATCTGTTATTATTATTTTTTAATGTTTATTTATTTCTGAGAAAGAGAGAGAGCATGAATGAGGGAGGGGCAGAGAGAGAGAGGGACAGAGGATCCAAAGCGGGCTCTGTGCTGACAGCAGCAAACCCAACCCTGGGGTTCGGATTCATGAACCATGAGCTCACGACCCGAGCCGAAGTCAGAGGCTCAACCGACTGAGCCACCCAGGTGCCCCCAAGAGAATCTGTTATGATGCAGGGTGAAAGGACACGTTCCCAGGGCAAAGGTGGTGAAGATCTTCATGGGTCTCTAAGCTTCATCCAGCAGCAGCAGGTCAGTGCTTATTACTGGAAAATGAGTATAAATAGCAAGTGTTTATCTGATGAGTCGGTAGATCGTAATGAACATGCTAGTCTATTAAATACAATCTGAAACATGACATCTGCATGTAGTATAGAAATATATTGCACTTCTTTGTAAATATCTATAAAGCCTGACCATAAACACTCATTCTGACTAAGAGGAGCTTGACTTCTATGTTAACCTAACCATCTCTTTAGAGGACTTTTTAATTTCGTTCTAAAACATAGCATTTCACTGTGAGAAATTACACAGAGAGAAGTAATTACGGAGGGAGACACACTGCCCTGGGAAAGTGGTGGTTAGTGAAGTTGGCCTTCTTACGAGCCACGAGGCAAGGTTCATCACATCCTTCCCAAGAGAACATAAAGGGGAGGCCCTTTCTGTAAACGCACAGTTGGGAACAAGAAGTTTGTTGGCTTACAAGTTACCATATGCTATGTTTTCTTTTTTTCATAGTTGTATGTTTTTTTGTTTATGTTTATTTACTGATTCCTTTTGAGAGAGAGAGAGAGATAGAGGGCAAGAAGGAGAGGGGCAGAGAGAGAGAGGGAGAGAGAATCCCAAGCAGGCCCCACACTGTCAGCCTGGAGCCCCATGCAGGGTTCAAACTCCCAAACTGAGAGATGACGACCTAAGCCGAAGTTGGACACTTAACCGACTGAGCCACCAGGTGCCCCTGATACATTTTTGTTTGTTTGTTTGTTTGTTTGTTTGTTTTTTAAGAAAAGCCCTGCTGTAGGGGTGCCTATAGTCAGTCGGTTATGCTTTGACTCTCGGTTTCGGCTCAGGTCGTGATCTCACGGTTTCATGAGTTCCAGCCCTGAGCCTGCTTGGGATTCTCTCTCTCCTTCCCTCTCTCTCCACCCCTCCCCCGCTCATACTGGCTCTCTCTCTCTCAAAATGAACAAACTTAAATTAAAAAATAAATTAAAGAAAATCCTTTAAAAAAAAACACAAAAAACAAAAAACAACACTGCTGTAGCACCGGGTTGATTCACATGCCTGAATCCTGAGACATCACACAGCCACGAGGTGAGTCTGGCTCCAGAGGTGGACCTCCCCCCACATCCCCCATGGTCTTCCCTCCTCAGCACTGACCACCTTCTGCTTCTAGCGATACACCTGCCACCCACACTGCACTTCCCTCCTGGGCTGTGTGAAAATGCTGAGTGAGGCTATGCATATGTTTGCATTTGTTTAATTAGCCAGGAATAGGGAAGCAGCGACTCTTTTGGTTTCCAAGCAGATGTTAAACTAATTTTGGGAAAGAACAAGAGCCCCAGAGAGTCTGAAGAATGACTCAGCTTCAGTCCCTCACAAGTTCCGTGGCACCTGGGGACATGCCTCTCCGCGGACTCTCCTGCCATCAGGATTCCGAATCTGCAAGAGCCCTCCCAGACCTCCGCTGCTCTTCCCCCAGTCGTCTCGCTACCACACTCCCTCCCAGCCTGGTCTGCTCCCTAGTCTCAGGTTCCCTTCCTCCCCTGCCAGACTCACATCGCCCTCACCCCCACCCATTCTGAACCCCAAGACCCTTCCACCATGCTCCTCACCAGTCCCTGGATGCCTTTACTGCGGCCCTGCTCAGTCAGCCACCAGTCAGGGACTGCTATGTTCCCAGCCTGGGTCTCCCAAGGGAACTATAAAGACAGAACTCGCCCGAGGCCACGTGGCCCTTGGTATCTCCGAGGCACTGATGTGTTTCACTCTAACTGGCTTCTCGCGGAGCCTTCCAAAAAAGCATTTATTTTAAGAACATCTCGGTCAAGTTTAATTCAGAAAGGGAGGGTCATTAGCTTGACTGTGAGCACAGGTCAGGCACTATTCTCCAAGTCAGCCGTATCATCAACAAAGCTGATCTCTGATCTCCATCAGTCTGATTCCTGAACTATATTTGTGATGGCAGGGGTGGGGAAGAATGATGCCGACAATTCTTTTCCACACCCCCAGCGACACCCTTTGACCTCTGGTCCCACCTTCCTCTGTGTGCAGGAAGGGAAAACTAGATAGCCTTCCCTAAATCCACAGAAAGTGGAAGGAAGAAATGAATACAGTTAGAAGCAGCAGTTAATGAAACGAAAACATTTTTTAGAATGGTCTTGAAGATTAAAAAAAACTAAAATTAAAAACAAGAAAGAGGACGTAATTACATACGTGGCTTTGTAAAGCTAGGCGAAACAGATAATTTTCCAGGAAAACACAGATTACCGAAATTAACTCAAGAAGAAACAAACAGTCCCATAGAAAAAGGGCAAAGGGTAAGAAAAGGCAATTCACAAAAGGAAAAATACTATAAACATGAAAAGATGCTTAGCCTACCTAGCATCCAACAAACACAAACTAAAGCAATAACATATTTTTAAAAGTCCATTGCATGGATGAATACATTTGCAAGGGATAAGAGCGTTAGCAAAAATGTAGGAAATACAACACTTGCACTCAGTTGTGTGTGTGGCTCCTTGGATGCAGCTGGGAGTAGAGATTGTAAAGAGGGACTTCTCATATTTTACTCTATTTCTATATTTGAATTTTCATAAAAATATGTTTTTTTGTATTATACCTGAAATTTTATTTTTTTAATTATTTTTTTAATGTTTGTTTATTTTTGAGAGAGAGAGGGAGAGCGAGCGAGTGGGGGAGGTGCAGTGAGAGACCGGGACAGAGGATCCAAAGCGGGCTCTGTGCTGACAGAAAATGGTAATTTGAAATAAGGCCATAGGTTGTAAAATAGTTTATGGATCTGAAACATAGTAAGTAAGAAAAGGAGAAAGAGAAAAATAAGCAGCAAAGTGCAGACTGGATACCACACGGGGCGCCTGGATGGCTCAGTCGGTTGAGCCTCCGACTTCGGCTCAGATCATGATCTCCCAGTTCATGAGTTCGAGCCCCACGTCGGGCTCTGTGCTGACAGCTCAGAGCCTGGAGCCTGCTCCGGACTCTGTGTCTCCCTCTCTCTCCGCCCCTCCCCAACTCACTCTCTGTGTCTGTCTCTCAAAAAATGAATAAACGTTAAAAAGAAAAAAAAAAAAAGATGAAAACCACACATGCGAAAATATTAGCTCCCTCAGGGCAAAAACTCTGTTCCATTCACTGCATATCCCTCTGACACAGCATGCCCAGCACAGAACACTTAGTAAATGTTTGTTGAGTGAATAAAAGAAAAATGGGACTAAAGAATATCAAAATGTACTCTGGGAATTTCAAGTTTAAAAGAAACAAATGAAACAACTTTGTTCACATATATTTCAACAATTTGAAATGTAAAATTATTTTGGGGGCACCTGGGTGGCTCAGTCAGTTGAGCATCCGACTTCGGCTCAGGTCATGATCTCACGGTTCATGAGTTCGAGCCCTGCATCGGGCTCTGTGCTGACAGTTCAGAGCCTGGAGCCTGCTTTGGATTCGGTGTCCCCCACTCTGTCTCTGCCCCACCCCTGCTTGTGCTCTGTCTCTCTCTGTCTTTCAAAAATGAATAAACATAAAAAAAAAATTTAAATTATTTTTGCTGAAATCCTGTTATACTCAATATAACCATTAAGTTGGGATTTATGCTTGTACTGGTCACTTTTCTGCAGCTGACCTTCAATTAAAAGAATGTGGGGGCGTCTGGGTGGCTCAGTCAATTAAGCTTCTGACTCTTGATTTCTGTTCAGATCATGATCTCAAGGTTTGTGAATTTGAGCCCTGAGTTGGGCTCTGTGCTGACAGCATGGAGCCTGCTTGGGATTCTCTCACTCTCTGCCTCTTTCCCACACGTATGCATATTCCCTCTCTCTCTCTCGCTCTCTCTCTCAAAAATAAATAAACTTTAAAAAAAGTAAGGTTAAAAAAAAAGAATGTGCTTCATCTTGATTAGTCTGGTTACTGTATTTTCACGATGTTTTCATAATATTCATGAGCTGGTATTTACATTTGTTAAAATTCACAATTTTCACCTTTTTCTATTTTGTAGCATTATGTAAGTTCAGGAAAGTTAATAAAGCAAAGTGGCTCACTGAAATGTAAAAGTTGGGTTGAGAGTGATATAAATAGAACTCTTAACAATGATAAGGATCATGATCGAATGAACTCAAATGCAAGATAGATCTCTGCCCTCTGTGTCAAGTGGAATGCCATATAGGCTGTTAAAAAGGGGAAGCGCAGGGGCACCTGAGTGGCTCAGTTGGCTGGGCATCTATCTGCCTCTTGGTTTAGGCTCAGGTCATGACCTCATGGTTCCCACCTTGGGCTCTGTGTTGACAGTGCAAAGCCTGCTTGGGATTCTCTGTCTCCCTCTCTCCCTGCCCCTCCTGCTCTCTCTCGCTCTCTCTCTCTCTCAAAATAAATAAATAACCATTTTTAAAAAGGGAAGTGCAAATAAGAGGTATAACGGCAAAGACTGAAAAATTGGAATTTATTGGGCCATTCATCCATTTGCTCCTGAGGCTAGAGCACTTTATTGTTTCTGGGAAGCTGCTGGAACGGTAGCAGTAAACCATGTTGTGCCTTCCACGTTGCCATCAAAGTGCAATGGCCTCTTTGGTAAACCAACCAAGTTCTTCCTCAAGGGCAGAATAATGTATCTCAGTGCCAAACTGAATCATTCATCACCAAAGGAAAAGACTGAAACTACCAAGGCATCATTTAAAGTTGCACTCCTGGGGCGCCTGGGTGGCGCAGTCGGTTAAGCGTCCGACTTCAGCCAGGTCACAATCTTGCGGTCCGGGAGTTCGAGCCCCGCGTCAGGCTCTGGGCTGATGGCTCAGAGCCTGGAGCCTGTTTCCGATTCTGTGTCCCTCTCTCTCTGCCCCTCCCCCGTTCATGCTCTGTCTCTCTCTGTCCCAAAAATAAATAAACGTTGAAAAAAAAATTTTTTTTAAATAAATAAATAAAAAATAAAAAATAAAGTTGCACTCCTCAGACATAAAATACACGCAGACACACACTAAGGAAATGTTTTTGTTGTTGTTGTTGTTGTTTTTTTAAGAACAGCCCCAAGGTTAATGATACATGTTTTGGTCAGAAAGAAAACAGAACAAGATATTAGCAAAATTCCTCTATCAAATAACACACTGGACACCAAGGAATACCAATGGCAGGCCATACGGAAGAGGAATTGTGAGCTTGAGTGAGATCATTGTGAGCTGGAGTGAGATCTGAGGCAGATAATTTCAATTTACCATTGACTGAAACCTCTGAGCAGGGTATGAATCAGTACCTTTCATGTCTGAGGCTCATATTCGAGGGCTAAGGTCCTCAGTGGAGAAGGACCCAGGGACCTGCGCTGATGGAGGACCTGGTAGGAGTCCAGCCAGGAAGAAAAGGAGCTGTTACACACAGTGTAACTGAACACCAATCTACACCACTGCTCTTTTTCTCGCAGGAGGGCTGCTGATCTGAATAATCTGATCTTCATTTAGTACTGAAAAAAGGGATAAACATTTTGAATCAAACTACAGCCATGGACAATCTGTCTTTTCAATGTGAGGTGGGACGCTGAGTACCAGGGTTTGTTTTCTACTCGAATATACAGGCTGTTAAGGGGAAAGGCATTCACATGGGCATTAGAAATGAGGAACAATATAAAACTGTTTCTTCATGGCATTGAGAGTGCCGGTAAAGACCATTTCTGTGATCTCAAATGACTGGCTGACATCGTACGTGTCAGAAATCAATATTTAGAGCAGCCTGAATCTTCGCCGAAATGTCACGATTTCTTTTGAACGCTCAAATGTTAGGGTAACTTGATAGGATCAAACTGCAGTGCAAGTACCTAAGTCGCCATGAGTTTGACCTCCCCAGCAGTTGGCAGTTTTCATTACAAATTAAATGAATTTGGGGCACCTGGGTGGCTCAGTTGATTGAGCGTCTGACTTTAGCTCAGGCCATGATCTCACGGTTTGTGGGTTCCGGCCCCGCGTCGGGCTCTGTGCCGACAGCTCGGAGCCTGGGGCCTGCTTCGGATTCTAGGTCTCCCTCTCTCTCTGCCCCTCCCCCACTTGCTCTCCCTGTCTCTCTCAAAAATACATAAACATTAAAATAATTTTTTAAACAAATTAAACGAAATTTTCGTATGTCGTTGCGTATTTGAAAATGACACTGAAATGTTGCAAAGCAATATAAACAAGCATTTTTGTGATGGCTGAACCCTCTCCTGCATGAGAGATAGGAGATAAAGCTGGAAAGCGAGATAGGGATCAGACCTCAAACAGCTTTGCCTGCACTGCTGAGGTGTTTGAACTTGGTAACCCCTAGCCTGTGAGGGCAATTTAAGCAGAGACGCAAAACGATCAGAATCCCATTTTAGAATGACTGCTCTGACGGCAGTGTGGAGGACAAATACAAGGGAGTAGAGCCAGAAGCGAGGAACCTGTTAACAGGCAATGTTAACGGTTCAGACGAGAAATAACAAATCTAAGAGAGTGACAACAAAATTGAAAAGAGGCTGAATCAAAAGATACCTAAATGGAAATAACAGGACTTGATCACCAGTCGGATTAGGATTCAGATTCAGGGGAGGAAGAGGGAGTTTCCTGGTTTGGGCACAACTTTCTCTATCACTGCGTAACAAATTACCCACAGTTTAGCAGCTTAGAACAACCAATGTTTATTACCTCACAGTTTTTGTAGGTTAGGAATCTAGGAAGGGTTCAGCTGGGTTGTTCTAGTTCAAGGCCTCTCATGAGGTTGCAATCAAAATGTCAGCTGAGGCCATGTCACCCGAAGGCTTGACTGGGGCTGGAGTTCCAAAGAGTTCACTCACATGCTTAGCAAGTAAGTGCTGGTTGTTGGCAGGAGAGGTTAGTTCCTTTCTAAGTGAACCCCCCTATAGGGCTGCTTAAACATCCTTCTCATGGCACTTGGGTTCCCCCAGACCAAGTGATCCAAGAAACAGAGAGCAAGGAGGAAGCCACAATATCCCTAATAACCCTGAAGTCTCAGACCACCATTTCTGCCTTATTTCATTCATGAGAAGAAGGTCACTAAGCCTAGCCCACATTCAAGGATAGGGGAAGTAAGCTCTGCCTCTTGAAAGGAAAGGTATAAAGAATGAGTGGATATATTTTAAAATCATCACATCTCATAAGTGGACAATGTGTTCAATTCATGCTGAATTGGAAATGCTTAAGACATTCAGTGGAAGTGTCCAGCAAGGGGATGAACATACCCCTACAGGGTCATTGTTCAATTTAGCAAGAATAAAATATAGTGGCACCTTGGTGGCTCAGTCGGTTGAGTATCTGACTCTTGATTTTGGTTCAGATCATGATCCCAGGGTTGTGGGGTCTTCTGTGTTGGGCTCCATGCTGAGCATGGAGTCTGTTTAAGATTCTCTCCCCACCCCCCCCCTCAAAAATAAAACTAACTTTAAAAAATTTTTTAAAGAATAAAGTTTATAGAGTGACAGAGTTAGAGGGTCACAGAATTAAGGAGAAAATGAAAGATAAAGGAAGCAGGGTCAGCCTAAGTTCACCATGAAGTCAACAGTTAGAGATCAGAGTAGGGGATTTTCGTGGACAAAGGTGACAAAGGTCTTGGTAGAATCCCTTGTCCATTGACTTGGGCCAGAGGAAGGACCTCTTTACTTGAGAGAGAAAGAAAAGAGGAGAGAATGGGTGCTATCTAGTGTGCTCCTGTCTCCAGGGAAAATAGATAAGCAACACACCATATGTTAGAAATATAGATGTGACCCCTTGAGGAACATATCTCAAATCAGTTTGTTATCCCAGCCTCCCTACCTTCTCGTGTTGTAGGAAGATCCCTGCTATGTCTCCCTGGCCTGTTGTAGGCTTGTCATTCTGACTTACCTGCTTTCCTCTTCCCGAACCTCTCATAAACCCTACTCCTCCCTGGGGATGGCATCTGATTGGGCTGCTTCTCAAACAAGTAGGACTTCAGCTTGTCCTCAGAATCTCCCCTTTGAGAAGTACCCATCAGTAGCCCTGACGGACTTGGTATCTTAGAGCCCTGCCCTGCTCCCAGTCTGCGGCCTAGAAGGATCCCTGCCTGGATCCCTAGTGGTATGGATGAGATGTTAAAATGTCTTTGACTCATAGTCGGTCATATTCCTCAGTGTGGAACAGGTGAAACTGTGCTAGCGCTCGTGTTTCCGAACAGGAACTCCACTTTAGCATCTAGATTCTTTGACGTAGTGCCTTCCAGCTCTACTAAAATTTGTTTTAAGATGATGTTAAACACAAATGTAGTTCCTTTTCTGCTTTTAATGACCTCAGCAAAATTCGACCAACAGTAGATGAACATTGAACCATGACAATTCGTGGAAAGGAATGCGCGGATACCAGCAAGTCCCCATTTTAGCCATTACCATGGTGACAACGTGGTATTAGACACGGATGGTAATAGACACGTGGTAAGAGACAACGGATGGCTATTTAAAGGGGCCGTTCTTCGAAACGCCTTATTAGGCCCACGATATTAAAACTAATGAAATCATGGAGAAATTTCTTATTTTTGCAGTTTTAACGAAGAAGGTGTTAAGCTAGTAATACTTTAGCTACTATTTTTAAAGCAACGACTATAGGTCAAACACTTCTCTAGGATTTGTTGCTTCAGTTGTCACATTTGATTCTCAAAAAGCCACGGGAGGCTAGGTATTATTTTTTCTCCTCAGGGCAGCTGAGGAAACTAGGGATAGGAGAGGTCAGGTAATTTGCTCCAGCTCACACAACTGCCATGTAGAAAACCTGAGATTTGCGTGGGATCTCACCTAAGTCCAGGCCTTTTCCATTATCCCACATCACCCCTCTAATAAATGGTAACAAGTTGTAAGTATGACGACATTGGCCTCTTACTGGATATTGCCCGCAAGGTCATTCACTATCATACCACCCTGCTTTGTTTTCTCCATAATAACTGATTACAACCTGGAATTTTATTATTTATTGCCTGTCTTCTCACTAGATCATAAACTCATTGAGAGCAGGTTCCTTGTCTCTTTCATTTCCCACTGGCCACCAGTACCTAGAATTTTATCTAGCATAGAGCAGGTAATCAGGAAGTGTTTGTTGAATTAAAAAAATGAATGAAAAAGTTCAAAGCAAGAAAAAGCACTAAAACAAATGCTTATATAAACATTATGTTTTTTTTTAAAAAAAAAGAATTTGACAAGTTTAAGGCAGAATTTAAATTATGATTGCTTTAAAGAAATGCCCAACTGCTTATTTGGGAAATGCTGTGCTATATTTTCCCATGCACTATTTCAGTAAAGCAGTCAGCAAACCTGTAAGATCATAATAACAATAACATTTCTATAATTCTGAAATTGTGCTTATAAAGTTCCTCTTTACCAGCTCATGCATACATTAATCTAAAAATTAGTAGTAACTTTTTTTTTTTCCTGAAGAATACCCACGGCCAGTTTAACTAAGGGAGGATAAAGCTTCCCATATGAGCTCGAGTTAGTGTCAACATATTCCAGAACAAAAAAAATCCTAATTTCCTCTGCCAATCCTGCAAATTTATTTCCTATATCACTGGGGGGCCAGAGTAAGAGAATGTAGAATGACCAACCAAAAGTCCTTACTTTTATCAGCAAAATCAACCCAAAGCACATAAATAAATGTGTGTCCTAACACTGAATTAGCAGAAGAATCACGTAAAACGTCTTACTATGAAGATACTACTAAATTCATCAACATGATTTCTCTCTGAGGTAATTCTATTGAATTAGTATTAAAAAAAATTGTAGGCCTAAATTTTTAAAAGTTTGATACTAGTACATGAATAGACAAAGAGATCAACAGAATCGACAAACCACGAATTAGGCCCAACTACATATGATTTTAATTTAATATATGAATAAATATATTCATATATATTTAATGAATTTAATATATGATAAAGGAATATACATATATTTAATATATGATAAGGAATTTAATATATGATAAAACTGATATTCCACAGGAAAGGATGAATGTATTCAATAAACAGTATAAGACATTTGGACAGGCATCTGGAAAAAACAGAGTTGGACACCCTACTTTACTCTTTATACCAAAAATGATTCCAGCAATACCAAATATTTTAAAGAAAAAAACTAAAATAATTAGCAGAAGAAAATGCAAGAGAATCTTTAAAGTCATAATATGGAAGATCTTTTAATTTATAATATGAAAACTCAGAAGCTATTAAAAAATCAACTACATACAAGCCAAATACCTAAAACATGACAGAAACACAGTTAAACAAACACCACTGAATGAACTGAGAAAAAACCAGTTGACTCATATCCAGATAAAGAGTAAATTTTCCTATACACAAGGGTACCTTAAAACCCAAGAAGAAAACCACCAATAATCCAAAATAGAAATGTGCAAAAGTGATGAACAGACAGTTCACAGAAAATACAAATGGCTCATCGACACATAAAATGCTCTATCTCACTTTTAATAAAAGAAATGCAAATTAAAACTATAAACATATTTTACCTATCAGCATGGCAAAAATTTGAAACGTTTGTTACACATCACTGTGTTGGTGACTGTGTGAGAAAATTGACACTTTCACTTTTAGTTAATAGGATGTGTATTGATAACATCTATGGAGGGCAATAGAGCAATATTCATGAAATTGACAAATGCATATGTCCTATGACAAGGCAATTCCACTCTAGAAATATATTCTACAGATTTATTCTTTTTGGGGCTGAGACCTGGGGAACAGGGAACAGAGGCAGAAAGGAGATGTCTTTTCACCTATATCTCCTTTTGAACATGTTGAATTTTATATATGGTTCTGTTACTTTTTCACAAAATGAAAATTTTAAGCTGTGTTCTTTTTTTTTTTTTTTAAAGTCACGTTTATTTACTTTCCCCTTCGGTTAAAGCCAAAATAGAGAAGGAAATTAACCTATGAAGGAAGTAGAGAATGGCCTCACCCCTGGGTAACAGATACAAAGACTATCTTCCAGAGACAAGAATTCACTGAACAAAATTGAGGAAGGATTACAAGAATTGATACTTCTCTAGATCTTGAGCAAGTTAGAGATTTCTCTGAACTGAGTGAGAGGCAGAAGCAAGGACTATCCTCCTGAGGTCCCTGCTCCCCCCACCTGAGGAAAGATATGGTGGAAATGAGGCATCACAGAAGAGCTCATAAGACAATAGTAGGAGATGAAAAGGACATAAATGGAGGAAAATGGTTAACACCGTCACATTATGAACAAATGTTCCATAAGGAAGAGCAAGAAGTGAAACCAAATGCTAAAAAAGTCAGTGAAATTTAAAAAAAAAAAAGTCAGTGAAATAGAAGACTCATTTGAGGAAATGGGATAGAAGAAAACAAGGATGAAAGTGGTTAGAAAGGTGCTAAATATGGAAGATAAAGATGTGACATCCACATAATTGCTAATTCTGAATTAAATACTTTTCAATCCACGAGCTGAAAAATCAGGAAGAGTGCAATCAAAACAGGACATATCCTAACAAAGTTAAAGGGCGCTTAAGGGCAAAGAAATAACTGCCAACAATGAAGCAGAAGCAACAGATTACCCCTAATCGGGAGGCAAGTTAGACTCTGTGATTTCCTCCAGTCTTCTCCACAACATTAGATGACAGAAGACAAAGGAGCAACGCCAGCGGAGTGTTGAATGAAAGAAGGGACTCAAGAATTCTTTCCCAAGTTAGAATGTCACGCATATTTAAAGGAAACCAAAAATGGAACTCAAAGATCATAGCACTCAAGAATCCTTTAGAAAAATGCAGTCATAGTCCAGCCAATTAAAAGTTAAATGTGAGGCGCCAGGGTGGCTCAGTCGCTTGAGTGTCCAGCTCTTGCTCTCAGCTCAGGTCATGATCCCAGGATCACGGCATTGAGCCCTCCTGCCCAGCATGGAGCCTGTTGGAGATTCTCTCTCTCCCTCTGCCCCTCTCCCCTGCTGGCACTTGCTGCTCTCTCTCTCTAAAATAAATACAATTTTTTTAATTAAAAAAAAAAAAACCTAGACGTAAATAATGTGCTCATTAAGGGAAAGTTCACCGCGTGAAACCACACTGGTCCTATCTAGTGACACATGGTATTCTTGCAAGAAGCCAACTCATCTCTTCTTTCCGCTGATGTCCCATACAGTCCCCTCTCAACATGGCAGACACAGTGACCATGTACCACCTTCAACAGACCCCTCCAGTGGCTCCCCATCTCACTCAGGGTGAAGTGCAGTCTGTGCACTGGTCTACAAGGCGCCCACACACGCCCTCCTGACCCCTGTGACCATGTCTCCTACCCTGTGCTGGAGTTCCCAGCCTCCTTGCTACCCCCAAACATCAGGAATGCTCTTCCTCAAGTCCTTTGCTCCAGGTGCTTCCCCCACCAGCATGATTTAACTAATTCCCTTTCCTATTCCAGGGCTTCACTCAGATGTCACCTCTCAGCAGGACCCTTCATGGCCACTCTTTTGAAAATTCTAACCTATCTCTCCTGGCACGCTGGACCTTACTTACACTATTCTGTTCTTATCTCCATGTTCAGCACTTGTCCCCTTCTAACGTGCTATCTCATTTCCTCATTTATCAGGCTCATTGTTTGCGGCCCCCAATTGTACATACGTTCCAGGGGCCAGGAATTTTTGCCTGTTTTTTCACTTGTATATCCAAGCACCTAGAACAACATGTGGTTTGGGGTATTCAATATCAACAAAATTAGTGGTAGCACTGAACCAGTTGAGCACAGTTATATCTAAATATAACTAAGTCTATCAGCTGTAGCAACTCCTTTCTAGATATGCCTCCTGAGGCAAGGGAAACAAAAGTAAAAATCAACTATTGAAACTACGTCAAAGTAAAATCTTCTGCACACTGAAGGAAACAATCTAAACAAAGTAAAAGCCAACCTAAAGAATGGGAAAAGATATTTGCTAATGACGTGTCTGGTAAAGAATTAGTTTCTAAAATATATAAAGAACTTATAAAGCTCAACACCCAAAAAATAAATAACCCAAATAAAAAGCGGGCAGAGGACATGAACAGACATTTCTCCAAAGAAGACATACAGATGGCCAACAAACACATAAAAAGATACTCAACATCAGGGAAATGTAAATCAAAACTACAATGAGATATCACACCTGTCAGAATGGCTAATATCAACAACACAAGAAACAACAGGTGTTGGCAAGGATGTGGAGAAAGGGGAACCCTTTTGCACTGTTGGTGGGCAAACTGATGCGGCCGCTCTGAAGAACAGTATGGAGGTTCCTCAAAAAGTTAAAAATAGAATTATCCTATAATCCAGCAATTGCACTACCCAGTATTTACCCAAAGAATACAAAAATACGAATTCAAAGGGATACATGCACCCCAATGTTTATAGCTGCAGCATCTACAAAAGCCAAATTAGGGAACCAGCCCAAGTGTCTAATGGCTAATGAATGGATAAAGAAGTTGTGGGATATATGTGTATGGGCACACACACACACACACACACACACACACACACACACAGTGGAATATGACTCAGCTATAAAAAAGAATGAAATCTTGCATTTGCAATGATATGGATGGAGCTAGAGAGTATAATGCTAAGTGAGAAAGTCAGTCAGAAAGACAAATACCATACGATTTCACTCATATGTGAAATTTAATATGGGAATTTCAGAAACAAAACAAATCAGCAAAGGAGGAGGGAGGGAGAGGCAAACCAAGAAACACTCTTAACTATAGAGAACAATGTGATGGATACGAGAGGGGAGGTGGGTGGGGGGATGTGTTAAATAGGTGATGGGGATTAAGGAATGCACCTGTCATGATGAGCACAGGGTGACATATGGAAGTGCTGAATCACTATATTGTACACCTGAAACTAATATTATACTGCATATTAGCTAACTGGAATTTAAATAAAAACATACGTATATATATTATGATTATATATATTATGGTTATTAGACTTAATCATATACTTATACATATGATTAAGTCTAATAACCTCTATTAACTATGACTACAAAACTGAATACAATTTTAAGAAGTCTAGAAAGAAAAGGTAACAACGTAAAATAATATTAACTCGACAATAATAACAAGAATTCCCAAAGGGTCACAAATATTGACGAGTAAGGAGAATGCCAATTATTTTATTATTTTTTCAGAAAGGCATATTGAAAAATTGTTCCTCAAGGTGAAAAATTGAGAAAGGTGTTTGAAGCATATCGTTTAAAGGTAAAAAGGTAACAAACAGAAGAATTATAAACATATAAGTATATCTTCCAATTAAGAGAGGGGAGGAAGAGAAAAACTGGGTCACATAGCATGAGATATAAATCAGCTTCTAACTGAAAATGAGTAAGAGTTATTTTGCTTCACTCTCCTCTCCTGTGACCATCAACCCAAGTCATAGGGAAGAAAGGCATCATCTCAGATAAAGCAGGAAAATCACCATGGTCCTAAACCACAAACTATGAACATGTGTGCCCAGTTCTGCCTGGATGGAGCTAAGGGACCATGCTCAGACTTGAGATGTGCCAACTTAGACATCCTGCAGGATACTGATGACCCTGGAAGGTGGGGTCACCATCTCAAAAGCATCTGTGCCCACTGTTACAGTCACCATATCAGAGCAATGCACCACAGTGGGAGGGGAGAGGATGCAGCCCTAGGAGGCTTGGTCCATCCCAACAACCATGGGGAACTGGAGGGAGACTAAGGAAGAAACCATGGCAACCAGCCATTGTCACTGTCTGCAGCCCTCTGAACTCAAATCTAATGAAGGAAAGCTCCCTTCCAGGACACAGGCCCACACTGAGAAAAACTGCTGGGAGTACACTCCAGGCCAGGCAGGACAAGGATATTAGGGACAAAGGAAAAGAGAAGATCCAGGTAAAAGTAGGGGAGGAAAACATAACCCGTACATCTCATTAAAGCCCAAGGCCATGGACCTGAATACCTGGTGAGAACAAGAGGAGAGAGAACTCAGGAGGCTCAAAGCTGGGAAAGTTATCCTGCCCCACTGATTCCATCTGGCCTGAGAGCAACAGAAAGGATACATGGTCAATCCCACACTAGGGTATGATAGGAAAAAAAGAAAATATTGAGCAGACCAACACCCCTACAGAGAGTGAAGGCATGTTAGAGAGACAGGCTCATGAAACAGAAGAAAACCAGAACAGCATTTCTGAACAAATAGAAAGACATGAAGTTATATATTGAAAATGTCCACTGTGTACCCGGAAAAGTCAATGCAGAATGGCCAAGAGAGAGATTTTTTTTTTTTAATTTTAGGAGAGCACAAGTCAGGGAAGGGGCAGAGGGAGACAGAGAGAGAATCTTAAGCAGACTTCACACTCAGTGTGGATCCAGACGTGGGCTCAATCCACGGCTCTGGGATCATGACCTGAGTCAAAATCAAGAGTCGACGCCCAACCAACTGAGCCACCCAGGCACCCCTAAGGATTTTTTTTTTAAGTCCTTTGAGGCAAAATAACCAAGTCACTTACAAGGGGGAAAATTGTCATCAGACTTTGATAGCAGGCAGCAGAGTAACATATTGAAGATACTCATGGAGGAAAACATAAACCAAGGATTTTATAACCAACCAAACAGACTCTCAAGAATAAAGATCACAGATGAACAGTTTTGAACATGGAAGAACTCAGGAAAAACTATATTGAGGAATCTTCTAGACAACAAGTATTAACCAAGCCAACTATCCAGAGAGGTTTCATCATAAGAACTGGTAGTAAGCATTAAATATATATTTACCCAGAAAACTAATGCAAAATGATTAGTAAAGGCAAACAGTTGAATAAGAAATAATTATATATTATGACAATGTAGATTCAGTATATCTATCAAAAAGTACTAGATAAAAATCTAAACCCATAGAATGGAAAATACCTCTCCAAACATGGTATAAACTCCAAAGCCACAAGAAACAGGTTTATAATTTCACTTCGTAAAAATCTTTAAACTTTTATATGGTCAAAAACACCATAAACAAATTCAAAAGACAAGCAACAAACCACACAAAAATACGCACAACAGTCCTAGTCGCATTGAAGTGTAAAGGGCTCAATAATGAGTTAAAAAATAAGAAAAACAATACAACATAGGAGCGCCTGGGTGGCTCAGTTGGTTAAGCAGCTGACTTCAGCTCAGCTCATGATCTCACGGTTCATGAGTTCAAGCCCCGCATCCGGCTCTTTGCTGTCAGCGCAGAGCCTGCTTCAGACCCTCTCTCTCCCTCTCTCTCTGCCCCTCCCCCCCCACAATAAAAATTTAACAAAAACACACAAAAAAAACTTTTCAAAAAACACACAATATAAATTATTATAAATCTATGTGAGGGGTGCCTGAGTGACTCAGTTGGTTAAGCGGCGGCCTCTTGATTTTGGCTCAGGTCATGATCTCGTGGTTCGTGAAATGAAGCCTCACACCGGATTCCACACTGACAGTGTGTGGAGGCTGCTTCTGATTCTCTCTCTCTCTCTCTCTCTCTCTCTCCCTCTGACCCTCCCCCCTCACACTCGCTGTCTCTCAAAATAAATAAACTTTAAAATAGATAGATCGATAGATACATACGAAAGGGTTTTCACACTGATTAATAATTTTAAAATACACAGTAAAATAATGACCTTTATTTGCTGTATTTGTCAGGCTGGCAAACATTGATAATACCAAGTGTCAACAAGGGTATGGGGAAATATTTATCACTTAATGGGTATACATTATGTGTAAGGAATTATATTGGATACAAATATAATAATATAATAACAGAGATACAGATATAATAGAAAAACAATGTTCCTGTCCACAAAGAACTTATATTTTTAGGGCGTGAATAAGGGGAGAGAGGGAAAATTTTTAAACCAGTATGTAATCATTTAAATGCAATTCTGGTGGGCTACAGAGGAGACCTATAGGGTGCTTAGAGAGTGTAGAAGAGGAAGAATGTGATATAATTTGGGCAGAGGTATTCTCAGCCACTATAAATTGATCACCTTTTTAGGAAAATTGGCAAAATCTTAGATATCCACAATGTTCGTCTCAGTAACTCTACTCCTAAATAGCAAGTCTATCCAAATACATAACTGGGCATATACATACACAAAGTGATGCTTACTGCAGTATTGTTTATAATTAAAAAAATAATTCAAATCTTTATCAGTAGGATATTGGCTAAAGGGGGGTATATCTAACCATCAAAAAGAATTCAACCATCAAAAAGAATGACACACCACCAAAAAAGAATAAGATACCTAGGAATAAACCTAACTAAAGAGGTGAAAGGCCTGTACTCTGAAAACTATAAAACACTGATTGATGAAAGAAATTGAAGACGACACAAACGAATGGAAAGACATTCCACGCTCATGGATTAGAAGAACAAATACTGCCAAAATGTCTACACTACCCAAAGGAATCTACGCATTTAATGCAATCTCTATAAAGAGGCCAACAGCACTTTTCATAGAATGAGAACAAACAATCCTAAAATGTGTATGGAACCACAGAAGACGCCGAATAGCCAAAGCCATCTTGAAAAAGGAAAGCAAAGCTGGAGGCATCACAATTTTGGACTTCAAGTTATATTACAAAACTGTAGTAATCAAAACAGCATGGTACTGGCACAAAAGCAGACACCTAGATCCATAGAACAGAATAGAAAAATCTGGAAACAAACCCACAATTATATGTTCAATTAATCTTTGACAAAGCAAGAAATACTATCCAATGGGAAAAAGACAGTCTCTTCAACAAATGGTGTTGGGACAACTGAACAGCAACATGCAAAAACATAAAACTGTATCACTTTCTTACACCATACACAAAAATAAATTCAAAATGGATTAAAGACCTAAATGTGAGACCTGCAACCATAAAAATCCTAGAAGAGAGAATAGGCAGTAATTTCTCTGACATTGGCCATAGCCACTTTTTTCTAGATAGGTTCCCTGAGGCAAGGGAAACAAAAGCAAAAATCACCTATTGGGACTACATCAAAATAAAAAGCTTCTGCACAGCAAAGGAAACAATCAACAAAACTAAAAGGCAACCTATGGAATGAGAGAGAGTATTTGTAAATGACATACCTGAATAAGAGTTAGTACCCAAAATATATAAAGAACTTTAAAACTTAGCACCAAAACCCCCCAAATAATCCAATTTAAAGATGGGCAGAATTAATAGAACACTGTATGTTAACTAACTGGAAATAAAATAAAAACTTAAAAAAAAAAAATGGGCAGAAGACATGAACAGACAATTCTCCAAAGAAGACATCCAGATGGCCAACAGACACATGAAAAGATGTTCACCATCACTTACCGTCAGGGAAATGCAAATCAAAAACTACAATGAGATGTCACTTCACACCTGTCAAAATGGCCCAAATCAACAACACAGGGAACAACAGGTGTTGGCAAGGATGCGGAGAAAGGGGAACCCTCTTGCACTGTTGGTGGGAATGCAAACTTGTGCAGCCACTCTGAAGAACAGTATAGAGGTTCCTCAATTGCACTATAGGTATATACCCAAAGAACACAAAAACATTTTTCAGTAATTCAAAGGGATACATGCACCCTTTATTTATAGCAGCATTATCAACAATAGGCAAATTATGGTAACAGCGCAAATATCCGTCAACAGATGAATGGGTATAGAGAGAGAGAGAATAGAATATTAGTCAGCCATACAAAAAGAATGAAATCTTGCCATTTGCAGTGACATGGATGGAGCTAGAGAGTACTATGCTAAGCAATAAGTTAGTCAGAGAAAGACAAATACCATATGATTTCACTCATGTTCAAAAAAGCACTTGTCATGGAATACCTCTAACTTTGCCAATAGTAGAGGAATAAAGTTTTCTTCCTAATCATAAAACACACACACACACACACACACACACACACCCTTTACTTAATAAATACGTTTAATATTTTAGTCTTTCCTTTTAGCTTCTGTTCTTTACACTCAAAATGCAGGTTATAAATAAATCCACTTTATATGTGCCTCCTGCCAAAACCCACTTAAAGGAGACTGAACAAAGTCTGACCTTGCAGTCCCATTATTATTATAGTCTAAAAGCTAGACTCAGGGTGCAACCACCCTTTCATTTGGAACGCTTGTTAAAATGCCATGCTATGACTCCTCTGAATGAAAACAAACCCTAGAATATGACGTTAGGCTTCCTTTGTTACTACTTATAATGACTAAGTTCTGTGCCTATAATACAGATTTCATTTAATTACTACATATCAAAGGATTTTATATGGTTTTTCTCGTTACATCTTAATTCATTTTGTTTAGGATACTGTCACACATTCTTTTCCAGGTAAAAATGAGGAAAAGAAATTGAGCAACTGGCTTAAAACGAAGCAATTGGGCAGGAGTGCCAGTCAGCAAAAGAAAAACCTTAGGTCTCCTATGTAGAGGCTGAATCCTGGTTAGTTGTACACTACTCGTCTGTAGGGTGAGATGTAAAGCTTGGACAGTCACCTTCAACAGTCATTCACAGTGAGTCATGTCCCACTGCCTTACTATTACCTAACAAAACAGCCTCAGATCTTGTTGTAGCCTTTTTAGTATTCGGAAGCCAATAAAACACTTACCATTCAGCAAGACAAACAAGTTCTGAAACATTTAATAATTTGCCCACAGCCAATGAACATTTCCACTGCAAAGCTGCTTTCCAGATCCTTTACTATTTCTCTACAGAGTTAGAAAATTAGAAAAACATTAGAGTTATAAGATGAATAGTTTATGAGTTCAGTTAGCACAGTTTAAGTCCAAATATTTATTAAGTGCCTCTTCTGCTCTAGAAACTATGCTAACCACTGTGAATATAAAAATGGAAAAGACACTAGCTTGGCCCCCAAGAAGTCCCATCCTGTAGGGGAGACACAGCTCACAAATTACTATCATACTAAACTCTACCTCCTTAACTTTCACCAATAGGAGCAGTTATGACTATGAATGACTACTTTAATTCAGTACATTATCTTCCCACTCTTCCCACTTAGAATTTATCTATATTTCTTTTTTTTTCAATGTTTTTTTTTTTTTTTTTTTTTTGAGACAGAGAGAGACAGAGCATGAGCAGGGGAAGGGCAGAGAGAGAGGGAGACACAGAATCGGAAGCAGGCTCCAGGCTCCGAGCTGTCAGCACAGAGCCCGACGTAGGGCTCGAACTCACAGACCGTGAGATCGTGACCTGAGCCGAAGTCGGTCACTTAACCGACTGAGCCACCCAGGCGCCCCGAATTTATCTACATTTCTAAATACAATTCCTACTAAAAGGAAGCAGGGCTCCTTGGAAAAATAGCTGGTTCCAGGTATGGACTATGGGATTAACAAAAGAGTCTGGGATATCTTGTGGGGGCCTAGAAATCAAGGAGCTGCCCAAAGACTAAAAGGACCATGTCACACGGACAATGGGGTGAACCTGAAGGAGCTCAATTTGACTTACTTGGGACAATTTCAACAACAACAAAAAGATGACAATAGTGAACTATAAGACACTGATTAAAACATGTATTGATACTAAAAAAAGAATAAAAGGACAGAAAGATAAAGCTCTTCTTTACAGAATGAAAGAGCTAATAAATGTAAAGGAAATGACAGAATTATGGGGGGAATCACTCCCTAAAATCTTATAAATCTTATATATGCACCAAAACATGCTAAAACCATTGACTAAAAGGTTGTTTGTCGGGGAAGAAGATGTTCACATGATGTCAAGGTTTCACTCCACAATGTATCAATTACAGAAAGGAAGACAAAGTGATCAAACTTACCATGACTACCTGGTGGGCCACCTAACAGTGCACGCCTCTTAAGGTGATGTGATGAGACACCCAGCATCACCTACCTAGCCTTCTTGTTGAAACTGTTTGCTAAATCATGAGAAAGGATTAGACAAATTCAAATGTGGGATGCTATATTGCGCAACTTGCCTCTTAAAAGAAAATTCGCCTTCATAAAGAGCAAAACTAACTTAAAAAAAAAAGGAAGAGAAAAAGGCATGGACTTAGGCTTCTGGGAAGATGGAACAGACATACTTTTCCCTATTCTTTATACTAAATACAACTAAAATCCATAGATGTGACACAGAAAATAAATATAAGAAGGTTCTGAAAGGTGAAAAGAAGAAGACGAACCATTTAAGGAACTCAGGGCCCAAGGAACAACACAGTGGCAAGTTGCCTGGGTTTCCTTTCTGTGTCACATAAACCAGACTGGGAGCCGAAGAAGTGGGAAACCTGGAAATACGACAGGGCACAAACATATTTGTTGGCTGCTGTTCCAGCCAAAGGACCAGGAAAGGAGTAGTTTAACAAGACAAAACATTCAGACAATAAATGCTCTACTCCAGCCAGAAGAAATAGCCAATGAACATAAAACAGTAGAAGTCAAAAGAATAGAGCTTCAAAGACCTGTGGGACTGTAATAAAAGACCTAATGCTTAAGTCATCAGGGTATAGGAAAGAGACAAAGAGGTAGGAAGCTGAAAAAGTATTTTAAAAAAAATAATAGCTGAAAACTTTCTGAATTCAGCAAAAGACTTAAAGCTACATATTAAAAAAACTGAAACCCAAACTGAGAAGCCCAAAGAAATCCACATCAAGACATAGTCTTCATCCTAAAAGACTAGAAGACATCAAAATTCTAAAAGACAAAAAACTTGAAAACAGTGAAAGAAATAATATTTGCCTATAGGGAAAAAACAATTCTGGGGCGCCTGGGTGGCTCAGTCAGTTGAGTCTCCAACTCTTGATCCTAGTGTCCTGGGATCAAGCCCCATGTTGGGCTCCATGCTGAGTGCAGAGCCTGCTTAAGATTTAAGATTCTCTCCCTCTCTCTCTCCCTCTACCCCTCTCCCCTACTTGCACTCTGTCTCTAAAATAAAAGAAAAAAAATAATTCAAATAACAGCAGATTCCTCACCAGAAACCATGGTGGACAGAAGGAAGAAATACATATTTCAGGTGCTAAAAGAAAAGAACTATCAACCCAGAATCCTATCCAGAGAAAATATCCCTTAGGAATCAAAGGGAAATCAAGACATTCTCAGATTAAATAAATAAATAAATAAATAAATAAATAAAAGAATGTGTTGCTAGCAAACTTATCCCAAAACTATGTCTAAAGGAAGTTCTTGCAACAGAAAGAAAATGATAAAAGAAGGAATCTAGGACCATCAAGAATAAATTTTAAAAATGAGTGTAATTATAATAAAATTTCTGTCTCCTCTTAAGACTTCTAAATTATGTTTGCGGGTTGAAACAAAAATTATAATCCTGCCTGATGTGGTTCCGAATGTAGATAGAAAAGTATAAATGAGAAGAGTCAAGAGGGGTGAGGTTTTTGCACTTCACTCCAAATGGTAAGGTAATCACACTAGTAGACTGTGATAAGTCATATATATAATGTAATACTTAGATGACCACTAACAACAGTGTGTAAAAAGTTACAATCAAAACACTTTAGGTAAATCAAGATGGAATTCTAAAAAAAAATTCTAATATAATACACAGGGAGATGGGAAAAGACAGAAAAAATGGAAAAAAAACCATAGAGAACAAACATATTAAAATAAATAAAATGGTAGGGGCGCCTGGGTGGCACAGTCGGTTGAGCGTCCGACTTCAGCCAGGTCACGATCTCGCGGTCCGTGAGTTCGAGCCCCGCGTCGGGCTCTGGGCTGACGGCTCGGAGCCTGGAGCCTGTTTCCGATTCTGTGTCTCCCTCTCTCTCTGCCCCTCCCCCATTCATGCTCTGTCTCTGTCTGTCTCAAAAATAAATAAACGTTTAAAAAATAAATAAATAAATAAATAAATAAAATGGTAGACTTAAGCCATAACATATCAATAATTACATAAATGTAAATTATCTAATTATACCAATCAAAACGTAGAGATAGGCAGAGTGGATTTAAAAATATGTCTATGAGAAATTCACTTCAAATATAAAACTACAGGCTGGTTGAAATTAGAAGAATGGTAAAAGATATATGAAGCAAACATAAATAGAAAGAAAGCAGATAGAATAGACTTCTGAACAAAGAAAAATTCTAGAGACAGAGAGGGATGAAAGGATCAATCTGCCAGAAGACACAGAAGCCCTCCTAAGGTATGAACAAATATTAGACACTAACTTCAGAAACTATTCGAATAAGCCAGAATTTGATTGAGTTAGTTTTTAAAGCAACTTCTGCCCTAGGGCATTGTTGAAAATAATAGGGCCATCAGCCAACAGTTAGTGGAGTTCAACAGCTGGGCATAGAGCAGGAAAGAAAGGAAGAGAGCTGTACCAATACCACTGTCATTCAAGGGTGACTGTGGGCATACCCAAAGCTGTGCCTCCCTGAGGAGCAATGTCAGAAGACTGAACACTGCCGGAGGGAAACAGACTTCACTGAAATAGTCCCTGAACAAATAAACAGGCAAATAAAAACAAGAAGCTCCAGAGGGGGAAATCAGTACCCTGAGTTCCTAAAACACAGTACCTAAAAGGTCTAGTTTCCAACAACAACAAACTTATGATGCGTGAAAAGAAACAGGAAAGTATGACTCATACTTTCTGTGGTTAGGACAGGGTAGGGTAGAGGGGAGAAAAAGCAGGCAAGAGAAACTGCAAATGAGAGTGAACAGATACCAGCATTAATAGAAAAAGACTTCAAAACAACCATTATATATATATATGTTCACAGAATTAAAGGAAAGCATAATTAAAGAAATAAAGGAATAACAATATCATATCAAATAGAGACTATCAATAAAAAGATGAAAATTAGACAGAAAAAAAAGAAAACTCTGAAGTTGAAAAGTATAACTGCAATAAAACTCACTAGAGGGGTTCAACAGCAGATGCGAACTGGCAGAAGAACTAATAGTGAACTTGAAGATAGATCAATAGACATTATTCAAGTTGAAGAACAAAAAGGGAAAAAAATAGAAAAAAGTAAAACAGATTCTCAGAGTAATATGAGATATCATTAAACACACCAACATACACATAATGGGAGTACCAAGATAGGAGATACAAAAAGGAGAGGAAAACATATCTGAAGATATAATGGCTGAAATCTTCCCAAATTAATTGAAAAAACAATGACCTCTACATTCAGGAAGCTCAACAAACTCCAAGCAGGATAAACTCCAAGCAGGATAAACTCAAAAAGATCCACAAACAGGCACAGTATAGCAGAAATGCTGCAAATCAAAAACAAAGAGAAAAATCTATAAAACAGCAAGAGAAAAACAAGTGGGCATTCACAGTGGAACCATAATAAGATTAACAGCTGACTTCTCATCAGAAACAATGAAAGCCAGAAGGTAATGGAATAACAAATTCAAACTACTCAAAGGAAAAAAATTGTCAACTAGGAATTCTATATCCAGCAAAATTCTTTCAAACATAAAGATGAAATAGGGTATATGCCCAGAGGAATGAAAAGTACAGTCGTGAAGAGATAGTTCACATATCCATGTTCCTAGCAGCATTATTCACAGTAGCCTAAAAGTGCAAGCAACTCAAATGTCAGATGAATGGACGAAGAAGATGTGATATACACCTAAATGAAATATTATTCAGACTTAAAAAGAAAGTCAAGTCTACAACATGAATCAAACTTGAAAACATTATCAAGTTTGATAATGAAAACATTATCAAGTTTAAGTGAAATAAGGCAGATACAAAAGGACAAATACTGTATAATATACTTTATATGAGGTACCTGGAGCAGCCAAAATCACAGAGACAGAAAAAGAATGCTGATTGCCATCTGGGGCTGGGGGGGGGGGGAGGTGGGGATGAGGAGTTACTGTTTAACGGCTATAGAATTTCAGTTTTTGAAGACGGAGAATTCTGGAGATAGATGCTGGTGATAGCTGCACAACACTGTGAGCATACTTAATATCACTAAACTGTACACTTAAAAACAGTTAAGATGGGGGGCACCTGGGTGGCTCAGTCGGTTAGGCGTCCGACTTAGGCTCAGGTCACGATCTCACGGTCCGTGAGTTCGAGCTCCGCGTCGGGCTCTGTGCTGACAGCTCAGAGCCTGGAGCCCGTTTCGGATTCTGTGTCTCCCTCTCTCTCTTCCCCTCCCCTGTTCATGCTCTGTCTCTCTCTGTCTCAAAAATAAATAAACGTTAAAAAAAATAAAAAAAAAATAGTTAAGATGGTAAATTTTGTTATGGGGGTTTTACCATAATACAAAAATTGGGGGGAGGGGGGTGAAGGTGAAATAAATATTTTCCCAGATAAAACCTGAGAGAATTTGTTGCTAGTGTACCTGCCTTACAAGAAGTACCAGAGGAAGCTTTTCTAGGTGAAAGCAAGTAAACCCAGAAGGTAATTCAAATTCACACACAAAAAATAAAAAAGCACCATAAAGGTAATTAGGTAATTATAAATAACAGCAAAAGTGCACATTTTTCTCCTTTCTTCTCTGGATTTAAAAAACAATTATATAAAATATATTCATATAATGTATTGTTAGACATAGAATGTAGACAAATGCATGTGTAATCTATCTGCCAACAACTATACAAAACAGATGGATTTTGGTAAAGCTGTATTGAGCTAAGGAAGTTACTATAGTTGGTTAAAGTAATAATTATAACAATGTATGGTTGGATTTGTAATATTAACAGATGCAATATACATAATTTTGATACAACAAAAAGTGAAAGTAGGATAGAGCTCTACAGGAGTAACATTTCTATACTTCATTGGAATTAAATTAGTATACATCTGAAGTCAATTCTGATAAGTTATCAGAATATAACTCAAAGAGATAAGGTGAAAAAAATCATTAAAGGGAAGAAAAGGTTTGTATTCATTTCCTAGGGCTGCAGTAACAAACTACCACAAATTGAGGGGCTGAAAAGAACAGAAATTTATTCTCTTCCAGTTTGGGAGGATAAAAGTCAGAAATCAAGGTGTCAGCAGGGCATGCTCCCTCTGAAGGCTCTAGGACAGAGTCCTTCCTCCCCTCTTCCAGCTTCTTGTGGTTCCCAGTTATCATATGTGTTCCTTGGCTTGTACTTGCGTCTCTGCCTCTGTCTTCACATGCCTTCTGCCTTCTTCCTTCTGTGTGTCTCTGCATCTACTCTTCCCTTATTACAATGACACTAGTCATTGCATTTAGGGCCCTCAATCCAGAATGATTTCATCTCAAGATCTTCAACTAGTCAACTCACTGAAATGTTACATGAAAAAGCACTCAATGCAAAAGGAAGCAGTGAAAGGAGTAACAGGAACAAAAGAAGATGAGATATAGAAAACAAAAAGTAAAATGGCAGACGTAAATCCAGCTATTACAATAACAATATTAAATGTGAATGGATTAAACATTGCAATAAAAGGGAAGATACTGTCAGACTGGATAAATAAAATACATGATCCAACTATATGCTATCTTCAGGAAATACACTTTAGATACAAAGATACAAATGGATTGAAATAAATGGATAAAAATTATATATCATGCAAACAACAACCACAAGAAAGTTTGGGTATCTATACTAATATCAGATGAAATAGACATGAAATAAAAATGTTACTAGATATAAAGACATAATATAAGAGAGCCAATTCATCAGAAGACGTAACAATTGTATATGCACTTAATAATGGAGCACCAATATACATGAATCAAGAAGTTACAGAAATGAAGGGAGAAACAGACAGTTCAGTGACAGTAGCTAAAGACTTCAATATCCACTTTTAACAATAGACAAAACTAGGCAGAATCTCAACAAGGAAATAGATCTGAAAAACACTCTGAACCAATTAGAACACTAGATCTATAGAATGCTCAACCCAAGACAGCGGAATATACATTCTGCTCAAGTGCACATAGAACATTCTCAAAGACACACCGTGTGCTAGGCCATAAAACAAACCTCAATAAATTTAAAAGGACAAAAATACTCCAAAAATGTTGTCTAACCAAAATGGAATGTAGTTAGAAATCAAGAGCAGAAAAATATTTGGGAAACTCACAAATACATAAAAATTAAACAACATATTCCTAAATAACCAACGGGTCAGAAAAGAAATCAAAAGAGAAATCAGAAAATACTTTGATATGAATGAAAATGAAGAATTAACATACCAAAACGTATGGGATGCCACGATAGCAGTGCTGAGAGGGAAACCGACAGCTGCAAGTATCTATGTTAATGTTCGAAGGCAAGGAAGAGACAAGTAAGTATCTCCCAAACTGAGTAGGCATTTTGAGACTGGAAAACAAAAAAGACAACCCCATACAGTTTAGAGAGTTTTATTCAGGGTAATTAACTGACAGGAGGGATTGGGCAGACAATGATCCAATCAGCTGTGCAGCTATTCTCTGCAAAGTCCTGACCTTCATCTACAGATTTTATAGAATGAGGGGGTGTACAGAAGGGTGCTGTAGTGAGATCAAAGGGTTCCCATGCATTTCAAAGGGTTTGCATGCACCTAATTGACATCTAACATTTAATTAGGCCTCGTGGCACCACCTATGCCTCAGGAAGGGAAGAGACTATTTTATCTTTTTACCAAACTTGAGGAGGGACAAAGCAAGCCACCCCCATCCCAGCCTTGGCGGGCATTTCTAAGGTATGTATATTAATCTCCAAGAGAACGTGTAGCTCCAAGAGAGGTCATTGAGTGAACATGAACAAGAGGAGGGCGAGGGCCAAAGATGGAGTCAATATTGCCAGCATGCCTACAGTTAAAAGGAAAGATCTCAGATCAATAACTTAATCTTTCACCTTAAAACATTAAAAAAAGAAGAGTAAACTAAACCTAATGCACACAGAAGGAAGGAAATAATAGGTTAGAGCAAAAAATAACGAAATAGAGAACAGAAAAACAATAGAGAAGATAAGTAAAACTGGAAACGATTCTTTTAAAAGACCAAGAAAATTGACAAGTCTTTAGTTAGACTGATCAGGAAAAAATGAGAGACAATTCAAATTACTAGAATCAAAAATGAAAGAAGGGGTGTTACCAACAACCTTACAGAAATAAAAAGGATTATGAAGGAATACTACGAACAAATGTATGCCAACAAATTAGATAAGTGAAATGGAAAAATTCCTAGAAAGACACCATACCAAAACTGACTCAAGAATAAATAAACAATGTGAACAGAGCTATGACAAGTGAAAAGATCGAACTGGTAATGAAAAATTGTCCACAGAGAAAAGCTAGGCCCATATTTCATTGCTGAATTGTACTAAACAAGAATTTTAAATATCAACTCTTCACAAACTGTTCCAAAAAAAAATAGAAGAAAAAGCAACACTTCCCCTCATGAGACCAGTATTATCCTAATACCAAAATCAGATAAAGACATCACAAAAAACTACAGATCCGTAGCTCTTCTGAATATGGATATATAAAAATCCTTAAGAAAATATTAGCAAACCAATTCTAGCAACATTTAAAAAAAAAATGTATACCATTGACCAAGTGGATTTATCCCAGGAATTCGAGTTGGTTGAACATCGAAAACTCAATTAATCATTTCAATAGAATATATTTTAAAATCACATGATCATCTCAATAGACATAGGAAAAAAGCATTTGACAAAATCCAAACTCTTTCCTGATAAAAACACTCAACAAACTAGAGAGGAACTTCCTCAACCTGCTAATAATCATCTTCTAAAAACCCACAGCCTACATCATTCTTAATCGTGAAAGACTGGATGCACCCTCCCCCCCGCCCCCCAGGATCAGGAATAAGACAAAGATGTCTTCTCTGCCACTTCTATTCAACATAGTACTGGAGCTTCTGGTCAGGGCATTTAGGCAAGAAAAAACACCCGGATTGGAAAAGAAGAAGTACAATTACTTATATTCAGAGACTTACATGATCCTGTATTTAGAAAATCTTAAGTAAAGGGGTGCCTGGGTGTCTCAGTCGGTTAAGCGTCCAACTTCAGCTCAGGTCATGATCTCACGGTTCGTGAGTTTGAGCTCCGCATCAGGCTCTGTGCTGACAGCTCAGAGCCTGGAGCCTGCTTCAGATTTTGTGTCTCCCTCTCTCTCTCTCTCACTGCCCTTCCTCCACTCATGCTCGCTCTCTCTCTCTCTCTCTCTCTCTCTCAAAAAGTAGATAAACATTACAAATTTTTTAAAAAAATAAAATCTTAAATAAAACACACACACACACACACACACACACACACACACACACACACACAAAAGGGGCACCTGGGTAGTTCAATCAGTTAAGAGTCTCATGCTCTATTGACTGAGCTAGCCGAGAAGTCTAGCCCAGTCAGTTAAGTGTCCAACTCTTGATTTCAGCTCAGGTCATAATCACATGGTTCATGAGTTCAAGCCCCTCATCAGGCTCTGTGCTGACAGTGCAGAGGTTGCTTGGGATTCTCTGTCTCCCTCTCTCTCTCCCCCTCTCCCATGCATGTGCATGCATACGTGCCCCCCCCTCAAAAATAAATAAACATTTAAAAAATAATTTTTTCCAAAAGCACAACAAAAATAAAGATAAATTAGACTACACCACAATTAAAAACTTCTCTGCCTACAAGAACACCATCAAAAAAGTGAAAAGACAACCTACAGGATGGGAGAAACTACTTGCAAATCAGATACTGATATGGGTTTCATATCCAGAATATATAAACAGCTCCAACAACAACAACAATAAAGAACAACTCAATTTTAAAATGAGCAAAGGACTTGAATATCTTTCTCTAAAAAGGTATATAAATGGCCAAATATGACATGAAAAGATGCTCAATGTGTATCACAGAAATATAAACCAAAACCGCAATGAGATGAGACTCCACACCCACTAGGCTAGAATTAAAAAGTCAGAAAATAACAAACGTTGACAAGGATGTGGAAAAATCAAAACCCTCATTCACAGCTGGTGAGAATGTAAAACGGTGCAGCCACTTCTTAAAACAGTCTCGCGGTTCCTCAAATGATGAAACATAGACTTACCACATGACCCAGCAACTGTCCTCCTAGGTATGTACATGCCTGCCCCCAAAGAAAACATATGTCCACATAGGAACTTGTAAAGGGGTATTTATAGCAGCATTATTTATAATAGCAAAGGTGGTAACAACTCGAACGCACGTCAAATGACAAACGGAGAAACAAGTGGTATATCCATATATATATACCATATATATCCATATATGGATAGTATCCATAGAATACTATCTGCCCATAAAAAGGAATGCCATACTGCTTCATGCTACAACATGGATGACCGTTGAAGACATTATGCCAAGTGAAAGAAGTCAGTGACAAAAGACAATTGTATGATTCCTTTCAGTTTAAGGGGAAACACAAGTACAATGAGGAAGACTTTGTTTATCACAGGGTGGGACCTGCAGAGAATGGGAAACAGTCGGCATAGGCTCTGAGAGAAACCTGGGTCTGACCTCCCCCACCCCGGGACACACAGAACAGTGTGGTTGCTGGTCTCTAGGGAGGGAATGGTGCTTCGCTTGTGAAAGTATGAAGAAGCCAGAGAACTGAATCTGGGAAGAAACCACCCCTGTCACAACAAGAAACACCACCAAGAAACCACCCCGTCACAAATTGCACCTGTAGTCAATCCTGACAGCGGCTAACTACGCATCCTCCACCAAGGGAAAACAAAACAAAATAAGCTTTGATTACCATCCTTGCTCCTTGGACTCTACGCTGAGAGAAATAGCACAGAGCGTCTAGTTCAAGGCCAATCCTGCTCCTACCTTCTCCATCCTTCCCTCCACTTGAGCTCCCTCATCTCCTTTCTACTCATTCCTTTCCATTCTGGCTGATCCAATCCAGTCCTTCAGAATCCTTTTTTTTTTTTTTTTTTTTTTTTTTTTAGAGAGAGAGAGAGAGCGATTGAGAGCTTTCAAGAGTGGGGAAAAAGGGCAGAGGGAGAGAGAGAGAGAGAGAGAGAGAGAGAACCTTAAGCAGGCTCCATGCTCATCATGGAGCCCGACACGGGATTTGATCCCATGATCCTGAGATCATTACCTGAGCCGAAATCAAGAGTCGGTGGCTCAACCAACCGAGCGACCAAGGCACCTCCAGAATCCTCTTCTTGTTCCTACTTTTAAAGGCTAGAGTTTCCCAGGAGTCTCACCTTGGTTCTCTTCTCCATCCTACTTCTTCCCAAGCAATCTCACCCACTCTCATGGTTTTAACTTCCAAGAACAGACTTGTCTTCCCAAATCTGTATCTACCTTACACCAGAGACCTACATTTCCAGCTGCAGAATAGACACATCCACCACATCCACATGGATGCCACACTTAAAATGGATCATTTCCTCCAGACCCTGTCTTAGTTTGGGTTCCCCCAAATCTACCCCTTTAAGGTGAGGGTTTGAGAACAAACTAGTTATTTGGGAGGTGATACCAGAAAACTCGGGCAGAGGAGCAAGATGGCGAAGAAACGAATGAAAGTGTGCTTCATCAAGCAAGTTACCAGTGTGGGTACCTAAAGCTTAATCCCACTGAGGAACTCTGGGAACCAGCATATAAAATACCCACATCAGCACTCTACCACTGGAGAAGAAAGGAGCCGGGGTAGTCCTACACCAACTCCATTATCCTTGGTTGAAGGCTTCCGGGGAGTTGGAAGGGTGTTGATTCCCCGGCACTTTTACTCTGCTGTTCTGGGTTGCAACATGGGCACCAGAAAATCGTCAGCCAAAGAAACGCGGGTGCAAACAACGGGAAGTCAGGCCAGTGTTCACAGAAGTGGTGAGGGGAAGGGAATATGAGCAGCGTACCCACATTTCTGCTACCCATTCAAACCCGGAGCTCCTCCTGGATCCCCTCTTGTGGTTGGTATCACCCAACCCAGAGAAACATGGTGTCAAAACCAGCTCTTCTCTCTCTTTCACCCCTCCACCCAGGACCCTGAAGATTCTATACCCTGAGTGGTACGTCCTCTTCTCTCTTGGCATCCCCACTGCCAAAGCCTTGGTGTCTAACTGGATTTCCTACACTCTGCCTCCTCCTTCTCTCATCTATCCACTAAAAAAATTGCTAGCATGAACGTTCTAAAATGCAAATCCATTTACACACCATGTTAAAAATACTTCAATGCTTATATAAGGTAGCTGGAATAATCAAATTCGTAGAGACAAGTAAGCAGAAAGATGGATGCCAGGGGGGCTGGGGAGAGGGAATGGGGAGTTATTGTTGAATGCGGGACAGAGTTTCAGTCTGGGAAGACAGAAAAGTTCTGGAGATGGGTGATGGAGGTAGTTGTACGACAACATGAATGGCCTTAATGCCGCTGAACTGCACACTGAAAATGGTTAAGATGGTAAATGTTATGTACACTTTACCACAATAAAAAAAATGTGAATCCTTCCTTGGCTCCCACTGCCTACAGAATAAAGCCCCAGCATCTTCACATGACACATCAGTCTCCGTTCTCTAGTCCTTGCCTGTCCCTCCAGCCTCATCTCCTGCCATCCCAGCTTTGAGCTTCATCTCCCAGCATTTCCAACTACTCATGGTTTCCAGAATACATCTTGCTTTTCCATGACTGTTTCCCACTGCACCTTCTGGTTTCTCTTCCCAGAGTACCATTCACGCCCCTGACTACGAGCAACTTCTCTTCATTCCTCACAACTCATTCGTGCATCTATCTGTTCAATAATTATTTACTGGGTCTGGGACCCCCACCTTAGGAAACAGCAGTGGGAAAAGCAGGGTGGGAACAAGTGATTTCAAGTGAGAGTGTGTACAAGGTCCTTGAGAAGCATCTAAGAAGGGGGTCTCGCCTCATGTGGGAAAGTCAATCTTCACATGTGAGGGACCCTCTGATAGGGTTATCCCCTCTCCTTGATGCTGCTTCTGAGCCTTGTATGTACTTCTAATTTCTGCCCGTGCCACATTGTTTATAATCATTTTATAAAGCTTCTGTATTAGTCATGATTCTCTAGGCCGCAAGTGACATTAAACCAATCTGAACTAGCTTTACCAAAAAAAGAGGGAGGAATTATCAGCTTCTATGAATAAACCATGGGAAGTACCGAGGTAGATGTGGTCTATGGAACAAGCGAATCTGGGACCACCCACTCGCCAGGCCTTTCTGTGTGTTACCTTCATTCTCTCAGTGGGAGTCACAGATTCAGGCAGCATGAGATTCACTTAATTAATTAATTTCACAAATATCACAGCCTATCAATTCTGAGACACACATTATAATATCCCCGAAATCAGCATACTTCTTACGGTTGCCATTGGCCGTCAGCGCCGAGGTCTGGATGTGCGCAAAATCAGGCAGTTAAAGAGGCAGCTCACCAGAAAGCATGGTGACTTGGTTTGCATCCCAGGTGGCCTCACGGATAACTGCAATCCTATAATATTTCACTCTACAAACCAAGCAAGGGTGTTCAAAGAAGGGATGTGAGTCCCGGTTGCTTAATCGACACCTTCCGGTGACACCTGCAGCTAAGATCAAGGACGTTGTCAGCATCAATTTGCAGAATGGGTATCACAAGCTCAAAAGGAAATCCTGGAGAAAACTGAGGAATGCTTTTACAACCAACACATTACCTGTGTTCCTGATGGCAGAGGGGATGTTAACTGTGAAAAAAAATCACAGACACGAATGACTTGAATGACTTGGAACAAAAAAGCGATTCAAAAGGGAAAATCTAGGGGCGCCTGGGTGGCTCAGCTGGTTAAGGGTCTGACTCTTGATTTTGGCTCAGGTCACGATCTCATGGTTTGTGAGATCAAGCCCCGCATCGGGTTCTGTACTGACAGCGCAGAGCCTGCTTGGGATTCTCTCTCCCTCTTTCTCTACCCCTCCCCCCACTCAAAATAAATAAGCTTAAAAAAACAGAAAATCTGAATGTAAGGAAGTTTTGGAAATACCTTAACCAATTTATTTTGCTTACATTTTCCTTTTTGCATATCTATGAGAACGGAATATGACATACATTGATGTCTAAATAACTGTAAAAGATCTCTCAATAAGTCTAAAATAAAAAAATCGTGCAGGGGTGCCCAGGTTGCTTAGTCAGTGAAGCATCTGACTTCGGCTCAGGTCATGATCTCAAAGCTTGTGAGTTCGAGCCCCAAGTCGGGGTCTGTGCTGACACCTCAGAGCCTGGAGCCTGCTTTGGATGCTGTGTCTCGCTCTCTCTCTGCTCCTTGCCTGCTTGCACTCTGTCTCTGTTTCTCTCTCTCTCTTTCAAAAATAAACAATAAAACATTTAAAAAATTTAATGGACATAATAAAAAGCATTGCATTATAGTTTCATTGACTGGTTTTTTTTCTTTTTTAGTGGAACACAAAATAATTGTTTTAAAATTTTTAGCATCTTAGATTTTATGAAGTTGTGTTTATTGGGCACTTACTATGCACTGGAGACATACATTAAATAAAACAAGGACCAAGCTCCCATGGAGCTCGTGCACCCTTCTAACTCCAACCTCTTGCTTTACTGGCTCCATTTTGAACTATGCAAGGAAAAGTGATCAGCCCGATATGGATGACAGTTACCCTTGGAAAAATCTTTGTGAACAGGGAGTATGAAGTTCTATGATTGTTTCAATCTGGGTCACGGCCAGTCCCCGCACCCAAAGCGAAGCGTACTTCCAGAAAAAGGAAGAAAGGAGCCTTGAACAGAAAAAAAAAAAAATCAGAGTTGTTTTAATGTCCATTCGTCCTATAAGACACAGGAGTAGGGCTCTTACCTTTAGCGGGCAGGGTCCAATCAAGAAAACGGCATTCAAAAGAGGCAGTTCAATAAGAGGGAATTTAATACAGGGAGTAGTTACAAGGTTTGGGGAAGGGCTAAACAGCCAAATGGGACGGTGGGATGGTGAGCCAAGCCAGAGATCGGCAAGAGTGGGACGTGCCCAGCACACTTAAGGCTAGAGGGAAAAGGAAGAAGGTGGTATCACCAGAGGCCAGCGTCACTCGGCCGGAGCTGGGACCAAGCTGAAGATGGGGAAGAAATCCCCTGGCTTCTCCCTTCCCCTCACCTTCCAACCTTCCACCAGTGTCTTTCACTAGCCACCCTTAGCCAGTGGCATCTGGGCAAAGGAGCCCGCAAAATGAAGTTGGCAGGATCGGCTGCCTCCAGTAGAGAGAACAGGAGAAGGGGAGGGCATGACTCTGAGGGTGAAGAGATGAATAACGGGGAAAGGTATTATCCGTCTCTGTATCGAACACAGGACCTAAGTGCCTAGCACAGGACCCGGTTCCTACAGAAGGAAATCAACTCAGTACTAACAGAAACGGAGAATGGCCACTGAAACACGAGAGTAGAGATACGGATAGAGCGTTACTGCATTAGAGAGAAGAGGGTAACTTCCTCCACACAGGGTACCCGAGAGAGGGCTCACAAGAAAACGTGATGAATGAAAAAGGATACAAAAAACGGGCAAGGGTTTGCCAGAGGAATAGAAGGGGCGACAGTCAGCCAGGCCGGGAAGACCGCACACGCTGAAGGCAGGGCAAACGAAAGCATTGCAACAACGACCAGATGCAAAGTCCAATCCTATGAAGCGCTCTTTCCGTGCCTCTCCGTGCGATTGCATAGCTTTCCCCTTTCATTATTTACACAATGGGTCACACTAACATATGTCCTTACATCGAACCATTCTTGAATTCCCAGAGTGAAAACTATTTGGCCAAAATGTGTTACTCGTTTGATTCTGCTGCATTCATTTTGCCATTTCACTCGGGATACGTGCATAGATACCACACAGGTAAGCTTTGGTCCGTAGTTGGCTTTTGCTGGGCTCCCACTGTTCTCTATCAGGGCTACCTTAATTTTGTGAAATTATTTGGAGAACTTTCTATCTTTCCCTATTTTCTGGCATATTTTAATAGTTGTGGAATCGCCACCATCGACCTTGGGTTATTTAAGCATTGGTGATTCTGCTTGTGAGTTTGGGACTCAATCTCTTCCTTGTCACTCCTGCCACCCACTTTTTGGCCGCTTGCCACCCAAGCTACCGCTGTCCCGACTCCCCCCTTCCCTGCACCACAAAACCCTGATCTTTACCCCCCAGCTATAGTGAGTGAAACCCTCAAGGCCCTTGCCCCATCCCACCTAATTCCTCTTCCCCCTTTATTTTAGGTCTCTCCTTCTTACAGAAAGTCTTGTCTGATATGCTTCATCCTAAACCCCAGTGCCCGATTCTGTGCTCACCTGGTCTTGGCCTGTTATCTTCTCTTTTTTTTTAATATTTTTATTTTTTCATTCGAGAGAGAAAGAGAGAGAGCATGAGCAGGAGAGGGGCTGAGGGAGAGGGAAAGGGTGGGGCGGGGGGAGAGAGAAAGAGAGAACCCCAAGCAGACTCTATGCTCAGCATGGAGCCCAACGCAGGGCACAATCCCACAATCCTGGGGTCATGACCCGAGCCGAAATCAAGAGTCAGATGCTCAACGGACTGAGCCACCCAGGCGCCCCACTGGCCTGTTCTCTTCCTGGGTAATTGTCTGCTCATTTGTCTCCATACTTAAAGACGGATTTGTACCTTGTCCTTCATTATAATCTTAGCACTGGCACACAGTAGGTACTCACTGTGCAGCAATTAGGTGAATGCTATAAACTCACACCTCAGAAACAAGAGAAGAGAGGAATAATTGAGTTGGCAAACTACAGCTTGTGGCCAAATGAATGGAGCCCATCCCCTGTTGGCAATGTCTTTGGGCTATAAGGGCAGAGTTGAGTCGTTATGAGAGAGACTGTATGACCCTGGAAATCCTAAAATATTCACTATCTGGCTCTTCACAGAAAGTTTGCAGACGCTTGGTTTAGAGCTCCCGCTTCCACAGAGGCCTCTTTGTGCATCCAAATAAATGACAGTGCAGAAAGAGTTGGAAAGAATGAGTTATTGCTGCTGGAGGACGGTGGGGACATTAAGTCTGATGCCCATTCGATGTCATGAGCTGCTGTGCTCGCAACTCTGAGTCCACTTGACCCCACAACCACGTTCATCTAACATCTTCGTGAATATCAATGCCAGATTATTTATTTACGAGGTGTGGCTTCACATACAACAGGGCTGGTCATAAACCCAAACGACTCCAGGGACCAGGAGGTCAAGAGAACGAATGAGGCCACCCGGGTTGGGGAGAGCCTGTGGCATGAAGGAGGAACCACCATTCGGCTGCTTTAGCCGACGAGGAAATAGGATTTATTCAACAGAGGCTAGGGCTATGGATTTTTATGTGAAATGTCTTCTTTTTTTTTAAGTTTGTTTATTTTTGAGAGAGAGAGAGAGAAGGAGAGGGAGAGTGAGCAGGGGAGGAGCAGAGAGAGAGGAGGATAGAGGATCTAAAACAGACTCTGCGTTGACAACAAAGAGCCCAATGCAGGGCTTGAACTCACAAACCGAGAGATCAGGACCTGAACCGAAGTCAGACGCTTAACCAACTGAGGCACCCAGGCGCCCCAGAAATGTCTTAATTATTAACGTGCTGTCAGTCAACATATCAAGAGGCAAAGCTAAAATCCTGTGCACTCCTGGGGAAGGGTGGATGGCGCAGACACGTTGAAGACTGACCTGGCCATTCTTGGTTCTATGAAGCACAGGTGCACGCTGTGACCAGGAAATTCTGCTCCTGAGTCTAAATCCCAAAGAGATTCTCACACAGACCATCTGGGGGTGGGGGTGGGGTGGGGGGACATGAACCAACAAATGCAGAAACAAGTAAACAAAACAAGGGAGGGGCTTGCATAGATCAATGATGATAAAGTGCCAAGAAGGTAAATATGATTAATTATTCCCCACGCCTGAGGTCTGAAAACACAGGGAGAAGGAAGAAACAGGTCTACAACCAGATAAGTTACATGGGGTTACGTAGAAAAAAAAATGGTTTGGGAATCCAAGCCCCCACGCAGGTTCAATGACCTCAAAACACCTTTCGAACCAAAAACCTTTGAGTATACTCCAAAACTTAAACCAAAACATAAACCAAAAAACTTTGAGTATGCTGCTTGGGGAGACAGAACTCAGACAACCCGGGCAGTTAATGTCAGCTTGGTGTTTTACATCACTGTCCTCCTTACAGAACAAAAATCAGCCACGTGCTAAGCAGGGGACAGAATAAAGAGGACACGGCTTCCTACTCCCCTGTAGCCATTCCTTCAGCAAGCATTAATAGGCACCAACTGTGAGCATTTCACCCTACTAGGGAGGCACAACTAACATAACTAAGTAGGCATTGCTGTTCGGTCCTCAGGGAATTCTCAATCTTGCGGGAGATTAAACTCAGACCCAAAGGGTGAAGCAACGAAACCGTCTAATACAAAACCACAAAGGAGAAGTAAGTGAGAAAATGCTCCATGAGCAGAGCCGTGGCCGGAGATTGGGGAACAGAGCCTGACGCGGACTGGGGTGATCAGAATGGTCTGTGGAGAAGGTGTCTATTATGAGCTGCAGATTGCTACATTCGATGACAAGCCACCTGTCATCTTTTTTTTTTTTTAAGTTTTATTTATTTTTGAGAGAGACAGAGACAGAGCACAAGCGGAAGAGGAACAGAATCGGAAGCAGGCTCCGGGCTCTGAGCTGTCAGCACAGAGCCCGACGCGGGGCTCGAACTCATGAACCGTGAGATCATGACCTGAGCCCAAGTCGGACACTTAACCGCCTGAGCCACCCAGGCGCCTCGATAAGCCACCTGTCATCGTGAAGTGACCAACAGGAGCAAAATAGTTGAGTGGCTCGCCCACGCTCTGCCACTGACATCCCTGCTCACGGCTGCTTGGCGTGCCATATGTTGGTTTCTTCCAAAGTCAGCAAACAGGTCTTTACCCATTGTTTGTACCTTAATAATCAAAAATGTTGCTCCCTCCTCAGACAGGGCAAAAACCACCTGATAATCTGGCGGGGAGAAGCCATCTCTAGGTATGGTATCCATCTTTTTCTGTGGAAACTGAGAGGGAAATTTTGCCAAAAAGAATGAACACAGCAGGCTTGAGACTGCAATTCTTGTTAGGTTTTTTTAATTTATTTTTTTAATGTTTATTTATTTTTGAGAGAGAGAGAGACAGAGCGCGAGTGGGTTAGGGGCAGAGAGAGAGGGAGACACAGAATCCGAAACAAGCTCCAGGCTCTGAGCTGACAGCGCAGGGCTTGAACTCATGGGCCATAAGATCATGACCTGAGCTGAAGTCGGACACTTAACTGACTGAGCCACCCAGGTGCCCCGAGATTGCAATTCTTTTTTTACATATATTTTTAATGTTTATCTACTTTTGAGAGAGAGAGAGAGAGAGAGAGCGCGCACGCCAGGGAGGGGCAGAGAGAGAAGGAGACACAGAATCTGAAGCAGGCTCTGAGCTGTCAGCACAGAGCCCAATGTGGGGCTGGAACCCACGCACCGTGAGATCATGACCTGAGCCGAAGTCGGACGCTCAACCGACTGAGCCACCCAGGCACCTGGAGATTCCAATTCTAAAAAGGCCCTGCTTGTGAGGTTAGCCTTTGGCTGACATGGGGAACTTAGATTTGGGAAGTTCCCAAATTAGATTTAGGATCTAATTTAGATTTAGATCTAATTTGTTAGATTAGGAACAAATGTTCCTAACATTTGTAGAACTGGTAAGAGAGGCTCTCTGGGCCTAAAGTGTTTGCACAAACACTGTGGTTGATCCTGAACACCTGCCTTCCTGCCGGGAGTCTGAAGTTTTGGAATATGCTAGGCAGAGGGCGCCTACATGATCAGCCCCCTGTAAAACGCATGAGTCTCTCTGAGTCTCTAGTGAGCTGCCCCGGTGGACGACACTGGGGGACACATGCTGTCACGGCTCATCGCGGAGAATTAAACACGTCCTGTGACTCTACTGGAAGAGGACTCTTGGGAGCCAGTGTCCTTGGACTTGGTGCTGTGTGCCTCTTCCCTTTGATGATTTTGCTTTGTAGCCTCTCACAAAACAAATCACAGCCATGAATAAGCCAGTGTGCTGAGTCCTGTGAGACCTCCTAAGGAATCACTAAATCTCAGGATGGTCTTGTGGACCCCAGGCCTACAAACACAACCTAAATAAAAGATAATATTGGAGATTGGACTGACGTAATGGACTAAACACACACTTCTGCCTTCCGGGTGGCCTAAAAATCCATGGAATGGCAAAATATTATTTTTAAAATATTAAATTGATAAGACACCTAGACACACACACAAAAAGAAACAGTGCCACTGGCTAACTAGAACGTCTAAGAACTTTCTGAAAGGGAGAGGGTACTCAGAACGAGATTGCCTGAGCAAAGCACAGCCCCACACCTGCCCGGGAGGAGGCCGTCATGCAGTGGGAAATGATAAGGGGCTTCAGGCTCTGAATCGGCAGATAGAAGACGGGGCAGGGATGGAATATGACAACCCGATGAACTGGGGAACTACAGTCAGATAAGCCAGGACGACGAGACCCTTCCCCACACTCACTGAGCAGCCTACAACAAATGTTCCCTCACCTGAACTATGCACCCCACTCAGCAGCACCGTGCAACTCCTTGGCAATCTCCGGAGATGGCCTATGGCAAACAGGACAGGCGGGGAAATGGGAATTCTCAAACGTAAAGACGGGCACCAAAAGGAGAGTCACTGAGTTTTTCTAACGTCACAAAATGGGGACAGCAAGTCAACAGAACATATACCCAAGGAAAGAGAGTTAGTCCAGCACATAGAATATTAAGACATCCTTAGGAAGATTGGAGGGGACAGTCTGTCTGTGAAAAGGAAGCAGCTGAGAGGTGAAGATCTCTACACCGTGAAATAAAAAAGCAGAGTGAGGGGCAGGACATGGAATAACGCTATTATTTGTGCAAAAAAAAAAAAAAAAAAAGGAGGGATTAAGAATCGTTTCATATATCATTGTATTTGCACAAGGAGACCTTGGAGGACATATACAAAACTAATAACGGGGCTACCTGCTTGTGGGGTGAGGGAGAACTAGGCAGATGGGGGAAAGGGATGGTGGGAGACCTTTCGTGCATATCTTTTTAATACAGTATGATTTTTTTTATTTTTTTAGATGTTTTATTTATTTTTGAGAGACAGAGACAGAGTGTGAGCGGGGAAGGGGCAGAGAGAGGGAGACAGAGAAGTCGAAGCAGGCTCCAGGCTCTGAGAAGTCAGCACAGAGTCCGACACAAGGCTCGAGCCCATGAACTGTGAGATCGGGACTTGAGCTGAAGTTGGACACTTAACCGACTGAGCCACCCAGGCACCCCACATACAGTATGATTTTTGAACACTGAGTATCTTTTCTATTCTAAAAACTAAATTTTACAAAGTAGAGACCTTGAAAGTTAAATAAATGATAATCAACATGGAAAACACTCAACAGAGGGACTGGGGAGTTGACTGGACAAAGCCAAACACTAGATTTGTGAGTGGGAAAATCCAAGCCAAGGAATCTCCCAAAATGCAGCCCATAAAGATAAGGAGGCAGATCGTTTGAGAAGAAAGTGGAAGATGAGAGAAAAAGTTGAAAAGATGAAAGTGAAACATGAAAGATGAATTGAGAAATTCTGATACCCATTTAATAGGAATTCCAGAAAAAGAAAATAAAAGACAATGGAGGCAAGGAAATACCCAAAGAGAAACTTCCCCCGTGCCACAGAAATGCGTTAATCTACGGAAAGAAAGGGGCCACTAAGCACTGAGCAGAAAGAACAAAAAAGAACTATCCCCCCGGACAAACAGTAAAATGTTCCAACACCAAGAAAAAAGAAAAAATGGTTAAGCTTCAGAGAAAACAAACAGGTTAACTACAGAGAAATGGAAATCACACTGTAGAAACTTCTCATCAACGACACTAGATACCAGCAGATAATGCAGAATTATCTTCAAAATGCAGAGGTTTTAACCTGGAATCCTATCCTCAGCCAAGAGTACTCAGGCAGAAAAGCAAAATAAAAAATACTTTACACGTGCAAAGGCTCAGAAAGTTTACCACCCGCGAAATCTCAGGTGAAAAAACAAAGTTACTTGAGGATTCACTTAAGGAATAATGAATCCACAAAGTAGAAAAACAAGAGATGGAAGAACCAATGAAGAGCAAATAATTGGCAAAACTTATAAATGATGAGTAAATAGTAAAACATGGCTGTTTATGCATAATGTAAAAGAAAAAACAAAAACAAATTCCATATGATCTTAATACGAGGCAGAATTAAAATCAGGTTAAGGTTCACTCTTGCTTTACTCACGAAGGGTTCATATATACAGATTAGCTTTAAACACCAAGGGAAAAAAATGTTTAGATATGTGTGAAAATTTAAGGGTAGCAAAAGAGCTCGATTTCATTTATCATAAGGGAAATACGAATTAAAACCTCAATGTGATACCCACCAGGATGACTAAAATCTAAAAGACGGAAATTACCAAGAGATGGCAGCTGCTACCATGTATGTTTCTCAGGTACATAACTTAGAAACTGTCAATATTTACTTAAACCCTAGGCATGTGCTATGACCAAGCAATTCTCCTCCTGGATATACACACTCAACAGACATGCATACATTCATTCAACAAATGACAGGTACTAGAATGTTCACAGCAGCACTATTCACCGTATCCCCAAACTGCAAACAACCCAATCGTCAATCATGTAAAATGGGTTTCTACATCGTGGATACACACATGATGGGAATACATACAGCAAGGAGAACGGACAAACCACAACTACATTCAGAACGACAGACAAATCACACAACTGTAAGGTCGATGGCAAGAAGCTGGATATAAAAGGGCACATACTATATGATTCTATGGATGTAAAGTATGAGAATAGCTAAAACGAATCTACTGTGTTAGAAATCAAGACGGTGGGGGCACCCGGGTGGCTCAGTCAGTTAAGTGTCCGACTTTGGCTCAGGTCATGATCTCACTGCTCGTGAGTTCGAGCCCCGCGTCGGGCTCTGTGCTGACAGCTCGGAGCCTACAGCCTGCTACAGATTCTGTCTCCATCTCTCTGCCCTTGCCCTGCTCGCTCGCTCACTCGCTCTCTCTCTCTCTTTCCCTCAAATATAAAAAATAAAAAACATAAAAAAATAAAAAGAAATCAAGATAGTGGTTATCCTTGGGGGTGGGACACATGAGGGCAGATTCCGGAGTGTTGGAAAGGTTGTTTCTTGTTCTGAGTGTTGGTTATATGTGTATTCAGCCCGTCCAAATTCATGGATCTACACACTTAATATGTGTGTACCTTTAAACATTTATGTTATACCTCCATAAAGGGTGCCTGGGTGGCTCGGTCAGTTGGGCTTCTGACTCTTGATTTTGGCTCAGGTCATGGTCTCACAGTTCGTGAGATCGAGCCCCGTGTCGGGATCTGCTCAGACATCACAGAGCCTGCTTGGGATTCTCTTTCACCCTCTCTGTTTGCCCCTCCCCTGCACATGCACGAATGTGCTTTCTCTCTCAAAATAAGTAAATAAACTTTATTTAAAAAAATTAAAAAGTATCTAAAAACATAACTTCAAAAACACATGTAAATAGATAAGCACTATTTACAGGTGGTCTGTAAGTATACATATTACAAAAACTAATAGAAATAGAACAAAAGAAACCCACTGGGAATCATAGTGGAAAACTTTAACACAACTCTCAGAATCAACAGATCAAACAGAGAAAAAGTAAGCTAAGGAGACAGAGAACATAATTTGTAATTAATAAATTGGAAATAAATCTACAATTTCATGCAGAAAAATGTCACAAAAACTGACAGCTCATTAGATTACAAACTAATTTCTGTTTTCTCATCTCCATCCTTCTTTCAGCAATACGGCAGACTAGAGATCCCAAAGCCTTCCAGGCACAAAACATCTTTAAAAACTGCTAAGGGAAAAAAAAAAAAAAAAAAAAAAAACTACAACAACTTTAAAATCAATGGACTAGAGAAACCTAGTGAAGCCAAAATTCAAGAGTCCTGGCAAAATAAAGGCATTTTCAGATATTATAAAAACAGAATGCATCATCATTGAAGGAACTTCTAAAGAATGTACTTCAGGGAGAAGGAAAATGATTCAAAGTGATATAAGAAGGAATGGAGAGTGAATGGGGCACCTGGGTGGCTCAGTCCGTTAAGCGTCTGATTTCAGCTCAGGTCATGATCCCACACTCCGTGAGTTCGAGCCCCGCGTCAGGCACTGTGCCTGGAGCCTGTTGCAGATCCTGTGTCTCCCTCTCTCTCTGCCCCTCCCCTGCTCATGCTCTGTCTCTCTCTGTCTCAAAAAAAAAAAAAAAAAAAAAAGACGGAATGGAGAGTGAAGAAGATAGATAAACAGGTACAGAAATCTAATAAATATTGACCCAGAAAATCGGTATAATAGTAACATCAGCAATAATGTCCAATTTATTTATTTTCTTTTTTTTTTTTGCATTTATTTATTTTTGAGAGACAGAGAGAGACAGAGCACGAGCGGGGGAAGGGCAGAGAGAGAGAGGGAGACACAGAATCAGAGGCAGGCTCCAGGCTCCGACCTGTCAGCACAGAGCCAACGCGGGGCTCGAACCCACGAACCGTGACATCATGACCTGAGCCGAAGTCGGACACTTAACGGACTGAGCCACCCAGGCACCCCAATAATGTCCAATTTAAAGGACTGAAGTAGTAACAGAGCTTAACACCAAATGGGAGGTAACTGGAGTGAAAATATTAGAAGTCCTTGCCTTGTTCAGAAGGAGGACTTATTGATTACATAAATGATCTAAGCCTTCAAATTCAAAAGGCTAGAACTTGCAAAAATAAATTCAAATGAAGTAGGAAGATTAAGAATGTACGTTACTGACGTAGAAAAATAAAAGTAACAGGATTAATCAATAAATCCAGAACTGGTGCTTTGGAAAGATAATAAAATAAGCAAGGAGGAAGCAAGCCTGACCGATACAAAAAAAGAGAAAAGGCACACACACGAGAGTGTGAACAAGACGAACACACCATAAATGTGGAAGAACTATTTTCCTGCAACAGAAGACTATCTACAACATTATGCAAACACACATTAAATTCCAATAATGTTAATGATTTTCTGGGCAGATATAAAGCACTAGATTGACTTTGGAGAAATAGAAAACCTGAGGAAAATCAATGGTCGTGGAAAAAATAGAAAAGATAGTTAAGTACTGACATCAACTTCTTAAAAAAATATGATCACCAGCAGCCCAGGCAGCCTGCAGTCAGATTCTGCCAAACTTTAAGGAACAGATAATTCTTCTGCTCCACAGCAGAGAAAACGATGGAAAACTTCCCAACTGATTCAGTGAGGACATAATCAGCATAATTATAAACTCAGACCAAAAAAGGGGGGCAGGAGGGAAAAGTTACCGATCTCGCTTATAAATATAAATGCTAAAACTCTAATTAAATGTTAGCTTATTGAATCTATCAAACAACCCAAAAGTGCATTTTAATTTATGCCAGGATTTTAGTGACCGAAAATCTAGCAGTATAATCACCGATGTTATCAATTTTAAGAAGAAAACTACACAGTCATATCAATACATGTGATACACAAGCACTTGGGGGGGGCAGGATTCAACACTGACTCCTAACTTTTGAAACTCTTAGTAATTAGGCATAAATGAAAACTTACTTAATATGGTAAGAAAATATTTAGTGAAGATCGCCTTGGATCACTGCCCTAAAACCGAGCCCGAAACAAACTGTCCTAGCTAACCTTAATAGCCAGGACTGTAGAGACAGTGGTCAATGGAAGATAAATAAGAAGTACAAACATTGGTAAGAGACGTCTGCTCCCTTTGAACAGATGAAGAGAGAGTATTTGCCTACAACAACCAAACAAGTCAACTGAAAAACTATTAAAACGGATAGAGTTTCGTATGAAGGCTCAGCTTCAGATCTAGCCTAAGCTACCAAATTAAACGTGCTTGCTTTCTCAAAGGTACTACGCAAAGCTGTTTTCTGTGGAGTAAGACCTTAAGGTTGACAAACTTGCTCTGTCTCTCCTCCCCCGTCTTAAACGTGGCAAAAGCTTCGTGTTTGCAACCGGATAACCAAAATCTTCTCAAACCAAAATTTGTCCTGAAGAGTTGAGTTGTACCTCCCCTCAAAAACACGTTATCTCCTGCCTCCAGCTACCGCAGTTACTAATGGATAAGCATGTCAACCAGTCCAACATAATTCTTCCGATAGAGGGCAAGGAAGAGCACCTTCGCAGTAATTTTTTTTTCCCAAGCCTTATACTGCTTATTATATAAACTTACGTGCTGAAAACTGCAGCTCGCTCAAAATAAAAATGAGATATGCAGGGTCAAACTTCCTTTAAAAAAAAAGGGGGGGGGGGACCTAAAACTCATTTCATTTCAAACACATTTGGGAAGGAGGTCGTTGCTGTTGCACTCCTGGCAGGCTCCGCATCACCGGGCCACCCCTAAGCATCCAAACGGGTCCCCCAGGGCTCACAGGTGCACTGCGCTGTGGCACCGCCGGCTGACCCGGGAGACGCACAGCCAGCGCCTTCCCCGGTCACCCCAGGCCCACAGGGGGATCGGAGCTCTGTGGACGCGGAGGATGGCCAAGGGTTACCCGGTCCCCGACATACACGCATCCCCCGGACAGCACCAGGAGAAAGGTGCGGGAGGCTCCGGGGGCCGGGGGAGTCCCGGCCGGGCGTGCCCACGCACCTGTCCCACCGCGGCGAGGGTTGGGGGGCGCCTCTCAGGGCCGCAGTCCTCTGGGGTCACCTGGCCCTCTGTCCTGGGCTCCTACGCCAACCCCTGGGGCCCGGAAGGGAGGGGGGCGACCCCCTGCCGCTGCCACCTGCGGCACCGGTCCCGCAGTTCCCGGGCTTGGTGGGCAGGACAGGGTAGGAGGTCCGTCCCGGGCTGGGGGCGGGACCCGCCGGGCGGTGGGGGACCGGGGCCACCGCAGCGACAACGGCAACAGCGCGTGTTCCGTCTCGGACGGACAGTCTTGCGCCCCGCTGCCTGGACCCTCGGACCCCAGGGTTCGCCCGCCCGACCCGGGAAGACGACGCAGCTGAGGCGCAAAAGAGCCGGCGACCAGCGCGGCGCCTACTCACCGGCTCCGCTCGCTCCCGCCGCGCCGCCGCAGCCCGCAGCCGCCGCGGCTCCCCGAGCTCACGGATGCTCCGCGAAAGGTCCCTGGGATCCTACCCGCGCCTCCCGCAGCCGCCTCCAGGGGGCGGGCGAGAGCCGGCGCGAGGCATCCTGGGAGATGTAGTCCTGCGGCCGCTGCACATTCACCCTCGCAGCTCTCCATCCACGAACTGGTGGTGGTCCTTTCTTCCCCCGTGCTTCCTCTCTGTCTCCCTCAGGGGCTCACCTCCGCTTCTAGCTAATAAGTGTGGGAACGCTCCAGTCGAGCCCTGGGCCTCCTCTCCTCGCTCTAGATCAGTGGTTCTCAAAATGTGGTGGTACCTGCACCAGCAGCTTCAGCATCGTCTGGGAACTTGGTAAAAATGACAATTCTCCATCACAGGGAGGCTATTCAGTTTTTCCTGTATTAAAATCTGGGGGTGAGGCCCAGAAATCTGCATTTTGAAAGCCCTTCGAGTGATCATAATTGCTCTCCACACCCTTGCCAAGGTACTTGCCACTCTATCGCCCCCTTGCCAAGGTACTTAACATTACACTTGTGGCATTAGTTACCCACACACATACACCCGTATATCCTTGCGTACACTGGGGGAGACCCAGACAGTTTATGTCCCAACCCAGACCTCTCCTCTGACCCCAGACCTCTCCTCTGACCCCAGCCCTCATTGTTTCAATGTCCACCCAACATCTCCTCCAGGATGCCTCTGAGACACCTGAAATCCATCGGATCACGACAAAATTCATGATCTTTACTTCCCTCCATCTAGTTCTCCTCCATTGTGCCTATGGCCACAGGCTAAAAACTGCCCACTGCAGTTATAGACATGGAAGCCACTTGAAACCGTAGTGAAAGCTACAGGGGTGGAATGCCAAGAACCCTGAGTCATAGTTGAAGGAGAGAGGAGGGAGGAATAGAGGAGGCAGGATGAATAACCAACTTCTGCAAGATGTGGTGGGGAAGGGAAGAAGAGGTACTGATGGCTGGGGATGGAAGCGTGGCTGAGGAAGGATTTTTTTAAAGACGTTTAAATATTTATGAAAAGAATCCAGTTGAGAAAGAGCTTCTGACCATACAGGAGAGGAAAGGGTTTTTCATACTGTATGATTCCTGAAAAGATTGTATATATGTGAGGGTTGAGGTGGAGTCCCAGGCACAAGCAGAAGGATGAGCCTCGACTAGTGGTTCTCAACCAGGGGGGATTTACCTCCCACCCCGACCCAGGAAAATGTGCTAATGTCTGGAGACATTTTTGATTGTGACTAGGGGTGCTATTGGCATCTAATGGGTAGAGGCCAGGGATGCTGCTAAATATTCTGCAATGCACAGCTACACACACACACACACACACACACACACACACACCAAAGAATGTTCCAGCCTAAAATGTCAATGATGCTGAAATTGAGAAGTCCTGGCTTGGACAGCAGCCTGTTCTGTTGTATGAGGCAGGAAGAAATAAAGAAGAAAAAGCCAGAGTTTTCTCTGGAGAGGAGAGAGGGAGTTGTCTATGAGGATAGATAGGTGTGGTGTGTGTGTGTGTGTGTGTGTGTATCAAATGCTGAATCACAGGAGCTAAGCTGCATAAGAAGAGAAGTAGGAGAGGGAGAGAGCTGAATGGTGGAGAAGTGGGTTCAACAGACTGGGAATCTTGATGGGGGTCTGAGATTTATTTATCTTATTGGAGTAATCGAAGAAGCAACCTGGAAAGGAATTTCCGGTAAGAGAATAGAGATGGTTGCTGATGACCAGGTCAGGATGTGAGGACAGATGGCTAATGTGGAGTGGAGGCAGGCCACTGAGTACCCTTATGGAGTTTGTGCAGTGAGCAGCACAGCCCTGCTGGAGTAGTGGGGTGAATAGAGGAGCTGAGGTCATACACATGGATGTGGAAACAGCCATACACATAGGCAGATCACTTTTTACATGACTATGAGTGACATCTTTGGTGAATAAGAGAGTAGAAAGATGGGGTACCTGGGTGGCTCAGTCGGTTAGGCATCCAGCTTCAGCTCAGGTCATGATCTCATGGTTCATGAGTTCGAGTCTTGCATCAGGCTCTGTGCTGACAGCTCAGAGCCTAGAGCCAGCTTCAGATTCTCTGTCTCCTTCTCTCTCTGCCCCTCCCCCACTCACATTCTGTCTCTCTCTCTCTCTCAAAAATAAACGTTAAAAAATAAATACATAAAATAATCTTTATAAACAAGTAAACAAATAAATAAATAAATTTTAAGAGAGGGTGGTAGAGTTCTAAAACTTCCAGGGGTTAGGGGCGCCTGGGTGGCTCAGTCGGTTAAGTGGCCGACTTCGGCTCGGGTCATGATCTCGCGGTCTGTGAGTTCGAGCCCCGCGTCGGGCTCTGTGCTGACAGCTCAGAGCCTGGAGCCTGTTTCAGATTCTGTGTCTCCCTCTCTCTGACCCACCCCTGTTCATGCTCTGTCTCTCTCTGTCTCAAAAATAAATAAAAACGTTAAAAAAATTAAATAAATAAAACTTCCAGGGGTTAGAGTCTTTTGTTTCTGACCGGGTCATTAAAGTTTAGTTTTGTTTCATTGTGATCAGAGATCAGAGATCAATGTTGTCTTACTACTTCGCATCTTTTAAATACTTGAGTTTTCTTTGCGGCCTAAACTAGAGTCAATTTTTGTGAATGCTTTAAGGGCCCTGGAGAGGAATGCATATTCCGTTTTTGGCATACAGATTTTAACACATATCAATGAAATATAACTTATTAATTATGTCATGTGAACCTTCCATGTCCTTACATGTATTTTGACCTGATATAATCTGAGAGAAGTAAATTAAAACCTTTATACTATCTGGACGCCTGGGTGGCTCAGTCAGTTGAGTGTCCAACTTCAGCTCAGGTCACAATCTCTGGGTTCGCGAGTTCGAGCCCCGCATCAGGCTTGCTGCTGTCAGCCCAGAGCCCCCTTCAGGTGTTCCGTCCCCCCCCCTCTCTGCCCTCCCCCACTCGTGTTCTCTCTCAAAAATAAAATAAACATTAAAAAAAAACTTTACTACTATTGCGTTTTTATTTCTCCTTATTTCTGTGGAGTCCTGCTTTGTAAATGATGATGCTATGTTATCTGTGCACAAATATCCTTATACTCTTGTGAATTGTCCCTTTAAATTATAAAATGACCTTTGTCTCATTTGATGTTTTTGACCTTTGCCCTGACTTTAACCTTGTCCGATGTTAATGACAAGCCTACTAAATTTTGTTTGCCGTCAGCCCAATACAGCTCTGCCCTTCTGTTTTCATCTTTTCTGAAGCCTTTGTAAATTAGGCAAATCCCTTGAATCGAACATCAAGTTTTGTTTTGTGATTTAATCTGAAAGTCTTTTTTCTTGGAATAGATGGGTTTAGCCCTATTCGTGTAATGGTTATGTTGTTTTATGCTGTGTTTTCACAGCCTTTCAGGTTCTTCTTTACCCTTTTCTTATGTGCTTGGTGTTTGCTTTGCTGTGTTGGGTGTGTTTCTCCTGAGGATTTGGAGGGTTTAAGTTTTATTCAAAAGGTTGCCTTTACAACTGTGATTGTACATAATACCCTCAGTCCTCTACCGCTCCAGACTGTTTCCGTTTACTGCTTGTTGAACAACGATAACAGAGTACGTTTCCTTTTTCTTTATCCCTCCTGTCTCCACATCCAATGTCAAAGGAATTTGTATTTCTTTAATGTTTGTTTTTGTTGTTTTTTTTAATTTTTATTTTTGAGAGAGAGAAAAAGAACGGGCAGGGGCACAGGGCGGGGGGGACAGAGGATCTGAAGCAGGCTCTGCACTGGCGAGCCCCATGCAAGGCTTGAACTCATGAACCCAGGGATCATGGCCTGAGCCAAAGTTGGTCACTCAACCAACTGAGCCACCCAGGCCACCCCGGTGTCTGCTTTTTTCTTAAAATTAAATATGTTTACACATACTTCTATTAATTGTTTAGAAAAATTTTTTTCTAATGTTTATTTATTTTTTGAGAGAGGAAGAGACAGAGCACAAGCAGAGGAGGGGCAGAGAGAGAGGGAGACGCAGAATCCCAAGCAGGCTCCAGGCTCTGAGCTGTCAGCACAGAGCCCGATGCTGGGCTCGAACTCATGAGCCTTGAGATCATGAACTGGGTCAAAGTCAGATACTTAAACAACCGAGCCACTTGGGCACCCCTTGATCTTTTTTATCTGCTTTAAATGAAATATTTCCACCCCTGGCTATAAAAAATGAGGAAATCAATGTGCTTTAAAGACCCCTTCCTTTACTTTCCCTTCTCATCCCAATTTTTGTTAGTTAGAACACTTCTACATTACTGGGTCTGTAAAATCATACATTCTGCTCTGTAACCATCAGCCCCACATTTGTGTTCATCTGGGTCCTCCAGGTAAGCGGACTCAGAACCCCCACAGTGATTTCACCAAAGTGTCCCCACCCCCCTCGCCACACACTTAGTTTGTGGCATCCCATCCTGTGATCCATCCCATCTCGTGATGTCATCTTGAGATCTCATCTTGTGGAGATCTTGCTTTAGTTTTTTTCAAGCACAATTTATGGAAATGATAGTCTCTGAGTTTCTCGCGTTCAAAAACGTTTGTTGCCTTTATCCTGAAAAGGTTTGGCTGAATACGAAATTCTTGAGCGGTACTTTATTTCTTGAGAAATGTGTATGTATTGCTTCATTGTCTTCTCTGCCACGATGATACCTGAAACCAGCCTGATTTTCTTTTTTTTCTTACAAGCGATGTAAATGCCTTGCTGCCCCAAGAATTACTTCTTTGTTTATGAAATCCATGAACTTCACTGTTACACATTTTGGAATTATCATTGCGGATGGATAGTTCCTGGGAAAAAATGGATTGGCTGTGTGGATTCAGCTCATCTTTTTAATTTGGTCATTTTTCTTAGATCTTTTTTTTTTTCTTTTTTAAGTAATCTCTACACTCAACATGAGGCTGGAACTCATCACCCCAAGATAAAGAGTCGTATGCTTTACCGACTGAGCCATCCAGGGACCCCCAAAACGAATACTAAGGATGAGTCATGTTTTTGTCGTAGGATCACTTAATGACTAGTTCATTCCACAAATTGTTTAGCATACGTTCATTAAGCAACTCTAGGCCAGGTACTATTCTGGGCCCAGGGACTAGAGGTTTTTGTTTTTGTTTTGTTTTGTTTTGTTTTAAATAAGCTCTACGCCCAACATGGTGCTAGAACTCACCACCCCAAGATCAAGAGTCACATATTCTACCAAATGAGCCAATCAGGCACCCCATTTCTCTTAAATCTTTAAATATTTCTTTTAATACGTTATTTTCATCTAATTCTAGGGTAAATAAGCACTCTATTCCCATTGTTCCTAGGAAGGGTTTTATATATTCGGGTCTACTGTCACCTTGGTGGTAAACTTGACCAGCTCCTCCTGAGAGATCTAGTTTTCTCCCATTTGATTTCAGGAGCTTCTGTCAGCCCTCTCTTGTTTCTGTTCATTTGTCTGAGAGAGAGAAAGAGAGAGCAGGGAAGGGGCAGAAGGAAAGGGAGAAAGAGAATCTTAAGCAGGTTCCATGTTCCAGGGCGGAGCCCGACAGGGGGCTCCATCTCATGATGATGAGAATGTGACCTGAGCCGAAATCAAGAGCTGGACACCTAACCAACCGAGCCACCCAGGCACCCCAGCCCTCCCCTGTTTTATGGTTGGGGATTTCACTGCCTCCAAGCTTCATGAAAGATGGTGTTTATGTTTATGTCTCATACTCTTCCTTACTCAGGTAATTTCTGAAAGAGGTGTGGGAAATTTCAACTGTATTTCACCACGTCCAAAACAGATCCATTTTCAATCCTTTCTCCTACCTCAAGGGTGCTTACCTTTTGATTATTGAGTTTGGAGTTTCTATTGCAGTCTTATTTTCAACTGGAGAACCTTGTTTCCCCCCTTCCCCCACCGTCCATCAGTGTTAGAGTCCACTCACCCTTTGGAAAACACCACCCACCCATCCTCAGTCTAGACAGGAATTAGATGGGGTGGTTCAGGGTCCCTGTCCTTGGGCATATTGAAGATATTGCCGATTCTGTTACTAAACCAGAGGCTCACTTAGATGGGTGCCTGTGTCCTCTCGTCTCCCTGCACAGGTCCCTGCACATAAACTGTAATCCTAGGCAGGGATGGACAGCAGCTTTTCTTATCATTCTTTCAGGAACCAGGAATCCCACCCTCTACAGCCCCATCTCTTGTGAGGAAGTTTTAGATCCTGTTACCCACAGAATTAAACTCCCAGCCTTCTCTGCCTTGTTCCAGATTCAGGGTCCAGCAGTCCAATGGCTTCAGGCCAGCACCCCACTTTGGATTTCTTCCCTATTTCTAGTCCACGGAGATATGTTCAATGTCTTTGAGTCTGATTTTATGTTTAATTTTTGTTCTTGTTTCTATCTATTTCTTTGCTATATTTAAGGGATGAACTTACAGTGCTATATTAAATAGAAATATCTGTATGATTTCTACTTTGGGAAATGTTCCATTCGTAAATGTTAGGCCGCAAAGAAAAACCTTGAAAACTTCCAAAAATCAACACTCACACTGACCCAATGCAATAAAATTATAAATTAACCACAACGTGATGTTATGAATCACTCAAGTCAGGGAAGAAAGAGAAAATAAACGCCAAAATTATAAACTCCCTTGAAATAAATTTCAACACGAGAGTTATTGAACAACATTGGTTCACAGCATTTATCGCTCTCTGACATACTTTATGTTTTACATTTCAAAAAAAAATTGTCTGTCTTCCTCCAGCTAGAATGTATGCTCCCTGCAGGAAGACACTTTGTTTCTGTTTCGTTCATTGCTGTTCTGTTCATTCTGTTCATCCCCAATGGTGGAAACACTCTGTTTACATAGCAAGCACTCAATAAATATTTGCGAAATGAGTGAAGTGTTGAACAAAATTAATCTCACGTGTGCAAGACTGGTTCAACATTAGAGAATTTGTTAGTGTTGGCAGACAGCCCCTCCTTTCCTGCCCGTCACTCCCTCGCAGTGTATTCAATAAAGTTCTATCTCCGCAAAGAAAAGAAGAGGAGAGGAGAAGAGAAGAGAAGAAGAGAAGAGAAGAGAAGAGAAGAGAAGAGAAGAGAAGAGAAGAGAAAGGAAGAGAAAAGACAAAAATTTGTTAGTGTTATTCTCTGTAGCAATACATTAAAGTGTTACAGCAAACGCTCGGCCCCCAGGAAGTGACAATCGACAAGCACTTGGGGAATCAGAAAAGTTTATTTCTCAGTGGTGTGGGCCCAGCAGAGCCACCTGCAAAGGCTAAGCATCCGGCTCAGGTTCTCCCGATCTTTATACATATGTGCTTCCAGGTTGGGCAAGACTAGTATAGTCAAGCGTCTGGTTCCCAGCGGCTGGCTGATGCAAGCAAGGTTGCAAAAGCCAAAAGCATGCAAAGGGAGTATCTGACCTCAAACATCTGGTTGGCCCTTTTTACTTGCATTTATCAGCTTTCCTCCTCAAAGGGAGGAAAACTCTGGGTCCATAAACTATTTGGTAAAATTCAAGCGTGATTTCTGTTTTCAAAAATGCTTAGTAAGCTGGGAATACAAGGAAGATTCCTAAACCAGATAGAAGATCTTGCTACCAGAAGCTTTCAGTAAACACAACACCCCATGGTGAAACATTAGAAATATTCCCATCAAAAATCAAGACAATCCATGGATACTTGGGTTTCTTCCATGTCTTGGTTATTGTAAATAATGGTGCTGTAAACACAGAGGTGCATGTATTAGTATTCTTGTATTCTTGTATTCATTGGATAAATACCTAGTAATGCGATTGCTGAATGGATGGTAGGGTGGTTCTATTTCTAACTTTTTGAGGAATCTCCATCCTGTTTTCCACAGTGGCTGCACCAGTTTGCATTCCCACCGACAGTGCAAGAGGGTTCCTTTTTCTTCACATCCTTGCCAACACTTGCTTCTTGTGTTGTTGATCTTAACCATTCTGACAGGTGTGAGGTGATAACTCATTGTAGTTTTGATTTGCATTTCCCTGACGGTAAGTGATGATGAACATATTCTCATGTGTCTGTTGGCCATCTGGATGTCTTCTTTGGAGAAATGTCCATTCTTGCCTTCTGCTCATTTTTCACCTGGGTTATTTGTTTTTTGGGTGTTGAGTTTTGTCAGTTCTTTATATATTTTGGATACTAACCATTTATCATATATGTCATTTGCAAATATCTTCTCCCATTCCGTAGGTTGCCTTTTAATTTTGTTGATGGTTTCCTTCACTGTGCAGAAGCCCAAGATATGGAAGCAGCCCAAATGTCCATCCACAGATGAATGGATAAAGAAAATGTGGTATATATATATATATATACAATGGAAATTATCCACCGTTCAAAAAAGAATGAAATCTTGCCATTTGCAATGAAATGGATGGAAGGAGCTAGAGAATACAATCCTAAGCCAGTCAGTCAGAGAAAAACAAATACCATATAATTTCATTCATCTGTGGAACTTAAGAAAAAAACAAATTAGTAAAGGGCTCAAACTCACAAACTGTGAGATCATGACCTGACCCAAATTTGGCCATTTAGCTGACTGAGCCACCCAGGCACCCCTGACTCTTTTGTTTTTTAATTTAGTGATTCATCACTTATATATAACACCTGGTGCCAATCATAACAAATGTTCTCCTTAATGCCCATCACCCATTTAGCCCATCCCCCACCCACCTCCTTCCATCGACCCTCAGTCTGTTCTCTATTGTTAGGAGTCTCTTATGGTTTGCTTCCCTCTCTCTCTCTCATTTTTTTTCCTTCTCATATGTGCATCTGTTTTCTCCCTTAAAATCCACATATGAGTGAAATCATAGGGTATTTGTCTTTCTCTGACTGACTTACTTCACTTAGCATAATGCACTCTAATTCTATCCACATCATTGTAAATGGCAAGATTTCATTCTTTTTGATGGCTAATATTCCGTTGTGTGTGTGTATTTGTGTGTGTGTGAGTGTACACAATTTACAGACTTATTCATAGAGAACAGACTCTTCTTTACAGACTTTTAATTGTAGAGAACAAACTGTTGGTTACTAGAGGGGAGGGGAGCGGAGGGGGGTAGGTGAAATAGGTGATGGGGATTAGGGAGTGCACTTGTCACAATGAGCACTGGGTGATGTACGGAATTGCTGAATTACTATGTTGTACACCTGAAACTAATATAACACCGTATGTTAACTAACTGGAATTAAAATTAAAACTTATATATATATATATATATATATATGGAGAGAGAGAGAGAGAGAAAGAGAGATATCATCTATCTATATCTATGATAGATATATCATATATATGATAGATATATCTATGATAGATATATCATAGATATAGATAGATGATATCTCTATGTATAGATATCTAGATATCTATATATATCTAGATATCTATCTATATGATAGATCTATCATATATATATACAGATTATATATATATATAGATGATATCTATGATAGATCTATCTTTCATAGATATAGGTAGATATCTAGATATATGATAGATATATATCTCTCTCTCTCTATATATATATATATATGATATATATAACATATATGCTTGTCTGCATTAAAAAAAAAAGTCAAGGGACGCCTGGGTGCCTCACTCAGTTAAACGTCTGACTCTTGGTTTCGGTTCAGGTCATGATCTCAAGGTTTGTGAGTTTGAGCCCCACGTTGGGCTCTGTACTGGCAGTGTGGAGCCTGCTTGGGACTCTCTTTCTTTCTGCCCCTCCTCAGCTTGTGCTCTTTCTCTCTGTCTCTCTCTCTCTCTCTGTCAAAAATAACCATTAAAACAAAGTCAAGACAAAAATATCTGCAGTCTTTACAACTATCCCAAGAAGTCAAGAAGAAGTAAGTGATAATAAAAATATGGTGGTGGGGAGGGGCTGGAGAAGACCCCTGACACGCTCTAGTGCAGCCCACCTAACAGGCCGGGGGACACGGGTGGTCCATGTGCGGTGTGGTAGACATAGGCACTGCCTTTCCCACAGGGAAGCTGCATCATGGAGATCCCCCTCCTCTTCACCCTTTGGCAGCCGGGGCCCTGGCACATGACTTGGACTTTGTCAAAGAATCTATCCACCCACAAGTCTAGAACACATGATGCACAGTAAGGGAACAGTCCAAAGTTTGAAGGCTTCCTCATGATTCTGTAATCTACGCCCATGTTGTCCCCCAAATTCCTTTTCTGCTTCAGACAGCCAGAGTGGATTTCTGTTGCTTGCAGTCAAGAACCTTAGCTGGTACACTGGGGTTTCCACATATATGGCCTTTTTCCAACTCAGGTGGTGCCTAATATTTTGCATTTCTTATGGTAATCCACTCGTGCATTTGTTCAAACAGCTCTGTTCCAGGGACTGAAACTACAGCAATGTTAGAAGTATCATCAGTGTTAAGAGCCCAAATGTCCATCGATGGATGAATGGATAATGAAGATGTGGTATATATATATATATATACAATGGAGTATTACTTGGCAATCAAAGAGAACAAAATCTTGCCATTTGCAACTACGTGGATGGAACCAGAGGGTATTATGCTAAGCGAAATTAGTCAGAGAAAGACAAATACCATATGACTTTACTCATATGAGGAATTTAAGATACAAAACAGGTGAACATAAGGGAAGGGAAGGGAAGCAAAAATAATATAAAAAACAGGGAGGGAGACAAAACATAAGAGACTCCTAACTACAGAGAACAAACTGAGGGTTACTGAAGGGGTTGATACATAGGGGATAAATCACTGGAATCTACTCCCGAAATCATTGCACAATATGCTAACTAACTTGGATGTAAACTAATCAATAAATAAATAAATTAATTAATTAATTAATTAATTAAGATTTTTTTTTCAAAGTATCATCAGTGTTCTTCTAGCTTTTTGTGGGGAAAATCCATATTTCAGATTTTCCAATCTGTACTACCTGAACCCTTACTGAAATCAATCTAGTATTCAAAATATGGAGCCAACAATCACAGCTGTAAGCACCTTAGCATGTTAGCTCATGCTGAGGTGAACCAGTTCAATAGTGGGAAGAAGCTCTGGGTCTGGGTTCCATCCTTGGTGCTAGAAAATTCAGAGACCAGAGGGAATGTTTATATTGAGGGTTTTGCTGCCATCTAGAGGACTTGTCTAGTACTGAACTGTGTGCACCGAAATTCAGAGCCCCAACCTGGAGGCTGCTTTTTTTTTTTTTTTTTTTCATTTATTTATTTTTGAGAGACGGAATGAGACAGAGCATGACTAGAGGAGGGGCAGAGAGAGGAGACACAGAATCTGAAGGAGGCTCCAGGCTCTGAGCTGTCGGCATAAAACCTCTGTTTTATAAGGGAATTAACTAAAACCTCAGAACTCAAATTCAATTCAGTTTCAAATACAAATACAATTTAAATACAGACTCAAAATTCATCTATTTACAAACTATCCCTGAACTATTTGTTTACTTCCCAGTGAGATTTTGACCCACAGGGAAACACACATAGTGTGAGAAAATAGAGTGGAATTCAGAGCGTGCAACAGCTAGGTCAAGTCAAATCTTCCTTGATCTCTAGCACAATTCTAAAGGATCCTTCTTGGTCCTTTAAGCGTCCGACTTCAGCTCAGGTCGTGATCTCGCAGGTCATGGATTCAAGCCCTGTGTCGGGCTCTGTGCTGGCAGCTCGGAGCCTGTGGCCTGCTTGGGATTCTGTGTCTCCCTCTCTCTCTGCCCCTCCCTCATCTCTCTCACTCTCTCTCTCTCAAAAGTAAATAAACATTAAAAAAAAATTAACACATACCTTTGAAGTTTCCTTGGAAGTTAGGCATAGCCACGTGACTTGCTTTGGTAAATGTAAGGTGAGCAGCTCTGAGACCTGGCACATTCTTCAACATGCCCCCTTTTGCACTGATGTCAGAACAGTGGAATAATGTCCGGTGATGAAGTCAATGCCAACTCATGTCCCTGAGTACCACAATAAGCAGAGGCCCCCTGTGGACCTGTGTGGGACATGTAAGATGAGTGAAGAATAAGCTTTGTTGTTTCGGCCCCTGGTTATTAGAGTTGTGTGTTACTGCAGCATAACCTGGCCTACACTGACTGATACAGCAGGCCTGGAGAAAGGACAGAATGGGCTCTTAAGGGTAACAAAGGCCCGTTGCTTCTCAGCCTTTTAGCTAAGATCAAGTGAAGAGTGACAAAGGCCTTGAATAGATGTTTCTTCAAAGATACACAAATGGGCATTTAGCACACGAAAAGGTGCTCAGGGCACCTGTATCGCTCAGCTCAGTTGGCAGGGCATGTGACTTTTGATCTTGGGTTGTAAGTTTGAGTCCCACATTGGGTGTAGAGATTACTTTTTTTTTTTTTTCAACGTTTTTTATTTATTTTTGGGACAGAGAGACAGAGCATGAACGGGGGAGGGGCAGAGAGACAGGGAGTCACAGAATCGGAAACAGGCTCCAGGCTCTGAGCCATCAGCCCAGAGCCCGACGCGGGGCTCGAACTCACGGAACGCGAGATCGTGACCTGGCTGAAGTCGGACGCTTAACCGACTGCGCCACCCAGGCACCCCAGAGATTACTTTTAAAAATAGTCTTAAAAAAAAAAAGATGTTCAGGGGCACTGGGGTGGCTCAGTCCGTTAAGCGTCTGACTTCGGCTCAGGTCATGATCTCACCGTTCCCGAGTTCAAGCCCCATGTCGGGCTCTGGGCTGACCACTCAGAGCCTGGAGCCTGCTTCAGATTCTGTGTCTCCTTCTCTGTCTCTGCCCCTCCCCCACTCATGCTCTGTATCTCTCTCTCTCAAAAATAAACATTAAAAAAATTAAAAATATGGGGCGCCTGGGTGGCGCAGTCGGTTGGGCGTCCGACTTCAGCCAGGTCACGATCTCGCGGTCCGTGGGTTCGAGCCCCGCGTCAGGCTCTGGGCTGATGGCTCAGAGCCTGGAGCCTGTTTCCGATTCTGTGTCTCCCTCTCTCTCTGCCCCTCCCCCGTTCATGCTGTGTCTCTCTCTGTCCCAAAAATAAATAAAAACGTTGAAAAAAAAAATTTTTTTTTTTAAAAAAATTAAAAATAAATAAATAAATAAGATGTTCAACATCACTAGCTATGAGAAAAAGGCAAATGAAAGCCACAATGAGAAACCACTTCTCACAGCCATTAAGATGGCTATTGTTTTTTTAAAAATAAAACCAAAATCAGAAACGAACAAATGTTCATGAGAAACTGGAACCTTTGTGCATGGCTGGTGGGAATGTAAATTGGTGGAGGCATTGTGGAAAATAGTTTGGCATTTCCTTAAAAAATGGACATAGAATTACCACATGATTCAGCAACTCCACTCCTAAGTATATATCCCCAAAATATCAAAAGTAAGGACCTAACCAATGTTATCTATCAATGTTCATAGCAGTATTATTCCCAGTAGCCAAAAAGTCGAAACAACCCAAGGATGAACAAAAAGTGATGTATACATACAATGGAATATTACTCGGCCTTTAAAAAAGAATACAATTCTGACATGCTACAACAGGAATGAATCACCAAGTGAAATAAGCCAGTCACGAAAGGACAAACGTTGTACAATTCCATTGATATGAGATACCTACAACAGTCAAATTCAGAAAGACAGAAAGTGGAGTAGCCAAGGGGGAGGGGGAGGAGGAACGGGGAGTCAGTGTTTAACGGGTACCGAGTTTCAGTTTGGGAAGATGAAAACGTTCTAGAGCTGGATGGTGATAATGGTTGCATAACAGCATGAACGTGCTAAATGCCACTGGATTATACACTGAAAAATGGTTAAAATGGTAAATTTTATGTTATGTATATTTTACCACACACACACACACACACACACGCGCACACACAAGTAACAGCCTCAGTCCACATACTGTGGTATTTCCACAGATAAAAGGAAGCTTTGGAGGGGTGATGAAGGTGGGTGGAGCCTGCTCCCAGACTTGAGATCAAAGGAAACCCAAGGGATTGAAGGACCCTCAGAAGTCAGTTAACTTGGGCTTCTCATGTTGCAGAATCAAGTGTGAGATGCGGTGAGAGGAGAGGACTTTGCTCAGTCCTGTGGTTTCCAGGCCACCAGAAATACAAATATATCTGTACTTCCTGACTTCTGAACACGGACTATAAACCGTAAAAGAAGTGTGAAGTCTTCCTATTTAAACCTTTTCTTCCAAATCTCCCCATACACTTGATTGTTAGCTGGCGATGAAACTGAGGAACAAGCAGGAAGAACGTGCAAATAGAAAACCTGACAACAGGCCCCAGGTCTAAGTGGATGACTTTTTATATGAAGGAACATTCATGTGTGTGACTTTAGATGCGTATATACCTTAAAGCCATGACAGTAATAAAAACATTTCTAGGGGTGCCTGGGTGGCTCAGTTGGTTGGTCGTCTGACTTCAGCTCTGGTCATGATCTCAGGTCATGATCTCAAGCCCTTCATAAGGCTCTGTGCTGACAGCTTGGAGCCTGGAACTTGCTTCGGATTCTGTGTCTTGCTCTCTCTCTGCCCTTCCCCCGCACACACACACACACACACACACACACACACTCTCTCTCTCTCTCTGTCTCTTTCTCTCAAAAATAAATGAAGAAAACATTGGGGGGAAAAAACATTTCTAGGTCTGGGCGCCTGGGTGGCTCAGTCAGTTGAGCATCCAACTTTGGCTCGGGTCATGATCTCATAGTTTGTGAGTTTGAGCCCCTCATCAGGCTCTCTGCTGTCAGTGCAGGGCCCGCTTTGGATCCTATGCCCCCCCCCACCCCTGCCTTCTCTGCCCTTCCCCCACTTGTGCTCTCTCTCTCTCAAAAATAAACATTAAAAATTTTTTTTCTATGTCTACAGGTGGAATTAAATGAATGATATCAAGAGCACGCTCTAAAGTTGCACAAACAAGTTGTGTCTTTCCACAGTGACAGCTTTATGCAGTCCTAAAGCAAGGTAATGTAATTGTCAAGCAGGTTCAGGATTCCAAACTCAGTGACATCGCACCATGTAATTAACTCATCTTCTTTTTTTTTTTTTTTTAATTTTTTTTTTCAACGTTTATTTTGGGGACAGAGAGAGACAGAGCATGAACGGGGGAGGGGCAGAGAGAGAGGGAGACACAGAATCGGAAACAGACTCCAGGCTCTGAGCCATCAGCCCAGAGCCCGACGCGGGGCTCGAACTCCCGGACCGCGAGATCGTGACCTGGCTGAAGTCGGACGCTTAACCGACTGCGCCACCCAGGCGCCCCTTAACTCATCTTCTTATACAGCACGAAAAGCAGAACATAAGACAAGTCACGCGACAAACAAGATAACGGAGGGGCTAACAGACCAAACTTGAAGTCAGTCTGTGGGCGCACAATGGAGATAAGCCTCTGGCCGGTCTGGGTCAGCTCCCGGTTCTTACTGCCCATCACACTCCAGCAAGGAAGGATCTCGGTTCTGTTCGGAGATCCTTGGGCAACCGCTGCTTTCTTTTTAAGTGGTAAGACATAGAGGGGTCGTGGCTGAAGCGTCTGACAGTTTGCTGCAAAAATCCTCCCTTTTTAAAGGGATTTAATCAGGCTTGGGCCCCTGCAGACCTCAGGGGTATCAGCTGATGCTGGTTTCTGCAACCCTGTAGCTGTACTGCCCTTAACTGCTTGTCTCACTGCTTGATACAGGCCTCTGCTTGACACGAGTGACTCCCTTGTTCTCTACATTTGGAATCAGACAGATGCATTTTATTTTAATTTAAAAAAAAATTCACGGGGACACTTGGTTGGCTCTGTTGGCTAAGCGTCCGGACTTCAGCTCAGGTCATGATCTCGCAGTTTGTGAGTTCAAGCCCCGCATCAGGCTCTGTGCTGACAGGTTGGAGCCTGGAGACTGCTTAGATTCTGTGTCTTTCTTCCTCCCCTGCTTGCACTCACTCTCTCTCTCTTTCAAAAATAAATAAAGACTTTTTTCTAAATGTTTAAATATTTTTTCAGATGTATTTTAAATCTGAGCTCTGCCACTGAAGCAGAAACTGTTAGTTGCCCCTAATATCCATCCTTCCTTCTGATATAGAACTAGATAGACCCTCCTATTCTATTAAATGTTTTGTTGGGAGAGAGATGGCGCTAGTGAGAGAGAAAGAGAGCTCTAGAGAATCCCACAAGGGACAGAGAGAGAGAAGCAGGGCTCATCCAGGGCTCGTGTTTTACCCGAAGCGGGGCTCATGCTTACCCCACGCAAGACTCTTGCACGTGAAGCTTGAGCTCGCGAACCGTGTGATCATGACCTGAGCCAAAGTCAGATGTTTAACAACTGAGCCACCCAGGCATCCTAAATTTATTTTTTCCAAAGGAACAAGACTCTGGGTCCAACATACACCGTTCAACACATAGCCCTGCTTTGCTGTGAGCCCATCAAAACACGGCTTCATCTAAATGTCACCACAGCCCCACCCTTCACTGGAATCCCAGGAAAATTCTATCCTACCCTTTGTTTGCTGAATCATCCCTGCGGGTGCTGAGGCCCTTCTCATGCTGTGTCCTGCTACCTCTGGGAGCAAGTGTTGGCAACCACAGGTGCTGTAACAGCAATGGTAGAGGGACAAGGGAGACACCGTGGCAGAAACATAGGCCTCTGAGCGGGGGCTGGCAAACTTTTACCGTAAAGGGCCCGAGAGCAAACATTTTAGGGTTTGAGGGCCAGATGGACTCTTCTGTGACTCTGCTCAACTTCGCTCTGTGCTGCGAAAACAGCCGTGGAGAATATGTAAATAATGAGCGTGGCTGTGTTCCAATAAAACTTTATTTACAAAAACAGGCAAAGAATGGACTGGATCTGCCCCAGGATTCCTGGTTAGCCAACTCCTGCTTTGGAGTCACCCAGATCTGAGTTAGAATTCTGACTCTGTGACTGATTATCTATAGAAGCCCGGCAAGGCTTTCCTGAGCCCCAACGGCTCCATCTGTAAAATCAGAATAACGATACCTGCCCCCCCCAAAGGTGTTAAAAAGGCTCTGAGATAACACACAAAGGGTGCTTTGCCCATAATAGGTATCAATAATAAGTAGACGTACTGCTACAAGTATGACAATTTAGAACCAGTTAAGTCTGCAAGGGCTGGATTAGTCAGGGAGGACTTCCTGTAGGAAGTGGATCTGGAGCTGAGTCCTGAAGAAAAGGCAGGAGATGGAGAGAAGAGCCAGAAGGGCACTCGACACTCGAGGATTATTATTAGTGCAAATGGTGGCCTGGTCACACTTACTCCCCTCTCCCTCAGACCCGATGAACACAGAGTCTTCAGGTCTCTGTCTCCTCTGTTACAGAGCACTTCTCAAGGCCAGCAACAGAGTCTAATCTTCCATGCATCTGCCCCAGGGCCTGGAACAGGGGCGAGACCGTCAATATAAATAACCAAAGCTAAGAAATAATTCCAGCAATAATGGCAATAGCAGTTACTATCTATTGAATGATTTCTGCAGGCCTAACTCTGTTCTAGACGCTTCGAATATATTATTTTTAAGTGTACAAACTGAGGGCTGCTGGAGGGGGGTAGGGTAGGGGGATTGGTAGGGGGATGGGCTAAATGGGCGATGGGATTGAGGAGGGCTCTTGTTGGGATGAACACTGGGTGTTCTATGTAGGCGACGAATCACTAGGTTCTACTCCTGAAATCATTATTACATGATGTTAACTAACTTGGATTTAAATAAAATTGAAAAATTGAAAAAAAAAAACATAGAGGTACAACTGCCCTCTGAGACAGGTGATATTGTCATTTTACAGATGCCACCCATCAAGGGTAAATAATTTACCCAAGGACAAATACTGGGTTGGGATAGGTCTCCAGAGCACTAATGTTCTCAAACCTGCATTCTTTCTGGACCTCGAGATCATGACCCGAACTGAAGTCAGACCGCTTAACCGACTGAGCCACTCAGGCGCCCCCAAACTTACATTCTTTCTGGTATGAGGTGCCATCTTTTAAGAACAGACATGTCATGGACACTTAGAAGATGTTTAAGGAGTGTGACCACCATAATCTGGATTCTGTCTCCTCTGCCCATCCAAAAGTTGTCACTGTAAAGAGATGGGCTCACCTTGCTCTGCCATGGACAGTGAGGAAAGACTAGACAAGAAGTGCCTTTTGATCCCTTTATGCACAGACCCCACCCCCACCCCCCAAACAAGACCTTCCTCTTTCTAGAACATGGGCCTCATTTTCCCTCTTCTTACCTTGCCTTGGGATTATGGTGCAGCTCTGGTCTTTCCAGCTTCCTGGTGGTATAATTAGCTGATGTGGTTCCAGCAGTCTGTGCGAAGTGGGATTGCACAAGTCTGAGGGGCTATTGTCATATCTGACTATCTGCATAGCTGACTGTTGCCTGACGCAGCGAGGGCAAGGTTCAGCTTCTCTGGACATTCAGCTGTTACCAAAAGAAGTCTTACGTACGTTTGTACCAAAATACAACTATAGGCTTGGATAGAATGCTGGATAGAAAATTCATCCTTGAGCATCTCAGTTTGACAAACCCCACTTCCGGTTGGAGTTTATCCCCAGCCTCGTGGGGTTTTTGTGGCTTTGCTTGACCTGAAAACAAAAGTTCTCAGGGCACTTGGGTGGCTCGTTCGGTTAAGCCTCCCACTCTTGATTTCAGCTCAGGTCATGATCTCATGGTTGTGAGTTCAAGCCTCACATCAGGCTCTGCACTGACAGTGTGGAGCTGCTTGGGATTCTCCCTCCCTCTCTCTCTGCCCCTCCCCCAATCACGATGTCTCTGTCTCTCTCAAAATGAATAAATAGGGGCGCCTGGGTGGCGCAGTCGGTTAAGCGTCCGACTTCAGCCAGGTCACGATCTCGCGGTCCGTGAGTTCGAGCCCCGCGTCGGGCTCTGGGCTGATGTCTCAGAGCCCGGAGCCTGTTTCTGATTCTGTGTCTCCCTCTCTCTCTGCCCCTCCCCCGTTCATGCTCTGTCTCCTCTGTCCCAAAAATAAATAAACATTGAAAAAAAATTTTTTTAAAAATGAATAAATAAACTTGAAAAGAAAAGAAAAAAAAAAACTCCCTGGAGGTGTCCTGCATTTATGCATTCAGACCCACGTATCACACTTGTTTCTAACTTTTTTTTTAAATTTATTTTGAGAGACAGAGTGCAAGTGGGGAAGGAACAGAGAGGGAGAGAGAGAATCCCAAGCAGGCTCTGCACTGCTCAATGTGGGACTTGATCCCGTGAACTATGAGATCACGACCTGAACCGATATCAAGAGTTGGATGTTCAACTGACTGAACCATCTAGGCGTCCCTGTTTCTAACTCTTTTAAGTCAGGACAAAGAGAGGGAGTTTAAGTCAGAAAACCGGGAACTGAAAACCTCTCAGTTACTTCCATTCCCAAAAAAACACACCCATGTGAAATCTGGTTATCACTTCCAAATCACAGGACCCATTAAATTTACCAGACCAGATCTCGATGCAGCGTGGTGTAAAGAAAAGGGGGGCTTTGGACGCAGACAGAACCACATTCCCATCCTTGGCTCTGCCTTTTTATTCACTAAAAGATCTTTGGCAGTTCATTTCATCTCTCTGACGACAAGTTTTTCATTTGCAGAATGAGGTGAATAATAATACCTAACATCCCAGGCTGTCGTGAGGATTAAACACAACACTACTTGACGAAATGAAAAGTCCCTAGGACAACAGCCGGCATACAGTCTGCACTCAACAAATGTGAGTCTCTTGTCTCTATCTTTTTATGTAGATACCGAGCATATAGGAATAGATCCTTATAAATAACAGTATCTGGGGGAAACGTCATCCAAATTTATTTGATGACTGTGGGTAGACAGGCAATCAAAGGACTGGGGCAAGAGGATTGATTATAAAGGTTCAGGCTCACTTGTCTCCTTTTGAGGGTCAGGGAAACAAAACAATTTTAAGTTAAACATCAGTCTCTACATACTAGTCATCAGAATCACCAAGACTGATATTACATCAGAGCCTATGTGAGACTCTTCCTCATCTGCAAAATGAGAGCTCTTATGGCGATTAAGTCTTTCAAAAGGTATGTCCAGTGGGTGCTCAAAAATGCTAGCTGAAATTATCACCATGGTGGTAACGATTGTTACTATTATTACACTGTGAGAGGCTTCAGTTTTCGGATCCTCAGGCTATGGGGACTTGTGTGAGGCCCTCGCCAAGATCCCTTCTAGCTTTGTTTCGTTTCTTTACAGCCGTCACTCCCAGCAGCACATTAAAGATATGGGCAGTCCAAACCTGAGGCCCTACAGGTGCCCTAGAATCCCTGCAACTTTGTGACCCTTATAAACACATTCCTTTGGCTTCACTCCTGGACACTCTGAACTTGCAGGTGTGGAGTCGGGGTGGAGCACGTATGCTCGCCCACTGTTTCCCACTCCTCTCTTGGGTCACTCCAGACCCTCTTGGTCTCGTGTGGCTCTGGTTCCAGCTCTGCATGGGCTCTAGACAACTTCACACAGGGGTAATCTGACGGTACCTCCCTTCTTGCCCCTACTGTGCCTCTCTCCTCTGCCCCAGGGCTTCCATATTGGCAATGCCTGGGGGCTGTATGCACAGCCCTGAGGTGCCAGAGAGTTAAGCCCTGTGGAGTGAATCATGGTCAATGGGAGATGAGAGCTGGCGGGTGCATTTATACAGGTTCTTGGGCACAACCCTACAGACCCAGCAATGCTTCCCACTTGGTAGCAGCCCACTCAATAACACCATCTCACATTGACTCCCCTCCGTCCCTGATTCACTCCCCTTGTTCTTCACTCCTGCTCCCTGGGCAAGTGCTCCTTGACATAGTCCTGCTGTGAGCCCTCTGCCCTCAGCTCTGCATCCTGGGGAACCTAGGCTAAACCTTACTGGGTGATTGAGATTTGGGAGTTATTCACCAGCATGATGGCAATAAAAACACTATGAGTAATGGTGAGTGGAGATGCAAATAATCCCGTGCAAGCAGAGGGGAACCTCATCCATCACAATTACTCAGGCTTTTGCCTCTCGTTGAAATGAAGTTTGGTGATAGGTCTGCCTTCTGGTTGAAAACTGCCAATTCCAGTCACACTGTGAAAAGCCACAGGGCTCCTTTGGCAGCTTCCAAGAAGCAGGTGCAGGACAGACCTCGCCAAAGAGCAGGCCCGGGATCTAACTGTAAAAGTGGCAGAGTTGGGGCACCTGGGTGACTCAGTGGGCTAAGCATCCAACTTTTGATTGATCTCGGCTCAGGTCATGATCTCATGGTTGGTGAGATCGAGCCCCACGTCGGGCTCTGTGCTGACAGCGAGGAGCTTGCTTGGGATTCTCTCTCTCCCTCTCTCTCTCTCTCTCTCTCAAAATAAATAAATAATTTTCAGTTAAATAAATAAAATAAAAAAGTAGCAGAGTTGAAAAACAGAATGCATAGGCGCACCTGGGTGGCTCAGTCAGTTAAGCCTCTGACTTTGACTCAGGTCATGATCTCATGGTCTGTGGGTTTGAGCCCTGCATCGGGCTCTGTGCTGGCAGCTCAGAGCCTGGAGTCTGCTTCAGATTCTGTGTCTCCCTTTCTCTCTGCCCCTCCCCACTCATTCTCATTCTCTCTCTCTCAAAATAAATACGAAAAAAAAGAAAAAGAGAATGCATCATCTTGATGGCTTCCCAGTTATAGTCTGAGTGTGAGGGATAAGAGTGGAATCTGAGCTGTGAAATGATGATGTTTGAGTAGATTCGCCTGAGAAGCTTGAACCTGGAAACACCTCAAACCTCCTTCTCTCAGAGGAGACTATACCGCAACCTCTGCTGAGGCAGAAGCCCTGTAAGATGCCACATGTCCTACTGAAGATTCACCCCTCCGCTCTTGACTCTTTCAAAGTAAGTAACCAAAGTCAGCTCTCTGTAGCCTAGACAAGAAAAAGTCTCTGCTCTGGGAGAAAATAGTACACGTACCATAGGGCTTGCGGGCCCTGGCCACAACATATGGGAAGAACCCAGGGGGTTGTGGGAGAGCAGTTTTGAAGCTGTTTGATTGGGGGAGAGGTGAAAGATATGCCTGGGCAAGGGGAGTTTCCCCCACTTGGGGGCCCTTCATCCACAAGTCAAGATCCAGAGCTGTGGACACGATACCTAAAGCTAGTCCTAATTGACTGTTGGGATGGAACTTGGCCTAGAGAAATGAAAAGGATATTACCAGAACTTCCTTGACACAGCATCAAGGAAAGGTCAAAAGGATTATAGAAGTATGGACATTGGAACTGATTCACTGTGTAAGACCTAAGAACCCATCAGAGGACACTGCTTTTATTAAGGCCACCAGCAACTCTGAGACACCCAATGGTGACCGTCCTCTCTCGGCTAGTGTGGACAGTGAGAGGTCAAGAGGCCAGGTGACTGCATTTAAATATCAAAGGAAAGTGAGTGTGATTATTGTGTGGGAAAGCAAAGCTGAACCAGCCATCAAGGTTCCTTGACCCACAGGGATCTGGAGAAATGGCTAACAGATCATAGTATTACTAGAGGGGAGAAAGATGCAGACAACTGAGCACAGCATGCTTCTTTATATAATTAAAAAGAAAGCAAGAACTCATGAGCAGAAGGCTAATGTCAGCTGCCATAATGGAAACCACATTCCTTCTCAAGTTCCCAAGTGAACATTAGCTCACAGGCCCAGAGCTCAGTGTTTGAAAGGGAAGCCAGGTCCCCTTAAGGACGGACTGTGCAATACCACCTTAAATCTCTATAGTAAAATTTTCCCCGATCATTCTCCTAGGGAGACTTGAGGTCATATGCCAGGGTAACTACGCACCACGGTAAAAAGAATACCCAGATCTGAGATAAGACTAATTGCAACCAGGAGACATCACATGCTCCTGTGCCTAAAATGAAGGCAAATCGAGTCCAGGTTCAAATCTAGCTGACAATGGGCCCAGTGAGTCTTCAGACCCGCTCGGTGGTTATTTCCTCAGCCCCAAAGTAGGAATTGTGTTAATGCAGTAGACACTGTTGGTACCTGGCCCGCATCCCCTGGGCACTTAACTATTTCCGTGCACTGTAATCAGATAGCTTCCTACTGCAAGCATCGGTGAGTCTTTGGCTGTGGTCTTTCGGCTGGCTTATACAGGGAGCGGGTTGGGCTTTCCAGAGAGAGAATCTCAGGTCAGAGAGGTGGGGATGTCAGAATGCATTAAGCCATTCCAGAGAATCCACTGGCTGACTATATTTCCTAAGAGGTCCCAGAGGTCACCCTCCTCTGTAAAACAAGGATTGAATTCATGAGAAGGCTACTGTTACTGGATTATTGAGGACCTGAATGGTGGCCCAGGTCTTACAGTAGGAGATGCTGTTATAGAATTGGATTCCTTAGTGTCATTGGTCATGACAGGATTCCAGAATAGCAGAGCCCATGTGACAGCCCTAAGTTGTCAGAGACATGATAGATATAATTTCCACACAGGTGGGAAAGGTACCAAGAGTGCATTGACCCACAGGGATAAGTGGGAATGGCTAATGATGATTATGTTCTTGGAATGAATAGATGGGCAGTGTTATGGACTGAATGCTTGTGTCCAAAATTTATATGTTGAAATCCTAACCTCCTGATGTTATTACCAGGTAGGGCCTTTGGGGGGTGATTATTAGGTCATCAGAGAGCCCTCATGAGTAGGACGAATGCCCTTATAAAAGAGACCCCAGAGAGCTTTCTTGTGCCCTCTGCCTTCTGAGGACGGAGAGAGAAGATGACCGTCTATGAACCAGGCTATCAGCAGACACAGAATCTACCAGTGCCCTGATTTTGTACTCTCCAGTATCCAGAACTGTGAGAAATAAATGTTTGCTTTTCAAGTCACCCAGTCTGTGGTATTTTTGTTATCGCGGCCTGAAGGGACTAAGACAGGCAGCAAACAAGGGTATTATGAGGCTCATATAATCAAAAGATCAAGATTAGATATCAGAAGGCTGATGTCACTACCATGATGGAAAAGTCATGATCTTTCTTCAGTTTCCAAACCTGAGACAGTTCTAAGATCTGAGCCCAGCAAGAAAAAAGGAGGCTAGGGGCACCTGGGTGGCTCAGTTGGTTGAGTGTCCAACTTCGGCTCAGGTCATGATCTCACGGCTCGTGGGTTCAAGCCCCATGTCGGGCTCTGTGCTGACAGCTCAGAGCCTGGAGCCTGCTTCGGATTCTGTGTCTCCCTCTCGTGCTGTGCCCCGCCCTCACTCATGCTCTGTCTCTCTTTCTCTCAAGAATAAATAAAACATTGAAAAAAAATTAAAAAAAAAATGAGGCCAAATCTTCTTCAGAAACCCTGAAATGTCACAACAAATGTATATAGTAGCTATTCTCTCAATCCTTTCTCCAAATAGGCCTTTAGTCATTTCTGAGGCATAATCAATACAGATTTTCCTAGAATTTGGCAGAATCTTCACATTGGCTCCCTGACCTATTGAGTTAGAGTCACTAATTTTTTTTTTTTTTAAGGAGAAAAAAAGGCCAACTGGAAGCTCCTGAAACTATTCCTAATCTCTGGCCAAGACAATAAATCAAGCCACATGGCATTCTGGGTAGAATGACAGATTACAGCCTCCCAGAAAGATGCAAGAACGATTGTGGTTCCCATTCTACTTTCTGTCTCATTCATGGGCGTATGGCCCTGCAAAACCCAGATGGATCATAGTGGATGGTGATGGACTACTGTAAATTTAACCAAGATGTAGCCCTAACGTTAGTTGCCATTCCAGACTCACACAGCCTCTGACAATTAGGATGTGGCTATTGATTGAGCAAATACATTGTCGTCAAATTCCATTAAGAAGGAGGCTGTAAAGCAATTTGCATTCACCTGGGATGGAGAATAGCACAAATCCAGTCTTGTCCAGTCCTTGTTCATTCTACTGATCTCAGTGCACTGGTCACTGTGCTCCAGTAAAATAGAACTGAGAAAGACAGGGATTTATTTATTTATTTATTTATTTATTTATGATGTTTACATGTTTATTTATTTTTGAGAGGCAGAGCGCGAGCAGGGGAGGGGCAGAGAGAGAGGGAGACACAGAATCCGAAGCAGGCGCCAGGCTCTGAGCTGTCAGCACAGAGCCCGATGCGGGGCTCGAACTCACAAACCGTGAGATCATGACCTGAGCCGAAGTCAGACGCTTAACCGACTGAGCCACCCAGGTGCCCCAAGAGATTTATTTTTTAGCAACGATTGGCGCCTGTGATTTAGGAGGTTGAGAAGTTCCACAATCTGCCATCTGCAAGCTGGACACCCAGGAAAGCCAAGGATATAATTTAGTCCAAGTCCAAGGGGCTGAGAACCAGGAGAGCTGATAGTGCAAACCCCAGTCTGAAAGCAGGAGACCATGCGATGGGATGTCCAAGCTCAAGCTGTGAGGCAGGAAAACAGGGGCTAAATTCCTCCTTCCCCACCTTTTGTTCTATTCAGTCCCTCAGCAATTGTATGATGCCCACCCACATTGGAGCAGGCAATCTACTTTGCTGAGTCTACCAACGCAAATACTAATCTCATTCAGAAACACTCTCACAGACACACCCAGAAACAATGCTTGCTTTGGGCATCTCGTGGCCAGTCAAGTTGACACATAAAACTAACCATCACACTCAGTATCAAAATAGTCTAAGCAGTGCTGCTCAAGAGAGATATAACGTGAGTCACATATGTAATTTTAGTTACCTCACTGAAAAAAAGTCAAAGAGCAACAAATGAAATTAATAATATATGTATTTACTTAGCACAACGTATCTAAAATATTATCATTATGGGGACGCCTGGGTGTTGAGTGTTGAGTTGAGTGTCTGACTCTTGATTTTAACTCAGGTCATCATCTCACAGTTCATGATTTTGAGCCCCGTGACGGGCTCTGCACTGATGGTGTGGAGCCTGCTTGGTATTCTCTCTCCCCCCTCTCTTGCTCTCTCTCTCTCAAAATAAATAAACATTAAAAAAAAATAGATCATCAAAAATATTGATGATATAATCAATGTAATATATAGTCAATATAGCGGCATCTGGGTGGCTCAGTAGGTTGAGCATCCAACTCTTGATTTTGACTCAGGTCATGATCCCAAGGTTGTGGAACCAACCTTGTCAGGCTCCACACTGAGCTTGGAGCTTGCCTGGGATTCTCTCTTTCTCTCCCTCAGCCCTTCTCCCCTGCTTGCATGCTCGCTCTCTATCTCTCAAAAAAATTAAATAAATATGTAATCAACACAAGAATATTAATAAGATATTTTACATTGTTTTTTCATACCAAATTTTCTAAATCTGTGCATTTTATGGTCATAGCACATGATAATTAGCCACATTTCAAGAGCAGAATAGCTACATGTAGCTAGGGGCTACCATATCGGACAGTGCAGGTCTAAAGAATTCTTCATTGTCAAGACATTCTGCAGAATATCACACTGGGACACTATATTGATGACATCATGCTAACTAGACCCAGTGAACAAGAAACGGCAGGTATTCTAGACACCCTGTAAGACATACACATGCCAAAAGGTGGGATATAAGCCCTACAAAGATTCCTGGGCCAGCCACATCGGTGAAAATTTTAAATCTGTTAGATGTTTGTGTAGAAAATCATTTAACTTGCCCAAAGAGAGGCCTCGCCTTGGCTCTTGGCTACTAGGCTGTCATCTCCGGGCTGTTGGAATGTCATGCCTGATAGCAGTGTTTTGTTATGACTTGGGCCAGCCATATTGTAACAATGTGATTTGGGGTGGGGCCTTTGGGTCACGTGGTTATCAGTGTGACCTCTCGAGGGGCTGGAGACTGAGATCAGCTGCAAAGGCAGCTAGCCGTGCTTGTGTAATAGAGTCCCAATAGAGACTCTGGACACTAACCTTGGGTAAGCTTCCCCGGTTGAAAATAATCCATCAATATTGTATATATAAATGGCAGGAAAGTAATGACTCCATGGGGAGAGGACAACTGGAGGCTCTGTGTTTTGTACTTGCCTGGATTCTGCCCTCTATATTCCTTCCCTTGGCTAACTCTAATCTGTATATTTCAGCAGTAATAAACTACAGCCGTTGAGTATAACAGCTATCAATGAATTTTGCCAGTCCTTCTAGCAAGTTAGTGAAACTAAGAGTGGTCTTGGGGACCCCAAACTTGCAACTGAGAGTGATCTCGTGTAGACTGTGCCCCTTGACTTCACAGTTGGTTATTTTCACATTATCATTAAATGTTTATATTTGTCCACATATTTACCACACTCTTTGTTCTTTGTCTCATATCTCACACTTTGCATCTGGAATGGCTTTTCGTAAATCCTTTGGTAAATTCAGGTCTTGTGGTGACATTTGTTTTCCTGTTTTCATCTGAAAATGCCTTATTTTGTGTCATCTTTGATGGGTATAAGATTCCAGGTTGCTAGTTACCTTTTCCAGCACATTGAAGAGTTTAATTCCATAGTCATCTGGCTTCCACTGTAGCTATTGAAAAAATCAGCTAATCCCTAAATGTCACTCCTTTGAAGGTAATCTGTTTTCCCAACCCCTAGCTATTTTTTAATAATTTGTCTTTGTTTTTTATTTCCTGAGGTTTCATGATTAACAACCTAGGTGTGAATTTCCTTTTATTTGGCGTTCACAGTGATCCTTGAATTGGTAGGTTGGTTTCTGTCATCACTTCCGGAAAATTGTCAGCCACTAATTTTTCAAATATTTCCTCTGCTACATTCTCTCTCTTTTCTCCATTTGGGACTTTGATCAAGCAAATGGTAAAACTTCTCACTGTATTCTTCTCTAGGTCTCTTACCTTCACTCTGTGCCTCATTCTGGATAGTTTCTTCTGACCTGTCTTCCATTTTATAAATTCTCTCTATTGTAACTCTGCTTACAGATCCATCTAGTTAGTTCTTCGTTTCAGGTATTTTGTTTTTCAGTTCTAGAATTTCTAGTTGCTTCTTTTTTGTGTATATAAGCGTCAGTTTTTATACTATCTAGTTTTCGGCCCAAATTTCCAATTTTCTTTTCTATATCCTCAATCATAGTAAGCATAATTATGTTAAAATCTATGACCAATAATTCCAGTATCTGGAACTCCCATATCACTATTTCTATTGCTCATTACTTCCCTTGGTTCTTGTTCCTGGCGACACAGAATCTGAAGCGGGCTTGGGGCTCCGAGCTGTCAGCACAGAGCCCGACATGGGGCTCAATCTCACAAATCGTGAGATTGTGACCCGAGCCAAAGTCGGATACTTAACCGACTGAGCCACCCAGGCGCCCCACTGGTGTAGCTTTTTCAGAATCCTGACCCAGAGCAGGCTTTGGGCTCCAACTTTTTTCCTCTAGTCTGTGACATTTTCTTTTTAAATTTTTTTTTCAACGTTTATTTATTTTTGGGACAGAGAGAGACAGAGCATGAACGGGCGAGGGGCAGAGAGAGAGGGAGACACAGAATCGGAAACAGGCTCCAGGCTCCGAGCCGTCAGCCCAGAGCCCGACGCGGGGCTCGAACTCACGGACCGCGAGATTGTGACCTGGCTGAAGTCGGACGCTTAACCGACTGCGCCACCCAGGCGCCCCGAGTCTGTGACATTTTCAAAAGCACCCTTCAGCTAGCTTCTCAGTCTCTTTTCCCTGAACAGGAAAGCTCCCAGAGAAAAGGCCACAAAGGCGGGACTTAATTCACTCGATTTTGTTTTTCTTTTCTTCTCTCTCCATCTGCTAATTCTTCATTACCCCCTTCTTGCTTCAATGTCTTGTAGTTTGGGGGCTCAGTTTTCCTTTTTTTCTGCTTTCCTCAGCAGGTGGCTAGTCCATGTGACCTGCTGCGCTGTTACTATACCTCCCATGAAAGGGAGGTATATCCAGAAGTATCTCCAAAAGGCCAAAGGAGCCATAAGACTGAAGGAAAAGGCTGACAAGTCCATCTTGATAAGAGATGACTTGGGGCGCCTGGGTGGCGCAGTCGGTTAAGCGTCCGACTTCAGCCAGGTCACGATCTCGCGGTCCGGGAGTTCGAGCCCCGCGTCAGGCTCTGGGCTGATGGCTCAGAGCCTGGAGCCTGCTTCCGATTCTGTGTCTCCCTCTCTCTCTGCCCCTCGCCCGTTCATGCTCTGTCTCTCTCTGTCCCAAAAATAAATAAACGTTGAAAAAAAAATTAAAAAAAAAAAAAAAAAAGAAATGACTTATTAAGGGGACTTACAGACAGAAGTGTGTCCTGGGAGACCGTAAGCCCAGTGGGTTTCCACAACCCCAGAGCCAGTAAGACCTGCTTTTCTAGCTCTAGAGGCTGGGAAGTACATGCTAGTAGCTAGAGAATAGCTCCGTATTATAGTCTTTTTTTTTTTTTTTTTACTTTTTTTAAAACATTTATTTATTTTAGAGAGACAGAGCACGAGAAGGGGAGGGGCAGAGAGAGAGAGAGAGAGAGAGAGGGAGACACAGATCTGAAGCAGGCTCCAGGCTCCAAGCTGTCAGCACAGCGCTGGATGCAGGGCTTGAACTCACAGATGGCAAGATCATGATCTGAGCCGAAGTTGGACGCTTAACCGACTTAGACACCGAGGCGCCCCACTCCGTGTCATAGTTTTACTTTCAGAGAAGATCAAGGATGTTATGTCCCAGGGGTGTACATTAGGGTGTGGTTAGACAAAAAGAAAGAATGTGGGGTGAAGTGCTGTGCTCAAGAAGGCTTCTGATCATAGAGCACCCATCAAGGTGGATTTGTCCAAGATGGCTTTGCTCTGGTTCACACAGAAGTGGAAGTCTCTGTTAGGCATATACATATTTTTTAATTTTGAAAGCGGGGGGGGGCGGGGGGGTGCAGAGAGAGAGAGAGAGAATCCCAAGCAGGATCCATCAGATCCATCAGCACAGAGCCCGATGTGGGGCTCAATCCCATGACCCTGAGATCATGACCTGAGCCAAAATCAAGAGTCGGACACTTAACCAACTGAGCTACCCAGGCCCTCCTCTGTTAGGCATTTTTAAGAGATTATTCTCATATCTCCTACTTGTTTTGGGTTCCTTTGATGGGAAAAATGTGCCTTAAACTCCCATTTATCTGGCATGATTAGAGACTATAGAATAAATAAATTATGTTAAGCCCCAACTGCTTTTGAGTTAGCTTTGACTAAAACTCAGAGACCACACATTTTTTTTGAGGGGGGGAGATAAATTTTACAAAGCTGTGGATACAAAGGCTTTTGAGAATGTAAAACACTGGTTTAAGAATTAGCCTTTCACGGTTGATAAGAATTTTAAGTTACGTCTATACCTATTCTGAGTCTTGTCATGAATCTGAGTTGCTTTTATCTGCTTAATAATAAGGTACAGGGAGCTTCCTTTCTCTAAGGTATCAAAAGATTTATTTGAATAATGTCCTTGAGGTTATGAATGTTTGATATAGACAACTACATTTGTTGAGTGCCTGTTGTAGAATTCTTTTTTTTTTAATTTTTTTTAACGTTTATTTATTTTTGAGACAGAGAGAGACAGAGCATGAACGGGGAAGGGTCAGAGAGAGAGGGAGACACAGAATCTGAAACAGGCTCTAGGCTCTGAGCTGTCAGCACAGAGCCCGACGCGGGGCTCGAACTCACGGACCGCGAGATCATGACCTGAGCTGAAGTCGGATGCCCAACCGACTGAGCCACCCAGAACCTAGAATTCTTTTTTAAAAAAGTCTTTATTTATTTTGAGAGAGAGCGGAAGGAGGAGGAGGAGGAGCAGAGAGAGAGGGAGACACAGAATCCCCAGCGGACTATGTGTTGTCAGCACAGAGCCTGATTCAGGGCTTGACCTCACAAACCATGTGATCATGACCTGAGCTGAGATAAAAAGTGGGATGCTTAACCAACTGAACCACCCAGGCGCCCCTGTTGTAGAATTCTTCATTAAATTTTTAAACTGTTAGTCATAGGAGATTAATTTTATTCACTGGCTTTGTGATAATTACCTTGCTGATTTTACCTCACTGGTTTGTTGTAACTGATACAACTGGTTTAAAAAGACCGTGAGGAGTCCCTGAAAATTAGGAATGTAATTAACAGAATTCCTGCTGGTGAAAATGTATTTTGTTTTACATGTAAATTAAAGTGGCTGTAACAAAGTAACTTAGAAATGCAATGCAGAATATCCGTTTGCCACAACTGGGTATTCAGGTGAGTGGAATACCCTTGCTTATTTTTATATTCTCATTTTATCCTAACTTTATTCACACGTGGATCATCAAATTCTTACAGATTAAATGATAGTACTCTTAAAGCTTCCCTAAGCGTATAAACACTTTAATGGGTGATGATTCAGAAGGCATCTGTACTGCTAGATATTACTCATCACCTCTTATTTGCCCAATAAATAGACACCCCATGCTGGAACATTGGCTAAATGGGTATTAGCTGGAGGTGGAGGAAAAGAGAACAGCAAGTGATATAAACAAATAGCTTTGGAGTCAGACTGACAGTGATTGAAATCCTTACTAGCCTGTGCTCCCTGGGTAAGTTACTCTGAGTCTCAAGGTCATCATCTGTAAATTGGGGGTAATGATATTAGGCATCTTACAGGGTCTTTTGCGGGGGAGAAAGTAAAGGATGAAGTGAGATTCTGATTATAAAGCACTTGGTACGTTGAGAGCACATAATAAGTACTTAAGAAATAATGACAGCTATTATCACCTGACTGGTGCCTGGAGGAATAAAGGCAGCTCCAGAATTTCTGCTAGGAGGGGCTCAAGAGCAGTCATCACACTGGAAGGTGGGAAAGGACACTGCTTTGACATTGATCCCATGCTTAGGCGAAGAAAATGAGAAAGGATTGGAGATTTACAGGGATTAGAGAACGATCCATCCCAACCATCCCCACCACTCTGCCCACATTCCTTGGCACTGCTCCTTTTCGGTGATATTCAGGGGATTTCTTGCACTCCCCCTTCTGTCCCATGCAACTAACCAGTCAACAAAGACAAAAAGCTGCTGCCAACAAAGGATTGAACTCACAACAAGAAGGGAAAGGGAGAGGGGCACTGTGTTTTCATGCCAAGTGTGTGATGCCCTGTGCTTATACCTCTCCTAGATACTGCTTATTCCTTTTATACAGATTGTACCCCAGACCCCACTCCCGCTTGACTTCAGACAATCCCCATTTCCAAGGAGAGAGGGGCAAGATCTTTGTTTTTATTGGCCACAGACAGCAGATCCCACCGCCCACCGCCTCCCCCCCCCCCCCCACCTCTGAGCACAGGCTCCTTTCCAATAGCCCTTCAGATCCCGGGAGGACACTGCCCCAATTCCTATGCAGCCTCTGTTGAAGCCTGCAGGAGTCAAACGGACATCCATTCTCACCACCAACTCAGGTGGATAATACACTCAGGCAACCAGAGTCTAGGCCAGTCTCTCCTGCTTCTGCCTGAACACACTCTCTTTACCCAGGCAGAGGCTGGATCTTTGCCTCTAGAGGCCAACTCCCTAGGTTTGAAATCCAAGGTTCACCCCTAGTTAGCTTGTGACCCTAGGTAGGCTATTTTTCTGTGCCTAGTTTTCCCCACACCAAGACAGACTCCAAAGACTATTATTAATCTGCAGGGTTTGGCACAGTAACTGTTCATAGAAAACTTTCAATAAACATCAGGTCTGATTACCTTACGGGCCCTGGACCAAAACAAACCTATTAAGTTGCTCTAATTATATGGTGAAAGACCCCAGTTTCTGGTTATAGTCTCAACACTGACACTTAGTAATCTCAGACAAGTTGGACTTCTTTTCGGCCCTGTTTCCCCAACCATCACACGATGGACTTCACGGATTAAACAAAAAACAAAACTCAGTGAACATTTATTGAGTGCTATCTTCCAGGTTCCTTCCCCAAAAGAGGACGTACAATTATTAATCAGGCACTGAGCACACTCACCCAGTGGTGAGGGACACCGAGGGATAAAGACTTGTGTCATTTAGCTCTGCTTTTAGGGATGGATGCTGGGCCAGAAGTGCATGTGAACAAAACTGGATGATTCACGAGTTTGCCTTGTAATTACTGGCGATGCTTTTAAGTTACCCTTTCAAACTTGAGCATTTGCAGGGATTTGGTTCTGAAAATAAGCCCACTTCTCCTTTTTTTACTGCCGAGGTCACTGTGACTGAGAGAGGAGCCACATAAAGCAGGTCATGCCTCCTCTTCCCCTTTCGAGGAACCCTGACCCCCGGGAAACTACGCGACCAGGGAGGGGAGGGGGGTCCTGCTCTAGAGCAGGACCTGGGGGTGCAGGGCGAAGCCGTTCCGACCGGCCAGTGCCTTTCAGCCTAACTGGAACCGAGAAACAGGAGGGGCTAAGCCAGAGCGTGGCAGTGCCGGCCTCGCCTCGTACAAGGGCATGCTCTGAGCGCCCACGGCCGCGCGCCCCAGACCTGAGGCGCCGCACCATCCAGCCCCGGGTTGGGGAGCGCTCCCGCTCCGGGAGGGTCAGCTTTGCGGAGACTAGGTCTGTCCCGCTCCACCCGGGGCTGCAGCCGGGCACCACCACGCTGCGCCGGGGTACCGCCGCAGGTCTGGGCCACCGAATATCGGAGAAAGCACACGGACAGTAACGCCGTCCGTCCCGGCCACCCGGTATCAGTGAAAGGACACAGACCGCACGCGCGCAGGGTCACGTGAGCGGGGCGGGCGCGTGTCCCCGCATCCACGAGAGGAGGCGGGGATGGGGGCGGGGCCGACAGCGCGGCCTCCCGTGAAGCCTCGCGCGGGGAAGGACCGGAACTCCGGGCGGGTGGCTTGTTGATAATATGGCGGCAGGAGCTGCCTGGGCTTCTCGAGGAGGCGGTGGGGCCCACACCCGGAAGAAGGGTCTCTTTTCAGGCTAGTGCGGCGGCCGCTGCGGACCCGGAAGTCCGGGCCGGTTGCTGAATGAGGGGAGCCGGGCCCTCCCCGCGACAGTCCCCCCGCGCCCTCCGCCCCGACCCGGGCCCCGCCATGTCCTTCTTCCGGCGGAAAGGTAGCAGAGGGGGGCTCCGGCGGGGAGCCAGGCCGGGCCTCAGGGGCGGCGGTGGGGCAGGTGGGCCTGCACGGGCTTCCTCCCGGGCGGCGGCGGGGCCCTCGGCCTCCGCGCAGACGCCCCCTGCGTGCCTCGCTTTGCTCCCGGACTCTGCAGGGAGGGAGAAGGTGGCTTCCTCGCGCGAGGTCAGGGGAATTGTCTCGCTGGTCCGAAAGTGTTTGCCGAAATTCACACAAGTTAATGCCTGTTTGAGTAAAAACAGCCTTCGCGTTTGTGTGTGTGTGTGTGTGCGTGTGTGTGTGTGTGTGTGTGTGTGTTTAAACTGTGAATCAAAAAAAAGGAAATTCCTTTAGTACCTTGTTAAGGAAGTCTCTGACTTTTCAGAATATTGAGGGTTTTATGTGTCAAAGCAACATGTGAAAATGTTTTCTTCAACTAGTGCTGTTTTCTAGATTCCTCCTTTTTTGGGGGGGAAGGGGATTCTGCACTTCCTAAAATAACATTACTTATTGCTAAAAGTTCCCTAATGAAAGAAACTAGTTCTTTTGATGACTTAGCAAGTCTAACTACTGGGACGCTCACTCTGTAAACTGCTTATATTTCTGATTTTCCGTTTTAATAGGTGCCCAGTTTTTAAGTAGAGGCAGCTTAATTTTCATCCTGGATAAAGTTGTTGTGTGTCATTAAAAATATATATGCAGAATGAACAAGTGTAGGTCATTTTGGATGATGGTGGTTCTTTGAATTCTTGTTATTTAAGAGAAAATGTACCAGAAAACACACACACACACACACACACACACACACACAAACCAACAACAAAAAGCAACACTAAAACAGGAACGTGGATTCATATGTCTGCTCTGCTACTGCCTGTAACCTGGGACAGAAAAGTGTTAGCCCACTTTTTTCTCTTCTCTCAACTGAGAATTAGATGATTCGTAAAGGCCCCATTCAGCTATGAATTCAAGAATTCCTTTTAAGTACACGGCCGGCCGAGTTTTAGTAACTGATGTCATGGGGTGAGTGAATGAAGCTGTGATGAATGAATGCAGTGCTGAATGAAGGAAACCTGTGAAATGGTACAAGGAAGCTTTGTTGATAACATACCTTGGTATAGTTAAAAGCTCTAATTTGTTTGACAGTGTTTCGTTTAGTTTTGTTTTTGAAGGGGAAAGAAAGCATTCTGTGTATAATGAGGCAAATTGCGTGTTGCATAATAAGACTGCTGTCTCTATTCAACATTTGAATGTCTGCTGCTTGCCAGGCACTGTGCTAGGCCCTCACAATTAAGCCCTGAACAAGACAAAGTCCCTGCACCCATGGAACTTATTGTCTGCTGGGGCAGACGGACAAGAAATTTCTCTTTCTTATGTATGTGTGTTTACAAATTGATAACATATTACGACAGAGAGAACTGGAGAGAAGAAGCATATTTTGGTTTGAGGATAGAGAAAGGCCTCAGCAGGTGACCTTGAAACTCAGAGCTGAGGGATCTGTAGGAGGTCACAGAGGGTAGGGAAGAACACTTTAAACACAGGGAATAGCATGTTCAAAGGTTGTGAGTCAAGAAAGAGTCTGGCCCTTCAAGAAAGGAAGGAAGGCCACTGTGCCTTGGGCTTAGAGAGGTAGACAAGATTCAGAGCTTTGTAAGCCATAGTTGTTAGGTTTTATTCCAAGTGCAGAGATATTATTTAAACATTTTTAAAGAGGAGTGATTTGGTCTTATGTTATAAAAAGATCATTGTAGATGCTTTTTGCAGACTGAATGTGGCAAGAGTAGAAGCTGGAGATGCTTCTGTTTAGGGATCCCATCCAGTCTTTAAATACCACCTATATGCTGATGACTCCTGAAATTTACATCTCCAGCTTGAATTCTCTCTCCTGAATTAAGAATGGTATATCCAACTGTCGGTCCACTTTATACCTCTACCTAGTAGATACAGGTATATCTATTAATAGAAATGACAGACTAACACATGGATCTTTCACTTACTATATCTAAAATTTAACTCCAGATTTTTTTGTCACCTCAATAAATTCCATTTCTGGCCTTTTAATTGTTCAGGCTAAAACTTGAGTATATTCTTGAGCTTCTCTTTCTCTCCTACTCTATATCTACATCAAATCTGCTAGATCTATCCCAGAACATATCCAAATTCAACCTTGTCTCGTTATCCCTGATCCCTGGTCTAGGCAGTCATCTCTGTTTATTTTTTTTTTTTTAATTTTTTTTTTCAACGTTTATTTTATTTTTGGGACAGAGAGAGACAGAGCATGAACGGGGGAGGGTCAGAGAGAGAGGGAGACACAGAATCAGAGACAGGCTCCAGGCTCCGAGCCATCAGCCCAGAGCCCGACGCGGGGCTCGAACTCACGGACTGCGAGATCGTGACCTGGCTGAAGTCGGACGCTTAACCGACTGCGCCACCCAGGCGCCCCAGTCATCTCTGTTTAGATTGGGCAGTTAAGGAAGTCCTCAACATCTTCAAGGATGTCATTCAAATTTCAGCTTAAATGTTAAGAGGAAGCCGGTTTTATGAAAATCAAGAACGGAATTATTTTTCTGTAGGTTTCAATTTGGCTTCCCTTCCCTCCTTGACCCCTATGGTATATTTTCAAATTGCATTATGCCACATCTCTTTTCAAATTTTTCCTGTGACTTCCTGTACTTGGCCCTCCTTTATTGAGGTCCCATTTCCTGTGTTCATCTCCTGCTTTCCTTTCTCATCACTGTTCCATTTATATTGACCTCTTTGTTGTAAAATACATTCCCACCTCAGGGCCTTTGCACTTACATTTTCTGTCTGGAAACCCCTTCCCACAGATACCCACTATTTGTTCCCTTGTTTCCTTCAGGTTTTTGATCATTTGGCATCTTAGTGAAGTTTTCTCTGTCCATCCTGCTTTTAACATTGCAGCCCCCCAGCCCCTGCACTCCTATCCCCTTGCCCTACTTTCTCTACAGCATTTATCACCATCTGCTTTACTGTGTGTTTTATGAAGATGGAAGCTGAGTTTTGTTCGTGGTTGTATTCCCAGGTTTAGGTCCAGTGTCTGGGATATAGTTAGGATTTTAGTAAATATTTGTTGAGTAAGTGAATAAAACAAAAGAAAAATATCAGCTAGTAAAAAGTGCTGTGCTGGGAATTTAAACTGATGTGGGAGTAGATCACAGGATGACAATTTGTGTTCAGATAATAAAGGAAGGCTTGTCTGGGAAGATGGTATTTAGATTGAGATCTAAATGAGGAGAGAGAGCCAGCCTCACAAAAGATGAAAGGGACTGCATTGTAGCCGGAGAAAACTGGAAGCACAAATGTCCTGAGGCAGGCATGAACTGGCTGTGTTTAAGGAACCAGAAAAAGGCTGGAACTTACTGGGAATGGGATATGTTTTGGAGATGGAGCTAACATGACTTGGAGTGAGTGGAATTGCCTTTTGGCAGTTGTGAGTTGGTGACAACTCTCAGACATCCATGGGGTATGTTGAGGAGGCAGTGGGATGTACGGTTCTGTAGAGATCACCTAGAGAATACCTGTAATATGTGAATTCGTTACGTTGAGAGGCTATAACAGAGACACTGAAGTGTAATGGCTCAGACAAGAGAGATTTTTATTACTCTCTTGAGTGTAATGGTCATTGGGTGGCTTTGCTTCACAGTCATTCAGGGATCATTTTCTTCCCATTTTGTTACAGCTCCTTCCCTTAGGGTATGGTCTCTTCTATCAAAGCCATGTCATAGCCCCTTCTGTCTGTCCTCAGTCTTCTGACCCGTGGTAAGGAGGAAGGAGCAGCTTTAGCCAGAAAGTGGCACATAGCCATTTCTATTCATATTTTATTGGTGAGAATTTAGTCATATGGTCATAGCTAACTGCAGAGGCTCCTAGGAAATGTAAAGTAACTAGCCAGTTATGTGCTAGGTTACAGCCCTCTTGCCAAGAAGAGGAGTGATCATGAATTCAGTGACCATGGTAGCATTTCCTGCCATACTGTAGACAAGAAGGGAGCCTAGGTGAGAGCTCTGGAGTTAATCCAGCTTTTAGAAGTGAGATTGAGAGGGGCGCCTGGGTGACTCAGTCAGTTGGGCATCCAACTTCAGCTCAGGTCATGATCTCACAGTTTGTGGGTTTGAACCCCGTGTCGGGCTCTGTGCTGACAGCTCAGAGCCTGGAACCTGCATCGGATTCTGTGTGTCCCTCTCTCTCTGCCTTTCCTCTGCTTGCTTTCTCTCTCTCAAAATAAATAAACATTAAAAAGTTTTAAAAATGTTTAAAAAAGTGAAATTGAGGAACATGAGCCATTGACAAAGGAGAATCAAAAATAAAATGCCAGTCATATAGGAGTGCGATGTCATGGAAGCTAAAAGAAGATAATGTTTCAAAAAGAAGGGAGTATTGTGTTGAATGTCACTTGCAAGATCAAGATAGAAATAGCTACTCAGTTTGTTAATGTGGAAGTAATTGGTCACTTTAAGAGTAGTATCAGTGGAATGGGTTGAGGGGAGAATGTGAAGTGTGGAAAGTAGCAAGAGTAAAACTAAAAAACACCTTTTCCAAGAAACTTTGCAGTGAAAAGGAACTAAAAGGGGCTTTTGGGTTAAGGGATTTTTTTTTTTTTTTTTTTAAGATAAAAGATGTCAGAGCACGTTTGTATGCTGATAGGAATGATCTGGTAGAGAGGAGAAAATGATAGAGAAGAGAGGTGTTAATTTGTGGGAGTAAAGTTCTTGGGAAGTCCTAAGAGATAAGATTAAAGCCTGACTATACCAAGATTTGGTTAGGGTACACTGCTGTTGGGAATTGCAATTGTAGGACCACTTGTATAAAGGTCAAAAACTTTCAAACAATGCTTTATATGGTTTATGGATACATAAATGTATTTAAAGAGTAAAAATATGGTTGGAAACAATAAATGTTCAATTTATGAAATTATTTCCATAGGGAGAGGGGGAATGAGATCAGGGAGAGACTTCAGTTGCACCTGCATGTTTTATTTCTTTTGAAAATTTTTCTGAAGCGAGTACAGCATAATGTTAAGATTTGAGAATACTGAGTGTTGCTCAAACCTGAGTGTTATTCAAATTCTAGTATTGTCTCTGTTTTAGATGTTTCATTAAAAGAATATATAGAAACAAAAAGCATAGTCAAAATAAGGTGGCTGAAATAAACCTACAAAGATCAGTAGTCACGATAAATATAAATAGACCAAATTCTAGCAAAAAGCTATATAGCTAAAAGATAAAGCAACTGGATAATAAACCAAAATCCAACCATAAACTCTTTACTGGAAACACAACTAAAGCATAAGAACATAGAAAAATTGAAAATAAATGGAAAGAAAAAGCAGACAGATGTTAACCAGAAGAAAGCTGTGTGCAGATGGCATACTTTAAAGCACAAAACATTATTAGGGCTAAAAAGGTCACTACATTATAGGATGAACACAGTACTAGGAAAATAAAATTCTGAACTGCTTTGTACCTATTATCAGTCTCAAAATACAGAAAGCAAAATATAGAAAATTACCAAGAGAAATCAACAAATTAATAATCCTGAAGTTTTAAGAATGGTCTTCTTTATAAATCAAGAGTAGTAATCACAATAAAAAGAAATGGGCTGCCCCAGACAGTGAAGAAATGGTGATTTATAGACTGGATTCCTGCTGTATACTACTTAAATAAAAATAGGATCATGAGAAGGTTAAAAGTAAAAGGATGGGAAAATATATTAGAGATATAAGACAAAAAGAAAGCTAATATAGTCTTCACAGGAACACATACACAAAAAAAAGAAGGGAAATTTAAGTTTTGGGAAGGAGGGGAACAAAGGAATTCTAATTCCCAGATAACATGTTTACCTACATAGAAAATTGAAGAAAGTCTACACACATACTATTAGAACTCATAAAAGAGTTTGGCTGGGTTTTTAAAATATATGCATTTATGGGGCGCCTGGGTGGCGCAGTCGGTTAAGCGTCCGACTTCAGCCAGGGCACGATCTCGCAGTCCGTGAATTCGAGCCCCGCATCAGGCTCTGGGCTGATGGCTTGGAGCCTGGAGCCTGTTTCTGATTCTGTGTCTCCCTCTCTCTCTGCCCCTCCCCCGTTCATGCTCTGTCTCTCTCTGTCCCAAAAATAAATAAACGTTGAAAAAAAATTTTTTAAATATATGCATTTATATGTAAGTATTTAAAATTCACTTGTATCACTGTATGCCAGTAAAAACAAAAGACTGAAATCTTTATGGAGTTTACAAAACCCAATTGGACAAGAATGGAGACCTAAATAAATGGAGAGGTATACTATGTTCATGGATAGAAATACAGTACTGGAACGATGTGAACTCTCCCAAGTTAATCATTAAGTAAGTCAGTGCTGCTTTAAAAACTCTCATGAAGGTTTTAGGATCAAAACAAGTTAACCCTGTAATTAATATGGCAGATAGTTTCAAGAGAGAATAAGGTAGAGGACTTGGCCCTGCCAAAGTCTGATTATATGGTTAGGTAACTAAGACAATAGAATTAAATGCTCAGAAACAGACCCATGTATGTATGGGAACTTAGTATACAAAGAATTTCTGTTCATTTGGGAAAGATTGGACTAATCAGTAAATGATGCTCATTATTCCTCTGGGAAAAGACAGTATTTTCTACCTCCTATCATACACATCAGGGGTCAGCAAACTTTCTGTAAAAGACCAGATGGTAAATATATTTGTTAGGCTTTGCAGGCCATAGAGTCTCTTGTCTCATTCTTTCCTATCCTTGTAGCCATAGATAGTATGTAAATAAATGGACATGGCTATGCTAAAATAAAACTTTATATAAAAACCTAGGGGTGGGCCTGATTTGGCTCATGGGCTGTAGTTTCCCAGTCTCTGATAAATAAATTCCAGGTGGATAAGAACCCAGAACTTTAAAAAGCAAAACTTAGGGCGCCTGGGTGGCGCAGTCGGTTAAGCGTCCGACTTCAGCCAGGTCATGATCTCGCGGTCCGGGAGTTCGAGCCCCGCGTCGGGCTCTGGGCTGATGGCTCAGAGCCTGGAGCCTGTTTCCGATTCTGTGTCTCCCTCTCTCTCTGCCCCTCCCCCGTTCATGCTCTGTCTCTCTCTGTCCCAAAAATAAATAAACGTTGAAAAAAAAATTAAAAATAAAATAAAAATAAAAAGCAAAACTTGAAACCATAAGAGAAAATATAGGGGGGAGATCTGATTTTGGGGTAGGAAAAGATATCTTTTTTTTTTTAATTTTTTAATGTTTTTTTATTTATTTTTGAGACAGAGACAGAGCATGAACGGGGGAGGGTCAGAGAGAGAGAGGAAGACACAGAATCCGAAGCAGGCTCCTGACTCCGAGCTGTCAGCACAGAGCCCGACACGGGGCTCGAACTCATGACTGTGATATCATGACCTGAGCCAAAGTCGGACGCTCAACCGACTGAGCCACCCAGGCGCCCCAGGAAAAGATATCTTAAACAATAAGACAGGAAAATACAGTCCACATAATGAAAATTTAGCTAATTAAAGTTTAAAACTTCCATGCAATAAAGTTTTATTTATTTGTTTATTTTTTACTTAAGTAATCTCTACACCCAACATGGGACTCAAACTTATGGCCCTGAGATAAAGATCATGTTCTTTCCACTGAGCCAGCCAGGCGCCCAAAGCTTCCATACAGTAAAATATACATAAGGTATTTGCAACACAAATGATTAGTATCCAGAATACTATGGCATTCCTACCAATAAGTAAAGGATGAAGGACATGAATAGGCGGCCCATAAAAGAGGAAACCTAAACAGCCAATAAACATGAAAGGTATCCCCTCAAAGGAAATCAAGGAAGTGAGTTCAAAACACGATCAAGTGACATTTGAAAAATTTATATAGCCACTTTCATTAAAAATACCCATCATTGGTTACCTAACAGTTCCCTTTCTAGTGTATTATCCTGGAGAAATTCTTACCTATATACGTTGGAAGACACATACTAGATTGTTGATCACATCAATGTTTGTGATCATGAAAACTAGGAAATAAAACTTAAATGTTTATTAACAGGAAAATGGGTAAATAAAAGTGCATTTTAGGAATGAAGCAGCTAAAGTGAATGAACTAGAGCTACATGAATCTACTAGAATTGCATCAGTATGGACAAAAGTGAAATTATGGAATGGATACAAGTGTCAGATATGTATTGAAAAATACTATTTATGTACTTTTAATTTTTTTAAGTTTATTTATTTTAAGAGAGACAGTGTGAGCAGGGAAGGCGCAGAGAGCAAGGGAGAGAGAGAATCCCAAGCAGGCTCCGAACTGTCAGCACAGAGCCCAATGCAGGGCTTGAACTCATGAAATCGTGAGATCGTGAGATCATGGCCTGAGCTGAAACCCAATGTCAAGTGCTTAACCGACTGAGCCACCCAGGTGCCCCTATGCAATTTTTATTTATTTATTTTTTCAACGTTTTTATTTATTTTTGGGACAGAGAGCATGAACGGGGGAGGGGCAGAGAGAGAGGGAGACACAGAATCGGAAACAGGCTCCAGGCTCCGAGCCATCAGCCCAGAGCCTGACCCGGGGCTCGAACTCACGGACCGCGAGATCGTGACCTGGCTGAAGTCGGACGCTTAACCGACTGTGCCACCCAGGCGCCCCTGCAATTTTTAAAGATGTACAGAATAATAGCATTTTTAAAAGTCATTTGTAGGAATAGTCTAAAAACATACAGGGCAGTAAACATCCAATTCAGGACCAATTTATCTCCGGGAAGGGAAGAAGGGCAATGGGATCAGGTAGTGGTTCATAGGATCCTTTAACTATGTGTATAATATTTCAGGGGAGGGAATAGGTAAGTCAGACCTCTAATATTTGGCGAAGCTGGATTGTGTGTGTACTTTTATGTTTGAAATATTAACTAGGAGATTTGATTTGTAAGATGAGAATGTATTGAGGGTGACGGAAGTGGAACTGTGAAGATATATTTTGGTGGTAAAGTCAGTCGGTCTTAGAAGTGGTTTGGGTGTAGGAGGTAAGAGAGAGGCATGTTAAGAATGACTTCCAGGTTTTCGGCCCGAGAAACTGGGGTGATCGTGTCATTCATGAGAGAAAAGACTGAGGTAGAATAGGTTTGGGAAAAGATGGTACGTTCCGTTTTGGACTAGTGTTATTCTGGAAGATGACAGGGAGATGGTTAAATTTAAGGTCAAAAAGGACTTAAACTAGAAATAGAAATAGAGGATTCACAACTTACATTTGGTATTGAAAGCCTTAAGAATGGGTAAGCTCAGCCAGGAAATACGTATGTGTATGTAGTGAAAAGAAAAGGTGCTCAGACCCTTTCCCTGAGAAACTCCCAGTGGGCACTTGGAGAAGTTGGCAAGGCGGTAAACTGAGAAGGAGCAGCTGGAAAACCGGGAGAGTGGAGTGCTATGGAAGCCAAGACAAGTTCACGTTTCAAGTGGGAGATGTAGTCAGTTGGCAAACGCCATGGTGAGGGCTGGCAACCCAGTCCTTCTACTGCATTTCCTTGTTTGATCTTCCTAAGAGTAGTGATTAGTACCTGCAGTGATCTTGCTTATATTTGTCCGTGTTGGTCTCCACATTCATGCATGTAGACTTCTTGAAGGCAGGACTGCTCTTTTCTGAACCAGGAGAGTATCTAGCACATTCGAGGCACTCAAATAACTTGTTGACGGATTAATTTATCAGATACCGCGAGAGCTAGTTATTTCCTGCTACTGGTGTTTAATGTTTAAGAGCACGAGTAGAGAGATGGTCACATTTTGAGATTTCTTATTTTGATTGGTTTTTCGTGGTGAGGTTAAAGAAAATTTAATGTTGAAAAAAATACAAGAAAAGTAAGAAAGGTTAAAAATAGTCTTAGGTTAGATCCTGTAAGAGTTCACACTTTGCTTAAGCTGCCATGTACCTTCCTTTCTTGGATATTATATTACTAGCATACTTGCAGTACAATTGCTACTGTTTTGTGTAATGGAGAAGAAACTGTATAGCTTTTTAAGAGAAATTGTTGGGCCTTGATTGAGTTTTAGAAGTTTAGAAGGTAAGTTTAGAATGTTTGTATTGGATACTGTGAGGGTAATACACAAGAAGTAAGATAGGAGATACAAAAAACTCTTTTCCTCAGGATGTATCTAGTAGTGGGCATCTTTTAATAATATTAGTTAACATCCTAAATTTACTGTGTGCCTGTTACTCTCCTACACCCTTTACAAATATTTATTTTTTTCACCCACGGCCCTCTAAGATAGGTGTTATTACTGACCTAATTTTATACATCAAGGAAATTGAGACCCAGAGAAGTAACTTGTCCAGGATCACATTGCTGTGTAATAAGTGGCAAGCTAGAATTGGAACCCAGGTGTTCTGCATTGTCTCTCCGTAAGCACACTCCGTGCTTGTGCTCTTGAATGAATGATGTTCAAAGGTCACTTCCTTAGAGAAACTTCCCCCGACAATTGTCCTGCCCTGTCTCCCTCCCAAGGCACTTATTCTATTATTGTACAACTTTGAATATTCATCTGTTAGAATAAAGCTTGTCTAATTTTTACAGCATATAGAATGGATCTTTTCGACTGTGAAAGTTGCTCACGATGCTCTTTTATCTTCTAGTGAAAGGCAAAGAACAAGAGAAGACCTCAGATGGCAAGTCAATTAAAGGTGAGTTCCACGTCATTCCATTGTATTAAAAAGTGATGTGTTCCGCATCTATAGGCTATTGAATCCTGGTATCTTCCCCCTTCTTTTGCCATTATTCGTCTCTGTCTTCTTTTATAATTAGGGTTGTGACTTATTTCCTTGTTCAGCCTATATACTTACTAGCACATGGTAGGCTTTTTACTAAGCGCTTGTTGGCTGTCCTAGTGATACAGTAAACCAGTCCTTATTAATCACCCCTTTGATTATTCCTAAAAGCAATTAGTTGTCTTTCTATTAAAAAAGCAAAAAGCGAAAAATACTCTGAACCGAGCTGACAGCTAAGTGAAAGAATTACCACTTCTAAGGCTTGGTTTTCCAGAAGTGTGGATGATCACAGCTTTAACTTCTCTGTTACTTTGGATGAATGGTCTTAAAATTTATTCAGAGTACTTTATTGTAGTCAATATATTGCCCTTATTTATAGGTTAGAGCATGCTTTTTTAGGTTGTGATCCCTACTATAGTTTTGACTGATTTCATCATGTCCATGTACAAAGATTGGAATGGAAGATTACGATGGAAATTGTTTCTATAGCTGTTACATGTAAGTTTCTTAAAGAAAATTTATTTACATGAAATCTGTAGATTGCTGCTTAGATTTTTCTTTCAAATGTTTGTTATGTAGCTAGCAGTGAGTATTAACTGTATATGATCAATTTGCCAGAGAGACTGATTATAACTTAAGAGATTTGTAAAATTAGGGAAAAACTAGGGTAGCTTGCAGTCTTATTTTCTGCTTATTTCTGATAATTTAAAGCCAGTTGGATTCCACATTGGTTCATACTGCCCTCCTCAAGCAAAATTTGGTTGGCTTCAAGCCCTTAGCAAGCAGTGTGTGTGAAGACAAGATCTGATTGTAGAAGGAATAGACTTTGATGTCTCAGGCACACAGATCTTCTACTCTAAACTCTGCTACTAACAGTATGACCTTGGGAAGTGACGTAACCTTTTTCGGTTCTTCGTTGCAGAATGAGAGAACTGGCCTGCCTCACTTTCTAAGTCTATATGAGGCTAAAAAGTTCCATGTTCATACTCTGTGACAATGTATAATCTGTGCTTACCTGACTTACCTTGGAAAATACAGAAGCAAGACAGGAAACAGGCCCTCACGAAGTTAGCAGTCTGATTAGAACTTAGATGCAGAATAGTAGCATATACCCCAACATACTAATAACTACCATTTCTTGAGCACCTGTTGTCTTCTAGGCATTAGCCAAAAAACTGCGGCTGTAACAGTGAACAAAAAGGACTTGGATCCTGTAGTCCTTGAACTTATAGATTGGTAGGGGAGAGGCATGTTAATCAGGTGATTCCACAGATGGCATGGGCTAGAATCTGTAGTGATGGAAATAAAGTGATCTGGATAAATCAGTTTAGAGCTAAAATGGATAGAACTTTGTTACTGAATAAATATGAGATGTAAGGGAAAGGGAGGTTTAAGGTTGACACCTACTTTTCTGGTTTGCCCAACAGTGAGACTGGTGGAGAACCAGGTTGGGAAATTATATGTTCAGTTTTGGCATGTTGGGTGGGAGATACTTTGGAGACATTTACATATATTTTATGCACACAGTAATTCTAGAGTCTGAGTTTCCATCCAGAGGTGAAAGTGATTTTCTAGAGTCTGGCAGACCAAAGTTGAAATCCTGCATGTTGAAACAAATGACTCTTTACCATCTCATTGACTTCTGGCAAAGTATTTAACTTTTGTCTGTGTCCACATCTCCAAAATGGGGAAAATACTGGTCCTGCAAAATTGTTGTGAGAAATAATGAAATAACGTACCCCCAAAAACGTCTATGAAGCAACCTGTACTGCATTGGTAGCTCTTGTTTTCTAGTTTTAGCAGGAGAGGCCCTCAATATTTTGACTTCGTTAAATGAAGTGCTGTGAGGAGTTCAGAGGAATTTGAGATCAGCAAATGGTTTCTGGAGTGTAGGGAAGACTATAGAAATAGGACTTAACGTATCTAAAAGTTGAAGAAGAAGGATTTGAATGAAAGAGGCGATTTTGTCTCTTTTTCTCCTACCAGCGCAGCTTCCTGTTTCTTTGGGTATATATTGGGCAGAGGTACCTTCATTCAGACAAGTAAAGATATTTTTACAGAAGAGTGATATCCATTATGAGGGCCATGAAGACCAGAAAAGAGAGTTGAGACAGAAAAATAGGGAGCCTGCAGGCTATTGGACAGGATGTTGATGCTTTACATACAGTATTTATGAAAGGTTAGTCTGAAAGCGTTTTGTAGGATGGAGATCCTAGAAGTTCTTTTACTGTAATGCAGAAAAGCCTATATTAAAGATGTGGTGTTGATAATAAACAGACAAGTAGATGTTTAAAGATCTTGAAGGAAAAGTCAACAGATCTTGGCAGGTAAACACATAGAGCAAAAAAGAATGGGTCCAAGATTTTGAGCTTTGGAGACTTGCAGATTGAACAGAGACAGGGAAATTGAGTAGGAGATTTAGTTTGGAAGAAGCAGTAAGTTTGATATTTGGACAAATTGGTCTTGATATGGTAAAGTCAAAGTGAGAATAGCTAGTAGTAAGTTATTACAGATACAGGATCAAAGCCCAGATCAAAGGACAGGTCTCAGATACAGGTCAGGGGTTCTAACCGGGGTTCTAGTACCACACAGGTACAATCTAGGAGCTGTTGCTGGAGGTCCAGGGCATGAGTGAGACTCTCCCCTTGAATCCGCCAGTTACTAGTAACTCTCTTTTTAAATCTCTTTTAGATATCTATTTAGGTTTTAGATACTTATTTTATTTAGAGATTTGTTTTACAGGTGTATCAGGGTCCTCACTTAAGTTTATTTGGGGGGAAAAAAAGAGCGTGTTTACGGTTTAAAAAAAATGTTTGAAAAAGATTGCTGTAGCAATAATTTGAGGTTTGAGAATAAATGTTGTTTCTAGCAGGAAGAATAGAAGAACAGAGAACCTCAGGAAGAGGGGGTCCTGAGGAGTCATGGAAGGAGATCATATCTGACACAGTGGACTAATAAATGTGTTCTAAGGGCTTGAAAGGGAGGCACAGATAAAAAAGATATTTTCTGTAGAAAAGTAAATTAAGGAGCACATAGTACCATGGAAACCGAAGGAAGGTAGACTATCTGGAAGCAACATCTAAAATAAGGGGCGCCTGGTGGCTCAGTCGGTTAAGTGTCCGACATCGGCTCAAGTCATGATTTCACCGTTTGTGAGTTCGAGCTCTGTGTCAGGGTCTGTGCTGACAGCTCAGAGTCTGGAGCCTGCTTCAGATTCTGTGTGTCTCTCTCTGTCTCTGCTCCTCCCCTGCTTATGCCCCGTCTCTCTGTCTCTCTCTCTCTCTCTGTCTCTCTCTTCCTCAGAAATAAAATAAACATTAAAAAATAATAATAAGTCAATAGTTCTAATAAGAAAGAGGAGAAATAAATAAATTAATAGCATTTTGTATCATTATATACATCTAATAAGGAAACCATTAATCTTACCCGTTCTTACAGAATGTTATTTGTAGTTTGTTATCTATACAAAAAACCATTATTGTTTATAAACTTGCTAAAATGATTTTGCTCTCTTCAATTTATCGTGAAAGCAAAACAAAAAACAAGACTTGATTCTAAAACTGAAAAAAATCTCTTGAGGACAACTCCATTTTGTAATTCTCCCAACTCTTGTTGAATGACTGGTAAATATAGGTACCCGACAAATAGGTATGGACATTCATGTTCTTACCTGCTTTATCCTATTTATCAAAATGTCTCGAAGAGTAAGAGAGTGAATTACAGTATGCTGTACTCTTCATAAGAAATGTTACCTGGTATTGCTCAGAATCTGTGGGAACTATTTGCTGAGATTGAGGAGTGCTTATCTGTTGGCAGTGTAGTAAAATAAATAGTGTTGGTGGCTACAAGTTTAGTTATCTAAGAGTATTTATCTTGAGGGTGTGGGGTATGGAATGCTACGTGACCTGTATCTCTTCTATCCTTCTCACTATAGCAATGTGCTAAACCAAAACTTCTTCAAAACCTTGAATAAGAGTCATTGATGTTTGGGGGGATAGCTAGAATTTTGATCCAGCTGTGTAGCAACAAGGTCACAGGATTACTTTGACAGTATTATAATATTGAGTTGATTATTTCCTATTAATAAATAGGTAACTAGTCTCTTTATTCTGATGTCAATAGGATCTTTCTTCAGACTACTAAAGAAAGTATATTTTGTGAATAAAAAAATTGTTTTTTAATGTTTATTTATTTTTGAGAGAGAGAGAGAGACAGAGCGCAAGTAGGGGATGGGCAGAGTGAGAAGGAGACATAGAATCTGAAGCAGGCTCCAGACTCTGAACTGTCAACACAGAGTCCAACACGGGGCTCAAACTCATGAACCACAAGATCATGCCCTGAGCCAAAGTCAGATGCTTACCTAAGCCACCCAGGTGCCCCTATTTGTGAATTTTTTAAGTGTGCTTTATGTTTAAGCAGCTTGAAATTTGATTAGAAATGTTTTTTATTAAATAGAGAAATTTGTTACCCAATTAAAAAGTAAAATAAGGGGCACCTGGCTGGCTTAGTCATTAGAACATGTGACTCTTGATCTCAGGGTCATGAGTTCAAGCCCCATGTTGGGTGTGGAGCCTACTTAAAAAAAAATGAGAATAAAAGGTAAAAGTAATATAAGCGTTCTGAAGAGTATTTTCTGGTTCTCCCCCTATTTTGTTTTAGTTTTTTGTTCTTTGGACAAAAAAGGATTAAGGAATTGAAAAGGGTCCATATGTCAATGTTTCCTGGCTTTGGCACTTTCTATCATCAGAAGTTCTCAAAGCTCTCTGTTTTCAGTTTCGTTTTTAGCACAGTATTTTGAGAGTTTTAAATAATAATAGGACATTTCCTTCCAGTTTTCTGCCCCTTGATTGATTTACCTTTCCCCTAAGTATTTTTGAGTGCATACCTAAGAGAGGTGTTAACAAAATTTAATTTTTAAGGTTCTCTTAAAGCCCTTTTATGAGACAGTTTTAGATGATCAAATTGCGTTTAACTTTTAACCATTTGTTTTTGAAAAATTACAGCTTCAATATCTGTACATTCCCCACAAAAAAGCACTAAAAATCATGCCTTGCTGGAGGCAGCAGGACCAAGTCATGTTGCAATCAATGCCATTTCTGCCAACATGGACTCCTTCTCAAGTAGCAGGACAGCAACACTTAAGAAGCAGCCAAGCCACATGGAGGCTGCTCATTTTGGTGACCTGGGTAAGTGACTCACTTTTTGTTAACTTCCAATAGAAGGAAGGATTTGAGTGTAATATGTGAAACTCTTGCTGGAGGATACTGGAATTACAATTGGAACAGGCTTTGAAAAAACGTATTTAAAATAACAGCTATAAGTATAATGAATGGCACTCTATTGTGTTCCTGTAAGTATAAAATGTGAAGCATTCTCAGTAGAAAAATCGGCCATTTTCAGAAGAAATATATTTGGCTACTAATTATATGGAAAAGATGCCTCACTTCATGCATACTCAGGGAAATGCAAATTTAAATAAGTTCCCCCAACACATGAGCAAATATTTAAAGTTTGATAATTTGAATGTTAATGTAGATGAAGAGAAATGGCCACTCCTATTTAGTGGAAGTATAAATTGATGAAAATTTTTTGGAAGGCAGTTTGGAAGTATTTATCAAAATATAAAATATAAGATCTAGCCCTCAGATATATTTACATATATGCAAAGAGATGTATATCCAAGTATGTGTGTGTTGTTTGTGATAGCAAAAAAGCGAGGAACAAGGTAAATATCTGTTAATGAAGAAGCAGTCAAGTTGTGGTATACCTGTATTTGAAATAGTGGGTAGCCATTTAAAAATCTGAAGATAACATAGAGAAATATCTAAGGTGAAAGTTAAAATTTTTTTTTTTTTAACGTTTATTTATTTTTGAGACCGAGAGAGACAGAGCATGAACGGGGGAGGGGCAGAGAGAGAGGGAGACACAGAATCGGAAACAGGCTCCAGGCTCTGAGCCATCAGCCCAGAGCCCGACACGGGGCTCGAACTCACGGACCGTGAGATCGTGACCTGAGCTGAAGTCGGACACTTAACCGACTGAGCCACCCAGGCGCTCCTAAGGTGAAAGTTTAAAAAGCAGGTCGCATAACTGTGTGTAGTAGGATCCCTATTATGTTAAAATAGCTTCTCTTTCTCCCTTGTCCCCACCCCTAAAGATAAGGAGATTGATGTTTGCTGAATTTTTGTCACCCAGATTTCTGCACTTATAAAAATTGCATATCATGGTATCATAAATTGAAAAAACAATCCCATGAATAAATTGATGTCTAATAAAATTAATCCCTCTTTTGCCATCTTCACTTAACATTAGTGTTTATTCAAAGGTGCCAAAGTATTTATGATGGGTCACACTCAGCAGTACATTGCAAACAACATTTGTATTGGTCACAAAATAAAATTGTAAGTTTTACTGGATTACTCCTGTGTTGCTGGTGAGAATGTGAAATGGTACAGCCACTCTGGAAAACAGATTGGCAGTTTCTTATAAAGCTGAATATGCAGTTACCATATGACCCATCAGTTTCACTCAGCATTTATCCCAGAGAGGTAGAAACTTACATTCACATAAAAAACCTATATACCAATGTTCATAGCAGCTTAAAAGCCAAAAACTGACTGTCTTTCCACAGGTGAGTGAATGTGGTTGAATAAACTGATACATCCATGCCACAGAATACTACTCAGCAATAAAAAAGAGCAGACTATTGATATACCTAACAACTTGGATGAATCTCAGGGGAGTTAGGCTGAGAGTCAAAGCCAGTCCCAAAATGTTATATTTGTGTAGTATGATTCCATCTGTATAATATTCTTTTTTTTAATGATTTTTAAAAATTTATTTTTGAGAGAGCGTGTGTGCATAAGTGGGCAGGGGCAGAGGCGGGGGCAGAGGATCTGACTGAACCACCCAGGCGCCTCTGTATAATATTCCTGAAACGACAAAATTAGAGAAATGAAGAACACGGTAGTGTTTGCCAGAGGTTAGGAACAGAGGAGGTGGTTATAAAAGGCCATATGAGGGATCCATGTAGCATTGGAACTGTTGAGTATCTTGGTGGTTACATGTGATAAAATTGCATAGAACAAAGTACATGAGTGAGTGCAGGTAAAATGGGAAATCTGAGTAAGATTGGTGGATTGTATCAATGTCAGTACCTTGGTGGGATACTGTACTGTAGTTTTGTAAGATGTTACCATAGGGGAACCTGGGTAAGGGGTACATGGGATCTCTATATTGTGTCTTACACTTTTTTTTGAATTTACCATTATCTCAGAATTAAAAGTTTAATTTAGGGGTGCCTGGGTGGCTCAGTCGGTTGAGTGTCTGACTTCAGCTCAGGTTATGAGCTCACGGTTTGTGAGTTCGAGCCCTGCATTGGGCTCTGTGCTGACAGCACAGAGCCTGGAGCCTGCTTTGGAGTCTTTGTCTCCTCCTCTCTCTGACCCACTCCCGCACCCGCTCTGTCTCTCTCTCTCTCAAAAATAAGCAAACATTAAAAATTTTTTTAGAAGTTTAATTTAAAAAATTGTAATTCTAGGGGCGTCTGCATGGCTCCAACTCTTGGTTTCAGCTCAAGTCATGATCTCACTGTTTGTGAGTTCCAACCCCGCATTGGGCTCTGTGCTGACAGCGTGGAGCCTGCTTGGGATTCTCTCCCTCACTCTGCCCCTCCCCTGCTCTCTCTCAAAATAAATTAAATAAACTTAAAAAAATAAAATATTGTAAGTCTCGTAAAGGGTCAGGATTTTCTTTTTTTTTTTTTTTTTTTTTAAATTTTTTTTTTTCAACGTTTATTTATTTTTGGGACAGAGAGAGACAGAGCATGAATGGGGGAGGGGCAGAGAGAGAGGGAGACACAGAATGGGAAACAGGCTCCAGGCTCTGAGCCATCAGCCCAGAGCCTGACGCGGGGCTCGAACTCACGGACCGCGAGATCGTGACCTGGCTGAAGTCGGACGCTTAACCGACTGCGCCACCCAGGCGCCCCAGGATTTTCTAAAGTTCGTGAAAGTGATGTTGACCAAGATGCCCTAGTTAACATTGACAATGAGACAGCCAGCAAGGATGATTCGCAGAGAGATTCAAAAGAAAATGATTTGAATATCAAAGGATTAAGAAAAGCCCTTTTGAAAAATTGATGAAGCCCTTGTTAATTTTATGAAAATGAACCTCAATGTGCCACTGCTGTGAATGTAAAAAATGTTTTTAAATTTTTTGTTTAATAACTAGTTTGTGGTTAGAATCATAACCTAAATTTAGTCTAATGTAAAATGAACATATTTTTATTAAGTTTTATTTAATTTTATTTTTCTAGCTAATCTCCAAGAACTGTTCTTTATTCTGTTGTAATCAGTGCTGAGAGTTGGTAACGTTTTTTTAGCTATATCCACACATCCACAATTTTCCTCAGGAAAAGTTCCTAGAAGTGGAGTTACTAGATTGAAAATCATGGAGATTTCTAAAGCTTTGCTGTCTGTTACTGAGTGCTCCTTCAAAAAGGTTTTCCCATCTTTTCTTCTCATCATCAGTGGGTGACGATGTTGGCCTGTTTTTAATTTGCCTTTGTTAATTGTTACTTTTTGAAACAACATCTTCCAGTTTGACAGACAAAAATGTGACCTTGTATTAATTTGCTTTTCTGGGATTTTTAACTAGATTGAATATATTTTCATATTTTTATTGGCCTTTTTTCTTTTCTCTGGGACTAGTATCATAAGATTTTTTTTTTTTTTTTTTTTTTTTTTTTAAGAATTTACATGGTCTGAACTGCCATTAAAAGAGATAATACTTGGGGCGCCTGGGTGGCTCAGTCGGCTAAGCGTCTGACTTCAGCTCAGGTCATGATCTCGCGGTCCGTGGGTTCGAGCCCCGCGTCAGGCTCTGTGCTGACAGCTCAGAGCCTGGAGCCTGTTTCGGATTCTGTGTCTCCCTCTCTCTCTGACCCTCCCCTGTTCATGCTCTGTCTCTGTCTCAAAAATAAACGCTAAAAAAAAAAAAAAAAATTAAAAAAAAAAAAGATAATACTTGAGTTACAAAGAGCTTTATGATGGATTAAATAAGTTTTGGACAGTTGTTTCTTTGCTTGTTTAGAAGCCAGAACTATAGAGTTTTTAGTTCTTTATTCATTTAAATTGCTAGGGAAGTAAACTTTATTCAAGAATTCTGGTACCACTGATGCTAAAAGTGACTGACTTATCTGTCAATCTTAAATTATTTGTTACTGAGCTGCTAATCTTTTGCTTCTTTTAGGCAGATCTTGTCTGGACTACCAGACTCAAGAGACCAAATCCAGTCTTTCAAAGACTCTTGAACAAGTCTTACATGACACAGTTGTCCTCCCTTATTTCATTCAATTCATGGAACTTCGGAGAATGGAGCATTTGGTTAAATTTTGGTTAGAGGCTGAAAGTTTTCACTCTACAACTTGGTCTCGAATAAGAGCACACAGTCTGAACACAGTGAAGCAGAGCTCATTGGCCGAGCCTGTCTCTCCATCTAAAAAGCACGAAACTACAACGTCTCTTATAACTGAGTCTCTTGACAAGAGATTGGAGGATTCTTGCTCAGCCCAGTTGCTTATGACTCAATCAGAAGGAATTGACGTGAATAATAGAACTAGCAACATTCAGAATCACTTGCTGCTTTCCCGGGAATGTGACAGTGCCCATTCTCTCCATCTTGAAATGGCCAGAACGGGAACTCATCAACTTTCCATGGAAACCCAAGAATCCTCCTCCAGACTTCTAGTAGCCAGTAGAAATAGTCCCTCTTCACCACTAAAGGACTTATCAGGAAAATTAATGAAAAGTAAGTATGTGATTTTCTTGTCTCTCTTTATCCTGTTTGGTTTGTTTGTTTAATCAGTTTACAAAGTAGAACTTGAGGGGAATAGAAGGGTTGGAATCATTTTCTTATTGATTGATTGATTGATTGATTGATTTAAATCCAGGTTAGTTAACATATAATGTAATAATGAGTTCAGGAATAGAATTTAGTGATTCATCACTTACATGTAACACCCAATGCTCATCCCAATAAGTGCCCTCCTTAATGCCCGTTGCCCACTTAGCCCATTCCCCCACCCATCAGCAGCCCTCAGTTTGTTCTCTGTATTTAAGTGTCTCATGGTTTGTCTCCTTCTGTCTTATCTTATATTTGCTTCCCTTCCCCTCTGTTCATCTGTTTTGTTTCTTAAATTCCATTATGTGAGTGAAATCATATATTTGTCTTTCTCTGGCTGACTTATTTCACTTAGCATAATACACTCTGGTTCCATACATGTTGTCACAAATGGCAAGATTTCATTCTTTTTGATTGCCGAGTGATACTCCATTGTATATATATATACCACATCTTCTTTATCCATTTATCAGTTGATGGACATTTGGGCTCTTGCCATACTTTGACTGTTGTCAATAGTGCTGCTATAATCATTGGGGTGCATGTGCCCCCTCGAATCAGCATTTTTGTATCCTTTGGATAAATACCTAGTACTGCAATTGCTGGGTCATAGGGTAGTTGTATTTTTAATTTTTTGAGGAACTTCCATACTGTTTTCCAGAGTGGCTCCACCAGTTTGCATTCCTACCAGCAGTGCAAAAGGGTTTCTCTTTCTCTGCATCCTCACTGACATCTGTTGTTGCCTGAGTTAATTTTAGTCATTTTTTTTTTTTTTTTTTTTTTATTTATTTTTGGGACAGAGAGAGACAGAGCATGAACGCGGGAGGGGCAGAGAGAGAGGGAGACACAGAATCGGAAACAGGATCCAGGCTCTGAGCCATCAGCCCAGAGCCCGACGCGGGGCTCGAACTCACGGACCGCGAGATCGTGACCTGGCTGAAGTCGGACGCTTAACCGACTGCGCCACCCAGGCGCCCCAATTTTAGTCATTCTGATAGGTATGAGGTGGTATCTCATTGTGGTATTGATTTGTATTTCCCTGATACTGAGTGATATTGAGCATCTTTTCATGTGTCTGTTAGCCATCTGGATGTCTTGTTTGGAAAACTGTCTATTCGTATCTTTTGCCCATTTCTTCACTGGATTATTTGTTTTTTGGGCATGCTGAGTTTGATAAATTCTTTATAGACTTTTGGATATTAACCCTTTATCTGAGATGTCATTTGCAAATATTCTTTCCCATTCCATTGGTTACCTTTTAGTTTTGCTGATTGTTTCCTTTGCTGTGCAGAAGCTTTTTATCTTGATGAGGTCCCAGTAGTTCATTTTTGCTTTTGTTTCCCTTGCCTCTGGAGATGTGTCAAGTAAAAAGTTGCTGCAGCTGAGGCCAAAGAAGTTGTTGTCTGTTTTCTCTAGGATTTTGATGACTTCTTGTCTTATGTTTAGGTCTTTCATCCATTTTGAGTTTATTTTTGTGTATGGTGTAAGAAAATGGTCCAGGGTCATTCTTCTGCTCGTCGCTGTCCAGTTTTCCCAACACCATTTGCTAAAGAGACTGTCTTTTTTCCATTGGATAATCTTTCCTGTCAAAGATTAGTTGGCCACATATTTGTGGGTCCATTCTGGGTTCTCTGTTCTGTTCCATTGATCTATGTGTCTGTTTTTGTGCCAGTACCATATGATCTTGACGATTACAGCTTTGTAATACAGCTTGGAGTCCGGGCTTGTGATGCCTCCAGCTTTGGTTTTCTTTTTCACGATTACTTTGGCTATTCGGGGTCTCTTCTGGTTTCATACAAATTTTAGGATTGCTTGTTCTAGGTCTGTGAAGAATGCTGGTGTTACTCTGATAGGGATTGCATTGAATGTGTAGATTGCTTTGGGTAGTAATTGGCATTTTAACAATATTTGTTCTTCCAATCCATGAGCATGGAATGTTTTTCCATTTTTTTTGTGTGTCTTCTTCAGTTTCTTTTCATAAGCTTTTTATAGTTTTCAGTGTATAGATTTTTCACATTTTTGGCTAGGTTTATTCCTAGGTATTTTATGGGTTTTGGTGCAATTGTAAATGGGATTGATTCCTTGATTCCTCTTTCTGCTGGTTCATTATTAGTGTGTATATAGAAATGCAACTGATTTCTGTACATTGATTTTATATTCTGTGACTTTGCTGAGTTCGTGTATCAGTTCTAGCAGTTTTTTGGTGAAGTCTTTTGGGTTTTCCACATAGAATATCATGTTGTCTGGGAAGAGTGAACGTTGACTTCCTCCTTGCTGATTTGGATGCCTTTGATTTCTTTTTGTTGTCTGATTGCTGAGGCTAGGACTAGAAAAGGTTTCTTTTCTCTTCACACCCACTTGCACATTTGGAAGGATTTGGATGGAGAGTGTCCTGAGTAGGCTTGGCATATAAAAAAGGAACAGCAGGGATACCTACAGGATTGGATCCTCTAAGAAGGATATTCGCAGAATTAACCAGTGAGGAAGGGTTAAGTGTCCTGCCTTTCCCTTCCACAGAGTTTGAAATCAAATCATTAACCCAGAAATGCTTATTTCATCCTCATCTTATTCTTAATTTACTACCATTTTAATGAACTTTATAGATGCGATTATTTGTTAATTGCCAACCGGTGACCTCTGTTAGGTTCTGTGCCAAGTGCTGCCCTTGAATTCCACTTAATTCCAACACCTGTATGAGATCGCCATCCTTAGCCTGTTTTACACATGAGAAAATCATGACTTAGGAAAGTAAAGGAACTTGCCTCTGGTTATAGAATGAGGGGAGGGGAGAGGGTGGAGCTAAAGTTAAAGTCCAGGCATTTCAACAATAGCACCTCTTTCTTGATTTCTTCTCTGTCCATTTGGGAGTTACACCCTCTGAATTTTTCAGTTATTACCTTCTAGAATTCTGATTAGACAGCCTCCAAGTTTTTCCTCTTTTTTTTATCTTATCTGTTCTTTGTTTCTTACAGGGCTAGGTGATTTCTTTCTTGGCTTTTCTTTGTTTGCTTTTTCTTTTTTTTTCCCCCCTCTAGTAAGACTTTATTTTTTCTGAGCAGTTTAAGGTTCACAGCAAAATTGAGGGGAAGGTACAGAGATTTCCCATATACCCTTGCCCCACACATACAGAGGCCTCTCCCATCATCCACGTCCCCCACCAGAGTGGAACATTTATTGCAGTTGATGAACCTACCTGGATACCTTATAGTCACTCAAAGTCCATAGTTTACATTAGAGTTCACTTTTGGTGTTGTTCATTCTTACAGGTTTGAACAAATGTATAATGACATGTATCCATCATTTATGGTGTTAGAGTATTTTCACTGTCCTAAAAAATCCTCCGTACTCTGTCTATTCATCTCTTCCTACCTGCTTATCCCTGACAACCACTAATCTTTTTACTGTCTCCATAGTTTTGCCTTTTCCAGAATATCCTAGAGTTGAAATCTATAGTAGGTAACTTTTCCACATTGGTAGTGTTTTCTTCAGATCTGTTTTTTATTTAGTTCATCGATTATTTCAATATGGGTCTGTCTAATCTGCTGTTGAATAATTTTTTAATGTTATTCTTATTTAAAAGTTAACTGAATTTTTTATTTCTAGAAAAAAATTTTACAATTCAAATTTGCCTCATCATTTTTTAGTTTCTTCTTCCTTTATCCCTTCATCCCACTCTTGAGCCCATTTTCTATTTAAATTTATTAAATATATATTCATCATCTGATAATTCCAATAGCTGTAGTTTTTGTGGATCTGATTCAGTATTTGTTTCTTCAGATTTACACTCTTGGTAGCTTGTGATTTTAGTGGTTTTGACTGTGAACATAGGTTTTTGGATTTTTATCTGTGGGAATTGTTTGAGAAATCTGTTTAAATGGGCCTATTTCAGATTATGTCTGCATTTGCATTTGTCCTGCATCTGGGGCCAGCTTCAGTACCATCCATTAGTTTTAGTTACCACTTAAAACCCAAATTCTACCCTATTTGGGTCCTGGGCAACTGCTCTTGAAAAGGCACACTTAAGTCTCTTGACATTGGTGGTTTTCCCAGGTGAATGCCCTTCCCCTCTGTACTTACGCCCATCTTGATTTGCACTGGCTCCTGCAGCTCCGCAGTTCTTCATCTGCAATTTAGAAATCCAGAAAGCTTTGACTATCCCAGGTTATTTTTTAAAAGGACGAAACTTGACCTGGACTGGTATGAACTTACTGCAGAAACGTAGATGTGTTTGATTATGTGGTGTTGTCCCACATGCTGCTAGAGGATTAACCTGGTTTCTATAAACACGGTGCATTACCTCTATAAAAACTGCCCAGATTCTGAATTCTAAAATATTACTGGCCCCACAGTTTTCAGATTAAGGAATTGCTTGTCCTTGTTTTCTTCCTCTCACTGTTTCCCTTGCTTTACCACGAAATTTATTGTGGTGGGATATTTAGTGTATGGGAAATTTAGTATTGCGAAGAATTTTTTTAAACATCTAGTCTGGCCTGTTTCTGGAAATGGAAGTCTGTTTAATTGTAATACACTTCCTTTTCTTTTTTTCTTTTTTTTTTTTTTTGGAAGCCTTTTGGTTTGGTGGTAGTTTATTTCAATAAAACATAGAAATAGCAGTGGAGGATGGGGCGCCTAGGTGGTTCAGTCGGTTAAGCATCTGACTTCAGCTCAGGTCACAATCTCATGGTTTGTGAGTTCGAGCCCCATGTCAGGTTCTGTACTGACAGCTTGGATCCTGGAGCCTGCTTTCGATTCTGTGTTTCCCTCTCTGTGTCCCTCCCCTGCACGCATGCTCTTACACTCTCTCAAAAATAAATAAATGTTAAAAAAAAAAAGGAGAAAGAAATAGTGGAGTTATTAAAAGAGTACTTGTTTTTTCATTTTTCATTAGTTTAAAAAATTTTAGTGCAATAGATTTGATCTCTTTTTTTTTTTTTTAATTTTTTTTTTTTTCAACGTTTATTTATTTTTGGGACAGAGAGAGACAGAGCATGAACGGGGGAGGGGCAGAGAGAGAGGGAGACACAGAATCGGAAACAGGCTCCAGGCTCTGAGCCATCAGCCCAGAGCCTGACGCGGGGCTCGAACTCACGGACGCGAGATCGTGACCTGGCTGAAGTCGGACGTTTAACCGACTGCGCCACCCAGGCGCCCCGATTCGATCTCTTTTGATGTATATTTGTATGAATTTTAACACATGCATAGGTTCCTGTAACTGTCCTCACAGGATAAGAATAGTTCTGTCACCTTTGTGTTTAAACCCTCCTCTGTCACATCATTTGGCAACCACTGATCTATCTGACTCTGTAGTTTTGCCTTTTCTGGAGTACCATACAAATGAATTTTTACAATATGTAGCCTTTGAGATAGGCTTCTTTGACTTAGCATAATGGCTTGAAATTTATCCATGTTCTGTCAAGATGTTCATAGCTTTTTATTGCTAAGTAATATTCATTGTATGGATGTACTATCCATTCACCAGTTTAAGGACGTCTGGATTGTTTCCAGTTGTTAATGATTATTAATAAAACTGCTATAAACATTTGTGCATGTATACGATTTTTTGTGTGGACAAAAGTTTTTATTTCTCTAGGGCAAATACCAAGTGGTAAGTTTGCTGAATTATATGGTATATGTTTAATTATATAAAAAACTGTCCGACTGTTTTGTAGAGTGGCTGTACCATTTTGCATATCCACCAGCAACATACTCCCATATTTTCTTGGATTGTCTGTTTTACTGACATTGAATTTTGAGAGGTTTTTTTGTGTGTGTGTTCTGGGTATAAAACTGTTTTGGCTATGTGATTTCAGATGTTTTCTCCTGGTTGATAGCTTGACTTCTCATTCTCTTAATAGTGTCTTTCACAGAACAAGAGGACTTTTTGATTAATTTAGTGACTTTTTTCTTTTATGGATTGTGCTTTTGGAGTCATACCCTGAGAACTGTTTGCCTAATTAACCGTCATGAAGATTTTCTCTTGTGTGTTCTTCTAAAAGTACTATGATTTCATCCTTCACAGTTAGATATATGGTCTATTTTGAGTTAATATTGTCTAAGATGTAAGGGGTGGTCAAATATTTTTGTATTGTTTTTTATTTTTGCATATGAATATGGTGTTGTTTCAACACCACTAATTGAAAAGACTACCCTTACTGTATTGACTTGCCCTTGTACCTTAGCCATATTTCTGTAGGTCTATTTATGGACTCTGTTCTGTTCCATTGATACATGTGTCTGTTCCTTCACCAATCAGTATCCACTGTCTTCATTACTGTAGCTTTACAGTAAGTCTTAAAATTAGATAGTATGAGGTCTCCAAGTTTGTTTTTTCTTTTTCAAAATTGTTCTATTCTAGTTTTTATTTTCCCCTAAATATAATCTTTAGCACAATCTTGTCTATATTTATAAGAAATCCTGGTAGGGGTGCCTGGGTGACTCCGTCGGTTAAGCATCCAGCTTTCCACAGATCATGATCTCACAGTTGGTGGGTTCAAGCCCCGTGTGGGTCTCTGTGCTGACAACTCAGAGCCTGGAGCCTACTTCGGATTCTGTGTCTCCCTCACTCTGTGCCCCTCCCGCACTTGCACTCTGTCTCTCCCACCCCCTGTCAAAAATAAACAAACATTAAAGAAAAGAAAAAAAATCCTGATGGAGTTTTTATTGGAATTGCATTCAATCCTTAGGTCAGTTTGATAAGAATTTACATCTTAACTGTATCAAGTCTTAGAATACATGAACATGGAGAATGTTTTTATTTACTTAGGTATCTTATTTATTTATCAGCAATATGTAGTCCTCAGTGTACACATCCTTCATATATTTTTTTAAACTTATATCTAAGTATTTCTTTTTGGTGCTATTGTGGGTGCAATTTTGTTTTTAATGTTTTTATTTCTTTTTGAGAGAGTGTGAGTGGGGTAGGGGCAGAGAGAAAGAGGATCTGAAGCGGGCTCTGTGCTGACAGCAGATAGCCAAATGCAGGGTTTGAACTCATGAACCATTAGATCATGACCTGAGCTGAAGTCGGATACTCAATCAACTGAGCCATCCAGGTGCCCCGTGAATGCTATTTTAAAAAATTTCTGTTTCTAATTTTTTATTGCTAGTATATAGAAATATGATTGACTTTTATATGTTAACCTATTCTGTGACCTTATGAAACTCACTACTTCTAGTAGTTTTTCTGTAGATTACTTGGGATTTTCTATATTGATGTTGTTTGTGAATAAGGACAGTTACTTCTTGCTTTCTGATCTTTTTTTTTTTTTTTTTTTTTCTTTTCCCGTTGCCTTTTGCACTAAGCTAGGACTTGCTGTAGTGTGTTGATTAGGAGTGGTGAGAATGAATATTCTTGTTCCTGATCTTGGAGGGAAAGCATTTAGTCTTTCACCATGAAGTATGAGGTTAACCATGAGTTTTTTATAAAGGCTCTTTATAGGTTGATGGAAGTCTGCTTCTCTTAGTGGTTTCTTGAGAGTTGTTTGAATCATGAATGGTGTTGAATTTTGTCACATGTTTTGTCTGTGTCGTTTGATACGACCATGTAGTTTTCCTTTCTTTGTCTGTAAATGTGATGGGTTATATTGATTGATTTTTGAAAGTTTGAATAACCTTGCATTCCCAGGTTTAGTGCCATTTGGTTGTGTGGTGTGTTTTATTCTCATATGTTGCTAGATTTGATTTTCTAAATTTTGTTGGTCATTTTTGCAATAGACAAAATTGCATAAAATTTTGCAATAGACAAAATTGCAAATTTGCATAAATGATGGATTTGGTCTGTAGTTTATGATGGATTTGGTCTGTAGTTTTCTTGTACTGCTTTTGTCTGATTTTAGTATCAATGTAATGTTGGCCCCCAAAAATGAGTTGGGATGTTTTCCCACCACTTCTGTTTTTGGAAAAGATCATATAGAATTGTTGGGGTTTTTTTGTGTGTTTTTTCAGAGTGTTTCAAACTATAAATTCCGTTTCTTTAATAGATCTAGGACTGTTCAGGTTATCTATTTCTTCTTGAGGGAATGTTAGTACTTTGCAGCTTTGAAGGAATTGTTATTTTCATTAAATTGTTGAATTTATGGGCATGTAATTATCTAGGATTCCCTTTCTTTTTTAGTCTCAAGTTTGTAGTAATACCCCTTTTTCATTGCTGATATTGGTAATTGTGTCTTCTTTCTTCTTTGCCAGCATGCATAGGGGGTTAATCTGTCTTTTTAAAAGAACCAGCTTTTGATTTACAATTGATTTTTTTTATCTGTTTTTCTCTTTTCAATTTTATGGATTTTTCTGCTATGTGTTAATTCTTTCCTCCTGCTTGCTTTAAATTTTTTTTAATGTTTATTTTTGAGAGAGAGAGAGAGAGAGAGAGAGAGAGAGCGCGCACAAGTGAGGGAGGTGTGGAGAGAGAGGAAGACACAGAATCTGAAGTAGCTCCAGGCTCTGAGCTGTCAGCACAGAGCTCCATGCGGGGCTCAAACTCACAAACCGTGAGATCATGACCTGAGCCAAAGTCAGTTGCCCCACCAACTGAGCCACCCAGGAGCCCCTTCTCATGCTTGTTTTAGATTTACTTTTTCTCATTTCTTAAGATAGAAACTTAGATCGTTTATTTGAGACCTTTTTTTTTTAAATTTTTTGAAAGATTTTATTTTTTTAAGTAATCTCTGCACCCAGTGTGGGGCTCAAACTCATAACCCTGACTGATATCAAGAGTCGCATACTCTAGTGACTGAGCCAGCCAGGTGCCCCAAGAGACCTTTTGTTTCTTTTTTTTTTAAGCTTATTTCTTTATTTTGAGAAAGAGAGAGCTTGCTCACATGCGTGGGCATGCAAGCAGGAGGGGGCAGAGAGAGAGAGGGAGAGAGAGAATCCCAAACAGGCTCTGCGCTGTCGGTACAGAGCCCTATGCGGGGCTTGATCCCACAACTCTGGGATCATGACCTGGGTGGAAATCAAGAGTCAGACACTTAACTGACTGAGCCACCCAGGCCACCCAGAGACCTTTGTATTTTAAGAGAAGCATGTAATGCTATAAATTTCCTTCCAATCACTGTTTTATCTACACCCCACAAATTCTGATACTTTGAATTAAATAAAAATAAAATGCCTAATTTCCCTGGAGTCTTACTCTTTTGCCCATGATTATTTAGAAATATGTTGTTTAATTTTCAGGTGTTTGAAGAATTTTATCTGTGATCTTTTTGTTACTGACTTCCCGTGTAATTATATCATGGTTAGAAAACATACTTTGAATTATTTCAGTTCTTTTAAATTTGTTTAAAAAAATTTTTATTAAAACATTTTTTAATGTTTATTTTGAGAGAGAGACAGAGACAGAGCGCGATCAGGGGAGGGGCAGAGAGAGAGGGAGACACAGAATCCGTAGCAGGCTCCAGGCTCTGAGCTGTCAGCACAGGGCCCGACGCAGGGCTCGAACTCACGAGCTGTGAGATCATGACCTGAGCCGAAGTCAGATGCTCAACCGAGCCATCCAAGTGCCCCTAAATTTGTTAAAAATTTTAAATAGCCTAGGATATGGTTTATCTTGGTGAATAACTCACATACAATGAAAAGAACATACTGCTGTTTGATAGTTTTCTATAAATGTCAATTCGATGGAGTTGGTTGATGATGGTGTTCAGTTTTTCTGTATCATTGCCAGTACTTTTATGTTTTTTATATCTGTTAGAGAGGAGTGTTGAAGTCTTTGAGCATAGTTGTGGATTTTTCCAATTGTGCTTTCAGTTCTGTTTTTGCATGTATTTTGAGGCTCTGTTGTTAGGTTTGTACCTATTTAGAATCATTGAATCTTCTTGGTAAATCGATCCTACCATTTTGTAATGTTCCTCTTTATCTGTGGTAACTTCACTTGTTCTAAGGTCAGAAATCTCTTCTGTCTGACTTGTATAGCCACTGCAGTTCATGGTACATCTTTTTCTTTCGCTTTACTTTTGACTTGCCTTTATCATTTTTTTTTTAATGTTTTTATTTTATTTTTGAGAGAGAGAGAGAGAGAGAGAGAGACACAGAGTGTGAGTGGGGGAGAGTAAGAGAGAGAAGGAGACAGAATCTGAAGTAGGCTCCAGGCTCTGAGCTGTCAGTGCAGAGTCTGACGTGGGGCTTGAACTCACAGACTGTGAGATCTTGACCTGAGCCAAAGGGACGCCCAACTGACTGAGCCACCCAGGCACCCCTTGCCTTTATCATTTTTTTTTTTTTTAATTTTTTTTTTCAACGTTTATTTATTTTTGGGACAGAGAGAGACAGAGCATGAACGGGGGAGGGTCAGAGAGAGAGGGAGACACAGAATCGGAAACAGGCTCCAGGCTCCGAGCCATCAACCCAGAGCCCGACGCGGGGCTCGAACTCTCGGACCGCGAGATCGTGACCTGGCTGAAGTCGGACGCTTAACCAACTGCGCCACCCAGGCGCCCCGCCTTTATCATTTTTAAAGTGAGTTTCTTTTGATAGCATGTAGTTGGGTCATTTTTTTTTAATCCATTCTGACAATCTGGTTTTTTGTTGATAAATTTATTTCAGTGTAAGTTGTAGTGTAGTTCTTTATATTAAGTGTAGTTAATTACAACGTGATTATTTACCTTTTAATATGTAAATATAATTGCCAATACTTGTTAATTTAACATATATAATTATATTAAGTAATTATTAATGTGTTTGAATTTATGTCTCCCATTTTATTTTTCTGTTTGTTCCCATCCTTGGATTTCCTATTCTTTTTTCTTTTGGATTCTTTGAATTTTTTTAAGAGTTTATCTATTTAGTTCTTGATTATATCTCTTTGTATAGGTTTTTAGTGGTTTCTCTAGGGATTGCAGTATACATACCATCAATACATACACAGTCCATGTAAAATTATCTTTTTTTTTTTAAATTTTTTTTAATGTTTATTCATTTTTGAGAGAGAGAGACAGAGACAGAGCATGAGTGGGAGAGGGCAGAGAAAGAGGGAGACACAGAATCTGAAGCAAGTTCCAGGTTCTGAGCTGTCAGCACAGAGCCTGATGCGGGGCTCAAACCCACGGACTGTGAGATCATGACCTGAGCCGAAGTCGGTCACTCAACCAAGTGAGCCACCCAGGCGCCCCTAAAATTATCATTTTATTACATCAAGTGGGCCATGTAGGTCCTTTTGTCTCCCCACTCATGTGGTGTAGTGTCATCCACTTTTGTTGAAAATCCCATCAGACGGTGTTGGGAATTTGGCTTTCAACTGTTGGACACAACTTACAGAACTTAAAAAAAGAATTGTCTGTTACGTGTAAGCCCGGTATTTGCCATATCTGTTGCTGTTCCTTCATTCCTGAAGTTCAGTTGTTATTTCTGTTATTTCACCAGCATCTCAAAAATCCCTCTAGCATTTCTTCTAGAGCAGGACTGCTGTCAGAATTTTCTCAGTAATTTTCCATCTAAGAGTTTCTTTATTTTGAAGGAATTTTCATTTGATAGAGAATTCAAGGTTGATAGTTCTTTTCTCTTACCACTTTAAAAGTGCTGTTTCACTGCCTCTGGCCTCCATGGTTTCTGGGAGAAATCTGCAGTCTTGGAATCATTATTATCTTATGTTTAGCATCTTTTTTATTGCTGCTTTTGAGATATTTTCCCTGTCTCTAATGTTCAGCAGTTTGGTTATCCCATCTGAAGTTCACTGAGCTTTTTGATTTTCAAAGGAGGATGTTTTCAGCCATTGATTGTTCTTTCACTTTTTTTTTTTTTTGGCCCCATACTTCTTTCTCTTTCTTCTGAGATTTTAATGACCCAAATGTTGTATGTTTGTCATTGTCCTGCAGATCCTTGAGGCTCTATGTGCTTTTGTCTAATTTTTTGTTTTCCTGTTTTTCAGCTTGGAAATTTTCTATTCGTATATCTTTGAATTCACTGATTCTTTCCTCTGTCATTTCCATCATGCTTTGAGTCTTTCCAGTGAATTTTAACCTTAGGTTATTTTTTTTTATGGTTCTCATCCTTCCATTTGCTGCTCCTCCTCCTCCTCCTCCTCCTCCTCTTCCTCCTCTTCCTTCTTGTGCTTTTTTTTTTTTTTTTTTAATCTTTTTCTCTGCAGAGGCTGTCTTTCTGTTTGTTTCAAGAGTATTTGACCTTACTTCTTGGAACATGGTTATAAAAAAAAAAATCTTTGTTCTGTAATTCCAGCATCTGTGTATCTGTATCATCTTGCTTGTCTTTTCACTTGTGAGATAATGGGATTTTCTGGGGTTTTGTATGGCAGTTAATTTTGGATTGTATTAAGGACAGTTTGACTTGCATGATTCTGGGTCATGTTTAGATCCTGTGAAGAATGTTGAATTTTTGTTTTAGCAAGAAATTCACCTGGTTAGGTTCAGCCATGTTCCAACTAGCATTCTGTAGGCTGTGGTTCTAGAGTCCATTCAGTTTTGGATTGTATTTGTATCTATGCCTGCTAGGGTCCAGTCTGAGACCTGTCCAGTGGAAAGGACATAGTTTAGTTCTCACACCCATTGGTATGCTGTTACAGTCAAGTCCATGCATCATGCCCAGTTCATGTGTGAGCCCAGGAGTACACACACAACTTGATATGCTTTTCACAGGCCTTCTTCTTTTCTGCTGTTTCCCTAGCAGTTTCTGGTGCCTAGGGGACCCTACCTTCCTGGTTGTTTGGCTAGAAAGTTGGGGCTTCACTTTCTACCACTATGTCAGCTTCTGTGGCCAAGCAGCCAGAGGACAGTGGATAAAAGAAATAGGGATTCTCCTCTTCTTACTGGGACTACGGTTTCTCTGTCAAAGGACGGAGTTTGGAGAGCTTTTGGAGCTTGCCTGAGTGCTGCTGCCATTGCCTGGGGATGGAGACTGGAGTGACAGAAAGCCCAGGAGATTTCCCTCACTCTCTGCTATCCATATGAAACCCCTTCCTGCTCCTTAGACCAGAAATAGAGGGCTTCTCTGGAGCTTTTTCTTTGTGCATCCTTGTGCAGTTTCAGCTTTGGAGTCCAGGCCAGGAGATACTGGAGAAACAAAGCAGGACACTTGGCTCTGCTCTGGTGGCACTTTGAGTTCTGGTTTCCTTTCTGTCTGCCTGCTACCATTTCCAGGTCTTCAGATACATTTGTCTAGTGTTTTTAGCTGCATTCTGTGGGGTGGGTGAGGTGTGCTTATTTCATCTTGACCCGGTCCTTAGGATTTCAGAGCAAATCAAAGAATGAGTATCCTATATAGATTTTCTGTTTTCCCCTTAAAACGCAAATATATTAAGAAGATGATGGTCTAACACCTGCCTCTAAGGTTTCTGTTGTAATCATTTTCATTGTATTAAAACTTCTTGAGCTTCACAAGGTGACCGTAAAGGAATTTGTAATGGCCTATTGCTTTTATAACTAAAGATTGATTATACTGAGAATTCAGAATTGACGTGTAATTTCTTCCGAGTAACTTCTTTAGAATATACTGGTGTTTTGTACTTGCATTTAAGTAGACACTAAGTTAGGGTGCCAGGGTGGCTCAGTTGGTTAAGCGTCTGATTCTTGATCTCTGCTCAGGTTATGATCTCACAGTTTGTGGGTTCGAACCTCAAGTCTGGCTCTGTGCTGACAGTGAAGCCTGCTTGGATTGTCTCTCTACGCCAACCCTCCCACCCCTCCTGTGCTTGAGTGCTTGCTGTCTCTCTCCCTCTTTATCTCTCAAAATAAATAGCCGTTTTTTAAAAAATTGAAAACTTCTTAGTGAAATACTAAAGTGAGTAATGGAGTTTTGAACATCACTCAAATAATTGAAGGAAAGTTCTTTACTTCCAGTAATCTGTCCTCATGGGTTCCTAAAAGGTATGTTTTTTAAAAAGCAGATGTTTTAAGCATTTCTATGTTCCTTTGTTCTTTTATTAAAAGAGTATTTTAGAAATTGAACCAAAGCATTTATCTTTGCTTAGCCAAGCATTTATTGAGTTAAAACTGTTTCATTTATTAATTTTTTAAAATGTTTAAAATATGTTAATGTCCTTTTATTCTTAAAACTGAGTTTTTCTGATCCAAAAGAAGGGTGTAACTTCATTCTGTGTTTCTGAAATGAAATACAGTTAATATTTTATTTAAAGGTATCAAAACTTCTTTCAGTTAGTTTTAATCCCCTCAAAAATGTGCATTAACGTCTGTACAACATCTTACAGTACTTGTCTGGGATTGGCAGCTGTTTTTAGTTGGTGGAAAAGCAAAAACTGAGAAACAACACAGGTTCTGATTTTTAGGCTTTTTGATAGGCATTTGCTTCAAAACTAGTGTCTTTGTTCTGATTAATAATTTGCTCATAGTGGCTATACAGTAAACATCTGTTGAGAGAGTGGAATTAGCTTGGATTATGTTAGACCTGGTTAAAGGCAAAACAGTCCCCCTGAATCTTCACAATTGATACCTTTCTTCAAGGCCCTGGGTGTAGAGAGGATTAATTAATTAATGTAGAGAAAAAACAAGCACAACTTCCCTTCCCCAAAACATACCTTTTTATAGCTCTCTACATTAGAGACAGTACTGATCATGAGTCATACCTGAACTTTTGTCCTAACTCTGGGACTTTCTCTTCTTTCCATGAATTCTTTTCACTTTCTCTGTTGTGGTAAACGAGATCCATGAACTCCACCCTCTTAATAAATTCTTAAGTGTACAGTACAATACTGTTAACTATACATACAATGGCGTATAGCAGATCTCCAGAACGTATTCACCTTGGGTAACTGAAACTTTATACCTGTTAATCACAACTCTCTATTTCTCCCCTTCCAGCTTCTAACAGCTACAGTTCTATTTTCCGCTTCTCTGAGTTTGACTGTATTAGATACCACATATAAGTGGGATCTTGCAGTATTTGTCCTTCTGTGACTGACTTATTTTATTTAGCATTATGCCTTTAAGGTTCATTTATGTTGTTACATAAGTTAGGTTTTCCTTTTTTTTTTTTTATGGCTGAACAGTCTTCCATTGAATGTATATACCACATTTTGTTTATACATTTATCCATCCATGAACCTTTGGTTGTTTTTATAACTTGGCAATTGTGAATAATCCTGCAGTGACATGGGAGTACAAATATCTCTTCAAGATCCTGATTTCAGTTTTTTTAAATAAATACCCAGAAGTGGCATTGCTGGATCATAAAAGAGTTCAGTTTTTAATTTTTTGAGGATGCTGCATACTGTTTTCCATAGTAATTACACCATTTTACATTCCCACCAACAGTATATGTGGACTCCAATTCTCCCAATTCCTCCACATCTTACCAACATTTGTTAACGTGTTGTGTTTTCTTTTTGTTATTATTATGGTCATCCTCACATGTATGAGATGGTATCTCATTGTGGTTCTGTTCTCTTGATCTGTATGTCTGTCTCTATGTCAGTACCATACTGTTTTCATTATTGTAGCTTCATAATATATTTTGAAATCAGGAAGTGTGATGCCTTTAGCTTTGTTCTTTTTACTCAAGGTTGTTTTTGGCTATTCAGGTCCTTTGTAGTTCTTTATGAATTTTAGGATTGTTTTTTCTATTTCTGAAAAAAATACCTTTGAGATGTTGATAGGAATTGAATTGAGTCTGTTGATCACTTTTGGGTAGTGACATCTTAACAATATTAAGGCTTCCATTGCATGAACACAAGATGATTTTCCATTTATTTGTGTCCTCTTTAATTTCTTTCAGCAGTGTGTTACAGTTTTAAGTGTACGGATCTTTCACTTCCTTGGTTAAATTTATTCCTAAGTATTTTATTCTTCGTGATGCTATTGTAAGTGGGATTATTTGCTTAGTTTCCTTTTTGGATAGGATAGTTTGTTGTTAGTATACAGAAATGCAACTAATTTTTTTTTTTTTTTTATTTTTTAAAATTGGTTTTTACTTATTTTAGAGAAAATGAGAGAGCACAAGCAGGGGAGGGTCAGAGAGAGAGGGAGACACAGAATCTGAAGCAGGTTTCAGGTTCTGAGCTGTCTGCACAGAGCCTGACACGGGGCTAGAACCTGTTAACCATGAGATCATGACTTGAGCCGAAGTTGGACATTTAACCAACTGAGCCACCCAAGCATCCTGAAATGCAACTAATTTTTGCATATTGATTTTTGTATCCTATAACTCTGAATTAAATCTGTCAGGGTTTTTTTCTAATTTTTGTGTCTTTTTTTTTTAAGTTTATTTATTTTGAGAGAGAGAGAGAACAAGAACACAAGCAGAAGAGGGGCAGAGAGAGAGGGAGATAGGGGATCCCAAGTAGTCTCTGCACTGTCAGCACACAGCCCAATGTGGGACTTGAACTCATGAACTGTGAGATCATGACCTGAGCCGAAATCAAGAGTCAGATGCTTAACCGACTGAGCCACCCAGGCGCCCCTGGGTTTTCTACATGTAAGATTAAGTCATCTGCACATAGAGGTATTTAACTTCATTCTTTCCAATTTAGAGGCCCTTTGTTTTCCCCCTATCCCAATAACCTTGGTTAGATTTCTAATACTATGTTGAATAGAGGTGTGAAAAGTGGGCGTCCTTGCCTTGTTGCTGATATTAGAGGAGAATCTTTCAGTTTTCCACAATTGAGTATGACATTAGCTGTGAATTTTTCATGTGTGGCCTTTATTATGTTGAGATCATTTCCTTTTTTTTGTTCCTAGTGTGTTGAAACTTTTAAATCATGGAAGTGTTGAATTTTGTTAAATGCTTCTGCATCTATTGAGTAGGTCATATGATGTTTATCCTTCAGTTTGTTGAAGTGGTGTATCACTAGAATTGATTTCTATATGTTGAACTGTCCTTGTACTCCAGGGATGAATTCCACTTGGTCATAGTGTGTGATGCTTTAATGTACTGTTGAATTCTGTTTGCTAGTATTTTGTTGAGGGTTTTTGCATTTATGTTCATCAGGGATATTGTTCTGTAGTTTTCTTATGGTGTCTGGTTTTGGTATTAGGGTAATGCTGACCTCATAAAATGAGTTTGGAAATGTTCTTTCTTTTTTAATTTTTTTGGAAAGAGTTTGAAAAGGATTAGTGTTCTTTCATTTTTTTTTTAATTTTTTTTTTCAACGTTTATTTATTTTTGGGACAGAGAGAGACAGAGCATGAACGGGGGAGGGGCAGAGAGAGAGGGAGACACAGAACCGGAAACAGGCTCCAGGCTCTGAGCCATCAGCATCAGCCCAGAGCCTGACGCGGGGCTCGAACTCACGGACCGCGAGATCGTGACCTGGCTGAAGTCGGACGCTTAACCGACTGCGCCACCCAGGCGCCCCAAAATTTTTTTTTTTAACATTTATTTATTTTTGAGACAGAGACAGAGCATGAACGGGGGAGGGTCAGAGAGAGGGAGACACAGAATCTGAAACAGGCTCCAGGCTCTGAGCTGTCAGCACAGAGCCTGACGCGGGGCTCGAACTCACAGACCGTGAGATCATGACCTGAGCCCAAGTCAGCCACTTAACCGACTGAGCCACCCAGGCGCCCCGGATTAGTGTTAGTTCTTTTAAATGTTTGGTAGAATTCACCAGTGAAGCCATCTTCTCCTGGGATTTTCTTTGTTGGAAGAGTTTTGGTTACTGATTTAGTCTCCTCACAAATTATAGATGTGTTCAATTTCTGTTTCTTGATGATTCAGTGTTAGTAGGTTGTATATTTCTAGAAGTTTACCTGTGTCTTCTAGATTGTTGGCATATATCTAGTTTGTTGGTATATAATTGTTCATAATAGTGTCTTAAAACTTTTCTCTCTGTGGCATCAGTTGTTATATCTCCTTTTTTATTTTATTTATTTGAGTTGTCTTTTTATTTTGGTCTGCTAAAAGTTGGTGAATTTGGTTGATCTTTTAAAAAAACCAACTCTTGGGGCGCCTGGGTGGCGCAGTCGGTTAAGCGTCCGACTTCAGCCAGGTCACGATCTCGCGGTCCGTGAGTTCGAGCCCTGCGTCGGGCTCTGGGCTGATGGCTCAGAGCCTGGAGCCTGTTTCCGATTCTGTGTCTCCCTCTCTCTCTGACCCTCCCCTGCTCATGCTCTGTCTCTCTCTGTCCCAAAAATAAATAAAAACGTGGAAAAAAAAATTTTTAAGAAAAACCAACTCTTTGGGGCACCTGGGTGGCTCAGTCGGTTAAGCATCCCAACTTCGGCTCAGGTCTTGATCTCACAGTTTGTGAGTTTGAGCCCCACGTCGGGCTCTGTGCTGGCAGCTGGAGCCTGGAGCCTACTTTAGATTCTGTGTCTCCCTCTCTCTCTGCCACTCTTGTGCTCATGCTCTGTCTCTGTCTCTCAATAATAAATAGATGTTTAAAAAATTTTTTTAATAAACAAATTTAAAAACAACTCTTTTCTTGATTTTTCTATTGTTTATCCTGTATTTTGCTTATTTTTGCTCTAATTGTTATTCCTTCCTTCCTTCTAACTTTGGGCTTAATTTGTTATTTCTAGTTTCTTCTGTGAAGTTCTGTAAAGATGTTCTTTGACATCTTTCTACTTTCTTAATGTAAGCATTTATAGCTATAAATGTCCCTCTGGATACTGGTTTTACTGCATCCCATTTTAGTATGTTGTGTTTTCATTTGTCTCAGGATTTTTTTTTTTTTTTAAGTAGGCTATATGCCCAGTGTGAGGCTTGAACTCACCATCCCAACTTCAAAAGTTGCATGCTCTACTGAGTCAGCCAGGTACCCCTGTCTCCAGATATTTTTAAAATTTCCTGATGTATTTTTCAACTCATTCATTGTTCAAGAGTATATATTGTTTAATTTCCACATATTTCTGAATTTTCCAGTTTTCTTTTTGCTTTTGATTTCTGGGTTTATTCCATTGCTGTTGGAAAAGATACTTGTTATGATTTCTGTCTTAAGTCTAAAACCTGTTTTTGACTTAACATGTAATCTGTCATGGAGAATGATCTGAATGTGTTAAGAAGAGTGTGTATTCCCTTCTGCTGCTGTAAGGTGGAATGTTCTGTGTATGCCTGTTAGGTCCTTTTGGTCTGTGGTGGTGTTTGAGTCCTCTGTTTCCTTCCGGTTTTCTGTCTGGATATTCTGTATCTATTTTTGAAAATGTGGTATTGACATCTTCTATTATTGTATTAGTGTTTATTTCTTCCTTCACTTCTGTCAGTGGTTGATTTAATATTTAGATGCTCTGATGTTAGGTACATCAGAATAAATACAGAGATGTGTTTATAATTGTTATATCTTCTAGGTGGATTGACCCTTTTATCATTGTCTCTTATGACAGTTTTTGGCATAAAGTCTATTTTTGTCTGATTTAAGGTTAGTCCCCTTCCTCCTGCTGTCTTCTGGTTACTATTTGCATGGAGTATCTTTTCCGTCCCTTCACTTTGAGCCTATGTGTGTCCTTAAATCTAAAGTGAGTCTCTTGGGGTGCCTGGGTGGCTTAGTCGGTAAAGCGTCTGACTTCAGCCCAGGTCATGATCTCACGAACCGTGAGCTCGAGCACCCCTTCGGGTTCTGTACTCACAGCTCAGAGCCAAGAGTCTGCTTTGGTTCTGTCTCCCTCTTTTTGCCCCTCCCCTGCTCATGCTCTGTCTCTCTGTCTCTCTCTCAAAACTAAAATTTAAAGTGAGTCTCTTGTAGGCAGCATGTAGTGGGATCTTTATTATTTAAAAAAAAAAAAAAAATCAGCCTTTGTCTTTGGGGAATTTAATCCATGTACATTTAAAGTAATTATTGATAGGGTAGGGTTTACTGTTGCCATTTTGTCTTGTTTTTGTGAGTGGCTTTTAGGTTTTTTCCCTCTTTTCATTTCTTGCTGTCTTCCTTTGTGTTTCCTTGTTTTTATGTAGTGACACACTTAAGATTTCTTTCTCATTCTTTTGCATATCTTCTGTAGATATTTTTATTGTGGTCACCATAGGACTTACATAAAAGATCTTATAGCAATCTATTTTAAGCTGATAACAACTTCAATCACATACAAAAACTGTTTTTGCTTCTCCCTGGCCCCACCCTCACCCCAGCACTTTTTTTTTTTTTTTTTTTTTTTTTTTTTTTTTATTTATGTTTGAGACAGAGAGAGACAGAGCATGAGCAGGGGAGGGGCAGAGAGAGAGGGAGGCACAGAATCTGAAACGGACTCCAGGCTCTGAGCTGTCAGCACAGAGCCTGATGCGGGGCTCGAACTCATGAATCGCGAGATCATGACCTGAGCCAAAGTCAGACGCTTAACCGACCGAGCCACCCAGGCGCCCCACCCCAGCACTTTCTTAACTCAAATAAGTCATTTAAAATTTTTGTACATAAGGTTTTTTTTTTCCTGTAAAAATAGGAATAATAATCTATTGTTAAAAAAAAATTTATTCTGTTAACCCAGGGGTTCTCAAAGTATGGTTTGCACACCCATAGAGTCCCCGAGAATTTTTCAACAGGTTGCATGTAGTCCAAACTGTTTCCACAGTAATTCTGAGATGTTATTTGTCTTTTTCACTGTGTTGACCTTTGTAGTGATGGTGCAAAGGCAATTGTGGGAAAACCTGCTGGCCTTGGGCCAGATTGTACAAATCGTCATTTTGTGCTGCTACATACTCCCAATAAAACTAAGTGCCACTTTTACTGTGAAAGATGTCTTTGGGGAAGTAGATAATTAACTTTATTAAATCTAAACTCTTAAGTGCATGTATTTTTTAAGATGTAAATGTTGTTATTTTTTTTTTAAGTTTTTGTTTAAAGTCCAGTTCGTTAACTTACAGTGTAGTATTAGTTTCAGGTGTGCACTTCTGTACAAAACCTAGAGCCCATCACAACATGGGTGTATGGCTTTGTTTTTGTGACCTCAATTAGCTGCTTATTTAATGGAATACCATTTTACTCTAAAGAATGACTATGGTTACAGACTTGGGTATTTGTCAGATATTTTCTTGGAAATGAATGAATTAAGTTTGACATTTCACGGAAAACAGCTGACAGTATTTGCCCGTGGGTAAAGTTTGAGCTTTTCAATGAAAATTAGAATTTTGGAAAACTGGTATTCACCACCCTATGCTTTGACAGCTTTAAAGAGTGTTCTGATAAGATGTTTGTGATATTAATGATGTGATTTCTTTTTTTATACTATATGATGCAGGGCATCAACATTTGGAAGGTCTACATAAGTCAGTGAACCAATATTTTCCAAAATATTCCAAAAAATTTACGTCGGGGCACCTGGGTGGCTCAGTTGGCTAAGCATCCAACTTAATCTTGACTTAGGCTCGTATCATGATCTCACGGTTTGTGAGATTGAGCCCCGCCCACATTGGGCTCTGTGCTGACAGTGTGGAGCCTGCTTGGGATTCTCTGTCTCCCTCTCTCTCTGCCCCTGCCCTGCTCTCTCGCTCGCTCTCAAAAATTAATAAATAAGCATTTAAAAAATTTAAAAATATGTATATATGATGTAATAAAATCATGAGTAAAAGGTCTCCTAACATGGGAGATACACCATTGGATTTTAATATAACAGACAATTTCACTGATAGGGTTTGCACTTCTACCATTCTAACTTACCGTTAAGAAACTACCACTGTCACATTTGGGTGTAGTATCAAAGAAGAATTTATCCACAGTGATCTCAAACAGCCATTAAAATACTCCTTTTCCCATCTCTGCCTATCTGAGGCAAGAGTTTCTTAATATAGGTAAAAGGAAACCCATTCCTCTATTCACAATACTTGTGACACCAAACGTGGGCTTTCCACACCAAGCACTTCTCCAGTTCTCTCTGTGGTCAGTAACTGGGGGTCCTACTGTTCAGTTCATTCTGGCCATAACTACCCAGAGTTAGCACAGACCTCACAGGGTAAGGGCGCTGTTCCACAAGACTGCCTCCCACTTCAGATGCCAGTCGCAAGTCCCAAGTACATTTGTCACCTGTACTTCTGGCCAACCAGCTATAAATCTGGGATTTCCACAGCCTCTCCTCAGGTTCTGTAATCTCTTATGATAGCTCACAGAACTTTGGGAAACATTTTATTTACATTTATTGGTTTATTTTTAAAGTACATCAAGGGGTGCCTGGGTGGCTCAGTTGGTTAGGCGTCTGACCTTTGGTTTCAGCTCAGGTCATGATCTCATGGTTTGTGAGTTTGAGCCCCACACTGGGCTCCAGGCTGACAGCATGGAGCCTGCCTGGGATTCTTTCTCTCCCTCTCTCTCTACCCCTCCCCTGCTTGCTCTCTCTGTCTCTCTCTCAAAATAAATAAACTTAACAAATAATAATAAAGTACATCATAAAGCATGGAAACGAACCACCAAATGAAGAGGTGTATAGGGCAAGGTCAAGAAGATCCCAAGTACAAAGCCTTTGTCTCTGAGGGGTTGGGGGTGTGCCACCCTCCCAGCACATAGATGCAGTCACCAACCTGGAAGCTCTGAACCACTTCATTTAGGGTTTTCATGGTTCTACAACATGGGCATAATTGATTAAATTATTGGCCATGGGTGATTAACTTGATGATCCCCAGCCCCTCTACCCTCCCTGGAGGTTGGGGAGTGGGGTGAAAATTCTAGTTCTGTAATCACACAGTTTGTTCCTCTGGCAACCTGCCCCATTCTGCAAGTCACCTCATTACCATAAACACTCCTGTGGTTGAAAGGGGCTCATTATGAATAACAAAATACGCTCCTCTCACCCCTGCTGCTTAGGAAATTCTAGGGGTTGCTTTTAGAAGCTCTGTGCCAGAACCAGAATGAACAGTGTGTGTGTACACGCACCAGCACATTAGAATATACTTCAGCCAACACAGAATAGTACGGCAGATTGAATGCCAAGGCAGATCATGAAAGTCCAGCAGTTTGCTATCAAGACAAAGAGCATTGCAAAATGTAAAACAAAGCCCATTTCTCACTAATTTTTTCAGTTTGGAAAATCTTTTTTTTTTTTTTCACATAAAAAATATTGTTTATGTTAACTTACAACAGATTTAATATTGTTAATTTTAACCGAATCAATAATTTTCTTATTTTTTATTTCTCATATGTTAATACCTGTAGATAAAACTCACATTAACAAAAGCTGTTTAGGTTCTTCAATTTAACTTAAGGTTGCAAAGAAGTCCTGAGACTAAAAAGTTTGAGGTCTGTTGTTTTAACCTTCTAGGGTTGTTGAAAGTCGAACGAAGGTATTCATAAACCTGAAATCATTTTGTAAAATATTTTAAGTGCAGGTTTATAAATAATTTTGCAGTTCCTGCTGTTAACATTGCTGAGCAAGTCCCTTACGTTGAGATTTTGGAGAAGAGACATGGAAAGAGGACATGCATAAATAATTGCTGTTAAGGAGCAGTTGGTTAGTTTAGAGGAGGAATAGGGGGCGGAATTCAGGCGTAACTTCTCTGTTCCACAAACCAAACGGTGAAGAAGCAACATTGTTTTCTCCCGTACATATTTTTTTATATATTTATATTTGTAATAAATGTGGATGTATTTGTGTGTGTGCACGCACACGCTTGGGCATACAGCAAACAGCCCTGCTGTTCATGATTGTAGCCCATTACTGGTCCAAGTGTGCTTTGAATTTTGAAGTTGTCCCCTTCTTCCCTTGCAGGCATAGAACAAGATGCAGTGAATACTTTTACCAAATACATATCTCCAGATGCTGCTAAACCAATACCGATTACAGAAGCAATGAGAAATGACATCATAGGTAAGCAGTGCTTGAAGCTATGGCAAAAAAAAAATAATGCCTGTCTTTGATTATTACTTAAGAGAATCTTTTATGAAAATGGAAGTCAACATATCCCTTCTTAGTCTGTGTTCAGAGTACTTTAGTATATCAACTGTAGCTCACTTAAAAGTTTTCTCTTCATACGTCAGATGTAAATTCTTGGACTTTGGCTCAAATAACAGCAGCAGCAAAAACAGTAGTGACACTCAAAAATGTTGAATTCTTACTGTGTCCCAGACAGCATTATAAGCACTTTCTGTGGATAAACTCTAACCTTCTAAAAACCTGTAATATAAATACAGTTATTATTTTATAAATGAGAAATCTGAAGCACAAAGAGGGGATTTAATTATTTGTCCAAGATAACACACCTCAGACATAGCAGACTCAGGATTTGAAAACAGACCGCTACAGGGGCACCTGGGTGGCTCAGTCAGTTAACTGTCTGACTTCAGCTCAGGTCATGATCTCGTGGTCGGTGGGTTTGAGCCCTGTGTCAGGCCCTTGTGCTGACAGCTCAGAGCCTGGAGCCTGCTTCAGATTCTGTGTCTCCCTCTCTCTCTGCCCCTCTCCTGCTCATGCTGTCTCTCTCTCAAAAATAAAAACGTTAAAAAAAAGAAAAGGCGAGAAAATAGACCACTACACGTTGACTGGTATGCTATTTGGCAATGTTTTTCATACTGTAAATTCAGACTAGTCTCCTCTTATGACCACACCTTCCTGCCAAAAAAAGACTAGAATAGAAAAATGAAAGTGCTTCACAGTAGTAAGGGCAAACCTCATTTCAGGAAATTGTTTTCATCATATGTTTATGTATGTATATACTATGTCATGTAAACCTATTTCTCTGTAGGTCATAGTAAAAAAAAAAAAAAAGAAAGAAAGAAAGTTTTTACTCTGTTGTATAAGAAGGACCTTAGAGGCACCTGTAATCACAGATGAAAGTGATTTGTTTATTCATTAAACAAATATTTATTATGTTCCCATCAAGTCCTGGTACTGAGTTTTATATTTTTATTACAGAAACTTGATATTTTTGATTTATGAAATATAGCATGTTATTCTTCTAGCAGATTCTTCCCAGCATGGGGCTCTTTCAGTCTTTATCACAGATACTTTGCATTCATTCATTATTGAAGACAGCAAAACCTTTTCCTGTCTAAACTGTAGTTCTTAATTTGGCCCACCATACTTTCCAGTGAACAACTGTTGACTATTTTAGGGCTTGTCAGATGTTGGCCCCATTGTTTTCCTTTTGTTTCTCCCACACAGATAGACTCTTATACAGGTCTTGAGGCTGTTGATTGTCCCCATTTGCTTGTATTTTGGGTTTTCACTCAGTTTTGTTGCAAATGTTGTCTTTGGAATTTGGCCTTTCTATGCAGTTCCTCTATTTTTATGTGGGAATTTGTTACAACCATCTTCCACACTTCTCTAGACCAGCATTTCCTCTGCAACAGGACAACTGGGGTGTGCTAATTGATTAGAATTTGGCTATTTGAGATATTGATTGGCTAGTGATTCCTTTGGGGATTTGTTTGTGCCAGTGAATAACCAAACTATGCAGGGGTAGGGGAGAAAAGGGGGGGGGGGATTCAAGTAAAATATTTAAAAATGAAATATCACTTCAATTATTTTCTTTCCTTTTCTTTATCAAATTAATGATATAATCCCGTGAGGGGAAAAAAATCTTTTGAAGTATAAGTTGGTAACATTTAGTGATCAAGAGATCTGAGAAAGTTAAAATGTTAATTACCTATGTTTTTAGACCATTTTTCTTCTTTGAACCTCATTCTTCTGAATCCTACCCTGTTTTCTTCTCTTTCAGTTAGAATATGCGTTTTTTCTTTTTTAATGTTTATTTATTTTTGAGAGAGAGAGAGCACAAGCGACAGAGGGGCAGAGAGAGAGGGAGACACTAAATCCAAAGCAGGCTCCAGGCTCCGAGCTGTCAGCACAGAGCCCGGTGCGGAGTCGAACTCTGAGCCATGAGATCATGACCTGAGCTGAAGTCAGATGCTCGACCAACTGAGGCACCCAGCCGCCCCTGGAATACTCTACACAGCTCTACTTCAAGTACATCACAGTTGGAAGAAGTCTGCACTTAAGCTGTTATTGTGTATCCCACCTGCCTAGTTTGGTTGTAAATGTTATCCATGGGTTTCTGGTATTGCTGGCTCATTACTCCCTGTTTATATGGGGACTCAGAATAACCCAAAAACTGTGCTTCCACTGCTTCCTTCATCTTCTGCAAATCCTTGAAGTGGTAGAATTTTAAAGATATTTTGAAGGTATAGCTGATAGAATTTACTGATGGTTGGAAGTTGAGTAGTGTGAGAGGGGAAAAAGGCATTAAGCATGACTTCATGTTTGTTTGTTTGTTTTTCAAACCTGAATAATGGGGCACCTGGGTGGCCATCAGTTGAATGTAAGACTCTTGATTTCAGTTCATGCCATGATCCCAGGGTCACGGGATCAAGCTTTGCTTCGGGCTCTGTACTGGGCTTGGAACCTGCTTGAGATTCTCTGTCCCTTTCCCTCTGCCTCTCTCCCCCTGCTTGCTGGCTCATATGCTGTCACTCTCTCAAATAAACAAACAAACCTGAATAAGAGAGTGGAGTTATCATTTATAAACTTGAAAAAAAAAATTTTTTTAACGTTTATTTAGTATTGAGAGACAGAGCACGAGCAGAGGAGGAGCATAGAGAGAGGGAGACACAGAATCCGAAGCAGGCTCCAGGCTCCGAGCTGTCAGCAAAGAGCCCGACATGGGGCTTGAACTCACGAACTGTGAGATCACGACCTGAGCCGAAGTCGGTCGCTTAACCGACTGAGCCACCCAGGTGCCCCTGGAGTTGCCATTTATAAGATGAGGAAGACTGTGAGGGTAATGGCTTATGGGGAAAATCAGGAGTTTGGGTGTTCACTAAATGGTGAATGTCAAGTATGCAGCTGAATATCTGCACTAGGAGTTCGTGAAAGAGGTGTAGGTTGAAGATACATGTTTAGAAGTCATCAGCATATAGGTGGTTTAGAGCCACAGATAACATTACCCTCAGCATAAATATGATGAGTGAAGACAAAGAAGTCTTAAGCACCCAGTTCTGAGGCAGGCCTGATATTTACAAGTCTGGCAGGTGAGGAAGAACTAGCAGAAACTCAGTAACAGCTAGTAAAGTAGGCCCCGCTTTATCAACTCTGTCTCAGGACAGTAGTTCTTTTCTGGAAGCCAAGTGAAAAAACGTTTCTGGGGGTAAGGGAGTGATCGAAGGTGTGTTAAATCCTGCTGAGAGGTTAAGTAAGATGAGTACTAGGAATGGAATGGACTTGCCAACCTGTGGACAACTGGCCCACTGGTTATCTTAATTTCAGGGTACCAGTGGAGACGAAAACTTCATCAGAGGAGTCTTAGAATAGGAGGCGGAGTGGAGACAGCAAGTATGAGCAACTCTTTGAGGCATCTTGCTCCAGGGATAAACTGGAAGGGGATGTTAAGTCAAGGGCCAGTGGGTTTTGTTTTTGTGGTGATGTGTTATACGCATATAAGGTATAGCATACAAGGAAGTTCATATGTGTAACATACAGACAGACTGTATATAGCTGGTGAATATGAGGCAGCAGCAAAGAAGCGATGCAGGAGACTGAGGGGACAGTTGCTGTAAGAAAGAAGTCTTGAGGCAAGAGGAAGGGGTCCGGTGCTCAAATGCAGAGTGTGTGGGTAGAGGTGCAGGTGAGTTGGTAGATGGGGTGGCAGGAGATGGAAATAATTTTCTGACTGCTTCTATTTTCTTAATGAAGTAGGAAGCAGAGTAATCAGCAAAGAATTCGAAGATGTATATCATTTTTAAAGAGAAAGAAGAAGATGTGTTGTGTGTTGTCCGGTAGAGTATGAGAGAAAATGGCCCAGGAGACTGTAGTATGATCCTTGGGTTTCATTAAGGTCGTGCTAAGGTCATGAACTTAAAGTGAAACCAGCCATCGTGGGCGGGAGGGTTTCAGCCATGTTTGATAGCTGGCTAACCAACGGGCTTACCCACTTGCTGCAGTTGATTTAGGTAATTCCTAATTTTAGCACACTTTGTGTTTCTTCCAAATAACATTTTGCTAAACTTTTTACAGATAAACCTTTTTACAAATCCATAACTCTTTAGGTTGCAGTCTTAGAAATAGAATTGCTGATTGAAAGGGCATGTTTATTTTTAAAGCTTATGCTAGAAACTACCAGAATGCCCTCCGGAAAATTATATACCACTATTTTCCCACAAATGCTAGTGTCTGTTTTCCCATGCCCTTGCTCAAACAAGGCAGTGTAGTGTTACGCAATTAAACATATGCATTGTTGTAACAGTTTTGTGCCAATTTGCTAGACAAAAGGTGGGGTGCCTCATTATTCTAATTTGTAGTTATATTTATTTGATTACCAGCGAGCATGCATATCTTTGCATATTGGCCATTTTATAATTTGTTCTTTAAAAAAAAAAAAAAGTTTTGTTTTTTTTTTACATTGATCTCTGTACCCAACATGGGGTTTGAACTCATAACCCCGAGATCAAGAGTAGCGTGCTCTTCTGACTGAGCCAACCAGGCGCCCCTATATTTGTTCTTTTGTAAACTGTCTTTTCGTGTCCTTGGCTCATTTTTCTTCCAGGACATTTCTTTTTTTTTTTTTTTCAACGTGTATTTATTTTTGGGACAGAGAGAGACAGAGCATGAACAGGGGAGGGGCAGAGAGAGAGGGAGACACAGGATCAGAAACAGGCTCCAGGCTCTGAGCCATCAGCCCAGAGCCCGACGCGGGGCTCGAACTCACAGACCACGAGATCATGACCTGGCTGAAGTCGGACGCTTAACCGACTGCGCCACCCAGACGCCCCATTCCAGGACATTTCTTACTAGTTTGTAGGAGCTCTTGATATATGAATGATAATAATCTGTCACATACAAAGTAAATTGTCATTCATGCTGTGAATTTTTTGCACCAGTTTTATTTTGTTTCGGAGGTGTTCTCATGTATAAAAATTAATTTTATGTTGTTAAATCTTTTGATTTCTACTTTTGTGTATATGCTTAGAAAGACCTTCCCTACCTCAAGATTAGCCGTGCACCTGTATTTTTCTTAGCTCTATTTAAAACTTTCTGATTCATATGCCTCTACCTTTATTCCTCTGATTCCCAAAGGTGTATAGTTCAGATTTAGTAGAAATTTATTTACCATTTCTTTTACAGCAAAGATTTGTGGAGAAGATGGACAGGTGGACCCCAACTGTTTTGTTTTGGCACAGTCCATAGTCTTTAGTGCAATGGAGCAAGAGTAAGTTAATTACATACTTTCCCATTTGCATTTTCGGGATCTGGGTTCACTCAACTAAAAACAAATGGTCTCTGAGGACTTAAGTATTTTGAATGTTTACAGGATTGTTTAAGCATACTCATGCTCTAAGACTACTTTGGTTAATGGTGTCTTTTAAATATAAATTATGTGAACTCTTAAAAATAATAAAACCCGTGTTCATTTTTAATGTTAATATTTCCCAGTAAAAGAATTTGTTTTAATTCTGAAGTCATTTGGGGGTGATGTGGGTGTAGTGTGACTGTTACAATTGGTTTCTGTTCAAACAATGCACATGTGCAGGTGGATATCCTAATTTGTTAGTGCATGCTTTAGGCTTAATGGATGCTGTTACTACTAAATCCACATAGATTTGTTGAAACGGCCTCCAAAGTTGTTTTGTTTTGTTTTGTTTTAGATTAATTACTGCTGCATGCCCTTAAAAAAAAAAATCTACATATTGATTCATTTAGCATTTCTGAAAAGGGTGCTCTGTGCAAGGCACAGTTAGATACAATGCCTGCTTTGAAGAAAATTAGAGCCTAATGAGAGAAATAGGGCATGATCTTTGGTTACCGTAATAGGAGGTAGCACGTGTCACAGAGGAAAACTACAAAGCCACCAAGAGCGGGGAGAGATTATTTCCAGGTGTAAGAATCAGGAACGACATCAGGGGAAGGGAGGTAGTGTTGACCTAGGCTTTTAAGATACAACAGGCACAGAATGGAAAGAGTGTATTTTTCCCAGTTAAGCTCTTTCCTTGGTCGTTCCCTCAAATTTTCCCTTTTTGTCCATGTGCAGGCACTTTAGTGAGTTTCTGCGAAGTCACCATTTCTGTAAATACCAGATTGAAGTGCTGACCAGTGGAACTGTTTACCTGGCTGACATTCTCTTCTGTGAGTCAGCCCTCTTTTATTTCTCTGAGGTAAAGTCTGCATTTCCTTTCACACTCTGTTAGAGCATTCCAGCCTCTGAACTAGAAATGCTGGGGCCCCCTCTATAGAAAATAACACGGAAGAGCCAAGTCATTTCCAAAAAGATCAATTGGAATGACACAGTACTATTTTAAGTTGTATCTAATGGCAAGGGTACTTTGATGGCGTGTTAGAGTAGAGAATGTGAAAATTCAGTGTAAGATAACTCTAATTTTGAAAAACTTATTAAACATCTGCTTATAAGAGAATGCATATTTTTGATTATTTGGAGCTGTTTTAAAAAACCACAGTTTTGGTACATGATTCCAATGCACACATATTTGCAGACCAGACTTCAGAAGAGAGAAAGAAAAGTAACAAACTTTTTCCTACTATCGTCCCTTTTACTTTAGCCACTGGATAGGATTTCTCGAGCAATGAATATATTAATCTCTTTGAGGCATACAGTTTAGCGTAATGGTATTTGTTTAGCTTCGGCAAATGAAATGCTTTTGCTGCAAAGCAAATGACTATTAAGTAGAGATGAGAGGATTTCCAGGCTCACAAAGCGTAACTTGGATACGCTTGACTCTGCCTCTCCCAAGAATAGAGCCCGTTCAGTTGATCTGCTTTCTCACTCCCTCGTTTGCCATCAGCCTAAGTCCAGCATTTGTTCCCATTACTCTGGCTGCGTGGAGTGATGGAAATGATCAGGTATAAAAGATTTGGTCTGGTTAGTTTACTCTGTGTATGTTTGCCAGCGAGGGACCACTAATCATCTTTACCGTGATTTTTATTCCAGTTCACTTAAGTTTGTATCCGGCAGTGTGGTTGTTTTGTTGTTAGTTTTTGTATTTTCTCCCTACAAGAATGGCGTTATGCTTTTCAATCTCAAATAACTGTAAGTTGTTGACTGGCATTAACTGAACAAGTGGATCTGTTTTTGTGTTGTGTTTTGGTGTGTGTGTGTGTGTGTGTGTGCGCGCGCGTGCGTTCGTGTCCTGTATTTTAATGGTTGGACTTAGAGATTAGAGATGGGGAGAGAAATCTGTTTATGGTCTTTTTTTCTTCTTTTGTATTTTTCCTTCCTAGTACATGGAGAAAGAGGATGCAGTGAATATCTTACAGTTCTGGTTGGCAGCAGATAACTTCCAGTCTCAGCTGGCTGCCAAGAAGGGCCAGTATGATGGACAGGAGGCACAGAATGATGCCATGATTTTATATGACAAGTGAGTTTTGTTGATGTATTCAGCGTTTGGCAAGTGTTTGTTATTTGATAGGTACTTCGGAAATAAAGATGAACAGATTCAGTCCTTGCTGTCAAGGAGCTCACAGGGAGTAGCAGAAAAGCTACGTTTCATATGGTGTGTATAGTTTTAGGACTGTTAGAACAAAGGTCTTGGGGGAATAGGAGGTCTGTGTGTGGCAAGAAGGTTGATGGTGGTGGAGTTCAGGGACGGTTTCACAAGAGAAAGATGAGAATTGGATCCTGAAGAACGAATTGAAATTTGCTAGCCAGAGAAGGCAGGAAAGAACATTCTAGGCAGAGGGATTGGCACAAGCAAAGTCAGAGAAACTTAGGGGAATGTGGCACTTTCAGAAAACTTGAGTTTGGGTAAGTAAAACTTGGGTAGGGAATATAAGCAGAAGATGGGGGCACCTGGGTGGCTCAGTTGGTTAAGTGTCCGGCTCTTGATTTCGGCCTGGGGCACAATCTCACAGTCAGATGACTGAGGCCCGCATCGGGCTCTGCATTAGGCGTGGAGCCTGCTTGAGAGTCCCTCTCTCCCCTTCCTTCTGCCCGGTCCGCACGCACGCGCATATGCACACGCTCTCTCTCCCCTCTCTAAAAAATAAAAAGGAAGATGAAACTAACTGGGATATATTAAAAAGGGTCTTGACTCTCTATAGGCGGATCATATTTTGTGGTGCAGATCTGCTCAGCCTGGTTCATACTCAGTGAATAATAGTTTTTCACTTGTCTTCACTGCAAACGAGAGGATGGCAAAATCTTACAGTGAACAGACTGAAAACATTTGGTCAGTTAAATGATAAGGCCAGCGCCCGTATGCTGTTCATTTAATTTTCCATATTCTGTAAAGAAAAGTAATATGCTATTTGTATCCACAAGCAACTGCTAAGAGGATAACTTGATGGTAGAGGAGAATCCATGGACTGTCAGGGTTGGGAGAGAGCCAAGTGCATCTAGGTCAGTGATTCTTAAACATTGCTCTGCAAGTTCATGCTGGGCTGTCTGTGTGAAAATCACCTGGGGGCTTGTTAAAAATAGGTTTCCAGTCCTCTCTGAGAGAGATTCTGATTCAGCATGTTTGAGGTATGACCCAGGAATCTTTATTTTTAGAAGATTCCCCAGATGATGCTGATGAATAGCCAGATTAGGGATCTAGTCCGATTTTCCCATTTTGCAGATGAGAAAATGAAGGCCCAGAGAGGTAGTGACTTTCTCAAAGTCACAGGGCGAGTTAGTGGCATAACTTAAGCTGGAATACAGTTCTTGATGTTTTCTCACTGTTTATTTTAGTATAATGTATTTGTGGGAAATATTATATAAGAAATATTGTTACATGGACGTTGAAACAGCAGATGTTTACATTTAGAAATTTGGTCTGAGATGCTCCAAAATTCCAATCATGGAAGAGTATTTACCAACTTACTCATTACAAGATGGGAGACTAACTTTCTGTTAAGAAAAGGCTGATGACAAAAAATATATATGTATATTTTTTTATGCTGGAACAGAAAAATGGTACTAGTAGTGAGATCCTGGCTGGAGGTCAGTGACCCCACAGAGCAGAGAGTCTGTTTTCCTACTGGATCCCATTGTCACATTGGGAGCCTTTTGTAAATGAAGGTTACCGTATGGCATCCCACTCGCACTGTCATTTTGTCAAGTTCATTGGGCCATATTTGACTTTACCAATCCCTGTTTGTTTTTATGTCTTCTGTATATTATGTATGTAACATCACAGTCCTATCTAATCAGTCTTTATTTGTATCGTAGACAGGATTTAGAAGTCCCCAAGATAGTATTTTTCTTTTAATCCTCCTTTTTTTGGTATCCACTTTATAATCAGCTTACCAAGACACTAGTTTTGCATTATATCTTAAGAAGTTAGAAATCTTTGAGGTATCACTGATCAATTACTCCTTCTCCTTTCTGCACCCAATCATCAAGTCCTGTTATCCTATCCAAATACATCAAATCCACCTACTTGCCCCTCACTGTTCTTTTGTTTTGAATTCCTACTTGTACATTACTTGGGTCTCTTAGTTATGATGGCATGTTCTTATTGTGGCCTATGCAGAGATCTTTTCTGCTCCCTTTCCAGGGGAAATAACTGTGTCTTACCCTCCTTTAAGTCGATTTCTCTCTCCCAAGTGCTGAACAGAGAATGGGTACCCATTCAATGTGTGTGATTGATTGATTTCTTTGTCTCAGTTGACCCTCAGAAAACTTAAACAAGGGCTAAGGATGACAGAAGGAGATAATACAAAGGTAGCAAGTTGACTTTAGGGCCGTGGGAATCAAGGTTGCAGCCCAGCTGTCAGCCAGTTCTAGAGTCCTAGGTCTGCAGGCTGAATCAAGTAGCCTCATAGAAGATTCTCTAGTGTAGGTACCAAAAGTTGCTTCTACTGGCTGTGGAATTTGGTTTTACTTTCTTTGGCTGTCTTTGTACCATAGGTACTTCTCCCTCCAAGCCACACATCCTCTTGGATTTGATGATGTTGTGCGATTAGAAATCGAATCCAATATCTGCAGGGAAGGTGGGCCACTCCCTAACTGTTTCACAACTCCATTACGTCAGGCCTGGACGACCATGGAGAAGGTAACCAAGAACTTCAAAAATATTAAAACCGCAAGAAGTTTTTACTGGTGAAACCCAGAAAACATAACACGGGAAAAACCAAATGTAACAGAACAGTGGAAAATGGAAACAGTGGAGCATAGTGATTAAGAGCAGAGGCTTTGACTCTGACTTGGTATGTATTCATCTTAGCCTTTATAGGCTGAGTGACCTCAGGCAGTTACTGAAATTCTTTAATGCCGTTTTCCTCACCGGTAAAATGGAGATAGTATGGATACTTAAAGTTATTTTAAGGATTAGAATGAGGTAAGATGGATGCAGTTACTATTAATGTTACGCCTGACACATAGTAAGCATTAAAAAATGTTAATGGCTATTAACATAGCCTGTTGTTATCACATTTTCAAAAATGATTCGATAGCAATATTGGGTGAAGTTAGCCTAGGGGTGTTCCAGATATTTCATCAATCTGTCAACAGGGCTAGAGTGCTAGTTTTGTGTATCATAACTTCTGGGGTATCACTGATAGCTTATTAATAATAAGGTGTTGGAATTTGTGAATGATTTATTCTTCTAATGAACTAGAGCAGATTTTGCCAGGAATTGCACAGAGCCCAGGATAAGCCCATGAGGTTCTGTTGCTTATGTATGTCATGTGTATCTAGGTGGGAAGGGGTTAAGTAAGCACTGTAATAATACTACACATAAAAACTGAATTTCAGGAACATGGAAGAGTTACATATAAAATTCAAATCATTAAAATCTAGTGCTAAACTGAGTAGAGTATCAGCTATGGCCCAGGCATAATTTTTTTTAATTAAACTAAATGAAATTAAAGTTAAAATCTTTCTGATCTTAAAGGAAAAGTTCCAAATCTGTATCATGTGAAGAGTGCAAGCTTTCTGGCTAAAAAAGAAAATTAAAATACACAGAAAAACAGAACATAAAAATATTTCTTATAAAATGTATATATGTGAAAGAACTTACACTGATTTTAAGAATACTATCAAGTAGATAAATGAGAAAAAGACCTAGATGGTTTGTTCATCAGTACTTTGAGAATTTCTGTGCTAGGTATTGGTGTTTCAGGGGTAAACGAAGAAATGTGGTTTCTGCCCTCTTGGAGCTCTGTCTATAAAGAAGGCACAAGTTAAAAACATGTTAAGTGCCACCGTCATGGGCTAAGTGCTATGAAGGAAAAGTTGGTGATAGGAAATGCCAGTAATAAGCATGGGAGCTTATTCAGCATCATTAATAATTTTTAAATGCAAAGAAAAACATCCATCATTAGGCACTTATTTAACAGTGATTTGGAAAAACACAATCCAGTGTTGGAAAGCCGGTCTCAAAACAGACACCTTGATATATTGCCAATGATACAAATTAGCAACATCCTTCTGAAGAGTAAATTGGCCATATATATCAAAGCTAGAATGTTCATGCTGTTTATTAACTCAATAATCACACAGCTGGTAATTTATCTTAAGGAAATCAGTTCAAAAGTAAATTATCAATACATACACCTGGACTTTAATATTTATAGCAAACCAGAAAAATGTAGTGTCAGGTTATATTCACTCCCTGCATGTTTTCTGGTCACTAAGAAGTCTAAATATCAAGTCTATGTAATAGTTTTATGGCAAGTGTTTTTTAGGGAAAAAACCTACAAATTGTACTCTTAATTGTAGTCACAATGTAAACTGTGTATGAAGGGATAATACTTGGTAGTGTGACAAAATCATTTGTACCACCTGGTAGAACTGCGGGTAAAATTTTGTTTGCAAGTAAAATTTTAGTCATATTTGACTTCAACTTTAAAATAATGCTTGTCCTCTTTTTCAGGTCTTTTTGCCTGGCTTTTTATCCAGCAATCTTTATTATAAATATTTGAATGATCTCATCCATTCGGTTCGAGGCGATGAATTTCTGGGAGGGAATGTTTCACTGGCTGCTCATGGCTCTGTCGGCCCTCCTGATGACTCTCACCCAGGCGGTTCCGATGGCTCAGCTTCTCAGGTATTGACCAGTTTGCCTCTGCCGTTAGGAAGAAAAGTGTACAAATCCTTTCCTTCAAATACCAGTAACAGATTCTGTGTGTAAGTTTTAGTTGCAGAAGAAACGAAAGAGAAAATAAAATTAGCCTACTTACTATATGTTCTAATCAGAGTATCTGTGGTGATTAACAGTATATTATATTGTAAGGTATTGTCCTCTTTCATTCAGACCATTATTCGGCTTGACACTACGCTGGGTGCTCTCCGTAATCAAATAATATGCATTTAGAGCCTCTGAAGAGCTATTTAGTGTAATTACTTGGGAAATTTTAGTGACTACACTGGGGATGCTTTTTTTATAGAATAATTGAGTGAACGCCTAGATTTGTTAATACTGTATTTCACTGAAGAGCTTTTGATTTTATTTTAAATTCTAGTGCCATTGCACATTTCCTCAACCCTTTTTTTTTTTTGGAGTACTTTCATGTATCAGACTTCTCGGATTCTCTCCAAAATCACGTTAAATGGGTTGTCCTCAAGAGAAGAGATCTAGGGAAGTGCTAAAAAGTTAACTGATTTTTTTCAAGTCACACAGTAAGTGTAGAGCCAAAACATATTCCCTGTCTAGTGTTCTTTGCCGTAATGTAGCATAATTGTTTTCTCATTACACTGTTGACACATAAATAAATAACACTTCAGTTTTTTGACACAGGGCCCTGGATAATTTTCTTAATTTATAAGACAATATTATTTATTACCATTAACAAAGCTCTCCCCAGTACCTTTTCCTCCTGTTTAGGTTACCTGCTGAATGTGGTTGCCATTTTGTTTTTTGATACAGGCTAGAGTGTTTTGTTTTTATTTAGGCACTTACAGGGTCTAAGTGCTGACCATAAAATATAGTTTTACATTATTGGTTGATGTATAATATATGTACAGAAAACTCCTATACTATATAGCTTAAAGAATTTTCATAAACAGACCTAACGCATGTATCCCAGTATCCAAATCAAGAAACATAACATTACCAGTATGTCATAAACTCTCTTGTGCCCCTCTCTAGTCACTATCCTCCCTGCCAGGTAGCTACTATCCTGATTTTGATGGTGTGGGTTAGTGTTACCTGTTCAGTTATATAATTGAAATCATTCCTTATATATTCTTTCTTTCTTTTCCTTTATTTCTTGCATACAGCTTTATTGAAATGGAATGCACAAATCATACAGTTCATTCATTTACGTTACATAATACAGTGGTGTTTAGTATATTCATAGAGTTGCGTAACTGTCACCACAGCCAATTTAAGAGTTTTTCACCTAAGAAAAAAACAGTGTGTCCTTTACTACCCTCCAAATCCTCCACTCCTCCAGCCCTAGGCTACTCCTAATCTAATCTACTTTCTATCTCTGTAGATTTGCCTGTTCGGGTCATTGGAGCCATATGATACGTGGTCTTTTATGACTGGCTTCCTTCACTTAGCATGATGTTTTCAAGGTTCATCCATGTTTAGGGTGTATCAGAACTAGTCCTCTTTTACGAACAAATAACATCCCCTTTTACACACATACCACATTTTGTTTATCCATCAGTTGATGGACATTGGGGTTGTTTCTCTCTTTTGGCTGTTAGGAATAATGCTGTTGTACAAGTTTTTGTGTGGATATAGGTTTTCATTTCTCTTGTGTATATACCTAGAAGTAGAATTGTTAGATCAAATAATCGTTCTATTTAACTGTCTTAATTACCATTGCTTGGGTAACAAGTTTTAAAATCAGGAACTGACAGTCTTCCAACTTAGTTCTTCTTTTTCAAGATTGTTTTGACTTCTCGAGGTCCCTTGAGTTTTCAAATGCATTTAAGGATCAGTTTGTCAACTTCTATGAAGAAGCCAGCCAGGACTCTGATAGAGACTGTATTGACTCCATAGATCAATTTGGGACATATTGCCGTCTTAACAATACTTAATATTGTAATCCATGTACACAGGATGCCTTTCATTTTTTCACATCTTTTATAATTTCTTCCAATAACATTTTGTAGTTTTCAAGTATCCATTTGGTATTTCTTAAGTTTATCCTAAATATTTTATTCTTTTTGATACTATTATAAATGGAATTTTTTTCTCATATTCACATTTTCATCGTAAGTGTATAGAAGTATAATTTTTTTAATTGAGATGAAATTCACTTGACATAAAGTTAACTATCATAAAGTGTATAATTCAGTGACATTTAGTATATTCACCGTGTTGTACAACCATTACTACTGTCTGGTTCCAGACTTTTCATCACCCCAAATGGAAACCTAGCTAATGAAACATAAAGCTGTCACTTCCCATGCCCACCTGTGTTTTCTTCTAAGAGTTTAGGCCTTGGATCCATTTTGAGTTAGGTTTGCATGTTGTGTGAGGTAAGGTCCAACTTTATTTTTTTGTATGTGGGTATCTGGTCCCAGGACCATTTATTGAGAAAACTATTCTTTTACCATTGAAGGATCTTGGCATCTTTGTCAAAAATCATTTGACCTTAGGGGCGCCTGGGTGGCTCAGTTGGTTGAGTGTCTGACTCTTAGTTTCGGCTCAGGTTATGATCGCACAGTTCATGGGTTCGAGCCCAGCATCGCTCTGTCAGTGCAGAGCCTGCTTGGGATTCTCTGTCTCCCTCTCTCTCTTTGCTAACTCCCCCACTCAATCGCTCGCATGCGCGCGCGCGCGCTCTCTCTCTCTCTCTCTCTCTCAAAATAAATAAACTTAAATTTATTTATTTATTTTTTAAATCATTTGACCTTAGAAACATGGGTTTATTTCTGGACTCTCAATTCTACTTCATTGATCTACATGTCTTTTCTTACGCCAATACTAATATTGTTTTAATTATTACAGCTTAATAAGTTTCGAAATCAGAAGCTGTGAGTCCTCCAACTCACATTCCATTCATAAGATTATTTTGGCTATTCTGGGTCCTTTGCAATTCCATATGAATTTTAGGATCAGGTTTACATTGAGTCTGTAGATTGCTTTGGGATGTATTGCCATTTAAGTCTTCCAGTCCATGCACATGGGACGTCATCCCATTTATTTAAGCCTTTAATTTCTTTCATTGATGTTTTGTAGTTTTCAGTGTACAAGTCTTAATACCTCCTTGAGTTATTTTATTCCTGAATATTTTGTTCTTTTTGATGCTATTATAAATAGTTACTTTCTCCATTTCTTTTTCTTCACTGGTAATGCATAGAAATACAACTTTTTTGTGTGTTGATCTTGTACCTCAACTTTACTAAATTCATTTGTTAACTCTAATAGTTTTCTTGTGGATTCTTTAGGATTTTTTTTTTATATAAGATCATGTCACCTGCTAGTAGAAATAGTTTTCTCTCTTCCTATCCTCTTTGAATGCCTTTTATTTGCTTATCTTGCCTGATTCCTCTAGCTAAAACTTCCAGTACAGTGCTGAACAGAAGTGGTGAAAGTTGGCATCCTTGTCTTATTCCTGACCTCACGAGGAAAGCTTTCAGTTTTTAATCTTTTAATATGATGTTAGGTATGGATTTTTCATAAATGCTTTTTATTAAGTTGAGGAAATTTCCCAGTATTCCTAATTGTTGAATTTTTTTTTTTTTTTTTTTTTTTTTTTTTTTATTATGAAAGGTATTGGATTCTGTCAAATGTTCTCTCTGTATCAATGGAAGTGGTCATGTGGGTTTTGGTTTTTACTCTGTTGATATGGTGTACTACATTAATTGATTATCAGATGTTAAACCAACCTTGCATACCTGGGATAACTCACTTGGTGGTGGTATGTAATTATTTTTATAAGTTTGCTAGTATTTAGTTAGGGTTTTGCATCAATTCTTACGCTGATTTGTAGTTTTCTTTTCTTGTGATGTCCAGTTTTGGTAACTGAGTTAACAGTAGCCTCAAGGAAGTATTCTGTCTTCTTTATTTGGGTGCCTCTTTCTTTTTAATTATTTACCCCTTCTTAGCACATAAAGAGAACCCCATGTACTGTGGAGTGTGTTCTGTAAGCATCTGTTCCTATACCTTAACCATGGATATTAACCTATACGTGAGTCATGGGTATGAACCTGTACCTTAGTCACAGATTTTAAACACGTTCCTGCCTTTCGTTACTTTAAACAATGCTACAGTGAATAATAATCTTGCATATTAGTCATTTTGTTAAGCTGAGTCTGTCTGTAATTGAATTTTTAGAAGTGGAATAACTGAGAAAACACATGGCTCTGGTATTTTATAGAAATAGCAATTCTGACTTGCTTTTTCGTGGGATGAGGAGTGGGAGATAACATGCTGGAGGAGAACTTACTACACTCTTCTGGCTGGTCATTTTAGAAAGTTTTCTTCAGCTTCTCTTGGCCTCACTGAAGATCAAAAGTATGCGTGTTTATTTTGTAAAAGTTAGCTAAGCTATATATACCTGGATGGATGGGTGTCTTGCACCCTTGGGAACACAATGCCTGTAAAGACAGCACATTTGTTAGATCACCAGGAAAACAAACAGATTTGGCATTAAAAGCTTGGGTTGTACACTTTAATATTGTGCTTCCTCCTGCAGTTATATTTCGAGGTTACATTTCAGAATCATTACTGTTTCGCATCTCAGTCATGATGGGGTTGAGTGAAAATTATGTGTATTTCAATTACTGAAGATTTTGTACAAATCTTTCCTATCTCAAACCCAGGATTGTTTGATTCCCAAATAATATACTGCTGATTTTACAATTTCTGTTGTAGTCCAGTATGAAAAAAGCCAGTGTTAAAATTCTGAAAAATTTTGATGAAGCGATCATTGTGGATGCTGCCAGTTTGGATCCAGAATCTTTGTATCAGCGGACATATGCAGGGTAAGCTTGACTGAGTGTCTAAAATGTTTACAAGTTTATGGAATTTTGTCTCTTTTATTTTTCAATTTAAAATTTAAAAATTTGGGGGTTACCAGGTGGCTCAGTCGGTTAAACGTCTGACTTGGGCTCAGGTCATGATCTCGCAGTTCATGAGTTCAAGCCCCGCATCAGGTTTTGTGCTGACAGCTCAGAGCCTGCTTCGGATTCTGTGTCTCCCTCTCTCTCTGTCCCTCCCCTACTCATGTTCTATCTTTCTTTGTCTCAAAAATAAATAAACATTAAAAACAACTAAGATTTAAAAATTGTTTCTCATCTATTATATAGCCAGCACTTACTTATATAGAGTATGCAGTAGACCATGGTTAAGAGTGAAGGCTCAGGAGTGACTTCCTGGGTTTTTATCTTGGCTCAGCCACTTATTGGAAAACTACTTAACCTCTTGGTGTCTCAGTTTTTTCATTTCTAAATTGAGATTAATATTACTGCTTCATTGGGTTGTTCAGGGGATTAAATGAGGTAATACACAAAAAGCATTTAAAACCTTGCCTAATATCTAGTAAACACTCCATAAATGTCATTACCGTCATCATTCCACCATGCTGTACAAGGTTGATGAGTATCATGTTTATCTAACAGGTTTTAGGCTGTATCTCTTCCATGTTTCATTTGGTTCGTATGTTAGCTATTTCAAAGTCTGTCTTAAAAGCAAAAGTAAAGTACACTGACTAATACTGTGTAACTAATACTTGAAAATGGAATAAAATTATTTCTTTGTATTTAATTAAGAATTGGATGTTTAATTTATCCTGTAACAAAAAGACATCAATTCCTAGCATGTACCACTTGCTGACCTTTACCACAGATCAGATCACAAAATCACTTCCTCCTCTCTAAAGATGGCTTGATTAACATATATAAACCTGTGTAAAGTCTTGATTACCCTACTCAGACCCAACCCCAGTCCCGGCAATGCCATAAAAAGGGATTTCAACATGTTTAATTGAGTTTATCAGAAAGTAACAGTGATATTTGGAAGACCAGGGAGTCGTGGGATGTACTTTGAAGTAAATTAAAGCTGTGGGACCACATTGTCTTCAGAAAGCATGCTTTAGCTGCATCAATATGGTGATCTTTATCTCTTCTTTTAGGAAATGGTGGACAATAAGCCTAAATGATTTAATTCCCAAAGATTATATTTATTCTTAAGGAATCGTTGTTAGTTCATTTACTTAAAACCTGACTTAAAGCAGTCTGTCAATTGCAAGATGTTTTACTTCTGTAGTTTTTTGCTATGTGTGTAAAATAAATGTATTTTAACAGATAATATATAAAATGGGTCAGAAATAGAGAAATAATGACTTTTCTTCATCTTTAAAAAATTTTTTTTTAGTTTTTAAAAATATTTATTTTTGAGAGACACACACACACAGAGGATGAATGGGGGAGGGTCAGAGAGAGAGAGGGAGACACAGAATCCAAAGCAGGCCCCAGGGTCTGCACAGAGCCCATCACAGGGCTCGAACTCATGAACTGTGAGATCATGACCTGAGCCGAAGTTGGACGCTTAACTGACTGAGCCACCCAGGCGCCCCCCAACTTTTCTTCATCTTTAAAGATAGTTTTCAGTGTTGGGTTTTAGTCTTATGGTTTTGGCATCTTCCTGAAATGTTTCTCAAGGCAGACATATTTCTGTCTGTTGGTGTATTGCAAGCACATGTGAAATGACAACTTACTGGGAAGGATAACCCTAAAATAAGACCCACCATGGCCCGAGTGAAATAATACATGAGCGTCACAGTTTCTTTTCCTTCTTTTAATTACAAATACATTAATCTCCTATAAAAATTAAATGTGTAGATAAGGCTGATGTCCCCTTTGATCACACACCAGAGCTTATTCTCTCCCCTTCCTACTCAGGATAATCACTGTGACATTATAGTATGTATTTTTGCTTGCTTATTTTTATGTAATCGATATTACACTCTATTTGGTACCTTGTGCTTTCAGTCCAGTGAGTTTTGGAGACTTTTCTATAGTAGTATATACAGATTTACCTCATTTTGACTATTTGTAGTGTTTCATATAAAATCTTAATTATAGCTCATAACTGTGGCCACTGTTTTGTTTGGCCCTTTGGGTATTGATGAATATTCAAGTTGTTTGCAATTTTTCACTGTTACGCACAGAATGGCAAAGAATTACTTCTATATACTTCCTTGTACCAAGAGGCAGATTTTAAATTTTAATAGATCTTAACCAGTTTACCTTTATTTTCTTTATTTTTTTGAGAGAGAGAGGGCGTGAGTGAGCAAGGGGCACACAGAGAGAGAGAGAGAGAGAGAGAAGAGGACCCTCAGAGAGAAGGAGAGAGAGAGAAGCATTGCTCACCCAAAATGGGGCTCGAGCTCACAAACCATGGGGTCATGACCTGAGCTGAAGTCAGATGCTTGATGACTGAGCCACCCAGGCACCCGTTAACCAGCTTCCCTTTAAGAGTAGCTATATGTTTTGCATTCTTACCCCCCGTTAAGGAAGATACTCGTTTCCCCCGTATCTTTATTGACACTAAATAACATCAGATGTTTGATTTTTTACCAATCTGGATTATTGCCCCTGAGATTAAGTTGCTTTTGGCATGTTTGTTGGTCGTTCAGGTTTCTCTTCTGTGAAGTGACTGTTCGTCTCCTTTTTACATTTTTCTGTCTTTCTTAGTTACTTGTTGGAATTCTTTATGTTTTTGAATATTCATTATTGATTAGTAATCTGTTAAATAAGGTCTTTCACTGTGTTCTTTGCCTTTCAAGTTTGCTTGATATTATTGTAGCTTTATAGCATATATAATGACTATATGTAATATATAATGACTCTAGCTCTATAGACTCTAGCTCTGTAATACACATTTTGATCTAAGTCAGGTTCCTACCTTTTTATCTCCTTTACAAAATTATCTTGGCTATTCTTATGCCTTTTGTCTTCCATATGAATTTTAGAATTGTGAGCTACCTGTTCACCCATCATGTTTCATAAACCTTTCTGGGATTTTGAATGGAATTGCATTGAATTAAAGATTATTTTGCTTTCTTTAGGGGACAGTTCTATTTAAAATAAGCCTTGCTAGGGGTGCCTGGGTGGCGCAGTCGGTTGGGCGTCCGACTTCAGCCAGGTCACGATCTCGCGGTCCGTGAGTTCGAGCCCCGCGTCGGGCTCTGGGCTGATGGCTCGGAGCCTGGAGCCTGTTTCCGATTCTGTGTCTCCCTCTCTCTCTGCCCCTCGCCCGTTCATGCTCTGTCTCTCTCTGTCCCAAAAAAATAAACGTTGAAAAAAAAAATTTAAAATAAGCCTTGCTTAAAAAAAAAAATAAAATAAAATAAAATAAAATAAAATAAAATAATAAACCTTGCTTTGAATAACATGATACAGTATTTTTAGCTTCCTACATTTAAATGAGATGCTTAAGAGTGGAATTTTTCTTTCCTTAATTCGGTATTGATCATTAGAAATCATATTTTTCTTTTTGTACTTATTTAGGAAGATGACATTTGGAAGAGTAAGTGACTTGGGGCAATTCATCCGAGAATCTGAGCCTGAACCTGATGTAAAGAAATCAAAAGGTTTGTGGTGTTTTCATATTCCCTGTTAAGCCTTTGCTCACATTAGTCAGTGACTGTAAGTGAAGGATCGTTTAAGATTTAAACAGTTTATTTTATGAAATAATTGCCTTCTCTCTCACCTTGTGTTTGTAGTCACAGCTGAGCACAAGGGCTTTGTGTAATCACATCTCTGTACAGTCTCTGAATGAAAGGTATTGAATTTGCTTTACCATTCCAGAAAGCACATCTGCATGAAAAAATATTTGTCACTTTTTTATTTAAAATAGTGAATACCCAGGGCGCCTGGGTGGCTTAGTCAGTCTGACTTCGGCTCAGGTCATGATCTCATGGTTCTTGGGTTCAGGCCCTACATCAGGCTCTGTGCTGACAGTGCGGAGTCTGGGATTCCCTCTCTCTCTCTCTCTCTCTCTCTCTCTCTGCTCATCCCCAACTCGCTCACACACACTCTCTCAAAATAAATAAACTTAAAAAACAAAAATGGTGAATACCCAGTCCAGGTTGGATTTGAGGTTTATCTCAAGACCCTTTAATTCATTAAATTTCCTCTAATTTGCTGAAATTTCAAATACATGATATATATGTGAAAAATATGAAGAGGTTGAAATTCAAGTCCTTCATTTAAAATCACCTGGAGAGTGCTCATTTAGTTGCAAGAGTTAAACACAAATCTTTTTTGACAAGTACATTATTTGTGACTGATTTCAGCTTCCAAACAGTTGGTTTACAAGGAAGATTTTAAAAACCAATGTGGATCCATTCACTTGGGATCTAGAAATTTTTCAGTGTGGTTGGATTGACAGTATTGTCTTGAGTAAAAGACACTAATTTGTAAGAAGAAAGTGTTCCAGGGGCACCTGGATGTCTCGGTTGAGTGTCTGACTCTTGGTCTCGGCTCAGATCGTGTCCTCACAGTTCATGAGTTTGAGCCCCACATTGAGCTCTGCGCTGGTACTGTGGAGCCTGCTTGGGATTCTCTCTCTTTCTCTCTCTCTGTCCCTCTCCCTCTCTCTCTCTCTCTCTCTCTCCCCCCCCCCCCCCCCCTCCCTCTCTTTCCCCCTCCCACATTCTCTCTCTCTCTCAAAATAAACTTTAAAAAAAGAAGAGAAAATCTCCCATTTTGAGAAATGTGTTTAAAATTAAGAGCTATTATTAATCTTCCTATTGAATTTAAATTTATTTATTTATTTTTAAGTAAACTCTACCCCCAACGTAGAGCTCAAACTCCTAACCCCAAGATCGAGAGTCACATGCTCCAACAACTGAGCCCAGCCAGGTGCCTGTATTATATTTATTTTTTAATTCAACTACTACTTGAGTAAGGAATAATCTTGGTGTTGGTGAGCAATCTACTTTTGGGTCAGATATACATTGACAGAGTAAGCAAAAAATGCAACAGTTATTGAAATCATTTAGACCCAAAAAGGGCCTGTTAACCTATTTTACCCTATCAGTTTATTTAAATAATTGATTTTATTTCCTAATTTGCCAGAGAAGCCTGAGGTACACAGTCGGGAGAAGTACAAAGATGGAAAGAAGTCTGCACAGTTCATTCAGTAAATAATTTTGTAGTGCCTCTGTGCACTCTTATTCACGGGGCAGGTTAGAACATACAGATCCTGCCATTAAGAAACCTAGAGTCTAATAGTGTATTTTATTGGTAAAAAATGAGTACAAAGAAGAAGTGACTGGTAGCTTTGGAGTAGAGGAAGTATTAGACAGCCTCTGTGGGGTATTGGCCAGCAAGGGCTCTACACTGTCCTCAGGTAGCAAGAAATCAAGACTCTTGATTTTGGCTCAGATCACGATCTCACAGTTCAGGAGATCAAGCCCTGCATCAGGCTCAGGACTGACAGTGCAGAGCCTGCTTGTGATTCTCTCTCTCTCTCTCTCTCTCTCTCTCTCTGCCCCTTTCCTGCTTGCACAATCTCCCTCTCTCTCTCAAAATAAATGAATAAACTTTAAAAAAAAAAAAAAGAGTAGGTAGAGAACAGACAAGTTCAATTTGGAACATGTTAATTGTGAGATACCATAGGACAATTTCTAAGTCCATGAATTTTAATGCCCAAGGTCAGGTTTTTTGATTATTTGCATTTTGAAGGAAGTTAAGGCCACAGGAGGGGATGAGATGCCCCAGAGAAAATCTGTCAAAGGAGAAAAGAAGGCTGGAAATGGGGTCCTGGAGAAGTTCCGTGTTAAAAGGGGAGGGGAGGCACAGAAAGGAGCCAAACTTGTGTGCATTGAAAAGGAGAGAGGGTGTTAAACATGTAGGAGACTGTCACAGTGTGGCTTTTTGGGTTAGCCTGAGAGAGAGCAGTGCACTGGGCAATTCAACAGCCATTTGAGACTTTAGGCCGAGTGTGTAATGTGGCTTTATTGACTGGTTGGCCATAAAGTTTAACTAGACCAGTCTTCAGACTTTTAGTTAATACTAAAAATTATCAAGGGAAAGGATGCAGGTTTTGCACTTTTCATGAATGCTATATATAGTTCTAATCCAGTCATTGACTTAATCAGTACCTTGCCTAAGAAATAATCTACCAACTGCTTGATGTAAGGCCGAGTTAGAAAGGAGCTTATTTGTGTTAAAGAAAGGATAAGCTATGTATTTCATTAATGGAAAAAGTGGCTAGTCTATGTCTTGGTGATTCCTCAGCACCTGAGTACCTACCTATACGAAGATAGGCTTGTGTGTATCTCCTGGGGGGTTGAGGTGTGCTGTGGCCTGGACAGAGTATGGCCATTTAAAACTCTGCTGTTAATCAGCCAATTTATACAGACCAGAGATTGAGCATGTGGCAGTGTAATTTTTACTGGAAGCCCTTTTGTATAGGAGCTGGTCTAAAAAATTTGGATATAACAAGTAGATTGATACCTCCTGACCTACCGCTAGACTCTTATCTAAGACCAAATCCTAGTCATGGTTTTCTTTTGTTCACTTAATATTAGCTGAAAATCTAACACTAGAGAATAGTTTCTTTTTTTTCTTTTAATGTTTTTATTTTATTTTTGAGAGAGAGACAGATCATGAGCAGGGAAGGGGCAGGGAGAGACACAGAATTCTGGGACACAGAATCTGAAACAGGCTTCAGGCTCTGAGCTCTCAGCACAGAGCCCGACCTGGGGCTTGAATTCGTGAACCATGAGATCATGACCTGGGCCAAAGTTGAACGCTTAACTGACTGAACCACACAGGTGCCCCGATAATACTTTTCTTTTATCAAGTGAGGAGAATAGAAGAAAAGTCCAGAACTCTGAAACAGACTTTCAAAAGTCTTTTGCAAGTTAAATACTTGTTAATGGAGATAATCAATTTTGATTAACGGTAATATTCCTTAATGTTTTAGATGAGATTGTACAAAAAAAGAATATCCATTTCTGGAAATAGCTTTTGAATAAGAGCACCTTTTTAATGTAAAATTGTGCATGAAATCTACATTCAATTTTGGTTTTATTTACTAGGATCCATGTTCTCACAAGCTATGAAGAAATGGGTACAAGGAAATACTGATGAGGTAAATTCTACTTTCAGTGTAAAGAAATTCCTGTTTATAAGTGGCACTTTGTCTAAGTAAAGTTTCAGGTTTTCTCTTTCCTTAGTTCCCACGTTTAAGCAACATGGCACATCATTGCTCCCTTATCCAGGAGGTAACAAGAAAGGGTGGGCCCTTTTTAGTATCTAACAATTGCCTTGTGGGGTCAGTGCAGGATCTTTTAGTTCAGAGACTCTAGCCACTGAGAAATAGACATACCTCCAAATTTCCATCAACCATCAGGCATCCATAGAAACAAAAAGCTCAAATGTTTCTTTCCTCACTTCTGTTTGCAGAAGAGGAGGCTTGCTTTTTGACTTAAGTACATTGAGAGATGTGAGTGGAAAAAGAAAAATGTTTTGATCATCTAACATGAAAATAGTCATGATGTTGGGTACCCAGTAGCTCACCCTAGAAGACAGTGAACAAATAGCATGTTAATGTAGCATAGCCAGAGGGTGGCCCAGGTCCTATCACATACAGTTGTGTTTAGAGCACTGATAATGTAAGTCTTAACTTTTCTAATGAATAACCATTATCAACAGTTTGAAATGATTTGTTGTTGTTGTTTTAGGCCCAAGAAGAGCTAGCTTGGAAGATTGCTAAAATGATAGTCAGTGATGTTATGCAACAGGCACAATATGATCAGCCCTTAGAGAGGTCTACAAAGGTAAGAATGACATGTGTTCTGATCTAGCTTGTATAAAAACTGGAAAGAATTAAATTCCAGATATTAAAAAAGGGCATAAGGGAGATTCTGCTTCTGCCTTTGAAGGATTAGCTGCTATAGAAACTGCCCTCTCATCATGAACAACTAGAAAACAAACTAAGTGAAACAACTAGTTCCAGATATTGGACAAAAGGCAGTAGAGGTCTGTAATTCTTGAAATAAGGGTAACATGGAGGTGATCTGTAGCTCACTGCCCAAATCAAAGTTTGGATAACCTAAATTGGCTAGAAGTCATAGAGAAGAATACCAGAAAAGGAGCTTCACAGAAAGAAAGCTCCAGAGTTTCTCTCTTTATGAGAGGTCCCTTAAAGGGCTTGGCCAAATACTGATCTATACGTATATTGGGTGAAAATGCCCATGGCCATGGAAAAAATAACAGAAATTAATTCCTGAAACATGGGTTAGGAATAGGTCCCACCCCTACTAACCAAGGTCTTGTAATGTACAAGGCATTGGGTAGTTCCTCAGAAACATTATGCCTTACTGCTGGAGCTAAATTAACCCTAGAGTATGGGGCACCTGGGTGGGCTCAGTTGTTTAAGCACCGACCCTTGAGTTTAGGCTCTGGTCATGATCTCATGGTTTATGGGTTCGAGCCTGCGTTGGGTTTTGTACTGACAACACGGAGCCTGCTTGGGATTCTCTCTCTCCGCCTCTCTCTTTCTGCCCCTCTTTTGTGCGCACATGAAAGCTCTCTTTCTCTCTCAAAATAGATGTATAATCTTTAAAAAAAAAACAAAAAGCTCTAGTGTAAAGCCCCTTAACCAAACTGAAGAGCAACCTTTGAAAGGATCAAACTGCTCTGTAAATAACAACTGCATGACAGGACAAAGGCCAGCCCGCTTTAAAGGAACACAGTAAAATTCAGTACTCAACAGTATAAAAATAACAATGTCTGCCATCCACTGCATTACTAGGTATGCAAGGAAGCAGAAAAACTTGACCCACAATCAGAAGAAAAACATAATCTATAGAAACCATACCCAGAAAATTACTGGATATAAAAGAACTCAAGAAAAAGGGGAAAAGGAAAGAAAGAATCCATGGGACAAATAGAAGACAAATAGCAAAATAGTAGGTTTAAGTGAAATCCTATTAGTGGTCATAGCAAATGTACATGGTCTAAATAGTTAAATCGAAAAAAAAATTAATAAATAGTTAAATCGGAGATTGATTAGATAATGGCAGATGCTATGTGTAAGAAGCCTGCTTTAAACATAAAGACTTAGGGGCGCCTGGGTGGCGCAGTCGGTTAAGCGTCCGACTTCAGCCAGGTCACGATCTCACGGTCCGTGAGTTCGAGCCCCGCGTCGGGCTCTGGGCTGATGGCTCAGAGCCTGGAGCCTGTTTCTGATTCTGTGTCTCCCTCTCTCTCTGCCCCTCCCCCGTTCATGCTCTGTCTCTCTCTGTCCCAAAAATAAAATAAACGTTGAAAAAAAAAAAAATTTAAAAAAATAAAAAAATAAATAAACATAAAGACTTAAAGTAAAAACAGGATGGAAAAGATATATACCATGCAGACATTAATAAAAGTAATTTGGACTGCCCATATTACTACAAGTCAGACTAAACTTCAAAACAAGGAATATTACCAGGCACAAAGTACATTTTACATGATAAAAAGGTCAGTTGATTAAGAAGACATCAAGAGTCCTAAATGTGGGGGCACCTGGGTGGCTTAGTCGGTTAAGCGTCTGACTTTGGCTGAGGTCATGATCTTGCAGTATGTGAGTTCGAGCCCTGTGTCGGGCTCTGTGCTGACAGCTTGGAGCCTGGAGCCTGCCTTGGATTCTGTGTCTCCACTCTCTGTACCCCCCCAACTTGTGCTCGGTCTATGTCTCTCAAAAAATAAAAAACGTTAAAAAAAAAAAGAATCCTAAATGTGTATGCATCTAACAACAGAGCTTGAAAACACATAAAGCAAAAGCTGATAGAACTACAAGGAAAAATACACAGATCCATAATGACTCTTGGAGATTTCAACAGCCCTGTCTCAGTAATAGAACAGTGTTTAGAAGACTCGAATAACAATGTCAACCAACTTGACCTAAGTGACTTGTAGAAAATAATGCATCTAGCAGCGCAGAATACACATTATTTTGGCCTACATATAGATCATTGACTGAGATATACCATATTCTGGGCCATAAAACAAGTTTCAGTACATTTTGAAAGATTGAAATCCTACAATCTGTTTTCTCCTCACAAAGGAATTAAACAAGAAGTCAGTTAGAGAAAGATATGTGGAAAATTCCCCAATATTTGGGAATTAGGTAACATACTCTAAGTTACCTATTAGTCAAAGAAGAAATCAAAATAGAGGTTAAAAATATTTTGGACTGAATTAAAATGAAAATACAGCATAGTATTTGTGAGATACTGCTAACACAATTCTTAAAAGGAAATTTATAGCATTAAATGTTTATATTAGACAAGAAAAGGGTCTCTGTCTTCTACCTGAAACTAAAAAATGAGTAAATTAACCCAAGAAAGAAGGAAATAATAAATAAAAAGTGATTATCAATTACATAGAATACAGGCAGATAATAGAGAAAAGTCAAAAGCTGGCTCTTTATTTTTTTTTTTAATGCTTATTTATTTTTGAGACAGAGAGAAACAGAGCATGAACAGCAAGGATCAGAGAGAGAGGGAGACACAGAATCCCAAGCAGGCTCCAGGCTCTCAGGTGTCAGCACAGTGCCCAACGTGGGGTTCAAACTCACAGACCATGAGATCATGACCTGAGCCAAAGTCAGACGCTTAACTGACTGAGCCACTCAGGCGCCCCTAAAAGCTGGCTCTTTAAAAAGATCGATTTGGGCGCCTGGGTGGCGCAGTCGGTTAAGCGTCCGACTTCAGCCAGGTCATGATCTCGCGGTCCAGGAGTTCGAGCCCTGCGTCAGGCTCTGGGCTGATGGCTCGGAGCCTGGAGCCTGTTTCCGATTCTGTGTCTCCCTCTCTCTCTGCCCCCCCCCCGTTCATGCTCTGTCTCTCTCTGTCCCAAAAATAAATAAACGTTGAAAAAAAAATTAAAAAAAAAAAAAAAAAGATCGATTAAATTGATAAACCTTTAGCCAGACTAATTGAGGGGGGAAAAAAAGATTAGACATGAATCACCAATACAAAGATTGAAAGGGGACATCGCTACAGATCCTAAAGTTATTAAAATGATATTAGTGAACTGTTACGAACAACTTTATGCTAATAAGTTCAACAGCTTGAATAAGATGGAGAAATTCCTTGAAATATATAAATTACCAAAACTCAGTAAGAAATGGTAACCTGAATAATGCTGTATCTATTAAATTGAATTTGAGGAGTTAAATATATTTGTATTTATGATATTATCATATTGATACATTATATATATGTACATATGTATGAAATATGAGGAACTCAGCAGACAAAAAAATTGTTTTCAAATTAAAAAATGGGCAAAGGACCTGGAAAGACATTTTTCTAAAGAAGACATACAGACGGCCAAAAGATACATGAAAAGGTGCTTAATGTCACTAATCATTAGAGAAGCACAAATCATACCCACAATAAGATATCACCTCACACCTGTTAGAATGACTGTTAGCAAAAAGACAAGCAGTAACAAATGTTAACGAGGATGTAGGAGAAAGGAATCCTTGTGCACTATTGGTGGAAACGTAAACTGCTACAGCCATTATGGGAAACAGTATGTAGGTCCCTCAAAGAACTAAAATTAGAACTATCGTATAGATCTAGCGATACCACTTCTGAGTATATATTTGAAGAAAATGAAATTATTACCTCGAAAAGATATCTGCACCCCATGTTCATTGCATATTTAGAATCCTATGCAAGAATCCTAAATGTGTTACATGGAAGTAACCTAAGTGTTCATTTATGGTTGAATGGATCAAAAAGAATGAAATCCTTCCAGGGCGCTTGGGTGGCTCAGTCGGTTAAGTGTCCGACTTCGGCTCAGGTCATGATCTCGTGGTTTGTGAGTTCAAGCCCTGTGTCAGGCTCTGTGCTGACAGCTCAGAGCCTGTGTCAGGCTCTGTGCTGACAGCTCAGAGCCTGTGTCAGGCTCTGTGCTGACAGCTCAGAGCCTGGAGCCTGCTTCGGATTCTGTGTCTTCCTCTCTCTCTGCCCCTCCCCTGCTCGTGCTCTGTTACTGTCTGTCTCAAAAATAAATAAAACATTTTTTAAAAAAAGAATGAAATCCTGCCGTTTGTGACGACATGGAGGGACCTTGAGGACATTTTACTAAGTGAAATAAGTCAGACCTATAGAAAGACAAATATTGTGTGATTTCACTTGTATGTGGAATCTGAAAAAGTCAAACTCCTTGAAACAGCAAAAATGGTAGTTGCCAGGGACTTGGGCTGGAGGGGGTAGGGGAAATGAGGAGATGTTAGTCAGAGGGTACAAACTTCGAGTTACAAGATCGATTCGTTCTGGAGAGCTAATGTACAACATGGTGACTATAGTTAACAATAATTGTATTATTTTCTTGAAAGTTGCTAATAGAGTAGTTCTTAGGTATTCTTACTATTTTTTTTAAAGCTATTTATATGAGGTGATAGATGTAGTAACCACTATATATATCAAATTATCATGTTATATACTTTAAACTTAAACAGTATTATGTCCATCATAGCAATAAAACTGGAGGGTAGAGGAGAGAAATTGAATTTCCTTCCCACAAAGAAAACCCCAAGCCCAAAAAATAAAACAGAAATAATACTGATTCTAGACAAAGTTCCAGAAAATTGAAGAAGAGGTAATATTTCCCAACATAGTCTATGAGGCTAGCATTACCTTGACACTAGACAAAGACATTACAAGGAAAAAAAACTACAGGCTAGTATCTCTCATGAACATACATGCAAAATCCTTGACAAAAATACAAGGAAACCAATCATCAATATATAAAAAGAGTAGAACACCATGACACATGGAGTTATCCCAGGAAAGCAGGTTTGCTTTGATACTTGAAAACCAGTTGCTGTTACTCATCATAAAAAGAAAAGCATATGATCATTTTAATAGATGCAGGAAAAGAATTTGACAAAATTCAGCCATTGATGACAAAACTGTCAGAAAACTAGGAACAGAACAGAACGCCCTAAACCTGGTAAAACTGACAGTTAACATCATTTTTAATGGGGAAAGACTCCATGATTCTAGGAAAAAGGCAAGGACACTTGCACTGGAAGTCCTAGCCAACGCAAAAAGGCAAAGAAGAAAAGACCTATAGATTGTAAAGGAAGGAGGAAAACTGGTTTTCTTTGCAGAAGACCTCATCACTTACATAGAAATTCCTAAGGCTACTTTATCCAGTATGGTAGTGACTAGCCATGTATGCACAATACAGAACATTTCCATTATCACAGAAAGGACTGTTGGATAGCAGTATCTGAAGGAATCTACAAAAAAGCTATTAGAACTAAGGTTAGCAGTGCTAAAGGATATAAGGTTAATATACAAAAATGAAGTACATTTCTATATACTAGCAATTAACAGTTGGAAATCGAAATTTAAAAAACGATACAATCTACAGTAGCATCCCAAAACATGAAATTCTTAGGAATATATTTAATGAAATATGTATATAATATTCATACATTATAAACTATAACTGAGCAGAATTAAAGATTTAAATAAAAAATAAATCATGTTTGTGAATCAAAAGACTCAGTGTTGGTAAGGAGCCATTTCGAGGTGGGATGGGTTAGATGGGTGATGGACATTAAGGAGGGCACTTGTTGGGATGAGCATGGTGTTGTGTATACATGATGAATCACTAAACTCTCCTGAAACCATTATTACACTAAATATTAACTAACTTGGATTTAAATAAATTTAAAAAAAAATTTTTTAAAGGTGCTTTTTCAACCCGGGATAGTGATGGTGGTGGTTGAGGTATAACTGACATGTAACATTATATTCTTTTCAGGTGTACAACATAGTGATTCAATATTTGTGTACATTGCAAAATGATCACCACAATAAGTCCAGTTAACATCATCAGCATACATAGTTAACAGATTTTTTTTTTTTCTTGTGATGGGAACTTTTAAGATCTGCTTTCTTAGCAGTTTTCAAATATGTAATACAGTATTGACTATACTCTCCATTCTGTACAAGATTATCCAAGACTACTGATAGATTCAGTACAATCACAGTAAATATCCCAGCAGGCTTTTTTGTAGAAATTGACAAGATGATTTTAAAATGTATTGGGAGATTTAAAGTAACTAGAATAGCAACAACAACAACAACAAGAAACGTGGTGGGGAGGGAGACAAATTGGAAGACTAACACTACCTAGACACATGTACTGTAAAGCTGCATGATTAAGACAGAGTGATATTAGCATAAGGGTAGACGTATAGATTGTTGGAACATGTAGAGAGTGCAGAAGTAAACCCAAATATATGAAGTCAATTGACTTTTGACATACGTGCAAGCTAATCCAATGGTAAAAAGATGGTCTTTTTAGTTTACAGTTTACAGTTACATATATATATATCTATGTGGGGGTGGGGTGGGGAGCAAACCTTGTTCCTTATAGCATATACAGAATCAGCTCAAAATGGATCATAGACCTAAATGTCACAGCTAAAAGTAAAACTCGTAGGAGAAAATCTTTGTGATTTGGGGTTAGGCAAAGATTCCTTAGATCATACGAAGCATGAGCCATAAAGGAGAAAAAGCGTTAAATTGATCTTTATCAAAAGTAGAAACTTGTACTTGTCAAAAGACACTGTAAAGAAAATGAAAAGGCAGGTTACAGACTGGGAAGTGATATTTGCAAAACAACTGTCTGAGAAAGGGGTTGTATCCACAATATATAAAGAACCCTTAAACTCGATAATAAGCCCGACAATCTGGTATTTTTTAAATGGGCAAAAGATAAACAGACATTCCACCAGAGAAGATATACAGATGGCAGATATTCGCATGCAGATGTGCCCGACATGTTTAGTCATAAGAGCAATGCGAATTAAAGTCACAATGGTACACAACTACAGACCTAAAGGAATGGCTGAAATTGACAGGTGAAGGATGTAGAGCAGTTTGAACCCTACCATATTACTGGTGGAAATGCAAACTGCTATAGCCACTTTGAAAAACAATTTGGCAGCCTTTTAAAAAGTGAAATATATACTAGCCAGGTATCTCCTTGGGAAACTCTGATGGCAGACTTTTTTTTTTTTTTTTAATTTAAGTTTTCTTCTTGGACTGATCATATTTCCAGAGAAAACACTAGCAGTCTCCAGCCTGGAGGATGAAGGCCAGGCTACCAAGGAGGCAAGTGGGAAAAAGCTAGGGAAGTCTCATTATTCTTATTTATACCTCTCCTTAATCCCCCTCTTTTCAGGACAGAATCCTTGTACTTGGTCGTGTTTGGTGTAGGTCAGCCCAGAGACCCTCTGTCTTACTCTGCTCAGAGAAAAAATCTCAGATTTTTCTGCTGAGATTGGTTTCGGGGCAGGGGCTGGTTGAGCAGAATTGCAGAATAACTGTAGATTACTAACTTCCAAAACAGGCTTTTAAGAAATCCTTGTGTTTGCACCCAGCCCCCATTCCCTTTATGAGACATACTGGTGCCACCAATTCCTGGACTTTGAGGGATTCTGCATTGTAAATCAGGTTGCTTCTCCACTTTTTCCACTTTCCTTTTAGGATTGAGTCTTTTGGACCAGCTAAGTCATTTACCACTCATACATTTGCTTCCAGCTTCTGCAAGTTTGTTCTGCCTCTTCTCTCACTTTCCCCACTTGTGTGAATTTTGTTTCTTTTTCTTTTTCTTTTTCTTTTTTTAACTGCTTATTTTAGGAAGGAGTGAATTGGATGAGTGCGATCAACTCTCCATCTTTGTCTGGAGGCCCGCAGCTGTAATGGTTAGGAAATTCTGACTTGCCACAAGCTAATACTGTTTCTCAGTAGCTTCTCCAGCTAGTTCTAGTAGTACCTGTGAGAAGTCATGCAAGTAACCGTTAGAAAGTTGAAGGCAGCCACATAGCGTACCCCCCAGTCCTCTCCTCAAGCCAACATTCCAGTTTTTTCAACAGTTTTACTTTCCCTAACTTGAGTTGATCACAGAGACTTAATGCGAGAGGAGAATATCTGCTCATGTTCATTATGAAGGCATTAAATGACTCCTCTATTATTTATGTTAGCAAAAATCAGGAATCAGAATCAAATAGGTTCAGATGACACCCCGTATAACCCACAGTAGTTTGGAGGGCTTGAATTGAAATTTAGGTCCAGCATCACCCTTTCCTTGCCAACTTTTTACTCCAAGCACTGTCATTACCAGAGGTTGGTTTAATTTTGAACTTCACACTGAGCCATTTCACACCAAAGCTCTGTTCACTGTGGCAGATTCCATCCTTTTTTCTGTGTAAGGGTGGCGATATTTGTCTATCTCCACTGGCTCAGTCAACCTAAATAGCAAAGAGCAAGATAAAGGTGTATGAAGTTGTGATTCCCATTATCGTTGATGATCAAATGTTTGACAACGTGAAAATGTTCTTTTCAGCACCATTTTAGAAAGCAGGTATTTAAAATTGGGGCTTTTTATTTGAGTTGTATGTTCGGATTTTATTACCGTGTGCTTTTCATTTTAAAATATTACGTCTATTTTGCTATATTTTGTTTTTTAAGCTCGCTAGCCTCCTCTTTGGCTGGCTAAGATGACCATCCTGTGTGTCCTTTAGGGATCAGCAGTGTGTTGGTATGGAGAAAGTGCTGGGCTAACAGGACGTCTTCAGTCCACTTTTAGTGAACACGTGGGACCTTCCGCACGTTGCTTTCCTTTCCAGTCCCCATTTCTTCATCAGTAGATCAGAAAAATTGGACAAGACAGTCTCATAAGATCTCTTTCTGATTCTCATTCTATGATTATATGAATGTGAGCTGCTTCCACGAAGCAGTGCCCAGCCCCTCTCTAGCCTATGTTGATGCCTCTGTGCTCAGAATCGCCTACTCTGCGCGTGTCTATGAAACGTACTTGGGAATGTAACGTGAACTACCTCACGGCATCACTGAGTTATTTCGTGTGTATCTGTCCCCAAGACCTTGTCTCCCCGGGATGTTTGTTCCCTCCCCAGAGCTGTGAGTACAGGGGTCTCAGCCTCAAGATCTTGGTCTTAGGAGGCGAGGTCAGAGTTCTTTTTCTCTTTCTGAAGGTGTTGGAGTATTCCGTATTATGGCTCTCCTGATTTAGTGAATCCTCTAAGGATCGTCATTTAAGTTGTTTGGGGTTTTTCCCTGTTACAGACAGTACTTTAATGCATGTCTGTGTATAGAAGTCTTTGCCCTCTCTTACAAGTATGCTGTTGGGTTAATTGCTAGAAGCAGAATTACTCTGTCAAAAGGTAGGTATTTCGTTCTAATAATCTGGTGCCAAAATGGAGAGATAAAAGCAAATCTGGTTGCCAGTCTAGTCCTGTTGGGTAATGCTGGGGTGAGTTGCTTGACCTTTTTAAAGCTTCCATCCATCCATCCATCCATCCATTCATTCATTCATTCATCCATTCATTCATTCATATGGAAATGAAGGTAGTTCTAGTATTCTGCCTCAAGTGGCTGTGGTCCAATCCTGGCTGTCCTGGATGCTGGTATGTAGTAGACACTAGGTTTTGATTCCCTTCTTAATCTGTAATAATGTCACTGGCTGTAGAAATGTACGTTACCTTTTTCTTTTTCTTTTTCTTTTTTTCAGCTATGACTCAAGACCTGAGATAAAGGGAATCTGCTTTTGAAAAATAAGAGAACTTTTTTCCTTTGGTTGGATTCTTCAACACAGCCAATGAAGACAAAGCACTGTATTTCTTTTCACGAATATATCACTGTTGTTCCCAAGAAAGAATGGCAGACAATCCTAGACTTCCATCCTAAGCAGAGTGACATGTAGACATTTGCTGCACATGATGTTCACACAGTGAAAGTCATAAAGAGACAAAGTGGTATTGTTTACATTACTAGAAAACTAATAGCTTTCCAATGGCAATAACCCATTTACGAAACAATTTTAGTCCACTGGAATAGACAGGGACCACATACTGTGGGAGGCAGATAAGCGCAGAGCGGATACTCGATGCCCATTCTGTAGCGGTAACCCATCCCTAAAAGTATCATAAAGCAGGTACCAGAAGTGCTTTGCTTTGGCCTCCTAAACCAACAGGTGAGTCAGCCCCTCCGAGAGCCAGGCAGCTCAGGGAGGCAGCGTGGTGCTAGCGGGTTGTTTTCCTTCAGCGGCATTGTGCATTCGCAGAGGCATTAATTTGGAAGGAAGCCAGCTGATAGGTCATCTCAGTGACATTGTCCTTCCCTGTGGTGACAGCATACACTTTTTACATTTTAATTGCTCCTAAAATGCAGTATACTGAAAACCAGACTCTCCCCTGCTAACAAAAAAGAGGAGTCTCCTTTGCTTTGCGCATCAGGACTTGCTCTTCTGGAATACTCCTCCAGGTTACTTCACTTTCCCTTCAGAATACGTGTGGGAAGGAATGTACAGTAGCAGTCACTCCCGTTTCCCCTGTGGTACCTTGAACAAAATGTTTGTTCCCAGACTACGCGGTTTTTGTTTTGTTTCTTCTTTTTTCTTTCTTTCTTTCTTTCTTTTTTTTTTTTTTTTTTTTTTTTTTTTTTTTTTTTTTTTTTGTAAATTAAGAATATTGACAAGCAAGGGTTGGGGGCGGGAAGAGCACCCAGCCTCGGCTGCCTCCCCCTTCTCCGCTGTGCAGTTGGTGGCCTTTTTGCTTTCTGTCTTTCGGATAGTAGGCGACCCCCTGCCTGCCCTTCCACTCAGCCGGCTACCGGGTCCGGACCTCGCCGCCGTCAGCAGGCCCGCCCCATTGGCGAGCACACTCCACTGGCCAGACGGTGCCAACGCCTCCTCGCTGCGCGTGACTGTTTGAGGGGAAGGAACGTTCTCTTAGGCGTTACTGCTTTTGCTCAGACTTTGCAAAAAAGAAAACAAAAAAAGATATATATATATATATATATAAATATATAATTATTAATCACCTCTGTCCTTGAGAAAGTCTTGAATGAATAGAGATTTTATTCCATTGCAATATTTGATTGTATAGAGGCACACTGTTTCATCGACAGAAGAAGCAAAAGGCTGTGTATAAGTTTTTGGTACTGTGTACCACCACTGTTATTCTTCTAAAGCGAAGTATTCATGTACTTAACCCATATTCTATTTAATTGTGTTTGATTTTAAAAATATATATATATATGAATTATATTTAAAATGGTGTCAACTTTCTGCTTTCAGGGCACTCGTGGCTCTTCTCCTGAAATGTGTTGATTCTTCCAAATATTTCCGTTTGCTTTACAAAAACCCAGACACGAGCCACTCCTGGACTAAGCCCTGTGTTTGGAGTGAATGGCATAGACCTGAGGTTTTATTAGGTGTATTTGCTGTGACTAACTCGTTTTGTTCTTTTAACACAATGTTGCCATCCTTTCACTTTGCTTCAACCTTTAAGTAAGAGAAAAGCAATATAAAGGTCATAGAATAAAATGTGGTTTTGGGTGACTCTTGCTGCCTCTGCATGTTTTGGAATAACAATTTCTGTAAGACTCTAGGCTAATTTAACCTACTGCTTTTAGTTAAGAGTATATATAGTCCTTTGTATACATTTTGTGCTTCCGAGCTGGAGACATCAGTGGTTGTAAGATTCTTATACAGAGAAGAGTAGCAAGTTTGAGACTTGGTTACTTTTTTCTGCCCCACCTGCTGTGGGACACAGAGGCAGATTGTGGCCTGAAGTTACTAGGCAGAGTTAATATTTGATGGAAAGTAGATCCTTGGACTTCTTTTAAAATTGGAATGGGATGCGATATAACATTGAGCACACAGTGTGCTCCAGGCTCTGTGCAGCGCGCCCACAAAATATGCTGCCTGTGCAGGCTCTCATAGGTTCAAGGAATCATTTGAACCCCATCCTTATCATGTTGTTGACATCAACGCAAATCGTTAAGGAAGAAGAGGTGTTAGTAAAGCAGTGGTACCTTCTGTAACTTACCACGTCTTCAATCACTCCTGTAAGAAATCTTACAGGATCTTACAGATGAAAAGTGAAAAGCAAATGTCAGCTGAGTCCAGTGATGAGTGATAAAGCAGGGAGCAATGTTTTGCAGCTTTTTCTCCTTGGGTTTCAGCATTCAGTAGAGCTTTATGAAATGGAGGCAATGTCCATTTCTGGAGCTGTGACTAGTTCAGTAAGAATTTGGAGGGGAAGGTCACTCTGGATTGCAGAAAATTACAATCTTCTTTGTTGTCTTATTTCAGTACAGCTAGCTGAGCACCTGCTGAAGCAGCTGACCTTTTCTCTCTAACGACACTGTTTGGGGGATACCCGCCTGACTCACGCTGACATGTCTGCACACAGTGACCTTTTCCCTTTCCTCCCTCCCCCACACACCAGTTGATTAGACCAGGGTTGAACTGACCCAAACAGGCCCAAGAAAATTCTTTATCTTAACAGTTTTGCAAGGGGAAGGAGAGAGACCCTCTGGGATTGCAGCTGGTATGGGGCGCTTAGAAAGCGGGGACCCATGAGCTGCACCGCATGACAGGCAGAGAGGCTTAAAATAGAAATACAGAAACATGAGTGCGAGTGGGCCAGAGGGGCCACCCCAGTGGCCTCGAGGACTTGGCTGGCTTCTGGATCTGGTTCTCCATCTTTGCTGTGAACTCTACTAATCCCTCAGGTATCCTTAGAATGCATTTTGGCTTTTCAAAAGTCAGTCTGAAGTGAATTTTTATTACATGCAACCAAAAGGACCTTGACTAAAGTACTGCCAGATTGTTCTAATTACTCATGATCGTGTCCTCAGTGTGTTTGCAAAGTACCACTGAATTCTGGAGCATTCTTCTTTCATAAACCTTCCTTGGTCATTTTGTGAATTCTCTCAAAATGGAATCCTAAACTAATGGAGCTGAAAGACACTCCCTCATTTATATAGGGAGGAGTTACTCAGGCCTGGGAAAAGGGGAGGTCTAAGTCCCTGTTAGAACTCAGGCCTTCCGGACCAGGGCCTCCTCTTGCTTCCCAACATCCCTCCAAAGGATAAGCACCATCCCCGCTTGTAGCAACTATAATAAACCCAGAAATAGAGGGCATTCTATCAATGAGTAACATAATAAGCTTCAAATGATGAGAGGGCAGTGATTATCAAAAACAGGTCAATGCTGACCACTTCTACATACAAGGCAAGATGTCTGGCCTTTGGTTGGAGCCATAAGTAGGAGTAAATCCCAGCAAAACCCTCAAGTTTACAACTTAGGAGACCCACACTAAGAGTCACCCTAGGAGGCCACTTACAGATCAGCCCTGTGGGCCTTTACGGGGTCTCTGCTTGGGCAGGGTTGAGAGTGGTTCGGAGTCCGAAGTATGGTACTATATGGATCTTGGGCAGGTGGGAGTGGCCACGGAGAGTGTTGGAGGGATCAGTATGAGCAAAAGCCTGGAGGGCATTCATGCTCAGGGAGAGAGAAGTTCATCTGCTTGCTTGCCTATCACACAGGGTAGTGAGTATTTCTGCCTTAGTAATTTTATGCAACTAATTTATCCTCAGCCTGTTCCCTCCAAACTGCCTGCTCTGGCACAGTGAGGGTATCTGAACTCACCTGGAATAATGAAGCCCCTTGCCAAAGAGAGGTAGCGCACCGCTCCCAGGCACCGCTGTGGCACCTACGGGACTATTCGTGAGCACAGGCTGGGGTAGCTGGGCCCCTGGGGCCTATGTTGGGCAGGCAAGGTGCCTAGAAAAAGTGAGTTTGAGTTCAGCTCCTGGCATTTCCTTTGACTTCAGGTATGAGTCCCCCATCTTGAATGTGCCTTCAGGCTCACCTCTAAATGGTCCCAAGCTGGCCTCTCCCTGCACCACAGCAAGAGGCCTCTGCGCCATGCCCCTCGAGGACAGGCCCTCGCCGAACAGTGCCAGCCTCCACACTATGTGTAGCTCTGAGTGGGGGGCCCAGCCTTGTGTGCTCATCAGAACCCAGCGGGCTCCACCCAGACCCTAGATTTCCTCATCTTGACAAACAACCTTTGTTCCTTCTAATGACAGAGCCCCTGGTTTAGCAAATGTTCGCGAAGTTAGAAGTATTTTAATGCCTACTAAGTGCCAGGCACTATTTACAGTGCAGGGACAGGGGAATAAAACTTGTGAGCCCCCTGCCGCTTCCATTCTACCGAGGAGGTGATAAGAAGCTGGAAGCTTCCGTCTATACTGTGTGCTGGGATTTTTTGACTCAAGATTGCCTTTTGAGCCTATGATTTAACACCCTTTCCTTACAAAGCCCTGCAGGAAGTCACTAGGCTTTCCCGACCCATAAAAGACACCCACAGGCTGAAGGGGGCCCAAGGAGGGGTCGCTCTGCCACGGAGCACCGGGCTGACAACAAGGAGTGGGCACCTTGATGTCTGAGGCCATCAAGCAAGTCTAAGTAGGGTAGGCTTAGCCGAGGCCAAAGGATCAGTCTGAGCCCCATGGGGCTCTGTGCAGAGTTTCGGGAACTGAGTTCTTAGAAACAGAAACACAGAAGCTAGTGTAAAGTCATTACATGCACGTGATATAAAATCCCAGCCTTTGGAAGAACCTATTGAGCCGACTCCAAGAGGTAGTCTGCTCGTTCTGAGTTCGACTTGAACGATAATGACAGTAACCGGCACAAGCAAATGTGCCTACACTGTGCCAGGCGCTGGTAAGGTAAGTGCCTACTTGCCCTTGTATGAGGGGGGCGGAGGCTTCAGAGGTGGAAGAAGCGAGTCCAGGCGGTGAGACTGCCCGCTTCCCCACTGCTCGGCCCCCCTGTAAATCGTCACGGGCTCTTCTCTCATTGTGCTGCTGTTGCTTCGTGCTGACGAAAGCCTGGCATAGATGCTCTAGGAAAACGGGATCGTGGCTTTAAAATGGAAAACACTCCATCCGTTACCTGAAAGCAGTAGTTAAACGTTCACGTGCATCAGGATCCCCTGGAGAACTTGTTAAGACCTGGATTTCTGGGCCTAACCCCGTGTCTGATTTAGTAGGTCTGGGGCAAGGGCTGAGGATTCGCATTTTTAACACATTCCTAGATGACGCTATTCTGCTCTGGAGACCAGACGTTTGACTTTGGAGAATCACTGCCTTTAAGTCTTTTCCTGTAAATTGGGAACTGAATGTTTTCATTCCGTTATTGGAAATGCCCGTGCTACACAGAAACGCAATTTGAGTCTTTGTTACTCATGATTCACCAAAACAAGCACACGCATCTCTTAGCACTTTCAGATGTCGGAGCCAAGCACACCCAAACGCCACCCCACTGTCTCAGTCACTGGGCAGGTCTGAGACCATGGAGGGAAGTCTCCCCCTGGGGGTAAGGCCATAGGCTAGTCTCAGCCCCCATGGTCTTGAGCTCCCACCCCTGCCCCACCACGCGCTGTGCCTCTGCTGTGGACAGTGCACCTGACATGCTTCCTTAGGGCTGAGACTGAGCTGGCATCCCACCCAAGGTGCACAATCCCTGTCTTGTCCATTTTCTTCCAGTTCTTCCCCCAGGTCCTTGATGCCAACTGCCCTCTGAGGTCTTGACCATGACTTTCCTGACCTGTCTCTCCCTTGCTGCCCTCGTCGTCAAGTCCCTCCCGTAGGACACTGGTACCTTGTTCTTCCTTTCTTCCCCTCTTCACCTCCCTCCTCCCCATTTCTTCCTTCAGCACATATTTCCTGAGGACTCGTTATATGCCTGTTCCAGTTACTGGGGGTACAAGCAGTACCCCTCCTTGCAGCCTAGAAGACAATGGTAATTCATGTGATGAGTGTTAACGGGAGAGAGAGCGGGGCATCTGTCGGGGGCAGTCTAGGCGAACCCCTCTTTGTGAGCCACAGACTTCCTGATCATCTCCGTCTTCCCCCAGAACATGTGCATTCTGCACGGATCTCTTTCCTCAAGATACTGTTTCTTCCCAGTCCCAACACATGCAGGCCACTCCTCCCCCTTAACCCCACAACTGGACCACGACTTCTTGTTGGCATGGTTCACGACTGCCCGCTGCTGGCCAGGGCTGTGTCCATATCCTTGTTCCACATCCCCCATTGCCACATGGGGAGGCTGTGCTCTCATCTCTGCCACCTGCCCAGCTCCAGAACACTCCTGGCTATCTTTCTCCACGTGTTTGACTCATCACCGCATCATTCCCACCCCAAGAAACCACTGTCCATGATGATGACCCACCCAGCTTAGAGTTCTTTGGCCTTCCTCGTTCTCAAGAACGTATTTTACTCTTCAGTCACACCCATAACTAGATTTTGTCACCTCCTGTCAACTGCTCTACCTCTGGTTTCCCCTCACATTTTAGCCCACCATAATCCCAAACGGTGCAAGTACAGTTCTAGATTCCTCCCATTGGGATGCGTGAAAAGGGGGCGGGGCGGGGGGGAGGGGGAAGAAACCTAGTAAGTATCCCAGAGGGGTATGCCCTCACTATTATAAGAGTTAGGTTTTGTAAACCAGCCTTTCAAAGAGCAATTTCAAAAGCAATAAGTGACTACTTTCGTTGTAAGGATTACAAACCTGCGCCTACACGATAAGTTGGGGGTGGGGCAAGAACTGCCCTCACGTGGTGACTTGGATCAAACTTTCCAATGACAATGTCAGATAAGTATTTTAAAATGCTGCAGCTCAAACAACTTGGATGCAGTTGAAGGATATGTTCTTCAAGACACTGTGGCTCTGGATATGACGAAGACGTTGATGTCCAAGATGCATGTAGAGGGTTGGAATAAAATTGTTACTTGAAATGTAAGAATGGGGGGAGCAATATTTTGTATTACTGTATTATTGTATATAATGTTATTTTAAATATGCATGTGTAACTGAATAAATTAGATATTATGATTAGACATCTGACTATTTCATCAACATTCCTAAAAGTTTAAATATCCGGATTGACCCCTTGATTTTTAACAATCTTTTCATTAGGAAAATAGGGATTTGCCTTAAATCTAAGATCACCTATATCATTAATGAACTCCCAAGTTCCTTAATTAGCATTTAACATACTGACTGATCTAGCTGCCTAGATCTTGGAACACTAGACTTTATTTCTTTTAGTTTTTACTTTTAAATATTTATTTTTGAGAGAGAGCACAAGTGGGGGAGGGGCAGAAAGCGAGGAAGACGCAGAATCCGAAGCAGGCTTCGGGTTCCGAGCTGTTAGCACAGAACTAACTCGATGTGGGGCTCGAACCCACAAACAGTGAGATCACGACCTGAGCCAAAGTTGGACGCTCCACACTAGAATTTAAACCACACCTACCCCTTTCTATCCTTTGTTCAGTGGGCTTTTACCCCTCTGAGCCCGTGCCTTTGCTCAAGCAACACCTACAACTTAAAATGCCCTTCTCTAAACTCCGCATAAAGAAGTCCTCATTTCTGAAGGCTGGCTCCCTTCCTCCCTTGCCTCCTCCTCTAGAAACCTTCCCTGATGTCCTGTCCGTCTGAGTTGCTCTGAGCACATCCTCACACACCATCCAATGTGGTGTCATGGGGGGGTGGTTCTGGGCCTGTCTCACCAGATGTGAGGAAGCTCTTCCCAGGAAAGGCCTGGGGTTGACCCCGAGGAGCATGGCTCAGGAGATGCTGGGGGATGGGGGGCTTGCTCTAAATGAATCAGGCCCAGCTAATGGTCTTCCAGGCCTATGTGCACAGATTCAGAACCAAGTCTTCCTGTGCCTTAGGGGCTAAAGGGGGTTTCTGCTCCTGGCAAGAGGTTGATGTTGGGATTTCTTAGACTCGTCCAGCAATTCATAAGGTCTGACTTACAGACGCCTGACTGTCCTGAGACCCTTCCAGGAGGTCTACGTGGTCAAAATTATGTATCATAATAACACTAAAGACGTTAATCGCCCTTTGCACCGTGTGGATATTTGCACTGATAATGCAGAAACAATGGTGAAACTTCTGGAATCTTAGCAGGAATCTAGACAGTGACACCAAACTACCAGCGGTCATTGTATTCTTCACCACTGTGTGACTTGTCATTAAAAAAAAAAAAAAAAAGCCAGTTTCCCCTAAGAATGTCCTTGGCGAAGCAGAAACAATTATTAGTTTTATTAAATCTCAAACACATGTTTTTCAATCGCCTGTGGGACAAAATGGGAAGCACGCATAAAGCACTTCTGCACGGTGACTATGACCGTGGCCTGCAGGACAAGCACTTAGGCAATCGTGCGACTTGTTAGCAGAACTGGCCGCTGTGGTCATGGACTATGTGAAAGACCAGACAAGCTGGTTATTCAGACGTGGGTGTTTTTTTTCCTTCAAATATTTATTTATTTTGAAAGAGCACATGTGCACACACATACACACACACACACACACACACACACACACACGCACACGAGTAGAGAAGGGGCAGAGAGAGAGGGAGAATCCCAAGTAAGCTCTGTGTCAGCAGCTCAGGGCCTGACCTGGGGCTCGAACTCACAAACCACGAGATCATGACCTGAGCTGAAACCAAGAGTCTGACACCCAACAGACTCAGCCACCCAGGCGCCCCCAGAGACTTGGGCATTTAAAAGGCATTTTCTCGGGCTCTGTGCTGACAGCTCAGAGCCTGGAGCCTGTTTCAGATTCTGTGTCTCTCTCTCTGCCCCCTACCCCCCCCCCCACTCATGCTCTGTCTCTCTCTCAAAAAAATAAATAAACCTTAAAAAACATTTTTTAGGGGCGCCTGCGTGGCTCAGTCAGTTAAGCGTCCGACTTCAGCTCAGGTCACGATCTCGCAGTCTGTGAGTTCGAGCCCCGCGTTGGGCTCTGGGCTGACGGCTCAGAGCCTGGAGCCTGTTTCCGATTCTGTGTCTCCCTCTCTCTCTGCCCCTCCCCCGTTCATGCTCTGTCTCTGTCTCAAAAATAAATAAACGCTTAAAAATAAAAACAAAAATAAACATTTTTTAATACATAAAAGGTATTTTCTGGAAAATGAATGAAGCAAGCCTTTAGGGCTTCGAGAAGACAACACTGACAGTATTTATTGCCAAGGATAAAATTTGAGTTTTCAAGCAAAATTTAGACTTTTGGAAAACCAACATTAACCACTGTGAACTTGATAGCTCACAATAGAAAGGACATTTCTATTGAGAGCTGATTAACAGATGTGATTAAAAAGTTTTTTTTAATGTTTACTTATTTTTGAGAGAGAGAGAGAGAGAGAGAGAGAGAGACAGCATGAGTGGGGGAGGGGCAGAGAGAGAGGCAGACACAGAATCTGAAACAGGCTCCAGGCTCTGAGCTGTCAGCACAGAGCCCGATGCAGGGCTCGAACTCACAAACCTCGAGATCATGACCTGAACCAAAGTCGGATGCTTAACTGACTGAGCCACCCAGGCGCCCCTGACTTTTTTTTTTTTTTTTTTGATCCTGCGTGGTGAAATGCGCCAACATTTGGAAGATCTGGATAACCCAATGAACCAACATTTTCCAAATGACGAATGCGTGAGGCCCAGAAGCATGCATAGGTCAAAGATTCAAAGGGCAAGATCCACCAGGAGAGTGAGAAGGAAGGGGTTCTGAGAGAGAAAAGTTTGAGAACTGCCCTACCTGCCCAACCTCTGGCTAGTCGCAGAAGCCGCACCGGGGAGGCCAGAGCTCATCTGCCCCATGCTACTTGCATGAAAAAGATCCAATTCCCTGTTGTGCTGCCTCTTTGCTGTGGGATCTTCAGTATTTCCCTCACTTCTCTGGGCCCCTGTAGAAATGGAGATGATTGTTCTTCAGCAACTGGCGGTGGCAGAGGAGGAGGCTCATCGGTTCGAGAGATATTTGGCAATGCAATCGAAAGGTGCTGCTGATGTATTATGAAGAAGAGGGCGAAGTGCTGGGTTTCTTTAGAGTATTACAAAGAAAGACCCCCTCCAATAATCTCACTTCCAAGGCCGCTCTCAGAGTGCAGACCTAGTGCTTTGTGCGGGCCCTCGGTTCCTCATTAGAGGCGTCTCTGATCGTGAGGACTTACTTGAGTTGTGTAATTGCCGGCCCTGGGAAAAGGAGCTTTCCTTCTTCTCTCCCCACTGCGGAGAACTGCTGATCTGATAGCTTCGCCCAGCTCAACAGGAAGTGAACATTCTGTCCCGACCGCAGGGCCCAGAGCAATCTCTTCTGCCTGCCTGAGGTCAGCCACAGAGCTGACATGCCAGGCCGCTGGGGAAGGAGGCTCGGAGAGACTGTGTGCCCTCAGCACTGCTTTGATGGGGAGCGGGGGCATTGGGAGCAGCTGGCTGTCCCGCTGACCTCCCTAAAGGCTTTGCAAGGGGAGCCTCCTCTAGAGAATTCACACGAACCTGACTGCACGAGCATCTGGAGATGAGGGCGAGAGATTCTCTCAAGAACAGTTCACTGTATTTTTTTTTAAATTTTTTTTAACATTTCTTTATTTATTTATTTTTTTTTTTTATAAATTTAAATTTTTTTTTTTCAACGTTTATTTATTTTTGGGACAGAGAGAGACAGAGCATGAACGGGGGAGGGGCAGAGAGAGAGGGAGACACAGAATCTGAAACAGGCTCCAGGCTCTGAGCCATCAGCCCAGAGCCTGATGCGGGGCTCGAACTCACGGACCGTGAGATCGTGACCTGGCTGAAGTCCGACGCTTAACCGACTGCGCCACCCAGGCGCCCCAACATTTCTTTATTTTTGAGACAGAGAGAGACAGAGCATGAGCAGGGGAGGGTCAGAGAGACAGGGAGACACAGAACCTGAAACATGCTCCAGGCTCTGAGCTGTGAGCACAGAGCCCAACGCGGGGCTCGAACTCACAAACCGCGAGATCATGACCTCAACCGAAGTCGGACACTTAACCGACTGAGCCACCCGGGCGCCCCTAGAACAGTTCACTTTAATCTAATTCCCAGAGGCTGTGACACAGAAATATACACCAGAGGACCGGTTTATTGATTTATTAGAAAAAGTTCAGGGGCGCCTGGGTGGCTCAGTCGGTTAAGCCTCTGATTCTTGATATTGGCTCAGGTCATGATCTCACATTTGTGGGTTTCAACCCCCCATCTGCTTGGGATTCTCTCTCTCTCTCTCTCTCTCTCTCTCTCTCTCCCTCCCTCTCTCTGCCCCTCCTCTGCTCTCTCTCTCTTGCTCTCTCTCTCTCTCAAAATAAATAAATATTAAAAAAAAGAAAAAGTTCAGGATACCTGGGTGGCTCAGTCAGGTGAGTGTACGACTTCTGCTCAGGTCATGATCTCAAGGTTCGTGAGTTCGAGCCCCACATCTGCTTTAAGTGCAGATCCCACTTTGGACCCTCTGTCCTCACGGCTTCCCCCCCCCCCCCCCCCCCCCCCCCCCGCCGCCGCCTCTCCCCTGTTTGGGCTCTTTCTCTTTCAAAAATAAAAAAAATAAAAATAAACATTAAAAACTTAAAAAAAAAAAAGAAAAAGTTCAATTGTCAGTAAGTAAACTGGAAAGAGCATTTGACAAAACCCTACACCCTTTTGGGCAAACCAGGAATAGAGAACTTTCCTCCACTTGGACGTTTGTCCAAACCCATAGAATGTACGGCACCAAGAGTGACCCCTAATGTAAAGTATGGGCTTTGAATAATAACGACGTGTCAATGTAGGTTTATCAGTTGTAACAAATAGCCTTCTCTGGTGTGGGTGTGGACAGTTGGAGAGGATGTGCACGTGTAGGAACAGAGCATATGTGGAAAATCTCTGCTCAGTTTCTTAAATCGAAACATAGTTGACATACCACATTGTGTAAATTTAAGGGGCACAGCATACCGATGTGATACATTTATATTGCCGCATGACGGCCATTGTAGTTAGTTAACATGTCTGTTGTCTCAGAGGTGGTGGGAGCAACTTTCGGCTCGTTTGGCTGCCATGATGTTGTTCTTTTGTTAAAAACCTTACAAAGGCTTCTCATCTGACCCCGGGGGGGGGGGGAGCCTAAGTCCTTTTTCTTTTTTAAATTTTTATTTATTTATTTTGGAGATAGAGAGCAAGCGGGGGAGGGGCAGAGAGAGGATCCCAAGCAGGCTCCATGCTGTCAGCGCTGAGTCCGACTTAGGGCTCGAACTCATGAACCGTGAGATCATGACCTGAGCTGAAATCAAGAGTCTGACGCTTAACCAACGGAGTCACCCAGGGGCCCCTCAAAGTCTTTATAATGACCAATGAGACCCTATGGCCTGTTTTCTCTGTGGCGTCATCTCTAATCATCCTCCCCCTGGGTCACTAGCTGCAGCCACTCTGGGCTACACGCACTCTCCTGCCTCAGGCTTCTGCACTTGTGATTCCTTCCACTTGAAATGCTCTCCCTCTAAATATCTGCATGGATCACAGCCTCCCTCCCTCGTTCTCTTCAGGTCTTTGCTCAGATGTCACCTTCTCAGTGGAGCCATTCCTGGCCATCTTTTTAAAAATTATATCCTGGGACGCCTGGGTGGCTCAGTCACTTAAGCATCTGACACTTGATCTCAGCCTAGGTCTTGATTTCAGGGTCGTGAGTTCAAGTCCCGCGTTGGTCGTGAAGCCTACTTATAAAGAAAGAAAGAAAGAAAGAAAGAAAGAAAGAAAGAAAGAAAGAACCCCTCTGTCCATATTTCCTATCTCCTTTCTTAGATTTTGTTTTCTCCTTAGTACCTATCACTAGCTAACATTTTATTTTATTTACCCTATTTATGATTTGTTTCCCCCACCACAGAATAAGCTTAGACACCGTGTCAGTTTTGTTCACTCATAACTACGTGTTGAATGCGTGCGTCCGGGAACTGTCCAGCGGGCTGCAATGCTTGGATCACAAGATCACGACGTGCCTCACCACCGCAAGGCCACGTGGGAAGTCAGAGCTTCAGGGGTACTGAGTGCGCTGGAATCAGAGCCAAGGTCATCTGCTGATACGGGCGCGTCAGAGACACTCCCTCACGTCAAGACAACTAAAGTCTCAACCAGCATTCCCTCTCCTTTCATCGCCTCCTTGACTCCATCTTTTTATTCTTCCAAGGTTCCTAGCCCCTTTCTGATTGGCACAGGCTTTCTTCAGATATGCTCAACTTGAAGGTCTTAGGAGTCGTATTTTTTCTCTAAGACATCTCACAGAGACTCTGCCGTGAGCCATCCCGCTGGTTTTGAACTTTGACTCTCAGAGCCAACCCTGTATCCACGTAGCCATCCTACAAAATGTCAATTATTCAAGCCTCCATCATGGTCATCCCAGGTGGGGCGGCACAGCGGATGGAAGCAGAAGGGATGATGGGGACAGCACAAAACAGAGGTGCCTCCTTTAATAAGAACAAGTTGTTAACATTCCATTTTTAGGCCTTAGGAACAGATAAATTTCAAGAAACAATTTTTACTGTTTATTTATTTTTGAGAAAGGAAGAGAGACAGAGCATGAGCGGGGGGGGGGGGGGCAGAGAGAGAGGGAGACACAGAATGCAAAGCAGGCTCCAGGCTCCGAGCTGTCAGCACAGAGCCCGACGTGGGGATTGAACTCACGAACCTTGAGATCATGACCTGAACTGAAGTCGGACGCTTAACCGACTGAGCCATCCAGGCGCCCCAATAATTTCAATATTCTTAAATAAGTAGCAGATGTCTTTTAAGATTGACTATGTTGTTCATGGCTCTGGATCCTTTTTCAATCTGTGTAATAATCTCAGAGATTTAAAAAGCACATTTGACGTATTTATTATCAAGTATATAGAAAATTATTGGTACGTCTTATTTCATCAGTTGGCATAATTTTAGGACTTTTTGTTCATCCTCAATCCATGAAGCCAAAACATCATTTGAACAAGCTTCAGAATTTAAAAAATGAAAAGAATTAGGAGCACCTGGGTGGCTCAGTCAGTGTCCGACTTCGGCTCAGGTCATGATCTTGCGGTCCGTGGGTTTGAGCCCTGTGTCGGGCTCTGTGCTGACAGCTCGGAGCCTGAAGCTTGCTTTGGATTCTGGGTCTCCGTCTCTCTCTGCCCCTCTCCCACTCATGCTCTGTCTCTCTTTCTCTCTCTCTCTCAAAAATAAATAAACATTTAAAAATTTTTTAAATAAAGATTTAAAAGTTTACTGTAATTTTCACTTGTGTCATTAAATAATTTCCTTATTACATAATTAAACAACCAAAATTTTGCCTTGGAATTGATACCTTTTTAAAATTTCTAATAGCATACTATATCTCTTTTTCTTTCATAGATTCCCTTCCTTAGGTTTGTATGTTTAATCATTTTTATCATGTGCCTAATTAATCCAGCAGTTCTCAAACTGTGTAGTTTCAAGACCCAACATATTTACTGGATTAAAAATTAAAACTAAGGGACACCTGGCTGGCTCATCAGTGGAGTGAGCGACTCTCGATCTCAGGGGTTGTGAGTTCAAGCCCCATGCTGGGTGCAGTCTCCCTCTCTCTCTGCCCCTCCCCCGTTCATGCTCTGTCTCTCTCTGTCCCAAAAATAAATAAACGTTGAAAAAAAAAATTTTTAAAAAACTAAGAAATGTAAAATAGATTTATTCTTAATTTATTTAAAGACAATAACGAGCCCATTATAAGTGAACATAAAAAACATATTGTTATGAAAAATAACTGTTTTCTGAAACAAATTTAGTAAGAAAAGGGACGTTTGTGCCTTTAGTGCCAATATTAATACAACATAAAAGGCAACTCATATTTTCATGTTTTTAAGAAAATACATACACGGTCGGATCTCACAGAACCCCTGAAAGTGTCAGAAATATTCAGGAGTCCACACTTTGAGGACCATTGAATTGATCTATCAGCTTGTAAGATACAAGCTCTATCAGTCTATCTTGTAAAGTACTGAGTGTTCTATTGTAATAGATAACAGATAATACGTAATCTCGCTTATTAAGCCCAAACACATAAACTTTCCCACGTATTTATTATTTATTTAGCCACTCCCACTCTACAATTTTTATCAAACTCTGTAGAGCAGGATCAATAGCATTTACTGTATTTTATTTTATTTTGAAGACTTTTTTAAATGTTTATTTATTTCAGAGAGAGTTTGGGGGAGGGGCAGAGACGGGTGGGTACAGAGGATCTGAAGCAGGTTCTGTGCTGACAGCAGAGAGCCAGATGCGGGGTTCAAACTCACAAAGTGTGAGATCATGACCTGAGCCGAAGTTGGACACCTATCCGACTGAGGCACCCAGGCACCCGTATCTTATTTTTTAAGCCATCTCTGCACCCAACGTGGAGCTTGAACTCACAACCCCAAGATCAAGAGTCGCAGGCTCCACTGACTGAGCCAGCCAGGCGCCCTGACTGATAGAATTTTTTAACTCCTTTGTCATTCTAGGATAATAACAGGCTGGCTAACAAGATCCAAGTCCTCATCCGGCTGTCATTATTTCCCTCCCTGCTCTCAGATACTTTGTTTCATTCTCTCTGCTGTTTATTTGACACAGGCTAGTAAATACAACATTTATCAAGGGAAGATTTAAAGTGAGTTACTTGGTTTGCAACTTTCTTGCATCACCCAGAGATCACTGAATACAGTCACTAAGCATCCAACGGAAACATCTGAAGGTTTTCTAAAACTCTGAAATGCTAGATTTTCTCCCTCTAGCATGGCACTGGGACCGGGGACACAAAACCCAATCAAGTTTTCATATGCATATTTCTCATTGAAACCATTTTTCTGGAGCACTGACCGTCAAAATAAAGATATGATTTTAAGATGCTATTCCTGGGGGCGCCCGCCTGGGTGGCTCAGTCAGTTAAGCGCCCGACTCTTGATTTCGGCTCGGGTCATGATCTCATGGCTTATGGGCTCAAGGCCAACATCAGGCTCCATTCTGATGGTGCAGAGCCTGCTTGGGATTCTGTCTGACCCTCTCTCTCTCTGCCCCTCCCCACTTGCTCTCTCTCACTCTCTCAAAATACATAAATAAACATTAAACAAGTTTTTTTAAAAAAGATGCGGGGCGCCTGGGTGGCTCAGTCGGCTGAGCGCCCGGCTTCGGCTCAGGTCATGATCTCACGGTTTGTGAGTTCGAGCCCTGCGTCGGGTTCTGTACTGACAGCTCGGAGCCTGGAGCCTGTTTTGGATTCTGTGTCTTTCTCTCTGTTCTTCCCCTGCTCATTCTCTGTCTCTCAAAATAAACAAACATTAAAAAAAAAAAACTAATAAAAAAAAAAGATCCTACTCCTGTTAGTGCTCCATCATCCCTAAGAACCGTTAAACAATTTCCGAGTCTTCAATTTTGCACTGTGAGTACACTATTAAAATACCCATATGTGGGGTCCGCAGCCGGATGACGGCAGGCCTGGGGGGAAATGTGCAATGTGCACGCGTGCTGGGGTCCCCGGCCGGCCTTGCAGATGGCTGTGGAGGATGACTTCAGGGAACGTAGAGCCAGGAGAAAGCCAAGCGGCTTCGGGGGACACTGGAACAGTCCTTCAGAAGTGCACACCTCCGCGAATAAAGGGCTCCCTGTCTGGACCTTTACCCACCAAGCGGATGGGGCCCAGGAGTTGGATGAGGAGGAAGGCTTCCTTGGGCAGCTGGCGACCAAGGGGTTTGATGTGTTCAGGAGGATGGGAGTCTGGTCCAGGTGAGCTGCAGACATGTTCCATCACCTCCAGAGCGCAGATGGGGCTGCTCTGAGAGGGGCGGCCTCCCACATCACCCAGAGAAAGTGCAGGACCAGAGCCACCGCACTTAGGACAGCCAGATAGCGGGATGAGCTCGAGGTTGAGGCAGACGGCGTGGAGGGGACGGAGGTCACAGCTGGGAATGGTGCAGCCGGGACACATGGGGTCGGCCCCCCCAGCCTGCACCCTTTGGTCCAGACTCCCAGACCATTAGGGTAGACGATCTGGTGCGGGATGGTTGGCCCATTGCTGGGAGAAGGAAATGAGTGGGGCTGGAAATGGTTTGTGTCTTTGTTTGCTCGTTGTTTTGAGACTTGTTTGTCTCATTCCTTCCCTCTCCCCCATTCCCCTGTCCAGCTCCCACCAGAGGAGGAAGAGCTTTAGGATGCTTGGTCTTGGGGTGACGGGAACTGGCTCGCCACACCCCCTCGGGCCTTCATTTACTATCTGAGTGATGAGGCCAGTTTCCCCACACCGCGTCTCTTGGGTAAGAGGAAGGACGAGCGGGTGTGGGTGTGGCTGGAGTAGCTACACGCTGGTTGCCGGCGGGCAGGTGGGTTTGTGAAGAAGGAACAGCCAGGGAACCAACACTCAGCCTTAGAGAGTTGACACTCCTGCTGAGTCAGGAACGTGAGGTGACCCTGCAAAGGGAAGCGAGATCGCTTGGAGATGTGAACGAAAGTAGCTGTGGCATCTTCCTCTTCTCCCCGCCCCCCCGGCCCCACCTGAATAGCTCTGGACCCCAGCCCAGAATTTGGAACCTCTTGGAACACTCCTTCCTGCCCCTCAGCCTCCAGCCCTGGAATTTCTCAGGAAGTCTAACCCCTTTGCTAGGTGCTAAGCTTGGGTTCTGCCTCCTCCAGCCTCCTTCCAAACTCTTTATCCCGCCCGAGTCCAGGGATGAGTACATCAGTATGTAATACCTTACTATTCCACCTGAGGCTTGATCTTGGAATCAGCCTTCTGGGAGCTGAGCTTCAGAGCTCAGCCAGGGTGTAGTTTCTGGGCCCACCCTAGCAGCCTGGTACTTTTTTTTTTTTTTTTTTAAGTTTATTTAATTGTTTTAGTAATCTCTGCTCGAACTCACGACCCCGAGATCAAGAGTCACATACTCTTCTGACCGAGCCAGCCAGGCGCCCCACAGCCTGGTACTTCTGGACAAATAAACAGATGGACGAATGGAGCACAGCAGCACTCTGAAAGTTTCCAAAATAAACTCTTTTTCTTAATAAAAAAAAAAAAAAAGCCAAGGCAAAACAAACATACTTCTTTGGGAAACAATAGACACGTCATTGACACTGATAGAAATTTTACAGCCTGACACAGAAATTTTCCAAAACATTGTTGTCGACTTGGAGATGTGCCGTCCAGACCTCTGCGGGAGGAAGGATGTGCTGTTTAGTTGGGGAACTACGGTCTGCCTCTAGCTCTCTGCTCCTTCAGGGTCTCAGCCTGACAGCAGCCTAGATCGCCTGAGCTCACAGCTCCCGGGGCAGCCCCATCAGGTGACGGGCGAGCTGGGGCATTTTGGCTCAATGCAGGTCGAGTGTGACGTTTTGTTCCAGAGCTTTCTGCTGGGGTGGCCCTGCCTGCATCCCAGTTCCCTCTTCGCCAGTGTTGTTTCCAGCCCCTCCCACCACCTGTGTTAATTTCTAATAATTATCTTGCACCCCAACTCAGCGCCTATTTCTGGAGAACCCACCTGGCACACTGTTTTCTCAGGTCAGTAGGTACGTGGTTCATAAGAGGGAGCAAAGATCTAGATCACAATGATACGTTTCTGTTCTTTTTTGAAGTTCTAGTAAATGCTTCATGGCTGAAGATGTTGCATTCTGTTTTAGACCTCACAGAAAATGCTGTGTAAGTGTTTGATTAAAATTCTTTTGAAATTAAACATTTTTCATTTTCTTTATCATCACATCAATAACGTATTTCTTTTAGGAGTTTTACTATTTCAGATGCTTTATTTGGAAAACTGACTCATGATGTTCCTTGCATTTTATCTCAGTGACATTTGCAAATATTCTTTATTTTGCCCGTTGGCATTAACAGGATATTATGGCCATTCCTATGAAATATGTGGTTAGCTGTTTTAACTTTCAGTGATTCAAATTGTGAGGACTGTCTGGGTATAACAGTTATGGCAACAGCAAAAATAAGCTACTTGATATCTTGGTTGAAATAATGAAACTGTTTTTCATTCTATCTGTCTGTCTGTCTATCTATCTATCATCTATCTATTTTTGAGAGAGAGAGCATGCAAGCACATGCAAGCAGGGGAGGGCAGAAGGAGAGAGAGAGAGAGAGAGAGAGAGAGAGAATCCAAAGTAAGCTCCACACTCAGCCTGGAGCTGGACGCAGGGCTCGATCCCACAACCCTGGGATCGTGACCTGAGCCGAAATCAAGAGTTGGATGCTGAAAAAAAAAAAAAAAAAAAAAATTAAAAAAAAAAAAAAAAAAAGGGGGCGCCTGGGTGGCGCAGTCGGTTAAGCGTCCGACTTCAGCCAGGTCACGATCTCGCGGTCCGTGAGTTCGAGCCCCGCGTCAGGCTCTGGGCTGATGGCTCAGAGCCTGGAGCCTGTTTCCGATTCTGTGTCTCCCTCTCTCTCTGCCTCTCCCCCGTTCATGCTCTGTCTCTCTCTGTCCCAAAAATAAATAAACATTGAAAAAAAAATTTAAAAAAAAGAGTTGGATGCTGAACCGAATGAGTCACCTAGGCACCCCTGTTTTTCGTTTTAGAAAGGCAAATTTTATGGGGTACCTGGGTGGCTCCGTCAGTTAAGCATCCGACTTCGGCTCAGGTCATGATCTCTCGGTTTGTGAGTTCCAGCCCTGCATTGGGCTCTGTGCTGACAGCTCAGAGCCTGGAGCCTACTTCTGATTCTGTGTTCCTCTCTCACTCTGCCCCCCCCCCCCCCGCTCATTCTCTGTCTCTGTCTCTCTCTGTCATGAATAAATAAACATTAAAAAAATTTTTTTAAGAGAAATGCAAATTTTATACTGATTCTTGCACGACATGGAAAGATGCTCCTTGATGTTGTGATATTATCAGAATATCATAAAATTCCTAGGCTGAAGTCTATTTTTGGTATAATTTCAGAAGATTTGTGATTATGATTTAGAAGAATTGTGGTTATGCTATTTCTAAAAGCTTTAAGAAATATATCCAAATCTTGCCGTCTCTTCATTTTATGGGATTATTTCCATAATTTATTATAAATTCATGCATATGTAGATATCAAAGCTCTGCACATGAACTATACACAAGAATTTCAAAGCAGCAGCAGCAGCAGCAAAGTAGAAACAATAGAACCAATGGGGCACCTGGGTGGCTCAGTCGTGGAGTGTGGGACTCTTGATTTCAGCTCAGGTCATGACCTTGCAGTTCGCGAGATGGAGCCCTGGGTCAAGCATCATGGAGCCTCCTGAGGATTATCTCTCCCTCTCTCTCTGCCCCTCCCCCACTCATGCTCTCTCTCAAAATAAACAAACATTAAAAATTTTTTTCAGCTCCTAAGATACATATTCCCGAAGAGCTATTTTTTTTTTTAACTTTATTTAGTTTGAGAGAGACAGAGAGCATGGGTGGGGAAGGGGCAGACAGAGAGAGAGAGAGAGAGAGAGAGAGAGGGAGAGAGAGAGAGAGAATCCCAAGCAGGCTCTGTGCTGTCAGTGCAGAGCCGGATGCAGGGCTCAAACCCACCAACTGTGAGATCATGACCTGAGCTGAAATCAAGAGTCGGACCCTCAACAGACTGAGCTACCCAGGCGCCTCCTGAAGAGCTTTTTTTTTTTTTTTTTTTTTTTTAGGGATTTGGCACATTAAATCCCATATCCAATTTAAACATCCATATTTAAAGATTTGCAACAGAGAAGCTTTCAAACAGGTAAAGAGTCATCTCCAGATGAATTTTTGTGTCTCTGTGCAAACTTGCTTCATTTGCTTTTAGTTTTTGAAGGCTCCAGACTTCCACAGTGTCTAACATTCACCTGGGCCAGATTTTGAAGTAGGGATAGAATGATGTAGGTGTGCACAGTAGTGAGAGCAGAGATCCAAGACCCTACATGTTCAAGGTTTGAGGAAGGGAGGGGATTCCTCTCAGAATTCCACCTGGAGGTTCTTAGGGTTTCTGGGCAGCCTTCAGGTCAGTTTTCTGGGATGGGCCCGGGGTGGGAAATGTAATTCTGGTGGTAAGGGATGACCTGAGAGCAAATACCCAAACCAAAGGGTATGGTGTGGGGTCTGAGTTTTCTATGACATTTTCTTTAAAAAAATGTTTTTTAATTTATTTATTTTGAGAGAGACAGAGAGAGAGAGAGAGAGAGAGAGAGAGAGAGAGAGAGAGAATGAGCGGGGGAGGGGCAGAAAGAGAGCGAGAATCCCAAGCAGGCTCCACGCAGCCAGTGCACAGAGCCCGACAGGGGGCTGGAACCCATGAAACAGTCAGATCATGACCTGAGTCAGACGCCCAACCCAGGCGCCTCTCTCTGACATGTTCAAGCTTACTGTTTATAAAATGGTCTCGTATGGCATTTCCTTGAGGAAAAGTGGACAAATCAGTTCCTGACACTTGACCTTCAATAAGCAGGAGGAAAAGAAAACTCCCTTAAAGCCATTCAAAGGTAAGCCTGAGGTCAAACCGGCAGGATACAGTGGTGGCTGGGGAGCAGGGCTTCTCATTACAGCCCTTGAAACTGTGTTCAATACTGAATCTACGTGCATAAACATTTCTCCGGGAAGAGGGTCCCGAGCCGTCATCAGCTTCTCACAGAAGTCAAGGGACCCCAAAAGGTGCAGAACCCCTGCCTGACACCATCTCTTCAGGGACCCTGAGGAGTAAAGGCAGAAGGGTTGGGGGAGACCTGCAGCTTGGCGGTACGACCTCCTCGGGTTTTAGAGGGGGCGGGGAAGGCCGGGCTCTAGGAGATGCTCCTTTGCCCCGACCGGTTCCCTGGGGTCTACACTGCACCAGGGACGCCCCGTCCCTCCTGCAGTCAGAGTTCAAGACCCGCTTCCCCGACGCCCGCCTCCCAGCGGGCTCCAGCCTGGGGCGTGGCAGGCTGGAATCTGCTCCCAGGCCCAGCGCGAAGGCTGCAAAGGCTGCGGCGGGTAACTAGCTGCGGTCCCAGCGGCTCGCACCCTCCTTTCCCGCCCGGGCGAGCGACTGGGGACGCGCCCTCGAGGCGGCGCCACTCCCTCGGGCGCGCGCGCACTCATTTTCCTGGCGGAGGGAGCGGGCTTCGGCGGGCGCTGCGTCCTACAAGACGTGCTGACGTCGCGGAGGGCCGGCAGTCGGCTCGGGAGCGGCCGGCGCGCGCGTGTGCGTTAGGCGCCGCAGCGAGGCAGGGAGGCGCGCGGGGACGGTGGTTGTGCTGGTCCTAGGGCGGCGGCTGCCACCGCAGCAGCCCCCCGAGCGGAGGGGGCCGACGCGGCCGGACGAGCTGGGGATGGGGAGGACCGGGTCCCGCACCTCTCCCGGGCGCGTGCGCGGCTCCGGGGCCGCACAGTGACGGCTGCGGCGCCGCTGGCCCGGCAAGCGCCGAGGCCGCTTCGCCAAGGGAACCTTCGGCCGGCGGCGGGCCGGGCCATGAGGAGCGGCCGGGGCCGGGCCAGGCCTCGCTGACCCCGGCCCCGCGCGGAGGCCTCCACCCCGTTTCCGCTCCGGCCTCTCGGCATGAGCGTCCGCCCGGGCCGGGGGCCGCGGCTGCCCCGGTCCGGCGGCCCGCGGGCGCGCTCAGGGCCGGCGGGCCCGCGGTGCTGATCCCGGCCCGCCGCGCTGCGCTGCCCGCCCGCCCGCTGTATGCCCCCGGGGGCGCGGCCATGGAGGTAGTGGGCGACTTCGAGTACAGCAAGAGGGACCTCGTGGGACACGGGGCCTTCGCGGTGGTCTTCCGGGGGCGGCACCGCCAGGTGAGCCCCGTCCGCCGGGGCGAGGCCGGGGTGTGTGGGCCGCGGCACCTCTGCCTGGCTGCGGCCAGGCGGGGTGGTCCCGAAACTTGGCGACGCCGCGGGCGCGGCCCCCCCACCCCCACCCCCCGGTTTGGCTCGTCGCCCCGAGGCCTGCCATTGTGCGCGCTGTCAGTGTCGCTGGGTTTGTTTTGGTCGGGCGGGGATTGTTTTGAGGCCGAAGCCGCTAGGCAGCGCTCCACCTACCGACGGGCCGCTCGGCCTCTGATTTCCCCTGCTTGCAGAGAGCCCTGGTAACCAGAATGCTCTTAGGGGCTCACCGCCGGGGCCGGCGGGACACACGCCTTTCCGCCTGAACGTGACCCGAATCTGAGTCCTAAAGGAGTGCTCGGTCCCCTCCCCAGCGCGGGGCTCGGGCGTGGAAGCGCGCACCTTAGGTTTTTCCGCGCCCTGGGCTGCCAAGGCTTGTCGCCTTTGAGGTCGATAATTGCAGACCCAGCGGAAAACGGGCTTGTTTCCCGTTAGCTCGAGACTTTCTCAAACTCGGGGGTATCGCATTTCCCAGCATTGGTTCGTCTACACCCCATTCGAGCCCCGTACCACCTTTCCTTCTTGGGGTTAGATGGGCGGCTGGAAAAGATGGGCGGACGCTTCTTGTTTCAATCCAAGTAAACATGAAAGCAGGTTCCAAAAAAAAAAAAAAATTTTTTTTTTAAAGCTTTTGCTGTTTCGTAAATAGGGTCACACGAGGTTTTAGAATCTAAAGAATTTGGAAGAGCACCTAGAGAGTGGAAATAATCAAAGGGGCTTGGTAGTTCTGACTGTTGGCAAGAGGCATGTTTAAGTGGGCTGATTTTGTTACTTATCAGATAGAGTAGTAAAAACTGCGTTCCTTTCTTAAGAGAAAAGCTTAAAACTCAAAAAATAATTTAAGCAGGAGGCTTAATCCTGCCAAGCTTTCAAATGCCACCTTCCAGTTTATTATCCGCATTTCTCCATAACTTTAAAGTGGTTGTAAACTGTGTTCTTTGTTTCACTTGTGGTCCTCCTATCTATTATTTTTAGTGGCTGTCTTATAAGGTACTAGTTTGTAAGTTATGAAATCATTTGCCTGTTGCTGGAGATTCAGGGTCCTTTCCATTTACCCTTTCCATTGTCTGTATATGAGTGGGCTAAAAACATCTTTGTGCTTATAGATGTACTTCTGTGAAATAATTTCCAGGAGTAACACTATTTTTCCTTTTCAGAAAACTGACTGGGAGGTGGCTATTAAAAGTATTAATAAAAAGAACTTGTCAAAATCACAAATCCTGCTTGGGAAGGAAATTAAAATCTTGAAGGTATGCTTCTTTATGTGATATTTCATAGTAGGTTAAAACCTATTTTAAATTAATGCGTGATGACATCCTTTGTCATTTTGGTGGTTGGAGCCAAATTTGAGAATTTTCACCTGTTGCTGTCATTTTTTGAAACGTTTGAGTACTTGGAAACTGTTTTTAAGAATAGATGTTTGTGTTCTTGGCCAGTGCTTAGAAGGGGTTCTGGGAAGGCTGATTTTAGCTTCTCCTAATTTCTTTTCCTTAGTTACTGTGTTACTGTTTGAGAAGAGGCAGGCCCTTCTTATCCATCATTTAGCTCTTCTGTTGATCCCTTTCGTGTTACATTTAAGTATTTGGGGGAGAAGGGGACTGGGGACAGTTGGAATCTTTTTTCCTTGTAAGTTGAAAAGAATTACCTACCTTGCAAGTGGCCTTTTTAGATCACTCACGAGCAGTGTTATCGCAATGAGATGCTTTGAGGAAAAAAATGGTCTCCTAGTCAAATGAGTGTGGAAAATCCTGTCCACTACATACTTCTTGGAGAGTCACTCACAAAGCACTTTGCTCAGTAAAGAAAGTCTGAAAAATTGCTCAATGAAGAAACTAGTTTAGATGTATGTAACTAGTTTCCCAAACTGATAAGAACATAGACCCCTCACCTAACACTAGCTTTCATCAAGACTACTACCCTCTTAGCTCTTTGAGCTAAGAATTATGCTTCGTTTTCTTTCAGACAAATTATCTGCTCTTTAAAAGCATTTTGGAACTTATGCCTTTAGTGCTGTTAGAGTTGTATACTGAATTTAAAAGACTCCCAGAAAGTCTGCGGTCATACTACCTGTGATATTTATTTTGTAGACAAGAGTACTCCCTGTGTTAAGAGTCTAACAAATGATCGTGGTGAAGAAACATTTAGGGCCCAAGTAAAGTTTGATCAGGCACATTTCGTCTTATTTTTTCGTAAATTGAATTGTTCTAATCCAGTCATCAGAAGTGTGGTATATAGAAATTGTATGTATGTATGTGTATGTGTGTGTATACTTAATATCTATTTGCATATTGAAATGTGTTAGAACGAATATTTTAAATTCTCAATTTCCTTAACAGGAACTTCAGCACGAAAATATTGTAGCCCTCTATGATGTTCAGGTACCTTATTATTATTATTTTAAAATTTGCATGTCAATAAAGAACTTTTCTGTTTCATACAAATGTAAATGAATCATAATAGAAATAGAAAACTGCCTTATTCTTGTTAGCAAGGTATATAGTTTGAGTTATATGTTTGTTAATAAATTGTTTAAAGTAGCAGAGAGCGATAGGTTAAAATGATGTGCTGCATGAGTATGGTTGTACTATGGGAGTAGTGTTTTAAGTCAGGTAGAGGAATATTGATACCAGATCTGGCATTTCTGTGATAAATGTAGAAAGGACTGTTGTGGGTTCTTAAAAAATTAGAGCTTTTTTCTTATTGCAAAAGCAACACTTGCTAATTGTAGAGGTATTAGAAAATAAATAAAAGCAAGGAAACTGCATACTCCTCACCCTGATGTATCTGATCATCACAGTAGAGTTACACTTTATTTGGAGGTGGGAAGGCTGGGTTCTCAAGTTATCATCTAAGGCGACATTTCTATACAGACAAAATTACCCTTGGAAATCCTTTTGAAAAGCCCCAAGTTGGAGAAAATTACTATTTGGGGGGGGGGGGCACCAGGGTAAGCAGTTGGCTTTTATGTTTAGGGGCATATTGGGTTTTAAATACTAAAACCACTCTTCTCTAGCATGGCTTGTGTGACAGCCCCAGGGGTTTGAGATCTACCGAGGGGGCAGGGAGGGCAGCCAGCCGACTCGGCTTCCCCCTGGATTCTCACTTCAAAGCAGACTAGGGTGCACGATTTACGTTATTTCCTTCTTTTGTTTTTCTTAGTCTGGACAGTTGAATTCCAGTAAAGTAGATGGACATGTTATGTGATTCTGCTGTATGTGTTTCTAGCTAAAATTTTTTCTGTATACACTCGCATTACTCAAATTCATTAGTTTTATAAGGTTTTGAGTGGCTGCTATGCACCAGGCATCATTCTAAGTGTAGGAACAAAGTAGTGAGTAAAACAAAGTCCTTGCTTTCAGTGTGCTTAATTTTAGTGGGGTGGAGCGAAATGGACCGTTCTTCAACGTACTTCTTTTTTTGTGTATAGTCATTTTTCATGCAGCCATGAAATACTACAAAGTATTTAAACCCATGTTACAAGATGTGTCATTTTTTTCCCATTACAGGAAAGTGCTATGGGGATAATAGTGAAGTTCTGGACATATCTTAGATTATTTATGTTCAGTTTCTAGAATTGGAATTACCAGGGTAATTTTAAAGTTCTTGGTGTTAGAGTGTGATTACTCTCCAAAAAAATTGCAATTTAAATTTCACATACAGACTGTTGTGAGTGACTGTGGGGTGTATTTTATTACCTATTGAAATAGGTGTAACTCATTCCTTCAGCCCAGATAGAGCAGCATAGAAAGGAGAAAAAACTTGAGTCAAAACTCAACTTCTCTCACAATCCCTAGTTGAAATGTAGATTCTCCTCGGAGCTGTTTGTGCAGCCTGTCTTGGTCTTTGGAGACAGAGGGCACCAAGTGGTGCAAGTCAGTGCCTGGTACAAAAAATGTTAAATAATATTAACTCTTAATATCCCATTTTTTGAGAAGCACCGAAGACCCTGTCAATTGCAGAGTAGAATTTCTTTTCAGAAGAGAGAGTGTACTTAAACTTCATTCCATTAGAAAAATATTTTTAAGTACTAGCTTTGGTTGTAGAATGAGATACTTAAGGGGAACATGTACTCAAAAACCTGAATTACCAAACAATCAGGAATATGAAGGTGACTGCATTAAAAATGTTTATATTTTATCCACTGTATGTTACTGGAAATACATAAAGTTAAGACCTCTCAGTCAAGTAAATATGTTCTTGAGCATTTGGCTAATGAGTGAACAGAGTCTTGATCTACTATTTTAGGTTTGCCCCCTTATAAATTTAGTTGTTTACTGTATGTTTATAGAGACAGTAGAACAGTAATTTTACCAACTTGAACATTATTTTTCCCGGCCATCAGTTTTGGAGATGTAAAATTTATGGATACACTTTTATAAATTGAGAACTTTGACATTGTTTCTAACAAATCTGGTTTCAGTTTAGATGACATTTAAAAAGCAACATATTTTCCCATTATAAAATTAATATATCCCCCTAGTTAAAATAATCATTATGAACATGAGTAAATTCTAAAAGAAATGGCAATTCTCAGAGACACCACTGTTACATTTCTTGTAGAGTTTTCAGAATACATTTATGCCTCTTTAACCATTTATAATTAGATTTTTAACCTTTTAATTGTGAGAGATTTACTAATAGAAGAGTATTTGTACATGAATGCAGCTTGTTTTATTGGACTTAATGTATTTTGGATACAGTTTCATGTCACTACAGTATTATAGGGCTAAATGATAATTTACTTAAAACCCAGTTGTGGCCATTTGGGTTGTTTGGTATTTTTTCCTGTTAGAAACAGTGCTGGAGAGAAAGTTGTGTACATATCTTTGCTCATTTGTATGAGTGTTCTTGTAGAATAAATCCCTTGTCATGGAATTGTTTGGCCAAAGATATTACTGCATTGCCTTCCGAAAGGTTATACCAATAGCCTGTTTTTTTTCCTTTTTTGACAATCTCATGGGAAGACAGTAGCTTAAGTTTTAATTTTTATTTCTTAAATCATTAGTGCATTGACCATCTTTTTTTTCTTTAAAATTTTTTTTAATGTGTATTTATTTTTGAGAGAGAGATGGAGCATGAGCGGGGGAGGGTCAGAGAGCGAGGGAGACACAGAATCCGAAACAGGCTCCAGGCCCTGAGCTGTCAGCACAGAGCCCTATGCCAGGCTTGACCTCATGAACCGTGAGATCATGACCTGAGCCGAAGTCGGACGCTTCACTGACTGAGCCACCCAGGTGCCCCAGTGCATTGACCATCTTAATGTTTTATTTGCCTTTTTATATTTCTTCTGTGGCTTTCCTGTTGCTGTTCTGTGATGCTTCTGTTGTGTTCATCTTTCTTACTGATTTCTTTGCAATTGGTATTTCTTGAGTCAGTTAATGAGGTATGCGGGAGTTAGTGGTGAACAAAACAGCAATGGCCCTCGTCCTTGTAGAGCTCACAGTATAGTGGGGAAGAGGACGTGAAGCTAATAGCCACTTACTCTAAGCGTGCCCAGTGCAGTGAGACAGAACCGTTGAAGACCTTTGAGAGGACACCACATGGGGGCTACGCACTTTACGGGCTGGGGAAGACTTGGTGAAGAGATGATGTTTAAGCTGACTTGACAGAAGAGTGGGAGCCAGCCAGGCTGGGGCAGGTGGGAGAAGAGCAGGGAAGTGTCCCAAGCAGATGAAGCCTTCTGTGGAGAGCAGGCAGGAGGGTGAGAGCTTGAGGAGCCAGGGGAAGGCTGGGTGAGGGGAGTGCGGGAGTGAGGGGAGGGTGGCGGCAGGCGATGCTGGCGAGGTTGGCAGGGGCCACCTTTGTTCTGAGGGCAGCGCAGGGCCATTGAAGAGTTTTAAGAGCAGGAGAGTGATATGTCTGTTTTTCAGAAGATACAGATCTTTGAACCTTCTGGGCAAGAGGTAAGTATTGTCAGTTAGGAGTACTTTACCTGTATGATGGTCAATTGCCTGGATAAAGATCCACCACTAGGTAATTTTTAGCGTAGTGGGAAAAGAGGATTCATTTAATAAATGGTGCTGGCAAAACCGAGTATCTGAGAAAGAGTAAAGTTGGATCCCTGTTCTCATCATGTTCCGTAACAATTTCCAAATGAATGAAAGGCTTAAATATATAAAATACCCAATAAGGACCTTAGCATAATACATAGATGACTGTATATAACCCAAGAGTTAGAAAGATTTTTTAAATCAAGATAAGAAACTCTGAAGCTGTAGAAATAGGGATATAGGGGCGCCTGGGTGGCTCAGTCGGTTCAGCCTCTGACCTGGTTTCGGCTCAGGTCATGACCTCAACGGTTTTGGGCGTTTGAGTCACACTCTGCTTCTGTGCTGGCACCACGGAGCCTGCTTGGGATTCTCTCTCCCTCTGTCTCTGTTCCTCCGCTGCTCACACTGTCACCGTCTCTCTCTCTCTCTCTCTCTCTCTCTCTCTCTCTCTCAGTAAATAAATAAATAGGGAAGTAGGCACATAAAATCTTTAAAAACTTCTTTTTATGGCCAATAATACCATGAACAAATCGATAGCCATAAAAAGGAACAAACTTGATACATGCCACAGCATATGATGTATTAAACATGCTTGTGGGGTGTCCCAATTGGGTGGGGGCCGGTGGTGCAGGCGGTGAAAGAATTCACCCAAGGCAGAACTAAGGAGATAGAAGTTTATCGAATACAGTGCAAGGGAGCAGTGGGCAGGACAGCGAAGGAGAGATGCTGTCTCTCGCGTCTTCGAGGATGCGGTGGTGGGGGGCTGTAGTTAGTTATAGTGAGGGAGTACGGGGACAGAGGAAGTTTTCCCTTTTTTGGTAACCGTGCCCAGTCGTGAGTAACTCATTGGCCACTTAGGGCCTGTGGCCATTTTGAGGTGGGTCGCTTGATGAGCCTGTTTGCGTTCAGCTCGGTGGTCACTGTGGTCACTGCCTTGCTCAAGTTTCCATTGCTCAAGCTGTTGCCCAAAAGTGGCCTCTACCATGTTGAGAAAAAGAAGCCAGCCACACAAAGCTACTGTTTGATTCTGTTTTGTGAGTTCCAAGAGGAGACTAGGGTGGTAGAAATCGGGGATAATACAGCAGAGGGTGCCTCTGGGGAGGTGGGGGTTGACCGCAAGGAGGATGAAGGAACTTTCTGGGGCGACGGAAATGATCCGTAGCTCGGCTGGAAGTGTAGTTACGTGAATGTATCCATTTGTCACGGCACATTGAACTGCACACTGAAATCTCTGTGTATTAATGTGTGTACATTAGACCATAACATAATTCAAGAAAAGGCAATTGACAGATACCAGTTGGAGAAAGTATTTACAACACAACAGATAATAGGCTAATATCTGAAACATATAAATCTCTCACAAACTGGTAAGGAAAAGATAACCCAAAGAGACAGTAAGCAAAGGATATAAACTGTTGGTTCTCATAAGAGAAATAAAAATGGCTAATGTATGAAATGATATTCACGGACAAGCAGTCAGGGAAACGTAAATTAAAGTAACAGTGAGGTGCCACTTCTCACTCACCCCTTTGGCAAAATTAAAAAGTGCATTAATTCTTCCTGGTGGAATTGGGTAGGAGGTGTGAAATATGCTCATGGATCACTGGTAGAAACGTGAATCGTAAGAACATTTTTGGCATGCTATCTGACAATATTTTGTCACCCTGTAAGAATATTCTCGACGTTGCAATCAGAATAATCCTGGTAATGTAAGTCAGGGCTTGTTAGTCCTCTGCTCAGACTGGGATTCTGCAGCGGCTCCCTATTTTTATCAGAGTGGAAGCCGAAGTCCTTATTTGCACAGCATAACCGCGTTCTCTCTCACCCCGTCTGTCTTGTGCTTCTCTGTGTTTGCTGCTGCTTCTGACGGCTCCTGTTGCAGTCCATTCTCGGGGCCCTTGCCCCCTTTTTCCTTCTCCCCAGGACCTTTCTTCCCAGATACACTGTATGTGCAGATATTTCTACATGTCTGTAGTATATATAGGTATATTCCCAACCTTCTTTAGGTCTTTACCCAAACACTATGTTTTCAAAAGCTTTCTTTAGCCACCCTCAGTAAAATGAACAATCCCCTCCCCAACACTATCTCCCCTCCCTACTGTTACAAACAGTTAGGACTTAGGCAGTTTGGAGACTTATGGGCAAATCAGGTTTAGATTAGGTGGGTACTTTGTTATCACTTCCTGAGTTTGTGACCGGGGCCCGAGGGTACAAGAGCACCTGGCTCCCGGGGTCCCAAACAGACCAGGTTTGGACAAAGTCCGAAGGCAGAGAGAGGAGCGTAGGTGAAACAAGAAAGGGATTTTGATTTTCAGTGAGGCCACTACCGGGAAGACAGCGGACCAGGGTCTCAAAGATTGTCTCCAAAGTGCTGAAAGTACGTCTAGGTTTACCTAAGGAAAATATGGGGCAAAGGTCACTGGGTACCTGCAGGTGGGCAGTAAAGGTCAGGTCAATCCCTGTCTTAGGGTCAATCACAGGGGGTCTTGGTGGGGTTGGGACCCCGTCCGTCTCGCTTTGCCCTCCAGGGCTTTTGCCTGAGTTAAGAAGAAGAACTTTATCAATTAGAAAGTACCCACTGAGGTCTGAATGGAGGTAGTACCAGCAACCTCCTCCTTGGATTTGATTAATTGCTAGAGTGGCTCACAGGACTCAGAAAAGCATTTCACTTACTAGGGTATTGGTTTATTATAAAAGGATATAAAAGAACATAACTCAGAAACAGCCAGACGGAAGCATAGGGTGAGGTATGTGGGGAGAGCTTTCACTCCCCACATGCCTCTGAGCTCCATCCTTTTGGAGTTTTACGGAGGCTGTGTTACATAGCTGCACTTGATTAAATCAGTGGCCGCTGGTGATTTAACTCCGTCTCTAGCCCCTCCTCTCCCTTCCCTGGAGGTGGGATGGGGTGAGGAGGGGTTGGGCTGAAATTTCCAACTCTCTGATCCAACTGTTGGTTTCTCTGGCAAACCAGGCCCTATCCTTAGGGGACTTTCCAAAGGTCACCTCAAGAACTAACAAAAGATCCTTCCATATCTGATCCCTTAGCAGATCACAAGGATTTTCTTTTCTTTATGAGATAACCCATAGGAGTCACCTGAGGCATGGAGAATAAATCAGGAAAAGTAGCAGAGAAGTGGTGAGGGATGGGTTTTAGGAGCCAAGGATTTTTATTGAATCTTTCTCTTGCTATTTACTTAATTCTTTTGTTACTTTCTGTTTCTCCCCTTCTGATCCTGAGCATCTAAATTCTGCTGGAGAAAACACCTAGTCATGCTGTCTGATTTTTAAATTCTCTTTATTGTTTTCTAAATTACAAAAGTAATAGGGCCTGGGTGGAAAAACAATTTAAATAGCCTAGTTGTGTATTAAGTAATGAAGAGATGCCCTCTTCTGACACCTCCCCTTATTTCTTTTTCCAGAAAAAAAACCCTCCACTGTCGTGCATCCTTCAAAAGACTTTATTTTTTTATTTGTTAACACCACCCCCTTGGTAAAGGAGGGATGATAATCCAACTCTTCTTACTTACAGGATGCAATGAGGCTGTCTGGTCCCATGTAACCCCAAGGAGAAATAATTCTGAGGATTGTGTTTTTACTCAAACAAATTGCTTCCCAAATTGTTTCTTTCATCTACATTTTTGTATACTGGCATAGAGTTCTTCTTAAGAATACCTTCCCCCCCCCCCCCGCCCTTAGGGATTTTCTATCTTATTAAAGAGTTTGAGTAGGGGAATGATAAAATGAAATTCATTATACTTAATTTTGTGGATGGAAGTTCTGGGGAGGAGTTGAGGGTGATTAGTTTCCTGATTTTAGAAAAGGAGGACAGATGTGTATTCAACTTTGGGAAACCCTCTGTGGTCTGGCTCACAGGTCTGTTGGCCTCACTTCTCAGCCTTTCTGTCCCTTTAAGTATCTCTTCAAGTTCTTCCCTGGTGCCCCAGTACCATCAGAGTTTCAGTTTGTCTGTTGAAGACTTGATTGTTTTTTCAGTTCTCTTTTCTTTTTGCTGACTCTTTCCTGGCTCTTAGAGCTAAGTGCTTCACTTGAAAGGTGTGCACTGTTTTGTATTGGAGGCCCTTAAGGAGGGGAGTGTTCAGGAGAGAATGATAGGATCAGTGGAGATTCTCACTGCTTTAAAGGTGGGCAAAAGAAGGTTTGCCTGAGAAATCAAGGATGTTAAAATATTTCTTTTGATATCTTTACATTGAGTTAGCAGTTTAGTCTCCCCTAAGGAATTATTAGTTCTCTTTTCTCTTCAGTAGTTAGGATATGGTGCCATTATCTGATTAAGCAATACTGATTTGAGATAATATTTTTGTAACTCCTACTCAAGAAGAAGAAAACTGTGTTGAAAGTTACTGGTTTAATTATATCTCAGTATTTTGGGGGATGATAGGGTATTTTGGGGGATGATAGGGTATTTTGGTCTGGATTTGATCAGGTGAGATGGCTAAACCTAAGGCTGATTCACCATAGAGATGATTTCACTCGTAGAGTAGATTTTTGTTTTTACTTATGATAAAAGGAAATAAGTATTTCTTACAGATTTGCTTTTGTAGCCTGCTGGAGGCTGACTGGTCTCTACTTCCTTCCTGATCATGGGAGTGCTGCTGTTCTGGGAAACCAAGTGTCTGTTCTAGGTTTGCAGCCTGGCTCTCCACGCCCGCCATCCTGCTCAGGCAGGACTGTGGTTCCTGGTTCCTGGTTCCCCAGCAGAGAGCAGAAAGCACTGCTGTTTTTCTGAACTCCCATGTGCCTCTATGTGTGTGTGTTTGGGGGCGAGGGGGTTGCTCAAAGAATTGGGCACAAGGGGTTTGAATTTTTTGTCTAGTCCTGAAAATTAAGTGAAGTAAATCATCCCAAGTCCCTGAGTTTTTTTGCAGAAAATAATTTAATTCAGATCTTGCCTGGGGCATCCAGACCCTTGGTGAACACGGTGGAACCACTTTGTGGCAGCCCCTTCTGTTCCTTGTTGCACAGAAGTGCTCTAGACCAGAAGTGCTGCGACACCAGTTTGTATTTCTAATCTGTGTGAACTGATCCTTTATTTATAAAAGCCAATAAAAATGAATTTTTGTCAGAATGAAATAAAAAAGGACCTATGAACAGATGTCCAAGGTTTTTATTATTAGGATTAGCAGACATAAAATTATTTTATAGCTTTAAGACTTTTAAAATTTCTTTTAATTTCTATAATTATCTCATTGTGGGCTCATACCAAATAATTCACTGCTTGGCACTGGTCCTTGAACAATGCTCTGAGGGACACTGCCTTACATCTCCCTTTGTTCTCTGATAGAACCCCTCATTCTTTTTCTTTTTTTCTTTTTTCACATAGGACTCCTCATTCTTGAATTTAGGAGCTTAGTGAAGCCAAGTGCTGTTGGGAAAGGTTGTATCTTAAATCACACTTGAGCACTGTCTCAAGTTAGGGTATAGGAAGCACAATTTAAAATTTCATTAATGGGCACTAAACAGATGTCAGTTTAACATCCGACTTAGGCTCTGGTCATGATCTCACGGTTCGTGAGTTCGAGCCCCACATCTGTGCTGACAGCACAGAGCCTGCTTGGGATTCTCTGTCCCCTCTCTCTGCCCCTCCCTGACTCATGCTTTCTCTTTCTCTCAAAATAAATAAACATTTTTCATTAACTTTGAAATATTGTTACTGAAGAATCAGGACGTCAGTGTTTGAATTGCCCAAGCAACAGATCTGGAGCTATGTGAAATTTGAGAAACTTAGTAAAATTTCTTAATTCCTTAAAAATCAATCTGTTACTAAGATATGTGAGGAGAAATAATTGTCTTTTCTTTGCCACCAATTCCCAGATAATGTGATTGCCTCCAGAAAAAGACTAACCAGGGGGGCACCTGGGTGGCTTAGTCGGTTGAGCGTCTGACTTCGGCTCAGGTCATAATCTCACGGTCTGTGAGTTCCAGTCCCACGTTGGGCTCTGTGCTGACAGCTCGGAGCCTGGAGCCTGCTTCCAATTCTGTGTCTCCCTCTCTCGCTGACCCTCCCCATTCATGCTCTGTCTCTCTCTGTCTCAAAAATAAATAAACATTAAAAAAAAAAAAAGAAAAGAAAAAGACTAACCATCCTGGGTCATGTATTCCAGAAATCAGATTGTGCAGTTAGTGTTGCTAGATAGGATTTTTGAGTCACTGCTTAAATCATAAACTTTTCAAAGTAGAAGCGCTTCCCTGAGGACCAGAGAATCTTACCTTTTCTTTTTTTTTTTCCTCACAAATTTACCATAGCTTTGACCAAAGGATGAATCTTTCTTTAGTTCTTTCCATAAGCAGAATTGAACTTAATGACTACGTTAGTGTTATCAAAACTTGACTTGACTTTGAGGCTGGGATGCTTAAATTACTGTGCTGGGGATTTAAAATTTCACTTACCGATAGATTTTGTGAATTTTGGCTTCTTTCTTTCCCTACTCTAAATTATATTTAATGTTTACTTTTTAGGAATTACCCAACTCTGTCTTTCTGGTGATGGAGGTAGGTAGTAATATGTGCTGTTTAATTTACTTCAGATTCCTTTTGATTAATATGTACTTTAAAATTGACAGTAGATTATTTTTACTTGAAATTTTGAATTAAACTCCATTTAGTGATTTATATTCTACTTTATAAGGAATATAAAATTTTTTGATTCCATAGTGCTTATGTTTTTCAGACTAGGTTTACATTGTACACAAAGTATTTTTAATTGAAATTAACTGGTTGCAGATTGAATTAATCTTGAATCGGTTCCCTTATTTTAATTATTTTTTCTTCTATGTATCAGTACTGCAATGGTGGAGACCTGGCAGATTATTTGCAAGGTAATTTTTGTCTGTCTGTCAGTGTTCAGTGAAGATAGTACTGTGTGTGGTCTGTTGGATCCTGAGAGTTGCTTCTGAAGTAATGCTGACCCTGTTCTCTGCACTTGTATAGAAACAGTCAATAAATGTTTGTGTACTTGTTTAAGTGTGGTCACTTTGCCAACCAGTTGTCATTTGTTGTGGTTTTATTCCTAAACTTTATTTGCTTCTAGGTACTTACTTTATGTGTGCCTCTTTCTGACAGTGTTTGAGAGACGAGTCCTCTCCCCGAGAGAGAAAAAAACAAATATGTAGGTTCCTTTCTTCAAAAGACTCTGCTGAGTTGCCATCAGTGGGCCTTTAGTTCCTTCTGTTTCTTTAAAAAACAAAAAACAAAAAAATGATGAAAACATGTATCTAAGAATGTGTTTGTTAATGAGAATCTTTCTTGTAAATTAAAAAGTTACAAAGGATTAAAGGTAACACTGAAATTATTTCGTGGCACAGAGGTGAGATTTTAGTACTAGATGGTGCTAGAAATTCTGCGTCCAGAATGTATGTGCATAGGATAAAAGGTGTTCAGATCAATTGTGTCTCTCACAAGTAATTTCTAAATGGTGTTAGATGAGGCCGGCATCTACTTGTTCACTCCTTAAAATGCAAGGGAAATATGAAAAAAAAAACAAACAAAGAAAACAGTGAAAGGTTGATAATACCCCAACCTCTAGATAGATCCGGGCAGTTGATGGCGAAGTCACGACATCAGTGGATACACTTGCAAAGGGTATAGACAGTTTACAAGAGCATACTAAAAATGTTCCATTTCACCTAGTAATCAAGGAGTGCAATTGCAAATTTAAAAGTCTTTAAAGTATAAAACATTGCTCACTTTCAAAAGCTGTGTGGAGATTACTAGAAACAACACTGGGAGTGTTGCCACAGGCCACGACCGGTTGGTTGGTGCGGGGTGAAGTGGCCCTGGGCCTGAGGCTCCGGAGCATCTCCTTCCTGGCCTGGACCGGGCGTGCAGGGGACAGCGACGACCCCGGGGGCCGGGCGACACTGCGGATGTCACATGGGCTCTTCCGCCGGGCACAGCGGGCGAACGACAGCCAAGCTTCAACCTGACCTGGAAGATGGGGGCGGGAGAGGAGCCAAGACCCTCCTTGTCTCTGCGCCATGCCCCCCCCTCCCTGGCCCGTTAGTTCCGCGTGTTGTGTTCCTGCCCCAAGAGGAGACCACCAGGGCTCCGAGGCTGCTGCTTCTCCGGCTTCCCTCGCACAGAAGTGCTACCCGGGAGTGGGGTGGGGATGGGGGTGGTCTCCGGGGGTGGGGGGGGGGGTCTACCCTGCCCTCCAGTGCTGTGGGCCCTTCCCATCAGCCTAGGGAGAGGGCTGTGCCTCTTCTAAAGCCAGCATGCCTTAGGGAAGGCCCCGGAGAGAGACTGGATTTGGAAGTTCCTTTTAGGGCTAGGTGATTGCTGGGAAGGGGCAGGGGGAGGAGGGAGGGAAGAAACTGGTATAAATGCCCCCCCCCCCCCCATTAAAAAGATTATAGTTGAAGATCCAGTGTAAGCCCTTCTGTAGTCCTCTCCTGGCTTTCCCCCTTAAAGACAATGGTTATCTGGAATCTGGTAGTTTATTCCATGTGCAGTTTGTGTTTTTCCCAACCGAGATTCTTTTTTTCTTAATCCTCATTTGGTGCTTTATGTAAATATTCTCATTTGATTATATATGTATATGTCAAATGTCACTAATAGGACACATGAGACAGGCACTTTGGGTCACCACTGGTGGAAAGTTCAAGCTGGAAAACACCCTGCTTCTACATCCTTCTCAGTCAGTGACTCTCTAGTTCCTTGATGTTCTCAGTGATCCAGATAAACGCACCTTTCCCCGGGGTCAGATTGAGTGGCACCCTATCAGTTTAGTGCCCTCATTGGAGTATCAGTTTCCCTCACCGACAGAAGTCCTACTCAGTGATACAGGCACTGTTACGGGGGTAGGTCGCTTTGACAGCAGTTTTGTCCCTTATGTTGAACTCCATATTTGATATTCCGGAGCAGTAGTGTTAGAACAGGAGGCCCCAGAGTGAGGGGTGTATGAGCCTGAATGTCGGAGTCAGACAGGCAAGCCGCTCTTCACATCCCTTGATTGCTGTGATTTTGGTCGAGTCACTTAGCCTCCTTCTGGTGCCTCTCTGCTGTAGTTCTTACGGGAGTCCCTTGTCATTTGAAAACACTTGTAAAGGCATATGAGAGAAATCTGGACCTCAAGGAATTTTCGAGAGTTAAACTGTCCAGTATGGTAGCCACCAATCACGTGGGACTATTGAGCTCTTAAAATGTAGACTAGCCTGAAGATGTGCTGTAAATGTGAATATATTGATTTTCGAACGCTTCAAGGAAGAAAATGACTATCTCATTAAGTATGTTGATTATAAGTTGAAATCATATTTTGGATGATTATTTTCACCTGTTTCTTTTTACTTTTTAAAATGTGGCTACTAGAAAATTTAAAAGTTATGTATGTGGCTCACATACTGTTTCTGTTGGAGAGCGCTGGTCTAGAAGATCTAATGCCATTACTTCACAACACGATGATGATCATTTAATCCTTCTATTTGCTTTGTTAAGGAAAATGCTATTAACGTTTTCAAAAGCTAGAACACGGATTCTACTGATTGCAAGTTGAAAACAAATTTTAAGTTAATTATCAAGTTGTACTTCAACATGAATTCCAGCAGAATATTGAGTGTGGCAGGAGTGGCTGAGCCTGCTTCCTCCGGGCTGATTTGCTCAAATGCTTTTTGCATTATTTTTTTTTGGAAGAGTGTCGATGTGGCCATGCCTTTAAAATAGTAAGTTTTAACATGGGAAATACAGTTTATAGGATCGTGATGAGAAATATGCATTCCACGTTCGTAAAAATATGAATATTTACTACAGCGTGTGTTCAGAAACAGCTTATGTTAGATCATTAATCCCCTTCCCCCACCCACCAACACACAAGAACAGCGTTAGAATTTGGACTCTGAAGCAAATAAATTTTAAGTGTATTCAATTGTATGTCATGGGGCAAAAATACAAGTTCTAAGCATCTGCAATCATTTGAAGTAACAAAATGTTTCTAATCCCTAAAATGAAAATGTAAATGAATGAAACAGAAAACAAATACTGCCCATTTTAATTTTTGCAACGTAACTTAAGTAGGCATTACAAAAATAAAGCTCCACACTCCCATCATTGGTTTGACCCACCCACTGAGATCCGGAAGAATACCCTCCATATTTTTAGCAGTGTTTATCTCTAAGGGATGGCATATGGGAGATAATCACTTTTTATATGTTTTAGTGTATTTAGATTTCTTTCTTTTTTGACAGCATCAAAGAATAAAAATGGGGGATAGGTTAAGAACAGCCCTCACAGAAAAAAGTATTTGATAATTTTTTAAACCAAGAGGATATATTTTATTTGAGGGTGTTAAGGGCATAAAATGTCATTATAACATGTCATTGAAATGATTTTAAAACTATAATACTTCATTTCCAAATGTAATGTTATTTTTATCTTCTTAATTGCATATGGAAAGGTCATGTGGAACATATTCTAGAGTTGTAAGGGCAGAAGTATGTTCACAGAGGATTTAGTAGACAGGGTCGTGGATGTTAAATCCTAATGTAGCTTCCAGGAATCACGCTTGGGACTTTTAGAGATCCACAGGAATAAAAAGTCTGTATTTGTGTACTGACTATGTTTGAGTACTTACTCTGTGCCAGGCTTTTTCTAAAGTCTTCATTATTAAAGGTGCTGTCTTGTTTGATGGTCACAACAGCCCCAGGTGGTTAGTCTGATTTTGGCTTTTTATAGATGAGGAAGTAGGCACAGAAGGTTCATCTTCCAGGGTCACACAGGAAGTAGGAGGAGGAGCTGGGATTTGAACAAAGGCAGCCTGACTCCAGACCCAGCTGTTAACCATTCCATGCTCCAGCATACACACAGGCACACTTCAGGATTTACTGAATGATGAGCACCCTCCAATAATGTTCATTCTGTCTCTTTACAGTAGTGAAAGATACTGTGGTAGGTCAGGAGTGTTGCAGGGCAGGGGTGATGAGGGGAGGGAGATGTGGGAACACGGATCCCTGCCTGACACCTGCAAGTGGTGGTGAGGTCCAGGTCTCTATGCAAGGATTTCACCTGTCTTTAATTTGTGTTCTTGTTAATTGTTGGAAGTACATATGGACCTTTATCCCAGATATTTGGCTAGTAAGAAGGGGAACTTGACTTTTTGTCTTCTTAAGGGGAAGTACCTGTTGTGTGTGCAGTAATGTGGACACCTTCACAGTAAAAATGGGAAAGGAAAAACACCAGTGAAATGAAATGCAAATGTAAATCAGTTCTCTCTAGTACAGATTGTGTAAAATGTTTGAGGTGTCTGATGTCTTTTCATAGACTTAAATTATTAGAGTAAAAGGAAGAAAAAAAAACCTGGTTCCTTATTCCCCCTACATTCTTAACTCGATTCTGTTGATAGAAGATGCAGATGGTATTTGAGTTTGTGTGCTTAAATATTTAATTCCTTTTCTACCAGCTAAGGGAACTCTCAGCGAAGATACTATTAGAGTGTTTCTGCATCAGATTGCAGCTGCCATGCGAATTCTGCACAGCAAAGGAATAATCCACAGGGATCTCAAACCACAGAACATCTTGCTGTCATACGCCAATCGCAGAAAGTCCAACGTCAGTGGTATTCGCATCAAAATAGGTAAATGGCCACATAGCGTTTTATGCAAAAGGACGCTTTTGAGACTTTGTAGTTTTGGATGATTTCAGTTCAGCTTTGTAGAATGACGGGTTTTGTTGATGCACTTTGGGCATTTTTATTGAGTTCAGTGAGGTGCATTTGGATATGGGAAACTTTACATTACTGGTAGCATATGCTGAATCTTAGGACCCAGGGGCCCATGGATTCCCAGCAGCAAACCCTATCCTGCTTCTCATCAGAGGGAAGCTGATGTGGTACAGTCCTGGCAGCAATGGAATGACACTGGTTCTTTACAACTCATGGGATTTTAACGCAAGGGGTCGAAGAGACCATTTAACTCAGCCTTTCCTTTTTGGCTCTTGTATGTCACAATTATTTCAAGCAGTTTGTAATAATAGGCATTTTTTCTTTTCTTTTTCTTTTTTTTTTTTTGTAATAGTAGGTATTTTTCAAGCTTTTCTTTTTGTACAAAAAAGTACAAATATATATATATATATTTTTTTTTTCTTACCAGTATTTAAAGAAATTTCTGATTTTACATGTGTTACATATGGATCTGGAGAAGGCAAAAAAAAAAAAACAAAAAAAAAAACCCAGTTCAAATTCTATACCTGGTATCGTATTTAGTGAGAGCTGCCTTAATGAATCATCTGTTACAGTTAGCACTTTGTCTTGCAAAGCTTGGTGTTCCCTCCTTGTTTCAGGACTGGCAGGGCAGTGACTTGTTCGGCTGGTGGCCAACACTGTTTTCTAGCCTGTGGAAATTGAGGTAGCAACTTTTCTTTTTGGCAGACAGGCTTATTCAATAAGCCACAAATCTCTCACAATTCCTTGTGCCCTCTTGTATCTTGAAGATACGATCTGTGTCAAGCATGAGTAAAAGTATCGTTTGTTTTTCTCCTTTTTATTTTGTGATACAGCGGATTTTGGGTTTGCTCGTTACCTGCATAGTAACATGATGGCCGCAACCTTGTGTGGGTCCCCAATGTACATGGTGAGTGAGGGTTTTTTTTTGTCCTGACATGTGTAGATGATGGCGCCTTAGCCCTGGGATTTAAGTATAATGGTAGTTTCCAAGTAAGATGGGATTTTTATGTATGGTCTATCTTGTCGTTTGTAATTGCTAATAATTACTAACATTGATTATGTTACTGATAATGCTATAAGTCATCTTTTGCTTTAGCACAGTGGACCGGGGGTGCCCGGGTGGGCCAGTCAGTTAAGCATCCAACTTGGGCTTGGGTCATTATCTTGTAGTTTGAGCCCTGTGTTGGGTTCTGCGCTGACAGCTCAGAGCCTGGAGCCTGCTTTGGATTCTGTGTCTCCCTCTCTGCCCCTCCCCTGTTCATGCTCACACTCGCTCGCTTGCTCTCTCTCAAAAATAAACATTAAAAAAAATTATTAACATAGTGGACCATAAAAGTCACTTTTACCCACTAGTTTAAATTAAAAAAGAAATTAGTTATTATGGTAGGAATTTCCTATTAGATTACACTGAAAATAAAAATTGATTAAGCATGGTCATGTTATACTTGATGTGTAATATTTGGGAAAACTTGAAAAAAAAACCACAACCTTTTGGGGGCATTTCTTCATTTATAGGGTGAACATGCTCATCTTTTGCATGTTATTTCTCTTGACAAGATCCCTGTGTCAGAAGGTTTTTCAGGGCGCTGGGTGGCTCAGTCAGTTAAGCATCTGATTCTTGATTTCAGCTCAGGTCATGATCTCACGGTTCATGGGTTTGAGCCCCAGTGCAGAGTCTGCTTGGGATTCTCTCTCTCTTCCTCTCTGTGCCCCTCCCCTCTCCTCTAAATAAATAAATAAATAAATAAATAAATAAATAAATAAATGGTATTTCAATTAGTGTTACACTTAAAGCTGAAAATTCTTAGTTCTCCCCTTTATCCCTTCATATGGATGTTGTCAGGTCTGATAGGGGAAGGCTATGAAACTTCTGAACTAACGTGAAGCATCAGGCCTGGAAATAGCTTAATTCTGGGCCTTCAGAATTTTGCAAAGTACCTCAGTGTGCCTATCTTAATTCAAAATTTAAAATGGGTTTGTGTTCAATGAGGATTTCCTCTAATCTAAATCAACTCTGAGATTAAGGAACTAGTAATCAAAGTTAAAAAAAATCTTTTTTAAATTAGATTGACTTTCTTGGGGCGCCTGGGTGGCGCAGTCGGTTAAGCGTCCGACTTCAGCCAGGTCACGATCTCGCGGTCCATGAGTTCGAGCCCCGCGTCAGGCTCTGGCCTGATGGCTCAGAGCCTGGAGCCTGTTTCCGATTCTGTGTCTCCCTCTCTCTCTGCCCCTCCCCCGTTCATGCTCTGTCTCTCTCTGTCCCAAAAATAAATAAACGTTGAAAAAAAAAATTTAAATTAGATTGACTTTCTTGATCATAATTTTACTGCTTATCCAATAAACTTTATCATTTAATGTCACTTAAAAGTGAGTTTGTACTTCTTGAGTATGAAATGCGTTCAGGCTTGAACCATCGCCTTGAGGATGGAGAGAGTGCTTGGGCCAGTTCTTGAAGGGAGTCGACTCAGTGAGAAGCATACTAGGCACGACAAATAAAAACGGTACACGTGGAAAAGAAAGTTTCACTGCTTTAGGTATATTTGACATTTCTATTTAACATTTGTCCAGATTGATGGTATTTTTAAAAAGCAACATCTAGTGAGAGGTGGGAACAGAGCTGTGCAAAGCAAAAGAGAAAACGTCTTTGCTTTTTAGACAGTCCTTTACCATGTTTTCATGATAGTTTGTATATTTTAAAAGCTTTCAAATGACAGGAAAAAACTTGTGTCCCTATTGTCCACATTTAACAAAGTTAACATTTGGCCATGTTTGTCTTGATCTTTTTTTTTTTTTTCCTAGAAAGAAGGAAAATAGTTCAGAAACAGTCCAAGTCCTTTATATCTTTCCCTCTTTCCATTTTCCACTCTCCTACCCCAGAAGTAGCCTCTGTCTTGTAGTTGGTGTGTGTTTTTCTTTATTATAAACTTAATGCTCTTACTGTGTTGCTGTCCATGGTAATATATAGAAGTGTTTGTTTCTATAAATTGCTTCTTTTCATGCCACATTGTTTTTGCGATTTACCAGGAAATCCCAATGTATGAATGTGGTTTAAGTTCACTGCAGGATCATCTGATCAGGGAAATGTCACAATGTGATCCTATTTCACTAGTTCTGTTAGAAGCATGACCTTTACCAGTTAATTAATTTATGCATATTAATTATATAAATAACATAATGCATGTGTGTGGAATGTTTCTATCCCCAGGCTCCTGAGGTTATTATGTCTCAACATTATGATGCTAAGGCAGACCTGTGGAGCATAGGAACGGTGATATATCAATGCCTAGTTGGAAAGCCACCTTTTCAGGTAGCCTGACTTTTTACTTATGCGCTTAATTTTGGGATCTTCTCATTTTGCAGTTGCCTCTGACTTCTAAAACGGGGAATACTTTGAAAGCAGTGTTTTGGGTTCCCTTGTGACTTAGTTTGATTTTCTTACAGGCAGAAACTGCTACAGTGAGCTAGAATGTCTTTTGCTTTTCCTTTTTTTTTTTTTTTTTTAACCTGCCTTCCCTTTGTACCTGGCCTGAGCATAAAGCCTGTTGTATGTTTACAAGCTGATGAAAACTAGCCAGGGTCTGGACTAACAGCCTGGTGGGAAATGGGGGTGAACAGTGATGTCGGCGCTCCCTGCTTGGCTTGGTTTGGGGGTCCTGCACTCCCAGGTGAGGGCTGGGCCTGGTCTGGGAAGGTAACTGGAAACTGTCTTCAGCTCTCTCTTGCCACCACTGCTGGGTGAGAGAGAGTTAGTTGTTCAGTCTTTATGGAAATTATTTTGGGTTTTTCTTCCCACCCCACCCCCATATCCCGTCAAAAAGAGGCCCTTTAGAACTCATCATGATGACCCCTCCTGAGTTCATAACTGCCCAGTTTCAAAGAAGTTTTTTGAATCTGAAAACTGCAGCAAAGTAAAATTATCTGCCCAAAACGGTGTTAAACAGTGACACAGCCATTGTAGACACTTAACTTTCTCAGTCTGGTTTGTCACATACGGGCAGCTTCACTAAGCCAGCAGCTCTTGTTCTGAGTGTCCTTCTTGTTGCTGTGGAGGGACTAAAATTTAGAGGTAGGTATACTTTGTTCTCTCCCTTGAACCCCTGACAGTCCTAAGGTAAAATATACCTTGAGTTTTACACAACAGAACTGTACCTGTTTGGTAATGTAACCTCCAGAATAGTGATTCTTAACTTTTTCTAAATTTCAGGCTCCTCTAGGAGGCTGAACTGAGAAAAGAGACATTATGCCTGGATACGCAGAATTTGCGCCCAATTTTAGAGGTTTTTAGGTTCCTAGTGTCCACCTGTGGTTCCTTTAGCAATCCATGACTTTCAGGTTCAGAGTCTATGTTCTTTGGCAAGAATATGAGTATGGATCACATGCTTTGAAATTTTTGCCCCCATTGTTTAGGAAATAAAACCTTTTTTTTTTTTTTAACAGGCCAATAGTCCTCAAGACTTAAGGATGTTTTATGAAAAAAATAGGAGCTTAATGCCTAGGTATGTGTTTTGGTTACACTGGGTTTTATTGTCTGTGAATACAACGTTAAGTGAACTCTGTGCTTTAAGTGTTTCCGTGCGCGTGTGTGCTTTATCTTTTTCTTATTGGATTTTGGGAGGCTGGGTTATTTCTCACTTGCATTTGTTTAAGCCATGCCCTCTTCCAGACAGAATTGGAGGTGGCTCCTTTTCTAACAGAGAACTCTAGCAGATATTAGTGCCAAGCTAAAGTGGTGTTAAACTCCAGGCTGCCCTTGTGAAGTGCTTTATTGCTGCCTACATTCAAACAAATAATATTGAGAAGCACAGTGCAGGGACATTCCCAGACGGATGCTTTTTCTCAAAGACAGTTGCTTAGTGCTTTGTTTTTTGTTTCTGTTTTTCTCCTGTAAGAAATGTGGTTTTACTGCAATCATCTTCATATGAAATGTAGTATTTGTGAAAGTGCATTTGCCTTTTCCTTTATCATAATGAAGGCCAAGGTCATATAGCGAGTATGTATAAACTCATCACTTAGATCCTTTTTTTTTTTTTTTCCCTTTTTCCCAGTATTCCCAGAGAAACATCACCTTATTTGGCTAATCTCCTCTTGGGTTTGCTTCAGAGAAACCAAAAAGACAGAATGGACTTTGGTAAGTAATATTTTCAAATTTTGTATTTCTGTGTATCCTAAAAAGATTTTGAGAAGATGCTGTGGAATTTTCAGAAGAAAATTAAAGTCAATTTCTTTCTTTCTCTTTGTCTTTTTTCTTTCACTTATTTTATAAATATTTATTGAGCGCTTGCTATGTTCTAGGTACAGGAAATAGAGTAATAAAGAAAATCCCTGTCCTCATGTAGCATATATTCTCTTGGGGGGGAGGCAGATGATAAACTATAATTATAAACCATATAGAAGGTGATAAGTGCTGTGGAGAAAAAGAAGGAAGAGAAATGTGGTGGGGAAGGGATGGAGATTTTAAATAAGGCAGCCAAGGAAGCCCTTTCTGAGAAAGTGGCCTTTGAATAAAGACTTGATTGATGGATGGCAGGATAGTGAGCTAGTGGGCAGTGGGCGGTGTGCATATCTGTGGGAAGAGCTTTCCAGGCGGAGTGAACAGCCAGTACAAATGCCCAAAGCTGGGAGCGTGACTTGTAAACTGGAGGAACAATCAGAGGGCCAGTTAAAGACTGGGGCTTTCGCTCAGTGTGCTGGGGAGGGTTTGAGCAGAGGAGTAATGGGATCTGACCGATGTTTTCAAGTGGCTCGTTCTGGTTGCTTGTTTTGAACTCTGGTGAAGGGTGTGGAGGTAGCCCGAGGACCGACGAGGGAGGCCAGTCGGGAGACGGCAGTTGCTCACTTAGGCTGGGATAATAACAGCAGAAGTGATGAGGCGTCCGTTGACTACTGGATCTTTTTGGAGGTAGAAGCAGCAGTGTTTACAGATGGATTGGGTGTGCGGTGTGAGAGAGAGAGAGGACTCAAAGAGGACTCCAGGGTTTCTGGCCTGAGCACGTGAAGGAATGGAGTTGTTGGTTACAGACACAGGAAAGGCTGGAGCAGGATATGGGGCAAATCAGGACTTGGGGTTGACCATGTTAAAGTGAAGATAAGCATTTGTGTAACTGTAGATGTCAGAAGGCACTTGGCATTCAGAGGACAGGTCTAGGCTGAGGGTATACTTGGGAGAAGGTCTGGGAGGAAGGAGAAGAGAAACACTCCATAATCCTGGTCGAAAAGTCGCTGGCCTCAAAGATGGAGTTTAGGGAGACAGGGAGGGGCAGCTCCGTGTTAGTGACCCTTGTGAACATGTGCTCTGTGGCCGCTTGGTTCTCACCGTGGCCTTAGGAGAGCAGCTGTGGGTGCTCCATGGAAGCTGTGGTCTTAGATTTTTAGACTTTAAAAAAAAATTTTTTTTAATGTTTATTTTTGACAGAGAGAGAGAGAGAGAGAGAGAGAGAGAGAGAGAATGAGTGGGGGAGGGGCAGAAAGAGAGGGAGACGCAGAATCCAAAGCAGGCCCCAGGCTCTGAGCTGTCAGCACAGAGCCTCACCTGGGGCTTGAACTCACAGACCACGAGATCATGACCTGAGCTGAAGTCGGACGCTCAACCGACTGAGCCCCTAGATTTTTAGACTCTTAAGGCAAAGCTTCTATCATTGATTTTGAGCCTTTCTTCTTTTATAATCTAATCACTGAAGCTGAAACTTTAAGTATTTTAAGTTAACACAGTCTATTTTCAAATAATATTTTACCACCTCTTGTGTGATGAAAGAACTTGGAAAGCTTAATACTGTAGGCATTATCCAGTTCTTGAAGGTTTTGAAAGGAAAATTTTCCCTGAAATTGTTTGGGTCTCAGCTTCTCTTTGGGGCACAGTTTGTTAACTTGTTCTTATCAATGTAAACATGTAAAAGATTGTCTTTTCAATCTTGTTCTTAGCAGTCATGTGTAAAAACAACATGACTCAAACTTAAATGTCAGACCAGAAAAACTATAAAACATGTTCAGTGAAAATGCTTATTAAATTAACCTTGACCTTGATGTTTTTAGGGAAAAAAAAGTGTTTGACTTTTCCTATAGTAATTAGTCATAATAGTAATAGCGATTTGCAAAAACTTATTCCAGAATTTTGGTCTGTTAATGTGTATTGTGGAAGTCTACAAAGGCTTCTGGATAAGACAGACCAGGGTTTGAAATCTAGTCTCTAAACTTACTAGCTCTTTGACAGTAGAGAAGATACATGACCTTTATGTGCTTTAAGTTCCTTATCCATACAAGGAAGGTAATGCCTTGCATTAAGTTTGTGTGGATTCAATGACCTGGTATGTGAAACATTGTCCTAGCATATGTTCTTAGTAGACAGTGGCTCTAGTAGTTTCCATATAGGGGAAGAGAAGAAATAGCTTGAAGATGTATTAAAGTTTTGTAAAGTTGGAGTTAAATATCAGCAATCTACTTGGTAGATATTTTTATCTTTCAGATGGAGAAATGAAATTGAGAGTTGCTCTATAACCATGAGAAATGTGGGTCAATAGTGAAACAATATGTTCATGGATAATAGTTTTAAAATTATAGATTATAGGGGCGCCTGGTGGCTCATTCAGTTAAGCGTCCAACTCGTGATTTCAGCCTAGGTCATGACCTCACAGTGAGATCAAGCCCCGTGTCAGGCTCCGTGCTGACAGCTGACAGCTTGGAGCCTGCTTGGGATTCTCTCTCTCCTCTCTCTGCTCCTCCCCTGCTTGTGCTCTCTCAGTCTCTCAAAATAAATAAATCAACTTAAAAAAAACGATAGATTATATTAAATATTTATGTACTTTCCATACCATGGCAATTGATTTGGAATGCGGTTTCAGAGTGTTTGCGTTCAGTTTTTTTTAATCTTTTCTATTTCATCCCTATTATGTCCGTTGTAAAAATCAGCATAAAAAATCTTATGTGGCAAACTATAATTTATATATATGTATATTAATGATTGTTCTAAAAGTGATCTTAGGTAGGGGCATCTGGGTGGCTCAGTTGGTTATGCGCCTGACTTTGGCTCAGGTCATGATCTCGCATTTCGTGGGTTCCAACCCCGCGTTGGGCTCTGTGCTGACAGCTTGGAGCCTGGAGCCTGCTTCTGATTCTGGGTCTCCCTCTCTTTCTGCCCCTGCGCCACTCACACTCTGTCTCTCTCAAAAATAAATAAACATTTTTTAAAAATCTTAAAAATGAACTCAGAAAACTCATGTTTTCCTTCAAAAGCTTCCACAATTCCTTGGCAAGTCTCATAACTGATAATTTACTCTGAGTGGCTTTTGGCGATGCTTTGAAGCGGGACTCATGGGACCCGTCAGAGTAGAAGGAAGATACGTTAGATCCTGAGTTAAGCTTCTCCTGGTCTTGTATTGCCTCTTTTCGACCTCCATGCTGGTACCGTGCTGCTCTCCTTGCCTGCTCTGTGAGATGTAATAGCACACAGGTCTGGGACTTCATGACAGATGAGATTTTCTTTGTGGGTTTTTAAAGAAATAATGAAACACTCTAAACACGTACGAAAATAAAATAAACTAAAATAACAAACTGCCGTGTACTCACCTGCTTATTTATCTTTATCTAATTAGCAGGCTTGTGTCGATTTTGTCCTTGGCGGATAACCAGAGAAATTAAATCAAACCTAGAGTTTTTAAAAAAAATATGAAGCCAGCTGCAGGAATCTCTCTTCTGGGATAGAAGGATAGGATTTATTGCATAAATCAGCTGCCTGGATTGCCTCTTGGGACAGTTTACAACAGCCGTGCTTCATACACATGCTTAGGAAGGAAAGGCCTGCTCACAGCCGTCCGTGGGGATGCTGCTTGAGGGACAGCATGTGTCAGGGAACGTGTCTGCTTCAGTAGCTCAGGGCTTCCCGTGTTGGTAATGGGTGTTTTGAGAATTCAAATTACTATTCTTAATTTTTCACTGATTAAGAGTTACTTACAATCTGATCATTTTTATAGATGAGTTATGAAAATAATATGCTTTTACACTGAAAGAGATAGAGGCTACGTGAAGAAGTTAATGATAATTATGATCGAAGAGACACTCTGTTAAATTCTTTGACAAAGGTTTAACCTGTCTGCTAGTCAGCATCAGTTTAAAGGCTGTATTCTCCTATTTCCTTACAGAAGCATTTTTCAACCATCCTTTTCTTGAGCAAGTTCCAGTGAAAAAATGTGAGTACCCATTTTTTTGCATTTTTACGTGAAGAGTAAATGCAGACTTAAGGAGAAATTAGTGTTTTGTGTTACAAAATTAATTTCATTGTGCTTCTCAAGATTTCATTGAGCTTTTCTTAAATACCCGTAGCTGTATTTACTTAATTACAGTTGTTTGTCCCAAATCTGGGTGGAAACAGTTTTAGTAATTGCTGCATTTTCAGTTTTATCCATGGGAGGTGTAATAAGTTGGTGAGTGTGAATTTGGGGTCAACATGAAGGTGTAGTAGGGTTTTTTTTTTTTTTTTAATTATTTATTTATTAAAAAAATTTTTTTAACGTTTATTTATTTTTGAGACCGAAAGAGACAGAGCATGAATGGGGGAGGTTCAGAGAGGAGACACAGAATCTGAAACAGGCTCCACGCTCTGAGCTGTCAGCACAGAGCCCAACGCGGGGCTCGAACTCATGGACCGCGAGATCATGACCTGAGCTGAAGTCAGATGCTTAACCGACTGAGCCACCCAGGCGCCCCTACATTTATTTATTTTTGAGAAACAGACAAAGCGTGAGCGGGGGAGGGGCAGAGAGAGAAGGAGACAGAATCTGTAGCAGGCTCTGGGCTCTGAGCAAACTGTCAGCACAGAGCCCGATGCGGGGCTCGAACCTGCCAACTGTGAGGTCATGACGTGAGCTGAAGTCGGACTCTCAACCGACCGAGCCACCCAGACGCCCCGAAGCTGTAGTGGTTTTGACAGGTTTTCTGTTAGACAAGCCGTGTAACTGCCGTACAGAGTGACGTCTGTCTTCATCCGTGTCTCTTCCCCCAGCCTGCCCCGTCCCGGTGCCCGTGTATGCTGGCTCTGTCTCCGGCAGCTCCTGTGGCAGCTCCCCGTCTTGTCGTTTTGCCTCTCCACCGGTAAGCTTTGCTTTCATTGACGGTAATTTTTAGTTAGTGCTATTGCATCTGTCCACACCTAAGCCTACAGGCACACTGTGGATGACCTTTTTATGTGTCGTGTTTACTGGGGCAACTGAGGTTTGGGGAAAGAGCATTATTGTTGAGTCAAATAGACCTAGATGTGGATCTCTGCCCTTGTGTAGCTATGTAAGCTGCAGCAAGGAATGTCAGCTCTCTGGGCCACTTGCCTCTGAACAGCGGGTACAGTACTCTCACCTCGTGCCTTAGGGGGTTGGAAAGAATGATCATTGCAAAGGGTACCTATTACAGGTAGACAGGTAATGTTTATTTTAGCTGAGTGTCATGACACCAGCTGGGTAGTTATGGTATCTCGAATTTCCAGTGGCGGTGAGTGCACTTTCCGCAGACCCGGACCCCCACAGTGGCGGCTGCCAGCCCTTCAAGACCTGCTCCCACTGGCCTCCTCTTCCTCCTGGGCTCCCTGGCCATTTCTCCCACGGTTGTCTTTCCTCCAACCTAAGTGCTTCTTCTAGACCCTGAGAGCTTCTGCTCACTACATCTTCCTACTCCACTCTCCCAGGGTTTTACTTTGCCCTTTTCTGACCCTTGCCCGAAATCTCTGTTGCAGTGTGGGTTGTGACCTTGAGGCTTTTCCATAAGCCGAAGGTCCAAGGGCTCTTGCGTCAGCTATTGTGAATATTTTCCAGATTAGCCTGGCAGACATGAATTTCTTGAATTCTGCTGGCAGAGCGTGGGGCAGTTGTAAAAGGAGATGATTGTGTAATTAGTGGGTTCAACTCAGAGGTTTAAGAGCATGGGGCTTGGGACTTCTGTATCCCTTACTTGCCACAGTTAACTAGGACAAATGACTTAAACTCTCTTAACCACGTTTCTCATATGTAAAGTGAGTGTCATTTACCTATTTCGTAGAGTTTTTTAAGGAAAATGAGCAAACACGCTTTTACTACACTGTCTGGTACATAGTAAATACTCTGTGGCAACTAATGTTATTATTATTTTCAAGGAAAACCTAATAGCCCCTTAGCTAGAGCAGATGCCAAGCAGCCTATCGCAAAAAGATGAGTCCTAAAACTGACAAAAAAACCTTTCTGCATAACCCTGCAGACTTAAGCCAAGTAGAAAAAGCAGATGGGCTAATAAGACTTACATTATATTTCCATGAATTGAAAAAACCTCGAGTGGGTGGGGGGAACCCAAGAGGAAAAAAAAAAGAGTGTTGTGTATTTCCTACTTCAGTCCGGAGTATAAGAAAACACTGCTTTGGAGTGACTGGGGAGAAGTGTGGAGGAAGTACTGACATGGAAAGACAGCTGGCGTTATTTGGAGCTGGGCACAACTGCTGCTTGCTCACCCTTCACTTTGGGCAGGTCAGTTCCAGAGCTGAGCCGTGGCTCCCTCATCTGTAGCGCAGGCTTCATTGCGCTTTGCCCGAAGAGCAGCGGTAGTGAGTAGTTGATAAACTGTAGCTATTATTATGAAGTCTGCATTTGATACAGTGTGATACATAATATGAAAAGCAAAGTTTAGGCTTGAGAAAGGAACCACAAGGAAGGATCTGATTATGGGAGAGATGTGGGAGAGTAAGAATAAAGGAGCCTGTTTGTAGAACGACCAGGGAATGAGAAAGAGGGGTTCCAGTAGGAGGGACATTGAATTGGAAATTGCTTTGACTGGAGAGAGCAAGTTGGGTTTTTTGGTTTTTTTTTTTTTTTTTTTTTGGGGGGGGGGTGGCATTGAAAGGGAGAGCCTACAGAGCTACAAGCTTGGCTGCTAGGGAAGAGATGGAGTGTTAACAGCAGTGAGGACACACAGGAGGGAGAGAAGAGGCATATTTAGATGCCACAAACTGTGGTGGAAAAAACATTTTAGAAGGCCTTTATTAAAAGCTAATGCTTGAAGTGAAAGTAAAAAGGAAAGCTGGAGAATAAAAGGAAATCAAGAGTGTTTCTGTGTAATTTCCAGATAGCGAGACAGAAAATGGGATGGTTTAGGGAACCTGGACGGCTCAGTTGGTGGAGCATGCGAGTCTTAATCTCTGAGTTGTGAGTTCAAGGCCTACTTTGGGTGTGGAGCCTGCTTAGAAAAAGAGAAAAAAGAAAGAAAGAAAATGGGATGGTTTAACAAGCCTTGCTTTGAATGTAATCTGACAAAAGTAAGATTATTGCATACATGCATCCTTCCTACGGCTGGAGTTGATTCTCATGCTCAGGGTTGATACACACAGACACGTACACATAACATTGTCTTTTTCACCTTCTCACACAAATCTCCAGCTGCTGCTTTACTCTAGAGAAATCTTTTTTTTATGTGTATTTGAGAGAGAGTGCTTGCGTGCGAGTGGGGGAGGGCAGAGAGAGAGAGGGAAAGAGAGAGTCCCAAGCTGTCAGTGCAGAGCCCGACATGGGGCTCAGTCTCATTACAGCGAGATCACGACCCAAGCCGATATAAGGAGTTGGATGCTTGACTGACTGAGCCCTCCAGGCGCCCCCCCCAGGGAAATCTCAGAAAGGCAGAAAAACAAAAAACAAAATGAATAATTAGTCTTTCAGTTATGATACTGGCTATAGGTTAAGTGCTATTTAGGTGATACTTCTTGAGTATTTATTGGTTTCATAATATTTACTAAATGTCTACTTTGTGTAAGGTTCTGGTTGATACTAATGGAGGAGACAGTCAGGTCCCTTACATTAAGGAGCTTTTAGTTTAGTTGTGTGGAGAGGAGGCCGGGAAATGGGACGCTATTAGAAGCGTGTGTGTGTGTGTGTGTGTGTGTGTGTGTGTGTGTGTGTGTGTCTCTTTACTGCCTGTGGGAACACGAATGAGGAGCATCACGTCAGAGCAGCAACTGAGAAGGGCTGCTGGGGAATGCAGGGAGCGGCTGCGTTTTGGAGAAAGACGCAGCGAGGTGCAGTAGTGAAAGAATGGTATCGTAGGTGGAGGAGTTCCTGTCCGTGAAGTCACGGAAGCACGGCCCACTGCAGGAACTCTGTAGGCCCCCCTCCCCCCCGTACCCACTTTAATTTAAATTTGTTAGAACCAAGTGAAATTTAAAACTTTGTTCCTTAGTCACGTTCAGTAGCCATCGATAGCTAGTAGATCTGTAACATGCTGGACAGCTCAGATGCAGACTGTCTCCCTCATCGCCGGAGGTTCTGTGGACAAGGCTTCTCGGAGCAGTCCAGACTGGTGGATGCCGAGAGCGGTGGTGGTGAGGGGAGGTGGACGTCGCGCTAGAGAGGCAGGGAGATGCTGCATCTTGACAGGGTGTGGCTGCGGTGAGCCATCTGAATGCAGGTGTGATGTGACCCGCTGTGTGTTTTAGCCAGATTCTCCTAAAAGCAGGGTGGAGGACTGGATTTGAGACTGATAGAGAGTAGAGTGGTCTCTCTGGTAGAGGAAGGAGAACAACCGCAGACTGTTGCACCTTTCTTGTTTGTTTGTTTGTTTGTTTGTTTTTGGGTTTTTTTGTTTTTTTTGTTTTTTTCCTGAGAATGAGGGCCTGAGCTAAGGGGAAGGTGGGACCAGGTAAGAGAAAGGTAGTCTGCAGAGCTTGGAATTGCTTGAACTGGGGACTGAACGGATGGATGATGAAGTCGCTGGGTGTGGGAGTGTGTGTGTGGGGGGGTGCTCTGGAGAGTAAAGGTGGTGAGTTGGTCCATCGCTCACTGGAGATATCCAGGCTGCAGAGGTGAGGTGGTACTTGAAGGCAGGAGGGCGAGAGTGGTCCCTGGGGTGAGGCTAAGCATGTGAGGAGTAGAGGGTCCAGACTGGCGCCTTGGGGAACTCTAGACTCTACTCGTCTCCTTTAAGGGACAGATGAGAAGCGGGTATCCACAAAACAGATGGAGAAGTAGGAGGAAAAGCAGGGTCACTGAATGAAGGGGTAGAGTGTCAAGAATGGTCTGCAGGGCAAGTGTAACGTAGCTCGGATAAATTAAGGAAGAGAGCGAGAGTCCACATGACTTGGCAATGGGAAGGTCATGATGAGCATAATAAAGACCATTTTATTGGACAGTTGAAGGTAGAAAGTGGATTATGGTGGGTTGAGGGATACATACGAGGTGAGGAATGAGCCCATGAAGATTGATAATTTCAAGAGATACTGTTAAAAAGTAGTCAGAGAAGATGGTAATTAAGCGGGCTGCAGGGATTTGAGACGTGACAAAATGACATGTGTTCATGTGCAGAGAGGAAAAGGGAGAGGGTGAGTGTCGGGCAGAGGGAAGTTGGTCTCTGAGGAGGTGAGGAGGTGGAGGGGAATAGAATTAGAGCACACGTGGAGAAGCGAGGAGATCTCTTCCACTCAGATGTTGTGGGTGCAGATAATATTACAAATGCAGGGAAGAAAGTGAGAAAGTTCCTGCCTAAACCACTGGAAAGAAATTATGGAGTTAAATACTTAGAATCACATCTCAACTTGACCGCTTTTTAGTTGTATGATCTTGGGCAAATTTCCTAAACTTCTGAGTTGTGTGTGTGTATGTAGATGTATATCTCTATATCTATATATTATATATAAATGGGTTTCAGAACATGATTGGAGTTAAGTAATACATGGAAAGCTCTTAACAGTGTCTAGCCCACAGTGATGATCAGTAGTGTAAGTCTCTACGTTGTCCCTTCTCTTTATTACCTTGACACATAAGGTCTCTCTAAAAAGTGATGAGGAGATTGTATGTCATGTGTATGTCTCTCTCTCTCTGTCTCACACACACACACACACATGCACACGGTAGGAGGTTTGAGACAGCTTTCGTTGCACAGTGACATTCAAAGAGCCCTTGCAGTGAATTGGGTGTTTAAGACATGGGTTTAAGTTTAAAGGACATTGTGGTATTTTTCCTTTTCTTACATAGAAACAGAGGTTAAACAGGGTAATAGGGGACTTAACACAATAAGTTAGGAAGTTCATTGTTTTAGAAAACCATTGTATCATCAAGACATTTAATTAGAGGTGTCGCTAGAGTCCTTGAACTAGGCAACTGCTAAAAGATATATAGCTGCTTACATCTAAGTCTTTGCTTGAATGTATCTTATAGGCTTTTCTTCCTTTCTTTTCCTACTCCCTAACAAAAGAGAAACCAAAGGAACGTAGCCACCACCTGTAAGGTTTTCCAAATCTTTCTGTGAGTGTAAGTGAACCTCTAGGCTTGAATGCAGTTATCCTTATTGATTTCTTTACTTTTTGACATAACATGCTCTCTTGCTTTCCTGTTTATAATGTTTTCTTCATCATAGGTTTAAAACTTTTTCAAGTTGTGCAGGATGTCATTAACCTAGAGTCTCTGCGTTTTAGTCATTAAGTGAACAGTTATTAAGTATGTGCTTTGCTAGGCCAAGAGCCGAAACTGGGGATGTTGAGATGATAAAAACGCACCTCGAAAATTGCAAGAGAAGCAGACATGTACATGATAAGTGGTATGATATATTTTTAAGTATCATTTTTGGAGAACATTTGAGACGTCTTTATGCAAAGACACTTTAAAACTGTGCTTTTCTAAGGGAGAGATTTTCCAAAGAGAGGTTTTTTTTTTTTTTTTGCAATTTTAAGCTGGAATTGAACTTTAGGCCCACTTTTATGAAGACAGTATTCCTTAGTCTTGTGGCTGTTCTGACGTGCATTGTATTATTAGGCCAGTTTTAATTTTCTGTTGTTCATTTTAGTCCCTTCCAGATATGCAGCATATTCAGGAAGAGAACTTATCCTCCCCACCGTTGGGTCCTCCCAACTGTCTGCAAGTGTCCAAAGATTCTGCCAGCACTAGTAGCAAGAACTCTTCCTGTGATACGGATGACTTTGTTTTGGTTCCACACAGCATCTCGTCAGACCACTCATGTGAGAACCTTTTCTGCTTGTACACGTTACATACTTCTTACTTGGCTAGACTCGCATTTATTTTCAACCTTTATATCACGCTCTCTTGTGTAGGGGGCCCTTTCAAACGGTCACGTTGTTTAGTGGCTGGAATTCCCAGAGTTATGTACCCGCCTTTCTAAAATCTGCTCAGGCACCTCCCATAAAGCAGTAACTTTGGATTCTGAAGGTAGATGGAAAGTTTACAGGAGACGGTAGAAACAGAAATAGAAAAGCCAGCAGACCGAGGGAAATTAAATCTAAGGAAAGGAGCGAAAAGAACGCCTCTTTTGCAAGACAGCCTAAGAGTCACGGGAGCTAAAGTCAATCTGGATGCCCGTCGGAAGATCCTGGCGTAAGGTCGGGGATGAGTTTTGTAAACGTATAGGAAGAATTTTTATAGAGGAAGCAGAATCCAAGTTGGCTAAATATGGTCAGGGCTCTAATGGAATAACTAAGGGCACCAGAAAACCTACAAAAAAGAGACTTAGACAAAACAAAAAAGGAACAATAGTCTGGTTGTGAAGGAGCTGGATCAGAAAAACTAGGAATTTGATTACTTTGGTACTTAAATAGTCTCAGGTTGACTGTGTGTGCGAACGGGTGGTTGGAGAAGTTGGTATCCAGAGGTCTCTTTAATCGTTTGTCAAATACTGATTTAACAGCTGCTGTGTCAGGCACCACGCTAAGCTGCTGTGAAGAGCAAGCGCACTTTAGCATTTATTTTATGGACGCCGCAGCAGGAGTAGATGGCAATTTACGATCAGTGCTCTCCCACCTCAGAGTTACCTTTCAAAGATCGTCCAGCATACATTGGGGGTTTTATTTTATTTTATTTTTTAAAAGTAAGTAAACCTTAAACATTATGAAATATTTCAAACAGGAAGTAATACAGCAGATACTCCAGTCACCACCATGCTAATTTTATTTATGTCAACATTTTGCCGTTTTGTTTTAGATGTCCTTTTTTAAAGATAAAAATGCTGCAGGTCAGCTAAAGTCCTTGTCCTTATTCTACTCTTGCCAGAGGTAAATTCTTTGCGTCGATTTTTTTTTATACTTCCACATATGCCAGGATCTGTAAATAACATACGGTATTCTTGTGTTTATACAGTTTTTAAGTAAATAGTATAAAGAAGCTTTCTATAGTTTGTTTTTTTATGCATGGTTTTGCTACGAAGCTAGATATATATATATATATATCTAGGTGTGTGTCTAGTTCATTTTAATATCTGAATCGCACAGTACAACTAAACCACAGTTTGTCTATTTCTGTGCTGATGGTTACCTGGATTATTTCTGTCTTTTCACTATTCAGAATGTATTATAACAGATGTCCTTGGGTCAGAGTTCCTTCCACATGGATACTTCAGAAATTTTCAACCTCAAATCTACAAAATATTGGTTCACACAAGTTGTAGCCAGTCAGTAGCCTCTGCCATGCTGCCCCTAATGGTATAATGGTACCTTCTAAAGAAAAGTCTTTACCTGGAATTCATTTTTGTAGATGGAATAAAGTAGGGATCCTATTATTGAATATTCTGTCCTTTCTCTACTGATAGGCAATTCCAGATTTGTCATAATCAGGTTTATATAAAGGATTAAGGGTTTTTTTTTTAAGGTTTTCTGTCCCATTGGTCTATTTGTCTATATTATAAATCATTTTTAAATTTCATTTATTTAATTAAAAAAAATTTTTTTTAACGTTTATTTATTTTTGAGACAGAGAGAGACAGAGCATGAACGAAGGAGGGTCAGAGAGAAAGAGGGAGACACAGAATCTGAAACAGGCTCCAGGCTCTGAGCTGTCAGCACAGAGCCCGACGCGGGGCTTGAACTCACGAACCGCGAGATCATGACCTGAGCCGAAGTCGGACGCTTAACCGACTGAGCCACCCAGGCGCCCCACATTTATTTAATTTTTAAATAAATCATTTTTAAATTCATGCGTGTGTGTGTGTGTGTGTGTGTGTGTGTGTGTGTGTGTGTGTGTGTGAGGTAGGGGGGAGAGATTGTGGGGAGGGGTGATGATAGCATTCTTGTATTCTTTGGAATCACTTTGGCTATTCTTGGCCCCCTTTATGCCCATGTAGTTTAAATTTGGCTTGACAAATCCTACAAAAAACCATTTAGGGATTTTTATGGGAATTGTGTTGATTTTATAAGACCTATTGAGAGGCAGTAAATGATCTTTACAATATTGAATTGTCAAATCAAGAGTATGTGTTTCTCCTTAACATGTTTTGGTACATACTTATATTTTCCTACATAAAGGACCTTCACATCTTTTGTTTTATTCTAGTTACCTTTGTTTTTTGTGCTTGTGTAAATATATGAAAACCTCTTTTTTCAAAACTGCTTCTGTTGAAGTCTTTGTGCCTCTAAACCTCAGAGGTCATTTCTTGGTCTTCATCTTTTTGATGTACTTACAGCGTGTGTTATAGTTGGCCACACCCTTCTTCTTAATTGCTAAAAATTTGTTATTTTGAAACGTACATATATTTTTTTCAAAGATTTCATTTTTTTAGAGTAGTTTTAGGTTTACAAGAAAATTGAGAGGAAGATGCAGGTTTCCCCCACACCTCCTGCCTACCTCACCAGAACAGTCCATTTGTCACTGAGGATGAGCCTACGTTGACATATCACAATCACCCAAAGTCCACAGTCTACTTAGAATTCATTCTTGTTGTACATCCTGTGGATTTGGAGAAAGGTGTAATGGCACGTTTCCATCATTATAATATACAGAGCATTTCTACTGCCCTAAAAATCTTCCATGCTCTCCACCTACTCCTTGGAAACCATTAATCCCTTTGTCTGTGTAGTTTTATATCACAGTTTATCCATTTACCTTTTGAATGATATTTTAGTTGCTTCCAAGCTTTGACAATGAAGAATAAAACTACTATAAACATCTGTGTGCATGTTTTTGTGTGAACATAAGTGTGCAACTCCTTTGGATAAACACCAAAGAGCATGACTCCTGGCTGGTATGGTAAGATCACGTTTCGTTTTGTCAGAAAACACCAAACTGTCTTCCAAAGTGGCTGCGCCATTTTGCATTCCTACCAGCAGTAAACGGGAGTTCCTGTTGCCCCATTACCCCCACCACCATGTAGTGCTGTCAGTGTTCCAGGATTAGGCTGTTCTGATAGGTGTGCAGTGGTGTCTTGTTTCAATTTGCACTTCTCTGATGACGTGGTGTTCAGCATCTTTTCGTATGCTTATTCACTATCCATATATCTTCTTTGGTGAGGTGTCTGTTAAGATCTTTGGTCCCTTTTTGTTATCTTTTTGTTGAACTTTTTCTTTGGTTTGGTTTAGTTTTTTGTTTTGTTTTTGTTTTTCATTTTACTGATGGAATTTATTTATTTATTTATTTATTTATTTATTTATTTATTTATTTAATTTTCAAATTTACATCCAAGTTCATTAGCATATAGTGTAATAATGATTTCAGGAGTAGATTGCAGTGATTCGTCCCCTATGTATGACACCCAGTGCTCATCCCAACAAGTGTCTTCCTTAATGCCCCTTCCCCATTTAGCCCATCCCCCCACCCACAACCCCTCCAGCAACCCTTAGTTTGTGTATTTTTTAAAAATTTCTTTTTTTTTAACGTTTATTTATTTTTGAGACAGAGAGAGACAGAGCATGAACAGGTGAGGGGCAGAGAGAGAGGGAGACACAGAATCTGAAACAGGCTCCAGGCTCTGAGCTGTCAGCACAGAGCCTGACGCGGGGCTCGAACTCATGGACCGTGAGATCATGACCTGAGCCGAAGTCGGACACTCAACCGACCGAGCCACCCAGGCGCCCCTTTAGTTTGTGTATTTAAGAGTCTCTTATTTTGTCTCCTTCCTTGTTTTTGTATTAGTTTTGCTTCCCTTCCCTTATGTTCATCTGTTTTGTATCTTAAATTCCTCATATGAGTGAAGTCCTATGATATTTGTCTTTCTCTGACTAATTTCGCTTAGCACAATACCCTCTAGTTCCATCCACGTAGTTGCAAATGGCAAGATTTCGTTCTTTTTGATTGCCAAGTGATACTCCATTGTATATATATACCACATCTTCTTTATCCATTCATCCGTCGATGGACATTTGGGCTCTTTCCATACTTTGGCTATTGTCGATAGTGTTGCTATGAAAGGGGGTACGTGTGCCCCTTTGAAACAGCACACCTGTATCCCTTCAATAAATAGCTAGTAGTGCAATTGCTGGATCGTAGGGTAGTTCTAGTTTTAATTTTTTGAGGAACCTCCATTATGTTTTCCAGACTGGCTGCACCAGTTTGCATTCCCATTTCTGTTGAGCTTTAAGAGCTCTTTGTATATTTGGGGTAACAGTCCTTTATCAGATGTGTCTTTTGCAAATATTTTTGTCCAGTCTATGGGTTATCTTTCATTTTCTTGATGCTGTCTTTCACAGAGTGGTTGTTTTCAATTTTGATAAGTTAAAATTAATCATTAAATTTAATGATTAAATTATTTAAATCAATTTATTTCTTTCATGGATTGTGTTTCGTGTTGGTATCATGACACCCAAGGTCCTCTAGGTTTTCTCCTATGTTATCTTCTACAATATTTGTAGTTTTTTGTTTTACATTTAGGTCTATGGCCCATTTTGAGTTAATTTTGTTTGAAAGATGTAAGGTCTATATCTAGATTCTTTTTTTTTGGTCTGTGGATGTCTGATTGTTCTAGCACCATTTGTTGAAGACTGTTTCTGCTCCATTGTATTGTCTTTTCTCTTCTGTCAAAGATCAGTTGATTATATTTATGGGGTCTATTTCTGGTCTCCCTATTCTGTTCCGTTGATCTGTTTGTTCTTTTACTAATACAACAGCGTCTTGATTAGTGTAGTTTTATAGTAAGTCTTGAAGTTGGGTAGCGTCAGTCCTCCAACTTTGTTCTTCTCATTCAGTATTGTGTTGGCTATTATGGGTCTTTTGCCTTTTCCATTTAAACTTTAGAATTAGTTTGTCAATGTCCACAAAACAACTTGCTGGGATTTTAACTGGGATTGTATTGAATCTATAGATCAAGTTGGGAAGAACTGACATGTGGACAATATTAAGTCTTCCTAACATAGAGTATCTCTCCATCTATTTAGTTCTTTGATTTCATTCATCAGAGTTTTGTAGTTTTCCTCATACAGATCTCGTATGTATTTTGTTAGATTTATACTAAATATTTTTTCATTTTGTGGGGGGCCGATGTAAATGGTGGTGTGCTGGGGTGCCTGGGTGGCGCAGTTGGTTGAGTGTCCAACTTTGGCTCAGGTCATCATCTCGTGGTTGACTTGTTCGAGCCCCACGTCGGGCTCTGTGCTGACAGCTTGGAGCCTGGAGCCTGCTTCTGATTCTGTGTCTTCCTCTCTCTCTCTCGCTGCCCCTACCCTGCTCATGCTCTGTCTCTCTCTGTCTCAAAAATAAATAAACATTAAAAAAAAATTTTTTTTAAATGGTGGTGTGCTTTCAATTTCAAATTTTAGTTGTTTATTACCGAGATAGAGGAAAGCAATTTATTTTTTTTAATATTAACCTTGTATCCTGCAGCCTTGCTTTAATCACTTATTAGTTTGGGAGATTGTGTGTGTGTGTGTGTGTGTGTGTGTGTGTGTTGTCAATTCTTTGGGTTTGTGTTTTTTTTACATAAATAATCATGTCACCTGCAAGCAATAGTTTTATGTCTACCTTACCCAGCTGTATACATTTCATTTCCTTTTCTTGACTTATTGCATTAACAGGGACTTCCAGTGCAGTGTTGAAGGAGTGGTAAAAAAGGACATCTTTCACAGATTATGTGAAACTGTAATAACCACAGTCCACAAAAAATCAGTGGGGGGAAAAAAGAAAGAAAAAGGATGTCCTTATCTTCTTACCTGATCTTAGTGGGAAAGCTTGGAGTTTCTCACCATTTAGTATGATTTTAGCAGTAGCTTTTTGTAGATTTTTTTTTATCAAGTTGAAACAGTTCTCCTCCATTCCTAGTTTACCAAGAGTTTTTTATCATGAATGTTTATTGGATTTTGTCAAATGCTTTTTCTGTGATTTTCCTTTTTAGTCTATTAATGTGATTACATTAATTTTAGAATGTTGAGCCAGCCTTGCATACCTGGGATAAATCCTATTTGGTTATGGTGTATATTTCTTTTTATACATTGTTGGATTCAATTTGCTCATGTTTTGTTGGAGATTTTTCTGGGTACTGATGCCCTTATAGAATGAATTAGGAAATACTGTCTCTGCTTCTATCCTCTGAAAGGAGATTGAAGATAAAGATTTGGTATAATTTCTTCCTTAAATGTTTGGTAAGAGTTCACCAGAGAACTCATCTGGGCCTGGTGCTTTCTGGTTTGGAAGGTTATTAATTACCGACTCAATTTCTTTAATAGAAATAGGCCTTTATTCAAATTGCATGTTTCTTCCTGAGTGAGTTTTGGCAGATCGTGTCTTTCACAGAATTGGTCCATTTCGTCTAGGCTGTCAAGTTTGTGGACATAGAGTTGTTCATAGTATCCCTTTATTATCCTTTTAATTTCAGTGGGATCTCGTTCTGTTACTGATTGTTAGTTTATTTCTCTTGTGGTCTGAGAATAGACATTGCCTGATTTCTATTTTTTTTTTAATTTGTTAAGGTATGTTTTATGGCCCAGAATGTAGTCTATCTTGCTGAATGTTCCATGTGAGTTTAAAAACAATATGTACTCTGCTGTTGTCGGATGAAGTTGTCTGTAGATGCCAATTATATCTAGGTGATTGACGGCGTTATTGAGTTCAACTATGTCCTTATTGATTTTCTGCCTGCTGGAGCTGTCCTTTAAAAAACTTTTTTTTTTTTTTTAAGTTTATTTGTTTATTTTGAGAGAGAGCATGAGCAAGGAAAGAGCAGAGAAAGAGAGAGAATCTCCAAGCAGGCTCTGACGCTGTCAGTGCAGAGCCTGATGCAGGGCTCAAACTCACGAAACTATGAGATCGTGACCTGAGCTGGAATCAAGAGTCTAGTGCTTGGGGCACCTGGGTGGCTCAGTCAGTTAAGCGTCCAGCTTCGGCTCAGGTCATGATCTCACGGTTTGTGGGCTCGAGCCCCGTGTCAGGCTCTGTGCTGACAGCTCAGAGCCTGGAGCCTGCTTCGGATTCTGAGTCTCCCTCTCTCTCTGCCCCTCCCCTACTCATGCCCTGTCTGTCTCTCTGTCTGTCTCTCAAAAATAAACATTAGAAAAAAAAAGGTCAGGTGCTTAACCAGCTGAGCCACCCAGGTGCCCCTGGATCTGTCCATTTTTGAGGGAGGGGTGTTGAAGTCTCCCAACTATAATAGTGGTTTCACCTCTTTCTCCTTTCAAGTTTTTGCCTTACATAGTTTGATGCTCTGTTGTTATGGGCATGCGTACCTGTTGAGTAAGAATTATTATGTCTTCTTGGAGGATCTATGTTTATGTAAACATAAATGTATCACTGTGTAATGCCCTTTTTTTATTCCTGATAACTTTGAAGTCTGCTGTGTTGGCGATTAAAGCTATTCCTGCTTTCTTTTGATTAGTGTTAGCATGGTCTATTTTTGTCTACCCATCTACTTTTTTAATCTATGTGTGTTTATATTTAAAGTGAGTTTCTTGTAGACAACATATAATTGGGTTGTGTATTTTAATATAGTCTGAAATCTGTCTTTTAATAGGTGTATTTAGCCCATTGACATTAAAAGGGTTATTGAGGGGCGCCTGGGTGGCGCAGTCGGTTGAGCGTCCGACTTCAGCCAGGTCACGATCTCGCGGTCCGGGAGTTCGAGCCCCGCGTCAGGCTCTGGGCTGATGGCTCAGAGCCTGGAGCCTGTTTCCGATTCTGTGTCTCCCTCTCTCTCTGCCCCTCCCCCGTTCATGCTCTGTCTCTCTCTGTCCCAAAAATAAATAAACGTTGAAAAAAAAATTTTTTAAAGGGTTATTGATATAGTTAGATTAATATCTAACATATTTGTTAACTGTTTTCTATTCATCATCCTTGTTCTTTGTTCTATTTTTGTCTTCCACTCTTTCTGCCTTTAAATTTTTTTTTTTAATGTTTATTTATTTTTGAGAGAGACAGAGACAGAATGTGAGTGGGCTAGGGGCAGAGAGAGAGGGAGACACAGAAGCAGAAGCAGGCTCCAGGCTCTGAGCTGTCAGCACAGAGCCCGACGCGGGGCTCGAACTCACGAGCTGTGAGATCATGACCTGAGCCGAAGTCGGACGCTCAACCGACTGAGCCACCCAGGCGCCCCTGCCTTTTGTGGGTTTAATTGAGCATTTATTACTCTATTTTTCTTTCCTTCATATCAATTAAACTTTTTACTTTTTTTTTAGTGGTTGTCCCAGAGTTTGCAATATACGTTTGTAACTAATCCAGGCCCACTTTCAAATAAACTGTATCACTTCATGGGTAATGTGAAGTACCTTATAATAATAAAATCCTCATTCCTTCCTGCCATCCCTTGTATCATTGCTGTCATTCATTCCAGTTAAATATAAGCATATGTAAGCATATACATATATACATAAGACATAAACATTTAGCATACATAACTGAATATACTATTATTTTGTCAGCAAATCCCGTCAATTTTTATTTGGGAAAGTCTTTATTTTTCTTTCACTTGTTTAAAAAGTTTATTTTGAGAGAGAAAGAGAGCAAGCGTGAACTAGGGAGGAGCAAAGAGAGAGGAGATAGAGAATCCCAGCATGGAGCCTGACTTGGGGCTTGATCCCACGAACCATGAGATCATGACCTGAGTCAGAATCAAGAGTGAGCCACCCAGGAACCCCTTTCCTTCACTTTTGAAGAATAATTTTGCAGGGTACAGAATTCTAAGTTGGTGGTTTACTTCTCTCAACACTTTAAGTCACTTGACTCTCTTCTTGCTTGCATGATTACTGAGAAGTCAATGTGATTCTTTTTATTTTTATTTGTTTTTTATTTTTTTAAATTTACATCCAAATTAGTTAGCATATAGTGCAACAATGATTTCAGGAGTAGATTCCTTAGTGCCTCTTACCCATTGAGCCCATCCTCCTACCCACAATCCCTCCAGTAACCCTCAGTTTGTTCTCCATATTTATGAGTTTCTTCTGTTTTGTCCCCCTCCATGTTTTTATATTATTTTTCTTTACCTGCCCTTATGTTCATCTGTTCTGTGTCTTAAAGTCCTCATATGAGTGAAGTCCTATGATTTTTGTCTTTGTCTGACTAATTTCACCTAGCATAATACCCTCCAGTTCCATCCACGTAGTTGCAAATGGCAAGATTTCATCCTTTTTGATTGCCGAATAATACTCCATTGTGTGTGTGTGTGTGTGCGCGCGCGCACGCGCGCGTGTGTGTGTATACACACAACGCACACACACACCACATCTTTATCCATTCATCCATCGATGGATATTTGGGCTCTTTCCATACTTGGCCTATTGTCAATAGTGCTGCTAGAAACACGGGTGTGCATGTTTCCCTTCGAAACAGCACACCTGTATCCCGTGGAGAAATGCCTAGAAGTGCAATTTCTGGGACGTAGGGTAGTTCTATTTTTAGTTTTTTGAGGAACCTCCCTACTGTTTTCCAGCGTGGCTGCACCAGTTTGCATTCCCATCAGTGTGATTTCTTATCTTTGTTTGTAAGTATGGCTTTTTCTTTGGCTTCTTGCAGAATTCTTTTTTCTTTACTTTTGATTTTCTGTAATTTGAAAATGATATGCCTAGGTGTAGTTGTTTTGGGCATTTATCCTGCTTGGAGTTCTTTGAGCTTCCTGAATCTGACATTCATTTAGGGAAATTCTGAGTCATTATCGTTTGAGATATTTCCCTCTGTTCCTTTTGTTCTTTCTTCTCTTTCTGGTAATCCCATTACACATGTTACACCTGTTGTAGTTGTCCTGTTGACTTTTTTAAAAGTCTTTGTTCTTATTCTGTTTGTTTTTCAGTTTTTTGAGGATTCTGTCCATATGTTCTTTCCTCAGCTGTGTCCAGTGCACTAATAAGCCTATCAAAGGCAATCTTCATTTCCGTTACAGTGCTTTTTAATCTCTAGTGTTTCTTTTTGGTTCTTTGTTAGTATGTCCATCTTTTTTTTATGTTGCTTATGTGTCTTTGCATGTTGTCTACCTTTTCCATTAGGGCCTTTAGCATATTATTCATAGTTTTAAATTTCCAGTCTGATAGATCTTTTCTTTTTAAAGATATTTTAAAATGTTTTTTATTTAGTTTGAGAGAGAGAGAGAGAGATAAAGAGGGTGGAGGGGCAGAGAGAGAGAATCCCAATCAGGCTTCATGCTGTCAGCGCAGAGCCCGATGTGGGGCTCGATGCCGCCAACGGTGAGATCATGACCTGAGCAGAAATCAAGAGTCAGACACTTAATCATCTGAGTCACCCAGGTGCCCCTCCAGCCTGATACTTCTAACATTCCTACCAAGTCTGGTTCTGATGCTTGCTCTGTCTCTTCAAACTGTGGGGTTTTTTTTGTTTTGTTTTGTTTTTTGCCTTTTGGTTGGTATGCCTTGTGACTTTTTCTTGATAGTCCTACATGATGTACTGGGTAAAAGGAACCGCTGTAACTAGGCCTTTCAGTAAGTAGGAGGGAAGTAAGTAGTAGGCCTGTATGTAGAAGTGTTCTGTAGCCCTGTGATTAGGTCTCAGTCTTTTAGTGAGCCTAGGTCTCTGCTCTGTGGACATAAGTGTTTCCCAGTTTCTTTTTCCTGCCTTAGGTGGGACCGGATGGCCGTAGGGGACTGGAGTTGGGCATTTCCCTGCCCCCAGGTCGGCTAGGCTCTGATTAAGTGGTTTCCCCTGAGGGCAGGCCTTGTTCCGAACAGAATGCTCAGACCTATTTAAAAATGGTCTCTCTTCATAAGGTCCCAGTAATTCATTTTTGCTTTTAATTCCCTTGCCTTTGGGGATGTGTCGAGTAAGAGATTGCTACGGCTGAGGTCAGAGAGGTCTTTTCCTGCTTTCTCCTCTAGGGAACCTTCTTGCACTGTTGGTGGGAATGCAAACTGGTGCAGCCACTCTGGAAAACAGTGTGGAGGTTCCTCAGAAAATTAAAAATAGACCTACCCTATGACCCAGCAATAGCACTGCTAGGAATTTACCCAAGGGATATAGGAGTACTGATGCATAGGGGCGCTTGCACCCCAATGTTTATAGCAGCACTCTCAACAATAGCCAAATTATGGAAAGAGCCTAAATGTCCATCAACTGATGAATGGATAAAGAAATTGTGGTTTATATACACAATGGAGTACTACGTGGCAATGAGAAAGAACGAAATATGGCCCTTTGTAGCAACATGGATGGAACTGGAAAGTGTGATGCTAAGTGAAATAAGCCATACAGAGAAAGACAGATACCGTATGTGTTCACTCTTATGTGAATCCTGAGAAACTTAACAGGATCCCATGGGGGAGGGGAAGGAAAAAAATAAAAGAGAGAGGTTAGAGTGGGAGAGAGCCAAAGCATAAGAGACTCTTAAAAACTGAGAACAAACTGAGGGCTGATGGGGGTGGGAGGGAGGGGAGGGTGGGTGATGGGTATTGAGGAGGGCACCTTTTAGGATGAGCACTGGGTGTTGTATGGAAACCAATTTGACAATAAATTTCATATATTGAAAAAAATTAAAAAATAAAAGAAAAGAAAAAGCAGAAATCAAAAATAAATAAATAAATAAATAAAAATAAAAATGGTCTCTCTTCCATTATCTCAGCAGAAGCAGAAGGGGATTTTTCTCTGGTATTTACTGTGAGCTTCTGAATTCCTGGAGGTAAATCTGGCATTATTGTGAGCCTCCCTATGACTAGATCCTCCTGGAGTTTTTAACTCTGAGAGTTGTCCACAGTGATCCTCTAGCAAATTGTCAGTCATGGTTCATGTTTTGCCACCCCAGCTCTGTTTCCTCAAGCATTCTGCTGGTAAATCTTATCTCAGATAAGCCACAAGTCCCTGTGTTTGCCTGTCTCTCTAATCCTAGGGCATCGGTTTGCCCTTTGTCCTTCTCTCTCTTTTGGATCCAAGAAAAATTTTTTTTTAATGTTTATTTATTTTTGAGACAGAGAGACAGAGACAGAGACAGAGTGAGAGTGGGGGAGGGGCAGAGAGTGAGGGAGACACAGAATCCAAAGCAGGCTCCAGGCTCCGAGCTGTCAGCCCAGAGCCCGAGGGCGGGGGCTCATAAACCGTGAGATCATGACCTGAGCTGAAGTTGGACGCTTAACTGATTGAGCCACCCCACCCAGGCGCCCACCAAGAAGAATTGTTGATTGTTCCGTCTGTTCAACTTTTTACTTGTTGGGATGGAATGGCAACTTCCAGGCTTCTTACATGTGAGACTGGGAAGCGGAAGTCCTCATATAAGATTTTTAAAACATCTATACGATTTGAATAAATAAATAAATAAATAAATAAATAAATAAATAAATAAATAACATGTATACAATTTAAAAGTAATAACATAAGACAAATACCTGAGTACAGTCCTCTGATTTTCCTATCTCTTGTCAGATTTTACATTTTTTTGTCTTATTGCTCTAATTTTATGGAAATTTCCTTGATGTTTTCTTTCACTGAGTTTTTCATTTATGTTCTCATGTTTTAATTTTCAGAAGCTTCCCTCCTCCCTTTGAGAATTGTTCTTATTTCAGGGTGCAATATTTTGTTTTATCCGAGGACATTAATTATATATACATCTTTTAACCTTTCCCTGGAAAATATTTCTTTTTTTTTATCTCCCCCAGGTTGTTTGGGAATCTGGTTTTCAGATTGGATTTCCCTCCTTGGATGTTTGGTGGTTGTTGTGTACTCATAATTAAGAGTGGAAAATTAGAACATTGTTTGAAAGCTTTGTAAGTGGTGGGTCTTAGGGACACGATATGGCTGAGTCCTTGACTTGCCTTGGAATGCTTCCCTTTTGGAGGGCCATTCACATCTCCCAGAGAAGACTCCCTGATACAATATGGGGGAACCTCTGCTGGCTAAGGATTCTGTCTTCTTGGGTCTCCTAAATCAAATGAGGCTTATATCAACTTTATAGCTTCTAAGTTTTTGTGGCTGTTGACTTTTCTTTTTGCCCTTGTGAGTTTAGGCTCTTCTCTTTTCTCTCCCTCCCCAATGTGGTATCAAGATAACGATATAATTACTAAAATCTTTTTATGGGAGGTGCCTGGCTGGCTCAATGGGTAGAGATTGTGACTCTTGATCTCAGGGTCAAGAGTTCAAGCCCCACATGGGGCATGAAGACTACTTAACAAAAGAAAACAGAGCAAAACAAAAACTCTTTCTGTGGGTCTTTTTGTCCTTAGGATAATCTCATTAGGGATGTCCAATCAAATTACTGAGCTTTAAAGTCACTTGAAAGAATTCCCTTCTGGTGACAATACAGATGTGTTGATATATGGTTATGAATGGCAAAACATTATCGTGCTTTGCTTTTGATTTCTAGGGATATTTTTTCTTTTGATTTTATTTTGTTTCATAATTATGTATGGTTCCAAACTCAAAGCTACAGAATGAAGTGCACTTAGTGAAATGTAGCTTCTATCTCTACCCCATCTGCCCTGTTCCCATGTCGGCAGCTATTTTCTTTAAAATAGATACCTTGCTTCCTCACTTCTCTTTATTCTCTTACCGTGATTTATTTTCCTTTATATTTCTTATCATGCCTGACACTATTACCTTCTTTCACTGATAGAATGTAAGCTTCAAGAGAGCAGGGACTTGAGATGTGCTAAAATAAATACATTTCTCAAATCTTATTTAGGGCCATTCAAAGGGATATTTGTGTTGATTTTTCCCCCCTTTTGAGTATAGGTTAGCTGTGTACTTTTTAAAAAATTGATATTATTTGCTGTGTCATATCAACACATTAATTATGCCTTTACAGCCATTTATTTATTTATTTATTTATTTATTTATTTATTTATTTAAAGTTTATTTCTTTTGAGAGAGGAAGAATGTGTGTGAGTGGTGGAGGGGTAGAGAGAGGGGGAGAGAGAGAGAATCTCCTCACTGTCAGTGCAGAGCCTGACTCAGGGCTTGAACTCACAAACCATGAGATCATGACCTGAGCTGAAATCAAGAGTCGGACGCTTAACCAGCTGAGCCACCCAGGCGCCCCACGTTTACGGCCATTTAAAATCACACAGGCAATGTGATAGAGTGGACATACCAGTGACAAGGAGTGAGGGGCCCCTGCGTCTGAGCCCAGCTCTGTTCCCACATACAGATATGTAGGAGTAGGTGACGATGGCCTGTGGCATGTGCTGCCGTGTCTGAGAAGCCCCAGCTTCCACGTCTCGCTCAACAACCATTCAGGACACAGGAGTGTTTGTTATGCAGGAGGATGGGGGTGCTCCAACACTGGTGTGAACTCGACTTTGTTTGCAGTCTGTTGTGCTAGAATGTGACATGTGTGTTCTGAAAATTACCACAGTCTGAAAAAATTGCTCAGTAAAAACCACCGAGTTTATGGGCAAATTGGAATTGGAGGCATAATACTCCAGACATTGGTGAGTGACATATTAAAAAGAACACGATTGAAACGTTAGGACAGTTTTCCCGTGTGTGTTAGATGGTGGAGAAATACGTAACACTGAAATAAATATGACACTTTACCTCGTAAAGACTGTATTGTTTCTAGAAACGGGCGTTGAAGCGCTGCGGGCTATGCATTCAGCTGGGTGCAGCGTCTTCGGTGTTTCTCCTCGCGGTTTTTACCTGCTTTTACTCATGGAGGAAACTGCAACATAAGCAAGTGGTCAATTTGTGTCGTGCTCAGATTTTTCCTAATGATCGTGTTGGAACAAGTTACGTCTTGTGAGCAGATGGTCGAGCAGAACTGACTGTATTTTCCTCTCTCTCCTTTAGATGACATGCCAATGGGAGCTGCTGGCAAGCGTGCTTCAAACGAGTTCTTGGTGTGTGGAGGGTATGTTTACGTATATTAAATGAAAAGATTGCTCTCATTTTGAATTTTGTGAGGAAAGTTAGGGGACTTTGTGTTCCTGATTCTTAAAATTTAGTTTCACAATGTGTCGTTTTTTGTAAACAAAGTTTAAATTGTGGCAAAACACATGAAATCTGTCATCTTGGCCGTATTTAAGCTTACAGTGTAGTAGCGTTAAGTATATTCACGATGTGGCGCAACCACTCTCCAGAACTTTTTCGTCTTGCAAAAGTCAAACCCCGTACTCATTATGTAATAGCCTTCCCCATTTCTCCCATCCCTAGGCACTGGTAACTACCATTCTGCTTTCTGTTTCTATGGATGTGACTATTTTATATACCTCAAAAAAGTAGGATATACAACACGTGTCTTTTTGTGACTGGCTTCATTCAGTCATCGTAATATCCTCAAGGTTCATCCATGTTATAGCATGTGTCAGAATTTCCTTTTTAAGGCTGAATCATATTCCATTCTACACACATACCGTATTTTCTTTATCCATTCTTCTTTCAACGGACAATTGTATTTCTTCTACCCCTTGGCTATTGTGAATACTTCTGCTATAAATGTGAATGTGCAGATACCTGTTTGAGACCCTGCTTTCAGTTATGTTGGATATATATGCAACAGTGGGGATGCTGGATTCATATCATATTAGAAGTGTTTGTGGAGCTGCCATACTGTTTTCCTCCGTGGTTGTACCATTTTACGTTCCTACCAACAGTGTACAAGGGTTCTGGTTTCTCTACATCTTCAGTAGCACTTGTTACTTCTTTTTTTGGGTGTGAGGTAATAGCTCATTGTGGTTTTGATTTGCAATTCTGTTAATGATGAGTGGTTTTGAGTGTCTTTTCATATACTTGTTGGCCATTTGTATGTCATTGGTTGTTGAGTTGTAGGAGTTCTTTATATATTTTGGATACTAACCCTTTATCAGATATATGATTTACAGATATTTTCTCCCATTCCAAAGATTGTTTTTCCAGTCCTTTGAGCATAGAAGTTTTAGAATTTTATGTAGTCTCATTTGTCTATTGTGTGTGTGTGTGTGTGTGTGTGTGTGTGTGTGTGTGTGTTTGGTGTCATATTCAAGAAATCATTGCCTAATCCAATGTCATGAAGCTTTTCTCCTATGTTTTCTTCTAGGAGTTATTGTATTGTATTTTAGAAACCAAGCAGGAGAGAAGGGTGGGGCGGGGGTGGGGTGCGGAGAGAGACTCTTAAGCAGGCTCCGTGCTCAGTGTGGATCCCAACATGGGGCTCGATCCCACAACCCTGGGATTGTGACCTTCGCTGAAATTAAGAGTCAGATGCTCAACTGACTGAGCCACCCAGGTGCCCCACTGAATGTATTAGTTCTAAAGGCTTTTTGTGTGTGAAATCTTTAGGATGTTCTACATTTAAGATCATGTTTCCATGAACAAAAATAATTTTACTTCTTCCATTCAAATTTGAATGCCTTATATTTCTTTTTTTTGTGCCTAATTGCTCTGGCTAAGAGTTGAATAGAAGTGATGAGAGCAGGCATCCTTGTCTTGTTCCTGATCATAGAGAAAAGGCTTTCAGTCTTTAACCATTGAGTATGATGTTAATTGTGGGCTTTTTATATATGGCATTTATTATGTTGAGGTAATTTTTTTCAATTCCTAGTTTGTTGAATGCTTTTTTAAAAATTGTTTTTATTTAGAGAGAGAGAGCACACAAGCTGGGGAGAGGAGCAGAGGGAGGGAGAGAGAGAGAATCTTAAGCAGGCTCCACAGTTAGCACAGAGCCCAGTGAGGGGCTCAATCTTAGGACCCTGGGATCATGACCTGAGCTGGAAGAGTCAGATACTCGACCAGCTGAGCCCCCCAGGCACCCCTGTTGAATGCATTTTATCATGAAAGGATGTTGGGATTTTGTCAAATGCTTTTTCTGCATAAATTGAGGTAGTCCTGTGGTTTTGGTCCTTTCTATTGATGTAGGTATGTTATAAATCACATTTGGTCATGGTTTATGATCCTTTTAATGTGTTGTTGAATTTGGTTTGCTAATATTTTGTTAAGGATTTTTGCATCAAATTTCATAGGGGAAATTGTGCTGTAGTTTTTTGTTTTTGTAGTATCTACGTGTGGTTTGGTATTAGGATAATGCTGAACTCATGCAATGAGTTTGGGAGTATTTCCTCCTCTTTAATATTTTGGAAGAGTTTGAGATGTTGATGTTCGTTTGTTCGTTCTTTCTTTCTTTCTTTCTTTCTTTCTTTCATTTATTTAATTTTTGAGAGAGAGACTGAATGAAAGTATGGGAGGGGCAGAGAGAAGGAGACACAGAATCCGAAGCAGGCTCCAGGCTCTGAGCTGTCAGCACAGAGCCCCATGGGGGGCTCGAACTCACAAACCATGAGATCATGACCTGAGCCGAAGTCCAACGTTTAACCAGCTGAGCCACCCATGCACCCCTGATGTTAATTCTTTAAATGTTGGGTAGAATTCACCAGTGAAAGTCTTAGGCTTTTTTTGGTGTTGGAAGGTTTTTGATTACTGATCAAGTCTCCTTAGTTATGGGTCTGTTCAGATTTTCTCGTTCTTTATCATCCAGTCTTGGTAGCCTGTGTGTGTGTAGAAATTTATACATTTCTTCAGGTTATCCAGCTTGTTGACAAGTATTTTGCAATTTCTTAAGATTTGTTTTGTGACCTAATGTGTGGTCTATCCTGGAGAGCGTTTCGTGTATACCTGAGAAGAACAAATGTTCTTCTGTTGGTGGGAGGAGTGCTCGGTGTGTGTCTACAATATCCAGTTGGTCTAGAGTGTTGTTCAAGCCCTGGTTCTTTATTGATCTTTTATCTGGTTGTTCTATCCATTATTGAAAGTGGGGGTACAGCTATTATTATGGAATTATCTATTTCTCCCTTCAATTCTGTCAGTATTTGCTTGATCTATTTGGGAGAGCTGATGTTTGGTGCATAAATATTTATAATTGTTATATTTTTCTGGTTAAGTGACTCTTTAATCATTATACATTATGTCCTTTTTTGTATCTTGTAACAGTGTTTGACTGAAAGTCTTTTTTGTCTGATATTATAGCTGTGCCTGCTCTCTTCTGGTTACCATTTGCATGGGATATTCTTTCACTTTCAGCCTAATAGGGGAAGATAGATTACTGTCATTTTGTTACTTTTATGTATGTCTTGAGGCTTTTTGGTCCCTCATTTCCTCTCTTGCTACCTTTCTTTGTGTTTTGTTGACCTTGTTGTAGTGACATGCTTCAGTTCACATTTCCTATCGTGTGTATTCTATAGATATATTCTTTGTGAATACTATTGGGACTACATGAAATATCCTAACAGTTACAACAATCTCATTTAACTGATAACTTCAATTGCCTGCAAAAACTCTACTCCTGGGGCGCCTGGGTGACTCAGTTCGTTAAGTGTCCGACTTCAGCTCAGGTCATGATCCCACAGTTCGTGAGTTCGAGCCCTGCATCATGCTCTGTGCTGACAGCTCGAAGCCTGGACCCTGCTTCGGATTCTGTGTCTCCCTCTCTCTCTGCCCCTCCCCTGCGCGCGCGCTCTCTCTCTCTCTCTCTCTCTCTCTCACACACACTCTCTCTTTCTCTCTCTCAAAAATAAATAAACATTAAAAAAAATATTAAAAAAAACCCTCCTAATGGAGAGTATGGGAGTACACTACCCCCATTTATGTTATTGATGTCACAAATGGCATCTTTATATGTTCCTTTTTCTTGTAAATTTTTTAAATGTTTTTGAGAGAGAGAGCACGAGTAGGGGAGGGGCAGAGAGGAAGACAGAATATGAAGCAGACTCCAGGCTCTGAGCTGTCAGCGCAGAGCCGGATGTGGGGCTCAAACCCACAATCTGTGAGATCATGAGCTGAGCCAAAGTCAGACGTTTAGTCAACTGAGCCACTCAGGCACCCCATGTGTTTCTAATAATATCATAGATTTATGGGCTTTGGGGTACTTTTGTCTCTTACATGGTATATAAGAATTGGGACATGCTGATCTTAAACGAGAGGGGAAAACAGTGATAGCAGGACTACATAATGGCTCTGAAAGCTTCTCTTCTGTCATCGGTCTGTTTCCCTCTGGTTTGAGAACAGCATGTCCTAACTGGGAGCTGTTCTTTCAACCTACCTCCCGGGATTTGTGGCAGGAGTGCCCACACCAGGGAGTATAGAAATGGGTCCAGAGAGAGGTAGTGAGTATTTTGGAAACAAAAAAACAAAAAAACACTTTACCATAAGATATTAAGTGCAGGTGAAAACAGAAATCACTAAAAATACATTGAAATTATGCTGTATGCAAAAATAAAATGGTTTGATGCAGGTACAAGACATATTGTTTGTGAAGTCGTTAAAACTTTGCACCTCCGTATCCCAAACTGTCATCTCATATGCCAGTCTATGCAATGTTGGTAGTAGTAGGTCTCATTCTTCCTCGGAGCCTCACTTTTGTTGAAAGTAGTTTGAAATATTTAACCTAAGTCTTTCCGGGAAAATTTCTGACCCCTAGATAAAAATGACTCATTTCCGTAAAATAAAAGTGTATTGTATTTTGGGCAGCCTGCTTAGTCTTTCTAGTATTCCATGCAGGTCAAACGGGACTTTGCACATAGAGAGTCCTCTGAACTGCTTTACTTAGTTGGGGTGGGGAGGCCGTGCTGGAGACTCAGGGCATGCATAGACCTTCCCTCTCCTCATCCTGGGCTTAGGGAGTCAAGTAGTGGTTAAATATTGATATTAATGTAAAGCTAGACAGAAATTTGGCTTCAGTGGTCTTAGCTAGCTGGTGCTCTGGGGATTTCTCCTGGGAAGACTTTGTAGACTGAGCAGGTCTGCTTGAAGGTTCTGTCCAGAGACTGTCGGAGACCACATTTCCAGAACACCTGTCATGGCTGCTTATCTCCTCATATGCTGGGAGAGGATTGCTTAGGATTCCCTGAGAGAGGTGCTTTGAATTATGTATGAAGTTGCTCAATTTATATCATAGGGTACTCTTACTCAGCTTCTAATTTCCCTTTGGTGAAAAGATATTAGAACTTGACGATGTATATGTTAAAAGAAATTCCCAGATGTACTTGCTTCACTAAGTCTTTACTAACTCATTGAATTGAGACAGTAGGAATGAACATTTGTTCATTCACATTCTGATCTTTGATGGCCGTGCTGGCTATTGTCTTACTGAGGAACTTAGGCTCTCAGGCCTGTGCGAGCTCTGGGTTGCAGGCACCACAGTTGGTTAATGAAGTCTTGTAAACCTGTTTAGTTTCCGCTAGTAGAAGTTTTTGGTTTTGTTTTGTTTCATTTTCAGGTTGTAGGTAAACTTCACAATCAGATATAGAGATATTAAAAACACATTATTGTATTTAAAAGATACTTAACATTACGCTTGACACTAATGTATGTGTCAACTGTACTTCAATATGGATGGATGGATGGATGGATGGATGGATGGATGGATGGATAAATGAATACACGACAATGAGAATTACCTAAATGGAAAAATAGAGTGAGCTTATAGACAAAAAGCTAGAAACAACAGTCCTGACTGTAACGTGGTTCACACTAACGGTTTAGTTTTCTTGCAAGATGAGAAGTCAAAATAAATAGCTGTTATCTTCGTTTCTTTGGCTCAAGGAAGTTGTCTCCAATTCTTTTGGCCTGTTGTTCATAGTTGAAAGGTAGTTGCTGAAGCTCCGGCAAGCATACCCACAGTCCAGGCAGGAGGAAGGAGGAAGAGTGGATCGAAGACTTCCACTTACATCTCATTGACCAGGAAAGATATATGACTACTCATGGCTGCAAAGGAGTCTGGGATGTGTCATAATTTCACTGAGCAAATTGCCATCTTCCATAAAATTTGAGTTCTGCTAGTCAGAAAGAGTGGGTGAATGGATATTGGAGAAAGCAACTAACATCTCTATTAGAGATGAGATTTTATTTAAATATGAAATGCTCTAATATTTCAAAAGCTCTAAAGTGACACTTTAGATGAATATCATATTGTTTGTTAGATAAGTATACAGTCTCTTGATATCTGTAATATTGTAATTTGAGAAAAAGTATTAGATTCATGTGGCTTTTTTGGACTTATAGGAGGACAGAAAAATGAAATAAATCATCTTTTAAGGCCCGGTATTGTCCCTGATGTGTCAAGACAGGTTGCAAATTGAATTGAAAGTCATCCAAGGACATCCTGTTTCTGAATTTATGAAAATCAAGGGGAGAGGCTGTTACAGAAACCCAGTACTAACACCTCACCATGTGGGCCTCAGATCAATAATGTGCTTTGAGAGTTGCACAGTGTTGTTTGCAATCTTTTTAAAAGTCAGAAGTTCTTTGGGAATGCTTACCGCATTCATAACTTTTGTAAACATTCCTGTCATCTTTGCTCATGAACTTCCTGTTCTTTTACCCAGCATATTTTCCTAGAAATATTTTTTTTCTCTCACATAATAATGAATAGCAGAATGTGAGCAGATGAAACTGAGTTTTGCCAACCTACGGACTTTTCCTATTGTCGTAGAGGAATGTTTTTCCAGTTTTTGTTAGAATTCTTCGTCCTCAATAAGCATCTGAATGTCTGGAGAGTCTTTTAAATGACTAATGTGATTTTCTGTGCCTTATTTTTTTGAGATGATCGTTTTTTATTCACATAGAAGCGATCGTTTGGCCCCTTCTAGAATCTTCTCTAAATGTCACCAATGTGTCAAATGAAAGAAAAACAGGCTTACTTGGATTTCTTGCCTTTTTCAATAAATTACGGTTGCAGGCAGTGCCAGCCTACCGTGTCCCCTCACAGTGAGACAGCACCAATTCCGGTCCCTACTCAGATAAGGAATTATCAGCGCATAGAGCAGAATCTTACATCTACTGCCAGCTCTGGCACAAATCTGCACGGTTCTCCAAGGTAAGCTAGCGTTCTCTTTTCTTCCTTTTCTTTTAAAAAATGTGTTGTTATTATTCAAAGATCTGTTACTTTCCGGGGCACCTGGCCGGCTCAACTGGTGGAGCATGCAACTCTTGATCCGGGGGTTGTAAGTTCAAGCCCCACATTGGGTGTCAGGATTACTTAAAATTAAAATCTTTAAAAAAAAAAAAAAAACATTGTATCCTTAGAAATAGGAAAGAGACTGCATCCATAAATTGGTACAAAATGTTTTTGAAAATAATCAAAATCAAAAAGACCTCTTGGATGTTATAAAATATAACTGAAATAGATAAAAATAAATGTTGGAAGACAAAGTTGAGGCCGTATCTGAAATAGGTGAATCAAATAAAGAAGGTGGAAACTATGAATAAAATATATTCTTCAGGGGTGCCTGGGTGGCTCAGTTGCTTAAATGTCTCTTTCTCTCTCTCTTTTTTTTTAATGTTTGTTTATTTTTGAGAGAGGGCAAGCGTGAGCCTGGCGGGGCAGAGAGAGACAGACAGAGGATCTGAAGTGGGCTCTGTGCTGACAGTGGTGAGCCTGATGCAGGGCTCGGACTCGGGAGCCACCAGATCATGACCTGAGCCAAAGTCGGATGCTCAACCAACTGAGCCACCCAGGCACTCCAGGTGTCTGTCTCTTGATCTCAGTTCAGATCTTGATCTCAGGGTCATGAATTCAAGCCCCACACTGGGCTCCACACTGGGCTCCACACTGGGCTCCACACTGGGTATGGAGCTTACTTAAAAACAAAAAAAAAGAAAAAATCTTCAAGTGTTAATTAATGTAGGCATTCCAGAAAGAACAAGTAAAATGGTGAAGAAGAAAATTTCCAGGAAATAATCAAGAGAAAGTTTTCCAGGATTGGAGAACACAAGATTTTAGGTTAAAAGGGCCCACCTAATGTAGAGCTCAGTGAATGGAAGAAGATTCATAGGATGTAAACTGAGAAAACTTCTACAAAGAGCATTTTGGCAGTATCTGTGAAGATTATTAACGGATGTATCTTTTGAACCCAGCACTCTAACTTCTGGCAATTTATTCTATGGATATACAGTCCTTGCCTGTGTATGAAGTTACATATACACAGGTCGTTAATTGTTACAATAGCAAAGGATGAGAAGTAAGCCAAGTTCCCACCAGTAAGTGACTGCTGTAAGGTCCACCTGTGACAACAGAGCACCTTCCATAAAAAGAGGAAGGAAGCTCTCTAAGCTCTCTAATGTGCACTAAGGTAGAAACATTTCCAAGGTATTTTATAAAATGAAACAAGCAAAGTGATAACAGGATTAGCAGTGGTTTTCAAAGTGTGGTTCATGTGTGGCTCCCTTCCAGAAGGTCCATGAGGTCAAACCTGTTTTCATAATGATACTGGGACATCGTTTGCTTTCTCTCACTGTGTGGACATGCACTGATAGTGCAAAAGCAATGACGTGCAAATTGCTGGTGCCTTAAAATGCATCACGGTGGTGGCACCCAACCACACTGTGAGTTTTTGTATATTTTGCCACCAGCACTGTGGTACCAAGGAATGTCTTTAATGAAGCCTGCAAAGTTATTTCTCTTTGGAAATCGCCACCTCGAGTGGCATGTGGGCATAAAGCACTGTTGCTGCAGATTGGAGGAGTTCTCTTAAGGAGAAGCTCTCGTGTGATTCAGTTGCAAGCTGAACCATAGCCCCTTTTTCACGGAGCGCCGTGTTTTCGTGAAAGAGCAACTGACAAACTCCAGCTGTGGGCGTCTGGCGGCTCATGAGCCAAGTCTGCCACCACCTAGAAAATAAGTATCGTGAAATGTGAGCTCTTGAGCAAAAATTAGAGTTTTTGAAAACTCTTGATTCACTGCTGTGATCTTGACAGCTTCTGCCATGCCTTGACAGCCACTTCTGTTAAGGTTTGTGGTGATATTTTGGTATGAATGTGACTTTTTGATACCCTGTGATGTGGTCGACATTTGGAATACCAACCAACATTTTTCAAGTGACCGAATGTTTAAAAACCATGCATAGATAAAATACCCAGTCCAGGGGCTCCTGGGTGGCTTAGTTGGTTGAGCGTCCAACTTCGGCTCAGGTCATGATTTCGTGGTTCGTGAGTTCGAGCTCCATGTCGGGCTCAAAAGAACAAGATCCAGTCCAAGTACAAGGGACTTTGCAAAAGATTAGAGTCTAATGTAATGGAGTACAAGATTTCATTGAAGTAGTTTCAGATTCTACATTGCAGCTAATCTTTTTTAAATGTCCATTTGCTGAGTTTTGGTATAGTATCAAAGATGAGCATCACAATTTTTTGAAAAGGCTACCAAAATATTCCTCCTTTTTTTGAGGAGGAAGGCTGTATAAGGCTGTATTTTCTTCATGTACATCCCCCCATATGTACTGTGTTACATAAAAGATTGAATGCAAAAACCAGTATGAGAATCCAACTGTCTTCTATTGAGCCAGACATAAGAGATCTGAAAAAATGTAAAACAATGCCACGCTTCTCATGAATGTATTTTATTTGGAAGATATAATTAATTTTCATAACCTTATGTTACATGTAATAAGTTTGTTACTTTTAATGAATTACTAGTTACAAAATTTTTTCAGTTTTAACTTCTCATACAGTAAATATCAATAGATATAAGTTGCATGAACAAAAACTCTGGGATATTCAGTAATTTTTAGGAGTATGAAGGGAACCTCAAACCAAAAAAATTGAAAATAGTTAAATCAAGATGGAAGTAAGATTTTATTTTCAGTCTGTTTGCTTGTGTGTAAATTAAGGAATTCTGGAAGGATATGTTAGAAACTGGAAATAATGGTAACCTTTGGAGTAGGATTGAGGAAGTGTTGAGAATCAGGCAGACAGGGTACAGGATGGGAGGGAGACTTCACGCCATGTAATTTTATACATTTTACATTTGTTCCATGTGACCATACCATATATTTTAAAAAATTCTGGGCAGCTCGGTTGGTTAAGCGTCTGACTCTTGGTTCCGGCTCAGGTCATGATCTCACGGTTTCATGAGTCCGAGCCCCACGTCGGGCTCTGTGCTGACGGCGTGGAACCTGCTTGGGACTCTCTCTCTGCCCCTCCCCCACTTGCTCTGTCTCCGTCTCTCTCAAAAAAATAAACTTTTAAAAAAGAAAATTCTATTCCATGGCAGGTTGTCAGGAAGTTTTAGAAAAAAAAAAAAAAAAAAAAAAAACAAGACAGAAATAGAGGTTCCTCTCTAGAACCTTCCAGAGAGGGAACAATTTTATTTTTCTTTTCAGATCTGCAGCGGTACGAAGGTCGAACACCAGCCCTATGGGCTTCCTCCGGCTGGGATCCTGCTCCCCGGCACCAGCAGACACAGTGCAGACAGTTGGACGGAGACTCTCCACTGGGTCTTCCAGACCTTATTCACCTTCCCCTTTGGGTAAGGAGAGCAAAGCTGTTGTTTTCAACTTTTTTTGTTCGCTGTGACAAATCTGACGTGACGCTCTTTATGTCAGTCGTGACGGTGGCTCGCGACGACAGTGACTCTCAGCTGATGGGGAGCCATATCCTTCCCCCAGCTCCACCCTATACCTGGCCCCCGCCTGAGCATCTCTGTGTAAATTTGTTAGGACCGCTACTGGAAATGTAACAATAAATGAGCCTTATGGATAAAAAGTCTCTCCATTGGGCTTGGGCTGTAAACACACAACATCGGAAACCCTAGAGGAAAGTACATGAAAGGCCTACCCACTCAGCACTCCGATTTACGAGGATCAGAAGACAATAGTGTACCTTGCGTGCTGGCTCGTGTTCTCCAGAGGCCTCCCAGCTCTGGGAGGAAGATGGTAGCGGCTTGGTCACGGATCTTTCCACCTCTCGTGGAAACCGTACTCAGGGCAAGGGGAATGCTAGAACAAGCAGGGACGCAGCAGCAGCAACAAACCAAAAAGCGAACCTTAAACCACAGTTTCGGTGGAATCGAGAGAGAAAGTGCTCCAACTTCAGGATATAAGCAAGAGAGGCCAAAGCCGCTGAGAAGGCAGAGTGCGTGAGAGACCTCACCGGTGTGGTGGGGAGGGGCAGGGGATGCAGAGAGGGCCCGGGCAGCAGGTCTTAAGGCCTCGCGGTGCAGATCCCAAACTTGCCCCCCCCACCCCTGCAAGGTATATGAATGTATTTATGTATTTTTTACTTCTAAAAGAAGAGGGCCCCACCCTCAGGCAAAACTGCTGGAGTAAGAGTGAGGGCACGTGAGGAAATTTCAGGAGGAGGCGGAGTGAGAAGGATGGAAGTGGTGCCCAGGAGCCCTGATTCAAAAAAACACAAAACCATAATGATAATGTTTTTAAAAATTTATTTCTCCACCTCACCTGCAATGGTTTTGAGGCTGTTTCTTAGCTGAAAAATCTTCCCCGAACAAAATCCTGGCCCTCCTTCACCCCCTCAGCAGCGCTTGGGGGCACCTCAGGGTCTCCGGAGACAAGGTCCAAGCCTTATGCTTGCACTCAAGGAAAAGGCCCTTCCTCGGGACCTACCCGCCTTCCTCGGTCGCCTGCCCGCCTACCTACTGGGTCAGTGCCTTTTTGTTTTTAAAGACCCATGTCTCCTGTCTGCTTAAACCCCCTGGGCCTTCTCAGCGCTTCCTCCTGTTAGTTTGGGTTCTCAGAGGTGGATGCAGAGAAGGTAGCTGCAGGAACGTGCCAGAGTGACTCGGGAGATGCCTGTGATGGATCTGGGGTCGGGGGGCAGCAGGAATCTGGGGGAGCCCCCTCAGATCACCTTGCAGGTCTGACTCCTGGGAGGGGGAGAGGAAGCTAGGAGGCGTGGGCGGGGGCGTCTTGACTAGCGTGAGCTCTCGGAACCTTTTAGCCAGGCCCAAGGGGCGTCCCCAAACACTGCATTGTCCAGGTTCCCTGACCTGCTGGAATGACCTGAATTAGTGCCTCGCCCACATGCGGTCCGTCGTTGTCTGGGAGCAGCCCTGGGGAACTGGCCTTGTCAGGAGCCTCAGGGATGGGGTGGGTGCAGAGGGACAGCAGCTGGGCTGTGAGTCAGCTGTGCCCCCTGCGGCTCCACCCGCCTCAAACACGGCAAGCTCTTGGTACTTCACTGTCTTAAGTGACCTACCTGTTAACAGGCTTTAATTTGTTTACGTGGCTTCCTTTCCTGGTGATCTTGTTTCAAGGCAGAGTATAGCGTGCCCAGCACCCAGCACATGGGTCGCTCAGTAAGTGTCAGCAGAAAGAAATCTCTGCCTAATCAAATTTGGTGAACTATGATGTACTGTGCAATTTGTGCATGTGTTACCTGTTTCCGTCCTTCGTTGGTTTTGAATCATTTCTCCTTTTCCCCATTTCCCCGTTCATAGTTGGTACCATTCCTGAGCAATTTAGTCAGTGCTGCTGTGGGCATCCTCAGGGTCATGAATCCAGGAGCAGAAACTCATCAGGTAGGAAATACATTTGGTGTACTAATAATTTTAATCCTGTTGTAAGTGGACTTGTGTTACGTTTCTCTAGTCTTATCAAAAGAATAGAACTGGCATGAAATATTTTATCTGTTATCCTACTGTTTAGAATCTTGGTCTCATATGTTTTAGTGTATCATCCAGTCCACAAAGTATTTCTCTTTGGGTAGATGATTCTTTTAGGAAAGTAAGTCTTGGAAGTTAAGTAACTGAGCTAAATTTTGGTCATTGTCACAAAGATCATGAAAATCAATCTAGAAAATGAAATTTCATTGTTTTGATTACTACTATTCTAGATAAGAGCTACCTGAGATAAACAGGAAATAGGGATGTTTATTTGCTTTATTATATAATATGTATATGCCTGAAAAGATGTGTGTAAATCACACTTTTGTAAGTCAAGTTTTATTGTATGTGCATTTGAAGAGTTGGCCAATTAAAGGAATCCGGTGGTACTTAGAATATCACTCTTTTCTTAGTTCTTCATATTTTATGTTTCCCTAAAAATAAGTCTTAGGTAACGTTCTCCAAATCATAACATTTTGCTGTTAATTTTATTTACTTGTGTGTATATATGTGTACATACGTACACATGGGTATGTATACGTGCACACACACACACACATACACACGGCAGTGCCCAGTTCTGAAAGATAAAATCCCAGATTTAGGAAGAGAGTAAGCTAGGAGTGGGCAGCAGCAGCAAAAGCTCTAATTTCTTTTTGGGAAGATGATGGTTATGGGTCACCAAGGAGATTTTTAGATCCTTAGCATTATTGGTGGTAGTGTGGCTTGCAAGAAGCTCCAAAGAATTTGTAACTGACGCTCCAGGCTTACGTAGTAGACCTTGAATTGGCCACAACAAGGTTTGTGTGGGGAATTCTCTTGCTGCTGCCAACTGTTTACCGCATCAAAACCCTATTTCGGGGCACCTGGGCGGCTCAGTGGCTTGAGCATCTGACTCTTGATTTCAGCTCAGGTCATGATCTCATGGTTCGTGGGATCAAGCCCCACATCAGGCTCTATTCTGACAGCCTGGAGCCTGCTTGACATTCTCTCTCTTCTCTCTCTCTGCCCCTCCCCTGCTCATGCTCATATGTGTGTGCTCGCTCTCTCAAAGAAAACCCCAAAAAGATCCTATTGATATGGTGTGTTCTTGATATGGTGTGCCCTTAAGAGGCAAGAATCTGTGGACAAGTGTTTTCTTTGTAGAGAATATGGACTCTTTAGGTTACAAGTGAATTTCACTAATGAAACTGATAAAAAATGAATTATCCATAAAAAAATGAATTAGCTTGTTATTTTTAGACAAGTAAAATAAAATCCTAGAAAACTGTATTATCTAATTTTATATATATATCTCCCCATATCTAAAGGGTTATTCTGGGTTGCTTTGAAAAGTTTATTTTAGCTGCTACGTGAGAAAAGAGAATAATTACATTGGTATCCCCAAAGTATATATTCATATAAAGAGTAGGAATCATTTTGTTCAATATAGGTTTTTGTAGTTTTAATTAACTTTAACAATTTATGATATAGTTCTCTTTTGTGCTAGTCAGACTATACATTAATCTGAGTTATTTGCTAGCTGCTGATAAAAACAGCCAACATACCCATCATCAACTTCTATCTCCTGAGAATCCCAATGACTGTGGGCTTGTTACTGTTTTGTAAAAGATGCTTGAAAATAGTCTCTTGCCAAATAAACAGTTTTTTAAATAGCTCCTGAAAAATATGACACTTGTTAGAATTCTCACTTTAAGAATTGTCTTCTTAACCGTTAAGTTTTGCCCCACACTTTGGGTGAACATTGGCTGCGTTCTTGGCAGGTTCTCCAGTGCCACAGGCCCAGTCACCACAGTCTCTCCTGTTGGGTGCTAGATTGCAGAGCGCCCCTACCCTCACTGACATCTACCAGAACAAGCAGAAACTCAGAAAGCAGCACTCGGACCCTGTGTGCCCATCCCACGCTGGGGTTGGGTACAGCTACTCACCTCAGCCCAGTCGGCCTGGTGGCCTTGGAACCTCTCCCACCAAGCACATGGGGTCCTCTCCTCGGAGTTCAGACTGGCTCTTTAAAACTCCTTTACCAACAATCATTGGCTCTCCTACTAAGGTATGTTTGTTAAAGTCTTTTGTCAGTGTTAGGACTTTGTTAAATTAGCGTTTGTTAAATGGAGCATCGAGTGCCGGATGTTGAGCCAAGGTTCAGCAGTAGACCACAAGAGAAATTGAAATAGAGAATTCCATTCCTCTGTCTTGGCACACGTACCTGGCATGCCTCGAGAGGCCACACGGGGACGTGAAGGCAGGTGCAGACGGAGAGAGACAGGACCTGGGGCACATGCCTTTATTAGGGTTCATGGATCGAGTTCTTTGGGGTTCCTGGGCTAAATTGGTCAATTCAAACCAGAAGAATGAGATTCTGGTAAGCTCCACAGGAGTCTTATCTATGGGACACATAAGGGGAAAGCCTGGGAGAGACTTTTGACGACCAGGGCTGTCGGAGGAGTCCTATCCAGAACTTACATTTCCTTGTGACTGTGCAAACCGCTGTCTAGGTCACAAGCTTACATGAGGGGCTCAAGGTCATTTAAGGTCCTGCAGGCCATATGGCCACACAAATTGAATGCAGAGGCAGCAATACTGTGGAGTAGCCCAGCTGAACTCTTGACAGTAGGTCATGAGCTAGTGTATAGTATAGTTAAGTACAGTAGTCCTTACCCCCAGGGGATATGTTCCAAGACCGTCAGTGGACAGCTGAAACCACAGACAGTACTAAACCCTATATGTACTGTTTTTTTCTTATGTACACATACTTACGATAAAGTCAAATTTATAAATTAGGCACAATAAGAGATTAATAATAGCTAATAACAAAAGGGAACAGTTACATATGCTGCAATAAGAGTTATATGAATGTGATATTTCTCTCTCTCTCTCTCTCTCTCTCTCTCTCTCTCTCTCTCTCAGAATACCATACTGTGGTCACTACAGTGGGATGTGATGATGTGAGATGATAAAATGCCTGTGTGTTGAGATGAAGTGAGGTCAGTGATATAGGTGTTATGATGCAGTGTTAGGCTACTGCTGACCTTCTGATGATACCTCAGAAGGAGGATCATCTATTCCAGACCAAGGTTGACCGCGGGAAACGAAACCATGGATAGGGAGACTCTTGTACACTAGGGAAAAGATTCGTGGTGAAAACAGCTACAATTTAATGAACACTTGCTGGGTGCCAGGCACAGTCTTAGTTTAGGCACAGTCTAAAGCCACTTTACTTCCTGAATGCTTTATACACATGATCCTACTTAATCCCAGAGAAAGGAAATTGAGGCTACAGGGTATGAACCAACTGTCCAGGAGTGGAAGAGCCAGTGTGTGAACCTGGGTCTGACTTGTGCTTCTGAGCGCCGCACCGCGCAGCCTGACAACTCTGAATGCTGCCCGCATGGTAGTAACTTGCTTTCACATGTTTCTTCCTCAGACCACAGCTCCTTTCAAAATACCTAAAACACAAGCGTCTTCCAACCTGCTAGCCTTGGTTACTCGTCATGGGCCTTCTGAAGGGCAGTCTAAAGATGGGAGTGACCCACGGGAATGTTCTCATTGTCTCTTAGTACAAGGAAGTGAGAGGCAGAAGTCTGAGCAGCAGAACAAGGCAGTGTTTGGCAGGTAAAAGACAGCATTTCCTTCCAGCCTTTGATATGAAAACTGTAATGGTACATATATTTCTGGTATAAAGACAACCAGACCAAATTGGGTTAGTAGCTGGTTTATGCCACACGGTTAATAATATGAACTGTGTACCCTTAGAATCTCTGAAAACCTACAGGTGCTTCCTGCAACTGTGAATACAGAGCTCTCACTGAATTTCCTGAATGTTCTATCTCTGCTTTTTGTTTATTTCAGTTATTGTATTGAAGTTCATCTCTGCCTTGAATTGTTTGGTATCTATTTTTTGTCTCCTTCTTCTCTGACTTCCCGTTAACCCTTTTGTGGCTTGGCTTAAATCCCCCTTATTATTATTTAAATGTCTGGATTTTTAAAGTATACTTTCCCGTTATTAACGCCATTCTTCTTTTTAGGTCTGTCAGTACTGGGAAATTATCAGATCAACAAGTAAAGATACCTTTAGGTGGACATCAGGGCAGCACGGACAGCTTAAATACAGAACGACCAATGGATATAGGTAAGACAAATGTGGTTTCTTTTTAGGCAGGTAATTTGTGAGTGCATGCGTTGGTTTCCTATAATTGCTGCCACAGGTTACCATAAGCGTGTAGCTTACAACAACATAAATGTGTTATCGTACCTTTCTGGAGGTCAGAGGTCTCCAGTGGGTCTTACTGGGCTAAAATCTGTGTGTTGACAAGGCTGCATTTCTTCCGGAGGCTCTAGGGGAGAATGCATGTCCTTGCCTTTTCCAGCATCTAGAGACTGCCCTCAGTCCTTGCTTGGATCCCTTCCCACTGGGGACCAGTCTAGACTCTGACCTTCTGCCTCCCTATTCGACCTTTAAAGGATGCTGGTGATTACACTGGACCCACTGGATAATCCAGGATAATCCCTTTATTCTAAGGCCAGCCAATTAGCAATTTCGGTTCTATCTGCAACTTTAATTACCCTTTGCCATTTAACGTAGCCTACTTATGGTTTCCAGGCATTAGAACATGGCCATCTTTGGCTGTGTGGGAGGGCAAGAGAAAGTAATGATTTCACCTGTCTGCTTCTGTTGACTCTTCATGAACCTACTGACCCAGACTTCTTCACCCACTCCTGTCATTTCATCTTCTTTCTCAGCACAACAAGATAGGGGCTCGTTAGGTAACCGGATGATCAACAGCTAGGAGTTAGAAGGAATTCTGGCCCAAGATTGGGTTATGTTGGTAGGATAATACTGGCCAAAGTGAGCTTAAATACACATATGCTCTTGAGCATTTCTTCTACTGTGAGTAGATCCTATAAAAAACGTAGGTCACTGAGATCCCCTGGCCTTTTCATAGTTGTTTCAGGGACTGTTGTGTCCATAGACTCACCTCTAGATTACTTGGACTGCTTGTCAAAAAAATAAAAACAGAGGGCAGGTTGCAGACCATAACCCAGACTTTTTAATCACATTTTCTGGGAATGGATTCTAGGATTCTGTATTTTTAATGAGCTCCCCACATGATTATTATATACACTTCAATTTGAGAATCACTGTTGTAATCTCTTTGTTCTGGTTTTCTCTAGAATTTTTTTATTGACTCTCCCATTAGGAGAAGGAAATATTTCCAAAGAAGGAAATATCTGGATCATCAGATATCTGATTGAACATGGTTTCTAATCCAAAGAGAATGCTCCACTCTTTTCTTGCTTGCATGGTTTCTGAAGAGAAGTCCGATGTAATTCTTACCCTTGTTCCTCTATAGGTGAGGTGTTTTTTCTTTGGCTTCTTTCAAGATTTTTTGCTTTGTCTTGATTCTCTGTAGTTTGAATATGATGGGTCTAGGTGTAATTTTTTTGGTACTCATCTTGGTGTTCTCTGAGCTTCCTGGGATCTGTGGTTTGGTCTGTCATTACTACTTCATATGTTTCTTCTATTCCTTTCCCTTTTTCTTCCCCTCTGATACTCCCATCACGTATATGTTATACTTTTGTAGTTGTCCTACAGTTCTTGAATATTCTGTTTTTGTTTTTGTGTTCATTCTTCTTTGTATTTGCTTTCCAATTTTGGAAGTTCATACTGACATATCTTTAAGCTAACCGATTCTCTCCTCAGCCATGTCCATCTACTGATGAGCTCATCAAATGCATTATTCATTTCTGTTTTGATGATTTTGATGTATAATGTGTCCTTTTGATTCTTTTGTAGAGTTTCCATCTCTCTGCTTATATTATCCATCTATTCTTACATGTTGTTTGCTTTTTCCATTAGAGTCCTTAGCATATCAATCACAGTTATTTTAAACTTCTAATCTGATAATTCCAATCTGCTATTTGTGAGTCTGGTTCTGATGGTTACCCTGTCTCATCAAACTAGTTTTACCTTTTAGCTTCTCTTTTAATTTTTTTGTGTGTGATATGATATATTGGATAAAAGGAATTGAGTTAAATAGTATGAGGTTTTTCGTTTTTCTGGCTAGGAGTTAGGCTATGCTTAGTGTTTCCTGTACCTGTAGGTGTCAGGCTAAACTTTTCTCTGTTGTTTTTGAGTTTCCCTAGATACCCTTCCTTAAATAACATCCGACCCTTGGCTAACTATATATTTTCTCCTAAGAGTTTTATATCTTAGCTCTTACATTTAGATCTGTGATCTGCTCTGACCTATTTCTTGTGGACGATGTGATGTAGGAGTCCAACTTCATTCTTTTGTGTGTGGATATTCAGTGGTTCCTGCACTATTTATTGAAAACATTATTCTCTCTTCCATTGAATTGTTTTGCCAGCCTTGTAAAAAATGTATTGACTATAAATGCATTTATTTCTGGACTCTTAATTCTATTATATCAATCTATATGTCTGTTATTATGCTGGTACCATACTGCCTTGATTACTATAGCTTTATAGTAACCAAGGAAATGTGAGTCCTCCCCCTTTGTTCTTTTCCAAGATTGTTTTGGTTATCCTGGGTCCTTGAGTTTCCAATATGAATATTAGCATCACCTGCTAAGATGAAATTTTTCCCTTGATTCACATGCTTTAACATATGAAAATCAATTAAGGTAATACATAACACTCAATATGCTAGGAATAGAAGTGAGTTTACTCACCTGATCAACCCACAACTAACATCATACTTAATGGTGAAAGATTGAATGCTTTTCCCCCAAGATCAGGAACAAGACAAAGATATTTGCTGTCATCACTTCCATTTTACATCGCATCAGTGGCTTTTGCCAGGGCAACTTGGCAAAAATGACTACAACAATACAACAAACACACAAAACACCCAGCTTGGAAAGGAAGAAATAAAATGACCTCTATTCACAGATGGCGTGATCCTGTATATAGAAAATCCCAAGTAATCCACTAAAAAACTATTTGAACTAATAAATAAATTCGGTAGCATGACAGGGTATAAGATCAATATCCAAAAAATCCACTGTATTTCTTAGACACTGGCAAGAAACAATCTGAAAATGACATTAAAAAAACAATTCTATGTAAGATACCATCAGAAATAAAACACTTAGGGGGCGCCTGGGTGGCTCAGTTGGTTGAGAGTCCGACTTCAGCTCAGGTCACAATCTCACAGTTGGTGGGTTCGAGCCCCGCATCAGGCTCTGTGCTGACTGCTTGCTCAGAGCCTGGAGCCTGCTTCGGATTCTGTGTCTCCTCCTCTCTCTGCCCCTCCCCTGCTCATGCTTTGTCTCACTCTGTTTCTCAAAAATAAATACATGCAAAAAAAAATTTTTTTTTAAATACTTAGAAATAAATTTAATAAAAGGATAAAACTTTTATTCTGAAAGTTACAAAGCACTGATAAAATAAATTAAAGAAGACCTAAATATGGAAAGAAACCCATGTTTATAGATCAGAAGACTTACTATTGTTAACTCCCCAATTGATCTATAGATTGAATGAAACCCCTGTATGTGACAGGTCATTTTTCTCTTGCTGCTCCCAAAGTTGTCTCCTCGTCTTCAGTTTTTGCTGTTTTACTCTGATGTATCTGGGTGTGGATTTCTTTGACTTTATCTTACTTTGAGTCTGTTGAGCTTCTTGGATATACAGATTAATGTTTTTCTTCAAACCTGAGAAATTTTCAGCCACTATTTACTTGGATTTTTTTTTTTTTTTTTTTGTCTCTCCTCTCCTCCTGGTGCTTCCATCATGCATATAATACACATTGTGCATAGGTACCCATAATGGTGTCTCATAGCTCTTTGAGATTCTTTTCTCTTTTCTCCTGATGCTTCAGATTGCACACTCTCTGTAGGTTTATCTTCAAGCTCATGGATTTTTTTCTTCTGCCAATTCAGATCTGCTGTTGAACCCCTGTAGTGAATTTTTAATTTCACTTATTCTTTTTAACTCCTGAATTTGCATTTGAAGTTTTTCTTAATAATTTCTCTTCGTATTCCTATTCTTTATTTGAGGAGACATTAATGTCATACTTTAAATTTTTTTTCTTGGGGCATGTGTGGCTCAGTTGGTTAAGCGTCCGACTCTTGATTTTGGCTCAGGTCATGATCTCACAGTCATGAGATCAAGCCCTGCATTGGGCCCTGTGCTGGGTATGGAGCCTGCTTAAGATTCTCAATCTCTGTCATCCTCTGCCCCTCCCCAGCTTGCACATGCTCTCTCTCAAAAACATTTTTTTTTCTTGAGTATAGTTGACATACAATGTTACATTAGTTTTGGATATACAACATAGCAATTCAACATCTCTATACATTATGCTCTGGTCACCATAAGTGTAACTACCATCGGTCACCATAAATGCTATTACAATATCATTGACTCTCTTCCTTATGCTGTACCTTTTATTCCCATGATTTACTCATTCCGTAACTGGAAGCCTGTATCTCCCTTTCCCCTTCACCCATTTTGCCTTTCCCCCTACCCTTCCCCTCTGGCAACCATCAGTTTGTTCTTTGTATTTGTAGGTCCGATTCTTCCTTTTTGTTTATTCGTTTTGTTTTTCGGGTTCCACATATGAATAAGATCATTTGGTGTTGTCTTTCTCTGTCTGACTTGTTTCATTTAGGCAAAATACCCTCCAGGTACATCCATGTTGTCACAGATGGCAAGATGCCAATCCTTTTTTATGGATGCATAGCATTCCACTGTATAGATAACACACACACACACACACACACACACACCATTTTCTTTATCTAGCCATCTGTTGATGGACACTTATGTTGCTTCCATATCTTTGCTATTATAAATAATGCTACAATAAACATAGGGGTGCATATATCTTTTTGGTTTAAAAATTTTTTTTTAAATATTTATTTATTTTTGAGAGAGAGTGAGCATGGACAGGGGAGGGGCAGAGAGAGAGGGAGACAGGGAATCTGAAGCAGTTTCCGCACTGTCAGCACAAAGCCCCATGTGGGGCTCCATCCCACAAACTGTGAGGTCATGACCTGAGCCAAAGTTGGACACTCAACTAAGCCACCCAGGTGGCCCACATAAATCTTTTTGAATGAGTGTTTTCATTTTGCTTGGGAAAATACCTAGGAGTGGAATTATTGGACCATAGGGTAATTCTATTTTTAATTTTTTGAGGAATCTTCATACTGTTTTCCACAGTGGCTGCACCAGTTGACATTTCCACCAGCAGGGCGTGAGGGTGCCTTTTTCTCCACATCTTCACCAACACTTGTTATTTCTTGCGTTTTTTTTTTTATTTTAGCCATTCTGACAAGTGTAAAGTTTTCCTTTACTTTTTAAAGTATGGTTTCCTTTAGTTACTTGAAGATGTTTAAAAGTGCTCCTTTGAAGTCGGCTAATTTTGACATTTGAGCCCTCTCAAGGGCAGTTTCTGTTTATTTTTCTTCATGTGTGTGGTCACTCTTTTTTTAAAAAAATTGTTTCTTAATGTTTGTTTATTTTTGAGAGACAGAAAGAGTACGAGTGGGGGAGGGACAGAGAGAGAGAGGGAGAGGGAGACAGAACCCGAAGCAGGCTCCAGGCTCCGAGCTGTCAGCATAGAGTCCAACGTGGGGCTCAAACCCACAAACCGCAAGATCATGACCTGAGCCAAAGTCGGATGCCCAACCGGCTGAGCTTCCCAGGCGCCCTATGTGTGGTCACTCTTTACTGTTTATTTGCACATATCACATTTTTATTGTTGAAAACCAGACATTTTGTATAATAGTTCTGTAGCAGTTCTGAATTCTGACTCCTCCAGTCCCTTACCCTTTGGCTTGTTGTTTTGGGCTTAATGTGTTTAGTCTTGTCTGGACTCTTCCTGTGAAATCTGTAGGCCTGGTAGTGTGAACCCTCTGGCGTCGGTCTTCGGAGAGCAAGCTTTGGCCATGTGTACACTTGCCCTGGGATGACGGTGGCTTTGACAGGGCTCTCTTCCACTCTTTCTTTGGTCTCTCAGGCTCTCCCTCTGTTGGTACCACAGCCAACTGGTGGGCCCTGCGGCTTGCCCTCCGAGGGCTCTATTTTTGACAAATTGTGTTGGGTGTGAATTGTTCCGGTCTTGTCTGATTAAATGCTGGCCCTTTTGCAGAAGTAGTCTTTGAAGCCAGTCTTCTTTCAGCCTCGTTCTGACCACAGGAGGGCTCTTCTTAGCTGTCTCTCTCCCTGGTTCTCTCTATTAACCTTCTAGATGGTCTGTTTGGTAGCTTGTTGCTCTCATGGAGCCAGCAGCCTCCTCATTTGTTTATCACCAAAATCTTCATTGTTTTTGACAGTGCACTCAGAGAACTTTCTCGTGATCTGTTTCAAATAAAGTCCATTTCCTTGGGGAGGATTTCAGAATTCTTCGTTCCGTGTCTCCACCACCGTGGAAAATCCTGGGCACCCTTCTCTAGAGCTGGGTGTGAGGATGCTGGCCCATTTCTTTCAGAGTGACTCCCTTGCTTTGTGACCTGGGTGCTGGGTGGGCTGGAAGCCTCTGGTCTTTTTGGCTTGCCTCTCTCTACAGGCCCGAGACCTCTGCTCGACAAGTGAACTGAGGTGAGGGCAGTAAAGCTCTAGCATTTCATCTACGCGCCCCGGTTCCACCCTCGGAGTGGGGGCTGGGTGGAGACACAGGTTCTTACCGAGATGTGGTAGATATTCTTGAATAAATGTTTCATTTCCTGCATGCCCTCAGGACATTTTGCAGCCGCTTTAAGTGGTTGTTTTTTGAGAAGTAATTTCCACCAGTTACGGTCGTGTCACCGAGGAGCAGGTCTGCGATGCCCCTCACACACTGCCCCTTCTGGGAGTGATTGCTCTGTGTGCTCTCTGCCAAAAGTCAGTCACTGGTTGTTGGGACCGTTTTTGAAAATAGCTTTTTTGAAAGAGCATATTATGTCTCGTTCTCCTTCACAAATAGATTTAAATTTATAGGTTGTGTAAGTTCTACATGAATATATGTTCTGATTTCAGTCCGAGTTTGTGGATGTGAAACCAGGTTTTTCTCCTTAAACAATATTTAGGCAGAAAATGCATATTTGATTATTTTTATTCTCTTTTTCTTTTCCATCTTCCACATGAACTTTATTGTCAGCATTTGAAATTGCACATTTCTCTAATCATGAAATTTCCTTTTCTGAAATTAAAAACATAAGCCCTAAAGAAACAATAGGATCATTGGCCCTTAAAATATACCCATGATTATCTTTAAATACATGTATACCCAATAAAATAACATCATAACAATGTTACAGAAAGAGAGTATCTGTGTCGTTTTGTACATCTTGTGTGACAATAGGTGCTATTTAACTGATTCCCACTTACTGTTCCCTTACTCCCTAGAAGATTTTCATGAACTGTCTGTTCTGTTAATTAGATGCTTCAAGTTTGTCATGCTCTGTTGTGGATCACGGACACTGATGGCAATTTTTTTCTGTGTCTGGTTCAGTGTTTCTACTTTTAAATTTGTGATTTGCCTCCATCCTGTGACCTCAGAAATGTAATGTTTTCGAGATGCTTGGATGTGAAAAAGCTTTGGACGACTTCTGTTCATTCGCTTTAGTTTGGTGGAGAGGGACTTTTCTCCTCATCTTCCTTTAGCCCACGCTAAGCCCATCAGGCCCCTCCGACATTGGACCCACCTCACACCCCCCTGACAGACACACGGCTGCGGTTCCAAGGCGCGTGCTTCGACTCCACTCTCTCTCTCTTTTCAAGCTCTTACTCTGTGGAGACTCCTGTTCTTCCTTCAGCTTTACCTCACGTTTTTATCCTAAGTACTTGGTTTCCACTTTTTCAAATGACCCTCAACAGGCATGACTGCAGGTCACATACTCTGGAAGTTCACGGAAGTGACTCTGCATCCAAGGCTTTGGGGTAAAGAAGATTCACAGCTGTGAAGAGATTACTATAAAACACTATTAGTGGAGACCTACGTTGCATTTCTGATTTTAAGAGTAATAAATGCTTATTGAAAAAAAAAAAACCCTGATATAAAAGTACAGGTCTCCCTATAATCCCAGCCCCCAAAAGAAACACTATCAAAACGATGTAACATCTTGTGACCTTTTCACCGTAGCCCCCGCAGGAGCTTGTGGTGTGGTACTGGCACCTCCCATAGGAACAGCAGCAAGTTCCAGGGCTGTCCTGTTCACGGTAGGATCTCCTCCACACAGTGCCACGGCCCCCACTTGTACCCATATGGTCCTTCGAACGAGAACAACCTCAGGTGAAGCATCGTCTTATTATGATTTTGGCTAGTGTTGGGAGCACAGTGTTCTGTTGATGGCTTAATGGTGTGACTGAGCAAGTCCCTTGACCTCTCTGGACTTCAGTTTCTTTACCAATGACATGGAGATCATCATTGTCTTTACCTTAAAGGGTTGTAAGGTATGAATGGGACCTTATTTGTGGGAGGGGGAAACTTGATAAAATAAAAGTACTGTATATTTACAACATGCGATATTACAGCGATACAATCGAAGTGCGACTTCTCCATGATGAAGCAGCTATGCCTATATGGTGCTTCTTAGCTTATATTAAAGGCTTAACTTAGTACGTTTAGTACATGTTTTGAAATGGTAGATGGTTGTTTGTCTTTGCTTTGTCCTTTTAGAAACCTGAGTCTTACCTTTTTTGTACCTTGGGCCCCAGTCTTTGCACTGAATCCTGTCTGCATTGAGATAGGTCAATAGATTGGTTTTATCATCCTCCATACTCTACACGTAGGTCATGAATACCCTAAATGAAGAAAGCACTTAGATCGGACTTGAAATGAGTTCTCATTTGACATCATCTTCTATATTGGACCGTGGGTTCTCTGAGTTCTCTTACACTGAGTAAGTGACCGATCACGATGTCAGTAGATTCGTGAGCAAAGGATTGTAAACAGATAATGAGAGAGGAGGTAGAGACAACGATCTTGTTCTTCGGATTATTAGAAGTATTAAGTAATAATAAAATACAGTTTTCAGAAAGTAACGTTTTTTACCTGTTAACTAAGCCAACACTAAAAGACTGACGCCCAGCGTTGCTGAAGGTTGGCGGGATCGGTGCGCTGCCTCACAGCCACTACGTAGGAGGCCGTGAGGCGGTTGTCCCCAAGGCTGTAAAAGCGGGGGTCACATTGCTCTGTGGAAATCCCACTCCTGTTTACACCAGCACTTCGGAGTATTGATCACAAACGAGCCTTTCAGAGGAAGGAAACGCTTTGGATTTCATTATAGTGTTATTTGTGATACAAAAATCAGAAATGGTACAAATCTTCCGATAATCGTTAGCTATAAAAATTTAGTGAACTGCTCTGCACCGACCGCATGTTGCAGTAAAGACTACGGAGCAACAGGGAGAGATGTGCATGTCGCAAATTAGTTTAAAACGAGCCATGATGATGTCTATGGAATGTACGTATAAAAGAAGAACGGAGGGGAACTTGGAAAACTAAAACCCAGGGGGTCGGTGCCTTTTCTTTTAACATTTCCTTTGTTCCTTGGATGGTGGGCGCAGGCGCTCACTGCGGGCCCTGCGCCGCATGTCCTGTTCTCTTGCAGCGGGCTCCAGCGGCTCCGGAGGCTCCCTGTGCTCCGCCAGCGGCCGCGCGTGCGTGGGCTCCCCGCCAGGGCCGTGCTCGGGGTCCTCCCCTCCGGGAGCGGAGGCGGCTCCCGGCCTGAGATACATGCCTTATGGTGCTTCACCCCCCAGCCTAGAGGGGCTCATCACCTTTGAAGCCCCTGAACTGCCAGAGGAGACACTGATGGAGGTAGAGAAGAGACCCCTGTGGCGTGTCGCTGTAATGTCGAGAGCACGGAAGAAGGTTCTAGCAATGAGGAAAGGGCAGAATACACAAAAGTTCTGAAGCTTTTTTCTTCTCTTTAACTCACCTTGTCCTTTTCTCCTTGAAAAACATTGCTGATGTGTTTTTAGAGTAATGTTAACAGTGACACTCATCCAGAACAAGCATTGGTTGAGAGGAAGTGACACATGGAGGTTTTTTTTTTTTTTAATCTGAAGTTTATTTGCTAGTTATGGGATTTGTAAAGCACAGTCTTTGTCCTGAAACCGTAACTTTTTATTCTCACCGCTTGCTTTTCTTCATAAGATAAAAGCAACACACTCTGGCTTATGAAATAATAAAGCATAATGCCAGATTAGTCGCACTGAGAAATAAACCTGCCAAGCAAATGCTCACATTTGTAGACCAGCACCCTCCCTCGGTGGAGCCAGTTCCACAGGGAAAAACGCAGCCTAATCTGAAGCACGCTGAACACACGTTCAGAACGACAGAAGTTAATTTTGCGACTCCAAAGACTGTGCCAGTTCAGTTCCTCAGACTCGACTCCAGGACAGCACCCAGTGGCCTACACTGTGTCCTCAGTCCCGATTACAATGCTGACTTAGCTAGCATTTCAAATTAAAACGATCAGTTCTCCGGGCCAACAGAGAACAAATTCCCTCTCCATGCCGGACCTCCAACTAACGTTTTTATTTTGCATGAATGAGAGTTAAATATTTCACATAAAAGTTATAAAATGTTGCATGCAAAATTTAGTAGTGATTTTGTAGAAGTTTTAGTTGTGATTTTGAAAATATGTACAATCCAGTCCTAAGATTGGGAAGGCAGTTTTCAGAGTTTTTTCAGTTTCCATCAAACTAGACACAAATTGTGTTCTAATACATTTTCCAGTGTATTGGAATGTACAGTCCAATATGCTGTCAGAGAGCAGAGAGACTTTCAAAAGTTAATTGGTTTATTCTCCTTTTTTTAGGAAAATGATTCTCCCTTTTTCATCATAGAAGGAGAATGAGAAGCTTAGTCTTATTTGAGCTTTCAAAAAACATTTATAGCTAAAAGCACATCTCAAAACAACATTAATTTAGGGTGCCTAGGTTGCTCAGCCTTGGCTAAAGTCATGATCTCAGGGTTCGTGAGTTCAAGCCCTGCAATGGGTGAGCACGAGCCTTGCTTTGGGTGAGCCTCACTTCTCTCCCTTTCCTTCTCTCTCTCTCTCTCATTTTCTCTCTCTTTCTGCCCCTCATGGGATTCTCTCTCTCTCTCTCTCTCTCTCTCTCTCTCCCTCTCCCTCTCCCTCTCCCTCCCTCCCTCCCTCCCTCCCTCTCCCTCCCTCCCTCCCTCCCTCCCTCTCCCTCTCCCTCCCTCCCTCCCTCTCTGCCCCTGGTTCACTTGGGCCCTCTCAAAAAAAAAAAACACAAAAAAACAAAAACCCACATTACTTTTAGAATGCTCATTTTTTAAAGCATGCTGTTATGTCTATACTCCCCTCTTTAAGTGAACAGCTCACAGAAATTTAGGGCTTTGGTATTAGGAGTCACTGTGAACTGAAAACTCACCAGAAATTAAAATAAAACATCTCTGGAACTCTAAGTCAGTAGAATTTACTAAACTAGCAAGAAGGGTGGTTTAGTGTAAAGAATATCCTTAAAATCCTGATGCTTATTTGGTCATGTTTTTGTCTCAAGTATGTTGATTTAATTGTTTAGTTTTGGGGTTGTGCTTGTCTTTGTTTTCGTTTTTCTGGTAAAACACAGTGACCTCATTCCTTTGACACTTAATTTTGGGGCTGCTCTCATACATACACACAAACACATGCACATACCCACATTTGGTTTCACCTGTGTTTATTTTCTTACTAGTCTTCTGGAATTTAAAAATCTTCGTCTGTTTTGCTCATTCTGATATTCATAAGTATAGAAAAACATTAGCGCCGGCCATGGCTTAGATACAGGAAAGAGTACACACCTCCTCTTCACTGAAAGTTTCTAAGACAAATTGGCTTTGCCACAGCGAGAACACACAGACGCCTTACGCCACCTCAGTGTGATGCTGATGTTCACCGAGTGCGTGCTGGACCTGACAGCCGCGCGGGGAGGAGACCCGGAGCTGTGCGCGTCGGCTGTCTCATCCGCCGTCTCCTTGTACCAGATCCAGGAGAGCGTGGTCGTGGACCAGATCAGCCAACTAAGCAAAGACTGGGGGTAGGTGCTCCCCAGCCATTCACTTCCAGATCCTCCGTGCTTTCTGTAAATTCACGTCTGAGATGGAGACCTTGTCGCACGCCGAGATCACATCCCATCTCAGGGCTTCCAGGGAGCCCCGAGTTGTTCCGTTGTGCGAGATCTCACTATATGAGCCGAGACTTGAAGATTCTGTAACCCTAGCGTTGCCTTCTCTTTGTATCTTACACTGTCGAAGGTATTTGGTGAGAAAGGGATCGTACTGATTTTTCTTTGAGTAGACCTGTTGTGTTCAAAGCACACACACATCTTTTTCATGAACCTTCTTCCTTCCAGAGTTACTTGTGCATTAAAATGTATCCAGGAGAATGATACTCCTTTAGAAATGCTGTTTTAATGGTGACCTGATGAGTAGAGAGCTGACTCTGGCATGTGGGTCCCAGGATAACACTCTGCTGTCTTCTGGGCACAGGCGGGTGGAACAGCTGGTGTTGTACATGAAGGCGGCACAGCTTCTAGCCGCATCGCTGCATCTCGCCAAAGCCCAGGTCAAGTCCGGGAAACTGAGCCCATCCACGGCCGTGAAACAAGGTATGGGTGGGGCGTGACGGTCCTCGAGCTGCTCCTTTCCCCTTTGCACTGAGAGTTTGTGATGAGGAATCCCTGTGTTGGTAAATATTCGTAGGGGTGCCTGGGTGGCTCAGTCGGTTGAGCATCAGACTCATGATTTCAGCTCAGGTCATGATGTCACGGTTTATGGGATCGAGCCCCAAGTCAGGCTCTGTGCTGACAGCTCAGAGCCTGCTTGGGATTCTCCCTCCCCCTCTCCCCCCCCTTCTCTCCCCCTCTCCCTCTCTCCCTCTCTCTCTCTCTCCCCCCCTCTCTCCCCCTCTCCCTCTCTCCCCCTCTCCCTCTCTCTCTCTCCCCCTCTCTCTCTCCCCCCTCCCCCCACCCCTCCCCCTCTCTCTCTCTCTGTCAAAATAGATAGATAATAATTTTCAAAAAACATTTAAATATTCTTAACTGGGCAAAGATTCTGATCTTTCTGTTTTTTGTTTTTGCCATTTAATTCATACAGGGAACAGTTGGAAGTGAAGTGGAAGGGAACACATGAAAGAATCTGATTTCTGGTCTTTTTTGTTTTTTAATGTTTATTTTTGAGAGTGGGGGGAGGGGCAGAGAGGGGGTGGAAAACACGGAATCTGAAGCAGGCTCCAGGGTCTGCGCTGTCAGCACAGAGCCCAACATGGGGTTCAAACGCATGAACTGTGGGATCATGACCGGGGTCGAAGTTGGACACTTAATCGACCGAGCCACCCACCCCAACCCCGGTCATTTTTTTCAATGATCATTTAATGTCACTTTCCTTAAATCAGCAGGAAAGGTGCATGTCACTGTGACTTTACTTGTGGAGGAAAAATAAAATTCCCATCTCAACTTCTTTTCAGTTGTCAAGAATTTGAATGAACGATACAAATTCTGCATCACCATGTGCAAGAAACTTACGGAAGAGCTGACTCGCTTCTTCTCTGACAAACAGAGATTTATTGATGAAATCAGCAGCGTGACTGCAGAGAAACTCATCTATAATTGTGCTGTAGAAATGGTAACCCTTTCTACGGTTTAACATTATTTAAGAGTATCTTTTGAGTTGAATACCTGCTTGACCTTATCGTTTTAAAAAGAGTTTGTGCCCTTGACTGCTCCCAAGTCCCAAACACGGTGATAGCCTCTTACTAAAGGAGGACTTGGACTTCACGAGCACAGGTGACACATTAAATAACGTTGGTTACCGCATTCGGTGAAGTGTTATTGTACCTCCTAAAAATTGCTAACCTTAGGCATGATCTAATCTTCTTATACTTTGCATCTAAACGCTTTGGCTGGATCTGTTTCTGCATTTTGTACTGTCTAAGAAATTCTGGCATAATAAAACATTAGGAAAAATACCGCTCTGTTTACCAGTCCACAAAAGTCCACGTGCCCAGATTCCACTTACTGACCTTACTGAAGCATTCGACACAAAGTAAAATCTGCTTTTCCAATTACTTGGGTCTACTATTGGAAATAATTTGTTTCTATCTCATAGGGGAAAAGTTGCTCTGAAGTAGTGATGAAATTAGAGACTGTTAGTTAAGTAGTTTAGTGGGGAAAAAAATTACTGAGCAATCTTATTTTTGCCACATTAACATAATAAATCTACCTCCTCGCCCCAGAATATGTCTACTTTGAATTGTACGGTTATGTTACCCTTGGCCTTATTCTGCAGGCCATTATCAAAAGTCAAATGAAAATGACTTTGGAGTATAAACTGTTGATAAGCATAACATATATTATTTTGCTCTAAACTATTGATATGAATAATAGGCATTGTATCACTCTATACTGGTTTGAGACTTCATATGATAAATTATTTTTAAAACTTGGGGCCAAGAAAAATGTCCTCTCCTGAGGAGTTTGGCTGTTCTTCCTTTTCTGATAACAAGAGCAGTGTAACTTGAATAAGTCCCTCCTTTTGACCTGGCTGCACAGCAAACTTGGTGATATTAGCACCATGTTTAGTCATTTCCTCATCCTTTTCAGAATGGATTTTCTGTACCCATTTTATTTGTTTTATTGTAAGTGGCTTTCAAGTATTTTTTGAAAGAAACAGATCATATCGGCAAGTACACCTCAGGATACTGGGTTACTGGCAGTCCCGGCTTTTAATGACTGAAGAGAATGTTAAAGAACAAAATTCAACCAAGTAAAATTGAAGATCTAATTGGCTTTTGTGAAATGATTCATGCATCAGGCAGCATTTCATCTAGCAAGTAGAGGAGAGCTTTACTGAGCTAAATAAAACAAAGGTGTTTGAAGGGAGAAGGGGGCAGGTAAAAAAGAGGAAAGGAGTTCATTAGCAAGGAATGCGTTGTTTAGGCAGAGTTACCCTTCTAAGGGAAACCGAAGTGGGGAAGGAAGGGGTCAATCAGTAAATTTCCTGGTGCTGACCAGGAAATGCCATGTTGACTGGTTCGAGGTTACATACCTGGGGTATTGGAACTGCAGTCAGGTGAGGTATGCAGTCAGGTGAGGTGAGGTGAGGTGAGGTCCTGGCTTACTGACTTGGCCTAAGTGGTGCCATTTTGGGCCTGTCGTCTACTTTTTAACAAGGAAATCAGAATACCATTGAGAAGACTTCTCAAATAGTCATGACCTGTGCATAATACTACAGTCTCCTCTTTCTGGAAAGCCCCTGCCCACCTTTCTCATCACCTCTACTCCTTTATGACTCAGCCGACACACCACTTCCTGGAGGCTTTCCCTAATCTCCGTGTGCCACGGGGTGGTTAGATGTGCCCGGTATGTGTTCCGTCCCATCTCGGGGCTTCCTCCTGCACAACCACGAGTCTCGTGGAATTAGCAAGCCATGTTTTCAGGCCTGTGTGTCCCTCCAGACTGTGAGTTCTCCGTCGTGGTATGTGCAGTGCTTGGCACTTGTAAACACCCCCGAATGAATGGGTGACTACGCCAGAAAGTTCTTTGGCTAAAGGAAGCTATTAAATGGCTTTTACCACCATTTAATTATCTTATTATAACAAAATCTACCTTAATGAAATGTCAGGTTTCCCTAGTGTGAGAGTATATGTTTAAAATAAACTTTTTAGTGTAGCCATAGAAGAGCCAATTTAGAAGTATAAATGTTGAGTCATGAATCTCTCTGAGTACGGGATTATGTTTGAAGGCAAAGTAACTTTCATCGAGAAGCTCCTTTATACTGCTCATCTGATGAGTCTTAGTTATGAGTAAGTTTTGTATAGTTTGGTAGATTATATCATCTCGTCAAAATGCGTTAGATATCATTGAAAGCTGCATTGCCCAGATGGATGTGTATTTTCGTGGAAAAGTTGAGAATCTCCTTGCTCTTGCTGACTTGGCTTCAGGTTCAGTCTGCAGCCCTGGATGAGATGTTTCAGCAGACAGAAGATATTGTTTATCGCTATCATAAGGCAGCCCTTCTTTTGGAAGGCCTAACGAAGATCCTCCAGGACCCTGCAGATATTGAAAACGTACATAAATGTAAGTTGACTTGGAAAGTGGTGTGTTATTGATTGCAGCCGAGTTGCCTCCTACGGGTGCAGCAGGAAGAGCTTGGAGTTTGGAGTCGTACTGCCTGCGTTTGAATCTTGGCTTTCCAACTTTGGGCAAGTCATTGATTCTTACTGCGGTCTGCTGCTGCTTCTAAAAGATGAGAGAGTTGTTTGAGGAACGGAGATCATGCTTATAATGTAATGAGTGATGGCTTTTGATTTTTATACCGCATTACCGTGTTGGAAGATGTGTGTTTGTGTATGTAGAGAACTCTGTTTTTGTTAAATAATAATACATGCAACTATTTTAAGCCCTGTGGGCTTCAGCGCAGAGCCTGCTTCGGATCCTGTCTCTCCCTCCTCTCTCTGCCCCTCCCCCACTAGTGCTCTCTCTCCTCTCAAAAATTGTGGGGGAAAAAAAAAAAAAGAACTTTATGAAGATCCTACGTACCCCAGATCTGGTATAGACAACAGAGTGGAGATTTAGAGAGTGCCAGGATGATGATACCATTTGTGGAGTATAAGCCCTGGTGTTTGAGGAGGGGCTTGGGAGCATATGTGGTCACACCACATTTTGAAGAGCCTCAAGGGGACTGCAATTCTAAAATTATGTGCAGTTGTGAGCAAGCTAGCTATTAAAACCTAAATTTTCTTTATTTGACTTGCTAACCTACATTTTGCTCCTGTGCATCACTGAGCTAGACATTATATCTAAACAATTATCAGGCAGAAAGAAGAAAAAATCTTCAGAATGGTTCACTTTGGGGCAAAGATAGAACAGCGACAAGGATGTAGGTGGAAAGTGATTTTGGTTTTGTTTTTTTTGTTTGTTTTTTTTTCCATTTGTTCTGCCCTTGGTTTTGAAAACAGAAATGACTTTTGCTCTGAACTTACTTTATTTCTAGATAAAACTAGTATTGAAAGAAGATTGTCAGCACTCTGCTGTAGCACCGCGACCCTGTGAGCGGCAGCCGGTCCGGCCCCTGGACCAGTAGTGGAATTGAGGACAGAAGTTTGGGATGACAGCTCGGGTTCTGGTTCCCCATCTCCAGGAAACCGTAGTTTCTCACCTGGTGACTACCAAAGACCAAGCAGTGACTTCACAAAGGAAGAACAATCCAAAACTACATACTTGTAGGAAATCTGCCTTATCGGAGACGACACCCCTTCCCCTTTTCTTTGTAGAAGCAGCAGCAAGAGTATTCCACTTGGCTCTCAGTTCGAACCTGGTAAATAAACGTACCTTAGAAATAGAACTATCAGTGCAGTTATTCTTAAAGACGATTAAGAGGGGAACAAAATGAGTGGCTCTTTACTCGTTCATCGGAGCAGTGTGTGAAATTCCATGTATTTACTGAGGTATGAAAGTAAAAAGAAAAAAAAAATCTACATCTCATCCGGGCAGTTTGATATCTGGGGTAGGTTTGTCTAAATCTGAGCACGCATCCTTAAACAGCTCAGGAGGAAATAGCTTAAGAACCAGCTGAAAGAAGGCTCTTGGAAGAAATTGTGAAATCTTCCATCTGATCTAATATGGACACATGTTACTCTTCCACAATCTTTCATATTGCACTAATTTATTAAAACAACTGTGCATTGGATTTTGCAATTTAAAACTAACTGAGGCACAATGGACTTGTTTAAAATATTTTACTTGATTATATTCTATACACACACCCTTTCCAGAATTCACATGTAATGTCTAGTGGACTTTTAAACGGTAAAAACTTGTGTTCATGTGGACCGTTGCATTTTTTTAACCTGTTCATCCACACGTAACAGATTTCCTCAGTGGTATTTTTGAGTTGCTGGTCGTTTGCCTTTGGTTTTATTTTTTACCGTGCATGCAGAATGTGCATTGACGCCTGTGATCTCTACGTTTACTAAAGGCAAGGTTTATTTGGGCAGTATTAGAAAGAGTATCAATCGGGAGACTCTCAAGAATTTTAGCCGGGCCACAACAAAGTTGGCGACCCAAAGGCTTGTTAGTGATGTGGAGTTTTCTACATGAAGTTAGTGAAAAATGAGGTTTGTTTTCTTTTAGGAAAATGGGCAGCTCTCTCTCCAGCCTAATGTGTATTTTTCACGTTAACCAGATAGCTAGTCACCAGATAGCTAGACGTGGAGAATGCGGGCAGTTAACATCCTTCCAGAAACCGTTCCTACGTTGTGTATTGTTTGATTTCTTTTACTCACCTGCTTGAATACTTGAATAAACATTCTCCACTTTTAATCCTTATATCTTTATCCTTTTAGATAATATAATCTGAACTCTGACAAATTGCACAGAAGCTCTTTGGCATTAATCTAATTTTAGCGTACTGATAAAGACAAACAAAAACATGGTTTTTCTTTTACTTTGACGAAGTAATGTAATTTTTACCTTATTTATCTGTATGAAATTCCAGCACTTAATTTGAACATTTATTTATATGATGTTTGTATTTTTAGGTCTTTAATACAGTGTTTCTACCTCCCATTTGTAACTGCATATGCATTATTCTTGAAACTAGGTAAAACTCACTGAATTGTTGTGTAATAGCCTTTTTATTATTGCCTGTACAGATGTATATTGAGGTAAAATAAAAGTGACAAAGTGTTTCTAGGGCAAAGCTGGGTCCGTATTACGTGGCTTGTCAAGCCAGCTCCTTCCTCAGTGAGTTTGGAGGCTTGGTCACTAATATCCTTTGTCCTGCCCCAAGATTTCCGATGCTCGGTGACCGTCAGCGCGGGCTGCCAGGCATGTAGACTACGCGATGAGGACTCCTGCGCCTCCCTGCGGGGGTGACAAGCACTGGTATTAGGGACACTCTAGTTTGTATAATTCCTTCAAGCATACCGAGCAATTTCATTCACCTTCTCATAGTTATCAGCCGCGTTCTCTCAGTAGATCCTCCAAGGGGCTGGGTTCCTTCTGGCCCCTCCGCCCTGTCCTTTATTTTTTTTTTTTTCTTTAAACAGGATGAAACAGGTTCTCAGCAAGTAAGTGATGTGTCTGAAGTCAGGTAACTAGTGAGGTAGTTAAGCCATGCTTTGTGACTTCCAAGTTCATTCTTCCTCCTCTTGTATAACGAAGGTCCGTCTTGTGATAGATGCTGTGTGTGAAACCGTGAGGTCTGAACAGCAAAGAACAAACTGTAAACTCATGAATAACGGTTCTGATTCTACTTCCATTTTCAAGGCCGATTGTTTTCAGAGATCTTGCCTTGATTATAGCAATAATAAATGCTTTATGTTTCCACGAGTACTTTTTAATTCCGTATCATCTGTTTCATACGGTAGAAATGGGCCAGTCTACACATCCATGGGTTGACACCCGTATTGAAGGCATAACGTGGGAAGTTACTGAGCACACGCATGTAAACAGAGGCCTGTTCGGTGAGTTTGCTAACCAGCTCTTCCCGCTGTAAGAGTTTGCCTTTATAACGGCACCCTGTCCTGGACCTAACGGTTCCCACAGTCCATGCGCCCTTATCCCCGCCCAGAGGAACAGTCGAGGCAGCAATGGTCTTGTTTCTGCCCGAGTCCTGGAGAGGAGCTTCCTGGCAGGGCCGGGTCCTCCTCAGTCTCCACAGGGCCACAAGGGAGAAGCTGAGCGGGGACATAGTGGACATGAAGCCATTGACTCAGGTATCTAGGAAGCCGTTGAGGTGACAGAAGTGATTGCAGGACGACCTCCCACGCGTGGAGTCTCTACAGACCGTCTTAAATCCTTTCTGAGATAAAGCGCCGTTGGTGTGTGGCTCCAGGAGGGTTGCCTGCTGGTGTCCGCGACAACGAGGAGCTACTGCTCGGGGAGCGTGATGTTCTCCCTCCACCGAGAGGTGCGTCTTCGAAGCATCTGTGCCCATCTCCACGCGGCCCTGAGACGGTTCACCTCTGGGGCCTGGACCCGTGAATCTTCAGCCCCGGAAGCTCTCGGGACCTGCTCGCGTCTCTTCCTCGTTTATCAAAGCCCTTGTGAGAGGACTGCCTGTGGGAGAGGGTCAAGACGGTGTTTTCCTTACCAGAGTCAGAGGGAACCACCTCAGAACCGATCCACCTAGAAAAGCGTGGCTCTCCGGGAAACTGACAATCAGCCCCGAAAATCTCCGCTTTTGCGGAGGGGGCAGAGCCAAACAGGAAGGGTCAGTGTGAATTCAGGGACCAGACTGTGGTAGAGACAGGAACCGGGGGCCGGGAGCCTGCTGTCCCCGCCGCTGCAGGCACACTGACCCCGCGGAGGCCGCACAGACCAGGGCCCTGGGCGCGCATGTCTGCCCCCTGCAAGCGGAACTCACCTATGGGCTCCCCCTTTTCACAGAGAGTCTCTTAGCCCAGTTTTCAACGGGCCATGTGGATTTTGTCGTTCAGTGTGTTCCCAGGGTGCCTCCTGGGAGTGGATCTGAGCCGAGGAGGCTGCTTCCTGGAGCCCCGCACCTGCTCCTTCCCTTGGCACAGCGGCTCCTTCGACGTCTGCACTCGGGAGACAGGCGGTGGGCCTCTCCTGGGCGAGGCTGCCTGGCGCACGGTCGTGGACCGCCCCACGCTGCGTGCCCTCCTCCGAGACAGTCCTGACCTTCCCAGAGTTTGCTTCCATCACTAGGAGAGGCCAGCCGAGCACTTGTTTGCTGAAAGCTTCACTCTGCCTCCTCGGCGTGGTGGTCCCCCGGGTCCCAGACTCCAGCTTCCCCGTGCAGAGCTGTGTGTCCAGAGGGCAAGGGCGCAGAGCTCAGAGAGTGGGGTGCGGATGAAACAGGTTAGTGAGCACGAAGTTCGGGCCGTTCCGGGGACGTGCGTATCCTCAGCGAAGCTCGCTGTTGGACTGGTGGCGGTCCACGTCTCCCCGCTGTGTCGTTTTGGGGAGGGGTGGAGAACAGCCTGTGTTTGTTTGGGGCAAGGCCTGGATTTAGGGCTCCCTGGAACCACGTTTGCTCTAGCCGGACAGCTTCTGAAAGGACTTGCCTCCTTCCCTGGCTGGCCCGCCCAGCAAGCTGCGTTCAGACATCCTTTATTTACCCTTTTAGGTCAATCTGGCAGTTACGGTGAAGTGTTTGTATCGAGCCAACATTTATTTGATCGGCATATCAACCCTTACTTGCCTCATTTTACCGATGAAGAAACAGACTTGGAGAGTAATCCCCGCTCCGAGAGAAAAGCCCTGAGGCCAGGTAGTGGCGGAAGCAGGGGTTTGGACTGCTGGGCTGGGGAGCCTGGGTGTGGGGGAGCCCTCCCCCTGTGATGTGCTTAGCGCCCCAAACCTCACCCGCACGTCCTTGTAACACCTCTCTGGTGATGTCCAGGAAGAGGGGGAAAAAGTAGAGCTCTGTGCCATTTGGACCCATCTTCTGCCTAACAGAAGGCAGATTTCGAGAACAGGTGGAGTCAACAACAGCTCTGTGCAGCCCCTCTTGGGCCTGGGGCTGGAGCCCGAGAACAGTGGGTTTCAGAAACCACCCTTGAACCTCCCAGCGAAAGGGCGTCTATGACGTATCAATAAACTTGAGCATTTGATTGACCCACTTTGCAGTTTCCCTGTTTGGTCTTACCTGTGCCAGTGAGCTCGAACCGCAGGTGCAGCACCAGGTGGGAGAAGCCTCAATCCGGGTTTGTCCAGGGGACCCCACCCCCACCCCCACCCCAACACGCACACAGCCCTGGCCGAGTCCTGGGACCAGTTCTTTTGTTGATGGAGGCAGAAACCCTTTCCCCAGGAACTCCTTGGTCTGCCCCCACTGCGGCCAAGCGGCCCCACGCCCTCACCTGGGCCCTGTCCAGCGTGGAGTTCACACTACGCCAGCCCCTCCACCAGGAGGAGCGTAGCCCCCAGGGTTTTCTCTTGTTTGTCTCAAACCGCCAAGGCCCCAACCCATTTTCTCACCTTCCTGTCCTGCCCTCCCCATCTCGGTGATGAGGGTCCTGTGCCCCTGGGGCAGGGCTCCCCTCACTCCCCTCCCCGCAAGGAGAGGCTGGGGAGGAAGACAGGCTGTTTTTCAGTTCCAGCTAGCGGGTTTCTGTAAAGACGACGGGTAAATGGATTGCACACTCTAGAAATACGCCCAGTGATGGTTCCTTTAGGAACCCGCATAAGGAGCAGAAGGTGCGGGCAGCCGAGCTGGTATGGCATGCCTTAAACTGAGAGCGGAAAGTAGACACAGTTTCTAGTGGAAACCCAGAATATTTTGAGCATGAGGTTTTTCTTCTTAATCCCCTTTACTATGAAGGCAAAACAGCCCTGTGTCATTTTTTTTTTTAAGTTTATTTTTGATAGGGAGGGAGGGAGGGAGGGAGGGGCAGCGAGAGAACCTCAAGCAGGCTTCACACTGTCAGCACAGAGCCAGACACGGGGCTTGAACTCACCAACCATGAATCCGCCCTGATCTGAAATCAAGAGTCGGACGCTTAACCCACCGAGCCACCCAGGCGCCCCAGCCCTGTGTCGTTTTTTAAACAAGGCTCTTTAAGTCTAGGAAAACTCCAAGAGGCAAATCACAACTAGGGAAAGTATTTGCCATAAATACAACAGATGAAGGGAGGTGACGGTGAGGGAAAGGCTAGTAGAAAATCAGGAAATTCCCTTTGCTTCTGATGCACCCCCCCCCCCCCACCGTCCCCAGTCAGAGGCCTGATGGGAGCAGCAGAATAGATGAGCCGCAGGCCGAGCAGGCCAAGGCTCCCAACAGATGTTCTGAGTCACCCGGCTCAGGAGAGGGAAATGGATCCAAGAGGCCTTAGGGTCCTCTCCCCCAGACGCGTGTTTCTGTGTCTCCTTCCCATGTGCCCTGACTATGACACGGGCCTCACTTTCCTCGCCTGTGAGGCAGAGATGGTAATAGAACTTGCCTCCCAAGCTTATCATGAGGATTAAACAAAATCATACATGCAGTGCTCACACCCCTTCCTGACACATGGTGAGCCCTGAATAAACACCAGGTGGCGGGATCAGTGGCAGTCACAGCAGGATTAGAGCCAGGGCCGAGGCCCGAGGGCCTGGCTGTATCTTCCCCACTGACCACTGGGACACGGGGCAGGACTCACTTCTGTCCTCCCCTCCACCACTTGTGTGCTGTACTCTCTTTCTCACATCTGGTTTTTTTTTTTTTTTTGGAGACCCGAGCTCTTCTTTCCACGGAGAATGTACCGGAACAACATTGCTTAGACAGGGCCTCCTGGGTGGCTCGGTCGGTTAAGCATCCAACTCTTGCTTTCAGCTCAGGTCATGATCTCACAGTTGGTTCAAGCCTCCTCCTACCTCCACCCCGTTGGGCTCTGTGCTGGCAGCACAGAGCCTGCTTGGGATTCTCTCTCTCCTCTGTCTCTCGCTGCCCCTCCCGACTCTCTCTCTCTCTCTCTCTCTCTCTCTCAAAATATATAAATAAACTTAAAAAACAAAACAAAAAACCACATCGCTTAGGCAAGCCGATCGGAGCGCACATCGATGTTAGCTCGCTAATAAGCCGGCAGCTGACCAAGTCATGTCGGTTCAGAAAGGATAGGAAAACTGGTGTATGTCGGGGAGACAGGATGCTTGTTACATAGGCAGCTTATTGTAAAGACCACCGTTTCCTTTCACGTGGTCATAGAAACATCATACATTCCTCCGTCACATGCTAACTGAGGAAATCTGGGACAGGGCGGCCCAAGATACCAGCTGTTCATGCACTTTCTGTACAGGACTAGAGGGTATTTCTGGCTTCGGGGGCTAAGCAGTCTCTTGCAGCTAGCGGCCCCCTGCCATTTGACGCCGAAAAGCAGCCGTAGACCGTGCACGGGCGAACATGGCTATGTTCCAGTAAAAACTTTATATGCAATTTTCGAGTGTCAACTCCTACTCCTTTTTTTTTTTTTTTTTTTACTTTTTCTATCCGTTTAAAAATGTAAAACCCTTGGGGCGCCTGGGTGCTCAGTCAGTTAAGCATCCAACTTCAGCCCAGGTCATGATCTCACAGTTCATGAGTTCGAGCCCCGCGTCGGGCTCTGTGCTGACGGCTCAGGGCCTGGAGCCTGCTTCGGATTCTGTGTCTCCCTCTCTCTCTGCTCCTCCCCTGATCACGCTGTCTCTCAAAAAATGAAACCCTACCAAAAAAAGATTAAAAAAAAGAAAACTGCTAAAACACTTTTTGTGGGGAAGGTGCCCTTTGCGCAATAGCACTTAGCGCACATTTAATAAATGGTGGTAGTTTTGCTTTTAATACTAAAAATACGCAATGCTATGCTCTCTTGGCGGGGCTGGAGGTCCTGTTCCTAGAAACAGCTGCCTGGAGTTGTTCTAAATGCTAAAGTTAGCATCCATTCCCGGACCCATGCCAGGGAGCCTCTCCGTGGGCCTCAGCTCTCAGCATGGAGCATGGGCACGCTGACTTCACAAAACCAAGCCCCAGTGTCTTGTTACAGGGCTGATCCTGAAAGGTTTCAGCTCTATTTTCTTGATGTGTTTAAAATGTGAAATAAATGTGTGCATGTAAATTAAAACAAATAATTCCCTATGAAATCGTGAGTCTATGGATCTCCGTGGCCCACAGCTCAGCAGGGCCACCTCAGGCCTTCTCTGGCCTTGGAGAAGGAACTTGTGACAGAGTCAGATTCCCCCTCTCCCACTGGTCCCCCATGAGGCCCTCCATGGCTGTCTCCTTCCCTCAGCCCAGGCTGAGGTTCCCCCCACCTCCACCATGTGTCCCGACCCCAGCAGACAGAGGGTGCCTATGCACAGGAATGAGGCTTCCTGGGTGCCCACGGGGGCCCTGGGATGGGTCTGGGTTCCCCACTTCACCTAGAGAGAGAGAGAGAGAGAGAGAGAGAGAGAGAGAGAGGGAAAGAGACAAGGGGGTCCTGGTAGAGTGGACAGTAAGGTAACACCTTGCCAAGGGTCATGGACCCCTTTGAGAGCCCCAGGGAAACCTCAGAGAAGGTGCACAAGCTCGCAAGGACAAAGCTCAGAGAACTCCCTTGGTGCTTTCCAGAAGCCCAGCTCTCTTGCTAGGGGAGGCAGTGAGGTGAGTCCTCAGCATATTCACCCCTCCCCCCACCAGGAAACTCTTGCCCCAAAGAGTCTCTCAATCTCTTCCTGGTTCTGGCCCCAAAAAAGAGACAGAGAGTCCTGGGGTGTGGGGGTGGGGGGCTGCCCTTACTTCTCCCTCTGACTTCTTTTTTCTTTTAAAAAAAATTTTTTTTGCATGTTTATTTATTTTTGAGAGAGAGAAAAAAACAGTGAGGGAGACAGAGAATCCGAAGCAGGCTCCAGGCTCCGAGCTGTCAGCACAGAGCCCGACGAGGGACTCAAACTCACAAACCGTGAGATCCTGATCTGAGCCGAAGTCGGACGCTCAACCGACAGCCACACAGGTGCCCCTCCTCCCTCTGACTTCTGCCCCTCACCTCTATCTCAGCCAGGCAGTGGAGGCTCGTGTGTGAGATCAGCCCCGGATGGGCCTTTGTAGGTACGAAAGACCAGGCCCCCAGCCAACCAGGATATAGAAGACAAAGGCCCAAATTGTTCTATCATTGGACTTAGGGGTAAAGGCCTAGAATTTAGGGAACAAGTGTCTGACGTAAGGCAGGGAGGGTCTAGGGAAGGAGTTCCCTCTGCTGTGAGATGTTTCCTATGTCAGAAGCTGACAGATACATTTCAAGGAACTATTATGAGAGGGAGAGAGAGAATCCCAAGCAGATTCCATGCTGTTGGCACAGAGCCAGATGTGGGGCTGGATTCCACAAGAGATCATGACCTAAGCATAAACCAAGAGTCAGATGCTTAATCGACTGAGCCACCCAGGCACCCCTGAAATTATTGTATTTATATTCTTACTTGTTTATTCTTCTACTCACCTCTCTAAAATGTCAGCTTTCGAAAGCCAGGAATCTTCCTGTCTTGCTAATTGTGTCCCTAGGACAGTGCCTGGCCAATAGCAGACACCCAGCGAGTATTTGTGGAAAATGATAATGGTGCTGCTGGCCGATCTATATGCATTCCATGTGCCAGCCACAGTTGTAAGAATCTTACGTACACGAACTGATGTCAACCTCAGAGCCGGCACCGTGATCAAACTGCAGTACAGAGACGTTACTCAACTTGCTGATTTCTCCCAGGCGGTAAGTGCCTGAGTCAGGACCTATCTCAGGCAGGCTTCCTCCCTTGCACCCTGTCCCCAAATGCAAAGAGAGCCTGATGAGTCTGCTTATGTGTGCATACTGTTTTACGCACGTCTGTGCACATGTGAGCAAGGAGGGGACTCCATCCCATGATGGAACGTAGGCTCACAGGCACCATCACTGTGTGACCGCAGGTCAGAGCATGTGTGGAAAATGAAGGGGGGCGGTATGTTGAGGTGGGTCATCTTACAGCCTATAAAGGGTTTTAAGTAGAGGGTGTGGCTGATTAAATTGGCAGGTTGGAAAAAGATCGGAGGGGACACCAATGGATACAGGGACACCAACTGAAACTTATTCAAATGAGAATTGAAATCAACATGATGTAGAGACGAATACGACGTAGGCGTGTGTCAGGTAGGGTTCTCCTTCGCTAGAAATAGCGTGTGCGTTAGTTTTTGCTGTGTCACAAATCACCCTAAAACTTAATGGCTTAAAACAATGAATATGTACGACTTATCAAAATTCTTCAGTCCAGTTGGGTAGGTCTTCTGATCTGGTTCAGCATGGCTGTTGCTCTGTGGTTCAGGATGGCCTCACTTGTGTTTGTAGGTTTGCTTGATCTTTAGCTGGGGTAGCAAGGATGATTTGGCCACCTGTCGGTCATCATCTGGAAGGCTAGCTCAGCCCCGTTTATGTCACAGTATCCCATGGACATGAGAGACCAAGCCACAGGGTTCTTGCACTCTTCAAGCCCCTACTGAGCCATATTTGGTGTTTTTGTTTGTTTGTTTATTTAAAAAAAATTGTTTTACATTTATTTATTTTTGAGAGACAGAGCACAAGTTGGGAGGGACAGAGAGAGGGAGACACAGAATCCGAAGCAGGCTCCAGGCTCTGAGCTGTCAGCACAGAGCCCGATGTGGGGCTCGAACTCACAAACCATGAGATCATGACCTGAGCTGAAGTCGGATGCTTAACTGAATGAGCCACCCAGGCGCCCCTGAACCATATTTGTTAATGTCGCATTGGTCAAGTCCAGATTCAAGGGCGGAGAAATAGACTTTGCAATGACATATTGCAAAACTGCATGAACACGGCTATGGAAAGAATTCCTGTGGCCATTTTTGTAAGCTACCACAAGCAGAAACGACTGGCTGATTTAAGCAAAAAGGAATTTGGGAAAAAAAAAAAGTGACTGGGAAAAGAATTTGGGGAAGGCCTGCAGAACCGGGAACAAAATCAGAAATCAGGTCATGCAGAACTGGTATAGGAAGGACATCATTGCATTGCCTTAATCCTGCATCCACTGCTGCTCTGGGAGTTTGATCTTGTGACAGCCGCTGCTGGTGTCAGAGAGGAAGACCCCGGAGGCCCCCACTTTGCTCCTCCTTTAAGATCTTGTGTGGTTCTGTCGCATTGGTGGAGCTCTATCCCGTGCAAGACCCTGTTTGCAGGGTGGACAGGGCCTTAAGCAACATGCCTGGTCATCTTTGAATGGCTGGAGAAGAGGGGTCCGAGCTAAGGGTATACGTGAACACATGGGTGGTGGTGAATGGCTTTGCTGAGTGGTCAGGGTCAAGAAGAAGCAAGATTGAGAAACTGGAGTTGAGATCTGGGGACCAGGCATGTGGATGAGTGGATGACCTGGGAAGGGGGCACACAGTGTTGTATTTCATACCAATGGCCACCAGAGGGGGCACTAGGCAAACCAGGTAGACAGGATGTCTTGTCCTGGGAAGGTCTACCAGCCTGTCCATGGCCCACAACAAGTAGGCCACGGTGACAGAGTTGGAGGCCATCCACGGGCCTCGAAGGCTATATTTGCTAATGTGCAACCTACCAGCAGCAGAGGCCAATACCGACCTCACTGTACCGCTCTCTCGTGAGACCAGCCAGACTGGTCCCGACACCTTCCATAAAGGCTGGTCCTCAGATGGTCCTGCAGAAGCCAGCAGCCAGGGTCGAGGGGTCCCATACTCAGCAGCACATCCTTGCACTGACTCTCTTCCTTCCCTGTCTCACTCAGGCTCCCCTGGAACCACACACCCCAGCGAAGTCCCTGGATGCGCGATGAGCCTTTATCTCCGACTCTGCTTTTTGGGATACCCAGGCCAACACTGTGCTTGGAGCGTCCCCCAAAGATAGAGGGCCAAGGGCTGCTCAGCAGTCCCTCCAGCACGACCTGTGGGAGAACTTTTATAAATACCTCCTGAAGCCGGGGGAACATTCTAGAAGGGTGTCTGATACCTGAAAAGTCACATGGCCAAGAGTTCATAACTGGCCATCAGCTGTCAAACACTTTGTAGGGCCCAAGGATGTGCGGGAGTGTCTCGAAGGAGCTGTGTCGGCTGGGGGCCTGATAGGAAGAGCTGGGGGCCTGCGTGGGTTGATGTGAAGGGGACCCTGGTGGAAAAACTGGAGGTTTTCCATCACAGGCTCAGACCAGGGGCAAGAGTACAGCTAGTCACTGGACAGATGGAGTCTCCTGTGTCGGGCGAAGCCAGGACAGCAGACCCTGGGGTAGATAGAATACAGGAAGGCTCTCCAAAATCTACCACTTGAAAGAGAAAGTTTTCGACATCTGCCACAGCCAGAGGAACCCTCCCTCCGACTGTGCAGACAAGAAAGCTTTCCCTGACCGCTTCCCCATCTTCACTCCTCAACCCTGGTGAGGCCGGAGGTCACCAAGACATGGAGGAGAAAGGGGACGAGCGAGGTGGGACAGCTGAGAAGTGACCCGTTTCCCCCCAGGGCATCTGTAGTTGAGGGGCAGTGGGGATGCCCAGCTCAGAATGACCATCGACCACAAACAACGAAGAGGACGTGAGGATCGCTCCGGCCTGACATTTTCCTGACCGGCTGGACTTGGATAGTCAGGCAAGATCAGAGGGCACGGGAATGTGGTGGAACTCGCCCCGGAAAGAACTAGCCCCACAGATCGGTGGGAAAAGAGGAAGAGTGGGTTTTCAGCAGCACAGCATGAGACCGCCCCACCCCCCTGGTCCACTGTGTGGACCACCTGCTGGGTGGTCTCCCATCTGCTGGAAGAAACGTGGTGGGAATGTGGGATCCCGGACCCCTCGCGCCCTGCCAGTGGCAACGTGCGCTGGTGCAGCCACTGTGAAAAACAATATGGCAGCTGCTCAAAAAATGAAACATAGACTCGCTGGACGGTCCAGGAATTCCACTTCTGGGTACGCACCCCAACGAATTAAAAGCAGAGACACGAGAAGATGATTTCTATGCCGGTGTTCGCGGCAGCATTAATCACAGTGGCTAAAGCATAGAAATGCCCCACGCGTCCAGCGATGGATGAATGGATACAGTGGGACATTGGAGTGTGCTCAATCTTAAAGGGGAAGGAAACTGACACCTGCTAAGACGTGGATAAACCTTGAGCACCACATGCTGGCTGGAATCACCCAGTCACGAAGGGACAGATACTCCATTATTCCACTTACACGAGGCATCTGGAGTTGTCCAATTCACAGAAACAGAAGGTAGGATGGCAGTTGCCAGGGGCTGGCAGGTAGAGGGGTAGGGAGTTAGTGCTGAACGGGGACGGAGTGTCAGATCTGCGGGACGAAGAGTTCTGGAGATGGAGGGGGGTGACAGTAGCACAACAGAGCCACAGAATGTACCCTTGAAATGGTTAAGATGGTAAATTTTACGTCCGGCGTATTTACCGGTTGCAACCCCCCCCCCCCCACCGCCCCGCCGGGGGTGCGTGTACCTGGAGAACTAGGGTGTTTGTTTGTCTGAGCTGGTCCCAGACAGGCACCGTCAGTTGCGAGAACAAAACTTACCTTTTCCTATTGTCCTAGTTTTCACAGTAAAAGTAAATAAGTAAAAGTCTGAAGGAGGCACGTGATAGTGGGAGGCAAAACTGGAGCGGAAGGGAGGCCAGTGCAGTGAGATCCAAGAACAGAGAGGCCCTGGGGCTGAGCGGTAAGTGACCACAGTGAGGGGGACAGAGCCAGATCCCCATGCAGTGGCCCAGGGTTTTGGAAATGGGACTGCACAGGAGCGGGGGAGTGGATTTGTGAGGGAGAGAAGACTGATGTGGTCTGGAACCCCCCATGAGGGGTCCAGAGGAGCCCTGCCCACTCCTGGAGCCTGAGGTCAGGGACTCAAGAGGAAAACTGCCCCCGGGGAGGGCCCCAGAGGCCACATTCCTTGTCTTTAGGGGCAAACCGGATTTCCAGTTCAGCCAGGGAGGAGCGGAGCTGTGCCTTCCAGAAGGTCCCAGGGAGGGGTCTGGGCAGATGGGGGGCAGGGGGCTGGGCAGGTGTGGCACAGGTGCAGGGTGGTGGAGGGGCCAGGCCAGGGGCGCGGATACTGGCCGTGATGGAGGCTGGTGGATATTTTCTCTCTTCCTTCCCTCCTCTTCCTCCTCCGGTTTTCAGGAGGAGAGAACAAGGGGAGTGTGTAGACAAGCAGAACAGAGAGAGGTAGATGGAGAGGGAGGAACGGGGTCCCTGATGCAGGCCTGAAGCTGGTCCCTATATCTCCCCCCACCCCCACTGCCTGGATGAGGGTGGTTTGCCTTGGGTTGTACTTTGCAGCACAGCCTGGTCAACACGTGTCCTTCTAAACATTCTATGGCTCCCTATTGCTCCCGGCCCTGCAGAGCTCACCAAACCGCTCTGGGCTCCCTGAAAAGATGTGGCCTATAGTGCCCTGCCCCCAGCTTTGTCCCTTGAGATGCCCTCACTGTCCGGAGCCCCTTCCCTGACACCCCACTCCACACCGAGGCTAGGCTTCTCACCTCCTGCCCGACAGAGTCCCTCCTGCCACCCCCAGTGCTGCCCCGGGCCCCTCACCTTGCCCTCCCCCAGTGACTCCTCTCCAGATTGCCTCGGATTCTTGAACTGGGGCCCCCAGTTCCTGCCTCTACTGTGGGAGCTTGTTGAGAACTGGGTTTATCCCCAAGGTCCTGGCCCACGGTGGGAGGCTGGGAAGTGCTTGCTACCTTGATGGACGTGCACAGCCCCCTTCTGCTCTTGGCCACTTCTCTCTCTCAACGTCCTAGGAACGGACAGAGGGAACCCAGGGAACAGAGGAAGACCCCCCTCCCCCTTTTTATTTTATAAGTACTTTGTGTTCATTGCAAAAACCTCTTAAAATACAAATAAGCAGAAGAGAGAACAAACCTCCCATAAACCCAGAGATTACGTTAACATCTCAGTTTGTCCTGCCCAGATTATTTTTCCTGCCTGTACCCAAAATCTTTAACAAAAATGGGATGACAGAAAATGTACAATTTTAAGATTTGCTTCTCTTCTATATAAATACATGATGAACATCTACCCTCTAAAAATTTTTTTTTAATTTTTTTTTGGAGAGAGAGAGACACCAAGTATGAGTGGGGAAGGGGCAGAGAAAGGGGGAGACACAGAATCCGAAGCAGGCTCCAGGCTCTGAGTTGTCAGCACAGAGCCTGATGTGGGGCTCGAACTCACGAACCGTGGGATCATGACCTGAGCTGAAGTCAGATGCTCAACCGACTGAGCCACCCAAGTGCCCCTGAACATCTACCCTTTTTAAAAAAAATTTTTTAATGTTTATTTATTTTTGAGAAAGAGAGGGAGGGGGGGGGGAGGGAGAGAGAGAGGGAGGGAGAGAACGAGTGGGGGAGGGGCAGACAGAGAGGGAGACAGAGAGTCCAAAGCAGGCTCCAGGCTCCAAGCTGTCAGCACAGAGCCCGACGCGGGGCTTGAACCCACGGACTGTGAGATCATGACCTAAGCTGAAGTCACATGCTTAACCGAGTCACCCAGGCTCCCCTACGTTTATCTTCTTTTCGGCAGTGAAAATACTCTGTATGATACGACAGTAGTGAATCCCTGTTGTAATTTGTCCAAACTCGTAGAATGTACAACACCAAGAGTGAGCCGTAATATAAACTATGGGCCTTGGGTGATGGTGATGTGCCCATGTAGGCTCATCAGTTGTAGCAAATGTCCCACGCTGCTGGGGGACACTGAGTTGGGGAGCCTCACCCAGTTGGGGAGGCTATGCGTGGGTGGGGGTTGGGAGTAAATGGGAAACTTCTGTACCTTCCCTTCAATTTTGCTGTGTCTAACATGGCTCTAAAAACCGGTCTTAATTTTGCAAATGAAACGTAAGCCACCTGCGTGGCTCAGTCGGTTGAACGTCCGACTCTTAATTCTGGCTCCGGTGGTTATCTCGCGGTCTTGAGATCGAGCCCTGGGCTGGGCTCTGCCCTGGGTGGGGAGCCTGCTTAAGATTCTCTCTCTCCCTCTCCCTCTCTCTCTCTTTGCCCCTCCCCTGCTCGTGCTCTGTCTCTCTGTCTCTGTCTCTGTCTCTCTCTCTCCAAAATGAATAAACGTTAAAAAAAAATGTAGGAAAAGAAAAAATTTTAAAGAAGTTAAATACATTGAAAGCCAGCTGTGCCCTTTATCTATGCTTGTCCCCCTCCCCCTCCCCCCCCCCAAGATGTCTTCACTGTCCTGATTTGGCTTTATCATCCTCCACACACGCCTTTGGGCAAGTGCAGCGTTAGCCACGCAAGGCTGGGGCTGGTTTGCACCGGATGTGTGCTGGGACCACTTCATCTGACCTTGGCACATCTCTCCGTCTTGGGTTTTCTGTGATTGGGCTCACTGGCCATGTGGCTCTGGTTGTCCATTCAGCCCCCGGGAGCCTCTGCCCTTGTCACCCCAGCCACTTCGGTCTGCCTTCCCTGCTGGATGGGAGCTCTGTGACAGCAAGGGCCCTCTATGCCTCTTATTATTTATTTTTTACCACTGTGGCTCCTGCACCTGGCACCCAGGGGGAGCTCACTAAACGGTGTGGGTGGTTTGTTGCATGACTGGGTCCATATGAATGGGTTTAAAAACATTTTTTATTTAATTGCGGTTAAATATACATGACACAAAGGTTGCCATCTTCACCGTTAAAAAACATTTTATTTTATTTTATTTTTGGAGAGAAAGAGCAGCGGAGGGGCAGAGAGAGAGTGGGAGAACGAGAATCCCAGGCAGGTTCCACACCATCAACGTGGAGCCCATTGTGGGGCTCGAACTCACGAACCATGAGATCATGACCTGAGCCGAAATCAAGAGTCGGATGCTTAACCGACTGAGCCACCCAGGGGCCCTCACCCTCACCATTTTTAAGCAAACACTTCAACAGTGTTAAGTGCATTCACGTTGTTATGTAGCCAACCCGGCATCGACCCACAACACCCCTTCTAGCTTCCCAAATGGAAACTGTCCCCATTGAACACTCTCCCCCTTCCACCCCTGCCCCCGGCAACACCATGCTACCTCCTGTCTCCGTGAATCTGACCACTGTAGGTCCCTCATGGAAGCGGAATCATAGTATGTGTCCCGCGGCTGGCTGATCTCACCCAGCATAATGTGCTCAAGGTTCATCCATGTTGTCCGTGCATATCCACGCGTGTGTCAGATTTCCTTCCTTTTTAAGGCTTGAGAACACTCCATTGTTTGTGCATCGTGCAGATGGCTCGACGAGGACCGCGCGCTGGGTAGGTGTCTCGTGGTCCTGAGAGCAGCTGCCTGCCCTCCCCGGTGCAGGTGGAAATGGTGTGAGCTCCAGTGTGGGAGTCATCTGTGGGACTCACCAGCCCTCCAAGCCCCACCAAAGACCCCAGGGCCTGCAGTGTCCCATTCCCGTGGGTTCTGGCCCTGTGTCCCCACGGAGACCTCGCGGCCGGGGTGAGGGGGCAGAACTGGCTCCAATGTCTCCTCCAGCATCTCTCTGCCACGTAATACAGAAAACTGGAAATTGGAGCATCTGTAAGAGTCGGGGAGTCGTGAGCCTAAAGGGAAGGGACTGTGGCCTTTTTCCTTCCTCCCCACCATCCCCGCGTCCCCAGGCCAACCAAGCGGGGCTTCAAGAGAGTCACTGATAGAGACCGGGGTGCCTGGAAAGAAGGGGGCCGGCAAATCCTCGCCCCTTGGGACATATCCTCATGCAGGGGACTTGCTGAGCTCCCCTCTGTGTCATCCGAGCTGGCTGAGCGAGAAAAAAAGGACCAGAGCGAAGTCAGGGCAAAGGTGGGGTGGCGGCACGGTGAACACGTGTGTGTTTCCTCTGAGCTAACTGCTTGCCGCGTTAACCATCTTGCGGGTGCCAGGGGAGCTGCTAGCTGGGTGAGGGGACCCCTGTGGGAAGCGATGTGGAGGGTGGGGAGGGGTAGGAGCTATGAGGCGGCAGGAAAAATCTCTCCCTTTCCTGGGAACTATGAAGTGGGCAAGTGCCACGGGGGCTCTCGCGAGTCAGTGTGGATTATCTGCCCACGGAGGGAGGGCGTCAGGAGCACCAGCTGAGTAGAAAGACTTCGCTCCGAGTCCATTTTTCCCCTGCCAGACCCAGCTCCCAGGGGCAAAGGGACTCAGGAGACATGGGTTGGGAGGGAGAGCGAGACCCCCCACTCCTTCTTCGGGGCCAGACCTGAGCCAGGAGGGAGAGTATTCATGGAGATCAAAGTGTTAAATTAGTCTGGACTGAGCTTCTGCTACCGGAAATTAACCAGGAAGCGAAGGGAGCTGCTTGGAATGTTTGAAGGGATGTATAATAAAGATCTGACAGAGCACAGTCGGAGGCACTGATTGAAAACAAATTCAAAAAACCATTTTGTATTCCTGTCTCACTTGGTCCAAACACTAGTCTAAAATTAAAAGTACAAAACTCTCCAAAGGGTACAGATGTTGGGGAGGCAGAAAGTAAGATCAACCTAAATGTCACAACCAATGCCTGGGGGTCCAGGGAGAGGGGGTAGGAAGGGAAAGGATCTAGAGATTCTGTCTTGGGACAGGAGAGGGACAGAGCGGCTTAGAGGGGAGAACAGTTGGAATTTTGCTTTCAAATAATTGTAGAAAAATATGCATCTGTTAGGAGAGCAGGGAAGAAGGAAGGGGACCGTCAGTGCTGTGGGAAGCTTATAAATTAACAAGGAGAAAGGGAAGGAATAGTAACCATCTGAGAGGAGAGAACAATGTAAATAGTAAACGTAAAGGAAATGGAAAGAATAATATCAAGGATTTCGGTCATTACACTACATCAGAATGGTACCTAAAACAAACCCTAGCTAGACGTTATTTACAAGAAATGCATGCAAAACAGCAGGATAAAGAAAGGCTGGAAATAATGAGGTGCAGAGAGGCACAAATAAAAGTAAGCCCGGACCAGTATTATTAACATCAGATAAGGTGGACATTAAGGTGAAGACCTATGAAGATGAAAAGCAAAAGTTATAAAGACCAAAGTGTCACAAACCCATAGGAACTAAGCAACATGTGTTTAAACACAGAAAGCAAAAGTACCAGAATAAGTACCAGTACTTGAACAGCAGTGCGTTTACAGTGAGAGATTTCAATACACATCTCTCAGAATTAGGCTCAGTAAATAAAAAAGGAATGATATGCAGGAGTGGTCAATAAATCTGATTTAATAGGTGAGGATTCTTACCTCTATGAAGAGAAAACATACTTCCTATTCGTGTGTCCCTGTAACTGCTGCAGAAATGATCTATTTGACCACAAAGAAAACCTGAACCAGTGCAGAAAAGCCAAGAAAAAGGCCACATTTTTATCCTAATCTGGTGAAATCAGATCAGTCAATAATAAAGAGGTGATGACTACACTATTAACTACTTTGATATGAGGAAACACACTTCTAGATAATACTTAAAGAGGACATCAAGAAGGAAATTGAATTAAAAACTAGTGGAAAGCATTGGAAATAAGGATGCTTCATTCCCAAACCTCTGGGACACAGCAAAACCACATTCAGTGGAAAATCAAACTTAAATGTCTTTAGTCTTAAAACAGGAAGACAAAAATAAGGACCTACTTGCTCAGTCTAAGTACCAAAAGAAATCAGGAAGTTGGAATTGGTAAAGACACAAAGACAAATTAATGAATTAGAACAGCAGATCTGTACTGACATTCATATTTCTATTAGAGAGAATAAGCGTGTGTTAATTGGTTTTTGCAAGCCCCAATGCACAGAAAAAGCCAAGCTCACCATGACTTGCACTTTCCTTGGTGAAGGAAAAATGAAATAGAAATGTACAAGGTTAAGCATGAGAAAGGAGACATAAGCACAGATTCAGGAGAGAGTAAAAGAATTTTAAGGAAACATATTCAACACGATGGCAACAGGTTTGAAAACCTGGAGGACGTGGATGGTGCAGAAAGGTACGAACCCCTTGGGGTGCCTGGGTGGCTCAGTCGGTTGAGCGGTTGAGCATCAGACTTCAGCTCGGGTCATGATCTCACAGTTTGTGAGTTCGATCCCCGCTCTTTCGAACACTGTGTCCCCTCCCTCTCTGCAGCTTCCCCTCTTGCTCTCTCTCAAAAATAAATAAAACATTAAAAAAAAAAAAAAAGAAGGGTATGAACCTTGGTGGGGGCGGGGCACTGAAGTCAGATGCCCTGGGTGACACCTAGATCTGTCACTTACTAGCTGTGGGAACTTATAATAGTTCCTACTTCTTAGGTAGCTGGGAGGATTAATGGGCTAATACATGGAAAGTGCATCTGCTAAGGACTCCGTAAGTGCTGTTGTTACCGCTGGTGGTGTTTTTGTTAAATGGTGACGGCACACAAGGCTCTCCAGCTGAAAGAAAATAAACGTGGGTTTCCATCTTCAAATGTAGAATAAATCCTTGATGGGCTCGGAGGAGATAATAAAATAATCAAACTCTTACAAGAACATCTAGGGAGTTAGATGAACAACCTAGGATTGGAGAGGAGCCTCCTCACCCAGGCTAACACGGAAATGTTCTAGTTGGCCATATAAAAACTTTTGGATAGCAAAAGGTACCCTGACTACAGTCCACAGACAAATGACAGATTGAGGGAAATACTGGTAACTCAGATGGCTATGATACACAGAGCGCTTAAACCCTGACAGGGAAAACACAAAACAGGGCAGAAGAAATGGGCCAAGGGAGGGCAGGGCCCAGGGCGTGAGCACGGATTGCCAGTGCATGTGTGGGAACTGCCCCAGCTCACCTACAGGCAGGAAACACGGACCCGGGGAGCACAGAGAAAGCACTTTGCACCCATCAGGCTGACCCGCTCTGACAGCTTTGCTGGCCCGGAACGGGGCTGCCTTTGTGAGAGGCCATCTGGCAACACCTATGGACTTGAAAAATGCAAATATTCCTGGGCATCTATTACAAAGAAACGAAAACACCAGTGCCCACAACCTGGAAGCAAAGTGGTTTCCCATCCACAGGGAACATTGTGGCCACATGCATATTAAGTAAGCATTATGAAAATGACTATCAACCAGCCACAGGAATGGACAGAATGGGGTCCCGAGGTCCCAGCTGCCATGGAGGGATGTGTCCACAAACCACTGAGTGGCAACAGAAGATGCGGAAATGTGTGTTTGATCAGAACCCCCCCCTTTTTTTTTTGAAGCAATAGCGACTCCCCGTGAGTCATGCCCATTTACATGGACATCCTGTGTTACATAAGCGTTGAGAAAAGCACAGGGCTGGTCACGGGGTGCTGATATCGAGGGGGACGCAAGCCCAGGAGGTGTGAAAGAAAAAGACTACCCTGAAAAATATAGTCTCATCTCCTTTATGCGTGTTTGTGGAATTACCGTGTGCGATTCCTGGGCAGAAATAAAAGGGAAAGTTTCTTGACAGTTTTCCAGGGAACATTGCACTTCGTGTGTGATGGGGATGCACTGGGTCTGTTTGCTAATTACGGGGTGTGGCTCCCCAGCCCGCAGGGGCAGGAGCTCTGAGTCCCCAGCGTCCTGGAGAGCCCCCCACCCCCACCCCACGTGTGCAGGTGTCTCCCTTCCAGGAGGAGGGCGGTGGCTCCGAGGCGGGCCGTGCACAGGTCTCCATGACTTGGCACTTTTGCACTTGGGGGTCCCGTGGGAGCCGCCCCCTCCAGCAGCGCCCCCCCTGCCTGCTGCGCCACCCGGGCTGCTCGGCGGCCCTGGCTCGGCCAGGCTTCCTGGGTGCCCCCTGGGTGCTCCCTGAGAGCCCTCACAGCCGGAAGGCGAGGATCAGGGTGACAGGAGGGGGGCCCTACGGCACCCTCGTGGGTTCCTTCTTGCTCCCACCGACTCCCTGCAAACCGGCAGCTTCTCCCACCCAAGGCACCGCGATGAGCAGCAGATAGAGACATGAAGAGGGACCCGGAGACCTTCCCTACATATTCCCAGGAGGTGCACCTGCAGCTGGGGGGAGCGCCGGGCTGGGCACATCTCTCATTCCCCCCAAAGGGGAGAGTCCGTAAACAGTAGCTGCCTGAGAAAAACCAGTGTCCTCTTGTGGCCCACCATCGGGCATTTAAGACTGGTTGGCCAGAAACAGGGGGCCTGGCGAGTGCAGGGATTGGAGGGGAGCCAGGAAAGGGGGCCCCTAGGTCAGAAATGATGTGCAGCTGGGGGGAAGCCTGGCCCACCCCACCCCTCATCATCCTGGCTCCAGCCAAGCCCCGGCAGTCAGCCCTCTAGGTCAGCAAGTGTCGCTCTTGGTGCCTCATCCTCAAGTTTACCCTCCTGCCCTGCCAGCTGGAGGGGTGCTACAGCTGGATCTCAGTGCGGGGGGGTGGGGGGGTGACCTTCATGGACACCAGGAGGGTATCCACAGGGCAGTGGGGAGAGCTCACTGCAGGAATTGAGAGGGAAGGCTTGTGTATGGGTGGCAAGGCAGAGGAACGGAGCCCGCCCTGAGGCTGAAGGGTCTATACCAAGGTGCCCAGAGGCAAAGACCTAGTGATATACAGTTGATCCTTGGACATCGGCGGTGGAAGGTGTGGGTGGTTGGTGGTTAGGGGCACCATCCACCCCCAACCCCTGCGGTGGAAAATCCCTGTATAACTTATGACTCCACAAATACCTAACCTGCTGTTGCCCCGAAGTCTTACCGATAACATAAACGGTCAATTAATACATATATTGTATGTTATATATAGTACATATTGTATTCTTATGATAAAGTAAGCCAGAGAAAAGAAAATTTATTAAGAAAATCATAAGGAAGAAAAAATCATTCACAGTACTGTAATTTTTTTTATGTTTATTTATTTTTGAGAGGTTATGCGAGCAGGGAAGGGGCAGAGAGAGAGAGGGAGACAGAATCCCAAGCAGGCTCTGCACTTCAGCACAGAGCCCGATGTGGGGCTTGACCTCAGGAACTGTGAGATCATGACCTGAGCTGAAATTAAGAGACGCTTAACCGACGGAGCCACACAGGTGCCCCGAGAGTTTTCAATTTACAGAAGATAGTTCTAGAGAGTTCCCGTATAGTCTGCACTCGGACCCCCTGTTGTTAATGTTTCACTAGTGGATTCTTTTGTCACAAGTAATGAACCAATGTTGGTGCATTCCTATTAACTGAACTCCATGCTTGATTTGGATTTCTTTGGGGAAGACCACAGAGGTGAAAGGGCCATTTTCTTTCTTTCTTTCTGTCGTTGCTTTCGGGATGGGTGGAGGGAGGGCTGGTGGGCGCGACATAGGTGCGGGTTGGGTTTCGGCTGCTTCTTTTGCTTTCGGTTCTTTCTGTTTTATTCCTGCTTTATTCTCTCATTCCTTCTTCCTCTGTCTTTCTGTCTTTCTTCTTCCTTCCTTTCTTCCTTCCTTCCTTCCTTCCTTCCTTCCTTCCTTCCTTCTTTCTTTCATTCATTCTTTCTTTCTTTTTAATATTTATTTATTTTTGGGAGAGCACAAGCATGGGAGAGGGAGAGAGACGGGGACAGAGGACCCGAAGTGGGCCCTGCGCTGACAGGCTGACAGCCGAGAGCCTGATGTGGGGCTCAAACTCACAAACTGCGAGATCATGACCTGACCGAAGTCGGATGCTCAACTGGCTGAGCCATCCAGGTGCCCCAAGAAGTGCTCTTTTTCATCACGCCATATCCAGGCAACATGCTGCCATCATGACTCATCGCTGATGATGTTGACCTTGACCCCCTGGTGAGGTGGTGTTCATTGGGTTTCTCCATGTAGAGCCAACTCTCCTGACCTGTCCACATTGTCCTCTTTGGAAGGAAGTCACTACACGTCTTACACTTAGGGAAAGGGGATTATGTACCACCTGCTTCAGAGGGCATTACCTATATACATTATTTTGAATACTTCTATAAAGGAGATTCCAAAAGGGTTTTCTTTCTTTTTTCTTTTTTTGCCCTTTATTTTATTTATTTATTTTTATGTTTATTTATTTATTTATTTATTTATTTAAATATGAAATTTATTGTCAAATTGGTTTCCATACAACACCCAGTGCTCATCCCAAGTGCGCGCCTTAATCCCCATCTTCTATTTCACCCATCCCTGCCCCCCACCCTGCTCAGCTCCCCTCTGGTGACCATCGGTTTTTTATAGTTAAGAGTCTGTTTCTTGGTTTACCTCTCTCTCTCTCTTTTTCCTCCCTTTGCTCATTTGTGTTGTTTCTTAAATTCCACATATAAGTGAAATCATGGTGTTGGTCTTTCTCCGACTGACTTATTTCACTTAGCCTGATGCACTCTAGCTCCATCCACGTTGTCGCAAATGGCAAGATTGTATTCTTTTTGATGGTTGGGTAATATTCCATCTTGTATATATACCACATCTTTATCCATTCATCAGCCGATGGACACCTGGGCTACATCCATAGTTTGGCAGCTGTGGATAATGCTGCTATAAATATCAGGGTGCATGTATCCCTTTGAAATAGTATTTTTGTATCCTTTGGGTAAATACCTAGTAGTGGAACTGCTGGGTTGTAGGGTAGTTCGAGTTTTAACTTTTTGAGGAATTTCCATACTCTTTTCCCAAGTGGCCCTGCATCACTTTGTTATTTTCTGTCTTTGAGAAAGAAAAATAGCCATCCTAGCGGGTCTAAAGTGGTATTTCATTGTAGTTTTATTTGTATTTCCTTAATGACTAATAATGACAAGCATCTTTTCGTGGATTAACTGGTTCTTCGTATACTGTTTTTGGAGAAATGTCTGTTCAAATCTTTTGCCCATATTTTTTTGAGTTTATTTGTTTATTTTGAGAGAGACAGTATAAGTAGGAGAGGGGTAGAGAGAGAGAGGGAGGGAGAGAATCCCTAGCAGGCTCCACACTGTCAGCACAGAGCCCGATGCGGGGCTCAAACTTATGAAGCCGTGAAATCACGACCTGAGCCAAAACCAAGAGTCGGATGCTTAACCAAATGAGTCACCCAGGTGCCCCTCCTTTGCCCATTTTAAAATTGGTTTGGGGCGCCTGGGTGGCTCAGTCGGTTGAGCGTCCGACTTCGGCTCAGGTCATGATCTCACAGTCTGTGAGTTCAAGCCCCGCATTGGGCTCTGTGCTGATGGCTCAGAGCCTGGAGCCTGCTTCCGATTCTGTGTCTCCCTCTCTCTCTGCCCCTTCCCTGCTCATGCTCTGTCTCTCTCTGTCACAAAAATAAAAACATTAAGAAAAAAAATTTTTTTTAATTGGTTTGTCTTTTTATTGTTGAGTTATAATAGTTCTTTATATATTCTGACATAAATCCCTTTACCAGATATATGATTTTCAATTATATTCTCTTATTTTGTGGGTTTTCTCTTCAGTTTTTTTGATGGTATACCTTATAACACAGAAGTTTTTAATTTTGATGTGATTTGGTTATTTATTTTTTCTTTGGTCATTTGTGCTTTTGATGATGTATCTAAAAAATCATGGCCTAACCCAAGAACGTGAAGCTTTGCTCCTATATTTTCTTGTAGAAGTTTTATATTTTTATGCCTCATGTTTAGGTCAATGAACCATTCGGAGTTCATTTTTGTATATGATGTGAGGTAAGGGTTCAATTTCATTCTTTTGCATGGGGATGTCCAGTCATCCCAGCCCCATTTGTTAGAAAGACTCATCAAATTGTCTTGGCACCCTCGTCAAAAAGCAATTGACCATAACTGTAAGGGTTTATTTCTGGACTCCTGGTTCTATTCCATACATCTATATGTCTATGCACTTTGGTACCTGCCAAGCATGAGTTCAAGCCCTGGTTCTGCCCCCTATGAGCTGTGACAGCCTGGACAAGGTTTTTGGCTTTTTTTTTTTTTTAACACTTTATTTTATTTTTTGAGAGACAGAGTATGAGCAGGGGAGGGCCAGAGAGAGAGAGGGAGACACAGAATCCAAAGCAGGCTCTGGGCTCTGAGCTGTCAGCACAGAGCCTGACGTGGGTCTTGAACCCACGAATGCGAGATCATGACCTGAACTGAAGTTGGATGCTCAACCCACTGAGCCACCCAGGTGTCCCTGGAGGAGAGTTCTTATGAGCCTTTGTTCCCCCTTCTATAAGATGGGGATAATAACACCTTTCTTGTAGAATTATGATTAAAGGTATCATGCCCTCGGTCCATGGCATACACTAAGTGCTCAATAAATGGTGGCCATGGTGATCATAAGCAGCCTCAGAGCTGACATGACACTGGCCATTGTCTAATAATTTCATGTTTACCACTGAAACAGTTTATTTGCCCCTTAGAACAATTTCCCTTTTTTTTAGTTTATTTATTTATTGTGAGAGAGAAAGAGGAGGGGGAGGGGCAGAGAGAGAGGGAGAGAGAATCCCAAGCAGGTTCTACGCTGTCAGCACTGAGCCTGATGCTTGAACTCATCAGCCATGAGATCATGACCTGAGCTGAAATCAAGAGTCAGATGCTTAACCAACTGAGCCACCCAGGTGTCACCCCAAGGTTCTTAGGCTGTCACCCTCACTCCTTGGCCACTTGAAAAATGTAAACCGAATTCTGTGTCATGAACCTATACAAGATCTCTTACATTCACATCATTGCCAGTTTTAATTATGAAATATAATTTTGCAAATATATATACGTACAAATAAATATATTTATAACATGTAACAGATATTAAGCAGTAAGATATGATTTTCTTAAAAATTTTTTGTTAATGTTTACTTTTGATAGAGTGTGAGCAGGGGAGAGGCAGAGAGAGAGGGAGACACAGAATCCGAAGCAGGCTTCAGGCTCTGAGCTGTCAGCACAGAGCCTGACACAGGGCTTGAACTTGGGAACAGCAGGGTCGTGACCTGAGTCAAAGCCAGATGCTTAACCGAATGAGCCACCCAGGCGCCCCTTCCCACCTGTTCTTAAAAAGAAAGTGGATTTTCCCTCCCAAAAGCTATTCTAACCTAATTGCTCCTTGAAAGTTAAGCAATGTAACTTTTAAGCTGGTTTTCTCATTGATCCAAAAATGTTTTGCCAGCTTTAGGAGTGTTTTTGAAAATCACCTTGCTAAAGGAGTGATAATTTCTCTCAATCTTTGCTTAGATCCTGCCCAGCCCCACCTGCTGATTTGGGATGGTTTGGTACATTGACCTGTTTCCATTATTTTCTAGGTCTTCCTATATGCCATTCACTGTGGATATGATATTGAACAAAAGTTGAAACCGTTGCTTTCATGGAAATTTGAGTCTGTAGGGGGACAAGGAGCAAAGAAAAATAATCTGCAAATAATCACAGAAACAAATATGTGATTGCAAGTTGTGACAGGTTTCTGGGAGTAAGGAAGGTATTATTGGGGGGTAGGGGTGGGTCAGAGAAGCTGAGGTCTGAACAGGAACAAGAGTTACCCTGGTGCAGAGTGGAAGGGGGAGTGTTCCAGGGAGAGAGACTATCATGTGCAAAGGCCCTGAGGCAGGAAATTGCGTGGCCCATTCAGGAACTGCCCATGGACTGGAATTCAGTGAAAATGTTGGAAACCGGTACAAAATGAGGCTGGTGAGGCATCCAGGAGTCAGACTGTGCAGGTCTCAAAGGCCAGGGAAGGTTTTTTTTTCCCTAAGAGTAGTAGAAAGCCACTAAAGGATGTCAGTGGGGGGAAAATATGCTCAAGTCTTCATTGCCCAAGGGCCCTTTTGTCGATATTTGGAGAAGGGACCACAGAGAGGTGATCAGGGACTCAGGAAAACAAACAGGCGGCAGTGGCTCCAGAGAGAGAGAGAGAGAGAGAGAGAGAGAGAGCGAGAGAGAGAGAGTGTGTGTGTGTGTGTGTGTGACAATCTGGGCAAGTATGAAGCATTGGGATGGACCATCAGGGCAAAGATTAAAACCTTTAACCCTTAAAAACTAAAAACCATGCATCTGCAACATTGTGACAACCCAAGCTTATGCCGGAACTGAAACTCTTCACGAACAAAAATCTAGAGATTTTGTCTTCCATGGATTTAAACAAGTTTCAAGGCTCCGGGATGAGGGCTGCTTTATATCTATCTATCTATCTATCTATCTATCTATCTATCTATCTATATCTTATTTATTTAAAGAGAGAGAGAGAGCACGAGCAGGGGAGGGGCAGAGAGAGAGGGAGAGAGAATCCCAAGCAGGCTCCACACTGTCAGCACAGAGCCAGACGTGGGGCTGGAACTCACGAACCGTGAGATCAGGACCTGAGCCGAAATCGAGAGTCTGAGCCACCCAGGCGCCCCAAGAGCTGCTACTTCCGACAAAGGCAACAGCTTCCAGCATTTACACGAAACTTTCCGTGTGCCAGGCCCCGTTCCCATCGTGCCACACGGTCATTGTTGTCTGCACTCGCTTTTTCCAGTCGCTTCCATGACTCTCCTCGGGGAGGTCAATTTCATGCTAAAAGATGAAGGAGGAAATGAGACGGATGAAGGCGGCTTAGGGGCAACGAAAGCCGCAGAAGAGCCTCACGGAAGGCGGGTGGAGCCAAGGACCAGGAAGGGGGCGACCCGGGGGTGGGAGGGTGCTGGTGTCTCTGTTTCTTTTCCCAGCACTGGTTTGCAGATGAGGAAACTGAGGCCCAGAGACATTGAATCACTTGTCTAAGGACATGCCCCTGGTGGTCAGCAATCCGGTGAACAGTGGAGCTGAAAAGCAGAGCTCGGCAGGGTGGGGGCCAGGGCGGTCAGAGAACTGGCGAGTGGACAAGCGGGCTGTCCCTCCAGGGAGCTGCTGTCATGATGAATCAGCTCCAGCAGCCTTGGGCCTCGAAGCCTGCCCTCCACTCAGTATCCAGGTCCCTGGAGAGGCTGGGGGGACCCACGCGCCCCCTGGCGAGGCTGCAGCAGAGGGCGAAGGTGTCATCTGTAGAGATGATCTGGCGTCACCGCTGGAAAAGCAAGGGGAGGGTTCCGGGTTGGCACAAGAGGCCTGGTGTGCCCCCCTGGCCCTCCCCATCTCGGAGCATGCCCAACTTCTGCCCACCGCCCAGTGCAGGCTCCCCAGGCACCTGATCCGACTGGTGTTTCCTCCTGCCATTCTGGAAGGTTTCCCATTCTGTCAGTCTAGTTCGGGGTCTTGGAATTCCTTGCCTGCGTCCCTCCCGCACACTGCGGCCTTCGGTCCGGACCTCATCAAGACTGTGCCCTATCCAGACGGATTCTCGGAAAACAAGGTCTGATTTTGATAAGCTGTGATGAGCTCCTTCGTGCCCACCGAACCCACAGTCCACAGGCCTCCACGAGTCCCCTGCCCCTGGAGCCCCGTCCATCCCCTCACTTCCTGGGGCAGCACCATACACATCACCACCGCTTATTATTAGCTGCAGGGGATGCATGACCTTGTTGACTGCCTCTGTGCCTTCGCTTTGGCTGTTCCACACCTTTTTGCTGTTCCTTGCTTAAATAGCCCTCATTCAGCACAGATGCCATTTCCCTCCTTCGTCAGCTTCGTCTGAGTCACGGTCAATGTCTTGTGCATCCAGTTGCTACTGTTGCCACACGGTTTTGAAATTTCCTGTTTTGCCCCATCATTCGGCAGGTATCTCTTGACCACCTACTGGGTGCCAGACATCATTCTAAGGTGCGAGGATGACGGCAGGGAGCAAACCAAATTCCAGCCGGAGGGCGGCAGGTAGCAAATGAAATAAGCGACAAATGAATAGCATGTCCGTGGGCAATAAACGCCTGGGAGAAAAATGAAATGGAGGAAGAAGACAGAAAGTGACAGGCTGGGCTGGTTACCGTTTTCCATGACACTTGAGCGGAGCTGTGTGTGGATGTCAGGGGAGGGGACCCCTAGAGAGGGACGGGAGAGGAGGAGGACACCCTCAGGCCACCGTGGAGACCTCGTGTTTTCCTCTGAGCGAAAGGGGAAGCCGGGGCACCCAAATGCTGGCTGGAGAGGGGCCTGCAGGTGGGGAAGTTTGGCAGGAAGTGTGGTAGGGACAGACCAAGAGTCTGCAGCAGCGGGAGAGGTAAGAGACGCGACAGTAGGTGACATCCACCTGATAAAGGTGCCCCTTTAGGTGGCACAGAGGACATGCCCAGCAAGCATCTGGCAAATGGCCGAGGGAGGGGCTTCTAGATTCCTTCCTTCGCAAGCGTCTCTGGTTTCCTGGGCGACCACACGGTCATGATGGGTTCTTGGCATCGGCTCTGCTCTGCAACAGGAGGGCAGATCCGCGCATCAGTGGGGCCTCACGGAGAAAGTCCCCAGCCTGCGGTTCCTCGGGTGGGACACCTCTACCTCGAAGGGGCCCTGACACCTGTGCGCATGGGCGGAGAGGTGAGGGGGACAAGAACGGGCCCATGCACTGGTGCGTGTGGGGATTGCTGCGTGCACGCACACTCACCATGACTCGTAGCTCACCCTCTGCTGACCTTACATAACAGGGCAATTGGGACAATAGCCTCTGGCAATTGAATTTCGGAAATCTGGAAGAGGTGCATGCCAGGCTGAATCAATCAGGGCCCCCTTGCCCAGGGCAAACACAGAGGCTCCTTTTGAAGCTTGGATGTGCGCCCCACCCAAGACTTCACAGACGCATTCTTGCATTTCAGAACAGAAAAAAAATAAACAACCCAAGGCCTAATCCCCAAAGCTGGGGCTCATAGGAAGGAGAGGTCCGTTAGCTACAACCCCTATTTGAATACTGTTTTGTTCCTGTTACACAAACTTCCTGGGCAGGGACTCCCAGGCCACGTGGGCTGGAAGAAGGGTCCTTAAAAGTGTCCCCTCTAGGCTGCTCATTCCAGAAGCTCAAGGCGCTGGGAAAGGCTGTGTCAAAGGTAATCTTCTCCCCTCCCTTCCTCCCACCCTGTTCTTTTTTTTTTTTTCCCCCTAGGTGAGAACACCTAGTGTCTTTCGGCCTCGCTTTGCTCGGCTGTTAAATGGACTCCTAACAGTTCCTTCCTCCCCGGGGCGCTGCTGTGGAGTTTTTGTGAGGATCAAAGGGGAGGATTGAGGGGGAGCCATCCTCGGGGACGTCCAGGGGCAAAGTCGGCACAGGTGAGAAGGTGGCATGTGGAGACGTGGGAAGGCAGCTGGTCCCGGGAAAGGAGCTCCAGCTGCTCCCAGGTGTGCCAGGTGCAATGTTAGACTCCCTCCAGCTCCGTGAATCGCTAATAACTGAGAGGCAGCGCCATTATTAACGCTGTGCAGAGGGGGCTCCTTCCCAGAGACCACATGGTTCTGAGTGCTGGACCAAGTGCCCACCCCGTCTCACTCACCCACTCCGCCCTGGACCGCCCGGCCTTGGGGGCCGCTGGCCAGAGGCTGATGCTCTGGTTTGACTACCTGAGGCTGGGGAGGGAAGCAGGACCTTCCTGCGAGGCTGTGTGGCTGGGGTCGTGGTCAGCAGGAGCGCCCTGGAGGCCAGCAGGGGCCCCTCCTCTCTGTGCAGAAGGCCTGGGGTGGGGCTCAGCACCGTGGAGAGGGGAGGCAGTGGGAGATCCCAGAAACCACCTGCTGGAATTCAAGCAGGATTACACGCACACACACAGAACTATTTCCACTTTGCCAAAAAAAAATTATATATACCATATACACTACATATACCATATATGCATATATTTACATACATATATATGTATATATGTCAAATATATGCATATATAATATATATGGCATATATATATATATATATATATATTTTTTTTTTTTTTTGCAAAGTAGAAATAGTCTTATCGTGGTTCTCTTCCTGTTATTAGCAGTTATGCAGTGTCTGAAAGAGGTGGGGTGTCTCCGGGAAGACGGAAAGGAATTGCTGAGGGAGCAGGGAGAAGGGAGGCTTTTCTCTGTGCCCCTTTTGTTATCTTTTATTTCTTCCACCACGAGCATGTGTTACCTAGTCAAAAAGTTACAAAGCATTTTTAAAAAATGCAAGCTCATTGCAAAAGAAGTCAAACACCGCGGAAGATGGAAGCGAAGGTCACCGCTGATGTCACCCCCGTCTATGGTCGCCATGTTGGGAGCCACCCTTCTAGTCTTTTCTTGCGTGTTCAAGAGCACACACACACACACGCACACACACGCACACGTGCATACCTAGTGTTCCTGCTGCCCTGCTCCCGGTTTTCTTTCTTATGCCTCGTGCCTGGGACACATCCAGCACAGACAGCCAGTGCCCTTATGAAGGTGCAGAAACATCTATTTTGCCTCCCTCCTAAATCCTGCACAACGGGCCATCACCCAGGTGCTGTATGGCTCGTTTCAGTCGCTGATGGACGTTTCGGATGTTTCCAGTATTTCTCCGTTACACAAAGACTTGATGACCTTTCTCATTCAGGTTTAGAAACGCTGTCATTTCCATAGGCTCCTGAATGTGGACCTACACTCTCAAAGGGAAATAACATTTTAAAGGCTTTTGCTTAGATGCGGCCGAACGGCCCCCAGAAGAACCAGCCCAGTGTGCCAGGACGGTTTCTCGCCCTGGTAGCAGGGATCCCCTCCACACGTCCGTGTGCAACTCGGAGGCCCTGGGAGACGGGAGACTTCTGCTGGCGTGTGCCCTGTGTCTCACAGGTGTTGCGGGCACGCACTGGTTTAAAGGCCAAGGCTGGTTCCACCCGCAAGGCAGCTAATGCTTTTGCGAACAATCGCAGAGCCAGGAAGGTGGTGCTGGTATGCTGATGCTGGGCTTTCTTTAATCTGCTCGGGCGTGGAATCCCAACCCGGGCCAGCCGATCTAATCTGGATTGTGGCGTGGCTGGGTGTGCGGAGCTCTTGGAGTGTTTTCGGGGGGAGTGTCTCCGGCTCTGCAAGCGGGTAGCGGTGGGGGCGGGGCTTGAGAGATGCTAGGAAGGGCCTCCCCCACCTCTGCACTCCCCTCCCTCGCACACCGCCAGGATCTCACCGTGAGCAGTTAGGGTCGCATGCCATTGCTTCCTGGCCCTCCGTGCAGATGCTTTGTGATCAGTTCAGGGGCCCGGGGGGCCAGACAGCTGGGCTAGGGAGCTGAGAAGGCAAAAGAATGCCGTTTCCCCAGCTCTCCTGGGGGGATCGTTCTCTTCTTACAAAAGAAACGCGACGGAGGAGCAATGAGGATGCTGCCTCTGCAGCCCCCAGGTCCTGGTGATGAGGGATGCGGCCGTCCTCCTCCCCGGCTCCAAGATGCTCTCTGTCCCCAGGCACCATGAGCAAAATCGGCGAAGTCGTGCAGCGGGCCAGGGCCGCCTTCAACTTGGGCAAGACGCGCCCGCTGCAGTTCCGGATCCAGCAGCTGGAGGCGCTGCGGCGCATGATCAAGGAGCACGAGAAGGACATCGCGGGCGCGCTGACAGCGGACCTCCACAGGGTGCGCCAGAGCGTGAGACCCCCCCTTTGTAGCCCTGTCCTGGGGACACGACACCCCGAACGTCGGGTCTCCTCATTCTCCCAGCCCTCAGCCCCACGCAGGGCCACCTGGGTTCCCCTAACCAGAGAGCATCCCAGCTTGGCGTCCCAGAGGGCCCTCCCTCCCCGTCCATCCCTCACCCTGAGCGAAATCAGACACCTCCAAATTCTCAACCCCTTCGCCTTGCTGCCCCCCAAGTCGCCTGGCCCTGACTCCACCCGTTCCATTTTTGCCTTGGAGGAGAGCAGAGCGACTCTCGAGCTCATGCCCCTCCTGTTTCACAGTCCTTTGCTGCTGTATTTTTTTAAATTTTTTTTTCTTTAAGTTTATTTATTTATTTTGAGAGAGACAGAGAGAGCAAGCAGGGGAGGGGCAGAGAGAGAAAGGGACAGAAGATCCGAAGCGGGCTTTGTGGTGACAGCAGACAGCCGGATGCAGGGCTCGAACTCACAAACCCTGAGATCATGACTTGAGCTGAAATCAAGAGTCCCAGGCTTCACGGACTGAGCCACCCGGGCCCCCGCTGCTGTATTTTTTAAATCTCTGGTTCCTCATCTTAAAACAAAAGCTTCACGACTTCTGCGTTGCTTCTCACAGCCAAAGTTCATGGAAGTGTTTTATTTTCCTGCTGTCTGCTCCTCGTTTCCCCTCACCCCTGCAGCATGGCTTCCTCCCCACCCACTCCAGGAGGATCCCTTGAAGGCTTGGCCTGCTCCCTCCCTCCCCTGCTGAGAGGTTCTCCTGGATTTTTTCCTCTCTTTGGCAGCCTTTAACCTATACCCATTTCTTCAAGGTGGCCTTCTTAGGGCTCGTCCTGAGTTCAAGTCTCATTTTAATCTATAAGCATTCCTGGACCCTCCTCAGCTCGCTTCCCCCCCCCCCCCATTAATGACCTTCAAATCACCCAGGTCTGAGGTCCTTTTAGGCACCATGAATTTGGCATGTGCAAACTGCCCGGGCCCTCCACACTGTCAGAAAGGGGCCCTCGCAGACCCACCACCCCAGCGGCAAATCCTCAGCTCTGCCCGCAGCCCCACTGTGCCTTCAGTGGCCCGGACCCCTGGCCTGGGGAGCGCACAGTAAACAGCCCCATCACCCTGGCAGCTGAACATGCCAGGCTGTGTCCAACGTGCCCACCCAGCATGTGAAGTACTAAAAATGCTCCCATTTTCGAGATCTGGAGACTGAGGTTAGGACAGGGTGGGCAGCTCGTTCAGGGTCACACGTCTAGGGCCCAGTGAGCCAGGACCACAGGCAGCCCCGGTGACTCCCTGAGCAGAGGCCTGGCTGCACGGCCCTGGATCTCTGACCGGGGAGCTCACACGGAGCCCCCCGCCCCCCGCCACCGCAGAACGAGTGGAACGCCTACTACGAGGAGGTGGTGTATGTCCTGGAAGAGATCGAACACGTGATCAAGAAGCTCCCCGAGTGGGCTGCGGACGAGCCCGTGGAGAAGACTCCGCAGACCCAGCAGGATGAGTGTTACATCCACTCGGAGCCCCTGGGCGTGGTCCTCATCATCGGCACCTGGAACTATCCCTTCACTGTCACGGTCCAGCCCATGGTGGGCGCCATCGCTGCAGGTACTCGGGCTCTGTCTCGCGAGGGCGTCAGGAGGGATCACTGTCCCAGCCCAGTGGAGCCAGAGATGGGGTGGAGCTGGGGCTCAGGGAGTGGTTTGATGGGTCTGAATTTCCCCAGAGGCTTCAGGGAGCAAACTCTTTAGCCGGCCCCCCTGGTGCCCGAAGCCCGGCCTGGCTCAGAAGTGACCGCGGCCCACCACTTTCTGCCGGCCGTGTATGCGGGGCCGGGTGGCTCTCAGCTTAGATGCATCTGGGCTCACCAGTCCCACCAGTTGGGACCAGCTCTGCTCTCCCATCAGGGCCCAGGCCCTTCCCTCCCTTCTCTTCCCCCTTCTCCCGCATCTGAACAACCGCAGAGGGCGGGTGGTGCAGCTTCTGTGGGCGCCTGCCCTCCGCTCTTCTGCCCTTCCCGCCAAGGACGCAGAGAACGGAGGGGCTCCCGGCGTGGTCACTGGGAGGGCAGGGCCCTGACTCTGCGTGCTCTGCAGGGAACGCGGTGGTCATCAAGCCCTCGGAGCTGAGTGAGAATATGGCGAACCTGCTGGCCACCGTCATCCCTCAGTACCTGGACAGGGTGAGGTGCTCCCCAGGTCTTTGGGGGTTGAGAAATAGTGAATTTTTGCAGCAAGGGGCTAAGCCTGGGGTTGGGGCCAATGACAGCCGGCCTCTCCCATTGAGGTGAATGGAGTCCCGGGGTCAGGAGAGGGGGGTCTGTTTGGTGATGGCCGGGTGGGCAGGGCGAGGAGGAAGTGTCGTGGTCTTTTCTGAGCCCCGCCTTCTCCTTGCACGGAAGGATCTGTACCCGGTGATCAATGGGGGCATCTCTGAGACCACAGAGGTCCTCAAGGAGAGATTTGACCACATCCTATACACCGGGAACACCGCTGTGGGCAAGATCATCATGATGGCCGCAGCCAAGCACCTGACCCCCGTCACCCTGGAGCTAGGGGGCAAGAACCCTTGCTATGTGGACAAGGACTGTGATCTGGATGTCGCCTGCAGGTGAGTGGCCATTCTGGCCGCCCTCCAGCTCACGCAGACCACAGTTCTGCCGTGAGGGACACAGACATCGTCCCTGCCCTCATGGTGTCTGCGGTCTTGGGTGGGAGCCGGGGGTGGGGGTGGGGTACCATACCCACAAAAGAGGTGCAAGGCAGTCTGGGAAGGCTTCCAGCGGGAAAGAGATCGAGCCAGAATCCTTTCACATCCCACGTGCGTGGCCTTCCAGGGTGTGGGGACCCCGAGCAGAGATAACACCTGGCCACGCAGGGCTCAAGGGCATGGACAGAGAGGCACAAAGGTTGCCCACCCCAGACGTCTCCCAGAAACCCCCCACCAGTCATTGATGAGATTAGCACGTGTGATGCCATCGGCCCCTGTAAACACGTTCAGGGACATGCGTCTGCTCAGTCCAGTGTCTAGAAACCAGTGGGACGTTAGGGAGCCTCTGGCTTCTGGGTACCTGAGAGCTCTCCCCCAGTGCTCAGCCCCTCCTACCTTGACCCTGAGATAATGGAATAAGATGTTTGTCCGAGGGAGCCTCCCATGCCTCCCAGGATGCAATCTAATCTGGAATTTTCACAGACGCATCGCCTGGGGGAAATTCATGAACAGTGGCCAGACTTGTGTGGCCCCGGACTACATCCTCTGTGACCCCTCCATCCAGAACCAAATTGTGGAGAAGCTCAAAAAGTCCCTGAAAGTGAGTGTTGGTCCCTGGGGCTGAGTGAGAAGCTGCAAGGCAGTGAGGTGGGTCTAGACTTTAGAACACACTGGATTTTTTTTTTCCTGGTCATCAAAATAATCCACACTCACTGTAAATAATTTGGGAAAGGTTATAAAAGGGGGTGCCTGGGTGGCTCAGTCGGTTAAGCGTCCACCTTCGGCTCAGGTCACGATCTTGAGGTTTGTGGGTTCGAGGCCCGCGTCAGGCTCTGCGCTGACAGCTCGGAGCCTGGAGCCTGCTTGGGATTCTGTGTCTCCCTCTCTGTCTGTCCCTCCCCCTCTCACGTTCTGTGTGTCTCTCTCTCAAAAAGAAACATTAAAAGAAAGTTTTCAGAAAAGGTTATAAAGGAATAAAATGTAAAGAAACAAAAGCTCCAGCTAGAAACCCACCGCCTCGACAATCACTGCCGCCTTCCTCGTACGTCCCACACTCTTCCTTTCCGTGAAGACACACATTCGATCTTCTGACAACGTCCACACAACTGTGCACAGATTTCTTTCAAATAATGCTGTCTCGCAGCTGTTCATACACCGTGAAAGTTTGGAGCACTGCAGGTGTCATGATAGCTCAGCAGTCCTGGGCTAGATGGTGCCCCTGGGTGCTCCCAGGCCAAGGTCGCCTGTCAGCCAATGGCCATGATGAGGGTCCACGTCCTCACCTGAAACCTGTCACCTCTTGTCCACAGGAGTTCTACGGGGAGGATGCCAAGAAGTCCCGTGACTACGGAAGGATCATTAACTCTCGGCACTTCCAGAGGGTGATGGGCCTGATGGAGGGTCAGAAAGTCGCCTATGGAGGCACTGGGGACGCGGCCACCCGATACATCGGTGTGTGTGCTCGCCCTTGGTGTGTGTGTGCGTGCCCGCTGCCAGGGTCCCCGCGGGTGGACAGCTATCCTTGAGGAGCAGACGCGATCCAGTGGGCCTGGCGGGGGAGGGGGTCGGGGGGATGCTCCGGGGGTCTCGGCAGGCAGGGACTGGGCACGACTCCTGGGAAGCCTATCCCCAGCCCAGAAGCCCTTTGCCCACCAGGCCCAGGCGGCATCAGCAGGGGGTCTGAACGGCAAGGCCCCAAGAGTAACGAGTACCCAGCTGGAGGGGCCCCCGGTGCCCAGGCTTGAAGGTCACCCGATGCGACCCCGCTCAGCCCCCAGCTTGTCGGAGACTGAAGGGCTCTGGCAGGGGCTCAGGTGGCCAGCGGGGCACAGTGCCCGCCCGCTCCAGATGTGGACCCCGGGTTTCCCCCACGTGTAGGTTAATCCACAGTTCTCTCCTTGGTCTGCTGTGATGGAGCCCAGGCAGGGGTGGGGGGGGCTCACCCGCGCCCCACCCGAATCCTGTACAGGAATTGAAGGAAGAAGCTAGGTGCCTGGGCTTGCAGGGCGGGTGGGGGCCTCTGCACCCGCTGACTCCCGCTTGTTTCCCGTCCCAGCCCCCACCATCCTCACAGACGTGGACCCCCAGTCCCAAGTGATGCAGGAGGAGATCTTTGGGCCCGTGATGCCCATTGTGTGTGTGCGCAGCCTGGAGGAGGCCATCCAGTTCATCAACCAACGGGAGAAGCCCCTGGCCCTCTATGTGTTCTCTCTAAATGACAAGGTAGGCCTGGGGTGCCCTCCTCCCAGGGTCCTGGGGGGGTCCCGACACAGCACTCGCGTGAACAGGATCCAGGGGTCCATGGGCCCAGGTTCAAATCCCAGCGTCACTGCTAACCGCTGTGTGATCTTGGGCAAGTCACTTAACCTTTCGGAGCCTCTTTGTCCTCCGCTCTGAAACCAGTCCATCGACTTGACCCCCGAGGCTCTGGGATGTGCCCAGACAGAGTGGGGAGGGGCCTGGGGGGTCCGGGAAGGAGACTGAGGCGGGGGTGGGGCCGGCTGCTGTTGCAGGTGATTAAGAAGATGATTTCGGAGACCTCGAGCGGCGGCGTGACGGCCAACGACGTCGTTGTCCACAACTCTGTGCACTCCCTGCCTTACGGGGGTGTGGGTGAGTCTGGGGCTGAGCTCACTGCCTGCCTGCCCCCTCCAGGTGTCCCCCCTCCACAGCCCTGCGTTGGGAGTTCAGGAGGGACCAGAGCAGCCCTGGGCCTCAGACCCCCACTAACCTCTCCTGTGTGGGCCTCTGGCTCCGGCCGGCACATCCATCAGCCATGTTCCACCTTGAGACCCTAGAGGGTCCTAAGGGTCACCTGGTACACCAGTCCTGCTTCAGGGAGGCCCTGAGAGAGGGGACATGGCCCGGAGGTCCCACAGCTGAAACAACTCTTCTGAGCACCTTCTGTTGTCCCCAGCGTGGACGTGTCCCTTGGGGCATCCGCCAGGGATCGGCCACCCCTGGGAGGCTCAGAGAAAGGGCACGTGAGGCTTGTCGGCAGGGTCTGGGGGTCTCGGGCCACCGGGGGCTGAGCCAGCTCCTCCCCGCAGGGAACAGCGGCATGGGGTCCTACCACGGCAAGAAGAGCTTTGAGACCTTTTCCCACCGACGCTCTTGCCTGGTGCGGCCTCTGCTGAACGATGAGTCCCTCAAAGCCAGATACCCCCCAAGCCTGGCCAAGGTGAGAGGTGGGGGCGGAGGCCGTCGGGGAGACTCGGCTGCTGGGAGCCCCTGGGCCCGCGCAGGACACGGGCCTCACTGCCCCCTTGTGTCCTCTTCGCAGATGACCCGTCACTGAAGTGCTGCACCTGGCTGGCCTCCCCGCGCCGCACCCCTGCCCCTCTGTCCAGCCCTGGGAGAATTGCTCCCGGAGCCCCCCTCTTGCTCTCCTGAGGATCACTGCATGCCCCCACTCCCATCTGGGCCCCGGGCCTCACTTCCCCAAGTCCCCGCCCCCTCGCTGGACACGTAGAGACCAATAAAAGTTCCCCAGCCGGACCAAGGAGTGTGTGTGCCTGCTTCCTTTGCAGCCCCCACAACCTCCCGGGTCCCGTGCCCCCGCCCCAGCCAGTTCTCATCCCGACTTGCACTGAAGGCCTCCCCAAAGTCCCGCGTTGGCCCCCAGAGCCCCGAGGCAGGAGCCACTGGTGTCCTGGAGCCATTTATCCTGCATCTCGACTTGGGGAGTGAGCTCCGTTTCTGGTGTATCCAGCGAAGGGGTGACCGAGGGGGCTGTCTTGATGGCAAGTGGCTCGGAAACTGGAGGCCAAAGTGCTCCTCTCACATTGGGTTTGGCACCCAGGGCAGGGGTCCCTCGGTGAGACCATGCAGGGGTCAGCACGAAACCCTTGGGTGATTTCCGAGCGCAGCTCCTGGGCGGAAGCCCCCTACACCCCACCCCCCACCCCAGGACCCACAGTGCCTGACAGTTCTTGGTCAGGGAGCGCCTGGGCCCGGGGGTCTGGCCTCGGAGGCCTGAAGAGCTGGGACAGGGTCCGGGGAGGATGGTCTGAAGCAAGAGCCAAGAATCAGCCCAACCTGGCCAGCAGGTGGACAGGGGTAGGTGGGGGAGAGACCTGCTGAAGCGAACCGGGTTCATGGCAGGCTGGCGCCCCCTCCTGGCGGCAGGTCGCAATGACTGAGGCTGGCCCCTCTCTGGGATGAAGGTGGTGGTGCTCACAGGAGCCTTGACTGTAAAAGCATGGCCATCCTCCCCGCACCACCCCCACCCCCCACCTCCCGCCTCCGGTGCCAAAATGTCCTCGCTCTCAACAAAGGCCAACCCTCCACTTGTCCCAGGGCCACCTGCCTCTCTCCACCTTGCCTGCTCCTGACCTTGACTCTCATCGTTATCCCCCTTGGAGCTCCCCTCCATCACTGGTCCCCCTTCTGTGCTGGGTCATTCCCAGCCTCTGATATCTCACATCTTATTTCTCCTCCCCCCCCCCCAAACCCAAATACAACCTCAAATAAAAGCCCTTAAGCTGTTACCTGGGCTTCATCCCCTCCACTTGAGGGGAAGCGGAGGGGGACCAGGCAGGGGGTGAAGTTTTGTACTGCTTGGATGTTCACTGGGTGCACCATTTCCTTATTTTGCAAATATCCAAACAATTTACTCATGCAGCCCAAATCGTCCCCGGAACCTCTGCCCCTCTAATTAGTGCCTCCTTTCCCCACTCTCCTGCCCAAGAGAGACTCATCCGGACAGTGGGTTATCTGCTCTCGGACAGCCCAATGCTTCCACAGAGCCAGCCAGGTGAGCCTCTGTCACCTCCGCTCTGCCGAAACTGCTCTCATCTGGGCACCACCAACTCCCAAGTGGGCAGACTCACCGTCCCACCGCCCAGCCAGCCTTCCCAGCCCCGCTGCCCGGTCACCCCTCCTTCCAACACCCCTCACCTCCGGGGTCCTGGGACTCCATGCCTCGACTCCCCTCCTACCCTCTTTCCAAATTAAAGTCTCCAGTTCTGGCTCTGAGCTCCTAATCCATATATCCAGCTGCCTACCTGACATACGAACTTGGAGTCTTTTTTTTTTCCCCCCATGTTTATTTATTTATTTTGAGAGGCGGGAAGGGCAGAGAGAGAGGGAAGGAGGGAATCCCGAGCAGGCTCCACGCTGTCACCACACAGCCCAACACAGGGCTCCGTTCCAGGAACGGGGAGCTCATGACCCGAGCCGAAATCAAGGGTCGGCCACTTAACCGGCTGAGCCACCCAGGCGCCCCTGAACTTGGATTCTTAACACGAACGTATTGCTAGCAGGCCTAGGACAGAGCTCTTGATTTTCCTCTCTAAGCCAACGTGGCCTCATCCCTCAGAGGACGGCTCAAGCCTAAACCTGGGAGGCATGCTGACTCCCTGCTTTTCTTTAGGGCCAAGACCTCAGCAAGGCCCCCCGGGGGGTGGGGGGGAGGGTGCCTCCAGGTAGCGCCCAGGTAAGTCCTGCTCTGCCTTACCATCACACTCCTGGTCTGGGTACTACAGAGAGCCTCCCGAGTGGTGTCCTTTCTTTTGGTCTTGCTCCCCTCCGGTTCATTCTTCCCTGAGCACCCAGAGGAGATTCCTAGACCAAAAATCAGACCATGCCACTGCCAGGGCAGATAATTAAAAATAAGAGGCTTCATCCCCTCCTGTCAAAAATAAAGGAACAGGTTTTTCTCCCTTCCGTTTGCTTACTTCCGAAAACTTGTCAGGGTATGTTCTTTCTCGGCCTCTTTGAAACCTGCGTGTTTTTAAAAGCTAAGAAAGCCTCCAGCCAGCCTCATAAGCCGGGCGCTCTTCTTCCTTCCCAAGGACCTGGGAGCGACGTTTTTGAAAGGGGAACAGCCAGCGAAACAGCGCCCCCTGTCTCCCAACGTAGGAGCCGCACTTTACCAGCACCTTGCTCCAAGTCGCAGAACTACCTCCTGTCGTGAAGATAGACGTTTGTCCTCTGGATGAAGCCAATTAGTTAACACAGATAGTGTCCCCGAATACCAGCCGAAGTTAGGATGACCCTTGTGAGACGAATGGTGCTGTGAAGTCTCAGCATTGGACTGATTGGAGGCCTAGTCATCCTTCATCTTGAGAACGTGTGTGATGGAATGTTCCGCCTGGCTGCGTAGGGAGGTGGGATTCCTTTCCGTCTTGGCCACGTCCTAGCGGATTGCCTGTGGGGTGCCTCACATTCTGCTTTATTTTTTTTTTTAACTTTATTGATTTTGAGGGAGCGAGACAGAGGGAGCACAAGGTGGGGAGGAGCAGAGAGGGAGGGAAAGAGACAGAATCCCAAGCTGCCTCCGCACTGTCAGCACAGAGCCCGGCGCAGGGCTCGAACTCACGAACCGTGAGATCATGACCTGAGTCGAAATCAAAGGGTCAATCAAAGAGTCAGTTCGCCTCTCAAAAATAAAGAAAACTAATAAAAAACTTTTTTTTTTTAATGCGAGCACTGACCTCGGTTGTATTCACCGTATATCCCTAGAGGCTAAGTCAGTGACTAGCTCATAGTAGGTGCTCAACAAATATTTCCATGAATGAATTTACATGACGTCATTGGGGTTTGGTTGCTCCAAATTCCCATCCTTCCTGCCATCTTCTCATCCGAAATTACCTTACTTTAGGTGACTATAAGCTCACATGAGCCAACTGTAGAGTAAAACAGCCAGAAACTGAAAACATCTTCACAGTAAAGACAACACCCTGGGGGCGCCTGGGTGGCTCAGTCCATTAAGCAACTTAATCTTGATTTCGGCTCAGGTCACGATCTCAGGGTTTGTGAATTCGAGCCCCGCGACAGGCTCTGCGCTGACCGTGCGGAGCCTGCTTGGGAATCCTCTCTGCCCCTCCCCTGCTCATTCTCTCTCTTTCAAAATAAATAAATAAACTTTTTTTTTAATGTTTATTTATTTTTGAGACAGAGAGAGACAGAGCATGAACGGGGGAGGGACAGAGAGAGAGGGAGACACAGAATCCGAAGCAGGCTCCAGGCTCTGAGCTGTCGGCACAGAACCCAACGCGGGGCTCGAACCCAGGGACTTGGAGATCATGACCTGAGCTGAAGTCGGACGCTTAACCGACTGAGCCACCCAGGCGCCCCTATAAATAAATAAACTTTAAAAAAATGATAATCAAAGACCGATCAAAGACCTGATCAAAGACTTTGGGTCCCTTGTCTTCCCAGAGGCATCGCTCTGATAAGTGAGAGAGCAGAGCCAGGGGTGGGGGGAAGGAGGAAGCCCACTTCCTTCTCTCCTTCACCAGCACCCACCAGCAGCCCCACGCAGTAAGGCTTGTGAGCCCGTTTATAGGTTAGGAAACCGAGGTTCAGGAAGCATTGTCACTTGGTCTCACTTCACTGTGCCCAGCCACAGGTACCGCGTCCCTAGGGCATCTGCTCTTTCCTGATACTACAGAAATGTCACCTGCAGTGACATTTTGAGTGGCTCCCTAAAACCCTTGCAGCAGGAGCTGTGGAAAGAGCTGGAAATACCCAACTCAGACAAAAGAAGCCTCGGGGCTTCCAAAGACTTGATCCGCGTTATTCCAGAGGGAAGCTTTACAGCAGACAGGTAAAAACCCGGATTCTCTTTCTCCTTCCTCTTCCTTTTCTCTCCATTCTCCTTCTCCCCTTCTTTTTCGCTATCATTACAAAGCTTACCACGAACCATGTAACCTGTCTTATTCCAAATGTCCCAAACCCAACCCATACTGGTCGAATCCTATTTTCAAACTAGATTTGAACCCAAGAGAAAAACAATTGGAAAAAAAAAAAAAACCCACAAAAACCTGATCTTGTCCCAACACCGTGATTCAATCTATTGTTGTTCTTTCTACCGGTTTTCTTGGATGAAGAAATGAGCTGGAAAACAATATTTGCACAATTACGATTCAACCTTCCCAAACAATTGCCATTGTCCCGAACACAAATGGCCAAGAATCGTCACAACGCACGTGTTACCAAGGAAAATCAGGTGACATTTCCAGCTTGCTAGTCGCAATGGGCACCTGTCACCTCCCAATTCCTGGCCCCGTAGCCACATTAGCAAAATGATCCTTTGGTTCCCTTGTTTGGCTGCTTCTAGCGTTTAGAGTCTCAGATTAGAAAATCATTTTGTTCTAGCCGTAGCCTCTTCCAAATGATAAAGTGTTGTTGTTATAAAACGGGAAGAGTTCCTTCACGCGTTCGTTCATTCATTCAACAAACATTGAGCGGGCGGTGTTGGGTGGTGAAAGAAACAGGTGCTTCTGGGTGGTGGGTGGTGAAAGAAACAGATGAGGTCTGTGCTCTTGACCTTACGGTTGATTGGAGTGTCTTAGGGTGGGCTGGGTTATGCTGGGGTAACAAGTTAACTGCGGAACTTGTGGTTAACACAGCAGGAGGTTGGAGGGGCTCCGCTCCACAAAGGAAGCCAGAGACCGCCGCTAACGGAGGTCCCGTGTCCGTGCGGGACTTGGGGGGGACGGAGACCCAGAGGGTCACATGCCAGATCACCTCCACTCACATGCTGTTGGCCAGAACCACTCACACGGTTCTGCCAGGGTGAAGAGTCGTCTTTGTTTGTTGAGCGGCCAATGGTCGGCCACGTGGCTGGGGACGGGCAATAAATGCATGAAGCAACAGACAAGGAAAACACCTGGGAAAAGGCGGTGCTGCGCAGATAATGGAGAACCTTCTGGGCCTTTTAAAGGTGACCATTTAAGGGCGCATCACACACCCCTTGTCATGGACCCTAGGGACCTAACCGTGGTGCAGTGGTTCTTGTCCCTCTCCCTACCCCCAGGTTGGCCCTGTGTCATCCTGGGCCTTCCCCCTCCCCACACCATCTCCAGGGCCCTGCACGCCATGGCCAGGGCTCCCCTCTGGGTCTCCTGCCACGTCTGAGGTCAGGCAATGGGGAAACCCACCATACTTCCCTCAGGGAGTCTGGGAGGACGGCAGACGGCGGTTGTGGACGCCCGTCTCCAGCTCTGATTCTGAGGTCCCCTGGGCCCTGCCATTTCTGGGGGCCAGCGTCACCCTTGGGCCAGCCCCTTCTCTGAGTGCCCTGCTTCTTCAGGACCTGCTTCTCTGCAGTCACCGTGACTGGTTTGGACCGACGGTGCGGACCGCGGTGACCCCAGCAGACTCACGGTTGCCTGAGGAAAGTCCACCCCTCCCACTTTGTAACAGAATCCCTGTTTCATTCAGATGTTCACCGCCCCCCCCACCCTCCCGGGACAGGTGACTTTGTCCTCAACTCAGAGACAAATACCAAATAGTTGAAGCCAATAGTTCTCCAACTCTGGTGGCATGCTAGAATATTATAATTTTCGGGACTTCTGAAAAGATAGTAACGCCTGGGATCGTGAACTTAAACATTTTTTTTTAATTCTTTCTTTTTTCCTTTTTTTCCCCAAGTTTGTTTATTTATTTTTGAGAGAGAGTACACAAGCAGGGGAGGGTCAGAGAGAGAGGGAGAGACCCAGAATCCGAAGCAGGCTCCAGGCTCCAAGCTGTCAGCAGAGAGCCCGACGCAGGGTTTGAACCCACAAACCATGAGATCACAACCTGAGCAGAAGTTGGACATTCAACTGACTGAGCCACCCAGCACCCCTTTTTATTTTTTTTTAAGTGTTTATTTTTGAGACACAAATGATCAGGGGAGGGGCAGAGAGGGAGGGAGAGAGAAGATCCAAATCGGGCTCTGAGCTGACAGCAGAGAGCCCAATGGGGGGCTCAAACGCATGAACCTCGAAATCACAACTTGGGTGGAAGTCAGACACTCAACCAACTGAGCCACCCAGGTGCCCCCTCATTCTTTATTTTTCAATATTTGCTATTGTTCATTTTATTTATTTTGAGAAAGAGAGAGAGTGGGGGAGAGACACAGAGAGAGAGAGAAGAATCCCAAGCAGGCTCTGCACTGTCAGCACAGAGCTTGACACAGGGCTCGATCCCATGAACCATAAGACCACAACCTGAGCCGAAATCAAGAGTCGGATGCTCAACCGACTGAGCCACCCAGGGGCCCCGTTTTCTCCCTTCCTTTCTTTCTCTTTCTTTCTTTCTTTCTCCCTTTCTTTCTTTCTTTCTTTCTTGCTTTCAAAAAAAGCAGTGTGAGGTTCACATCACATGGAGTATATAGTACAGAGATTTCCCATAAGCCCCCTGCCTCCACCCATACACAGCCTCCCCTGTATCAATATATGCATTTGTTATGACTGATGAACCTGCACAGGCATACCATTTTCATGGATCCTGAGCTTTGATTCATGTTCCAGGGTGCAGCCTGGACAATAATATGTTTGGGGGGTTTTTTGTTTAAGTTCCCCAACTGATTCTAATATACTGTCAGGGTTGAGAGCCCCGACGTAAGCCAATAATGAAGTGTGTTTTCCCAGCCGATGACTGATTCAGGATGAACATGGGATCCAGTTGTGGGCGACAGGGTCTGAGAGGAGGTCTACTGGGGGATTCTGGGAATCGTTTCTTCCCTAATAAAAATAGAAGCACACGAAGGAATGACTTCTCTTCTTAGAGGTTGGTGTGTCTGGATGTGACATTTGGAATAGTGCAGCCATCTTGTGACCAGGAGGACAGCCCCCTCCCCCACCCCCTCACCCCCCGAGGCTAAGCGGACCTACCAAGAAGGATATGGCAGAAGGATGGGAACAACTTGGCTTTTCAAAGACATTATTAGGCTACTCTAGATACCCTGTTGTTGGAGTCTGTGTTATATGTGATAGCAAATTGTCCTTAAAACAATTTTTTTGAAGAGTATTTGCACTTATTCACATTTGAAAGCTTGGAGGGACTCAACCATTTTCCCCACAACAGTCTCCAATCACTTCCCCTCCCCTCAGCTGGTGTCCATCTCTCTCCTCTTGGCTCTCTGTCCACTCCTTGTTCCAGTGTCTTCCAACCGGGTCTGGCTTGTTCCCCTACCTGAGACTCCTGCTTGTAATTTCCAGCAATTTGTCCCTCCCTCGTCACCCCTCCCTAGCCCTGCAAGCAGGTGCCAGCTGAGCCTCCCTGATTCTAAACCCCCATGCCCACTGGCCGCTCACTTAGGCTGCTGCCCCCAAACTCTGTATCCTGTGGGGCGCCTGAGCGGCTCGGTCGGTTAAGCGTCTGACTTCAGCTCAGGTCATGATCTTGCGGTTCGCGAGTTCGAGCCCCACGCCGGGCTCTGTGCTGACAGCTCGGAGCCTAGAGCCTGCTTGGGATTCTCTGTCTCCCTCTCTCTGCTCCTGCCCTTCTCTCTCTCTCTCTCTCTCTCTCTCAAAAATAAATAAACATTAAAAAAAAGAAAGAAAGAAAGCTGCCAGCAGGAAGCAGAAATGGATGCTGAGAGCCAGCTGACCTTGGGCAGCACTGTGAACTTGGGGCAGATGACTGAGCCCCTGCAGCCTGTTTCTTGGGGTATCAACACTTAACTCGTAGGATTAGTGTGAGGGTAGGATGAGTGATGGCAGGGAAAGCACCGGGCCGGCTGCATTGTGAGGGGCTGATTAATTTTAGTTATTACTTTTGCTGCTTTCTCCTGGGGTTCCCCGAGCCTGGGCCGGTCCCTTTATTCGCGAATAGGCACTGGAGGTCACTGGAGTTTGCAGGGAGGAGAGACGGAATGGCCCTGAGAGGGTGGCCCAGCAGTAGCCTTGGACGACCAAGGCCCTCGTTCAGCACTAGCCTCTCCCAACGCCCTGCCCTCCCGGCTCCTGCTGGCCGCACGCCAGGCCAGCAACTGTTGTCTCTCAGGCCAGGGGTGTGATATAACCCGCATCTTTGACTTCGTTTATACAAAATCTTGAAAACACCGGTTGGGTGTGGCTTTCACTGCTTAATTCCTTAGAGGCGATATGGGTTGTTCGGGCAGGCAAAGCAGCCACGTGTGCAGCAGCTGGCCAGGCTCAGAGCCAGGAGGAGGACAGGCAGACGCCGGCAGTCTCTCGCCGGCCACTCCCTTCTGCGAGATCCAGAACGCGGAGTGCCTGGGGGCGGCCCCGCGCCCTCCCGACCCCCCACCCATCCCCATGCACATCTTCCAACCATGCTCACTATGGGACAGGACCCTCTGCCCCTGGTTCCTGCCTGGCCCTCAAGTTCTCTACCCCTCTGCCAGAGGCCAAGCGATCTGGGAGCTTGCTCTAGGCCTCTGTCCATTCTTCCAACTGGCTTCAGCCTCTTGGCAAAGCAGAAGGAGAGAGAGACAGACAGAGCATGAGTGGGCGAGGGGCAGAGAGAGAGGGAGACAGAATCCGAGCTGTCAGCACAGTGCCCGACGCAGGGCTCGAACTCACAAGCCGCGAGATCGTGACCTGAGCTGAAGCTTAACCGACTGAGCCACCCAGGCGCCCCTGACCCAGGCTTTTAAATAGCAAGATGGGGAGAAAGATCACACCCCCTGTTCCCTCATATGACAATGGTGCCCCACAGGTGCCAAGCTTCCAGAACAACTGCCTCATCCGTGCTGGGAATGCTGCCCAGGCCTGGTCCCAGGGTGCTACGTTCACAGAACATCTTCCCTTTGAGTCAGGGCCAGACATGAGCTCACAAGTCCTCGTGTGATCTTCTGGTAAATAAATGTTCGTGCTGGTGGCTCTTTCGTTTGAAAGACAACAGCTCTCTGTTCCCCTGAAGCTTGTCTGCTTAGTAGGAGTTTACAGGGTCGGGGACTGGAAGAAACTAGGATAACGACTTCTCTGTGTCGGGAGGGCGAAGGAGTGAGACCACAGAAGGCCCAGCACCCACTCCAGCTGTGCCCTGGCTGGAGGAACATTCCAACACTGAGTTCTTTTTCAGAGAACAGGCCAACAGCTGCTAGACAGAAAGAAGTTTTCTCCCCTTTTCTGCTCCAAAGCCGTGCCCAGTGTGACGAGGTTTGGAAGGTGACCGCAGGACAGACACACCATGACTCCTGTATCCCAGGCCCAGGGCAGACATCACGAGTTAATCGGAGCACTGTTTTCCGCTGAACCGTCTGTGGTTCTCCGTACAGCCGGGAGCAGGCCGGAGAAAAGCTCTCACCCCGGATGTAGTAGAAAGACATACACTTCAGTATAAAACAGATCCAGCCTCCCATTCCGGCCCTGCCACTTTATTTGAGCAAGCACTTGGCTTTCGTGTTCTTATCTGTAAATCAGAAATAAGCCTATCTACCTGGCAAGGTCGGTGGAAGATCAAATTCGATAACGGGTCCAGTGCTGCTCGCCCGTGTGCGCTTGTTGGAGGGACGCCTGTTTGTACACGCACCCTGACATCGACACATACACTCCTACACTCCACGCAAACATAGTCTGCATGAAATCTGTAGGGATGAAAGGCCACAAGCACAGCTCACGTTTTCTCTCGGATCTTCCTCTCCTCCTCCAGCTTCTCCTTCTCCAAAAAGGGTGTAACGTCCGTCACAACATTTGTTATGCAGATTATGCAACCTACTTAAGAAACCCAAGAAGGGCTCTGGGCTGTCAGCACAGAACCCAAGGCAGGGCTTGAACTCCTGAACTGTGAGATCATGACCTGAGAGCCGAAATCAGACGCTTAACTGACTGAGCCACCCAGGCGCCCCACCAGAGTCTATGGGTTTTTTTTTTTTTTACCATATTACGAGTCAAGGACCAGATTTTAAGAAAGAAAGAAAAAAGTCCCTAATATCTATTAAATGTCTACTATGTTCCAGGCACTTCTGTGTACGTTAGCTCGTTGACTTCTTGTAGCAACACCTTCTGTGAGGTTTAGATTTTTTTCATTTTTAATTTGTGGCAAAAAAAAAACACACACAACATAAAATTAGTCATCTTCAAGATTTTAAAGTGTTTCGTTCAGTAGGGTTACGTATTACATATTTTTGTGCAACCAATCTCCAGAACCTTTTTTTTTAGCTTTGCCAAACTGAAACTCTATCCCCAGTAAACGACTCCCCATCCTCCCCTGCCCTCAGCCCCCGGCACCCACCATTTTATTCTGTGTGACTTTGACTCTGCTAGGTACCTTGTAGAGGTGTATCATTTATTTTTTTAAATTTTTTTAATGCTTATTTTTATTTTTGAGAGAGAGGGTGTGTGCGGGGGAGGGACAGAGAGAGAGAGAGAGAGAGAGAGAGAGGGAGACACAGAATCTGAAGCAGGCTCCAGGCTCTGAGCCGTTGGCACAGACCCTGACGTGGGGCTCGAACCCACGAACCGTGAGATCACAACCCGAGCTGAAGTCAGACGCTCAACCGACTGAGCCACCCAGGCGCCCCAAGGTATCTCGTTTATGTTTTTGAGACCGACTTACTTCACCTAACACGGTGTGTGTTCAACGTTTGTAACGTTCACGTGTGTCGTGTGGCCCATGTCAGAATTTCCTTCCTTTTTAAGGATGAATGACTGCCCATTGTAGGTATAGACTGCGTTTTGTTTGATCCTTTATCCCTCAGCGGACACATGGGTTGTCTCCTCTTCGGGCCATGATGAGTAACACTACTGTAAACAAGGACCGTACAAGCATGTTTGAGTCCCTGCTTTCAATTCGTTCGGGTCTACACCCAGAAGTGGAAAGGCTGGACCGTGGGGTCATTCCGTTTATGTCACGCCCTTGTCAGGAAGAACAAACCTGACGAGAATCAGTGCCTTGCCCACATTCTGCGGACGTGGCAGAATCAGGATTTAACCCGCCTGATGTAACTGAGCTGCCCTTACAGACTTCCCTGTCTCCGGTTGAAAGACAAAATGAGGCCCGATTAAAAACTGGGGAAGAGTGTAGTTGCGTCGAAATCTACTCGAATCAGGCAGGGCCAGACTGGAAATGCTTAGGAACACTCCAGACGGGAGCCCCGGGGAGAGCCCCGTCCTTGGGTTTTGACTTCTTAACCTTGAAGCATTTATAGGCTTGGGGTTTGGTTTGCTTAAATGGGCTACGAAGACATTAGACTCCGGTCTAATGTTGTGTTCGTTTCGTTGCAGTGACGCTCCCCTGAGCAAACAGTGGGGTTCAACGAACTACCTCATGAAAGGGGGACGGGAGTGAGGGGAAAGTAGGGATGCACTCTTCCCTCCCAGGCTGGCATGCGACCTGACGGGTCAGGAAAGGTCTTGCTAGGTGGTTGGGGAGCCTCCTTGGCCCTTCATGGGCAAGACCCATGTCTCTGCCTCTCATTGGGTCTGCTCTTTTTGCTCCTTCCAAATCGGCTGCCTCTGCCGCCTAGGGCTCCAGTGACCCTCTTAGCTTGGGATTTCACACAGCGGTGCCCAGGCCTAGCAGGTGCCAGCTTCTCCAAACTTACAGGTCTCCGGCCACCTTCTTCACCAGGGACCTTCTGTCAGGCCCAAGTGCAAAGTCCCAGGAGAGTGAATCTGAGTGGCCCAGCCTGGAGGCGATCACGCGGCACACAGGACCACCCCCTTCCGGGCACTGTGAGGGGGTAGGGGCCTGGTGTCCCGGTGTCTGCACGGGGTGTCCCCTGGGTGGCCTCTCTCTGGGCGAGGTCCACGAGCTGCCCCTGCCCACCAGCGTGACCGGGCAGTGTCCCCCGGGCTCAGTAATCCGGGCCATCTGCACACAGGCTGGGCTGAATTACGGCTTGTTTTTAAATAAAGGCAAATTTATTCCCACCATTCAGCCGCCTGGAGCCAAGGCCCAGCTTCCTGTTTGCGCTCCCGGCTGGGTCACGCTCTAGCGCCCGAGGCAGGTGCACTGGCCGGGCCTTGCTTTGACCTCAGAGAGCCCCTTGCGTGAGGCCAGTCCCAGTCACTCCCTGCTTGTGGACAACAGTGGTCCCTAGTCCCCCGGCAGCCCTTGGGAGGGATCTCCGCAGCCCTGCGCCCAAACCTTCAGGCCCTGCTCCCTGGATGGCTCCTGCTGGTGGCCAGACAGACCCCGTCCGGCAAGGCTGAGGAAGTCCCTGGGCTCCTACAGCACAAACAGCCGCTTCCTGACCATGAGGTTCCCCCTAGGATAAGCCTTTCTGGGAGCTGAGATCTCTGAGCCCACCAAATCCTCCAACAGGGGGATCCCTCCCTCCCTCGCTCTCTCCTGTTCCAGGGATTCGGCACATTTCAAAGGTGTGGGTGCTTCTGTGATTCCTGAAGTTCGAAGTTGAGGAGGGCTCTGGGGCAGAGCAGACACGTCCTGGGGGAGAGGGAAGTGGTGGGGAGTGAGGGGGAGACACGGGGGCGTGGGCCTTTTGACCTCCTACCCCTTTTCTTCCCATACCAGGAAGAGGCCTTGACTTCACCCAGGGCAGGTGTTAGAACAGTTCCTGACATGTAGAAGAACTCAAGGGGAAAAAAAACGTGCTTGTCAATGAACGTGCCTCTGGGACGTTCTGTGCCTCTGTGCCTTTGCACAGAACAGCTCCCGGGGCTTGTCTCCCCGAGACGGGAATTTTAAAAAGCACAACTCCTGAGGGTTAGATTCGGAAATTGTGGAAATTTCTAAACAAGGAGGACCCAGGTGAGTGAAGGGCAAAGGAGAAGTCTTGATTCACACCAGCACCGCCACCAAGGGCCTGGAATATTGAGGAAGGAAAGGGTGGTCCTGGCCTGGGAGACGTGAATAGCCCTCTCTCCACCTCCCTCTCTCTTCCCTGCCCTCTGGAAGCCTTGTGACAGCCCTGGACTGGTCTCACCCCTCCGCTCTCTCCCTCCGAGGAGTTGCTCATCCTGACAGGCAGAGGACTCCGGTGTCCTCCTCGGGATCCTGCAGTGACACCAGGAACCTCCAGATGTCTGGGGCTGATGTTCTGGAGGGCCTCCCGCCAGCAAAGCACCTCCCTGCGCCCCACAAATGGGGCCGCTCGCCACCCCTCCTTCCCTCTGCCCCCTCCGAGCGCCCACTTCTGCTCCTTCTGGTCCTGGGCTCCTGGTGAGCTGGCCTGGCCTGGCCCTACCTGCTGTCTCTCCGTCCTTCAGGACCTCCAAGTGCACCTGCTGGGCCTGGTGGCACCAGGCGGACCTGGGGTTTGAATCGGGTTCAGACAGGCCCCAGTGTGGACTTTGCCTGGTTCACACAATCTGTCAGAGCCTCTGGCCCCGCGCCAGGCAGGGGGCCAACCCCCCTGGGGTTGTCAGTCCATTAAGCAGCCGACTCTTGATTTCGGCTCAGGTCGTGATCTGGTTTGTGGGTTTGTGGATCATGGTTTGTGGGTTCGAGTCTTGTGTTGGGCTCTGTGCTGAGAGCCTGGAGTCTGCTTCAGATTCTGTGTCTCCCTCTCTCTCTGCCCCTCCCCCGCCCTCACTCTGTCTCTCTCTGGCTCTCAAAAATAAACATTGAACAAAACTAATAAAGAATAAACAGCTTTATTGAGCTATAGCTCACCTCTTTCGAGTATACAATTCAATAACTTTGAGTGTATTCACGGTATATTCACAACGGGAGAACGCTGTCATCACCCCCTAAAGAAGCCCTGGACCCCTTAGCTGTCACCTCCCCTTCCCCCCTCCCCTCCCCCAGCCCCTGGAAATCGCTTCCTCTTCTGGATATTTCGTCTAAGTGGAACGGTATACTATTTGGTCTTTTGTGACTGACTTCTTTCACTTTGCGTGTTTTCAAGGCTCATCCACAATGTAACAGGTGTCTGTACTCCATGCGTTTTGATGGCGGAATAAAATTCCAGTGTTGGCTGGACCTCTCTTTGTTCCTCCCTTTATCGGCCGATGCACGCCCGAGTGTCTCCACTTTTCGGTGGCTGTGAAGGGTGCCACCATGAGTTCTTAAACTAAAGGTGCATGGAGGGGGGAGGGCATTTTCCTTAGAAATCTCAGCAAATATTACCTTTTTAAAAATTTTATTTATTTTATTTCTTATTTTTTGAGAGAGAGAGAGAGAGAGAGTGCCCAAGCGGGGGCAGGGGAGGGGCAGAGGGGGAGGGAGAGAATCCCAAGCAGGTTCCACACTCACAGAGCCCAACACGGGGCTTGATCCCACGACCACGAGATCATGACCTAAGCCAAAATCCAGAATGGGATGCTTAACCGACTGAGCCACCCAGGTACCCCTTGTCTACTGTTTTTCATAGACTTAAAAAAATTTTTTTTGATGTTTTATTTTATTTATTTTTAGTTTAATGTATTTTATTTAATTTTTTTCAAAAAATTTTTTAAACATTTATTTACTTTTGAGACAGAGAGAGACAGAGCATGAACAGGGGAGGGTCAGAGAGAGAGGGAGACACAGAATCGGAAGCAGGCTCCAGGCTCTGAGCCGTCAGCCCAGAGCCGGACACGGGGCTCGAACTCACAGACTGCGAGATGGTGACCTGAGTTGAAGTCGGACGCTTAACCGACTGAGCCACCCAGGCGCCCCTGGCTTAATGTATTTTAATAGCAAACTTACAGGAACAGCACAGAAGACAGACAACATTAAAAACATGTACTTGCATGTACGACAACTCAGAAAGGTATAGTGAATGGATGGCATCTGCCCTATGATAAAAATGCTACAAACACCACTTAGGTGCCGTCAATAGGAAATTTACTTGTTTTAAAAAAAAAAAAATCCAATGCTGGCATTGTCCAGAAAAATGTAACAGGTTTATTTATAATTGTTATAAAGTTGAACTGCTGACACGTGTTCACTGAAGCATTCCGACTTGCATTCATGCTTTATGTCCCCGCATTTGTATTAAAAATTCACTGATGAAAATGGAAAAACTGCCAATACCTGATTTCTGTCCCCGATTTTTCCATTTGCAATCACGTATTTCGGTACCTTCTGACCCCATGGGGGGAGAAATATATCTAACGTTCAGAACTACCAACAACGGGAAGAAGAGAAAAAATTTTTTTTTGTTTTTCAAAGAATGAAATGTTTTCCATCGGAGTGGATTCTTAAGCACGTTCTCCGCGTATGCCGCGCGCTGGCTGGATGTCTTTTGGCATAACTGTCACACGTTTGGCACGGATGGGCACACAGGTTAGTGTCTTCCAAGAGGCCCACCGGGTAGGCCTCCCTTGCCTCCTAAAAGCACCGATAGCCGCGCTCTGGAAGCGCAGGTGTGTTTTGAAGTCCTGAGCAATTTCTCGCACCAGACGCTGGAAAGGAAGTTTGCGGATCGGAAGTTTGTCTAATTTCGCGGAGTGCCGCGGTACCAGGCCCGTAACGATGAGGTTTCTTCACCCCTCCGGTAGAGGGCGCATTCTTGCGAGCGGCTTTTGCAGCCAGTTGCTTCCTCGGTGCTTTACCCCCCGGGTCCATTTGCGGGCAGTCTGCTTTGCACGAACCGTGGCGCTGAGACCTCCTCACTTAGCCCCCTTCTCCTTCGGCTGGAGCTCGGCGAGCTAGAGGCGGCGCTGGCGTTTTTTTTGTTTTGTTTTGTTTTGTTTTGAGAGAGACAGAATGGGAGCAGGGAAGGGGCAGAGGGAGAGGGGGAGACACAGAATCCAAAGCAGGCTCCGAGCTGTCAGCACAGAGCCCAACTTGGGGCTCGAACCCACGAACCGTGAGATCCTGACCTGAGCCGAAGTCGGCCGCTCAACCGACTGAGCCACCCAGGCGGCCATAATAGACTTTACTTTTTACAACATTTGTATGTGTATATAAAAATTGTACAGAACATGTAGAGTTTTATTTCCACTCTCCGTCTCCCCCAGTTTCCCCTATTATTGATTCCTTGCAGGAGGACAATACATTTATTATAACTAAGGAACCAATGTTAGTACATTCTATTAATTAAACTCTGTAACTTACATTAGGGTTCACTCCCGATGTTGTGTGTTCTGGGGGGGGTTGACAAATATACAAGAACATGGATCCACCATTGTAGTATCATACAGAATAGTTTCACTGCCCTAAAAGTCCTCCTTCCCTGCCGTTCATTCCTCCCTCTCCCCTAAGCCCTGGCAACCACAGATCCTTCTACTGTCACCATAGTTTTGCCTTTTCCGGAATGTCCTATAGTTGGGATCTTACAGTAGACAGCGTTTCCAGATTGGCTTCTTTCACCTAGCAACCTGCATTTAAGGTTGCTCGGTGTCCTTTCATGGCTTGAGAGCTCATTTCTTTCTAGTGCCGAATAATGTTCGTTTTTATTCCTGCAAACGTTTTCCCAGTCGGAAATGCCCCCACCATCTTCGGTTCCTGGAGCCTTGCCCTTGGCAGGGCCTAGGTGGGGGCCTCGCTGTGCCTGCTGGGGCTTCGACAGCTGGCTCTGTCCCTCTCCCTTACCTGTCAGGACTGGGCTCTAGGCGTTTCTGTGGGGAAGATGTCCCGTGAAGCTTTGTGGGAGGAGGGAGGGGGGAAAGAAGGAAGGGGTGAGGCCTGGAGGGAAAAGGTGCTGGGTGGAGGCAGAGAGAGAAGGAGGCAGCTGCCTTGGGGGTGCCGGGGTGACCTCAGGCATTTTGGTCAGGCAGATGTTGGTCACCGCTCAGCTGGAGGCCTGGGGACAGGCAGGAGGCCGACCTTATCCTTCCCAGCTGTCCTTTGTTCTGAAGATGTGTGGAGCTGAGGGACCGGAAGGCCGGAGTCCCCACTCTTCCCAGTGGGTAACTGGGAGTCCTCCAGTCACAGGGCAGTGAGAAGGGGTCAGAGAGAGAAACTCTGGTTCCCCGGCCTGGGGGATGTGGGGCTCCGGGCAGCCAAAGGGCAAATAACAGGTTCAGGCCTGGTAAAGTGCAACCAAGTGAAGAAAGGTTAACAGAGGCCCCAACATCCACGGTATCTGGCAGGACCCCCCGCCCCCGGCCAATCAGTCACCCGACGGCAGATCCAGGGACCGGGCCCACCCCCAACAGGACTCGTGCTGGCATTTGCTGCTGCTGGCCTGTGGCAGGTGGGGGGCCTGAGGCCCCCCCACCCTGAGTTTTCTGGGCCATGTGACTTGTCCGGGCCAGTGGCTTCTAGTGCATTTCCAGACGTGTCTCCTTACCCCATGCCTGTGAGCTGAGCCCTTCTTGTGAGCCCTCCAGGTGCCTTGCGAACAGTGGAAACCAACTTCAGGCTCCCCCTCCTTGGTTGAAAGCCTCCTTAACCTCGGGGTGTGTTGAGGGGGTCTTGCAATGTCTCCCCCTTCCCCTTCTTCCGTTTCCCGCCTCCTACTGTTCCCAGGACTTTGTGAGCTTAGGTCCTTCCTCCCTGTGGGGGGTCCTGGGCAGGCCTGAGCCCCCCTCCCCACTGTGTGCAGGAGACTTTAATCTGCTCCACCCTTGCGGGGTGGGGGGTGGGGGTCGGGAGGAATGGGCTGGACAGGGGAGAGGAGACAGGAAGAGCAGAGACGGGAGGGGGGAGGGGAGCGAGTGTGCCTTGGGAGAGTCACAGAGGCGACAGGTGGTCTGCCATTCTTCCCATCGGGGAGCAGAGGCCGTTAGGTCTGGGCAAGCCCTGTGATTAGCTCTGGCCAACGGGCAGAAGTGACCTGTGTAACTTCCCAGGCTGTGTCTTGACATGAGCGTACTTTCCTCCATGCACTTCTGGAATGTTCTCTCCTCAAGCCAACCCCGTGTGGTGAGAAGCCCAAGCTGCCCAGAGAGGCCCTGTGAAGGAAGATGCAAGTAGGCAGTATGCCAGCCTCAGCAGAGCGGGCTACCGACAGCAGGCACCCCCTTCTGGAACTGTCCAGGCTGGACCGGGCCGGCCCTACCAACTTGTAACCAAAAGAGCCAGCTGATCCCAGCAGCCTAGTAGACTCGTGATACAAGTGGTGGCTGACTTAAGACGGTTAAGTGTGGGGCTCATTTACTATGCAGGACATGCGGGTGATTTATCTGTACAGCATCCTGTCTTTGGGGGGAACCCCCTGCCCCACCCAGGGGGCACAGCTCACCCCTTCCCGCCCACTCCCCTTCCCTTCCCAGCGCTGGCTGTCTCCTGCTCCTGTTTCCCAGAAATTGGCCCCTGGGACTGAAGGTGTTGGAGTTGAGTCATCTCAGGGGCTTGTCTTAAAAGCCCTGGGTCCAAAGTTGCCCCGATTCTCTTGTTTTTACGGAGGGCTGCTCAGCTTTCTTCAGCCAATCATCACCGGCCGATCATTATTCCCTGCGCATTCCCTCCCTCCCCCTCCCCACCTCCTCGCTCTTCGGGCATTATCTCAAGTCAGCTCCTCCTGTTTCCACCAAAGAACTGTGATTGACCCCGAAACTGAAATTGGTGCGAGGGAGGACATTGTAGGTCACCACGCCCCTGGGAGGAAGGTCACCAGGGAAGTAACAGGCTCCGCGAGGTCACCGGGGATTCACGGTCCTGATACCGGGAACTGAACTGCTGATCGATGTGGTGTCTGCTTCTCTGAGGCCGCAGGGGATGCGGGACAGGAGGGTGGCACACTGGTCCCCGTGGTGCTGGACAACTTGGGGGGGGGGGGGGGCGCCGACACCCCTGGGCTCTCACCTCCCTGGGGGACGGCACTCCACATTGGCTGTCGCAGCTGGAGTCCCAGAAAACCAGACTGGGAGGCTGAGTCTGCAGGTGGCTGAACAGACACGCAGAATTTATAGTCACTTGGAAGTGGGAGGCGGTGGGGGGTGGTTAGTAGTGGGGTGTAAGGTGTTCCTTGAAAAAGTCTGGAAGCACAGTCACGTGGGAGCATTTGGAGGACTCTTCCTGGAGGAAGCAGTTCCCACTGTGCCCCTGGGCCTGAGGCAGCGACCCTGCAATGCCACCGGGGCCCTAATGCCTTGTTCCTAACCACCCCCCCACCCCGGCCTGGACACCCACCCAGGGCCTGAAAGGAGTGTTAGAAAGTATAGCTTTATCCAGAAGGAAATGTAGGAATTATTAGCTTATGCAAAAATGCTGGGGAATATTGTGGGAAATGCTTTGGGGACGCCCAACCAAGGAGCTGCCTTCTGGAGAACGAGCTGGCCCTGACCTGCTGTGGCCTAGTGCCCCACTGGTCTGCACGGGTAAAGCCTGACCGGAGGCAGTCGGAAGGTGCTGGACGCAGGCCATTTGCACCATATACCTTCCATCCTGGTGGGGGCGGGTTTGCCTTCATTAAACCAGACTTTGGATTTAGATTTGCTTGCCTGCCCCACACCCACGGGGTTCACGGAGGGCACCCCCACCCCCACCGCTGGGGACTCCCACAAAACATGGATTCTGACCACAGAAGTCACTTCGCGGCTGCAGGAGTAAGGCAGTGGACTTAGGCTGGCGGGGTCACTGCTCCCGCCACATGGCTCCCTGTCTGGGGACAGCAGGTGTCAGAAGAGACTCCTGAGGCCCAGGTGCCCTGAAGGAAGGTTTTTGGCCGCCCTCTCAGAAGCGGAAGCCAAACCAGCCAAGAAGGGGCCAAAGGTGAGGAGAACCGGAAAAGGCACTGGAGGATCAACGTCATAAATACTGGTGATGAGCTTATTACTAGGGCGTTGTGGCTTTTACCCGTTGCCCTGCCTTTTTTTTTGGGTCGTATCCTAATAATTACAACGGTAATAAAACGTCTTCTCTTTCCCCTTTGTCCGTGGCAGCTAACGTTACTGTTTGGTGTGCAGGTTGTAGCAATTTGCGCTAGGAGCTCGACAGAATGAGGGAAGGAATATCCATCACGCAGCAGGTGCACAAGCCAGGGGAGCATTTGGGATTCTGCGCGAAGACCAGGTCTGTGCGTGCATGTGGGGAGCAGCGAGTGCACAGGGTGTGTGAGATGTGGGTTGGAATGCACATCTTTGGTTTGTTTTCATCCTCACTCCTCTCCTTTGGCGGGGGGGGGGGGGTCTGCTCCTCCCTCCCTCCCTCCCTCCCTCCCTCTGTGCAGCTCGCACATCCCAAAGCCTGATCTAGGACTGGGCCAAGTACGGTGGTAGTTATGAGCCTCCCATGGTCTGGTCTGCCCTGCCTGTCCTTGGTAGGTCGTAGGCCACCCCTGCGTGGAAGAGAAAGAAGGTGAACTGGTCGGGCCAGAGAGGAACCTGGAAAAAAATGGAGGGCGAGAGGGGTGAGCGGTTTGCCCAAGTGGGGTCACCCTGGCTCTCGGGGATGCTGCCCAAAGGGATGGTGGGCAGAGGCAGGGCTGGGGGTCCCTCCCCAGGTATCCTAGCTCCTGGCTCCAGGCCACTGCCCCCTCCCACCATACGACTCCCGGGGCAGAGCTCTGGACGCTGCCCACCTGGACGGAATCCAGGTTCTGCTGCCCGCCTTTCTGAGTCTCCACTGTTTCATCTGTGAAATGGGAGTCGTCACCGGCACCATCATGCCGAGGGGTAGCATGCCCAGTGCTTCAGCGCAGCCCATCCGGGCCCCATGTGCCCCCACACTGCCCCAAACCTCCTCCTCCCAGGGCTTTGCAGCTGACTGCCCTGGGACCGCCCTGGGACCGCGGACACAAGCCCCCCACAGGCACCAGCCTGGGTGACTCCCAGGTGCCCAGGACTCTATCCTGTCCCCCTCTGGTGGCAGAACCCAGGGACGCTGGGCTTGTGTGATAGGCTGCCGCAGCGGCCCCTCCTCCTGCCCCTTACTCATTAGCCGGGCTGCAAAATAGCATGGGCTTGGCTGGGCAAGGCTGGCTGCTGGAGCGCTCAGGCATGCAGGGTGGCCGGCAGCCCAGTCTTGAACTGGACAGCGTTCGGGACACGGTCCCCCCAGACCGAGGGGGCTGTTGCCCTGCCCTCCGCAGGCTGGTCCCTGTCGGCTTTGGGGCCGAGGCGTGGACGCTCTTTGCCCTTTCCGGACCCCTGGTAAGTAGACGATGTGAGGGGCAGGCAGTAAGGCCGGCGGCAGCTGCCGTCCAGGTGTGACAGGGCTACACCAGGAGCCGCTCACACCTGTCCCCAGGAACTGCCCACATTGACCATGTCCAGACTGCACCCGAGGTCACCGCCCACAGCAGGTGACTACAGGACAGCCGTCCCTGGACAGGTGCATGGTGTGGCAGTGGGGCCTGACCTCGCTCAGCAGCCCCACTCAAGGAGGGACAGGTGTGTCCTCCTTAGGAAACAAATGTGAAGGCTGGGCTAAAATCCCTAGGGTGACGAATGAGACCATTCATGCAGGAGTCCGGGGGCCTCTGCTACAGGGGGAAGAAGGGAGCCTCTGCCCATTTTACGTCCCATGGGAAAATTGCTTTAGCTACCCTTTTTTTTTTCTGACCACAAAGACGAATCAATATGGGCACCCCATAAAAGCTGCAGATACAATGCGGGGCGCCTATGTGGCTCAGTCAGCTAAGCGTCCGACTTCGGTTCAGGTTGTGATCGCACGGTTCGGGAGTTCAAGCCCCGCATCAGGCTCCGTGCTACCAGCTCGGGGCCTGGAAGCTGCTTTGGATTCTGTGTCTCCCTCGTTCTCTGCCCCTCCCCCGCTCGCACTCTGTCTCTCTCTGTCCCTCAAAAATAAGTGAACGTTTAAGAAATGATTCAGAAAAAGAAGAAAGTCAGTCATCTACTCCCCCAACCAGGACATAGCCACTGCCAAGATTTGGGTGAATTTTATTCCATGCCTACCTTTTTGCATGTATGTGACCTGACCAAATGATGAGAACATCGGTAGAGTGTTGGATGCTTGAATCAAGCTCTCTGGGCTCCAGGCTCTGTGTGTTGCTGAGTGCTTTTTGTGCATTCCTGCACTTTCAGGCAGGGAAACCGGAGCCTGGAGGTTAACCACAGAGGTTAACACAGCTGCTGACGCCAGGACGGGAGCAAGCCTTGGGTCACCTGACTTCCAGCCCCGATCGCTGTGTCTGGCTCAGCCACAATGCCAGCTTCCTTGGGGCAGGGGATTGGCCCCAGGGCCCTGTGTTTTTCTGTTTTGTTTCGTTTGCAGGGTCTCTGGTGTGAGGCCCCCCACAGGACCTGGAGAAGCCTCTGTGTGGGGCTGGGCTGTACAGGGCCCTTGAGCCTGGCTGCTTTTCTCCAGTTCTTGTTCCAGGTGCTGGCCTTCATGATCCACATTGTGAGCTCGGTGTTTTGTGGGCACCTGGGCAAGGTGGAGCTGGCGTCAGTGACCCTCTCGGTGGCCGTGAGTATAGCTCCCTGCTCCGTTCCGCCCCCAGAAGACAGCACGAGGGCTGACAGCTGCATTCAGAGCTGGGACCTGGGGGGCCTCGCCCAACGGCACATGGCACGCGCAGGCCGGGCCTGGCCAGGAGGGGGCAGTGTCTCTGACTCAGCTGTAGGTCAGAGCTGCTGGTGGGTGGCCTCCCCCAGATGGAGGGTCCCCTCCCAGGGTCCCCTCCTTGGGCCCTGACAAGCCCTGTGTTTTCTCCTGTGCGTGGCTCCAGTTTGTCAATGTGGAATTTCCATAGGAATAGGCTTGTCCTCAGCCTGTGACACCTTGATGTCCCAGGTAGGTGTGCCTTTTGGAGTCGGGCGATGGGGTGCCCATCAAACAGGCGGCGGGGGGGGGGGGGGGCACTGGTCCCGGCCTGCCTGCAAGGATTGTGTGCCATCAGGGAATTAGACCCTTCATTTTGAAAGAGTCTGAGCAGACGGGCTAGAGAGCCATGGAGGGAATGGGCCAGAAGCAGTTCCCTGACCTCACGTGTCAAATGCTGAGGGTGCACAGAGCAGACCCTCCTGCCCCCGGGGTGGGGGGTGGGGGTGCCACAGCCCAGCGGGGCTCAGCTTTCCTGGGGGGTGGGGGGGTCTGGACTCACAGTGGGCCCGGGGACCTGGGCTTGGTCCTGGCTGCCACTTATCAGCATGGAGACTTGACAATGCTCTCAGAGCTTCCCTGAGAATAACGCCTTCCTACTCAGGCGCTTTTGAAGAACCGGGGACAACGGGTAGACAGAGCCTGGCGTGGAGCTAGTGCTCAGCAAATAACCGCTATTATGATTCTACGAGCGGGCTGAGCCCCTGCAGAGGAAGCCCACGCCCCCCCCCCAACCATGCTGCGATCAAAGGGGGCCAAATGCCTGCTACCGAGGCGTTGACGGGTGCCTGTCGTGTCCTGGGTTCGTCCCCATGGCACCAGCACTGGCTAGGAGGTTGATGCCCTGGCTGGGCTCACCCAGGGGACAGACGGAAGGTACTGAAGGTGTGAGCAGCTTGACCCAGGGATGGGCTCTTTTGCAGAGCTTCGGGAGCCCCAACAAGAAGCACGTGGGGGTCATCCTGCAAAGGAGCACCCTGGTGATGCTTCTCTGCTGCCTCCCCTGCTGGGCACTGTTCCTCAACACCCACAACATCCTGCTTCTCTTCAGGCAGGACCCAGCCGTGTCCAGGTACTGCTTGGCTTCTGCCGGGAACCCGGGGAGGGACCCCACCCCTCCCCCCAACCATGCTGCCAAAGAAGCCATGCCCTAGGCCCCCGTGCTTCTCTGGGTCACAAGCCGTCACAAGTGCAGCTCCTATGGGGAAGGTTCTTGGTTTTCGGACTCTCCCGCCCGGCATGCGATTCCAGCTGTGACCAGCAGGGGGAGGAGACAGGGCCAGTTTTAATTCAGGAGGAAAGGCAGAAAAATGGATGGGATTTGCCTGTCCCAGCAGGTAGCTGGGGCTTCCCAGATGCTTTTGGAGACTTGAAGTGTGCACTACACCGTCTTCCAAAAAAGAGACAGAAGGGCTGAACCAAGTTCAGATGAATCACACCGTTTGTTAGTATTCTTAGAAATGTCCCCTCGTGGGAATAGTGTGTTCATTTTATAGGATGGGCAAGTCATTTGCTTATTTTTTTTAAGTTTATTTCTATTTATTATTTATTTTGAGAGAGAGAGAGAGAGAGAGAGAGAGGAGAGAGCACAGGAGGGGGCAGAGAGAAAGAATCCCAAGCAGGCTCCACACTGACAGCATGGAGCCCCCACACGGGGCTCGAACTCACAAACTGTGAGATCATGACCTGAGCTGAAACCAAGAGTTGGACGTTTAACCAACTGAGCCGCCCAGGTGCCCCGGGCACAGCCTGGTCAGTTCCGGAGCTTCTGTTTCCTTCGCAGGTTAACTCAAGAGTACGTGCTCATTTTCATCCCGGCACTTCCGGTAAGTGTCACTGTCCCCGGAGCTGGGAGGACGGTGGACTTCCACCCCGCTAAACCCCGGCTTTTTTCTTTGCCGCGCCACGTGCTGGGGAAGCCCGTGAGCCCGCAGCGACTTTCCGCTGTGCCGCTGAGGCTGGCCGAAGGGACAGCAGAATTGCAGTCCCATTCCGTCCACGCAGATTGGACTTTCAAGACGTAGCATGGCATGTTTTTTGATGAGAAAACCATTCACTGGAGAAACTGTGGGAAGCGTGGGAAAGAAAACATTTTAATCGCTTCTAATCCTGCCACCCAGAGAGACTCTAGGGTCAGATCCCTTCCCAGGATTATTTCTGCTCGTGGACGCGTGGGTTCAAACACACATACACGTGTACGGTTTGAAAGAGGGTCAATGTGCGTAATATTGTGTTATTACCTGCTTTTCCCCTGATATTAGTCTCTTGATACGATTAAATAGCCTCCCACAGTATCCATTTCGGAGGCTATGCCCTATCCTACAGTGTCATGATTTATCAGCCAATCCTAATTTGTCAGGTATTCAGGTTGTTTCCAATATTCACTATTGGAAAGAAGATTGTGCTAAGCGTTCTTACAGAAAAATCTTTGTATCTGTAACGATTCCCTTCAGGCGCATCATGGGAATTGGTGTTGTTCCGTCAATGGCTTCTGATACCAACTTGTACAGATTTTACCCCCACTAGCAACACTCTTGTCAGTGTACTATTATTCAAATATTTTTCGCGGGGCGCTTGGGTGGCTCAGTTGGTTGAATGTCTGACTTCGGCTCAGGTTGTGATCTCACATTCGTGGATTCAAACCCCACGTGGGGCTCTTTGCTGACAGCTTGGAACCTGGAGCCTGCTTCAGGTTCTGTGTCTCCCTCTCCCTGCCCCTCCCTCACTTGCTCTGTTTCTCTCTCTCTCAAATATAAACATTAGAAAAAAAAATTTTTTTTTAATTTTTTCCCAACTAGAAACAGTTTTCACATGCGTGTTATTGCTAATGAACCTTTTTTTCATGTATTTTTTTCATCATTTTGTTTTTCTTCTGAGAACTGTCCAGACCCTTTTTTAGTGGGTTAATCTTTTCCTAATTATTATAACTCTTGTTAACTAGTATCTTAACCCTTTGCCTGTTAATTTTTTTTTAAAGTTGGTCACTTGCGTTCTAATTTTTTTATATTTTTGACCTAAAGAATTAAAAAAAAAAATTTTTTTAAGTTTATGTATTTGAGAGAGACAGAGCAAGCAGGGGAGGGGCAGAGACAGAATCCCGAGCAGGCGCCACACGGTCTGCTCAGAGCCCCATGTGGGGCTCGAACCCATGAACCGTGAGATCATGCCCCGGGCGGAAACCAAGAATCTGATGTTTATCCGACTGAGCCCCCCAGGCGCCCCTTGACCTCAGGAATTTTTAATGTATATGTAACAGACCCATAAATCCCATTCTTTATGAAGTCTTTGATGAACTTAAAACCACTTAACCCATTGCAAGATTATATAAACATTTTGCCCATATTTTCTTTGAGCCCTCTCGTGGCTTTTATTTTTACACTTAAGATTCTAATCTACCTAACACACTTATAACTAAGACTAATTATTGCCTGTTCTCCCCTTTCTCCACTAATTCGTTAAATCCCAGCTAAGCAATGCATCTAGTCAGGTAAGTTTCTGAGATTTCTCACCTGACCCCGTGGCCTGTATGTCTGCTCTGGAATCCATTGCTACTCTATTTGATTTATTGAATCAGTGACACGTGTCACTCAGTGACACGTGTCACTAGCTGGCAGTGTCGTGTCTTTGGAACAACAGCTCCCCTTTACCCTCTATGACACCAGGGGGTGGGGTGCTGGAGGACCGATCAGGGAAGGGTGAAGGTGGGGTGCTTTAAAGCATGCCAAGGCCTGGCAGGAGGAACCCCAGCCGCACCTGCCTGCCTGAGAGGCCAGTGCCATGACCCCTCTGGGGTCTGGTCAGGTCCAGATTTGCGTTGTATTATGGAAACCACCTGCAAAGGCCAGTCTGTCTCCTCCAAGGGTTTGCTAGAGCACACACTTCAGCCCTTCAGACCAAGGTGATGGTATCTTGCCAAACAGGGCCACCTGGGCTGGGTCAGGGGAGAAACCTCCTAGAGTGTCAAAACTGTGGCAACGCCTTTACCAACTAAAGCAAGTCCTTGCCTTAAAATGCTGCTGTAAAACTTACCAGTAAAGTAACAATAAAAATGACAAACAGGATTTACATAACGCTTACCTAACATTTGGAATGCTTAAATGGGCCATATACTGTTTTATAGGTATTTTCTGATATTAACTTTAAATATATATGGATACATAGCACACACACATTATCATCCCCGCTATAGATGAGGAAATTGAGGCACAGAGAGGGTAAGTGACTTGCCTAAGATCGCACAGCTCGTAAAAGGCAGAGCCAACCCTTGAACGCAGGCAGTCTGTTCCAGCTCATGCTCTTAAGCCCCATGCTATACTGAGGAGAAGCAGAAGGGAAAGGGAAGCAAAGGGAAGCAAAGGGAAGGGGTGGGGTAGCAGGGCGCAGGCCCTGGGCCAGGCTTTGGCAGAGGACAGAAAGGGCAGGGGCAGCACCCCTAACACGCACACACTGACACGCAGGCCCTCTCTGTCCTCCACAGACAGGAAAGGTCCTGCCACCCCACGGGGGCTTGAACCCCCTCAGCAGGGCCTACCGGTGGCCACACTGCTGGGTCCTCATCTCCCTGCCCAGCCCAAGGCCTCTCCTTCCAGATTCTTGGTTCCAGCAGCCAGAGCCAGGCTCAAGGGCAGTCACAGCCCGTGGATTTGGACTCTGATGGGCCCTTCTGTGCACGGGCCCCTGGGTGGCCTTCCTGAGCTGATGCAAGGTCCGAGCCGGCAGCAAGGAGGCCTGTTAGGCGCTGGGCCTCTTACACGAGCCTTGTGAGAGCCAACGCTGCTTGCGTATCTCGTCTGCGGTGGAGCCCGAGCCTTGAGGGGGCCTCTCCCCATAGGCAGGGCCAGAGTGCACCTGAGATGCTAAGTGGGCTTCTTGGGGTCCCAGACCTATTTGGATGAAATAACTGCCCCTCACTCAGGTACCAGGGAAATACCTCCTGATGTTCATCATGTGCTTGTTTGTTTTGCTTTTTTGGTAGTCGTTGTTTATGTGTGTGTCTGGTTTTTTGTTTTTATTTTACACAGGCGTTTTTTCTTTACAGCCTGCTGGCAAAATATTTGCAAAATCAGGTACGGGTCCCTGGCCAGAGGGGCGACCCCTGCCCCAACACACTGCCCCATTCCAGCGAGAAGGGGTGCCTGGGGCTTTTCCCCTTTCGGCACCCTCTGTGAACCTACTGACCAAGACCCAGTAAGGAGCCGCGTGTCCCCAGCCTCTTGCCAACCCCTGGACGTCCCCGGGCTTGTCCACACCCCCTGGCCCTGCCCCCCGCCCCAGCAAGGCCAGTGTTTGTTTATTTCAGGGAATCGTCTGGCCCCAAGTCCTCAGTGGCATTGTGGGCAACTGCATCAATGGCTTGGGCAACTACATCCTGGTTTCTGTGCTGAGCCTGGGGGTCAGGTGAGCACCGGGACCACTGGGCTGCAGGGGCCCACCAGGCACCCCACCCCTGACGGGGGCAGGTCAGTTGCCATCCCTGCCTTGCCAAAAGGGCAGAGGCTGCCCCTGCCGTCCAGAAGTGGGGTGTCATGAGGAATTGGGGGCCCTGCTGGTCCCTCAAGTTCTGGGGGACTCCCCACCAAGGAGACAAGGAGAGGAGCCCTCCTCATCCCTGCCCTAGCCCCCCAGGAGAGGCCGAGCGTTGGGACCTGGCAGGGGGACTCAGGGACACTGTACTAAGGTTCCTGGGTGTGGCTGATCTCTGGATGGGGGTGCTGGCTGCCCATGCCTGGGCCCCCTTCCCTTCCATGCTGGCTTCAGGGGAGAAGTCCCCTGCCCCCAGGGCCAGAGTCGGACCCTGGCCCCAGCTCAGCTCTCTCTCCTTTCCCAGGGGCTCTGCTTACGCCAACACTATCTCCCACATCCTGCAGACCATCTTCCTCTTTCTCTACATTGTGCTGAAGAAGCTACACCTGGAGACGTGGGCAGGTGTGGGGGCCACCCTGCCTTTGGGGGGCTGAGCAGACCAGCAGCAGGCAGGACCCCGGCTCGGGCATGGGGTGTTCATTTGGCAGGTGGACGGAAGGCCCGGTGGGAGCCCCTTTGGAGGAGCCTTGTCTCGGGCTTGCCTCCACTTCCCTTCAGGGGCTCCTTCCCCTTTGCTCTACCCCTCAGCACCCCTACCCCCAAAGGCCCAGGTGCCCCCCATCCAATGTGATACGCGCAGAGCCCTGCTGGGGACAGCCCCCAGGGGGCTCTCTGGCCAGCTCCCTGATCGCAGGTAAAACCCTAGGTGTCAGCAGTGGGCCGAGTGCTCGACATTTCCGATCCCCAGTTACTCCACACCACCTTATAATCCCCATTTTACTTACCTGGAGGAGATGGAGTGAGGGTAAACAATTTGCTCAAAACGCCAGAGGCGGCGCCCGGTGGGGCTGGACTCGAACCCGTGCCCACGTACTCCCGGTTCTGAGCTTTCCTGACTCCTGAAAGCTAACTCTAGATTTCGGGGTCCGCTTTCGGGCATTTGTGGACCAGCCCCTCCGGACGGGGCCTCATTCACAGGGCAGGGAGTCCTGTATGGCCACTCTGCTCTCCCTGTCCGCACGGCCCTATCTGCCCCGAGAATCCAATCCTTTGACCTTGACCTCATGCCATCCTTCCAGCAACCCCTCTGGGGCGTCTGGGCAAAGAACTCAGATTTTCAGAGGAGGGAATGGAGGCCAGAAAGAGCAGGGTAGTTGCCCAAGATCTCGTGGTGTCACGGGTGGAGCGGGCGACCTTCACCCACGCCTGAGGCTCCCATCCCGAGCCACCCCGTGGTGCACCTTGGGCAAAACACAGGAGGCCTGGGCTTGCGGAGCTGAGCCCGGGAGTGGGCGGAGCCAAGGGCGGGCAGGGGCTCCGGGCAGTGGGTGCGCGTGCGCGATGGGCTCCCTGCGCTGCGCTCCAGCGGGGCTTCTGTTCCTAGGCTGGTCCGGCCAGTGCCTGCAGGACTGGGGCCCCTTCTTCTCTCTGGCTGTTCCCAGCATGCTCATGGTGTGCATGGAGTGGTGGGCCTACGAGATCGGGAGCTTCCTCATGGGTATGTAGAGGAGCGCGGCTCGGGGAACCGTGTGGGCAGCCCGGAAGCCCCCTCTCCGGATGGGTGGTTTGGCGGCCTCGGCCAGGTCGGGGCTGTTGCTCTCTCCAGGTTGTGCGCTCCCAGAAGGTAGGCCTGGGCTTTTCATGTCAGGAACCCAGCATGGCTCTGGGCCTGGTCCTCAGCAGGTGTTGGAGTCAGTGGGGGAAGCGAGGGACGGAACCAACGTGGGTGTGAGCGTGCAGGGGCCAGGCAGGCGTTGGGGGTCTCTCACCTGACGCGCCTGTGTTCCCCGGAGCACCCCGTGCAGAGTCCACGCAGCCCAGGAATCGCAAGGCCCTGTGAGAGAATGGCCCTGAGAGAGCTCCTGGTCCAACCCTTGCCCCTCATTTACAGATAGGTAAACTGAGCCCCAAGAACAAGAGACTGCCCGGAGTCCCAGTGGCAGCGCTGGGACCCAAACTGGGGTCTCCTGATCTTGGTCCAGGTCTCTTTTCTCTCCACATGCCATGTACACCAAGGACTTTCAACTTGAAAGTCAAACCATACCGGGAACGAACAGCCCGTAAGAAATTCCACCACAGCTGGGTGGGATTTTCCTGCCAGGCTGAAGGCCAAACGGGAACGTTTTCTGTTGCAAAGCTGCCCTTGGAAGTCATTTGCCCCTTGGCCTCCAAAGCAGAGGGGAGTCCTGTTCCGTGTCCGTGAGCTCACCGTGTGTCTCTTCCGCAGGCCTGCTCGGCGTACTGGACCTCTCCGGCCAGGCCATCATCTACGAATTGGCCACCGCAGTCTACATGGTGAGTATGTTATGGCGGTACCTTCCGCACGCCCTCCATGCCGGCCCGGCCCCGCTGACGGCCTGGGGTGTCACAGAAGAGGGGCAGGCTGTCCCCCTAAAGGCCATCTCTCTCTCAGATGACCTCCTTGTGCCCATTAGGTCCGGGCCCTGCCAGACACACACAGGTGGCCCCCAGCTGCTCCACCGAGAGTAATACTGAACTCCCATGATGTTAGGATTTTTAAATTAATCAGGGCCACTTAAAAACGGGAATATTTCACATCATAATCTGAAGTTTTGCATTTTCTTGGAAAACGGGACATTCCGTTTAGCAGCAGGCCCACATTCCTGCAAACCCGAGTCAAGGAGAGCTCGGTGACCGCGTCCCTGGGTGGGGGGTTCACTGCTGTCCCCCACCCCCCCACAGCCCCATAGCTCCCTCCTCTTCTTATAGAGACATGAGTTGTCCCATGTTACTGCGTATGCCTCTGCCAGCTTCCTGGGGACATGCAGACTGCGACCCCTTGGGGACATGCAGTCTGAGTTTAAGGAAATGATTCACCAAAGTCTACACTTACAGCACTAAGGTATAAGGTGCTTAATTTTACAAAGGGTTTTCCCAGAATTTTGTTTTCTAACAGGGAGCTTTTCTGGCACACTTAAGACCACATTCAACTCTTAAAAATGCACTTACGTACGAGGTTTTGGCAACACGTTGATTCTGGTTGCAGGGCCAGTCTGCCTGTGATTTGTTTTTTAATTTGTTTTTTAATGTTTATTTATTTTTGAGAGAGACAGAGACAGAATGTGAGTGGGTTAGGGGCAGAGAGAGAGGGAGACACAGAATCGGAAGCAGGCTTCAGGCTCCGAGCCCGACGCGGGGCTCGAACTCACGAGCCGTGAGGTCATGACCTGAGCCGAAGTCGGACGCTCAACCGACTGAGCCACCCAGGCGCCCCTGCCTGTGATGTCTGATGGTGCCGGTGGGGGCAGGACTGACGGGTTCGCTGAGGGGGCCCCCACCCCATCTCCCAACCTCAGCTGTGAACGCCCTCTCTCCTCACGCTGCCTTCCTGGGATCCATCCTGTCTTCCTGCTGTCCTCCAGCTGGCCCCCTGATGGAGGGTTAGAGGGCTGTTCCCCCTGGCCCCCTCCGCCGCCCCCGGCACAGGCCTCTTCCTGGCTCAGGATCCAGCCCCTTCCAGGGGCAGGAGGTTGATTCTGCTGATGGCCCCTTATCTCTGATCGCAGATTCCCCCGGGGCTCAGCAACGCCGTCTGTGTCCGTGTGGGGATGGCCCTGGGAGCTGCAGATATAGTGCAAGCCAAGCGGTCGGCCAAGTCAGGCATGCTTTGCACAGGTGGGTGGAATCCTCTGGGGGTGGGGGTGGGGCTTGGGAAGTTGGGGCCTGGGGCAGGGGACAAATCTGCAATACCTGGCCCGGAGGAGCCCCGGCTGAATTGACGCCACCCTCCTACCCTCTCCCCCGCCCCCTCCCCCACTCCCTCCTCTTCCCCCCCACCAGCAAACCTCTCTTGTCCTGCACTCCTTCCCTGCTGCTGTTCTCGGGTCCTCCCAGGGACAGGTCACCAGTTTCCACCTTCCTGTGACCCTGTGAAGTCCCCTCCTCCCCAGACTTCTCCCTCCATGTCCAGGGGCCTTCTGCAAATTTGCCTTCCCAGCATCCCCAAGGATCTCAGGACCTGCCCCATCCCACCCCTCGGGACCAACGGACCTTGTGTCCTCCTCCCAGGCTCTCCTTTCTGAGGCTGACGGATTCAGATCAGCTGTGGACACCAGTGGTTCTCAGGCTTTAGACTATCAGAATCAGCTGGAAAGATTAGAATCAGATGGGCAGGCCTCCCCCCCATGGAGTTTCTGATCCAGTAGGTCTGAGATGGGGTCTGAGAACCTCCATTTCTCTTTTTTTTAAATGTTTATTTATTTTTGAGAGAGACAGAGCGTGAGTGGGGGAGGGGCAGAGAGTGGGGAGACACAGAGTCCGAAGCAGGCTCCAGGCTCCGAGCTGTCAGCACGGAGCCCAACGCGGGGCTCGAACTCACAGACGGCGAGATCATGACCGGAGCCAAAGTCGGATGCTTAACCGACTGAGCCACCCAGGCGCCCCTGAGAACCTCCATTTCTAACAAGTTACTAGGTGATGCTGTTGTTGCTGGTCCCAGAACCCCACTTTGAGAACCACAGGGGGAAAGGCATTTCCTATGCCTTCCTGCCTTGCACTGACCTAAGCTGCTCCTTCAGGGGTTGGGGGCAAATGCTCTTCCTTTGGTCTCTTCCAGGCGGCACCTCGCTGGTTGTGGGCATCGTGCTGAGCACCCTGAAAAATAAACTGGGGCGTATTTTTACAAATGATGAGTAGGTAATCAGTGTTCTTCACTGACTTCTGGGAAATGTCAGAGTGGCTTGCAGCTGGTCCTCAGAGATTTGTCACCTGGCTGGCTCAGCACTAGGTCCAGAGGAAGCAGGACCAGCCTCGACTTTGCTCTTGCTGGGAAGAAGCTATCATTGATGCTTCTCCCCCCGGACCACGGCCTCCGTCACTTGCTGGTCCGTAGACAGGATGCTGAGGGCAGGCAGTACAACATTGCGGGGCTCTCCTGGAGCTTAGGGCTCCATGCAGCAACTTAGGGCTGAGAGTGTCAGGTTTGTTGGGGGGGGGTGGGTAACTACCTCCGTTCCAATCATTTTTAGGAGGAGGCACAACAGGGAGGGCGTGGGTCTCAAGAACGCAGTGACGTCTTAATGCTCCAAGTGAATGTTCTTTCTGGTTTCTCCCGCAGACAAGTCATTGCCCTGGTGAACAAGGTCTTGCCGATTTACACAGTCTTTCAGCTCTTTGAGGCCATCTGTGTGAGTACTGCCCTGATGTGAAGCCTGACTCCCCTGTAGGAGTCCATGCTCACGGCCCCTCCCTGAGGCCTCGTCGGGCTGCGAGGATTAAATCATTCAAACATATAAAGGGGGATGGGGCGCCTGGGTGGCTCTGTCGGTTAAGTGTCCGACTTCAGCTCAGGTCATGATCTCACAGAGGGTTTGAGCCCCGAGTCCAGCCCTGTGCTGACAGCTCAAAACCTGGAGCCTGCTTCAGATTCTGTGTCTCCCTCTCTCTCTGCCTCTCCCCTGCTCATGCTCTGTCTCTCTCTCTCTCTCTCTCTCTCTCAAAGATAAACATTAAAAAATAAATAAAAGTTAAAAAACATGTAAAGGGCTAACTCTGTAGTAAGTGCCCAATGTATCTGCTTGGATTAATTCTATTATTATTCAAAACAATCCCCTTCTCTTCTGCAATTCCAACAAGCCAAAAGACGCATGCGGATTTGCAAAAAAACAAAAACAAAACAAAAAAAACACCTGAAAAATTACACCCACATAAACTCACAAATCTTTTTTCCTTCCTCATGCCTCCTCAAGAGCTGAGGCCACAGGCTTTGAGCCATGCCCCTATTGGTCAGACGCTCAACAGCAACCATGCTCTGTGAATCAACCCAGAACACAGAGGGGCCTGAGTTTTCTGTGCCTTTGAAATGGGTCATTTCAGAGGAAAGGGTCTCATTTAGTGCAGATGTGGATGATGTGAATTTTAAATTTTTTTTTTCAACGTTTATTTATTTTTGGGACAGAGAGAGACACAGCATGAACGGGGGAGGGGCAGAGAGAGAGGGAGACACAGAATCGGAAACAGGCTCCAGGCTCCGAGCCATCAGCCCAGAGCCCGACGCGGGGCTCGAACTCACGGACTGTGAGATCGTGACCTGGCTGAAGTCGGACGCCCAACCGACTGCGCCACCCAGGCACCCCTATGGATGACGTGAATTTTAAAGAGCATGACATAAAACAAAACACTGAAGTCTCCTTTTATTACTTTTTAATTCATTTATTATTTGAAAGAATATGCATGTGCACAAGCGGGGGAGGGGCAGAGAGAGCGAGGGGGAGAGAATCCCAAGTGGGGTCCGCATTGTCAGTACACGGACTGATGTGGGGCTCGAACTCACGAACCTCAGGATCATGACCTGAGCTGAAATCAGATGCTTAACCGACTGAGCCACCCAGGTGCCCCCGAATCCTCATTTTATTTTATTTTTTTTAATTTTTAATTTTTTTTTTTTCCAACGTTTATTTATTTTTGGGACAGAGAGAGAGCATGAACGGGGGAGGGGCAGAGAGAGAGGGAGACACAGAATCGGAAACAGGCTCCGAGCCATCAGCCCAGAGCCCGACGCGGGGCTCGAACCCACGGACCGCGAGATCGTGACCTGGCTGAAGTCGGACGCTTAACCGACTGCGCCACCCAGGCGCCCCTATTTTTTTTAATTTTTAAAATTATGTGTGTTTATTTTGAGAGAGAGAGAGACAGAGTACGAGTGGGGGAGGGGCAGAGAGAAAGGGAGACACAAAATCCGAAGCAGGCTCCAGGCTCCAGGCTGAGCCGCCAGCACAGAGCCCAATTCAGGACTTTGAACCTACGAGCCGTGAGATCATGACCTGAGCGAAGTCGGAGGCTTAACTGACTGAGCCACCCAGGTGCCCCTCCCCTTTAAATATTGGACAGAATTCACCAGTGAAGCCATCTGGGCCTGGGTTTCTGTCAGAAGATTTTTAAATTAATTCAATTTATTTATTTGTCTCTTCACTTTCTATTTCTTGAGTTACTTTCAGTAATCTGTGTCTTTCAAGTAACTTATTTACTTCAACTAAATTTGTCTAATTCTCTGGCACCAAGTTGCTAATAGTATTTTCTTATAATCTTTTTCTGTATGGTCAGTAGTAATGTCCCTTCTTTCACACCTGACTTTGGTCATTTGGGTCTTCGCTTTCTTATTTTCTTGGTCTTATTTTACCAAGGTCAAATCCTTGGCAAATGTGCATCCTTTTTGTGGATATTATCAAAGACCTAAAATTTTGGGTTTCGTTGATTTTCTGTTGTTTTTTTCTGTAGTCGATTTCAGTAATTTCCCCTGTCATCATTATCCCCATCCTTCTGTTTTATTTAGGTAGTTTGCTCTTCCTTGTTTCTTAATGTGGGCTATGGATTTGAGGCCTTTCTTCTTTTTGGATATAGGCATTTACGGCTGTGCGTTTCTAAGCACTGTGGTAGTGGCATCTACTAAATTTGATTATGTCGTTTTATTCTTCGTTCAAAATATTTAAAACTTTCTCTTGCTATTTATTCTTTGTGTTAACCAAATATTGGGGGCATGCCCATTTTTCTTTCTTGTCGGCGTCTCTAATTGAATTCTCTTGTGTGGCCTTGCACAGCCCCATCCCAGAGAACGTCAAAGCGTGTGACCTTTCTCTGAGGCCTCTTGTTGTATTTAGGAATTTGCCTGGACTATTTATTTCTGTGAATCCCGCCTCCTCTACAGCCTGGAGCTGCGATCTCTACTCAGTTTTGTTTTCTGGGTTTTTCTCTATGCTTATTTTAGGCTTAGCTTCCTAGGGGTCACACCCTTTTGTCCGCACAGCTCGGTGTTGAGGCAGTTGTTGGTCGGAGGTTGTGTTCAAACACCTGACAGCTCGCGAGGCTTCCGTTCTCTGCCGAAGGATCTGAATGTGCATGTGGGCTGTTTTCGAGTCTGCCCGGCTCTTACTTCCTTCTGGGTTCTCGCGTGTCTCTTCCGTCCACGTGCACAGGCTCCATTGTCCACAATGTGTGGGAGGCTGGGGCCTGCCCTGGTCTCTGCTATGTGCACACACAGCCTGCAGTCAACTTGGAATATGTGCGGAACGTATCGAGCTCCCTCTCCCCGCCACCCGGTTGTTTCGCCTCCCTGTTAAATCCCTGCCTAGCACACCGGTCCGCCGCCTCTCCCTAACAGACCCAAACCTTCTCAACCGCACAGACTGGTGGGGCCACTGGCCCTTCCTGGGTGCTTGCCTCTGACGTTGTCACCGTGACTCAAAATGCTTTAAAGGGCTTCTCAACCTTGGCACTGTGACATTTCGGGATGGAGAATCCTTGGTTGTAAGGGGGCCGCCCTGTGCCCTGTAAGGTGTTTAACAGCATTCAGGGCTTCAACCCTATGCAGGTAGCACTCCTCAGTTGTGACAACCCAAACCATCCCCCAACACTTGCCAAGTGTCCCCTGGAGGGCGAAAGTCGCCCCCGGGGTTGAGATATACTTGTTTGGAGCTCATCAATCACAATTTGGGAGAAGTCTTCTTCTAACCAAAAAATATCTTCTATGTCAAAATATATGACAATTGGGGCGCCTGGGTGGCGCAGTCGGTTAAGCGTCCGACTTCAGCCAGGTCACGATCTCGTGGTCCGTGAGTTCGAGCCCCGCGTCAGGCTCTGGGCTGATGGCTCGGAGCCTGGAGCCTGTTTCCGATTCTGTGTCTCCCTCTCTCTCTGCCCCTCCCCCGTTCATGCTCTGTCTCTCTCTGTCCCAAAAATAAATAAACGTTGAAAAAAAATTAAAAAAAAAATATATATATATATGACAATGGGAAACAAACATGCCACATTCAGAGTTCAAGAGGCACACACCTCCTATCCCGAATGCATTACCTCTTTGCTCAAAAGTGTGAAAGCAAACCACAAAATATTCCACATCCTTCATCTTTTTTTTTTTTTAAAGCTTATTTATTTTGAGAGAGAGAGAGAGAGAGCGGGGAAGGGGCAGGGAGAGGGGGAGAGAGAGAGAGAATCCCAAGCAGGCTCTGTGCTGCCAGCACGGATCCCAGTGTGGGACTTGAACCCACTAACCGCGAGATCATGACCTGAGCCAAAACCAAGAGCCTGATGCTCAACCGACTGAGGCCCCCCAGGCGCCCCGCTCCACATCCTTTATCTTAACAAAATGGAACTAACCAAATAGCTATTCGTCAGTAGCACTGACCGAGCATGAGCTGTGCCTTTCTCTCTCTAGTTCATCAGCTCTGAGATCAGGCTGGGAGGATGACCCTAGGAAAATAAAGCATCGTGCTCTCTCCAAAGTCGTTCTTGTCCGTGAGCATTACGGGGACAGGAGCCAGCAAGGACTGCGTGTCTCATCTGGAGCAGATGACACCTTTGTTTGCCACGTGCGGTATCCAGAATGATGGCCCCCCCCCCCCCCAAAGATCTCCACATCCTGATCCCCAGACCTGTGAATGTCAGGTGGCAAAGGGGGACGTTGTAGATGTGAGTAAGTGAAAGATCTTGAGGTGGGGAGATTATCGTGGATTATCCAGATGACCCAAAGTAATCACAAGGGTTCTCACAGGCGAGAGAGGGCGGGAGACAGAAGGAGAAGGAAACACCACGACAGCCGGAGAGGGTGGACCGATGCCACCACTGTCTGGGGGCCAGGAATGCAGGGCGGCCTGTAGAGGCCAGAAAAGGCAAAGACACACACATTCTCCGCAGGGGCCTCCAGAAGGAACCCGCCCTGACTAGAGGGCGGTGAGACCCACTTCAGACTCGTAACCTCCAGGACCAGAAACCAGCGCACGTGTCTTGTTCCAGGCCACTAATCTACAGTAATTTGCCACAGCAGCACTGCCAAGGCAACACAGCTCTGTGTGACGTCAGTCCGGCCTCCGGGGCCAGCTGGTGGTCGGTTTCCAATTTTACCTTGACTTTCTAGAGAGGCAGTCCTAGTGTGGAGGGGAAGACGGGGCCTCTGGAGTTGTGTTCAAGACGCAACTACTCTTGTGCAGCCGTGGGCAAGTGACTTGCCCCGACTCGGTCTCCCCACGGATGGGGACGAGAGCACCATCGTTGGGCTTAGAGTGAAATCAGGCCGTGCGACATGAGTGGCTTAGAAGAGAGCCCGCTGCAGGATCCCTGCCCAGGCTCATGCCCACCTCTCGCCCCTTTCTGCCTCCCCTCCCAGTGCGTCTATAGCGGAGTTCTGAGAGGAAGCGGCAAGCAGGCCTTTGGAGCCGTCGTGAACACGATCATGTCGTCGTGAACACGATGTCATCGGCCTCCCGCTGGGCATTGTTCTGACCTTTGTGGTCAGAATGGGAATCATGGGTATGTGCTGTGAGGGAAAGTGGGGGGAGGCCTGGGAGGACGCTGTCCCCATTTGTCACTTGTCTCCCCCAGGCCTCTGGCTGGGCATGCTGGCCTGCAGCCTCCTAGGAGCTGCTGCGTTTGCTGTCTACACCGCCCGGATGGACGGGAAGCTAGCCGCAGAGGAGGTGAGCGTGCGGAGATGCTCAGAGCACGTCAGGCCTCAGCAGCAGTGACCTGTGGGATGAGCTGGGAGGGCGGGGGGTCACGGAGGGGCCCCCTCAGCCTCAACATCTCCGGGCACCGTAACTGGACCCCAGACAGTGCCAGGATACGGTCTAATTTCAAGGAGAGGCACACACACCCAAAAGCTTCCACGGCCAGCCCAAGCTGCTTGAAACCAAAGCAAAGAGCTCAAACTAGTCTGAACCCGGATGAGCCCCCAAGAGTGTGTGCCCGACTTTGGAAGGGGGAACACCATCACTCTGTCCAACATCTTCTTGGCCAAATATTTTTTTTTCTTTTTAATGTTTATTTTTGAGAGATAGAGCACGAGCAGGGGAAGGGGCAGAGAGAGAGAGAGACACGGAATCCAAAACAGGATCCAGGCTCTGAGCTGTCAGCACAAAGCCCGACGCGGGGCTCGAACCCACGAACCGTGAGATCGTGACCTGAGCCGAAATCAGACGCTTAATTGACTGAGCCACCCAGGCGCCCCTTGGCCGAACTTTTTAAACAGGGCAGGCCCGCACCTGCTTCTCAGACACAGTAACGGTGACAGCTCGGTCTGAAGGCAGAGACGGAGGGGGGGTGCACTCTCAAAGACCCCGAATCTGCTCTTTTAGGCCCAGAAACATGCCGGACTGCTGCCGCAGAGCACTGACAGCACGGTGGCCACGGTGGCCATGGTCCCCCGGCCCGGGCCTGCAGAAGCCGTCACCTCTTCAAGTAACATTGTCGCAGTGCTTCAGCCAGCTGGGCCCCGATGCCAGGGGCAGCCTCTTCCTTGTGTGCCCCGGGCAAGTACAAGTCCAAGCTGCCGGTCCTCCTCTTGGCACAAACATGGCGTTCTAAGCGCCAGGAAGACGACACCACTCCCTGTGACTCAGAGGCCCCACGTGAAGCACGTCACGTCCTTAGCCTCGTGAGGCAGCCAGCTGTAGCCCCATCCTCGGGTGAGGGAGCCAGGCTGAGAGCTTAGGTCTCTCCCTCGACGATGGTCCCGCAACCGGAAAAGGTGAGATGATCCCAGTGTGGGCCCGTCAGACTCAAGGGCACGTGCCCACCACGGAAGCCCAGCCCGGGCCAGAAGGCCACATCCCAGCCTACGGCAGCTGGGTCTCAGCCGGTCCACCTGGCTGGACCGGCTGGTGTGGGGGGCATTTCCCCTGCCTGCCTCTCTGTATCCCGTCAGACAGGCGGGCACCTCTGGTGTATATCCAGCCTGTCTGTGATGCAGCGATGGCCTCGGCCCAAGGCGCAGGGGCCCTCCCGTCCCGGGCTGGTGAGGGGTGCCAGGTCTGGGTGTCCGCAGCCCAGAGCCCTCACTTATCCGGTGACCTCATCTCCCCCAGAGCCCCGCCGTCGTCAGCACAGCAGCGAGCTAGCTGACAAACACTCCGGGAGCCTAGAGCATCACAAGAGACGAAGGTGAGGTCCGACCGTCTGAGCGTTTAAGATGTGCTCCGAAGGCACGTGTGGGAGTGACACGCCATCGCGTGTCATCACAAGGCTCAGACGGGAACGCGCCTCATGTGATCTTACGAGCAGCTTTCTCTCTGCATCACGCTCACGTGTGAAGGTGTTTTCCCACATCATTGCACCCAGTGTGACAAAGGCAGCCAGGCTTCCTGGTTCCAAGGCCACAGCTGTCTCCCAGGCCCCCGGCGCCGCTGACTGCTCCTGTTTGCCTCCGCAGTGGCCACGGGTGCCTCTCCTGGCATCACCCTGACAATGTATTCAAGGCCCGAGAGCCACCTGGACCTCTTCAGGACTCCGGAGGCGGCCCAGGACCTTCCAGCTCCGGCCAGCAGACTGTCAGCCAGACAGCTGGCCATCCGCCGCGGGGCCGCCCTGGGGATGGCGTCAGGCACGCTGACGGCCGGGCTGGTCGTCCGGGTCCTGACCCCCAGACACTAGCTGAGCGGCTCGGAGACGGAAAGGAGGCCAAGGGTGGCCGCGCCCACAGGCCTCCACACCGGTCCCCCTACAACAGCACCCTGGGGATCCAGTGCGGGTGGATGTACACTTTGGACCGCACCTCAAAAACAAAACCTTCAGCCGGCGTCTCGTGTGACGTGACGGTTCTGTCGACCTGGCCTTCTCTGCTCTGTTCTTTTAAGAAGACATCAGCCGACCGGAGAGGGACAATCCTAGGGTTGCTTCAAATCGGGAGATTTCCAATCAAGACACAATTTAAAAAACCAGTTACCCAATTAAAAGCTACATATTTCCTAGGTGAGTCTGCCGCCCCCCTGTCTGTTCACAAAGCCTTTGAGAAGCTTGGACAAGGGGGCCCATGGGCCCTGCATGGGCAGCCCGGTTCGCCACACCCCCCATGTGCCCTGTGCCCCACGGGCCCCTGCAGATCCAGGCACTGGCAACCCCGAAGGGGCAGGTGGCCGTCCATAGACCCTTCATTCCATCAGCATTGTGCTGATCACAGACCTTGAGAAACCCTTGTTCTTACAGCAGCGATGGGGTAGAAAGAAACAAGAGTAGCAAAACCAGATCGATCGCTTGGCCATGCAGCCTGGGGGTGAATGCAACGCCAACCCAAATTCCAGGCTGCTTCTCTTTGTGGCCTGGGACTGCCGAATGTTTTCAGGCTGCACGCTGTCATCCAAAGTGGAGGCAGTCTGGCCTCTGCTGCCACAGTCCCTTAGGCATCAGTGGCTCTACGCACGTTCACAAACAAAATGATCAAAGCCAATTAAAAAACAAAGTACACACAGGATGTAATCCCTGTTTGAAGAGTCAACATGAATTCGTGTTGTTTTCGGTACCTGGTGACAGTCCGGGCCTCCCGCTCACAGGGAGGAAGAAGCTGGTACCCTTGTCCGTGACACTGACACCTTAGTGAGCTTCTGGCGACCAAACAAAACGACTGAGGACGGGGCACAGAGAAGCAATGCTGTCGTTTCCCCAAAGGTGCTCTAAGGTTGAAAAAGGATCTCGAGAAAAGGGTTCCACGGTCAAGGAAGTTTGGGAAACGACCCCCACTAAACGCCACACAGGTTCTACAGGACTCGGATCCTTTGAGATGCTAGTGTGCTTTACAAATCCCGACACACAGGATGGGTGGTGGGATCGGTTTTTGTGTAAAACCTTATGGAATTAGTGTTCCTGGAGTACTCTTACGGAAACACTTGGTTTAGACTGGCAAATGGGGATAGGAGGGCTTAGCTGGAAAAACCCTAAACTCCACAGGTGCTTTAAAAAATAAAAACCTGTAAGGGACAGAGAAAGCAGAGCTGGAGAAAATCTTCTTGGCTAAGAATTTCAGGGAGAAAGCAGGACTTAAAGTTGATGAATACCACCTCTGAACAGATGAAGGCAAAAAATGGATTTATCGTTGGGGCAAAATTTCCGGCCAGAGAATGGTCTCTATCGGGACATAAGAGGCTCCCCACTAGGAATCTTAAAATTCATGCCACTTTTATCAAATATGACGTATTTATTTTGCAGCAGAACATAGTAGCAGACAAGCCAGTGGTTAGCGTAACTAGAAATCACAGGGCACAATTTAATGTGCTAAACGAGAGCTCCGTATTGAAATTTTGTCTAAGGTATTTCATGACCGATTATCCTGACATCTTAAACTAGCCTAGTGATTGACACCGCATCCTGTGATGAAGACAGTGAACTTCAGACAGCCTCCCTGGGACAGATTCATTCAAGGCAGCTGATTACATGTTCTCTAAAGTGAATTACATTCTCTCATGTGGGGGCGGGCAGGGAGGGTGGAGGCACCGTAGCCAGGAGTCACCAATGCTTGGCAGGGAGGCTGCATTCCACAGGGCTCCTTCCCACCCTGGCTGAAGTCCCTCAGGTCTCAGCCATGCTCAGGAGATCCCCTTCCTGTGTCCTCTGTCCCCTTCTCTTCCAGCGGGATGCCGTGGCTTACACAGTCCTTCTCCAAATGTTCCACCATCAGCCCCCCTGAGGCTCTCAAGCTCCACAGTCCAGAATATCCAAGGCCTCTGGCCCGTGACAGGAAATGGCTTTCCACGTTAAGTCCAGAAGGCTGAATTTATTCAAAAAGGGATCTCTCTGAAGTTTAAAAAAGTGAAATTTATTTGCATTGTGCTATGGAAATGAGAAACTTAAAAGATCTGTCCTTGAAGATCCACTGACTTGAAACTTTTAAGATCCTGAGTGTGTTTTGTTTTTTTCCAACATTTATTTTTGAGAGAGCATGAGTTGGGGAGGGACAGAGAGGGAGACACAGAATGTAAAGTAGGCTCCAGGCTCTGAGCTGTCAGCACAGGGCCCGACACGGGGCTCAAACTCACAAACTGCGAGATCGTGACCTGTGCTGCAGTCGGACGCCCAACCGACTGAGCCACCCAGGTGCCCGAGAATAAGTGTTGTTGTAAGTAATTTTATTACAGCATAATAAAAGTGCCAGTTAGGTTTTATAAGATGCAGAATTCTACAACTCCTGCCCAGTAAGAATGACAGGTGATACTTGCATGGAAATTGGCAACTGTCTTCCCTGGAAGCCCTGGGATCTGCAGGATGTCTTGCGTGGTGTTACAGAAGGCATCTGCGGATGGCCACAAAAGCCTCACAAACCAAATACAAGAGACGGTGGAGAATGGACGGGAAAGGAGGAAGACCACTGGTCAGACAGCACATTTGACAGGAGGGCTGGCTCCGGAAGGTCAAGTCCTCAAGTCCCAGTGGGTGAGGGACAGGGACCTCCCCCCATCCCCAACACACAGATCCAGTGCCTCAAACCTCAGGCAGGGCGGGGAAGATCTTTCCTCACCTCTGTGGGCTACAGAGGGCTGTTGATAACCCCGGGCAGGGAGGAGCCCCTTGGAAGCTTCATAGAGTGATGGCGGAAGGTGGGGGGGGGGGGGGGGGGAGGTCCTGTGTCCCATGAACTGGAGTTAACAAGTCACTCAACAGGTTCAGAGACTCCTTTTACATCTCCCTGGGAGTCAGCCTAGTACCTTCTCCGCCCCCACCCCGCCCCCCACCGCGAGCTGAGGAACACAACGTAAAAGACATTCTCTGAGTGTACCCCCACAGTGGGGGAAGGCTGGGGGGGTCAGATGAAACGGGAAGTTTTATTAATGGTGAGTGGCAATGACTTGCAGGCTTGATTAGGGTGCATTTGCATATTTCCTTCCTATTTTTGGCAGGATTTTAAAATGGTTCGTTAACTATTTAAGAGAGGAATAATTCAGTACAGGCAACTAGGAGGTTGAACAGGATCTTTCTTCAGTAGTATCCCGCCTAGAGAGAGGAGAAAGGAAGCCAGGTTACTCTGCTGGTTTAAAACCCCCACGCAACCGGCCCTGGAACACGAACTCAGTATCGGGACTCTATCAAATGCCTGCTATTTTAAGAGATGCTTGAATGTGCTGTATACAAAAGGTCCCTGTGTCCCTAAGAAGGTAAGTGCAGTCTGGGCTGATAAAAGATTAGGGCCTTCCCTGCAAAGCGACAGCAACAAGGTGGCGACGGAGGCAGTGTTGTCTGTTATCACTGAGACGACAGCAGCGTTGACACAGGAGTGGAAAATACTCATTTACTATCCTCCTGTTGTGCGTGGGGAGCTGAAGTCTACGTGAAGTCTGAAAATGGATCGACACTTTCGTTTCTGAAGTCCAAAGTAGTACTGAATAGAATCCATACCTACTGAGCCCAAAGGAGTTCTGGCAGCCGTCTCAAGAGTTTGTCATAGTTCATTTTCAAGGGCCTAATGACCTCTATCAATTTTAAACCTTCCATGCTTTTCAACGTTTTAACACCCATATCTCCTGCAAGGCTTTTGGTGGCTTAAGCTTTATAGGAACTTTACTTTGTGTAGACGTGTAGACACACGCACACACACACACACACACACACATCTTTTAAATGTTTTCGGAACACTCCCTTCCACTCTGAGACTGACCTGTTCCCTTTAGACTAATAATCACTACTTTCAATTTCCCATTTAAAAATGTTCCAAGACCATCGTCCTCACTGTGGTAAAGAGAGTTAATGAAATCACATCCAAGCATGTAACAGAATCACAAAGTGCAGAAAAGCCGTTTCAGAAAAAAATGACTGCAGTTGCAAAAAATAAACACTCCTCAAACAAAAGCACAATTTGAGCTTAGAATCACTTACTTAAAATAAGAGGTGATTTGAGAAAGAGGACAGAGAGGCTCAGACAGAAGCAGAGAGAAGCAGCAAAAAGGGAAAGAAAGCCAGATCCTGAGCGGTCTCACACTGAATCCAAAGCGGTGTGGACCACGAACACGTCAGCTCACGGTAATGGGAACTGAGGAGCGCCCTGGGAGATCCCTGTAGGCTGCCCTTGTCCTGGAGACGAGCAAGCCAAGCGAGGCCCCAAGGCGGGCTCAGAAAAGGCCTTGCTCAGAGTCAGAAATCTGTTGATCGCAGAACCAGGAATTAAAGCCACATTTTCTTGTTACCAGGTTCCATGTTTTTACACACTGCTGCCTCTCTAGATCTTATCAGAGAGAGGCTTGTCCGCCAAACCCTTTTGGGAGTTCACGCGGGCTACCCGGCCTGCCCCGGCCTGCCTGGCCCAGCGCGCTGCGGCAGTGGGAACCTTCCTGGGTTAGAGGGGGAGCACAGTCACCCTCCGAATTTGCCACGGCGCTACGAAGTTCCATCCCCAGCCAGAAGGTGTGTGTCAGGCTGGGGACTGATGTCCTGGGATCAGAGATGACAGGCAGGTAAGGGCCAGAGAGCCGAGCACACCTGAGACCTCAGGACGATGCGGAGGCAGGAACAGAAAGCCTCCCAGCTGCACACAATGTTTTGATTCGCTCAGTCTGCCACCATGAATTCTAAAGCCAAACTTCTTGTTAAACACCGAAACAACGCAGAACCAAACGGGACTCGGAGAGTTTTAGAAGATAAGCCTCAAATTACAAAACAGAGCGTTCACTGGGTCCGTGTGCTTCTCACAGATCTGAGCTGGTCAGTGGGCACGTCCTCTGGGAGAGCTGAGTAGATGGGGAGGAGCGGGGAGGAGCTCACGTGACTCCCCTTCTAGAAATGCTGCATGCTTCCTCTAGACCTAGCAGGGCCACGTTACCTCCACCTCCACACGTTTTTTAAGATCCCCACAAACCACCCCCGCCCTTGCAACGGTATGGGTAAGTTTTGATGCCCTGAGATGCTGGGCCAGGCTCCAAAATGTCTGGAGACAGAGAGGTGAAACGCTGGTTCGATAACCCCTGAGCCTCTAGCTATACAGAAACCACTAGAAGAAAACATACCCCCGCCTGGCCCACTTTACAGAGAGAGAAAACAAGCAGTTCCTACCTCACTCTTAACAGACAGAGCTGGGTCCTGAGTTCGGCGGCTCTCATCACTGCTTACTGGACGACAGAGTCTGAAATGCCAGAAAAATCGACAGGGCCTTTCTCCTCAGCACAGCTTGGTATTTCTGAGAAAACCCAAACGATTTCAAATGCAACTGGTATTTCCAGTTCCACCAAAGCTGTGACCCTCGTTTAAGACAAGCCAACCCCCTTTTTGACCTTGAAACAAAAACACAGACGTGAACAAGCCACCTTCTATTCAGCGCTCGAATCTCGCCCCTTTTCCGAGGCTGCTGACCACGAGCGTTGCCGCTATTTTCAACGCATCTCGTCAGCTGGCTGGCCGAGGGCTTCAGGGACACGGTCGCCCTGCCCCACTCCACCTTAACTTCCAAAATCCTGGCTCTGTTCCCTCAGCCCAAGGATATGCGGACCGCCTCGGGATGCCAGCTCTCAGGAGGGCCGGGCGGTGAGCCCGCGTCTATGATAACTAATCGCCAAAGACAAAACGTATGTGGCAGAGTTAACTTTGGAGGAAACACATTCCACGCCTCGCTCGCCAAAGCTGTCCTACCACTGCTATTGCCCACTGTGCAATTCTCTCCTTTGTCTCCACGGCCTGCTGACCCCAGGCACACTCGAGAACACGACTGACACGGACATACGGGAGGCAGAAGGATCAGAGGGCTGAAAGCTCAGAGTGTGACAAGTTCTACGGGGCCTTAAACTCTTTTTTTTTTATCATTATTGATTTATCTTTGAGAGAGACAGAGCATGAGCAGGGGAGGGGCAGAGACAGAGAGACAGAGTCAGAAACAGGCTCCAGGCTCTGAGCTGTCAGCACAGAGCCTGACGCGGGGCTTGAACTCATGAACTGCGAGATCGTGACCCAAGCCGAAGTCAGACACTCAACCGACTGAGCCACCCAGGCGCCCCTTATGGGGCCTTACACTCTTAAACCAGAGGTCGGCATACTTCGGCATACTTCTGGAATCATTTAGGTTCTGCGAGCCACACAGCCACCTGTCCCAAGGACTCCACTCTCGCTACAACGAGTCAGTGAGGGGTTGTGGCTGTTCCCCTGGCAAGACGGGCCGGCAGGCTGCGAGTTCGCGGACCCTGTCCCAGACTCAAGGTTAATTTCAGAGACGGAGTCGGATTTCTACAATCAGAGGAACTCCTGAGACAGAAGACGCGCATCTGGCAGCCATGTGGGACCAGAGAGGCGGGGACTTACCTTGACAAGCACAGCCGCCACGATGCCCAGGAAAGCAAGTAACAGGAGACCGAGCTTTCCTTTGTTGAAGCGTTTCAGGAGGAAAAATTTGGCCCAATCCACCTTTGACTGGCTGTTGGGAGGGTACCTGAGCTTGTTAACACTTTCCCTCTTTAAAGTTTTCAGTAAGCAGGGACGTTGATGCGAGAAAGTATCAAAACTATGTTTGCCGTGGTAAGCGCCCATCCCACTGGAACCTGAAAGAGAGGAAGCAAAACAGGCTCCGCTGGAGGGGACACAAGCCACAAGAAAGCCACAAAGCTCCTGCCGCCGGGGATGCCCCCCTCTCGCTTCTCAGTGAGTGGCTCTTCCAGGAAATTGCTCCCAGCGCCCCCAGGACCCCCAGCAAGGTGAACCTCCCTGTCAGGCCGCTTTCCGGGGAGCCTGGGTGGCTCAGCCGGTTGAGCGTCCGACTCGGTTTCGGCTCAGGTTATGATGTCGCGGTTCATGGGATCGAGCCCGGCATCGGGCTCTGTGCTGATGGGACAGAGCCCACTTGGGGTTCTCTCTCTGTCCCCCTCTCTCTGTTCCGACCCCGCTCATGCTCTCTCTCTCAAAACAAAATAAACATTAACAACAAGACAAATCAGGACGCTTCCCAGGAGTCGAGCCAGGACCTGCCGCTCTCCGGCAGTGGCTGTCACTGATACCGAAGACCACACTGTGTTCGTTCCCGCCACAACCCCGCTGTACAAAGTCACCATTGCCCCCAGTTCCAGGCAGGGAAAGGGAGCTTGGCCGGTCGGGTAACCTGCCCAAGGTGGGGAATGCGAAGCCAGAACGCTGCGTCCAAGTCGGCTGGACTCTTAGGCACTGTGTCCTCTCTTCCTTCTGTTCCATGTGGCTCTAGGTACCCACAGCCCTTATTCACCCACTAATGTCCTCAAAGATGCGACAAAGTAACAAAGGCAGGATGACAGGGTTCCCGCTGCCGGGTGAGAGATAATACGCAAGCGTAAACCTCTGCCTTCTTAAAAAGCCATGCCCTGTGACAGTTTTCACGTCCTTATCGTGGGTGCTGGGTGGCAGCTACCTGCGTATGCCACGAGGGTATAAGGCACAGGCGAACGGGGCCACGAAGCACTTTACTGGTACTTTGCAGGCTGCTGGGACATCATGTAGGGGCAACCAAAGCTGCGGAGAAGTCTGGCAATATACTCAAACGAGATGCATTTTTAAAGAAAACTCGAAACCGTCAATATGTTAATAGTGTTTGTGCCTGGGGGCGCCGGGGGGCTCAGTCGGTTCAGCATCTGACTCTGAGTTTCAGCTCAGGTCATGATCTCGCGGTTTGCGACAACACCGTGTGACATTTTCTCACATCGGTATGCTTGTGCGTCACGAGTTAGTAACTGCATGCTGTTCCAGCCTACGAATGCCGCCTTAGGGTCTCAGGATTCCACACTTTTTGTGTGATGATTCTGATGTATTTTTGTGCAGTTTCTCATTATTTCCTTAGGGAAGAGGTCTAAGAGTGTAACTGCTGTGTTACAAAGGCTTAGAAAGTGAAATGCTTTTTTCTCCCAATTCTTTTTTTTTAAAAATTTTTTTTTTCAACGTTTATTTATTTTTGGGACAGAGAGAGACAGAGCACGAACGGGGGAGGGGCAGAGAGAGAGGGAGACACAGAATCGGAAACAGGCTCCAGGCTCTGAGCCATCAGCCCAGAGCCCGACGCGGGGCTCGAACTCCCGGACCGCGAGATCGTGACCCGGCTGAAGTCGGACGCTCAACCGACTGCGCCACCCAGGCGCCCCTTCTCCCAATTCTAAAAGTAATACAGGTTTTAAGGGGAAAAGGGCCAAAACAAATAAAACACTACAGAATGGGCATAAACATACAGGCATAAACACTATTTTTTTTTAAGTTTATTCTGAGAGAGAGAGAGATCGCGCTTGTGGGGGTACGAGTGGGGGAGGGGCAGACAGAGAAAGAGAATCCCAAGCAGGATCTGTGAGGAACGTGCAGAGCTGGATGTGGGACTTGAACTCATGAAACTGTGAGATCAAGACCTGAGCTGAAACTAAGAGTCGGACGCTTAACCCACTGAGCCACCCAGGCGCCCCAAAGGTTATCTCTAAATAGTGGGGTATGGACAATCTAAGTATTTATTCTTTGGGGTCTTCTCTCTTTTCTTAAGAAGCCTATATTCCTGGGGCTCAGGACATGATCTTGCGGGTCGTGAGTTCAAGCCCCACAAGGGGCTCTGTGCTGACAATGTGGAGCCTCCTTGGGATTCTCTCTCCCTCCCTCTCTCTCTGCCCCCTCCTCCTCTCACTCTGTCTCTCTCTCAAAAGTAAATAAATAAACTTTTAAAAAATTAAAAATTTAAAAATTAAAAAAAAAAACAAAAAACGAGAGAAGCCTGTATTCCTTTTGTATTTAACAGGAGAAAGGGTTTGTTTCGTTGTAAAGAAGAGGGTATGATCAATGACACTGAATGCCACCTAGTCAAGTCAAGTTGGGACTGAACAGACATCACTCGACTTGCACTCGGGAGGCATCAGTGACTCCAGGTGGAACAATGAGAGTCTTCGGTGGGAATCGGGACCCCGTGGGGCCCTGAGGAACGGGAGACTGGAGTCAGAGTGAATCCTCTAAGAATCTGGGCAGTAAAACCGGAATCACGGCAGCCCCGGTCCTCCAGGCTACCCTTCCTTTCCTTCACCGCCTCCCCCCTACGACATACTCAATCCATCAGGCAAATCCTGTTGCCCGACTCCCCGGATCCACTCAGCCCCTTTCCCCAACCACCCAAGTCCAAGCCACCACTCGCACCAGCCCGGACCCCTGACCCGGCCTCTGCCCACTCGCCCCTCGCGTATGCCGGCCCTGCGCTGGGTACTGCTGATTCCTTCGCCTCCTAGGAAGGGACACGTGGCCTGCGGTGGAAGCAGGCCATGGGAGGAGCTGGCCTCGACTGGGAACAGGTAGTCCTGCTAAAACGAGCCATTTCATTCCCAGGGACGACTTCACTTCTGCTCTTACAGAGGAACAAAACACAGCAGAGCTTTCGAGACGGTAGCTTTTGTTGTCTGCTTTTTATTACGAGAGTTCCTATGCGCTCGTTATTTGTGATTCTTCGATGAGCTATTAGAGAGGCCTACCACCTAGCTCCTGAAGGAAAGATACAGAGTTGAGCCGTCATCTCTGGCATCAAAGAGGCAGGCGGGTCACAGCCCAAAGGGCATGTGTCCACGGAGCTTCACTGGGAATACTTCCTGCCCGTCTTCTCTAGAACACACGACATCTCGTGCTCTTCTCAAATCACGAGACAATTTGAGGAGAGGCTAGTCCCCACACCAGGGGCTTGGGGAGCAGTGCAGGTGGGGACTGAGGACTACTTGATGCCACCCTGAGCAGACAGCAGACATCAGAAACCCCAGAATGCTGCCTGCCCTTGGCATTCTGAACCTGTCATTCACGACCTCATCTTGAAAAAGACAGATGGAGGGGCGCCTGGGTGGCTCAGTCGGTTAAGCGTCCGACTTTGGCTCAGGTCATGATGTCGCCATTCAGGAGTTCGAGCCCCGCGTCGGGCTCTGTGCTGACAGCTCGGAGCCCGGAGCCTGCTTTGGATTCTGTGTCTCCCTCTCCCTCTGCCCCTCCCCCGTTCACACTCTGTCTCTCTCTCTCAAAAATAAATAAAAACACTAAAAAAATTTTTTTAATTTAAATAAACATTAAAAAAAAAAAAAAGACAAGGGAACCTTATCAATTAATTTGAGACCTGACTTCCGGCCAAAAAAAAAATCCCCTAAGTCTAGGGAAAGGACAACAACTGAGTAAGAACCAACATACAAGTAAGTCGACAAAAGGAGCAGAACAGTTCCAGACTGTGGTGAGTGCTAAGGATGGAAAGTGGGTGACAGGACACACAGTCACCCCTCAGCAGGGGGCCTGGCAGGGTGGCGTCCCTCAGGAGAACACCATCGAGCAGGGACCCCAGACCGCCTGGGCAGATGATTCGATTTGCAATCTACGCCATGGAGGGCAGAGAGGAACACTCACCCACTCCTCCAAAGGGTAAAGAACTGAGCGTGAAGTGCATGATGACGTCGTTGGCCGTGACGCCACCGCTGGACGTGCTGTCAATCATCCGTCTGATGAGCTGTGGAACAGAACAAAGGCTCCGGGTCAGCAGCATCTGGGGGACCTGCACTTGCTGACTTCACGCGCTGGCACGACTACCCGGGTTTGGGACACTGTGCCAAACGTTCCATAACATGTAAACAACTTAACAGGCTGTTCAATTTAGCAAACGTGTGATCAGTATCTTAACTTCTTAGATGCACGTCTCGTCCTTCGAGGGAGGCAGCACTGAACCAGTCCTGCTCACTCCATCACGGCCCAGAGCAGGACTACCCAATGTAGCCACAAAAGTCTTCGTTTAGAAGGGACAGTCCGGGGGCGCCCGGGTGGCTCAGTTGGTTAAGCGGCCGACTCTTAATTTCGGCCTGGGTCGTGATCTCACGGTTCGTGGGTTCAGGCCCTGCGTCGGGCTCTGTGCTCACAGCGTGGAGCCTGCTTCGGATCTTGTCTCCCTCTCCCTGTCCCTCCCCTCCCTTCAAAGATAAATAAATTAAAAAAAAAAAAATGAAAAAAAAGAAAGGACTGTTCAGACTACATATCTGGTTGTTAAACATTGGTAAGATTTCCCTATCTCTGTTCTAAATCATGGCATACAATTAATAGATGCTGTTCAGTTTTTGGGAATTGCAAAGAGCTGACATTCTAGTTTTGAGAATTGCAAAGAGCTGACATTCTAGTTTTGAAGAAATGGTTGGCCTGAGACCAGAACAGGCATGATGACACCTGACTGGGAAATTTCGCCTCGCTGCCTAGGTGAAACTCACCAACAAGCGCTTGAGAGTTCTAGAATGAATGTCACAATGGCCTGTGGTCACCACAGGTGACCCCCCCCCATTGTGGGAAGAGCACCTCATTGACCTGTACCTGGACCGGCAGACTTTCTGCTTCAAGGTTCCTATCCACGTTACCTACGGTCCTTTAAAACGTCATGACCGTCGTCAATAACCCATTTTGTACTGAGCCCCATGCATCTGATCTCACTTCACAAAGCTTCATCTCCGCGGCACAGCAGGCTCTAGAAGCTGCCATGAGAGGCTCTCCTGAAAACGTGTGGTCTGTGAACTCCTCAGACCTTGACCGATCCCCATCTCCCCTTTCTAGATTTCCCTCTTCTCCAGAGGGCTCGAACCTACTTGCCCACCTTGAGGCCACTGTCCCTCTGCAAGAGCCAGTCCCCTTCTCGGAGGGCTCGAACCTACTTGCCCACCTTGAGGCCACTGTCCCTCTGCAAGAGCCAGTCCCCTTCCGATGCAAACGAACAGGCCCCGCAGCAAAGCGGCTGCCCAGTGCCTTGCCCTGGCTACAGTATGACGCACTCCCTGGGCTGGTATGGTTCCATCGCTCGAACAACAAAGGGATACCGCTGGAAAGACGGAAGTGTGAGGTTTTGCAACCATTTCCACGGCCGTGCCAGAGATCGTGGCGCCACATGGCCCACTTCAGTGGCTGCGAATGCCATCAGGGTGAGAGGCAAAGCTCTTACACAGGAAAGCCCTGTGGGTTAACGGCAGAACACGCAAGTCTTCCAATTCCAGGGGAGATGTTTGCGAGTCAAAGAACTTGTGACACAACCCTGAAGACTCCTGCTGAACCCCAGGGAGTATAGGAAAGGTTACAGCAACAACCCCAGAGCCTCATTACCCAAGACGGCAAGCTGCGACTACAGCCTCACTTGGTGGAACTCTGCTGGAAACCATCATTGCTTTGTGGCAAAGAAGGGACACGGTCTGCGGTGGCGGCTTCTGCCAGGGAGCCGTTCTCCGCAAAGTTTACCTTCTCGTTATGAGAAAAGACGTAGAAGGCCAGAGGCTTTTCACGGTCGTTTATGAACTTTATGGCTTCATCGGCATTCCGCACAGGCACTATTGGAAGAATTGGTCCGAAAATTTCTTCCTGCATCACCTTGGTTTCGGGATCGACGTCGGTAAGGATCGTTGGTGCTGAGAAAAGAAATACGCAAAATGAAATCCTAAAGTAGAAGACAGAAATGCCAAACTCTCATCCTCCGTTTGTTTCGCTGGGTCACCTCTCCATCCCCTTCCCACTCCTGCCCAAGTATTAGCTATTGAGAAAAGAGTCCCAAGGATGCATGTGGATGAACCGTGCATGTGTCTCCGAGCGTGTGCATCAGGGGATCCCCATGCAAACCGAGAGAAAGATCCACACACCTGAGTATATTCATACTTAACCCTGTTCATAGCCATATTCCTATGTACCAGGAGGTTATGTTTCCACCTTTCTGTGGACAGGTCTTTTTGGGAGTGTAGACAGCCCCTCTGTGGATCAAATCAACACCACTTCTTAATTCAAGTGCTTTCACGCATATGATCTCATTGACCTTATTTCAACTCCGTTAGAGAGGTTAGGAGAATGTATTTAAAATGGCCAAGGCTCCCTTAGTTCACTGTTCTATCCGCTGTGGGGAAGGGACGCAAGGAGGGAGGGCAACATGGATGCTGACGAAGCTTTGCAGAGTGTCCAGGCGTCCGCGCCAGGTCAGTCCCCAACGAGCAGTGCTCCAAAAGACGCTGTAAACAAGCTGGGTCACCAATGAAAAGGGAAGACACTCGACGATGACAAGCTTGCTCTCTTCGCTTCCCCCTAATTTCCTGCCAGGATACCCTGGCGATGCGGCAGAAGACGGCTGTTGCCAGCACCTTCCAGGGGGACCTATGCGGCTACCCCAAACCCACTGCCCGCCGCTGCCCGGGCTCAGAGAACCGTTTCGGTTTGGGTGTCTATACTCTCCACATAGCCATGTGCTCAGGTAAGGTGACCCTGACGCCAGGTCAGGGGGAGGTTCCTAACTGGTTGAGCGAATCACAATAGACCTTTCCTCCTGCCACTGATTGGCCTGGGAGCGGGCAAAAGCCACGGCTGATGGGAGAACAGAAAGATGAAAGAATTGGGGGTTTTGAGGCCATTACTGAGCCACCAAATGAACAGGCCAGAAGCGCCTTGGGATGGCTCATGACCAGAGAATGTATTTTTCCTTACTGTTTTAAGTCCTTTAAGGTTTTAGGGTTTTCTGGTGACGTGTAGCATCCGATCTGCTAAGAAGGGATAAGTAAAGCTATTTGGGGCAGCTTTTTTTTTTTTTTTTGCCAAGTAAGTGTCTCGGTAATCCCCATCATCTTATGTTATTTTAGAGCAACATGTTTAAAATTCAATAGTGATGGGGTGCCTGGGTGGCTCAGTCGGTTAAGCGTCCGACTTCAGCTCAGGTCACGATCTCCCAGTTCGTGAGTTCGAGTCCTGCATCGGGCTCTGCGCTGACAGCTCAGAGACGGGAGCCTGCTTCGGATTCTGTGTCTCTCTCTGTCTCTGCCCCTCCCCCACTTGTGCTCTGAATTTCTCAAAAATAAACATTAAAAATAAATTAAAAATAAAATTCAACAACAAGACATATTCATGGCAAAGAATAAAAGAACACAAAAACAGAGTACGCAAGTAATAAGGTCCAGCACAACAGATCAACACATTATTTCTGCACTTGATCTTGCCAAAAGGCTGAGAAAGCGATTCAACACATTATTTCTGGAAGAGAACCGCGACTGGTTACTTGTAAAATTGCAGTTAAGTGATTTCCTTCTTTGTGCTGTTGTTTTCCCAGCCAGAATCCAGAAATAATCACACGGAGTTCTATTTTGCTTCTCAGGGTTGTTAGGTTACAGGTTGTAGGAGGAAAACAAACCAACAAAAAAACAGATGAAACGTGTAGAGGCAAAAAGCCAGTGCATCACAGGGGGTGTTATTTATAAAGACGTAAAACCCTCTTGAAATGGGTTAGGAAGCAGTATACCAGACGACAGTCTATAATCTTTGATTAAACGTTATGTATCTAAGGGCTTATTTAGTATGGGTAAAGAGCGTCAATAAAAACCATCAAACTGCACGTCCCCACAGCAAAAGGTGAATTTCCATTACCTATATAGCGTGTGGCCTCGTCGGTCTCGCCACCAAAGGCTATCTTTTGTCCTTCAAGCAAACTCTGTATCCTCTTAAAATGGCGAAGATTGATGATCCTTTCGTAATCAGGGGATTCTTTTATATTTTCTCCATAAAATTCCTATTGAAAACAACAGCATTTAATTGCCACAAAAGACCCATGTGTCAATTTCCTTAATAACTATAAAACCCGCTCATGCCCCCAAAACTGATCTGGGGGGCCTGATCTGATATCCTCACCCTCCTCCCTCAAGTAATAGTGTCTAAGCTTTCTGGCAGGTCAAGGACACGTGCACAGACCTAGGACTCTCCATAGTTTGGGGGCTTCATGGTGATCCCTCGCAGACCCCCGGGGGGCTGTCCCGGGGGATGAATGTGGGTGTAGGAGGAGGTCTGGCTCTGAGTCAGGGCCACCCATTCGTTTACAATGCGACTGTGGCCGCCCTCCTCCTGCTTATTGTAACAGAAACCCGTGGCCTGCTGCAAAGCCTAAACTATTTACTATTTAGCCCTTTACGGAAAAAAGTTTGCTGAACTTTCTGCTACTGCTTCTCTGGACTGGTATTGCCAGCAGTCACAGGTGCCAGGAAAACGAAATCCTATGATCGGCACCAATTACGTAAAACAAACACAAAATTACTGAATTGCCACATCACTTTGAGGCTTTGTGAACGCTCTCGACGTGCTCTCCAATCACAACAAGCGTTCACCCACCCTCCAACCAAATGCCCTCAAGGCTGGGTGACAGCCTGCTGGTGCGAGTTCCTGTGCCCCAACTCCGGAGCCACCAATGATGCTGTTAATGCTGGCTGTACCTGAGGGTCACGTCGAGACCCCAGACCAACTGAGTCACAGCCTTTGCAAGGTGAGGAGCAGAAACTTTTCATTAATTAAATGGCTCCCTGGTGAACCTCAGTTACGAACTGCTTAAGAATACAAAGCCCGCAAGGCAGGCAGAGGGGAGATCTTTCTTATGCCTCTGAAACCGAGTTCATTTCCATCCTCAGCTAAGCACGTCCTCAATCTCCAAGGGCTTTCTGTGCCATAGGTATCCTGAACCCCACACTGCCGCCCCACATTCCATGTTCTCCTTGTCTGGCCCCATCTCCAGTCCTAGCTCTCACATCCAATTCCCCCATCAACACCCTCCACCCTCGTGCCTGGATCACCATTCTTCTTCTAAACTTCCCGGCATATACGCTTTCCATTGTCTGATCGTGTGTGTTACCCTTCAGTGTTCCTGATCCTTCCTTTCAGTGCTCAGTTAGCATCTGTTGAGTGAACAATGACTGTCCCAATAATTTCTTCCACTCAGGGGGCTTAACGACCCCTTCCGACGGGTGAGCTCAGTCACCCCAAGCCTTGCTTCCAATCCAAATCCTACATTTCTTTGATGCTTAGCTCAGGTCACTACCATACAGCATTCCCTGATTCCCTCTACAGAGAGCTTGAGTTTCAACACCCCGAAAGACTGATAACCAAGTCAAGAGTATTCTACCAACAGGTACTGGATAAACTATCCCCTCTAAACTACAGGTCTTCCTACGCCCCCTCACGCACAAGAACGGATAACCTTAATCAGCAATGGCCAATATGCCGAAGGACCTCTGGGTGCACTTCAAAGAACTGGCAACATTCTCTCAAAACCACGAAACACAGTTATTTACTCTTTTTTTCAAAGCATGTGCCACAGCTAACCTGTGGTTTCATCAACAAAACTAGGCAGTTGATGTGGGTTAAATGCCAACTTAACCTGGCTACTAGCAGACCCTTCTGTGAAAGGTGCACGGGGCATTTTTAATAAGCCCACAAATGAATGCAGCCACATGTGCTACTGGAATTTTCCTGGGGGGAGGGGAAAAGGGGTGCTGCCTGCAAAGAGCTGATTTGACTCCATTATCTTAACGAAACCAATGAGATCAGATGTGTTAAAACACAAACCTTCACGGTTTCCTTAATCTTCTGCACAATTTGATTCTGGAGGGATGGTTCGCAGAGAACGTAGTCAGGAGCAATGCAGGTCTGACCACAATTGATGTACTTCCCCCATGCTATGCGCCTGGGGGGAGGTGGGGAAACCAGAACATCCATAAAATCCAGCCTACTATTCATTTGACACACTTTTGTATTGTTTATTTTGCAACTAGCATGCACTCACAGATTTACTTGATACTCTTTATAAAGAATCAAAATGCTGGGGCGCCTGGGTGGCTCAGTCGGTTGAGCATCTGACTTTGGCTCAGGTCATGATCTTGTGGTGGGTGAGTTCAAGCCCCGCATCGGGCTCTGTGCTGACAGCTCAGAGCCTGGAGCCTGCTTCGGATTCTGTGTCTCCCCCTCTCTCTCTCTGCCCCTCCCCTGCTCTCACTCTGTCTCTCTCTCAAAAATAAATTAACATTAAAAAACATTTAGAGAATGAAAATGTTGTAAAACTCATCTCTAAATCAGTTGGTTGGAACTTAGAATGCATTTTCCAACTGACACAGAACATTCTACGGAGGAAGGGAATTCTCGTGCCAGCTCATGGGAAACAACACTTTACGAGCAGTGACGCCACGGCCTGCTTCCAGAAAAGAAAGCCCCCCCACACCCTCCTTTTCTCCCACTTCAGCCAAGGGGACATCAGGGATGACAGGAGTTCCACACAGACTCCACTTCTGGTTGTGGCTCTAAATGCTGTGGCAAGATGTTCAGGTACGAGCAGGACAACAGCCAGCCTCCAAGACACCCTCATCTCTGTGGAGCCCCCTCCCCACTTTGGAAAGCTGTGCCCAGACATGGATCAAAACCTTCACTGGGGGCCTCATGTTCTGGCAAGGAGACTTCTATTTACAAAGCCAACCTGGACGCGGCCTGATTGCCTACAAACCGTCCTCGCCCATCTCTGAAGGGGAGAAAAGAGCCACACCACCCCAAACACGCAGTCTGTTCTAGGTCTGGGTGCTTCCTGGTAGATGAACCTGATTTAGCAGAGAGAATCTGCAACCTTTTGTTTTCTGGTTCCCAGCCTGACAAGATGGTATTCCTTTTTGCTCTATTAGAGAGAGAGAGAGAGAGAGAACACACCCAAGTGGGAGAGAGGGCAGAGAAAGAGGGGGAGAAAGAATCCCAAGCAGGCTCTATGCTGTCAGCGCAGAGCCCTGCATGGGGCTCGATCCCACGACCGTGAGACCGTGACCTGAGGCAAAATCCAGAGTTAAGACGCTTAACCGACTGAGCCACCCAGGCGCCCCTGCGAGATGTCACTCTCAGTTAAAACAGGAGTCTGAGTAATCCTGAGTTTGTCAACAAAGGGACTTGTTAAAGAGGTCAACAACCTTTCTTTTGGGAATTTAAGGATTTTATTGGGTACGCACGAGACTTCATCTACTTCCTGGATCATCTGCCAGCCAAACAGTTAAATCTCCTGCCACAGCCAGACAAAACTTTTTTCCTAACTCCTAAGGACAACCACGCGACGTCCAGAAACACTGCTCTTCCGGCAGTGGCACCAGAGTCAGCTTGGGAACAAGTCCCAGTGCCCTTGAGGACGTCAACCACCGTAGGCTCATGATGTCTCTCAGAGCTGGGGGGCCCAGGGTCTCAGTGCCAAGAGGATCCATCAACCCGTCAGGTTGTCGGGAACCCCCCCCGGGGGAACCAGACAGCCTCACCTGCAGGCGACGTCCAGGTCACAGTCTCTGTCCACGTAACACGGACTCTTCCCTCCTAGTTCAAGAGTCACAGGGGTCAGATGCTTGGCGGCGGCCTCCATGACGATTTTTCCCACCGCCGTGCTTCCCGTATAGAGAATGTGGTCAAATCGCTGCTTCAGCAGCTCTGTGGTTTCCTTCACGCCACCATTGATAACGACATACAGGTCCTTCAAGAAGGAGAAACGCAAGCACTTGTGTGGGTACGTTAACCCTATCCTCGGACGAGCAATTTCTTTAGCATAAACCTGTCGCCTTCGGAGACCGCCCCCTGTGAGGACAGACGAGGGAACGGACAGAGGACAAGTGGAGAACACAGTCCGATGGCATCTGAGAACCATCAATCTGCGGTGGAACTGACCAGTGAGTCCACTGTTTTCCACCTGAGCTCAGCAGGGTAGGCGCCAAACAGAGCCAACAGTTGGATTCGACCAGGGAAATGCATGAGATGCGGGCTGTGCAACCTCAAGATTTTGGTGAAGAGTCTGCCGTCAGAGACCGCAGGACAGGTCCCGGCTGAATGTCTTAACCTGAACGTTCTCGCCCGACCAACAGTGCAGGGCTTAGCCCGTGGCAGGAACCAAGTAAAGGTCCGCTGAATGAGGGGCGTGCGAAGCAGCGGTGGGGGAGAGCACTCACTTTTGAAGTCAGATCTGGACCGCACCTGGGCTCCGTCACTCGCTAGCTCGTGTGACCCTGGGTGACCTGCTGAACACCTCTGAGCCTCAGTTTCCTCACTTGTTACCGGGGAGAAGTCACACAGCCTTGGACCGAGCCCTTACGTGCACTGTGCTGTTATTAAGAGCTATTGTGAAAGAGAGTATCTGGCATAACAGCAGCCGGGGGAGAAATGACAGAGAACGGACGGCAAGGAACGAACACAGACTCACAAAAGATTCTGAGATACGGCCCTAAAACGAAAGGTGGCTTGTGGGGGTGCCTGGGGGGCTCAGTCGGTTAAGCGTCCGACACCAGCTCAGGTCGTGATCTCACAGCCCTTGAGTTTGAGCCCCGAGTCAGGTTCTAAGCCTGCTTCGGATTCTGTGTCTCCCTCTCTCTCTCTGCCCCTCCCCTGCGGGTGCTCTGTCCCTGTCTCTCAAAAATGAATAAACATTTTTTTAAAAATGTTTTTCTTAAATAAATAGATAAATAATTTTTAACAAAAAAAAAATGTTTTTAATTTTTTAATGTTTAGATGTATTTATTTTGAGAGAGGGAGAGCGGGAGAGAGAGAATCCCAAGCAGCCTCCACACCCAGCACAGAGCTTGGTGCAGAGCTCGAACCCACGTACCTCGAAATCGACCTGAGCAGAAATCAAGAGTCAAAGGCTTAACAGACTGAGCCACCCAGGTGGCCCTGCAGCTCTGACATTTTGAAGCTGCCTTTCCGTGAGAGCTGGACGAGGGCTCCTCTCCACAGTGATTCCACGTCGACAGGCATCCATGACACGTGCCAGCAGGAAGATCCGATGTGCAACCCCCCCCACCGTGAGCAGACACACTGAAGGTGGGTCAAGACAACGTTACCTGGTCTAAATACTGTGGCAGGAGTTTGGCCAAGACCGTGGCTGTTTTTTCACACAGTTCAGAAGGCTTGATAATGACAGCATTTCCTAAACAAGGCAAAAAAAGCAGGACAGCGCCATTTAATACCCGAGTAACCTTAATACCTATGAAAACGGTGCCCGTGGGAGGCGGGGAGGGGGATCCAGGCTAGGTGCTGAGTTGGCCTCCAAATCTGCTGTTCCTCAGTGAGTATCTGTCTGACTTCCTCAGGTGCAAACTCCTTGGTTCTCATTCCCTTCACGTCACTGACGACGGGCTCCACCACCCTCCCTGACTGCTCCGGCTCTTCTCTCGGTTTCCTCCCCCTCTCACGACTAGGCTTTCCTGTTTGCCTTGGAGTTATTGGGCAAACAGGCCTCATCAATTAAAGCTGTCACTCCGGATCCTGCTGAAGTGAGAAAGCAACCTCTTGGCATCTGCTGTATACTCAAGCCAGCAATACTTCCGGGGCCCGTATCTGAATGAGGAAACTGATCAGCCTGAATCCGATGGTTCATCCGAGGCCACGGCCGGCAACTGAAACCACTGGAATATGGACGGCTAACTCCAAACTCATGGGCCCGTCAACTCACGACTTTAGAACCTCACAGGTTCACTTTCCGGGTATTAAGAAACAAAACAAAACACAACAAAAAACAGTCACCATGCAAATCTCTGGAGCCCATTTAGAAAATAATAACAAAAGGGTGCCTGGCTGGCTCAGTCGATAGAGTGTGCGACTCTTGATCTTGGGGTTGTTGAGCCTGAGCCCCAAGTTGGGTGTAGAGATTACTTAAAAAAAAAAATTCCTTCAGGGCACCTGGGTGGCTCGGTCAGTTAAGCGTCGACTTTGGCTCAGGTCACGATCTCATGGTTCGTGAGTTCGAGCCCCACATCAGGCTCTGTGCTGACAGCTCAGAGCCTGGAGCCTGTTTCAGATTCTGTCTCCCTCTCTCTGCCCCGCCACCTCTCGCACTCTGTGTCTGTCTCTCTCTCTCAAAAGTAAATAAACATTTAAAAAAAAATTTATTTTTTAAGTCTTAAAAATAATAAAATCCTTTTGTACAACATGGCTCATCTCAGCCCAGAGAGACCCAGTAATACCCAATCCCAAACAGCCCAGGGCTGTTTCCACCTCACGGGAGGACCTGCCTGCTCTCCCACCTTGAGAGTTGTAATTTCACTTTAAGAAACTGTTTGGAACTTGCTAAGAAATATATGATACTATTTTCTAATTCTCGGTTCACTGCTGGTGTAAACAAAGGCAAACCACCAAAGCAAACACGTGTATTCAATTGGACACTATCCTTAATTTACAACCCACGTGAGAGGATGAGCCCGTCCCCAAGGTCATGAGGAGAGAAACTGACGCCAGACCTGCCGCAATGGCTCCTATCAGAGGCTGAATGGTGAGAACGAAAGGGTAGTTCCAGGCTCCGATAATCAGTACGACTCCCAGGGGCTCTGAGTGAATGTAGGCCTCATCCAGCATGGTGAACAGATTCTTCTTAGCTGGCTTAGCAGCAACCCATTCAGGAAGATTCTCCAGCACGAGATCAAGTTCTCCAAGAACGGTAATGACCTCCTGACTGTATGCATTGAGTTCACTCTGTTATAAGAGGATCACAGTTAATCTTGCCCGAGCAAGACACACCCGGCCGTGAAGAGCTAGGCCAGATACACCTGCTGTGACAAACGGCATTATCAGACTAGCTGGTTTGCCATTCAGATCCCTTTCGTAACCTTCAGGGTCTGAGGTTTTGCTAACTCCCTCACGAATATATTCAATCCCTCTAAATCCTGCTTTACTGATCCAAGCCTTTTAAAGTCAGGATTAAACACTGTCTCATTCAGAAACATTTCCATGATCAATATTAGCCTGCCTTGATCAACCTTCGTAAACCAATTATGCTTCTGATGTATATCTTGGTATTACACCCTTAGACACTGATTTATAACCGTACTCACATTGTATCTGTGTTTGTTCTGTCTACCAAATTGAAATCCCTCAAGGGCAAGGAACTTCTGTATATTTCTTCAGTAGTCCTACATATATACATACGTAACTATCTCATGCTTACAGAAAGACTGATTGATCCTTTCTGAAATCTTAATTACGTCACCTTGTTTATTTGCTATCACAGGCTCCTCTCTCTGTCAAAAGTCCTAGAAAGGAAATTTTATATAGTTACTGTTGTTACTGCTACTCCTGATGTCACTACCCCTCAAAATAATCTTTGGGGGGAAAGATCTTTGGGGGAAGTGAGAGAGACCCGCAGAGCCAGAGCATGGTCTGGCTGCCCCTAGAATTCGTTAAAACGTAAAAACAAAATGAAAACAGTATTAGAAAATATAGACTGATATATCTGCACCCTAAAGGCTACTCCAAACCTTGCAACTCAAAGAGTGGTTCCGGGTCTTCTCGTTGAAGATGGCAGAGGAGGATCCTGAGGTCTAACTCCTCCCATGGACACTCCCTGACTACAAGTGCATATACAGTAACTGTCTGAGAATGACCTAAGGACCCACAGGACACGTCGTCCACAGCTAAAGTCCTTAAGAAAAAAGCAACACGGAGAGGGGTAGGAGGGGCAGAGATGCGGTCCAGACGGAACCCACACCCTGGCACTGGGCCCCACAAACAGCAAGGATATCACAGGTATGGAGATCCTCCCTGAAAAGGGAGGGCTTCAAGCTGCACATCAGGTGTCCTCGCCCTGGGAACCTGCACCAGCAAGAGGGGCCTCTATAACTCGGGCTTTAAAGATCAGCGGGACTTAACTGGGATGGGGTTAGTTAAGAACCGAAGGGCTACAGGAGACTCAGCTCTTACACTGCCGGCATGCAAACTCACTCCCTCCGAGACCCAGCACAGAGGTAGCAGTCTGGAAAGCGCCTGGGCCAAACATGACAGAGATTTATGAGCTAATCTTAGGGTGTGTATGCTATTAAAAACAGAAATACCACAACATCCAGGAATTCCACTTCTGGGTATTTAGCCGAAGAAAATGAAAACACGAACTCAAAAAGATCCGTGCATCCCTGTGTTCACAGCATTAGTTACAACAGCCACATCATGAAAGTGACCTAAGTGTCTGATAGATGAATGGATAAAGGAAATGTGGCATATACACACACACATATGTATTTATTATGGAGTGCTACTCAGCCATAAAAAAAAAAAAAACATGAAATCTTGCCATTTGTGACAATATGGATGGACCTAGAGAATATTATGCTAAATGAAATAAGCTGTACTGTGCACCTGTGTTGTACCCCAAACTAACACATTGTACGCCAACTAAACTGCAATTAAAAAACCGTAAAATTTAAAAAAAGGGTAGTTCCCAAACAGGAAGCATGGTATCACCTGGGAGCTTGTTAGACTCTCAGGTGCCCTCCAAGACCTGCTGAACCATAACTTACATTTTAACAAGATCCCCAAGTGACTCATCAAGACACTGGAGTTTGAGGAACACTGGCCTAACACAAAGTCAAGGAGGAAAATTTCAGTGCAACAACGACAGCCAAAAAACCTCTGTCTACGAAAGAAATCGTAAAAAAGACAAAAACAAATAGACCCGAGGAAAAACATAAACAATGTACTAAGCTGACAAACTACCAAAATCCACACTATACAAAAGATTCGTACAAATAATAAAGCAAAGAACCATACATGCAACAGAAAAACGGGCAAAAATATAAAAGGCAATTCACAAAAGAGCAACAGAGGCCAGAAGACACATGTGTCTTTATTTCTCTGTATCTGCAAGGTAAGAAGATCGGGAAAGTCCATGGAAATTTGCCTTATCACGACTGCTGGAGACAATACTCCCACAGTGCTTGCATAATCAAAAATAAATTAAAAAAAAAAAAAAGGCAGCAAAAGCTCCGGTGGAATGCGGTTCCCCAGAGGTAGGCGGGTGTCCTGGCTCCGCCCGCGGGGCGCGTACCTTGCACAGGTCGGCGGCGATGGCCTCCAGGATGTCCTTCTCGCGCTCCTGCACCATCCTGCGCAGGGCCTCAAGCTGCTGCAGCCGGAACCTCAGGGGGCGCGACCGGCCGGACGCGAACGCGTCGCGAACCCGCTGGATCTTGCTGTCCATGGCCTTGTCCTAAGGGGAAAGCGGAGGTCGGGCAGCGCCGCGGGGGCGTGGCGGGCCGGAGGGATGCAGCGGCGGGCGGGCGCCGTCGCCCTCCCCGCCCACCCGGCGACCCTCTGCGACGGCCCGGAGCCCTACCTCGCTCACCCGCCCGCCGGCTCGCTCGCTGCGCCGCGTTCTCCGCACCCGCCGCGTCCCACTGCCCAACAGCGGCCGGGCGGGGCTGGGCTGGACCCGCCGCCGCGCGCCGATTGGCCGACGCGCCCCACGTGACCTCGGAGGGCCGGACGCCGCTCCGGGGATCTAGCCCGGGGGTGGGGGCTGCGGCCGCCGGGGGCCGGGGGAGGGGTGGGGCGTCGGGGTGCGCGTGCTGGCGAGGTGGCTTCAGACGGGGGACGGGGAGTGGCCGGGAAGTGGGCCGAGACGCGGAGGGCGAGGGGCTGGGCGCCCGAGAGAGCCCGGCGCGGGGCAGGAAGCTCCCCGACAGCCGGCGGAACGCGGCCCACGGGCCCCGGCGCTTTCGCCATCGCTTTTCCCTCCCGCCTCCATTTTGTGGCTCTCAGAGGTGGCCGAGGGGACCGAGGCGGGGGCGTCCGGCGCCGCGCAAGGCCGGGCCCGGCCTCTCGGCGTCCGTGGAGAGCGGGCGCCAACACCCCGCGCGCCGCCTTAGCGCTCTGGGCCCCGAGGCCGCCGCGGGGGGAGGGGGAGGTGGCGCAGCACCCTCGTCCTCGGCCCTCGCTGTTCGCTGCCCGACTGCGAGCTGCGAGGACGGGTTGGCAGAAGGCCCTCCGACGAACGTCCCCGGAGGGCAGGAAGCCAGGACCTCATCCAAGCTGGTGCTGGCCGTGCAGCCGTCCAGTTCGCCAGCGCTGTGCAAACGTCATCATCGCCCATCCCCTAAGAGCAATGTCCCTCGGCTGCTTATCAGCCGCCAGCCACCTTCCCGTTTTTCCGTTCTCCTCTGCGGCCGATCTCCCCAGAGAGGGAACCCACGCCACCCAGTGTGCCTCCCCACCGGCTGGGTGCCAAATCCAATGTGTAATCCTCAGGTCCCTTCTCGTTCTGCTCAGCGACGGCTGGCACAACCGAGCATGGCCATCTTCTGGAGACCCTGGCTTGGCTTGTTTTCCGTCTCCCTGCACTCTGCTGGTTTTCTTTTCACCTTCCTGGCTGAGCCCTCTGGGTTTTTGTTTTGTTTTGTTGTTGTTTTGGTTTTCTTGCTGAACCAGTCCTTGGACTTCTTCCCTTTCCAGAGTTCCAACTTCCTCCTCTAAGCCCATGGATGGTCATCTGAGGCTTTCATTCCATCTCTGGTCCCACCCTCTCCTCCAGACCCGAATGGCTGCGTTCAGCTACATCCTGTTCGTCTCTATGAATGTATAAAGGGCATCTTCAGTCAACTTTAATTAGAACTTTTCATTTACCCTCATCCACCAAGCAAACACAGTGCACATCCCCCTCTAGTGTTCCCTGTCTCATAAATGGTACACCCTTTAGCCCGTTTCCTGGGGCCAAAGTCCTTGCAATCATTCTCGAGTCCTCTTTGACCCTGTCTGCCAAAAATATGTTGACTCCAACCACTTTTACCCTAGTCCAAGCCATATCATGTCACCTGCATCATGTATTTAGCACCAGCATCCTCCTGGGTTCCCTGCTTCCACTCTTGATTCTTGGTATAGATGTGATTTCTCGTGTCTACATTTGCCCATTTATACTGCACTGCAGGGGCCCAGAGTGTATGAAAATCTGTTCCCCTGAAAATTCCCTCTGCCTGAAATAAGTAGAGTGCTTTCTCCCTCTCCGTGACTAGACCCTTACTGAGACACTTGGCTACATACAGCCTTTTCTCCACCGAGCGGTTCACGATCCTTTCAGAAGGTATCTTGACCGTGTTAACTTCCTGCTCAAAACTTTCTAACAGCTTACCGTGACATTTAGAGTAAAATCCAAACTCACGGCTACATTCTACGATCCCTGTATGTTCTGGCTTCTGGCCTCTTCTCCAGCCTCACTGTGGAGGATTCTCTCATTTAATGGGAGTGGATTCCTCACTGTCCACGGAACACGAAGCACTTCCCCACCCCGGGGCTTTTCCGGCCTGCTGTTTTCCTTGCCTGGAGTGCTCAGCTAACTTTCTCCCTTAATTTAATCTCTGCTTAAAAGTTACCTCCTTAGGGGCGCCTGGGTGGCTCAGTTGGTTGAGCATCCGACTTCAGCTCAGGTCACGATCTCGTGGTCCGCGAGTTCGAGCCCCGCGTCGGGCTCTGGGCTGATGGCTCAGAGCCTGGGGCCTGCTTCCGATTCTGTGTCTCCCTCTCTCTCTGCCCCTCCCCCGTTCATGCTGTGTCTCTCTCTGTCTCAAAAATAAAATAAAACGTTAAAAAAAAATTAAAAAAAAAAGTTACCTCCTTAAAGAAGCCTTCACTGACCACCATGTCTAAAATAGCAGGCTATACTTCCCTGTCCCTTATCCTGTTTTAGTTTATGTCTGTTGTCCCCCCTGGAATGTCTTACAAAGTCAGACTTTGTCTTTCGTGCTCGCGGTAATATTAGCGTCTAGTGTAGAGCATGGCCATGAGTTGGTATTCAATAAACATTCATTGAATGGATGAAGGACACACTGTGAAATACTCTAGTCTCTGTGTCTTGGCAACGTCCACATTTGCGACTTTCTCAACAGCTTGTAAAAATTGGGGCTTATTTAGAGGCGCCTGGGTAGCTCGGTTAAGTATCTGACTCTTGATCTCTGCTCAGGGCATGATCTCTGGGTTCGTGGGATCAAGCCCCGCATCGGGCTCTGTGCTGACTGTGTGGAGCCCGCTTGTGATTCTCTCTCTCCCTCTCTCTCTCTGCCCACTCCCCTCCTCTCTCTCAAAATCAATAAACTTGAAAAAAATTGAAGCTTATTGATAGAGATTTGTAGGGAAGGAAGAAAGTTGACATGACCATCAAACTCTTGTCCTCTACTTCTCCCTTGCCTTGTTTTGGCAAAAACAAAAGAAAAAAAGAAAGGAAAAAAAGGGGGAGGGAGAGATACCATGGTTAAAGGGGAGATCGCAGGTGAGCAGGCTTCTTACATTCAGGGAAAAGCTATGGTCTCTTAACACACACCAAGTCTTTAAACCAACTCCATAGCTAACAGAGTTGCTTGTGAATAGGAGGCCAACCATCTAATATCAATATTTAGAATTGTGGAGCAATGTTTGAATTAGCTCAAAGTTCACCACAGAGTAATACCCGACTATCTTTTTGATCATATCTGAGTGGCCATTTTTAAACTCTCAGCTAGTAATCTTTATGTAAGGGACTAGGTAAGCCGAAATGCAAATCTTGCCACGGTTCAAAAAAATGCAAATAAAGAACATTAATTCCACCATGAAAATAGAATAGGAACCAGTAGCATCTAAGGCAAACTCATCTCTAAGTACGGAGCTGCTTCTGCTGAGGATAAGAGGTGAGGGTTTCTTTAAAAGAATCTATTCTCATGGTTCTAACGGCACAGTCACGAGAGCTTGACCCTTTACCAACTCTTGAACACTTTATTAGCTGGAGAAATCGATGGCATTTTGTTGGGCCCACTTAAAAATCACATCCAGGGGCGCCTGGGTGGCGCAGTCGGTTAAGCGTCCGACTTCAGCCAGGTCACGATCTCGCGGTCCGTGGATTCAAGCCCCGCGTCGGGCTCTGGGCTGATGGCTCGGAGCCTGGAGCCTGTTTCCGATTCTGTGTCTCCCTCTCTCTCTGCCCCTCCCCCGTTCATGCTCTGTCTCTCTCTGTCCCAAAAATAAATAAACGTTGAAAAAAAAAATTTTTTTTTTTAAAAATAAATGTGATAAATGCATTGATTCAAGGAGCTATGGGCCAGTGCAATCACCCCTGCAGGACACAAGACTAGGACATGAGTACGTACAAGCTATTTCTCTCAGGAAATGTAGTCGACTATGGTAATTTTAGTTTGCCTGCCCACCATACTTTTCCTAACCCCCCTCTTTGTGTTGTAAAAGAAAGTTTCTTTATTGTGGGTGATGCACTCCACAACCCCTCTTCATCACCTCACGTTTCCATATGACCCGTGCCTGTCTAGTCAAGTATCAAACCCTCCTAGCCATAAGAACTGTGATTGATTCAGGAACATCCAAGTGACTCATGCCTGACCATTCAGCCCTCCCAGGAGCTTTTGTTAGAACTAGGAGACATGCCTGCCTGCCTGCCTTCCTTCCTCCCTTCCTCCCTCCCTTCCTTCCAATCTCTACACCCAATGTGGGGTTCGAACTCACAACCCCAAGATCAAGGGTCACATGCTCTACCGACTAGGCCAGCCAGGCGGCCCCCACTCCCTCCTCGAACATGCTTTTCCCCATGGGATCACCGGCTAATCAGTTGGCACTCTGAGGGAAACCACTTGCTGAGAAGACAGCTAATACAGAGAAAGGCAGACCTCGGAGACCGACCGTGTCTTGATAAGATTATTTGTATCTAGTAAGGCTTGAAGCGAAAAGTACATCTGTGGAGTTCATCTTCCCAGTTTCATAAGCCGATAAATTTCCACGTGTTACAGACCCGAAGGCTGAACTGAATTTTTGCCACTTGCTACCAAAAGAGACTCCTTATAGAAACCCTTGCTACACTTAATTCTGTTGTCTACATCCTCCGATTAATTCCACTATGGGGTAAAAGGAGTTAAAAGATCTTAAAAGTGTGAAAATATACGTGAGCAGTCAATGTACTCCTTGCAGGAGAGCATAAGGTATACCAAATCATCCAACTTTCTAGGAATCCAAATTGGGGCCAGAAGGAAGAAGTCCTGGGCACACACACTCACAACCTTAGTCGCCCTGAGGTTGAGAGATTAAGGGTGTCTATGTCACTTCTGCCTTTATGAAAACTCTCCCTGGGGCTCCTGGGTGGCTCAATCAATGAAGGGTCCGACTCTTGATTTTGGCTCAGGTCATGATCTCATGGTTCGTGAGATCAAGCCTTGCGTCGGACTCTGCACTTACAGCTTGGGATTCTCTCTCTCCCTCTCTCTCTCTGGTCCCTCCCCAGCTTGTGCTCTCTCTCTCAAAATAAATTAATTAATTAAAAAAAAAAAGAAAAATGAACTATTCTGGTGGATGTGTAGTTGGTATCTCGTTGTGAAGAAGATTTTCGGAGAGGCATTTAAGACAACAAATCTCAACTGAAGCCTCACTGTCCGACCTGTCCTAACACCACACTCTTCTTCAGCAAACGCTTGCCTGGTGTAGCTGTTTGTGTCCACAGATCAGTCATAGGAAAGAACATAGGACCCATCTGTAGACACCACTCACCTGCGCACACACACACACACACACACACACACACACCCCTCTAAGGAAGTAGAGATAAAAACCTTATACAAAAGAAGTATCCACATGTATAGTTCTCACAATCTCTTGAGAAATAGATACAACCTTTGAAAAGAAAAAGAGCCAGAAGAAATACATTAGCGATAGATTACATAGAAAAAAAAGACGTAGGACAATAGGAGAAGGCAAACACCAGTAATTAAAACTCCGGAAAGAAATGGAAGGGAAAAGAAACGCTTTCAGAGAGCTGAAAGCCAATTGGAAAAACAAAAAGCAGAATAAGCAAGAGATAAAAAGGGAAGTGTGACAAAATTACATAAGATGAAATGGAGACAAATATTGCATGACTCCAGTTATAGGTGTTACCTAGAGTAGTCAAACTCATAGAGACAGAAACAGAACGGTGTTACCAAGGTCTGGAGGCTGGTGGCCGAGTTTTGATAGGTACACGGTTTCCATCTGGAATAATGAAAAAGTTCTCGAAATAGATGGTGGTGAAGGCCCTTAATGCCACTGAATTATACACTTTAAAAGAGTTAAAATGGTGAGTCTCTGTTATGTACATTTGACCAAGGGGCACCTGGCCAACTCAGTCAGTAGAGCGTGCAACTCTTGATCTCAGGGTCATGAGTCCAAGCCCCACATTGGGAGTGGAGCCTACTTAAAAAAAAAGTTTTTAAAAAATAAAATGGGAGAGAAAATATAAAAGTTCTTAAAACAAGAAAAGATTCTTCAACATGAGAAAGGTCATCAAGGAAAAGCTAACAGCTAAGATCGTACTCAATAGTGAAAGACAGAGGGGCACCTGTGTGGCTCAGTCGGTTAGGCATCCGACTTCGGCTCAGGTCATGATCTCACTGCTCCTGGGTTCGAGCCCCGTGTCGGGCTCTGTGCTGACAGCTCAGAGCTTGGAGCCTGCTTTGGATTCTGTGTCTCCCTCTTTCTCTGCCCCTCCCATGCCTGTGCTCTGTCTCTCTCTGTCTCTCAATAATGAATGAACGTTAAAAAAAATTAAGATTAAAAAAAAATTTTTAAGTTTATTTATTTTGAGAGAGAGAGAGGGAGTGGGGGAGGGGCAGACAGAGGGAGAGAGAGAAAATCCCAAGCAGACTCCACACTGTCAGCACAAAGCCTGATGCGGGGCTCCAACTCACGAACTGTGAGATCATGACCTGAGCCCAAACCAAGAGTTGGACACTTAACAGACTGAGCCACCCAGGCGCCCCAAGATTTTTTTTTATTTTTAAGTAATCTCGACACCAAATGTGGGGCTCAAACTCACAAAACCAAGATCAAGAGTTGCATGCTCTATGGACTGAGCCAGCCAGGTGCCCCTACACTTTTCTTTGTTATGACCTCAGTCCAAGACCTGGAGGCCATCTGTGTTTTCATAAAATGAGCACTTCTCTGACATTCTCAGCTTTTATGTTCATGTACCTGATGAACATTTTGGAAATGCTAGCTTCTGCTCGGGCATGCTTTTATCCTTTTCCTTGTGGAGCTTTTACACATTTCTTTTTAAATTTCCCTCTGGCCGTTTTATCTTTCTGTTGCCATTGTAGGTAAGGCCTTCCTTTTCGTTACATGATCCAAGTGGCTATTGTTGGTATGTAGGAAGGTTGTTAATTACTATGTGTGAATTTTGTGTCTTGTTAAAAATTTGAATTTCCCTGGGGCGCCTGGGTGGCTCAGTCGGTTAAGCGGCCAACTTCGGCCCAGGTCATGATCTCGCGGTCCGTGAGTTCGAGCCCCGCGTCAGGCTCTGTGCTGACAGCTCAGAGCCTGGAGCCTGTTTCGGATTCTGTGTCTCCCTCTCTCTGACCCTCCCCCGTTCATGCTTTGTCTCTCTCTGTCTCAAAAATAAATAAACGTTAAAAAAAAATTTTTTTTTTAAAAATTGAATTTCCCTTACCATTTATGGTAGTTTTCAGTTGATTCTCACGGGTTTTCCAAGGATACAATCCTATCATCTGCTAATAAGCTTAATTTTATATTCTCCTTTCCAGAGTGATACCACTGATTTCTTCTCCTATGTTCAAGACTTCAGAGATAACATTCTCAATGTTTCTCTGCTAATAGTATGCTGGCTTTGGGCTGACATGCACACACATGCACACACACACACACACATAAATAAATTTGTGTGTTCATGTGTTTTAAAATCATGTACAGGAAGTATCCAGGGAGTCTGTTTTATTGAATGTTTCCAACAAGAATGATTGAGCTTTCTGTCCAATGACTTCATAGTGTTTATAAATAATCCTATAGATTTTCTCCTTAGATCTATTATGATGGTAAGTGATATTAATTGGTTTCTTCATATTGAACTATTCTGGTTACTATGCGAGTTTATTAAGTTGCTAGACTCTGTTAATATTTTATTTAAGAATTTTTCAATGATATTTATAAGTAAGATTAGTCTTTAGTTTTGTGTGTAATCTTTCTTAGGTTTTGATATTAATGCTATCAATATAATGATATCAATATCAATTATCAAATATTCAAAAAAAGAAGAATGTTTTTCTTTCCTTTTTGCGTGCCCTGGAACAATTTACGCAGAATAGGAATGGGATGTTTTATAAAGGTTTGGTGGAGTTTTTTTATGAAACTGTTGTGACCTGGTGTTTTGGAGAAGTTTATTCTTACAGATTTCATGATTTCTGCTCAGAAAATCAGTGTTTAGACCTATCCTTTGTTGGGTCAACTTTAGCAAATTATATATTTTTAAATAAAATTACCCATTCAATCAAGATTCTAAATGTATGGAATTGTGCAAAATAATCTATCACGTGCTTTGGAGGTAAATTGTTATATATGTATTTGTGGTTTTATGCACACTTGCAAATCTCTATATATTTCCTTCAGTAACAATGGTTGTATTATTTTTAGAAACAATGGACTGGATGCTATGTAGGTATCCAAACATGTATTCAAATATGTAGTATACATTCAAATATCTCCTTTATTCCTGTATCCAATCAGTACATTTTTACCATGGAAAAATTTTGAACCGGCCCCCATTTCTCTGAAATTTTAATCTTGCTGCTGTCAGAAGAGCCTCCCCTGTGTCCACACAAACAGGTGACTAGTTCCTTATCTTTTTTGGAAATGTTACTTGGTGGCTTAATGAGTAACTGTCTTCGACGTCATCTCTCTTTTTAGAGACTGGAACAGAACGGGGGCCGATGGGGCATTCGATTGATGTCAAGCTGGACTTTCTCGTTCTCTATTTGGGACACACAACTGCCAAATATTTATTACTATCTCATCTCTACCAAGCACCATCCTAAACATCGGGGAAATGCCATGTAACCACATTGCAAGAGCCCCTACCTTTAATAAGCTGCTGGGGTTTTGCAATTCGACTTTAAAAAACCAAAAACGGGGGACACTTGGGTGGCTCAGTTGGTTAAGCATTCAACTTTAGCTCAGGACATGATCTTGCAGTTAGAGTGAGTTTGAGCCCTGCATTGGGCTCTGTGCTGATGGCTCAGAGCCTGGAGCCTGCTGAGAATTCTGTGTCTCCCTCTCTCTCTGCCCCTCCCCTGCTTGGGCTCTGTCTCTCTCTCTCTCTCTCTCTCTCTCTCTCAATAAATAAATAAATAAATAAACAGATTTAAAGATTTAAAAAAATACTTAACAGATTTAAAAAAAGATTTAACAGATTTAAAAAGATTTAAAAAATAAAAAAGCAAAAACTATAAAACCTCTTCCTGTTAGGCTCTAAGCTTCTTTAGAATAAAGACATGTCAGATTTCCCTCTTTGTCCACAAAAGCACTTCTTGCTACTGTACTTAGTAGGTATTCAGATTTCTTAAATAGCCCTTTTGAATTATTAAAGTTATACTTTAACAGTATGGAATATTTGTGAAAGTGCATCAAAATGTAAAGAAGAAAATTTAAGTTACCTACTCCTCAAATATAAAAACTGAGGCATTTTGGGGTACCTGGGTGGCTCAGTCGGTTAAGCGGCTGACTTCAGCTCAGGTCATGATCTCACAGTCCGTGAGTTTGAGCCCCACGTCGGGCTCTGTGCTGACAGCTCAGAGCCTGGAGCCTGTTTCAGATTCTGTGTCTCCCTCTCTCTGACCCTCCCCTATTCATGCTCTGTCTCTCCCTGTCTCAAAAATAAAAAAAAAGTTGGGGGCGCCTGGGTGGCGCAGTCGGTTAAGCGTCCGACTTCAGCCAGGTCACGATCTCGCGGTCCGTGAGTTCGAGCCCCGCGTCGGGCTCTGGGCTGATGGCTCAGAGCCTGGAGCCTGTTTCCGATTCTGTGTCTCCCTCTCTCTCTGCCCCTTCCCCGTTCATGCTCTGTCTCTCTCTGTCCCAAAAAAAATAAATAAACGTTGAAAAAAAAAATTTAAAAAAAAAAAAAAAAAAAAAAGGGGGCGCCTGGGTGGCTCAGTCGGTTAAGCGTCCGACTTCAGCTCAGGTCACGATCTCACGGTCCGTGAGTTCGAGCCCCGCATCGGGCTCTGGGCTGACGGCTCAGAGCCTGGAGCCTGCTTCCGATTCTGTGTCTCCCTCTCTCTCTGCCCCTCCCCCGTTCATGCTCTGTCTCTCTCTGTCCCAAAAATAAATAAATGTTAAAAAAAAAATTTTTTTTTAAATAAAAAAAATAAATAAAAAAAAGTTAAAAAAATATTTTTTTAAAAAAACTGAGGCATTTCAATGTCTTCTATTTCAGTATTTAAAAACTGTCTTATCCAGTATTTTTCCACTTACTCACAAATGTAGGATTATACTGAATATGTAATCCTATCCCATGTTAAAGACCTGGTTTTTAGTACCTCTATAATATTTCCTTATATCGTCTCTTTAATGCTTCCCTAACAGTGGACATTTAAATTGCTTCTCTCTCTCTCTCTCTCTCTCTCTCTCTCTCTCTCTCTCTCTCTCTCTTTTTGAGGGGGGTGGGTAGGGCAGAGAGAGAGAGAGGGAGAGAGAGAGTCCCAAGCAGGCTCTCTGCCCACTATCAGAGCCCAATGAACTGTGAGATCATGACCTGAGCTGAAATCAAGAGTTGAACACTTAACCGACTGAGCCACTTGAGTGCCCCAAATTGTTACTCTTTGAAAATAAGATTGTGATGAGCATCTTGAATGATTTACTAACATTCCTGACTCTTTCCTTAGGAATGGAATTCCTAGGAATGGAATCACTCAACCAAAGTGTGTAAACTGTCCATCCACCTACTTCTCAACGGAGGAGAAGTTGGATTTAATTATCAGGAGTCTTGTTTAATTCCAGTTTTGTATAATCAGCAAGAGCCTACAGAGGACTAGTCTCAGTGTGCCTCAGTGAGGCCCCAGACATGTCATGAATGAATTAATGGACTAATTCTCAATTTATGCCATATTCCATCTGTAATCAAAGCAGCCTGCTTTGTAGTGAAATTGTTGATATACAAGTGGATATTTTATATCCACTTTGATATATGATGTTATTTAAGTGGTTTAAATAGTTTCTTCTCATAAGTAGACAGGCATTGTTTATGTCATTTTTTAATGGATCCTTTATGTTCTCAATAAGGCATTGGAGATAGCTTTTTTTGTTGTTTATTTATTTTTGAAAGAGAGAGACAGAATGTGAGTGGGTTGGGGCAGAGAGAGAGGGAGACACAGAAATTGAAGCAGACTCCAGACTCTGAGCTGTCAGCACAGAGCCCAGTGCGGGGCTCGAACTCACGAGCTGTGAGATCATGACCTGAGCCGAAGTCAGACGCTCAACCGACTGAGCCACCCCAGCGCCCCAGAGATAGCATTTTAAAGTGGGCTTTTGAGGGGCACCTGGGTGGCTAAGTCGGTTAAGCATCCAACTCTTGATCACAGCTCAAGTCTTGGTCTCAACGTCATGGGTTCAAACCCCACATTGGGCTCCACGCTGGGCATGAAGCCCACTTGAAAACAAAAACAAAATGGGGCACCTGGGTGGCTCAGTCAGTTAAGCGTCTTGACTTCAGCCTAGGTCATGATCTCGCTATTCCCGAGTTCGAGCCCCACATTGGGCTCTGTGCTGACAGCTCAGAGCCTGGAGCCCGTGTCTCCCCCTCTCTCTGCCCCTTCCCCACTCGTGCTCGGTCTCTCTCAAAAATAAATAAACATTAAAAAAATTAAACAAAGTGGGCTTCTGAAAACCTCAGGTCTCCCATCCACAGATGCACACACCAGTCTTAAGCCCTTCGGTGGTTCCCATTAGGGTTGGAATCAAACCCCGATCTTTCCGGGCCCAGACGCCCATCATCATGTCCTGCTTCCCTGACCTTCTCCCCTCCACTCCGTCGCTCCCCTGCTCCTTCCCAACTGGCCTTCCCGCTCCTGGGACTTGCGGGCCGGTTTCCCCTGGGCCAGGCCTGCTCTTCCCTCCGCCTGCAGGGCCTGTCCTGTCACTGTCACAGCGGGCTCCTCGCCCTCGAGGCCACCTGCCCGTCTCCCTGCCTCTGGGCCGCAGGCCACCCCTCCAGCGCTCTGCCCAGCGTCTCCCACGGCCCTCACCACCCTGCCAGCCGTCACGTTTGCTCCCTTGTTTGCCCCGTGTCTCCCCCAGCAGCACAGAAGCTCCACGAGGGCACTGATCCCGTCAGCCTGTTCGGTTCTGTGTTAGACACAGCACTTCAGGCAGCGCCCGGCACAGACAAAGCCAGTAAATGTTTGTTAAACAGTCAACGTATGAAGCGGCGGACACGCTCGTGCCGTTTTCACTCTTCGTGGGTCCGTTGCTTGCCACCGATCCACCCACGGTGAGCTTGAGGCTAATCCTGGCCCGTAATTGTCTCAGTTTCGGGGGAGTTAGTTTAACCGGAGTTTATCGTGTAGATCCAGAAGTTTGGGAAGCACGTTAATGACGACGGGAGCGTAACTGAAGGACCTCTGAGCCGTGACTCTCACCCTCCACCCCTAGGTCTCTGGTCTGGATTGATAGTCTGTGTCTTCTTTCAAGCCCTTTTCTACCTGGTGCTCGTCCGGAGGACAGACTGGAAGAGAGTTGCAGAGCAGGTAAGAGCGTGTCCTTGGAGAAGCGTGGCTCTTGCCTGGTCACGCGGCACCGGAAGGACTCTTCGCGGGTCAGAATGCCGAGAATGCCACGGGCGGCGTGACTCCCTTTGACCCGTGAAAAGGGTCTAAGGTGACAGTTGGGGCCAAGAACATCCCATCTCAGCGCATTTTCCTCTGAGTGTAGGGCCAGTGCAGGATCCGCTAACTAGGGCTCAACAACAACAGCAAGGAGTTAGCTTAGGAAATATTTTGCTGTTTTCGTAGAACAGTCCTTAGAAGAGTAGTCGTCTTTTCCCCCAACTTACACTGAGTTGTTACGCGTTTTTTAGGCCTCTTTTTACCGACATTTTTGGTCCGTGTTTTCCATATGCTTGAGAGCATCTGTGATCGGTGGGAAGTAGGTGGGGCAGAGCCATACCCTGCACGGAGAGGACAGGCTCTTGACTCAGTGGGCATCTCCGTGTTGAACTGTGAGCCCCGTTTATTCTGTCGAGGCTTGAGATGGGATGGATGGGGGGCCGGCTTAGGGGCGGTGTCACCGATGAGGAGACGGGAGGATGAGCTCAGGTGCGCCAAGCGTCACTGCTTACCTCTTGTCCCCCCTCCAGGTTTCTCACGGCTTTGGCTCTCCTCATCGTGATGTATGATGTCTTCCGTAGCGTAGTGTGATTCGTGGAGGAAGTGAAGTGTACAGGGTATTAAGTTGGGCCATAAACTCTCCTCTATGTGATAGCACCGTTTGCCTTTAGACTTTATTCCTCATATCAGTGCTTAGGAACACTGACGTGCACGGTGCAAAAAATGTTACATTTGCAACTAGAGCAGCGGGTAGCTTTTCATTATAGAAACCCTGAGCTTTCCCTGTTCTTCTAGCATACATTCTAAGTAGAGTTTTCAAAGAGCATGACCGAAACAGAAGAATAATCACCAGCCTACAAACTGGAAATTTTAATCAAGTGCCACATATGAAGCATGGAGACTAACCTCATCATGGTTTTCTCTCAACTCTGGGTGCACAGGGTATCAGTGATGTTTTCTTAATTTTTCAGGGGGTCTGGATTATCCTATTGGAGATCAAGAAGGGAGCTACAATTTTAAGTAAAATTTTCTCCCAAACATTAACTATCATGTATACATTTGATTTTCCTTTTTATAAAATTCTTACGCTTTCTTTTTGTTACTGTTTATTCATTTTTTGAGAGAGAGAGAGAGAGAGCATGAGTTGGGGAGGGGCAGAGAGAGAGGAGACACAGAATCCGAAGCAGGCTCCAGGCTCTGAGCTGTCAGCACAGAACTCGATGTGGGGCTCAAACTCACCAACCACGATATCGTGACCTGAGCCAAAGTTGGATGCTTAACACCAACTGAGCCACCCAGGCGCCCCTTCTTAAGCTTTCTTATACTGAATATATTCTTCCATGGAAGCAGTTCATTTTCCTATAAAAATAATTACTTGCTGACCTAGTTTTGCTTGTATTCCCCATTAATGTGTTAAATCTTGTCAGTGAGTGCCTTTTGTCAGGAGATTTTGGTTACTGATTAACTAGTAACTAGACCTAACTTGTTGTAGGTCCACTCAGAATATTTCTTTGATTTAATCTTGTGAGTTTTGTGTTTAGGAATTTGTCCATTTCATCTAGGTTATCCAATTTATTTATTTAAAAAAATTTTTTTAATGTTATTTATTTTTGATGTGGGGCTCAAACCCATGAGCTGTGAGCTCATGACCTGAGCCGAGGTTGGATGCTTAACCAACCGACTAAGCCAACCAGATGCCCCAGGTTATCCAATTTATTACCATACAATTGTTATAATATTCTTTTATGAACTTATTTTTTTATTAAAAAAAAATTTTTTTTTTTCTTGAGACAGAGACAGAGCGTGAACAGGGGAGGGGCAGAGAGAGAGGGAGACACAGAATCCGAAGCAGGCTCCAGGCTCCGAGCTGTCAGCACAGAACTCGATGTGGGGCTCAAACTCACCAACCACGATATCGTGACCTGAGCCAAAGTTGGATGCTTAACACCAACTGAGCCACCCAGGCGCCCCTTCTTAAGCTTTCTTATACTGAATATATTCTTCCATGGAAGCAGTTCATTTTCCTATAAAAATAATTACTTGCTGACCTAGTTTTGCTTGTATTCCCCATTAATGTGTTAAATCTTGTCAGCGAGTGCCTTTTGTCAGGAGATTTTGGTTACTGATTAACTAGTAACTAGACCTAACTTGTTGTAGGTCCACTCAGAATATTTCTTTGATTTAACTTGTGAGTTTTGTGTTTAGGAATTTGTCCATTTCATCTAGGTTATCCAATTTATTTATTTAAAAAAAAATTTTTAATGTTATTTATTTTTGATGTGGGGCTCAAACCCATGAGCTGTGAGCTCATGACCTGAGCCGAGGTTGGATGCTTAACCAACCGACTAAGCCAACCAGATGCCCCAGGTTATCCAATTTATTACCATACAATTGTTATAATATTCTTTTATGAACTTATTTTTTTATTAAAAAAAATTTTTTTTTTCTTGAGACAGAGACAGAGCGTGAACAGGGGAGGGGCAGAGAGAGAGGGAGACACAGAATCCGAAGCAAGCTCCAGGCTCCGAGCTGTCAGCACAGAGCCCCGGCGCAGGGCTTGAACCCACCAACTGTGAGATCATGACCTGAGCGGAAGTCAGACGCTTAACCGACTGAGCCACCCAGGCGCCCCATGATCTTTTTTATTTTTGTAAAATAAGCAGTAATGTCCCTATTTTCATTTCTTTTTTTAAAGTTTATTTATTTTTGTAATCTCTACACCCAACGTGAGGCTTGAACTCATGACCACAAGATCACGAGTCATATGCTCTTCTGGCTGAGCCAGCCAGACACTGCCCCATTTTCATTTCTGATTTTATTTATTTGAGTCTTTGTATTTTTTCTTAGTCCACCTAGCTTAAAAGCTTGTCAATTTTGTTGATAGTTTCAAAAAACCAACTTTTGGTTTCATTAATTTTATTTTATTGTATTATGTTTATTTAATAATTTTAATTTATGTTACTATAAATATTTTACTATGTTTTATTATAGCCATTCTAGTGGGTGTGAAGTGGCTCTTCATTGTGGATTTTATTTTATATTTTATCATTTCATTTATTTTTGAGAGAGAGCATGCACATGCCAACAGTGGAGGGACAGAGAGAGAGGAAGAGAGCTCCACGCGGAGCCCAAGGCGGGGCTTGATCCCATGACCATGAGATCATGACCTGAGCCAAAATCAAGAGTGGGACAGTTAGCCAACTGAGCCACGCAGGTACGCCTTAATTTGCATTATGCAAATTAATGTCTAGCATCTTTTCATAGGTTTGTTGGGATTTTTTTAAAGTTTTTCTTTATTTCTTTTGAGAGAGTGCACACATGTGCACGAATGGCAGAAGGGCAGAGGAAGAGGGACAGAATCCCAAGCAGACTCCATGGTAAGTGCAGAGCCTGACACAGAGCTCGATCCCACGACCATGAGATCATGACCTGAGCCAAAATCAAAAGAGTCAGACACTCAACTGACTGGGCCACCCAGGTACCCCCAGTTTATTTTTTAGTAATTTCTACATCCAACATGGGGCTTGAACCCATGATCCCAAGATCAAGAGTCACACCCTCCTCCAACTGAGCCAGGTAGGTGCCCCCTTGTTGGCTTTTTACATGGCTTTTTTGTCCTTTGTCCACTTTTAAAATTGAGTTGTTTCTCTCTCTTTTTTTTTATTGAGTTGTAACAGTTTTTGATTTTCTGGATACTTGACCTTTATCAGATTACAGTTTACAAATATTTTCTCCCATTCTATAGGCTGTCCCTTCACTTTCTTGTAGTGTCCTCTGTTGCCCAAACCTTTAATTTCAGGCGCACAATGATTTTATATTTGTATATATCGTAAAACGATCATCATAAGTAGTCCAGTTAACGTACACCACCGTGGATGGTTGCAAAGATTTTTTTTCTTATGACAAAAACTTTCAAGATTTACTCTCTTAGTTTTCAAATATAGGTCTCATGCTGTATATTATATCCCCTCACTTACGGATTATAGCGATTTTGAGCACCTTTTTGGGTGCCTTTGGCCATCTGTATGTCTTTGGGGAAAATGTCTATTCGGATCCTCTGCCTTTTTTTTTTTTTTCCTCTGCCTTTTTTTAATGTTTATTATTTTTGAGAGAAAGAGACAGAGTGCGCACAGGGGAGGGGCAGAGAGAGAGGGAGACACAGAATCCGAAGCAGGCTCCAGGCTCTGAGCTGTCAGCACAGAGCCCTGCGTGGGGTTCGAACTCATGAGCCGTGAGATCATGACCTGAGCGGAAGTCAGACGCTCAACCGACTGAGCCACGCAAGCACCCCTCTGCCTATTTTAATTGTTTTTTGCTATTGAGTATTGGCACAAAAGTTTTTAATTGTTTTTGATGAAGTCCAGTTTATTTATTTTTTTGTTGTTGCCCGTGCTTTTGGTGTCCTATCTGGGGATCCATCGCCTAATTGTGAAAAAACAATTGGGCGCTGTTGGGATAGAAAAATATTATAGAAAAAAAAGATAGAAAAATATTATAGAAACAAATTAAAAGCGAAATAGAAGACTTTGAGTTTCAAGTCTGATATGTAAGTAGCTCAGAAGTCATCACCCCTGAAGGGGAGGCGAAATTTTACCCCTACCCTCTTAGGGTAGGTTTTTCAGTTGGGCCTGAGAATTAAACTGATAGGAAGACAAACGGACAGGAGAAAAATATACAAATCTGCAGAAATTTCATGGGACTCGGGAGCTCTCAGAAGGAAATGAAGATGTGAAGAAGCAGCGAAACCTACATGCTGTTACAGAAGGTTGAACAAAGACAGGCAATCGTGTGAAAGTAACTACACCGGGGCGCCTGGGTGGCTCAGTCGGTTGAGCGTCTGCCTCTTGGTTTCGACTCAGGTCATGATCTCACGGTTCGTGGGCTCGAGCCCCACATCAGGCTCTGTGCTGTGAGTGCAGAGACTGCTTGGGATTCACACTCCCTCACTCCCTCGCTCTGCCCCTCCCTTGCTTGCATGTGCATGCATGTGTGCCCTCTCTCAAAAATTAAAAAAAAAAAAAAAAAAAGTAAGTAAACCATGTGGAGAGGCTGAAGGAAGATAAGGATTATTTTAACAAGGTCTGTATAGAATTCTCTCAGCTTTGACTCCCCATCAAAGAAGGTTTCTTTTCCTCTGGTATAGGGAGGGCTTCTTTCACATGTGAGTTTTTTTTCTTTTTTTCACATGTGAGTTTTTATGTCCTCTTTTTGGGATGAAAGCCAGAGATTAAAATATTCTTCTAATTTCTTTCTTTCTTTCTCTTTCTTTCTTTCTTTCTTTCTTTCTTTCTTTCTTTCTTTCCTTAAGTTTATTTTTTAGACAGAGAGAGGCAAAGGGAGAGAGAGAATCCCAGGCAGACTCCGTGCTGTCAGCCTGACATTAGTTTGAGAATAGGTCAATTCATTAATGCCTGGGTGGCTCGGTAGGTTAAGCGTCCGACTTCAGCTCAGGTCATGATCTTGTGATTCATGAGTTCGAGCACCGCGTCGGGCTCTGTGCTGATAGCTCGGAGCCTGGAGCCTGCTTCAGATTCTATGTCTCCCTCTCTCTCTGCACCTCCCCCACTTGCACTCTATCTTTCTCAAAAAAATAAACATCAAAAAAATAAAAAGAATCAGGATTATTTCTGAGTATGTAGACCATAAGGACATCACCAGATTGATAGTTCTTTTGCTCTGCAAAGAACCCTGTTGATAAAATGAAAGGAAAAGCCGAGGACTAGGAGAAAACCTTTGTAAGAACATCCTGAAAAAGGACTAAACCCAAACAAAATATACCCAAACCAACCAAACCAAACACAAACCACTTAAAATTCAACAAGAGCAAAACAATCCAATTAAAAAAATGAGTGAAAGATCTAAAAAAGACCTCACCACAGAATATGTACACATGACAGATAAGCAGGTAAGTCATCACTGAATTGCAGTTCACAACAGTGAGATACCACTCCGCACCTGTTAGAATGGCCAACATTCGGAATGATGAAGACACCAAATGCTGTCGAGGATATGGAACAACAGGAACTCTCACACATCATTGGGAGGAACCAAAGCGGTGTAGCCACTTTGAAAGAGTTTGGCGGCTGCCTCCAAAGCGAAGCATAGGCTTACCACGTGATCGAATACTCACGGTGCATGTCTCTACCCAAATGAGTCGAAAACTTATGTCCACGCAAAATAACTTGCGCACGATGTTAACGGCAGCTGTATTCATAATTGCCCAAACTTGGATGCCCAAACCAAGATGTCCTTCAACCAGCGAGTAGATAAGCAAACCGTACCAAATCTATACGATGGAGTCTTACTCGGTGGTAAGACGAAATGTGCTATCAAGTTCCGAAAAAACATGGAGAAACCTTAAGTATGTATTATTAAGTGAACGAAGCCAGTCTGAAAAAATTACGTATTCTAGGATTGCAGTTATAGGACATTCTGGAGTAGGCAAAACCATAGAGACTTTATAAAGATCGGTGGCTGCCAGGGGTTTGGGTGTGGGAGAGATGAATACATAGAGCAAAGGGCATTTTTAGGGCAGTTAAGCTACTCTGCCTGATAGATACATGACATTGCACATTTGCCAAAACCCATAGAACTGGATGATACAAAGAGTCAACCCCAATCTAAACTACAGACTTTCATTAATGATAAGGTATCAATGTTCATTCATCAATTATAACAAATTTATTACTCTAATGCACAAAGTTAATAATGGGAGAAACTGCGTAGGGCTATGGGTGGGTGGCAGCATTTATGGGAACGCTATACGTTCTGTGAAACTTCTCTGTAAACCTAAAACTGCTCTGGAAAATAAAGTCTATTTTTAAAATTGGTAAAGGATCTATCTGCATCAGCGTTCCTCCAAAGATAATATAAAAGTGGACAATGAGCCCACTAAGGCACTCAACATCTTAGACGTTAGACTCATGCAAACGAAAACATAGGTGATACGACATGTACTAGGTGGCAATAATGAAACTCACAGATAATAACAAGTGTTGGTGTAGGTGTGGAGAAATGGTGGCGTCCCTGTGGAACACAATTTTGCAGTTCCTCAGACAGTTGAATATAAAGTTTCATTTGACCCAGCAATTGTATTCCTGGGTATATACCCAAGAGAATTGGAGATGTATGCCCACGCAGAAACTTCTACATGAACGTTCCCAGCTTCACTAGCCCAAACCTGTTTAAGGAAATCTCTGTCTAATCACTGGATGACCACCGAGGTAATGGAACTGGGACTCAGTGGCTACACACAATAAAGAATATTGTTTTGGGGCGCTTGGGTGGCTCAGTCAGTTAAGCAACCGACTTTGGCTCAGGTCATGATCTTGCAGTTCCTGAGTTCAAGCCCTGCATCAGGCTCCATGCTGACAGCTTGGAGCCTGCTTCGGATTTTGTGTCTCTTTCTCTCTCTCTCTGTCCCTCCCCTGCTCACGCTCTGTCTCTCTCACTTTCTCTCAAAAATAAATAAACATTAAAAAACAATTTTTTCAAGAATATTTTTTAACAAAAATATTTCAAGAAAGTAACAAAACACACTAAAATCCTTATCAAGCAGCAGGAATGCAAAGAATCTGACTTCCAGAGCTGCCAGATTATAATGATAAAACCCCCTAATTTTCAATACAAAATCACTAGGCATGCAAGAATCAAGAATGTAAGTGAGGCCCATTTATGGGAAGAAAAGATTAATAGATACTGTCTCTGTAGAAGCCCAGATAAGGTACCTATCTGGGAAATAATTTAAATTGGTGGTCTTAAATATGCTCGAAGTGCTAAAGAAACCATTGACAAAGAATTAAAGGAGACCAAGAGCATGGCGCCTCAACGAATAAAGAATACCAATAAAGAAACAGAAAGCACAGGAACCAAATAGAAATCCTAGAGCCAAATAATATGATAACAAATGAAAATTTCACTAGAAAGGTTTAGCAGCAGACTGGAGCATGCAGAAGAAAGAGTCAATGAACCTGAAGACAGGACTATTGTGATAACGATCATCTGACAACAGCTGCGTGTTGTACAATTCAATTCAACCTAATTCTGACACCAACTACCTGGAGTTAGCATCCGATTCCACAGGCCAAAGGACAAGGTCCTCAACAGACTGCACTTTCTCCAGGCGCCAGCCACAGGTGGGATCCCCAGGATACCCGTATCCCTGCCCAGCCAACTATAAATTTGGAGTTTTCCACAACTATGTGGAGTTTTCTGCCATTCTATAATTTACTACAACATGGCCCAGAGCTCACTGAAAATTTTATACTTATCTTCCAATTTTTATAAGGGATACAACTCAGGAATTACCAGATGAAGCAGATACATAAGGCAAAGACGGGGGGTCAAAAGATGATGCAGGGCTTCCGGGCTCTCTCCTTTTGGTATCTGGACCCATTACCCTCCCAGCACATCAAGTGTTCACCAACCAGGAAGCTCCCCTGAGTTTTATACCCAAGTGTTTTTATATTGGGTTTCATCACATAGGCATGGTTGATCACATCATTTGGCAACATGTTTGAACTCAGTTCTAGCCAAGGCTGAAATTTCCAACCCTCTAAATATGTGGTTGGTTTTCCTGGTGACCAGCCCCCATCTCGAAGCTAACTGGGGCCCTTGTCATCTGTCACCCCATGGTTCAGACATTATTATCACTCAGGACATTCCAAAGGCTTTTAAAGTTCTGTGCCAGGAACTGGGGACAAAGTCCAGATATCTTCTTTATTATATAAAAATAGGTCAGTTGAGCTTACCCAGTATGAGTGGCAGAAAGGAAAAAAAGATTGAAGTGGTGCTTGGGTGGCTCAATCAGTTAAGCATCCAACTTCAGCTCAGGTCACGATCTCATGGTTTGTGGGGTCAAGCCCCGCGTTGGGATCTGCACTGACAGCTTGGAGCCTGAAGCCTGCTTCAGATTCTGTCTCCCTCTCTCTGCCCTTCCCCTGCTTGTGCGCTCTCTCTCTCTCTCTCTCTCTCTCTCTCAAAAATAAATAAACATTGAAAAAAAAAGATTAAAAAAATAATAAACAGAGCCTAGGACCTATTAGACACCATCAAGCATAGCAATGTATTCGAATGAGAGTGCCAGAAGGAGATGAAAGGGACAGAAGTAATATTTGAAGAAAGGTCAAAAACTTCCCAAACTTGATGAAATACATTTACACATCCAAGAACCTCGGTGAACCCAAAGCAAGTGAAATTCAAAGACAATGAGGCATATTATCATCATACTGCTCAAAGACAAAAAGAATTTTGAAAGTATCAAGAGAGAAATGACTCATCATGTAGAAGGGAATCCTCAATAAGACTGACAACCAATTTCCCATCAGACACCATGGAGGACAGAAGATAGATGACATATTTAAAGTGCTGAAAGAAAAAAATCGGCAGCCAAGAATTCCATATTCAGCGGAACTATCCAGATGGCAGGAATATTCTTGCCTAAAATATTTCCGGATAAAGCTGAAAAAGATGTGTTACTAGTAGACCTTCCCTATAAGAAATGCTAAGAGGAATCTTTAGGTTGAAATGAAAGGACACTAGAGAAAAATGCAAAAACAATACGAAAAAATGAAAAACACAGGTAAAGGTAACTATGTAGCTAATTATAAAAGTCAATATTATTATATCTTTGGTTTGTAATGCCTCTTTTTTTCCTGTATAATTTATAAGACAAAGGCATACAACTATCATTTATAAATGTATGTTAATGGGTACACCGTGTATAAAGTTGCAATTTGTGGGGCACCAGGGTGGCTCAGTCGGTTAAGTGTCCAACTCTTAATTTTGGCTCAGGTCATGATCTCATGTTTCATGAGATCAAGCCCTGCATTTGGGTTTGGCACTATGTCTGTCTGGGATTCTCTCTCTCTCAAAATAGATAAACATTTAAAATAATAATACAGGTGTAATTTGTGACAATATCATAAAGAGGGACTCAGATCTATTTAGGAGTAGAGTTCTTGTATACTATTAAAGCTAAGTTGTTATTAATTCAAACTATATTGCTGGAAGTTTAAGATGTTAATCATAAGCCCCAATGTAACCATTAAGAAAAAACTAAAAAATCTGCAGAAAAAGGAAATGGATTGGGAATCAAACTTTACTAGAAAAAAAAAACCAATACAAAAGAAGGCAGTAATAGATGAACTGAGAGACAAAAACATATTGAACAGGGAAAACAAATAGCAAAAGTCCTTCATTATCAGTAACTACTTTAAATGTAAATGGGTTAAATTCTCCAATTTAAAGCCAATACTGGCAGAATGGATAAAGAAAACATGATCCAATTATATACAGCCTATTAGAAACTCACTTTATATACAAAGAGATGGAAAGTGAAAGGACAGAATATTTCATACAGATTGTAACCAAGAGAGACTGGAGTGGCTATGCTAACATCAGTACATTACAATATACTACAAAATAGACAAATAGTCAAATTGTTACAAGAGTCAATGAAGGACATTATATATCAAAAAACGGTCAACCCATCAAGAAGATATAATGATTATGAACACACGCTCACCTAACAACAAAAACCCAATATGTAGTAATCAAAACAGATACAACTGGAGATAGAAATAGACGATTCCACAATACTAGTTGGAGACTGCAATACTCCACTTCCTGTGATGATTCGAACAACTAAATGAAAGATCAATAAGGAAATAGAGATTTTGAACATTGCTATAAATCTCACATACGTATACAGAACACTCCACCTAACAGTAGCACAATATACACTCTTTAGGTTTACACAGATAGACCACAAAGCCATTCTTAATAAAAGCAAATGAATTTGAAATCATAGAAAGTATATTCTCTGACCACAATGAAATTAACAGAAGGAAATCAATAACAGAAGGAAAATCTAGGGGCGCCTGGTTGGCTCAGTTGATTAAGTGTCCAGCTCTTGATTTCAGCACAGGTCACGATCTCATGGTTGGTGGGACTGAGCCCCGATTCGGACTCCACGCTGACAGTGCTTGGGATTCTCTCTCTCTCTGCTGCTCCCCCATTCGCGCATGTACATATGCTCTCTTTTCCTCTCTCAAAAATAAATAAATAAACATTTTTTAAAGAAGGAAAATTTGAAAATTCACAAAGATGGGGAAATTACACAAAACCATCTTAAACACGTAAATCACAAGGGAACTCAGAAAACAGTTTGAGACAGATTAAACAACATACCCAAACTTCTGGCATGCAGTGGAAGCAGTTCTGAGAGGGAAGTTTGTAACTTAAATATCTATTTAAGAAAAAAACCAGACCTCAAATCAACAACCTAACTTTACGCCTTAAGGAATCAGAAAAAGAAAATCAAACTAAACCCAAAGCCAGAAGCAGGAAGGAAATTATAATAAAGACTGGAGCCAAGATAGACAAACAGAGAATAGAAAAAATGGTAGAGAGTCAACAAAACCCAAAGTTGGTTCTTTGAAAAGACCAAGGAAACTGACAAACCTTTAGGTAGACTGACAATGAAAAAAGAGAAAAGACACAAATTAATAAATCAGATATAAACAAGGAGACATCACTACTGACTTTACAGAAATATAAGAGAATACTATGAACATATGCCAACAAATAATATCACTTAGATGAATTAGAAAAATTTTTAGAAACAGAGTGAGTATCAAAACAGATTCAAGAAGAATAGACCTTAAGAGACCTATCACAATTGAAGAGGTGAAATAAGCAATGAAACAAACCTCGCATCTGGAGGGAAAAAAGCAGGACTAGATGGCTTCACTGCCAAATTCTATCAAACGTTTAAAGAATTGGCATCAATCCTTCTCAACGTCATTCAAAGGAATAGAAGAGGATGGAACCCTTCCTCACTCACTCTCTGAGGCCAGCCTTACCCTAGTATCAAAACCAAAGACATCACAAGAAAACTACAGACCAATATTCCTTATGAATATTGACACAAAAGTTCTCAACAGAATACTAGCAAACCAAATCCAGTAGCATGTGGGACGTATATACACCATTACCAAGTGAGATTTATCCCAGAAATGCAATATTAAAAAATCAATTAAAACAATACACCACACTCTCAAAAATAAATAAACATTAAAAACTTAAAAAAAAAAGGGGGGGGTGCCTGGGTAGCTCAGTCAATTAAATGTCCAACTTTGGCTCAAGTCATGATTTCATGGTTTGTGAGTTCGAGCCCTGCGTCGGGCTCTGTGCTGACAGCTCAGAGCCTGCAGCCTGCTTCAGATTCTGTGTCTGCTTCTCTCTCTGCCCTTCCCATGCTCACGCTCTGTCTCTCTCGCTCAAAAATAAATAAACATTAAAAAAAATTTTTTTAAATACACACTAATCGAACAAAGGGGAAAAAAAAACCACATGACCATCTCAACCGATGCAGAAAATGCATCTGGCAAAACCCAATACTCTGTTATGATAAAAACACTCAACAAACTAGGAATAGGAGGGAGCTTCCTCAACCTGGTAAAGGGCTTCTATTTAACCCTAAAGGTACCATCATTCTCGGTGTTGAAAGACTGAAAGCTCTCACCGGAAGGTCACAAATAAGACATGGATGCCTGCTTTTGCTACTTCTGTTTAACATCGTGCCAGAAGTTCTAGCCTTTATTAGGGCTTTTCAGGGACACAGAGAGACAGAGAGATTTAAGGCACTGTCAGGCTGGAAAGCCAGGAAAGAGTTGAAGTTTTGGAGAGTACTCACATTATGGAGAGTACTCTGTTTTCTCAAAGTCAGCTGAAACCAAGAGTCAGACACTTCGCACACTGAGCCACCCACACGCCCAGGATTTCCCATTTTGATTTTCCTTTGTATTAGCACAATTTTGTCATTTTCTCCTCTTGGACCTTTTCTTACAGCTTTATTGAGGTCCTCTTGTCACAGAACTGCACATATATTGAGTAAGGGTACAATTCGGTAAGTTTTGACCTATGTACACATTCATGAAACCATCATCACAATCGTAACGAACATTTACCCCAAATATTTCTGTGTCCTCCTTTAGAATTTTTCCCTCACTGTTCTCACCCAAATACAACCAGTGAGCTGCTTTCTATGTCTATCATTTAGTTGATCACTTCTGGAATTTTATATACATGGAATTATACAATATATAGTCATTTTCACCCAGCTTACTCGGCATTTACTCACGTTGTTGCATGCATCAATAGTCCTTTCCTTTTTTATTGCTGAGTAGTATTGCTTTGTATGGACATACCACAATGTGTTTATCCATTGCTGATGCACATCTGAATTGTTAAGTTTGGGGTTATTACCAATAAACCTTCCATGAACATTCACACAGAGGCCATTTTGTGGACACATTCTCCCATCTCTCTCGTGTAAACACCTAGGAATGGAATGCAGGTGGGTATGGGATGGGGTGAGGCCACAGACTACTGACAGGGTTGACAGATGTGTCTCCCATTGTCTGGGAATGTCTTTACTCTTCTGCAAAACTGAAGAGTTCAGGTTACTCACCTGCATAAATACCTGACTGAGCTCTGGGGAGTGTGAATGTGCATTTTGCCCATTCTACCCCAGGATTACCCTGTTTCGCCGTAGATGCTGTGTGTTCCTTCCCAGGATTCACGCTAATCCTATGCTTCAAGCACAGATTAATGCAGATATCAAAAAATTAAATAAATCATATGAAATGTACACCAATAAATAGAAGCTACTTAAGCAGAGAGAACATAATTTATCTTTTTATCATCTTTTACCTTTTTTTTTTCTTAAATGTTTATTGTTGAGACAGACAGACAGAACATGATCGGAGGAGGGGCATAGAGGGAGACACAGAATCCAGAGCAGGCTCCAGGCTCTGAGCTGCCAGCACAGAGCCTGACACTGGGCTTGAACTCACGAGCTGTGAGATCATGACCTGAGCCGAAGTTGGACGCTTAATCGACTGAGCCACCCAGGTGCCCCTTAATTAAAATTTCTAATTGATAACTGATGATGTGGAAAGCTTTTGGCTTTTGAAAGCTGACCTCGTAGCTTACAAGTTTTCTAAGACTAATAATTTTTCAGCTCTTTTGTATTTTCTAGATGGGTGATCTTATCACATACAATTAACCGCCCTCTTGTCTATTTCTTTCCACATTTGCATCTCACCTGTTGTACCTGTCTTATTGCCCCGGTTGGGTTGAAGAGCTTGAGTTCCAGCAGGCTTTCTTGTATTTGCAGTTACCATGAGCTTTGCTCTGCTGCCATTTCCAGTCCCAGCGCGTACTCTGTGAGCTCTCCTTGGGTGGAGTGTTTATCCAGGAAGTAGTTTTCAGGGCTTTGTCCCAGGGCAACTGTGGCTGCCACCAGCAACTTAGCATATTGAGGGAGAGGGCCTGTTTGTCTCCAGTTCTCCAGAGAGCATAGTGGAATTACCCTGGGGCGCCTGGGTGGCTCAGGTGATTAAGCATCTGACTCTTGATTTTGGCTCAGGTCGTGATCTCACAATCTGTGAGTTCGATCCCCACATCGGGCTCTGTGCTGAAACACGGAGCATGCTTGGGATTCTCCTTGCCCCTCCCCCACTTACTCACACTCTCACTCTCATAAATAACCTTTTTTTAAAAAGTTGTTTGAGGGGCGCCTGGGTGGCTCAGTCGGTTGAGCGTCCGACTTCAGCTCAGGTCACGATCTCACGGTTCGTGAGTTCGAGCCCCGCATCAGGCTCTGGGCTGATGGCTCAGAGCCTGGAGCCTGCTTCCGATTCTGTGTCTCCCTCTCTCTCTCTGCCCCTCCCCCATTCATGCTCTGTCTCTCTCTGTCTCAAAAATAAATAAACATTAAAAAAAAATTAAAAAAAAAAAAAATAAAAAGTTGTTTGAATTACCCTGATGATGCCCAGAGCCCCCCCTGCTGTTCTCTGCATTTAACTCGAAGTTTGTTGATTCTCTGGCATTTTGTTGGAAACTGCTATTCTAGTACTCTCCTACTTATGATTTGGACCACATTTTCTCTTACTCTAATTCTCTGTCAATCTGATCTCATCAGTTTTTTATCACCTAGGAGTTCCCCCAGATGTCTAGTTTAGAAATGGTATTTTTACCATTTCAGGGTGCGCCTGGGTCGCTCCGTTGGTTAAGCGTCTGACTCTTGATCTCAGCTCAGGTCTTATCTCAGGGTCCTGAGTTCAAACCCTGCGGTGGGCTCCCTGCTGGGAATGAAGGCTACTTAAAACACCTACCATTTCAATGGGATTTGGAGCAGGAAGAAGAGTGATATACGTTTCTAGTCTCCATTTTTATTCATTCATTTTTTTTATGTTTATTTATTCTTGAGAAAGATAAGGAGAGCACAAGCAGGGGAGGGGCAGAGACAGAGGCGGGCAGAGGATCTGAAGTGGGCTCTGTACTGAAAGCAGAGAGCCCGATGCGGGGCTCGAACCCACGAACCGTGAGATCATGACCTGAGCCGAAGTTGGATGCTTAACCGACTGAGCCACCTAGGTGCCCCTAGTCTACACTTTAATCTAACCTTCTCTGCCACTGATGTTTTAACCTTTCTTCTTCGATTGTTTCTTGAACACAGCACATGTTATTGGAACCGTACCTGAGACATGAGATGAAGCAAAAGCTCCCGCTCTTCTTCCACCTTTTCATGTAGCTCCTCACCAACAGGAATCATTGTTCATCTGAAGTGGGCTGGATTCCACGGCCCTGATGAAGCCATATTTATTAGCGGATTAAGAGCTTCTGAAAATTAAGGGGAGGGGGGGGAAGACCGCACCCTAATAGAAAAAAAATGGGCAAAGGACATGAACAGTTTCTAGAAAAAAAATTCAAATGGGCCTTGAATGTATAAAATGAGGCTCAATGTCACTCCTAGTAAGACACATGCAACTGAAAAGCACCCTGAGATGTGGCCTCTTCCTACCAAAGTCAGCTGAAATCCAGAAGTTTCTCAACATACTCTGTTGGCAAGGCTATGGGAAGATAGTGATTCTTGTATGCTGCTCATGGAGTGTAAAAGGGTATTTTGGTTATATTATGAAAATTACCAGTTCAATTTGACCCAGCAAATCTTGTTATGAGAATTATATCGCTGAATATATGGGTGCCCACATGAGAAATACCACACAGGAAATGAAATGTGTGACACTGTTTATACATAAGAAACAGAGACATTTGTTAGACTTGCCTATTCTTTGCTTCATCAAGGATAGTGCCATGAATACTTCCAACGTGACTCGAATCACAAGCAGTGGAGAAAACCAGAAAAGTAGGTAACACAGGGATACTGCCTGTAGACTACAGGAGGGTGCCGCTCATTCCCTTATGCATGCACACACCAAATAGTTATTATGCACTTACTGTATGTCAGGCTGTTCTAGGCTTTAGAGTTGTTAACAGTGACTAAGACCAGGATCTCACCCTGAAGGGTAATTTTAATGAGACAAACGATAAACACATAAGCACATATATAATGTCAGCACTGTCTATAACAGCAAAAGACTAGAAATAATCTAAGGGTTTACCTCTAGGGTGCTGGTTAAATAAACCCTACAGAACAGTCACACAGTGGAATATCATGTGACTCTAAAATTTAAAAAAAAAAGGAAAGAAGAAAAGAAGAAAGCTTTCATAGTAGAAATGGAAATACCTCTAGAATATACCATTAAGTGAAAAAAAAAAAAAAAAGCAAGATGATACACGGTGTATGCTACCATTTGTGTAAGAAATGGTGGGGATAAAAATATATTCGTATTTCCTTATTGTTGCATGAAGAAAAAACTGGAAGGCCGCAGAGAAAACTAGTGAAAGTTTCCTATGGGCAAGTGTGGTCGGGGGTAAGGATGCCGTGTGGTGACTGAGCAGAAGCCTGATTTAGCGATGCTCAGCTATTCATATAGGCTTGCTTTTCTTGAAACAAAAAATAAAGCCTTATTTTTTTTAAGTTTTTATTTAAATTGCAGTTAGTTGACATACAGTGTAATACAGGTTGCAGGTGTACAATATAGTGATTCAGCACTTCGGCACATCACCCAGTGGCCCAGGGGCCCTCCTTAATCCCCATCACCTCTTTCACCCGTCCTCTCGCCCACCTCCCCTCTGGTAACCATCAGTCTGTTCTCTAGAGTTAAGAGTCTGTTTCTTGGTTTTCCTCTCTTTTTTACCCATATGACCGTTTGTTTTGTTTCTGAAATTCCACTCGAGTGAAATCATATGGTGTTTTTCTCTGCCTTATTCTGGTTGGCATAATACACACTAGCTCCCTCCACGTTGTTGCCAATGGCACGATTTCATTCTTTTTGACGGCTCAGTGATATTCCATGGTATGTATATACCACATCTTCTTTATCCATTTATCAGTCAATGGACACTTGGGCTGTTTCCATAATTTGGCTAGTGTTGATAATGCTGCTATAAACATCAAGGTGCATGTATCCCTTCAAATTAGGATTTATGTATTCTTTGGGTGAACACTTAATAGTGGAATTGCCCTAAAACCTTATTTTTTTTGTGGCGACTGTTTATATGAGTCAGTCTGCATCCAGGAGAAAAACCCCGAACTCTGCTGTTTTCATTTAAAGTTCAGGACTTCGAACCTCAAATGGCCCTTAATGCCACCTGGTAATCACACTATATTTTCCAATCCATTAACACCCCTCCTCCTCTTCTCCACAGTTTCACGCCTTCTCCTCTGACCTCAAACTTCCTCCAACCCCCCTTCATCATCTTACCCTCAGTTAGGACCTCGCTTCCTACTTCCCTGAGAAAGCTGGCAGTTTCCAGATTCCCACAACCACATTCCCTTGCAAAGTTGAAGATGAATGGATCCCACGTTCCTTTACTTCCTCTCCTTCCCTGAATCAACCCACCTCATGCTTTGTTTTATTTAGTTTCCATAAACTATTCTGTATTTTGGTTTCTCACGTTCTCTAGTCTCTTCTAAATGGAGGCATTCTTACACGTTCTTTTGTTCCTTTCTTTAGCTTAGCTTTACATTAGTAATGAATGCGTATTCCAATTATTTTCTCATCCGTGTAGTAGCTCACTGAATGCACAATATGCACAATTATCTATTCCATAGGCAAGCATTTGGGTTATTTCTATTTGGGGCTATTACAAACAATGCTGCAATGAATTCTTGCAATGCTGCAAGAATACTCTTGTGCAGGTACCATGGCACATATGGGGACTACTTAGAGTTTGTAACTAATGGAAATAGTGAATCATAGGTTTTATTTATAATTATTAAAATTTTTAAGTAGGCTTCATGCTCAGCATGGAGCCCAACGCAGGCCTTGAATCCATGACCCTGAGATCAAAATGTGAGCTGAGATCAGGAGTTGGATGCTCAACCGACTGAGCCACCCAGGCACCCTAGACTTTTATTTCTTTACTTTCAACTTTACTAGATAACACAAACTGTTTTCCAAAATGGTTGTACAAGTTAACGTTCTCACCAGTAGTGTATGAGTTCCTGTTATTTCAAATCCTTGACAACACTTGCTATTCCTTTAATTCTTAATTTTTGGGAATCTGCCTCATCGTTCGCTTCTCCTGACTATAAAAGTAATGCAAATTCACTGTAATTTTTTTTCAGCAAATACAGAAAAGTATAGAGAAGTAAAAACTATCTGTAATACCAGCACTTAGAAGCACCCACTGTTGGGGCGCCTGGGTGGCGCGGTCGGTTAAGCATCCGACTTCCGCCAGGTCACGATCTCGCGGTCCGTGAGTTCGAGCCCCGCGTCAGACTCTGGGCTGATGGCTCAGAGCCTGGAGCCTGTTTCCGATTCTGTGTCTCCCTCTCTGCCCCTCCCCTGTTCATGCTCTGTCTCTCTCTGTCCCAAAAATAAATAAACGTTGAAAAAAATAAATTAATTAAAAAAAAAAAGAAGCATCCAGTGTTAACGTGGTATCTTCTTCCAGACTTTTTTCTCCGTATGTACTCGTGGTTCTTAAATTCCCTTAGGTGCCTGGGGAAGCAGCAGTGAATTCATAGGTGTGGTAAGAGACTTTCAATTTTCAAGGGAAACAATGATGTTTGACACCGGTCAGACTCCAAGCAAGCTAGTAGCTGAAGGCGCTTCACAATTCCAGCATTAGATTGCATTGTATACTTTCTCGACAATGTCACATTCTTGCAAAACTGGGTTTTCAGCAGTTGCAATGTTCCTGGCTGAAAATCAGTGTGAAATAGGTAATGAGGGTGACAGTATCTAGCCTGACTTCAATGTTTGGGAAGTTGTGCAGTGCCCAGCAGGTACAAATATCCCATTAGTAAGGAACAGTGCCTTTTTAAATAATGAAACAAAAAAAATCCTAATTTTTTTCAATTTGTGTGTATTATTTTCTTTAAACAGCTACGAACTTGTTAGGAGGTAAGTGATTATGAAGCTGCTTAGACCTAATTGGTAAGAACTACTAGGTATTTCTTTTGGACTAGCGGTGCCATGAAAAAAAGGATTGAAATACTAAGGGTAACATGAGCCAAAAAAAAAGCTTGGGAACCCCGGTCACCACACTGTGACACGCTAGCTTTCAAAGGGTCAGGGAATCTTCATCAAGCTGTGAATGAAACCTTTGTTGGGGCATCAACAGAAGATAGAGGTCCTTGGTATAATCTTTGTGTTTGCCTAAATTCGTGTTTCTGTTACAATTTCTTTTCTTCTTTTGTCTATTACAATTCCTGCCTTGAAAAGTTCTTCAATATTTCATGGCCTTCTACTATGTTCTCTTAGTGCAAGGAAGGGGTCAAATTAAAAAAAAAAATTTTTTTAATGTTTATTTATTTTTAAGAGAGAGAGAGGGAGAGAGAGAGAAGGCAGGGGAGGGGCAGAGAGAGAGAGGGAGCCAGAATCTGAAGCAGGCTCCAGGATCTGAGCTGTCAGCACAGAGCCTGAGTCAGGGCTCGAACTCTGAACGGCGAGATCATGACCTGAGCTGAAGTCAGACGCTTAACCAAATGAGCTACCCGGGCGCCCCTCACTGTGGTCTTGATTTGCATTTCCTTGATGATGAGTGATGTTGAGCATCTTTTCATGTGTCTGTCGGCCATCTGTAGGTCTTCTTTGGAAAAATGTCTATTCAGGTCTGCCCATTTTTGGTGCTTTGGTGGTGTTATATTAAGTTCTTCACATATTTTAACCCCTTATTGGATATGTCATTTGCAAATATCTTCTCCCATTCAGTAGGCTCTCTTTTTCTGTTGTTGATCATTTCCGTTGCTGTACAAAAGCTTTTTATTTTGGTGCAGTCCCAACAGTATATTTTCACTTTTGTTTCCATTGGGCAAAGAGACACATCCATAAATACATTGCTAAGTGTCAAGGAGATTACTGCCTATGTTTTCTTCTAGGATTTTTATGGTTTCAGGTCTCACATTTGGTCTTTAATACATTTTGGCTTTATTTTTGTCTATGGTATAAGAAAATGGTCCTTTTTTTTTTTTATTTTTTTAACGTTTATTTATTTTTGAGACAGAGAGAGACAGAGCATGAACAGGGGAGGGGCAGAGAGAGAGGGAGACACAGAATCGGAAACAGGCTCCAGGCTCTGAGCTGTCAGCACAGAGCCCGACGCGGGGCTCGAACTCACGGGCCGTGAGATCATGACCTGAGCCGAAGTCGGCCGCTTAACCGACCGAGCCACCCAGGCGCCCCGAAAATGGTCCTTTTTACATATGACTTATTTCCCTTAGAATCATGTTATCCAGATTCACCCAAGTTATAGCATGTATCCAAATTTCATTCCTTATTGGCTGAATAATATTCCACTGTATGTATATACAATATTTTGTTCATCCATTTACCTGTTGCTCGACCTTTGGGTTGCTTCCACCTTGGCTATTGTGAAAAATGCTGCTGTGAACAGTGCTGTACGAGTATTTGATTCCCCGGCTTTCAATTCCTTTGGGCATATAACTAGAAGTGGAATTGTTGCATCATATGGTAATTTACATTTAATTGCTAAACATCACACATACTGTCACAGCGGCTACACCATTTTACATTCCTATCAGCAACGCACAATTTCCATTCGGTCTACATCCTTGCCAACACTTGTCATTTTCCATTATCTTGTTATAATGGCCATCGTAATTGGTGTGAAGGGAAGTCTCGTGGTGTTATGAATTGGCCTCTTCCTAATGACTAGTGAGTGACGTACGTAAAGAATGTTTTCTTGTGTTGACTGGCCATTTGTTCATTTTTCATGGAGAAATGTCTATTCAGGTCCTTTGATCATTTTTGAATTGGGCTGTTTGTTTTTTTGTTATTGATCTGTAGAAGTTCTTTATATATTCTAGACACTAGACATTAATCCCCTTCATATAAAGGATTTGCAAGTATTTCCATCCATTCATTGTGTTGCCTTTTCACACTCTTGAAAAGTATCTTCTGATGCACAGGAGTTTTTAATTTTGATGAAACCCAAACGATCTATCTTTTCTTTTGTTGCTTATTCATTTGGTATCATATCCAAGAAATCACTGCCAAATCCAGTGTCTTAAAGATTTCCCCCTGTGTGTGTGTGTGTGTGTGTGTTTTACAGTTTTAGCTCTTGTAATTAGGATTTTACTTTTACACATTTTGAATTAATTTTCTGTATGGTGTTAGGTAAAAGTCCAACTTCATTCTTTTTCATGCAGATTACCGATTTTTCCAGCACCATTTAGTGAAAAGACTGTCCTTTCCCCATTGACTGGTCTTGGTAGTCTTGCTGAAAATCATTTGACCCTATATGCAAAGGCTTATTTGGGGTCTCAATTCTGTCCATTGGTCTATCTGTCCATCTTATGGCAGTACCACATGGTTTGGTTACTGTAGCTTTGTAATATGTTTTGAAATCAGGAAGTATGAGACCTCCAACTTTGTTCTTTTTCAAGAAGTTTTGGCTGTTTGGGTCCCCCGAGATTCCATTTGAATTTTAGGATGGGTTTTTCTATTTCTGCAACATGTCTTTGGGATTTTGATAGGGACTACCTTGTATCTGTAGATCACTTTGGGTGATATTATCATCTTAACAATATTAGGTCTTCTAATCCGTGAACACAGGATGTCTCTTCCATTTATGTCTTTAATAATCTTTCAGCCACCGGGGCGCCTGGGTGGCGCAGTCGGTTAAGCGTCTGACTTCAGCCAGGTCACGATCTCGCGGTCCGTGAGTTCGAGCCCCGCGTCAGGCTCTGGGCTGATGGCTCAGAGCCTGGAGCCTGTTTCCGATTCTGTGTCTCCCTCTCTCTCTGCCCCTCCCCCGTTCATGCTCTGTCTCTCTCTGTCCCAAAAATAAATAAACGTTGAAAAAAAAAAAAAATCTTTCAGCCATGTTTTATAGCTTTCAGCATAGAATTTTCATTTTTTTTTTTTGTCTCCTTGGTCAATTTACTCCTAAATATTTTATTCTTTTCATGCGACCATAAAATGGGATTGTTTTCCAACTTTCCTTTTTGGATTGCTCATTGCTAGTGTCTAGACAGAGATACAACTCATTTTGTGTGTTTATTTATATCCTGCAACTTTGCTGAACGTGTTCATTAGGCCTAGTGGTTTCATGGAATCTCTAAGGTTTACTACATATAATATCATGCCATTTATGAATATAGGTAATTTTAATTATTATTTTTTTTAAATTTTTTAAATGTTTTTATTTATTTTTGAGACAGAGAGAGACAGAGCATGAACGGGGGAGGGGCAGAGAGAGAGGGAGACACAGAATTGGAAACAGGCTCCAGGCTCCGAGCCATCAGCCCAGAGCCCGACGCGGGGCTCGAACTCACGGACCGCGAGATGGTGACCTGAGCCGAAGTCGGACGCTTAACCGACTGAGCCACCCAGGCGCCCTGAATATAGGTAATTTTACTTCTTCTGCAGTTCGGGTGCCTTTTAATTCCTTTCCTTCCTTCCTTCCCTCTCTTTTTTCTTTTCTTTCCTCCTTCCTCTTTCCTTCCTTCCTTCCTTTCTTCCTTCCTTCCTTCCCTTCCCTTCCGTTTCCTCTCTCTCTTTCCTTTGCCTAACACTCTGGGTACTTGCAGTACTATGCTGAGTAGAATTAGTGCAAGTATGCATCCTTGTCCTATCCTTGATTTTAAGGGAGAAGCTTTCTCTTTCACTCTTGAGTTTGGTCGCACATTTTTCGTATATGGCTTTTATCACATTGAGGGCGTTCCTTTCTACTCCTAGTTTTGTTTTGTTTTGTTTTGTTTTTGAGAGAGAGAGAGAGAGAGAGCACACATGCAAGGCCAGGGAGGGGCAGAGAGAGGGAGACAGAGAATCCCAAACAGGCTCTGTACTGTGAGCGCAGAGCTCCACGCGAGGCTCAGTCTTACAAACCATGAGATCATGACCTGAGCCGAAATCGAAAGAGTTGGATGTTTAACAGACTGAGCCACCCAGGCACCCAGTTGGTTTTTTTTTTTTAAAGGAGGGTGGAAATACTGATATAGTGGGATTATTTATTGTGTTACTTTTTCTACTTGCTGTTCTTGTTCTTTTTTTCTCTTTCACTTTCTTTCTGCCTTCCACAGTTTTAACTGATCATTTTAGATGATTCTATTTTCTCTCCTCTCCCAGCATATCGATTATATTCTTTCTTTAAACGTTTTTAGTGGTTACCCTGGAGTTTGCAATATACATTTACAACTAATCTAATTCCTGTTTAAAAAATTTTTTTAATGTTTATTTTTGAGAGAGAGAGAGAGAGAGAGAGCGCGCGCGCACACGCACAAGTGGGGGAAGGGCAGAGAGAGATGGAGACACAGAATCGGAGTAGTTTCCAGGCTCTGAGCGGTCAGCACAGAGCCCAATGCAAGACTTGAGCCCATGAACCATGAGATCATGACCTGAGCCGAAGTCGGACGCTTAACCGACTGAGCCACCCAGGAGCCCCATGGTCTCAGTCTTTTAAAGAGCCTGTCTCTGGACTATTCCCTTCATACCTTTACTGAATGCTTCTCAGGGTCACCCCTTCCCCTGGGATGGTAGAGGGAGTGGAGTTGGGTATTTCACTGCCTCCTTGTGGAAGGCTGGTGGAACTGGAGTCTGGGATTTCCTTCGACCACGTCAGGTTCTGATAAAACCCTTAGGTAGCTGGCCTCTGGTAAAAGTTTCCCCTGAGGGTGGGCTTTGGTTAAACAGCACAGAATGCTCTGGGCATATTTTCAAATGGTTCCATTTCCCTTACCTCCTGTAGAAACATTAATAAAGAATTCTTCTCTGATCTACACCCTGAGAACTGAATGGGGCCCCGAAGATAAAATTCACAGAAGTGCGGGACCCGCCGATGACAAGATCCCCTGGAGATTTTTAACTCTTGAGCTTGTCCACACGAAGTCTCCAGCAATTTGTCAATCATAGCTGAAGTTTTCCCATTCCTGGCTCCAGCTGCCTCTGCTGTGGGAAGCTGTATCTCCCTGTCTTTTCAATTTGGGGGGCAGCAGTTATCCTTGTGACCTCAATCTTTTGACAGATCCAACAGACTGACATTCAGTCTGTTCAGGCGTTCTCTTTGCTATTGGGATAGCCACGTCTGTCTGCAGTTTCTGATACAACAGCTTCTAAATTCCTTGGAATTTGCTAAGTGATGGGGGCGGGGGTGAGAGGAGCATCTTTTGTTATTCGTGATAAGCCTCTTTCAACCCCACCTGAGCTTATGCTAATAAAGTTACTGCTGGGGAGGGGGGGGCCCCTTGATCGCTTCAGAGCAATGGACAATAGAAAGATCTACCATATGACAGAAAGGGGAGCGGGGCTGGAGAGGAGTCCAATCACCAATGGCCAGTGATTTAATCAATCACACCTGTGTAACGGACCCTTCGTAAGAACCCCTGAACAGGATTCTTAAAACTTCGGGACTGCTGAACACATCGAGGTGCCGAGAAGGGGACATGCCAAGAGGGCATGAAACCTCTGAGCACCACCGATGACCCCTGCACCTTCCCCTATGCATCTCTGCCATTTATCTGTTCCTGAGTTGTATCCTTTGTAACAAACCAGGAGTCCTACGTAAAGCATTCTCCTGAGTCCGGTGAGCTGTTCTAGCAAATTGCCAAATCCAAGAAGTGGGTCATAAAAACCTCCAACTGACGGTTGGTCGGTCGGGAGGAGTCTGGTCGGCCTGGCCTTGCAGTTGGCTTCTGAAGTCTGGGTCAGTCTTGTGGGTCTGAGCCCTTAACCAGGGGGTCTGACACTGACTCTGGGTACTTCGTGTCAGAATTAAATGGAATCACCGGACATCTCAGTTGGTGCTGGGTGGTTTGGAGAATGGGTTGTTGGTAGAGAAAAACCCACACATTTGGTGTCAGAGGTGACAAAGCAGAAATAAATTCTAGTGTTCTTCGTCGAGGACAGGGGTGATGACCTCCAAACTCCTTACATGTCACACTGGAAACAGTCTTCTATTTAGGTTTTGATTTCTGCTAGAATATCTTTAGATTCCAAGAACACTTAAATTTTTTTCCTATCATGTGGCGATGGACTCTTAGATATGATAAAAGCAACCAAAAAAAAAAAAATGGACACACTGGGCTTCATCAAAATGAAAACTTTTCTGTGAAACAGAGGACACCGTCAAGGAAGTGAAAATACAACCTACTGAATGGGAGAAAATACGGATCTTACATCTGACAAGGGTCTAGTATCCAGAATGCACATATGTGAAACTCTCAACAACTCAACAATAGAAAGACAACTCAAGGGGCGCCTGGGTGGCTCAGTCGGTTGAGCGTCCGACTTCGGCTCAGGTCATGATTTCACGGTCCCGTCTGTGAGTTCAAGCCCCGCGTCAGGCTCTGTGCTGACAGCTCAGAGCCTGGAGCCTGTTTCGGATTCTGTGTCTCCCTCTCTCTCTGACCCTCCCCCGTTCATGCTCTGTCTCTCTCTGTCTCAAAAATAAATAAATGTTAAAAAAAAAAAAAAAAAAGACAACTCAATTCAAAAATGGGCAAAGGTGGAGGTGGGGGCGGGGGCGTTGCCTGGGTGGCTCAGTTGGTTAAGCATCTGACTTTTGATTTCGGGCTCACGTCATGATCTCACAGTTGGTGGGATCGAGCCCTGCATTGGGCTCCTCGCCGACAGCACCAGGCCTGCTCGGGATCCTCTCTCTCTCCCTCTCTTTCTGCCCCTCCCCTGCTTGCGCACACACACTCGCTCAGAATAAACAAACTTAAAAAAATAATGGGCAAAGGACTTGAACAAACATTTCTCCAAAGAAGATAGACAGCTAGACAACCCAGTGAAAAGATACTCAACACCATTTGTCATCTGCATTTGAAATGGAAACTAAAACCACAATGAGACACTTCACAGCCACTCAGATGGTATCATAGTTAAAAAAAAAAAAAAAACAACACAAAATCACAAGAGTATGAAATGTACAAAATGCCACTGAATTATACACCTGAACTGGTTCGTTTCATGTTATGTGAATTTTAGCTCAAAAGCTTTCCTGTCTTATTCTATAGCATCCTGTCCTAGATCACGGTTGCAATATTTGGTATTGGCCCTTTGAGGATGTAAGTTTTCTTTCCCTATAAATGTCTTGCACTCTGGCTCATCCGGTGGGTTTCGTGGAGGGAATCCCCAATATTAGTAATGTTTTTTAGGATTTTCTATTTGGGCTGCTCAAACTCCCCACAGAGACCCTAAAAATCTGCTTGGATGGGAGCAGCTGTAACTGCCAGCATTTGGGGAGCTGAGCAGCAGGAGAGAACAGATGTTGATTCTTTTTTTTTTTTTTTTTTTTTTATTTCTGGGACAGAGAGAGACAGAGCATGAACGGGGGAGGGGCAGAGAGAGAGGGAGACACAGAATCGGAAACAGGCTCCAGGCTCCGAGCCATCAGCCCAGAGCCTGATGCGGGGCTCGAACTCACGAACCGTGAGATCGTGACCTGGCTGAAGTCGGACGCTTAACCGACTGCGCCACCCAGGCGCCCCCAGATGTTGATTCTTTTTTTTTTTTTTTTTTTTTTTTTTTTTAATTTTTTTTTCCAACGTTTATTTATTTTTAAGACACAGAGAGACAGAGCATGAACGGGGGAGGGGCAGAGAGAGAGGGAGACACAGAATCGGAAACAGGCTCCAGGCTCTGAGCCATCAGCCCAGAGCCTGACGCGGGGCTCGAACTCCCGGACCGCGAGATCGTGACCTGGCTGAAGTCGGACGCTTAACCGACTGCGCCACCCAGGCGCCCCCAGATGTTGATTCTTTAATAGGAAAGTTGCCACAAAAAATGTGTTCAAAAGCCGAAAACTAAAAGTTATCATTTAGATAGATTTTATAATATCATTAGCACACACTGAAAAAAAACAATTTTTTTTTTATTTATCTTGAGAGAGAGAGAGACAGATCGTAAGTTGGGGAGGGACAGAGAGAGGGGGAGACACAGAATCTGAAGCAGGCTCCAGGCTCCAAGCTGTCAGCACAGAGCCCGATGCGGGGCTCGAACTCACGAACCGTGAGATCACCACCTGGGCCAAAGTTGGACGCTTCACCGACTGAGCCACCCGGGCACCCCCACGTCGGCACACGTTTTCAATTTTAAGGTGTTTATTTTATAAAAGTTTATACGGCAATACCTGAGACAGCACTTGAACAGGCACTTAATACTCACTAACAAGATTAAATACGATAACCTAGAAATACAAACAAAACTGATCAGCCATCAAGTTTAGAGGGCAACGAATTTCCCAAAAGAAAGAAGATATTCAGTGCAAGAGTACAGAACACTTAGGGCAGGGAATATCAAATCCACAGACTCACCACCCATGATAGAGTTAAACGTTCGGGAGAAACTTAGAACTCCTTTCGTGATCTCCAACAGGATGGTGCAGATTCTCGGGATAACTAAGAAAACATCACTGATATCCTTTCCATCCACAACTGGGAGGTCACCTCCCAGGCTTCATATATCACAATAATTATCACGTCTAGTGTGTGGGCTGCTGCTAATTCTTCTATTTTAGCCAGGCTCACTGAAAAACTCTTATGAAAATTCCTGCTAAAAGGGCAACAACAGCAACAGCTAGAGCCATTCCACGATAGAAAATCAGCTGCTTCACTGTCAAAACATCCCCAACGGTGGCCACCGCATACTGATTGTTTTCTTCTATCACCATTAGCTGCAGGGTCTGGCTCTCGGATCTGACGATAGCAGGTAAAATCACTTCATCGGTGACTTCTTTTTCCAACACGGGCAGATCTGATTGCAGAGAACAGTGGAGCATACACTTACGTAGGGGGTTCAGAAATAAAGGGATATTATGGGAAGTTGCACAAGAATGCATCGTAAACGATGCCGTCAGTTACCGGCTGGTACGTGTGAAGTTACATGAAGAGCGTTTCACAGGAGAACCCAGAGTGGATCTCCCCATTCTAATAAAGGCAGAGACAAGGTTTATTATGCAAGAGAGCAGGCTCTCATAAACTAAGCAACTCTGGCCACACTAACCCGTTTCAGGCTCTCGAGGCAGAGCGAGTGCACTAGACCATGTCCTCTGTTACCTGTTGGTGCAGGCGTGGCCTCTTTGATCCCTTTCACACCAGCTCGAACCTGTGCCTGAGAACAAGTGGCATGTAAGTGGACAAAGCGCAAGTCAGGTTAAGCTAGTACTCGTGTTAAAACTTCATGCAAGCTATCGCTAAAGGTTTCCACCATCCAGCACGGTCCTTTTTGGGCCTGAAATGCCGGTGACCATACGATGTAACACTCAACAACCACTCTTCTCCCCAGTGCTCTGCTCACAATAATGTGAAAAGCCACCTGCTGCTCTAGTTGCAAATGTAACATTTTTTGCACTGTGCACGTCAGCGTTCCTAAGCACTGATAGGAGGAATAAAGTCTAAAGGCAAACGGTGTTATCACATAAGGATAGTTTATGGCCCAACTTAATACCCTGTACACTTCACTTCCTCCACGAATCACACTATGCTACGGAAGACATCATACATCACGATGAGGAGAGCCAAAGCCGTGAGAAACCTGGAGGGGGGACAAGAGGTAAGCAGTGACGCTTGGCGCACCTGAGCTCATCCTCCCGTCTCCTCATCGGTGACACCGCCCCTAAGCCGGCCCCCCATCCATCCCATCTCAAGCCTCGACAGAATAAACGGGGCTCACAGTTCAACACGGAGATGCCCACTGAGTCAAGAGCCTGTCCTCTCCGTGCAGGGTATGGCTCTGCCCCACCTACTTCCCACCGATCACAGGTGCTCTCAAGCATATGGAAAACACGGACCAAAAATGTCGGTAAAAAGAGGCCTAAAAACGCGTAACAACTCAGTGTAAGTCGGGGGAAAAGACGACTACTCTTCTAAGGACTGTTCTACGAAAACAGCAAAATATTTCCTAAGCTAACTCCTTGCTGTTGTTGTTGAGCCCTAGTTAGCGGATCCTGCACTGGCCCTACACTCAGAGGAAAATGCGCTGAGATGGGATGTTCTTGGCCCCAACTGTCACCTTAGACCCTTTTCACGGGTCAAAGGGAGTCACGCCGCCCGTGGCATTCTCGGCATTCTGACCCGCGAAGAGTCCTTCCGGTGCCGCGCGACCAGGCAAGAGCCTCGCTTCTCCAAGGACACGCTCTTACCTGCTCTGCAACTCTCTTCCAGTCTGTCCTCCGGACGAGCACCAGGTAGAAAAGGGCTTGAAAGAAGACACAGACTATCAATCCAGACCAGAGACCTAGGGGTGGAGGGTGAGAGTCACGGCTCAGAGGTCCTTCAGTTACGCTCCCGTCGTCATTAACGTGCTTCCCAAACTTCTGGATCTACACGATAAACTCCGGTTAAACTAACTCCCCCGAAACTGAGACAATTTCGGGCCAGGATTAGACTCAAGCTCACCGTGGGTGCATAGGTGGCAAGCAACGGACCCACGAAGAGTGAAAACGGCACGAGCGTGTCCGCCGCTTCATACGTTGACTGTTTAACAAACATTTACTGGCTTTGTCTGTGCCGGGCGCTGCCTGAAGTGCTGTGTCTAACACAGAACCGAACAGGCTGACGGGATCAGTGCCCTCGTGGAGCTTCTGTGCTGCTGGGGGAGACACGGGGCAAACAAGGGAGCAAACGTGACGGCTGGCAGGGTGGTGAGGGCCGTGGGAGACGCTGGGCAGAGCGCTGGAGGGGTGGCCTGCGGCCCAGAGGCAGGGAGACGGGCAGGTGGCCGCGAGGGCGAGGAGCCCGCTGTGACAGTGACAGGACAGGCCCTGCAGGCGGAGGGAAGAGCAGGCCTGGCCCAGGGGAAACCGGCCCGCAAGTCCCAGGAGCGGGAAGGCCAGTTGGGAAGGAGCAGGGGAGCGACGGAGTGGAGGGGAGAAGGTCAGGGAAGCAGGACATGATGATGGGCGTCTGGGCCCAGAAAGATCGGGGTTTGATTCCAACCCTAATGGGAACCACCGAAGGGCTTAAGACTGGTGTGTGCATCTGTGGATGGGAGACCTGAGGTTTTCAGAAGCCCACTTTGGGTTTTTCTGTTTTTTAATGTTTATTTATTTAAAGAGAGAGAGAACCAGTGGGGGAGGGGGAGAGAGGGAGAGGGAGGGAGACCGAGAACCCCACATAGGCTCCCTGCTCAGCACAAAGCCAGATGCGGGGCTCAACCCCACGACGGTGAGATCATGATGGAGCTGATATCCAGAGTTGGACGCTTTACTGACTGAGCCACCCAGGCAGCTTGCAGAAGCCCATTTTGAAAAAGATCTCTCCAACTGCTGTGTGGAAAAGCTTATTGAGGATATAAAGGGATCCGTGAAAAAAAATGGTAATGCCAACTATTTATGAGAAGAAACTATTTAAGCCACTGAAATAGCATTGTGTACCAAAGTAGATATTTCATATGAATAATTTCACTACGAAGCAAGCTGTGGAGGGATGAGTTGGAACATGGTATAAACTGGGAGTTGGAATACTAATTCATTCATTCCATGTCTGTGGCCCCACACTAGGGAAAAGCACAGTGAGGCTGGTCCTCTGTAGACTCATGCTGATTAAAACTTCCCTTCAGTTGAGAATTAGGTGGACGGGCAGTTTACACACTTTGATCAAGTGATTACATTCCTAGGAACCCGTCCTAAGGAAAGATTCAGAAACTTTAGTAACTCATACACCTACGATGCTCATCACAATCTTATTTATATAGAGAAGCAGTTTAAGTGTCCACTATCGGGAGCATTAAGGAAATGATGCAAGGAAATATTAGAGGTCCTAAACACCACGTCTTTAACACAGAATAGGGGAAAATTACACATTCAGTAAAACCCTGCATTTGTGAAAAATAGAAAAAATACCGGAATAAAAAACAATTTTAAAATAGTGAAATAAAATACACTGAATGCCTCTGCCATTATATCAAGGCAGTGTAATGAAAGGTAATTTAATTGTTTACACTTAATGTATTTTCCCAAAATTTCCATGCCGTTAAAGTATAATTTTAATAATTTAAAAGTATCTTGGGGACACTGGGTGGCTCAGTCAGTTAGGCATCTGACTTGACTTCAGCTCAGGTCATGGTCTCATGGTTGTGAGACTGAGCCCCACGTTGGGCTCTGTGCTGAGTGTGGAGCCTGCCTGGGATTCTCTCTTCTCTCTCTCTTTCTCCTCTCTCTCTCCTTTTCCCTCTACACCTCCCCCTTGTGCACTCTAAAATAAATAAACAAAATCTTCAAAAGTTATTTAACAAACCTGCGAACCCACTATGTACAATTATAAAAAGCATATTTGGGGCGCCTGGGTGGCTCAGTCGATTAGGCATCCGACTCCAGCTCAGGTCATGATCTCGCAGTTTGTGAGTTCGAGCCCCATGTCAGGCTCTGGTGCTGACAGCTCAGAGCCTGGAGCCTGCTTCGGATTCTGTGTCCCCCTTTCTCTCCGCCCCACCCCTGCTTGTGCTCTCTCTGTGTCTTTCAAAAATGAATAAACGTAAAAAAAATTAAAAAAAAAAAAAGTATATTAGTGAACAAAAAAAATGAGGGAAATCTGACATGTTGCTTACTCTAAAGGAGCTTAGAGTCTAATAAGAGTGCTTTTGTGTGTTTTGTTTTTTTAAGTAAAGCTGAATCGTAAAGCCCCAGCAGCTTATTAAGGGCAGCGGCTCTTACGATTTGGTTGAACAGTATTTTCTCTGGTGATTAGGACAGTGCTTGGTAGCACTAGGAGAGAGTAATAAATATTTGGCAGTCGTGTGTCCCAAATAGAGAATGAAGCCCAGCCTAACGTTAATCAAATGCCCCACAGGCCCCCAGCCTGTACCTGTCATTAAAAACACAGATGACATTGGGGGCGCCTGGGTGGCACAGTTGGTTAAGCATCCGACTTCAGCCAGGTCACGATCTCGCGGTCCGTGAGTTCGAGCCCCGCGTCGGGCTCTGGGCTGATGGCTCAGAGCCTGGAGCCTGTTTCCGATTCTGTGTCTCCCTCTCTCTCTGCCCCTCCCCCGTTCATACTCTGTCTCTTTCTGTCCCAAAAATAAGTAAACGTTGAAAAAAAAACAAAAACAAAAACAAAAACAAAAAAACACAGATGACATTGAAGACAGTTCCTCATTAAGCCACCAAGTAACATTTCCAACCAGTAAGATAAACTAAGCACCTGTTTGTGTGGACACAGGGAGGCTCTTATGATAGCTAGAAGATGAAGATTTCGCAGAGAATAAAGAGCAGACTCAAAATTTTTACATAGTAAAAATGTACTGGTTGACTACAGAAAAAAAGGAGCTATCTGAATACGAACTAAAGCATTCAGTCAATCCTCTAATTAGACTATTTTTTTTCTTAAGGAAAATAAAATTCAGGCCTGGTGGCTCAGTCGCGTAAGTGTCCGATTCTCGATCTGGTTGGGATTCTCTCTCCCTCTCTCTCTGCCCCTCCCTGCTCATGCTCGCTCGTTCACTCTTAAAAAAATACACGTTCAAAAATAAAATTCACTGTTACTGAAAGCTACAGAAGATACAGATGTGAATATATATGTAGAAAACACGTATAACAACTTACCCCAAAAGCACATGATAAATTATTTTGTACAATCCTATACATTTAGAATCTTGATAAAGGATATAATTTCCAAAAAAAACAAAATAATAATAATTTGCTAAAAGAGAGAGAGACAACATGCACCACCAAGGAGGCAAATTATCTGGGTTCAAATCTTTTCTCATCACTTACTATCTGTGGGACAAATTACTTAAACTCTTCAAGTTTTAGCTCCTTTGTGTTTAGAATGGAACTTGTGGGAAATATCTTATGTGGTCATCATCTAAACTTAAGTGACATTATATACACAAAAGGTTAGCATAAAAGCTCTTTATGAATATTGTCTCACACCATATGAATTTCAGTTTTTTACAGTTTTTAAACTTGAAAATAAAAGTACTGTAGAAGAATATAGAAAAATGTTAAAATTGTATAAGTTCTTGCCACAATAATAAGGCAGGAAAAAGGAAATAAAATCCATTGAAATTAGAAAGGCGGGCAAGAATATACAACGGGGAAAAGAAAAGTCTCTTTTGGGGAGCACCTGGCTGGCTTAGTCAGTAGAGCATGCAACTCTTTATGTCAGGACTGTGAGTTTGAGCCCCACATTTGGTGTAGACATTACTTAAAAATAAAATCTTAAACAGAAAACACATTTTTAATAAATGGTGTTGGGAAAACTAGACAGCTACATGAAAATGAATGAAACTAGACCACTTTCTTATACCATTCACAAAAATAAACTTAAAATGGCTTAAAGGCCTAAATGTGAGACCCAAACCATAAATCTCCCTATAGAAAACATAAGCAGTAATCTCTTAGACATATTTATGGATATCTCTCCTCAGGCAAGGAAAACAAAAGCAAAAACCATTGGGACTCGACCAAAAGAAAAAGCTTTATTAGCACAGCAAAAGAGCCCATCAAAAACCACAAAGGCAATCTACCAAACGGGAAAAAAATATTTGCAAATGATGTATCTGGTAAAGGGGTAATACCAAAAAAATATAAAGAACTTCTGTAACTCAACACCAGGAAAAAAAAAACCTGGTTAAAAAATGATCAGAGAACCTGAATAGACATTTTTCTAAAGAAGGCATACAGATGGCCAACAGACACATGAAAAGGTCACTAATCACCAGGAAAATGCAAACCAAAACCATGAGACATCACCAGTCAAAACGGCGAAAAAAAAACAGTAAAAAAAAAAAAAAAAAAAAAAAAGGCAAGAAATAAAGTGTTGGTGAGCCTGTAGAGAAAAGGGAACGTCATACACTGCTGGTGGGAATGCAAATCTGTGCAGCCACTCAGGGAAACAGTACGAAGGTTCCTCCAAAAAGTAAACACAGAATTATCCTATGATCCAACAATCTCACTTCCGGGTATTTACCCAAAGAAAACGAAAACACTAATTTAAAAAGATATATGCACCCCTATGTTTATTGCAGCATTATTTGTAACAGCAAAGATAATGGAGGCAACCCAGTGTCCATCAATAGATGGATGGATAAAGAACATGTGATATATATACACACAATGCAGTATTATTCAGCCATTAAAAAGAATGAAATCTTGCCATTTGCAACAGCATAGATAGAGCTAGAGAGCACAATGCTAAGCAAAATAAGTCAGATTAAGACAAATATAGGATCTCACTCACATGTGGAACTTAAGATATGAAACAAGTGAGCAAAGAAAAAAGAAAAAGAAATAAACTAAGGAATAGATTCTTAACTATAGAGAACAAGTTGATGGTTACCAAGGGGAGGTGAGTTAGAGGGATGGGGGAAATAGGTGATGGTGATTAAAGAGTACACTTACCACAATGAAAAAGATAAAATTTAAAAATTAGAAAAGGAGTAAAATTATTTAATTATGACTTGATTCAATACGTAGAAAATCTTTAAAAATCCACACATAGGGGCACCTGGGTGGCTCAGTCAGTTGTGACTTTGGCTCGGGTCATGATCTCACAGTTTGTGGGTTTGAGCCCCGCATCCAGCTCTGTGCTGACAGCTCAGAGCCTGGAGCCTGCTTCAGATTCTGTGTCTCCCTCTCTATCTCTCTCTCTCTGCCCCTCCCTGGCTTGTGCGCTCTCTCTCTCTCTCTCTCAAAAATAAATAAATAACTTAAAAACATTTTTTTTAATTCACACACACAAAAATACTACAGCTAATAAATTCAGTAAACTTACACAGTCAACACACAAAATTAGTTGTGGTTTAAAATACCATCAATGAACAATCTGAAAAGGAAATTAAAAAAATAGTTCTAGGGGCGCCTGGGTTGCTCAGTCAGCAGAGCGTCTGACTCTTGATTTCAGCTCAGGTCATGATCCCAAGGGTCATGGGATCGAGCCCTGCTTCCGTGCTCCACACAGTGCCTGCTTAAGATTCTCATTCTCTCTCTCCCTCTGCCTCTATCCCCCACTTGTGCTCTCTCTAAAATATCAATGAAAAAAATTATATTCACAATAGCATCCAAAAGAATAAAATATCTAGGAATAAATTCAACCAAGGAAGCAAAAAACATCGAAAACTACAAAACGTTGCTGTAAGAAATTAAAGACCTAAATAAATGGAAATCCTGTGCTCACGGACTGGAGGACTTAAGATTGCAATATTCTTTCCAAAGCAGTCTGTAGATTCAATGCAATCCTGATAAAAATTCTAATGGCTTTTTTGCAAAAAATGGAAAACCTGACCCTCAAATTTATATGGAATATTCCAAGGGTCCCCAAACAGCCAAAACAAAATTAAAAAAAGAACAAGGTTGCAAGGCTTACACCTCCTGATTTCAAAACAGTAAGTTTTGTAGTAAACACAGCTATAGTAATCCAGAAGAGAGTGGTATTGGTTTAGACAGAGAGACCAGTGGAGGAGAACAGAGAGTCCAGAAATAAACTCCTACATCCGTGGCCAACTAGTTTTCGACAAGTGTGCCAAGATCATTCAGTGGGGAAAGAACAGTTTTTCAGTAAATGGTGTTCACTTCATCTAGGTAATTCATCATGTCTCGGGTCTGAAGCTAACACATTACTACCTTCGGGCAAGCCAGTTCTGGCGAGTGCGTCAAGGCTCAGATGTCCCCTCCAACCAGTGAGGGAACTCACAGGTGCTCACAGGACTCAGTTCTTCTCGCCTGCAGTACTGAATCCAAATGGAATTACCGTGTGATTACTTAATCCTGGTCTCATCCTGAGGACACAGAGCATGTCTACTTTTTTCAAGACTACCTTTCCAGGGTTTTGGTACAGAGAAGGCAGAGGAGTAACTATTTTGAGAGAAAACAATTCCGCAGGGGCTACTTATCAGTCAACTATTTTTTTTTTTTCTAAGTTTATTTATTTTCGAGAGAGAGAGAGAGAGCTAGAAAGCATGAAGGGCAGAGACAGAGAATCTCAGGCAGGTTCCACACCACCAACGTGGAGCCCGATGTGGGGCTCGAACTCACGAACCGTGAGATCACGACCTGAGCCGAAATCAAGAGTGGGATGTTGAACCGCCTGAGCCACCCAGGGGCCCCTTAAGTCAGCTAATTGATATCTCAAGCAGCTTATCTTAATATGACAAATGAGATTTGAGGTTAATCACTGAGGAATCGAAAACATACCTATTATCCCAAGTTTTGCGGCAAACATCAGAGATACTCCAATGGGAAAACCAAACACATAATAACCGATGGCGTTCATGATAGCACCGATCTTTTGTTTTCCTGTACCTCGCAGGATTCCACCACAGGTGCCCTAAAGAGAGGAATGCCAAAACCACCATTATAGCCGTTTACCTACCCTCGTGTCAGGTTCGTGAGAAATATTACATTAACACATCCCAGGTTTGGATGTGATCACACAGTTCTACCTCAAAACAAGAACTGCACATTACGTAAGAGATAAAAACGTTTTGCTTCTAAAGTTACGTTAACGACAATAAGCTATAGCGGCTTTCATCAGAAACCCACAGGTAATGTTATTCAAATCTTTGCTTAAAAATATTTTGTAAGTGTATGATTAAAAAAAAAAAAAAGTTTAAGGTTCACTGATGGAAATCTCAGCAGAAACTAGTCTGATATCATGGCTGAAAAGCAGGAATGGGACCATGGGCTTCAAAAATGCCCAGAGTCAGAGTGGTGGCAACCGTCTTGTTCTCTTCCACACTGTTCTTACCACAGCTGGTATTCAATCGGGTATCACACCTTCAGACTGGTAACAATAAAACGGAAGAAACTCCTTGGGGGAAAAAGAAAGGTGGCAAATGGACCTAGAAATCAAGTCATGAGGGCTAACTGCTGAAATTGGGAAGACGACTCAAGGCATGATCCCAGGGTACAGCAGAAGGGTCTTCAAACTCCTACAGACCCACAGAAGATCAGCCTAGAGAAAGACTCTCTCGTGGCCAGAGTCAACTCGAAGGTGGCCTGGCCTGCCATGGACAATACAGTAGATACGGGCCTGCTCACGTGGCTAAGAGTCACACAGGGCATTCAGGCCCCAGATAAAGAGGACGCTGGATAGCTCTGGTCTCTTCTACCTTGAGATGTTATACTCTAGCGTCACCCATCTTTCCCACAAGCGGTGAAGAATGCTTGAGGCAAGGGGCGCCTGGGTGGCTCAGTCGGTTAAGCGTCTGACTTGGTTCAGGTCATGATCTCACGGTTCGTGAGTTCAAGCCCCGCGCCGGGCTCTGTGCTGACGGCTCGGAGCCGGCTTCGGATTCTGTGTCTTCCTCTCTCTCTATCCCTCCCTGACTAGTGCTCTGTCTCTGTCTCTCAAAAATAATAAATGTTAGGGGCGCCTGGGTGGCTCAGTCGGTTAAGCGTCCGACTTCGGCTCAGGTCACGATCTCACGGTCCGTGAGTTCGAGCCCCGTGTCGGGCTCTGGGCTGATGGCTCAGAGCCTGGAGCCTGCTTCCGATTCTGTGTCTCCCTCTCTCTCTGCCCCTCCCCCGTTCATGCTCTGTCTCTCTCTGTCTCAAAAATAAATAAAAACGTTAAAAAAATAATAATAATAAATGTTAAAAAAAAAAAAGAACACTTGTGGCAAGAACCCTCTCTTCTCAAGGATGAAATCACATATTTAATTCAAAACTAGAAACGCAAAACAAATCTTGCTACGCATATTAGGTGGGGGTAAAATCACTCCAGATACTCACTGCAAGGGCATCAAATAGATGAAAGGGAGCAAAAATAGGCATCACTTGGCTCACAAGGTAAATAATATCTCTGTGGGAGGAAAAGAAAGTGGTCAGTGACCCCAAAATTACATTTAAATGGAGTATATTAATTACTACTGATCTGACAAACCTAACTAACGGATCAGTAATTCAGTGAAAACACAACTTTTCTATTTGACAAAACGAGTACCCAATAAAACCTCACTAAATTTTCTTAGTTAGAATCGAGGGTAAAAGGGGCATGGCCTAGGCTGCCACTATAGAGGATAATTATTATTATTTTTTTTTAATGTTTATTTTTCAAGGAAAGAGAGACAGGGTGTGAGCAGGGGAGGGGCAGAGAAAGAGGGAGGCACAGAATCTGAATCAGGCTCCAGCCTCCGAGCTGTCAGCACAGAGCCCGACGTGGGGCTCGAACCCCACGAACCGCGAGATCATGACCTGAACTCAAGTCGGTCGCTTAACCGACTGAGCCACCCAGGCTCCCTTAGAGGATAATTCTTAAAGTTTTGCTTAGGAGTATAAAAACATGCAGGTTGGAAAAAAAAGGTTTCAGCCTATGGCTGATAATCTTCCTCTGTGAACGGGACACTTCCTCAAAGATGGAGGTGAAGGCCAGTGTTCACACAGGAAACACTTGCCCCCTCATGGATCCTCTGAACTCTGAATATGGTAGAAGGTCCGTCTGGGGAGGGATGACAGTGGGGATACTGGGACTCTGGAGAGAGACACAGCAGAGCTGGAGGGGTCTGAAGCCCCGCACGACGGGGGCGCCTGGGGGGCTCAGTTGGCTAAAGCATCCGATTTTGGCTCAGGTCAGGATCTCAGAGCGTGAGTTCCAGCCCTGCGTCGGGCTCTGTGCTGACAGTTCTGAGCCTGGAGCTCCTGATTTTGTCTCCCTCTCTCTCTCTCTCTCTCTCTCTCTGCCCCTTCCCTGCCCATGCTCTGTCTCTCAAAAGTAAATACACATTTAAAAAACAAAAACAAAAAAGAGAGAGCCAATGTGGTTGGAATACATGAAACAGACTATCGTACTCTCCCCAAAGGAAGTTTTCTGCTTCCCTACCATTCGCCTTAAAGGGGAAGGTTGCTGGTCAACAGGTACCACCAATAGAGACAAAGCCTGCAGTCAGCCCTCTCACCAGAGGAGAGACCTCTCTGGAATAGATCCATAGGACTGTGAAGTTGCCTCATGGTACACTATCCCTACTAACCAAAATGGTCTTTCATTCAAACACAGACATTAACCCAGTGTTCACCGGACTCGGAAGAAAATCAACAGCCCGCACACAAAAAGGACAGACCCAAATGAGCATGCAGAACAGGTGACACAAAAGCCACCACCGAATCCAAGGAACAAGGAGTAAATTGGGGAAAAAAAATGAAACGAAAAAATATGAACACTACAGGAAAACATTCTGTTTGAAGACTGAATAATGAGATAGACATGGCAACATACTAAATTTCAATTTGAAAGATAAAGTTGAAGAAATGACCCCAAGCACAGAGGAGGAGAGAAGAGACAAGTCAGATTCATCCAGAAGTTCTACCATTTATATAAATATCCCAGAGCTAAAGAAAAATCCAGTGCTTCGGACTGAGAGTCTACAAAGTGCCACACCAAATAAAAAATATTCACCTATGCCTAAGCATGTGCAAAGACACAAATAACATCTGGAAGATTTCCAGGAAAAAAAAAAAAACTACCCTACGATATGGATTAAAAGTCAGATTAGGGGGCGTCTGGGTGGCTCAGTCACTTAAATGTCCGACTTCGGCTCAGCTTGTGATCTCGCGATCTCGCGATCACAGCCCATGTCGGGCTCTGTGCCGACAGCTCGGAGCCCGGAGCCTGCTTCGGATTCTGTGTCTCCCTCTCTCTCTGACCCTTCCCAGCTCATGCTCTGTCTCTCTCTCTCTCAAAAATAAAAACATCTAAAAAATTAGAAAAAAAAAAAAAAAGTCAGATTAGTATGCAAAGTCTATATCCAGGTGACATGACGGAAGCTGATGGAGGAGGAAGCTCCAAGAATCAATCCTTTTACCAAAACAATGATTGAACTGGCCAGAAATGTCAAAATCAACCATTTTCACAACTCTGGAGTCGAGTTGAAAACTTGAAGCACGCAGTGCTTCATGAAGAATGAGCCTAGTAAGTATCCATGAATTTTGGGGTTTCACAGACTAGCTGCCATTTCCTGTCCCCTGGTCCCATGGCAGGCAGGTGTAGGGATGGCTGCCTGCATTCCTGGTGTGGCTAGTTGGTGGCATGTTGGACAATAAGGATCTCGTGCTCCAAAACTCAGAGTTGTGGGTTTTGATCTCCTTGGCGGTTCACTACGGGCCCAGCACAGAGGCCGCTTCCCACGCAGTGCCTGTCAGATAATTGAGAGAGCCAGAACTTTTTAAAAGTGTTTTCTTATTGGATTAAGGCATTTGAGGAAATCTGCCAGGCCACTGGCTCACTGAGGAGACAACAGACACCACACATGACAAGCAACATAGTCTTTGTAAAACAAACAAACAAAAAAAGTGGTTTGGAAAAATCACTAAGCAAACGGGACAACTGCAGAACAGCAATGCCTGAGGAGGGAGGAGAACCTAATCTCCAGAGCTATTGTGTTACAATATTCAGAATGTCATTTCAACATAAAATTACAAAGCACACAAAGAAGGCGACGTCAATAACATCCCCGGCTCCCAGCTCAGCAGTAACCTTGATAAGGAACAGTCCCTATTTCCAGGACTGGAGGAGGAAGAAGGAGCGGAACCTTTTCAAAGCTTCATTCCCAAGGAATAGCCATTCTTTTGCACAGAGACCACCTGTCAGGTTGTTCCTCAAAAGACTCCCCTTGAAACGCTGTCTTTATTTCTCTGGACTCAAACCTGGCCAGTGCTCCAGCTGGTCTCTGAGAGATGTCCGCAGGCAAATGTTTTAGGTGCTTCTGCCTGAAGCACTGGATAAGAGTTGGCACAAACGAGACTAACCGACAAGCTCGGCAGGAAAGGCTGGGCAATGAGACATCCATAGGGGCTTCAAAGCTCTGACCCGTCCCTGGGAATCTAAAAGGCCACACGCAGGCATATGACTGGGTATGTGCTCAAGAAAGACCGGAGAGGGCCTAAGCTCTCACCTCTGGCTGAACTTGAGGCTCCGCACAGGCAGGAAATGAGGGCGAAGGCCAAGCTGTAAACTGCCTGGCCGAGTGCTGAAGGCTGCCCTGATACGTGCACAGAGAGCCCCTCCGCAGAGCGGGAGGTAAAGTGGGATGCACGTAGCTAAGGAAATTTGGTCCAGTAATTAGCCGATCACCAAGCTAATGCAACAGAGACTTTAGTGGCCACACCGGACAAAAAATACAGACTTCACCAAATTAGTTCATAAAAGCCACTAAGCCAGCAAGCGGCAACAAAAAACCCTGGGGGGGGGGCGCCTGGGTGGCGCAGTCGGTTAAGCGTCCGACTTCAGCCAGGTCACGATCTCACGGTCCATGAGTTCGAGCCCCACGTCGGGCTCTGGGCTGATGGCTCGGAGCCTGGAGCCTGTTTCCGATTCTGTGTCTCCCTCTCTCTCTGCCCCTCCCCCGTTCATTCTCTGTCTCTCTCTGTCCCAAAAATAAATAAACGTTGAAAAAAAAAAAAATTAAAAAAAAAAAAACCCTGGGGGGTGGGGGCGGTTCTGATTTCCAGAACTGCCACATTATGATGTAAAAAATGTCCAGTTTTCAACCAGAAATATGAGTCATGTAAAGAAACAAGAATGTATGGCACCTGTACGGAGGGAGCAAAACAATTAATAAGACCAATCTCTGAGGGTGCCCAGACTTTGGAGCAAGAAAAATCCTTAAATCAGCTACTTAAAAAAATTTTTTTAATGTTTATTTTTGAGAGAGAGAGAAAGAGAGAGAGAGAGAGAGAGAGAGCGTGCGCGCAAGTTGGGGAGGGGTAGAGAGAGAGGGAGACACAGAATCGGAAGCAGGCTCCAGGCTCTGAGCTGTCAGCACAGAGACCGACAAGGGGCTCCAACTCCTGAACCGTGAGATCGTGACCTGAGCTGAAATCAAGAGTCGGACGCTCAACCGACTGAGCCACCCAGGTGCCCCTCAACTGAGTTTCTTTATGAAAGTAATCTGAGGCAAACAGTGCAAATCACTGAAACCTTTTCATAAATAGGATCTGGTTTATTCAAAAGACACTTCATTATATCTAAATAACTATGCAAACACAGAATTACAGAAAATGCAATAAAATTCAACCTAAGACTGAGTCAGTGGTTTATATAAATTCTACCCTTTTGATTCAGGCATCATGCTGTCAGCGGGCTCTGGACTGGGACGTGCCTTTCTGGGGACGAGGACATGCCATGTGCTTTTTCTAGGTATTTCTGAGCAGAACCAGCATTGAGCACAAGAGAAATGCCACTGGGGCTCGATAAATGAACGAATTGGGTACTGGAGGAACGGGGACAGTGCCCATGGGCTTCCTTCGTCCAATTTCATTCAAATGTAGTACCGGGGTTCTCATTGCTGGCTGCCCTACTTCCCGTGAAGCAAAATACTCACCTCTTAGAACCAGAAAAGTACAGTGAAAAAAGAAAGCATAAAACGGAAAACATCCTTCTAGAAGATGGGTACATACTTGTCACTGGTAAATACATAGGCAATCACATCCTTCATCGCTGAGAGTACAATGCCCACTACGAGAGCGCAGACACCTGGAAAATACAGAAACAGCAGTGGGAAGTGACAGTTCTCCCAAGTAATAAATCCAGTCTCAGGAGAGACTGGCGTCAATGATTTCAGAAATGTCCCAATTACAAGTGTTTATTACTCTCTCTTGAAAAGAGCAAGGAAGTCCTGATTCTGACTCCTTTGTCTAAGGCACATTCATAGAAAAAGATGCTCGGTGAGATGTCTATACAGTCAGAATCTTCTCTAACTGCTCGGATTCCAAACCATTAAAACTGCTCGAAGAGGCAGTGGTCCAGGGATATGGAGACTCAGTCACACAGGCTTTGGTCAGAAAACAAGCCCGCGTGTGATAACAATCTGAAGACTTTTCAGTCTTACCAAGTGTACCATTTCATTGGTACCCGGTAACGGAAAATCACCATGAGAAGTTTCATTTTGCTGAGTGACCTGAAAAGGGCTTAAAGAATATTCTAGCAGAGGCCATATATATAAATCCATTCCCCAGAGAAACTCCGAAACGTGTACCGTAACCTATCAGACAAAAACCCGTACGGACGCCAGAGAGCGGACCTGCTTCAACTCACCCGCACACAGGAGAACGGTGATGCTGGAGTCCCGAGCCTGCTCAGCATTCCCTGCCCCCAGAGCATTGCCCACTCGGACACTGGCCGCCACAGCAAAGCCAAGGGGCACCTGAGAACCAACAATCACAGATCGTAAGAAGTCAGAGGGCCTGCAAGAATGCTAGTGCCCTAGGGTCCAACCACGTGAGAACCCTACACAGAGACAATCATCCGTGTTCTCGAACTGGTTCTATTACAGCTGAGCTGTGTGACCACGATCCAATCGCTCAGTCCCGCTCACACCCAACCTCTTCGTTCCTAAACAAGGACAGTGGCTGCCCTGACTGCTACCTGTATCCCATCCATCAGGGCAGAACCTCGTAATGCAGTGGGATTTCAGGGCAAAGCACCTCCTTCACTGGCCAGACACGTACCATTGAGACTTAATTCAATCTAGCTGCATTCCACGAGGTAAGATTTAATGCATTATAAATACAGAGATAATTTGTAAAAATTAAATGAACCACACGGAAAAGCACTTAGCTCAAAGCCTGGCATATAGTGTAAGAACCTGATGAACGCTGAGGAAATCTGACTCCATTAACTCCACTGTGTCCAACATTCCATACTTCTAATTATCCAGGACACTGAAATGTGCCTCCAAAATATCATTTTTCATCATTCATTATGGAAATCCGAAGCTATAAGCTTCCTTGCTCTTACACAGACCATTAGTCAATCTCCGAAGCCGTGCTCTTGACCTCCTGTCATTATCCTGTAATAAATACAGTGCTGCTCTCAGGAGCTGTTCGGATAACATGGGTTGTATAGAAAACTCTGGTTTTCGCTGTCATGTGTGCCGACAATTTATACACCAGCTTTAACTTCTCATTCCTACTAGAAACAGCATCCTCCCGACCACCTCTAACTTATTACTGTTTTGAGAACTAGCCTCAGTTGGTAAAAATACATATTTGGTTAAGAACTTGAGAAACCACGGACTGACTCTGTAAAACATTATAAGACTTGCATGTCCAGAGTATATACCTAATTGTCTTCTGGTTCAACAACAAAAAAAAATAAATAAAAAAAATAAAAAAAAAAAAGATGGACAACTAGCTCACAGGCTTAACTCTCTTCCCTCCCAAACACCATTAAAATATCAGTCAAGATGCTGCACAGAAAAGAAGTTCATTCACACATCACTGAGAAGACGAGAGCAGACTGGCTTCTGGAAGAGGGGAAGTGATGTCATCACCGCAGGGAAGAACCACAGGAAACCACAGTCCAAAATACAGACAGGCGGAGGCCACATCCTGCTAGCTGTTCTCAGTGCAGCGTCAGGAGGCTGGAGGCTTCAGGTCCATCAGCGAGGCGGTGGTGAGTGGTACTCAGGGAGATCAGATCCACTACGAACAGCACAGCCAGACCCCATCGCCTACCTGGTCCTCCCTCCCAGCCCCACCGCACACAGAAAGACTAGGCTAAAGGTAGAAAAGCAAAGTGGGAGAGCTCCCTGCATGGTGTGAGCACCTCAGAACCAAGCCCTTCTTGTAGTGTCCTGGGGACAGGTGGGACATGGGAGGGGAGGTCAGACTGCCTGCTCCCTGCTCCTTGCCCACAAACCCTAAAGTGAAGATGCCACATGACAGAGACACCTTTGGACTCGGCTCCCTACCGGTCCTTCCCATTCAGGGGAGAGGTCTGTTAGAGAAACATCCCCAGATAACAAGATCAGAAAAGCCACGCCAGCCATTTATTTTACCAATCAACGTATTCACTCTTTCTTAAATGTAGTCACTCTTTCGTAAGTACAAAGGGACTAATAAAGATCACCAGATCTTTGAGGAAAACCAAAGAACATATCTGCAAAAGAGACCAAGATAAATAAAAGACCAAATGACTTCAGAGGAAACAAATGAGGTGACTCAGAGAACAGAAGAGAATGTTTGAAGGTTCCACTTCGTATCCAAAGATATTTAAAAGATAACACAGCAGAAAAGAAAAAAAGAAAAAAAAAAAAAAAAGAACAGGTTCCCATGAAGAAGGGACTGTAAGAGAAAAAGAAGGGGTTCTTGGAAACTAAAAACCAAACAAAAAAATTTAATTACAAAAAGACAAAGATATTTTCTTTTTATTTTGGAGAGCATGCAAGCAGGGGAGAGGGGCAGAGAGAGAATCTTAAGCAGATTCCATGCTCAGCATGGAGCCCAAGACGGGGGTGGGGGTGGGGGGGCTCAATCCCACAACCCTGGGATATGACCTGAGCCGAAATCAAGGGTTGGATGCTCAACCGTCTGAGCCCCTCTGGCGCCACGTTTCTTAGTGGATGAAGAAAAACCAAGTTCAATACTGGAGATCAACCTCCACCCAATAGGCAATTAAAAAGAGAGAACAGAAAAAAGGTACAGAAAGGGAGAAAGAATAATAGTTTTAAAACTTCTCAGAGTTGAGGAAAGCAAAAGCCTTTGTTCTGAAAGGGTATATACCAAGTGCTAATGAGCAGGGTAAGTAAAGAAGTACCTTCGGAGCAATCCGCACTTGAAAAATTTCACAACTACATGGACAAAGAAATAAATGCTAAAACTTTCGAAGAGAAAACCCACGTTGTCACAAAGGAACAAGAACCAGATTAAGATCAAATTTCACATTAGTAACTCAATGCCAGATGAACGTAGAGCAAGGCTTTAAAAATTCTGAGGAAAGATTGTTTTGAAGCTAGAATTCTACACTCAAATTACTGAACAGGTGTACGGGAAAAATAAAGGCTCTTTCGTATGTGCATGGCTCACAGCTTACCTTCCATATAGTCTTAGGAGAAAGTTCTTCGACTATTTAACCCAAATAGTTTTTAAAGGAAATGTAATAAAGTGAAAAAAAAAATGAGATTAAACAAACTGTAGACTTCGTTCACAAAGCCCGTTTAAGACAGCAAACTTAACTGATAAATGCTATGCGCGTTCTGACTGTTCCACCAACCAGCTGTTCCCCCACCTTTCTCCCTCTCCTCAGGCCTCCCCCTTCCCTGAGACACAACAATATTAAAATTAGGCCAAGAAATAACCCTACGATGGCCTCTACGTGTTCAAGGGAAAGGACGTCTTACGTCTCTCACTTGACACCAAAAGCTAGAGCTTGGCGAGGAAGGCATCTCAGAAATGGAGACGGGCTGAAAGCTTGGCCTCTTGCACCAGTTGGCCAAGTTGTGAATGCAAAAGAAAAGTTCTCAAAGGAAAGGAAAAGTGCTAGTCCAGTGAAGCCTTATTGCTGATGTGGAGAAAGGATCAGTGGTCTGGACAGAAGGTCAAACCGGCCCCAACGTTCCCTGAAGTCAAAGCCTAATCCAGAGCGAGGCTGATTCTTTTCAATTCTGTAAAGGTTGAGAGAGGTGAGGAAGTGCAGAAGGAAAGTCTGAAGCTAGCAGGGGTTGGTTTGGGAGGTTTAAGGAAAGAAGTCATCTCCGTAATGTAAATGTGAGAGGTGAAATGTCAAGTGTTGATGCAGAAGCTGCGGCAGGTTATCCAGAAGATCGAGCTAAGATAACTCATGAAGGTGGCCGCACTCAACGGCAGCTTTTCAACGCACACAAAACAGCCTTATGTTGGAAGATGCCACCCAGGACCTTCATAGCTGGAGAGCAATCAATGTCTGCCTTCAAAGCTTCGAAGGACTGGCTGACTCTCGTTAGGGGCTAATGAAGCTGGTGGCTTTAAGTCAAAGCCAATGCTCACTTAGCATTCTGAAAATCCTGGGACCCTGAAGAATTGTGCTAAATCTACTCGGCCTGTGCTTTACCTATCAATGGAACAAGAAAGCCTAGATGACAGCGCAATTATTGTTAACATGGTTTACTGAATATTTAAACCCCACTGTTGAGACCTGCTGCTCAGAAAAAGATTCTTTTCAAAAACACCACTGCTCACTGACAATGCACCTGGTCACCCAAGAGCTCTTACGGAGATGTACAATGAGATTAATGCTGTTTTCGGGCCTGCCGACACAACATCCATTTTGCAGTCCGTGGACCAAACTTTAACTTTCAAGTCTTAACTATTTAAGAGCTACGGGTCGTTAAGACTATATTTGCCAGAGACAGTGATGTGGGTAAAGTAAACTGAAAACCTGGAAAGGATTCAACATTCTAGATGCTATTGAGAACATCCATCATTCAGGAGAAGAGATCTAAGTATCAACACGAGCAGGAGTCTGGAAGAGGTTGATTCCAACCTTCATGGATGACTCTGAGGGGTTCAAGACCTCAGTGAAGGAAGTAACCACAGATGTGGTGGAAACAGCGAGAGAACTGGAATTAGAGGTGGAGCCTGCACACGTGACTGGATGGTTGCAACCTCATGACAAACCTTGAATGGATAAGAGTTGCTTCTTATGAATGAACGAAGGAAGTGTTGTGTTTTTTGGTTTTTTTTTTTAGTTTTTTTTATGTTTTATTTTATATTTGAGAGAGAGAAAGAAGAGAGACAGAGCATGAGCAGGGGAGGGGCAAAGAGAGACAGGGAGACACAGAAGCCGAAGCAGGCTCCAGGCTCTGAGCTATCAGCACACAGCCCGACGCGGGGCTTGAACCCGTGAGCAGTGAGATCATGACCTGAGCCGAAGTCAGACGCTTCACTGACTGAGCCACCCAGGCGCCCCAAGGAGGTGGTTTCTTGCGATGGAAATCTACTCCTGGTGAAGATGTCACGAAGATTGTCGAAATGACAACAAAGCATTTAGAATATTACATGAACGCAGTTGACAAAAGCAGCAGCAGGGGTTGAGAGGGCTGACTCCCAATTTTAAAAGAAGTTCTGCTGTGGGCCAAATGCTATCAATCAGCATCACAGGCTACAGAGAAACCGTTCACGAAAGGAAGAGCCGGTCAACACAGCATACTTCATGGTTGTCTTATTTTTAACAATCGCCAGAGCCACCCCAACCTTCAGCAACCACCACCCTGGTCAGCAGCCGTCAACACTGAGGCAAGACCCTTGTCGCAAGATTGCCACTGGCTGAAAGCTTAGAGGATGGTTAGTTTTCTTGAGCAATGAAGTATTTTTAACTAGGACGTGGACATCTTTTGGACAGATGCTATCGCACGCTTAGTAGACTATAGTGTAACGTAAACAGAACTTTTATATGCACCGTGGAACCAAAAAACTTTATCTTGTTGACTTTATTGCAATATTCACTTCGTGGTTGTGGTCTGGAACCAAACCTGCAATGCGTCTGAGGTATATGCCTGTACGTCTTTTGGGGACTGGCTTATTTCACTTGGCATATTGTCCCAAGGCTCATCCATTTGGTAGCCTATATCAGAATCTCCTTCCTTTTTAAGGCTGAGTAATATTCCACTGAATGTGTATATCACGTTCTGCTTATTCATTCATTCGTCGATGGGCACGTGGGCAGCTTCCACCTTTCAGCCATTGTGCGTAACGCTGTGGCGAACACAGGTGTGCAGGTATCTTGGAGATCTTGTTTTCAGTTCTTTTTAGGTCTACCCCAAAGGGACACTGCCTCAGCACATGACACCATTATTTTTAATTTTTTGAAGGACCACCGCATTTCTTTCCATAGTAGCTGTACCATTTTACATTCCCACGAACACTTGTTACCTTCTGTGTTTGGGTTTTTGGAATAGTAGCCATTCTAACGTGTATAAGGTGGTATCTCAATGTAGTTGTTTTGTCAATTATTTCCTAATGATTAGTGATGCTGAGTATCTTTTCACGTGCTTATTGTCCATCTGTAGATCTTTCTTGGGAAAAAACCTATTCAAGTCCTCTGCCCATTTTTTAATCCAGTTTGGTTTTTTGCTACTGAGTTTTAGTTCTCTCTAGATTTTGGATATTAATCCCTTACCCCACAGTATTCGCAAGTATTTTCTCCCATTGTGGGCTGCCTTTTTATTCGGTGAATATGGCCTTTGGATGCACAGAATTTTTCATTCATCGAGTCCAGCTTGTCTATTTTTTCTTTCATTGCCTGTGCCTTTGGTGTCACATGCAAGAAATCATTGCCAAATCCAATGTCGTGAAGTTTTGCCTTCTGTCTTTTTCTAAAAGTTTTACTGCTTAGGGCTTACATTTAGGTCTTTGATCCACTTTGAGTTAATTTTTGTATATGGTGTGAGGTAAGAGGGCAACTTCATTCTTTTGCATGTGGGTGTCCAGTTTCCCCAGCATCTGTTCCTGAACAAACTGTCCTGTCCCCGCTGAATGGTCTCTTTCTTAAAAATCATTTGATCATAGGGGCGCCTGGGTGGCGCAGTCGGTTAAGCGTCCGACTTCAGCCAGGTCACGATCTCGCGGTCCGTGAGTTCGAGCCCCGCGTCAGGCTCGGGGCTGATGGCTCGGAGCCTGGAGCCTGTTTCCGATTCTGTGTCTCCCTCTCTCTCTGCCCCTCCCCCGTTCATGCTCTGTCTCTCTCTGTCCCAAAAATAAAAAAAATAAAAAAAAAAACATTGAAAAAAAAATTAAAAAAAAAAATCATTTGATCATATATGCACAGATTGGTCTATGTATCTAATTCCATCTATTTACATGTCTTTGTTTTATTCTGGGAATTTCCAGATACGTCTTCAAGTTCATTATTTTCCAGCTTTAACTAATCTGCTGATCCTATCAAGTACTACATTTGAATGGCTATAATTCGTCAATTAAAAAATCTTACTCGGTTCTTCTCCAAATAATATTCTTTTGGTTTTAGCTCCTTCTTTTAGGTTTCATGACTTTAACCATGATACTTTTCTACTCCTCCATTATTACACCATCATCTCAAGTTCTGAACTCTAACTTTCCTGTTTGTTGTATCTGTTCAAGCTCTTGCCCATGCTAGATTATTTCTTTGTATTTTATAATTTTTACGGTAAGCTCACCCCTGTGGGGACTTGTTTTTTCCACAGGAATAATGAAGAATCATTGCCTTACTGTCTCTAACAGAGGGACGCCTGTGACAAGAAACAGAAAGTGGAATAGTGGTTCCCAACAGCTGAGGGAGGAGTGTTAAATTATAGGAGTTAATCAATTGAACAGGCAACTGTTTAATAGGTAGCGTTCCCATCTTACAGAGTGAAAAGTTTCTGGAGATTAGCTGCACAATGTTTTTTTAAGTTTATTTATTTTGAGGGAGAAAGTGTGAGTGGGGGAAGGGGAGAGAGAGAGAGAGAGAGAGAGAGAGAGAGAGAGAGGAGAGAATGAGAATCCCACACAGGCTCTGCACCATCAGCACAGACCCCGATGCAGGACTCAAACTCATGAACTGTGAGATCACGACCCGAGCCGAAGTCGGCGCTTAACCAACAGAGCCACCCAGGGCGCCGTCCGCACAACAATGTTAACGCTACTAAATTGCACAGTTAAAATTGGTTAAGATGGTAAATTTTACTTTTTGTGGTTTTTACCTCAACTAAAAATAAAAACAAAAGGAAGCCTGTGACAGAACAGGTAGAAATAGAGAAGACTTGGAAGACGACAGATTTAGAAGACAGGTACTGTTGACCACAGATCTATAAATAAACTCTAGTGCCCCCATTTCAAAACAGAAGCTAAACCCAAACCCTCCTTTGATGGTATTATTTCCCACCATCAACTACCAAACCTCCAGACGGAACTGTCTCCATCAGCAGCCTCTGCTCCTTCACCAACCTTGAAAGCCAACGTGTTGGAATACGGCTCTTGGTCCCCACCCAAGGTCTCTAATGACCTAAAACCCAAGGGACACTTTCCAACCTCGCCTTACGCCACCTCCTAGCGGCTCTCCATACAACTGTCATTCCTGCGGTGAATCCTTCATAGCTCATTTCCTCTACAACGTGTTCTCTTGATTTTCTTCATTCCACACTGCCTTGTCCTCCCTCTTGGCTGAGTTGTCCTCCTCCTGACTTGTACATCTTAGGGTTTGCGCCTGAACATGCTTTTTATTCCTAAACGACTTCATCGATCCCCGCTAAAAACCTTTTTGTTTTCATTTTTAAGATTAAAAAAAAAAAAAAAGAAAACAAAAAACCCACAATCCCACTGCCCAGATAGCCTCCCTTGGTCTCTAAAAAAATAACAATCAGGGGCGCCTGGGTGGCTCAGCTGATTAAGCGTCTGACTCTTGATTTAGGCTCAAGTCATGATCTCATGGTTTGTGGAGTCGAGCCCCGTGTTGGGCTCTGTGCTGACAGCACAGAGCTTGGTTGGGAGTCTCTCTCTCTCTCTCTCTCTCTCTTTTTGCCCCTCCCAGCTCATGCTCTTTGTCTCTCAAAATGAACATTTCAAAATAAAAAATAATAAAAAAAATAAGAAACAAAACAAAGGGATGATTTGTACGGGTTTGGAATATTCAAGTATCAAGAGGCAGAGGCATCCTCTTCAAGCGGTTCTTCAAGCTGGAGACTCTGGGGTCGTTTGTGATTCTCCCTATTCATTGCCTTGCGTCCCGCACCCAAACCCCGGTCAGGTCCTGTCACCTCTGCCCTCCCGCACAACTAACTCACCCACCTTTCTCCTCGCCCACCAGCAGGCTCCTAGGTGCTCACCCAGATGATTCAAACAGCCTCCTTCCAGACCCCCAGACACCTGTCCTCCCCTAAGCCGGCTTCTACACGTCACCCTTCTTTCCTCACCAACCCTGTCAGCCAGGTTCCTGTCTGGGGCCCCTGAACATGCCACATGCTCTTTTCCATCCCGGAGCCTCTGCTCAGGCTCCGCAGTCAGCTCTCACGCTCGGGCTCCCTGGGCTGGCTCCTCTCCCCTTTCTTTCTTTTTTTTTTTTTTTTCCCAACGTTTTTTATTTATTTTTGGGACAGAGAGAGACAGAGCATGAGCGGGGGAGGGGCAGAGAGAGAGGGAGACACAGAATCGGAAACAGGCTCCAGGCTCCGAGCCATCAGCCCCGAGCCTGACGCGGGGCTCGAACTCACGGACCGCGAGATCGTGACCTGGCTGAAGTCGGATGCTCAACCGACTGCGCCACCCAGGCGCCCCTCCTCTCCCCTTTCAAGTCTCAGCTTAACCAGCAACTCAGGAGGACTGTTTCTGACGACCCCGCCTGAAAGTACATAGCTCTGGTTTTATGCACCTCAGACTTTTATTGCTGCTTCTATGGTACGTGTCATCTATGTTGGTCATGCTCTCGTTTACCGGTTTACTTGTTTGTCTCTGTCTGTCTCCCCACCAGACTACAGGCCACGAGAGGGCAGGGGACATCCCCATCTCGCTCTCCATCATATCCCAGCACCACCAATTCCGTATTTGTTGCGTAAACATGCCAGGCGTTGCGCCAAGTGCTTTAACACATTATCATATTCTACCTTCACTCGGTGGAAGCATTTCTTCCCCATTTTGTACATGAGAAAACCGGAAGCTCAGAAAGGTTAAGTAATGAGCTCACAGTCGCACAGCTGGGAGCAGCATGGCAAGACTCAAACCCAGTGTCTGGCTCCAAAATCCACACTCCCTCCTGTGTGCTCTCTTTCCTGCTGTCTGGCTCTCCTCTCTCCCCAGTGCACGGCCTGTGGGGGGGGCGGGGGGTGTCGAGTGAACGCAATGCCAACAGCCTAGCAGAGTTTGTGCAGAGAAGGTGTTGGGTCTCACCTCAAAGGTTCTTACCATGTAGGCTACAGAGGCCAGTTCGTAAATGATGGCCTGGGCCCCGAGCTCTGTCACGCTAACCAGTCCTGAAATGTTGGACAGACACACACAAAACACATCTCAGAAAGTGGATCAAAGCAAACATTTTCCTTGTGAAAACAGAACGTGTCTTAACTTTAAAGAAGCCAGGATCGCCCCCAGGAGCAAAAGCCAATGGCAGAATTCATGATCTGTGTGGAGGAGAACCCCAGGTGTCCACTCCCAGGAAGCTTCCAAGAACTAAGGCAGCTACGACATGGGACAGGTTCACTCTACAAGTCTGTATCCACCAAAGAACAAACCATCAGGTTTAAAGTAGAAAACGAGGCTCCCAGAGTTGCAGGTCATTCCTCGGGCAGACGCGGGGTCACAATGTGGGGGGTGGGAAGGCAGACAGAGGAACTCTGATGTGGTGGGAGCTGGAGTATTCAAGTGTCTCCAGAGCCTTTAACACCAATCAGTGTCATCCTGTCTCAATTATGTTCTCTATTACTTTCCTGGCAGTAAGATGGCTACGGTGAACACCTAGGACCAAAATTATCACAGCTCTGATAGAAACAAAGATCACGTCTAAAACAGAGCCAAATCAGTCACTCTGTAAACGGATTAAAAATCTGCATGCTGCCCAGCAAAAGTCAGCTGAAGCAGAAGGTCTGAGAGAGTCACGAGACCCAGATTCAGGTTTCAGTTCTCCCTCTCCGTGACCTTGGCACACTTCTTAACCATGACCTCCCTCGCTCAATCTATAAAGTGAAGGGCAGTGAGGCAGAGCTAAAGGCCTACTGAACTCGAATATGCTTACGGTTGGGCAAAGGATTTAATTCTACGCTGAAAACTCCCACGAGAGCTCGGCGGAATGGAAAGGGAGGAGCAGTAAGACTTATGTCTCTTGAGGTGTGGAGACAAGATCCACCAGGTTGTTCTCAGATTTCCGCTGAACCACTGACCAACCTGCAAGGAAGGTTCCGATCTCAAAGGTCCACCACTCAATGCACACCATGAACATACTGGGGACAGCCAGCTGGATGTAGGAGCCCCATTCTTGGAAACAGTCCCAAGTCCACCCTAGAGAACAGGGGAGAGAGAAAACAGCTTTTACTTTTTAACAGTCTCTGACGTCAACAATTCTACTTCCCATGGCTGCCTCCTGCAAAGGGCCAGAGACTGGGAGGAAGCAGAGGTCTCCAGAAAAAGAATGTATTTTGGGGCGCCTGGGTGGCGCAGTTGGTTAAGCGTCCGACTTCAGCCAGGTCACAATCTCGCGGTCTGGGAGTTCGAGCCCCGCGTCGGGCTCTGGGCTGATGGCTCAGAGCCTGGAGCCTGTTTCCGATTCTGTGTCTCCCTCTCTCTCTGCCCCTCCCCCATTCATGCTCTGGCTCTCTCTGTCCCAAAAATAAATAAATGTTGAAAAAAAAAAATTTAAAAAAAAAAGAATGTATTTTAAAGATGTCAAACAAGGGGCGCCTGGGTGGCGCAGTCGGTTAAGCGTCCGACTTCAGCCAGGTCACGATCTCGCGGTCCGTGAGTTCGAGCCCCGCGTCAGGCTCTGGGCGGATGGCTCGGAGCCTGGAGCCTGTTTCGATTCTGTGTCTCCCTCTCTCTCTGCCCCTCCCCCGTTCATGCTCTGTCTCTCTCTGTCCCAAAAATAAATAAAAACGTGGAAAAAAAAAAAATTAAAAAAAAAAAAAAAAAAAAGATGTCAAACAAGACCGGAGTCTGAGATGGTGGGGACAGAGCTGGCAACACTTAGTGAGACTGAGGCACGCGTATGCCCTGCCACCCGCACATTTCACTCCTGGGTACCAATGGCAGAGACCCTCCCATAGAGCTCCAGAGGAACACGCGGAGGATATCCACTGAGGCAGGCTGTGGTTGTGGGATGGTGGGGGCATCACGGAGATCGTCGCTGGGAAACTAGAGAAGTAAATTATGATCGATGCGTATTACCGTTAAAAGCAGAACACCAGGTGTATATAAAGCAACACGGCGAGATCTGACATTATACTGCTCATAGGTAACTAACGTAAAAACAGATCTTTTCAGCTACATCAAAATTGAAAACTTCTGTGCACCAAAGGACACCATCAACAGAGCAGAGTCTGGCAACCCACGGAATGGGAGAAAATATTTCCAAATCATGTATCGGATAAAGATATCTGGATATCATAACCAGAATATCTAAAGAACTACAATAAAACAACCCGGACGTCTGGGTGGCTCTGTCGGTTGAACATCTGGATGACGCTTGATGTCGGCTCGGGTCACGATCTCGCAGCCCCACGCTGGGCTCTGTGCTGACGGTACGGAGCCTGCTTAGGATTCCCTCTCTCCCTCTCTCTCTCTGCTCCTCCCCCACTTGCACACATGTGCATGCAGACACTCTCTCTCAAGATAAACAGGTAAACGTTAAAATTTTTTAATGGTTTAAACAAATGAGCAAAGGCCTTGAATAGACATTTCTCCAAAGATCTACAAACAGCCACCAGCACATGAAAAAAAAAATGCTCAACCTCACTAATCAATAAGGAAATGCAAATCAAAATCACAGTTAGATGGTATCTCACACCCATTAGAATGGTTGCTTTAAAAAAGAAAAGGAAAGGGGCGCCTGGGTGGCTTGGTCAGTTGAGCATCCGACTTCGGCTCAGGTCATGATCTCACGATCCGTGAGTTCGAGCCCCGCGTCGGACTCTGTGCTGACAGCTCAGAGCCTGGAGCCTGCTTCCGATTCTGTGTCTCCCTCTCTCTCTGCCCCTCCCCTGTTCATGCTCTGTCTCTCTCTGTCTCAAAAATAAATAAACGTTAAAAAAAATTAAAAAAAAAAAAAGAAAAGAAAAGGAAAATAACACATGCTGGTGAGAATGTGGATAGACTGCAACCCGCGTGCCGTGCTGCTGGGCACGTAAAATGGTACGGCCGCTATGGAAATAAAGTACGGTGGTTCCTCAAAAAATTAAGAAGTATCACAGGGTCCAGCAATATCACTGCTGAGCATACAGAAAAAGAACTGAAAGCACGTTCTCCAAGAGCTACCTGCACACCCATGTTCAGAGCAGCATCATTCCCAACACCCAAGAGGTGGAAGGAGAGTCCACATGCTCATTAAGGGATGAATGGATAAGCGGTATGTGGTCCACACCCACAACGGAGTATTCGTCACTCTCGAAAAGGAAGGAGATTCCGACACGTGCTACAACATGGATCAAACCCGAAGACACTAAGCGAAGACCCAGAAAGACCAACACTGTATGATTCCACCTAGAGGAGGTATCTAGGGAAGCCGAACTTCGAGACAGAAAACCAGTGATGGAACAGTGGTTGCCAGGGGACAGACAAAATGGAGTTGTTACTCTTTACCGAGGACAGAGTTCCAGTTCTGCAGGATGAATTAGTTCTGGAGATGAATGACGGAGATGGTTTCATGGCAACGTGAGTGTGTTTAATGCTACTTACCTATACATCGAAAAATGGCCATGGTGGTAAATTTCATGTTATGTACATTTCACTACAACTTAAAGCAAAACCACCGTCTACGCTATAAATCAGAGAGGTCAATGAACTTTTTTTCCATAAAGGGCCAAACAGTAAGCATTTTCAACTTTGCAGACCAAATGGTCCCTGAGGCCACTACTCAAGTCTGCTGTAGCAGTACGAGAATGGCCGCCACCGGCAACGTGTGACGATTAGGTGTGGCTGTGTTCGAAACTTTATTTACCAAAGCAAGCTGTGGCTGGATTTAGTTTGTGGGGCTGTTTGCCTACCTCTGTGAAGTGGAAAAAAAAAAAATTATGAAAAAAAAAAAAAAGGAAATCTGAACTCTTATACTCTTAGGTGAATATAAACATATATACAGCCAAAAACAATAAAACCACTTTGCAGTTTTCAAAGATACACATCAAAAGACATACATTAAACTCAGAGAAGGTGCCTCAAAGGAGGACAATGGGAACTGTGAAATGGGAGGGAGAAACACTCCAAAACGGGAGGGGGGCCCCGTAAGAAATGAGGATATCAGTGTGTCATGAATTTGAGTATGAGAAATTCCAGGACAAGAGAGGGAGAGAAGGGGAGGGGAAGAAGGCACTGAAAAACACTGAGGAATTGCTTTTTTTTTTTTTTTCATGTTTATTTATTTTTGAGAGAGAGACAGAGTGTGAGTGGGGGAGGAGCAGAGAGAGAGGGAGACACAGAATCTGAAGCAGGCTCCAGGCTCTGAACTGTCAGCACAGAGCCCGATGCGGGACTCGAACTCACGGACCGTGAGATCATGACCTGAGCTGAAGTCGGACGCTTACTGACTGAGCCACCCAGGCGCTCCAACACAGGAATTTCTATAACATAAGAACAAAGAAAGGCCCCAACAGTCATCTTGCCATTCACCTTCCTGGGTCCCAGCAGGAGAAGAGAGGGGCTGGGACCCCACCCTCTACCCCCAAATTTGGAGGTGAAGCCTGGAGGGGAGAACAACATCAAGAACCAATAGAAAAAGATCCACATGAATTATGAGGTGGCTATGGCTGGTGAGAAGGGTCAGAGGTCAAGGCACAAGCTCCACTGAGCAGGAAGTGTTAGGAGTTAGGAAAGCACTGCCCGTCCCCCACTTTGTCCCCCATCAGGAGACCAGAAAATCTACCTGCCAGCCTGGACCCATGGGTACAAATGAGCCAGGAGCAGAAAGGGCTGCCGTGTACCGGAGAGGGTATGAACCTGATGCAGTCATGGTAAGGAAAGCCTGGGACTAGAACGGGTAGATTTCATTTGATCTGATCAGACATAAAACCTTTAAAAAATGGACAGGCCATGGGGTGCCTGGGTGGCTCAGTCGGTTAAGCATCTGACTCTTAGTTTCAACCCAGGTCATGAGCTCACAGTTTGTAAGTTCAAGCCCCGCATTGGGCTCTGTGCTGACCGTGCAGAGCCTGCTTGGGATTCTCTCTCCCTCTCTCTTTGCCCCTCTCCTACTCATTCTCCATCTCTCTCTCAAAATAAATAAATAACATTAAAAAAAATAGGGCAAATATGTGACTCACAAGGAAGACAACCCCCTTGGGAAATAAGCTCACAGACAAAAATCATAAAGAAACCGATCAAAACCACAGTCTGAGGTAGCAGGCATCAGTCAGACGATGCTTGGTGAAATTACGTGTGGCTTTCAACGCATCTAAGGTATCATTATGTGCCACAAAGAATCGGCCAATTAAATTATGACGTGGTATTTTATATTTTAGTACATCAACCGCAAGAGGAATTCCAATTATAGAGACGTTAATATGCAAAAAAAAAAAAAATGAGTCTTAAAATTAACAAAATATGGATACAGGTATGTTCCATGACCCAGGATATAAACAGATAAGAAATGTAATGCCAGGAAAGAAACTCCACGAAACCAACACATGAAAGATTTCACACTGGATAAAGTAGAAATAATAGGACCATCCAAAAAAAAATTTTTTAAGTAAGCGTTCTTAAAATGTTTAGGGCAGGAGGTTTTGAAATAAGGATGGACAGAAAAAGAACCAAGTAACATCTTAGGAATAAAAGACATAACTGTTGCAAATTGAAAACAAAAAATGAATCAGAAAGTAGACAAGTCACGGCTTAAAAGGTGATTAGCAAACAGAGACAGGAAAGAGAAGATGCCTCGAGGCGCAGGACAAAGTTGAGAGAGAACATACGGAAGAGAAATAAAGCCATCTGGAAGGTGTCTGAGTGCAGAGGACAGAACAGTCAGCAATGGAGAATAAACAGTAGAGGAAAAGGCTAAAACTTCTCCAGAGTTTAACTGAGGCCCTCAGATTAAGAAAGTTTACTGAATGTCTAAGATAATTTTCTTTTTTTTTTTTTAACGTTTATTTATTTTTGAGACAGAGAGAGACAGAGCATGAACGGGGGAGGGGCAGAGAGAGAGGGAGACACAGAATCGGAAGCAGGCTCCAGGCTCTGAGCCATCAGCCCAGAGCCTGACGCGGGGCTCGAACTCGCGGACCGTGAGATGATGACCTGAGCTGAAGTCGGACGCTTAACCAACTGAGCCACCCAGGTGCCCCAAGATACTTTTCTTTAAATCCTCGTGCGGCCATGTTATGGTACAAAAAGGAAAAGAAAATCTTTAAAACTACAAAAGATGGGAATACAAGCTGGTGCAGCCACTCTGGAAAACAGTATGGAGGTTCCTCAAAAAACTAAAAATAGAACTACCCTACAACCCAGCAATTGCACTTCTAGGCATTTATCCACGGGATACAGGTGTGCTGTTTCGAAGGGACACATGCACCCCCGTGTTTCTAGCAGCACTATCGACAATAGGCAAAGTATGGAAAGAGCCCAAACGTCCATCGATGGATGAGTGGATAAAGAAGATGTGGTATATATACACAATGGAGTATCACTTGGCAATCAAAAAGAATGAAATCTTGCCATTTGCAACTACGTGGAGGGAACTGGAGGGTATTATTGCCAAGTGAAATTAGAGAAAGACAAAAAGCATATGACTTTACCCATGAGGACTTTAAGAGACAAAACAGATGAACATAAGGGAAGGGAAACAAAAAGAATATAAACACAGGGAAGGGGACAAAACAGAAGAGACTCTTAAATATGGAGAACAAACTGAGGGTTACAGGAGGGGGGATGAGCTCAATGGGGAAGGGGTACTAAGGAATCTACTCCTGAAATCATTGTTGCACTATATGCTAATTTGGATGTAAATTAAAAAAAATTATATATATATAAAAAAAAAAACTACAAAAGAAAATACTTGTCTACAAAGCCACGACAGGTTGATGCCAGACTCGTCACCAAGAACAAGAAGGAAAGAGTGTAACATCAGCCGTGTAGGCAGAGTTGCTACCAACTTGGATTTTCACACCCAGTAATATTCAAGAATGAGAAAAAGATAAAGGCGTTTTTTTAATGTTTATTTTTGAGAGAGACAGAGTGCAAGAGGCAGAGGGGCAGTGAGAGAGGGAGACAAAATCTGAAACAGGCTCCAGGGTCTGAGCTGTCAGCACAGAGCCCGACACGGGGCTTGAACTCATGAACTGCGAGATCATGACCTTAGCCGAAGTTGGATGCTTAATGGACTGAGCCCCCAGGCGCTCTGGGAAGATTGTTTTAGATAAAAAGGGGCTAAAGCAACAACCACCAAAGGTGATGCATGGACTCTGAGTGGACCCTGGATTATAGAAACAGGTATGGAGGGGTGCCTGGGTGGCTCAGTCGGTTGAGCATCCGACTTCAGCTCAGGTCATGATCTCGCAGTCTGTGGGTTCGAGCCCCACATTGGGCTCTGAGCTGTCAGCACAGAGCTCGGAGCCTGCTTCAGATTCTGTTATCTCCCTCTCTCTCTGCCCTTCCCTCGCTCATTCTCTCTCTGTCTCTGTCTCTGTCTCTCTCTCAAAAATAAATAAACGTTAAAAAATTTACAAAAAAACAGGTATGGAAATTTGAATACAGAAGGCACATCTTAGGACATTAATGAATATCACATTCAATAACGTGTTCTTTTTTGTTTTCCTCCACAACCATATGGTGGTTATTTGGGAGAATGTCTTTTAGGAGAGACACATGCTGAACTAGCTGGTGGCGAAGTGTCATGTCTGCGATCCACTACATGGCAAGACACACACACATAAAGGGAAAAACAAAAACAAATAAGGCAACATGTTAACAATCAGGAAATTAAGGGAAAGAAGAGTCGAATGACCCTTAAACCATTCTACTTTCCAGTGGGCTTGAACATCTTGAAAATAAAAAGTTGAAGGGAAACATGAGAAAGCGCTTGGGACTGTAAAACAATTAAAAACAGTTTAGCATACTAAAAAAAAAAAATGGCAGCTAACATTTGTTGAGTGCACTTTGTCACAGTCTTTGTTCTAAACCCTTCACAGGGATAACTCAGTCAAATCCTCACAATTAAAGGATGTAGGCCCTATGATTTTTGTAAAGCTTATTTATTTCGAGAGCACGAACATGAGTAAGGGAGGGGCAGAAAGAGAGGGAGAGAGAGAATCCCAAGCAGGCTCGTATGGTCAGTGCAGGGTCTGATGCGGGGCTCAAACTCACAAACCATGAGATCACGACCTGAGTCAAAGTCAGACGCCCAACCAACTGAGCTACCCAGGTGCCCCCGTAGGCCCTATTTTTCATTATCATCATTTCACAAATAGGGAAATGGAGACACGGAAGTTAGGTAGTGTTCCCCAGATCCCACTTCCAGATGGGACCTAACGGCGACGATCTGGATCTAGAGTCACCACGCTGAACAACATGCGGAACAACGTGCCCCCACCTCCCAAATCAAGAGTTACAGTAAAAAAAAAAAAAAAAAAAAAGAGTTACAGTGAGAGTACAGTAAAGACAGAAAGAAAACCGACTGCAAGTAAAGAAATAAGGGGGGGAAAAAAAGCAAGGTAAAACCATGAAATAATAGAAAACACAGAGTAATTCCTAGTAAGTAGGTCCTAATACGTTTTAATGACAATAAATGCAAACGGGTAAAGGCGCTGATTAGAAACTGTAGATTCTTAGAAGGAATAATGCCATATGCTATTTAGAAAAGACACACCTAAAACAGAGTGACTCCTTGGGAGCATAGACAACGGCAGCGAAGTGTGTGGGACGAATCGTACTGTCATATATTACTGATGCAAGTTGCCGGGGTGCTGGTTCACGGCAATCAGTTTCAGGGGGCCAGACAGACCAAAGGCCCCGGACCTTATGAAACCAGACCCACACAGGCCCCACGGACAGCAAGCAGTTGCAATAGAAGCTTTGGGCTGGACTATGGGGACCACACACACAGAACAAGGTCTTCAAAGCTAAGTAAACAACAGGCTGGATTGTGAAGAGAAAACAATTAGGACAAGTATTTACGGGACAGGAGGGACACCGGGCTGAGAAAAGGGCATCTGAATGGGCACAAACAAGTACTTTGGAAATACCTGATGTAACCCTGAGAGTCGGACGCTTAACCTACTGAGCCACCCAGGCGCCCCTAAATTGTTAACTCTTGAGTTTGGGGGTCTTAGTTACGTAAGTACTGAGAGAATATTTAGAAAAACGTTGGTCAATATTTAAAGAACGCTAAACAGTTAATAATTTCACAGCAGATAAACCAATCCACACCCAAATCCTACCCACCTCCTAACATTAAAGGATCTACCAACCTGGGATAATGACCTAGATTTGCAGAGGGTCCCAAATAGGCATCTGTGTCTATAAAAAAGTGTTTGGATGTGGCCCTTTTTCCTCCACCGTTAAAACTAAGGGGTGAAGGGAGATAAAAACAAAGACAAAAATTGAGCAAAGAGCTAAGAATTACTTTACATGGTATGTGTAAGATCACCTTCCTTATTAGCCACCTCTGCAGAGGCCATTAGCCTGCCTCCTAACCGATGGTTTAGGTACAACGTAAAGTATTTATGATGGTCCAGAAAAGGGGACTCCACGGAGGCTGAGGGCACATTAGTGACTGCCTGAGGCTCAGGATGAAGACAGGGTAAGGGCAGGGAGGGACTGCAGTCACAAGAAGAAACGTCCTCAAACTGGATTTTACAGCGTCTGTATCATATGCCTCAACGAAGCTGTTACAAGATACGTGAGTTTTCCTCATTTTGACTTTAAAACAAAAAGAATCAGAAATGATTAAGAACTGTGATCTGACAAGAGAAAATGACTGAACGTTGTCTACGTGTAGATGTGGACGCTGGGCAGAATGAGGCTAACACGTTTTCTAAGATTCCATTCCATTTCATTTTTGAGAGAGAGGGCAAGAGAGCAAAGGAGAGGGACAAAGGACCAGAGAGAACCTTAAACAGGCTCCACGCCCAGTGCAGAGCCCGATGTGGGGCTCAATCCCATGACCCTGGGATCACGACCTGAGCCAAAATCAAGAGTCAGACGCTCAACTGACTGAGCGACCCAGGTGCCCCCGTTTCTGCTTTTAAAAGTGAAGAGAGGGGCACCTGTGTGGCTCAGGCAGCTGAGCGTCTGACTTCGGCAAAGGTCATGATCTCACAGTCCGTAAGTTCGAGCCCCGCACCAGGCTGTGTGCTGACAGTTCAAAGCCTGGAGCCTGCTTCAGATTGTGTCTCCCTCTCTCTCTCTCTTCCCCTCCCCCACTTGCACTCTGCCCCTCTCTCTCTCAAAAATAAACACTAAAAAAAGAAAAAAAAAATTTTTTAATTGAAAAGAAACAAATGAAAGGAGGCTGATTATAAGGAAGACGTAAAGTATAAGGACCTAAACTCGCTTCTCTTTTATCACTATTAACAGATTCGTTTTGTTTTAAAAAGCGCATATGGGGGGCGCCTGGGTGGCGCAGTCGGTTAAGCGTCCGACTTCAGCCAGGTCACGATCTCGCGGTCCGTGAGTTCGAGCCCCGCGTCAGGCTCTGGGCTGATGGCTCAGAGCCTGGAGCCTGTTTCCGATTCTGTGTCTCCCTCTCTCTCTGCCCCTCCCCCGTTCATGCTCTGTCTCTCTCTGTCCCAAAAATAAATAAACGTTGAAAAAAAAAAAAAAATTTAAAAAAAAAAAAAAGCGCATATGGAGTTTTTCTGACTGTAAGCAAACTCTGATTTCGATCTGCAGCATTTGACTGAAAATTAGCATGCCACAGTTTCAATTCACTTAATTAAGAAGCGTTTATATCGATCCGTAAAATGATCGGCTTTTTGGGGAACTTCGTCAAGCAGGAGCATGCACAAAGTCTCGCAAGATAAATGAGCAACCAGGGTGAATGCAGGAGAAGAGCCGGAGCTGCTGGCGTTTCCTGAGCACTTCATGGTTCCCAACTGCAGCGGGGACCGCTATGTGCCTAGCAAAACTGACATCCTGATCCTTCACGATCTTTCACAGAAATAAACTTACAAGAAGTTTAGGGGCCATGTATCCATTTCTTGCAGCTTAGTATGACCATGGGGCTATGTACTGGCCAACAGGGCAAATCAGAATCGGTGTGGGCACCTGTCAGGAACTTTTAACACACTTGAAGGGGGTGTGTGAATGTCCTGTTTTCCTCCCTCTTCCTTCCTACTAACTGGAACATAGTAGCATCTTGGTCCATGAAGTGACCTTGGGAGTGGAAACTATATACCGTGGAGAAGTAAGAGAAAAAGAGCCTGGAACCAGGACTTCTATTAACCTATATAATACCCCTTATGGGTAGATATAACACCATGGCATAGAGCTTAGCCAGCAGATCCACCTTTGTGCTAAGAAAAGAATGCTGGGGGGGGCGCCTGGGTGGCTCAGTCGGTTGAGCGTCCGACTTCGGCTTAGGTCATGATCTCACAGTCTGTGGGTTCGAGCCCCGTGTAGGGCTCTGTGCTGACAGCTCGGAGCCTGGAGCCTGCTTCCGATCCTGTGTCTCCCTCCCTCTCTGCCCCTCCCCCACTCTCACTTTGTCTCACTCTGTCTCTCAGAAATAAATAAATGTAAAAAAAAAAAAATAAGAAAAGAAAAGAAATGCTGGGGGCACCTGGGTGGCTCAGTCGGTTAAGCATCTGACTTTGGCTCCGGTCATGATCTCATGGTTTGTGAGTTTTGAGCCCCATGTCGGGCTCGGTGCTGACAGCTCGGAGCCTGGAGCCTGCTTCAGATTCTGTGTCTCCCTCTCTCTCTGCCCCTCTCCCACGTGCTCGCTCTCTCTCTCTCTCTCAAAAATAAACATTAAAAAAAAAGAAAGAAAGGAAAAGAAAGGATGCTGCAGCCCTGTGCTTCGAAGGATGTGTGGCAGTTGAACCCTGGGTGGGATTCTGGCCCTCCCTCCAGATGGCCCCACCTTTGTGAGCTCAACCAGTAGTGCCAGCCCTGCACGTGACTGTGACACTGCAGACAGACATCACAGCCCTAGACAACTACCGCTGAATTTCTTGCAGGTGAGAGAAAAAAGAAACTCCCACGTTTTTAAAGACACTGTTATTTGGTTTTCCTGTTATTCACAGCAGAATGAAATCCCAACTAAAACAAACACCATCTTTAATCTTTAATTCCTTTGTTTTTTAAGTGGCAGAAGGAAAAGAAAATGTTAACCCATGAAACCTGGTATTGTAAATTATGGTGTTACGTTATTCTCTATACTTTCTCTGAACTTTTAAATATTCAGTATTTTGTGAATATTCAGTTATTCTCTGAACTTTTAAACATTCAGTAATTTGTGGGCCGCCTGGGTGACTCAGTAGGTTACGCGTCCGACTTCAGAGTAAGTCACAATCTCACGGTTCGTGGATTCGAGCCCCGTGTCGGGCTCTGTGCTGACAGCTCGGGGCCTGGAGCCTGCTTTGGATTCTGGGTCTCCCTCTCTCTCTGCCCCTCCCCCACTCTCACTTTGTCTCACTCTGTCTCTCAGAAATAAATGAAAAAAAAAAATCTTTTTTTAAAAAAAAGAAAAGAAAAGAATGCTGGGGGTGCCTGGGTGGCTCAGTCGGTTAAGCATCTGACTTTGGCTCCGGTCATGATCTCATGGTTTGTGAGTTTCAAGCCCCATGTCGGGCTCTGTGCTGACAGCTCGGGGCCTGGAGCCTGCTTCGGATTCTGGGTCTCCCTCTCTCTCTGCCCCTCCCCCACTCGCGATCTGTCTCTCTGTCTCAAAAATAAATAAACGTTCAAAAATATGTATTCGGTAATTTGTGACTTAGTGCTATAGCCACAGGGCCAAAATCACAAGATACAGAATCCAATCAGAAGCCATTTAAATTTGTGTTCCAGTTACCGGGAAGGACATCAAAGGGCTACGGAATCTAATCAGTGATAAAGGTGGAGGATCTGATAACAGAACTACGTAATGAGGCAAAGCTTTGAACCTAATCGAATGGCACGACGGGAAGTGTTCTTACAGACAGAGGGGCGAAGAAATGTAAAGAAAAAAGGAAATACAAGAGCTGAGCAAGCCAAGAAACCCGAGATACTCAACACCATCTGCCATCAGGGAAACGGAAGTCAAAATCCCAAGCCACCTCTTCCTACCTTTTTTTTTTATTTATTTTTATTTTTTCAACGTTTATTTATTTTTGGGACAGAGAGAGACAGAGCATGAACGGGGGAGGGGCAGAGAGAGAGGGAGACACAGAATCGGAAACAGGCTCCAGGCTCCGAGCCATCAGCCCAGAGCCCGACGCGGGGCTCGAACTCATGGACCGCGAGATCGTGACCTGGCTGAAGTCGGACGCTTAACCGACTGCGCCACCCAGGCGCCCCACCTCTTCCTACCTAATAGGATAGCTAGAATTAAAAAATAATAATAAAATAAAAAGAGAAATAAATTAAGTGCTGGTATGGATGTGGTGGGAATGTAAAATCATGTAGCCAGTTTGGAAAACAGTCGGGCAATTCTGCAGATGGTTAATCACAGAATTACCATACGACCTAGTAATCCCACTCCTACTTATTTATCAAAAAGAACTGAAAGATATAGCCACACAAAAACTTGTGCATGAGTGTGGACAGTAACATTACTGAAAATAGCCAAAAAGTAGAACCCAAATACCCATTAAGTGTTCAATGGATAAGTAAAACATGGTATCTCCATGATACCATGTATGACCGAATATGATTCACCTGTGAAAAGAAATGGAAATACTGATACAAGCTACAACATGGATGAGCCTTGAAAATATCAGGCTAAGTGAAATAAACCAGTCACAGAGGACCACATATTGTGCGGTTTAAGTTCTGTGAAATGTTCAGAACAGGCAAATCCATTCACAGGAAGTAGATTAAAGGCTGCCAGAAAGATAATATACACATCTAAGAACTCAACAAACTGCGAGTGAGATCAACTCAATGAGATCCACAGCAAGACACATTATAACCATGTTGTCAAAGACAAAGAATTTTTTAAGGCAGCAGGAGAGAAGTGACTCATCACGTACAAGGAATCCTCAAGACGATTAACCTACAGTTTCTCATCAGAAACCATGGAGGCCATAAGGCAGCGGAATGACATATTTAAATTGCTGAAAGAGGGGTGCCTTGGTGGCTCAGTTTGCTTAAGCATCTGACTCATCGTTTTGGCTCAGATCATGATCCCAGGGTTGTGGGATCGAGCCCTGCATTGGAGCCTGCTTAAGTTTCTCTCTTTCCCGCTCTCTCTGCCCCTCCCCTACTCACATGAGAGTGTGCATGTGCTCTCAATCAATCAATCGCCAAAAGAAAATAACTGTCAACCGAGACTTCTGTATCTGATGAAAATGTCCTTAAAAAATGAAGCAGAAATTAAAATACACCCAGTTAAACAAAAGCTGAGGAATTTTGTTACTACCAGACCTACCCTAAAAGACATGTTAAAGGGAGTCCTTCCGGTTGAAATGAAAGGAAGCCAGAGAGTAACTCAAAAGTTGTGTGAACAAACAGAGGTCTCCAGTAAAGGTAACTACGTGCACAAATATAAAGACCAGTATGATTACTGTAGGTTTGCTCTGTAACTCCGTGATTTATCGCCTCCATAATTCAAAGGACAAATGCATAGAAAAGAATTACGAACCTCTGTTACTGAGCACATGTGAATAAAGAGGTCGTCAGTGAAACAACAACATAAAGGGGTGGTGGAGAGAGCTGGATAGGAGTAGCATTTTGGGATGCTACTTAAGTTAAGGTGGTATCCATTCAAACAGGGTTGTTATAAATTTAAGATATTAAATATAATCTCCATGGTAACAATGAAGGAAAAAATCTAAATTACCTGAACAAAGGAAATGAGAATAGAATCAAAACAGTTCCCTAACAAAAAAAAAAAAAAAAAAAATCAACTAAACCCCAAAGAAGGCAGTACAGAAGGAAATGAAACACAAAAAAGGTCTAAGACAAACAGACAGCAAATAATAAAATGGCAAAGTCTGCCCTTAGCAGTAATTATTTTAAATGTAAACAGATTAAATTCTCCAATAAAAAGGCAGATACTGACCAAATGGACTAAAAACCACGATCTAACTATATGCTGTCTATAGGAGCCTCACTTCGGTACAGAAAAGTGACTCAGAAAGCAACAAATAGGCTGAAAGAAAGAGGATTAAAAAATATATTCTAGGGGCGCCTGGGTGGCTCAGTCGGTTAAGCGGCCGACTTCAGCTCAGGTCATGATCTCGCGGTCCGTGAGTTCGAGCCCCGCGTCAGGCTCTGGGCTGATGGCTCAGAGCCTGGAGCCTGCTTCCGATTCTGTGTCTCCCTCTCTCTCTGCCCCTCCCCCGTTCATGCTCTGTCTCTCTCTGTCTCAAAAAAAATAAATAAACATTAAAAAAAAATTAAAAAAAAAATATATAGATTCTATATCAGTAGTAACCCAAAGAGAACTGGGGTAGGAGCCCAAAGAGAGCTGGGGTGGCTAGACTAAGATTAGACAAAATAACTTTAAGTCCAAATCTATTACAAAAGACAAAAGGACATTATATACGTGTGTGTGTTTACTATTTACTTTTGAGACACAGAGAGAGAGAGGGAGAAAGCATGAGTGGGGGAGAGGCAGAGAGGGAGGGAGCAGGATCTGAAGCAGGATCTGCAGAGCCCTATGCTGGGCTCAAACTCACGAACCGCGAGATCATGACCCGAGCCGAACTTGGGACGCTTAACCGACTGAGCCAGCCAGGTGCCCCTGAAGGACATGATACATTGATGAGACAGTCAGTTTATCAAGAAGACACAACAATGATAAACAGGGCGGGGGCCAAACAACACAGCCCCATAAAATACAAAGCAAACATTTACACAACTAGAGAATTAGACAGTTCCACAAAATACTTGGAGACTCCAGTACTATTTTCGGTAATGAATGGAACACGCAGACAGAGATCACTAAGGAAAGAGAGGACTTAAAACAACACTATACACCAGACTTGTACAGAGCTCTCCAACCCAACATCAGCAATACTCTTCTCAAGTGCACACGGGACATTCTCCAGGTCAGCCCGTGTGTTAGGTCACAAAACAAGTTTAGAGTCATTTGGGAAGACTGATCTCATACGAAGTATCTTCTCCAACCACAACAGAATAAGGATAAAACCAGTAACAGAAGGAAATCCAAAAAATTCATATACATGAAAAATTAAACTTTTTTTTAAATATTTTATTTATTTTTGAGAGAGAGAGAGAGAAGAATGCAAGCAGGGGAGGGGCAGAAAGAGGGGGAGACACAGAATCCGAAGCAGGCTCCAGGCCCCGAGCTGTCCGCACAGAGCCCGACGCGGGGCTCGAACCCACGAACCGTGAGATCATGACCTGAGCTGAAGTTGGATGCTCAACCGACTGAGCCACCCAGGTGCCCCAAATTAAACACACTCTTAAACAAAACACAAGGGACAATTTAAAAAACAACTCTGAAGGGGCACCTGCGTGGCTTAGTTTGTTAAGTGTCACATTCTTGGTTTCGGCTCAGATCATGATGTCACACACAGTTCATGAGTTTGAGTCCCACATCAGGCGTCAGGCTCTCCAGTGACAGTGCGGAGCCGCCTTTGAATTCTCTCTCTCTCCTGCTCTCTCTGCCCTTCCTCCTGCTCTCACCCTAAATAAACAAACTTTATTAAAAAATGTAGCAAAAGTTCAACTAAAAAAAAACACCACACTGAAACAAAAGAAAACCAATACACAACCCACCACACTAGATGAAGTGAAGGAGTACTCAAAGGGACATTTATAACTGTAAATGCCTACATTACAAAAGAAAAAAGCTCTCAAATGGATAAAATTAATTTTACGCGTTGAGGAGACGGAAAAAGAGCAAATTAAACCCAAAGCTAGAACAACATAAAAATGAAGATTAAAGCAGAAATAAATGAAGTAGAGAATGGAAAAATAACAAGAGAGAACCAGAAAACCAAAAACTGATTCTTTGAAAAAATAAAACAAAAACAAAAACAAATGAAAAGAGATCAACGAAATTGACAAAACTTTAGCTAAACTGACCAAGAGAAAAAGAACAAAGGCTCAAATAACTAAAATCAAAAATAACAGTGGGGATGTTACTACCAACCTCACTTTAATAAAAAATATAAGAGAGTTCTAGGAACAACTGTATAGCAACAAATCAAATAACTAGACGAAATGACAAAATTCCTAGAAAGACACAAATTACCTCAAGTGACCGAACACAAAGAGAAAATCTCAACAAACCTTTAATAAGAGACTGAACAGGCAATCAGAATTTCCCAACAAAGTCCAAGACCTTACGGCTTCACCGGTGAATTAAAGCAAATATTTGAAGAACTGACACCAATTCTCCTCAAACTTCCAAAACACAGAAGAGAAATAATGGTACCAAACCCACAGCCTCGTTCTGAGGCCAGCATCACCTCGACACCAAAGCCAGATTAAGACAACACAAGAAAAGAAAATCACAGGGGCGCCTGGGTGGCGCAGTCGGTTAAGCGTCCGACTTCAGCCAGGTCACAATCTCGCGGTCCGTGAGTTCGAGCCCCGCGTCGGGCTCTGGGCTGATGGCTCAGAGCCTGGAGCCTGTTTCCGATTCTGTGTTTCCCTCTCTCTCTGCCCCTCCCCCGTTTATGCTCTGTCTCTCTCTGTCCCAAAAATAAATAAACGTTGAAAAAAAAAAAAATTAAAAAAAAAAAAAAAAGAAAAGAAAATCACAGAACAATATCCCTTATGAATATAAATGTAAAAATCCTTAACAAAATGCTGGCAAACCACACCCAACAACATATTTAATGATCACACACAGTGACCAAATGGGATTTATCCCAAGAACACACGAGATGATTAACATCAATCAATGCAATACACCACATTAATAAAATGGAAGAAAAAACAAAGAGTGATCATCTCAGTTAATGCAGGAAAAAAAAAAGTCCAATATCCTTTTATAAACAAAAACACTCGACAAACTAGGAATAGGGCAAACTTTCTCAACCTGACAAAGGGCTTCTATGAAAAACTCACATATGTCATATCAATGGCTAAAGTCTGAAAACTTTACCCCTAAAATCAGAAACAAGACAAAGATGTTCACTTTTGCTACTTCTATTCAACATTGCACTAGAGGTTGTAGTCAGAGCGATTAATCAAGAAAAGAAATTAAGAGGCATCAAAACCGGGAAGGAAGAAGTAAAATTATCTCTATTCGCACATGGTATGATCTTATATACAGAATCACCCAGAGTCAACCAGAAAGCCTTCGGAGCTAATGAATGACTTCAGCAAAGTTTCAAGGTACAAGATCAACGGAAAGTAGATTGGAGGTTACTGGGGGTCTAGAGGGAGAAAAAATGGGCAGTGACTGCTTAACTGGTACAGAATTTCTGTTTGGGGTGATAAAAATGTTTTAGAACTGGATTGTGGTGATGGTTACCAAACACTGTGAATGTATTTAAGGGCACTTAAAATGGTTAAAATAGCAAGTTTTATGTTACATACATTTTACCACAATTTAAAAAATTAGAAAACAAATCTATTTTACTAAACTTACAAATGCATGTTACACTATTTAAGGGAATTTAGCTAAACTGTAAGTGGTACTATTATTTAAGAACTCAATCTGTTCACCTGAGTCGACAAGATATCAATCAAACTGTGTTTTAATACAGCAGGATGATTTGCAAAGAAAAATTTAGATTTTTGTATCTGCAATTTTAATTCCTTAAATATCAATTCTTAAACCCAACAGCTGCCAACCGTTTTCTATGACCAAAAGCTGCCTTTATGGACATTTAAAAAAAAAAAACTCATAGTGACCTATAATTTTTATATTTTCAGTATACAAATATTTTCCTTAATTTTTTTAATTTTCCAGAAAGATTAAAAAAAAACTCTCTGGGGGAAAAATATCCAAACACCCGAATTACATCCTTCTGAATAACAAATATCATAATGTAAATCAAAGTTCTCATACCTCCCCAGGTATCGACGTGGATTTTTTTCCACCACATGTACAGGAGAAGGAGAGCAGACAGGAGGAACTGGGAAGTGGTGTTTGCCCAGGCAGATCCTCTGAAGGAGAGAAAGTGATCATTACCTGGGAGTATATTCTGTCCAAATATAAATAAACAGAATACCCCTGACAAGCTTTTGCTCTGTTTTAAGAATTACAGTTATTAGAAAAGCCTAGAACTTGTAGACTATCTTTTAATGATTTAAATACACTGTCCACTTATAACTGACTTGTTTTCTTTCCACCAACAATTTTGTGGAAGAGCCAAATGTTACTGTTCATCACCAGAAAAATAAAAGGACATACACACTTGTCACTGTCCTTGGTCCTAACAGCCCGAAATAACCTAGCAGACAAATTCTTAAATGTAGTCAGCTACATACAATATCAAAAACAACTACTGTGCTCAAAATACTGGTCTAAGGTTCACAGTTATTTCCCAGGATTATAATAAATTTGTTTTCAATTACAAGACAACCTTAGAGCATCTTAGATGACATTTTATCACCACAAATTAAATGATGCCCCATCCTGGCACAGGGAGCCCAGAACCCTGCTTGCTTCCTATTTTTTCATTTTAATCTTCCGACCAATCCTCACACTGTATCACTTATTAACCCATTCCTATGTGTTCTTCTCCTCTTTTCCAACTATCCAAACTGTCCTCCGTACACCTGTTCAAGAAACTTCTACGAGATGGTCTGTGAGGTGCACCTGCAGAGGAAAGCCGGACAAACCGGGTGCCAATCAGGTGTTTATGTGGGTTGATGTCACCAGCTCTCAGACCTGCCTGCCGACTCGTGCTCCCGGCCCCCCCCCTCCATGGTCAAAGCCTCTGGCTTTTCCGGCAGAAGATGTTACAAACCTTTTTTCATTGATTATTCTTATAGTCCACCTCTCTACTACCCATCACTTAATGACTTATATACAAACGTACAAATGTACAAATACGTGTGTGTGTGTATATATACACACACGTGTATTACTGCAACTAACAGAACTAAATTTCCATCACTACCTGGTACCCACATTAATATGTGTACACACGAAGTCTCATGAAAAGACCTCCATACACTATTTTCTATTCTATCTCATTTTACTACATCTCATTCATAATGTATCTCGAGTGCTCGTGTGACCACGTCGGCCCACGTGAAGGGGGCTGGAGCTGGGCCAGCGCACCAGACGGTTCAAGTCAGGGATGGATCGACAGCATGGTGCCTACTGGCGGGAGGTCCAAACTGACGCTGCCTTCCTCGTGGGACCCTCCGACTCTCCAGCTTCACAGAGACGGAACTGGCTTGATTTCTTACAACTGAGAGCTAGTGGGAGATCCCAACAGTCCTCTGCCCCCTCCTGCCTTTGCTCAGGTCTGGCATCTCAGTCTTCACGGGCTGCAGCGACGCCCTCTCACACTAACTCCACCGGACAGGCAGGTGTCAGCTCACAACGTCACCTCTTCCACAACATTCTCCCCCTGCTGACGCCCGCACTCCTCCTCACAGCCTGGGCTGACTGCCCCCCCCAGGTGCTCCAGGACACCAGCCCCCACCCCATGGGGATTCCCTCCCAGGCCGCTTCACCCCCCCATATCCCAGCCCCCAGGGCCGCGGCCAGCAGACACTCAGCACTTGGGGAACGAACGGGTCACAACTTACACCACTCCGAGGTCCAGGGCATAGAGCAGGAGGGCATTCATGCCCACATTGATCACGTTTGCTGCAATCCCAGTGATCACTTGAGGCATGATGATGCCCTAAAATCCCCAAACAGGAAAACAAATAGCATTTTCAAAAGCTGATCGGTTATGGGGTGTGACGTAATGGGAAGCATATATACTGGTCTCTGCCCCCACCCCACCCCACCCCCGCTTCCTGGCACGGAGCTCCTAACTCCCCTAGAACTTCTCAGTGGCAGGGGCACGAGGCGGATCCTTTGTTCTAATACTTGGTCTTCAACCCAGGTTCTTGACACAGAGTTCCTAAATCCTTTGGAATTTCTTGGGTGACAAGGGTGCCTTTTGTCCTAATGTCTCTGGGTGGGCTCCTGGATGGGAGCTGCTCACCAGAACAACCAAGCCATGGTTGTTAGGAGCTTGACATTTTCAGCCCTTCGCTCATTTTCGGGAGAGGGGAGGGGGGCTGGGAATAGAGGAAGTGATCAATCCCGCCTACGTGAGGGAGCCTCCCCTGAAACCGCAGAAGCACAGGGTTCAGACAGCCTCCAGGCTGTGAACACGAGGACGTGCTGTGAAAATTCCGGACCCTGTCCCACACACCTTGCCATCTGGGTGTTCGGCCTGCGTTCTTTGCCACACCCTTTTGTAATAAACCGGCAAATCGTAAGCAAACTCTTCGTGAGTCCTGGGAGTCGCTCTAAAAAATTAACGGAACCAGGCTGGCGGTCGTGGAAACCTCCAACCTGCAGCCGATCAGTCAGAAGCACAGGGGGCAACCTGGGCACCGGAAGGTGGGGGGAGGGGAGCCTCGAGGGACCGAGCCCTTTAACCTGTGGGAGGTCCCTGAAACTCTGGGCAGAGCGCGTTAGGGTCGAGTTAAAAGGCAGGACATACAACTTCTTTAGCCGGGCTGCGTGGGGATGTTTCCACTCCTCTGGTGAGCGGAGGATGTGGTCTCGTGAGAACAGTTAAGACTCTTGCAGCAGGAAGAGTGAGTTTTCCTAAAGAGGTGGTCAGCCGAACACTCAGAGGTACACAGGCAAGGGTTCTGAATGACAGCACGGTCACAGAGGACGTCGACGGCCACGGTCAGAGCCGCTGGCCACATCTCCCCCACTGGTGCAGCTGCGAGCCCGGCCAACTAGAAGTTTCTAAAAGCTTTTGAATGACCCTCTGGGCCATCGTTTCTATCACAGTAACACAGAGAGAAGAGAAGGGATGACTGCATGGACAGCAAATCGGTGCATGGCACGAGGTGTCCCAGGAAGACCCCATGGGAGACACTCAGGCCGAGTTACCTAACTTCCGTCCAGGGCCAAGGTGAAGGTTCATGAGGTCACCTCACACGAAGCACCCAGCAGGGCCTGGTCCCTAGCAGGTATGTGGTGGACATTCACCCCCATTATTTACGGGGCCGCATTCCTCACTTCTCGTGTGTCTCTTGCCTACTCTACGCTAGTCCTCAGGTAAACATTTTCTTGAAGACTCTACATTTGGGGCGCCCGGGTGGTTCAGTCTGTTGAGCGTCTGACTCTCGGTTTTGGCTCAGGGAATGATCCTGGGGTCATGAGATTGAGCCCCATGTTGGTTTTGGGCGCTGACAGCGTGGAGCCTACTTGGGATTCTCTCTCTCCCCTCTCCCTCTGCCCCTCTCCTGCTCACACTCTCTCTTAAGACAGATAAACTTACAAAAAAAAAAAAAAAGAGTCTACATTTTTTTTTAAAAAACAGTTGGCCACCATCAAAGTAGAGCGGCTTCTGTGGATAAAAGTTACATGAAGGCAAGCGGGCGGCTCACGTAAGAGGGACCGGGGACACAGAGAGGCAGAGCTCCCCCTCAGCTCTGCCCTTAGCCTTCCCCTCCGTGTCCCTTGTCCCTCTGGTTCCTGGGGGCGCCGTAAACCCCACAGAACTCTGCAGCCTCTTCCTCTAAAGCACAGGCACCAGAGCCGGGCCTGAGGTCAGACCCAAAGCCAGCAGGCAGCCCACAGAGGAGGGAAGGGGTGCAGTGTTGTGGGTGTTGTGGGAGGCAGGGGCTGCAGGGTAAAACAAGAGGTGGGCACAGGAATCTGACAGACTGAGACGGGCATCTCTCCTGAGCTGGACAAAATCCATTTACAAGACCTCAGGTCTCCCAAACAAGGAGCTCTGGGTAAAATTCCAGGGAAATAAAACTGTGAATGACTTTCACGGAGAACTCCCTAAGAATATCTACTAGACGTTTCAGGGACCACGGAGTAAAAAGATCCAAAGGCTCTATACCTGACTTTGTAAATATCTTGTCTGCAGCTGGAACAGGAATGCTGCCTAGGAGATAAAACAGAAAAACACCTCTTGTTAACATGAAGGCATAATTCCGACAGTTTCTGACAGTTCTGTTTCTCAAGAAGGTATTTCCTCCTGATGCGACCTCAAAATCAGAGACCCAGACCCATGCGGATCAAATGCTAGGATGCTGTTTGGAATTTTCCGGAGAGGACCCTCAGACCTCGAACTGGCCGAATCTGCGAACGGCTCACTACCTTGACGTCTGAATGGCTCTGAGAGTGCCAGCTGGCAGTACTTTCCCCAATCCCAGAGGGGTCCCAGAAACATCTTAATTAATCTGCAGTCAAAAGCACCCACAGAATAAGGACAGAAAGCTCTTCCCCCTCATCGGTGTGTGTATTACGTTCAAGCTGTTGGATATCAAAGTGGTACAAGTGCTGAGAAGCAGTAAGGATGGGATGACAGGTCCCAGAAATACACACTGAACTTACACGGGAACAGGACTATGATAAAATAAACAGAAAGAGGGGAGGCACAGGCATGACACTATTCATGAGCTGCTTGGGGCGTCCCAGGACACAAAATATCCTCGACACTTACAGGAAGAGCAGGAATGAAAATCATCACATAAATCTGGGCTATCCTGAAATAAACAACAAACAGCCTTCAGTTAATATTCAAACAATTGCTGCCGTACTTCTTCAAATTGAATCCACATGGTTCCTAAAAATTAAACATAATTTACACGGGAGAAATTTAATACCACTCTGAAAAGGCTTTTTCCACAACCCAGATTAACACTATGTTAGGCTTGCTACGTGTCTGCTTTTACAGGGAAGTCTGACTTTACATCTTTCAGCTCATTCTTAGCAGAAAAGATGGAATGAACAGAGCAAAATGAACTAAAAGTCGGGCAAAGTTCAGAAACGTTTTGGGTCAGGACTGTAGCTGTACCTCACACTGAAGCAAGACGAACAGTGTTCTAGAAAAGAGAGATGCCTCCTTGCATCCCGTGATCCCGTGTATCCTGAAGACAAATTCCAGAGTTTGCTGGAATTGTAGGTTAAAAAAAAAACCCAACTCTAAGAACTCTAAGCAACTATATTGCTCCTTTGCTTCTGGGAGGGAAAAAATCCTCTGCGTATTTACAAAACACCAGGAAAGTAGACCGGGGCCAAGGGTATTAACATTCTCATCCTGTATCTTCACTCTGGGCAGGACGTCAGGTTACTGTGTCACGCTCTGTCACTCTGTGTCACTCTGTGCCAGCTGGTCCCTGCCAGCCTTAATACCCTGTGATCCACAAGTCACAGCTTCCATTCTCCACGGGGGTTCAAGTCCAGGTAATTGACCAAAACGTCAACGAAGGTTAAGACGACCAGACGGTCACTTACGCTGAACCTGGGGTTCTGACATTAGAGACGCTGCTGACCTGGAGACTTCGGGGTCTTGTTTTAAGAGCAGGAGGATACGCTCCGTATTGATGAAGACGGCCCAGCAAGGAAAGCAACACAGCATCAAGATGAGGATTCCTCTTTGGAGTATGATCCCCACGCGTTTTAGGTTCTTGCCTCCGAAGGACTGGAGAAAACAAACGCAGTGATAAAGAGGGCCACCGTGTACCGGGCCGAGGCCTGGACCGCCGGCATCGCAAACGGCTCCCCAAGGGAGAGCACCCTGCTGGCCACCCATGCAGCCGGACGGCTGTTGTTCCCCGCTCCCAACATCTGAGCCAAGGGCACCAAGGGCATTTTAAACATGCCCCGGGACGAGGAGTCTCCTGTCTCTGGGAACAGGGACAGTTAGACATGGAGGGCACTGACGGCAGAGAGCAGGGCTTCAAAGGTGCAAGAAGAAGCAGGCGCGGGTTAGAGCCTGCCGGATTCGCTCAGCAAGTATTTCTTGAACTCTTACTATGTGCCACACGCATTTGGGACCCGGGAACTAACTCAGCAGTGAACAAAGCAGGCAGAAGTCCCTGCCATCATGGAGCTGACTTTCTAGAAGGAAAGGGAGACAGACGATAAACAGAAATAACTAAGATCTAGAGTGCATTCTCTAGAATGGCAGTAATGCTTGGAGAAAAAGACATCAGGGAAGGGGGACAGACCCTTGGGGGAGGAGCACGATGTTTACATGGCGGATGGCCTCCCGGAGAAGGGGATTTCTGGCAAACACATGCGGGGGCTGAGAGAATGAGCCAGGCAGACGTCTGGGAGGCCCAGCAGGGCAGCCTGTGGGGCTGGAAGCCCGGTGGGGACAAGCAGAGGGCTCAGCGGCCTCCACAGTCAGACGGGGTCACAGGAGAGTTGCGAGCAGAGAAACGACATCACCTGATGTTTAAGTGTGACGAGAGCACAAAAGGCAGAAATGAGGGGCAGCCACGTGGCCAGAGCACAGAGCGGAGAGCAGGCCACGGGAGGGCAGGGCAGGCCCGGTCCCCCCAGTGGCCTTGGCCGAGTCAAGGCTTCTCAGAGCTTTTCTCATGCTCCCTTTCCTTCAAGTACCCTGAATGACTGTCTCTTTCTCAAAAGCAAAAAGGAGTCTAACCTAAAGTGCCTTGAAAGAGTCAGTGGAAACAAATTAAAAACAATGGCCGTACAAAGGACATAGAATATTGTGCAAACATTAAAAGGGAATGTGTCCACCTACTTCATTCAATGTGTTCTCCAAAACACATGGTTTAATGGCAGGAAAAAGTAATAAGACCATGTAGATGTTAGAATGGTGTAAGTGTCCATATTTGGAAATATTTGGAGGATATTCACCAGTTAATAAAGATAACTCAGAAGGGTTAACCTTTAGTGATTTTTCCTCCATCTTTTTCAAATACGTTTCTAGATAACCGAAAGTTTCTAGATGGTGCTTGACCTTTACAATCTTTTTTAAAGGCTATTTAAAATCCAAGAAACAATGTGCTATTACAGAAATACGTTTACTAATACGGAAAGATGTCCACTGTATATGGGTGGGTGGGGAAACAAAGATCTAGTCTTTTTCTTTTTTTAACTATATGAATAAAAATAACTGAAATGGTAACAAAAAAGGGACAAAATAACTATTTTAAAATAAAATTTCAGGGGCTCCTGGGTGGCTCAGTCACTTAAGCGTCTGACTTCAACTCAGGTCATGATCTCGCAGTTCGTGAGTTCGAGCCCCGCATCGGACTCTGTGCTGACAGCTCAGAGCCTGGAGCCCGCTTCAGATTCTGGGTCTCCCTCGCTCTCTGCCCCTCCCCTGCTCATGCTGTCTCTCTCCCTCTCTCTCAAAAATAAATAAGCATTAAAAAAATTTTCTAATGATTAAAAAAATAAATAAAATTTTCACATTCTCTACCATGCCAATCCAGAGCTACATTTAGTCCTTAGAGCCACATTTAGCTTAGCCTATAAAAACTATCCCAGGACACCCTCACGCACCAACAGCTGAGGAGCTGAGTCCAACAGCTCAGGATATAACACATATGCTCAGGGCCACTCCTTCCTTGGGATATAACCCTGTCCCCACTCTCCCAGGCAGTGGGTTTGAAGGCAGGACTCATCTATGACACATCCACCTACCCATCTAGCCATCATTCGTCTGTCCACCTCATCTATCTACCATCCATCCCTCTAGCCATCTACCCATCCATCCATCTGTCCAACCATCCATCTACCATCCATCCATCCCTCCACCCACCCACCCGTCTATCCAGCATCCATCTATAAACCCATCCACCCACCACCCAACCGTCTATCCGTCCATCCGTCGTCATCTACCCATCCCTGCTTGCTTCTCTGCTTTCCTCTCACTCATTTGACAGATTTCCAGGGTACCCACTACATAGCAAGCACGATGCTGAGCCACAGGGATTCAAAGACTGAATGGGATTATAGCCTTTCTCCCCAAGCAGCTCAGATTCTACCAGGGAAACCGCTATGGTTGTAAACCAGGTGGGTGAGATGGAAGACAGAGCCAGGAGAGAAAGGCCGGGACCAGAATCGGACTCTCCTCTGACTGCGTTAGCACACCAACCCAGAGTTCCCAGTCCTGTGACAGGCAACGAGGACAGAGGGGTGTGAGCGGACTCTCCGCTAACGTAAGGAGACAGAAGATAAAGAAGGATTCTGGCTTCAGTGGAGGGTCGTGTGTTCTTGAGAGAGACAACCCAAGAGGAGAAACAGTTCAAGGAGGAAAGCCGGATGGTATTAGCTCTGGTTGAGCTGAGTGTGATGTCCGGGACGTGACCGACATTCAAGTGCGGCCCTCAGGACAGAGACGTGGGCGGGAGACGGAGCTGAGCGTCTTCAACAGCAGGTGAGGGAGTACAGTGTCAGGGTGGGAGAGACCAGACCGGAGACAGAAAGGAAAGCACAGCCCCTGAGCACAATTATAAAGCCCACTTGGCTTACATCTACAGCCATCAGCAGCACAGTGTTTGACAAATAAAAGGCAACAAAAGCCAAAGAGGGAAGAGTCGCCTACCTGGCCTCCAACAGGAAAGGTAAGTGACTAAATACAAACATAAATTAAAAAAAAAAAAATCGTGCGTGGGGGAGGGTGGTCCTCACCTGAGACATCAGCGTGTCACAAGCCGAGGCCAAGCCAGTTCCAACTGAAATCCCAATAACGTTCACCACCTGCAAGGAATGACAGGCAGCTGCAGCTGGAGGACCGGCCGGGCAGTCGCTGCCTAACAGCTCCCGCTAAGCCAAGGAGCCGTGACGGTTTATCTGGAAGGAGCAACCTGCAATCGTACACTTAAGACTTTGCACCTCACAGCAGATGGGCGTCCACGTCCATCCCTGGCGACTGTAAACAGAAACACAGCCTCCGACCAGAGGATCACGATCACTTCCACAATCACTGTCAACCGGGGTGGCTGACAACGTAGTTCTTCTTGAACAACACGGCGTGTGTTAACAATTTCCACATCAAAAAGTTAAGTTGCGGTTGATATCTAAAGGCAACGCCCCTGGTCTGCGATGTGCCTTTAAGAATGAGGACAGCAGGGGCGCCTGGGTGGCGCAGTCGGTTAAGCGTCCGATTTCAGCCAGGTCACGATCTCGCGGTCCGTGAGTTCGAGCCCCGCGTCGGGCTCTGGGCTGATGGCTCAGAGCCTGGAGCCTGCTTCCGATTCTGTGTCTCCCTCTCTCTCTGCCCCTCCCCCGTTCATGCTCTGTCTCTCTCTGTCCCAAAAATAAATAAACGTTGAAAAAAAAAAAAAAATTAAAAAAAAAAAAAAAAGAATGAGGACAGCAAACGTGTACTGAGCATACGCCACGTGCAGGCCCTGTCCCCAAACCCTCCCATACAGGGTTGTCGTGGGCACTGTGCCCGTTTTACGGGTCTCGGGAGCAAGTCACAGAAAGCTTAGGTCACTCAGATGGCGACCTGAAGCTGGGAAGTCTGGCCACAGGCTTGAACCCTGTGATGAGAAACAGGACTGGTTTTGTGTCGCCCTCGTGTCTGCACCTTACCCAGGGCCACTGACAATGAACCTGCAGGTTAAGGTCAGGGCCCAAGGAGCCATTTTGCAATTGCGGGGGCTGGGGAGAGCTGGAGACCCTCATTTTCATCCTGGGTCTCACGTTTAGCAGTGATGTCAATCCCAAGGTGGGTTCACTTCTTGGCTGCCCAAGATCATAAACTCTAGCCACCAGGGGTCAGTGACAGGCCACACACAGAGGGAGCAGCGGGAGGCTGGCGCCTTGTGTTCTCAATTCCAGCCCGGGACAGTGTCAGGGCCAAAGCTCCAAAACCCCTCAGCCTTCCAGGCAAAGAAAAGGAAGCCCAGCCGTCACTCTTCTTCTGTGGCCTCAAGTCTATCTCTGGGCCAAGTCCGCTGTCTGAGACTGCTTGGATGAAAGTCAAGGGCGTTGTGCTTTCCCCACACAATGACCACCTGTATATGGAGACGGTTCGAGACTTGCTGACGTATCTCTCGTAGCAAGTTGTCCGGGACACCATCTTCCACCTCAGGGTGTCCACGCCACTCCTCTGACTCAGTATCAGGAAAGGCCGTCCTTCCCCCGAACAGATGGCTCAGGGACATCTTGGGCACACTGTGAATTTCTGGAAACTACACGAGCTCAGGATGCTGGTAATTCTACCAGCTAATTATTTATCCTTCTGTACTGAAAGTATTTTTACAAACCAACTCAAATTCTTCATGAAACAAAACAAGGTGGGGTATAAATAAATGTTTGTGGCCGGGCAGGGGGGGGCAGGGGGGAGGGCAGGGGGCAGCTGGCTGGCTCAGTTGGTGGAGCACGCGACTCTTGGTCTCAGGGTCATATGTTCAAGCCCCATATTGGGAGTAAGAGATTCCTTCAAAAAAATAAAATAAAATAAAACCTAGGGGCGCCTGGGTGGCTCAGTCGGTTAAGCATCCAACTTCGGCTCAGGTCATGATCTCACAGTTCCGTGAGTTCGAGCCCCGAACGGGTTCTCTGCGGCCAATGTGGAGCCTGCTTCAGATCCTCTGTCCCCCCACGGCCCCCTCTGCCCTTCTCCCACTCACATGGGTGCACACGCTCTCTCTAAAAAATAAACGTTAAAAAATAATAAAATAAACCTTAAAAAAGTTCTTTTACTTAAAAAACAAACACTTTTGTAAATTCTCTCATTCTGCATACAGAATTTTTCATAAAGTAAAACATTTTTAACTGTATCTGGCTTTCATAAATAGTTTTCTTGAAATTGGGCCTACTCTCCTCCTACCAATTAGTTACAATTTAACGGCTGGTTAAAAGCACCGTCTTACCAGGCACTGCCCAAGGAAAGACAGACATAGACTCCCTTACCTAAAACCTTAGCTACAGAAATTCCTCTCTTTGCAACATACCAACCTTCCCACATACCCTTTTCAGGCCTATCTACGGAATTTGGGGCTTGTATTTGCTCTGTACCTATTTTTACTTCAAAAAGTAGGAACTCGGGGTGCCTGGGTGGCGCAGTCGGTTAAGCGTCCGACTTCAGCCAGGTCACGATCTCGCGGTCCGTGAGTTCGAGCCCCGCGTCGGGCTCTGGGCTGATGGCTCAGAGCCTGGAGCCTGTTTCCGATTCTGTGTCTCCCTCTCTCTCTGCCCCTCCCCCGTTCATGCTCTGTCTCTCTCTGTCCCAAAAATAAATAAACGTTGAAAAAAAAAATTTTTTTTTTTAAAAGTAGGAACTCTTTTTTATGCTCTCATCGGTGCATGATTTGCGGGAAAAACAGAGAGAAAGAAGGAAAGAAATTACTACAAACCTTCCATAAAATCTTAATTTTGTTTTCTCCCCCCAAGATACAGTTAAGATAGTTTTATTTAATTCCTTTTTTTTTTTTAAAATATTTATTGATTTTTTAGAGCGAGCAAGCACAGCAGGGGAGGGGCAAAGAGAGAGAGAGAGAGACACACACACAGAATCCAAAGCAGGCTCCAGGCTCTGAGCCGTCAGCACAGAGGCGGACCTGGGGCTCGAACTCCCGAACCGTGAGATCATGACCTGAGCCGAAGTGGGACGTTCAACCGACTGAGCCATCCAGGAGCCCCTAATTCTTTCTTTTTTTTTTTTCTAATGTTTATTTATTTTTGAGGGGACAGAGGATCTGAAGCAGGCTCTGTGCTGACAGCAGAGAGCCTGATGTGGGGCTCAAACTCATGACTCGGGAGATTATGACCTGAGCGGAAGTCGCACGCTCAACAGACTGAGCCACGCAGCCGCCCCTGGTTAAGACAGTTTTGCCGAAATAGTGAAAGGAGACATGGGGCCTGCACGTGTATCATCACAGAGCCTTCAACCCTCACCATGTTACAGCAGGGCCGCGTAGAAGACAAATTCAGGAGGCGCCTAGATGAGGACCCGCTCACAGCTCCCCTGAGCTCTGCATTTCCTGGAAATATCCACTCGGGGCAGATCTGTGCCAGGAACCAGGCGTGGCGAAAATTAATATGAGCTGGCCGGCCAAGGTGAGAGTATTCAGAGACAGAGACTGTGGCACAGCACGGAAGGGTGGGGCGGGGGGGGGGGGAGTGGTCTGGGAAAGTGTTCTGCAGATGCATGCCCCTAAGCTGCATCTAGAAGGATCCTCCCGAGCCTCACATGCAAGTCACAGAATGCAGGATCCAGAACGATCTGGGCAGTCAGGGCTGCAGAGTGAGAGAAGAGGGAGGGACCACAGCAAGACCCATGAGGTCAAAGGGCAGGTGGGGACTTGAGAGGGCTCCAGGGATAAAAGGTTGCCAGCAGGAAAGTAAAGTTTAACACTGTTACAGTGAAAAAAAAAAAAAACAACAACAACAACAAAACTGCTACCGTGGGCCCAAGCTGAGAGATGGCAATGTGCAGAGTGTGAGTCCTGAAGTGGATTTAGGGGGTTCCTGAAAGCCAGGGAGATGGAGGGAGGTGGGGTCCCCACACCCAAGAAGCTGAGCACTCAGGCCCTGGGGCGTTTGATGAACACAGAAGAAGCCATGCACCGGCCATCAGATACCATGGACATGAACCGTACAGGATGGTAAACCCGAAGGGACAGTCCGGAAATGGGCACTGCGAAAAGACAGGCTATTCAATCCAGGGGTGTCGGGAGCACTGGACAGCCACAGGCCAAAGCGTGACACTGGACCACTATCTTACGCCACACACACAAAAAAATAACTCAAAATGGATTCGAGACCTGAACGCAAGACCGGAAGCCATAAAACCCCTAGAAGAAAACACAGGCAGGGCAGTGAGCTCTCTTGGTCTTGGCGAGGACTCTGGTTTTGACACCAACAACAAAGGCAACAAAACCAAAAATAAATGAGTGGGACCACACCAAACTAAAAAGCGCCCGCACCCTGAAGGAAACCACCGACAAAGTGGAAAGCCAACCTACAGAATGGGAGAAGATATTTGCAAATCGTACACCTGATAAGGGGTTCACCTCCACAATATGTAAAGAACTCCTACAACTCACTAGCAAAAGAACCCCAAACAATCTAATTAAAACCTGGGCCGAGGATCTGAATAGGCATTTTTCCAAAGAAGACACACAAATGGCCAAAGGATACTGGAAAAGGTGCTTGACATCACTAATCGTCAGGGAAATGCAAATTAAAACCACCATGAACTAACCCCTGCGAGAGTATGTGACAGGAAATAACAAGTGTTGGAGGACACGTGGAGAAAAGGGAGCCCCTGTGCACTCTTGGAGGGAATGCAAACTGGTCCAGCCCCTCGGGGAAAACGGCATGAAGTCTCAAAAAATTAAAAACAGAACTACCATATGATCCAACAATCCCACTTCTGTGCATTTAACCAAAGAAAATGAAACAGGTAAATAAAATGTAAATAAAATGCGGCTTATGCACTGAATCTTAGTTGGTCCTAAAAGAGAAGAAAATCTTGCCATTGGTAACAATGTGGATGGACACTGAGGGCATTATACTAAGTCAAAGAAGTCAAACAGAGACAAATGCCTGTATAATCTCACTTACACGTGGAATCCAAACAAAGAAAAACTGAACTCATAGCAGATTGGTGATTGCCAAGGACGGGGGGGGGGGGGGGGGGGGGGGAAGCCCGAGGGGCTTGGTGGTAAAGGCCATCTAAAGATACAAAGTCCCGGTTACAAAGTACATAAAGTGTGAAAATGCAATGTACAGCATGGTGAATATAGTTAATAATACCGTATTTCATACTTGAAACTTGCTAAGAGAGTAAATCTTGAAAGATTTCATCACATAGAAAAAAAATCTGTGTATAGTGATAAGATTTTAACCAGATTTAATGTGATCAGTTCACAATACAAATACTGAATCATTACATTAGACACCTCAAACCAATTAAAGGTTGTGTGTCAATTACATCTCAGTAAAAAAAAAAATTATAATAAAAAGATTTTTTTAAGGGGGCGCCTGGGTGGCTCAGGCAGTTGAACATCTGCCTTTGGCTCGGGTCATGACCATCTCACGTTTGGTGAGTTCAAGTCCCACACAGGCTCGCTGCTGTCAGCACGGAACCTGCTTCGGGTCCTGTGTCCCCCTCTCTCTCTCAAACATTTAAGATACATACATAAACACGTAAATAAATAAAAATTTTAAAAAAATTTAAAGAGCACTGCAGAATAAATAAAGGTTTGGAAGCAGCGATAGGAAAAGGGAGATCCCAACTGCGGCCCCGTGGATAAACAGAAAGTGTCCCTTCAGGTTTCCAATAATAACCCACTGTTAATGTCGTTCACAGCAGACAGAATGATCAGGAGTACGACATATGCCAGGGCCACGGTGCTCTATGTGGGGGAGGAAGCAAGTTCATCCTTTCTGGAGGGGACACAGTTAACAGCCTGTAGGTAAAGCTTCTCTGCTTTCTTCACTCTTTCTAGAGACCCAATCTAAAATCTCAAAGGAAGTAGGAATATCCCTTAGCCTGAATTAGTTCACTCAGTAACAGACCTGTAAATAAAATATCTGAGTCCACATACTAAGGTCACTTCACCCACAAAGCTGAAAAGAGAAACTCTGGCGGTCCCGCCACGGTCTTAGAGCAGATACCGACCTCTGGTGGGGACGGAGGGGGAATTTTCTAAGGCTGGGAGAGACCACCTGCCAGCACCACCGGAACTATTTTCCACCTTCTCTGAAAGCCTGGATGGAGGGAGGCAACTTTCCGCTACATCACTAATAAAAACTCAGGGACGAAAGCCTTCAAAGGAGGTGTAATTTCAATCCGTGGCCCAAGGGAGACACTTTAGTACAAGCGGGAAATACTGCGCCCATAATGAATTGTGCAATTCAAACCGATGGCAGACAATCTACATGATCTCTAAGTTCTCCGGTTTAATTTTACAACAGGAAAAAAAAAAATGCCGTTTTGTTCCTGTGACCGTATTGTTGCTACAAATTCCTAGCAATCCCTGGCCGCCCTGGAATTGTATCATTGCTACAAATTCCCCGCAAGCCCGACCACCACGGGATGGTTGAAACAAGCTTCCCCGAGCAGTTTACGCGATCTCCTTTCAAATCTAGAGATAAGGCAAAAGGTACCCACGGGCCAAGCTCCGATAGTGTTAAGGGAAGATATCAGACATAATACAATGCAAATTCCGAGGCTTTACCGCGGGGCCGACCCCAATGTCAGTGTTTAAAAAAGAAAAGAAAAGAAAACCTACCGATACCGCGAGCGTAACGGCATCCAGCTCGACTTTGCCCAGATGCCCACAGAAGATGGAACTGACGACGCTAATCAGGAAGATCATCAACTGGGCCAGGAACTGCGAAAAAAGGAGGGAGAGCACGCGCTGACACCGGGCCCGCCCGCCCCGCCCGGGACCCGCTCGGGCCCCGCTCGGGGAGCGCGGGGCGAAGGCGCTGGGGGGCGCCCCGAGCCGGGGCCGCCGTCGGGGCGCGCACTCACCACGGAGCCCGCGAGCGCCGCCAGCGCGGCCGCCTCCCGCCGCGCGTCGGGCGGCAGCGCGCCCCGCAGGCTCCGCAGGCAGACGCGCCAGCGAGGGGCGTCGGGCGGCTCGGCGCTTTCCCGGGACGCGGCGGCGACGGCGGCTGCGGGGGGCTCCATGCCGGCGCGGGGACTGGCGCGCGGGAGGCGGCGGGCTGGGGGCGGCCCCCGCACGGCCCCGCCCCGCGCGCCCGCGGACCGCCCCCACCTGCGCACGCGGCCGGGGGTGGGGGTGGGGGTGGGGGTGGGGGTGGGGGAGGGGGAGGGGGAGGGGAAGGGCCGTACCCCGGGACGCCGGACCCACGGGCCAACCGTCACCGCCCGCACATCCCCGGGTGGGGTGTGGGGGGGTGGTGCTGGGGAGGCAGGACGGGGTCGGGGGCGCTGTGCGCTGACAAAGGAGACTGTAGCTTGCGAAGAGCGAAATGTGCTGCGGCGGGGGCGGAGAGGGCGAATTTCTAATTCCACCCACCGCACCCCCAGAGCACTGCGCCGGTTTTGCAGGTGAAGTCCCTCTCTCTCTGCCTCGGGTTACGGGTGTGTTAAAGTATTTACTCCCCTGGGGATGCGCTCCTCGCCTGCAACTTGGGCTGATGAGATAAGCCTCCGCATCCCTTCCCAGGGGCTCCTACCTGGTGAAGGGAAGGCCAGGCAGGGTGAGAACTCTTTAGAAGGCGAGGGTATCCAGGAGGGGTATCCACAGGGGAGGGAATGAAGAGGGTGCGTGTGTGGGCTTCCTAACGAAAGAGCTGGGAGAGGGGAGGTTGCCGGCGAAGGGGTGTGGGGGGGCATCCTTCAGGGCAGGCCTTTAATCTTGGTCCCAGTAAAGTGACTCTCCAAGAAGAGTAAAACACCGAGGGTGGAGATACCTTAAGGCGGCCCTGGGTGTTTTTTTACTCATAGTAGCCAACATTGTGATCTTGTCCATTATCTGTTCTTTGAGGGCAAAGGCCGTGCATAGCTCTTTGTATCCATCCCAAGTACACAGCGTTCTTAATTCTGAGTTAAAGTGTCCCCCTCCCCCCCAGGAAGGTTGAGTCCAAGTACAACTTGGTTACTACTTAATCCAAGGCCGCTACTGAAATCCTGACCACCCCCTCCACCCCAAAGGAATTAGCTAGGGTTGTTTGGATTTGCACAGCTCCAAAGACTTCCCCAATTATTCTCCAATGCTGGGGCAGAAGGGAGCATTCACCAAAACCTCATCCTTTTAAGACAAAAGCACGTGCGCACACAAACACACACACACACACACACACACACACACACACACACACACACACCCCTTCCTTGGATACGCCATGTTCACCACCTAAAGCTGGTGCCTTCATAAAGACAAAGACCCAAGCAGAAGATGAATGGGGCCCACCCAGGACCCCTTTCCTAGCCCCCTCTTTCCATTTCTGCTGCCTTCCAATCTTTAATCCCCTCTATCAACATAGGAAAAGGTCTGACTTCTTCCAGTTTGCCCAGAATAGCTCTTCAAGCCCTTTATTTCTCTCTCTGGGATGTCCACCCCTCTAGAAAAGTGAGGTGCTGCTTCTCAGTGGGGTCTTGGCCTACAGCTTCCTCTCTCCTGGTCTCTGCCAATCTTTCTCAGTCCGGACAGATTTTTAGACCATTCCTTAACAGGAAGCATGTTCATCAATGCCATCGGACTCCTCTCTTCTTAAACCTGTCTTCTCCTCTTTTGGTTTCTAAAGCACGTCCGCTGCCCACAGTGCCTGAGAGCTGGACCCCAAATGAATCTTAACAAATGCCATTTTCCCATTCAATAACCATAGAAGACACGAGGAAACATATGCTGTAAAATATATTTTAAATAATTAGATGCTAACAGTCCTTAAGCACTCGGTACATACGTTTGTATCTAAAGAAACAAAAGCAGAAGAAATATCAAAGTCACAGATGAATACCATCAGTACACAGTGGTCCTGGGTTGAGACAATGATGGATGAGGTATTATCAATCTCCTCATTCAAACATTGTCTTAGACTAGAACATAGTTTTTTTTTTTTTTTACCTTAGTTCCTTTTTTCATTAGAAAACATCATTTTGAACTCTCAATCCTTGAAAGCCATGGGCACAGTTGAACCACTTAACTGAAAACAAATTTCCACCACTTGGCCTGTGCATTACTTGCAAACTCAAAAGGTAGAACTACTTCACTAAAAACAAATTTCCACCGCTTGGCCTGTGCGTTACTTGTAAACTCACAAAGTAGAACTACTTAACTGAAAAATTTCCAACGCTTGGTCTGTGCGTTACTTGTAAACTCAAAAAGTAGAACTACTTAACTGAAAACAAATTTCCACCGCTTGGCCTGTGCATTACTTGTAAACTCACAAAGTAGAACTGCTTAACTGAAAACAAATTTCCACCGCTTGGCCTGTGCGTTACTTGTAAACTCACAAAGTAGAACTGCTTAACTGAAAACAAATTTCCACCGCTTGGCCGGTGCGTTACTTGTAAACTCAAAAAGTATCGCTCGACCTGACTCTCTCTTGCCTATCCCTCAACTCTGATATACACTCTCAGTAAAATCCCTAGGAGCAAGATTGAAATGACCCCCAGGAGCAGGAGCCCACGCCACAGCACCAACTGTCTCCCGGTCATCCTAGCGTCTTGGCTCATTTGCAGATCCAATGGAGTCTCGTCTCTTTGTACAACAGCTCTCCTTAACACTCTTCGCTGGTTCCTTGGGACCACCGCTGAAGGGAAAAAAGGAACTTAGTGAGCAGAGTAAAAGGATATTTTTTTTATTAGTATAAAAGATGTCCTATGTGTATGTTACTAGCCGGGGGAAAGTTTATTGAGGAAGCAGTTGCTGCCTTGGATACGCAAAAGAATACTATCTCAGAGTGCCTCTCCATTCACCGATCACAAACTCCGGAGCCTGCTATTGTGAGCTTAGGTCTACCAGGGAGCTCTGCCTCACCACAAGAACTAGAGGAATAAATACAGTGACCCTCTAGTTAAGATTCATAGGGCAAGTTTTCAAGGGGCCAACACTCCTCTAATTAACAGTTCAGAAGGAGAACAAGGCCAACGGAGGAGAAAAATCACCTAAGAGATCATTCAAGGCCATTCACAGAACTGAAGAGAGATGTGAATCTTCACATCAGGGGGCCTACTAAGCATCCAGCAAGGGTGTGACTCAGATGTAGATTCAGTCTTCCAATGCTTCAGAGTAGTCAGAATTCAGGAAAATATCCTAAAAGCTTCCCGAGACAAACGCAAAGGCAGTTGACAGGAAGAACCAAGAATAAGATGGGCATCCGACTTCTTAACCAGCATAGTGGATACTGGGATGTGCTGATGGCCCTTGGGAGTTGTGAGAGAAAAGCATTTCGAATAGAGTAATTCCAGCTCACTCTCACAAAATGCTTCCTCCATGCCAGGCACTGTTCTCGGCGCTTCACACGTATGAAACTCACGTAACTCTCACGACAGTGGTATGATGTAACTAGTATTATTACCCTTTTACAAATGGGAGATGATAGGAAACTTGGACCAACCATCCGCTGAAGACAATTATGAAAGCTGGATAAAACGAATGAAAAATATCATCTTGAAGGTATCAGAGTACTACCGAAGTAACAAAAAGTCACCAGGGCAAGATCTACGGGAAGCTGGAAACCCAGCAAAGCCAGCCAGCTTTGGGGGCCACTTTTGACCTGAGAGTTCTCCATCTGGACCTGAGCAATGCTTTTGGGGGGAGTTTAGTCCTCACCAAGGTAAACCCCTCTGGACTCTAGGCCGGATCTCAGGGGCTGTATCCAAGAATTCAGGAGGAACCAGAAGTAAACCAAGCCTCACCCTGGTTGCCTTCAAGTCAGCTGGGGGCTCCAGGAAGCTGTTTCTGAAATTGCCCTAGACTGCTGGTAACCCTAAGTGTTCGACAAAAGCAACGGAAAATCCTCCCTGAAGACAGACAGACATCACAGGCCTCAAGTTACTTCCACCGGCAATTTTCAAATACAAGATCTGGAACACAATCAAAGATAACCAGGCACACAGGGGACCAGACAACATGAACGAAAACTGGCAGGAACAACGGAATTGGCAGCTGGCTGTAATTCAGCCAGTCTGTGAACTCGGTTATAAAGAAGCGAGGAACTAGTGTGAGTACATGACTAACTGCCGAAGGATCTGGAAGTCTGGGGAGATTACAGATTTGACAGAGAGAAAAGTGATATACACACTTGCGTGATGGTCACCGGAAGCAACAGTTAAAACAACGATCCGTTTAAGGCCCATCTTTGCCTGGTGAATGGGGGAACCCTATAGACATAGACATACTGATGTCAGCTTCCAAGATAAGGTCAACGCACAGGATCACCGATTATTAGAGATCCCTTTGGAATGCTTACGTGAGTACCGTTAAGTCAGCCAAGGAACTGGCAACCTGCAGTGTACCTAAAATTGAGTGTTGCGTGACTTTATCATTTGTCCCTGAAACTTTATTTCCCGGGTTCGGGGGGCGCTCATGGCAGCAAATCTAGTGGTGTCCCACAAATGGCCCCTCCTGGACCACCTGGGCAGGCCTGTTTCCAAGAGGTGAGAGTTTATTCCATACCTATGTTCTGATAGACTGCAGGCTGGGCCACAGACTGGGTCCTAGTCCGGGCCACATTTAGTCTCACATTGGCATGTACCCGAGCCTAGAAAATGAAACTCAAAGTCAATCCACAAAGCATTATTTACCACCGTTATAAATAAAACATTTGACTTGACTACTACCCAGTTTAGGAAAAACCAAGCCATTCTCTGTAACTGACATGTAAGGGGACCTTCTCTGGTTCCCAAGTATGGAATCATCTTTCAGGATGACTGACATAAGGTCAATGGTGGGGGGGGAAAGGGATCAATGGAAAAGCACTAGGGGGAAGGCTGGGCCCAAGTTCAGGGGATTCTCCCCTTTTTCCTTCATTTTTGTTTTATCTACCATCTGTTTTCAGACCCCACATTGACCCTAGCAAGCTGGAGACACTCTGTGTGCAGGTATCTTAATGAAATATTTTGGGATCATAAAAAACAGTATCAGGATAAATTGGCTGGCATCCCTCCTTTCTTTCCAGTTTCAAATCTTGTCCTCAAACTGATTTTTCAGGCACATAGGTGGTAGCCTGGCTTGGGATACGAGGAGGAAAGGAACCCCTATTTTTCTGTTTGATAAATAAACAAAAGGGAAATGGGTAACTGCAGGGGTATCTGGCCCTTAGCATGTGAAATAAAGGCAGTTGAAACAACAACAAAGCATTGGTGATAAAAGGGGAAAGAACCTTACAAATGAGAGGGAGAGAGCCTGAACAGATTGTTTTCTAGGAGAGGAACTTTTATGGGCCAGCAATGAACATAGTTACCTCTTCACAGGCTTTCTTCCAGTTTAGCTGAGAAATAAAGATGAAAAAACACAGACACTGCGTGATCACACAGATAATGATCCCTGACCACAGACCTAGAAGTGGAAATATTTAATAGAGGTTAATTCCATGGAAAACAGGGCACCCCTGGGAAGTATGTGCCTCCTGTCTCACTTTGAGAATCTGCTTTCACGGCTGCAGTGGAGCCCACAGTGATCCAGACATCCCCTTCCTGCTCTCCTTTGGTTTCCAGAAGGTTCTGAGAGGCCCAGGGCTCCCTGTGGTCACTGCCCAGTGCTCTGGGTCTCAGAACTGATGTTTAGACGCTCTTTTTGGCCTTTGTGATCCTAATACTTTGCTAGTAAGAGACATGCAGATTATAAGGAAATGAAATTCCCAAGACAGACTACTTCCTGTCTCTAAGAGTGCTATGCTTCTGAACAGCTATGGCCTATTTTCCTCAAAAAGGACTAACGTTTTCAAAATGCACAAGTCACCAGCCATGTTAAGTTCCCTCCCTTGGCACTTCCTACAGGCTTACTGGCTTTGGACACAGACTTCCAGAGCTCCTGGGACAAGGTTTTCCGCAGAGAGATGATCACAGAGAGGCTGAGGGAGAACAGAACACAGGAAAAGCCTCGTGGATCTCAAGGTACCATCGCACTCTACCTAGTAAACCCACACGGGACACAGAGAGAGACCCCAAGTGAGAAGGGTTTCTTTGGTCAACAGTGAAGTAATGGCAGAATCAGAAAAGCCAACGGGCGCTGTGAGGAACTGAATATGCAAACAGCCAACGGGCAGACCATATGTAAAAACAAAACTCTAGGGGCGCCTGGGCGGCTCAGTCGGTTGAAAGGCTGACTCCGGCTCAGGTCATGATCTCATGGTTCATGGGTTCAAGCCCCACGTCAGGCTTTGCATTGACAGCATGGAGCTACCTGCTTCCAATTCTCTGTCTCCCTCCCTCTCTGCCCCTCCCCGATTCACACACTGTCTCTCTCTCTCTCAAAAATAAATAAATATTAAAAAAAAAAAAAAAAATAGAGCTCTGATCCACAGCCTACAGCAATCTGTCCAGAAACCAAGCCCTTACCTACAATAAACCCGAAAAGCCAGTTGGTTACATGTCAAACTCTGGGAATAATCCAGGGTGCTACATAAGAACTTCTGCAAGAACTGACCCAAAATGGCCAGGACTTGATCGATAATTGACACGTTCCCTAAGTTCTGTCCCTGCTTCCAACTTAGGGCCAACCAGAGAAAAGCAAACACGCCCTCCCCCCGGCCCCCACCAATCCCACAGGATGCCCCGATTCCCTTGTTAGCCCGCCTCCGGCTTCCCCGGGACATGAGGGCACACCTGAGACCTCTCTTAGTTTCCCTGTAGAGTTCTCCCACCCCTCTGCCCGCCTCTGGGTCTCTGCCCAAACTCCGGTGGTGGTGGCTGACTCCCTTGCTAGAGCAAACTCAGAATAATGGCCTTTGTTTTTCGCATTTGGTTGGTCTCCACGTCCACAGCTCATCATGGAGGCGCCACAAGACCTGGCCTACACTGCCTAACACCACGGACCCCAGCCTCCAACCCGATGTGGTACCCACAGAGGCCCCATGTGCCTGTCGGCCTGTGGCGTGTGCAGTCCTTGACGATGTGAGTTCGGGCCAGGCCTGCACCCCAATCTCTTTACAATGAGCTCCTCGGCTCAGTACCCAGGTTTTGTCCCTGGTTCCCATTCGTTTGGCATCTTGGGTGGAATCAGGCCATTCCTTTTCATCCCTTTTGCTGTGTTTTGTGGTGCTGTGTAAAGTGTTGTCTGTCACAGAGGGACAGTTAGAGGCCAGAACCCAGGCACAGGCCCTAGAAGCCTGCCGCGTGTGCTGATCTCACGGACCCACGAGGAGTTTGTGGTTCTCAACCCAACTGGCATCCACTGGGGCAGACTTTTCTGCAGGTCACCACTAAGACCAGATGAGGCTCTCCTGTCACAGTTTTGTGTCCTGAGGCCTTGGCTTTGATCCAGGGAGCTTTCTTTTTGGGTTTCCGCCCGCCCGTTCTAAGCCCCTTCTAACCGCCGTGTGGGCGTCAGAGAAGGTGCTCGATGTCACAACCCTTTCATCTCCTTTTGTCAATGAGAAAACTAACACTGAAATTGGAAAGCGAAGATGAACACAGAACTTGGTAGGAAACATAACCCCTTCGCTGACCTACAACACATGGGAGGACCATTTTGAAAAACGACTTTGGGACAAAAATGAGCCAAGACCCCAAGTCTCTTTGGGACCTGCGAGAGAGACAGCTGGATGGCCGCCCCCCGCCCCCACCCCGGCCAACCTCCAACTACAAGGACACTTGCAGATACTGTAAACAGAAGGGATGCCAGGAAGGGAAAACCCAAGACCAAGAAAACTCTCTCGTTTCAGGTCAGTGAGTGCTTGCGGAAGGCAAAATCACCCACTATCCCGCCAGGCCCTTCAACACTCCAGGTGAATTCACCGTAAATAGAGACGGCCATCCTCATCAATGCCTGTCGGATGCCCCGCTTTCTACAAGCAGCCCCGGCACCTTACCCAACCTCTGTGTCAGGGTACACATACTGCACAGGTGGTTGGTATTTCAAGTGACCCGCAGGTTTTCCCAATCTCCCAGTCTTCCCCCCGCCCCAAGTTTATTTATTTATTTTGAGAGAGACAGAGAGCACAAGCCGGGGAGAGGGAGAGAGAAAAAAATCCCAAGCAGGCTCTGCACTGTCAGCGCAGAGCCCGACGCGGGGCTCAAAACTCACGAACCGCAAGATCATGACCTCAGCCGAAAGCAAGAGTCAGACGCTTCAGGTTCCGTGCTGAGAGCTCAGCCTGGAGCCTGCTTCGGATTCTGTGTCTCCCTCTCTCTCTCTCTCTCTGCCCACCCCACCCTCACTCTCGCTCTGTCGATCAAAAATAAAGAAGCATTTAAAAACTTTAAAAAAAAGAGGCACTAATCCGACTGAGCCACCCAGGCACCCCTGCCAATTATCCCAGTCTTTAACCGTAACCCTGGAGCCCTTGACTGAGAAGCGCAGCTTCCTGCTCGGTGCTACCACCCCTGCAAATTTCACAGGGGGAGCCTTCCTCTGCAGGCGGAACCGTGATATCAAATGCATACCAGAGATCTGAGCGGACTCCTCTATTTACGGTCAAATTCGGTCTGCTCGGGGTGCACACCTAGCTTCCTATATTTGACACAGACCCCAGACAAGGACCTTGACACTATGCCTGACACTCCATGGCCTTGGTTACTGTACTGACACAGCCAAAGGATTGGAGCAGGACCCCTAAAAGTTCAGACTGCTCCTACCAAGTGTTACCTAAACTTCCCCAGCATCCCTTGAAGGCAAATGAAGGGATTCAAACCTAGCGCTGGAAAGTCACACCCAGAGGTCTTTCCATACCCTGGACTGGCCCTTAGAACTGTCACAAAAAAAAAAAAAAAAAAAAAAGTCAAATGCACGAGGATATCTTTACTCAAGACTTCAGGGCCATCAACAAAATTGTTATCCCTCGTTCACCACAAATACCTGACCCAGTAACCATCCTGACATCAACCCCTCCTGAAGCCACTCACTTTACTGTAGTGATGAGTCTTTGTTCTGCTCTGTTCAGCGAGCCTCTACATGGGGACAGCCGATACCCCTTTCCTTCACCAGCCGAGGAAAACAGTGTGTCTGCACAGTCACGGGCTAGGAGGGCCACTGAATCCCCCCCACCCCCCTCAATTTTTCTCAGTTCCTTAATCGAGAATTTTAAAAATCGGGGCACCTGGGTGGCTCAGTCCGTTGACTACCTGACTCAATTTTGGCTCACGTTAGGATCCCAGGGTCGTGGTCTGGAGCCCTGCATCAGGCTCCGTCCTTGCTGGGGATTCTCTCGCTCTCCCTCTGCCCCTCTCCCCACTTGCACTCCCTCGCTCTAAAATTAAAAAAATTTTTTTTTCTAATTTAAAAAAGAATTTTAAAAATGTACATTTCCCTTGTGATTCTTTTTTTTTCCTTTTTTTTAAATCACAGCAGGATTCATTCATTCATTCGACAGGAAGAAAGCACGTGAGCGAGGGAGAGGGGCAGAGGGAGAGGAAGATCATCTTTTTTTTTTCCACCTCTTGAGAGAGAGGGCACAAGTAAGCAAGAGGCAGAGAGATAGGGAGAGAGAGAGAGATCCCATGACAGGCAGAGAGGGCGAGAAGAGAGAGAAGTGGGACTCGCCTGAAGCAGGGCTCAAACTCACCCAAAGTGGGGTTCGAGCTCGCCCTCTGAGGGACTCGAACTCACAAACCGTGAGATCGTGACCTGAGCCGAAGTCAGATGCTTAACCAACTGAGCCACCCAGGCGCCCTCTTGTGATTCATTTCTGATACATGATGCATCAGCACTCCTACTTTGTGCGGAGAATGAGGAAGTGCACGTAAAACATTCTGTTTTCTTGTTCTCAGCCTTGGCAGAAAAGAGACATCGTTTCAAAAGCACAATCACAATTCTGCCACAACACAGTTCATTTAGGGTACGACCTATGCAGGATTTCTGGGTTTAACTGGATATTGCAGACCACGGGAGCCAAATTTTTCTGAGCTTGCAACACCTCTCTATGAATCGACTTGTCCATAGAGACAGACCCTGTGCTCAGGAGGCCCCAACACGAACAGGCTTCTGAAACCTAGAAGGCTCCTCAGCAGGCCTCCTTCCCACCCAGGCATCCCCAACTACAAAAAACTACTTTGTCTCTCTGTGCCCATAATCTCAAAGTTCATGAGTTCGAGCCCTGTGTTGGGGTCTGTGCCGACAGCTCAGAGCCTGGAGCCTGCTCTGGATTCTGTGTCTCCCTCTCTCTCTCTCTCTCTCTGCCCCTCCCCTGCTCATGCTGTGTCTCTCTCTCAAAAATAAATAAACTTTAAAGAAAAATAATAAAACAATAAAATATTAGACTGCAGTCCTCTACCCGAGGTAAAACATCAGCCCAGATGGCAAACCCTACTGTGATTCCCAAAGTATGTCACCAGCAAAGACCAGAGACTAGACATATATGCGGATGGCAGACTGATGATGTGGGAGAAGCCCCTGCCTGATGTGGGGCTGTTCTGGAAACAGAGAGGGTTTCTCACCTCTGCCGGAGCCCCTATCACAGATAGAAAGCAAGTGAAGAAACCTTTAAACTCACTTCTGTCTTCCAGAGAGGCAGCCATTGTAAAGACGGAGACCCACAGAGAACAAGAGAATGCAGAACCCAAAAGGAGACCCTCGCAGATCATTGAGCCAAGCAAGCCACTTTAACCAGGTTCTGGTCCTGTCCGAGCCCTCAAAAGATAGATCTCTGGAGGGTTCAAAGAGGCCCTTGTAAAAGACCAGTGTTTAGCCTCCGGTTTTGAAAAGACGAATGGAAAACACATCTGGTTGCACACCCATCACTCAGGGAATCTCTGGCACCATCAAGATGGCCACTCAATAGCACAAGATGATTTCAAATGGATGTTAGCGAAGTTTCTCCACGAAACTATTCATCATCATCACAGAGTAGACGGGTTGCTTAGCATCTGAAATCAACATTGGTGGGGAAACTTTAAAAAAAATAGCTGAGGTTTTTTTCAGGCCATGTGTCGCTCGTCACCAACATAATCCTGGAGAAACCGTGAAGGTCGACGTGGCCGGGAACCAGGCCTCAAGGGACCTTTGAACACCAACAGATGGATTTTGTCCAGCTTGTATCCTCCGTAGGATTTAAATACGTTTTAGTTACCGGTTGTCTATTTTCAGGATAGATGACGCATTTCCTTGCTGAAAAGCTACAGCCCTTGCCATCACTAAAAAGCTGCCTGACTTTGTATTTCCAACCTGATGTCTCAGGTTTTATAGGTCTCAGATGGCAAGTTTTATACCAAGGGACTGATGCACGTGCTTTATGGGAGCCATATAAAAGAACTCTGTAAAATATTACTCCTTACTCAAAAAACTATGCTGTCCTCATCACCCACAATCTTCTGGAAAAGTAGAAAGGACCAATGTCATCCTTAAACTCATCCTTAAATTCTGAAAGAATTAGGACACCGGAAGGCCTGTGTCTAGGGATTTCACCGCCAATACCAGCCTGACCACATTGATGGGCTACGTGCAAAATATCACCAGGGTCCTACCGCCAACAGCTTAAGGCTGCCTTCCCACAACATCTTCCTAAACAGCTTCTCCACCATCTTTAGCCAGAAGATTTCATCTACTGGAAGAGAGAGCAGGGAAAACTGCTCCTGAACCTGTTGGAAGGGACCTTTTCAATGGTTGTGACGCTGGTTGGTTGCATTTTTTCCCCAGTCTTGAATGGTTCTGCACAATCGCTCACCATGATGGTCATCATGACGGTACAACATCAAGGAGCTCAAGAAGATCTTGCAATACAGTTGACTATGAAGATGACTGTACAATCCCCAAGTGGTAAGACCTGGCTCCCTAGCTTTCCCTGAATTCCCCTTGTCTCTAATTTTCCCTGAAAAAGAGGAGACTGAGACACTGAATATACGATGGCCACATCATATATCAAAGTAGAACTCTGACCCACAACCTGCAGCAACAGAGCCAGGAAAACCCCTTATCCACAATAAACAACCGAAAAGCCAGCCTGTTCCACATCAGACTTGCAGAAGGCCAGATAGCTATCCCTAGGGACACTCCAGGACGCTAAACAGTAACTTCTGCAACAGCGGACCCAAAATGGCCAGGATTTGACTTAAGAACTGACAGCTTCCCTAATTTTTGTCCCTGCTTCCCACTCAGCACCAAGCAGAGAAAAGCAAACACGCACCCCTGACCAATTGCACAGGATGCCCCACGTCTACTTGGCCTGCTTCCAGCTTCCCCAGGCCACCGGCGTCCATCAGGGGACACCCGAAGCGTGCCCCTTTCCCCCCCACCCCCGCCACAAAACCTTCCCAACTCCTCTGACTGCCTTTGGATCTCTGCCAGAACTCCACTGATGCTGGCCCCGGCCTTGCTACAGCAAGCTCAGAATTAACGGCCTTTGCTTTTCCTATTTGGTTGGTCCACAGCCATCTAGATCTGGATAAGGGCAAGGTGGCCAGACTGGGCTCGTGACTGACAGTTGCAGGTAGCCAGACTTGGCGCAGAGTTTACAGTTCTGCTCCCATCGACACCAGTCACCCTCGTATCACGTTTCAGGTGCGATCAGCCCGATGTTTACTTTTATTTATTTACTTATTTATTTTCATGTTTATTTTTGAGAGAGAGAAAGAGAGAGAGCACTCACGGGAAGGGCAGAGAGAGGGGGAGACAGAGGATCTGAAGCAGGCTCCACGCTGATAGCAGCGTGAGATCATGACCCGAGCCAAAGTTGGACACTCAACTGACTGAGCTACCCAGGCGCTCCCAGCCCAATATCTAGAAGAGTAAAGTTGATGACCACCTGCCATTCCTATAATGGACTAATAAAACCAAATACATACAGGATGGCTTTCTCTTCCAAATCCAGCTGTGCCCAAGCCACAAAAACTACAAGCTTACCCTAACCACCCTAAACAGGAAATAACCAGCTATCTCCAGCTGTAATTGGAAAGTTACGAGTTAGAGTTCCAGGAATTTCACCCCACACCATTTAAAAGACTTCTGTTTGACTCAACCCCGGAACCCCGAAACACGATGATGATCAGAATCCCCTAGGCAAGACCCAGGAATATGTGTATTCGAAAAGCCTCACAGGGAGTTATGATGGACTTTATGTTTTGCTGGAGCTGCCCAGGAGAACTTGTCACATTCTGATGCGCCTCTGAGCACCCTGTGTAGATATACTGCACACCCTACAAAGCGGGACACAACATTCAAGCCAGTTAGTGTTACACTTTTTTTTCTCGAAGAGGTGGGTGGCAGAGATTGGCTACAGTCTTCTCGCGGAACCCTCAGCTCCCCAGAGTTCCCAGCATGTTTTAAATTGAGACATAACTGACCTGTTAGTTTCAAGCGTGCAACACAATGATTCAACGTGTGTGTATATGTTGTGAAATGATCACCGCGATAAATCTAATTATATGTCGCCACACACAGCTGCAAAGTTCTTTTTCTTACAGTGAGAACTTTTAAGATCTACTCCCTTGCCAACCTTCAAGCAAGTAATAACAGTATTAACAACTGTAGCTGCCATATTGTGCATTCCCAATCCCCAGGACTTACTTTATAACTGGAAGTTTGCACCACAGCATTTTTTTTTAATGTTTAATGTTTTAATTTATTTTTCAGAGAGAGAGAGAGACAGACAAAGAGACAGAGCATGAGCAGGGGAGGGGCAGAGAGAGAGGGAGACCCAGAATCCAAAGCAGGCTCCAGGCTCCAAGATGTCAGCACAGAGCCCGATGCGGAGCTCAAACTCACGAACTGTGAGATCAAGACCTGAGCCGAAGTTGGACACTTAACCAACTGAGCGACCTAGGTGCCCCACCACGGCATTTCTTTTAAGTGATTTTTTTTTTTTAACATTTTATTTATTTTTGAGAGACAGAGAGAGACAGGGCATGAGCGGGGGAGGGGCAGAGAGAGAGAGACACAGAATCCGAAGCAGGCTGCAGGCTCTGGGCAAGCTGTCAGCATAGAGCCTGATGCGGGGCTTGAACCCACAAACTGTGAGATCATGACCTGAGCCGAAGTCGGACGCTCAACCGACTGAGCCACCCAGGTGCCTCTCTTTTAAGTGATTCTTAACTCCCTCTGCTTTGCACATCCTAGAGATGCTTCTGTCAAATGAACAGCACTGGGAACACAGATCTGTATTTTTAAGTGGATCCCTCTCATGTTTCCCTTAGCTATGCCACTGGCAAATCCAAAATATGAATAATGTCAGAAACTCAGCTAAATAATTTTCTGCACCATGATGAAAGCCCAGTGAACTTTGCATTGGCAACTCCATTCTTTGAACATCTCCCGTATTTTTCATTAAAATATTATTCAACTGGAGAACAATGCGCAGCATAACGGGATGGGAAGTTCACGCCAGGTATCAGATGACTTCTCACTGGTCCCCCGCCAGCCAAGTACTGATGGGTAAAAATGAGCCATGCTTAAATCTGTCACCACTTCACCCAAAGATAAAGTGTTCAGGTTTTAACATCATCATGCATTAAACCACCAGTGTATTCCAAATTATTTTAGAAATCAAAGCTGGGCAGTCATTTGTTTCTATACTTCAAAAAATTTTTTAAATGTTTTGAGAGAGAGACAGAGCACAAGCAAGGGAGAGGCAGAGAGAGAGGGAGACACAGAATCCGAAGCAGGCTCCAGGCTCTAAGCTGTCAGCACAGAGCCCGACGTGGGGCTCGAACTCATGAACCGCGAGATCATGACCTGAGCGGAAGTTGGATGCTTAGCCCACTGAGCCACCCAAGCGCCCCTCTCTATGTTTTTAAAGGTTAGCATGGATTATTAAGTCCTTTCCTCCAAGTGTGGCAAGGGGATAAAGAGTCCCCTCACACCCCTGTGCCTGCCTTCTGTGCTGTTCACACACATCACACCCATGGCCTTCTGGGGAGACCTGCAAGGCACAAGGCTTACAAGGTCGTACCAGGAGGGAGGTGGGGGCAACAGAATGGCAATGAAGGGGACGTTGAGAACACAGCTCTAAGGGCTGCATGGGCTGACACAGGAGCCATGCTCTAGGATGTATACGGCTACCATGGCTGCTGCCGGAAGTTCTGTAAGAATCACGCCAAGGCTGACCCATGGCTTCCCCTGCCTCAGCCCAAACACTCCAGTGGGGCCAGTTTATGATGGCCACAACCAGTCCTGCAGACTCACTCTCCGGGTCTCACCATACAAGCGCTTCTACCAAAGGACAGAACCGGGGCCACAAAAAGCACGCTTCTCAAAGCTTCCTCGGCACTCCTGCTCTCACCAACTCTGAGGACGTGAGAACTTGATGGCACAGGGCAGGGAGAGGAGTAGAAAGGTCACCCTGCTCTAGTCAAGCGTGTCAGTCTGAAAAGCAGGCCCGGCTGGGCAAGAGGGGCATGAACTTGCAGTCCCGGGCCCCTGGCTACCTGCTGTCCACTCTGTGCTTCTCTCTGACAGGGCACAGAACAAACATGCAAAAGTTTCAAAGTTCCAGGGCCAAGTCTCAAAAAAAAAAAAAAAAAAAAAAAAAAAAGAAAGAAAAGAAAAAAGCTTCCATGCTCCAACAGTCATTTCCAGGCCCCATGAGTAACAGATCTGCCTGCCCGTGGTTAATGCTTACCAAGCACTTTCAGTCTGGCCAGGAACATGAGCGAGATCCCGACAGGGAGACCAACCACATAATACCCGACGGCATTGACCATGGCCCCAGCCTTCTGGTTGCCACTTCCCCGCAGGATGCCACCACTTGTGCACTGTAGGCAGAAAACATCCATCAGTGAGAACACTGCTGAGGCTTCTGAAAGACTCCTGTCCCCAGGCACCTCCCATCCCGGGGCGGGGGCGGGGCTCGGACTTAAAATCCGTGATCACGTGCCAGTGTTCTTATCAAGCGAGTATGACAAAAACGTTCGGTATTACCTACCTGCCCCATCCCAGTTGCTCTTTCCTTCTCTTTTTGCCTTTTTAATTTTTTGTTTTTAATGTTTATTCGTTTTTGAGAGACAGGGAGAGAGCAGGGGAGGGGCAGAGAGAGAGGGAGACACAGAACACGAAGCAGACTCCAGGCTCTGAAATGTCAGCACAGAGCCCGACTTGGGGCTCGAACCCACGAGCAGTGAGATCATGACCTGAGCCGAAGTCAGACGCTTGACCCACTGAGCCGCCCAGGCACCCCCAACTGCTCTTTTCAGTTTGAATGTACCACCATCAGAAGAAACGTGTAGATCATAAAGGGGCTTGAAAGGAATACTGCGTAACACTTACAGCAAGACCTTCGAACACATGGGAAACGGCACAGATCGGAATCACCTCAGCGACCAGAGCCACGATTTCTCTGTTAGGAAAAGAAAGCACGTCGTTATCAGGAGGAGACAGATGTGTGGCTCAGGTGATGGCACTTGGCCTCTTGTGTAAAACTGGAGGGGCTCACGCGTTCCAGCCAACACCCGATTCGTGGACATTCCTACGGTTTCTTGGCCCGTAGAGGAAACCAACCCTACATTGCATCGAATCACTTCCAGAAGGAATATATAGTCCAACTGGTTGATGGAAACAATTGCATGAGATGATGTGGTGCTCCACTGCCCACAAAAAAATAAAATTTGGATTATAATGCCACCCTCTTTTCATGTTTATTTTTGAGAGAGAGTGTGCAAGCACATGTGAGCAGTTGAGGGGCAGGGAGAGAGGATCCAAAGCGGGCCCTGCACTGACAGCGTCTCGAGAGCTTGATGTGGGGCTCGAACCCACGAACCGTGAGATCATGAGCCGAAGTCAGATGCTTAACCGACTGAGCCACCCAGGCGCCCCAATGCCATCCTTCTTTGAACATGATTCCACACATATCTCAGTGTGTCTGGATGGAGTAGAACAGAGTGGTTACAGTTCTCTCTGTGGAACCCAGGTTGGCATGTTACAAAGGCCATAGAGACAGTTTACAGAATTATCCTTGGTTCCTAGAGGTAGTCCCTAACCTCTACAGCTAGAGACTTTGATTTTAACACCTACACTTCTAGAAAATGCTGCCACTGACCCAGGAAGGCAAAAAAATCCATCATACTCTTGAGTGATGAACAAACAGGCCTAGATCACTGTCTGGCAATAAATATTTGTTGAATAAATTAAGAAATCAGGAAACCCAGCACTGAACAAGGTGGTCACTCTCCTCCCCCTCTAAAAACAGGACAGAAATACAGTTCACTATTCAAATTGGATTTCATTTCTTGAATAGGTAACATCTGCCAATGGTTAAAAGAAATCAAGCCATGCAAAAAGAATATCGAGAAAAATCTTACTTCCACTCTGTTCCCAGCCCACCCATTGCCACCTCCCTGCTGACTGGGCAACAATCCTGAATACTGTCTGTACTTTTCCAGTACAAATACAGTCTTCTGTTCCCCTTCTAGAAACTGTTAGCTCATGTTCTAGCATTCTCTACGTGACCTTCTACAACTTGGCTTTTCCAACATACTCACTTTTATATCCCATCAAAATATATTGTCTTTTATGTGCTGCTGAATTCTGTCCACTAATATTTTAGTTTTGATTTTAGAACTGATATTACTAAGTGAGATTGGCCTGCAACTTTCTCTTTTACTGTACAAACTTTGTCAGATTTCGGTACCAATGTTATTTTTGCTTCCAAAACAGAATGCGGACATTTCCCTTTTTGTGGTCTCTGGTACAGTTCGACAGCACTGGAATGACATTTTCGAGGTTTTATAAAATTCTCCACGGGAATCCTCAGGGATTAGTGCTTTTTCAAATTTTAAAATAAACTTTTCTTATTTCTTCAAAGGAAATCGGTCCAGTTAGACCTTTTACGTTTTCCAAGATAAGTTTTGGTAAATTATTTTCCTAGAAAGTTATTTATTCCTTCCAGATTAAAAAAAAAATTTTTTTTTAATGTTTATTCATTTTCTGAGAGAAAGAGACAAAGTGCAAGGGAAGGAGGGGCAGGGAGAGAGGGAGACACAGAATCGGAGGCAGGCTCCAGGCTCCGAACTGTCAGCACAGAGCCTGACGCGGGGCTCGAACTCACGAACCGTGAGATCATGACCTGAGCTGACGTCAGATACTGAACTGACTGAGCCACTCAGACGCCCCTATGTTCCTTCCAGGTTTTTTAAATTTACTTTCAAAAGTCATGCAAACTCGTCTCTCACGGTTTAAAAAAAATTACTGTTTTTTAGTAACTTCCTCCTTTATTACTTTGCGTCGAGGGGTTCTCTCTCTTCTCCCTCTCTGCTAACGTTAGGTTCCGTGTCCTTGTTAGAATCTGTGTCACCAATCCTGCCAGTTTCAGCTGATCCTGGTCAGCTCATAAATAATTTGACGTCGTGAGTTTTCTCGGGTCTCCCAATACCACCAAAGATATGGTTCCTGGGCCCTTTTGTTCTTCGTGTTTTCTTCCTGCCCCGCATGGTTTCCGGAAGTGGACAGACTCAGAAGCAAACGTCTGCCACGTGCCTCCTGAAACCATCAGCGCAGGATACACATCCGGTAACGACCGTTCTGATTCCCTTGCAGGAAAACGAGCATGATTTCCGGCTGCCCTTCTGCTTCCTTGGAAGCGAGGGACACTTAAACATCCTATTTCCCCACAGCAACATGGCGGAGGCTTCAAGGGGACAACCCGACATCAGAAGTCAAAAGGCAACCCCAAAAAGATACCCAAGGAATGAACGGCGGAGGGCAGTCCTGTCCACCACCTGCTCGTTAAACCCGTGAAGGAAAAGTCAACGTTGCCTTTTGTAAACTGCTGATAGAAGAAACCCAAGTCAGAAGTATCCTTGCGACATGCCCACACCAGCCAGCCTCACTGATGAAAGCAACCAACCCAAACAGGACCCGCAAACCACACAGGAGATCCATCCCTTACACGAATTCGTCTCAGTGATCGATCTGATCATGTGATTTTTTGAGACAGCTCTTCAGGGAGATTTTAGCTTCGGTTCGAACTGACCAATATATTCCACGACTTGTATCTACCAGGAACTTGGGGGCCAGATTCTGAGCTACCAAGAGGATTCTTATCACTGGGAGCAAAATAACTGAAAATGTAATCAATGGTACCAAAAAGGGGTCTCCTTTTCTAAAATACACACCTATCCTGACCACCTGCAGCACGTATCACCAATAAATTGCCCAATAAATTGGCATTCTGGATGATAAATTAGTTCCTACATCTGATCAGTTCTTCCCAGGAAACATCAGTGAGGTTTTTTTTTCCTTTTTTTATGTTTGTTTATTTTTGAGAGTGAGACAGACAGAGCACGAGTGGGAGAGAGGCAGAGAGAACGGGAGACACAGAATCTGAAGTGTCCTTTAGGCTCTGAGCTGTCAGCACAGAGCCCAATGTGGAGCTCGAACTCATGGACCGTGAGATCATGAACTTTTTGGCCACTTAACCGACCGAGCCACCCAGGTGCCCCCAGTGAGTTTCTGATCTTACAAATGGCTCAGGGACCCTCCAAGATGCAACACCCCCAGGATGCCTCCCAGTGTGAAGGCATCCATCTACCCAACAATTTCTTTACCGCAAATTTTGCATTTCAAGAAAATGTCCACACTCACCGGTCGCTAGTGAAAATGTACCCCACCAGATCCTTAAAAATTAACAACAGGACGCAGAAGGTTATAGCAAAGACTCCTGGAGGTAAAAACAGCAGAGAAACAACCAGTGAGAAAGGAGATCTGCAGGGCACCAGGAGGCTGGGCTTCCCGGGCACAGACCACTTGGGTGAGTCAATGACTGAAGACTCTAAGCACCTGTGACCAGCAAGGCGACAGTTGAGGACTTCTTGGCCTGCTCGATGTCTCCAGCGCCCAGCGCATTCCCTACCCGGATACTGGTGGCCACACTGAAGCCTGAAGGTATCTAAAATGAAAAGCAGACATACCGTAACGAAAAGGGAAGAGTGAGCAGGGAGCAGAGAAGTCCCTGCCTCTTGGCTCGGTTCTCAGCCCAACCGTGCACCTTCCCCAGGGAACAGGGACCCGAGAGATCATGGCATACACCTCAGTGGTAAAACCTGGTCCTAAAAGTTCTGAGAAAACAAATTTGCAACCTCCCATTTGCCTAGCCGAGTGCCCCCAGGCTGATGGGAATCTCCATCGCATACTGGGCTTTTGGGCAAGGCTTCTAAGGTGTGCAAGGGAGGGTCCCGCACAATCGTGTTCCTCCTCTGCGTGCAGAGGACGGACTGCCAGGAGCCCAGGGGAAGTCTGTTCTGAAAGACCATCAAGGGATCAAGTTTAGAAAACAGAATCCCAAAACGGCGACCTTTCCCCTTCCCTGGAGCGTCGGGTAAAAAGGAACCTTAAGGAAACACAAAGATCCACACCCAAGCTCATCCCAGTCAATGCGGCTCCTCACGCCATGAACCTAGCGCCATCACCCTTTGCGCCCCCGACCTGTCCCCAGGCATCTATCTGTGTTGTGACAACCGGAAAAGATTCTTCATGTCTGCCAAGTGTGCAAATCAAATCAAGTCTTTCAGATCCGGGGGGTGCCTGGCTGGTGTCTGACTCTTGATTTCGGCTCGGGTCACGTTCTCACGGTTCATGGGACCGAGCCCCACGTCAGGCTCTGCACTGACAGCAAGAATTCCGCTTGGAATTCTCTCTCACCCTCTTTTTCTCTGTCCCTCCCTTATTTGCATGCCCTCTCTCTCTACACAAATAAAGAAGCTTAAGCAAAAATCTTTCAGATCCGAACAATGCTAGGACGTGCAAACTGCCCAGAGCTCACCGGAAAGACCCCACCATTCCAGATGGGCCCTGCCTGGCTCTACGATGAAATTTTACTCTCGTGTATCGTTTCACAGGTTACTAACGGGATGAATGCCTACGCTCATTCTTTGGATTCTTTTCTTTTTATTTAAAAAAAAAATTTTTTTTAACGTTTATTTATTTTTGAGAGAGAGAGAGAGAGAGAGAGAGAGAGAGAGAGGGAAAGAGAGAGAGAATGAACGGGGGAGGGGCAGAGAGAGAGGGAGACACAGACTCGGAAGCAGGCTCCAGGCTCCGAGCCATCAGCCCAGAGCCCAACTCGGGGCTCGAACTCACGGACCGTGACCTGAGCTGAAGTCGGCCGCTTAACCGACTGAGCCACCCAGGCGCCCCTTTGGGCTCTTTTCAAGAGAACCATCTAGCACCCCCACACGACCGGCTCCCGGACACTCACCATGTACAAAATGACGGTCACTTCATACACCACGGACTGGGCTCCCAGCTCCACCATGCCGAGGATACCTGGTGGAGAGAGGCAGCTGACACCGTGCTTCCGGACGGGGCCCGTGCCCACGCCAGCCATCGCCACCTGTCCCTGCACTGACCGCTCAGTAGGCTCCCGATCTCGTAGGCCCACCACTCAATGCACAGCATGAGCATGCCGGGGAAGGCCAGGTCGAAGAAGCCGGCCCAGTCATGCAGACACTCAAGGGACCACCCTGCAGCAGGGACAGAGACACATCACCAACACACGGGCCACTGGGCTGGAGCTCAACCCGAGACAAGACCCACGTCCGAGCTGGAAAACGAACAGCAGACTTTACCTCCCCAGATATCTTGGTGCAGTTTCCTCCAGAGGATGTACAGGAAGAGGAGCAGCACGAGGGTGAACTGGGAAATGGTATTTGCCAGTGCCGACCCCCTGGAAGGAACGTTCCCAGTGAGGGCAGGTGCCTGTCCATCGTGCGGGGACTCCCGTGGCAGCCCTAAACGCATCTTCTTTCCGGAGCAGCCTCGCGGTCCGTCCCTGACCGTGCTTTCCAGAGCGGCCCAGGGAGGGGACCCCCACCGGGACACACAACCAAGTAGAGGTCCCCCCCGCCACCCTGCCCTGGAAAAGCCTCAGGCAGGTCCCCCCCTGCCTCCCATCCCCAGAATCAGCTGGACTCACATCACCCCGAGATCCAGTTGATAGAGAAACAGATAGTTGATGAGGGCGTTGACAAGATTGGCGACAACTCCGGTGAGGATCTGGGGCAGTATGATTCCCTGAAACGAGGAGAGACCGCACCGCGTGCTGGAGACCAGGGAGCAGGGTGGTCACTTCCTCCCCAAATGCACACGCGCCACAGGCATAGCACGAGGACCCAACCGGATGCCTGTCCTTGCTGCTCCTGGCCTCCTACCTCCCCCCTCCCTCCTCCTCCCCTCCTCCCCCGCCTGGAGGCGTGAAACACAGGGACGTGGGCAGGAGAGGGCCCGGCAACAGACAGGCAGGACCGCCAAGTGGTTCGCCTACCAGAGCACAAGGACTGGCCGAGACGGAGTATAAACAAATCACCTTCCACACTGGACAGGGGGTGACCAACTCAGCACTCTTTCAACCAAATGGAAGTTCGGAACACTGATCTAAGATGACCTCACAAAGCTGGGGCGTGGGAAGGACTCCATCCCACCCGGCTCTGCTTACAAGTACAGGGCAGAGAAGTCCGGGCTGTTTGGCATCTTAATCTAAGACTTCAGGAGGGAGAGGAAAACGACACGGGCTGGAGACGTACAAGGCATCAGGGGATCAGAATCGCAGACGCGATGAGGCCGGCTGCTTCTCCCACCTGCAAGGTGTCACCCCGGCCCCTCGTCTGAACGCCTACTGCTTCCTCACCCTCTGACAAACCTGCTTCTCTGAAATCACGGACCCTGTGACGTTTCGCCGTGTGAAGTCGTTACCGGTGAAAATAAAAGATCCCTCTCCTGCCTGGGGGATTGAAGTCACTCTCACACCCCAAAGCAGCAGCCTCGATTTTCCAGCTCAGGGGCAGAGCTTCTCACGGATTTCTGGACACAGCAATCCGCATCTATCTGAGCTCTCTCTGGTCCCCAAGGAGAGAGGACGTGGGTCCACTTTGCAGGGTGGACCTGGCATTGATCCCTCCTCTGCTTTGCTCTGAGCCTACCAAAACGTGGCTTCCCCTGCACTGCACCTAAACTCCATCCATCAGAATCATATGATAACTCTCCCCCGCCCTTGCTGGGGGAGAACCACACTCCTCTGATCCAGCCACACTATGGTCCACCATGCTGAGTATTTGTCTCAAGTGGTCTCCTGGTCAGGGACCAGGACAAGGATCGTGGCCAACCACTTATGTGGGTCACTTATTTATCAGGCAACCCTGTTTATTAGTTTTTAGCAAAGGAGGCAGGGGACCACACAAGCCTTTCGGGTAGAGAGAGCAGAAGTAGCATGGGGTGAGGCTGGCCCTGGGAAGGACTGGCAGCAGGGAAATTTGCTAAGATGCTACGGAAGTATCCGCCGAAGGATAAGGGAAGAAGAAGAGAGGAACTGAGGCTGGAGGTTGGAGAGAGGCAGGACCACAGGACCATCAGTGACCGGACGTAAGAGTGAAGGAAAAGATAGAGAGCCACATGAGGGCAGGTTCCCCAGAGATAAGGTGTTCGAGGCCCCTAACTGGGAAGGAAGGCAGGCAAGTGGAGAGGCAGGCCTGGGGGATGAGAAGGTCAAGTGCGCAACATGCATGCGCCTCCTAGAGGCAACATTCCAGACTGGCGACTAGAGCTATAAATGGGGGAGCCCTGGGCACACAGATGGAAAGAAAAAACACGCAAGAGACAGCTTCCCTCAGAGGAAGGTCAGCAGAAGCCAGTGGGGTCGCCTTGTCTACCTCTCTCCCACCCGGAAGTCTAAGCAACCCCCCGGTTTTCTCTGGGGCTCCTTCCACCCTCCCCAACTGTATTAACTTTGCCCCCAGACCAGCTGCACACTCACATATCCTACGCTCACAGAAGGGCTGGGCCCCAAGACGGAAACTGGGTTAAATGCAACTCCCTCCCTCTCCAGAGATCCCTGCAGACAAGGAGTCATTTCGTTCTACAGGATCCGCCCCAGTGTTACGATTCCCATTGCTTCTGTAGGGCATCCTTTCTCATCACAGACCTGCAGCATCTTTTGTTGGGACCACGTCCATAACTCTCCTCTCTTCCCCTAGCAATCGGTTCCCCACCAGCTGAAATCCACAGCAGAGAACCAAGGCTGAGCCTGGGCCAGCCCACCTCTCTGATTCTGTCATCCACTGTGCCCCTCCATCCATGCCGTGGCCACCGTGCTCCCACGTCCCGGTGACCAGAACCCCTTGGGAACCCCGGGTAGTCTCCAAACCCAGTTCAAGTCTCTCGGCCCCTCTCAGCTGCAGGCTCCTCTTTGTAGGTCTCTGCAGGTCCCTCAGAGTATCTGAGAGAGGGGTTTTCACTCCCAGTGTCCTCGCTGGGCCAAACTGGACCCTGTGACTAGGAGCCCCCATGCTGGCTGGGAGCCTGGCAGTCAGGGAGAAAGCCCGAGCATCTAACGCCTCCGCGTGGCTTCAGACGAGGCCACGGGCTGGCAGTGGACAGACAGGCCAGCGCTCAGTCGTGCAGACTTCTGCCCCTTTCCAGACCCTTCAAGTGTATCATCCTTACGCTGACGGGAGACTCGGAAGCTGTTTTTGTCCACAGGGTAATACCTTAAATTTAAGAACATTAAATAAACGGAAAACCTCCTCCCTTCTCTCTCCCCTCCCTTGTGCCCTCGGTCGCACGTGCCCTGGAGAGCCCGCCCGGGACCCTCATTTCCCTGGATTCCTCTGGAAGGAAATCAAGGGTCCCACATACGCTGGCATCGTAAATCCACGCCTACCGAACCAGGGCAGCCGTCACACAGCTTTGGCCCCTGCTGCTGGTCACAGTTTTCCCTGACGTATTACGACGTGGGCCTTCACGCCCCACTGAGGAGAGCCGGGCCTTTCAGACAGGCTGAGAGGAGCTGAGAGGTTGGCTCCCTGGAGCCTGCCCGGCGCCCTCTGGGGGACACAGGCACACACCCTTCACTTCCAGAGAGCCAGGTAACAGCATGGAGCCAAAGAACGCTAGTGCTACCCCTGATCCTGCCAATGACAATATTTCCAAGGGGGAATCAGATAAGAATGTTCCAGAGCCAACAAGTACATACCCTTCCCTTGATTTCACTTCGTAAACTTCTCCACACCGAAGTCCTGAGTGCACCACACGGGGAAACGTATTTCGGTGGCCCCCAGCAGGTGAGGTTCCCCACCCCGTTATCCATGAGTGTTTTCAGGGCCCCGATCCCCGAAAGCCATAAACTCCCATGAACCGCCCCCCCCCCCAAAGAAAAAAGGAGAGTCTACATTACCTGATTGAGCAAAAATTTAACTTGTAACGTGTAAATAAAGATTGCCTACAAGAGAAGAAGAAACGAATGTTAACATCTTGGCCTTGCCATGCAGCAAGGAGCTGGGAGCCGTGGCTTGGCTGCCCTCTGCTCCCCCGTGGACCCGCAGAGGCATGCCGTCTCAGAAGGGGACAGGGACAGGGGGCGGGAGCCGAGGTGTCTAGGGCCAGGGCGTTCCCAACATCTCTTATGGATGAACAGCATCCAAGGGACCCCAGGGCCTGGGAGAGCAGTTTCCTTGGGAGTATGACAAGGAGCCTTCTGGAGGACAGTGGGGCTGTAAAGGAGGCCCCTGGGCAAACTCTAGGGGGGGGGGCACCCCTTTTATAGACCAAGTAACAGTCCTATTTGGTGGCATAACTAAATAATACGGAACTTTATCTTTTTTTAACGTTTTCAGAAATTTATTTTGAGAGAGCGTGCACACATGCACATGGGGGAGGGGCAGAGAAAGATCGGGAAAGAGAGACCCCCCCCCCCCCAGCAGGCCCTGCACTGTCAGCACAGAACCTGACTCGGGGCTCAATCCCACAAACCATGAGCTCGTGAGCCGAGCAGAAACCAAGGGTTGGGTGCTTAACCAACCGGGCCACCCAGACACCCCGAGAACATTAAACTTTAAAGGCTTCGGGGTAAATTAAAAGCCACAATGCCAACTGTGACGGCAGACGGCTACTTTCAAGGGCTGAATTACAGCCATCCAAATTCGTATGTTGAAGACGTAACCCCCAACGTGGCTGTATTTGGGGAGTCTTTAAAGAGGTGATTACGTGAACGTGAGGCCATTAGCGTGAGCTCTAACCCAACAGGACTGAGGTCCTTATAAGAAGACAAGAGACACCGCAGCTGCACCCACACAGGGGGATGGCCGCGAGAAGAGGCAGCCAAGCAGGAGGTGGTCTGCAAGCCAAGGAGAGGCCTCCAAGGGTATCAACCCCGCAACACCTTGATCTCGGACTTTGCAGCTTCCAGTAGTGTGAGAAAACGTTTAAGCCATCCAGTCTGCGGCGTGTTGTCAGGGCAGTGCAAACAAACCCACGCAGCCCCGCCGTCCCAACGGAGTAAAATAATTTTAATTGTTCACTGACCGCGAGCTTCTGTGTCAGACGTGAACATACACTTAGGGTTGTGTGTGATCACACTCAGCAAGGAAAAAAAAAAAATCTAAAGGTTTAGAGTGAGGCCCTAAGGAGTTCTGACATGGGAGAGAATTTACCCTTATCTAAAAGAAGAAAAAAGAAAAAAAAAAAAAAAAAGGCTGAACTCCTTTCCGCAGAGGATATCCTGGAGACCCCTCCAGCGGCAGAAGTTCAAGACAGTGGGTTCACTGAACTCGCCTCGGTCCCGGGGTCTCTCAAGGGACACACGTTTGTGTCTTTTACAGGCATAATTAAAACCCCACTTCTTAAAGGAGCCAGCGTCACACGTGTGAATCACAGAAGACTGACCCAATGCACTGGGCCCACAGGTAGCTCAGGTGCCTTCCACCAGTAAACCCCAAGAAGGGGACCTCATGGGGTGCTTGGGTGGCTCAGTCCGTTAAGCATCCGACTCTTCATTTCGGCTCAGGTCGTGATCTCACGGTTCGTGGGACTGAGCCCTGAGTCGGGCTCCGCGCTGACAGCACGGAACCTGCTCGGGATCCTGTCTCTCCTCTCTGCCCCTTCCCCACTCGTTGTGGCTCGCTCGCTCGCTCTCAAAATAAAATAAACTTAAAAAAAAAAAAGAAGGGGACCTCGTAACCCTTGAAAACTTACAGGCAGGGCAGGAATGAAGATCATGACGTAGTCCTGGGTAAGCCTGTACAATGAAAAGCAAAAAAAGGCCACAGAGGTCTCTGTGAGGGAAGGGTGGGTAGGAGAAGCTAACAAAAACCATCTTTCCCATTCTTGGCTCTTTCTAAATTAATGGGTTTCGACTGCTGGAGCAAATGCGAAAATGAGAGACAACTAGACCTTGTCCTCTTAAAACCGCCTCTCTTGGTCCTTCCAAATCTTTAGGTCTAGGAAAGCGTTTTTCAACCTCGGCACTACGGCCAGATAGATAATTCCCCGCCGTGGAAGGAACCTGTGCATCGGAAGATGTTTTGCGATGTCTCTGCAGAGCCCCAGTAACCAGTTCTGATCCCCGGAAATGTCTCCCAACATGGCTAAACGCCCCCTAGGTTCACCGCCGCGGGTCTAGCACAAGGACTTGTTTTAAAGGTCTTGATTAACTCGACCAGCAGGTGGCAAACACATCAGCCCATGAGAATCCTCGAGGGGAACTCTGAAAGACACTGATGCCCTTGCCACACTGCAGGCCAATTCAAACGGAACGCCGACGGGGGAGGGGGACCGGGCATGGGCGGGTTTTAAAGGCAGCCAGGTGATTTTAGTATCAACCAGGGCCAAGAATCACAAAACCGTGAACAAATGCCCTAAACTCCTATCTCGAGCGGAGAATGTTTGCAAACCTTATTTCAGTATAAACGACGTACCCTGAAGTCACCCAAATAAGGAAGGGTCTAGACCTTGCTTGCCAGGTATGAAAAGCACTACATAATGCCGGCCTCTGTAATTCCCAGAGGCTGAACCTGGATAGGGCCGTTTTTCTGCCAAGATGGACCCAATCCCCACCCCCACCCCATGGCATGGGCCCATCTTACCTGGACACGGCTGGGTCCTGCCGGAAGAGATGCAGGATGTTCTGGGTGTTGACGAAGAGTGCCCAGCAGGGGAAGCAGGAGAGAAGCAGCACCAAGGTGCCCCTCTGCAGGATGACCCCCACATGCTTCAAGTTCTGGCTCCCATACGTCTAGGTGCACACGGTCCAAACAAACGCATGAGTACAGAAATGACACCCCTTATACCCCCCCAAAGGCCTTCAGTCATGACTTTGCCACGCTCTTTACGTTAGTGGTTCTCAGACTTGACTACCCATTAGCATCACCTGGAGAACTTTTTTTTTTCAATTTCCTTAAAAAAAAAATTTTTAATGCTTATTTTTTGAGAGAGAGAGAGAGAGAGAGACAGAGAGAGACAGAGAGAGACAGAGCACGAGCAAGGGAGGGGCAGAAAGAGAGGAAGACACAGAATCTGAAGCAGGCTCCAGGCTCTGAGCTGTCAGCACAGAGCCTGACGCGGAGCTCGAACCCACAAACCATGAGATCATGACCTGAGCCGAAGTCGGACCCTTAACCGACTCAGCCATCTATCTAGGTGCCCAGAGTATGCGACTTTTAATCCCAGGGTGGTGAGTTCAAGCCCCACACTGGGTATAGTATTTACTTAATTAAAAAAAAAAAAAAAAAAAAAAAGGAGCCCCTGGGTGGCTCAGTTAAGTGTCCTACTTTGGCCCAGATCATGATCTCGCGGTTTATGGGTTCGAGCCCTGCGTCAGGCTCTCTTCTGACAACTCAGAGCCTGGAGCCTGCTTCAGATTCTGTGTCTCCCTCTCTCTCTGCCCCTCCCTCGTTCACACTCTGTCTCTCTCAAAAATAAATAAACATTATTAAAAAGAAAGTAGCACACTCCATGAGGCCAGCCAGGCACCCCACTGGGAGAACATTTTTAAAACACTGACACCAGGGTCCCACTAAAGATAGTCTACATTTAGGGGCGTCTGGGTGGCTCAGTCGGTTGAATGTCTGACTCTTAGTTTCCGCTCAGGTTGTGGGCTCATGGTTCGTGAGTTTGAGCCCCAGCTGGGGCTCTGTGCTGATTGTGCAGGGACTGTTTGGCATTCTCTCTCTCTCTCTCTCTGCCCCTCCTGCTCTATCTCAAATAAAGAAATCAACTTTAAAGAAAAAAAGAGTCTGGATTTAACAGGTCCAGGGTGGGACCCAGATATCAGTCATTGCCGTTTGTTTATTTTTGAGAGAGCACAGTGGAGAGGGGCAGGGAGAGGGGACAGAGGATCTGAAGTGGGCTATGCACGGACAGTGGCGGGCCGAATGTGGGGTTTGAACTCACGAACCGCGAGATCATGACCTGAGCTGACATCGGATGCTCAACTGACTGAGCCACCCAAGTGCCCCACATCAATCACTTTTAAAAGCTCCCCATGTAATTCTTTTTTTTTCCTTTTTTTAATGTTTATTTATTTTTGAGAGAAGAGAGTATGACCGGGGGAGGGACAGAGAGAGAGGGAGACACAGAATCTGAAGGAAGCTCCAGGCCCTGAGCTGTCAGCACAGAGCGCGACGCGGGGAGACTTGAACTCAGGGACCGCAAGATCATGGCTTGAGCCAAACATGCTTAACCGACTGAGCCACCGGGGCGCCCCTCTCCGTGTGATTCTGAAGGCCAGTCAGGGTTGCATCAGCTGGAAACCAACCTACTAGACGTGCAGTATCTCGGGCCCTGCCCCCCACCTGCAGAAACAGGGTCAGTGCGCGCAGAAGCCAGCTCCTAGGGGCCTAAAGAAGCCAAAAACTCTGTGCCATCTCTCCCTGGGACGTGCTCAGTGACATCTGTACGGGAGCCTGAAGCTAGCTATAGAGAGAATAGTTACCACCATGGGACTTGGCAGAGAGCAGGTCAGACGTGGCCCTCTGCCCCTCCCCCACCCCAGACCCGCTCGTTCAGCAGTCACCAGGATGCCACTAGCCTGCTCTGGCAAGCCCCGCTGGTAGCTCAGAGGGACGCTCAAGTCTGAGACCCACGGGGACCGTGCCAGACTCAATGATGCGGGAAGTCATAAAAGGGACTCGTACAAAATGTCCCATGTGGTCAAAAGGCAACGTAAGGTGGCCGTGCACAAGCCTGCGAGACACCCAGCCCCGCTTCAAAGAAAGCAGGCACCGGAAAGTGGAACTGACGGCTGGCCAGACGTCACAGGGCTGGCCGTCAGCAAGTCCCTCCCCGCCGCGCGCACGGCCCTCCCTTCCTGCCGCTGGGGACCTTCCGGATATGCTCCGGAGAAGATGTTCAGGGTCACGGTGAGAGTCACCTGGGGCTTCCGTTTACCTGGGAGATGAGGGTGTCACAAGCAGAAGATAAGCCAAAGCCCACCGAGATTCCAGTGACGTTGATCATCTGCCGAGAAACGCAAGGAGACGGGAAGGCATATTCTGTCTGCTCTGATCAGAGGCAGCCTCGAGCCTCCGACAACCCTCACCAGTCGGCCTACTCAGCCCCATTCTCCGCCCGGAGCCCCTGCACAAGTCCACTGGCCCCACTTTAATTAAAGCACGCGCACGAGTTGAGAGAGAGGAAATGTCTCGGCCAGAGGTCACGACAAAGCCTTTTGCTGTCTTAAGTCCCAGGCGTTTGGCTTCCTGACTTCAGAGGAACGTGAATCCTTCTCAACGGCAACGTAATGTGGTGGGGTGGCAGTTCTGGGTGAGTCCCCCTGCTCAACGCCAAGTACGGCCTGTTACAATATCCCAAAGGGTTCTGAGGGCTCAGAATCAAGGCCCCGAAGCCAAGACCAGAGGGCTTCCAGGTGTACTTGTCTTGACCAGGGTCAGCAACTAAACCCCAGGGTCCCTGGAGCTTTGGGGAGCCCAGGGCAGCACCCCCAACACCAGGGAGTGGCGTCACCTGAGTCTGTTACCTCTCAGGTGGAACCTGTTACCTCTACCTGAGTCTGCGGGGAGGTTACAGAGACAACAGCCCCAAACTGGACTCAGCCTAGAAGCACCAGCTTGCTTGCTTTCTCTTTCTGAAGTGTTTATTTTTGAGAGACAGAGAGAGAGTGAGCGCAAGCATGAGCAGGGGAGGGACAGAGAGGCAGAGAAACATAGGATCCAAAGCTGTACTGATGGAAGCAAGCCTGAGGCAGGGCTCGAACTCACAAACCGTGAGATCATGACCTGAGCCTAGGTCAGACAATCAACCAACCAAGCCCCTCAGGCGCCCCGAAGCACAGCTTTCTTGTGCTTGCTTGGCTAAAGAGATTTTGCCAGAGGCTTGCCAGGTGCGTTTGTTCCTCCCGGATTTCCAAACATTAAAACCACAAAGGGATAATTAAGCCTGGGGGTTTCTCACATTGTTCCCCGAAAGCAAGACAACCCGTAGATACCCAAGACCCGGTTCAGAGCAGTCTCGCCCAGTTCCGAGGTAGCAAACACCAACGGCTAAGTAAGGTGGACGTGTGCCTTAGCAGAGAGCACCAAGGGGGAATTGGGGAGGCTGAACAGGGGCACACAAGCCACCGAATCCACCTTCCTAGAGACACCTCGCTGGCCAAATCAAACAAGTTGGCAGGGTCGTTTGGCCAGACATAGCCACTTAGCCCCTGGCAGAGGTCAATGACATCTCTCTTTGGTTTCGGGGACTCATCCAGGATACAGAGAGGATTTGGGGTTCCTCCCAATTTTAGGTTTGGACACTAGGATCCAGGATTCCATCTTCCACTTCTGTGTCAGGGAGATGAAAGTCAAGGTGGAGGTGGGGGGTGTCACAGTTTCTCCTGATAAAGTCAGACTTCACCCCCCCCCCTTTAGGATTCCCTTCTCCCAGATGTGGGGCCAAGAACAGAAGGCCAGAGCGCCACGGATTACAAATTCACTGATGTGGGAGGCGGAGTAAGGGCCCTCCAAAGATGTCCCATCCCAACCCCTGGAACCCCGGGAAAACATGAGGTTACGTGGCAAAGGAGAATTATAGCTGCAGACGGAAAAATGGTTACCGCCCTCGCCAACACCGTGTTTTCAGCCCAGTGAAACCCCTTGGCGACTTCTGACCTCCAGCAGCATAAGATGATACGCTGTGTTGTTTTAGGCCATTAAATAGCGACACCTCGTAACAGCAGCAAGAGGGAACTCAGACAGACGGCTTTCAGAAACGTGTGTTGGCAAGTCCCCTACATACCGCAATCGCGAGGGTGACGGCGTCCAGTTCCAGCTTCCCCAGGTGGCCACAGAACACGGAGCTCACGAAACTGATCAGAAACACCATCAACTGGGCCAAGAACTGGGAAGAGACAGAAAAGGAGTTGCGGGTGAGTGTCCCAACTGTCACAGCCGAAGGAGGGTGTGAGGGCCGGGGGCCGGGGCGCCCCCACCCTCTGCAAATCAACGCCAGTAATGCAATCTGGCTGGTATCGGCCTCTGCCAACTTTCACAGGCCAACACGCAACTTCAGGTAGGCTTCCAGAAGAATGGTAAAAAGTTCATCTGCGACCGCTACCAGAATCACATTTTTAAAACGTTTTTTAATTGTTTATTTTTGAGAGAGAGACAGAGTGAGCGCAGAGGAAGGGCAGAGAGAGAGAGAGAAGAGAGAGAGAGAGAGAGAGAGAGAGACACAGAATCCGAAGCAGGCTCCAGGTTCTGAGCTGTCAGCACAGAGTCCCATGCGGGCTCGAACTCACGAACCATGAGATCGTGACCTGAGTGGAAGTCCAACCCTTGGAGCCAGCCAGGCGCCCCCAGAATCACATTTTTGAGAACTTTCTAGCTTTTTAAGTTGATTTTTCACTGCAGAGTCTCAGGCCGCACGTCACATGTGTACATTCTCTGAAGTTGTCAGAGGCTGCCTTCTGGGATAACCCCCCTGTTCTCCCAAATTCCTAGTGAGGACTGGAGAGAATGCCGCCTTCAATCAATTTCACAGGCAGGAACACCTAAGGCAGACACGAGGTTATCCTGCTGGAAGGTCAGCGGGCTCTGGAATCTTGGGGAGAGACATCCCCAATCTGCCAAGCATGTTTAATTCTTGAATCCTATGAAGGCTCAGAAAGGAGGGCAAATTCAGCTTCTGGAACAATGAGCCATCATTCCAGGAACTACCATGACTTGCTCCCCAAGGCTGCAGCTGGATGTTTGGACACTTACCTTATCTCCTTAGGTTAATTTTTTTCTTTCTTTTTTCTCCTTAGGTTAATTTAAAGCCACCTCCCAGGGCGCCTGGGTGGCTCAGTTGGTTAAACCTCTGATTTCCACTCAGGTCGTGATCTCGCGGTTCACGAGTTCGAGCCCTGTGTCGAGCTCTGTGCTGACAGCTCAGAGCCTAGAGCCTGCTTTGGATTCTGTGTCTCCCCCGGTCTCTCCCGCTCCCCCACTCTCTCTCTCTCTCTCTCTCTCTCTCAAAAATAAAGTAAAAATAAAATTAAAAAACACCTCCCACCCTCACCTACCAGAGCAGTGGAGTACCTCTCGGGAAAACCCTTCTTTCCCAGGAGGCTTCTGTGCTCTCACCCCCACTCTCTGGGAGACAGAACAGAGGCCTAAGGATTGACAGCTGCTGCTGGGGTCTGCCCCAAGGGCCCCTTTCCAAGCTGATGGGACACAGAGGAGCTTGTGCTGGTCCCATCGGCAAAAGGAAAGGGACTCCTCCTGCTCAGACCTCAGACAAGGTTCCATCTTTCTTGGGCCCCCAAGTGACACAGCTTCTCATCTGACAGGACCTTCTGCTATGGAGCAGAAGGGATGCTTTCAAAACGTATTGCAGAAGTAAGCCAAAAACCAAAGAGCAGGCAGGGGACAATGAGAAGCTGGGGGCAGGGGTGGAAATAAAAAAGGTTGGCACGGAAACCCAATCCTATAGAACCTAAGCCCAGAGCCAAGGTACCCCCCGTAGGCCTGTGCCAGTGGGACGGGCCAGGATCTGGGCCTCGTCACCATCCTTACAGATGTTCTCTGTGGTTCCGTCCAGGGGACCTTGCTGTCTCTTCGACTGTGAATTTAACTTTAAAGATCACGGGGTCCTTTTTTTTTGTTTTTAGTAAACTCAGTATCACGGTCACTAACTTCTCAGCCTCCGTGCATGTAAACAGTGGCAAATGGCTGTATCACAGAATCTGTTTTCCTCTTTTCCACGGAACGTTATTTCTACGACACAGTGCCCCGTCCCCCCACAGGCCACATGTGAGCTGTTTTCCGTGGCTTCACGTAAAAACGTGCTCAGTCTCATCTATCATCAGGCCTCTGGGCCACTTTCCCAATTCTGCTCTAACTGATCATGCTACACAGAACGCCTTTTGTAGTTGGGCAGGGAATGGGCATTTTTGTAGGGCAAGTGTCCCGTCCACCAGCGGGAATAGTTATGTTTTTTAGATGAAAAGGCCAGGAAGTGTAGCTGAGTTCAGCTAACCCACGCTGGGGTCATGGCAGTAACATGGGATTCAGGTCGCCCAACACAGCAGCCTTTTGTGACCTTCAGTCCCAGGAGGATCCTGGCTCCAGGGTTGATGTTTGTTAACCGCGTAATGTTTATATCCTGGTTTCAAGCCCTTTGGGTGAGCTCTTGACCATTGCTGTGGTCCCTACACAAAGGATCACCTGAAGGGGGTGCCTGGGTGGCTCAGTGGGTTAAGGGTCCAACTCTTGATTTCGGCTCAGGTCATGATCTCATGGTTGTTAGTTCAAGCCCCGCATTGGGCTCTGTGCTGACAGAGTAGAGCCTGCTTGGGATCCTCTCTCTCCCTCTCTCTCTCTCTCTCTCTCTCTCTCTCTCTCGGCCCCTTCCCTGTGCTCACTCTCTCTCCCTCAAAATAAATAAATGCAACAAAAATTTTTTTAAAATTAAAGGATCACCTGGGGATATTGATCAGAAAGCTAACACCCGGCCCCTAGCTTAAGAGACTGATTCTGGACATCAGCGGGGCTGTGAGATCTGCGTTTCGACACCCCAACGCCCACCCCATGCACACCCAGTCAAGACGTGTTGGTCAAGGACAAGATCCTCCCAAATTGTCCCATCACACAGCATGTTGCTGTGCCTGGGGAATTAACCAATTCCCGACACAGGTTTGTTCCCCCGGGTGCCTCAGGGGCCGCTGTCTCCACGACAGCATGACTGGCAATGGCTACATGTAGTCAAATGCACAACAGAAATGGCCAAACTGGGGGCGCCTGGGTGGCTCAGTCAGTTACACGTCCGACTTCAACTCAGGTCATGATCTCACGGTTCATGAGTTCGAGCCCCACGTAGGGCTCTGCACTGACAGCTCAGAGCCTGGAGCCCGCTTCAGATTCTGTGTCTCCCTCTCTCTCTGCCCCTCCCCTGCTCACATTCTCTCTCTCTCTCTCTCTCTCTCTCAAAACTAAATAAATATTAAAAAAAAAGAAAAAAAAGGGGCGCCTGGGTGGCGCAGTCGGTTAAGCGTCCGACTTCAGCCAGGTCATGATCTCGCGGTCCGTGAGTTCGAGCCCCGCGTCAGGCTCTGGGCTGATGGCTCAGAGCCTGGAGCCTGTTTCCGATTCTGTGTCTCCCTCTCTCTCTGCCCCTCCCCCGTTCATGCTCTGTCTCTCTCTGTCCCAAAAAAAATAAATAAACGTTGAAAAAAAAATTAAAAAAAAAAAGAAAAAAAAAAGGAAATGCCCAAACTAGTGGGTGGAGGGTGGCTAAACAGTGATGGGTACTAAGGAGGGCACTTGTTGGGATGAACGCCGGGTGTTACGTGGAAGCGATGAATCACTAAATTTTATTCCTGAAGCCATTATCCCGCTATATGTTAACTTGGGTTTAAATAAAAATTGATTTAATTTAATTAATTAAAAAAAACAACAACAACAACAACAAGTGGCATCTGTTTCTTCCTGCCACGGAGGCCCTGCTCATTTTTCGGCCAGACAGCAACAAACAGAACACTTGCTATGTGGCCGCTTTGGAAGGGTGCTCTCCAGGACCAGATGCCGGGGAGGCAATGGGTGTGAGCCTGTCCAGTGTGCCATACGAGACAGTTCTAGAAGGCCCTGGTCTCACCCCCCCCCCCCCCATGGATGCCTGAAAGCTTACTCCTGTAGCGAGAGGCCAGCACTGGAAGGAGCCGGCACTGGAAGGAGGCCAGCACTGGCTACGGCCTCTTCTTTGACACCCGAGGAAATCCAGGCAGGCAGGCTGAGCCACCAGCCCCAAGTCACACAGCTGGTTAGTAACAGAGGTAGGACGCAAGTCACCGGACTCCCAGATGGTCAACTGGGGTCAACATCTTTGGAGCACCAAGTACGCGCCAAGCACTAGGGAGACGGACGGAAGTAACATGAACACCATCCGCTCCATTCCTACACCAATGGAACCCACCACGTAGCACAGAAAGATGTTCATCGTGGAATAACACTGCCAGTGACACACGTGATGGGTGCTACAAAGGAGGCAGGAGCTCCGAGAGCACAGCCTGGGAGGCCGAGAAGGTTCTGGGAGAAATGAAGTTCAGCTGAAACCTGAATGGTGAAGGTGGGCGGTCTGTCTGGGGAGAACGTTCCAGGCAGAGGAAACAGCCGAGTGGCAGGAGGGTGTGGGGTCTGAGGCAAGGCTGGGGCACTGAAAAGAGGCTGGGTGAAGGACCAGTGGGAGACTGAAACGAGAGACTGGAGGGCCTCACGGAGACCAGCGAAGGAAGGGGACAAGCTCACACAGCACATCTGAAGAGGAGTTTGGTGGCTCCAAGTAGAGCAGTGGGGCCAACCTAAGAGGGAGACACAAGCTGGCGGCGGTAGTGGCCCAGACCTGGAGGGCGGAGGAGGGGAGGTGAGCAGGTGCATCTGGCGGAGAGACAGCTAGGCCTGGGTGAGGGAGGGGACAATGGAGGAGGGTCCTGGACCACTCCCTTCCCCTCATGCCCATCACCCTTTGAGATGCCTCCCACTCTTTTAGACCTTCATCAGCCAAGCCTAGATTGTCTTCTGCCTTCTGGAAGCTTGCTCCTGCCTTATCTTACATACGTCACTAAGTACTGCCCGCTGATTATTTCCCCACTGCCTATAGGATAAAAATCAAACCATCAGCCTGCAGGTCTGGTGTCTCTCCCGACTGCCATCCAGCCTGTCTGTCCAGACGCCCCTCACCGTGCGGGGCTTGCTCTGTCGTTCTGCCCTGCAGCCCTAGAAGGTTCTCCAGCTCCCTCTCAAGTATTCCTTTCTCCACACAGATGGGAACAAGCTCCCTCAGTTTGGGTCCAGGCGATTCCCCCTTCTTTTCCACCCTCGGCAATGCTGCGCACAGCCCATGCTCCTAGAGAGCAGGCAATCCCTCCTTGGGATTATTTTTCAGGACTCTGACTCAGCCTGGCAGTGAAGATAAAATGCTAATGACAAAGACCAAGTAGAAAAGCCCAAGGCTAGGTAGTTTCAACCACCGCCTCCCTCCCTCACAAATACGTTTTCTGCAGAATAAATGGAACATACACCGATATGTTTTCTGATATGCACCTTGTTCCCTTGCGTTAGGCATATTCTCTCCTTACAGGCCTCATCTGAAGTTCATTCGGAGTGGAAGAGATGTCAGTCCTAATACCTGGGCCTCGATACTATCTTGGATCCATGTTAATATGAGAGGCTGGAAGGGAGGCAGTCAATGGGAGAGACAAAATCACAAGGAGGAGATTCAGACCAGGCATCCTACCTAATTGATGGTGGAGCCTTAGTGTGGGACACTGAGTGCGGAAAGAGACTAAATAATGAGTGACAGCACTGTATGACCTCTTTGGGTAAAGCAGTCACATACAAACCCCCACCCAAAGGACTGGAAGGAAATTCCCAAATTGCCTGGGTGGGGAAGTTTCAGAGTGTTTTTGTTACCTTCTTTGTCCTGGTTTTCTACTTTTGTCTAGAAGTAATATACATTGGGTAAAGCAGTCAGTACAAACCCCCACCCAAAGGGCTGGAAGGAAATTCCCAAATTGCCTGGGTGGGGAAGTTTCAGAGTGTTTTTGTTACCTTCTTTGTCCTGGTTTTCTATTTTTGTCTGTAAGGAATATACATTGTATCGGTAATTAACACAGTCATATACATACAAACACACAGGGGTGCCAACAAACACAAAGGGCCCAACAGGTCAACAACTCAGGCTAGTGCTGATCCCTAGAGACCCGAAGGTCCCCCTACATCAAGGGAGACCAGGTTTCAATGGGGACCAGAGAAACGAAGGACCTGTCCTGGGAGAGGCTAGGTCTCAGCAAGCCGCCTTGTGGTGTTGTATTATTAGAGCAATAACAGCCTTACGGAAGCCTTTTCTCACAGCAAGTCTGACAGCACATTGAGCCAAAGCCCAGATTTCTATCCTTATTTTAGGGATGAATAAACAAAAGCTAGAAGAGGTTCGGGAACTACTCGAATTCACCTAGTCGTTTCCCAACCTGCCTTCTGAGATCAAAGCAGGGAATAGCCCCCCAGATACAGAGATTCCAAACCACACATTCTCTCTCTCCATTCTGCAAGGAGAGGTTCACAAACACCTTCCTGCTAGATAGAATTTCATTTCCCGGCTTTATCCCTGGCATTACTCTTGTCCCCAGGCACACCACAGCAGGTATCATGAGATCCCTCAACCAGTGATGTCACCACGCCAGGAAGTGCCACGTGACCGCCTTAGCCGGTGCAGGTGCAGAACTCCTACCAAGTGGCCAAAAGCTTATTCCCGCCTTGAAACCCCAACTGGTTCTTCTTGTCCAATGAAATGACTCTTACTCCGTTCACTTGAAAACCACCCAAACTGTCAGGAGAACAGGGCTGGGATTATATTTTTCTGTGGTTCCTGTGGCTTTCAAAACCCACATTACTTTTAAGTAGACAACGCAGAAAAAGCCCTAACCTTAGAATGATAAGAAAAAAACCTCAGCCCCACAGAGAACCACATTAAAAACTTTCTACGTCTTTAACACACACAATAACGGGGGAGGAGAGTGAGAGACACGATGCCTCTGGTTTCCTCGTGCAGAGGGTGACAGAATAATCCCGAAGGGTCCGGAGATCTAAATCCAAGAGAGACGGGCAATTCACCTTCCTCCTCCCTGCCTCGAGACCATGTAGTGACCTGAAATCCCCACTCGACAGCTAGTTTTCAAGCCAACCAGATTCCCGAATGTTCTGCGGTTCGGGAACCGGCTTGCTTCGCTGGAATCCTCCCCCAGGGAAGGCACCCGTGGAGCGCCTTTAGGCCAGCAGGTCCCGGTTCCTTCGGGGCTCCCCATGCCCGGGCGGGGGCCAGCTGCGCCACCTGTGCCCGGCGGGTCGGCCCCCGGGACGGTGCAGAGCGCGACCCGGGACGCACGCGGAGGCACCGGGACGCGCGCCCGCGCGGCTCTGGGCACCGAGTCCCCGGGCGCTCGCGCGTCTGCCGCCAGCTCGCTCTGACCCCCTCCCTCCCCCTAGGTCACCCGGGGCGACACGCGTGCCGGGCCCCCGACCCGCCGGGCCCAGCCTCCGACGGAGGCTACCTTACTCACCGCGGGGCCCGCCAGAATCAGGAGCGCCCGCAGCTCCTCTCGGAAGCCGGGCAGAAGCTGGCAGCGAGGCCCACGACGCTCGGGGGTGGCCCCCTGGCCGCTCGGCTCGGACACCTCTATAGCCTCCATGCGCCCGGAGTTCTGCGGCCGGAGAGCGTGGAGACGGCCTCCTGGAGGGCGAAGTGCCGCCCCCACTCCAGTCCCCGCCCCAGACCTCCCGCCGCGCGCCGGGAGCCCGCCCGCAGCCCGGGGCCCCGCCGTGCGCGCCCCCTGCCCGGACGCGACCTTGGGCGCCTCCCTTGCACCCCTGCACCGCTGCGGACGCGACTCCTACCGGGAAGGCAGCGTTTGCAAAAGCTCTGGAAACACCCAGAAAGCGTTCGGGGGGCTGGGCCCTCGGAGCCGCGGACGCCAGGGCTCGCCCCGGCCCTGCGCCTGTCCCGGGGGTTTCAGGTTCTGAGACGTGCGGCCAGGAAGGACCTCGAGTCCTCGCTCCGGGACGGGGCTGGCGGCCAGCCAGGGGCGCGGGCTGGGCACACGCCCGCCCTGGCGGGCACCTGGGCTTTGGTGGCCCCCGCTCTGCGGAGTGCGCCCAGCACCCGCTTTTGAGGCTGGGTTTGGAATTGACGTACTCCCTTTCCCCCCACCAACTGTGTTACAGAACTTAGAATCTGTTCTTAGAATAGAGCGACAAGCCCACATTTCCCAAACAGAACGATTCCCGTTTGGCCGGGCTTCTTGGGTATTTATCCTGAATCAGCCTGAAGTGGGAGAACCAGGACCTTTTTGTCCACAAAGGAGGATTTGAGGGACACCTGCCGCGTGGTCCCCGGGAGAGCAGAGCAACTTGCTTGCCTCCTAGACCCTCCGTTGCCTCCTCTGTAAACTCGGAATAGTTTCTCCACCGCTGGTTCTGGTGAGGATGAAATGAGGTTGTGTCGGTGAACGACGTGCCTTCAGTCTGGTACACGATCCTTGCCCCGCAGACGTTAGTTACCAGGATAGGGTGATTTCTGTAATAGTGGAAATTCCTTCTCTTGCAGAAACGATCCAACTTAAGCAAAGAAAATGGAAAGCATAAAGTTTGGGGCTCCCCAAGCCAGGAAGTTTGGATGCAGGGATTTTAAATCAAGGTCTTTAGTGTTCTCCCTGTCCCCCATCTCTCCTCCCCTTCCCTCGTCTTCCCACCGGTTTTGAGTCTCTCCTTGGTTTCATTTTTTTCTACATAGGCAGCCTCTCTTTTCCTGTGCTGGGCAGAGCTGCCTCTGGGAACCCTCACCCCTTTCTTTCCCACCCTGTAAACCAGATAATAAGGCCCTCTCTCTTCGAGCTCCAAACAAATAAACAGACAAAAACCAGAGAGAAAACTTGAGTGGTCAGATGAAGGTTTCTTGCCCACTTTTGGGAAAATCATCCCAGGGAAGGAAAAGAGGGTCTAATGTTTGCCTAGACCTGGACCATGCACTCAGGCCTGTCTCCAAAGGGTTGGGCTCTGTGATTGGTAATAGTCTCACCAGAATTACATGCAGGAAAGTGGAGGAGGAGGTGAGGGTCCCAATAGACAAAAACCCTAGTACGCTGACTCAATCACGGCCGTTCTCTACTAGTATTCCAGAGTCTTGGCCAATATAACCAGAGGTGGAACGGAAGTGTGATATATATGTGTGTGTGTATAGATTTATATATATATAGAGAGAGAGAGAGAGGCCAAAGCATTACAATTGCAGTTACAATTACACATGATCCAAATTAAGCAAATGGGAAAGAAAGCTAATAGACTTCATAAGGGGATTTAACAAAGTTGCTACGGACAAGTTCTTCAACAGATAATTCCAGTCCTTTACATTGGTAATACCATATATGAATATACTGGAGGCAGAAATCGCTTTCACAACAGCAACAAAGCCTCCTTGTGACGGGGCGCATCCTTTCTCACTCCCTATGGGGGCTGTGCACAGTGACTTCCTTCCAAAGGCACAGTCTGCAACAGTGGGGGCGGGGTGGGGGATTCGTCACTTTAAAGTGGAGAAAACTGGCAACGCTCCCTCAACCAGATGATCAAGGTCACTATCAAAATCATACCGATAGCATGCACCTGTCTGAGTTCCCTATGGCTGCTCTGACAAGTTACCATAACCTTGATGGCTTGAAACCACAGATGTCATTCTTTCATAGTTCTGGAGGCAGGATGTCTCCAATCAAGGACTTAGCAGGATTGGTTCCCTCTTGGGGGCTCAGAAGGGGAATCTGTTCCATGCTTCTCTCCTAGCTCCTGGTGGCTGCCTGCAGTCCGTGATATTCCTTCTTTTGTGGCCACATAATCCCAATCTCTGTCTCCACCACCACTTGGCATTCTCCCTGGGCGTCTACCTCTGTGTCCCTGTTTATATAAGGACACCACTCATTCTTTTTTTTTTTTAACTGTTTAATTTTTATTTTTTTTATTGTTTATTTTTGAGAGAGACAGAGCGTGAGTGGGGGAGGGGCAGAGAGAGAGAGGGAGACGCAGAATCCGAAGCAGGCTCCAGGCTCTGAGCGGTCAGCACAGAGCCCGACGCGGGGCTCGAACCCACGAACCGTGAGATCATGACCAGAGCCGAAGTCAGATGCCTACCCAACTGAGCCACCCAGGCACCCCTATTTTATTTCTTTTTTAATGTTCATTTATTTTGTGTGTGAGAGAGGTGGGGGGAGGGGAAGAGAGAGGGAGAGAGAGAGAGAGAGAGAGAGAGAGAGAGAGAATCCCAAGTAGGCTCAGTACTGTCAGCCCAGAGCCCTACATGAGGCTCTGTCTCACAAACCGTGAGATCGTGACCTGAGCCAAAATCAAGAGTCAGATGCTTAACCGACTGAGCCAATCAGCTGCCCCCCGAAACAAATACCTTTCTGGAAAAGGAAAGCAATGGGGAAGAAAAGTAGATCTTGTCAATTGATAATTAGTTTAAAACAACACACAGTTACGTTAAGACTAGGTGACTTGATCAAGGAAACGGTGGTCAGCCAAGACACGGACCTCATCCATAGGCCTTCTCTTACACTAGAAAGTCCTATTTGGCCATTGGAGTCAATACATAAGCAAAGGATTACTTCAAGAATGGTTGTGGGAAAGCATGCTTGACTTGGACAGTGCTGGGATCTTGACTGACATGCCATGATATCCGCAGATTTATTCAGAAAGATTGTGTCTCGTTAAGATACTGGGACTTCCCGGTCAATCATATCCCTACTTCAATTCATGTCTGATTCCCCCTAGATGAGTAATGCATTGACTTTGCTGATGATGTTTGGAAAATTGTCATTACTATGTTCCTCTGTGGCTCCCGCTAAGAGATTTTTAGAAGGCACATATTGAAGTTACTTTTGTCTGCTTTTTTCCCCCCAGTGTTCACTGAAGTAATCACATTTTCTTTTCTTTGAGGATTTCAATGTGAAGTTCATCATAGCTTCCCTGATGTGTAACCATCACTGATTCCTGGAATAAATTCCCCTTGATTATGGTATAGTATCAGTGGTCTATGGTGGTGAATTTATTACTAGTGTTTCATTCAGGATTTTTATATCTGTGCACTCTTTTGTATATGTTTTCCCTGTCTTTGTCCAAGTTAGTTATCACACCATTTATAACCTCGTAGAATCAATTGTGAAGCTTTCTGTTTTTACGCTTTGTGATTATTAGAATATCATCAGAATTACCTGTTCTTTGGGGGCGCCTGAGTGGCTCAGTCAGTTAAGCATCCGACTCTTGGTTTGGGCTCAGGTCATGATTTCACGGTTTGCGAGTTCAAGCCCCGCATCGGGCTCTGCGCTGACAGCATGGAGCCTGCTCGGGATTCTCTGCCTCCCTCTCTCTCTTCCCCTCTCCTCCGCCACACGTGCAAATAAACTTAAAGAAGAAAGAATTATCTGTTCTTTGAAGGTTTGACGGCATTCATCTAGAAGACTGGCTGATGCCTTTTTTTTTTTTTTTAGGAGCTATATTTAGTTTGAAAATAAGAAGAAAAAAAGGAGAAAGTTTCTGTTTCTTCTGAGGCTGCTGGTCTATTCAGATTTTCTACCTCTTCTTGAATCGATTTTGGCCAATGATAAACGTTTATAGGTTGTGGTTGTAACACATGACCACAGATTTACTTGGCTTGAAACAAGAAAATGTAACCAGGGCCCAAGGGCGATGAGCACCTGACTCCAGGGGGGTCACAACCAGACCCCGTTCGGCCACGCACCACTGACAAAATCCAAAGGCAGAGACGAGTGGAGGTGACACGAGAAAGGGATTTACTTCTGTGAAGCCAACACCAGGAAGACAGCAAAGTAGCTTCTCAAAGACATCGCCAAAGTGGCAGAAAAAAACCTTCCAGGGCTACACAAGGAAAGTGTGGGGCAAAGGTTGGCGGGTACCGGTAGGTGGTCAGTAATGATCGGGTCCATCAGTGTCTTGGAGCCAGCCCCCACCCTCCCCCCAGGGTCTCACTGGCTCAGGGCTGTCACTTAGCACTCGCTCGAGGGGGTAGTTTCGGTTTTCATCACCGGATGCTTTGCCCGAAGGGTCTTTTGCCCGAGCTAAGAGATAAGCCGGAAGAGAAGAACTTAAATCAGTCAGAAAGTTTGAGCTCAAAATGGAGGTAGTTGGAGTCTTTCAAAAACTTTAGTATTTTACCGAGGTCACAAGTCTACAATGGGTTTTGTGGGGATAAGATCACGATGTGAGCAGGGCTGCGATCCTCCTGGGGGTTCTGGGGGGGGGGGGAATCCATTTTCTCGCCTTTTCCAGCATCTAAAGGCTGCCTTGGCTCGTGGCTCCTTCCTCCATCTTCGAAGTCCATGGCTCTAACCTCTGCTTCATCGTATCTCCTTGTTCTGACCTTGACCCGCTTGCTCTCCTCTTGTAGGGACCTTGGAGGTTATACTGGGCCTACTTGATAATATTTGCATGCACGATCCTTAAATGAATCACATCTGCAAAGTCCCTTTGCCACACCAAAGGGAACGCTCAGAGGTTCTGGGGGTTAGAGTATAGACGTCATTGGGGTGCCATTATTCTGCATACCACACTCGCTGGGTTCTCAGCATGTGCCTGGCATTCCGGTATTCTTTATTCTGAAGAACTCTTCATTATAGAGTGGGTGATTTCTCAACTAGCCGCTTTTTAGAAAAGCTATGCAATATATATTTTATGGAGCCTTGCATGCCACCTTATTTGTCTTCTGTTCACACGTTAGAGATACCCCATTGCTTCTAGCATAGTGTGTTACAGACGAAAAGTCCAAAGCCACTCTGATTCTTCTTATTATGGGGAACACTGCGGTGGTCGTTGTGGCTAATTTTCCAATATTCTTTTCACTCCAAATGATTCATCTTAGCCAGTCCTGCTAATCTCATTTCCCTTGTCAGGGCTCTGTGTCGGGATGGAGATGCATACCCCAGTTCTACCCGTGACCCATGACAGAATCTGATGGAATTTCCGGGAAAGATCTCCTTGTCTCTAAGAAAGAGTCCTAGAAGGAAGAGGCCCTTGTTTTCCCCTTCAAGTGTTGCTATATCTACGCGTGATGCCTAGAAGTCCAGCCACCGGCCCGGGGATGAAGCCAATACTGGAAAAGAGTAGAGCCAAAAGAGTCGCAGATGTGAAAGACTCCGAGAGAGGGAGAGAGAGAGAGAGAGAGAGAAAGAGAGAGAGAGAATGAGCTACAGAGAGATTATAAATAGACCATTGTGAAAGGTAAGTTACCATCATTCACAAGATAGGGAAAAGCTTTTTTAAAATTGCAATCTTGTGGGGCGTCTGGGTGGCTCAGTCGGTTAAGCATCCGACTTTGGCTCAGGTTGTGATCTCGCGGTCCGTGAGTTCGAGCCCCGCTTCGGGCTCTGTGCTGACAGCTCGGAGCCTGCTTCTGATTCTGCGTCTCCCTCTCTCTCTGCCCTCCCCCACCCATGCTCTGTCTCTCTCTGTCTCAAAAATAAATAAATGTTAAAAAAAAATTTTAAATTGCGATGTTGCGCTTTATAATAAGAAATATATACTGTGTTTGGTGTTCATCCCGTTTCTGGCCCAGAGCCCCTAACACCATTGAAATTCCCTAAGTGATAGGAGAAATCGAGAAGTCTTTTTTTGGTGACTTTTGGACGTCACCTAAGGGTGAGAGCTGTCTGCCACTTGAGCCAACTATGTGATTAGAAGCTTTTGGTTTTACCCCCAACCTACAAGGAGGCAAGAGGGGGTTGGAGGTCGAGTTCGACTGCCAATGGCTAATGATTTAATCAATGGTGCCTATTTAATGAAGCCTCCATCAAGACCCCAAAGGGGATGGGGTTCAGAGAGCTGCTGGGTCGGTGACCAGGTGGCTATTCAGAGACAGTGGCCCTTGGAGAACATGGAAGCTCCCCGCTCTTTCCCACACCCCTTGCCCTGTGTGTCTCCTCCATCTGGCTGTTCCTGAGTTATATCCCTTCATCCTAATAAACCAGTAATCTAAGTAAGTAAACTGTTTCTCTGAGTTCTGTGAGCTGCTCTAGCAAATTAATTTTTTAGGGTAGGGGTCACGGGAATTGGATGGTATTGGAATTGGAATTGGAATTGGAATTGGAATTGGAATTGACTTGAACTGGAGGATTAGGGACACCCTGCCAGTGTCCGAGAATTGTTTGGTGGGTGGGGAACCACCCCCAACACACACACACACACACACACACACACACACACACATAGGAATTGGGTGCAGAATGCTTCTTATAAATGTACACACAGAGAAAGAGAACAAACCACCTGTTTTAGTCACTTCACCCACAGGTCAACAAGTAAAACACAGAACCTCAACACTAACCGGCTGGTTGAACTGCAGCTGCTAGAGGGCTCCTCTCCGTTCCAGGGAGGGAAAATAACCACTTTTCCTCTTAAGTGATTTGAGCTCGTGCTGGTGTGTGCCCACAAAAACATAACGGGGCTTCCCGGGAGGTATCGGAATCCCCAAGATAAATGAAGAAATAACCTAAAGATCCGAATTCCTGTTGGCTCCCATCTGACGAGGCTCTCCAAATGGTCCGACTGTGTATCTCCCCCACTCCCTGCCATGGAGGCGTAAGTAGCTGTATACAGGTCAGAACCAGACCCAAACCAGACTTGGCCAAGAATCAGACATAACCCGGGACAGAAACAGAGCCAGAAGACACATAGAAGACACGGGGTCAGGGGTGCCTGGGTAGCTCAGTCGGTTAAGCTTCTGACTTCAGCTCAGGTCATGATCTCGCGGTTCGTGAGTTCAAGCCCCGCGTCAGGCTCTGTGCCGACAGCTCAGAGTCTGGAGCCTGCTTCGGATTCTGTGTCTCCCTCTCTCTCTGCCCCTCCCCCACTCGCCCTCTGTCTCAAAAATAAATAAACATTAAAAAATTTTTTTAAATAAATAAGACACAGGATCAGTGAGAGCCAAGCTTTATTGCTTCGTGAGATTCTTGCTGGGCTGGGCTGGGCTGGGCTGGCACCAGCCATTCTTCGTGTAGAAGCAACAGGCTAGAGCAACGGAACCTTGAACAAGGCAGAAGGGCCCGTAGGGACCCCCCGAGCTGAACGCAAACAGGCTCATTAAGTGACCCGCTTCGAAATAGCCACAGGCCCTCACTGACCAATCACAACCGGGCAGTGGGTAAGATTAACCGAAAAGGGAAAATTCCATGTTCCCATGCTCCCTCACCCCACCCTGTAACTATAGCCCCTCACTACCGCGTTGTGGCAGGTGGTCTCTCCTTTGCTGTCCTGCCGCTGCTCTCTTGCAGTGTATTCAGTAAACTCCCATCTCTCTTGTTCTGCCTTGGGTGAATTCTTCCACTGCGAGCACCACAGGCCCCCACCCAATCGGGACGCCCCACGCTCCAAAGGGCAGTTTTCTTGGGTCTGGTGGTAAGCACTCCCAGGGTTTCAGTGGTGACCAGAAGACCCAGAAACACACGCATTTTCAAGTTTATCTATTTATTTACCGAGAGAGAAAAAAACACAAGTGGGGGAGGGGCAGAGAGAGGGAGAGAGAATCCCAAGCCCGATGCAGGGCTCAAACTCACAAACTGAGATACCGTGTCCCGAGGCGAAAGTCTGACGCTTAACCGGCCGAGCCACCCAGGTGGCCCGGAAACCGATGCATTTTATTTTTTATTTATTTATTTTTTTAAATTTTTTTTCCACGTTTATTTATTTTTGGGACAGAGAGAGACAGAGCATGAACGGGGGAGGGGCAGAGAGAGAGGGAGACACAGAATCGGAAACAGGCTCCAGGCTCTGAGCCATCAGCCCAGAGCCCGACGCGGGGCTTGAACTCACGGACCGTGAGATCGTGCCCTGGCTGAAGTCGGACGCTTAACCGACTGCGCCACCCAGGCGCCCCGAAACCGATGCATTTTAGACAAGAGAAGGAGGTTAAACTGCAGAACTGTTCCCACGTCAGACTTCAGAGATGGATTGTCAAATAAGGAAACACTACAGGTATTTAAAGAGGAAACAAATAAAGTCAAGATCTCCAAGGTTACCAAGTCTGTCCGTGACGCTAAGTCAATGAATAAATAAATTTCACATGAAAATCATATCCATAAAGTTGGTGACACGTCTTCAGACGTCGGCATTACAAAAGTCGAGGGGCAGGACTTTAGGTCAGGAAGTATACAACTTAGAGGACTCAGGTCTCCCTGATCTGGGGAATCCAAGTGTTTGGTTTCTGATTTGCTCCTGCCTACAAGATGTCCCGGATGCACTTGCCATGTTAGCAAAGTACCAGCCTTGCTTCCCTCAGGAACGTGAATCTGGGAGCCCTGATGGATATGCCTGAGCCCTCCCTCCCTCGGGCTCCTCCCTAGCCATCCCTGGTCCAGTTTGGATGACCCTGCCTCTCACACTGAGGAGAACAGTCTAACGGATCTGATACAGACAGCTTTCTTCTTCTTTTTCTTGCTTATATGGCCGATCTTGCCTTCGTCCTTGGAAGTTAGATGTTTCAGGAGAATCTGTCTGAGAGCAGATCTTCCTTCAAGTTCTCCTGACCCTGCTGGGCCCTTTATTCACATGCGTCCTCAGCTCAGCAAAACTGGCTTCACTTGATGAGGAAACCACCCCCCACAGAGTCACTGGCCCCCAGTTCTCACAAACTCTGATGCCCCTGACTCCAAGGTTCCTTGTGTTTTTCACCATATCCCCTTAATGTCTTCTTGTGGGGTTTGTGAAGGTGAACAGGCTCTTTAGCTAACTGGGGTGCTGTTTTTGGAACGTAGGTAAACTGTGTTTTAAGCATCTATGATGCTGCGAGAGGCTTTGAGTGTATTTTACGCCATGGTGGTGGTCCTGTGTCTCAGCACTTACAGAAGAAGGGAAAGTGGATTTTGATCTTAAATCAAGAGTCGGACTCTCAACCAGCTGAGCCATCCAGGCGCCCCCACCCTATCATCTTAAAAGTAAAATTTAAATGGTAGAACCTCGGGGCGCCTGGGTGGCGCAGTCGGTTGAGCGTCCGACTTCAGCCAAGTCACGATCTCGCGGTCCGTGAGTTCGAGCCCCGCGTCAGGCTCTGGGCTGATGGCTCAGAGCCTGGAGCCTGTTTCCGATTCTGTGTCTCCCTCTCTCTCTGCCCCTCCCCCGTTCATGCTCTGTCTCTCTCTGTCCCAAAAATAAATAAACGTTGAAAAAAAAAATTTTTTTTTAAAATAAAATAAATAAATAAATAAATGGTAGAACCTCATCTCACCTACAGTGGGAAAGCCAGCATCCTTCCCGATACTATCTTCAAAAAGGCCTTCACGGTAGGTTGGAGAACCAGGGTTGGCGATTGATTCAGGCTAACCGGGGGCCACCCCTTGAAACAGGATGGAGTACAGGCTGTGGCGGAGAAAGAGGTGTGGGCAACGATCCATTAAAAAGCACTGTGGTTGAGCCAGCTCTCCGAGGGCCACCAGCACCAAGATCTGCTCCATGACGATGTCTTCCATTAAGATTAAGTGCGTTTTGGGGGCACCTGGGTGGCTCGGTCGATGGAGCCTGATCGATGGATCAGGTCACGATCTCACAGTTCGTGGGTTCGAGCCCCGCCTCAGGCTCTGTGCTGACCGCTTGCTGGGAGCCTGGAACCTGCTTCAGATTCTGTGTCTCCTTCTCTCTCTGCCCCTCCCCCCGCTCACACTTCGTCTCACTCCGTTTCTCAAAAATAAATAAGTGTAAAAAAAATTAAAAAAAAAAAAAAGATTAAGTGTGTTTTGCCCGGGTACGGCCGGTACGACCAATCTCCAGGGCGGGAGGAGGCGTCCAACGCTCTGGTCTTTGGAGAGGTTTCTGCAAAAGAGTTTTGCTGGTGGGACTCGCTCAGCAAGCAAGCACAGCAAGTGATCGTGGATGTCCCGTCAGCTCTGTGGCCCTTCGCCAGTCGGGGGGCTATACGGCCACAGTCGAACAAAGTTCTGCGCTTTGAACTGGGAAGATCAGTCAGCAGTTGTCCTGACCACAGTAAAGACAAGAACAGCAAGGTGGATCCTGATGGGAGAGATTTAGTTGGCACCGTGGCTGAGGAAACAGCCCCAGAAGTTCTGGATGGCACCAGGGGCCCCTGTAGCCCCTCCTTCCTGACCGTGGGAAAGTCCTTGGGCCACGTGGACATCTCCAACGGATTGGATGGATCCCTGGACCATAAAATCTTCTATCACATTGGCAGCCTGTCCTCCGTGGATGCCTTTGACTGTGACCTGCAGACAGGAAAGATCTCCAACCGCAGAAGCGTTTACAAGCTGGAAGAAGAACAAATTCCAGATGGGATGTGTACGGGTGCTGAGAGGGAGCTCTGGGTGGCCTGTTAACATTGGAGGAAGAGTGATCCGCATAGATCCTGAGACAGGGGAAAGACTCCAAATCCTGAAGTTGGCCTGTCGATAAAACAACTTGCTGCTCCGGAAGGAGGGACTAGTCTGAAATGTGGGCGACCTGTGCCGGGATGGAATGGACCCCGAGGGTCTATTGCAGCAGCCGGAAGCTGGTGGGATTTTCAAGATAACTGGCCTGGGGGGTCAGAGGAACTCCTCCCTATCCCTAGGCAGGCTTTCTTTCTTACTGGAGGAAATTTTTCTCTCTTTTTTTTAATGTTTCTTTTTGAGAGAGCAGGGGAGGGGCAGAGAGAAAAGGGGGACAGAAGATCCGAAGCAGGCTCTGTGCTAACAGCCGGGAGCCGGGTACGGGGCTCGAACCCACAAACCATGAGATCGTGACCTGAAACAAAGTCGGAGGCTTAACCAACTGAGCCACGCAGGCACCCTGAACTAGAGGAACTTTTGAAGACATGTAGAAAAGTCTATAGCTGAGGGCGCCTGGGTGGCTCAGTCCGTTGAAGGTCTGACTTTGGCTCAGGTCTGACCTCACCATTTGTGAGTTCGCGCAACAAACCTTTGACACGTGTGCTCAGCGGAAGCCCGTGTTCCTGTCCAAGAGAGCAGGGGACTACTTGTTGCCACCTTGGGCTGGGAGCACTGCCCCCTCAGGTGCAGCCACACATACCTCGACGGGTAATTCCTCCCTGCCCCACTCACCGTGGTCTGACGCAGCACCCTGAGATTTTAGGTCCAGTTGGCCATCGCACAAACGTGTGGCCACAATCCCTTATGACCACGACCAGCAAACTCCAGGCAAGGCCAGAGGCTGACACCTGGGCCGGCTGCTGCCACGACATGAGCTCAGGGCGTTGGTCACTCACAGAGTCGCGCCTTGCTCAGCCACAAAGGAGCTCAAGCCCCCCAACCTGGCCAGGAGCTCCGACTCAGGGCTCCCCGGGGGTGCAGGGCACAGCTGGTCTGGGGCTGGATTTGGAGGCTAAAAGGAGACACCCTAGGTTCTGGTTTGGGACAGCCTAAGCCAAGCTAACTCAGTTCCCCACGAAAGGAGACCTTTGGACTCTGAAAGAGGCAACATCGCCGAGGGGAAGGGGCCACCAGTCTGTAAATCAGAAGACCTGGGTTCTAGCCTTGCTATTGCCATTTCCTGGCTGCGTGACCACAGACCAGCCACCTCACCTTGAATTTTAATGTTCTTGCACTAAACGATGAGAATTAACTCTGAGCGGGTCTATTTCCATAAACTTATTGAGAGGGTCAAAGGGAAAAATGTGTGTAAAAGCACGGCGTGAACTCTATTGAAGGAGGCCACTGTGAGCCATTCTCCTCCTTAGAGATTATCTAGAATGCTCTGTGCACCCTTTATGACTATCAAGGTAAACGGTCCTCTCTTTTCTTTCTTGAACATCTTCAGTGATGGGGACCTCATGATTTGTATCGGTTTCCCGGGCTGCTGTAACCAGTTGCCAAATCTTAGTGGTTTAAACAACACAAGTGTCCAGGTGCCTGGGTGGCTCAGTCGGTTAAGCATCAGACTTTGGCTCAGGTCATGATCTCCCAGCCCATGGGTTTGAGCCCTGCATCTGGCTCTTTTGCTGATAGCCCAGAGCCTGAGTCTGCTTTGGATTCTGTATCTCCCTCTCTCTCTGCCCCTGCACTGCTCACACACTGATTTTCTCTCTCTCAAAAATAAAAGTAGACATTAAAAAAAGAAGAAGAAGAAGAGGGAGGTTCTTCACTATACTGAGACATGATATGAAATCACACACCACAGTCCTAATTCTGCTGACTTCTCTGTTTGCCACGTGATAGCTCTGGAATAATCTGAGGTAAGCACATCTTTTCTGTCCCCACCAAAATTCACAGGTTGAAGCTCTGTGACTGTATTTGGAGGTAGGGCCCTTAGGAAGTCATTAAAGTGGGGTGCCTCAGTGGCTCAGTCGTTCAAGCGTCCAAGTCTGGATTTCGGCTCAGGTCAGGTTCGTGAGATCGAGCCCTGTGTTGGCTCATGGAGCCTGCTTGAGATTCTCTCTCTTCCTCTCTCTCTTCCCCTCCCCCACTCTCTCTCTCTCTCTCTCTCTCTCAAATAAATAAATTTTTCTTTAAAGAAAAGGAAGTAATTAAAGTTAAATGAGTTCATAAAGGTGGGGTCCTTTATTTTATTTTATTTTTAATGTTTTTATTTATTATTTATGTATTTATTTATTTTCAACGTTTATTTATTTTTGGGACAGAGAGAGACAGAGCATGAACGGGGGAGGGGCAGAGAGAGAGGGAGACACAGAATTGGAAACAGGCTCCAGGCTCTGAGCCATCAGCCCAGAGCCCGACGCGGGGCTCGAACTCACGGACCGCGAGATCGTGACCTGGCTGAAGTCGGACGCTTAACCGACTGCGCCACCCAGGCGCCCCTGTTTTTATTTATTTTTGAGACAGAGAGACACAGAGCATGAGCGGGGAAGGTGAGATCGTGACCTGAGCTGAAGTCGGACGCTTAACCAACTGAGCCACCCAGGCGCCCCTAAAGGTGGGGTCCTAATCTGACTGGGGCCCTTATAAGAAGGTCACATGCATCAGAGGAAAGGCCGTGTGAGGACACAGCAAGATGGCCACCATCTAAAAGCCACGAAGAGGGTCCTCACCAGGAGATGAGTCAGCCAACACCAGATCTGGGGCTTCCAGCATCCAGAACTGAGAGAAAATAAATTTCTGGTTTTAAGACTCCCAGTCTATGGTATTTTGTTATGGCAGCCCGAGCTGACTAATACAACCACCGTAAAAATGGCACATCATTACCCATAAGTTGATAGGATGGCATTTTCTGTTTTGTAATAGCATTAGCCACTGCCGTATTCCGGAGCGTGGCTAAGTGCTTTCATCCATAGCCTCGTCATCCTCACAGCAATCCTATAGGGGTTATGAGTTTCCTTAGATGGGGTAATCTAGGTTCGATGGCTAAGTAACTTGTCCAAGGGTAAGCGGCCACTAAGGGGGCAGAATGGGGACTGCAAGTGATTTCTGCCTGACTCCAGGGACAACGGGGAAAATAAAAGGTCATAATTTAATACCAGATCATTAAGAGACAGGAGTACCCAGCAAACGCATTGTTTGACCCCAGGAACGAAACACGATAAATGCACAAGTTCCGTACCTTTCAGATGTGGGGGCTCAGAAAGGGCGTCTATCATCTCTAAGTTGTCAGGAGCAGCCTCGATTCAAGAGTTTGTGAAATTTCTACATTTATAGTGATTCTGGTACTTTTGTTTTCTAAGATGCCTCAAATCTATTTAATCTAGGATGCTAGGGCCGACGGGCCCGCCAGTCACCTGGAGATCTTCCGAAATGCAGACCGGGGCGGGTCTGAGGCCGCATTTGGACTTGTCGAAAAGACTGGGCTGCAGAGGACCACGAGGGGGTAACAAGGTCGGAGAGACCTAAGTGCCGAGAGTGCTAATGCTGGGTGGGTTGTAATGAGTAGCCACTGAAATCCTTGCGTTCAACACCCTGGATAACTAGGTCTCAGAGGGTGACGAACTAGCCCAAGATCCTAGGGAATTTAGAGCGAGAGCTGGAAAGTCAGGATCCTTAGACTAATCAGAATATAAAAAGAGCATTGTCCAATATCACCCAAACCAGACCAAACCAAAAAAACAAAAACAAAACAACAAAAAAACACAAACAGAAACAAAAAAACCCACAAAGAACCCCTGCCAAAAAACCCAACCACACAAAAACACAATATAGACCTTATTATTCCTTATTATCATTCACAGGTAAGAAAACTGAGGCCAATGTAAAAGCAATTGGCCAAACTAGGATTTGAGTATAATACGTCTAACTTCGAAGTTTATTCCTTCCACTAAGACACACACATTTTGTCTATTTCAAAGCATCTGAGACCAGACATCATGCATGACCTTCCAAACGCAAAGGACTCAAGCCTCAATCAACCAAAAACTATCCCTGTTTTTCAAAATTAAAAAAACAATTAGGTGTGTTTCAAATATTTTCATTTTTCTCACCTTCAAATTCTATTTATAGGACTTGCTAAACATGGAATTTGAAGAGTTACAAAGTATCTCAGTGAGAAAAGTGAGACAATTAAATAGAATATGGAGGCATGTGATGCTTATAATATGTAATATAAACAACTAAAAATAATACAAAGCATATAAAACAGAAATACTACCTGCTCTCTGTGCTGCTATCCTAGCTGTGTAGTAATGAACTCATTTGGGAAAATTTCTTTTCATCCCTTTGCTTGGATGCCATCTGTGAGTTGGTCTGGAGGCTTCCGTTGGGTTGGCTTGGATCAGTGATTTCTGGCCCAGCTCTCCCAGGGAGGGGAGAGAGAGAGAGGGAGACACAGAACCCGAAGCAGGCTCCAGGCTCTGAGCCATCAGCGCAGAGCCCGATGTGGGACTTGGACCCACAAACCGTGAGATCATGACCTGAGCTGAAGTCAGCAGCTTAATGGACTGAGCCAACCAGTTGGGTGTAACAGCTTCTGAAGTGCCGAATAAAGAAGCAATCTGACCATTGCAAGCTCTGTTATCAGAACTTGTAATGCAGGGGTGCCTGTGGACTCCTGATTTCAGCTCACAGTTTGTGGGATCGAGCCCCACATCTGGCTCTGCGCCGACAGTGTGGAACCTGCTTGGGATCCTCTCTCCCTCTCTCTTTCTTTAAAAAAAAAAAAAAAATTTTTTTAACATTTGTTTACTTCTTTGAGAGAGGTGAGACAGAGTGCAAGCGGAGGAAGGGCAGAGAGAGAGGGAGACACAGAATCCGAATCTGAAGCAGGCTCCAGGCTCTGAGCTGTCAGCACAGAGCCCGATGTGGGGCTCGAACTTGTGAACTGTGAGATCATGACCTGAGCCCAAGTACGCTGCTCAACCCACGGAGCCACGCGGGCGCCCTCTCCTCTACCCCCCTCCCCCACCTCGCATGTGCACAAGCACGCCTGGGTGTCCTCTATCTCAAAATAAATAAACATTAAAACACACACACAACTTGTAATACATCTGTGTTGTTTGCATCGGCGCTGCGCATTAATATGAATCATAGTGATAAATTAATCCCCAAGAAAAATTAACCAGACCCCTAAGGTCTCAGGAATTAAGCCGTTTTCATTTTCAACGTACATTTGCGTTTTCGTGGAGAGAAGTATGACAGGGTCGTAAATAAAAGACTTTCAGCACGAGAGTATATCACATTATCCTACATCTGCAGGGAGAAGAATGGAAATGCAAAGAGATAAAGGGAAACGTGCAAAATTTCTAACTGGTGAGCAAGAATCTGTTCTTGCATTTTTAAAATGCACCATAGTACCGAATCATAGCGGTGTTTACACTTCACGGGCTATATTTAAAAATGATGTACCTGCTTAATTTAACACGGTACTATTTATAACATGCCCACTTTTGCAACGACTTTACATGATAATAAAAGCGTTAGATGCCCAGCTGAAAATGTGCAAGGGGTACCTCGCTTTCCAGAAAAAAAATGTAAGGGTGCTCAAACAAACAAAGCTTAGTACTCCCCACGTTAGAGGGAAAAAAGAAGTTCCAAGTTCACTGCCCAGTTTTTCCTTGGGCTTGCCACTTGCGCCCTCTGCTGGTGAGCTATGTCCTAAGAAGGCGGCCGGTCTCTGTGGTCTCTGCGTTCCCAGCGATGGTGAAAATCTCCCGCCCTGGGGGCCCTGACAAGAGCCAGGCTGCCTGCGGCTGCCACCGCGGCCCAAGGGGTGAGGATTTGCACGATCTGTTCACAGCACACAGAACACGAAATCACAGGGTCCGATTGGCAGCAGAACGCTCTCGCGTCCAAGTGCTGAACTTATGGGACCTTTCCTTTTTACTAACCGATCTAATGAGGAATTTCTGGCCTTGGGTATAGTAATAACGTTGTGATAATAATATTCATATAAATAAATACCCAAGACCACTGTCTATAGTGTTTACTATGTGACAGTCGCCGTTTGAAGCACTCTCCATAAATTCACTCACTGAACCTTCTCATTTCCCCTACGAGGTAGGAACCGTTATGGGTCCCATTTTCCAGATGAGGGTGTTGGGCTGTGAGCGGGGAAATAGACTGTTCAAGTCATACAACTGATCAGAGACCGAGCCAGGATTTAGACCCAAGCTTCCCCCCCCCTCCGCCCCCCAGCCCCATTTGGTACACTTGCCACGGTGCATTGTGGGAAAATGAGAAACACAGGCACAAAGACAAAACAGAAACCTGTCATCTTGCCGCCCAGAGACGATCACTGCGAATGTTTCAGCACGCTCCTTTCCAGTCCTGTGCGTGAGTGTGCGTGGGTCTGCCACTCTGTTTGGTACAGGTGAGACCTTCTAGTTCTGTGATGTGCTTAGGACACTCAAAAATATAGCGGGGTTTGTCGCCGTCACTTTTGTCCCTGTTCTTCGCCGCTGTCAGTTTTGTGTATCCCCGTGCAGATGAAGTAAGCACACGTCGCTCTGTTGCTTTCCGATATTCAGCTTCTAGAGTTCTCCCCATTAAGGGCAGCTCAGGGGAATGAGGGTGTAGGGACCTCTTCACACCTTGCAGCGTGTCCCTGGGCTGAGGTCACCTCTCGAGGAAGCATCAAGTTCAGATGCTTGGGGAGGAAACAGAATGCAGGCTCCCTGCTGAATTCTCAAAACTTTGGCCACTCGTGCTCTGTTTCCCGAAGGAGCAGACTCTGTTGCCCCAGGAATATTCCATCTCTCTGGAGCCAAGGACGATGGGATGCAGTCGTGAGTCCTCTGGAGAGTCCTGCCAGGGTGTCTGAGCCTGGGGACTGCAGACCTGGGGGGGGGGGGGGCAATGCTTACCAGCATTTGGGACAGAGAGGGTCACCTGGTGGGGGCTGTGAACTTCCACTGAGGCCACAGGTGGGAGTGGCCCTGCAGGGAGGCAGCTGGGGGATAAACGGCCTTTGAGAGACTGAATATACAAATGGACCAAGGCCAGGCCGTATATAAAAGTAGAACTCTAGGGGCACCTGGCTGGCTCAGTTGGTAGAGCATGCAACTCTTGACCTCCGGGTCCTGAGTTCGAGCCCCATGTCGGGCACAGGGATTACTTAAGAAAACAAAAACAAAAGCGAAAACAAAAAAACAAAAAACAAAAAACCCCAGTAGAACTGTAACTCCCAATCTGCAGCAGCCCGCCCAGGAAACCAACCCCTCGTGATGGTAACCAGCCCGGGAAGGCAGCCTGCTGTAAGTGGGACTTGTAGAAAGTCAGGCTGCTGTCTCCAGTAACGATCCAGTAAGTCAAACAATAACCTCTATGGCAAATAGCCCCAAATGCCCAGGACTTGATTAACAACAGACAGCCTCCCTGATTTGTGTCCTTGCCTCCAACTTAGGACCAGCCAGGGAAAAGCAAATGTTCACCCCTGACCAATCACACGGGATGCCCCAGTTCTAGGTAGCTTCCCCAGCCAAAGCTCTCCGGGCCACCACCCGCCCGCCTCTGGGTCTCTGCCAACGCACGGTGCTGGTGGCTGACTCCCTTCTATGGCAAGTTCAGAATAAATGGCCTTGGCTTTTCTCGTTTGGCTGGTCTTTGCTTATGTCCATACTCCTTCCTGTCTTCCTCCAGTCGGTCCTCCACACCAGCCAAACTCAGCTGGAAGCCAGAGGGCGAGGGTCACATTGATGGGATCCACAGAGGAGTCACCTGGAGGGTCCTATGCCGGGTCAGACTCACAGGTGGGCTATAAATGGGCACATAATAAATGGGACACCCATGGGAGGAGTCATGTTAGGACAAGATCAGGGACAGTGGGTCATACACATGACATACAGAAATCACGCATGGAATCACATGGGGGGCCTCCAGGGGACCCCTGTGTGCTCCAACCATCCCCATACAAGCCACCGCCAGGGGCATCCCATCCCAGAGCTCTTGGATATTGATGTCAGAGATTTTGTTCTAGAAACCTGCTCTTTGCTTGACCCGGGTCCTTCAGTCTGTGAGGCTATTTATTGAGTACTGCCTGCCCAACACCAGGCCCTTATCAACTTTCTGTCCACACGCTTTCTGTATCCTCAAGGAGTACACCATTCATCGATACTAAGAACTTTTCTTTGGCTAGATAATATAGTCATATTGTGGCCAAAAAAATCTAAACAACATAAAAGTGAATGTGAAATGTTTTGGTTCCTATGTCTACCCTTTCCACCTTATTCCTTCTAACTGGTCGTTGGTTGATTTTGTTGGTTTCCGTACATTAATTTTGCACCTCACTATCTTACTGACTTCTCTTTTTGTCTTTCGTAATTTCCCAGCTGAGGCCTTTAGGTTTTCTCTCACGCAATCATATCATCTGCAAACAGTGGTCATTTTATCTCCTTCTTTGCAGTGTCCATAACTCCAATTTTTTTCCGATTGCCTAAGTGTCTGGTTTTTGTCTTTGCTCTATGACGTAATTTACAAGTGGTTTTCTTTTAAGTTTATTTATGTTGAGAGAGAGACAGAGCTCAAGCAGAGAAGGGGAAGAGAGAGAGGGAGACACAGAATCAGAAGCAGGCTCCAGGCTCCAAGCTGTCAGCACAGAGCCTGACGCGGGGCTCGAACTCACGGACCGCAAGATCGTGACCTGAGCCAAAATCAAGAGTCAGGTGTTAACTGACTAATCCACCCAGACACCCCACAAGTGTTTTTAAATATCCTCATTTTAGTGTGCTTTTCCTTGTTGATTTCTAAATTCATTGTAATTCGGTCAGAAAAAGTGACTTGAATGATACCTATGCTTTGGAGTTTGTTGAGATTGACTTCATGGTCGAGAAAGCAATCATGTTTATATGAAATGTTTCATGTGAGCTCAAGAACATTGTTCTCCATTTGTTGTATGCAGAGTTCTCTCTCTATCCCTTTGACCAAACTTGCTTATTATTCAGATCTCGATATCTTTAGCTGATTTTTTTGGACTGCATAATCAATCAATTACCTCTACTCTCTTAGTGATTACCCTGCACTTTAATATAACGTGGTTTCCGGTTAATAAGTATCCTTCCTTTCAAAAAATAGAACCTTTAACGGCTTTACTCCCAGACTAAATTTACTCTGGCTTGCATGTTATTCTTGCCCAGTATTGTACTTCTATTTTGCAAGTCCACACGTTTTTTATTTTTATTTTTATTTTTTTTTAATTTTTTTTTTAACGTTTATTTATTTTTGAGACAGAGAGAGACAGAGCATGAACGGGGGAGGGGCAGAGAGAGAGGGAGGCACAGAATCAGAAGCAGGCTCCAGGCTCTGAGCCATCAGCCCAGAGCCTGATGCGGGCTCGAACTCCTGGACCGCGAGATCGTGACCTGAGCCGAAGTCGGACGCTTAACCGACTGAGCCACCCAGGCGCCCCACATTTTTTATTTCTAAAAAAATATTTATTTTTAGGAGAGTGCAAGCAATGGAGGGGCAGAGAGAGGGACAGAGGATCTGAAGCGGGCTGTGCACTGATAGTGCTGACAGCAGTGAGCCCGAGGTGGGGCACGAACTCACAACCAGCGAGATCATGACCTGAACTGAAACCAGCTGCTTGACCAACTGAGCCACCCGGGCACTCTATTCCTTGTGCTATTTTTATTGTTTCCACACGGTCAAGGTTTGCTGGCTATACCCACGTGTTTGCCATTTCCTTTGCTCACTGGGTCCTTGTTGCATCTCAGACCTTGTGTCTGGGATTGCTTTCCTTCTCCCTGAAGTACCCCCTTCAGAGAGTCCTTTGGGGAGGGATGCTGGTGCTTTCATTTGCTTGAAATTTTTTTTTTGTAAGATTTAATTTTTTTTTAAACGTTTATTTTTGAGACAGAGAGAGACAGAGCATGAACGGGGGAGGGGCAGAGAGAGAGGGAGACACAGAATCGGAAACAGGCTCCAGGCTCTGAGCCATCAGCCCAGAGCCTGACGCGGGGCTCGAACCCACGGACCGCGAGATCGTGACCTGGCTGAAGTCGGACGCTTAACCGACTGCGCCACCCAGGCACCCCAATCCCCTGGTTGTTTTTTAAAAGAATCTTTCCTCTCGATATTGGGCAGTTTCCTTACTTTGTCTGCAGGCATGGATTTTTTTCCTTATCATGCTTAGGAGGCATAGTGCTTCTTGAGAGTGAGGACTCATGTCTCGTATCAATTCTGAAAAGTTAGTAGCTACCATTTCTCCAAATACTACCGCTCCCCTACCGTCTCTTTATGTCCCTCAGGGAACTCCATTTAGGCTGAGATTAGACATTTTCATTCTATCCTCAATATCGCTTTATTCCCTGCCCCCCCCCCCATATTTTGTATCTTTTTCTGTTTGCCTTCGGTGTTATTTCTTTAATTCTGCCTTTGTAGTCGTTATCCATTGCTATACGGGAAACTAACCCCAAGACTTGGCATCTTAACATTTATTATCTCACATAGTTTTTTTTTTTTTAATTTTTTTAAATGTTTTAATTTATTTCTGAGACAGAGAGAGACAGAGCATGAGCAGGGGAGGGGCAGAGAGAGAGGGAGACACAGAATTCTCAGCAGGCTCCAGGCTCTGAGCCATCAGCACAGAGCCTGACGCGGGGCCGAACCCACAAGCTGTGAGATCATGACCTGAGCTGAAGTCGGGCCCTCAATCGACTGAGCCACCCAGGCGCCCCTATCTCACATAGTTTTTGAGGGTCAGAAATTCCAGTGTGGCTTAGCTGCTTGGTTCTGATTCAGGGTCTCGCGTAAAAGTAGACTTGAAATGCTGGCTGGGGCACACTCATCGAGAACTTGACTGGGGATTACTCATGAGGCTATTGGCTGGAGACTTCAACTCTTCATCAAGTGAACCTCTCTGTAGCACATCATGAGGGTTCTTGGAACCTGGCAACTGGCCAACTGGCTTTCCCAGAGCAAGGGATCCAGAGAGAGGCAAGAAACCACAGTTCTTTTATGACCAAGTGCCCAAACTCACACACCGTAACGTCTACTTTTTTCCTACTTGTTAGATGAAGGGCATTAAGTTCAGCCCATACTCAAGGGGAAGAGAATTAGGCATCACCTTTTGAAGGGAATGTCAAGATTTACAAACGTATTTTGAACCGCCAAAATATTTTATTTCATTCTTATTTTTTAGCTCTGTCTAATCTGCTAGATAACACACCCATGTATTTCTAAAATCGAATATTCACTCTTTCATTTCTGGAATTTTCTTTTTTGGTATTTGAAACATACCAAATCATTTTTATTGTCTCTTGTTAATTTTTTAGGCCACTTTTTTACTTTACTTATTTGTTTATTTATTTATATGTTAGAGAGAGAGCATGTTAGTGCGGGAGAAGGGCAGAGCAAGAGAGACTGAACCTCAAGCACGCTCCACACTCAGCACAGAGCCCAACACGGGTCTCGATCCCTCGACCCTGGGATCATAACCTGAACTGAAATCAAGAGTTGGACACTCAACCAACCGAGCCACCCAGGCGCCCTAGTCCTTTCGTTTTCAAAAGATTAAACCCACCCATCGTTCATTCTGTATCTGAGAATCCCCATATCCGAAGTCTATGGATCTGATTTTGCTGGTTCTTACGCAGAAGGACTTCTCTTTTATTTAAAATAAAATGCGAGTGTATTTGGACTGGCACTTTACGTGTGCGAAAAGTAGAAGGCCTGGTTAGAGAATGTATTTCTTTCAGAGAGAATATACCCCTGCCAGCTTGCTGTGGGTCCTAATAACCCAGGAAATTATAAACTAATGTTTTGACTTGCACGTTTGGGTCTCTGCAGGCAGAGTGAATTCCGACCGAAACCCAGGTTTCCTATTAGACTCCATGTACTCTCTAACCAGATTTAATTAATGTTAACGTTTGGGTATGCTTGTTAAAAAAGAAAAAAGAAAAGTAAGACTCTGTCCTCCATCCCTTCTACCTCCTCATTCCCCAGAAGTAACCACTCTCCTCCAGTCGGTGTGAATAATTCCCATCCACATTCTAATAAGGATCCATAGTATCATTAACATATACAGTATGTGTTGAAATATTTAGGCAACTGCTTTTTTTTTTTTTCCTCTATGCATCCCTTTACTGGTGGACAGGTAGCACTCTTTTGTTTTTGTTTTGTTTGTAACTATTAACAAACCGTATCAAGGTGAATACCCAGGCCTTACGGCTATAGCCAGATCCACCGAGCTTCTGAGCGTGGGGAACATTTGCGGCGGAAAGAGCCGGTCAGGACACGCAAGGAGACACCTGCAGAAGGCACCAGACCTTGGGACAAGGGCCCCCTTTCTGGACGAGAGGCCCCTGCAGGTGTGAATTCAATCTTCCGGCAGGTGGCGTTCCCAGGGGGCCCAAGTGCGTTGGGGAGGGGGAGGGGGAGGAGACGCGGCTTTGCAGAGGCGAGGGTGGGGTGGGTGGAGGATGGGGGTTGGTAACCCCGGGGGCCCGCGATCAACGGAGGCGGGGGTGGCAGGGCGGCCGCCAGGGCGCAGGGGGGTCACTCGGAGCTTGTCGCCGCGCCTCCTGTCGGCCGCCGCAAGGAACCTCTGCGTCTCGCAGTCGCATTTATAAACCCCGTATTCGCGATGCGAGGAAAAAGAGCGGGGTTTTCCGCCCGTTGGCAGTGTGACAGCGCTCGCCGGAGGCCGGATTTCTCCCCTCACGGCCTTTGCGGCGCTTCCCGCGGCCCTCCGTGGTTGGCGAGGGAAAAAAGGCGACCGTGACCCCGACGTGACTTGAACACGCAACCTTCTGATCTGGAGTCAGACGCGCTACCATTGCGCCACGAGGTCACAGCGAGCAGACGACTCTGCGTCGCTAAAGACCTCGCCGCGCCGGCACGGTCCCGCGGCTGGGAACACCTAGGCTCCGAGACGCGGTCCCCCCGGCGCGCGTCCGAGGGGAGGAGCTCGAGCGGCCCGCTCCTCGGCTTCCGGGAAACCGGCGCTCGGCGGCTTCCGACCCCGGGCCGGGCGCCGCGGCGGCGGAGACGCGGCCCCGGGGGCCGGGCGGGTGGCTGCGGGGCGGTGGGGGGTGTGGAGGGGGAGATAGGAGGCGGCCGGGGTGGGGGCGGGAGCGGCTCCCGAATTCCGCGGGGCGGACTCGCCAGGCCCTCCGGCCGCCGCGCGGAAAATGGCGGCGGCCGCCGCGGCGCGGGTTCGAGGACGCTGCTCCCGGTGGCCGCGACCCGGCGGGGCCGGGGCGGGGGAAGGAAGACGGGGCGCCCCCCCCCCCAAGCCGGGACTGTCCTGTGAACTGTAAAAGGAAACATCTTCTTTGAGGAGGGTCAGCACAGTATCTGGAAGAGAGCATCAGAGCCGCCGAAAACGCCGCCATCCAGAGACCGCCACTGCTGACGCTCGTGTGCGTTTCTTTTTGCAGAGTTTTACCGGCTGTGTGTGATCCCCAGTATGTTTTTGACCTTTGACTCGATGAATGGAACGCGGAGCGAAAAGTAGCCGCACGTTTGCACGCAGTGTAAATCCTTGCTTGTCTGGCGCCCGGAGCGAGACAGGGAACATCAGCGTCCCCCTTCCGGTCACTTCAGATTCATTTTTGAGATGGGATTTTATGGCACATAACAGTTTGTCAGTTTCCTCGCTTGTCGTCATCTTGTCCGCGTATTTTAGTTAATGTTTTCTCCTAGCATGATTTTAAGGGGCTCATGGTCCACCTCTTGGGAGTCTTAAGTCCCTGCTTTTGGACAGTACTTTTTCCCCCCTTTATTAAGAAAAATAAGACTATTAAGTGAGTAAGCTCTTGAAGTTAAAAAAAAAAAAAGCCATTAGTAATATACACCACTATCCTTGTCTAGGAACATGAAACATCAATCAATTCTAAATACAACACCCACAGGGCCTGGTGTTTTTCAGAGAAGGAACGACCTGGAATGGGCCTCACTACAGGAGGGAAAGAGGAACGGTGTCTGGGGCTCTCAGTGAAGCCAGTGGGGGTGAAGGGCATCTCACCATCCTGGTTATTCTGGCAGCTAAGACCCCCCCCCCCCACCAGCCCAGAGGTTCTCCATGTCAAATGGGATAGGAGTCTTGGCATGTGCTTGTGGCCAGGTGTGAGCATAGCGGGCATTTTAACGGTGAGTTCTGAGGCAGCCTGCCAAGGGTGTCAGAGAAGCAGAGACCAGAAGGTTCTATCAGTGTCCCCAGGGCCAGGCACGAGTCAGCTAGCCCCAGGTTACTGATTACATCTACAGATATCCAGACGGGAGTCACTTCCTTATTGCTTTTGATGGCCCCGGGGGTGAATTGTAACTGGGAAGGAATGTCAGCTAGGGAGTGGTGGAAACAGCTTGGCCTTGGCCACAAGGCAAAGTCACTGAGAGGAGAAGCCAGTGCCTTTTCCACCGAGGCCAAGAGTCCAGAATCTACTGGAAGAAATGCTTCACACCCAAGGCAAGACCAGAGACACTCTGGAATCCCCCTGCTCAGATTTTTGGATACACCTGCCGTGTCCCCGCCCTCCTGGGGACCAGGATGTGGAACCAACGGCCAGTTTTTCTAAACTACAGTGTGGTAATGCAATCAGACGAAGGGACTAAAGAGATTTGGGCAGATATAATTAAAGGGTCCTTTTAAAAGTTAGACGCCTGCTTGCCAGGGCCAACTAAAGTGATGGGAGTGAGGCAGTTACGCTGATGTGCAGGGCTGAAGCCTCTTGTGTACAATTTTGATACTTTGTGTATCTTGCGTTTTTTGCATTGATATATATATATATTTAATATATTGCATTATTCTTAAATTTATCTTGACTGCTGAGTTGTTTTGGAGCCACCCACACTTGTATTTTGCACGGGGGGGGGGGGTAGGGTGGGGTGGGGAATGCCTCACTTGCCTCACCATCATCCCAGCCTGCGGCTCACTGAAATTCTGTGACTGCCCAGAAATCACACAGAACTGTTTTTTTGGTTTTTTTTTTTACCTTAGAACCAAACCCTATTAAAACACACACACACACACACACACACACACACACACACACACAACTTCTGTTTAAAAATACAGAAGGGGCGCCTGGGTGGCTCAGTCGGTTGGGCGACCGACTTCAGCTCAGGTCATGATCTCGCGGTCCGTGAGTTCGAGCCCCGTCGGGCTCTGTGCTGACAGCTCAGAGCCTGGAGCCTGTTTTGGATTCTGTGTCTCCCTCTCTCTGACCCTCCCTCGTTCATGCTCTGTCTCTCTCTGTCTCAAAAAAAATAAAAATAAACGTTAAAAAAAAATAAAAATACAGAAAATTTCAAAATTACGCAACAGTCATTGTCCAGTTAAACACAAAAAGAAGGTAATCGCCAACATTAGCAAGGTGTGGGGAAAACAGTGAATATTTAGGAGAATTCACGAAATACTGGAACAGAATGTAAACTGATACTAGCTATTTGGGTTGTAATGTAGCAAATGCTTCTGTCCAGGCATTTCCTCTTCTAGAGAATATGCACTAAAAGAAACAGTAGTCAGTAAAGTGTCTGACTTTTGATTTTGGCTCAGGTCATGATCTCTTGGTTCCTGACATCGAGCCTCACATCCGGCTCTGTGCTGACAGTGCAGAGCCTGCTTAGGATTCTCTGTCCCTCTCTCTCTGCCCCTCCCCTGCTCTCTCTCAAAAAATAAATGATTAAAAAAATAAAATAAAGTTAAGGGTGAATGCAATGATGGACCTTCAAGATTGTTCTCATCAGAACTGTGTTTGTAATAATGAAGCACCAGGAGCCATCTTGACTGTTCTCTTGTTCAAGTTCAGCCTGGATTTACAAGGGAGGCAGGGAAGCTGGCCCTGGAGTGAGTGAATACACAGGGACACTTGACTAAAAGGATGTGGCAGCGAGAACTCCAGAAATAACTGCTATGGAGAAGGCAGGCTGCAGAAATTATAGCAAGGGCTGCCTCACCCCTGAGAAAAACATGTTAACTTTGGCTTCTCTGTCTCTGCTTCGTGTGGCATCATCTCAGACCCAGGCAATTGCTCTCTTAGAAAAACTTGGGGCGCCTGGGTGGCTCCGTCGGTTAAGCGTCCGACTTCGGCTCAGGTCACGATCTCGCGGTCCGTGAGTTCGAGCCCCGCGTCGGGCTCTGGGCTGATGGCTCAGAGCCTGGAGCCTGCTTCCGATTCTGTGTCTCCCTCTCTCTCTGCCCCTCCCCCGTTCATGCTCTGTCTCTCTCTGTCTCAAAAAAAAATACGTTAAAAAAAAAAAAAGAAAAACTTTTTACTTGGCTTCTATTTTCCAAGGGGCTGAAAACGTTCCAACTCTCCAAAGCCCATCAAAGGCGTCCTCGATCTTTCTGATCGACACGTTCCTTTTCCAGCAAATGCCAACCGGGACCTGAACACTGAGAGGAGGGCAATACTCTGTGGAGTGGGTGTCCTCTCCGTAACGCAGCTCGGGGGAACAGCCTCATTGCAGGCTGGGTTCTTGGGGGTGACACCTGTGAAAGGAAACGGGAGGAAGCCGACCCGGAGGAGGGTGGGGGGAGCTGTCAGGTGGCGATATAGACCTGCCAACCTGTGGGGTGGCTCAGGACAAAGACTGCCTGGCGGAGGAACCCCGGGTCACGGGTCAGGGCCACTCCGGGAGGAGTGCAAGCTGTAGCGGCCCAAAGCTAACAGCTGGAGGCTGTCTGCTTGCTTCTCCACTCTTCCGAAGGAAAAACACCCTGGAAACTGGTAGAAGATTTAAATTTTCACTGGGAGCCAGGGTGGCGTAATCCAGGACCTTAGCCTCCTGATTAACTGACAGTAAGTAAAGGCCACTCCTAAATCAGTGACAGGAGATGGAACTTGAGTCTGGTGGCTGCAGAGAGGCAAAAACACTGCAGATTTGGGGCGGGGGAACTTTAGGCTTTTTTTTTTTTTTTTTTTTTTTTACTTTAGGCATTTTTTTAAGGCATTTCGATTTTCGTGGTAATTTTCTTTTATGCCAGATTTTCATTCTCTTTTTTTTTTTTCTTTTATTTTGAGAGAGAGAAAACGAGCGGGGGAGGAGTAGAGAGGGAGACAGAATCCCAAACAGGGTCCACAGTATGAGCCCAGAGCTGGACGCAGGGCTCAAACTCGTGAACCCGTGAGATCACGACCTGAGTCAAAATCGAGTCGGACGAGGAGGTGGTTCAGGTGACACCAGGGAAATTTGGCTCACTTGTCGGGTCTTGATTTTTTTTTTTTTTTTTTTTTTTTTTAAGTAAGCTCTGTGCCCTTCATGGGACTTGAACTCACGACCCTGAGATCAAGGTTGCATGCTGTACTGTCCGAGCCAGCCAGGCGCCCCTGGGCTTGAATATTTTTCAATGGTTTCATTAAAAGTTTGCCACATTTTTTCATGGCCAGAGGGGACTGGGGCAGCATGGATACCCTTTACATTGGAGAAATGGAATTCCGGAAGCTGGAAGGTTTATGTCTGTTGGCGTATCAGCTGTGGGTGCTGTCTAGCTAGTCCCTATGTGACAATAAACGTGACTTTCTCAGTTTGTCTTTGCCCCATGTGACCGTGTGGGCTGCACTTGTCTCTGGAGATGTTTTCCAGCCTCATTTTACTAAACCCAAAGGCCCTGCTTACTGATGCTCACCAGGCGCACCTGAGTGGCTCAGCCGGTTGCGTGTCTGACTTTGGTTCAGGCCACGATCTCACAGTTTGTAAGTTCAAGCCCCACACCTGGCTCGCTATTGTCTATGCAGAGCCCGCTCCAGATCCTCTGTCCCCCTCTCTCTGCCCCTCTCCCGCGTGTGCTCTCTCAAAAATAAGTAAAATGTTAAAAAAAAAAAAAATGCTGACCAAATGCATCTGATGGAAACTGAGGCTCACGCAGAGATCGGCCTCACTGGCAGGCACGGCCCTGTCATTCCATCAACGGCAAGATGAAGACGCTGTCTTTTTCGGACTACGACAGAGCTCTTCTAATATGGGGTATAGTTTGTGACTGTAAAAAGGAGAGACTTGTTCCTATTATCAGAATTTAATGGTGGAGTTGAAATGTCTTCAGCGACACAGACAAAGACCAGGGTCACTGTGAGGAGATCCACTCAACCAACGAGTGAGCAAGTATACGAAGGTGGCTGGGGGTCAGGACAGAGGTTCCAGTCCTGCTGTCCTTGCCACCTGCCAACTGTGTGACTTCGGACAGGTCACCCAACTTTGCTTTGCCATAGAGACCTCAGTTCTAAACTGGGAGCAGTAGAACTCATCTCAAAGGGGTTGTTGTTAAGGATTCAGCAAAGCAATGCTCTACCAAGAGATTCCAGACAGAAGTGTTTGGTTCCTAATATTAAGCGTGACTACAAGGCTTCCACAGACGTGTCGGAATGGAGAACTTGGGTTGCGTACAGAGCTGACCAGCATGGAAGGAGATGTAATTTAACTTAGCTCTGGGTTCTCTGTAAGCATGAGTAGGAACTGAGCTTGCTGTTAATACTTACTGTGGCATCATCTAAGCCAGAAGACAGCTACGGTCCTGGCCCCTTTTCCCACTTTACATTCTCAGATTGGTTTTCTGCAATACATATTGTTCTCGTTCTCTGAGTAGGCTCTAACGGACTCTGGTCAAGTCACTTCAATTGCAGGCTCCGAATATCCAGTGTAAACTTCCTGCGTTATTGGATGGATATGTCACCACATATTGGGGAATCGTCACCACAAAATGTTTCATAAACCTACTCTGAGTGGTCTGGAAACTCACCTCGTATGTTATCAGTTACTTTTCCTGAGGGCCTACTATGTCTCTGGTGCCATAGTAGCTATTTGATATTTTACTCGGCTTCACCTTTACAACGAATCTGCTCTTGAATTCTTCTATTGTACAACTTTACCTTCTTTGGTGGTCTTTATTCATTTTTTCTTGTTTTGTCGTATATGCGACAACTTCCTTTAAAGAGCCTTCTGCTGGTCCCCCTCTGTTCCCCCCTAAGAGGTTTTCTGCTTTGGGCTTCCATTCATATTTTGACAGTATTATAAAGCCTCTTGCATTAAAAAATTTTTTTTAACGTTTATTTTTGAGACAGAGACAGAGCACGAACGGGGGAGGGTCAGAGAGAGGGAGACAGAATCTGAAACAGGCTCCAGGCTCTGAGCTGTCAGCACAGAGCCCGACGCAAGGCTCGAACACGCGGGGCTGGAACTCACTGACTGCGAGATCATGACCGGAGCCGAAATCGGCCGCTTAACCGACTGAGCCACCCAGGTGACCCAAGCCGCTTGCATTTTTATGGAGATGGTTTTGAACATTTAATCCGTTGTCCGGTCCATTGATGTCTTCTCTTTCTGAAGGGACATTTTCCCGAGAATAATATAGTAGTAGAGACTCCCAAAACATTTCAAGAAATTCTGGCCCAGGACTTAGGTTCCCCATCTCCCCCAGGATAACAATTAGCCAAGCAATCCACGGGTTCCTTAAGAGACGGACCTGTACTCTCCACACCTTTCTAAGCACTGCTTTGAGGTTCTGATGTTTCTTAGCCAGCACGGGCTCAAAAAGGCAACCTGTCTGCTCTATGAACACTTGTAGCCACTCTCAAGACCTAGTTCCTCGTTCCCTATTTTGATTTTCCTCTATAGGGCATGACCCTTATTTTCGTTCTTATCACCCCAACTCAGTTTCTTCGATAGATGTTTCCAAAGATTAAATGGGTTTCAGACCAAATTTGTTCTAGAGGCTCTAGAGTTGTCCAGCTGGCCAGTGGCCTGCACCGAGGACTTCTGTGCCTTCGCCCGAAGACATCGTGTGGCATGCGGGCATGGCCACGAGGGAGGGAAGCAACAGGTGCTGCACCAGCGAGGCTGGGGGCTTGGAGCGGAGGCAGTGGTGGGCCCGGGAGTCGAGTCCGGACGGGCGACGGCCGAGGATGGGGCAAGGAAATCCGAGGTCTGAGGTTGGGCCCGAGTCGCCGGAGGCGCGACAGACCAACGATGCCAGCTCAACAAAGCGGGTGCGGAGGGCCTAAAGAGCTGGGTCCTATAGTCGGGAGCCGAGACACCGACCGCCTCTCTGCCCGCCCCCTTAAGCCCAGGGTTGGACCTGCGCCTGGGCTTTTAGCCCCATCCCGCGCCCGCCGAGCCAATCGGCGGCTGAGGTTCCACGCGCGTCACAATGGGCGTCTGTGACGTCGAGGGGGTCACCTCGCCACGTGACCCCACCCCCGGAAGTCCTTCACGAAATTCCTCCTCCTGACTCCCGGTACTTTTCAGCGGCCGCCTCCCTCTTATCCCATCCCACACGTCCTCCATCCGTTCAGAATCCGATGTCGGTCCCCGGCCCGTCTTTACGCCACCGCGGGAAGAGGAAAACTCCTCGAACCCGCTGTACCAGCGCCAAGCTGCCTGTCCCGAGGCTGCTTTCCCGACGCCCAGGGCGCGGGTTGAGTCGGAACCCGGACGCCGGCTAGAATTCCCGAATCCGAGGGGACCTCCGCCTCTGCCTCGCTGGGCTCTGACCACGCCCCTTCCTAAGCCCCGCCCAGGGCTTGCGGGGAGGTTTCCGTGGCGACAGTAAACAACACTCAAGAGCTGCAGGAGCCACACCGCAGCCCTGCTCCCCCAACCCACGCTCCTGCAAATCAGGTGATCGAGAATGACAGCGAAGTTGTTATGAACTGAAACCGGGACACATGGGGGCCCAGGTGGGGGCCAGGCCTGGGAGGGCCAGCCTGGGGGTCCAGGACACGTGGGCTGTGGTGCCAGGGTCTGCAACCCCCGGAAGAGGCAGCAGCAACTGGAGAACCAGGGATTGAGATCTAAGGGAGCAGACGTGCAGGTGGAGCCGGATGTTGCGTGGGCCCAGGCAGCAGAGGTGGGACAAGACACCGGGAGCAAGAGGGACTCGTTCAAGCAAGACCTTGTAGTGTTTTCCTAGGAAGGAGCAGGCAACCTGCCCGGGCGGGGGCTCTCCCAGGCTAGGAGTATGAGCAGCGGACAAGTAAGCATTGCGTGCTGGAGGGGGTAGGGGGTGGGGAAGGGGATAGATTTGTTTTTACATCCTCAGAGTTTAAATTAAAGGCTAAATAGTTCTAGAATCCTGTATTAAAACAGCACCCCAGACCCCCCCCCCAGTCCATTTCTTTCTCTCGCGGGAAGCCATTTTCAGAGTTTTGTGCTTCTTTCTTTGTTTCTGTGCACCCCACGTTTATTTCACCTTCTGTTGTCTTGCCTTCTGCCTGAGCTGTGGGATCTGTGCGTGTGCCTCCTATTTACAAAGGGGATGGCTCCGTTAAGTTAAATATTTTGATGACAAGTTTTGATCATAGTTTTCATTCCCTCTGACACCTTGTTTTCGTGAGCTAGACAAACTTTGCTTTTACTCATAGTTTCTTTGTGTAGATCTTGTGCTGGTTACTTTTTTTAACTTTTGTTTTTTTAAGTTTATTTATTTATTTTAATTTTTTTTCAACGTTTTTTATTTATTTTTGGGACAGAGAGAGACAGAGCATGAACCGGGGAGGGGCAGAGAGAGAGGGAGACACAGAATCGGAAACAGGCTCCAGGCTCTGAGCCATCAGCCCAGAGGCCGACGCGGGGCTCGAACTCACGGACCGCGAGATCATGACCTGAGCCGAAGTCGGACGCTTAACCTGACTGCGCCACCCAGACGCCCCTTAAGTTTATTTTGAGAGAGAGAGTGTATGTGAGCGGGGGAGGGGCAGAGAGAGAGAGAGAGAGAACCCCAGAAAGCAGTGCTGAGCTCCTTGGAAGCGAGGGGGCGGGCGTCGATCCCATCAACCAGGAGATCATTACCTGAGCCGAAATTCAGAGTCCGTGGCTTGACCACTGAGTCACCAAGGCGCCCCTGGTTTCTTTTAAATATTTTTGTATTAGGTAAATTCTCCTGAAAGGGCTTCTTTGCCAGGGACTTTTTCCTTCTCATGAAAAAAAAAGAGACATGATATATTACAGCTATGTGTCTTATATGGTAGCCTCTGGCTACTATATTGTGGTATTTAAATATAAATGTATTCATACCTTGACGATATTGTTTTTCAATTCATGAACATGAGTTATCTTTCCATTCTTGTACATCTGCTTTCATTTCTTTCAGCAACGTTCTGTAGTTTTCAGGGTACAAATCTTTTTGCCTTCTTGGTTAATTTTATACCTAAATATTGTATTCTTTTTGATGCTGTTGTAAATGGAATTGTCTTCTTAATTTCCTTTTGGGATTGTGCATTGTTAGTATATAGAAATGCAATAGATTTTTGTGTGTTGATTTTGTATCTTATTACTTTGCTGAATTCATGTATTCTAAGTTTGTGTGTGTATTCTTAAGGATTTTCAACATATAAGATCATGTCATCTGTGGTTTTACTTCTTCCTTTCCCATTTGAGTGCTCTTATTTCTTTTTCGTGCCCAATTTCTCTGGCTAGTATTACGTTGAATAGAAGTGGAGAGAGTGGGCGTCCTTGCCTTGTTCCTGATGTTGGAGGAAAAGCTTTCAGTCTTTTGTCATTGAGTATGTTCACTGTGGGTTTTTATATATGACTCTTATTGTGTTGAAAGGGGATTGAATTGGTCAGATGTTTACTCTGTATCCATTGAGATGATCATGTGTTTTTAGTCCTTTATTCTGTTAATGTGCCATATTACACAGAGTGATTTTCGAATGTTGAACCATTCTTGCATTCCAGGAATAAACTCCATTTGGGCATGTTGTATAATACTTTAAATATACTGCTGAATTCAGTTTGCTAGTATTTTGTTGAGGATTTTTACATCAATGTTTATTAGAGATATTTTGGTCTGTAGTTTTTTTTTTTTTTTCTTACAGTATCTTTGTCTGGCTTTGGTATTAGGACAACGCTGGCCTCGTAGAATGAGTTAGGATGTGTTCCCTCCTCTTCAGTTCTTTAAGAGTTTGAGCAGGATGGTGCAAGTTTTTCTTTAAAGCTTTTTTAAAAAAATTATTCTTTTCAGTAGGGTCCATGCCCAACAGGAGACTTGAACTCACAACCCTGAGATCAAGAGTTGCATGCTCTACAGACTGAGCCGGCCAGGTACCCCGGTATAAGTTGTTCTTTAAATGTTTGGTGGAATTCACCAGTGAGACCATCAGGTTCTTTGTTGGGAGGTGTTTTTTTTTTGTTTTTTTGTTTTTTTGTTTTTTTTTTTTTTTGATTGATTTAATCTCCTTACTAGTTATCATCTATGGATTTTCTAATTTTTTCTATTTTTAGTGTTATTAGCAATCAGTCCATCTCATCTAGGCTATCCAATTTGTGGGCATACAGATGTTCACAGTACTCTTATACGTTTTATTTCTGTAGAATTGGGAGTCACGTCCCCACTTTCATTCTGAATGTTATTTATTTTAAGTAATTCCAGCTAATGGTTTGTCAATTTTGTTGGTCTTTTCAAAGAACGGGCTTTTGATTTCATTGATTTCTCTATGGTCTATTCTGTCTGTTCAAATCTTCACCATTTCCCTCCTGACAGGTTTATGTTTGCTTTACTCTTTTTCTGGTTTCTTAAGCTGTAAATTTAAAGTTGTCACTTCAAGATTTTTCTTTATTGAGGAAAAGACTTTTTTATTTAAAAAAAAAATTTAATGCTTGTTTTTGAGGGAGAGGCACAGCGTGAATGGGGGAGGGGCAGAGAGACAGGGAGACGCAGAATCCGAAGCAGCTCCAGGCTCCAGGCTGTCAGCACAGGGCACGACGCGGGGCCCGAACTCACCAACTGCGAGATCATGACCTGAGCCGAAGCCGGACGCTTACCAGACTGAGCCACCCAGGTGCCCCTCTATACCACTCATCTTAAGACATGGAACAGAATCAGTATCTTTGATGCTTTCTATGTGCCCCCCTCATTGCATCTCCTTCCTTTACCTCCTCGCATAATCACTAACAGGCAATTGATAATTACAAAATTAAGGACACTCATCCTTCAGAGGTAGTGATTGAAGGAACTCCCCAAACTGCTGGGTCATAGGGCATGGCCACATACAGATACTAAGTCACGTCTAAATGCATTCCAACATGCAACAACACACGTCTTCACCTCTGTGTAAGAGAACCCCGCCTTAATTCCTTGCAGACTTCCTGTTTAAATGTTTCTTTTTAGGCTTTGCTTCTCACCCAGACAATAGTAAAGAACAATCACTCCTTTCTTCTGAATTATAGTTCCCTGCATATGTGTCTTCTATCTCCGGATTGACAGTGTGAGTCACATTTGTCCCTGCTTCCCTTTGTTCCCTGCTCAGGTGCAGAGTCCAGAGGGAGTCCTGCCCCAGCCTGTGCAACTTGTCGCCTTTCTTTTAAGGGAGGAGTTTGGGTCGTGCTTTCAGGATGCCACTCTCCTCTTGGAAATACGCACTCAGATGCTTCCCTTTGCATCTTCTCTCCCACTTTACCCACACATATGTTCAGTCTTTACTGTTCATTTTGTAGATCAGAATTTGTAGCTGTTTCCCCTGCATTTTTGGAGAAAAGAAGTGGAATAGGACCATCTTAAACCCAAAACACCCTGGGAAGCATTTAAAGAAAAGAAAAAAAAAAAAAAAGATAACTCAGTCCAATCCCAGGCATAACAAGGCAGCATTTCCGAATGGAGCTCCCAAGCCTCTGTATATTTTTTTTAATGCTTATTTATTTTGAGAGAGATTGTGCGTGTGTGTGAGCAGGGGAGGGGCAGAGAGAGGGGGAGAGAGAATCCCAAGCAGGCTCTGTGCTGCCAGCACCATGCCCGACTTGGGGCTTGAACTCACGAAACCACGAGATCACAACCTGAGCCTAAATCAATCGGATACGTAAGAAGCATCTGTATTTTTAAACAAGCATAAAGCCAAGTTTAACAACCACTCAACTAAAATGCCTGTGTTCGATTTGAGTAATTTTCTCTTTTATTCTTTCACGGGCAAACATTCCTTTCATCCTTAGAGAAAAGACTATTATTCCTAAATACTTCCTGTGTACATTAGTTTTCTTGTTGCTATTATCACATATTAACACAAATTTATCATCATCCTTCTCTGGAGGTCTGAAGTCCAAAATCAAGGTGTTACCAGGGCTGCATTCCTCTTGGAGCTTCCAGGAGAGAATCGTGTCCTTGTCTTTACCAGATGCAAGAGGCCTCTGCATCGCATGGTTTGGGGCCCCTTCCTCACGTCACTCCATTCTCCTTGCTTGGGTGATGGTATCTCCTACCGGTGATGTGTCTCCATCCAGATACTCCAGCATAATCTCCCCTTCTCAAGATTCTTAATCGTACCTACAAAGTCCCTTTTGCCATGTAGGGTGACATATTCATGTTCTAATGTCCTGACGATTAGATGTGGATGTATTTGTGTTTTTTTAAATTTTAATAATATATTTTATTCAACCCTATATTCTAAAATACTACCATTTGATATGTCATCAATAGAAAACATTATCAATGACATACTTTGTAGTATTTTTCCCCTACTAAGTCTTGGAAATATGATACATATTTTACACTTAGAGCACATCTCAATTTGGACTAGCCAAATTTCAAACTACATGTGGCTGGTGAATAGTATATTAGTGTGATTCAATACCATGCCAATCTTACTCAGTAACCAACACTTTGATCAAAGTAGATTCTTTTAAGTTTTTTTTGGTTTTCATTTTTGTTTTTTGTTTGTTTCTTTATTTACATCCAAGTTAGCATATAGTGCAATAGTGATTTCAGGAGTAGATTCCTTAGTGCCCCTTATCCATTGAGCCCATCCCCCCTCCCACCACCGCTCCCCTAACCCTCAGTTTGTTCTCCATATTTATGAGTCTCTTCTGTTTTGTCCCCCTCCCTGTTTTTATATTATTTTTGTTTCCCTTCCCTTACGTTCATCTGTTGTCTCTTAAAGTCCTCATATGAGTGAAGTCATGTGATTTTTGTCTTTTTCTAATTGCACTTAGCATAATACCCTCCAGTTCCATCCACGTAGTTGCAAATGGCAAGATTTCATTCTTTTTGATTGCCGAGTAATCCTCCATTGTATATATATATATACCACATCTTCTTTATCCATTCACCCATTGATGGACATGTGGGCTCTTTCCATACTTTGGCTACTGTCAATAGTGCTGCTATAAACTTTGGGGTGCATGTGCCCCTATGAATCAGCACTCCTGTACCCTTTGTATAAACTCTTAGTAGTGCAATTGCTGGGTCATAAGGTAGTTCTATTTTTAATTTTTTGAGGAACCTCCATACTGTCTTCCAGCGTGGCTGTACCAGTTTGCATTCCCAAGATGTGGATATATTTGGATGGCCATTATTCACCTTACCACATGAGTTAGAAAATTTATTTATATTCTAAAGGTCTACTCCAAGCATTTTTTTTTTTTTTTTTTTTTGGTCTGTGAATCTTGCTACTCCTTTCTTCAGAGGTTGTATTTCTGTATTCAAACTCAGATAATTGTGCTCAGATTTTAAACTATCCTATTATAGGGGCGCCTGGGTGGCGCAGTCGGTTAAGCGTCCGACTTCAGCCAGGTCACGATCTCGCACTCCGTGGGTTCGAGCCCCGCGTCAGGCTCTGGGCTGATGGCTCGGAGCCTGTTTCTGATTCTGTGTCTCCCTCTCTCTCTCTGCCCCTCCCCCGTTCATGCTCTGTCTCTCTCTGTCCCAAAAATAAATAAACGTTGAAAAAAAAATTTTAAACTATCCTATTATAGATTCAGTATATTTTCTTGAGTAATATTACGATCAGTGATGATAGGAATTTGTCTCCACTTGTTTCTTTTTTCAGTGAGGGTGATGGGGAGTGGGGCGGAGTGGGGGGAGAAGCTAGGAAAACATGTCTCTTCCCTATTCTAGTGCATTTTTCACCATTTTTAAAAGATTTAAAAAAAATGTTTATTCATTTTTGAGAGAGAGAGACAGAGCATGAGCAGGGCAGGGAGAGGCAGGGGGAGAGAGACACAATCCCAAGCAGGCTCCAGGCTCTGAGCTGTCAGCACAGAGCCCGACGCGGGGCTCGAACCCACAAACCGTGCAATCATGACCTGAGCTGAAGTTGGAAGCTTAACAAACTGAGGCACCCAGGCACCCCCATTTGTCACCAATTTTGATACAATTCTGGTTTTCTAGCAATGAATTCTGTGGTAGAAGGATGCTGCTGACCTGGTGAAATGTGGGCATTTGCAAGTTGTGCATTTATATTTGTTGAATTCTTACCACATGTTGGATACAGTGTTAGGTGCCTAACTTAAAGCATCTCATTTAAATTTTTTTTTCAACGTTTTTATTTATTTTTGGGACAGAGAGAGACAGAGCATGAACGGGGGAGGGGCAGAGAGAGAGGGAGACACAGAATCGGAAACAGGCTCCAGGCTCCGAGCCATCAGCCCAGAGCCTGGCGCGGGGCTCGAACTCCCGGACCGCGAGATCGTGACCTGGCTGAAGTCGGACGCTTAACCGACTGCGCCACCCAGGCGCCCCTAAAGCATCTCATTTAATGTATTTAGTTTATCCTTTACAAAAGCCCTATCAGATGATAGTTGAATATGTAGTGTATCAATTTTCTAGGGCTGCCATGACAAAGTGCCACAGACTAGGTGGCTTGAACAACAGAAATGCATTTCCTTGCCATTCCCGAAGGTAGAAGTCCAAGATCAAGGTGTCAGCACGGTTGGGCTCTTGTGGGGCCTCTCTCCTTGGCTTGTAGATGGCCACCTTCTCCTGTGTCTTTACATCCTCTGTATATGCTATTAAATATCCTCCTCTTATAAGAACACTAGTCATATTGGATTAGAACCCACCCATAAGATTCATTTTAACTTAATTATTTCTTTAAAGGCCCATCTCCAAATAGAGCTGGTTAGGACTCCAACAAATGAATTTTAAGAGGGTCACGATTCAGCCAATAACATAGAGTAAAATGTCTTTTAGCAACTGGATAGCAGGGGTGGGATTTAAACTCCAGTCCATCTGTCTGTAACTCCAGAGCTGTGCTTAACTCTTTTACCTCATTCTGCTTTGGATTATTCATCCTTTTTCGTTAAGTTCCTATTTCTTGTGCAAAGGGATCCCTATTATTTGGGCACTCTTCTGTAAGAGTTAACTTAAACAACGGGCACCATGCCTAAAATGGATTATTTCTTAAGTTTGATGCTAGTGTGTGCGTGTTTTTTGTTTTAATGTAAATTTTTTTTTTAATTAAAAAAAAAGGAAGGGGTACCTGGGTGACTCAGCTGGTCAAGCGTCCGACTTCGGCTCGGGTCATGATCTCACGGTTCGTGGGTTCGAGCCTGGTGTCAGTCTCTGTGCTGACTGCTCAGAGCCTGGAACCTCCTTTTGATTCTCTGTCTCCCTCTGTCTCTGCTCCTCCCCCTGTCTCTGTCTCTCTCTGAAAAATAAACATTAAAAATTTTTGAATTAAAAATTGTTAATTTTAATGTCAATTTTAGATATTTTTAAAACTCTTTTTGGGGCGCCTGGGTGGCTCAGTCGGTTAAGCGTCCGACTTCAGCTCAGGTCACGATCTCGCGGTCTGTGAGTTCGAGCCCCGTGTCGGGCTCTGGGCTGACTGCTCAGAGCCTGGAGCCTGCTTCTGATTCTGTGTCTCCCTCTCTCTCTGTCCCTCCCCCGTTCATGCTCTGTCTCTCTCTGTCTCAAAGATAAATAAACATTAAAAAAAAATTTAAAAAAACCTCTTTTTAAAAATATATGTATATATATATTTTTAATTTTAGGGGAGAGGAGCAGAGGGAGAGAGAGAATTCCATGCAGTCTCCACACTCAGCGTGGAGCCCGACACAGGGGTCAGTCCAATGACCCTGAGATCATGACCTGAGCCGAAATCAAGAGTTGGACACTCAACTGACTGAGCCACCCACTGCCCTTTAAATTTTAGTTAACGTATACTGCAATATTGGTTTCAGGAGTAGAATTCAGTGATTGATCACTTACATACAACACCCACTGCTCATCACAGCAAGTGCCCTCCTTAATACCCATCGACCATCTAGCCCCTCCCCCACCCCACTTCCTCCATCAATCCTCAGTTTGTTCTGTCATTATGAGTCTCCTATGATTTGTTTCCCTCTCTACTTTTCCCCCCTTCCCGTATGTTCATCTGTTTTGTTTCTTAAATTCCACAAATCAGTGAAGTCATACGGTATTTGTCTTTCTCTCCTGACTTATTTTCCTTTGTAGAATACCGTCTAGCTCCATCCAGGTCATTGTTAATGGCAAGATTTCATTTTTTTTTTTTTTTTTTGTATTAGAGAACATTTCTGAATTTATTCAGAACGGCTCCGTTCTTTCCTAAAAGGTTATCAGTTCACATCCAAATGATGAGCTCTCATGCAGTTATGAAGGCGCACCTGTACCGAATTTTACTGAGCTCAGACGGTATGAAAGGTTTTGCATCCTGACCTTTTCTTTCTGCGTTACATCACAAGCACTTTCCCACGCAATTAAAATTCTTCACACATAGTTGACAAACACATGGCAAGCATGCATACGCATATACATAGTCTGTTTGTAAATGCTTTTCAATGTCTTTCGGTTATTTTTTTCAACAAGTGCTTTTTAAATGCTTTGCTGGCACTTACTAATTGAGGAGAAAAAGGGACATCAGGAAAAAGATAAATAACAATGATAGGCTGATGGGGATCCAAGAATAGGCCAGGTCACAGATATTTCAGCTGTTTAGAAGAGGCAGTAATGAAATGAAGAATAAGGATACTTGGCGGGAATTTCTGTAGGAGAGGAAATTGAAATTCATCACAAAGGGGTGGGACTCAGAGAAGATAATGAAAAGAAATTTTCATGCCGGGGAATGGAATAGGTTAAGATTTGAAGTTAGAGATCTGTCCATCCTGCTCAGGAAATGATAGGAGGAGTGTAAGAAGAAAAGTCTGGATTCCTGGGTAGCAGTGAGATGGTCCATTTTGCTTTAATTTTCATTTTGTTTGCGTTTCATAAATATGAAAGATTTCAAACTTATGAAAAAGTGTAGAACATTACACAGCAGACATCCAGTGTTTGATTCTTGGGCATTTTTTTTAACTTGTTTTATTTTTTATTTTTTTAAATTTACATCCAAATTAGTATATAGTGGAACAATGATTTCAGGACTGGATTCCTTAGCGCCCCTCCCCCATTGAGCCCATCCCCCCTCCCACCACCCCTCCCGTAACCCTCCGTTTGTTCTCCATATTTATGAGTCTCTTCTGTTTTGTCCCCCTTCCTGTTTTTGTATTATTTTTGCTTCCCTTCTCTTATGTTCATCTGTTTTGTCTCTTAAAGTCCTCATATGAGTGAAGTCATATGATTTTTGTCTTTCTCTGACTGACTAGTTTCACTTAGCATAATACCCTCCAGTTCCACCCACGTCGTTGCAAATGGCAAGATTGCATTCTTTTTGATTGCCAAGTAACACTCCATTGTATATATAGACCACATCTTCTTTATCCATTCATCCATCGACGGACATGTGGGCTCTTTCCATACTTTGCCTATTGTCAATAGTGCTGCTAGAAACACGGGGGTGCATGTGTCCCTTTGAAACAGCATACCTGTATCCCGTGAATAAATGCCTAGTAGTGCAATTGCTGGGTCATAGGGTAGTTCTATTTTTAGTTTTTTGAGGAACCTCCATACTGTTTTCCAGAGCGGCTGCACCAGCTTGCCTTCCCACCAAGATTTCATTCTTTTTGATGGCTGAGTAATTGGTTTCAGTATATATAGCAAATACTAAGAGTATCGTATTTTTCTTCCCTAATAGTTCAACTTTATTTCCGGTGATTTTCCCAATTTTACATTGTTAATAGCCCCTCGTCTGCTTTAGCACACTCGTTTCATAGTCTCGATCCATCGTTTCTCAGACTTCTTTGCCCCACGCCATACGCCGTCCAGTGATAGTTCCTCTTTTGTGGAAGTCGTGCTGCTCTTTGCCCTGAGTTCATCTTTCTGCCCTCGCTCTGAGGGGTGACTTCCTCTGGCAGAGTATTGAGGGGAGATGGTGGCCAGACCCCACTCTACGTCCGGCAATGGAGAGTTTGAGGAATAGGAGCTCTGGCGCTGAGAGCACATAGCATACCCCGTGGCCACTGATATTGGGAGCCTTAGACTCCAAGAAACCCTTCAGGTCAGGGCTTCACCTTCAAGCATCCAAGAAGGGGCAGCATTGGGATTACACTGGAGTCTGCTGGGCCTGGAGGCCCGGAGAGAAAGAGGGAAGTCACGATTCCCTGGGAATGTTAGTTCCTATCCGCTGTCCCCATTTCCTCATCTCGTGTTACTTGGATGTCACCTCTGATAACACCCATCTCAGCAGACTTGACCTTTGCTACTGATGCCTGCTGTGAGGGTGCGGGACAAACGGTGACTGTCAACAGGCAATGGTTGAGGAAAGCCAGAACAGAGCTGAAATCATTACTGTTTTCCTCTCATAGCTGGAGTCTCCCTGTGCCCCAGGCTGCAGACACACCCCACTTAGCCCCCAACTTCCCCCCCCCCCACACAGACATGCACACACCACAGGCCAACCTTCCCTCCTTCCAGAGGTTTCTCATAATGTGGATCTGCTGGTCCTGGCTCCGTGTTTTCCGCCACAGGTTTTGTCAGGGGTGGATTTTTATGGACAGAGCCAGCAGCCTCGGCTATTGCCTCATTGTGGCAGGAACCAAACCTCCTGTTTGTGTTTTCAGTTCTATTTAAAATGCACATAGGGGCGCCTGGGTGGCTCAGTCGGTTGAGCATCCGACTTCGGCTCAGGTCGTGATCTCACGGTTCATGAGTTCGAGCCTCATATCAGGCTTGCTGCGGTCAGCACAGAGCCCACTTCAGATCCTCTGTCTCTCTCTCTCTGCCCTTCCCCTGCTTGTGCTCTCTCTCTCTAACAAAAATAAGTAAACATTAAAAAAGTAAAATGCACATATTTTCTACAACTCTGATGAGTGCTGGGAACTCTGTGGCCTTTTCTTTCTTTCTTTTTTTTTTTTGACGTTTTTATTTATTTTTGAAAGAGAGAGAGACAGAGCATGAGCAGGGGAGGGGCAGAGAGAGAGGGAGACACAGAATGTGAAGCAGGCTCCAGGCTCTGAGCTGTCAGCACAGAGCCTGATGCGGGGCTCGAACCCACGAACACGTCGGATCATGACCTGAGCTGAAGTCGGACGTTTAACTGACTCAGCCACCCAGGTGCCCCCTCTGTGGCCTTTACTTTACTCCAAACCTCAGCCTTCAGTCCTCCTGATGACCAGTGACCGGGACTGCCCCCAGAAGCCACATTCTCCACCCACCTCTGATGGCACTCCTCCCAGGTTCAAGCAGCTTCCAAGGCCCCATTGATTCCAGTCCAATGCTCAAAATCCTTTGAAAGCCTTGATTTCTCTGCTTGGTTTTCATGGTCACTGCCTGGTCTCTCCTTCCCAACCCAGCTTTACCTCCACTGCTCCCCACTATTTGCGTGTGCCCTTGCCATGCTGGTCTCCATGCGCCTCGTCTAAAACTCCCTGTCACCTGGCCCTCTAGCCTCAACTGAAGTCCTGCCGTCCTCCAGCTTTTGACTTTAAATCTGTCCTTCACCCAAACCCATATTAGGGGAGTTTTCCTTGACTAACTCCATACCACTAAAACAATTGCATGATTTTATGGGGATGGAGCCAGGCTTTTAGCAAATAATTTCTGAAATGATTCCAATATGCAGTCAGTGTTGTCAACTATAATAGTAGAAAGTCTCTAAAATCCTTCAAAATTTTACAGCCTTCATATCAATGCCCTTGTTGGAGGAGGCCAGCTGATCAGAAGGTGTGTGTTTATTTTCAGACAGACTAAACTTTTGCCCATTGCTAACGCCTCGCAGCAAGCTGGGTTAGCCCCACACAATATCAAGACTCCTGCAGCGTTTCCAACAAAAGAAACAAATAATAGTGATTCCATTAATTTTTGAAGGCTGCTATAACAAAGTACCATAGAGTGGGTGGCTTATTAACAGAAACTTATTTTCTCACAATTCTGGAGCCCAGAAGTCCAAGATTAAGGGGTCATCAGATTCTATTTCACCTGAGGCCTCTCTCCATGACTTGTAGATGGCTGCCTTCTCCCTATGCTTTCACATGGTCTTTCCTCTGTGTGTCCCTATCCTAATTTCCTCTTCTTATGGAGACACCCATCATATTAAATTAAGCCCCACCCCAGTGACCTCACTTTAACATAATTACCTCTTTAAAGACCCTATCTCCAAATGTGGTCACATTCTGAGTTACTGGGGATTAGGACTTCAACATCTGAAGCCGGGGCTGGGGGGTGGGGGGCAGGGAGAGTTACAATAACAGTATTCTTCTTTATATTCTTTGTTTCTTTTCTTTTTTCCCCCTTCTTTGGTTCCAGGTGCTAATTAAGATACAGTTAAAAATGCTAGCTGACCACTAAGCTAACGGCCGCATGACGGTGAATGAGTTTTTTTAGGGCGTCTGGGTGGCTCAGTTGGTTGAGTGTCCGACTTTGGCTCAGGTCACGATCTCCCAATTCATGGATTCAGGCCCCGCGTTGGGCTCTGTGCTGACAGATCAGAGCCTGAAGCCTGCTTCAGATTCTGTGTCTTCCTCTGTCTCTTGCCTCTCCCCTGCTTTTGCTCTCTCTCTCTCTCAAAATAAATTAAAAAAAAAATTCTTTAAGATGCAAAATTAGTTTTTTTTAAAAAGTCACTAACAAGCAAATAACAACAGCTCACAACAAGCAGTAGCAACAGGCCCCAGGGAGGTGGGAGAATTGTTTTCCAGTGTTGCCACATTATAATATTCAAAAGGTCTAATTTTCAACAAAAAACTATGAGACATGTGAAGAAACAAGAAATGAAGGACAATTCACTGGAAATGGGGAATGAATAGAAACTGTCCTCTGAGGAAACCAGGTGTTCACTTATTAAACAAGACTTTATATCAACTTCCAAAGAGTGAGAGGAAACCATGGACACAAGACAAAAGGATACCAGAGAAACAACGTCTCACCGAATAAAGAGTGTCAGTAAAAAGAAATTATAAAACAAACTCTGGAGATGAAAAGTATAACCACTGAAATTAAAAATTCATGAGAGTCCAACAGACCTGAGGAAGCAGAAGAATCAGTGAACTTGAAGATAAGCAAATTGATATTATTCCATCTAAGCAGTAGAAAGAGAATAGAGAAAAATTAAGAGAACCTAAGATGTCATGCATACCACCAGAAACTCCAGATGGAGAGGAGAAAAAGAAATGAGGACAAAGATAGATAGTACCCAAGAATTTCCCAAATTTGGTGGAAGACATGAATCTACACTTTCAACAAGGTCAAATAGGCTCCAAACAGGATAAACTCAAATAGAGTCATACCAAGACATATTAAAGTCAAATCATCAAAAACAAAAGTTAAAGAATCTGGAAAGTAGCAAGAGAGAAGCAACCTCTCACATACAAGTGATCTTCAATAATATTAATAGCTAATTTCTCTTCAGAAACCACGGAAGCCAGAAAGCAGATGACATATTTCAATGCTGAGACTTTAAAACATCAACCAAGAATTCTATATCCACCAAAACTAGCCTTCAAAAGAGAAAGAAATTAAGACTTTGCAGGTAAAAGCTGAGATAATTGACCACTAGTAGACCTGCTCCACAAGAAAGGCTAAGAGAGTCAGGAACAAGGCGGGGATGTCCACTCTCACCATTTTTATTCAAAACAGTACTGGAAGTCTTAACCACAGCCATTAGACCAAAAAAAAAAAAAAAAAAAAGAAATAAAAGGCGACCAAATTGGTAGGGAAGAAGTAAAAATGTCACTATTTGCAGACAACATGATTCTGTATCTAGCAAACACTAAAGACTCCACCAAAAAACTATTACAACTAATAAATGAGTTCAGTAAAGTTGCAGGATACGAAATTAATATAAAAAAAATCTGTTGCATTTCTATACAGTAGTAACAAAATAGCAGAAAAATGAATCGCGAAAACAATCCCACTTACAGCTGTACCAAAAAGAATGAAATACCTAGGAATAAATTTAACCAAAGAGGTGAAGGACCTGTACTCTGAAAACTATAAGATACGGATGGGGAAAAAAAATGACACAAATGGAAAGATATACTATGCTCATGGATTGGAAGAATCAATATTATTAAATTTTTCATACTACCCAATGCAATCTACACATTCAATGCAATCCTTATTATAATCCCAATAGTATTTTTCACAGAACTAAAACAAATCATCCTAAAATATGTGTGGAACCACAAAAGGCCCTGAATAGCAAAAGCAATCTGAGAAAGAACAAGCTGGAGGTATCACAATCCCAGGTTTCGAGACACACTGCAATTCTATAATCATCAAAACAGTATGGCACTGGGGCACCTGGGTGGCGCAGTTGGTTAAGCGTCCGACTTCAGCCAGGTCACGATCTCACGGTCCGTGAGTTCGAGCCCCACGTCAGGCTCTGGGCTGATGACTCAGAGCCTGGAGCCTGTTTCCGATTCTGTGTCTCCCTCTCTCTCTGCCCCTACCCCGTTCATGCTCTGTCTCTCTCTGTCCCAAAAATAAATAAACGTTGAAAAAAAAAATTGCCAAAAACAGTATGGCACTGATACAAAGACAGACATATAGATCAATGGAACAAAATAGAGAGCCCAGAAATAAACTCATAATTACATGGTCAATTAATCTATGGCAGAGGAGGCAAGAATATACAATGGGGAAAAGACAGTCCCTTCAATAAATCGTGTTGGATAAACAAGACAACTACATGCAAAGAATGAAACTGGGCCACTTTTCACACCATATAAACTCAAAATGGACAAAGACCTAAGGGTAAGACCTGAAATCATAAAACTCCTAAAGAAAGCATAGGCAGTAATCTCTTGGACATTGACCGTAGCAACTTTCTCTGGATTTGTCCTCCTTGGGGAAGGGAAAGAAAAGCAAAAATAAACCATTGGGACTACTACAAACTAAAAAAGCTTTGCACAGCGTACAAAACCATCAACAAAATCAAAAAGCAACCTACTGAATGGGAGGAGATATTTAGAAATGATGTATCTGATAAGGGGTTAATGTCTAAACTATGTAAATAACTCATACAACTCAACACCAAAAAACCCAAATAATCTGATTGAACGTGGGCAGAAGATCTGACCAGAAATTTTTCCAAAGAAGACACAGATGGTCAACAGACACATGAAAAGATGCTCAACATCACTGATCACCATGGAAATACAAATCAAAACCACAATGAGATATCTTTTCACACCAGTCAGAATGGCTAGTATCAAAAAGGCAAGAAATAACAAGTGTTGGCAAGGAGGTGGAGAAAAGGAAACCCTCATGCACTGTTGGAGGGAGTGTAAATTTGTGCAGCCACTGTGGAAAACAGTATGGAGATCCCTCAAAAAAATTAAAAATAGAAATATCATACATACAACCCAGTAACGCCACTCCTGAGTATTCACCCAAAGAAAATGAAAACAGTCATTTGAAAAGATACATGGGTCCATATATTTATCTCAGTGCTATTTACAGTAGCCAAAATACGGAAGCCACCTATGTGTCCATCAACAGATGACAGATAAGGAAATTGTAGGGTATAAATACACATAACATAATTCAGCCATAAAAGAGAACGACACTTGCCACTCATGGCAACACGGATGCACCTAGAGGATATACGCTAAGTGAAATAAGTCAGAAAAAGACAAATATCGTAGGATTTCACTTATATGTGGAATCTAAAAAGCAAAACAAAGGAACACACACACAAACCAGAAACAGTCTCCTAAATACAAAGAATAAACTGGTAGTTGCTCAAGGGGAGGGGAGGTGGGGGTGAGCAAAGTAAGTGAAAGGGGTTAAGAGGTACAATCTTCCAGCTATAAAATAAGTAAGTCACAGGGATTCAAAGTACAGCAGAGGGAATATGGCCAACAATATGATAATAACTCTGTATGGTGACAAGATGGTAACCACGCTTACGGTGGGGACCACGGTGCAATGTACAAGATTGCTGAATCACTATGTTGTACAGCTGAAAACAATACAACATTGTATGTCAACTACACTTCAGTTTAAAAAAAAAAAAAGTGAAAAGGCAACCCATGTAAAGAGAGTACATATATTTGCAAATGGTGTATCTGACAAGGAACTTGTATCTAGAATATACAAGGAATTCTTTCAATTCAATTAGTAAAAAGACAACCCAATGAAAAAATCTGAATAGACATTTTCCCCTAAAAAAGATATCCAGTGGCCTAAGGCGTGTGAAAGGACACTCAACATTGTCATCAGGGAAAAGAAAATCCAAACCACACCGAGGTGCCACCTCACGCCCACTAGGATGAGTATAATTAAAAAGACAGATAAAAAAAAAAAGTGTTGGCAAGAAATGGAGAAATATTGAAATATTTTTTTTAGTTCTCTGTATTTAAGCATCTCTTATGATTTGTCCCCCTCCCTGTTTTTATATTATTTTTACTTCCCTTCCCTTATGTTCATCTGTTTTGTATTTTAAAGTCCTCATATGAGTGAAGTCATATGATATTTGTTGTTTTCCAACTGACTAATTTCGCTTTGCATAATACCCTCCAGTTCAATCCACGTAGTTGCAAATGGCGATATTTTATTCTTTTTGATCACCGAGTAATATTCCATCGTGTATATATACCACATCTTTATCCATTCATCCCTCGATGGACATTTGAGCTCTTCCATACGTTGGCTATTGCCGATAGTGCTGCTATAAACATTGGGGTGCATGGCCTCTTTGAATCAGCATTTTTGTACCCTTTGGATAAATACATAGCAGTGCAATTGCTGGGTCGTAGGGTAGTTCTATTTTTAATTTTCTGAGCAACCTCCGTACTGTTTTCCAGAGTGGCTGCACCAGTTTGCATTCCCACCAGCAGTGCAAAAGGGTTCCTCTCTCTCCGCATTCTTGCCAACATCTGTTGTTGCCTGAGTTGTTAATTTTAGTAGAATAAGTTTCTATAAACAAAGTTTAATTTGGTCCTTAAGTCCTAGATGAATTTTCTTTCTCAGGTCACAGGCTGAGCTATATTCCCCCCACCCCCCAGCCGGATCCCTTCCAGCTGATGTCCCAGTAAAGTCTCGGCTTCCTGAGTCAGACTTCAGGGCTGGTCGCTGCAGGGTTGTAACCACCAGTCAGTGCTCAGTTGTAACCACCAGTCAGTGCTCAGTTCAGGGCTGGGATGTCAGGGTGCCTTGGTGGAAGAAGCTTCCAAGAGATGGATGTGCCAGGGAGGGAAGGAACCTTCTGGAGAGGCGGGCAGGACTAGCCACTGAGTCCTCCAGGAGGGACGAAATTCGAGGAATCCAAGGATTCAGGACGAAAACGTCCATCCTCGGGGAACATTTTACTGATGCATGTTTTCCCCACATGTACACTGACGGGGGAGGCGAAGTTGCCAAAGAGGAGCGTGCAAGACCCCCTTCCTGACAATGTCTTGTCTTGCATGAAGACATTAGAGGGAACTATGGTTGTTACCGAATTAGCCATCGGGGGGCACTCCAGGCACAGGAGAAAAATCCCATGCCTGATCCTGCAGGCCCTGAACTGGGGACCTATATGGCAGCCCAAAGCCTCAGGCAGGGCAATGTGCAACTTGTGGCATTTCCCTTGGGTGAACACAGGCAAGGAAGCCACCAAGTAAAGTTTCCTGAGGGTAAGAAAGTTATATGCCGCTGGACTTGTACAGGATTTATAACAGGTAGCAGGCATCCAACTTACGACTATGCTTTTTTTTCTAGGGTTTTTTGCTTGTTTTTTTTTTTTGTTTCTTTTTTTTTTTTTTTTTTTTTTTTTTTAGAGAGAGCACATGAGTGGGGTAGGGGCAGAGAGAAAGAGGAGACACAGAATCCGAAGCAGGCTCCAGGCTCCCAGCCTTCAGCACGGAACCCATCGCAGGGCTCGAACCCACGAATTGCGAGATCGTGACCTGAGCTGAAGTCGGACGCTTAACCGACTGAGCCACCCAGGCGCCCCCCCATGCTTTTGTTTCTGTTCTCACATCCTGAGTTTGTAGTTTGATTTGGACAACTGTTCCTTGGCCCACAGGCTCTCTATCTGCAGAGTGGAAATTTTGGATGGGTGGCATATGAGGTCACATCTGGCTCGGACTTTCTGGAGTTCACATATTTGCCGAGATGGGAGGAACTTCCATCATACCGGTCTGAAAATTTTCCTGGGTTGTGGAGATGATTGAAATCAGATAAAAGGAATGAGCCCTGTCTCCATGTATTGCCAGACTCAATAACCACAACCATCCCACAGAGCCCTAGGCCAGCCCGGTGCTGGGTTAAGAAGTCTTCCCCACACTTGCCCTGGTGCCCACCCTGGCCAGTCCTGCTGGGGACATCACACATGGCTTCAAGTGCCTCAGCCTAGGGCACGTCAGGGAGGTGTTGGGTTTTGGGGTGGGGTTGGTTTTAATTAATTGAGGCACTAAGAAACTTCTGCTGGAGAAAAACATATGTGCCATTATCATTTCCCCCCCCCCCAGACCCTCCCACCCCTACCCTAACTCAGTCTCCAGTCGAATGACTGTTTTCTGGAAAGCTGCAGACGGTTCAAGACAGGCCTCTGCAGATTCCCTCTGAGATTCTTTGAACTATCTGATCATTGGAACTGAAGTCCCGGGGAGGCAGAGAGATGAGACGCGTCTACCCGAGACCCTGCTAAGAAGGTGGTGGGCTTGTTGGCTCTGCTCCCCCGATCTCTCTGACCCATTCCTGTGGCCCTCGTGAACACAAGAAAGATTGTTTCCTTTGGGGTCCCTGCAGCATGACCTACCAGAAGCGGCAACTCTGTGTCTCCCTCCCCCTAAGAGCATCTCGGCGGCTTCCCATGGGGGTGAGGAACAGTGCGGGGGCAGCCAGGATGGAAGGGGCTCCTGGCCCACGGGGCCCAATTAGAAATATTCAGGTGCTGTCTGACTGAACACACTGGATAACAATGACCATCACAAAGCTTAGACTATGTAGATACTTAATCGGTAACAGGAATTAGCTGAGAATGTGCACACAAAAGCACACGCATACGACACTCGTACACACACACGCACACAAACTGCTTTTTCCTCCCTGAAGCCCAAAGGACCGCCCTAGCACCTCCTGGAGGGTGTTCCAGGAGCCATTTTTGTCCACCAGTCGGTGGATGGAGGAGGACTCCAGAGGATTCTTCCCACAGCTTCCTGCCCGTCCCTGACTATATTCATGTTTTAAATTCTCCATATTTTACGATTTAAAAAAAAAAAAGTTCATTTATTTATTTTGAGACAGAGCGTGTGCGTGAGCTGGGGAGGGGCAGAGAGAGAGGTAGAGAGAGAAGCCCGAGCAGGCTCTGTGCTGTCAGCGCAGAGCCCTACGCGGGGCTCGATCCCACAAACTGTGAGATCATGACCTGAGCCGAACCAAGGGCCAGACAGTCAAGCGACTGAGTCACCCAGGCGTCCCATTTACGATGCTTTGACATCCTGGTGGCCTTGTGGACCTGGGAGGGACCGTCCCTGCCAGAGTTGGCTAATTCTTGGAGATGCCTTTGATGGGCAAGGCCATCCCCAGCACCTCTGTTTTCGGACTCTGGCAGTCTGGGACACTATCCCCCTGTCATAAATCACCCCAGGGCCATGTACCAGGCAACTCGGGACAGCCCCTACACCCCAGAGCCCCTGAAATTATTCAAAGTGGCCAATCCCAAGCCTGTTTCCCCTGTTTCACCCAAACCTTACAGCAAAAACTAAAGACTTTTGTCTTTTGCCTCCGACTGACCTGGGTGCCTCCCCCAACGTGGCCCTGCATGTTGTGACATGCCCCCCTCCTCTTAGGAACTATAACAGACTGTCTCTCAAGAGCACCATTTTCTGATGGTGCCTCACCATACCTTTTTTTTTTTTAATGTTTATTTATTTTTGAGAGCGCGACAGAGAGACACAGAGCATGAGCAGAGGAGGGACAGAGAGAGGGGGAGACACAGAATGTGAAGCAGGCTCCAGGCTCCGAGCTGTCAGCACAGAGTCCGACGTGGGGCTCGAACTCACAAGCCGTCAGGTCATGACCTGAGAGCTGAAGTTGGACGCTTAACCGACTGAGACACCCAGGCGCCCCGGCCTCACCATACCTGAATAAAGCCAACATCTTGGGTACATTTTAAAAAGCACTGACTGTCACGGGAGTTGGGCACTGGGTGTATGAAAGATGACATGAAATGGGGTCATAATGTCAAGGGGCTGTAAAACGAAGCGGGAGGCCATTAAGGAGATGGGCTTTATGTATGTTCTCACCAGCGGAACCATGAACTTTTGAAGTGGGCCAAACCGAAAATATTCCGAGGACTCACCGTGAATACCAGCAACTTGCTACAGCAAGAGACTTCGCTTACTGATATTATAGCAACCCATTATATTCAGTAAGGATGACCTTTCTGCCACCAACACCGATCAAAGGTTGTTTGTAAACAGCATATGCATGCATTCCCTTTTTGCTTTAAAAACTTGACTTTTGGGGCGCCTGGGTGGTTCAGTCGGTTAAGCGTCCGACTTCGGCTCAGGTCATGATCTCACGGTTCGTGGATTTGAGCCCCGCGTCAGGCTCTGTGCTGACAGCTCGGAGCCTGGAGCCTGCCTCGGATTCTGTGTCTGCCTCTCCCTCTGTCCCTCCCCTGCTCATGCTCTCTGTCTCTCTCTCTCAAAACAAATAATAAACATTAAAAAAAGATTTTTTTTTTAACTTGACTTTTGCGTTCTAGTGGGACACTATTTGGGTAACTACCCATGTCTGTACCCCAAATAGCAATTCTTTAATCCCAAATAAATGCTCTTGCCTAATTATTACCTCCTGACAATTTTAGGTTGACGAGGGAAGCAGTGTGCAGAGTTCCATGTGGAGCTTACACGGAGGGGTGACTCTGGGGCCGCAAGGGACTGGAGACGGCAGATGGGGAAAGACACCCCATCTCTAACCATCACTGAATAATTGTGGGTAGTTTTGGACTCACAGACTGTCAGGCCCATAGTGAGCCCCAGAATGGAGCTAATCTTCTCTATTGGCACATGGAGAAAATGAAGCTGGGAGGGGAAGGGACATTCACACAGTGAATCAGAAATTTGATCTCATTGCCTCTCCCTGACCTGCTCAGAGCCTGAGCCCGGACTAAAGGCGAAAGGGGAAAACCAGTCCCTTTTTGCCACCCCTAGAAGCTTGGGAGCTAATCTCAAGGTTGTAAAATGATTATGGGGAGCCTGAGTTAACGGAGTCCTAAAGTTCAACCACCATGACTCCATCCAAACAACGTGGAGGACCACTGATGTCAGAGACAGCTTTCCTGGATGTGCCCAGCCTTGTCATGGCTGACCCTGGGCAAGGTCTTCCACTGGTCCTTGTACCCCCATAAATGATGAAATGTATTTGGTCTCCAGATGCTACGATAACCCCACCAAAAGATATGTACCAGGATACCCAAGGCAGCTTTATTCATAATATCCTTTAACTGGAAATAGCCTGGGTTTCCAGCAACAGGAGAACGGAAAGTATGTGTGATCATCTGCACGATGGAGAACCGCCCAGTAATAAAAAGGACATGCTTCTGATACAAGCAACAGCGTTATGTCGAGAGAAGAAAAACCCTACCCAACACAGCACACACTGTATGCTTCCACGAATATGAAATTCTAGAATAGGTAGAATGGACACTGGTGGTCTTTGTGGGCTCAGAGGCCTTACCTGATCAGAGCGGAGCTACGGAACACAAGGAGGATGAGGATGGATATGGCCGTCCGGAGGACGTACTGCTCCCTAAGTACGCCTGGTTGGGTAATGATTCATCTCACAGGAGGGGAAAGGCTTTGTGCTGGCTGCTGTCTCATGAATAAGCCATGATTGTGGACTCAGGTTCATTCATCACTTGGGTGGAGAAAATACCATATGGGAAGTGAGAGCCCAGCACGACTTTTGCTCTCTTCCGCAGTACCTCTGATGAAGTGCTCATTAGGATTCTGAGTTTTCTTCCAAGGTTTTACATTTTAAAACCCTAGGATTTCCCATGACTTTGGTGAAGCTCACTGAGCTCGCGATATTGATCATTCTGGCGATGGGCTTCCCTTTGTTACTGATCCACAAGATTCCAGATTTGGGGGCTCAGCTTGGTGTCTTTCTGCTTTTCTGTTTCTTTTTAGTTGCCTCAGGATAGAAAAGGTAGATGTGGGAAGTGGGAGACCTGAGTCTATACCGGAAGCCTGGGAGACTGGGAAAGGGGCCCTGAGTGGGTGCTGAGGCGGTGGGGAGGACGAGACCAGCAGAAAACGAGGTACAGGACACCCCTCCCCACGGACTCTCAGTGCAAGGTCTGCTCTGAGCCCGGCTTTTTATCCCACCCTGTGCCCACCCGGCCAATCCCAGCTAAGACTCCACGCGCATCACAATGGGACGTCTGTGATGCCCTGCACCCCTCCCTCCCCACGTGACTCCATCCGTGGAAGTCTACTCAGCCTGTCCAGAGTTCTCCCTTAGAGCAGGTCAGGGGACATCCCTTAGTTTATTGTTACATCCACCGTCGAATTCATCATGGTCTGTTGCTCATGCGGGCACAGGTGAGCTCGCAAGGAAAATCTAAGAACGCAGGAAATGAGAAGGTAGATTTCTAAGGTTGGCTCTTAACTTGCTGAGGGGTGTGGAGTCTTGCGAGAGTTTGTTCTTGAACTACTGCATTGGCTGCTCTGGTGACAGTGAACACTATCCCAACAGAGTAAATAATTAAAGAATTAATAAGAGTTACAACATATGTCCCCCAAGGGGTTTCCCTGAAGGAATCTCTGTGAAGTGGGTCAGACAGGAAAGTGGTAAACAAACGTGTACAGCTTTCTCTAAAGTGTGGCTCACTGTAGCTGACCCGCAGCTCCTTCCCCCTACAATCAGTCTGAAGTTTCCAGGAAGCACGATGAGATGGTGTACATAACGCCCACATCTCGAGAATAATCAAGATGCTTTGGAGCTGGCCTATCTGAATCTGAGTTCTGACCCGTCACTAACCCTCATGTGGGTCTCGAGTGTGTCTTGTTTAAACTCCCTCACTCTCGGGGCGCCTGGGTGGCTCAGTCGGTTGAGCTTCCGGCTCCTGCTCAGGTCATGATCTCTCGGTTCGTGAGTTCGAGCCCCGCGTCGGGCTCTGTGCTGACAGCTCGGAGCCTGGAGCCTGCTTCGGATTCTGTGTCTCCCTCTCTCTCTGCCCCTCGCCTGCTCAACCTCTGCCTCTATCTCTCAAAAATAAATTTTTTTTTTAAACTCCCTCGCTGTCACCATCTGGAAAGAGGAGGACAGCAAGGGCCTGACCCGGGGCTGTGTATGGTTAATGTGGGTGCCATTTGTGGAGTTTGTTCATGTTTGTCCATCTTTGTGGTGACAAAGCAGATGGAATCACGTGACCAGAAGACGGCCATGGGTGTGTGGAATAAGACTGAAGATTTCCCATGGGAAGCAGGTGGAGGAGTGAGAACAGGGGTGAGAACTCGAAGACGAATGACAAAAACTTTCACCTAGAGCAGAGTGCTGTAGGAAGAGTGTGCTGGGCCCACAGCCCAGGGTGGATGAGTCAAAACCATCCCCTGCCAGGCCTCCCTCAGTCCTTGCGGCTCCTCACCTGCATTTGGACTACAAACCCTAAGACACCAACGTTATCTGTTTATCATCCCCCTTTGGGCCACTGTGGAGGAAGACATAATGTAAAGGGTTTCCATCCACATTTGTGATTTTCAAACAGTTACCATTGAAAGACATTTCATGGGTTGGGAAAAACTAGGGACTGGGTTTACCTTATGCTGGCACTATTTTCTCAGGTACTTTGTAGTTTTTAAATCTGCAGGCTAGGGGTGGAGTAGTCGAACAAAGCCCTTTAGACGACAGAAACTTGAGGCTATATCACAAGCTCTAACTTTACAGGAAGAAGCTTCTAGCTTCAGGATTTCTGCATTTTTTTTAATTTTTTTTTTTTTTAACTTGAGAGAGTGGGCACGAGTGGGGGAGGGGGGGAGAGGGGGAGAGGGAGGGAGAATCTTAAGCAGGTTCCACACTGATGGAGCCCAATGCAGGGCTCAATTCCATGACCCTGGGATCATGATCTTAGCTGAAATCAAGAGTTGGATGCTCAACTGATTGACCTAGGCACCCCTGGAATTTCTGCATTTGAATGAAGGGATTGGCTCACGCGATTATGGAGACTGAGAAGTACCAAGGCCTGTAGTCGGAGGCCTGGGAACCAGGAGAGCTGATGGTGTCACTCCAGTCCAAGTCTGAGTACAGGAGAAAACCAACGTTTCAGCTCAGAGACAGGCAACTAGACAGAGCACATTTTCCTTTATTCCATCATTTTGTTCTATTCAGGCCTTCAACAGGTTGGATGAGGCCCACCCACATTGGGGAGGACAATCTGCTTAATCTACCAATTCAAATTTCATCTCATCCAGAAACACCTGCACAGAGAGGTCCAGAATAATGTTTAACCAAATATCTGGGCACATTGTGGCCCAGCCAACTGACACATAAAATTGCCTGGGTGGCTCCGTTGTTTAAGTGTCCGGCTCTTGGTTTTGGCTCAGGTCATGATCTCACAGTTTGTGGGTTCAAGCCCCACATCAGGCTCTGTGCTGACAGTGTGGAGCTTGCTCAGGATTCTCTCTCTTTCCCTGCCCCTGCCCTGCTTGAGCTCTCACTGTCTCTCTCAAAATAAATAAATAAACTTTAAAAAATTAAAAAAAAATTAAACATGTACTAACAAAGACATTTTTCAGGGAAATCTATGTGAACTGAAAAAAAAATGTGTCGCTAGAACAAATAACTTTATCATATATTTAGATTACCTCTTTTTGAAAAAAAAATACAGATCCACAAAGAGGTATGTAAAGATTATTCATGCTTATTGATTTATAGCTGCAAACGCAGAAGAAATGCTCTCTATACCCACCAACTTAAAATATTTAAATGAATTACTGCCATTCATTGTATTATGTGGCTTTATATTATGTGGAAATTAAAAATAATGGCATAGATATATATTCCGTTACCTGGAAATATCTCTAAAGCTTAATATGCTTTAAAAAAATAAGTTGAAAGGGTGCCTGGGTGGCTCAGTCAGTTAAGCGTCAGACTCTTGATTTCATCTCAGGTCATGATCTCGCTGTCATGAGATTAAGCCCCAAATCGGGCTCCAAGCTTGGCATGGATCCTGCTTGGGATTTTCTCTCTCCCTCTGCCTCTCCCCTGCTCACACTTATGTGCTCGTGCTCTCTCAATAAACAAACAAGTTGAAGAATTGTGAATATAATATAATCGTCTAAATGATATACTTGTGCATGTTTTTTTTAAGTATATGTTTTCACTCATATGTGGAATTTGAGAAACTTAACAGAAGACCAAGGGGAAGGGAAGGGAAAAAAAATAGTTACAAACAGAGAGGGAGACAAACCATAGGAGACTCTTAAATACAGAAAACAAACTGAGGGTTGATGGGGGCAGGGTGGGGCGGGGAAAAGGGGTGATGGGCAATAAGAGGGCACTTGTTGGGGTGAGCACTGGGTATTGTATGTAAGTGATGAATCACAGGAATTTACTCCTGAAGTCAAGAACACACCGCATATACTATTTGTTAGCTAACTTGACAATAAATTCTATATTTTTTAAAAGTATATCAAATGAATGGGACAATATCAAAATCATATAAACAAAAATTCTAACAAGTACCTCTAGAGAAGAGTATATAACTCTGGGAAGGAAATGTCCACTCTTTCTATACATTTCTATTTACTTATCTATGTCTTTACAAGTTTGCTACCCAATCATCATGGTATGAGAGTGCCTGGGACCCTTACTCCTTTCTCATGGCCTTTGGTGGGATTAAATACAGAGACCAAACTTTTAAACCATGAATGGATGTTATACTTACACAAGTGCTTTTTCTGCATCTGTTGAAATGATCATATTGGTCTCTTGCTGATGTGATATATCATGTTGATTCATTTACGAATATTGAACAACCTTGCATCCCAGGAATAAATTCCACCTAATTGTTGTGAATAATTTTTTTAATGTATTGTTACATTTGATTTGCTCATATTTTGTTGAGGATTTTTGCATCCATGTTCACCAGAGATATTGGCTTCTCTCTCTCTCTCTCTGATAGTGTCTTTACTTGGTTTTGGTATCAGAGTAATTCCAGTTTCATAGAATGAAATTGGAAGCTTTCCTCCCTCTTTTTTTTTTTTTTTTTAATTTTTTTTTTCAACGTTTATTTATTTTTGGGACAGAGAGAGACAGAGCATGAACGGGGGAGGGGCAGAGAGAGAGGGAGACACAGAATCGGAAACAGGCTCCAGGCTCTGAGCCATCAGCCCAGATCCTGACGCGGGGCTCAAACTCACAGACCGCGAGATCGTGACCTGGCTGAAGTCGGACGCTTAACCGACTGCGCCACCCAGGCGCCCCTCCTCCCTCTTTTTTGGAATAGCTTGAGAAGAATAGGCATTCACTCTTCTTTAAATGTTTTGTAGAATTCACCTGTGAAGCCATTTGGTCCTGGACTTTTCTTTGTTGGGAATTTTTTGATTACTGGTTCAATTTTGCTACAACATAGCTGGAATTCTTAGCTAGAGAAATTAGGCAATAAAAAGAAATAAAAGACATACAAATTGGAAAAAGAGAAGTAAAACATCATCTGTTTGCAGATGACATAATCATATGTATAGAAGATCCTAAAGACTGAGGCAAAAAACCTTAGACCTAATAAGCAAATTCAGCAAAGTTGCAGGATGCAAAATCAATACTCAAAAATCAGCTACATTTCTATACACTAATAATGAACAGATCAAAAAGGAAATTAAGAAAACTATTCTTTCTATTGACAATAGCATCAAAAAGAACAAAATACCATGGAGGCAAAAAAAAAAAACAAACCCCAAAAAACCCTTATACACAGAAAGTTATAAAACATTTGCCAAAAGAAATGAACACACGCACACAAATGGAAAAACATTTCCTGTTCATGATTGAAGGAGTTAATATTGGGGGCACCTGGGTGGCTTATTTGGTTAATTGTCTGACTCTTGATTTCGGCTCAGGTCATGATCTCACATTCCCCCCCCCTCCATGTCAGGCTCTGCACAGAGCCTGCTTGGGATTCTCTCTCCCTCTCTGCCTGCCCCCAAAATAAATAAATAAACATTTACAATAACAATAAAAAGAAAGAATTATTGTTGTTTAAATAATGTCAATACTTACCCAAAGCAATCTATAGATTCAATTCAATTCGATCCTTATTAGAATCCCAATGTCATTCCCCGCCCCCAGAAATAGACAAAAACATCCTAAAATTCACATAGAATGTCAAAGGACCCTGAATAGCCAAAACAATGTTGAGAAAGACCAAAGCTAGAGACCTCACACTTCATAATTACAAAATACATTACAAAGTTACAGTAATCAAAACAGTATCATACTGACATAAAGACAGACATATAGGTCAATAGAATAGAAGAAGAGTCCAGAAATAAACTTTCATGTATATGGTCAAATGTCTTCAAAAAGGGTATTAAGAATACACAAAGGGGAAAGGATAGTCTCTTCAACAGATGGTTCTGGGAAACCTGAATATCCCCATGCTGGAGAATGAAATTGGTCTCTTATCTCGCACCATATACAAACATTGGCCAAAGTGGATTAAAGACCTAAAATCAGACCTGAAACCATAAAACTACTAAAATAAAACATAGGGAAAAAGCTTCTTGACATGGGTCTTTGCAGTGATGTTTTTGGATATGATGCTAAAAATGCAGGCAACAACAGCAAAACTAGACAAGTGGAATTGCATCAAACTAAACAAAGAAACAAACAAAAACCAAACTTCTGCACCACAAAGGAAACCACAGAGTGAAACAGCAGGGAATGGAGAAAATATTTGCAAACCCTACGTTGATAAGGGGTTCATATCCAAAACATATAAGGGATTCACACAACCCCGCAGCAAAAACAGAACAAAAAACCAAATAATCCAATTAAATGAGCAAAGGACTGGAATAGATATTTCTGAAAATGAGACATACAAAAGACAGCAGGTCCATGGGGAGGTGTGCTCAGCATCACTCGTCATCGGGAAAACGCAAATCAAAACCTCAGTGAGATCACCTCACACCTGTCAGAAGAGCTATTATCAAAACGACAGCGGACACTCACAAGTGTTGGTGAGGATGCGGAATAAAGGGAACCTCTCGACAATGCTGACGGGAATGTGAGTTGGCACAACCATTACGGGAAGTAGTGTGGAGGTTCCTAAAAAAAAAAATAAAAAAAAAAAAAGCACTACCCTGTGATCCAGCAATTCCATTTCTGGGTAGATAGCCAAAGGAATTGAAGTCATCATCTCAAACACCTATCTGCACCCATATTTCCAGTTGGGGCAGGCCTTCTTTCTTCTGTAAGTAAAACTTGAATCTGAAGACAATCGTGTCATCTGACTACCGAAATTGTTTTAATGTCTATTTATTTTTGAGAGAGAGCGCAGGAGAGGGGCAGAGAGAAAGGGAGAGAAGATCCAAAGCGGGCCCTGCACGGACAGCAGAGAGCCCTGTGTGGGGCTCAAACTCACCCACTGTGAGATCATGACCTGAGCTGAGATCAGACTCTCAACCGACTGAGCCATCCAGATGCCCCTGACTATAGGATTTTTTTTTTTTTTAAAACAAACAGGCATTTAAGGCTAAGACAGCAAGGAATTTCTCTGAATTTCTAACTCGGAAGTAATGATCACAGGGAAATCTGCTTTATTTTAGTATTCTGGGGTCAGTTTTTCCACAACTGGTCCAGTTGGAGGAAGACAGAGGTAAAGAGATAAAGAAATAGTTGTATAATGACAAAATAGATGAACGTCCTGAAGACAGAGTGTTATTCAAGAGGACAGGCAGGGAGAAAGGAATGGGACTCAATGTTGAGTTCAGAGAAGCGATTTCCAAGGAATTAACATTGAAACTAAGGCTGAAAGAAAATGGGAACGGGATGAGAATATGTCTGTGGGACTTGAGTGGAAATGAAGGATGTCAACAGGGCTCAGTGTAGAGACAACACCAACGCTCAATTGTATTTGCATAGTTCTGAGAAGGGTTGCAAAGACTGATCCCTGGGTGCCTATCTAGGGACATTATTAACTAAGATTAGTAACTAAAGGAAGAAGATGTTTTACTTGTTTGGGGAGAAGGTAATGGCTTCACCATATGACAGATTTCATTTTAGGTTTCTATAGCACAAACACGTAGGGATTGAAACTCAGAAATGAAATCCATACAAAAGTTATGGACGTTGTTATAGAGAGACAGTGATGGAATCAGTAGAAGAATATTCTGGATACTAAGCCCTTACTAAATAAATGATTTGAAAATATTTTCTCACCTCCTTTGGGTTGTCTTTTCACTCTCTTGATAGTGTCCTTTGATGCACAAAACCCTTTAATTTTGGTGAAGTCCTATTTATCTCATTTATGTTTTGTGGCTTGTGCTTTTAGTGTCGTATCTAAGACTCCATTGCCAAATTGAAGGCCATGAAGGTTTACCTCTATTTTTTTTCCAAGACCTTTACACTTTTTAGCCCTTATATTTAGCGATTGATTCCATTTTTAGTTGATTGGTATGAGGTAAGGGCTGAACTGCATTCTTTGTATTTGAATAGGAAGTTGTCGCATCCTCTTTTGATGAAAAGTCTATTCTTTCTGCACTGAAGAGACTTTGACATCTTGTCAAAAATCACTGACTAAAGATAAATGAGTTTATTTCTGCCCCGTAAATTCTATTCCATTGATCGATATATCTATCCTTATGCCAATACCACACTGTTTTGATTACTATAGCTTGGTAGTAAGTTTTGAAATTAAGTGTAAATCCTCTACCTTTGCTGTTCTTTTCCAAGATTTTTTTGGCTGTTTGGGGGCCCTTGAAATTCCATATGAAAAATGTTTTAAAGCTTTATTGAGGTATAATTCACATACTACACAAGTTACCAATTTAAAGTGTATAATTCAGTAGATATTAGTATATTCACAAATATGTGCAACCATCACAATTTTAGAGCATTTTATCACCTCAAAAAAACCCCTATACTCTTTAGATATTACTCTCATATAATTGTGCACACCGGCACACACGCACATGCGTGTGCGCGCGCACACACACACACACACACATCTGGCCCAGGAAACAATTATGTATTATGTTTCAACCTATTTGTATCTTCAAATCTAAAGTCTATCTCCTAGGGGTGCCTGGGTGGCTCAGTCCGTTAAGTGTCTGACTCTTGATTTCAGCTCAGGTCATGATCCTCAGGTTGTGGGATCAAGCCCTGTGTAAGGCTGACCATGGAGCTTGCTTAAGATTCTCTCCCTCTGCCCCTCTCCCCTGCTCATGCGCTCTCTCTAAAATGCAATGAAATAAATACGATGTGGAGCACCCGGGTGGCTCAGTCAGTTAAGTGTCCGACTTTGGCCACTTTGGCCACTTTGTCCACATTTTCTTTATCCATTCATCAGTTGATGGACACTGTTTCCATATTTTGTCTATTGTTGATAATGCTGCTATAGCCATTAGTATGTATGTGTCCCTTCAAATTAGTATTTTTGTACCCTTTGGGTAAATACCTAGTAGTGCAATTGCTAGATCACGTAGTTCAATTTTTAACTTTTGTTATTGAGTTGTAATAACCCTATATATTCAAGATACAAGTCCCTTGTCAGATATATGATTTGCAACTAATGTCTCCCAATCTGTGGGAGATATTCAAGGCTAATGCCCTTTGAAGCACACAAATTTCTAATTTTTTTTGAAGTCTAGTTTATCTAGTTTTCTTTTGGTGCTTGTGCTTTTGCTGTCATCTATAAGAATTCATTGAAAAATTCAACTTCATGAAAATTTACCACTTTTTTCTTCTATTTTCCAATTTTTTTTTCTTTCTTTCTACCAATTCTTTCTCCATTTATAGTCTTGGCTCGGGGCGCCTGGGTGGCTCAGTCGGTTAAGCATCCGACTTCAGCTCAGGTCACGATCTCGCGGTCCGTGAGTTCGAGCCCCGCGTCGGGCTCTGGGCTGACGGCTCGGAGCCTGGAGACTGCTTCCGATTCTGTGTCTCCCTCTCTCTCTCTACCCCTCCCCCGTTCATGCTCTGTCTCTCTCTGTCTCAAAAATAAATAAACGGTAAAAAAAAATAAAATAAAATAAATTATAGTCTTGGCTCTTACATTTAGGTCTTTTTTTTTTTTTTTTTTAATTTTTTTTTTTTTCAACGTTTATTTATTTTTGGGACAGAGAGAGACAGAGCATGAACGGGGGGGGGGCAGAGAGAGAGGGAGACACAGAATCGGAAACAGGCTCCAGGCTCCGAGCCATCAGCCCAGAGCCCGACGCGGGGCTCGAACTCCCGGACCGCGAGATCGTGACCTGGCTGAAGTCGGACGCTTAACCGACTGCGCCACCCAGGCGCCCCACATTTAGGTCTTTGATCCATTTTGACTTAATTTTGTATATGGTGTGAGGTAGGGATCCAAATACATTCTTTGGCATGTCAATATCCAGTACCATATGTCAAATAAATATATACATATATATACACATATGTATATGTATATATATGTATATTACATATACATATCCTGATCCCAGCTGACGTCCTCGCATAAGTTGAGATGCTTAGTAAAAAATTCATAGGAATTGCAAGGGGCAACCAATAGACAAAGACATGGTAACTGAGTATATACTACTGTATATATACAATATACACTGAATATTACAATATATGGTGTGTATATATACATACACACACACATATATATAATGGAATATTACTCAGCCCTAAAAAAGGATGGAATCTTGCCATTTGCAATGACATGGATGGAGCTAGAGAGTATTATGCTAAGTGAAATAAGTCGGTCAGAGAAAGACAAACACCAAATACTATTTTGCTCATATGTGGAATTTAAGAAAAAAAAAAAAGATCATAGAGGAAAAATGATCATAGAGGATCCTCTCTCCGCGATCAGAGAGGAAAACCAGGAAACAGACTCCTAACTACAGAGAACAAATTGATGCTCACCAGAGGGGAGGTGGGGAGATGGGTAAATGGGCAATGGGGATTAAGGAGGGCACTTGTCATGAGCACCCAGTGTTGTATGTGAGTGTTGAATCACTAAATTGTACACCTGAAACTAATAGTACACTGTATGTTAACTAACTGCAATTTAAACAAAAACTTGAGGGGCGCCTGGGTGGCGCAGTCGGTTAAGCGTCCGACTTCAGCCAGGTCACGATCTCGCGGTCCGGGAGTTCGAGCCCCGCGTCGGGCTCTGGGCTGATGGCTCGGAGCCTGGAGCCTGTTTCCGATTCTGTGTCTCCCTCTCTCTCTGCCCCTCCCCCGTTCATGCTCTGTCTCTCTCTGTCCCAAAAATAAATAAACGTTGAAAAAAAAAATAAACAAAAACTTGAAAAAACAGAGAAAGAAGGGCACCTGGGTGGCTCTGTTGTTTGAGCATCTAACTTTTGATTTTTGGCTCAGGCCATGATCCCAGGGTCATGGGATTGAGCCCCGTGTTGGGCTCCACATTGGGCATGAAGCCTGCTTAAGATTCTCTCTCTCCCTCTCCCCTCTCCCCTGTATTTGCAGTCTCTCGCTCTCAAATTTAAAAAAGAGAGAAAGAAAGAAAAGGCAGCCAAATCAGTAAGGAAGAAGTAAAGACTTTCACTGTTTGCATACGACATGATATTACATAGAGCAAAACCAAAAGACTCCACCAAAAAATTGCTAGAAATAATAAATGAACTCAGTAAAATCACAGGATACAGAAATCAATGTCCAGAAACCCTCTGCAGTTCTATACGCCAATAATGAAACAGCAGAAAGGCAATTTAAGAAAACAATCCCGTTTACAACTGCATCAAAAGTAATAAGATACCAAAGAGGCGAAAGATCCATACTCTGCAACTATAAAACATGATGAAAAATTGAAGATGATACAAAGAAATGGAAAGCCATTCCATGCTTATGGACTGGAAGAACAAATATTGTTAAAATGTCTTTACTACCCAAAGTAATCTATACATTTAATGCAATCCCTATCAAAATATCAACAGCGTTTTTCACAGAACTAGAACAAACCTAAAATTTGTATGGAACCACAAAAGACCCGGAATAGCCAAAGCATTCCTGAAAAAGAAAAACAAAGCTGGAGGCGTCACAATTCCGGACCTCAAGTGATAGCTGTAGAAATCAAAACAGTATGGTACTGGCACAAATACAGACACATAGATCAATAGAACAGAACAGAAAACCTAGAAATAAATCCACAGCTATATGGTCAATTAATCTTCAACAAAGCAGGAAAGAATATTCAGCGGGGAAAGGACAGTCTCTTCAAAATGGTGTCAGGACAACTGAACAGCGACGTGGAGAAGAATGAAAATGGACCACTTCCTTACAGCATACACAAAATAAATCGAAAAGAGGAAAGATCTAACTGTGAGACCTGAAGCCATAAAAATCCTAGAAGAGAACACAGGCGGTAACCTCTTTGACATCAGCCGGCGCAACTTTTTTCTAGATATGTCTCCCGAGGCGAGGGAAACAAAAGCAAAAATAAACTCCTGGGACTACATCAAAATAAAAAGCTTCTGCACAGTGAAGGAACAATCAGCAAAACAAAAAGGCAACTATGGACTAGGAGAAGACAGTTGCAAATGACATATCTGATATAAAGGGTTAATACCCAAAATTTATAAAGAACTTATAAAACTCAACACCCCCCCCCAAAAACAAATAATCTGATGAAACTCAGTGTCTTTTAAAGAAGCTTAGAGAAGAAAGGAGAACAAGTATATATTTATCACTTTAGTCATAATAACCTTCTATTTATCTTTTCTGCTTATCTTTATTTGTTCTTGTAAATTCAAGTTACCATCTGGACTCATTTCCTTTTGCCATTCACCTCTGTTAAAATAAAAAACAAATGGACCCCAGCCTTGAAAATTCCCTGAGCAGACAAAACCCGTTTAGTCATACAAACAAAGCTTAATTTAGCTTATTATGCAATGCTAACTTGACCAGGGTCACTTTTGCTTATGCCTCTGGAAATCATAAGCAAAACTTCAACTGTTTCCCAAGACTGATATAAGGTAACCACTGACCGATTCCCCATCATTTAAGGAAATTCTAATATTATAACCAATCACTGTGAAAAATAAACAGTCACTGCTTTCTCTCCATATATAGGCTGCTTTATCACAATACACCTCTGAGCCTCATTTACATGTTTTCGTTTGTGTGCTCCTGGCTTGCAAACTGTCTTTTTGGTGTGTGCACAATAAACTTTTACTGATTACTGCTTCAGCGATTCATGGTTTTGCTTCTGTTATTTCTGAACTTTTGGCACCTTTAGCCAATAACATATCACATTTTTTTTTTTTTTTTGTTACAGGCCCAAGAGTACATTATGTATGTATTGCTTGATACGATGTCTCTCTAAATAAGAGATTAAAGGAGAAAAATGTGCATCTATACTATTCTAATTACATAGTTGCCTTTACTTTTGCTCTTTGCTTTTTCATGTGGATCTGAATTACCATCTGGGATCACTTGCTTTCAATTTATTAAAGTTTTTTTAAATGTTTATTCATTTTTGAGAGACAAAGCGCGAGTGGGGGAAGGGCAGAGACAGAGGGAGACACAGAATCGGAAGCAGGCTCCAGGCTCCGAGCTGTTGGCACACATGGGGAGGGCTTGAACCCATGAACTGTGAGATCACAACCTGAGCTGAAGTCAGATGCTTAACCAACTGAGCCACCCAGGTGCCCCATCCCTTGCTTTCAATTTAAAGAATTTCCTTTAGAATTTCATGTAAGTTTAGTCTGCTAGTAACAAATTCTCAATTTTTGTTTAGGTGGAAATGTCTTATTTCACTTTCATTTTTGAAAAAAAAAGCTTTTACGGGGTTCATGGTTGACTGTAGTTTTCTTTAAGCACTCGGAATGTTATCCCACTTCTTTCTAGTATCGTTTCCTGGGAAGAAGTTAACTGCTAATCTTACCGGGGTTCTCTTGTAAGGGATGTGTCTTTTCTTCTCTTGCTGCTTTTTCAAGATTCTCTCTGTGGTTTGCTTTCAGCATTTTTGCGATGATGTGTCTGTTTACGGATCTCTTTCCATTTATCCTACTTTGAGTTTGTTGAGTCCACGGAACATTCTTCCCCCACCCCAAGGAATTTGGGAAGTTTTAGCTATCATTTCTCAGATGATTTTTTTTTTTTTTTTTTTTTTTTTTGCCTTTCTCTTTCTGCTCTCCTCCTGGTATTCCCATTATGTGTATGCTGATGTACTTAATAGTGTCCCACAGGTGTTGGAAGGTCTGTTTTTCTTCATTTTTTTTTTCCTCTCTGTTCTTTGGACTGCACCATCTCTATGGACCTACCTTCAGTTCACAAACTTTTCTTCTGCCAGTTTCAAACCTACTGTTGTGCAGCCCTATGTGATTTTATATGATTTCAGGCGTAGTGTCCTTTAAATGCCATAGTATTCCAGGGGCTCCTGGGTGGCTCATCCTTGAGCGTCCAATCTTCGGCTCATGGCACGGCATCATCATCCACTGGAGTCTCCTATTCAAGCCCCTGTCGGGCTCGTGCTGACAGCTCAGAGCCTGGAGCCTGCTTCCGATTCTGTGTCTCCCTCTCTCTCTGCCCCTCCCCCGTTCATGCTCTGTCTCTCTCTGTCTCAAAATAAATAAAACGTTAAAAAAAATTAAAAGAATAAATAATGCCAGGATATCCATTTGATCCGTTTTTCAAACAATTTCCATCTCTTTGTTTATAATCTCTATTGACACAGTCCTTGTATCACACCTCCTTTAGTCTTGAACCTACTTAGAATGGCTACTTGAAGACTTTATCTGTTAAAACCAACATCTGTTCTTATTCACCGGCGGTTTCTGTCCTTGCTTTTTATTTTCCCTGGTATATGGATCAAACTTTCCCAGTTTTTTTGGCATGTCTCTTTTTTTTTTTTTTTTTTTTTTTTTTTTGGACCCTGGACATTTGGACATACATTGCAGTCACTCTGGGTACTGGTCCTCCTCCCGGCATGTTATGTTTTTGCTTATTGTTTCATTTAGTGACTGCTGGGTTATTTTTGTGGCATCTATTTCCTCCCTGCAGTTGGTAAGCCTGATATGTTGCTTCTCCGTGGCACGCCTTGGCCGATCTACTCACAGTTGCCTTCGAATGCACTGGTCTGGCAGGGCTCTCTTTTCTCTTTTCCTAACTACCCATCCAGCTGTTAATTTGTGCCTATCCCTCTATTGTTTCGACAATAACCTGAGGGCAGAAATTCTCCACAGACCAAGCCCATCACATTCCCACTCCTTTAATGCATATTTGTAGAGGTCAGTATTAGTGATCTGTTCTGACCCCCAAGTGACCCTCCCCCTCTTGGGTCTCTTGGGCAAACCGGCCAGCCTACAGTTTAGCTTATATTACCAGTTGCCTTTCACCACATCCTCTGCTGCTGAGCCCCCTCGGGCTTCCTTCTCCACACCCCTACTGCGTGAAGTCAATTCCTCTGAAAAGATTAGGATTTATCTGCTTCTGTGACCTGTTTCCCTACCCACCTCCCCACCCCCCCCCCCCCCCCTTGGGGGAAAAAAGGAAGCTCCCACCTCTTGGCCACAGTTTGCACAGAATATAGTTCCACAGCAAGTAGCTGGGAACAAAAATCAGCAAGGCTGGCTCCTGCCCTTCTGGGAAATCAGCCCTCTGGTTGGAGTTGGGGTGAGAGGGAGCTCTGTGTTTTGGTGGCTGCCCCAGTCTAGAATGGGTTTTCCATCTCGCCGACGGGAGGGAGTAGGAAGTGAGTGAGCCTGATTCAAACCCACCACGTTTGGCATTCTTACTCAACTGTCAGTAAGATCTCTTGAGTGAATATGTCCCCCGACCATTTCTAGTGACTTTAAATGGCTGTACTTTTCTAATTTTCACTAGTTTTCGCGCGACAGTGGGTCCACGGAGTTCCTCACACTGTCATGTCTATTACGTCTTTCTTCATATACATTTTCCCCCTTTTAAGTTTTAAGCTGCTTTCATTAGGGAGCAACCACCACACCCCCCCCTTGCTCTCATAACCCTTCATAAGTTTGGCTCACCATTTTCTGTGACTGTCACCCATACACTGGCCATGAGTCCTGGCCCTGTGGTAGGGACAGCCTGTGCCCCTGATCCTGAAAAACACAGGGATCCCTAGAATTTTTACAGTCTGCCTTTCCATTTTTGCAAAAAAGGACCAAGCACCGAGTCATGTCTCACTGGGGGGTAGCGACATCTTAACGTTAAGGGTTCCCCTCCATGAACAGAGGGTGTCCTTCCACTTATTTACGTCTTCTTTGTTTTTTTCAGCGCCGTCCGTACTTTTTGGTTGTACGAGTCTTACACCTCCTTGGTTAAATTTTTATTCCTATGTATTTCATTCTTTTCAATATTATTGCAAGTGCAATTGTTTTCTTACTTTCTTTTGAGGATTATTCATTGGTAATTGTATAGAAACACAACCGCTTTCTTCTATTGATCTTATAGTTGTACATCTTTGTTACATTGATTAGATTTAGTAGTCTTTCTGTGGATTCACTAAGATTTTCTATATATAAGTTCATGTTATCTGCAAGAGGCAATAATTTTACCTCTTACTTTCCAATGGATGGTTTTAATTACTGATCTTGCCGAACTGCTCTGACTGGAGCTGCCCAGGAGAACATTGAGAGGTGGCAAAAAATGGCTCCTTGTCTTTTGTCGATTCCTGATCTCAGAGGAAAAACTTTCTCTCTTTTGGCTGATTATGTTAGCTTGGGTTTTTCATATATTCCGTCTGTATCAGGTTGAGGATATTCCTTTCTATTTAGAGTTTATAGCATGAGTTTTATATCTGAAAGAGTTTTGGATTTTGTCAATGTCTTTTTGATCAATTGAGATGCTCATAATATTTAAAACCTCATTCTATTGATATTGTATTACTGATGAATTTTCATATGCGAACCATCCTTGCATTTCTGGGATAAATATCACTGGTCATGGTATACGTCCCTATTAATGTGATGCTGGATTTGGTTGACTAGTATTTTGGTGAATATTTTTTGCATCTATTTCATAGGGGACATTTGCCTGCGGTTTTATTTTCTTGTGATGTCTTCGTCTGGCTTTTGTATCAGGTTATCATAGTATGAGGATGTGTTTCCTAATCTCAGTGTTATTCACAGAGTTTGAGAAAGATTGGTGTCAGTTCCCCCCTTTTCTCTTCAATCATCCAGGAAAAAAAAGAGGATTACAAACCAAAATACAATCATAGTTTTTAATATTACCTTGTCTCCCCCCTCCTTCACCAGTGTTACTGTTTTCTTCATATTGTAAGGTTAAATTGTAGTGTAGGGCTAACCTGTAGCCTTGGGAAATAACAGCTTTGTTTTGACACTGTAGGTTAAGAGATAACAGCCTTGTCCTATCAATCAAGGGGACAAAATTCAAGGGAAATCAACTGGATTAGTGTTTTGATTGGATTGGGTAAGGGCATGTTGAGAACTTTGAAAAAGTGCGCTGGAGGCAGGGTCAAGGAGGTCAACTGGTTGGGCTTAACCGCAGAAGGTCTGAACTGTTTCCACCCCATCTGGGAACTCTTTCTTTGTTCTGTTCCCAGGTGATGATAAGACGATGTGGTTGGCTATAAAAACTCTGTACTCCGGCTGTTCGAGGCCGCACTCTGATCAAGCGTGTTGGTCCCGATCGGTCGGCCTTGCCTCTCGTTGCAATAAACTTTGCTGTGACTGTCACTGGTGCCCTTAGCATTCTGTTTCAGGAGTCGTGTGGATGCAACAATATGACTTTGAGTTGCTGTCTAGTTTCCTTTCTTTTCAGCCTGAAGGACCCTCATAGGTTTTCTTGTAGGGTATGTTTGCTAGTGACCAACTCCTTCACTTTCTGTTCTTCAGGAATGTCTTAATTTCTCCTTTTTAAAGTTTTTTTATTTATTTTGTGAGAGAGAGCAAGTGGGGAAGGTCAGAGAAAGAGGGAGACAGAATCCCAAGCAGGCTCCACACTGTCCGCACCGAGCCGAATGTGGGGCTTAAACTCATGAACCGTGAGACATGCCCTGAGCCAAAGTCGGACGTGTAACTGACCAAGTCACCCAGGCCCCTTAATTTCTCCTTTTTAAAGGATGGTTTTACCATGTGTGGAATTCTTGGTTGGTATGTTTAACTTTCAGCACTTTGACTGTCTTTCCACTGCCTTGTGATCTCTGTGGACTCTGAGAAATTAAACGTTAATATTATCAAGGATCTTGGGGCGCCTGGGTGGCTCAGTCGGTTAAGCGTCCTACTTCAGCTCAGGTCATGAACCCGCGGTTCATGAGTTCAAGCCCCGCGTCGGGCTCTGTGCTGACAGCTCAGAGCCTGGAGCATGCTTCCGATCCTGTGTCTCCTCTCTCTCTGCCCCTAACCCAGTCACACTCTGTCTCTCTCTCAAAAATAAATAAACATGAAAAAAAATTAAAAAATATATTATCGAGGATCTCTTGTATATGATGAGTCGTCACTTTCTCTTGATGCCAAGATTTGCTTTTTGTCTTTGGCATTTGACAGTTTGATTATAATGTATCTCCGTGTGGATCTCTTTGAGTTTATCCTTCTTGGAAGTTTGTTGAGCTTCTAGAATGTGTAGATTCATGTGTGTTATCAAATTTGCGAAGTTAGGCCACTCTCCTTCATGTAGTTTCTCTGTTCCTTTCTGCCCATCTTCCTCTGGGAATCCCATTGTATGTTGGAGCTCACAGATCTCTTAGGCTCTGCTCATTTTTGTGTGGTTTTTTTAAAGTAATCTTTTTAAACCATTTTTGTAAAGGATGTAGTTTCTTGTCATATATAGTCTCTGAGAGGACTGTGCCTTTAGTGACTCCAGTTAGTTGGTTGACAGAGATTTCCTTCAGCATCGGGAGAGAAAAGAGGAAAAAGAAAACACTGTCTCTGTATTTAGCAGGTTGGCTCTGTGTTAGGGGCACTCCTTCAGAGCTTAGCCTAGCTGTCTACAGCTCTGCCTCAGTCTTTACTTCTTGCTAATGGGAAGCCTACAGATCAGCCAGAAGTGAAAATGGTGGTCTTCTCAGATCTTTCCCCAGTCACTCAGAGCCATTATTACCGGAAGTCCCTGACTGCCCATTTTTCCTCCCAGGTGTTTGGCCTTGAGTGTCATCTTGTGCCACAGGCTCCCTTGTCTTTCAATGCCTTGTCAACAATTGCTCCCTTGTCTTTCAATGTTTTTGAGGAATGCCTTTCTATGTAATCATTTCCACACCCTAAGAGAGTTCTGAGTTAGGGAAATAAAAGCAAGGCTCTTCGAGCAGTATGTCAGGGGAATTCCAGACATGTGAACACAGACAAGCACAAATCATTTAGAAGACCTGTTGTGGGCTGACTTCTATGCCCCTAAAAATCATACGTTAAATTCCTAGCCTCTGGTACCTGAGAATACGACGGTATTTGGAGATAAGCTCTTTAAAGAATAATTAAGATGAAATGAGGTAGCGGGGGGCAACTAACCCAATATCACTGGTGTCCCTATAGAGCAAGAACAGATTAGAAATGCCCCAACTCTCTTCATGTGCTTCAGGTCAACCTGTCCTCCATAAGCCATCACAACCAAGGTTGTGCTAGGCCTTTGGCCATTTTCCAGAGTCTGACAAAGTTGATTCTAACTGCTCTTGCCCATTTTTGGTTTGTTGGTGGGTTGGTGTGGTGTGTCTTTGGAAGGATCGGTCCCTGGGGCCCTCTTAACACTGTCATCTACTCCCCTGGTTCTTGTCAGTTTTCCTCATTATCTTTCCTTTCTGCTCTTCAGAGTGGAATCATTTCAGGGGCCTATCTTCAAGTTTGCTGGTTCTTTTATACTCAAGCTGGAGTTGAAGCACTCTGGGGAATTTTTTGTTTCAGTTATCGCACTATTCAGCTCCAAAATTTCTATGTGAATCTTTTTTTTTTTTTAAGTTTTAAAATTCCAGTTAGTTACGTACAGTGTAATATAGTTTCAGGTGTCTAATCTAGTGATTCGGGTGATTCTGTACAACATCCAGCGCTCATCACATTGCACCCTTAATCCCCATCACCTGTTTCAGCACCATCCCCACCCCACCAACCGCCCCTCTGGTAACCATGAGTTTGTTATCTATAGTTAAGAGTCTGTTTCTTGTTTCCTCTCTGTCTCTTCCCTTTGCTCATTTGTTTTGTTTCTTAAATTCCACATATAAATAGATCATATGGTATTTTTGCTTTTGCTGACTGACTTATTTTGCTTAGCACAATACTCTCTAGCACCCATGCTGTTGCAAATGGCCAAGACTTTCTTTTTTAAGGCTGAGTAATATGCCAGTGTGTGTGTGTGTGTGTGTGTGTACCTCATCATCTTTACCCATTCATCAGTTGACGGACACTTGGGCTGTTTCCATAATTTGGCTGTTGTTGATGCTGCTGCTATAAACATCGGGTTGCATGTATCCCTTTGAATGAACACTTTTTTATTCTTTGGGTAAATACCTAGTAGTGCAGTTGCTGGGTTGTAGGGTGGTCAACGAATCTTTGACAAAGCAGGAAAGAATATCCAATGGTAAAGCAAAAGTCTCTTCTAAATGGTGTTGGAATACCAGACAGCTACAGGCAAAAGAAAAACTGGACTACTTTCGTCGCCATATACAAAAAATAAATACAAAATGATACAGACCTATATATGTGACTCAAAACCATAATAATCCTACAGAAAAACACAGGCAGTAACTTTTTCGACATTGGCCATTGAAATCTCTTTCTATATATATCTCCAGAGGCGAGGGAAAACAAAAGCAAAAATAAAACTATTGGGACATCAAAATACAAAGCTTCTGCACAGTGACAGAAACAATCAACAAAACTAAAAGGCAACCTACAGAATGTGAGAAGATATTTGCAATGATATATCTAATGAGGTTAATGTGCAAAATACATAAAGAACTTCCAAAACTCACACCCCAAAAATGAATAATCCAATTAAAAATGGGCAGAAGACATGAACAGGACATTTCCCCAAAGAAGACATCCAGATGGCCAACAGACACATGAATAGATGCTCAACATCACTCATCATCAGGGAAATGCAAACCAAAACTACATGAGATATCACCTCACACCTGTCAGAATGGCTAAAATCAACAAACAAGGAAGAACCGGTGTTAGGGAGACTCCAGAGAAAGGGGAATCCTCTTGCACTGTGGGAATGCAACCTGGTGCAACCACTCTGGAAAACAGTACGGAGGTTCTTCAAAAAATTAACAATAGAACTACCCTACAATCCAGCAATTGCATTACTAAGTATCTACCCCCAAGATGCAAAAATACTAATTCCATGTGGATCCTTTTAATAATTTCTACCTCTTTATGATATTTTCTGCTTGTTGAGACATTATTTTCCTGGTTTCCTTTAGTGCTTTCTAGTGGTTTCTTTTAGCCCTTTGAGCATATTTAAGACAGTTTATTTAAAGGCTTTGTAGGGGCGCCTGGTGGCTTAGTCAGTTAAGCATCCCACTTCAGCTCAGTCATGATCTCACAGTTCATGAGTTGAGCTCTGTGTCAGGCTCTGTGCTGACAGCTCAGAGCCTGGAGCCTGGTTCGGATTCTGTATCTCCCTCTCTCTCTGCCTCTTCTCCACTCGTGCTCTGTCTCTGTCTCTCTCTCTCTCAAAAATAAGTAAACATTAAAAAAATGTTAAAGGCTTTGTATAATAAGCCCAATGTCTGTGTTTCTTCAACAACAGTTTCTTTTTTTTTTCCTATATATAAGTCTTACTTTGTTTCTTTGTCATTTTTGCTGATAACTAGACATTTGACTCTTACAGTAGTAACTCTGGAAATCAGATTCCCCACCCTCAGGGTCTGTTTTTGCTGCTTGCTACAGGTTATAGTTGATTGATTGTTTAATGACTTTTCTGAGTTATTTTTGCAAAGACTGCATTTTTTGGTCATATGTGGTCAAAGAAGTCTCTTTCCACTAGCTCAGTTGTCAGCTAGTGATTTGACAGATGTGTCCTTGAACGCCTGTATCCAACAAAAATCCTAACCCTAATAGCGTGTTTGTTGTCACTGTGTGATGTATGCACTCCTTTCCTTGTGGCACGTGTTGGGACCCTATAAACAAGCGAGGTGAAGGGAAGTCACCTATGGGAAGTCACTGTGAAACACTGCTCAGCACTGTGTTGTGTAGGACGCCATTGTTGGTGACATATGTTGAAATCACAGAATTAGGGGCGTGACTGATTCAGTAGTGATGTCTCTGAAAACTTTTCTTTGGCAGGGTATGGTGTCCTGAACTTCGTTTTAGTGATGTCGAAACTGTGCATTAAATAGGAAGCAAGTGATTTTGTTTTCAGTGAAGTGACATCTCTTTGAATCACTTTGTTTAGAACTGTGTCATGCATGTATTCTACATTTAGTGACATATTTTGAAACTTTGGGTTTTATAAGACTAATTTCCTGATTCATCCAGTAATGTAATGTCTCTGAAAAAAAAAAAAAACATGCTTGGCAATGTGTGACACAGGCACATCCATTCTTTTCTTTTGAGACGTATTTTTGAACTCTGGTTTTATTTTTATTTTATTTTATTTTATTTTATTTTATTTTATTTTAGAGAGAGAGAACATGTGAATGGGGGAGAGGGGCAGAGGGAGAGAGAAAGAGAGAGAGAATCTTAAGCAGGATCCTTGCTCAGCACAAAGCCCAACACGGGGCTCGATCTCACGGCCCTGGGATCATGACCTGAGCTGAAATCAGAGTCAGATGCTCAACCAACTGAGCCACCCAGGCACACCTGAACTCTGTTTTAAAAGCTCTGTGTGGGGGCACCTGGGTGGCTCGGTCGGTTAAGCGTCTGACTTCGGCTCAGGTCATGATCTCACGGTCTGTGAGTTCGAGCCCCGCGTCGGGCTCTGTGCTGACAGCTCAGAGCCTGGAGCCTGTTTCAGATTCTGTGTCTCCCTCTCTCTCTGCCCCCCCCCCCCCCGTTCACGCTCTGTCTCTCTCTGTCTCAAAAATAAATAAACGTTAAAAAAAATTTTAGAAAAAAAAAATAAAAGCTCTGTGTGCATGATTGATGATGTCTCTGTGACGCACCATGGTTAGCAATCAATGGTGTGCGTATCTTTCCCTTTAGTGACATATGTTGAAACTTGGGGTTTATCAGATGTAGGTGCACGAGAGATTCTGTTAAGTGATGCCTTTCTTTCACACAGAATTTCAACATATGTTACTAGAGAAAAGAGTGCTTGCACATTTCAGTACTATACACACTCTTTCAAAGAGACATCATTCTACTGAATCAACCATGCCCCTGGCGGAGCTAAGTGTGTAGTTTAAACATATGTCACTAAAATCAGAGCATGTGAACCACAGAGTGCTAAACAGTATTACAAACACACATTTCTATACTGACTCAATCAACCACCAACTTCTTTTAAATGCACCTTCAACATATGTCATTAAAAAGTAGCACATATAGGGGCACCCGTGTGACTCGGTTGAGCAACCGACTTCAGCTCATGTCATGATCTCGCAGTCCGTGAGTTCGAACCTCGCGCCGGGCTCTGTGCCGACAGCTCGGAGCCTGGAGCCTGCTTTGGATTCTGTGTCTCCTTCTCTCTCTCTGACCCTCCTCTACTCGCACTCTGTCTGTCTCTCTCTCAAAAATAAAATAAACATAATTTTTTTTTTTTACAAAGGTAGCACATGCATCACATAGGCCCAGACACAGATCCCTCATGGAGATCTGTTGAACATGAGTTTCAATGTATACGACTATAGAAAGGACTATAGAAAGGACTCTTTGCAACCACTCAGTACTAACCACTGTGTGTCCCAGAGCACCATACTGAATCGATCGTGCATCAAGACAGACGAAGCGCAGTGTTTTAACTTATGTCACTCGAGATGAAATTATATGCACCACATAGCGTCAGCACCATATGGACTCAATATGCTGGTTCCATGTTGATTCTATATCCGTACCCGTGCACACATACGCACTGAGCTCTTTTAATAGAGTTTCATTATGTCACCCTAAAGAAAGAAGCCCACACACCACAAAAGCCTAAACTCAGAGACATCACTATGCTAAGTAAATAACAACACAGAGCTATGTTACTACAATATACAACAGCTATTCCTCAAGAAAGGACTCCAGGCACCACACAATCTTAAGCATAAAGCTTTTCACAGAGACACCACTCTACTGAGGACGACACGCACGTGACTAGCGTAAAAAACAGTTTCATCAGATGTTATCAAAGAAAGGGCCACATGCACTGTATAATGCTAAACACAGGGTTTCTTGGGGACATCACCATGCTGAATCAGTCACATACCAAGCTCTGGTAACACAGAGCTTCAACGTTTTTCAATAAAGAATGAGCATATTTCTGCACAGCAAAGGAAATCATCAAGAAATGAAAAAGCAACTTCCCAAATGGGGAGAAAATAGTTGCAAACCGTCTATCTGATAAGGGGTTAATATACAAAATATATAAAGAATTATACAACTCAATAGCAAAAAGAAGAAGAAGAAGAAGAAGAAGAAGAAGAAGAAGAAGAAGAAAAAGAAAGAAAGAAAGAAAAAGAAAAAAATCAAACCAATTTTTAAAAAATGGCCAGAGGATCAGGATAGACATTTTCCCAAAGACCTGCCAATGGCCAATAGATACATGAAAAGCTGTTCAACACCACTGATCGTCAATGAAATGCCAATAACCCCCCCAGTGAAATAGACCACCATACCTGTTAGAATGGCTAGAGTCAAAAAGACAAGAGATAAGTGTTGGTGAAGATGTAGAGAAAAGAGAATCCTTGCACACTGTTGGTGGGAATGCTGATTGGTGCCACTACTATTGAAGGCAATATGGAGGCTCCTCAAAAAATTAAAAATAGAAAATACCATGTGATCCAGCAATTCCACTTCTGGGTGTTTGAGGGAAACAAAACACTAACTCAAAAAGATATCTGGGGGGCACCTCGGTGGCCCAGTTGGTTGAACATCTGACTTTGGCTCAGTTCATGATCTTGTGGTTCATGGGTTCAAGCCCCACATCAGGTTCTGTGCTGATAGCTCAGAGCCTGGAGCCTGCTTCCGATTCTGTGTCTCTGTCTCTCTCTGACCCTCCCCATTTGTGCTTTGTCTCTCTCTCTCTCTCAAAAATAAATAAACATTAAAAAAAAACTTAAAAGAAAAAGATATCTGTACATCCATGTTCATTGCAGCATTATTTACAATAGCCAAGATAGGGAAACAACCTAAGTGTCCATCGATAGATAAATGAATAAAGAAAATGTGACATACACACACATGTGCATACAATGAAATATTATTCAGCCATCAAAAAAGGAAATTCTGCCATTTGCAACAACATGGATGGACCTTGAGGGCATTATGCTAAGCGATGTAAGTCAGACAGAGAAAGCCACATACTGTATGATCTCACCTATATGTGGCATCCTGAAACACACACACACAGGGGGAGAAGCCAAGATGGAAGAACAGCATGGAAGTTTTTTTTTTTTTTGCATCTCGCGTCCATGAGATACAACCAGATCAACACTAAGCCATCCTGCACACCTAGAAAACTGATCTGAGGATTAACACAACAATCTGCACAACCTGAACCACAGAATTCAGCAGGCATGTGGCATGGAGAGGTGAACTGGGAGAGAGCGAAGCCACAGAGGGCAGGGAGCTGTTTTTGCTTGTGGAGAGAGGATGGAGACGGGGGAAGAGTACAAGAAAAGCACCCCCCACCAAAAGCAACTGGAGAGAAAGTGGGAAAGTGGAAACAGCCGCAGAGACTGAACTAAAACAGGACAAAGGAAGGAGAGGGTTTAAATTCCATGAAGACTCTATAAACAGGGGGAGCGCAGAGTCTGAAACTCTGCAGCTCAATACCTGGTGGTGCTCTGGTGGGAAGGGCGAATCCCCAAGAGTGGAGAGTGAGGTCTAGGTGTCCTCGGGCCAGCAGACCCTGGAGAACAACCACATTCACTGGTGCTGGACAAGGTCATTAAGGGTGAAGCCTGGTGCCAGATGTGTGTTGTGATTCTCCATAATCCTGGAACCGCTGCTGCTACACGATCGCGTGAACTTTTTCTGGGGTGGGCTGGCACCTGGCTGCAGTCTCTGGGCCTCGGCAGCAGCATGGTCCCTCGAAAGGTCCTGGATGCGGCAGGCACCTGGCTATTGCTCAGTGAGACCCTCCCACAGAGGGTCTGAGCGGGTTAAAGCCACAGTCCCTCAGAAGTGAGGGGTCGGGAAACACAGCTGCATCTGAGATAAAACTCAGGAGGGCGGGGCCACCTGGCAACCTGACGGCTTGGTCAAGGACTGTGTAAAGGTGGGGAGTGGATGAAAGCCAAAGACAAAAGACGGGTGCCCGATTGCTGGTCAGGGAGAGCACAGAGTTCTGATACTAGAGACTGGGTAGCTGGGTGACGCCATTTTCACCACTCCCATGCATGCACATAAGCACCTACGATGCACCACAACAATCCACCCCAGTAAGCTGAGCAGCGCCATCTAGTGGAGAACGGAGCCATTACGCTAAGCCCCGGCCAACTGGGCTTACAGTTCATTCTTCAGGAACACAAGTCTCTCCACCTGCTTAGGTGCTTTAGCACTTTAGCACTTTAAAGTGCTTCATAGTTTGACTTCTAAGGGAAAACGAAGTAATTTCAATCATATTTCAGTCTGTTTGCTGATCCATCTATGCAATTTTCTTTTTTCTCTTTTTCATTTCTTTTCTTTTTCTTGAATACAGAAAGAGAAAAAATTTATTTTTATTTTCAATTTTTATTAAAAATATTTTTATTTTTTCTATTATATTTTTTACTTTTTTGTAAATTTTTCAAATTCTATTTTACTTCCAACATTTCATTTTATTCTATTTTATTGTATTCATTTTTTCAAGTTTTCAAACATTTTATTCCCCACCCCACCTTTTTTCTCTAATCTATTAAGCTTCTTTTGACACCCGATCCAAAACACACCTAGCATCTAGCATCATTTATTTGATTTTGTGTGTGTGTTATTTTTAATTTTTTTTTACCTTATTCCTTTTCTTCCTTCAAAATGATGAAAACAAAGGAATTCACTCCAAAAGAAAGAGCAGGGAGAAAAGACAGCCAGGGACTTAATCAACACAGATACAAGCAAGATGTTTGAACCAGAATTTAGAATCATGATAATAAGAATACTGGCTGGGGTAAAAAATAGATTACAATCCCTTTCTGCAGAGATAAAGCAAATAAAAGTTATGCAGGATGGAATAAAAAATGCTATAACTGAGCTGCAATCTCGAACGGATGCCATAGCGGCAAAGATGGATGGGGCAGAGCAGTGAATCAACGATATAGAGGACAAACTTATGGAGAATAATGAAGCAGAAAAAAAAAGAGGGAAACTAAAGCAAAATAGCATGATTTAAGAATTAGAGAAATCAGTGACCCACTAAAAAAGAACAACATCAGAATCAGAAGGGTCCCAGAAGATGAAGACAGAAAAAGGGGTAGAAGGGTTATGTGAGGAAATCATAGTGGAAAACTTTCCTAACCTGGGGAAAGACACAGACATCAAAATCCAGGAAGCACAGAGGACTCCCATTAGATTAAACAAAAACCTACCATCAACAAGGCATATCATAATCAAATTCACAAAATACTCAGGCAAGGAAAGAATTATGAAAGCAGCAAGGGAAAAAAGTCCTTAACCTATAAGGGAAGACAGATCAGGTTTGCAGCAAACCTACCCACAGAAACTTGGCAGGCCATGGGGCGCCTGGGTGGCTCAGTCGGTTGAGCGGCCGACTCCGGCTCAGGTCACGATCTCGCAGTCCGTGAGTTCGAGCCCCGCGTCGGGCTCTGTGCTGACGGCTCAGAGCCTGGAGCCTGTTTCAGATTCTGTGTCTCCCTCTCTCTCTGCCCCTCCCCCGTTCATGCTCTGTCTCTCTCTGTCTCAAAAATAAACAAACATTAAAAAAAAATAAAAAATAAATAAAAAAAAGAAACTTGGCAGGCCAGAAAAGAGTGGCAGGATATATTCAATGTGCTGAATCAGAAAAATTTGCAGCCAAGAATTCTTTATCCAACAAGGCTGTCATTCAAAATAGAAGGAGAGAGAGCCTGCAAGCTGGTGACTGCCGCTGCTGCGCGTCCTCGTCTTCCCGCGTCACTGCTGCCGCCATGCCTGGAGGTCTCCTTCTTGGGGACGAGGCTCCCAACTTCGAGGCCAATACTACCATCGGCCGTATCCGTTTCCACGACTATCTGGGAGACTCATGGGGCATTCTCTTCTCGCACCCTCGGGATTTCACCCCCGTGTGTACCACGGAGCTCGGCAGAGCCGCAAAGCTGGCACCCGAATTTGCCAAGAAGAACGTGAAAATGATTGCCCTCTCAGTGGATAGTGTTGAAGACCATCTTGCCTGGAGCAAGGATATCAATGCTTACAATGGTCAGGAGCCCACAGAAAAATTACCTTTCCCCATCATTGATGATAAGAATCGGGACCTTGCCATCCTGTTAGGCATGCTGGACCCAGCAGAGAAGGATGAAAAGGGCATGCCTGTGACAGCTCGTGTGGTATTTATCTTTGGTCCTGATAAGAAGCTGAAGCTGTCTATCCTCTACCCAGCAACCACTGGCAGGAACTTTGATGAGATTCTCAGGGTAATTACCTCTCTCCAGCTGACAGCAGAAAAGAGGGTTGCCACCCCTGTTGATTGGAAGGATGGCGATAGCGTGATGGTTCTTCCAACCATCCCTGAAGATGAAGCCAAAAAAATTTTCCCTAAAGGAGTCTTCACCAAAGAGCTCCCGTCTGGCAAGAAGTACCTCCGTTACACGCCCCAGCCGTAGTCCCCCAAGGAGGTGGTTAGCACAGTGAGCCAGGGGACGCCAGCTGCCAGTCATGTTCTCCTGCACCTGTTCCATAACAACATCCTGGTGTGATCACAGCCAAGGCCTTTAGGTTGCTATACTACTGGCTTATTAAACAAAATGGCACTAAAAATTTCTTGGGATCCTTTCCTCTGTGCCTTCACCAGCATTCTGTTCTGTTCCTGCACCGTAGCACTCTCTGCTGTCTCTGAAATGTAGTCTGTATGTGAGATTCAAGTCTTGGATGTCTACAGGATGTGGGGTCGATGAGGTAGTGTCAGTTGATGGTGGAGAAAGTCTGTTCTGCTCCATCATAGAATGACTGTCAGGTTTTCAGCTGTTCCAATCAAATCCAGAACTTGACGTTCAGATTCCCCTGTAGATACGAGTATATAACCCAAAAACCTGTACAGTATCCAGAAATTCTCCACTCTTCAGGGTTTTGATCGCAGCGGGGGCAACAAACTTTTCAATTCTATACTTTTTCAGTAGATAACTGAAGTGGGATGAGCGGGGGAGGAATCTTTAAATATTTTGCTATAACGAAAATTTTTCGAGAAATTTCTATTAAAAAAGAGAGGCTATAGAAGAAGTTCCACTTGCCTGCCTGCCAGGGAGGTGGACCAGGAGGTGTGAGCGATACGACAGTGCCATGTGCCTTTCATGCAAAGTATTTCCATATGTCTGTCTGCTCTACACTGATGGGCGCAAGAGCACACCTTGGGAAGAAAGGAGGAAATGATTGAAAATGTTTTGTTATAGAACTATTCTTGCAGTGAGGGGGTGGGGCTGTTTTCTGAGTTTTGCTTTTTGGGGATCAGCAAATAAATTCTTTGTTAAAACTGGATCAGAGAAAAAAAAAAAAAACAAAAAAACAAAATAGAAGGAGAGATTAAAACTTTCCCAGACAAACAAAAATTAAAAGAGTTCGTGACCACTAAACCAGCCCTGCAAGAAAGGTTAAGGGGGATTCTCTGAGGGAAGAAAAGATGAAAAAAGAAAAAAGAAAAGAAAAGAAAAGACCAAAAGCAACAAAGACTAGAAAGGACCAGAGAACACCACCAGAAACTCCAACTCTACAAGAAACATAATGGCAATAAATTAATATCTTTCAGTACTCACTCTAAACGTCAATGGACTAAATGCTCCAATCAAAAGACATAGGGTAATAGAATGGATAAGAAAACAAGATCCATCTGTATGCTCTTTACAAGAGACCCACTTTAGACCTAAAGACACCTTGAGATTGAAAGAAAGTGGGTGGAGAACCATCTATCATGCTAATGATTGACAAACGAAAGCTGGAGTAGCCATACTTATATCAGACAGTCTAGACTTTAAAATAAAGACTGTAACAAGAGATGAAGAAGGGCATTATATCATAATTAAGGGGTCTATCCACCAAGGAGATCTAACAGTTGTAAACATTTCTGCTCCAAATGTGGAGGCACCCAAATATATAAATCAATTAATCATAAACATAAAGAAACTCATTGATAATAATACCATAATAGTAGGGAACTTCACCACCCCACTTACAACAATTGACAGATCATCTAAACAGAAAATCAACAAGGAAACAATGGCTTTGAATGACACACTGGGCCAGATGGACTTAACAGATATATTCAGAACATTTTATCCTAGAGCAATGGAATATACATTCTTCTCCAGTGCACATGGAACATTTTCCAGAATAGATCACATACTGGGGCACAAATCAGCCTCAACAAGTATGAAAAGATAAAAATCATACCATGCATATTTTCAGACCACAATGCGGTGAAACTTGAAATCAACCACAAGAAAAAATTTGGAAAGGTAACAAATACTTGGAGACTAAAGAACATCCCACTAAAGAATGAATGGGTTAACCAAGAAGTTAAAGAGGAAATTAAAAAGTACATGGAAGCCAATGAAAATGATAACACCACAACCCAAAACCTCTGGGACGCAGCAAAGGCGGTCATAAGAGGAAAGTATATAGCAATCCAGGCCTTCCTAAAGAAGAAAGAAAGGTCTAGGTACAGAACCTAGCCTTACACCTTAAAGAGCTGGAAAAAGAACAGCAAATAAAACCCAAAACCAGAAGAATACAGGAAGTAATAAATATTATTAGAGCAGAAATCAATACTATCGAAACCAAAAAAATAGTAGAACAGATCAATGAAACCAGAAGCTGGTTCTTTGAAAGAATTAACAAAATTGATAAACCACTAGCTAGTTGGATCAACAAGAAAAAGGAAAGCACCCAAATAAATAAAATCAAGAATGAAAGAGAAGAGATCACAACCAACACAGCAGAAATAAAAACAATAATAAGAGAATATTATGAGCAATTATATGCCAGTAAAATGGACAATCTGGAAGAAAGGACAAATTCCTAGAAACATATAAACTACCAAAACTGAAACAGGAAGAAACAGAATTTGAACAGACCCATAACCCGTAAAGAAATCGAATTAGTAATAAAAAATCTCCCCAAAAATAAGAGTCCAGGGCCAGATGGCTTTCCAGGGGAATTCTACCAAACATTTAAGGAAGAGTTAACACCTATTCTCTTGAAGCTGTTCCAAAAAATAGAAATGTAAGGGAAACTTCCAAATTCTTTCTATGAGGCCAGCATTACCTTGATTCCAAAATCAGACAAAGACCCCACTAAAAAGGAGAACTATAGACCATTTTCCCTGATGACCATGGATGCAAAAATCCTCAAGAAGATACTAGCCAACTGGATCCAACAATACATTAAAAGAATTATTCACCATGACCAGGTGGGATTTATACCTGGGATGCAGGGCTGGTTCAATATCCGCAAAACAATCAATGTGATTCATCACATCAATAAAAGAAAGGACAAGAACCACAAGATCCTCTCAATAGATGCAGAGCAAGCATTTGACAAAATACAACATCGTTTCTTGATAAAAACCCTCAAGAAAGTAGGGATAGAAGGATCATACCTTGAGATCATAAGATCATAAAAGCCATATAATGCTAATATCCTCAATGGAGAAAAACTGAGCCATATAATGCTAATATCCTCAATGGAGAAAAGTTTTCCTAAGGTCAGGAACAAGACAGATCAGACAACACAAAGAAATAAATGGCATCCAAATTGGCCAGGAGGAGATCAAACTTTCACTCTTTGCAGATGACACGACACTGTATGTGGAAAACCCAAAAGATTCCACCAAAAAACTGCTATAACTGATCCATGAATTCAGCCAAGTTACAGGATATAAAATCAATGCACAGAAATCGGTTGCATTCCTATACACCAACAATGAAACAACAGAAAGAAAAATCAAGGAATTGATCCCATTTACAATTGCACCAAAACCCATAAAATACCTAGGAATAAATCTAACCAAAGAGGTGAAAAATCTCTACACTGAAAACTATAGAAAGCTTATGAAAGAAATCGAAGAAGACACAAAAAAAATGGAAAACGATTCCATACTCCTGGATAGGAAGAACAAATATTGTTAAAGAACAAATATTGTTAAAATGTCAATACTACCCAAAGCAATCTACATATTCAATGCAATACCTATCAAAATAACACTAGCATTCTTCATAGAACTAGAACAAACAGTCGTAAATTTGTATGGAACCATAAAAGACCCTGAATAGCCAACGCAATCTTGAAAAAGAAAACCAAAGCAGGAAGCATCACAATCCCGGACTTAGAGCTGTATTACAAAGCTGTAATCATCAAGACAGTAGGGTACTGGCACAAGAACAGACACTCAGATCAATGGAACAGAATACAGAATCCAGAAATGGACCCACAAACGTATGGCCAACAGATCGTTGACAAAGCAGGAAAGAATATCCAATGGAACAAAGACAGTCTCTTCGGCAAGTGGTGCTAGGAAAACTGGACAGCGACATGCAGGAGAATGAACCTGGACCACTTTCTTACATCATACACAAAAATAAACTCAAAATGCATGAAAGACCTCAATGTAAGACAGGAAGCCATCAAAATGCTCGAGGAGAAAGCAGGCAACAACCTCTTTGGCCTTGGCCGCAGCAACTTCTTACTCAACACATCTCCGGAGGCAAGGGAAACAAAAGCAAAAATGAACTATTGGGACCTCATCAAAATAAAAAGCTTCTGCACAGAGAAGGAAACAATCAGCAAAACTAAAAGGCAACTGATGGAATGGGAGAAGATATTCACAAATGACATACCAGATAAAGGGTTAGTATCCAAAATCTATAAAGAACTTCTCAAACTCAACACCCAAAAAACAAATAATCCATCGGAGAAATGGGCAAAAGACATGAACAGACACTTCTCCAAAGAAGACATCCAGATGGCCAACTGACACATGAAAAAATGGTCAACATCACTCCTCATTAGGGAAATGTAAGTCAAAACAGCAATGATATACTTCACACCTGTCAGAATGGCTAACATCAACAACTTAGGCAACAAAAGATGTTGGTAAGGATGTGGAGAAAAAGGAACCCTCTTGCTCTGCTGGTGGGAATGCAAACTGGTGCAGCCACTCTGGAAAACAGTATGGAGGTTCCTCAAAAAATTAAAAATAGAACTACCCTACGACCCAGCAATTGCACTACTGGGTATTTATCCAAGGGATACAGGTATGCTGTTTTGAAGGGACACATGCACCCCAATGTTTATAGCAGCACTATCAACAATAGCCAAAGTATGGAAAGAGCTCAAATGCCCATCGATAGATGAATGGATAAAGAAGATGCGGTATATATATATATATATATATATATATATATATATATATATATAATGGAGTATTACTCGAGAATCAAAAAGAATGAAATCTTGCCATTTGCAACTATGTGGATGAAACTAGAGGGTATTATGCTAAGCAAAATTAGTCAATCAGAGAAAGATAAATATCATATGACTCCACTGGTATGAAGAATTTAAGATATAAAACAGATGAACATAAGGGAAGGGAAGCAAAAATAATATGAAAACAGAGAGGGAGACAAAACATAAGAAACTTAAATATGGATGGGGCACCTGTGTGGCTCAGTCGGTTGAGCGTCCGACTTTGGCTCAGGTCATGATCTCGCGGTTGATGAGTTCAAGCCCCTCGTCGGGCTCTGTGCTGATGGCTCGGAGCCTGGAGCCTGCTTCAGATTCTGTGTCTCCCTGTCATTCTGCCCCTCCCCCACTCATGCTCTCTCTCTGTCTCAAAAATAAATAAACATTAAAAAAATTATTTAAAAAAGAAAATTAAATATGGAGAGCAAACAAAGGGTTACTGGAAGGTTTTGGGAGGGGGTGTGGGCTAAACGGGTAAGGGCATTAAGGAATCTACTCCTGAAATCATTGTTGCACTATATGCTAACTAAACTTGGATGTAAATTTTAAAAAATAAATTAAAAAAAGAACATGATAAAAATAAAAAATAAAAAATAATAAAATAAAAACACACACACAACAAAAAAACAAAAACTGAGTCCATAGATTCAGAGAACAGATTGGTGATTGCCAGAGGTGAGTGGTAGGAAATGTTCAAAATGGGGGAAGATGGTCAAAAGATTGTACAACTCCCGGTTAAAAATAAATAAGCCTTAGAGATGTAATATGCAGCATAATGACTATAGTTAACATACTGTATTATATATGTGAAAGCTGCTAAGAGGGTATATCTTTTTTTAATGTTGATTTTTGAGAGAGAGAGAGAGAGAGAGAGCGTGAGCAGGGGAAGCAGAGAGACAGGGGAACAGAGGATCCAAAACAGGCTCTGCACCGACAGCAGAGAGCCCAATGGGGGGGGGGAGGGCTCGAACTCACAAACTGTGAGATCATGATCTGAGCTGAAGTCGGACGCTTAACCGCCTGAGCCACCCAGGCACCCCTATATCGCAATTTTTATTTTATTTTATTTTTTTATTAAAACAATTTTTTTAATGTTTATTTATTATTGAGAGACAGAGACACAGAGTGTGAGCAGGGGAGGGGTAGAGAGAGGGGGAGACACAGAATCTGAAGCAGGCTCCAGGCTCTGAGCTGTCAGCCCAGAGCCCGATGCGGGGCTTGAACTCACAGAGTGTGAGATCATGACCCGAGCCGAAGTCGGTCGCCTAACCAACTGAGCCACCCAGGCGCCCCTATATCTCAATTTTTAAATAGAACCAGGGAACGAGAGAAGAAGCCCAGGCAGCTCTGGCTGCTAAACACAGCGCTTCCCTGACATGGTACTGATTCAATCACGTGCGGGCTCAGATGCAGAGTTTTGTTACTTAGATAGTAACACACTACATACTAAGTAAAGAATATTTTAGTTACATGTTACTAAAAACAGAGCAACCCCCCACCCTCTCCAAAACACAGTGTTTCACAGATCTATCACCCCTGCATCAATCCTGCAAAGAGCTCAGTTAGACACTGTTTCAACATAGGCAACTAGAGAAAGTTGGACACCTAGGACACTGCGGCTAAACGGTACAACAAGCTTTAGAAGAGAGGTCGTTAGGCTGACTTTATTCCAGAGGGGGCTTGTGAGACACAGGTTTCAATCCATGGCACTAAGCCAAAGAGCCCATATGCTAAACATTTCTCCACGACATCGCTGTTCTGAGTCAACTATGCACCCAGCTCCGGTGAGTTGGTTTCCACACATACCAATAAGAGAGGAAAGAGCACCTGCTAACCAGAAATTCACAGAGATGTCACCGCACTGACTCAACCTCTCCCAGAGCTCTTTTAAATGTGGAGTCTCAGGGCGCCTGGGTGGCTCAGTTGGTTAAGCATCCAACTTTGGCTTGGGTCATGATCTCACAGCTCATGGGTTCGAGCCCCGCGTCCGGCTCTGTGCTGACCGCTCGGAGCCCGGAGCCTGCTTTGGATTCTGTGTCTCTCTCTCTCTCTGCCCCTCCCCCGCTGCACTCCGTCTCTGTCTCTGTCTCTCTCTCAAAAATAAATAAAAAACATTTAAAATTTTTTAGAAAAACACTGAATTTCGACACATGTCGCAAACGACAAAATACACGAGTCACACAACGTTAAACACGGTGGATATCACTATATTTAATCATTCATGCACCTAGTCCTTCAAACGCAGAGTGCCAACACTGATCACTAAAAACAGAGTGCACACACAACCGTGTGCTAACGTCACTAAAGAGGAGTAAATGATGCATAAATTCTTTTTTTGTATGTTGAAAAATTTATATTTAGATTTAGCCAGCTGGGCTTAGCTCAGATGATCCCAATTTTGCTGGCAACGTCCAAAGCATCATAGTCAGGAGTCAGCCGAACATATGCCTTCTTCTCTCCATCGGGCCTGATCAGCATGTTGACCTTGGCCACGTCAGCGTCCTAGAACTTCTTCGTAGCCTGTTTGATCTGGTGCTTGTTGCCCTGGACGTCCACAATGAACACAAGTGTGCTGTGTTCTTCTATTTTCTTCATGGCTGACGCGGAAGTCAGGGGGAGCTTGGTGATGGCATAGCGGTCAAGCTTGTTTCTCCTGGGGGTGCTCTTTGGAGGCTATCTGGGCTGCCTTCGGAATGTGGATGCGGATCTTCTTTTTCGTATGGGACTTTGGACACCTTTCAGCACAGCTTTCTCGGCTTTCAAAGCCTTTGCGGGCTTTGGCTTTGGGAACGGCAAGGGCTTCCTCCTTCTCTTTCAGTTCCATCCTCATGAAAGGGCCATGATGCACCAATTCTTAATCATAATGGTTCCCAGAGACTTCACCACGACAAAGAAAACACGCACCTAGTTCTGACAGGACAGAGTTTCAACAGATGTCAGCAAGGGACATGCGTGACAGAGAACTGAACACAGCGATTCAGTCATCTCTGTACTAAATCGGTCACGCACAGAGCTCTGATGAACAGAAGTCTCAATATATGGCGATAAAGAAATGAGTACACACGCACACCGTGTCACACGCATCCTTTCACACGGACATCTATGTACCAGGTCAGTCACCACCTGTCGTACTTGTGTGAAGAGTTTCAACGTATGGCACGAGGTCCGGAGCAAATGTACCACACAGGGCTCCACAGAGTGCATCAGGCAGACGTCGTATACTAAATATTCAGGCCCCCAGCTCTGTTCTGCAAAGTTTCCACTTCTGTCAGTCAAGAGAGGAGTATGTGCATAAACACGCTCTTTTACAGGGATGTACCGCCAAGGAATAAATCACACACGCTGGCCTATTATTCCAATGTCAACATGCGTCAGTTGGTGACATGCACTATGCATTTCTAAGCAGTTTTTCACAGAGACTTCACTTTCTGGAATCAATCATGTACCCAAGCTTTATACATATATAAAGTATATAAGTATATAAATATATATAAATATAAATATATATATATAATGTGTATATATATATGTACATATATATATATATAATATCATGTACCCAATATATATATTGGGTATATATTGGGTATATATACCCATATATAATAATCATGTACCCAAGCTTGCTTATTTATTTATTTATTTATTTATTTATTTATTTAATGGTTTCTAGATCATAGGATAGTTTTTCCTTTTAATTTTTTCAATGTTTACTTATTTTAGAGACAGAGTGTGAGCGGGGGAGGGGCAGAGGGAGAGGGAGACACGGAATCCGAAGCAGGCTCCAGGCTCCGAGCTGTCAGCCCAGAGCCTGATGTGGGGACCGAACCCACGAGACACAAGATCATGACGTGCGCAAAAGTCGGACGCTTTACCGACCGAGCCACCCAGGCGCTCCCCTACGCTATTTTTAAAACATTTTAAGCATGCGCCACCAAGAAAGGTATACATCCGTGGCAAGTTGCTAAACACGGTAGGTGTGTCCGTGATTCGGAACAGTGCTGTCTCTGATACATTGTGGTTAGTGCCGTGTGGCACATGCACCTTTTCTTCAGTGACACGTGCTGAAACTTGGCATTTAAGAGCGACGCGTGTGATTGATTCAGTATATGATTCCTCTGTGAAGCAGTGTTTTTAGCACTGGGTGGTGCACGAATGAATTGCTTTGTTGAGATATGTGCGAACGCTGCGTTTAACAGGGCACGGTGTGTAATAGGTTTGTGAAACACTGTATTTAGTTGTACTGTTTCGTGGATGTACTTGCTTAACAATGTATGTTAAAACTTGGCGTTTAACAGAGTCCAGTGTATTTAGATTCTGTGTAGCATGTCTCTGTGTTTAACACTAGTATCGTGGGATTTGTGTAGACCTTTCCTTAATGACATATGTGAAAATTCTGTGTGCAGGGCCCTTGGGTGGCTTGGTCTGTTAAGCCTCCAGACTGTCGACTTCGGCTCAGGTTGAACTCACGGGATTGTGAGTTTAAGCCCCGCATCGGGCTCCATGCTGACAGTGCAGAGCCTGCTTGGGATTCTCTCTCTCTCTCTCTCTCTCTCTCTCTCTCTTTCTCTCTCTCTGCTTCTCCCCCTCTTGCACACACCTGCTCTCTCTCTCACTCAAAATAGATAAATAAACATTAAAAAAAAAGAAATTATATGCAAGAATCAAATGGTGGGGGGGTTGCCTGCGTGGCTCAGTCAGTTGAGCATCCGACTTTGGCTCAGGTCATGGTCTCAGAGTCTATGATTTCAAGCCCCTCATTGGGCTCTGTGCTGACGGCCCAGAGCCTGGAGCCTGCTTTGGATTCTCTGACTCCCTCTGTGTCTGCCCCTCCCCTGCTTGTGCGCACTCTCTCTTTCTCTATCAAAAATAAATAAGCATTAAAAAAAAAAAGACATACTGAAGAATATTCTTCAGGCTGAAAGCAACTAAACTCAGATGGGAATTCATACACACACACACACACACACACACACACACACAGAACTGATAAAGGTATCTCTAATCATAAAAAAATATATAAATGCATATTTCATCTACTCTTTTCCCTTAACTGATTTACAAATTAAGTTTTAAATCGATGATCAACATATAAGAGCTGAATCCATGGAACTTTTAGGAGAAAACATAGGGGTGAATCTTCACGACTTTGGATTTAGCAGTTGATTCCTATACAACACCAAAAGCACAAGTAACAAAAGAAACACAGATAAATTGGACTCCGTAAAAATTAAAAATGTCTGTGCATCAAAGGACACCGTTAAGAAAGGGCAAGGACAACTTATAGTATGAGAAAAAACATTTGCAAATCATGTATTTGATAAAGGTCTAGTATCTAGAATATATAAAGAACTCTTCTCCAAAGAAGATGTATGAATGGCCAATAAGCCTATGAAAAGATGCCCAGCATCATTAGTCATGAGGGGGATGCAAAATGAAGATCACAATGAAATATCATTACAACCTATGAGAATGGCTATTAGTAAACAAAACAAAACAAAACAAAACAAAAACACAGGGCTGCCAAGGGTTTGGAATAGTTGAATCCCTTGTGCACCGCTGGTGGGAATGGAGAACACTGCCGACTACAGACAAAATGGTGGTTCCTGAGAACATTAAATACAAAATTAATATACGATATTCGTAGCAGCATTACCAACAACAGGTGGAAATGTCAAATATCCACCCACAAATGAATGGAGAAACAAATACGTATATACACATGATGGAATATTATTTTTTTAAATTTTTTTAACATTTATTTATTATTGAGAGACAGAGAGAGACAGAGCATGAGCGAGGGAGGGGCAGAGAGAGAGAGGGAGACAGAGAATCTGAAGCAGGCTCCGGGCTCCGAGCCGTCAGCACAGAGCCTGAACACACGAACCGCGAGATCGTGACCTGACCTGAAGTCAGACGCTTAACCGACTGAGCCACCCAGGCGCCCCGACAATGGAATATTATTAGGCCATAAGCAGGAATTTGATTTTGACACGTGGTAGAACAGGGATGACCCTTGAGAACATTATGCTAAGTGAAATAAGCTAGACACAAAAGAATGAATACTGTCTGATTCCACTTATATGAGTACTTAGAATAATCAGATTCATAGAGACAGAAGGGAGGGTGGTGGTCACCAGGGGCTGGGGGAGAGGGAGGGATGGGAAGATATGATTTAATGGGTCTGAAGTTTCTGTGTGAGATCATGAGAAAAGTCCTGGAGATGGATGGCGGTGATGTCTGCACGAGAACGTGAATGTACTCAATGCCACAGAATTGTACACTGAGAGTTAAAATGGTCAAGCTTATGTTATGTGGATCTTACCACCATAAAAATAAATAGATTTTTTAACTGAAAAAGAAATGTTAAAGGGCGCTGCGTGAATTGCAACTCGCAATCCATTGCTGCGTCGTGGGGAAAGGATACAGGGCTGGGCTGGGAGGAGATGTCTGCTGCAATCCCCTCTCTTCTGCTGAGGGAGGGTGGGTTACAGACAGGGCTCAGCCCTCAGTAGAAGGTGAGGTCTGACCACCTCTTTCTTTAAAAAAGCCGCACCCTTGGGGCGCCTGGGTGGCTCAGTCGGTTGAGCGTCCGACTTGGGCTCAGGTCACGATCTCACGGTTTGTGAGTTCGAGCCCCGCGTCGGGCCCTGTGCTGACGGCTCAGGGCCCGGAGCCTGCTTCGGATTCTGTGTCTCCCTCTCTCTCTGCCCCTCCCCTGCTCGTGCTCTGTCTCTCTCTCAAAAATAAATAAAGATTAAAAATAAATAATAAAAAAGCCACACCCTTGTGGAATTAAAGGATAATCTCTAGATTCCGGAAGGAGTTGGCTATATAGACATTAAAGCTAACGGCAATGCTTCCATCCATGGTAGGTGTGAGGGGAGCGGGGGAGGCTGGCTGCGTTCTACAGGAGATGGAGGGGAAATAGGTCTGTGAGCCTTTCTGCTTCACCTGGAGAATGAGCCTGCCCTGAGCCAGCCTGGCCCACTTGGATGGCCTAAGAAGCCGCAGTAGTGGCTGTGACACTTGGGGCCCTGCCTGGCGAGGTGCTGTGCCTAAACCCTTGAAGACTGTGGCCAGCACAGCCTGCCCTACCCCCACCGCCTGGACCCAGCTCCCATCTGACCCACTCCGCCCAGCTCATGCCAGGGAAGAAGTGGTAAGGACCAGAGGGGCAGTGGGCAGGGCTGAGTGCAGACAGGCATGCTCCTGGCTGGCTGCAGTCCTCTTACAGGGCCCAAATTAGTCTGGCCTCCTGGGAAGATCTGCATCTCTGGAGCCCAGATCTTGAGCTGTGGTTGGGATGATTTACGATAGTAACAATTAAGAATGGTAAACAGTCCCTGTTTGTGGCCAGCTCCCTTTGAAAGAGAATGCTCCTAGGTTTTTTTTTGCGTCTGGGGAAACTGAGACAGGGAGAGCAACAGTGTATGGGACACGGGCACACAGCGGGTAAGTGGCCCAGCTACAACCCTGGCCACGCCCGCTCCACAGCCCCCGTGCAAGGAAAAAAAAAAAAAAAAAAAACAACCTGTTACAGGATTTGGGCGTTGGGTGGGTCATTTGGTGAAGGGTTCAAGGAAGCCATGGATTTGGTCCAGATGGAGTGCTATTAGAAAGCCAGTGACAGCTTTATCATTGGGCACTTCGTGGGATGGTCGGTGGCCTTATTTGCATCTGTTCTTAGATGAAATTATGAAGCGGCTTTGTTTTGTTTCATTTTTACCCCTGGTCTCAGAGTAACCTCTGAGGCTGGTAAGTCTATGAAGGTCCTTACATCCAACAGAACAAAATGGCCTGGCTGTCAGCCTCAGACGGGCTCATGATCATGCTGAGATCTAGCTACAACTGTTAGATCAGTTCCAGATGTCAGGGGCTGCTTTTCCCCTCTCAGTTTCTCTTTTGGCCAAGGACAGATGACGTCAGGCTCCAGGACATGAATTCATGATGTCTAGATTTTCACTCTTGTCAAGATGTTGTTGATTAAGATCAAAAGCCCATGCATCGAACATACTCCATAGTTGACCCAAGGTCAATCTCTGTTTTTCTCTCTGTGGTAGGACCTGATGTGACAGTGACCACGCAGTAGCATTTAAAACTCTGGACAGGACAGGGGCGCCTGGGTGGCTCAGTCGCTGAAGCGTCCGACTTCAGCTCAGGTCATGATCTCACAGCTCATGGGTTCGAGCCCCGTGTCGGGCTCTGTGCTGACAGCTCAGAGCCTGGAGCCTGCTTCAGATTCTGCGTCTCCCTCTCTCTCTGCCCCTCCCCGACTCATGCTCTGTCTCTCTCTCTCTCAAAAATAAATAAACATTAAAAAACTTTTTTTTAATAAAAAAAACCACAACTCTGGACAGGACATATAAATCGACAGTAAAATAGGCAATTAACACAAACAAAATGACTATTAATGCCTGTAATAGGTCTCAAAGCCAATAGGTCCCACAACCTAGTGGGTCTGTTTTAGAGAGTCAGGTCTTTTCCTTTAGCCAATCACGGACCTTTCTACTTGCCCCATGGCACTTACATAGGTGTAACAAGATGTGCTTTAGCGTTAGCTCCCCTTGACTAGCTAAGAGCAAATCAAAGCTTGTAGGATTGCCATGGCTACTTTAGCTAATGCATTTAGATTGGTTTGTTGGGCCTTCAGAACAGAAGTGTCATCTTTTATGACTTTTGTGAAGGTTAGAGAAAAGTGTGAACACCTTTTCTAGTTGTTTCGCTCCCTTTGTGGGCGTTGTATTTTGGGGAGTGTGCAGGAAATGAGAACCGATGATCCCTTCTGGAAGTTTTTAAGAATAATTTGTGTTTCTTTTGTTTTAGGAATTTCTGGATGTCCCTTTTAGGACGCATGATTGACTAGAGGGGTGGTGGTTTTAAATATCTGGATACCTCTAACAATTACTCAGGTTACACAGAATAAATTAGAATGTGGTAGACAAGTATAAGCCTGATGTCCATATGAGAAGTAATATCCTAGTGAAGTTTATATTATATTAGGAGGATAAATATCATTTCTTATAATAGGAATGAGCCAATTAGGACTGTGTTTCTAGATTTATGGTGTCTTGAGTCTTCATGGATACCAATACAATATTTAAAATTGGCCTTTGGGGGCACCTGAGTGGTTCAGTAGGTTAAGTGTCCGACTTTGGGGTCACGTCATGATCTCATGGGTCATGAGTTGGAGCCCCGCTTCAGGCTCTGTGCTGACAGCTCAGGGCCTGGAGCCAGCTTCAGATTCTGTCTCCCTCTCTCTTTGCCCCTCCCCCACTTGCGCTCTGTCTGTCTCAAATATAAATAAACATTAAAAAAATTTTTTTAATTGGCCTTTTGCTTAGTGCCCCTAAGGAAGCTTTTTTCTTTTTTTTTTTTTTCCCCAGAAATCTGATTTGGAACTTGTAGACTGAATAGTCATTGGCACTCACGCAGGGCTGGGAAAAAAATCCAGCATGGAAAGAGGCCTTGTAGTACATGAGACTAGATATTGTCTTTCTCGAAAGACTGCTGTACTTTGTTCTGGAAAACAGCTAAGCTACTAGAGATCCATTTGATCCTTTCAAGCTGTTTGTTAGAAGAAAATCCCACACTCTTTAAAGGAATTCAACAACATTTGGGACCTGACAATGGGACCTCACAAGGTCTAGCATTCAGTTAAAAATCAGTAGGCCTTGGGGTGCCTGGGTGGCTCAGTTGGTTTAGCACCAACTTCGGCTCAGGTCATGATCTCACAGCTCATGGGTTCAAGCCCCGTGTCAGGCTCTGTGCTGACAGCTCAGAGCCTGGAGCCTGCTTCAGATTCTGTATCTCTCTCTCTCTCTCTCTCTGTGTCCCTCCTCTGCTTGCACTCTCTGAAAAATAAATAAACGTTAAAATTTTTTTTTTTTAAATCAGTAGGCGTGGGGCACCTCAGTGGCTCAGTCAGTTAAGTGGCGAGCTCTTGATTTCAGCTTAAGTGATGATCTCGGGGTCGTGGGATCAAGCCCTGTGTAGGGCTCTGCACTGAGTGTGGACTCTGCTTGAGATTCTTTCTCTACTCCCCTCACCCCCTGCTTCACTTGTGTATTCTCTCTCTCTCTCTCTCTCTCAAATATAAATAAATAAATATCAGTAGGCCTGACTCAGAAAGGGGAAAAATCCTGTCACAGGCTACAATGTGGATGCACCTTAAAGACGTTATGCTAAATGAAATAAGCAAATCACAAGAGGACAAATATTGCATGATTCCAATCATATGAGGTCCCCAGAGTACTCAGACTCATAGAGACAGAAAGTAGAGTGGTGGCCACCAGGGCTGGGTGGGGGAGGGAGGGGGGAGGGACATTATTTTTTCAGGGAGACAGGGTTTCAGCTTTGCAAGTTTGGAGTCTGGCAGTGATGGTCACACAGTAATGTGAATGTAGTTAACACATTGACTAGCACACTGAACGGCACACTTAGAAAACAGTTACGATGGTAAATTTTGTGTTATATATATTTTACCAGTATTTAATTTTTTTTTTTTTCAGAAAAAAATCACTAGGCATGGAAAGAAGCAGGAAGACATTACCCATAATCAAGGGGAAAATCTATCAGGAGAAGCAGATCGCTAAGTGGCAGAGATGAGGCAATTAATAGACAAAGACACAGAAACAGTTATAAATATCCTCTGTGTACTCAAGAATGCAGAGGATCAGGAGTGAAAAAGAAGATACTTTAAAAAGAAAGACTAGATGGGATTTACAGCAGAGTGGATATTAGAGAGTAAAGATCAGAGAAGGCAAATACAGAGACGGGAGAAAAGAACATCAAGGACTTGTCGGACAATAGCAAATGGTCCAGCGTTCATGTCACTGAAGTCCCAGAATGAGAAGAGGCAGGAAAAACTTCAAAGAATAATGTCCTGAAATATTCTGAATTTGACAGAAACCAACAGATCGAGGTTCAGTGAACCTGAAGCACAAGGAAACATAAAGAAAACCACATCAAGGCACGTCCGATTAATAATTACTTTAAATGTAAATGGCCTAAAGACTGCAAACAAAAGGCAGGTATTATCAGACTGGGTAAAAAAGCAAGACCCAAAATATGCCCTCTATAAGAACCACGCTTTAAATATAAAGACACGGCTGGTTGAAAGTGCGAGAATGAAAGAGATATACCAGCCAAGCACTCCATAATACACACATGAAGTAGCTGTATCAGTATCAGACAGAGAAGACCGCAAAAGGACTATTAGCAGGGTGATAGGGAAACATTTCATAATATGCTGCATTCAGGGGAGGACAGGACATTCCTGAATATGCACGCACTTAAATAACAGGACTTCGAAATGCGTGAGGCAGAAACTGATAGAATTGCCAGGGGAAGTAGACCACCATTTATGCGCATCCTATTTAGAATATATTTATAAATAATCCACCATTATAGTTAGAAATGTTCACATCCCTCTCTCAGTAGTTGATAACTGTAGATAAAATCGGTAGGGACACAGAAGGTTTAGCAATGCTGTAAACAATGTTGACCTAATTACCATTTTTTAAAAGACTCCACCCAAAAGCAAGAGTTCTCAACGGTTCCTCTTTCTCTGTGGTTCCCTCCCTGGCTGAGGAACAGCATTCTTACTCTCTCCTGATTCCCGAGTAAATCCGCAGGGGACATGCTTGCTGTGCACGTGAGAACCTACCGTATTCTGTGCTCCAGTGGAGTGTTTGTGGACCTCCCTGGACAAAAGGCTGACCCGGCGACCCTGTGCCTCCTGAAAGAAAGGGGGAATCGCAGAGTGGCAGTCTCAGACCATGCTGGAAAAGCACCCAGCTGAGACAGATCCATGCACCACTCTGGGGCTTTGGGATTTAGTATCCTGGTTTAACTGGGGATATAGAACTGATAAAAATACCTTACCGAAAAGGTAAGCCAGGGCCATGTGGAAAACCAGATCCTTCGTCAAGGGCTCAGCTGGAGAAAATCAAACACGTTATTGAAAAAAATCAGAAAACAAGCCATCATTTTTTCAAAGGGACACTCACTCTGTCATATTCCCATACCTCCAGCAAGGAGGGAAGGTGACCTTGAGATAGAGGGTTGGCCCCTGTAGGGCTTTGTACCAGATCTGAGAGAGGTGAATAAGTTTGTCGTTTCATTAAGCTCCATGGTCCCCCTGCAACTTTTCTGACTTTGATTCTGTCGCCTACAGTTTTTCTCTACATTCTGCTGTGTTTTTTTTTTTTTTCTTCTTCTGTTCCTCTAGCTAATGAGTTCCAATTCCCATTTGCTTTTACCTTTGAAGGAGTCCAGTGTTCAGAGCAAAATGTTCCTCAGGATTTGGGGGACTCCTACTGTTTTGTCTAGCCCGTTTAGGGAAATCTGTCTCGCCGAGCGATCTATAATTATTCGGTATGGGGATGATTTGCTGGTAGCTTCAGAAACTGAAGTGTAACACAGAAGTGATACTTTGGCTTCTCGCCATTCCTCACCTGGCGGGGACATACGGCCTCACTAGACAAACTGCAGTATTGCCAAACTGGGGTCACATATTTAGGGAATTTGTCGTGGAAGTCCACAAAGTGTTAGAATGCCGGAGTTAGCCAATTTCTCAGATGAAATAGCCAACAGCGACAACAACAACAACAAAGCAACAATTTGGGGGACAAGTGACATATTCTCCACGGTGGATTCCAGCTTTTTCAAGAGCGGGCAAATCCTCTGATAGACCAACCGACTGATAATACTCTAGACCCTTGTGTCGGATCCCTAGAATCCGCAGGAAGCTTTTGAACCATTGAAATTGGTCACGGTCTCTCCCCACGCTGTGAGGATTCCAAATTTTGAAAAAGCTTTCCACGTGATTTACCATGGAAACAAAGACACTGACTGCTGGCAGAATTGAGCTCTGAAGCTGGCATTTGACTCTAGACCGATAGCATTATTTCTCAGTTCTTCTGGATGCCTCCACGCCGTGGTGGTAGCAGCCACACTTATGCAAAGAGCTCAAGCCTTTCTTTGGATCATTTGACTTCTGTGTATGTCCTGGACCGTCTTTTTTTTTTTTTTTTTTTTTTTAACGTTTATTTATTTTTGAGACAGAGAAAGACAGAGCATGAACGGGGGAGGGGCAGAGAGAGAGGGAGACACAGAATCGGAAACAGGCTCCAGGCTCTGAGCCATCAGCCCAGAGCCCGATGCGGGGCTCAAACTCACGGACCGTGAGATCGTGACCCGGGCTGAAGTCGGACGCTTAACCGACTGAGCCACCCAGGCGCCCCAGGACCATCTTTTAAGTGCAGAAGCACTGCAGGTGCACGATCAGACCAGTAATGTGTCATCAACAAAATCATCTGAGTCAAACATCTGAGAGGAATTTTAAAGGCACTAGACTCTTACCAATGACGACCAAACAGGTGACCTTATCCAAAATGTATCAGAGACGTGCTGTCTGTCGGCAGAATTCTTTTCGGGCCACTGCCAAGTTGAGCACAGGAGACACTTGGTGGCAGTTCAATTCTACAGAATTGACACCTGTGGAAAGTAAGAGCTCTTTGTCTCGTTATGTCTGCGGGATTTGCAGGTGACCTGACGTCCGCTGTCATTCAGGAGGCGTGCAAATCATGCTGGGATCTGCCCTGTCCCCTCAGCCCTGAAGACAAGTGGAGTGGATGAATCCAACACTGAAAACTTCATTTAGAAGTCTATAGGTGAGGGGATGCCTGGGTGGCTCAGTTGGTCGAGCGTTTGACTCTTGCTTTTGGCTCAGGTCATGATCTCACGGTTCGTGGGATTGAGCCCCGCATCAGGCTCTGCTCTCTTTCTGCCCCTCCCCTGTTCGTGCTCTCCCTCTCTCTCTCTCTCTCTCTCTAAAAATAAATATTAAAAAAAAAAAGATGTCTATAGGTGAAAATGGCCTATAGCACCCCCTCAGAAAGTATGGTGTCTCTCCCTTTGAACTTATGAACTTCAGTTTGATAGGCTGATGAATTTGGGTCTGTGCCCAATTTGGTGAATCCTCTCATAATCATGTTCAATACTTAAAAGGGCTGTGAGACCTAAAATCATAAGGACCTGGAAGGGCCCATTGGAGGACATCGGAGGAGGCCTGCCATCCTCTGCTGGGGGGATTTCATGTACATAAAGGTGTTCCAGAGGAGGGGTGCCTAGGTGGCTTGGTCAGTTGAGTGACCAACTCTTGATTTTGGCTCAGGGCATGATCCCAGGGGCGTGGGATCGAGCCCCACATCGGGCTCTATGTGGAGCATGGGGCCTGCTTAAGATTCTCTCTCTCCCCTCTGCTCCTCTCCCCACTCACATGCACACTCTCTCTATAATATAAATAAATAAGCACATAAATAAGTAAGTAAGTAAGTAAATAAATAAATAAATAAATGGTATTCTAGAGGAAAGATGCCTGTCACCACACTGGGAGGGACCCTTTTACATGTTTTGATATGGTTATCAAACTGAAAGAAAAATCCAGTTGGATTCAGGCTTCTGATGTGAAGTCAGCATCTCAGGAGGAAGGGACTGGGGTTCCCACAAGGACTTGAAACAAGTTTTCTAGAATCACTGACATTGATATTGAGCTCAATAGAAAAGAGCTTGCTTTTTTTTTTTTTTTAAGAAAAGAGCTTTTCTAGTGAAATTATTATTATTATTATCATAATATTTGTTTAATGATTCAATCGAGTAGCATCTAATCTAGCAGATGGGAAGGAGCTCCACAGAGCTGTATGAAACAGAAGACTTTTATAAGCAGAAGGGAGCAGGAACAAGAAAGTTCTACCAGGCAGAAAAGCAAGTTGCTTATTACAAGGTCACTTTCCTTTAGGAGATTGCCAAGGGTCTATCAGTAAGGTCTGATTTCTAGAAGAGCCGAAACTCTAAGTTAAGTCTCAGTTTGTTGACATGGGCTTAGCATAAGCAATTCCATTTAGGGCCTGTTGTTTTTAACAAGTAAAACGAAAAGATATTTTTTCCTCCCTTACGTAATCAAATATTTGCTTTAAGTAAATTAAGCATATCGTTGGTACACACTTAAAGACTCTTCTTCCCCAAGTCCATATTGTACTGAATTTTCTAATTTATCCCAACGTGATTCTGATAATTACTTTGCTTCACATTTCCCCACACAATCGCTGAATATTTCAGTGGCTGCAAAATGCCAAGAGAAACAGAAATGGAGATCATTAGAAATTATGCTATTACAATAAAATAGTAACAAAAGGGTAAATAAAAATAAGATTGAATTTCCTTTCCGAAAGGAATGAGATCTTTTCTCCTCCTTTTTCTTAGAACATTTCAGAGAGAAAACTTGTATTTGTAAAGAATTCCTGTGGTGCCTGGCTGACTCCGTTGGAAGAGTGTGTGATTCTTGATCTCAGGGTTGTGGGTTCGAGCCCCGTGTTGGGTGTAGAGATCACTTAAATAAATAAGACTTTTTAAAAAATAATAAAATAAAGATAGAAAGAATTCCTCTGTCCTTTTGATACGCATGCGAATCTTATCGGAGGTTAAATAAGCCTCTTATCAGAATTAAAACCCAGGAATATTTTTCAGCAGGGCCTGGGAGCCATCTCTTTTCAATGTCAACATCAAGGAAGACAATGCCCCATCGCCCTGTCACTGTGGGAATCTAGCTGAGGCATCTCAACTACCTACTCGTCGTAGAGGTACAAGAATTTTCTTTTCTTTCTTTTTTTTTCCCCCAGATAGAGGCCATTAACTTGCACAGATGGCCACCCCAATGACCAGGGGAATGCGGAGTGAACTCTGAAAGCACGTAGAGTGAGTAGGACTGTGGAGTCTCCTCACCCGACAAGTGCTCATACCTGGGAACATGCAAACAGGGGTTGTATCTGCTTGGCTTATAGGGAAGCAGGATGGGGAGGGTGCCTGGCTGGCTCAGTCGGTAGAGCATGTGACCCTCGAGTTGTAAGTTCAAGCCCCACATCGTGGTTGTTTGTTTGTTTTTTAATTAAAAATAAAATCTTTTTTTTTAAAAAATGGTGGGATTTCTTTTCTGTCTTAATAATTTTATTTTTTTTTTTTTTATTTTAAAAAAATTTTTTTTTTTTTTCAACGTTTATTTACTTTTGGGACAGAGAGAGACAGAGCATGAACGGGGGAGGGGCAGAGAGAGAGGGAGACACAGAATCGGAAACAGGCTCCAGGCTCTGAGCCATCAGCCCAGAGCCCGACGCGGGGCTCGAACCCGCGGACCGCGAGATCGTGACCTGGCTGAAGTCGGACGCTTAACCGACTGCGCCACCCAGGCGCCCCGATAATTTTATTTTTTAAATAGCAGGTCACCTGGGACACAGGCCAGTCTGAGCTCATGCTTACTCAAAACCAGAACTATTCCTTTTTGACATTTGTGGGGAGGGTTTTCTGTGTTGGCAGGTTTTATTTTTAGAAAGGAAAATACAACAGTATAAGGGTCTGTCTTCAGTGTGACTGTAGAGGATAGTTTTACCCAATATTTCATGAGGCCGTAAAACGGATCCAGCACTGTGTTTCCTTACTGCCCACCACCCAGCCAGGACTATTTCAGGTCTTCACCCCATTTCCGGGAGCAAATTTCCATGTTAGTGAGGGTAGGACAGGCTGTGGTGCAGTAATAAGTAAACCCATACATCTCATTCACTTCATGCAAGTAGTGTTTCTTCCTTGCTCAGAGCATGGTTTATCGCAGATCCGGGCAGTTAGAGGGATCCCTGGGCCACGCGATCGAGGGGCTGCTCTAACAACAGCAGAATGGGAAGCATACAAACAACAAATATCTCTTTCCCACAGTCCCGGAGGTAGGGAAAGTCAACATCAGGATGCCGGCAGATCTGGTGTGGTGGCTGATGAGAGCCCACTTCCTGGTTCCTAGACGGCTGTGTCCTCACATGGGGGGGTAGAGACTAGAGATCTCTCTGGGACTCTTTTATAAGGGCACTAATCCCATTCGTGAGGGCTCCGCCCTCACGATCCAATCACCTCCCAAATGTCCCACCTCCTAATACCAACGTATGGTGGATTAGGATGGGTGGGGGGGTGGGGTTCAGTCCACAGTAAGAATTAAGAATGCAGGTTCCTTCAGGTTCCACCATCTCCAACATGAGGAGTGGCCTCAGAAACTGGAGCCACAAGCCAAATCACCAGATCTCCAACCCTGAGAATCACCTGAGAATCTTAGAGTCAGTGACCTTCAACAGGTCACAGAGGAGAAACCAGCCAGACATCAGCACCCTGCTGGGACCTTGACCACAGAGTCGTGTGGGCTCTTGTGAATTCCAGAACTGACCTTGAAAGTCCAGGAAGCCCCCTAATTGGGTTTGGGACCCAACAGCCTGGCCGAGGAGCCTGGAGAGACTTGTGCGGTGAGGGCTCACCTAAGCAAGGAACCTGGCATCAGAAAACATTGGGTTCAAGTCTTGGCTTACGTCTGACTAGTCATGTGTCCGGGCTTCTGTAGAAATGGATACTCCACATGCTGCATGAGATGGTGTGGAGACTTAAGGAAGCTGATGTTTGGGAGGATGCTTTGAACTACAGGACACAAGACAAATTCTGTACAACTTAATACGACTCATCTTGCTTATGCAGAGCATTTCCACTTGCTTCCATTCAAAGTAGATCACGGCAACTCCTTGCAGCGCTATTGGGTGGGATTCTCGCTAGACGAAACCTTCCCTCAGGGTCTCCTCGGAGGCTTCCCCCATCCAAGTTCTAAGCCTGCCAGCCCCAAAGTCTGGGAGGTTGTGTAGCTCACGGGTTCACCACATGATGATGGCAGGGCCCTACAGATGCTTCTAGGAAGCTTTTCTGGGCACACACCAGACAAAGTCTGGACCCTATCCCCACCTCTGCCCCAGTCTCCAAAAGTTAGGATCACCCTCGGCCCTCCGTCTTCGCCCCTCCTATCCCCAGCTCTGGCTTTGGGATTTCTTGGCATCATTATTTTGCCCCCAGCTTGCTAACTGAAGCTTCTACTGTGAAGCCACTTGTCCCACACCAAGTCCCTCCGTCTCAGTCCCCGCAACACTGCTTCCCAGAGCTGAACCAGAGTGGGAGGAAATCAACTAAGAAGAGCACCTGGATTTCAGGACAGCTGACCTTAAAAACTCTGCGGCGCCTGGGTGGCTCAGTCGGTTAAGCGTTCGATTTCAGCTCAGGTCATGATCTTGCAGTTCGCGAGTTGGAGCCCCACATCGGGCTCTCTGTGGTGACAGCTGGAGCCTGGAGCCTGCTGTGGATTCTGTGTCTCCCTGTCTCTCTGCCCCTCCCATGCTCATGCTCTGTCTCTCAATAATAAATGAACATTAAGAAACAACCACAACAAAAAACTCTTCTGATGGATGTGGGGGAACACCAGCTGGGGAATCAGGAGTTTGGAGCTGCCCTACTCTGCCACCAGCCAGCTGGGGGGCATTAACTGAGACGTCCCTTCTCTGGGTTTGCATCTGTAAAAGGCAGGGTTTGGACACGGTGACCTCTGCTGAAATTCTGAGGTGGGGAGCTGAGGCAGGGAGGAGACACAGCATGGGAGTGCCTGGCTGGCTGACCCCGCCCCCCCCGCCCCCGACCAGAGGTCGGCCTGGGGTCCTCCTCCCTCTAGTTTTTATGAAGCAAAGACTCCTCACCTACACCTCCAACTCTCTCCTTCTGCCAGGACAGATGCCCGGTGACAATCTATTCCCAGGGCCATCTGAGGCAGGAGAGACCAGAAGAGCAAGACCCCAAGTCTTAGTGGAAGGTGGCTATGCCCTTGGCCTTTGGCCTGAGCCCTCCTGCAACCCCCAAGTGGGGTGTTGGACACTCAGGTCCCAGATCTCCTGAATTTCAGTCTTGCTCTCCCTATCCACAGGTCCCCACCATGGAATGCCTTGGTTTACCTCCCCCGCCCCTGTGCCCCAAAGCCCTCTGGGGGCTGAATTCGAGTATTGTTTCAATAATTTACTGGGAAACTGACACTCAAGCACACACAGTTTATTTTTCATATAAGGCGCCCATGAATACTTTACAGCTTAATAGCCTAGAAGTCTTCCAGCAGGACTTTTCTGTCCCATGGAAGGACGCTGGGCCCTCTGGGTTCCTGTGGGGGGTTGCACCCAGGTCTCCTGCAGACATGGGCTCCAGAAAAAGGGCGTGTTCGTGTTCGGGATGGAATGTGTTCTTCCCTTTGCTGTCCCTTGCAGGACTTTCATAGACTCACGAGGGCTGTCCGATTTAGCTCAGAATGCAATTACGGGCATTTTTCTTTGGCATCTAACCCATTGCTGGGACAGCATTCCAGAAGGAACTCGGGCACTCTGCTGTCTGAGCTTGCTCAACAAAGAACACACCCATGAGGGAAGATCTACAGGGACCCCCATTCAAAGTGCATATGTGGACTCCCTGGGGCTGCGGAGGGTCAGGGAGGCCACCATTATCCTCCTGGGGGCAGCTCTGGGAAAAGTCATCAGAGCAAAGTGTCTCCACTCTGGGGATTAGGTCGCTGTCCACCACACTGGACTCTTTGGTTCTGCCCAGTGGCCGCTCCTTCTCTCTCTCTCCCCCAGCCCCTCATCAGTGCTCCCTGGTCCTGAGCACCAACGTCACCCGACCCCGCGGCTTCTCCCATCTGTGAAGGGACAGATCCTCTCCACCCAAGGGAGACTTCCAGAATGGTGCCTGCTCAGCCTTCCTACAATTCAGGGTCATCAGGGGAATAAGCCAGGAGAGGGAGGCCAGTGGAGCCTCACTCTGGGTGGGAAACCCTGGGGTCAAGTTGGTCTGGGAACCACAGGCAGGTTAGCAGTGGTCTGCAACCAGGAACGGGCCCTATCCTCTATCCACTGCCCCCAGACACTGCCTCCTGGCCCCAGGTGGCCTCCCCAGGATCCTGGAGCCACCTGGATTGTCCAGCTCGGCCAGCCACCCTGACACTGGGCATTGGAGCAGGGCGGTGCGGCACGCCGTGCTCTCCACACCGCCCCCAAGCCCTCCCCTCCGGCACCTCCTGCCCTCCCACCCGGCACCTCTTCCTCCCTTGGGTCTCCTGGGCCCCGTTATTCTTCCTGCAGTAGGGGCTCTCGGTCCCCTTCCTGCACCCTCTCGTCCTCCTCCTTCTCCATGCAGCCCACGGTGGCAGCCAGCCCGGCGCCCACGCCACCCCCGACCACCGCAGCCCCCGTGGCCCCCACCGCCGCGCCGGCCGCCACCATCCCGGCCTCCGCGGCCAGTGCGGCCGCGGCCATGCCGGCGCCCACCACGCCGCCCGCCAGGCCCATGAGCCCGGCGCCCACGGCGCCCCCGACGGCGGCCAGGTGGCCACAGAAGCGCATGGTGTAAGAGTCCATGAAGACCTTGGCCTCGGCCTGCAGCTCGGCCTCCAGGGCCTCCAGGGTCTGCTCTCTGCCCTTGCACAGCAGGGCCGCCCCGTGGCGGGCCAGGATGGCATCTTTCTGGGTGGCGAGGAGGGTCCGCATGGTGTCGGGCAGTACCCGGAGCGCAGAGAATATGCGCTTGGTGGCCACGTCCTGTGGCGGGGAGGAAGGAAGGCGCGCTGACCTTCCGCCCCGGAGCCCTGTCCCAGGGAGGGGGGGGGGGGTGGCCCCCGCCGCCCGAGGCGCCGCCCCCCGCTCGAGGCTGGCTCACCTGCTGCCGCACGTACTCCTCAAACTCCTTCTTGGCAGCTTCCACCGTCCTCAGGTCGTGCAGCTGGGCGGCCATCTGTCCACGGCAAAGCCAGGCTGCCTCCCTCCTCGGCCGCCTGCGCCCTGCGCTCCGTCCCGGGGCCCACGGCCCCGCCCCCGCCCGGCCCCCAAGACCCTTCCCCGGGGTTGGGAGTGGGGGGGGAGGGGCCCCTACCTCGTCCGGGGAGGTGAACCCGGGCCCCGTCCTCCCCATCCAGCCTGAGAGGTTCTGCAGAGACATCACGGGAGGGGTCAGGGAGGGCAAGGGGCGCGGGGGCGGGGGGCGGGGGGCGGTTTCTCCGGGGCCTGGGGCTGGGGGCTGGCCCACCTTGATTTCCTGAGCTAACTGCTGCCCGGTGAGCAGGCGTCTGTCTCCCCTGGCCGCGGGGCGGCCCTCGCTCCAGTACCCCTGGCAGCGGCTCTTGGCGTGCTGGGGGACCACACTCAGCACATCGGCGACGTAGGCACAGAGGTGGCGGACATCGTCATCTGTGTCTGAAGAAGAGATTCCTCATGCTGAGGACCGGGGGCTGAGCAGGACCGGGCTTTGGGAGGAGAAAGGGTGTCAGAGGCAGGGAGAGGCTCGCTAGGGCAAGGGGGGGTCACCCAGAGGAGGGCAGGCGGGGGAGGCCTTGCTCCCGGGGACACTCACCGCCTGGGCTTCCGTGGTCTTTGCTGGCCCACCGCCTCTCGGGAGCAGGCAGGAGGTAGCAGCGGGCTCGCCTCCCTCGGAGCAGCTCCTGAACCTTGGGGTATTTGCTGGAGGCTTTCTGAGAGCGCAGAGGGGAGACCTGTGAGCTAGGGGCCACATTCCTGTTCTTAGCTCCCTGCAGGCGCCCTCCCCAGCTCCCCTCACCTCCTGCCCAGTTCCCCCACCGCCACCTTCATCCCCTCCCTCTGCACCCCTCACCTGGATGACGTCACCCACGTGCCCCAGCCCTGCCTTGTTGGGGTGGGATGAGTCCCGGACTAAGAGATCCAGGTGCTGGAAGAGAAGGGGTCCTGACACCAGCAGCTGTGGGGTGTTAGAGTCTGGGGTGACGTGTCCGGACATGGGTGTCTCACCTGGATCGGCACCATCCCATAATGCCTGCCCATCACCTCGGCCACGTGCACAAACATCTGGGGGTGAGGCACCGAGGGTCATGGCTGGGCCACTGCAAGGACTGTGGCCCCCTCCCCTCTGGGCACACTGGGGAACCCGCGCCCCCCAGCTCCCGGCTCTGGGACTCCCCTGCCTCTCCCAACCAGGCATCCCACACGTCACCCTCTGCCCTTGACCGCCCCCCCACCCCCGCCCCCCCCCAGCCCAGCTCCGGGTCTTGCATGAACTCCTCGGCCAGAAATGGAAGGCACTTCTGATTGTGGCTGATCCAGTCCCCTGGCCTTACGGTCAGGACAGGGACAGGGTGGCACCCCAAGACCAAACGTCTCCTCACCTCCAGATATTCCAGGTCTGTATCCTTCAGCTCCGGGGAGGTGTTGAGGATCTGGAACCAAGGAGAACAAGATGGAAGAGGGTCTGCAAAGGCAAAGAGATACTGGGAAGACCCCGGGGAGGAAGGAGCTCGCAGGCCGACTGTGAGGCCGGGACCTGGGAGACACCTGCCTGGGAGCCTGCACAGCCTGCAGGGCCTGGACTGGCCTCGAGGGGGTGGAAGGTCCTGCTGACCTTCAGCTGCTCCCAGCGGCTGTTGACTTCCCTTTAGAACAAGCCATGTTCCCACCTTCACTGACCGGGGGCGACCCTCCCTTGCAGGGGCAACCCCAGAGTCTGTGGGGACCCTGGACACGGAAGTCTATGAGATCAGGGTAACCATCCCTAGCACTCCCAGGGCTGGACGGGGCTGAGATGTCCAGTCTGGAGAGATTCCTGAGCTGGAGCCGGGCAGATGGGGCCGATGACCAGGTCACAGCGCCCTCACCTGGTAGGAGCTCAGCATCGTGGTGAGGGCACAGAGCTTGGTCCTGGTTTCCCTGCTCAGCTCCGGGCTCATGGCGTCCCCTGTGTCCACCAGGAACACAGCCACCTGTACGGGGGGTGGGGGTGGGGGCTGAACCACGGGGTCAAGCCCGCCTCGCTCTTCCATGTGCTCCCCCAACCCTGCCTCTCCCTACCCCGTCTTCCCGTCCCTGTCCCCAAAGCTTTCTTTCTCCATTTCCCCTCCCCTTTGTCCCTGCTCTCCCCGACCAACCCCCCACCCTCCACGTTCCCCCTGATACCCACCCCCCCCCCCATCCAATCTTCACCTCCTCTGCCCTTGGGCCCCTCACCTTCCTCCCCTCCTTCCCCAGCAGGAAGGGGTGACTCCACATCCATATGCCCCTGGTGAGGCTATTGGCACCCCACCTGAACCCCTGCAGGGACCCTCCTCCTCTCGGCCAGCCGCCCTCCCCTGACTCCTGTGGGGCAGAGAAGAGAGCATCAGGTGGACCCTCCAGCCCCCATGCCCCTCCCAAAGCCGGGCGGGGACCCCTAACCTGCCCTCACCAGGCCCGGCAGGCCCCGGAGCAGGTGGTTGAGGAGGAAGGTCTTCCCTGAGTGCTGCTCCCCCAGGACAGCGAGGAGGCAGACAGGGGTGTCCCTGGCCAGGGGGTGCTTCAGGCAGCGGTTGATGGCCCCCATCCTCAGGATGAGGCCTCCGGAGGCATTGATGCGCACCAGCAGCAGCGGCTCGGCCCTCACGGAGCAGGTCTCCTGGGCCGGGGGGGGGGGGGGGGGAGAGGGTTCCCTGAGCACCCAGGCGGTGGGAGCCGGGCCCCAAGCGGGGAGCGTGTCCAACCCCAAACTCCGCTCCCCGCTCTGACATGCTAGAATGGAGACGGAGCCACCGTCAGACCCGGGGGCCTCCACGCCCCCTCCCCATGCCGAGGCCTGGACCCTGGACCTGCAGCACAGCGGGCAGAGGCCTCTGCGGCAGGAGCTTCATCTTCTCCCCCAGACTCCGGAGGCCCCTCTTCTGCTTGCAGATCTTCCGGCACTCTGGACAGCAAGGCGGCTCGCAGCCCGGGACGCGGTGTGTGCTGAAGCACCGCGCGCAGAAGTCATGGCCACAGTCCAGCGAGACGGGCTCCCGCAGCCTCTCCAGGCAGATGGAGCAGGCGGGGAGCTCCCGCGGCACTGCGGGCCGGGACCCCAGGCCCAGCTCCAACTTGGGGAACGGCGCGTGAGACCTGGGGGTGCAGAGCAGGCTGTTGGGAGCAGTGTGTGGGGCGCGGGGAGGGCGGGTCAGGAGTTTGGGGGGCGGGGGGCTCCCAGCAAGGCCACGCCCTGCTCGTTCCTCGCTGACTTGCACCCCGGAGCCTGGGACCCCAGGGGGGGAGGCAGCAGAACAGCGGTGACCGTGCTCCCGGCAGGGAGAAGCCTGGATGGAGTCACCGTGTGTCCATGGGCAAGCTCCCGCACTGATCTGGGCCCCGGTTTCCTGACTGTCCGAGACGGGAGGTTAGCGGTCCCTGCCTCACGGGGCCACTGGGGCGATCACACGAGCTGGTGCACGTGCAGAGCCCTGCCCGGTGCCCGGCACGAATACTCACTGAAAACCGTCTCCCACAGCCTTCTGCTGCAAGGGCTTCCTCAAGGAGTTACGGGCTTCGGCCGGACCCCCCCAGGGGTGATACCTGCACATGCTACACTATGGGACCCTAAGGAGTGGATGGGAGCCTCCCAGCGGTGGGGCAGATGGCTCCGATTCTTAGAAGATTCCTTCCGCTCTCCCGTTCTGAGCTGGATTTGGTCTCCGTGCAGCACCCGCCGGATTTTCTCCGTCCCTCCCTCCATACCCTGGCAGATCCCGCTTCAGGCCCTCCCCTGGCACAGCCCTCTGGAGGGAGGCCGGGTGGCCCCAGGCCTCCGGTTCCCGGACCAGCCTAGCGAGCAGGATCTGGGGCAGTCCGGCCGGGTGGCCCTGCCACTCACCAACTGTTGCGGCTGTTTCCCATGAAGCTCCGTTTTCTCTCCTTGGAGACATAATTGGGGGTGGGGGTGGGGGGGGAGAAAACGTTATCTAGAAGAGAATCCAGATTTCTGTCTTCCTCCTAGGTCTCAGTGGACCCCATCCCCCCCCTCCAAAGACCCATCCCTCCCTGTCCCCAGGTGGCCCTTTCCACCCCCACCCCCCCACCCGGCACCCCGGATCTCAGGACCCAATGCTTGCCTGTTTGCCAAGCCGATGACAGAAGGAAATGATTGACAAGGCGGACCTCGGCATGGGGGGCTGGGAGCGGGGAGAGGTCTGGAAGCTGAGAGCCGAGGCCCCGAGGCACTGTCAGCTGCAGTGAGGATGGCTCTCCTCCTAAGGGCTGGCCGAACAGTGGCAGGTGGACGGTGGGTGGGGGATGGTCTCCCCAGAGGAGCCGGCAGCGACTCGTCAGAGCTGGAAAATAGATGTGACAGTCGGGAAAGAGGAGGCTGCCTCTGGACTCACCCCAGGGGGAGGAGACAGGACTGCGGGAACCAGGGCTCCGGAGGAGGGAGGGACAGAGCCGGGCTCAGAATCCCTGGCAGAGGCTGGGATGCAGGCGAGCCGAGCCGAGGTGGTGAGTCGCCATGGTGACGGAAGGGAAAGATAAGGACAGGGAGGGGGAGGAGGGATGGAGAGAGAGAAGCCATATGGGCGCGTGGCAGAGATGGAACTGTGGGCAGGCACTGCCCCTACTGGCCCAGCCAGGGTTCTTCCCAGGCCACTGAACAGGGTGTGCCAAAGGGGAGGTGTGGGAGATGAGATATCGCACCCCCGGAGAGTGACGCGGAGCCTCCCTTCGGTCCCTGGAGGGACAGTTTCCTGAGCAGCCAGTTCTGTGTGGGGCCCCGGGATGCCAGCATATTGCATGTGGTCCGGCGCATTCCCTCCTGCCCCGGGCATCTCACTGGTGCCAACGGTGAAAAGCTGCAGCTTTCCTGGCCCCCTGACTTCTCTGACACTGGCTGTGTGTTCCCTGGCATCTCCCCTTCCACGAAGCTTTCACGTGTGACTTCTGCTTCAAACGTGTGACTCTCGCCTCTAGCCCCTCGCATCTACTCCCCGGTGCACGGCCAGCAGAATCTGCCTGAACACAGCTGGGTCCCATGCTGCTCCAGCACCGGCCATGGCTCTCTACAACATCAGATCAAAATCCAAACCACCTGGCCTGCGTCTGCGGGCCTGAAACTTCCTCTCCAGCCTCCGCCCTCTGTCACCCTTCTCTGCCTCTGCACCTCTGCACCTTGCCTGCGGCGGGGCTTCCCCTCATCCCTCCCGAGAGACCCTCGCAGGTCCAGCTCAGATGCGATCCCCTCCTGGAGCTTCCCCGCCTCCCCCTTCCCGACTGGGCGTGAACTTGCCATCAGGTAGCTCATGGTCAGGCTCCTGATTGTGACAGTTGCCGAGGGGCCCAGGTCCCGGAATCAGACTTCCCATCTGACCCGTATGAGCCAGGGGCCCTGGGCGCTTTCCTTCACTCCTCTAAGCTCTGAGGTCACAAGTATGTACAGAAAGCCACTTGCCCAGAGGAAGTTATTCTTAAGCCCTGGGAGCTTGGTGCAGAGGGGAGGGGGCGAGGGTGGGGAGGGGTGATGGATTCACCAGAAGTCCGCTGGGGACCATTCCCAGCAGGTGGGGCTAGATATGGCTCGCTCCTGTCTTTCCCACCAGGATGGAGAAGCTCAGCTGGCGGACCCGAACCCACTGTGGGCCGGCAGCAAAGCCTCACTCTAGGGAGCAGCGGAGCAGAGCCCTAGACCGGCACTCATCTTTGTGGCAGAGAGTAGGCTTCCCCTATCCATGGACTTGGATGGCTGGCAGAGAGATGCAGGGGAGAGAGCCAGGGGGCTGGACGCACATGGAAGGTCTACGCCTGCCCTGTCCTGGCAAGACCTGGGTAAGCTGCTATCCTCTCTGAGCCTGAGGCACTCCAGTAGATTTCACTTTTTTTTTTTTTTTTTTAATTTTTTTTTTTCAACGTTTATTTATTTTTTGGGACAGAGAGAGTCAGAGCATGAACAGGCGAGGGGCAGAGAGAGAGGGAGACACAGAATCGGAAACAGGCTCCAGGCTCTGAGCCGTCAGCCCAGAGCCCAACGCGGGGCTCGAACTCATGGACCGCGAGATCGTGACCTGGCTGAAGTCGGACGCTTAACCGACTGCGCCACCCAGGCGCCCCATAGATTTCACTTTTAAAAACACAAACTCCAGGGGTGCCTGGGTGGCCCAGTGGGTTAAGCAACTGACTCTTGGTTTCAGCTCAGGTCATGATCTTGAGGTTTGTGAGTTTGAGCCCCATGTCAGCCCGCTTGGGATCCTCTCTCTCCCTGTCTCTCTCTGCCCCTCCCCTGCTCTCTCGCCCTCTCTCTTTCTCAAAATAAATAAATAAGCTTTGAAAAAAAAAAACAAAAACACCACATAACCTCAAAAAAACAAAACACAAACTCCAAGCTACACTAAGGAAGAGTTTCCAGATGGGGATGCCCAGTGCGGAGGCCTAGACACAGGTCCCTTCTGAGGGCTGGCCCAGAGTGACTGCACCGGTCACACAAAAGAAGTCGACCCTGGTCACTCTGGCTTGCTGGGTGGACACCGTTTTACAAAGGGCTGGAGGTGGGCGGGGAGGCCGGCTAAAAGGGTAGGGCCCGCACCCAGGCCAGGCACCTGAGAGAGGCTCGCTGTGAGCCATAGTGGGAACTGGCCTGGCAGAGGGGCAGGCAGGAGAAGTACACTGTACCCTCAGGCTGAGAGCCCCGTGCTCCTGGAGAAAGGCCTGGACCCCGTTCCTCTGCTCCTAGAGGCCCCTGCTGCTATCTGGGGCTCTGAGGGGAACCCGCTGCCCAGGGAGCCTGGCTGTAGAGGTTAGGTGTGGATGGTCCCACTCTTTCCACTAGGCTCTGTAGGCCTGTGAATGTCTCTACAGTCTCTGGGAAGGATTGAAACCTGATGGGAATGGGATAATCTCCAAACTCCAAGAAGAAAACGTCAAATCAAACGTCATACCTGCTGAGTTGGGTGTCTGCTACACTCCACGTGATGTCAGCTGGTAAACCCAGCTCGTGTCATCTGTGACGTCAGATGCAAATCTTCAGTGCCACGGAGTCAACGAATGTTTACTGAGCACCTGCTGAGTGCTGAGCACTGAGCTAGATCCTGGGACATCAGGCGTGACCAAAATGGAGAACGTAATAGCCGTTTCGTGTTCATACCCAGTAACAAGTAATCTGTTCTTAACAAATTCAACATTGTAAAGATCATATAAATCCTCTTTAAAAGAATTCATGGCAAAATATTTCAATTCCGTGTGGGCTATGGGCGATCCTTGTTTTGGCATGTCTGCGCTGATGTGAAGGGAGATTTCCCCAAGGTCAAAGTTCCTGAGCCTGGCAGGTGAGCCCCACCCAAGAGGGGGCCCTAGCAGGGTAGCCCCATGCACCTGCACAGGGCCCACAGTGGCTGGAAAGGAAAGGAAGAACGCCGGCTCTGTAGGGCGAGGATACCACGTAGGGCCTCCCACAGTGCCCCCAGCCTACCCCAGGGACTCACAGGGTCAGGAAAGGCCACACTGAGCTAGGCCTGCCCTACAAGGTAGACAGGCCTCTGGGGAGCTCGGAGAGCTGAGTGGTGCGTTCAGAGAGAGCAGAGCCCACATGAAGGGGGTTTGGCAAGAGAGTGGGCCTGCGTTTCAGGAGCTTGAGCTGTGGGGAGGGAGTTGAATTTCAGGCCCTGGAGACAGACTCGTTCATTATTCTATCCATTTGTCCATTCGTTCACCCAACAAACATCGTGGTTCCTCCCTCCCTGTGGGTCCAGCTCCTACTGGCCCAGCTCAGGCCGTTGGCCTCCTGACCTCTGGCTCCAGCTTCCGGCCTGGGAGGAGGTAGGGGGGCGGAGACACTTTTGGAGAAACTAGGAGCCAAAAATACTCCTACTCATAGGCATAGTTCCAAGCACCCTACGGGCGTGAACTTACCCTCAATAACACAACCTATGACGGAGGTACTGTATTACTCCTGTTTTACAGATGAAGAAACAGGCCAGTGAGGTTAAGTCACTTGTCCAAGGTCTCCCAGACTGGGATCCTATTTGGGAAAGCTTCTGGGTCCCTTGATGCAGGGAGGAGCTATTACACACACACACACACTCTCTCTCTCTCTCTCTCACTCACTCATTCACCTAATCACCCCTTCTCATGCCCTTGCATGTAAATTCACACACATACACAGTCAACATACTACCACTTACCCATACCATATACATTCTCCCTTGTCTGTATAGACCCCCCCAAACACTCATGCACCTGTGTATATGGTCATATACACCTGCACTTAGAGTCACACGCACACACACCCATATGCTCGTTCATTAACACACAACACAAACGCACTTGCATGTGTAACGAGGCCCTCATACGTGTGCACACTTATACATGAGCTCCCACTTATTCCCATGTGCATACACACACACACACACACACACACACACACACACACACACATCATACACTCCTAACCACAGGCGTTGTTCCAAGCACCTGTGTCTATGAACTTACCCTCAATAACACAACCTATGATGGAAGTACTGTATTACTCCCATTTTACAGATGAAGAAACAGGCCAGAGAGGTTAAGTCACTTGCCCAAGGTCACACAGCCATTAATGGCAGAACTAAAATCCAAACCCAGACAGACAGTCGGGCTCCTGCACCCAAGCTCTTAACCACTACATTATATGGTTTTCCTGGGTGGCAGAAATCATCTCAATTACGATAAGCCTGGAAAGCAGTATGCAGTCTTGCTGTATCTCAGGATGTAGCCATTTACTTCAGAGAAGGAAAGAAAAATTGGCCCAGGCCTGGTCTAGGTAGAAATTGGAATTAGGAATCAGGCAACTGAGTGTTGGATGGTTCTGACCCCAGCTTGCTGTGTGACCTTGGGCAAGTCACCGACCTTCTCTGGGCCTCAGTTTCCTGATATGTAAATGGAAAGGGGCTCAATGAGACCAGAAGTCCCTTCTGTTGGAGTGTCTTGCTCCTCTCCTGCCTCCCCGGCCTGGAGCTTCCAGAAGGCACGGGGCAGGCCGGCACTCATCAGGAAGCCTGGCACAGTGGGTGCTGGTGAGCACTGGATCCCTTCCCTCCCAGCGCTGCCGCCTGGACAGCTCTCCTTCCTCCGTGCTCCTGGGAACCACCTGGATGCCCCGAGCACTGCCAGCGGTGCAGGCCATGTGAGGGATCGGCACACCCCCCTCTACTGTTGCTGTGGTGCCTTTCTGTCTCTGGGGCGTGCGTTCTCTGGGAAGATCTAGCCACCTGCATCCCCTGGCTTCCGCCCAGCTGCCCCAGGGCACTTCCCACGGGTGACTGGCTGGGAGAAAGAAAAGGCGGACACACCCACAGGCTGGGGCTGAGGTGACATCCCTCCACCCGTCTCCATCCTGAACCCAGCTACACTGTTCTCTACTCCTCCCTGAGCTGCTCCCGGCCCCCTGCTCCCTCCCCTGCCCCAGCCTGAGCCTCAGCTTCCCTCACCAGCCCCGCATCCCTGTCCGGGGTCCCCCTCCCTAGATGCAAACAGCTCTCTCTGGCTGTGGCCCAGGCAAGAGTCTGTCACTCCTTGCCTTCTCCCACAGCTTCTTCCTCCTGCACCATCTCCCCAGTAGACTTCTGGGTTGCTCCTGCCCTGGGAAGCCTGTGAAGGTCTCTGCTGCAGCTGTTCCTGGGAGAGCCCAGAGACCCTGATCACTGAGCAGGATGTGCTGTGTACTGACTCCCCCCAACGTGTCCCCAAGGCCTGGCGGGTGAGTGAGGAGTCCACTCACCCACCCGTCCATCCACCCATCAATTCACTGTCCATTCCCCCAGCCATCCATTATACATGCACTGATTATCTACCCATTTATTATCCACTTACTTATCCACCCACCCAGTCAGGCATCCACTCCTTCATTATCCTTTATTAATTCCCCCATGTATACACAACTCTTGTCCTATATTCTTTCGTCCATCCATTCCCTGGATACTCAGCCATGCGCCTTCGTGAGCATGCGCACATGTACGATTTCCTCCATCCACTTACCCACTCACCCATCCACTCATGCACCTACCTGCCCTCCATCCAGCCACCCCCACCCACCTGCCCCATCCATTCACTCCCCCACTCCCCTTCCCCCACCCACCCATCCATCCACTCGTGCAACCACCTGCCCCCCCTCCTCCCCAGCCATCCATCCATCCTTTCAGCCATCACTCCACTTTATGTCTGTCCATCCAATCATCCATTCTCACACATATCCATCCACATTGCAAACATGGATTAAGCACTATATACCAGGCATCATGCTGGCCCCAGGCATAGACTAGTGAACCTTCATGGTGCTTCCAGTCTAGTGGTGGGGAGGCAGAAAAATCATTAGACAAGTCCTGGGTGATCTGACGAGGGTGAGGCAGGGGTGAGGCAGGAGGACCAAACAAAGCCACCTCACGCAGATCTGGACATCTGGAAGGCATCCTCCACAAGGCAATGCCCAAGCTAAGCCTGAATGACAAACACAAGCTGGCCGGCAAAGCCATGGGAGCGGGAAGACAACATTTCTGGCAGGGACACCAGTACTCACAAAGACCCCGAGGTGTGAGATAAAGAGCCTAGTTTGTGTAGCTTACGAAGCGACGAGAGGCAAGGGGAACAGGGGCCAAGGCCCACAGGGGCACATAAGCCCCCAACCCTTTGCCATCATCCCTCGTGTCCCGCCCCACAGTGCTCTCTTGCGGGGCTCAGGAGCCCACTATCTTGTCAAGCCAACAGCCCCTGGGCTGTCAGGTGTGGTGAGCTGGGTGCGGCGGGTGCTGCAGAAGCCCCAGCTGCCCTGGTGCCCATGCGAGCACAGCTGCCTTCATGCCCTGGCCTTCACCCTGGCCCCCGAGGTGCTCCCCACGCCCTGTGGGCCCAGTGGTCGCCCTCACTCTCACCGTGGCCTTTACCAAGGTGCCTCTGTGCCGGGCCCCCTTGTGCAAGCCTCAGAGCCCGGGCCCACACAGCTGGGCCCAGGGGTCAGGCCTCTTTCAGCTGAAGGAGAGCAGTGGAACGAGAACCAGACCGGAGACAACGGAGCTGGAAGAAGGCGCCAGCTCCCACAGCACCTGCCGTATTGGCCGGCATCTTTGAGTTTTGAGTAAAGAGCAAGATAAGGCCGAGCATGTGTGGGATTCCTGCTTTTGTGGAGACAAAACAAAGTAGCCACTAAGTGGACGCCCCCTCCCCCCCCCGACAGTGTCCGTCAGTCCTCTTTCATCACAGGTGCCCCAGGCTTGCCCTGAGACACCCCCTTGGATTGAAAGGCCAATTCCAGGCTGCAGCCCAGATGCCTGAAACCCTGATGACACGGGGGGGAGGCTGCGGCCAGCTCAGTCGGGAGGCCACATGTTCCCACTCCACAGATGGCCGTGCTTATAAGTGGTGCCTAGTTTCAACATCTGTGTTCAGAGCTGGGGTCCCAGGGGGACAGTTAGCAAAGAGCGATATCAAGGCCAGTCCCAGAACTCTACAGATGGGCAGGAGACAGTTCAGATGCTAGAGGGGCCAGGCCCATGTGTGGCTGCTCGTGACCCTGACCCGTAAACCTGGCCGCACCTCCCTGCTGTGTGCCAGCGTATGGGACTTCCCGTCAGAAGCTGGAGGAAAGTCTGAGCTCCCCCTGCCTCCTTTTTGAAGCCCCCATCATCAGTTTGATCCCAGGCTTCCTGAAATAATTTTCATGATAAAAAAAAAAACCCCAACATTTACTTAGCAGTATAGCATTCGTATGTTGCCACATGAACCGCCTCAGTGGGTTCCCACAACACGGTGATTATTAGCCCCATTTTTTGGATGGGGAAACTGACGTTCAGAAAGCTGAAGAGACTTCCTGTGCCAGGCCTGGCAGGGGGAACCAGGCTCCCTGACTCCCAGGCCTGTGTCGCCCCTTCGACTGCCCACCCGGTCCTGTGGGCTTTACCGTGTCCAGAGGGTCTCTCGACATCTCAACTCCACGTTTTTGCCCCTGCCACTCCCCTGCCTGGGACACCCTCACCATTCTCAGCCAGGTCCAGGTTGGCTCCCACTTCCTGCAGGGAACTTTCCCCAGCCTTCTCTCTCCTGCCCTTTGCTTCTCAGTCAGAAGATGCCTCCTCTGTACCAAGCAAGCACGGAGCCCGATGCTGGAGCTACAAGTAACAAAGAGGGTCCCTGTCCCGAGGCGCTCGAAGACTAGGCTCAAACAAGGAGACAGGCAGCTTGACCCTCAGCGCGGTCAGTGCTGGTACAGAAGCCCAGGGACCTGTGGGCCCCCGGGGGAAGCCCCTGTCCCAGACTTGGGGGCCGCTGAGGCTCAGCGCTGTAGGATGAGTGGGAGTTAACCCCACGAAAGATACCGGGAGGGGGGGATTCCAGGCCACGTGCAAAAAAGGCCAGTGCGGGTGTGGCACCGCAGGGGGGCTAGTCAGAGCAGAGGCAGGGTGGGGGGACCCAGAGCGCAGTCCACAGGGCACAGGTTGTAGGGGGCCATGTAGAGTCTCTCGCTGCGTGACAGTGGGAACCATAAATGATATTAAGCAGGTGGCATGTGATCAGATCCGTGTCCCTGAACCATTACTTCGCCTGAATGGACCGGAGGAGACCACTTGTGGTTCTGGACAGCTACCTCTCTTTAGGCACCTTTGAGTATATTTAACTAGTCTCCCACAAGTCCTCTAGTGACAGACATCAAGGGCATCACTAACGTTTTGCTGTAACACGCGGTGCTGTAGCGAACGTTCCTGCTCTGACACACTTCCCACCTGGATGATGTGATCTAAGGACGTCCTGACCGACACAGCGCTTCATCACGCGCTTTGATCTTTGCCAACTGCAGCCACGCAGGTTAAAAGACGCTTCTTGCGGTCTACTGGGCATTCCTAGTTTGCTCCAGAGTTTTGAGGTCATCTATCTGTCTTGTTGCCAAAAACAGGGTTGTTGTTGTTGTTTTTGTCCTTTTAAAGGGGAAGCTTTAAAGCATCCTAAATACCCAGCTATAAATAAGTAGTTGATGAAGTAATGAGACATAACTCAGAGACTTAGGCAAAGCTGTTGTTGATTGCTGAGTCGATATCTGTTTAGAACCCAAGCTGTTGGGGCATCTGGGGGGCTCAATCTGTTAGGCGTTGGACTCTTGATTTCCCCTCAGGTCATGATCCCAAGCGGGCTCTGTGCCAATACGGGGCTCGACAGCCGAAATCAAGAGTTGGGACGCTTAACCGACTGAGCCACCCAGGCGCCCCTTTTTGTTTATTTGTTGTTTGGGGGTTTTGGGGCAGGGCTGGTTTCTTCTGAGGCCTCTCTGCTTGACCTATAGATGGCTGCCTTCTCCCTGGGTTCTCCCGTGGCTTTCCCTGTGAGTGTCTGTGTCCCAGTCTCCTCTTCTTATATGGGCACAAATTATTGGATTAGGGCTCACCCCAATGAATTTCACCTTAATTACCTATTTAAAGGCTCACCCCGGGGGCGCCTGGGTGGTTCAGTCGGTTGAGTGACCAACTTCGGCTCAGGTCATGATCTCATGGTTTGTGAGTTCGAGCCCCGCGTCAGGCTCTGCCTGGAACCTGCTTCTGATTCTGTCTCTCTCTCTCTCTCTCTCTCTCTCTCTCTCTCTGCCCCTCCCCCGCTCATGCTCTGTCTCTCTCTGTCTCAGAAATAAATAAACATTTAAAAAAATTTTTTAAAGGCTCACCCCAATTAATTTTACCTCAATTACCTATTTAAAGACTCTGTCTCCAAATAGAATCACATTCGGAGACACTGGGGGTTACGACTTCAACATGTGAATTTTGAGGGAACGCCATTCAGCTCATAACAGGCCCCAAGTGGATAACTGTGAGAAGTAAGGGTGATGATTCATTTTCAGAAATGCCAAATAAAAGCTGTGCTGTCTAGTTAACGATAAGTTTACAACCTATTGGAAATATGTACAACCCCCCCCTCCCCCCCACCACCAGCGGGGTCCCAAACCCTTAGACACTTCACTTCCTGGTTCTTCTTCCCTCTCCATTTCGCAGGCTTTGCAATGAGCACGCACCAAAGAACTGAAGTCTCTGCGTCACCCCAGGAATGAACATTTGTTGCATTCAGACTACTTTTTGTCTTACATGGGCATAGGTGACTTCGGGGTAAGGCTGTAAGCTCTGTAGCGCTCAGCCAATGAGGAACCAGGGGAGGGACTCACCTCTGTAGTGCTCAGCCAATGAGGAGTCAGGGGAGGGCCTTGCACGCTAGGAGATAAATTGCCTGCGGTAACTGCCCCAAGTGTGCCTGTCCATGAGACATCTGCTCTTGCAAGAACGCTGAGTAAAGCCTTGCTTCACTGCGCTCCGAGGGTCGGTGTCCCTCCTCTGATTGGGTCGGTGGCCTTATTTCTCACAATAACTAGCATGTGAATGTGGACAGAGTGAGGAAAGAAGCTTGGAGGGGCTGGCAGGAGCCAGAAAGGTCCTGGCTATCAGGCTAAGAAAACTAGACTCTGTCCCCTAAAAATAAAACCAGGAACCAAAAGGGCAGAGTTTTCAGCAGAGCATCTGGGCCCTCGTCCTGGCAACTGGTGTGGAAGATCAGAAGGGGAGAGAAGCTGGGGGCCAGTCTGGGGGGTCGGGAGGAAGGGCAAGAGGCACCTGGAGACGGGAGCCACCTCTTGTTAACCCTCACGACCCCTGACGTGAGAATGAACCCTTCCCCCATTTTACAGAAGAGGAAACTGAGGCTTGGAGGGGTTAAGTGACTTCCTCAACACTCACATCAGTTTCTTCACTGATGCTTCAGCAACTGAAACAGTCAGGCCTAAGGTGGCCTAACAGACATTTGCTGAGTGTAATGAAAAAGTGGAGAAGCCAAAATTCAAATATCAAGAGATAGGAAGGTCTGTGGCAAAGGCAGGGTCAAGCAGGATGTACAGGTTGGGGAGCACTAACTGACTTCGGGGACAGCAGGAGAGGAAGAAGGAGGTGATAGTGGTGACATCAGAAGATGCCACAAGCACCCTTCTGGAGGTTCACACTGGCTGGCAGGGGGCCTTGGCTGCGGGCAGCCAACCCGCCCTCATGCATCATCTCCCCGCCCCCCCCCCCCCCATCAGATTGTAGACTTGGCTCCAGACCCCTCCGCTCCCCTGCTCCACCCCCTTTCCGACTCCCATGCCGCCTACCCAGGTCTGGAGCATCCAGGCGGTCAGCCAAGAAGCTGGGAGTCGCAGCCAGCTGGCCCCTGAGGAGCAAACTTCCCATCACAGATTCTGCCCAGTTGGACCCAGGTTCCCCCGTGCCTCGCAGCTGGACATAAGCAGACAGTCAGACTGAACAGAGCCGGGGGCCGGCTGCGGTCCAGACCTCTGCGTATAGACCTCCCCGGCCAGCTGGCCTACACCTTCCTTCAGCGGGACCAGACCAGCAAGGTTGTGGGGGGCACTGGATAGCACCCAGGCTTTGGCATCAAACAGGCCTCAGTTCAAATACTGGTTCCACCCAGCTCCCCAGGCCAAGTAACTCCTCTCACTCGAGCTCAGTTTCCCGGCAGTAAAACTGAAGGTAATAATTGCTCCTGTGCAGGGTTATTGCAGACAGCCTAACGTGCAGTTGGCGCCCGATAAATGCTAGCTCTTAAAGAGCCTTGGAGGCAAGCCTGGTGGCTCACCCCACTGTGCCCACGTGTCCCCAGCTCCATCCACCCCCCGCCTTCTGACAGTGAGTCTGGCGGCAAAAGGGCAGGAACCCCCCACCCCGATCAGATGACCCAGTGTGCAGCATCCTAACGATATCCCAGTGCCAGAGCAGAGGGACCCGGTCAGCCGAGAGGCCTGAGCAGCCTTGGGAGCCAGACGCAGGGCTGAGGCCACAGGCCACTCCTGCCCCACCCACGGTGGCCCCTGGGAACGGATGACCGGCCTGAGAAGTCCACTCCTTCCCCTGCCCTTCACCAACCCACCCTCCACCCAGCCAGCCGGGGTTTTTTAAAGACTGTGAGTCAACATGAGTCCTTCCCAGGACCAGGGAAGGGAGCCTGCCGGGTATGTTTCAACTGGGTGGTGGTGAGCGGGTGTACCTGTCTGTGAAGACGGGTCTGCCGCACTGCATGGACGTTAACACCTCGTTATAATTCGGTTTAAGGGACTTGCGCTTTGCAGAAGATGGAGAAGATACACTTCTTCCTCTTCCTGTGCAAGATATGAGACACTGTGGACATTAGAGACAGTTAAAGAGCAAAAATTCAACTAAGTAGTCTTAAATATCTAATTGGCTCTATTCACCATCCCCCCTAACAAACAGAAGGGTACTCCAAGGAGTTGCACAAAATGGAAGGCTTTTATGGGCCAGTAATGGGTGGGACAGGATGTTATTAGCGAAAGAAAAGACTGTTTCAGGCAAGGTCACCTTCCCTTAGGGGAAGGCAGGGGGATGGTATCATGCAGATTACCTCACTAGTGCTGACCAGAAAAATTCCAGATTGATTGGTTTAAAATTCTACTCATGGGAGAGGCTGAAACTGCAATTACGTTCGGTGTTAAGTCTTGATGGAGCTTAATATAGTGACTCCATTTTGGCTCTGTGGTGTTTTTTTGTTTGTTTTTTTTAGAAAGAGAGACTCAGCATGAAAGTGGGGGAGAGGGGCAGAGGGAGAGAGAGACAATCTCAAGCAGGCTCCACACTCAGCGCAGAGCCTGATGTGAGGCTCAGTCCCATGACTGCGAGAAGTGAGAGGATTCATCTTCTGAAATACCAAATAAAAGCTGCGCTGTCTAGTTAACAATAAGTTTACAACCTGTTGGAAATATGTACAACCGCATCCCCACCCCCCCGCACTTGGAGTCCCAAACCCTTAGACACTTCACTTCCTGGTTCTTCTTCCCCTCTCCATTTCACAGGCTTATTTTTGCGGGCTTTGCAACGAGCATGCACCAAAGAACTGAAGGCTGTAAGCTCTGTAGTGCTCAGCCAATGAGGAGTCAGGGGAGGGCCTTGCACGCTAGGAGATAAATTGCCTGCGGTAACTGCCCCAAGTGTGCCTGTCCATGAGACACCTGCTCTTGCAAGAACCTGATTAAAGCCTTGCTTCACTGCGCTCGAGTGTCTGCGTCCCTCCTCTGATTGGGTCAGTGGCCTTATTTCTCACAATGACCTGAGCTGAAATCCAGAGTCGGATGCTCAAATGACTGAGCCACCCAGGTGCCCCTGGTTCCTTTTTGACAATGTAAGAAAGAGACACGGAAAGAGAAAAGAAAGCAAACGGGTTGGGAACCTCAGAACCCAAGGAATGACACAGAGGTGCATGCCCTGGGTTTTCCTTTTGTCTCACTGTCACAGACTGGGGGCTGGCAGAGCAAGCATTCTGGAAATGCCAGTGGGCACAGACAAAAACAAGAACAACGATGACAACAACAAAAGCCTGTTTCTCTAGCCAAAACCCCAGGAAAGGGACAGCCTGGCAAGTCAGGAAGCTTTCTTTTTTCTTTCCTTTCCTTTTTCCTTTTTCCTTTTTCCTTTTTCCTTTCCTTTCTTTCTTCCTTTCCTTTTTTACAATTTAATTTTATTATTTTATTTTATTTTGAAGTCAGGAAACTTTTAGATAATAATACTTCAGCCAGACAACACAGAAAAGATGCAGCCCCACCCCCACTCACACCAGTGGAGACTGGGTGGAAAGACCAGACATCCTGGCTGTTGTCAAGAGAAGGCCAAGTGGAGGGGTTTGACTTTCCTCCCAGCCGGAAACAAGTGCTCTCCCTGACCATGAAGTGTTAACAGAGGCCACATGGGGAGCCAAAACTCTGATCCGCCCAGCAGTCACAGGGAGCCCCTGCTGGCATTGTCAATGAGGCAGAAAGAGAAACCTGGACTTCTCCCTCACCGGGCATACTGAGGCAGTGCCCCTTTCTCCCTGCCAGAGGGGAGCCACAGAAAGCCAGCTCAGATAGGTTTAAATAGGACGCAGTGTCTCACAACATAATCAGACATTTTCCAGGTTTCGTTTGAAAATCACTGATCACACTGACGCGTGGTCTGCAGACCCAGAGGGGGTCCCACCGGACCGGCCAAGAGGGTCATTGGCTTCGCACGGCACAGAAATCAACCGTGGGCCAAGAGGAAATGAGAACACAGCCTGTTAAAGTTGTAGAGGGAGTGCACATACAGACAGGGCGTCTGGGAGACTCAGAAAGAAGAGGGAGTCTTTTTACTGAAGACGGAGGTGCACGTGTCCTCTCAGCAATCCAGGAACAAAGGTCACTTGGTCACTCCTTCGATGTTATCTATTGTGCTGAGAGACTCCAGAGAAATCATGAACTCCCTGACCCTCACAAGGAGAACATACATTATCTGCTCTACAAGGCATATGTAAGGTGGGTGTGCAGGTCATAGCGAGAACAGGGGCAGGAAAAAGGGGAAAGAAAAAATTAGCTTTTCTTCATGGGGTCCCTCCAGTTTCTCTGTCTCAATACCAAGAATCAGGAAGATCTCACAATGAATGAAAAGACCAATCAATAGAGGCTGACAGAGATGTTAGAACTACCTGAAAAGATTAAAAAAAAATTTTTTTTAATGTTTATTTGTGAGAGAGAGAGACAGAGTGTGAGTGGGGGAGGAGCAGAGAGAGGGAGACACAGAATGTGAAGCAGGCTCCAGGCTCCGAGCTGTCAGCACTGAGCCCGACACGGGGCTCAAACTCGTGAAACGCGAGATCATGACTTGAGCTGAGGTCGGACGCTTAACTGACTGAGCCACCCAGGCGCCCCTAAAAAATTTTTAATGTTTATTTTTGAGAGACAGAGCATGAGCAGGGGAGGGGCAGAGAGAGACAGACACCCAGAATCAGAAGCAGGCTCCAGGCTCTGAGCTGTCAGCCCAGAGCCCGATGCGGGGCTTGAACTCACAAACCTTGAAATCACGATCTGAGCCGAAAGTCGGACGCCTAACCAACTGAGCCACCCAGGCACCCCACTACCTGAAATGATTTTAAAGCAGCCATGATAAAATGCTTCAACAAGCAATTACAAACGCACTTGAAACAAATGAATACCTCACTTTTCTCACTTTGGTGAGAAAGCCTCACCAAAAAAGATAAAAGCTGTAAAGAAGAATCAGATGGAAATCTTAGACCTGAAAAACACAATATCAGAAATATAAAGCTCAGTGGGCGGGCTCAGCAGCAGAATGGATGGGACAAAGGCAGACCAGTGACAACTCACAGAAAAAAAAGATGGGGAAAAAAAATTTAAGAGTCAGGGACCCATGTAACTGTAACAAAAGATCTAACATTTATGTCATAGGAGTCCTAGGAGAGGAGGAGGGAGGGGCAGAAAAGGTACTCAAAGAAATACTGGCTGAAAACCTCCCAAATTTGACAAGAGGCATAAACCTACAGATTAAAGAAGATGAGCAAATCCCAAACAGGAGAACCCCCCCAAATTCTAGGCAAGACAGTTCATAATTAAACTTCTGAAAACTGAAGAGAAGAAAAAAATATTTAAAGCAGCCAGAGAAAAACAACACATATCTACAGGAGAAAACAATTCAAATGACAGCAAATTCCTCTTCAAAAGCCATGGAGGCAGAAGAAAGTGACACAGTATGTTTTCAGGAAGGAAAAGATCTCCAGGAGCAAGGGGTTTCACTGGCGAATTCTACCAAACTTTTAAAGAATAAGTAAACATGAATTTTATACAATATCTCCCAGGAAAATGGAAGGAGGAGGAACCATTTCCCAATTCATTTATAAGTTTTTTTAATGTTTATTTATTTTTGAGAGAGAGAGATATGATGTGATCAGGGAAAGGGCAGAGAGAGAGGGAGACACAGGATCCGAAGCAGGCTCCAGGCTCCGAGCTGTCAGCACAGAGACCGACGCGGGGCTTGAACTCAAGAACCATGAGAGCATGACCTGAGCCGAAGTCAGACACTTGACCAACTGAGCCACCCAGGCGCCCGATTCTATTGTTTTTACCAAACGATCTTCAGGAAGAAGCCTCTTGAATATGGAGGGCACTTCACAGTTTACAAAGTGACATCACTTTTGCTCCAGGCTTACAGCCCTCCTGTGCTATGAGCTGACCCCCAACACCAGCTCTCCCTCTCTCACCCTTCCCTCCGCCAGGCCCCTGGACTCCCCATCCCCTCCCGGAAACCCCTCCATGGCTCTGCTCCTTCCTTCTTGGGACCCCAGAACCCAGACTTCTTTCCTTTAGCAGGTGTTAGCATCTGGAGGGAAAGCTGCCCCCACCCCGCCCATCAGCACCTCAAGGTGGCTCTCCGGTGTTTGCCAGGTGCCAGGGGACAGGCTCAGGGCCAGCTCCCGTCCTCAGGGAGCTGACGGGCAGGCAGGTACGGGAAACAAAGCGACAGAAGCCAGGACCTGGCTGACCAGGCACTGTGTGGCAGGCACCACGGAGAGTGCTGTGTGTACCCGCAAGGGCCTGTGTCATGCCAGCCGCCTGGGGCCCTAAGAAGCCTTCCTCACCCTCCTTGGGCTGGGAGTCTCTGTCTTCCTCCATACTTGGATCTCCCTCTAACCACGGCCTCACTGAATGTGGCCTGGCCTGCTCCCACACGTGTCCCGCGTACCTAATGTCCTCCTGTCCCATGGGATCACAAGTCTCTTGGGGCTCCCAGAAACATGGGAAAAGAACGGGCTTCAGGTTCGAGCCCCGGTGCCGCCACCTCTTTGAGCATCAGCTTCTTCCTTGATAGAAGGCAGAACGTTGTGCCAACAGCAAGAAATGCTTTAAAATAAAACGAGATACGCAAATAGTCCGGGGGGTTAAATCTGGTGGATTTATCTCTCACATTCGTTTCCTCTTCCTTCCAAAATCCACCGAAAATACAGGAAGGAAGTGAAAAAAGTTACAGCTTCTCAAGTAGCCCTGCTCTGTCCATTTCTGTAGTTTGTTTCTTTCTTGTGGAAAAACAGAAACAAAATACCTCCAGCTGGTTGTGCCACTATAGTGAGGTTTCCTGTTCTATGGAGGATACACCTTCTGACCCGTCAGCCACAGCGAGGCCCAGCCCCACCTGGGTCCACAGAGCTTCCTAACAGGTTCCAGAGCCTTCTCCCAAACTTGAACAAATCAGCAGCAGGTATTTGAAGAAAGCCTCAAACACACGAGACGGCGACCAAATCAAATAAGCAAAATGGAGGAGGGGCACCTGGGTGACTCAGTCGGTGGAATGTCTGACCCTTGATTTTGGCGTGGGTCATGATCTCGCGGCCATGGGATCGAGCCCCACATCAGACTCTGCACTGGGCATGCAGCCTATTTAAGATTCTCTCTCCCTCTCTCTCTGCCCCTCTCTCCAGCTCACACACACACTCTCTTTCAAAATAAGTGAACGTTTAAAAAAATGGAGGAAGTAGAGATAACGCAGGAAACGGAAGAAAACCTCACAGCTGTGATTGGTATCTCCAAAGAAGAGAAGATGCACATTCATAAAACACAACAAAACAAAGCAAAACCAAAAACACTGCATGCGTTAAAAAGGAGCAATTGACTCAACAGCACGAAAACAACCGGATTTAAAAATGGGCAAAAGATCTGAAGAGATGCCTCACCAAAGGACACATGCAGATGGGGTGCCTGGGTGACTCAGCTGGTTAAGCATCTGACCGGCTCAGGCCACGACCTCACGGTTCATGAGTTCAAGTTCCGGATCTGGTGAGTCTGGGACCCCACTTTGGGTGAGCGTGCTTCTCTGTCCCTCGTGAGATTCTCTCCCTCTCTCCCCTCCCTCAGTCACTTGCACCCTGTCGCTCTCGAAAAATAAAATACAATAAAAGTTTTTTAAAAGACATGCACATGGCAAGTAAGCATGTGGAAAGGGGCCCCACATCACATGTCGTTAGAGAATTGCAAGTTAAGACAACAAAACCACAAAAGCCAAAATACCGACAACACCAAATGCTGGCAAGGATGCGGCATGACAGGAACTCTCAATCGTTGCTGGTGGGAGTGCAAAGGGGTGCAGCCACTGGGGAAGACAGTTCAGCCGTTTCTTACGTTGCTAAACGTACTCTTTATCATATGACCCAGCGACCACACTCCTTGCTATTCACCCAAACATAGCAGCTTCGTTCACCACTGCCGACACCTGGAAGCAGCCAAGGTGTCCTTCTGTAGGTGAGTGGGTACACTGTGGTCCATCAGACAACGGAATATTATTCAGCACTACAAAGAAACGAGCTACCGAGCCACGAGAGGCAGCGAAGAACCTTAGATGTACATCACTAAGTCAGAGAGGTTCCTCTGAGAAGGCTACGTGCTGTATGATCCCAATTACGTGATACTATGAAAAAGCCAAAGCTATGGAGACAGTAGAAATATCCGCGGTTGCCAGGGGATACGGGGACGAATCAGTGGATCACGGAGGGTCCTTAGGGCAGTAAACTATTCTATATGATGCTTAGTGGTGGGATGTGGTTATACATCCATCTAAACCCATAGAATGTACGACACCAAGAGGGAGCCCTGTGTGAACTATGGACTTGCGGTGACGATGATGTGTCAGTGAAGGTTCACCCACTGTAACAAATGTCCCACTCTGCTAGGGGACGTTGATCGTGCATGTGTGGGGGCAGGGGCTACATAGGAAACCTCTGTACGTTCCTCTCAGTTTTGCCGTGAACATAAAAGTCTTCAAAAAAATAAAGACTACTGGGGCATCTCGGTGGCTCAGTCATTAAGCATCTGACTTTGGCTCAGGTCATGATCTCACGGTTCACAAGTTCGAGTCCAACATCGGGTAAGCACGAGCCCCACTCTGGGTAAAACACAAGCCCTGCTTTGGGTGAGCCCCACTCCCTCTCTCCCTCTCTCTCTCTCTGTCTGCCCCTCACGGGATTCTGTCTCCCTCTCTGTCTCTCTCTCTATGCCCCCTTGCTCACTTGCACCCCCCTCTCTTAAAAAAAATAACTAAAATAAAATAAAGACTACATTTTTTAAAGGAGCGGGTAGATTTTATGATATGTAAATTATACCCCAAATAAAGCCTTAAAACAAGAGGGACCTGGAAAATAAAAATAACATGAAAAGCTAATATTGTAGTCAATAGGAATGTTGGACATTAAGGGTGGGCTCCAGAAATTAGAATTAAAAACACAGAGATGAAAAATGTCAGACAAAAGATAAGAACAAATACAGGATTGATTTGGGAGGTCCAGCATCTAACTAATAAAATTACAAGAAAGAGAACAGAGGGGTGCCTGGCTGACTCAGTCGGTGAAGCGTGAGACTCTTGATCCTGGGGTCATGAGTTTGAGCCCTACACTGGGTGCAGAGATTACTTAAGAATAATATTTTTAAAGCTAAAAAGAGAGAGAACAGAGAAAATGGAGAACAGGCAACAGAGCGGAACATTCTCAGAATGAGGACACAGCCTCCAGTGTGGAAGGGCCCCCAAGTGGCCATACAATGAAATGGAAAAGACCCACCAGAAGGACTCAAACACCAGGGTGGGAATGCTGTTTTTCAAGGAAGGGCCTTTCAGCACACCTTTTTCCCAACTATGCCTATGCATTCCTTTTTTATTTTATTTTATTTTATTTTATTTTATTTTATTTTATTTTATTAAAAAAAAATTTTAACGTTTATTTATTATTGAGAGGCAGAGAGAGCGAGCGAGCAGGGGAGGGGCAGAGAGAGGAGGAGACACAGATTCTGAAGCAGGCTCCAGACTCTGAGCTGTCAGCACAGAGCCTGACGTGGGGCTTGAACTCACGAACCATGAGATCACGACCTGAGTTGAAGTTGGACACTTAACCGACTGAGCCACCCAGGCGCCCCTCCTTTATTTTAAGAAAGGAAGACCAACCTATCACCTGTATGTTTTCCCTGGTAGGCAGCATGCACACCTCTCTCCCACCAAAATAAAATCAAGCCCCCAGGTTACATAAATCCCAGGGGGCAAACAGGAGACGCAAGATCATGCCTCAACACACCCCAGTTCCAAAGGCCTCAGGGTCCGCTTCGAGTGACTTAGCCTGGCATTCGATTCCCTCCGCATCTCCAACCTGCTTTACTCTTGGCCACCCTCTGAGCTCCGTCAACTGAACTTGCCCCAAACTACCAAGAAAAGCGGGGAGAGACACCAAACGCTTCCTCGTTGCCCCCTTGACAAAGAGGGAAAATATGGGGAGGGAAGCGTCCCCCACCACAAAAGCGACGGCGGACCTGGGACCCCGAGTCAGCCGTCACCCCTTCTCACCATGGCCTTCCTTCCCATCCCTCCTCTGCTTTCTTTTTCACTATGCTCATCATTTCACGTTGTCATTTTTTCCCCCTCTAGCTCCAGCAGGGCTGAAAGTCATGTCTGTCCGCTGCTGCCTACATAGGGATTAAAGGGTGCCTGATGTGTCCTAGAGGTGCTCAAGGGACACTACATCCTTGTCCTGCCAGTGACCCTGAGGGCCCCAGCCCTCTTCCCAACAGCCCCTCCCCCTGCTGCAGTAGCGGCCCTTTGCAGCCGCTCAGCCAGGGTCTCTCCTACAGACAGCCTCACCCTTCTTGGAGCCCCCTCGCATGGCCCAAGTTGGGGGACACACCCTCTCCCCTCCTTGAGTGCCCTCTGCTCCTAGGAGTTGCCTTCAAAAACTCCCCTCCTCAGCCCTCTCCCGGTTCGGGCTGAAGGCCGGGTGATGAGGCAGTTAGGAAAGTCCTATGGAGACACGATGCCCGGCACCCACAGACAGTGCGGGGGTCTTGTCTTTGGCTGTTGTCTAAGACAGTCCACGGGAGCTGGGCTTTTAGAACAAAACCTAAGAAAGCCCTCGTGTCTGTCAGGGTCCTGGCAAGAAACAAAGGCAGCCTCAGCTTCTGTTTGTAAGGGAATTTAATGGACTACTTACTTGGGCGTGGGCATTAAGGAAGCCACCCTGGGACTAGCAGTGGTGGGGGCCTTAGCATCCCAGGCGGCAGGGGTAAGGGGAGGATATGGAGTTATCAGGGCCAGTGAAGGGGGTTACGGCAAGAGCTATAATTGGAGGTGGGGAGGCGGGCCCAGCCATTGCTGAAACCACAGTCCTAGGCAGGGTGGGAGCCAGGGACAAACACCCCAACCTCCCTCTTCTTCCACCTCCTGTTGGTGCCTCCCACTGGCCAAAACCAGCCAGAAGCCAGGGGCCACGGGAACCCAGTGATGAGGAGGTGGAGGGGCAAATGCCAAGTGGGTAGGCAAGCGACCGAAGCAAGGCCAGTGGGACGGGCGCTCCCCACCTCCTGGCTCGCAGGCTGACCAAGATCCGGCCTGTCCAGGGAGCAGCACCACCCTGACAGACTGTCCCCACTACAAGACCACCACTGAGGACCTTGGAGCAGCCTGAGCAACCACTGGTCCCCAGTCTTGCTAGTCCTCCACAATTCCAAGGCCCCGAAAGCCTTCCAACAAAGTTGGTCAGGGTTGGCGTCTGCTGTTGGCCGTGAAAAAGCCCTCATGTAAACATCTTCACTCTTGAGAAGGGGGTCTTTTGCAAGCAGATCGTGGGCAGAGAAAACCAATTGCCAAGAGGTGCTGAGAACCAAGCTCAGGGCTTTGCAGCCCGAGCCAGAGCCTATGTGACTCGGCACCGTGCTTGCAAAGCCACCACCAACCAGCCAGAGGACCAGAAGTCAGATGCCTCGGGGGTCACTACCGCCCCAAGAGTGAATTCTTCAATCTCCTGCTTCTTAAACCAAGCTCTCCCTAAACAAAGCCCAGGGCAATGCTTTTGGTTGGCTGAACCGAGGTCAGGTGCCCTCAACAGAACCGCAAGGAAGGCTGGGAGAGCAAGCACAGGTATTCCAGGTGGGGGGGGGGGGGGATCCCCCAAACACGGGAAGAAGATTCCCGTGGTGGGCAGCCCACGAATATGCCCACTGACCAGTACACGCGCCTTGTCAAATGTCAGAGTATTTCCTTCAGACAGCAGCTTCAGAGAGGTGTTCCTGACTCTTGGTATGTACCAAGCCTTTCTCTGGAAGGTTCAACGAATTCCCGACCACATCCAGTGAACAGAGTGCCTGCTTTGCCACACTTACATACGTTCTTGTGAAGTTAAAAAAAAAAAAAAAAAAAAAAAAAGGCAAAATATGACTGATGCCTCCCTGCTTAATTTTTTCTGCCTACATTTTTTTTTATTAGTTGTATTCTACTACATATTTTATTATTTGTTTTGATGACTGATTTTTCATGATTTTCCTATTTGTAGCCTGTGCTAAAATTAGCTGGCATTTGCTGAAAGGAGAGATGTATTAGGATTAGATTCAGCTGTGTGTAACAGGAGAAAAACAACGGAGGCTTAAGCTAGATAAAAGTTTCTTTCTCTTGCACGTAAATGAGGCTTAGGGAAGGGCAGTCCAGAGCTTGGCCTTGGACCCACTCCACGAAGTCCTGAGGGACCCAGCTCCTCCCTGATCATGCTCCACCATCTCTCTCTTTCTTTTTTCTTTTTTTTTTTTTTCTTTTTTGAGTGCTCTCTACACCCAACGTGGAGCTCAAACTCACAACCCCGAGGTCAAGAGTTGGATGCTCTACCGAATGAGCCAGCCAGACACACCCACCTTCTGCCATCTCTTGACGGGGCCTCATCCTCACTGGCCAAAGAGGTGGCTGGAGGTCCAGCCATCGTGCCCGGCAACAGGGCAAACGGCAGGAAGACGGAGTAGCTCCCTGCCTTTACAAAGGACTGAGGGAACGATGGAGGATGCGGAGAGGCAGGCAACTATCTCTTCCACAGGCAAGGAGAAAAATCACATGGAAGGCACACCGTTCACCTGAGATCACAATCGTGACGTTAACGATGATAACTAAAATTTCTTACTTACCGATTGTAGGTAGAGTCACGCGTTGTGGGTATTGTGGCATATGGCATATAGGCACTTGTTCTAGATTACTTCTTAGCACAGCCCTGGGAAGGAGATACTATTACTATCCTCATTTTACAAAGGGGGAAACTGAAGCAGAGAGCACTTGTCCAAGGTCTCCCAGCTAACAGGTGGCACAGCCGGGATCTGAAAGCTGGCAACCTGGCTCCAGGGCACGACACAACTAGGGGGAGAGACAACGCTTACCAGCAATTACACAGCCGAAGTCAAGGAAGCCACCTGGGCTCATCCAAGGGGCTTACTGACTTAGGAGAGGGGACCTGGGCCAGAGCCCTTTCTTACTCTGTGCCTCTGGATACCTCATTTGTTCATCCATTCCACAGAGGCTCCTGTATAACCACGTTAACATCTGCAATGAGCTAATGCCGGTGTTTGCCACTCCTTAAGGGCAGAAACTGTGTCCCCAACAGCCAGCACAAAGTGGGTGCTCAAAAGATATTTGATCTGTGACCGAACACACATGCCAGTCTGTGATGTGTGCAAAGCGTGCAGGAATGACACAGACCTGGCCCGTTTGCACCCAATGCCTGGTAGAGACGACTCTACCGGGTGGGCCCCTCAGGGAACAACTGAGTGGGCAAAGGCGGGGGAGGGGGGAGCTCCACGGCGAGAAATCTGGTGTGGCCAGATTGTACTTGAGGAGTCACAGGCAGTCAGGGGATGAGGTCCTTAAGGTAAGCCTAAGCCGGACTTAAAATTCCTCTCGAGTCCAAGGTGAGCAACAGTCTCAGCCCTGAGGCGATAGGGAACCACCAGAGGCTTTAAGCAGGTGATGACAAAGCAGCCCTCCAGAAAGATTGTGCTGGCAGCCTGCGCAGAGGATGGAAGAAAGGGGAGGGAACGGAAGCAGGGGCATCCATGAAGAGGCTGGGGGTGACGAGCACCTGGGAGGGCTCGAAGGAGGCCTGGAACCTAAATGGAGAAAGGAGCAGGTGGGCCCTAGGAATGCTTGGGAGGCGGACAGGAGGACACCCGGGCTCAATGGGGGCGAGGAGGCAAGAGGCAGGCTTTCAGGGCTGAGAAAATGAGACACTACTTAAGAGGGGTCTTAGTGGGGAGGCTGAGGTGGGATGGGGGCTGAGGTAAAAGGTTTGGGAGAAGGAAGGGAGGTGGGGTGAGGTGAAGAGAACAAGAGAGGCCCCTCGCTCGGTGCGCTCAGTGCAGGAGCCAGACAGATCCCTGGGGAACACTGTGGGAGGGGAAAGGAGGGGGCCTGAGGGGCCAGAGCAAGGGGGGCTGGGAGGGGGCTGGAGAGGGGCCCTGGCTTGAGCTGGGGCAGACAGCAGTTGGACGCCTGCAGGCTGTGCTCATGGCTCAGAAATGTCCCAGCCCTGCCAGGAGACGGCCTGGCCCCCGCTGCCCCTATCCCCCTCCAGCCCCAGACAGGCTCCCACATCAGGAGCTCCTAAGCTGCCTCCCCAGCCCTCTGCTCCCCCATAATGGGCCTCCCCTCCCCAGAACCCAGGCATGCCCACACCCTCCCCACCACTCCTTAGCCTTCCCCCAAAGGCTGATGAAACACAGGCCGGGGAAGAAAATAAACAGACATCTGGGGGGTGTGTGTGTTGGGGGGGGGGGGACATTGGGAAGCAGGGGATGGGCTGGGGGTACCAGGTCCAGGGGGTGGGTGGTAGAGGGGCTCCAGGGAGCGGGGTGACTCAGCAGGGAGTGAACTCCCCAGTAATCTACCCGACAGGCCTAATGAGACGCAGGTGGTCCCCTGGCCCGGGCCCCACATCCCCTGGCCCCCCTGACCATGAAAGCAGATGCTGGTTCAGAGCCGGGGAGGGGTGAGGGGGGCTCTGCAGCTACAGGGGGCGGGGCCAGGGCGGCTGGCCAGGGCCCAGCACATAACTCTGGGCGGGTGCAGTCTGGGGCGCAGTCTGGGGCAGCAGACACCCAGCCGCTCCGAGCTGAACTGGCAGCATGAAGGTACTGGGCCCGGGGCAGGGGACTCACGGCACCGGGGGCCTGAGCCCCCTTGGGGGAAGAGGGCCCTTACCAGAGAGGGGGCTATGAAGGCACAGGACATTCCTGTGATCCAGGGGAGACTCTTAAGCTGTGAGGCCCCGGGCCTGTCCCAGAGCGTGGTGTTCCTCTGGCCCCGGGCCTGTCCCAGAGCGTGGTGTTCCTCTGGCTGGGAAAGAAGGGCCAGAGGGGGAAGGCAAGGGGCTCCCGACAGGGGGTGGTCTGCTTGAGGGACCGGTGCAGAGAACGCAAGGAGCTCTGGGGCTGGTTGCGGGGCGGGGTGGGGGGGGGCTGCGGTGAGGTGACCCTGTCGTCCTGTCCTAGGCCCTCCTGGCCCTGCCGCTGCTGCTGCTTCTCTCCACGCCCCCCTGCGCCCCCCAGGCCTCTGGGATCCGGGGAGACGGTAAGCAGCCCGGCCAGCAGTCTGGGCGAGGAGAGAGTACTCTGAGCCGTCATTTCTGGGAGCCGGGATGCCATCCCCTCCTCTACAGCACGGGGCAGGTGGAGGTGATCTTTGAGCATCCCCCCTGCCCCACCCCGGAAGAAATGCCATGATTGCTTGTGCCCCTAGGAACGGGGGCAAGCTGCGGGGTGCCGGGTATGCCTTGGTCTCCTCTCCTCACCCTCCCCGCCCCTGCCCCCAGCTCTGGAGAAGTTTTGCCTTCAGCAGCCTCTGGACTGCGATGACATCTACGCCCAGGGCTACCAGGAGGACGGCGTGTACCTCATCTACCCCTCGGGCCCCAGCGTGCCCGTGCCTGTCTTCTGTGACATGACCACCGGGGGCGGCAAGTGGACGGTGAGTGGGAGGAAGGAACGGAGGCCAGGTTCTTGCCCCGGCTGTGTGACCGAGCTTCACCTCCGGGAGCTTCGGTTTTGTCATCTCTAATGGGGTCACGATATCCGCGGTGTAGCTTGTGAGCCACCGCCAACACTGAATTCCAGGTGCCTAAGGCAGGCTAGTGCCTGTATCCTCACAATAATCCTGGGAGAAAGGTTACTTCCATAGACGAACTGGAGCCCAGAGAGGTGAAGTCATTTGCCCAAAGTCACACAGCCCACACTGGAACTCACTGCCAGCTGCCTGAACTCTAGAACGACTTACTCCCCCTCTTAACCCTTCCCTGGCACTCGGGAGCTGCTCACCGAGGGGCCTGGTGCCAGTGTGTGCCTCGTGTTAGGCCCCAGTCTGGTCCTTTAACGAAGCCCCTCAGCACCACAGGGTCCGTGCCTGCGTGAGGCCCCCACCCCCTGGACTCTTGATCGTCCAGGCCTGTCCTCTGTGCTCCAGGTTTTCCAGAAGAGATTCAATGGCTCCGTGAGTTTTTTCCGGGGCTGGAATGACTACAAGCTGGGCTTTGGCCGTGCCGACGGGGAGTACTGGCTGGGTAAGGTGGGGGCAGGGGCGTCCGGTGGGCTGGGGGCCGCCCTGAGCCAGAGCTTTGCTGAGCAGCTGCCCCTCCCCCCCCCCGCCCCCCAGGGCTGCAGAACCTGCACCTCCTGACGCTGAAGCAGAAGTACGAGCTACGAGTGGACCTGGAGGACTTTGAGAACAACACGGCCTCGGCCAAGTACGCTGAATTCTCCATCTCGCCCAACGCGGTCAGTGCCGAGGAGGACGGCTACACCCTCTACGTGGCAGGCTTCGAGGACGGCGGGGCAGGTACCCCCTGCTGCCGCCCTAACAAGGGGCTGTGGGGGGGGGCGGGGGGGGCGGGGAGAAGGCAGGGCTGGCACTGCCCAGCTGGCTCCCAGCCCCTTCTGGGCCCCTCCCTCCCCGCTTGGCCCGAAAGGGCCCTGCTGGCTCCCACCCAGCTTGGGCCTCGGCCCTGGGAGAAGCCGCGTCCCCTCACTCCAGGCAGCGCTGCGGGGAGCAGCTGTTTCCCTTCACTGCAGGAGCACAGCTACCCAACAGCGGACTCAGGGAGGGTGCCCCGTCCCGCCAGGCTGCCACGTGACGCCTCGCGTAGCGTCCCCCGTCCCCGCCATCCCCGTCCCTGCCAGCACGGGGCCCTGCACCCCACCTCAGTGGCCCCATCCCTCCTCCCCTCCGCCAGGCGACTCCCTGTCCTACCACAGCGGCCAGAAATTCTCCACCTTCGACCGGGACCAGGACCTCTTTGTGCAGAACTGTGCAGCCCTCTCCTCGGGAGCCTTCTGGTTCCGCAGCTGCCACTTTGCCAACCTCAACGGCTTCTACCTGGGCGGCTCCCACCTCTCCTATGCTAATGGCATCAACTGGGCCCAGTGGAAGGGCTTCTATTACTCCCTCAAGCGCACCGAGATGAAAATCCGCCGGGCCTGAGGGGCTGGCCCCCGTCAGGCCCCGAGTTCCCCCTCCTAGCTGCTCCAGGTTTCCATGAGTGCTCCCTCTGCGCCCTTGCCTCACCCCTGCCTACTGCTCTCTTAGCACCTGCTTCTCACAGGGGATCTCACGGCTCTCGCCCCAGCGGATCCCATCACCCCCAGGGTGTCCATCTCCAGGCCAGGCCTCTGTTCCCTTCGTCACAGGCCACGCGGCCAGCAGCTGACCCAGGCCTCCTCCGAAAGGCGCAGCCGTCCTGGCCCAGACCCGACTGGGCTCCACGAGACTCTTCCTTGCCTCTGCCCTACCCCAAAGGCCGAACCGCTCTCCTCGGCTGTGGGCTTCCGCATTCCACCTCAGCCAGCTTCCTCACCGCGGGCTCCTCGGTCTGGAGCCACCCTAGTGTGCTAGACTGAGCTGGCGTAGCCTGACCAATACCCACGGCGTGCGCCAGGCTACCCACGTGTGGCCACTGCCGCCACAGCCCGGCGCTCCCCGCACCGTTCCGAGTATCTCCGTCCTCCGCTTCCCTCCCACCAACTCATCCCCCAACGGTGAGCACCATGGACCCCCAGCCCCATCTCACTGTCATACTCAGCTTCCCCTACCTGCCTGTCCCAGCCCCCAGAGCTCAATGCCAAAACTGTATTTCAGCACAGTTACCGCATGCCGCTCGAAAACAGGTACAACCACGGTAGGCATAGACACAAGGTCCCCCACCCACCCCAGGGTTGAGGTTTGACCACATGAGGGGGCAGAGGACCACCTCCTGTGGGGCTGGAAGCAGGTGGGGAGCGAAGATCCCAATAAACCTCAGGATCTGAATGAACTGGTTTTGGCTGTTGTGCATGCAAGTGTTGTCTGCTCGGCCCCCAAACGTGGGGGGACCCGGCTCCCCCTTGCTCCCCTACTTACGACACCCTACTCTCAACTCCAAAAAGACACCTAGAGTTAGGCACTAAAGGGAACCTTATATTTCACAGGCCTCATTTTGATGGCAAAAAGACTGTGTAATAATATTAATATAATAATAATAATAATAATAATAAAAATACAATACTGAAAAGGATCGCTCAAGGAGTAGAGGTTTCCTGATCCTTCCATGGCTTGGTGGTGGCTCAGGTGGCTGCTTAAGGCTGCAGAGTGTGTCTGAGATGAACCTGCAGAATAATCTAGCCAAGCTTCTGCTGCTGGGCCCAAGGCTCCAGCCCTTGGAGACGTTTCTGTGAGTCTGGTAGCTGGGTCTGCCCCCCGCAGCAAGGCACAGGCCGTGGGCCTCAGGGCTCCTGGAGGTCAGGCAGGTCAGCCAGCAGCATTGGGGAGTCCATCTGGATCTCACGCTGCAGGGACTCAATGTCGGCAGGGTTCATGCCATGGCCCTCCAGCCAGTCAGCAAGCAGGGAAGCCGAGAGTGAGGCCGAGTCTGCCTGGCTGCGGGGATAAGGGAAAGCAGGGAGAGTGGAGGGGAAAGGCACTGTTAGCCTAGGCTGGCTCCCTGCCCATCCCACAGGCGAGCTCCTCCTCCAACAGGAAACCCTACCCACAGCCCCATTCCAGAAGCTCGGTCCTGCCATCTTACCCATCCTGTGGCCCGTCAGCCACGCCCATGTCGAAAGACTGGTTTAGGAATTCCTCCAGGTCAAAGCCAACACCATAGCCGGCCCCACTGCCCTTCGGAGTGCCCGAGAAGACCGGGGGCAAGGGGTCCTCCACCTGCAACGGATGATGGCAGGTTACGACACAGGCACCATCAAGAGCGGACAGACGTCTACAAGTCCGTCCTGATGCTGCCGGCGACTCTGCCTGGACACCTGTGGGAGATGACAGCACCACCCTTGACAATCCTTGACAATCATCGAGTGCTAATTAGGGACCAGCTTGGTCCAAGCCCTCTTCCCAGGAAGCATCTTATTTGTCTCCCGACAGCCTGCTTGTTGGCATTACGCTTCTTCTAAGAGCAAGAGAACAAGTTCAGAGATAAGCCCCATCTGCCACTCAGTTTTCATGGAATAAAGATATACCAAAGACTCTCCTATCCCCCATCCCCACCAAACAGCAAGGACTCCCCAGACCCATCTTCTCTGGGCCCAGATCCAGGAGAGCCCACAGCCCGGGCCTCGCCTCTCACCTGTGACTTGGACAACTGCTGGGTCACCAGGTTGACATCGGGCGATTCTGAGGTGGAGGGTTGAGGGGCCCCTCCGGGGTCTGGAGGGGGCGGGCCAGATGGGAAGTAAGGCAGAACACCTACGGAGCTGGGGCCAGGCAGCCCAGCGGGTGGCACAAGCGACTGGGGAGCCAGGAGGCTAGAGGCGGCATTCTGGAGTGGAGCAGGGCCAGGGACGGGCCCCGGAGGGCTGGCAGGGTGGGGAGCAGGGCCAGGGGGTGGGCAAGCAGGCTGCGGTGGGGGGCCAGAGGTGGAGCCTACAGGTTGCGGTGGGGGGCCAGCCGGAGGACTGGTGGGCTGGGCTGGGGTGGGGGCCGGGACTGAGGCGTGGGCCGGGGCCGGTGTGGGGGCTGGGGGCCGGGCCATGCGAGTCCAGCGCTCCAACAGGCTGCGATCATTGTCACTGAGCACCAGCCCAGCCAGGGGATCAGTGGAGGGACCCCCAGAGGCCCCGGCCCCCCGCTCCTTGCGCTCCCGCTCCTGCCGCCGCTTCTCCCGCTCCTTGGCTCGCTCCTGCCGCCTCCGCCGCTTCTCCTCCCGCTCCCGCTGGCGCTCCTGGGCTGTCACCGGCTTCCGAGGCTCAGGAGCTTCCAGAGGAGCACTGGGGCCATCTGCAGAGAAGTTGGCAGGGGGAGGGTAAGAGTCTGTGGCCTGTCCAAGCTGGGAGTACCCCCTCTGCAGCCCCACTCCCTGGCCAGCCGCTGCCTCCACAAGGCACCTCGGAGTCGGCTCCGCAAGGACTTGAGCAGGGCAGCTTTGAGGGCCGCCTTGGTGTTGTCTGAGATGGCGCCCTCTTTCTTCGGAGGGGCTGGTTCACTGGCGGGCAGGGGTGGCTGCAGGGTCAGATCGATAGTGTCAGGTGCAGGGCCAGGACACGGCGGCGGGGCTGGCGGAGGGGACTCCATGGCACAGTCCCCGCTGGGAGCCCAGGGGCTGGGCATCTCAACGTCGGGGCAGCCAGGCTCACTGGCCACAGGCTGCAGGGAAGGCTGGAAGCGGATCTGCTGGCGGATGCCCTCGCGTCGCGCGTGGAAGTCCTCAATCTCAGCCACGATGGCCTCTTTAATGCGCTCCCGGGTGAGGGCTTCACGGTCAAAGGCGAAATCAAAAGGCGGGGCACAGTCGGGCTCATCATCAGGATCGTGGTACTTGGCCAGGAAGGGGTGGCGAAGGGCAGCGGCCGCGGAGATGCGGGCGCTGGGCTCAAAACGCAGCATGCGCCCCAACAGTGAGAGGGCCTGGCGGTCAGCACCTGGGTACACTGTCTCCCAGGGCACGGGCTGACGTGGCGGCAGGCTCTGGATATAGGCCCGCACCCTCTCAGCCCCGACGGCCTGAATCACGGCCGGCGATGGAGTACCCAGCACCATCATGATCAGCTGCAGTTGGTGCACATAATTTTTGCCTGGGAAGAGCTGGCGCCGGGCCAGCATCTCACCAAAGATGCAGCCCACAGACCACAGGTCGATGGCCTGCGTGTACTCGTGCAGTGAGAGCATGAGCTCAGGAGCACGGTACCAGCGCGTGGCCACATACTCAGTCATAAAGTACTGGTGCTCAGCCGGCGAGGTGCACAGGCCGCGGGCCATGCCGAAGTCACCGATCTTGAGCTCACAATTCTCATTCACCAACAGGTTGGAGGGCTTGAGGTCGCGGTGGATGACCTGAGCCGAGTGCATGTACTTGAGGCCCCGAAGCAGCTGGTACAGGAAGTAGCGCACGTGCTCCAGAGTGAGTGGCTGGGAGGAATGGATGATCTGGTGCAGGTCGCTCTCCATCAGGTCCAGGACCACGTAGCTAGAGGGGGCAAGAAAGACAGGCATGGCTGCCTCGCCGGCGCGGCAGCCCCAGCCTCAGCCTCACTACTCCCTCCCAGCGCAACAGGTAATGGCCTCATCCTTGCACTCTGCAGGGGCCAATGGCATGGTATGAAGAGTCAGGATTTTCTCCAACTCTTCCATAACTTCAAGTGAAGTTAAATCATTTTTCTGTCTAGATCCAGTTTCCCCAGGGTTGGACTAAACCAGGGCTGGCCGATAGGTCTAGTTTGGGGGCCATCTCCACTGTTTGGTGTGGCTGCTTGAAAGACTATGTGAAAACTGCGCAGGCTTGCCCAGGTTTTGTTAAGAAAGTGCTCTGTGATTGACCAGTGGTATCTGCCATGGGAACAAAAGGGTGACGTTATCTCACGAAGGTCCCGCGTCTGCCATCCCACATACCGAGATTTCATAAAACCGTAACGTCTGTACTCTTCACGAGTAATCACGGTTGTCCCGGGGAAAGCCCTAAGGGACACTGGTCCTGGAATCACGGGACATTTCCCAGCCTGCCTTCAGCTGCCCTTCGGAAACTTCAGCAACATGGCCCCGGCCTTCAGAAAAGGTCCCGCCTCTGCCTTTCTCTCCCATCCCTGCTCCTTACACAGATTTGAACTCCCCGTAGGGCACCGTGGGCCTCAAGATGTCCTTGATGGCGATGATGTTGTCGTGCTTGAAGTGTTTGAGGATCTTCAGCTCCCTGAGGGTCCGCTTGGCATTGGTAACCACGTCAAAAGCATTAGGGATCTTCTTAATGGCCACCTGCTGGCCTGGGGAGCAGGGAAAAGGAAGATACCATGACGTACCTTAGAATGGCTGCAGATTGGCAAAAGGCCACTCTCAGCATCTCCCTTCTATTTTTTTTTTTTTTTTTTTAGTGTTTTATTTATTTTTGAGAGAGAGTATGTGCAAAGGTGGGGGAGAGGCAGAGAGGGGGACAGAGGATCTGAAGCAGGCTCTGGCTTTTAGCACACAACCCTGTGCGGGGCTCCAGCTCACGAAACCGCGAGGTCATGATCTGAGCTGAACCCACTGAGCCACCCCCCCCCCCCCCCCCAACATCTCCCTTCTAGAATGCAGTTACCATATACTGAATAACAACTATCCTATTACAAGAACCTACTATGTGCCAAGCCTTGTCCTAAGCACTCTGCATACATTATCAGATTTCCCCTTCACATCTGTCCTGAGACAGATACTAGTAGTTCAATGTCGGACATGATAACCCCCCATGGTAACCTAGTTACCTGCTAGTAACTAGCTAGTTGTGCAGCTAATCAGTAGCAGAGCCTTGACTCTAAATAACCTGTGCTCGTTCTCCCTACCTACACTCTCTCTCCATCTCAGACCTCACCCATCCCACCACCAATTCCTTGCGCCAGTCTCTGGCTCCAGAACACTTTTCTCTTTTAGAAACCAAAGATGGGATCTCCATTCTGGTCTAATTGGTATTGTCATTTTTTTTTTTCTTTTCTAAAGAAATAGGCAAAACCACCAACGGCAGCTCCCGAGAACTGTGCCCAACACAGAGCCTGGCACCCCAGAAGACACTTCATCGGTATTTGTTGCCTTCAGCCAGAATGTAGATCCCAGCTTTCCTGGCTGTTTGAGATGGAGCAGGTTTCTCACTCTCTAGGGAACCGGCTTCCAGATCTGTAAGCGGTTCACGATAGGGAAGCTCACCGGTGAGACGTCGGCGCGCTGAGGACACCACCCCATAGGCCCCGTTGCCTATGGTCTCAATGATCTCGTACTCGTCCCCCACGTCAAAGGTCACATCGAAGGAGCGCGCTTTCAGCAGGGCCAGGTTCTTGGCCGCTACACAGGCAGCGGTGTTGGTGGGTTCCGCCTTCACCGGCCCGGGCGGCTCCCCAGAGCCGTCCTCGCCTTCTTCCTCCTTCAGGGGTTCGGCCATGGCTTCTGTGCGGAGACGCTGGTGAGGAGGGGCCCGCCGCCCTCCCAGGCCTCAGTTTCCCCTCTATGAGGCTGGGGAGCAGTACCAGGGAGTTACCAAGTTCCCCAAGCCGACGGGGGCCAGGTAGGGAGCGAAAGAGAGCGGCTGGCACGCAGTCGTCGTCCCACACCCGGACTTGGAACCCAGAGCTCAGGTCCGGGGTGGAACGCAGGGTGGGAGGTGGGGGAGGCGCCGCCAGGCGCGGTCCAGGAAGAAAGGGAGGGGCGGGGCACTTCGCTTTTCTCGGTCAACACTCACCGAATGGCGCCCCACTCCGACACCTCCTCGGGGCCTTCGGAGGTCGCCGGTGGCCCCTGCCTCCCCGATCTCCCGTGCCCGGTGGAGGGGTACTAAAAGAGTCGCTCGCTCACTTGTTTAAGGCCGCCGCCACCACCTCAGCGTCGTGCTCTGCCCAGCCGGTCCCCCCGCCCCGCCTCCCAAGACCACGCTCCCTCCAGCCTCTAGCCAATCGCTGGGCGGTCTCTGAGGAGGTTCCCACCCCTTCTACTGGCTGCGTCCAATCCGAACCCACCTGCAGAGGAAGCCACGCCTCCGCCCGCGCGCGCGCGCCGCTGTCCAGCTTGCCCGAGGGAGCCGCCCAAAGGGCTCTCGGCGCTTCGCAGGGGTGCACCCTCCGCCCAGCGCCGTCTTCTGACGCATGCGCAGTAGCAGCCCCGGGCGCCGCGTGAATGGAAGGCAACGTCCCCGTGCGTGCGCGCGCACTGCCATCCTGCGCTTTGACTGCTCGCTAGTCACCTCTGGTCCCGGGAGCTGGAAGGGCTGAGGTGCGTGGATCTGTCACCTTCTCGGTCGGCTCATGAAATCTCCCTTCTTAGGCCCCTTTCCCTCTATCAGTCCCCATCGCCCGAGGAATTATGCACCACCCCCTCCTTTTCCCGATCGGCTGGGAGCTCGGCTCTTGGTAATGCGCCACCCAAACTATAGGGTTGATCCGACGCGTCCAACCACAGAGACCCTGGGCCTCTGGGATTCTAGAGCGGCCGGCCTGAAGCCGCCACTGACTTCCGGTGGTTGGTCGTCCGCCCAGCTTCCGGAGTCCCCGGGCGTCCGCTCGGGTTTTCCCGGCCTCCTGCGTGTTCTCTCCGTCGGTGGTTCTGCGGTGGTCTCCGCTCTTTGGGCTGCGGCGGAGCTGAGGGGGAGAGCGAGCGGGGCGTCCAGCCTCTACCCCTCCGCGGAGCCCGCGGGTCAGCCGAGCCCAGAGAGGGAGGAAGCAGTACTGGGGTCCAGGTGCCCCGCCCCACTCCGGAGCCGGTAGTTCGTTCGTCCGTATAGCAAATACTCATCGAGCACCATCCCTCAAAAGCTCAGTGCGGAGGAGGCAGCGGTGACACGGGGACAAGTATGAACATGGTGGGGAGGAAAGGTTTTCAGGAAGCTCGAGGTAGTGCTGTAAGGAAAAGGGCTTTGGAGCAGGGACTCCAAAGGTGGCTCTTTACGCCGAGTGAGAAGAGGGAAGGGCTCAGTCAACGGTATGGAGGCGAGAAGTACAGGATCGCAGGCTCTGCCCTGAATAATGATCAATGACCGGTGGGTGGAACCCCATGGTTAGACTCCGAGTGCCGGGCAGAGAGGGTCTCTTCCTTACATCACTAACTAGCGGCTGAAAAGTGGATCCAGACCAGGAACGAATTTTGGCAAGCCCTACACTGTTCCTAAAAATTTTGTTTTGTTGGGGCGCCTGGCTGGCCCAGTTGGTAGAGCGTGCCAACTCTTGATCTCAGGGTTGTGAGTTCAAGCCCCACGTAGGGTGTAGAGGCTAAAAAAATAAAATCTTAAAACCTTTGTTTTGTTTATATTCCACACTGTTGTGTTTTGGTTTGTTTTGTTTACTTTTTACGTACAGAAAGTCAGACGTAAGTGTATAGTTCAATCAGTTTTCACAAATTTAACACAACAGTTGTATTGAATTCAGATAAAAAAAACTATCAGCTGCTCAGAAGCCCCTTCTCTTTAATGGTGACAGTTCCCCCCCACCCCGCTCCCGCCCCTTGGTAACTCTTCCATACATTTTTTTTTTTTTAGCACTGAATTAAAAAAAAAAATTTTTTTTTTTAACATTTATTTATTTTTGAGACACAGAGAGACACAGCATGAACGGGGGAGGGGCAGAGAGAGAGGGAGACACAGAATCGGAAGCAAGCTCCAGGCTCTGAGCCATCAGCCCAGAGCCCGACGCGGGGCTCGAACTCGCGGACCACGAGATTGTGACCTGAGCTGAAGTCGGGCGCTTAACCGACTGAGCCACCCAGGCGCCCCAGCACTGAATTTTAAGAGGTTTATTGGGATCATACATTAAAATGAAAAAGTAGATACTGCGTCTTTTAAAAGTCAAGGAAAAACATACTTGTCTAAGGTCAGCCCCTGGAAAAATAGCTATCTAGTATTTAGACATATAAAGATCCCATATGGGTCTCCCCGGTTAATTAAGGTTGAGCTATGAATTTGTTTCTGGTTTTTCTCACAGCATAACAAAAAACCATATTAACTGTTGCACTGAATATTAATAAACCGTACTTGAGGAAAGGGAACATTTTCTGTCACTGAGGTCTGAAAATAGTACTTGGATGGCCTTTCTTTAGGGGGCACAGTAGACAATCTTCCCTAACTCGAGTATGTCTAATATGAGGCCTGCAGTGACCTTCAGTATAAGTAGAGGTCATAAAACAGCAAGACACAGAAACTCACGTAGTCAGGGGACTGGGTGGGCATCTGTGTGATGGTCCTGTCTGATTCAGGAAGAAAACAAAGTACCGTAAGAGAGTCATACATAGACTTTAGTTACCTCTCTATAAAAACTTCAGCTAGGCTGGGTATACAGTTATAGGCTATTCAACATTCTCTGACAAAAACTGATTCTCATCCACTTTTTTTTTTTTAATGTTTATTTTTGAGAATGAGAAACAGTGTGAGCTGGGGAGGGGCAGAGAGAGAAAGAGACACACAGAATCGGAAGCAGGCTCCAGGCTCTGAGCTGTCAGCACAGAGCCTGATATGGGGCTCGAACCCACGAACCGTGAGATCACGGCCTGAGCTGAAGTCGGCCCCTTAACCGGCTGAGCCACCCGGGTGCCCCTCTCATCTACTTTTCAATCTACTACGAGCTGCCTTCTTTGCCTCTACCCTCACTGGGCCCTGACTCTGTCCTGGAAAAGTCATCAATTGTCTAACTATAGGCAAATCCAATGGATGTTTTTCGGTCTTTGCCTTACTGAGCTCTGCTGCATCGGACACAACTGACCATTTCTTTAGGAAAAAAGCATCTCGAGGCGCCTGGGTGGCTCAGTCAGTTAAGTGTCCGACTTTGGCTCAGGTCATGATCTCACTGTTGTGAGTTTGAGCCCCACGTCAGGCTCTGTGCTGACAGCTCAGAGCCTGGAGCCTGCTTCACGTTCTGTGTCTCCCTCTCTCTCTCTTTCAAAAATACATAAACCTTAAAAAAAATTTTTTTTTTAATGTCTCACATGGCTCAAAACTTGTTATAAGAAGGCTTAAGCGAAAAATCTTGGCCCTAACCCCAGGCAGTCACTTTTGTTGTCTCTTAGAATTCAAATTCAATACAAATACACATTTTTGTCCAACTCCTCTTTAATAAATACAAATTCTATACACCTTTCCTAAAGATCATTAAATATCATAACCAAAGTTATGTGGGGCTCGAACTCATGAACGGTGATATCATGACCTGAGCCAAAGTCGGCTGCTTAACCGACTGAACCACCCAGGCGCCCCATTTTTTTTTTTTTAATAATAGCTTTTTTTGAGAGAAAATTCACATGCTATAAGACCTAAAAGCGTAAAGGGGCACCTCGGTGGCTAAGTCAGCTAAGTATCGGGCTCCATTTTGGCTCAGGCCATGATCTCACAGTTTCACGAGTCCGGGCCCCGTGTCCAGCTCTGCACTGACAGGGTGGAACCTGCTTGGGATTCTCTCTCTCCCTCTCTCTCTCCCCCTCCCCTGCTTGCACTCTGTCTGTCTCTCACAAAATAAATAAACTTGAAAAAAATTACAAGCGTACAATTTAGTGGGTTTTTGTATTATGTTCATAAAAATTGTGCAACCACCACCTAATTTTGGAACTTTTTTCTCACCCCAAAAAGAGCTCCTTCAGGAGTCGCTCCTCATTTCCCCTCCCCAGCTCCTGGCAACCACTCATCTACTTTTCTGTCTCTCTGGATTTGCCTATTCTGAACGTTCCTTACAAATGGAATCTTTTTTTTTTTTTTTTCAACGTTTATTTATTTTTTTGGGACAGAGAGAGACAGAGCATGAACGGGGGAGGGGCAGAGAGAGAGGGAGACACAGAATCGGAAACAGGCTCCAGGCTCTGAGCCATCAGCCCAGAGCCCGACGCGGGGCTCGAACTCCCGGACCGCGAGATCGTGACCTGGCTGAAGTCGGACGCTTAACCGACTGCGCCACCCAGGCGCCCCACAAATGGAATCTTAACAACATGTGATCTTTTGTGTGTGATTTCTCTTACTTAGCATAATGTTTTTCCAAGGTTCATCCTTGCAGCATGTATCAGAACTTCATTCCTGTTTTTTTTATTTCTTTTTTTAAATTTAATTTTATTTATTTTTTTAATTTAATTTAATTTTTTAAAATTTGCATCCAAATTAGTTAGCATATAGTGCAACAGTGATTTCAGGAGTAGATTCCTTAGTGCCCTTTACCCATTTAGCCCATCCCCCCCGCCCACAACCTCTCCAGTAACCCTCTGTTTGTTCTCTATATGTAAGAGTCTCTTATGTTTTGTCCCCCCCCCCCGTTTTTATATTCTTTTTGTTTCCCTTCCCTTATGTTCATCTGTTTTATTTCTTAAAGTCCTCATATGAGTGAAGTCATATGAGTTTTGTCTTTCTCTGACTAATTTCACTTAGCGTAATACCCTCCAGTTCCACCCCCGTAGTTGCAAATGCAAATGGCAAGATTTCATTCTTTTTGATTGCCGACTAATACTCCCTTGTGTGTGTGTGTGTGTGTGTGTGTGTGTGTGTGTGTGTGTGTGTGTGTATACACCACATCTTCTTTATCCATTCATCCATCGATGGACATCTGGGCTCTTTCCATACTTTGGCTATTGTCGATAGTGCTGCTATAAACATGGGGGTGCATGTGCCCCTTCGAAACAGCACACCTGTATCCCGTGCATAAATGCCTAGTAGTGCAATTGCTAGCTGGCAGGGTAGTTCTATTTTTAGTTTTTTGAGGAACCTCCATGCTGTTTTCCAGAGTGGCCACACCAGTTTGCATTCCCACCAGAAATGCAAAAGAGATCCTCTTTCTCTCTGTCCTCGCTGACATCTGTTGTTGCCTGAGTTGTTAATGTGAGCCATTCTGACAGGTGTGAGGTGGTATCTCATTGTGGTTTTGATTTGTATTTCCCTGATATTGAGTGATGTTGAGCATCTTTTCATGTGTCGGTTGGCTATCTGAATGTCTTCTTTGGAGAAGTGTCTGTTCATGTCTTTTGCCCATTTCTTCACTGGATTATTTGTTTTTTGGGTGTTGAGTTTGATGAGTTCTTTACAGATTTTGGATACTAACCCTTTATCTGATATGTCATTTGCAAATATCTTCTCCCATTCTGTCGGTTGCCTTTTAGTTTTGCTGATTGTTTCCTTTGCTGTGCAGAAGCTTTTTATCTTGATGAGGTCCCAGTAGTTCATTTTTGCTTTTGTTTCCCTTGCCTCCAGAGATGTGTTGAGTAAGAAGTTGCTGTGGCCAAGATCAAAGAGGTTTTTGCCTGCTTTCTCCTTGAGGATTTTGATGGCTTCCTGTCTTACGTTTAGGTCTTTCATCCATTTTGAGTTTATTTTTGTGTATGGTGGTCCAGGTTCATTCTCCTGCATGTCGCTTTCCAGTTTTCCCAGCACCACTTGCCGAAGAGACTGTCTTTGTTCCATTGGATATTCTTTCCTGTTTTGTCAAAGATTAGTTGGCCATACGTTTGTGGGTCCATTTCTGGGTTCTGTATTCTGTTCCATTGATCTGAGTGTCTGTTCTTGTGCCAGCACCATACTGTCTTGATGATTACAGCTTTGTAGTATAGCTTGAAGTCTGGGATTGTGATGCCTCCTGCTTTGGTTTTCTTTTTCAAGATTGCTTTGGCTATTCAGAGTCTTTTCTGGTTCCATACAAATTTTAGGATTATTTGTTCTAGCTCTGTGAATAATGTTGGTGTTACTTTGGTAGGGATTGCATTGAATATGTAGATTGCTTTGGGTAGTATCGATATTTTAACAATATTTGTTCTTCCTATCCAGGAGCATAGAATCTTTTTCCATTTTTTTGTGTCTTCTTCAATTTCTTTCATAAGCTTTCTGTAGTTTTCAGTGTATAGATTTTTCACCTCTTTGGTTAGATTTATTCCTAGGTATTTTATGGTTTTTTGTGCAACTGTAAATGGGATCGATTCCTTGATTTCTCTGTCGCTTCATTGTTGGTGTATAGGAATGCAACTGATTTCTGTACATTGATTTTATATCCTGCAACTTTGCTGAATTCATGAATCAATTCTAGCAGTTTTTGGGTGGAATCTTTTGGGTTTTCCATAGAGTATCATGTCATCTGCCAAGAGTGAAAGTTTGACCTCCTCCTGGCCGATTTGGATGCTTTTTATTTCTTTGTGTTGTCTGATTGCAGAGGCTAAGACTTCCAATACTATGTTGAATAACAGTGGCGAGAGTGGACATCCCTGTCTTGTTCATTCCTTTTTAAGACCAAATATATTACATTGTATGGATAGATTACATTTTGTTCATTAGTTGGTGGACATTTGTTTCCACTTTTTGGCTATTGTAACAATGATGCTGTGAACATTCAAGTACAAGTGTTTGTGTGGACGTGTTTTCATTTCTCTTGGGTAGATACCTTACAGCGAGCTTGCTGGGTCATACGGCAAACTTTCACATTTAATTTTTGGGGGGAACTGCCAAACTTTTCCCCAGTGGCTGTGTTCATGTTACAAACTGACCAGCAGTTTGAAGGTTCTCATTTCTCCACAGCCTCACCAACACTTGTCATTTCCACCCTCCTTTTTTAGTAGCCCATCCTAGTGGGTGTGAAATGGTACGTCATTGTGGTTTTGATTTGCGTTTCCCTAATGACTAATGATGTTGAGCATCTTTTCATGTGCTTATGGGCCATTTGTCTTTTGGGGGGAAAATGTCTATTCAAATGCTTTGTTTGGTTTTTAATTGTGTTATTTCCCTTTGTATTGTTGAATTGTAAGAGTTCTGTATATATTCTGGAAATAAGTTCCTTATCGGATATATAATTTACAAATATTCTGCAGATTGCCTTTTCACTTCCTTGATGGTATCATTTAAAAGCACAGAGGTTTTGGGGTGCCTGGGTGGCTCAGTCGGTTAAGTGTCCGACTTCGGCTCAGGTCATGATCTCATGGTTTGTGGATTTGAACCCCGCGTTGAGCTACGTGCTGACAGCTCAGAGCCTGGAGCCTGCTTCGGATTCTGTGTCTCCCTCTCTCTCTACCCCACCCCCCGCTTCCACTCTGTCTCTCTCTGTCTCTCAAAAATGAATAAATGTTAAATTTTTTTTTAAATTTAAAGCACAAAGGTTTTTAAATTTTTTAGTTTTTAATTGTGATGAATTCCAACTTACCTATTTTTGTCTCTTGTCCCTTGTGCTGTTGATGTCCTATGTAAGAAACCATCTCATTTTTTACAGCTAAATAGTATCCCTTTACAAAGTAATCTCTTTAACTAGCACCCTATAGGTGGACATTTAGATTCACTCAGATTTTTTGCTGTTGCAAACAGTCCTGAAATAAATTATCTTGAACACATCATTTTGCATGTTGCCAGTATACCTGCTGGATGGATATCCAGAAGTCCAGGTGCCAAGTTACAGACTACGGCACTTATAATTTTAATAATTAATGTCAAAATTCTGTCCTTGGAGATCGTACCATTTTGACTTGCCAGCAGGATGGGGGAATGACTCACACAGAGCTTTTTTAAAGCTTGGAGTTATTTGCCTATGTTAAAAATGGGGAGGGGCACCTGGGTGGCTCAGTTTGTTAAGCGGCCGACTTCGGCTCAGGTCATGATCTCACAGTTTGTGAGTTCAAGCAGCAAGTCAGGCTTTATGCTGACAGCTCAAAGTCTGGAGCCTGCTTCACCTTCTGCGTCTCCCACTCTCTCTCTCTTCCCTTCCCCAGCTCATGCTTTGTCTCTCTCTCTCTCAAAAATAAAACATTAACAAAAATCCTGATCTCTGGTTTCTTTCGGAAAACCAGAAGACCTGTCAACATCAGTCCCGCATTTACACATGGCAATGATGGATTATAACTGAGCAGAACCACCCCCACTGGAAGGGCACGGCTCTCTAGTTCATTACAGTCCCCACCATTCCCTAAATGCCCTCCCCAGCATGGTCCAAGTGTCAGATGCTATTTACCATTTTACTCGCACCACTGTTTTCTACATGTATTAAAAGCAGGAAAACAAATGAGGCCGAGAGAACATGTGTCTCAAAAAAAAACAAAACAAACAAAAAGCCAGGAGAGCAAGTAAAATGTTCCAAGTAGCCTAAAGGCTGCATAATGCAAATTCACTGACCTGTGCCCTCTAGCCTGGGGTTTGACTAATTATAGCTTCTTTGAGATTTCAACAGAACACTAACCCTGGGGAAACAAGGACCCAGATGTCCCTAGAAGATCAAGCTTGACCACACTAGAAATTAGCCTTGGGGTGCCTGTGTGGCTCAGTTAGTTGAGCATCTGATTCTTAATTTCTGCTCAGGTCATAATCTCTTGGTTCATGGGGTTGAGCATCGCATCGGGCTCTGCACTGACAGCACAGAGCCTGCTTGGGGTTCTCTTTCTCCCCCTGTCTCTCAAAATAAAGAAATAAATTTTAAAAGAAGGAAGGAAGGAAGGGAAAAGAAAGATGAGAAGAAACGAAAGAGAAGGAAGGAAAGAAAAGGAAGGAAGGAAAGAAAGAAAAGGAAGAAAGAAAGGAAAGGAAGGAAGAAGGAAAGAAAAGAAAATAGCCTTTCCTGACACCAGCAGGTCTGCTTGAGGTCCTTTCGAGAATACCACTGTTTCCCCTGCACGCTGAGCCCCCAACACTTCCCTGTGCCTCCCTCTTCTAGACCCACTGCTCGGAGACTTCAGAGATGGTCTTTGGACATTGGTCCGCCATATCTTCCCAGGTTGCTGGCCTCCTGAATAAAACAGCCTTTCCTTTCCCGCCGTCACTATCTCTCAAGCATTGGCTTTCAAGAGACAAGCGACCGAACTTGGGTTTCAGTAACACAAACGTTATCTTTGTGGGAATGAAGACTAGCATGTGCGTTAGATACACAAACTCAACTCTCTTGGCTCGCGTCTCCTGTCCGGCCGTCGTGGGCATTTGGGTTTACAATTCCTGGTTCAGAAAAATAATTTTGGCAAACGCTATGGAGGGCATACTCGAGAAAGAGACTGGAGGCCAGGAGGAGGTCATTGTGACAGTCCAGGTTGACAGTGATGATGGGGGTCTGGACTGGGTAGTGGCAGCAGGAATACAGAGCAACGTCCCTGAAACAGGTGTGTGGAGAGAGAGAAGTGCAGGAGATGTCAGAGTTTCTGGGCAGGTAGTGGAGATGTTGTCCCCCAGATGGGCTCCCTGGAAGAGGAACAGGTCAGGGGTTAGGCGATGAGCTCAGCGGTGGATGCTTTGGTCCTGTGTTATCACATGATCTCTGACCCAAGCCCTGAGTGCCTTCCTGAGCTGCAGAACCTTAACCCTCATCACTTTGGGAACATCTAACATCAGACTCCTTGAAACAACCTCCAGGGGCCCCCCATTGCGGCAGTGGGGGTAGTTAGCAGTCCCAGTAAAGGTTCAAAGTGGGCTCTCATTGGGCAAGCTAAGCCCAGGGAGAGAGTGTGGGTATCCCTCTCTCTATTGCATCTCATAGGTAGTGCACTTTTGTTTTTTTTTTGTTTTTTTTTTTTTTTTTTTACAAATTGGAGATTTAAGACCAGCAGAGGAGGCCACTGCAGATGCTGTGGAAACAACAAGAGAACCAGAATCACAAGTGGAGCCTGAACGCGTGATCAAAGGGCTTCAATCTCTGGATAAAACATGAATGGGTGAGGAATTGCATCCTATGGATGAGCAAAAGAACAGGGTTTCTTTTTTTTCCTTCTTGAGAGAGAAAGTGTGAGCAGCGGAGGGACAGAGAGAGAGGGGGACACAGGGTCCGAGGCAGGCTCCAGGCTCCGAGCTGTCAGCACAGAGCCCGATGCGGGACTCGAACTCATGAACCGCGAAACCGTGACCTTAGCTGAAGTCGGACGCTTAACCGACTGAGTCACCCAGGCGCCCCCATCCAGTCCCAGAGCTTTAAGAAGATGCGCTTTGGGATCAGAAACACCTGGATTTCAACCCTGCCACATCACGACCAAGGCAGTCTTTATTGTCTGTGCTGTGCACTAGAGTCACGGCCCCAGCCTGCTCCCAGGGGAGACCACATCTCACCCAGGCAGCCATGGTCCCCTGTGTTAAGTGCCAAGGTGAGGGGTGCTGAGACACCTGGGAGCCGGGAGGAGCCTCTCGTCCAGCCGGGGAAGTCAAGGATGGACGTGTAAGTTGGGACCCAAGGGACAAGCACGTGTCGGCCGGGCCAAGGGGCCCAGAGAATGGAGGAGAGAAGGGGGCCAGAGAGGTGGGCAGAGGCCGTGGGGGAGCCAGGACTGGACAGCCCCGACCTCCATGCCCTCATCTGTGCAGTGGGGATGTTCAGACCTCTCTGGCTGAGCGGTTTTACAGACTTAGGAAGTGACAGCCAGGCAGGCGCCTGGCATTTCAGAGGCGCTAGACCAGCCATCGTTACCCACACGGACTCCTCCTTAAGCCCGGGGACATTTGAGCAGCATCTCAGGTATGTAACCATTTCTGTCTTCGCCTTCTCCTTCCAGACGGAGTCATCGTCACAGTTTACGTCTAAGCTCAGCTCAGGAGAGAAAGCGACCCAAGTCCACAAAGCACAGGGATGAGGGGTTCGGTGGGGGACTGTGTCCGCGTCCGGGACTCCATGTACCCGGTTCCCATTCTTTACAGACGGACACGCCTCTCTGACTAAGGCAGGCAGCTGTGAGTAATCTGGTTCAGTCACCAGCGAGTGGCGGGGGCATCCAGCGGGGAAAGCCCACGTGGCCCGGCCACGGCTCACACCCACGTTTACAGGGGCCAACGGAAGCTGCTCCCGGGGCCCCCTCTTCCGAGGGGAGGCGACTGTCAGTCTGCTGGGTCCCCTCCACCCTCTCCTTCCCTGCTTTCTTCAGCAAGCCCTCCTGGGTCCAGTGCCACCCACCGGAGAGGGTGCCCTGAGGACACCATAGACAGAACGCCCCCTCCCGAGAAGGGGGCAGTTCAGTGGATGAACCTGCAAAGGACACTGCCTGTTCTCCATGGGGGCATCTCAGGCCCCCGTGAGGCAGGTGGGCGAGGGGAGGTGGGAACGAGAACTCCCTGTAGGGGCCCACAGAACTCACCAGAATTAGGGACCAGGTTGTCATCTCCTCAGCTGGTGACTCGTGGCAAGCCCCAGCCCTCTCTGAACCTCAGTCCCTTCTTTGTCACGAGGGTAGCAATCTATTCTCCTGTCACTCAGCAGGAAGCCTCTGCAAGACTGGAAATGGAGAGTCGGTCTAAATGATAACTGATTCCAGGCCCGATCTGAACACGGATCCCGGTGTTAATGGCAGCGGCTGGAGGCGGGAAGGTCTCTGAGGAGGGGGGCAGGGCCCACCGCGGGCGGTGGGGGAGTGCCGGGCATCCTGTCCTCCCAGCCCTCAACCTGGAATGATCGGTTAAGATTGCATTGGGCTGCCAGCAACAGAAAACCACCAACATGGCTTATGCACTTGAAGGTGTCTTTTTCTTTCATTGGGAGAAATCCAAAGCACTTTGTTGACCTTGGTTTAGTTGTCAGGGACAAAGGCTCTCTTTCCACTTTGCCGTTATACTCATGACAGTCTCCCTCTCTTAACTCATGACTGCAAGACAGCTCCTGGGATCCCGCCATCACATTCATGTTCCAGGCAGAATAAAAGAGGGAGAAGGACCTGGCACGCCGTGTGTCCCCTGTCGTCAACAGGAGTAAACCCCTTCCTGGTCACAGACAGGTGCATACATCTTAGAACCATGTCATAGGCCATCCCTAGCTGCAAGGGAGGCTCAGAAGTCAAGTGCTTACATAGGCATGTTGCTTCCCCACAAATTGGGGTACGTTAGAAGGGAAGAAGTGGAGGGGAACCCGGGTGGCTCAGTGAGTTGGGCGTCCAGCTTCAGCTCAGGTCATGATCTCATAGCTCGTGGGTTTGAGCCCCGCACCGGGCTCTCTGCAGATAGCTCGGAGCCTGGAGCCTGCTTCGGATTCTGTGTCTCCCTCTCTCTGTCCCTTCCCTGCTCACGTTCTGTCTCTCAAAAATAAATATAAATAAATAGTAAAAAGAGGTACAAATGAAATAAAACTTAAAAAAAAAAAAAAGGAAGGAAGAAATGGAGAGCAGATACCGAGTGGGGGGCTCGCAGGTAAACAGGGAAAAGCCAGATCTACCGGTCACGAGGGCAGGTGGGAGGTGCCCTAGTGCCCAAGACCAAGATAGGCGTCTTCTAGAGGATGCTGAGGGCTGACGGCCCGGGTGGGGGCCTAGGTTCCCCGACTCGCGGTCCACAGTCTCCCTGGCACAACCACCCTCCTCATCTCTCCCAGCCTTTGGGACCCCCCTGCTCTGTCCCAGTGGTGACAGGTCATGAGGTCTCACACGGCCCATCGCCTACTGTCTCGCAGGTGACAAGCAGGGCTGGGCGTGAGGCAGGTGCCGGCTGGCAGTCTGGCCGGCCCCTCCAATCTCCGCCCAGCATTGCCAAGCCCCACGGGCCACACAGGGTCACAGAAACACAGACGTGCTCATACCCACACAGGGAGGGACTCACAAAGTACAGGGACCCTGCTACGTACACACTCGCACGCAGAAGAGTACAGGGACACGCTCCTACACGTTCACACGCACAGAGGCTCACGTAGGCTCACACGTACACACGAGAACAATACACACACGGGGACATGTACCCATGGAGATGCAAGCTACTGGGACGCACATTCGGAAACACACATGGGGGCTTGCACACGCATGCAAAGACACACACACACACACACACACATATACACACACACACACACCCCTTCCTTCTTCTGGTGCTTGTACTTTGTCTGTTTTTGCCTCAGCACACGGTGGCCAGGACAGGCTGCCTCCACTCCAAAGGTCATGAGGCAAATAGGAAGGAGCGATTTCTGCCCGGAAGTGTCAGTGCCTAAGTCAGAGAGGCTTGTAAACTCCCAGACTCGGGGAACAGGGAGGGGAAGTGGGGGAGCCGCTGCCGGGGGCCCGGCAAGCAGGACATGGGATGTGACCGCGCTGGACCTCAGTGTGGCCGGGGGGATTTGAATGCCAGCACTCCCTGCCCCCCTTCTCCCCCGCAGGAGAAGGGACTGCCCCCAGGCCAGCCTGTGAGTTGATTGCGGTTTGGGTGGAAGGGAGAGCCAGGAGCCTGCCAGGAAGTTGCTGTCCTTGACTTCCAAAAGCCTGGATGGCTGGGTGGGCTGACCTCATGGCTAGACGGCTCCAGCTTGAGGTCATTTGTGGTTTCTCGGCTCCCCTCTTCACCCCTGCTTCCCTCACTTGGCCCACCCCGGCTGACCGGGGGACCTGGGCGGGGATGCGGGGGGTGGGGGGAGATGGCATCACATCTGTCACAGAGTCTGGAGCTCCGCCCTTGGTGCTGCAATCCATCGTGGTCCCCGGAGAACCCAGTAGCTGGGCGAACACACTGCACCGATCTTACCCATCCCAGAACATTCCTGAGGCCTGCCCGCGATTACCCTGGCTGTGGGCTGGAGAACTGCATCTGCTCTGTCCTCGCAAAGATCCAAGGTCTGCGAGGGAGACTGGCCCGGGATGAATGTCATCGGGGACATCAACCTCATGGCACCCCGCCTCTCCTGACCCCCCCCCCCCCCAGGTCTTCTGCCCTTCTCTGGAATGTTTGTATCTTGGGGCTTGGCCCGGCCCCTGTCCCCTCCTCGCTCTGTTCCTCCCTGAGCTTTACACGGACCGCTTTCAACCCTGCTCCAGCCCGGCCCTCTCCCCGAGCTCCAGGTCCCGACAGCCAGTGCTCCCCGGACATCTCCCCGCGGACCCCCCACAAGCCCTCCAATTCCTGTGACTAATACCACGCTCACCAGCTCCCCACCCTGAGGCCCCTCATCTCAGCAAACGGCACCTCCATCCAGGGCAGGCACCTGGGAGTCGCCCCCCGCCCCCGATCTACGCCTCCAATCTACAACCTCCAACAGGCCCAAATGCGAACATCCAGTCACTGATTAAATGGTGTGGAGCACCTACCGTGTGCCAGACGCCGTTCCTGGTTCTGGGGATTCGGCCGTGAGACAGACAGAAGTCTCTGCCGTGAGAAATTCAGATTTTGGCTGAAAGAGAGCAGCAGAACAAATCAACTCAATTACACTGGTCTTAGAAGGTGATAAGCACCATGCGGAAAAATAAAGCAGGGGGCAGCAGGGGGCAGCAGTAGGAAGTAATGTGGGGGCAGGGGGGGGGCAGGGAGGGGGGTGTTATTGTAAACAGGATGGTCAGGGAAGGCCGGACAGAGATAGTGACATTGCAGCAAGGATTTGAAGGAGGAGAGGAAGGAATCCCCTGTGGAGATTTGATGGGAGAGCAGTCCAGGCAGAGGGAACAGCAGGTGCAAAGGCCCTGAGGCAGGAGTGTCCCTGGAGCTGGAGCAGAGTGACTAGGGGAGCCCGAGTTGGAGAAGCGCCATCCTCCCGGCTCACGGCCTAGTCCCGGCCACCATCATTTCCTGTTGCACTGTCCCCTGGGCTCCCTCTCCTGCTCCTGGACCCTAGTCTCTGCACAGCAGCCAGAGAGAGGTTTTGGGAAACACAGATCAGATCGTGTCCCTGCAGTAGCTTCCTGCTCCCATAGGTCAAGTCCCTCACCCGGCCCCACACGCCCCACTCGTGAAGAATGGAAGGGAGGCGTAGGGATCAGCTTCCCTGAGGCCGGCGGTTGTGTATTTTCATTTGCTAAATCTGGCAATCCTTTCTGGATTCACATCTGCCCCCTCACTGGCCTCCCAGACCCCCCGACCCCCGACCCCCAAGGCCCATGGTCTCTTCCCCACATGGTGGCCAGAAACTCTGTCAAAACCCAAGTCACTTCACATCCCTCCTTGGCTCAAAACCCTCCACTGCCGTGAGGCCCTGGTGAGCTCTCCAAACCCATCTCCTGCCCCCAGTGCCGGGCTGCTGAGGGTGGCTCTCCGAAAAACAATCAAATATAAAAACTCAAAAGCCCCGAGTTTAGCATTTACCAATTTCTGTGGTGTAAATGCTCCCTCTGTGGCTGAGTGCAAGCTACCGATGTGACATCACCGAAGGCAAAGTTGGGCACAGCTGTCTTTGTGAGTCAGTGCAAGTCAGTGCGAGCGGGCTCCAGCCTGCCTCTCTGTTCCTCCAGCAAACGCCACCTCCGGACCTTTGCACTGAGTGGGATTCTTCTGGAAGTGCTCAACCCCAGGTCCTCGCATGACTCACCCCTTCACTTCTCTTGGGATTTTGCTCAAACTTTCCTCCTCTAAGAGGTCTTCCCTGGGCACCCACCTACAATAACACCCATCACTCTCCAGTCCTTTGCACTGTTTTATTTCTTCCTCCTAGCACTTATCCCTGCCTCACACTGTTTACTCGTCTCGGTGTTCATTCCTTCTACCCCCACCCCCCACCGAGGCCACGCCCCTGCAGGAGCCAGCCAGAAGCAGACCTGGATTCTAGCCCCGCCCACTACCACCTTGCTGTGCAGTTTAGAGAGGTCCCGTCCAGCTCTGAGCCTCTTGGCTTCGTCCCCTGTGGGGGAGCTGTTACCTTCCACCTCTGCAGCTATTGTGGGGGGCCATGCAGCTGAACGGATGGGAAAGCACTTTGCAATATCTACCACCCCAAAAATGTGGCACCAGGAACCCCATCCACCCCACCATTTCTCAGAGGGGAAACATTTCATAGCTATGAGGAAGAAACACTCTAGAACCGTCAGATGAGCAGGGGAGGGGCAGAAAGAGAAGAAGACACAGAAACCGAAGCAGGCTCCAGGCTCTGAGCTGACAGCACAGAGGCCGACGTGGGGCTCGAACCCACGGACAGTGAGATCCCATGACCTGAGCCGAAGTCGGAGGCCCAACCAACTGAGCCACCCAAGCATCCCTAAAGATTTTATTTTTAAGTAATCTCTACACCCAGTGGCTTGAACTCAAAACCCCAAGATCAAAAGTTGCACGTTCCACCAACAGAGCTAGCCAGATGCCCCCGCAGCAGCATTTTTTTAGACAATGTTGTTTTATTTTATTTTTTTAAAGTTTACTTCTTTAGAGAGAGAGCAAGTGAGCAGGGGAGGGGCAGAGAGAGAGAGAGAGAGAGAGAGAGAGAGAGAAATCCCAAGCAGGCTCCATACTGTCAGTGCAGAGCCTCATGCAGGGCTCAAACCCATAAATGGTGAGATCATAACCTGAGCCAAAGTCAAGAGTCAGACAGTCAACCGACTGAACCACCCAGGCACCCCTATGACAGCATGTTTTGAAATCACGAATTTTCATCAAGTAGAGGAAGTCACTTAAACAATGTAATCTCCACTTGGATTCTTCTCAAGCACCACATGGAGACACTTACATGGATTTGTCATCTGGGACACTTAAAAAAAAATCATCCTTCTGTTGTCCCTTTTCCCAGCCTGGGTGACTTCGGTCCATTTAAAAGTGACATCTGGGGGCGCCTGGGTGGCGCAGTCGGTTGGGCGTCCGACTTCAGCCAGGTCACGATCTCGCAGTCCGTGGGTTCGAGCCCCGCGTCAGGCTCTGGGCTGATGGCTCAGAGCCTGGAGCCTGTTTCCGATTCTGTGTCTCCCTCTCTCTCTGCCCCTCCCCCGCTCATGCTCTGTCTCTCTCTGTCCCAAAAATAAATAAAAACGTTGAAAAAAAATTAAAAAAAAAAATAAAATAAAATAAAAATAAAAGTGACATCTGGGAGCGCCTGGGTGGCTCAGTCGGTTAAGCAGCCGACTTCGGCTCAGGTCATGATCTCGCGGTCCGTGAGTTCGAGCCCCGCGTCGGGCTCTGTGCTAACAGCTCAGAGCCTGGAGCCTGTTTCAGATTCTGTGTCTCCCTCTCTCTGACCCTCCCCCGTTCATGCTCTGTCTCTGTCTCAAAAATAAATAAACGTTAAAAAAAAAAATTAAAAAATAAATAAATAAATAAAAGTGACATCTGGTGGGGAGGGCGCCTGGAGGGCTCAGTCGGTTAAACGTCCGATTTCAGCTCGGGTCATGATCTCGCATTTCATGAGTTCAAGCCCTGCATAGGGCTCTGTGCTCACAGCTCGGAGCCTGGAGCCTGCTTCGGGTTCTATGTCTCCCTCTCTCTCTGCCCCTTCCCCTCTCGAACTCTGTCTCTCTCTCAAAAATAAATAAGCAATAAGAAAGTTTGTTTTTTTTTTTAAGTGACATCTGGGAATGCAAACCGGTGCAGCCACTCTGGAAAATAGTATGGAGGTTCCTCAAAACATTAAAAATAGAAGTACCCTACGACCCAGCAATTGCCCTACTAGGTATTTATCCAAAGGATACAAAAATGCTAATTTGAAGGGTCACATGCACCCCAAAGTTTATAGCACCACTATCTACAATAGCCGAAGCATGGAAAAGAGCCCAAATGTCCATTGACTGATGAATGGATAAGGAAGATGTGGTATATACATACGATGGAGTATTACTCGGTGATGAAAAAGAATGAAATCTTGCCACTTGCAACTACGTGGATGGAACCAGAGGGTATCACGCAAAGCGAAATCAGTCAGAGAAAGACAGATATCATGACTTCACTCATATGTGGAATTGAAGACACCAAACAAATGAACACGAGGGAAGGGAAGCAAAAATAAGATAAAAACAGAGAGGGAGGCAAACCATAGGAGACTCTTAAATACAGAGAACAAACTGAGGGTTGCTGGCGGGGTGTTGGGTGGGGGGAAGGGCTAAAGGGGTGAGGGGGATTAGGGAGGGCACTTGCTGGGATGAGCACTGAGTATTATATGTAAGCGACGAGTCACTAAATTCTATCCCTGAAAACAAAAACCACTAAATTCGATTCCTATACGAATTAAATAAATATAAATAAATAAATAACACCATACTAGGGGTGCCTGGGGGGCTCAGTCAGTTGAGCGTCCAACTCTTGATTTCAGCTCAGGTCATAATCTCACGGGTCGTGGGATAGAGCCCCGCGTCGGGCTCTGCACCGACAGCACTGAGCCTCCTTGACATTCTCTCTCTCTGGCTCTGCCCCTCCCCTGCTGGTGCGTGCATGTGCACTCTCTCTCTCTCTCTCTCTCGCTCTCGCTCTCTCCCTCTCTCTCAAAATAAACTTTAAAAAATAAGAAATCATCCTAGATTCTCTAAATCCGCAGCAGCCTCTCTCGCCAGAGAGCGTCCCCACCATCTCCTGGGGAGATCACCTCTCTCCCTTCCCTTCACCACCCATCTCCCTCCTGGGCTGGAACTCCGGGGAGGTAGGGAAGGATCATGAGGAGCAACCGGCACCTGCACCCCCTCCCACAAGCCAGTCGGGCCACGGGCATGCCACCCCTGACCCACCCCTGACCCCCGACCCACCCATGACCCTGACCCACCCATGACCCACAGGCCAGGGATTACACGTCAAGAGCCACAAGGCTTTCTTTGACCGACGTAGTGTCATCTGAAAATTCACCCAACAGGACAGGATTTTCCAGCTGTGGAAGTTGAGGCAACCGTGGATCGAAACACCTACCGCGGGGGCCGGCATTCTGCCGGCGTGAGGCAGTCCGGCCCATCAACAGGTGTCCACGCGGATTGGTCGAGCATGTTCTGAGCTACTGGGCATCTGATTGCATCAGTGGGTGCCCACGCCACAAGAGTTAGTCCGTGTTCCAAATACCACCCCATCCACAACAACTGTCTGAGGCAAAGCTTGATCCGTTACTCCCTTATTTGCATGCCCACACGGTCATGTTCTCCTGAAGCAAAGAAATACTTCTGGCGGCCGTGTCTCTCAACGGAGGAAAACAAAAGCTAGATGTGGAGATACGCTTAAGATCAACAGAAGCAACCCTGGGATTGAAGAATTGGCTAATGCGACGCTCATTCTAACTGCCCTGTCCCTTGCTGTCCTATCCTGGGCAGCCCGGACAGAAAAACGCTCAAGCTCCCAGACTCCCTTGCAGCTAGACATGCCCTGTCAAGTAGTTCTGGCTAATGGGTTGTGTCCGAAAGCCCTCCTCCAATCAGTGGTTTGTATGGGATGTCACATCCTACACAAAGTCTCGCTGGAACGAAGCGGAATCAGCCACCTTGTGGTTATGAGGACAAAAGCCACATGTTAAGAAGGTGGAGCGGGAAGATAGAAGGAGCCTGGGTCCCCGATGGCATAGCCGAGCCGCCCTGTCAGTTCTGGACTGTATGTTTGAGACAAATGACCTCCATGTATGTAAGCCCCAAATGAGTTTTCTGTTACATGTGGCCTACGTGTCATGTGCCCGACATGTGAACATGCTTCATGTAACTTGCCTGGCTTCGGCCGACGTGTTTATTTCCTCCGGATTAAAGATGAATGGTTTTCTGTTTAAGTAGGCTTCATGCCCATTTGTGGAGCCCAACGCAGGGCTTGAACTCACGACCCCGAGATCAAGACCTGAGCTGAGATCAAGAGTGGGACGCTCAACCGACTGAGCCATCCGGGCGCCCCTAAAGACGAATGTGTTTTTAAACATTTTTTTAATGTTTATTTATCTTTGAGACAGAGAGGCGCCACCCAGGCACCCCACAGATGAATGGTTTTTAAAGACTTACAGTGTTTTGGGGTACGGGGGTGGCTCAGTCGGTTAAGCATCTGACTTCAGCTCGGGTCACGATCTCATGGTTCGTGAGTTCGAGCCCCGCGTCGGGCTCTGTGCTGACAGCTCAGAGCCTGGAGCCTGCTTCACACTCTGTGTCTCCCTCTCTCCCTGCCCCATCCCTCCTCACGCTCTGTCCCTCTGTCTCTCTCTCTCTCTTTCTCTCTTAAAAATAAATAAACATTAAAAAAAAAAAAAGACATACAGTGTTTTCCAGAATTTGGCCAGCAATTCCATTTGTCTACCAGCGACCTGGACTCCAATCACATCCCCATCCTCACAGTGGAGACCCTTGCTACCATTTACTGAGCCCCACTAGACAGGTGTGCCTGGAAAGCTGAGGCTCAGAAAACTTAAGCACCCAGCCCAGGTTCACACAGCTACTAAGGGGCAGGGTCTGGATTAGAACCCAAGACTGTGTGACCCATTTCTCCACAGCTCCCTCTGCTGGTTAACTCTGGAAGCAGCCACTCCACGCACTTCCTCCCTTGAACATCAGGGGTTAAGAGGGCATGCCCCAGTCGCGGAGGTTGATTTGGAGGGGCCAGGAAGCACCCCCCCCCAGCCCTTCCCATGACTCAACAGGAGAACGAGATAGTCCAGGCATTGCCCCTCTCTTACTAATGCAAACACTGAGATCCTGAGTAAGGCAATGACTTGCCCGGGGTCACACTGAAAAGCGGAGACAGGCTGGAGACGGAAACTGAGGGCCTTTGTTCTATGTCGGGCTCTGCCCCAGACCCGATTATTCTGTCATGCTGCTGGAGGTTGGGGTCCCCGAGTCTTCTTCTCCCCCTCCCTGAATCTACACCTCCCCCTGCGGCTGGAACCTTAAGGCTCCAGCCCTACCCCCTCCAGTATCCCCCAAAGACTCCCACCCATTCACTCGCTCATGCAGTCATCCCACAAGCAATCAGTAAGTGGCTCCAATGTGCCCTCTCTCCACGGGCACTCACAGAGTTCTCAGTGTGGTCTGGGAGTCCGGGTCAGACCGCAGCCTTTTCGGGATGGGGCTGTGACTGGGGGGCTGAGAGGTCCAGAGAAAGCCCCTGGACCAACATGGGGCAGGGGGACAGAAGAAAGGCAGGCTGAAGGAGGGGACATTGATCTGGATCTTGAAGTTCAGTAAGGAGCTTTCAGGCAGCAAAGGCGGAAGGGATATTCCAGGCTTGAAGAAAAGAGCACGTGCAAAGACACTGGGGTACACTGAATTGTAACTTAAAGAATGGTTATGTGAGTTCCACCTCAGCGAAAACAAATACATACGATTTGAAAGAAGGCGGTGTGCATGCAGGCGTCCAGCACCGTGAGGCTGGGGGGCCGGGGGGGCAGGGGGACAGCCGCAGGAGGGGCCAGAGGGGCGTGACACGCCACAAAGGGCCCACCTTTGCATTGCCTGGGGGATTCAGCTGTGGTCTGGCCTGTGCTGCATCTGGCGGGGAGCCCACGAGCATTCTTGGCGTGAAGAGCCGAGCGCCTGAGCCAGGGAGAAAGACCGAGAAGAGCTGTGAGAGGGAAGGATGTGGTGATCTGGAGTCGCGCAGACTCTGGTTTGAATCCAACTCTGCTTCCAACACTGATCTCGGCAAATCACTTCACCTCTCCGAGCCTCGACTTCCCCATCTGTAACAGGGACTGGGAGGTGGCAGGACGGCCCTCGTGGAGTTGCTGTGGGGAACCCTCGGTGTGGGCGCCCCCGAGCTCGCTGGGGCATCAACAGAGGGGGGGTTGGGATTATCAGTACTGCTGTGGGTTCGGGCCAGCTGCCCTCTCCACCTGTCACCTGAGACCGGAGGGAGGCAGGGCGGGATGTGAGTCCCTGCTGCGGTCACCAGGATGGGCCTAGGTCTGTCGCCAGGACGCCCGCCCCCTGCCAGTCCTGCCGTGGCCGCTTCCTCTTTCCCAGGCCAGTTCCCCCTTGCCTGGTGACGTGGGCCTTGTGTGGGTGGTGGGGAGGGGACGCCGGAGACGTTAAACGTCCTGGGCTGGCGGGGAGGAGGCCAGACCCGGTGGGGACGAGACCCGGGGCCCGCTATGCAAATGTTCCCGGTGCTGCTCTCCTGTCCGGTAAGAGGCTGCGGGAAGGGGGCTGGGGATAGAGGGTCAAGGAGGTGGCCTCCGCGGGGGGGGAGGGGGGGCACCCATCCCTGGAGGGCTGAGAGTCCAGGTTCTCTTAAAACTGCCGACCCATGGGGCGCCTGGGTGGCGCAGTCGGTTAGGCGTCCGACTTCGGCCGGGTCACGATCTCGCGGTCCGCGAGTTCGAGCCCCGCGTCGGGCTCTGGGCCGACGGCTCGGAGCCTGGAGCCTGTTTCCGGTTCTGCGTCTCCCTCTCTCTCTGCCCCTCCCGCGTTCGTGCTCTGTCTCTCTCTGTCCCAAAAATAAATAAAAAACGTTGAAAAAAAATTCTTTTAAAAAGTGTCATTTAGGGGCGCCTGGGTGGCGCAGTCGGTTGGGCGTCCGACTTCGGCCGGGTCACGATCTCGCGGTCCGCGAGTTCGAGCCCCGCGTCGGGCTCTGGGCCGACGGCTCGGAGCCTGGAGCCTGTTTCCGATTCTGTGTCTCCCTCTCTCTCTGCCCCTCCCGCGTTCGTGCTCTGTCTCTCTCTGTCCCAAAAAAATAAATAAACGTTGGAAAAAAAAAAAATTAAAAAAAAAACAAAAAAAACTGCCGACCCAGACTTGGGTTCGAGTAACAGGAACTCGGGTGCAGGACAGACATGGTGACAGGCAGTGGGGGGTGTGTAGCCTCCAGGGAGGAGCTCCATGTGGATGGGGCCTGACCTTTGAAGATCCTGAGGGTCAAACCACGTGGACAGGGTGAAGGCACCTAAATGAGGCCCAGCTGCCTTAGCAATGAGTGAGCTCCCCATCTTGAGAGAAAAGCAAGCAGAGCTGGATACCCACCTACACTGAGCTTCTGGGCAGGAAGGTGAGGCACTCTTCCCCACAGGGAAGATGGGGAGGGGCTGGGGACAGGCATGCAAAGAAGACTTCACAAAAGTGGGCTTTGAAGGCTGAATAGGAGTTCTCTCGGTGGGCAGGGCGGAGATGATGTGCCCAGTCTCTGACCTACATTACTCCCTCCAATCCTCACAAGACCCCTCGGGGTGGAACTAGGAAACTGAGACCCTGAGAGGTTAGGTAGCTTTCTCCAGCTCACACAGGACCGCATCACAGACAGGCAGCCTGGCCTCGGGCGGGAGGAGGCGAGAGGTCGGATCTGGGGCTGCAGAGGTTAGCAGGGGCCTGGATGGAAAGGCGGCGGGTCAGACAGGAAAGAAATGAACGCCAGACCCCCCCCCCCCCGGGTGTGGGGGTCCCGGAGCGGAGCTGTGAGGCCTCATTTCCTGAGGTGCGGGAATCAGGCCGGCGGAGGCCAACAGCAGGAAGGGCCCGGCCGCGTGGCCTTGGCAGGCAAGCATCTTCCTGGATGCCCGCTACCGCTGCGAGGGGGCCCTCATCTCCCAAGAGTGGGTGCTCGCAGGAGCCAGATGCTTTGGCAGGTGGGTGCAGGGCCCGGGAGGGTGGTGGAGAGGGGCTCCAGAGGGGAGGCCCCCAGGCTCACTACCTCCTGATCTCTACAGCGGGCCTCGGTCCCAGTTCAGAGTGACCCTGGGCCCAGACCGCCTGGTGCTGGACAGTTGCAAGAGCATTTCCCGTGTGGAGGAGCTGCTCCTGTCCCCAGGAGGGAGTGAGGGCTCTGCGTCCGGTGGCCTGGCCCTGGCTCGACTGGCAAGGCCACCACCTCTCAGCAGCGCCGTGCAGCCGGTCCCTCTGGCCACCCGGCCCCAACCTTTCCTCCCACGGCTGCTCTGCTGGGCCCAAGGGTTTGAGGCTGATATCGGTAGGATGGGAGAGGTGCCTGGGATGGTTGAGGGCAGCAGGGGGCGCTGGACTGGGCGAGGCAGACAGCCAAGGTGGAGATTGGGGCACCTGCGGGGGCACTAATCCCCACAGTCCCCGAGCCCGGAGAACAGCCTGGCTCTGGCCAGCCAATGGTCAGCACCAAAGATGCCAGCATGCAGGGGAGAGGGTGAGCAGGGACGCTCCACTATGCCTGAGTCAGCTCCCAGCCCCAAAGGCTGGCCCTGGGCACGCTCCTGGCCTCCTCCCCAGGCTTAAAGCTTCCCTGGGAGCACCGTGAGAATGCAGGGGAGGATGGAGCCATAGCAGAGGGAGGTGGAGGTGAGGAGCGTCAGGGAGGACTGGAAGCTCAGGACTGGGTTCAGGGCAGGGAGACTTGGGGCAGGGAGGGAAACTCTGCGGTGTGCCAACCGGCAGGGCAGGGCTGGTGCAAACCTGCCGGATATCAGTCCTGGCTGAGGGTCCGCCCATCGCAGCCCTCCCCCACCCTCCCCCGCCCCCAGCAGATCCCTACATCCCACCCCGAGAGCTGCACAGTGTCCCGCTGAGACCACTGCATATCCACACCTGCAAAGATGCCTTTCGCCTCCACCCTGACTGTCCTGACCCGGAGGCCAGCTTGCCTGAGGGCTCCCAGTGCACCAAGCCCCCCACCGGCCCCTCTGAACTGGTGGTAAGGATTCGAGCTGGGCCCAAGCAGGCTCCCCCACAGCCCCTCCTAATGCCTCTAGACTCGGTAGAGCCAGGCTGGCCATCCTCCCAGGGTCTCCTATTCCATAACACCCAGGCAAGCAGCTAATGTGCACCCCTGATTAGGGGCTTCCCACCCCCTGGGGAGACTTCCCCTTTAGGTCCTGCTTGAATGTGGGACAGCCTTTGACATAGCCAGGTTGTGAACCGCTGGAAAGCCCCTGGTTATCTGACAAAACACAAGCGTTTTGTTAAAAACTGATTTTTGTGCAATACTGAGCCTCAAAAGCCACAAGGAGGAAAGGGTCAGGCAAGAGTGGTAGAATTTGTGGGAGAAAGCATTTTAACTGGCAAGAGGGTGTGAGCGATGGGGGGAGGGGGGATGACCAAGTCCACCCGAGCTCTGAGCTCTGTGTGTTGCACTGGGGCCCCCAACCATCTGGCCTCCCCAGCATCTCCTGTCAGAGGTGGGAACCCTGGCTGCCCCCCCGGCCCCTCCCCTAATCAGGTATCTCTGCTCGCCTCTCAGGGAGTGGTCAGTGGGTCCCTGCTGGCTTTGACCCCTCCTTCCCTCTCCCGCACAGGTGTCTGATGGGAGCCCCCTGGTCTGCTTCCAAGCTAACAGCTGGCTGCTACAGGGGGTGATCACCTGGGGTCCCTGCTGGGGGCCTGGCCTCCCAGAAGTCTACAGGCCTGTGCATCCCTTCATTTCCTGGATCAGAGATAAGGTCCCTAATGCCACTTTTCCCACCCTGGCCAAGAAGTGTCGCTGGGCCCGGCCTGGGACCAGACAGAGGAGGCAGTGAGGATCTTTAGCCTGTGAAGTCCTGGGTTTGAACCCTGATCCGGCTACTTACCTGCCGCTGTGACTGTTGCCAGCAAACTCCCCTCTCTGGATCTGCTTCCTCTTTGAGTAATTGAGATGTATTCACAATTATTCCTTCGTCCAACAATGTTACCAGTGCTTCCTATGTGCCAGGCAACCAGAACACAGGATCAGTGGGGCCCCTGGTCTCAGGCAACAGGCGGGCTTGTCTAGAGGAGGGGAGGCAAGCAATAGCCCGAGTCATGACAGTAATAAATGTGCAAATACAAACCACAGTGGGTGCTAAGAAGGATCGGATTGCTGTGTTAACAGAAACCATGACCTACGCAGGACGGCCAGGGAGTCACTGTTATTTGAACGGTAACCAGACAGAGCCATGGGTTCTGGCTCAGTCTTCCCCCTACGGCCAGATGACTGGGATGCCAGGTGCTGCCCTTCCGTGGCCCTCAGTTTCCCCCCTTCACATTGAGGAGCCTTGGCTTGGACTAAAGTTTTCTGGAGGCCCCTCCCAAGTTTGTTTACACAACTTCTTGGGGGGCGAGGACCTCAAAAGCCCCAAAGGGGCATCCCCTTGACCTGACGCTGGGCGCTGCTGGGCCCCAGCTGGAGACTCTCCAGAACCCGGGCGGCCCCGAGCCTCGTCTGACTCGCGGCCTTCGAGCGTTGCCAGCGACACGCGACACGCGGTGGTCCCGCATCAGGATCCCTCCTCCGCACGCCCTGGCCGCCATCCTCCAGGTAGCGCCACAGCGACATCTCGTGGCGGAGAGCATCTGCACCACTTGGCTCCTGGCCCGCCTGAGTCAGGGCGGGCCTCTGCGCTTCGGGGCGGGCAGCGCCGAGGCCGAGTGGATACACACTCCCTGCGGGTGTAACCGGATCGGACGGCGGGGCTGAATTCTACACAACGGGCCCACGCTCCCGCCCAGCCTGCGTGGACGGTCCCGGCTCCCCCCGGAGAGGGGTGGGACTGCCGAGCCCCTCCCCCCAAAGCCCCGCCCCTCGCACCAGCAGCCGCTGACTGCGCCTGCGCACTGTCTCACACATGCTCGCCTCCGCGAAGGTGCCGCTCCCAAGAAACGTGTCCCACGCGCCACGCCGTCTGTTTCCAGGGCAACCCGGCGCCTCTTAGCAACCCCGCGCGCAGCCTGGGTCGTTTCCAGGCGCCCCCAGCCTGCCATGGCGGCCGCGGGTCCCAGCGTCTTCCTACTCATGGTCAACGGGCAGGTGGAGAGCGCCCAGGTGAGCGGCCGTGGACCTTGCCCGGCCTTCCCCTTGTCTCCCCCCGGGGCCTATCCCGCGATCTCCCGGGCTGCTGTGTGGCTCCGGAGAGGCGCGTCGTTCCTGTGAGCCTCTCTCTTCCCGGGTTAGACGGGGGAGGGGAGCCAGCCCTTGAGAGGCTTGGCGGAGTCTTCGCGCCCGACGTGCGCGTGTGGAAACAGACCTCGAGAGGTTGAGCTGGTACCGAGGGCACGCTCGGCCGAGCCTGTGACCCCTGGTTCGGATCGTGTCCACTCTGTTGAGTCACGGGCAGGAGCCTAACGCGGGTGTAACGGGACGAGCCGAGACCCGACCGGCACGCTGGGCCTCGGTCCTCAAGTGCTCCGCACTCTGAGCCCTCGAATCCTTAAACTTGGATTAGAATGGAGGTGATTTAGGCGATCCGATACAACGATGGTGATGGTGGAAAGATCCAGGGAGAGTGTCCAGTCTGACAGAAGGAGACGCTACCCTCCATCCCCCTACACTTGAGAAGAACCATTTGTCATATTTATATAAGCACAGAGATATACGCACCATGTATTCCTTATGTGTCAGACTTGGCGCCCAGCACTGCTCATTCAGTCCTCACAACAGTCCTGGGAGGTGGGTATTACTAACACCACCATTTTACAGGTGGGGGAACACTTGCCCAAAGGCAGTGGCAAGGCTGAGATTTGAACCCGGTCTGTCTTGTGCCAGAGCTTTGCTGCATTACCCTTCCAGGCTGTTGGAAGATGGCGTTGATTATATCCTTGTGAGGATTAAGTGAGATGGTCTGGGCAAAGCCCTGCCACGATCTCTTAGTAGTGTCTCTTGCCTTCCTGTTTCATTGGGATTATGCCCCCATGCACCCACCCGGCGGCCTTGGTCCTAGTGCCCAAGACTGTCTGCTCCTCTTCTGTCCCCGTAGGAGCCTTTGGCTGGGCAGCATCACAACTACCTCTACTGTCAGCCCGCTTGCCACCCACACTGTGCCTCCCACTCAGTTGTGGGCCCCTCCCCCTCTTCAGGCCTTGAACTCCACCCCTGTGTTTGCTCTCTGTCCCGCTAGCATCCGGGTTCTTAGACCTTTCACTTCACCATTCCCTTAGACTTCCTCTCTATGCCTACCCTCGTGCCAAGCATCGGGGACACCAAAACGTCATCACTCTTGTTCTCAGCTCGCAGTCAGATGGGGTTGGCAGAAATAAACACGGGCAATCAGAGCTTTGACGGAAGGAAGGACCAGGGGCTGGCAGCGCGAGGCGGTGGCCCTTGAAACAGCCTGGAGGTTAGGGCAGGCTCTCTGGAAGGTAAGTTTTGAAGGACGAACAGGAGTCTGCCAGATGAAGGAATGGGAAGGGCATGTCAGACGGAAGGCAGAGGCTGAGCAAAGGCTCGAGGGCAGTAGCAGCCCGGGACTCTCCCTTGGACTCCCACATCTCGGGCCCCGGCCCCTCTGCCGAACTCCTCGTCCGGCTGTCTCTTAGACGCCACCCCAGGCGCCCCGTGTTCAGAACTCCCGTCAGCTGCCCTTACCTGGCCAACATGGCCTTACCTGCCCTTACCTGGCCAACGTAGCTTCACCACGAGTCCCTGTAAACAGAACCTGTGTGTGTTTGTTTTCACAGTTTCCTGAGTATGATGATCTCTACTGCAAGTACTGCTTTGTGTATGGCCAGGACTGGGCCCCCACGGCGGTAAGCTGGGCTCTTGGGCCTCCCTCACCCACAGCCCCCACGACTGTTGGGGTTTCTCAAGGTGTCCATCGTACATCCCTTCCTCTCCCAGTTCAGAACGCACTGAGAGGTAGACACTGAGTTCAGGGAGTTCTAAAACACGACTTTGTTCCTGGTAAAGCTGGAGTGGAGGACGCAGCCACGGGCGGGCTCCCGGATCCAGGCTGCGCTTGCCTGCGAGCCTCACCCCGGGAACTTGCACACGGCAGTGAGGAGGCATGTATGGGTGGTGCAGGCACGCAGGCCCCAGAGGGCCAGCCTGGAAGTAGCCACCCTGTGGAGCCTCTGGGCAAGTCCCTTCATCACTTGGCCTCTCCTAGCTCATGGGGAGGACTCTGGGGAGTCAGGAGGCAGAACGGAAGCTGTCCTTGCAAGACTTCCCTGGGAACAGTCTGTCTCCACCAGGAGATGGGCTGGGACGACCATGTCGGCTCGCTCCACACTTTACTGTTTGCAGCACTTGTCGAAGCCTCGCTGAGCCTGTCTCCTCCTCTGCACGGCGAGGTGACAATACTTACTTTCTGTTAACCCCCTAACTGAATAACTGTTGGCAGCCTTCTGGGTGACGGGGAGACAGTGGTGAACGAAGCCAGACAAGAGTCCCAGACTTTGTTGAGTGCCCATTCTTGTGGGGCAAGACAGACACTAAGTACTAGTGTTCTAGTATGTTCTAGTGAAAAGTGCCAAGGAGAAAGTAGTCGGGCAGGGAGGTGTGCAGGATAGAGAGAAGCTGGAATCTAGATCAGATGGCCAGGGAAGGCCTCCCTGAGAGGGTGACTTTGGGTAAAGACCGGAAGGAAGTGTGGGAATAAGCCATGCGGAAGTCTGTGGAAAGAACTTTCCAGACCAAAGGAGCAGCGGTGCACGGGCCCTGAGGCAGGGGTGCGCCTGGTGTTCTTGAGGAGCAGGAGGGAGGCCAGTGAGGAGCATGAGCAGGAAGGGGAGTGACTGGGGATGAAGCAGGGGGTGTCGAAGACGGGGCAGGCCTTGGAGGACACGGTAAGTCAGAGTGAGGACCACAGCCTCACTTGGGGTGACCTGGGACCCCCTCAGAGAGTCTAGAACAGAGAGAAAGTGACCCGTCTTGTGTTTTTCAAAGCTCCCCCCAGCTTCTGTGTTCCCAGTAGACAGGGGAGCAAGGGCCAAAGCAGGGATGCCATGGACGGTTACCGGAAACAGAGGAGCAGACACGGCACGTGGACAAGGCGTGGCACGGGGTTGATGACAGGTGGTCAAACAAGACGGGAGACAACGGGGTTTCCTCTCGGACAGATGTGGGGCATGACAGAAAGTAGTTAAAAGTAGCACCAAGCTTTCTAGCCTGGGCACTTAGCACAGCTGCCATTCGATTGAGAAGACTAGAGAGAGCAGATCTGGAAGAACTTTCCAGAACTCGGCCCGGCAAGTGTTGAGGTTCCCACTAGATATCCAGGTGGAGGTGCCGGGTGGGCATTGGGGGTGGGGCCGTGCTGATCTGCAGGTCGGAGGTAAGGACTGGGCTGGAGACACGGGTCTGGGAATCAGCCACACCCAGACCACGTTGGCGGCCCCGAGATGGCTGAGGTCACGAGGGCCGGTTAGAGGAGCGTCCCAACACGGAGCCCCGGGACGCTCCCACACGAAAGGAGCAAGTGCTGAGAGCAACAGTGGGGACCACCCCTCCCATGAGGAGGAAAGACCCAAAGACGTACGTACGTACCGTGTCCCAGAAACCACGCAGGGGGAGTGTGTCAGGAAGCGATCGGCCGGGTCCAGCGCTGCCACTGGGTCGGGTGAACTGAGGACAGAGAAGTGTCCATAGATACAGCGATGCTGGGGTCACTGGTGCTACGCCACAAAAACACGTTGGTAGAGTGGGAGCCTGTAGCCAGATTGAAGTCGGTTCTCAAAAGAAAAGCAGAGAAGGAACTGGAACCAGGGAGTAACGGACAGACCTTTCAAGGAGTTTTGCTTGGCAGGGAGCATCGAACGGGTTGACGGGTGGAGGAAGAAGGAGGGCAGGATTGTCTGGTGATGGGGAAAATCGCACGCACTTGTGCCCCGACAGGAAGTGTCGGGGTGAAATCGGTGACATCCGAGGGGCCGGCCGGCCGGAGCCGGTTCCTCGGGCTGGCGAGGGGAGAACTTGCGCCCAGTTGGCTCCAGGCCGTCAAGCTCGAACGAAATAAAACCCGGAGAGACCTAGGAGCTGCTCCGTGACCTCGCAGACCCTGTTGTTGGGAAGTTAGCATGTGGGCAGAAGGGAAGGACACAGCCCTCCCGCCCACCCGCCCACCCAGGTAGGGGGCGTGCATGGCAGCTGGAGCTCGGGCTGTCACTGTCTCTGTGCTCACAGGGTCTGGAGGAGGGCATCTCACAGATCACATCCAAGAGCCAAGACGTGCGGCAGGCGCTGGTGTGGAACTTCCCCATCGACGTCACCTTTAAAAGCACCAACCCCTACGGCTGTGAGTCCCCGGGGGCCCTGCGGGGACCGGGACGGGGAGGCGCCCCCAGGACAGTCGGGCCTCATCCTGCCACCACTGTCCGCTCTCGGCTCTTCGCTGCCCACCTCCGGGACCCTTATGTCAGCCTTGCCGCGGGCTCTCTTGACACCTGGCCGCTTCCCCCCACTTCCCCACCCCAGTTCGTCTACATGCTGTGCAGCTGACGTTTTGGGAGCTCAGAGCCAATCGGGTGAGGCCCCAGCCTGCGCCTTGGACAGCTCTGGGGCTGGGAAGCAAGGCTCTCAGCTTGCGATCGTGGCTTGTGCTGCTCCTGACCGGAGCCGTCCACACCTCCTGTGCACATCCCTCGAGTCCCCTCTCCGAGGCTTGGTTCGTACTGTCCCCTCTGCCTGGGACACCCCTTCCCGCTGCCATCTCTGGCCTCCTTCCCAGCGCCCTCGTTGCTTGCAGTGTTTACGATCTGCCTTGTCCACTAGTTGGAATTCGCTCTCACTTAATAACCGCCTACTGTGTGCAAAGTCTGGGGTCGCTCCAAAGGGGCTGTGAATACTCCCCCCGTGTGTGCTTTTCCTAGCTTCCTAATCCTATGTGGTGGACAGATTGCATTCCATTTCTTTTCCCACATTAGGAAACTGACACAGAAAGTGATGTCATTTGCCTTCAACTTTATAGCTAGGAGCTGAGTGTGGATTGGCTTTCAGGTCCATCTGATTTCATAGTCTGGGCCTTTCTGCCTCGTGTGGCCTGGGGCCTAGGCTTACTGGGTACAGAGGGTCCGGAGCAGGGCTGCCTGGACTGCATCTTGTCTTTGTCCATGAGTAAGATGCTTCAATAGATGCTTTTTTTTTTTTTTTAATGTTAATTTATTTTTGAGAGAGAGCCCAAGTGGGGGAGGGCCAGAAAGAGGGAGAGACACAGAATTTGAAGCAGCTCCAGGCTCTGAGCCGTCAGCACAGAGCCCGATGTGGGGCTCGAACCCACGAACCATGAGATCACGACCTGAGCCAAAGTTGGACGCTTAACTGATGGAGCCACCCAGGCGCCCCATTCCATAGGCTTCCTGGAATGGGGCTCTGGATTATGGAGCAGTCTCCTGCTGCTGAGGAAAGCTAGGAGAGGTGGATAAACTACTAAGAAGCAAAAACAAACACGACTCTTTGAAGGCCCCAGGGAGCTGGCCAAGTATTGGAGATTTACCAGGCCAAGAGCCGGGAGAAAACAAAATCTAGAGTCATGATCCCACTCACATCACCCCTGCAAGTATTTGCTGACTCCACCAGAGGTGACTGAGAGGCTGACTGAGACTTTTGACAGCTGCACTGGGTTCGGGGCACAAGAATAAAAAAATCCCTACAACTCGGACGGAGACCTCGAGGTGCTGCACCCTGGGAGGAAGGGAGAAGCAGCTCAGCTCCAGATCATTCCAGACCCTGAACATGGTGGCAAAAAGTCCCAAACGAAATATTCGTAAGCCAAATCTAGCAGGATGGAAGGGGGATAATACATCCTGAACGAGTACGGTTTATTCCAGAAATACAAAGCTTGTACGTGGAACATCTGAAATCAACCAGTGTGATTCACTGCTTTAAAAAGAAGGAAAGTCACGATCATCCCTATAAATGAAGAAACCAAGATAAAATTCGACATCCATTCGTGGTAAACACTTAGCAAACTAGGAACAGAAGGAAACTTTCTTAATCTGATGAAGGTTATCTATAAAACACTTAGAGCAAATATCACCTCTCCTAAGTGAAATTTCCTTCCTGCTGGCACCATCACAAACAAAAGGCATGAGAATTAGGGAGAACAAAATTGTTTTTCACAGGTAACCTTGTGTATGTAGAGTGTGCAAAATGGGGGCGCCCGGGTGGCTCAGTCGGTTGAGCATCTGACTCTTGGTTTAGGCTCAGGTCATGATCTCACGGTTCATGAGCTTGAACCCTGCATCAGGGTCTACACTGACAGTGCAGAGCCTGCTTGGGATTCTCAATCTCTCTCTCTCTCTCTCTCTCTCTCTCTCTCTCTCTCTCTCTCTCTGTGTGTGTGTCCATCCCCTGCCCACTCTCTTTCTCTCTCAAATAAATAAACGTAAACAAATTTTTTTTAAAGAATGTGCAAAATGACCTACAGAGAAGTTATCGAATTAATAAGTTTCCATGGATGCTGGATATGAGATGGGCACACAAAAACCAGTGGCTTTCTGTATAAAAATAACTAAAATACGTGCATAAAAAGTGAATCGAAAATGGCATTTTAAAAAGAAATTCCTTACAAGATCAAAATGTAACTTGTTCCACCACACATCAAGCTTCAATTTAATTTTAAAGCAGAATAACTAAGTGTAGTTCTGGCACATGGAGACACAGACAGATCCAAAGAGAGCCCCAAGACAGACCTAAGCCTACGTAGACAGTTGATTTGTGACAAAGGGTACTGTGGAGCAGGAGGGGAAAGCAGGTGTCTTTGATAAAAGGTACCGGGACAGTCAGATACGTGCAGGGAAAGAAACCGGATCCCCGCATCCTACGACACATACACAAAAGTCAGGTCCAGGTGGATATGTGTAAATAGAAATGTGAACACAAAGTAGTAAAGCTTCAGGAAGATAGCCTAGGACGCTAGAGCCATGATATCAGGTAAGGGAAGACTTTTTCAAAGAGAGGGGGAGAGAGAACGAGCAGAGGAGGGGCAGAGAGAGAGGGGGACAGGATCCAAAGTGGGCTCCAAGCTGATAGCAGAGAGCCCCACGCGAGGCTCGAGCTCACGAACTGTGAGATTATGACCTGAGCTGAAGTCAGACGCTTAACTGACTGAACCACCCAGGCGCCCCTTCAAAGGACTTTTTAAAGGAAAGATCCAGGGATTTGGCCATATTCAAATTAAAGGCTTCTATTCATCAGAAGACAGCAATTGGCCCGAAAAGACAGGCCGCAGAATTCACACACATACACATTACACGTCAATGAGAAAAAGATCCATCCGGTAGAAAAACGGGCAAGAGGCTGAGCGGGTACTTCACAAAAGGGGACATCTGAGTGACGAGACACGGAGCAGGGCCTCAGCTTTATTTTAGTAAGAAAGATTACAGTTAAGGAAAATGCAAATGAAAGCCACCGTGAGGGGCGCCTGGGTGGCTCCGTCTCAGCCTTTGACTTGGGCTCAGGTCATGATCTCACAGCTTGTGAGTTCGAGCCCGCGTGGGGCTCTGTGCTGACACCTCGGAGCCTGGAGCCTATTTAGGTTTCTGTGTCTCCCTCTCTCTCTGCCCCTCCCGTGCTTATGTTCTTTCTCTCTAAAAAACATAAATATTAAAAATTAAAAGCCACCGTGAGGTGCCGCAGCCCACGCACCAGAATAGCTCAGGGGAGAATGCTGGAGGAAGGATCCTAAGCTTCGTGAGCATGTGGTGTGAAGGGAACTCCAGTCACGGGCGGGAGTGTGTGGGTGACACGACCCCTTTGGGAGACGGCCCCGCGTTCTCTTTTCGGCCCGAGTGTGTGCGTACCCTGCGGGACGCCCCGGACACGTACCCAGCAGAAACGTGCGTGCACAGGGGGCCGGAGCTTGGACGAGAGTAGCAGAGAGCGCATAGTCTCCCCATCGGGGGGTCCCCCAAGGAGAAACCACCCACGTGTCCATCGGCACTAGAGTGAACCACGTCCTCATTCTCTGTCCGGAGCTAGAATGTTACCCAGCGTTGAAAACGAGCAAAACCCCGTACATGACAGTTTGATAGAATCTCACAAACGTGATGTTGAATTATAAAGAAGCTGGGTCCCGGGGCACCTGGGCGGCTCAGTCAGTTGAGCGTCTGACTTTTGATTTTGGCTCATGTCATGATCCCAGGGTTGTGGGATCGCGTCCCGCATGGGGCTTGGTGCTGAGTGTGGGGCCTGCTTAAGAGTCTCTCTCTCTCCCTCTGGCCCTCTCCCCTGCTCATGCTGTCTCTCTCTAAAATTAAAAAAAAAAGAGGGGTGTCTGGGTGGTTCAGTCGGTTGAGCGTCCGACTTCCACTCAGGTCGTGATCTCATGGTTCATGGGCTCAAACCCCGCATTGGGTTCTGTGCTGACAACTCGGAGCCTGGAGCCTGCTTTGGATTCTATGTCTCCCTCTCTGTCCCTCCCCTGCTCACACTCTATCTGTCTCTCTCTTTCAAAAATAAATAAAACATAAAATAAATAAGTGAATAAATAAAAATAGTTAAAAAAAGGAAAAAGCTAAGTAACAATACACATACTATAGGATTCCGTTTGTATAAAGTTTTTAAAAAATGGGTAAAACCAAAGTACCATGTTCGGCATGCGTTGTTTGGTATGATCCTCTTCCTAACACGGAGCTCTTCTGTGTCAGGCACTACTCTCCTTGTCTTAGGAGGAAACCGAGAGGCCGGGAAGGCAGGTCATTGCCTGGGGGCCGCACCCACTCACCTCACCTGTCACCTGGGGCAGTGATTTCATCCCTACATTCAGAGGATGAATATACGGACCCAGGGGACAGGACCTGTGTCCACTCCTGCCCTCTGCGCAGCCACAGCCCCTAGGGTTCTCTGCCTGGCACCTTCCCCCCCACCCCAGTTTCGCCACCTGCTGACCTTTCGTCTTGTCTTTCCCAAGGGCCACAGATCGTGCTCAGTGTGTATGGACCAGACGTGTTTGGGAACGATGTGGTTCGAGGCTATGGGGCAGTGCACTTGCCTTTCTCGCCCGGCAGGTAGGTCCTGGCTCTGACTGGTCCCTGGGCCGCAGTCCCTCCCTTGCTGGGCCGTGCCGGCTGAGAACCAGGGCACCCCCAGCAGGCCTTTTCCTGGGACGGATGTCACCTCTAGGCTGGGGATGCACTGGGGTCCCCAGGCGCCTGGGCAACTCGGCTTGGGGGCTGTGGGTTAGAGCCCATATCTGGAAGGAGACCCACATGGGTGAAGCTAGGGCTGCCAACCCCCCACCCCCACCCCGAGACAGCGGGTGGGTGGGGGGAGTGTCAGAGGCCCCGGCAGGAAGCACCGGGGGATATCCTGCGAGGGGCTAGGCCCAGCGACAGAGTTTGCAGGCAGTTTGGGGCTGCGGCTCAGACTCCATCCACGCCTCTCTTTCCGCGCCACTCAGCGTCCCGCGAGCTCTCGCTAATCCCCCTTCTGTGCCCGGCCCTGCTGGCGTTAGTGTGACCACCTGGGCCCTTCCTCGGAAGCCCCCAGACTAGTAGACACAGACGGAGAGGAGCGACCGTGTTCTTAAGCACGGTGACAGGGTATGGACACAGCGTGTTCTGGGGCCCAGAGGACGGGAGTTTGTCTGGACATGGTGGAGGAAGATGGAGGGACGGTGGGCACCAAATGCCCTGAGGAGTCTCGTTGCCGAGACAGAAAGTGCAAGACGTGAGGGGAGGTGTGTGGAGAGGAGTGGGGGACGGGGTGTGAGGGGCAGGCCTGGGGCAGGTGGCCATGGCGGGGAAGGTCGGGGGGATTGTCAGGGGCTTCCCGGAGGAAGGGCGTCCAAACTGGGCCGTGGAGGTGGCGGCACCTTTGGACGTGTGGAGGCCGGAGCCTCTGAGGGGCGCGTGAGCCGGGACCCCGGGCCGGACGGCTGTAGCCCTCTGTATCCTCCTGACCCTCTGAAAGAAACAAGACTCGCGGGGCCTCTGGCCTCCGAGAGGCCGGCCCGCTCTCCCGGCCTCAGCCTCCCGGCGCTCAGCACCCAGCCCGGGCCCGGTGGGTGCGGCCCCTGCCAGCCGGACGGGTTGGCCTTGCCGCTGACCTGGCACCGCCCGCCTGACAGCTCCTGCTCGCGGGAGGCTCAGGAAGTTCGTCACTCTTCTGTGACTCGGCACACGTGTCCGTGAAAACATTTGTTTCAGGCACAAAAGGACCATCCCCATGTTTGTCCCAGAATCCACGTCTAAACTGCAAAAGTTTACGAGGTGAGTTTCGTACGCGTCGCCTCCAGCCCCTCCTTCTGACCTAAGCAGGGGGGGCGCAGGGAGGGCTGTCACGGTCCCCCCTCACTTGTGCCGGGCAACCTCGTCGCATCTTCCTGCTGCTCTGTCTTTGGGGATAAATGGAAGCGGGGGCTGTGTGGTTTCCGGGGGTCGCTGGGCTCCCTTCAGCCACCGTTCCAGCCACGTAAGGCCGTGCGCCGTTACCCTGGGCCGCGTTAACAGCCTTTGGTCAGAGCAGAGCAGATGGGGAAATGCTCATGGCATAATATGACGTTAAAAAGATAGGATGCGGGGGGCCCCTGGGTGGCGCAGTCTGTTAGGCGTCCGACTTCAGCCAGGTCACGATCTCGCGGTCCGTGAGTTCGAGCCCAGCGTCGGGCTCTGGGCTGATGGCTCAGAGCCTGGAGCCTGTTTCCGATTCTGTGTCTCCCTCTCTCTCTGCCCCTCCCTCGTTCATGCTCTGTCTCTCTCTGTCCCAAAAAAAATAAACGTTGAAAAAAAAAAATTAAAAAAAAAAAAAAAGATAGGACGCGGGAGGGTACAGCAGTAAGAGCCGAACAGAACGGCACCGATACTCCTGGTGGGCAGTTTCCGTCAGGAAATACCTCACAGCGGGGCCTCTTCAAGGGGGTGACATCTGTGCAGAGACTAGAGCAGAGGTAAGGGCCAGGGTGGGCAATGTGGGGAAGGAATGTTCCAGACATAGGAAAACCGCATGTGCAAGGCCCACGGGCTTCGCGTGTGAGGAGTGGCAAGGACAGGGTGTCGCTGGTAAGTGGTGGTGCGGGGGGGGGGGGGGGGGGGGCAGGGGGAACACCCGGGAGGCAGGGGGGCTGGCGCACGGATGTGGGGGAGACCGGGCCCAGGCCTCTTGCCCCTCACCGCCTCCGCGTCGAAGCTCAGAGGGCCGGCCGACTCGAGGTCGGGGCCAGAAGCTCCTGTCAGCTTAGCGCGGCGGCCGGCCGCCCCTGCTCCCCGCCGGCTCAGCCAGGAGCGGGCCCCGGGCCCTCTGCTCACAGGCAGGACGACGTGCGGGAATGGAGGACCGTCTGGCTCCCCGGGTGGCGGCCGACGAGCAGCCCCCGGCAGGCCTGGCCGGTAACAGGGTGAGCCTTGGCCGGAGCCCTGCTGCGCAGAGGGACGGCGCTGGACCTGAGCCAGGGAGGCCTCCCTGAGTTCTGGGTCCCGGGGGAGGGGCGAACTGGGGTGCCCCCTGCCCTCTGGGAGGCCACCGTGACGGGAAGGGGCTTATTAGCCGGTGCCCTGGGCCAGCGGAAGCTAGAGAGGATGCCACCCGCCCCGTGGGACCGTTGGGAAGGTGGGGGCGGTGCCCATCGGCGGGTCCCGGGAGGTTAAGGGCTTTGAGCCCACACAGCTGCCCGGGGCCGGGGCGTTCATGCCGCGCTGAGGGCAGCCTGGGTCTCAGGGCCAGGGCCCTCTGAGGAAAGGGTTTCGTTGCTGAGGAAGTTAGGCCTTACGGCTCACACGGCAGGCGAAGTTTCTGCCGGTGCCCCAGGGACAGCAGCTCGGGGCAGGGGACCGTCTCCTCTGGGCAAGGCCGCGTGTGCTTGGACTGCAGACACCGGAGGAAGGTCTGGTTAGCGAAGGCAGTTTGATCAAAATCTTCCCAGACGTGGCCCGGCGCCAGTGGAGGCCCGTGTGTAACTGGTTCCCCGTGGCCTTTGCTCCCGCAGGAGACTTCTCGTTCCTGCCCCCCTGGCCCAGCCCACTCAGCACCGTATTAGTTTCCTGGGCTGCTGTAACCAATCACCACCAACTCGAGGCTTAAATGACAGACATTTTTTTCTCATGGTCCAAAGTCAGTATCACTGGGCTGCGATCAAGGTACCCGGCAGGGCGCGCTCCCCCCCCGCCCCCCGCCCCCCTTGCCAAGACTCTAGAGGACAATCTGTTCCCAGCCCCTTCCCACTCCTGGTGGCTGTGGCTGCATCGCTCCAGTGTCCTCTGCAGTCACGTGTATGACCTCACATGTCACCTCCTCCCCTGTGTCACATCTCCCTCCGCCTCTCTTAGGACACTGGTGATGGCATTTAGGGTCCATCCAGATAACCCAGGACAGTCTCCCCACGTTAAAGATCCTCACCTTAATCTCACGTGCAAAGGTCCTTTTCCCAAATAAGGTCACATTTGCAAGTTCCAGGGATTAGGACCTGATATCTTGGGGGCCGTTATCCAGCCTATGACAGCGCCTCCCATCTAGTCTTCACGTAGCGACAAAAATGGTTTTCTAAAACAGCTTTAGAAACCACTCGAGCACATCTCCGCATTTACCGTTAACTTCAGCTAGGATGTTGCGAGGCCCTGTGTTCTCCTGCCCTGCTGCCTTCGGGCCCTCTCCCCTGCCCGCACGTGCCCTCTGACTTGGTTCCTCCAGCCCCCTGCAGCCCTCCCTGCCTCAGGCCCTTGCCTGGACGGACGCTCTACCCTACCCTGAACCGTCTGCCCTCCTGGCCTCAGGAGAGGAAGCAACGCACTGGCTCTGGTAGCTCTGGGTATGGGTGCTCGGGGTGTGCCACGCTCGCGGTGGCTGCTTCCCGTGCCTGCGAGGTGCACAGCCCCACTCCTCAGATGGAGACGCTGAGGCACAGAGAAGTGGCAATACGCCCATCCAGGCCTGACTGGAACCCTGGCTTCCCAGTCCCCCTCCCATCTCTCTCTCTCTCTCTCTTTCAGCTGGGAGCCAGTGAGCGCCTTACTGGGTGTCACTGGAGCTGCAGACAGCAGGGGGCAGGCATTGCTTCCTCCCCTGGGCAGCAGCCGGTGGGCTGGGGGCCAGGGCTGTCTCAGTCGGGGTGGCCTGGGCCAAGGGGTGATTCCAGCTGGAGCTGGAGGGGTGTTGCTCGGGAAGGGTGGCTTCACTGGGGCGGAGTGCAGGCCACTGTAGCGGGAGGCAGGGCAGAGCCTGCTCTGGGAATGCCGGAACCTGGGCCTGGACCGATAGAGGGGCCTCCTTCCCTGTGGGGAGCCCACCGCCCACAGCTACATCACTGGTCCCCCCTGCCACCAGCCGGGCCCCAGAACGCAGGCTGGAGGCGCTCCTGCATGGGACACCTGGCCCACCCGGCCGGGAATGGGCCCCGGAAGGGTTTCCCGGCCTGACTGCATGTGTTGGAGGTGAGGCTCTGGCCGGCTGAACTGGGACGGAGGGGAGGCCCCGCCTCACCTCCCTGCCTGTAGCCTTGGGCATGTCACCACACCGCCCTTAGCCTCTGACAGGCGGGGGTTTACAGACCAGGGCCCCTGTGAGGGGCAGGTGGACAGTGGGCATGGCAGGGTCCCTGGCACTGAGTGTGCATCCCTCACATCAGTGACTGCGGAGTCAGGTGATCGTGTCGGTCACCCCAGAGCAAGCCCACCCTTGGGGCAGGTGCATTTATGCGAGAGGCATAAATAGGAGGGCTAATGTTTCTCATGGTAGTTGACAGAGTGCATTCACCTAGAGCCTGGGGAGCTAGGTACCATTAGGTACAGGTGAGAGGCACCGGGGCTCAAGGGTTCAGACATGGCAAGTGACTTGCGCGGGATCCCGCACCATCGAGAGGAAAGTGGAGATCCCAGGTCTGGCCCCTCTGCCTGCCCCAGGGATGCTGAACTCCCACATGGGGGGGGGGGGGCACCTCATGCTGCCGTCCTCTTTCTGGGATTTCCACTTGGGCTCCCACCATGCCCCCAGCCCCACATGTCCCTCAAAGCCATGGGTGACTTGTGATGGGAAAGCCCGGCATCCAGCTGAGGAGGGGTGGGGCACAGAGCCCCACACGCCTGCTGGAAGCCACACATGGCACCCAGACTCACCTTCCCGGGCAGAGGGAGGTGGCGTGGGAAGGTTGTGCCCAGGGCCCGGCCCTAGGACAGGGCTTGGAGGAGGGCTGCTGGTTTCGGAAGCAGGGGGAGAGCCCGTGTCTCGGGGCTGAGGGACGGCCAGGCGAAGGATCTGCTCACCCAGGGTCTCCTGTCTTCCAGCTGGTTCATGGGACGGCGGCCCGAGTACACAGACCCCAAGGTGGTGGCTCAGGGTGAAGGCCGGGAAGGTAAAGCTTGATCCCCTCAACCCCACCCCCACCCCACAGGCAAGCTGGAGCCCGGGAGAGACTGGGGAGACCCCCACGCAACAGGGTGGAAGCCAGAGACCCGCCAGGCACGCAGAGGGACTGCAGGGGCAGGGCCCAGGCATTTCCCCAGAGCACCTCCCAGGGAGGGGCACGGGCCCGGCAGTCATTCCCATTTTACAGGAGAAAACGCTGAGGCCAAGAGACTCCCAAAGCAGCCCAGCTGATGCCGCCCTTCTCTTCCCAGTGACCCGCGTCCGCTCTCAGGGCTTTGTCACTCTCCTCTTCAACGTGGTGACCAAGGACATGAGGAAGCTGGGCTACGACACTGGGCCTTCTGACACGCAGGGCGTCTCCAGGCCCAGCCCGCCGCCAGGACTCCCCCTGTGAAGGCATCCAGCCCCTACCCCCGCCCACCGGACCGGGCCCCGCCCGCCAGACCGGCGTCCTCAGACAAAGCAGGTTGTCCTTCCAGAGAGTTGGCCTCGGATACATCTGCTTGACGCGTGGCCTCGTGGGACTGGGAAAGGGGGTGGGTGGAGGTTTTTATATAATAAAGCATCACCTTTTCACAGAACCTGGGCCTGGAGCTGCCTCCTCTCCCCTTTGGCCCCTCCCCCGACCCTGTACGGCGAAGGGACTGAAGCTGCCCCGAGAGAGGCACGGCCGGCGGGACAGCCACCTAGGCTGTGAGCCTCGCTCCAAGCCCGGTTCTGCCACTCGTGGCTGTGCGGCCTTTTCTTCGCCTCAACACGCTCATCCCTAACACAGGTGTGTCCCCAAGGCCGAGGGCCTCCTCGGCGTCGAGCAGCGGGCTTGCTGGGTGCCCGGCCGCGGTGCCCGCTGTGGGGCGTGACTGCCTGCTTCCCTTGGCAAGAAGACAGAACCCCGTCGGTAGGAGCTGCAAGGAGGGGCCTCCCGGCCTGCCCTCTGCCGGCCCCCAACCCCGCAGCCCAGACGACGGGGCTGCAGTCCTCCCAGAGGCGGGGAGGCGCCGGAATCCCAGCTTTCTGGTCTCCCACGGGACAGGAGGGTGCGCCGTGCAGCCCAGCAGCCCGGACTTTGGGAGCTGAGCCCTCTCAACGCACAGGTCCCCGTGGCTTGGTGGTCACCCAGCCTGCCCTCGGCCTGGGGACGGGAGCCGGAGCTCGCCCGGGGTTCCTCGCCGCCTGGCGCTGCCCGGGCCTGATTTAAGGGAAGCCGCAAAGTGCCTGCGCCCAGCTCTTGGTAACCCCCTGGCTCCCGGCCTGAAGGCCACCAGCCTCGCCCCTACACACTGCCCTGCAATTGGAACCTGGCCTCCGACACTACTGAGCGGACCCCGTTCTGTCCTTTACCTCACTCAGTTCTCTCTGCACCAGAACTTTGTGCTGCCCGGGCACCCCCGGCCCCAGCCCCCAGCTCCCTGTGTGCTCTGGAACGTGTGGTCTGTCGTCAGCAAAATTCCTAGGATACTGAGCCTCTTCTCTGAATGCAAAGTTCCCTCCACCTCTGTCCTGTGCTGAAACCCGCACTGTCCCTGGCCACACTCTTTCCCCCCGCACCCTAACAAGTCCTGGCCGCTTATGCTCACAGCCCTCTCAAACGGTGTCTTTTTGCTGCCACACGCCATGTCCCACGGGCCCAGAGATGAGCTTCGTCCTGGCTCCCAGCAACATTTCCGCCTTCGTGTCCCAGCCCCCAGGACTGACGTCCACCGGAGACCTGACTACCTTGCCCTCGGCCTTTTTCTCCGGCTATTCTTTTTTCTCAAGTTTATTTTGAGAGAGAGAGAGAGAGAGAGAGCAATCACAAGTGGGGAAGGGGCAGAGAGAGAGGGAAAGAGAGAAATTCCCATCAGGCTCCATCCTACCAGAGCAAAGCCCGACGTTGGGCCCCATCCCTTGACGGTGTGGTCACAACCTGAGCCGAAATCAAGAGTTGGGACGCTCAACCGACTGAGCCACCCAGGCGCCCCTCCAGCTAATCGTGACAACTTCACCACCTACGCAGATGACCCTTCCCACGACTTGGCCTCTTCCTCAGCCTCCTCCCTTGCCATGACATTGGCCTTGCCCCTCAGCAGCCGCCCATCCCACCACCTGTTTCTTGTTACCAGTGCCTCCAAGAGAGCCACCCAGGCTTCCCCCTCCCAGCCCACTCCCTCCCCACCTTGTGGTTCCTTTCCTGCGGTCCCCCCTCAACAGTCCATTGCATCTGGGTCCTCCAAGCTGCCCACCACCCCCCTTCGTGCCGGCCATCAGCCCCTCCTCTCCTTTCCTCCCTGCCCAGTTCAGAACTCACAGTTGTCTGGGAATGTGAACTGGTGCAGCCGCTCTGGAAAACAGTATGGAGGTTCCTCAAGAAACTAAAAACAGAACTACCCTAGGACCCAGCAACTGCACTTCTAGGCATTTCTCCACGGGATACAGATGTGCTGTTTCGAAGGGACACATGCACCCCCATGTTTCTAGCAGCACTATCGACAATAGGCAAAGTATGGAAAGAGCCCAGATGTCGATGGATAAATGGATAAAGAAGATGTGATCTATATTTACAATGGAGTATTACTCGGCAATCAAAAAGAATGACATCTTGCCATTTGCAACCACGTGGATGGAACTGGAGGGTATTATGCTAAGTGAAATGAGTCAGAGAAAGACAAATATCGTATGACTTCACTCATACGAGGACTTTAAGAGACAAAACAGATGAACATAGGGGAAGGAAGCAAAAATAATACAAAAACAGGAAGGGGGACAAAACAGAAGAGACTCATAAATATGGAGAACAAACAGGGTTACGGGAGGGGTGGTGGGAGGGGGGGATGGGCTCAATGGGGGAGGGGCGCTAAGGAATCTACTCCCGAAATCATTGTTGCGCTAGATGCGAACTGATTTGGATGTAAGTTAAAGAAAAAAATCAAATTAAAAAAAAAAGTCACAGTTGTCATTACAGGCACGTTCATCCGATGCCCTCAACTGCTGTGCCCGTGTCCCCTCCCGTGTCCTCACCCGGCCATCCTGGGCCCTACGAAAGCTAGCCCTGGGCCCGCGCGGTGCTGCGGGGCTGGGGCATGGTCACAGAGGCCAGGACAGGACTGCCAGGCTCGGTCCGCGGCCAGGGCTGCCTCCCGGCTGCAGGCGGACCCCGCTCTCCCCAGCCAGCTCTGCCGGCATCTCCGAGAAAACTCCTCCACGTCTCTGTCCCTCTTCCAACCTCCAGGAGCCCTCGCCCTCCGCTGCAGGGCTCACGAGGAGAAGGAAATGATCCAAGACGGTGCCTGGGTGGCTCAGTCAGAAGAGCATGGGACTCTTCATCTTGGGGTTTGTGAGTTCGAGCTCCACGCGGCTCTTGGCTTGCGAACAGCTGCACCCAGCGAAACCCGGGCCCTCCACATGCCTCTCCTCTCTCCTCCTCACCCTCCTGCAGCTCTGAGGGGCCGAACCCCTCCCATCAGGCCCAGCGTGCCAGCACCGATGACGTAGCGTGCTTCACCCTCTTCTCGTCCTCTTCCATTTTGCAGTTAAAAAAAATTTTTTAATGTTTATTTTTCAGAGAGAGAGAGAGAGCATGAGCAGGGGAGGGACAGAGAGACAGGGAGACACAGAATCCGAAGAGGGCTCCAGACTCCGAGCTGTCAGCACAGAGCCCGACGTGGGGCTCGAACTCACGAGCCGTGAGATCGTGACCTGAGCTGAAGTCGGATGCTCAACTGACTGAGCCACCCAGGTGCCTCCATTTTGCAGTTTTTTAATTTATCAACATTTTCTTATTAACATGTTTAAGCATGGAAAAAGCTGGAACGTCCCAGTGAATGGCCGGCTGCATATTAGCCGCCTAGACTCCTGTCGCCATCTCCCCACCCTTGCGTTCGCCTCCCCCCTTCCATCCGTCCAAGTTTTAGTGCAAAATAGACCTCAGACATCACTACACCTCCTTCTGCAACATGTCAGCACGCCTCTCCTTAACTACGGTTCGGTACTTGTTTTTCAGGTGCCGTTTCTTTTGAGGGGACATTTACGTGAAATGAAATGCAGAAATCTTAATTCTCACGCACGCGCTGAGTTTCGACCAATGCGTACCCTTCAACCTCCCTGTCAAGGTGTAGAATGTGACCATCTCCTCAGAAAGCTGCCTCGCGCCTCTTCCCAGTCAGGGCAGGAGAATGCTAGAAACTTCAGAGGCTGAGGGTATTCTGTGCCTGGGAACTGGGGAAGCAGGGTGGAGATCTGTGACCATCCACACAAAGAACAGTCAAAGGGGATGGCCCCGAGGTCACCCCTCGCTGTTCCCTCTGTCCTCCACCGTGAGAAAGCTGTGTGCTCACTAGAACATCTCCTTTTTCTCCTGGGCTCACAAGAAGACTGCGTTGTCCCAGGGCCCCGTGGTACACAGGTGGGTCCCTGTGAGTTGTTCTGGCGAAAGAAACGTGGGTTTGAAAGATGTTCACCACTCATAGGCCCGACCCGTTTCAAACCTCCCTTGAGCGATCCTTGCACTTGGAAAGCTAGCACAGTGAGGCGGTGAGCTCAGGAAAGCTGAAGGACAGAAACAGAGAATCCAGAACTTTGGGGGCATCGAGAGGCTGGAAAAGGAATTGGTTTCTAGAAGCCGATGGGACTTGGGGGAACAGATAAGAAACAGACGGGAAGAGGGAAGAAACAAAACTGGTTGGGACACTAAAGTCCTAGTAAAACTTCTCACCGGGACAAGTAACAGCCTCCCGGGAAGTATCAGGTTTAAGGGGTGACGCTCCTCCCGTTATCCCAAATGGCCTCAACAGGGGCTGCAGGAAGTCGGAACAAGATGAGGGTAAGACAGCAAGGAAATAGGGCAGAATTCTGTGTGTGCTTGTTCTCTACTGCTGTGTAACAAATTACCCCCACATACGCTCTCTGGTGGTTCTGTGTGCGACCCTAGGATGCCGCCCTCGGGGGTAGGGGCACACTCTATGTGTAGAAGAATGAAATCTGCATTTGGTGGCCACAAGGCCTGCTGTGACAGAGACCAGCCGTGTTAACCCAACTCACATCCCGTCCCCCAGGGCACAAAGGAAGCCTGCATTTCCCCCTTTCCCTGCTCCTAGCTGGAGCCCTGGGGCCGGTGCTGGCGAGGGTTCGGGGAGAAGCCACCGCCAGACTTGGCCCCCATGAAACCTCACACTCCTCGCTCTGCTCGCTCACTGCCTTCCCCGCAGACCTCAGGGCCACGTGTGTCGAAGGTGGCGGTGTCACGAGAAGGAGCAGCTGGGGTCCCCGATCACTGCTTGGAGAGCCGCCCGACCAACCAGGCTCTGGACTCTGAGAAGTAAGCGGGTTGTCATGCCACGGACAGGTGGCTTTCGACGCAGCGTAACCCAGGGCACCCTGGCAGAGGGGCGCTCCCAGCTGCTCTGGACTCAGGCAAACCCTCCCCAGGGTCCCTGCTGAGTACCGCTCCCGGAGCGGACGTCAGGCCAGGTCTTCGGCGGAGAGGTGCGTGTGCAGGGCTGCCCCGGGGCAGAGCTTGGGGCGAGGGGCCCTCACGGGAGGGAAGCTGCATGCCCGCCACCCCTCTCCTGCGTGGCGGGACTGACGCGCAGATGGGGGTGAGGGAAGGACACAGCCAGAAACCGCATCATGATACAAATGATAAATTATATTTGTACAGTAAATAAGTATCAATAGTCAACACAAGTTCAAAACCAGCCACCGGCCCCTGGGACTGAGAAAAGGGCTGGGTGACACCCCTACCACGGTGCCCATCAGGAGGGGGCGTGATGGCATGTGTGTTACACGTGTGGCAGCGGCCGGTGGCTTCATGATCAGTGCAGCAGGCAACAGGGACGAGGCGCCTGGGACGGGCCTGGGCCGGGAGGCGGGGAGGGACGGGGGTCTCCTGGGGCCTCGGTGGCCCAGTGGCTACCATGTTGGGGCCTCAAAGTCACGTCAGGAAGGGGTCTTGACTGTGACCAAGAATCACTGGCCAAGTAGTCAGGTTTGGTCTGCTGGCCTGTGACGGGGTCCGGGCTCGCACCATACGAGTGAAAGCACCTCCCTGGGGAAGCGGCCTGCAGAGGCCCCTCCCCCAGGTCGGAAGAGGCCAGACGTCGCTGGGGCCCGTGGTCCAGCCCCAGGCCTCCGGCTCTGGCCGAGGTGTGGCCGGTTAGGAGCTCTGGCGGTGGCTCCTGGGGCCGGAGGACGGCCTCTCGGAGCAGCACGGTGAGCTTGTAAAAATAGCAAACAGCAGTGGCCTGAGAAGGCAATTCTGACTCCGCCCGCTCGCCACCGGGCATCTTACGGCTCTCAGGGCGGTGCTCAGGGTCACATCTCCTCCTGGAACCAGCGAGGGGGCGGAGGATGGCCGGGGGCGGGGTCCGCTGCCCTTGGGGTCGGGGTCGAAAAGTCCAGGGCGGAAAGGAAGACTGGAATGCCCGCCAGGCAGGCTGACCAGATGCGGGATTGGGGGGTGGGGGGTGGGGTCCCTTCCCTGGGGAGAAGCGCATCCTTTCTGGTCTTTATTTCATGACTTCATACTTTTCTTACAGTGGTGGGGGGCGGGGGGAAGCAGGAGGTGGGGGGGGGGAGATTAGTGCACGTTTGTTAAAAATCTATTGTGTGAGAAGGACTTTTTTTTCCCCCTCCTCTCCAAAATAAGAGATGATTATTTTTAAGTCTGCAGTGTGTGTGTCTGGGGTTCGCAGCCGGGTGGGTCAGGGCCAGCCCTGGTCCCTCACCCCTCTGGGCCCGGAGGCTGTCCCCAGGGAGCCACGGGCACCCCCAGACACCCGCCATCTCCACGCCGTCCCCATCTTCACCCTGAGTGCGGATTAAGACAGAGGAGATCACAGACACAAGGTTCAAGACGCCTCTTCCGTTTCAGATTTCCACTGCAGACGGAAGTCCTTGTCGATCTGCGCGTGCCTTCCGTTACAAAAGGGAATTAGCCGATACAAACTGGTGAGTCACATTCATACATTGGATTTTTTTTTTTCTTTAACTTTCTCGACGGTGGTGTATTGGTAAGAAAAATAGCCTCTCTCAGGATCTAGCCCAAAAGGCTACACATCAATCAGTTTGGGAAGTCACCAAAAAAAGGGAGTGAAAGAAAGGAAAAGGCAACTGGAGGCTGGGATGTTGTCGTTGTTGCTGTTGTAGGTTTTGTTTTTTTAAATAAACATCATCTTTTATGTGTAATCAAATTCCCATATTTTTCCCTATAAAGAATCTGCTTTAGTTTTTCCATAAGGCATTTTTTTTTGTCTCTTCCTATTTAAATTTTCTTAGAGTTAAAACCATAAATAAGAGGATGTAAACCACTAACATGACACGTGCCAATATCTTAATTGAGCCAGACCTGGTAAATTCTATCAAAACTAGACAGTTAAATAAGAACCACGTTATAAAAATATTAGCCAAAAAAAGACTATTAGATAATTCTGCAAACTCAAATATGAAACTGTACTAAACAAAATATGTGCAAACGTATACAAGCATAGAGCCACGTGGCGGGGTTATGCTCAGATTAGTTTAAAGCTTGCTCTAGTGGATTTAATTCGAGTTGTTCCACGGTGGTGGTGGTTACTTTGAACTCACACACGAGTCAAAGGAAAATAAAATATGCACAACCACGTCCCCAAAAGGTGAGCGTCTCATGGAGCTGGTGCTTCATTCCGTCCACACCTGGGACTGCCTGGGTCCTGCTAGGGCTGGAGGTCAGGGGCAAAGACACGGTGGCTGTCCCAAGGCCCGGGCCAGGCAGCGTCCCAGAGGCCCTCGGGCTGAGGTTCAGGGCAAGGGCGACACGGACAACTCCCGCCCCCTCGTCCAAGGCCCCAGAGAGCTGGCCAATCTCCACAGGAGCCGGGACCTCACGCTCGGGGTGGGGGGTGGGGGGGACGCGGGGAGGCGACCGGGCAGGGTCGGGCTACAGGCCAGGGACGGGCGAGCGGCGGCCTCAGAAGGCGCGGAGACCCGCGTGCCGGGTCTGACGTCTAGCAGGCCGGCCACCGCTCGAGTCTGAGGATCGGGGCCGTAGAGGCAACCCTTTTATCAGGAAGCCAGAAGTGGAAAGCCCTAACACCCACCCCCCCTTTCTGCAATCGAGTCCCTGCTGGGCGTCCTCAGGCACAGGTGCTCTGGGCATTCGCTCTGTGGTGGGTCCCAGGCCCGGGCACTAGAGGAGGAAAGGGTTGGTTGTGCCGGCGGCCTGAGCTGCCGACGGGGGGATGCCCACACTGCCCCCCATGTTCATCGTGGCGGAGCCCAGTGGCGTCAGGGAGGAACCGCTGCCCCCCAGAGCTGGGTGCGGGGCTGTGGAGGTCATGGAGGCCACAGCCATGGGCTCCACCCCCGGGCTCGGCCCAAAGGACGTGCTGGTCCCCAGGACTGGGCTCCCCCGCAGCTGGTTCAGCGTCAGCGGCTGGGGCTGGTTCACCTGGAAGGGGTTGACAGGGGCCGAGGCTGCGGCTGCACCTGAGGAGAGAGCAGGAGGGACAGCGGCCCTCGTCAGGACAACATCCATCCCCAGGTCCGAGGGCCGGAAGCTGGCGGCCACCGGGAGCACGTGCACTCCGCAGTCCACCCCTCTGGGAACAGCCCTTCCCGGCGCCCGCTGTTTCGCACACGCTATTCTGCACGCGCACACGCATCTGCCGGCTGGGTCTCCGGTGTCCGCGTGAGGAGACCGAGGCTGTGAGAGGCCAAGGGACTCATCCAGAGTCCCAAAGCCTGAATGGGGCAGTGCCAGCAACGTGCCCAGCTCGTGGGGCTCCCTCACGACGAACAGCTGGCACTGCTCCCGTATTCCGCGTGCCACACTCCGTGACCACGGGGGTCCGGGAATGAGGAGGGCAGAGGGGGAGCTGGGAACTGCTGCTGGAGAGTGGCAGTCTCCACGCTGGGCCCTGGGACCCGAGGGCTGGCCTGATAAAGGCTCTGAGAAGCCCCGCAGTCAAGAAGGGGATGCAGCCATGTCTTACCCAGCATGTCCAGAATTTATCACACGTCATAAAACCTTTCCCCAGCTTTCAGCAAAAATGTCTGTTGACACTCTGCCAAAAACGCGAGAGCTGCCAGCACTGAGTCTCCAAAGCAGCCCAGCCCCAGAGCACAAAGGCTGCCTGCTGAGGGCACCCCCACAGGTCACCACCAGGAGACGCTGCCCTGCCCGCTCTCCGCCCCACCCTGGGGAGGCACACGCCCTGCTGAGGGCACAGCCAGCGTCCCCGCACCAGCCCCTGGTAACCCTGCAGATCAGCCCTGCTGGAGCAGGAACACCTTAGAGGTAGCAGAAGCCCCCTGAGGAGGGATGGCGGGGCGCCGGGTGAGTGGTGGGGGGAGGGATGGCGGGCCACTGGGGGGAGGGAAGGCCAGCCTGGCTTAGACACTGGGTTCTCATCCTGCACAGGGAGCAAGGAGCAACCACGTCCTTGCCCATCACAGGGTTGGGCAGGACCAGGCCCTCCATACACCCCACTCCTGCCCCAGGGTCCCCACCCTCAACTCTTCTAAGTCCTGGGGTCCCTCTTTTCTGCAGGGTTCTATGAGGGTTGCCCAGGGCTTCAGATGTGTCTTGCGGTGGGCTTCAGACTGAATGCCCTGAATGTGATAACATCCCGGCCCTTGGGGCTCCCAAGGCCTTGCTGGGAAATCTCGGGGGCGTCGGTCCCCGGAGGGAGGACTGGGTGCCGAGGAGGACTGTGATCGCCCACTGGAAAGAGGGTGCTCTGGGCGGGGAAAGCAGAGGGGCTCGGGGCAGCTGAGGGTGTGAGCGCAGGGGCAGAGAAGGCAGGGCCAGGCCGGCCACAGCAGCCCTGGACGCTAAAGCACCAAAGCAAGGGCTGGGGGCTTGTCCACACGGAGCCTTTGAGGGTGGAGAGCAGGCCTTTAGAAGGAGCCTGCCGGCAGGGAGGACGCACACAGGGAGGGAAGGTGGGGTTCCGAGCCCTGGGAAGGCAGAATCCAGCCCCTCGCGGGGCTGAAGTGAGGGTCCGTGGGTCCCTGGAAAGTGGCCCCCAGAGAGTGGAAAGCTGGGCAGCAAACTCCGGCCCCTCCTCACCCCACCACTGCCCTCGCCCGGCCAGGAGGCGGTGCTTGCCGGAGGGTCTCCCTGGCCAAGGGCACCACGTCAGGGACAGCTTCCGCTCAGGGGTCTCGGTCTACCTGAGGAGAGGGGCTGTCTTCCAGCCCCCACCCCACCACTGCACACCGGCGTTCACACCCCTGCCCGCTGAAGCCCAGCAATTGCGGCCGTGCCTCTGAGCATCTGGCACCAGCGTGTGGGACACGGCAGGAAGCGCCCCCCGAGGGGTGGAGGAGAGGTCAGGGCCCGAGGCCTGCCCCAAACCCGTTCTCAGGAAGGGGGGGGGGGAGGCCGGGAGGTGCGCATACCTGGTGCCAGGAACGGGTTGAGGGACTGGGCCGGCGGGGCTGGCCTGGTCACCAGCGAGTCCAGGTTCACCAGGGCCGCGTTGGGGCCCAGGAAGGACTCGGGGGTTTTCCGGGAGCTGCTGGGCTTGCTCGAGGCGGCGGTCAGGGGCTGAGACTCAAAGGGGTCGGGGCTTGTAGTTCCGTTGTTTTGGGACGGTGGAGAGGCCACCGCCTCAGCTGCAAGATAGGGACACACGCGGGCACGGTGAGAGCGGAGGGTGGGGCCCCGAGACGCCAACCCCAGGAGAGTCCCAAGCGAGACACAGGCATTCTGGGGGGCACCCCGCGTGGCCACGCAGAAGACGGGATGTTCGGTGCAGGGCTGTTTCCAACAGACCCGACCGGGGACAGTCGGCCACAGGGGCAGCTCCCAGGACCCCCGGTTCACGTAACCAAACCCAGAGCGCAGGGACAGAAGACGCGATGATGAGGGAAGAGCTGTATCACAACGTTACGTGAAGACAAGCAGGTGACAAGACAACGCAGACAGCATGATTCCCGCCCCCCCCCCCTGCAAAATACCGGGGTGCTCCTTCAGGTTGCTGGCCGGGCACGGGCAGCTTATTTTTTGGTGTGTGTTCACTGTCCATTTTCTACAATGAACGTGAATTTCTTGATGGAGAAAAAAGCAAATTATTTTCAAAAATTCAGCCAACAGAGGGTGTACTAAGACAGGCTGGTGGGAACGCAGTGTGCTTGGCCAAGATGCAACGCGGCAGTGGGGTTAAAGGTTCTTAAAAATGGTCATACTCTCCACTCGGTAATCCCATTTCTAGGAATCCAGTCTTGGGAAATAATGCGAAATGTGAACAGGGATGTAAGCACCAGGCTGTTCACAACAGCATTATTTACTTGAGCGAAACCTGGAATCAACCTAAAATGTCCTCCCAGAAGTTACAGATCAAATAAATTACCGCTGAGCAACGCAAGGAGATATTACACAGCTATGGAATAGTTGCTGAAGTCTTTTTTTTTATGTCCTGAGAAAAATTTTTCCATTTTTCAATCTGTTGTTCTTCTGTAAAGGAGGAGAGGGGGGAGGACCCAACTCCATCTGACAGTATGAGCTGAACAAAAAAGACCGTATACACAGAGGTCAGAAAACATACACAGCGGCTGGGGTGGGTGGAAGGATTACAGATGATTTTCATTTCCTTCCACAAACTTTCCCAAATTTTCTGCAGTGGAAATAGCTCTAGAATTGGGGGTACCTATTTTGCAAGTCCACGGAAGGATGTCCCCACAACGAAGCCACACCGCCTTCTCGCTGAGGCACGCGTGGGTGGGCCAGGACAGTTAGGTTGTAAGTTGGCCCGCAGAGGACACGCATGGCATTTTGTTTTTTTAATGCAGCGAAAGAAAGACCCCAAGAAGCAGCACGTTCTAAGTGGCCTCTGGTCCCCTGAGCTGAGAGGGGGCCCGAGGGGTGAGCCGGGGCACCAGGCTGCTCGTACCTTAGACCAGGGCCAGCCAGGCCTGTAGCTGTAGCTGGGGGAAGGGGTGGGAGGAGGTGGGAGGGAGGAAGGGGGCGGAGGGGGGGGGACAAATGGAGAATGGGGAGGGCACGGGGAGAAGCTGAGAGAGGAAAGAGAAAGGAGAGAAGTTGCTCTAGGTAGCTGGGAGGCGTGGCCGGAGACGGACAGAGACAGCCTGGCTCTGTCCCTGGCCTCTGGCCTCGGGCCCCTCCCCCTGGTCCGGTCTCTCTGTACCCTACCTATCCTGATGCCCCGCCAGCCCCGGGGGCACTGGGCCTGGGCCTCTGACAGCCACAACAGGGGTGATGAAGTCGGGCAGAGACACCGTGTCCAGGCCCAGAGCTCGGGCTGTCTGCAAAAGGGGCAGCTTGGGGAGTGGGGACTCGGGAGGAAAGCAGACGGTCAGAGCGGCTCAGGCTGGGCAGTGGGGGCCCATGCCGGGCTGGGGCTCGTGCAGGCAGCCTCTGGGGTTTGGGGGCGGGGCCGAGGCAGAGAGGTGAATGAGACAGGAAACCCAGGCCCGACACCAGGACGGGGTGAAAGAAAAACCCAACCGCATGACTTTTCACTGCCAGTGTGTGAATTCCTGCCATCGGCCACTTACAGCTCCCGAGACCAAAACACAACAAAATGCAGGAGGTTGATAGGTCTTGAAAGCCGATTACTTCTGCAACAACTGGGCTGGTCAAAGGCACAGACGTTATGGAAACGACTACCATCTTTCACATACCTGTTCTTTTTGAAGTTCGGAGGTTGTCAAATTCAGAAAAGTCATCTTTAATTGTACCATTCAAATTACTGAAGAGATCAAAGGCCCCTGGGTGAACACAAGAGGCCGGTGACTGTGGGCACATCAACATGACCCCGTGATTCTGCCGTCCAGTCTACAACCCAGGGGTGTGCTGGCAGCAGGAGGGGAGATGTCTGCCCCATCGCACGGGGCTCAGGGTCACCCGGTGGTCTGGGAGGGGGCCAGGCCGAGGATCCCGGCCTCCCAGGACACGGTGTGGGGGCGCCTGCCTGCGACTGCTCCCGCCTGCCCCAACCCCAAACCGAAGGAGGCGCTAACGTGGGTGGAGGTACTTCGGAGCTAGGTTTCGAGACTTGGATAGAGCCTGTAGGAAGCTCCTGGAAGGAGCGCCCAGAGGGTAGCCTGCCCAGACCCCCTCGGGAAGCTCCCTCTGGACAGAGGCACGGTGCCCAGAAGACCTGTGAGCTCACCCTTCACGGTGGGCTTGTGGCATCGGGAGACTGGGGACAAAGGCTGCAGGTGACAGGGTAGCAGCAGCAAGTGCAGGCCAACCCACAGATCCCACGCCACGGAGCCAGAAGAGGGGAAGGCATGGGGCCCAAAGGGGCCCTCGGAGCCTGGGCAGAGGGAGGTCTCACCAGTGGCCGAAACAGGCTTGGCGGCCGAGGCTGCCGCCCAGGCGTCGGCCGTTTTCCCAGCACTGGGGGCCTGCTGCTGTGGGGCTGCCCAGGGGTCCGAGCCCTTGGAGACGGAGGGTATGCTGGCTCCGGTGGGCACTCCCCACGGGTCGACGGGGGCAGCTGGCTTGGCACCTGTGGAAAGGCAGGGTAGGCTCAGATACGTCCTCGGAGAGCACTGGGCGGCCGGGGAGAGAAAGGAGAGGACGCTGGGCCCCACGTGTCAAGACAGGCAGTCACCCAAAGGGTGCTGTCCCACACCAGCAAAGCTGGACAGAGCTGAAGGCCAGGGCCGACAGCCATCGGGGGTGCCCACCCCGGGGAGTGCACTGGGCCTGGCCTGCTGGGAAGGGACCAGACAGGAAACCGCGGAGAACCTTTCCAAAGTCCCCGCCATACACGGTCTCGCGAGGAGCCTCCCGAGCTAAGTTCGAGCCCGTCTCCCCGGAGTCCACAGGCTTCCTCCGAGGAACGAGCCCTGCCCATCTGCTGTTCCGGCCACAGGCCCTGGCAGCATCCTGTCCCCACTTGCTTTGAGTGGTTTCTGCTTTTGACAGAGGGTGAATAAAACAGAGGTGTATGTGAAAAGGAATCAGAAGCAAATGCCTATGTACCTAGGCAATAAAATGTTTTCAAACCGTCAGTGGCAAATCAACTTAGTGGGTCACAACCGGTTTTCAAAAGAGTAAAAGAGAGTGCACCTAATATTTTGTGTTAGCCCTTCCTTCGACTTCCCCCTCTACCCCATAGAGGCAGCTTTACACAACCTATCGATCAGCTGTGCCTTTCTTACCTATATATAAATGTACACATCCTCTACGGCCTGCTCTATTCACGCACGCCACATTTTATTTGGGAGATTTCACCTGCGTTGACGTGCAGTGGAAACGCGTTCCTTTTTATGGTTGTATAATATTCCGCTCCGTGGCGGGGCGGGGGGTGCCCACATGTGATTGGTCCGCTGAAGGCACTGGCTAGGTTTTGCTTTGGTTCTCATCCCCAAGTGCGCTCATACGTGTGAGGCCCTCGGTCGAAGCTCCTTCCCCTCCACCGAGTGATGCCCGTGTGGCCTCCACAGTCATGCCTTATGCTGTGTGGGTGCAAGTCCTGGTGCTCTGGGAACTGCCCCATAATCTCATTAATGTTCCCTGCATTAATGTTCATAATGTTCCATTAATGTTACCTCCCAATTTGTGGCTTTTCTTTGCACTCTCCTTAAGGTATCTTTTTTTTTTTTTAATTCTAAATGTTTATTTATTTTTGACAGAAAGAGAGGCAGAGAATAAACAGGGGAGGGGCAGAGAGAGAGCAGGACACAGAATTCTGAAGCAGGCTCCAGGCTCCGAGCTGTCAGCACAGAGCCTGACGTGGGGCTCGAACTCACAGACCGCGAGATCGTGTCCTGAGCAGAAGTCGGACACTCAACCGACTGAGCCACCCAGGCGCCCCTTTAAGGTATCTTTTGATGAACAGAGATGTTCTGAAGTTTAATGGAGAGAAACCTATCGGTATTTTCTTTTGTAATTTGTGCTTTTTGTGATGACTAGGAAAGCCTTCCCTACACCTCAAAGGTCTTTTTTTCCTATGTACACATTTCCTTTTTATTCTGTGTGCACATCCCTTGCAAGTGACGATGGCCTAATTCTTCCCACCTTTATCCTTTTTCTTTCCTTTTCCCACCTCACTGTGCTGGTTGGGACCACCAGCGTCAACGTAAAGCACGAGTGTGGACAGCCAGTGTCCCTGTCTTGCTCTTACAGGATCAATTTTCAACGTTTTACATTAAATGGTAGCACTTCCCATTTATAGGTTTCTTTCCTTCTAGAAGCCCTTAATCAGGCTCTGGAAGCTCCTCATTATTCCAAATTTGCTAAGACTTTCACAGTGAATGGCTGATGAATTTTATCAGTTTCTCTCTATTAAGATGATAGCATGATCTTTCCCTTCTCGTCTGTGATATGGTACATGTATGTATACGTTTTCTAAGGACGTGGTCGTTGCAAACTTTCTCCTGATGTACTCTATCATTTTTTATATTTTTCATGTTGGTTTCACAATTATCTGCTTTTTGCATCTGTATTCCTGAGCGGGAGTGGCCTGACAGGTCTGTTCTCACACTGTATGTCCTGTCTGCTTTTGATGCTAAGGTTATGCTAGTCTCATAAAATAGCAGGATACTCCCTATTTTCCTACCCTCTGAAGGAGTTTGTATAAAGGTGGAATTGTTTCCAGAGTGGTGTTACAATCTGCCAGTAAAGCCCTCCGGGTGGATTGTGGGGGGGGGGGGGGTGATTTTTAAGTCCTGACTCAACGTCTTTAATGATGATATAGCACTAGCCCTATTTACGGATTTCCTACTGATCTCCGGTCAGCTCTGCTAAGTTTTCCTTCTAAATGTATCCACTTTAAGTTTTCAGATTGAAAGCACAGAGCTGACCAAACAGCCTCTGACTCTGTGTGAAACCTTGGCAGTGTGGGCAGTTATGTCCCCCTGTTTCATTCCTAATACCGTCTGCGTCTCTCCTCCTTATTTAAAAAAAATTTTTTTTTTTAAGTTTATTTCTTTAGAGAGAGTGAGCTTGAGCAAGGGAGGGTCTCAGAGAGAGAGAGAGAATGGGAATCCCAAGCAGGTCCGCGTTGTCAGCACAGAGTCCAGTGTGGGGTTTGAACCCACAAACCACAGATCATGACCTGAGCCGAAATCAAGAGTCAGACGCTTAAGTGACTGAGCCACCCAGGCGCCCCTCCTCCTTATTTTTTAAAATTATTCTTGCCAGAGATCTGTTTTATTTGTTGCTCTTTTCAGTCAGCGATGACTGTCCCGTGTGTTTGTTTCCTAATGCACTCATTTCTGTGCTTATCCTTACTTCATTTCTTCCACTTTCGGTGTCACGTTATTCTGTAAACAGTGAAAGCTACCAGTTCCCCCTCACTATTGCTTTAGTGGCCCCACAAATTCTGGGATAAAAATATTTACCTTACTAGTTGGTTTTAAATGTTTTGATTCTCATTAGAATTTCTTCTTTGACTCAAGAATTCAGGAGTTTTTCAAATGTCAAGCATATGGAGTTTCTCTAGTCTTCCTTTTGTTGCTGAGGATGTTGTAGTCAGAACGTGTGTTCTAGGTGATCCCGGTTTCCAGAAATGTGCTGAGGCTGGCCTTTTTTTTTTTTTTTTTTTTGACTAGCACAGGATCAAGTCTTTGCTAAGTATTCTGAAGGGGACTGAAAATAATGTGTGTGCTCCTGTCACCGAGAACAACAAATCCGCAGGATTATGAACTGTGCCGCTCAAATCCTGTTACATTGTTACTACTTTTTGTGAAATGATATGAAATATACATATTGGTCTCTGCACCCTCGGCTCCTGGTCCCGAATTCCTGAAACCCTTGGGATCTCTTAAGTGACCACAGCACTGGGAGCATCTCTTGCTCAGCGGAGGCGACTCTGGCCGGGTTCCTTGGAGGGCTCCTGGCTGGAGCCAGAATAACCAGAAAGACCAAGTCACGATGGGAAGCTGGGACGTTTCTGCTGCCTGCAAATGTCACTATTTCACCTTTGCTCCTAAGGAATACCTTCAATGAATCCAGAATTCCGGAGGGTAACAGATGTTTCACTGGTGTCTCAAAATGTATTTTACCATCATTCTTGCAAGAAAGAGGTTTCCCTAGGAAGGGAATTCAAGGTTGATGGTGTTTCTTCCAGCGCACCCAAGACCTTCTTCCACTGCTTGCCAGCAACGGCCATCCTCGTTGAGATGTCAGCCGTCCGCTTGACTGCCGTCTCTTTTCAGTGGTGCAAATGCTCCCTTGGGTTTATTTAAGACGTTCTCTTCCTTAGGGGCGCCCGGGCGGCTCAGTCAGTTGAATGTCCGACTCTCGATTTCGGCTCAGGTCATGAGCTCACGGTTCGGGGGTTCGAGCCCCGTGTTGGACTCCATACTGAGTGGGGAGCCTGCTTGGGATTCTCTCTCCTCTACTCTCTGCCCTCCACCACCGGCGTTCTCTCTCTCTCTGTCTCTCTCTCAAAAACAAATAATGAAACATTAAAATAAAAACTAAAAGATGTTCCCTTCCTGTGGTGTTCTCCAGTCTCCCGCCAATGTGCCCAGGTGGGCATTTCTTTTATTTTATCCTGCTTACGACTCACTAGACTTCTGGATCTGAGAAGTAGCACCTTGCCACAAACTTAAAAACCGTCAATCATTATCTTTTCAAGCATAAACTCTTCTGGAACTCCAAAGAGATGTGTGTTAGATGTCCTCATTCTGCCTGTGCTTCCCCAGCCACACTGACCTCCCCGGCCCCCCCAGACACACAATAGGGCATGTAAACCGCCCTCTGCCTCTGGGCCTTCGAGTCCCTCCGCCTCTCCCCTCCCCGCTTGCCCTCACTAGCTCCTCTGGAATCACTCAGCTTTCCTTTAGAGCACCTATCATTTAGCACCATAACTACTCCTTTGCCTAAGAGTCTCCCTGGGCTGTGACCCCCGTCACGCTCCTCCCCCCTGCAGGTGTGCGGGTGGCTCCTGCGACAATCTGGCTGAGCTCTGAGGCTCAGAGAGGGCAGCAGGAAGGGTGGTGACTGCCAGTGTCAGAGAAGACCAGGGAATGTCCCCCAGGCCTCCAGAGGACTCGCCTCCCTGGGCCCCATTCCCACGCAGGCCCCTCTTAACAGCCCAGCAGCAGCGTGCAGGGCTGGGCACGGGCCAAGGCAGACGGACCTGCAAGGTTCACTCCCACCACCGCTTGGACACCCGAGCCTGTCAACTCCTGTGTGGACCTGGGACCTCTCCTGCTGCTTTCCCCAAACCCACACCCTCCAGAGGCCTCCAGAAACACCCACCTGCCTCCAGAAGCTGCTCTGACCTTTCCTTCCAGGTCTTCCCAGAAGCACACACAGAGCCACCTCCCTGTGGCTGTGACAGCTCTCCCCAGGCCCACTTCTGCCAAACGTGACGAGGAGCTTAGCAGGACACTGGTCCTGGCTGGGATCACAGTGGGGATGGGTCCTTGCTCTGTCCCCAACACAGCACCTCACGGGGCCTTGGTTCTCCACCTTGACTAGAGGGAGCCATGTGGTAGAAAGTGTCAGGGAAAGACTGACAGACTGCTCCGGCTCCCTGTGAGCACGGGAATCTTTTTTTTTTTTTTTAACTTTTTTAATGTTTATTTATTTTTGAGAGAAAGAGAGACACAACATGAGTAGGGGAGGGGCAGAGAGAGAAGGAGACACAGAATCCGAAGCAGGCTCCAGGCTCTGAGCTGTCGGCACAGAGCCCGATGTGGGGCTCGAACTCACAAACCGTGAGATCATGACCTGAGTCGAAGTCGGACACTTAATGGACTGAGCCACCCAGGACCCCCAGAGCACGGGAATCTTGACACCCTTTCTTCAGCCTCCCCTTGCTCACCAGCAACCACGAGAACTGAACGAGCTCGTCAGGAGACCGGTCTACACCCCCCAGCTCACCTGCGCCAGGAGGACACGGACCGGGAGGCTCACGCTCCTGCCCCTGCAGACCTGACCACCTCGGGCACTGTGTGTGAGAGCTGCTGCCCGTTCCAGCCGCTCGCCTCCATCAGGAGACCCCTGGCCACTTTCCAGCACTCCTGCCCTGTTTCCCTGAAGGATACCCTGACTTCCTTGGGAGAATCACCCCCCCGCTTACTCCCAGTCCCAGTCTGAGGCGGACTGACCTTGCTGTGGCAACCGGGGAGGGTTTCCACCAGGTGACGTGAACCTGCAAAGTACCCCGGTCCCAAGCCCCCCACTCCCAAACCCCTGGATGGTAGAGGAGCTACAGAGAAATCCTCCCTATCCCTTGGGCTGTGGACTGAGAACATGAGGTAGTCCCCAAGGTGGCAGGACCTGGGGCTTCTGAGGCCGGAGGCCAGAGGGGAAGGGCCCACAGGCTCGGGCTGTGCAAACAAGTCTGGGTCTTGGTGATAATGTCTGAGCCACGGTGTCCAGCTGGTGTGAAGACAGAGCCACCCATCTCTACCGGAGCTGTCTGCAAGGTCATCTCCCGCCGCTGTGTGTCTGGACGGGTGGGAGGTGCTTGCTGAGAAGGCCCGACCCCTACCCTGCAGCCTCCACAACACCTCATCCCTCAGCCACCCACTCTAAGCCCAGCCCCTCACCCCTCACAAGGAACTCACCCCTGCGCTAGCTCACGTGACAATGCGCCTCCCCAGCTGGAGCGCGTGTTCCACAGAACAGTGGCCGGGTCTACCTGGCCCACGCCACTCCTGCCCCACGCTCAGAACTGAGCCTCACACGCAAAAGATGCTCGACAACTAATTGGGGGCTGGAGGGAAGCGGCGAAGGATCAAGGGAGCTATAGAACCCCGGGGCCGGAAGGGACTTTGCAGTTTCCACACTAACTCCCTCTGGTGAGGCATCTTTGAACACTGGAGTTCAGTGACCACTTCTGGACAATTTGGGGTGTTAGAAACACACACAGATAAGAGCTGCCCCTAAGCTCTGACGTGCTGCGCAGAGTTTTCAAACGCCTTAGATTTGGCAAGACTTCATTGGCCGTGCGGCTCAGGGGCCACCAGAGACGTGGTTTCCAGGTGGTGTTGTCCTTAGGAGCCTCTTGAGGGATGTGAGTAAAATACTAACACTGCCTCTTCCCTTCACACGCACAGACTCTTGGGAGCGCCTGGGCGCCTGGATTCTTAGAAGCTTAGAAGTGACTAGAATAGGCAGCCAGGATGTGTGAGAGCCACCGAACTCCTGGAGCACTCAGGTGCCTGGCCAAGCCTTCTCGGAAGCAGAGGCCCACCATCTGAGCGCCAGCCAGACACACAGCCTGAATGGACAAACGCCGGGCGGGGACGAGCCTCGCCTCCCACACACAGGTGCTCCTTGGAGTCACCTCACTCTGAGCACATTTGGTCAGCATTCACCAGGCCCGGGTCCAGGTCCCGCCTCTGAGAAGAAACAAGAGCACACCTACTGCAACCAGCATGGGTGGCACGGGCAGTCGGTGACCACGGGATCGGGGCAGGCAGTGCCGTGGACAGGTGACACCTTTCCACGCAGCATATGTGAGCCGTGTATCCAAGAATACACAGGAGTTTGCGAGGCGGACAATTGGACACAATGTAAAAAGGAAGGATCAGGCATTCACGGGAACCCAGGCGGCCCCCACAAACAGACAACTCTTGGGGTGCTCCGCCACCCCTCCAGCCCTGGGCCCCGGACCTTCCCCTCCTGGCCTCACATGGGGCAAGCCCCTCGGCAACTGCACACCTGCCACGCAGGTGCAAAATCAGGCTTTGCTCCTCCATCCAGACCCTAGCTCGGGCAACGAGGGTCGAAACACCAGTTTTCCCTCAAACTGATAAACGGGCAACGGTAAGAGTGAAAACAAAGTGCTTCAATGTCTCCGGAGGAGCTCCTTTTGCACGAACACGGTAACGTGAGGCTATATACACCGCGCGCATTCTAACGCCCTCTCCGTGAGCTGGCACCACGCTGAGCCCCGTCATCCTGGGCTCACAGGCAAGGCTTGCCACCCGGCCCCCCCCCCCCCCGCTGCTGTGCAACTCTACCCTAACGTTGTTCGAGAGCCTCTTATGACCCCCAGCTATTTCCCACGTGCCCTGCGTCCCCTTTAGAATACGGTGAAACAGCATGGCCAAGAACTTTAAAACCCAGCACGCACGATGCTGAAAATCCACAAGCTCCGGTCCAGAAAGAGCTCCCTGCCCCTGCACCGCCGTGCACGCAGACAAAGCACGGTCACAGCCTAGAGAGCTTTGGGCGTGGGATGAAAGACGCCCTCGGTTCAATCCCTGGCCAGTCATCCAGGTGACCACGGATGAGCCGCTTAGCCATGGCGGGCTCCTGGCTTTCCAGTCTGCGAGTGGCGCTTGGGGACCTATGTGTGTACCAGGCACCGTGCTGACTTTTGGAGTCACAGGAGGCTACACGCGGTGGCACCTCGCTTTCCTCAAACCTACCTTGGGGGACAGAAAACGTGCCCTCTGCTTTCCCATGGGTGCCGACAGCCCACAGAAGCTAGCCTGGCGGGGCAGACCCCCCCTTTACGCCTGCTGACAGCGCGGCCCCTGGGGACCGGCGCTCCGTCTTCCTCCTCCATGAATGGACAGTGGAATCGCTGCAAGGATCCTCTGTGCTCTGTCCTCCGTGTAGTCGACGGGGCCCGGGCCACACCACAAACCCAATAAATAAATGCTTGTTGAAAGCGCGAGTGAATGAGAGCAAAGGAGGATGGAACTCGGGGCAGAAAGATCAAGCGGCTTCCGCCTCCCACTCTGTGGGCCCATTCATAGGGAGCAAGTGTCCCTGGGCCCCTCCCCCGCCAGCCTGGCTCATCCGAGGCCTCGCATAGGAATATTCATGTGCAGGGGGGCGGGGTGGGGGGCAGTCACATTGTGGGGGTCACAGAACTGAGTGGCGGGGATCGTCAGGAAACCAGCAGCACCACCTGCTGCCACTGGGGCGGAAGACGGCCTCTGTCCTGGCCCGGGCAGTGAGCGGGTCTGAGCCAGCCAAGGCCTTCTGAATCACCAGGCTGTCTGCCCTTCTCATCCCAGGTGGCTGCTTTGTGTGTCTGGAACAGAGGAGGAAGTGCCCCGCTGACCCGGCGGGCTCCGACCGCCCTCCTCTCAGCCCTCAGCATTTCCTCCCAAGGCCGCTTGGCCAAGCCGCCCCCAGTGCTGCTTGGAGAGAACCAGGAATGGCAGGGCTTGCTACGAAACAGTGCTCCTTTCATCCGGGGGCGGGGGCGACTACCAGCGCTTGGGTAGGAACTCTCTACATCTTTCAAATTTATGAATGTGTTTCCGGGCAATGGGGTGGCCCAGAAAACACACACTAGCGGATTCTACTTGAGGCTAATCGGCAAGTCTGACACCATGTCTTGCTCTGGAGCGGCTCTCGGAAGAGGGAAGCAGAGAGGGGCTGTATCCATGCTCCAGTGCATGGAGGAGCTGGTGTGAGGCCATCTCCTGCAGGGCTGTTGGAAGCGGAGTTTCAGAGCTGCAAAACCCACCTCCGGGGACAGCCGGGGGCTGTGTCACGGTGCCACAGCCCTGCACTGTCCCACGGGAGCCGTGCAGTACACTTTCTCCTGATGCCTGGAAACACTCACCACACAGTGCAGATGGAAATACCTATATACATTTGTAAGGCCGGATATATAATATGGCCTCACCTATGTAAAAACATAAGAGCCAGAAAAAAACAGGGAGCAGATAAGCTAACACTCTAACACTGGTTATCTCCACGCTACGGTCTGAGGTGACTTTTCCAGGACACGCACGGCCACAGAAGGCTTCTGCAGCAGCCCAAGATGGCATGGCGATTCCAGGAAAGGATTAGGTGCCACATGCACTGAACCTGCCCCTAACTTGCTGTGTGACACCAGAGGAATGAGGAGCCTCTCTGGGCTTTGATGTCCCCTTTTCCCCCCAAGTCACTGGTTAAAATGCCAAGTGCGTCAGAACCAAGGACAGGGCCCTGGGTTGGGCGAGGGGCAAGAAAATGGCCGACTAGCAGTCCGCAGACCACACTGGCCACCTGCAGATATATCTGATCAGCCCCAACCATGTTCTCACTTTAAAATTCCTTGTCGGGGTGCCTGGGTGGCTCGGTCGGTTAAGCGTCCGACTTCGGCTCAGGTCATGATCTCGCGGTCCATGAGTTCGAGCCCCACGTCGGGCTCTGTGCCGACAGCTCAGAGCCTGGAGCCTGTTTCAGATTCTGTGTCTCCCTCTCTCTCTGCTCCTCCCCTGTTCATGCTCTGTCTCTCTCTCTGTCTCAAAAATAAATAAATGTTAAAAAAAATTTTTTTTTAATTCCTTGTCAACATTTAAAAATTAACAGATTTCAGGGAGACTGGGTGGCTCAGTCAGTTCGGCATCCAACTTCGGCTCAGGTTGTGATCTCGTGGTTTTTGAGTTTGAGCCCCGCAGCTGCCAGCAGTGTGGAACCTGCTTCAGACCCTCTGTCCCCCTCTGCCCGTCCCCCGCTTGCACGCTCTCTCAGAAATGAACAAAAATGAACAGATTTCAAAAATTTAGGTTTCCATCTTCTCTTTAAAAAACTGGATTCTAGTAGCCAAAAAAGTGGAAACAACCCAAGTGTCCATCAAGTGCTAAGTGATTAAACAAAATGCGGTGGAACTATAAATGGAATGTTCTTAAGGAACGGAGTGAGGACACGTGCCACTACTACAGCGATGAACTCTGAAAACATCACACTGAGTGACACGAAGCAGTCACAAAGGCCACACGCTGTTTGATTCCATTACACGTAAGAAATATCCAGAATGGGAAGACCCAGAGACAGAACGCAGTAGACTGGTGGTTGCCAGGGGCTGGAGGGAGGGGTCACAGAGGGTGACTGCTTAATGGGAATGGGGTCACTTTCTGGGGTGATGGGAATGTCCTGGGATTAGTAGTGATGGTGGCACCACACCGTGAATGGCTAACAACTGCTGAAGTACCCACTTTAAAACACCCTATGAGGTCAAGTCCCTGGCTCGATCAAGACACCCAGCTCCAGGGCACAGGGCTATCCCCCAGCCAAAGGAAGGGAGGGGCAAACTCGTTCATTGAAAATTCATAAATTCTGTGTCTCCTGACCTGGTGACACATACCCCTAGTAAGTCAAAGAGCAAAAAAAAAAAAAACAGTAGACAGAAGTAGTCTCCCTCCCAACCCCCAAGCCCCACCCCAACCACTCCCCATCAGCCACAGACTCAGCAGAATTCAATCTTGTTAAACGCGCCGGGCTCCTAGCGTGCCGGTTTTCTTTTCTGGGCACTAGAAAACGTCCTGTCTGTTTAATGATCCATTACGCAACTCCAAAAGGGATTGATAGTGTTTCCTGAAGAACATCCTATCCATAACTCAAGGTGGCCATCACATTACAGAGGAACTATTTCTCAAATTTAAAAATAAAGTCAAAGCCACTGTCTGGAAGGGGCCCAAGTGGGCATTTCCAGGAGAGCTGCCTTCACCATCCCTGTGTATGCTCAGTAACACTTTAGTCCACAAGCTCCCCGGGGGCGCAGCACGCAGGCCATGGGCCATGAGAACTGCCAAGCTCCTGGCAACCGTGGTCCTGGCTTTCAGTGACCGAGATCCTGTAGGCCATTTGGCCTGCAGTTTGCCCCAAGGCCCAGAGGGCTCCTGCCAAAGGAAATGTGGGGACCTGCCCGGGTCCCTGAGGCCAACGGCGTTGCCAAAGGACATCTGGGGCTGATACTGCCTTCTGGACAAGGCTGCCAGGCCCTGAGGGCCCCCACCCCATGCCCTTGCTCCCCGCTGCCTGTACCTGCACCCACTACACCACTGCACGCTCTCGGCCTCTCACAAGCCACGCCTTCTGCTAGGCACACCCTTGCCTCTTCACAGCCTGGCCACCTCCTGTGCTTCCCTGAAGGTTCCTCCAAGATACCTGCCTGTCTCATGCCTGCCAGACTCCTGAGCTAAGCCCTGTCCCAGGATGCTCTTAAAGACCCGCCACCAAGGCCCAGCCCCCCAGCTGGTGTACCTCTGCCATGCTGGAACTCCCATCTTGCCCACACCTGCTCAGGACCTTGAAGGCAAGACCACTACCTGTTTGCATCTGGGTCCCTGAGTAGCAGGAAAGAGCCTGGCGTTCGGTACACTTCGGCAAACGTCCAGGGAACCGAGCCGAACACAAAAGATGGTTCCAGTTGGGGGAAACAGGGACCCCAAAGAGACACACGCAAGTTGCCACAAAACCTACCACCGAAAGTTCCCAGACAGATCAGCCATGGCCGGCAGGGCTCAGAGCACCGGGTGGGGGGAACCTCCCAGAGCAGCAGGCTGGGTTGGAAGCCATTACAAAGGCTTCAGGCCAGGCCCTGTGTCCAGCCATCAGGAAACCCACAGGCCCAAGATTTCTCCCCAGATTAAAGCATCTGTGCCACACTCGTGTTTCAAATCTCCGACCACAGATTCTCTGACATTTGGCATTAAGAAGAACTTTAAAATATTCACTTAGCCTAGTAAACTGACTATTGCTTTATGTAACAGGTAGGAAGAATTACAGCAAACACATCCTCTTTTCATTAGCAACCACAGCAAGCACATCATAATTTCCAGCTGTGTGTTAGTTTCTTAACCTGGGGTGCTGGGTGCAATTCTGAGGCTCAGAGAGTTGACACACGTCCCAGAAAGGGGACCGGCCATTTCTACTGCGTGTGGGAAGCAAAGAGGAAGTCAGCTTTCCCTCTACCAAAGCAGAAAACCATTCAAAACAGAAAGCCCTGTGTTGCAGTCCTCGGGAGGACTTTGCTGGACATTACGGCTGGGGACTGGAGAAGCCCCAACCCGCCACCAAAGGCCTGCCTCACTCCCACCTCCAGAAGGGGGGGAGAGCAAGAAGCTGCGCCCTATGGCCCTTCACACATCCAACAGGAAGGCACGGGAGACGAAGGGGGCAGGTATTTACCGAACGATGGCCAGGGGTCTGAAGAGCTGGCTGGGGCTGCCGGCCCGCCCCAGGGGTTCGTCTGGTTGGCTGAGGCTGACCGGCCCCAAGGCTCTGCTTTCTGGGCAGCAGGGCCCGAGCTGGGGAGGGCGTCCATTAAATCCAACAGAGTGGTCTGCTGGGGGTGGGAGCCATGCTTTGAGACAAAGAGAAGGGGACAGGTTTTACTTGGCTACAGTGACAGCAAATATCCACGTGTTAACCATAAATACTGTCTGCCTCCTAGGAAGAGAAGCCCTCTGGGAGGTGCCAAGAGGAAACTGAGCTGGCCACCCCGCCCACCTCCTCACAAAACCAAGTCCCAGTGCAGCCCAGGCTCCACCCACACCAAGCTATATACTTTGTGCCCAATGCCCCGCCCACCTTCAAAGGCCCTCAGGGCTTTCCAGAAGGACTCAAGCTTTTGCCCAGGCTGCAGCCTCCCTCCGGAACGCTGTCCCCACCAACCCACCATGCTGCCCCCAGCTGCCAGCCATCATCCAGGGCCCTCCTTCCTGGGGGGCGGCCCCGCCCACCCGCTCACATGCCCCCCCCCCCCCCCCAGCTACTGCCAGGGACCCCATGGTGCTGTACCACAGGAGATCACTGGAACCGCTGGCCCTGTGTCTTCTGACTGCATGAGCCTGACGGGAGCAGACCCGCGTCCTAGTCACCTTAGGCTCCTAGCAGGCAGCCTGGCGCAGAGTAAGGCTGATGACGGCAGTGGAGACCGGCACTAGTGAGGGCTTACCCTGTGCCAGGAATTTGTTCCAAAGCACTTGACGCTTGGCTTATGTAACGGCCGCCAAGACCGCCTGGCTGTTATCGTGCTCGTTTACACGGGAGGAAAGGGAGGCCCTGGTCAACAGAAGCCCCTCGCCCATGCCCAGCTCCTCTGGGGCCAGTCTCAGAAGAGCCTTGGGAGTAATGTCTGGGGCGGATGTGTTTTCTAGTACGTCCTCGGCTCACTCATGCTCAGCACGGGCCCGAGGAGTATTTGTTGAGCCAAGGGAGAAAACAGCACCTTCTGAGAAGGCAGGGTACTCTGCACGCTAGGTTTGGGACATTCCCCCAGCGACCACGGGACCGTCTCAAACGTTTACCTTCCCCGTGAAGCGCTTACCTCTTTCTTTTTTGGAACTTTAACTGTGTCTCTTCGGCTCTCTTCTAGGGCCATCTGTAATCTGAGGTCATCACCCCTCCGGAGGCGCTCTTCCTGTAGAGGACAATGGGACTTGGAGCTGACCGTGACTGTAATAACATCACGGTAGAGAACAAAGCAGCGCTGGCCAGGAACAGGATGCGCAAAACTGTAGTACGCATTATTTCTTTTTTTTTTTTTTTTTAATTTTTTTTTCAACGTTTATTTATTTTTGGGACAGAGAGAGACAGAGCATGAACGGGGGAGGGGCAGAGAGCCTGATGCGGGGCTCGAACTCCCGGACCGCGAGATCGTGACCTGGCTGAAGTCGGACGCTTAACCGACTGCGCCACCCAGGCGCCCCAGTACACATTATTTCAAAGGAAGATTGGAAAATGACTCGTGAAACACAGTCTTCTATCCCGAAGGTATAGCCCACAGGGCTCCGCCCCACCTACTTCGTGTGGCTTCCCTGATTTTGGGGTCCCAGCAGGGAGACGGGCGCAGGCACAGCCAAGTTAGGGAAAGGGAACGCTTTTTCTCAAAATGAAAATGGCTTTATAATTGTAATTATAGAAGCAACACGTCTCCGTATAAAATACAAAAGTCTGACAGCCCAGAAAGGAATTAGAAAAGAGGATGAAAATCACTTATCATTGCACCTCGCACAGCACATGCTTACAGAAAATGGCTGTATGTTTATTTCTGATTTCAAACAGAAATGATTCATTATACAGCTGAGCCTCCAACAACATGCGCATTAGGGGCACCAACCCCCGCCCCTGCACAGTCAAAAATCAACATATATATCTGACTCCTCAAAAATTTAACTACTCAACTCACACTCTCTCTCTCAAAAAAAAGTAAAGTTAAAAAAATCTTAACTACTAATAGCCAACTGTTGACTGGAACATAGTCACTTAATGCATATTCTGTATATGTATCATATGCTGTGTTACTATAATACAGCTAGAGAAGATAAAATGTTATTCAGAAAATAAGAGGCAGTATCTTTACACTATTTATTGAAAAGAATCCACACATAAGTGGACCAGCACAGTCCAAACCTGTGTTGCTCAAAGGTCACCTGTATTTAATTTATATTTATTTTTTTATTTAAAAAAATTTTTTTAATGTTTATTTTTGAGAGAGTGGGGGGGGGGGGTGGTGCAGAGAGAGGGAGACACAGAATCCGAAGTAGGCTCTAGGCTCTGAGCTCCAGGATCCGAAGCAGGGTCCAGCACAGAGCCCAATGCACGGCTTGAACCACAAACCATGAGATCATGACCTGAGCCGAAGGCGGATGCTTAACCGACTGAGCTACCCAGGCGCCCTTAATTTGTATTTATTTAAGGTGAAGTCACCCTATGCAAAAGACTGGGTTGTCCTAGGCTTTTGCATAATAATGAAATAAAAAAATCGTTATATTTCATTTATATTAAATGTGATAAATCACAGAGATGAGTTATTTACTAAAATGGGCTCCCACTGTCCATCTGTCCCTGTATTCCTACACCTTCTTCCCGGGCTGTCAGTGACAGAGCCAGGCATCCACAGGGACAGATTTAATGGCTGTGTTTTTCCTGCTGTGAACAGAGGGACCGAGCAAAGCTGTCCACTACTGCTGGACTTTAGGTTTCCAGTTACAGCGACACAAGTCAGGCTGGGACAGCCACCGCTGCACTCCCGTCGCACTCCCTAATATCTGTCCCTACACATCACCTCTGGGCGAGACGGAGCCTCGCGCTACCTGACTCAGTCTACCCTCCCTAACCCAAGGTCAGCAGGGACGGACCTCATCACTGGGGCCCACGGGATGGCCGCTTTGAAAGGTCATTTCCATCACGTCTTTCCCTCCTTCTCCGTGTTAAAGTAATGCATGATTATTAGAGAAAAACAGGAACTGAAAAAAATTAAAACTACACACACTTCCGTCATCTAAACGCAATGAGCATTCTATTACCTGCAGCTCTTCTCGCCTTTTCGGCACTCAGATGCTTTCGATCCATCTCACCAAACCTCCCTCCCAAGGGGCTAAGCCCCACTGCGCACCCACAGGCCTTTCGCTGAGGGGCTGTGGACGCCCAGAGGCCATGACACTTGCCGTGTGTACCAAAGTGTTTCTGGGGCGCACTTCCGATCACTCCATCCCTTGGCAACAAGAGGCTTCCCTACCTGGAACAGCACAGGCCCCCTTCCTGACAGGGGACGGTGGGTGGCAAGAACACGGTCCTGGCACCTCGAAGCCCCATCTCAGGAAACACACCCGAGAAACACCGAGGGCAGGGCCTGCTCTGCGCCCCGCCCGGCCCCCGCCCCCACTGTGCAACCCGCCCCCGTCCAGGCACCCACCTGCTCCGCTACCTCTCTGCTCATGGCAAGTGCCAGCTGTAGCTGCAGCTCTTCTTCTCCACTTGTCTGGGGCCGGGCCTGCTCCAGCTCAGAGGACACCCTCGGGGAGGTGGCTGCAGGGGAAAGGCAGAGTCACTACCGGCAAGGGACAGGCTCACGATCAACAGCTACCGGGTCGAACCACACCCCGTCCCCACCTCACACCCGCAGGGTCGGGCCGTGCACGGAAGGGTTGTGACTATTGCAAGGTTAGAATCGAGTAACATGAAACACAGACTCTCAATTACAGGAGCCACGTGGCCCCAGTCAAGGAAAGAGGCCTTCAGGCGCCAGCCCCATGGTCAGGCCTCGCCAGGATTAGAACCTCAGTCTTCGCTTCCAGGCTGCCCTCCTTCAGAGAGAGAAACTAAGTTGTTTGCTTGTTTGTTGGTTGGTTTGTTTTGAGAAGATCAAAAGTATTGCTCTTGAAAAGCTGGATCAAAGACTGTCACTCAAACAAGCACAGGGCTATCTGTGGACCAAGCACTTCACTTGAGACTCCTCAACATTGAAGAATCTCACTGTGCATCTCCTGGGGGTAAAGACCATGGGAAATGAAGCCAAATGTTTCTGCGGCAACCCTGAAAAATTGTGTTTTCTAAGTAAAACGGAGCACCGACTCGGGAAAAACACATTTTTGCTGTCAGCAGTTAGCTAGTGTAAACACTTGAAAGCAGCTCCTGGAAAGACAGTTCTTACTGAAGGGATGGGATGTGGACTCCTAGCGGATGCAGTGAGCCTCCAGGAAAGGAGTCTTGACGCATTCACACACTTAAACCAGGCTGGGCCTCCCCGTATGGAAAACGACACGGCCATCAGATGTTCTGTGCATCGGGGAGTGTAGGGTTCTCCAGAAACAGGGCATAAAGCTTGGGTGCACGTGCCCGCCTCTGCCTCTGCCTCGAGAGAAGGTCCACAGCTTCTCCGAAACCCTCAAAGCCGAGCCCCACTGCCTGAAAGGTCTGGAACCACACTCCATCCTCCCTCTGGGCCTTTGTGCGTGCCATGCACGCCCTCCTGGCATGTCCTCGGCAAGTCCTCAGTTCTCGGCGCTCGGCTCCCCTGCCCTGGTCCTCCCGGACTGCCCTCCCGCCTGGGGCTGGGTCAGCACTCCCTCTAGTCTGCAGTTTGGTGGATTATGCCAGAAGGTTCGCTCCTTGAGGAGGGTCCAGGCCTGTCTTCTCACCAGCACATCCATCCTCAAAGGTTGGCAGAGCACCTGGCAAACACCCACTGGATAGATGGATGCGTGGAAGCATGCACAGATGGACGGACGGACAGATGGAGAATCCAATCTCATGGCGGACGGGTAGCTGTTTGAAAATGCTCTAATCGTGTATCAGTTTTCTTCCTTTTTTCATTATGTCCGTTCCAGCAAGCCCCACCATCAGGGCCCACGCACCCAATGCTGCTTCTGCCTAAAACCCCAATGTAAACTTGCTCCTTAGGACCTGCCTCTTTGGGAGAAAGTAAAAGGTCAGGAATGATTCCTGACAGATGAGGTTTCTAGTTGGCTCGGCTCTGGCCACCATGAATAAAACAGGAAGAAGAGGGCTAGACACAGAGTCACGGACGTGATCACAGAAGAACCAGGCAAGGTTGCAAGGGCAGGAGGCTGCAAAAGGCAATGCTCTGTCACGCAATTTTTTAAAAGCGAACAAAACACACGGCAGTAAGGGTTCATTTGGAACAATTCTGTGTCGTGAAGCAGTGTGTCTGCTACGATTTACTGTCAACCAGAAGAACCCCCCCCCCCACAAAAAATAAATAAAAGGAAAAAGAAACAAATCAGGTTGAATCCCAGCCTAGTAAATCACAGTTGCATTTTCCAAAGTGTTTGTTTTAAAAATAAAGCTAGATGGTAATAAAATGGAACATCAAGTCCATCTTAATAATCTGATTTATTAATAATATACCAAATAAAAGCATATATATATATATATATTTTTTTTTTTTTATGGTGGTGGTGCTTTTGTTCCCAAACCTCACCTATGCCAATAACAAGGCTCAGGTTTGGGCTTTCCTGTACTCTAGAGGCAAAGATGTCACCATCCAGACTGCTGGATACAAACGAAGCCGCACGGTTTTGGGGAACGGCTCTGGAAGATTCTGCTCGACTGAATGTGTGTGGCTCTCCCATGCTTAACCACTCAGGCCTGCCTGTTCCCAGCCTCTTTCCGGGAATCTCTGAAGCTTGCTTCACAGAACTCCGTTTACAACAAACACAGCACACTCGACGTCCTTCATTCACTACCAAATGGAGACGGGGAGTCGATAAAGAAGACCTGTATCCCACCCCACACCCCAAAAGAGCGCTAAGCGCTCTGAAAAATGAGCCCCGTCCTGGCAGGGAAGGCTGCTACTTGGCCGCACGGCCACAGCGCCTGAGTCAGCCCGGCCAGGGACGAATGGGACGGGGCCCTGAACAGGGACCTTCGAGAGAAATGAGGCCTCCCTTGTCCTCTGAGCCTTTCAGCACATCTGCAAGGCCAGACTGGCTTCCAATGCAAATGTACATGTGAGTGTCTACCATGACTGACTGTTAGAATAACACACAGCCGGCACGTAGGGAAATGGCTTACCACATCAATGTGGAAATTAAAGACAAAGGGTATTCCCCTAAACGCTGTGGTTTTTATGAACGGATGTACAGCTCTCAGTTCTGCAGATGGCAGAATTCACAGCCGCCAGCCCCCAGTATCAGCTGAGCTGTACACAGCGGCCTCCGCTGTGAGGGAGGATTCCAACGGAGACATTCTGCCTTAGTGACAGCATCCCTGCCCCACAAAGGGCCTCTTGTACCCGCGCACGTGACAGTGAACACAGATGTGCTTGTGAGATGAGCCCGGGCGGACCCTCCTGACCACCTGAGCCTGGCTCTGCTCGGCGGCTCTGGAGGTCCGCGGTTCCCAGAGACCCCTGGAAAACGCAAGTGCCCGAGAGACGCTTTCTCAGCCCGCCACCTTCTGGAGGGACGAACAGGGGCCGTTAGTGGAGGCTGACCACTGATGGAGCATCAAGGGCGCAGCATCATGGCCCTGCTCCCGGGTCCCACCTGGAAGAGTTCAAAGTCCTCGCTCGCTGGGGCCAAGAATTATAAACAGAGCTAGGCCTCGACTTTATCCTCTCGGGCCTATTATGCCGGCTGAGAAAGCCAAGGGGAAAGGCTGAAGAGGAAGCCTATAAAGCCAACTTTTCCTTCAAGATACAGGCTAAGAGGAAGACCAAGAAACACCTCCCACTGCAGGCGGACGAGAGTCTCTGGCAGTCACTCCCCACCCCCCACGGCTCCGGGGGGCACCAGGCCGAGTGTGGGTGCCCACGCCCTGGGCTTCAGGAAGGATCTGGTTTCCCAAATGTGCTCCTAAAGCAAAGGCTGGCAGAGTTTCTAACACAGAGGCTTCGGCTGGCCGGCCTCGGACAATTTTGAAAGCAGAAACCGAAGCAGTCCAGGTAATAGGAAAACAGGAAATCACTTCTCAGGCCGTGTCACGATTTTCCTAGAAAGTACTTGAGCACACCTGCAATCACATCGATGAAAGGGAAGCCACTGTGGGACACGACCTTACCAGGAAAACAGCTCTGCGGGGTGACCAGCGTGACTTCTGGTAAAACTCTCTGGTACGTGAGCCTCACGCAAGGCGACGGCCTGTCTCCACGTGTCGCCCATTGATGCTGGGCAACACAAGGCACGTCGGACAACCCGGGAAGAATGGAAGGGCACCAGGCCTCAGGGGCCCGAGAAGACCCCATCTGGGTCTGAGCACCGCCCCCACCGTTATAATCCCGTGTCTGTTAGCTGGCCGGGAAACCAGGGTTCAAAATCCTGTCCCCACCACCAACTGGCAGTGAGACCACGTGCCAACGGCCTGACCTCTCTGGGCTTCTGTATCCACATCTGTGAGATGCAGGCCAGTGGGGCTTGTGGGAAGGGCCAGGAGCGCCCAACACACAGCTGGCTCTCCCGTGAGAATGCGCCCGGCCCCCAGGTCACTGCTCTCTGCTCCGCCCCAAGGCCACCAGACTCCCTAGGGGCTGGAGCCGCCTGGCACTCACACAGAAGCCGTAAGTGGGTATCCCGTTGGACTGGTCCCTCCCAGGCTTCCAGGGGAGCAGGACTGGGGCCATGGTCCTTTGAGGGAGGAGCTAGGGAACAGCCTTCCAGCTTCCACCCTCCAGTGACCGGTGCCCCAGGCCAGTGAAGTTCCTCCCTCATCACTGAACTGCAGGCAAGTGCTTACTGGATCTTTCTCAATGTGGTGACCTCTTCCTGTGGTTCCACGGGCCACTTCCTGAATCAGCAATGAAACCGAGGCCACCCCCACTCAGTAGCCTGGCCTGAGCTGAGGCTTCTAAACCTGTTCCCCACAGAAGACCGCCCCCCCCCCCAGGGTCTTCCTCTCATCTCCTCACAGGGAGGAGCAAGAAACATTACTTTAGGTCAAATGAGATGAATTATGAGAAAGTAAGTTCAGATTACCCCAGGCAACATTAAAACAGAAAAAATATAGATACATGGTTGGAAAAGCCAAAAAAAGGAAAAAAGGGGTGGGGGGGACACCTGGGTGGCTCAGTCAGTAGTTAATCACCCGACTTCGGCTCGGGCCATGATCTCACGGCTCGTGAGTTCAAGCCCCGCGCTGGGCTCCGTGCTGATAGCTCAGAGCCCAGAACCTGCTTCAGATTCTGTGTCTCCCTCTCTCTCTCTGCCCCTCCCCCACTCTCTCTCTGTCAAAAGTAAATAAGACATGGGGCGCCTGGGTGGCGCAGTCGGTTAAGCGTCCGACTTCAGCCAGGTCACGATCTCGCGGTCTGTGAGTTCGAGCCCCGCGTCAGGCTCTGGGCTGATGGCTCGGAGCCTGGAGCCTGTTTCCGATTCTGTGTCTCCCTCTCTCTCTGCCCCTCCCCCGTTCATGCTCTGTCTCTCTCTGTCCCAACAATAAATAAAAACGTTGAAAAAAAAATTTTTTTTTAAATAAAAAAAAAAGTAAATAAGACATTAAAAAAAATTTTTTTTTTTTTTTAAAGTACAAGATGAGAAGGGCACAAAGTATGGACAGTCAGGTCACTCTCAGGGCAAAGCGGGGGCGGGGGGGGGAGGCTGTGACTTTGTGACAGAGGGATAAGCCATAGCGCCCCCACACCACACCCGCCATGCTGTGGGCACCCTCTGCCTGTCACATGACATCACCCACCTCCCATGACAGTTCGGGAGCAAAATCTTGGATTTGATTCCAGTCTAGACTTGAAATTGATTCCCAGTTCACAGAACGACAGGGCGAGGACTGAGCCAAACACCGCCTAATGCAGTGCAGGGACAGACCCAGACCTAAGGAGTGCTCTAGGGGACAAGTGGCCCAGGCGCTTGGCGTATTCAGGCTAGGGAAAAAAGGGAAATCTGCTGCGAATCAGACAGACAGAAGGGGACAGGACAATCCGATGCAACATACGGTCCTGGGATGGTCCTCAGTTTAGACACATCAGCTGCAAGACACTCTGGGCGCAAGTGACAAAAGCTGAGTGTGGGTGGTACGGGTGCTGCCTGTTTCGGGAGGTGCGGCCAGGGCGCCGTGGCTCACTCTTCAGGAACAGACGCGTACAGAATATTTACGGTGGAATGTGATGATGCCTGTGACTATTTTTAAAACAGTTCATCATAAAAGGAAGTGGGAGCCACGCCTCTCATCCTGCCCCCATTCCTCTCCTCAGAGGAAACAGCTGTTGACATTTTCTTGTGATTCTACCCAGAAAAACGTTTCATGCCTACTCCGCGTGGATGTGCGTGGGTGTGCTTTTCCGGCATTTACGCGCAGGGAAGCACATCCATTCCTGAGGTGTGCGCCTCACCTGGGCCGAGTGTTTTCCACATGAGACGCAGCCCAGCGTGGAGGGCGGGGCTCCGATCTGGCTCTGCCTGCCACTTCTCAGCAGGTGACCTTTGGCCTAGGTCGCTAACCCTCTGGGCGCCCGTTTCTCATCTGCAAAATGGAGACAGAGTCCCTGCCTCCTAGAGTAGTTGTGAGAATTCAGTGAGCTCATCTGTGAAAAGCGCTCAGACGCTGAGACCAGGGCCTGGCGTGCGGTGCTCGTGTGACTCTTACTAGTATCTCAGCGAAGCCTCAGTCCAACTCGCAGACCCGGGCGGAGGCTGAGAGGTCACCCAGCCAGTGAGAGAGACACAGTGTGATCCTTAAGGCCTTGTTCTTGGTTATCGCTGTTTCCACAGAGGAGGTAGCTGGGGCCCAGAGAGGCTAAATGGCTTGTTCACGGACACCAGAACTCAAAGCCACACCTCAGGGCCGAATGCCATGCTCGCTCCAGCACCCTGAAGGGGCTCCGGGACTCTGTCTCTACACTCAATGTCTACCATGCCCCGCACCCCTCCAGGTATGAGCAAAGTCCCCGATCTCCCGGAGCTTGTGTGCCAGTAAGGAATAAAGAAGGCAGCCTGGGTGGCGCAGTCGGTTAAGCGTCCGACTTCAGCCAGGTCACGATCTCGCGGTCCGTGAGTTCGAGCCCCACGTCGGGCTCTGGGCTGATGGCTCAGAGCCTGGGGCCTGTTTCAGATTCTGTGGCTCCCTCTCTCTCTGCCCCTCCCCTGTTCATGCTCTGTCTCTCTCTGTCCCAAAAATAAATAAAACATTGAAAAAAAAAAATTAAAAAAAAAAAAAAAAAAAAAAGAAGGCAGGGTGGGGCGCCATCGGTTAAGCGTCCCACTCTTGATCTTAGCTCAGGTCTTGATCTCAGGGTTGTGAGTTCAAGCCCAGCATTGGGCTCCCATGGCTCTGCAACAGGCAGGAAGCTTATTTTGAAAGAAAGGAAGGAAGGGAGGGAGCAGGGGGCGGGGGAATCCCAGGCAGAGGAGAGCTTGCTCTGTGTGTCCAGAGGTCAGGGAAGGCCTTCTGAGATGCCGGGGCAGAGCCTGGGTGGTGGAAGGAGGTCAGACAGAGGGTAGAAGTGGGAGCTTCACTCACTGGGTGTGAGGCTGGTGAAGGCAGAGGGTGTCCAAAGGGCCACGATGGAAGAGCCAATGGTGGTTCTTGGGGTCCTTAGAGGGGCTTTGGCATCTAAGTGGAGCCATGATGCAGTGTGACTGGTCCCTGGGAGCAATAGTGCAGCTTTGCCAGAGGTGAGACGTGGCTGGATTCAGTATTCACTCAACTGAGATTCTATTATACTTGAAGAGGCTCCTGGACCGTGGCCCTGGCCAGCCTGGCTGACACCTTGCATCCGAAGCAGTGCTCGCGATCAGCACTCAGAGTGGCCTTCTTCTGCCAGGGTGCTGTGGGCGAACTGGTCCCTCAAGAAGGCACGGGACGTCCTGACCACCAGCAACCTCAGATCATGAGCTTTATTTGGAAACAGGGTCCCTGCAGATGTAATCAGGGAAGATGAGGTCATGCTGAAGCAGGTGGGCACTAAATCCAACATGGCCGGTGTCCTGACAAGACCAAGGGAAGAAGCCCCAGGCCACAGACACAGGAGGGGAGGCCACGTAGGACGAGAGGGGACAGGGACGGGAGCGCTTCAGCTGCCGGCCGCCACCAGAAGCTAGTAAGAAGCAAGGAAGGACTCCCCCTACAGGTGTCAGACGGAGTGTTGGGCCTGGCGATGCCTTGATTTTGGACCTGGGGCCTCCTGAAGGAGAGACGACCCCTTTCCGTTGTTCTAAGCTGCCTGGGTTGGGGTGCTTGCGGGCAGCAGCTGTGGAAGCCACCGGGTCAAAGCTTTACCCATGCACAGCTCAGCGTCTTCCCACCGCCTCCCTGCACACAGCGACATGGGCATCCTCGTCTGCAGGCAAGGAAGCACCGCCTCCCAGCTCCAGGACGGACTCTTCACCTCCCCAGGGCTGCTCACGAGCCCATCTCCTCCCAGGCACCCCAGCTTGCCAGCCTCCACTCAGTTCCTAGAATCCTCAGCTCCTCCCTGTTTTTGTTGCCCATCCCGCTGTTCCGCAAGGGGGAAAGAGAGACCCCCTCAGCCAAAGCGTCAGCTCCAGCGGGACCTTCTCAAGCACGTCTTCCTCGATCAGGCCAGTAGGATGCTCCTCGGGGCAGGCGTCCTTGCTGGCCTGATTCCCGCCACCCCCTGGCGGCCTAGAGCAGGGCACCTCGTGGCTTTCGTCTGCCCCTTTGTAATCAGTGCTTATGCACACGCACCGCTGACCTGTGTGCAGTCGGGCCATCTCCTCAAACTGATCTGGCCGAAGGACTCCACGGCGGCAGGGGCCACCGTCGGCTTCCTGACAGGCACAGAGCAGGAGTTCAAACACCTGTTGGCTCATTTTCAAGTTCAGTTCCCACGTCATTCGCCTCCTTACCACCAGCCTGAGCCACTGGTGCTGCCCGCCTCAGTTTGGGACAGGGATAGGGAAGCCGAAGCCCAGGGAGGAAGGGGGCAGAGCCAGAACAGTGGTCCCAGTCCCCCCCGAAGGGCTGGAGACTGGGGGGAGGGGGGGGGGGGAGAGCAGAGACAAAAGGCAGTCCTTTTGTTTGTCTGCACGATTCAGAGCCCATCCTCTGCGTGGAAAAAAAGAGCAAGTCTATGCTGTTCTCTTTGGGCACAGGTGAAACCTTCTCCATTTCAAGATCACCGGCTTGTGAGGTGTGGTAGGGAGGGCTCATCCACAGCATTAAGCAATGTTTTCTCATTACTGTTTTCCCAGGGGCCCCCATCGTTCCTGCCGCGGCGTCCCCGCTTTGTCCCCAGTGAAAGTTGCTCTTCCGGGTGGGGCACGGGAGGTGCCCACAGCTCTCCAGGCAGGACCTCGGGAGGGAGGGGCGGGGCTCGGCAGTCCATCTGGCCCCATGGAGATGAGTGAACGCTGGCACCCAAACTTGTGAGCAGGCCCAGGGAGAGCATGAACTTCAGCGAAGATGGAATGTCGTTTAAAATTCAATCGTAAGTTTGAATTCAAATAAAGAGTTAATGCCTATAGCAGTTTCTTAGAGTAATACTTAAACTGGAAACTCACTTCTAAAATGAGTATTCTGGGGGCGCGTGGGTGGCTCAGTCGGTTGAGCATCCAACCCGTGATTTCAGCTCAGGTCGTGACAGCACGGTTCGTGAGTTTGAGCCCCGCTTCAGGCCCTGCGCTGACAGTGTGGAGCCTGCCTGGGATTCTCTTTCTCTCTCTCTGCCCCTCCCCCACTTGCACACACTCGTTCCCAAAATAAACAGACATTAAAAATAAATAAATGTTTAGAACAAACACATAAAATGAGTATTCTGATAGTAACTTCCATCTATTAGTAACAATCTTTAAAAAAAATTATAGTACCCCCTTTGGGCTCCGTGGCTATCAACCGAGCACTGTCTCCACAGCTGGGGGCCCGGCAAGGGGACACAACCTGTTTGGAAAGCATCTGCAATGTTTCCGGAGACAGAATGATGTTCACACACTTCTCCATTAATGCCACTTCTGGGAACTCCACACCGAAGGCTACACTGAACTTAAGGAATCCTTTGAAAAGCAAGTCTTCTGCACAAAGAAGTTTTACCACAGCATTATTTACACTGGTGAGAAGCTGAAAACAACTCTGATCATAACAATCCACTTATGCCACGCCTCCTTTGTGTAAGGCCGTATGTGCACAGCATATGTTAGCACACGTAATTTACGCCATAATCCAGGAGAGAGTACCCTTATCCCTAGTTCACCAATTAAAAGATTTACGTTGGCCAGAGTGAAGTAACCTACCCAAGGTTTCACCTTTAAAACTAGCAGCAATCACAGGTCATGATCTCAAGGTTCAGGAGTTGGAGTCCCAAATCAGGCTCCGCACTTGGGATTCTCTCTCCCTCTCTCTCTCTCTCTGCCCCTCCTACTTGCTCCCTCTTTCTCAAAATAAATGAAAGAAAGAAAGAAAGAAAGAAAGAAAGAAAGAAAAGAAAGAAAGAAAGAAAGAGAACTAAGAGTAACTTTGTGGCGACATGGAAAATGCACATAGAAAGTTAGGTGAAAAGATCAGACCGCTTCACTGTATTATTTCTCATGGGAATGCAGCCTAAGGAGTCAGCTGAAGGGCAACCCTCTGTAGCCACTGCTCAGGGATCCCTGAGGCCTGTGATGACAGCCACCCCCCTCCCCCCGCTAGCTTGCCCCATCACACCACACACAGCATTGGAACAGCTAGATGGCCACGAAGCTCTGAAACCGCCTGCCCAGGCCCCTTCCAGGCCCTATACTAGGTGCCCCATAGATGTGCTCTCTCCTACAACGGAAGCCCATGAGGGACAAGGCTTCAGCTGCTCTGGGCCCCTCACCACTCAGCGCCGGCCCTGGCCCACGGGACTTACGAAATGAGGAAGCAAACAAACTTAATGTTTTGAAAACTGTGTTCTGCAAATGTCATGTGGTTATGAATGACGCTTGTATACTGGGCTATTATCTGCAGAACACAAAACGCTAGATTTGTTCTGTTTTCGTGACCTGCGGTCCAGATGTCAGTACAGCCGCCTTTGGGGGATGTGGGTCTTGATCTGGCCTGCAATTCCTTTCCTGATTAGGAACCTGTTTGCTTTGCCCACAGGAAGATGGTCATAACAAAACCGCACAACCGGGGGGCTCGGAGCCTCCTGTGCTCACGGTCCAGGGAGTGGGACCCTGGCACTGAAAATGGCCGGGCTGTCTGGCGTTAGCCAGAAGAGTTAACGCAGGTCCGGCATCGGGCGGGACGAGCGAGGAAGCTCCACCCAGCGGAATGTTGAGTGCAGCTGGTAGAATGTTCACAGGGTGGGAGGAAGGGAGACAGCGCTTCTGTTACAATGTTATGAGACAAAACCCAGAGACACAAACTTGCATTTACCATGTATGCACTCCCGGAACAAAAAATGTTTAGAAAAAAGTCCGAAAGGAAATGTACCAACGTGTAAAGGAAGGCTGTGTCTTTCTGTAATAAGATTAGGGGATATTTGTCTTCTTCGTGTTGCACTTTCTACACAAACACGAATGGACACGTGTTACTTTTATAATGAAATGGCTGCAGGTCCTCAGCTCAGGTCCACCCTGGGCTTACCAGTTCGTACTGGAGAAGTGGGCCACCAGGGAGCTGGTCTGAAGGGTGCAGGTTATTCCCCACAGCTGGACTAAGCTGTCGGCAGGAGGAGACTAATTCAAGCGGCACCATCAATTTCCAGCTGCTGAAAGTTCTGCCTGCCGACTGTACTTTCTGAAAGGGCACCGCTACTGGGCATCGGCTGGAGGATAGGGGGAGAACAGAAGGCTTCTGCTGAACAAAAGCTGACCCGGAATGGACCACTGGAGGCACAGTGCCCGGCCCCGGGCGCACGCTGTGAAGCCTGGGCCCAGCCCAGAGGTTCTGACTTCACTGGTCAGACGTGCAGCCCAGGCTTTGGGATGTTTTGGAACAGTTTAAAAAGTTCTCGGGCAGCCGGCCTTAGGGCAAGTGGCTTAGAGAAAAAAAAAAAAAAAAAAAGAAGGGCAGCCAGCAAACGAGGGAACAGCTTTTTATTAATAGACAAAACCCAGCATCTATGAATTACAACTGTTGCTAAACTCACCTTAAAGCACAGAAACTGCACAGATATGTAAGTGTCTCTTTATTCTGGAAAAGCCTATAAAATATTTCCAAGAGACAATGCTTATGCCTGGGCAGAACACCAAGAGAGATTAGGCATAACACAGAATACCAGAAAGGACGGATGTAATGAGGATGGATGGATGGATGGATGGACGGAAGGATGGATAGAAAGGTAGGAAGGAAGAACGAACGATGGAGGAAGGAAAAAAAGAAAAGAAAAAGAAAAGAGAAAAAAAAGAAAAAAAAGAAAAAAGAAAGAAAAGAAAAAAAAAAAGAAAAGAAAAAAAGAAAGAAAGAAAAGAAAAAAGAAAAGAAAGAAGAAGAGAGAAAGGAAAGAGAGAGAAAGGAAGGGAGGAAGGGGAAGACAGATTAAGGTTTATTTAGCATCTGTTCATTCAGTAAGTGTTTACTGAACGCCGTCCCCCGGGTCAGGCACTGTGCACTGAGGAACAGACCAGGCTTCTGCTTTGGGTGTGTTTTAGTGCAGGGAGACAGAAAGAAAATGAAATAAATGATAACTCAAGTAGTAAAAAGTACTGTGAACACAATAAAAGAGAGGAACATGATATACAGGGGTTATAAGTAAATCATACAGTCTCTTTTGCCAGACCAAAAAAAAAAAAAAAATCTATCTTTAGACCTTCCTTCTTATTTTTACTTAAGTACGTTTTAAATGCCCTCTTGAAGTGGACCATTTGAAGCCAGCCACTACGGAACTGGGCAGCCATGACACAGCTCTGTAACTGTTGCCAACCTTGACTTAAAGCTCCTTGTCCCTGTTTCATACTCCACTTACTATGAACTTATAAACAACACTGTTTACCTATATACTACAAAGTCTGCTTTAAAGACAAACAGAGGGGTGCCTGGATGGCCCAGTCGGGTAAGCACCTGACTCTTGGTTCTGGCTCAGGTCATGATCTCATAGTTTTGTGGATTTAAGCCCTGCGTCGGGATCTGTGCTGACAGTGTGGAGCCAGCTTGCGATTCTCTCTTCCTCTCTCTCTGTCCCTCTCCCGCTCCTGCTGTCTGTCTGTCTCTCTCTCCAAATAAATAAATTAAAAGAAACATTTTTTAAAAAGACAAACGGACAGATACAAGTTTTGTATTCATAATTCAACGTTCTATGGCACAAAACAACACTGATCCTTAGCTGATAATCCCCAATCAGCAATTCGGATGGCTGTGTTTCAATGTTACACTCTCTGACAATCACAGGAACTCCTTAAAATCTGGGTCCCCATTATGTAACAGTCGAGATAGGTACCCCTGCTTTTAAAAGCCATAAGAGAAGGGGGCACCTGGGTGGCTCAGTTGGTTGGGCGTCCAACTTCGGCTCAGGTCCTGATCTCATGGCTTGTGGGTTTGAGTTCCACGTCGGGCTCTGTACTGACAGCTCAGGGCCTGGAGCCTGCTTCAGATTCTGTGTCTCTCTCTCTGCCCGTCCCCTGCTCACGCTCTGTCTCTCTCTCAAAAATAAATAAACATGAAAAAAAAAATTTTTTAAAAACCATAAAAGAGGGACACCTGGGTGGTTCAGTAGGTTGAGCATCTGACTTCGGCTCAGGTCATAATCTCGTGGTTCCTGGGTTCGAGCCCCGCGTCGGGCTCTGTGCTGACAGCTCGGAGCCTGGAGCCTGCTTCGGATTCTGTGTCTCCCTGTCTCTCTGCCCCTCCCCAGCTCACGCTGTGTCTCTCCCTGTCTCTCAAAAATAAATAAATGTTAAAAAAAAAAAAACCCACTTTTTTTCAAACCATAAAAGAAAAAAGCATTACATGGGATGAGCCATACGATCTTATGATTGGAACAAGTGCAGCTGTATGTTCGTTCGTCTACTCGGTGGAATCCCAGCTTTACCACTCATGACACAGTGGGTTCCGCTCAGGCCATCTCGGTGTCCTTACTGAGGAGCACCCGCCCACCTCCTCAGGCAGGTCGAAGCGGCAGATGGACCAGTCACGGGGAAAGCAGATGGGTGGGAAGTTCACCTTGCGGCTGTCTCTCGCAACGGCCCACTCGGGGGACAGCCTCACCCGGCACATTCAGACCCACTTGGGACCCAGCCCCTGTGGCAAGCAGCAGCACCTCCAGGGTCGTGTGTCAGCAACACGGCCGCCCCGTTACTGACCAGCCTCCTCTGAGATTCTCCTCCACCTGAAGGGATTAACTCCAGAGCAAGCTAAGGCTGCCAGCCTGGCACCGGCCTCTGCCGTGGGGCTTCCTGCCCGCCTGCCTAAGATCAGGGGTCCCGTGACTTACAGGACATATTCGCCCCAGCAAAAGGAAGTCCCGTGGAACCCATCTCCCACCAGATTCCAGTCCATCCCTCTTGAAAAACACTCTGCCGCTGAGGGCTGGGGCCCTGAGGGCCGGGAACTTTCTTCACCGGGTGGCTGCCCCTGGCCTCCCCGACACTGGGGAATTACCTGGCTGGCAGCCAGCAAACGCCTCTAGGCCCTTGCACGTTCCCCCCCCCCCCACCTCCGTGCCTGGGCAGCCACCGCTCAGTCCTGCACCTCAGAGCTCCCCTCCCCCTCCCACCCTCTCAGGGGGCCTGGGCTGACCCAGGCTCCTTCCAAGTCCACACCCCACGAGGGCTTCTGAGGGACATGCGGGCTGGGTTTGTAGCTTTTAAAAAACAGTAACGTATTATGATTATATATTCGCACATCTTCAAGTTTTCAAAAGCAGACCTGTGTAGGACTCCTCCCTTTCTCAGATGCCGAACCCTTATTAAAATGTCCTCTTGTGTGCATGCACGTGTTTACCTGCTCCCGCTCGGCTCCCATAGTCTGGCTGGCAGGGCAGGGGCCGCAGGGGCTCTGGTTCACCCCTGAGGCTCCCTGCTGTGGAGAACCAGCTTCCCTGGAGAGTTCTGGGAAGGCCCGTGCCCCTGCGCTCCTCCCAAACACGCATGCTTTCAGATTCTCCCCAATGGGCTTAAGAATGGCTGAGCACCGGGCGCCTGGGTGGCGCAGTCGGTTAAGCGTCCGACTTCAGCTCAGGTCACGATCTCGCGGTCCGTGAGTTCGAGCCCCGCGTCGGGCTCTGGGCTGATGGCTCAGAGCCTGGAGCCTGTTCCGATTCTGTGTCTCCCTCTCTCTCTGCCCCTCCCCCGTTCATGCTCTGTCTCTCTCTGTCCCAAAAATAAATAAACGTTGAAAAAAAAAATTAAAAAAAAAAAAAAATGGCTGAGCACCGTGGAGGGAGATAACCACACCGACCCTCCAGTCCCGGGGACACCTCAAGCTCCCCCGGATTCACACCAGGCCAGCGGGGCAGGGCTCAGGACAGGCGCGGGTGGCCCGGCCGTGGGGATGCAGTCAGGATCAAGCGCTCCCCGTGAAGGCCTGTGCAGGCTGCTCTCAGGCCCCGCTCCCCCCGCTGCACGGTGGGTACCTGGCCTCCCTGGACGTCATCCGGATCCCAGACTCTCGTCCAGAAACTAAAGGGAAATCGCCCTCTTTGGTGCTGGCGGCTGAGAAGTTCAAAGCCAATTCTGGATCCGTCTCCAGCACTTATGTGTCACTCTGGCCTTACTCTATTTTCCTTTTGCCCCTATTTAATCCTCTGGTATCGAATGTGTTCTGTAAGCCAACTCCAATCCTTTCTAGTCTGAAGCAGAGCAAATAAATGGAATGCTCATAATCTCTGGTAATCACTTGGTGAGTCGCTGTCCACAGGGTCTGGGGGGCGCAGCCCTGCGTGAGGAGCTCCCAGCCCCAAAGAAGGGCCAGCCTGAGGCAAGCCCCGAAGCTCTCCTGGGAGCAGAGCCCAGCCACATCGCAGGGGGGCTGCTCCACCAGCCCAAGCGTCCAAGGGGTCACCAAGACAGTGGACCCATCGGGTCAGCCGGAGACCTGGCCCCAGGTGGCGTGTGCGAACACAGAACTGCCCACTCTGGTTCTGATGCATCCGAGGGAATCAGAGGGCAACAAGCATTTCTACTCTGTCTTCCTTCCTTCTTCCTTCCTTTGTCTAAGGACCGGAACACTGGGTAGGCCTGGGTGGCTCTGTTGGTTAAGTGTCCCGACTGCTGATTTCAGCTCAGGTCATGATCTCACGGTTCGTGAGCCTGCTTGGGATTCTCTCCCTCTCTTTCTGCCCCTCCCCAGCTTGTGTGCATGCTCTCTCTTTCAAAAGAGATTTACTTTAAAATTAATAAGAAAAGAAAAGAAAAGAAAAGAGAAAAAAGAAAAAAGAAAAAAGAAAAAAGAAAAAAAAATGGGAATGCTGGTGGTTGGCCTCGCACCCAGAAACGCAGGGTACCAAACACAGGACGATGCCGGAGCAAGGCAAGCGTGGCCCGGGCTCTGGGGGTGTACGGGCTGGGCGTTCCTTCCTTCCCTCATCAGCCTCCATCCACAGGACAGATGAGGGAGGTGGCAGGTCCTGCCCTGAGTTTGGGTGTGCCTGCTGGAGGACAGTGGCAGTCTTACATTCAGGTCTCCACCCGGACTCACAGGGACGATTCCCCCAGCCCCCCCCCCCGCCCCGCCATGCCACCTTTCATGTGGTTTCCCACCACCCCAAGAACTTCTGCAGTTTCTCCACTGCCTGCTGAAGGGTGGAGGGTGGACAGAGCAGGGGGGAGGGGGTGAGGGAGGGTAACAACAGGCAGGTGGCTCACCCCTGCTCCGCCCAAGCCAGCTGCCCCGTCTGGGTGCTCTCTGGCAAACCCCAACCTCTCAGCCTGGAAAGGCTCCCCTGCACACGGCAGTCCTGAGCACCAGCTACGTGCCAGAGTCACATACACGGCCAACGCGCGCCAGCCCAGGGCCCAGCCTTGGGCGGGGAGGGCAGCGGGGCACCAGGGATGACACAAGTGTGAAGGAAACATGAATGCCAGGTGAGGCCAAAGAGCTGAAGCCATTGCCAGCCCAGAATTCTCCCCCAAGCCCTCGACTTCTCAGACCTTCCCCACACCTCCACCCGCATGTCTAGTAGACATTTCGCCACGGCCAGAGCATAACCCCACCTCTGCTCGCAGCCGCACGGCTCACAGCCACCCTCAGCGGCATCCCCCCCCCCCCCCCGCCCTGGGCTGCTCCGCCGGCAGTCCTCAACTCCTCTCCCCATGCCCCCCCCCCCCCCCAGCCCCCCCCCCCCCCCCCCCCGCCGCCGCATCCAGCCCTCCAGCAAGCCTGCTGGCTCTCCTGTAAGACATCCCCAGGCCTCCACAGCCTGCGACCCCCCACCTGGATAAGGACCGTGGCTTCCGACAGAGCCAGACAAGCAAGCGGGGTCAGAGAAAGTGGCTACAACATCCACAGGCTGATACAAAAGTATCAGTCTGAGGGATCCGGAATTGAAGGAACTGCTCCCTGCCAGAGGCAGTTGGGGAAGGGCCCTCCACCTTCGCCAGCCTCGGGGCGGGCCCGCCACTCCGCCTCACTCAGCTCTAGCCCCACTGGCCCTTCGGGTCTGCAAACAACCCCCTCCCCGCCCCCCAGCACACTCCACCTGAGGGCATTTGCACCGCCTCTTCCGAGCCGCCTTCACGCGAGCACTCCTCATCTCCCTTTGACCTTCGCTCCAACATCACTTTCTCAATTAGGCTTATCCCGACACCCTCCTTAACACTTGCAGACCACCCTCCCCACTCCTCAGGCTTGGCTGGGCATGCTCATGCTTGTTTGGTTTTTTTCTGCCGTTCTCCAAAGCACTCACCACATAACATCCTGTATGGTGTCTTACGTTTATTGTCTCTCTTCCCCTGAGTAGGGGCGGAGGGCTCCGCTTTGCGCTTGGGCACACGACAGGAACTCGATACTTGCTGAGTGAAGGAGGGAATGTGGGAGCCAGAGGGCAGCTGGGGCAGGCTTCGCAGAGACAACCTGGAGTGCTGCCTCCAGGTGGACATCCGCACACCTAGGCTGACAGAGGGCAGCCAAGGACCCCCAGGGGAGTTGTCTACCGTGTCAAAGGCTCTGGCCTGGACCCTGGAATCTAGAGGATCTCTCCCAAGACCCAGGGTCAGGGTCTCATTTCTCAAGATGGAAGGTGGACAAGAGTGGGGGGGGAGGGCGGCTAACCGCAAGGAAACCAGTGAGAAAGCAGACACTGAATTGAGGTCATGGAACCAGAAAGGAAGGACAGAATTTGAGAGGTTTCCAAGGTCAGACCTGCCGATGTATGCGGGAGGCAAAAGGGAGGAAGGAGGCACAGAGAGGATCCGATGGGTACGGCTCGTGGAAGGATGGTCTCCTCAAACGCCGGCATGATTACTGTGGGTCAGAACAGCCACCCAGCAGCGAAAGCCTCCCCGCAGTGCGTGCTCTCCCACGAAGGGGCTTTCTCAGCCGTCTGCCTCCCCTGCCCCACACTGAGTCTGCACCCGTGCCCACAGGGCCTCCTCTGCGGGGTCTGGGGTCCTAAGTGTGCCCCGCCCCACACGTCTCCTCCAGGATCACGGCCTGCATTTCAGGAGACCACTTCCCGAACGGCCGGTGTCCGTCTGACTCCTCCACTGCCGGATTCCAAGCCGGCGTGTTCAAAGCAAACCCACCGACGTGCGTACGTGAAGCACTTACCTTGCACTGAACACTGTTAGGTGCTAAGAACGGACAGAAAGTCGTCGTGGGCGGGGGTCCTGCTCTCCAGCAGCCTAAGGATGGGCAACGTGTGAGATACAGAGAGGGACGCACACACTAACCAGTTGAAGGACGGAACGTGGCACCGTGTGACACCGGTTTGCCCCAAACTCTTCTGGGACACGAGAAGCTGCCAAAAAGACCTACTCATTTTGAGCCCCAATTTCTACCAGAGCTGCAGGAGAAGAGAAATCCACATGGACCGGGCACCTCGAGCAACCTGCCAGATGTGTGCGTGCAGGGGAGGCGCCCAGGCGGAAGGAACCAGAGGGGACAAGACTGGCCTGGTGGCGCAGGGTGTGGTCCGGACCACATCGGGAGAGGTGGGCAGCAGGGCGGCCTAATTTTAATATGCACATGTCCCAGCAGAGCCAACCTGCCACCAGGAGAGCTGGTGCAAGACTCCAAACACACCTTCCCGGTTACTGAATGAAATCCGGGAAAAACAAAGGGGGACCCCGGAGTCCTGGGGGGAACACTGGGAACCTGTAGGAACGGCCGCCAAAGATCTGGTGGAAGAAACGGTGTGCAACCCAAGGGCCTTGGGATGATCCTTCAAAACACACTTCGACCTTTTCATCCTGCAGAGTGCAAAGCCGGTCCTCCTCACAAAATCCTGCACAGGCTGTTAGGGGAAGACAGGAGCACAAAGGAAACTATCCCAGAGCTGAATCTAGTGACCACACAAATACCCGAGTCAAACAAGCTGTAATACTGATGAGGCATGAATGAACAGTAACTGTTTCCAGGGCTGAATAAAGGCGGGCCACCTTATCGGGGAGGTCACACAGAGCCTCTCCGTTGGTGCCCCTTCTAGTAAGAACAGGCGAGAATAGCTCTCTTCTCTGTGTGTGGGGGGCGGGCGGCGGGGGCGGGGCACTCGGGCCGAAGGTTGATCAGACTGAGAACGTTTTCTTGGAGGCAACAGAAAAAAATCTGCTTTCGGTTTAACCTGCAATAGTTGCAGCCTCTGACCGGGACACATTGTTAATTAGTCAAAGAGAAGCCCCGCTTTAGTTACCCATTGAATTAGGTATCTTCAAACACTGTGACCTAGAATCGACAGTACAGCTAACTCTCTGTTTACCACGGTAATGGGGATTTCTGGAAGGGCAGCAGTTAATTGAGAAGCAGAAACAATCCCATTTTGTCCTCATCAAGGCACATATCACTGCATCAAGGCTGATGGCTTCCAACGAGCGTCCACGGAGGCCCTCGGGTCTGCCCACCACTGTGAGATCTAAGCCGCACCCTTCTAGCTCAACAAGCCAAAGGGTGTCTGGCCCCCACCACACCTGGGTCTGGCAGACAGCGGGGCCCCGTCCAAATTTTCAGGGCGTGGGGACACCGGGAAAGCACGGACAGTCACCCCATGCCTCACCCAAATCGCAACAGGACCTCTGGCGAGTGACACGTGGTGGTGCGAGGGGGGCTCTCAGGGAGACAGGAAAAAGGGGGCCCTGGGTCCGCGGGAGGGTGGACCGAGAGGCCGGGGAGGAGACAGGGAGAGAGTTGGCTGTACTGACACACAACAAGCACACCCCCAGCAAGCCGCCCAGCGTTTCCAGGAAGGAGAAAAGCAAACCGCCGTCCCACCTCGGGCTGCGCGGTCACAAGTGAGGCAGGGCTGGGACCAGTCGCCATTTGGGCGGGAGGCCAGCCCCAGGTGCGGCAGGAAGGGGTGGCGCTGGCTCAGCGGCTGCAGCTCCTCGCTCTGACCCAGCGGGGCCCCTGCGCGGTGCTGGGGGCACAGCGAGGCCTCGGGCGCTGTCGGGCAGGGACACACACACACACACAGAGAGAGACACGCCGTTAGAGGGAGTGGGAGCGGCACGGTGCGGGCCGGGGCCGGGGCCCGTGGCGCTCGGGGGCGGCGGACAGCCCGCTGACCACATTCTGACCCTGAACATGCAGCTCGAGCTCAAGGTCTGAGGGAACCGGAAAGCGTCAGAGCTGGGGCCGTGACAGCATCCGGCAGGCCAGCAGAAGGCCGGCAGGCCTGCCACCGGTGCCCGACCCGAACCCCCGGCTCCCGCACGGGGAACGTCCCACAAGCTGTTGATGGACGGGATGCTATTCTAGCTCTCGCTTCGGATCCTCTGGCTTCTGGACAAAAATGACCGCAACAGGCACGTCGCGAGAAGGGCAGCTCCCAGTGGCTGCAGAGCACAGGCGCGTCCACTTCCCAGACAGGAAGCCGAGGCAGCCTGAGACCAGCTCAACCCACAGCGGGCACTTTTGGGGGGTGGGGAGGCTCCACGAGAGCAACAAACGAGCTCTCCCTTTAAAGGGCAATCGTCACCACTTTGGTGATGAACCTGGCCCAGACAGAGACTTCTGGAGACGCAGGTCGCTTTCCTTCTCGTGCGGTCTCACGAGGGTCACAACCTATGCTTCAGCAGAGCAGTTCAAACTGAGAGGGAAACAGCCACGACTAGAAACAGGGACAAGAAAAATGCTAACCTCTCCAAGCTCGGTCATAATTTGGAATTCCTAGGGAAGTCCAGGAAGTCTGGCTTTGGTACACAAATCTCCCATTTGACACATTTCTCAAAATGCTGCTGGTGGCAGGACAACGTCAAACTGACACCTGCAGGCGGGAGCCGTTAGTAGGTGGTCGGCCAGCAGAACCAATGACCACACAAGGACCGACAGGCGTTTGTCAGGCTACAAACAATTTCCTTTTAAAAAAAAAAGAAAAAAATGGGGTGGTTGGGTGGCTCAGTTGGTTGAGTGTCCAACTTCGGCTCAGGTCATGATCTCAAGGTTTGTGGGTTCGAGCCCTGCATCGGGCTCTGTGCTGACGGCTCAGAGCCTGGAGCCTGCTTTGGATTCTGTGTCTCCCTCTCTCCCTGCCCCTCCCCCACTGGTGATCTGTCTCTGTCTCTGTCTCTCTGTCTCTCTCTTGTTGAAAAAAATAAACATTAAAAAAAAAAATGTGCAAGAAATAAAAAAGGCTGGTGTTATGCTGACAGTGTTACCGATACCAAAACGAAAGGCTGTGTAGGGGCATGCACTTTTGTTTTTACAGCCATAAGATACAAGTTCTGCGTCCCCGCAGGCCACCAGGGCCACCTGTCTTGACACAGCATCAGGGAAAGCAGCAGGGTGCCTGTTCCCGGGGCCGCTTTTAGTGAATGCCCAGGACGCCAATGTGGCTCACAGAGACCAGCTCCCGTCAGGCCCTGAACTCCACTCCTGTTCCCTGAAATCTCGTCCAAATGTTGGGCAAAGGCCCAGCATAATCCGACATGCAAAACGAGAAAACAGAGCAGCCCCACCCAGCACAGACCCAGCCATGCAAAAGCAAATCCCCAAGAGCTCTCGCCCACATGTCCAAAGAGGGGCCTTGCTCACGCTGGCACCTGCAGAGGCCTCTGCCTTCTCCCTCCCTCTTTAAGGGAGACAGAGACATCCCATCTCTCTCCCCTGGGACGCTGAGGTAGAATAACACGCTGAGCCGGTCGGGAGACCCCGCAGCCCAGTGGTTAGACAAACATTTAATGAGATGAAAGAAACGAGATCATCATCGAGAAAGAACGTTCGTTTCCTCCTACCTACCAAACACAGTCAACTTCCCACCGTCTGTGGGGCAGGCCAGTCGCTTCACTCCGGCCCTTCCCTGTGGGGGAAAGGGGCAGACCGTCTCCCCGAGGGCCGGCTGGCCCTGCCCGGATGTACCGAATCACACCACGGAGCAGCAGAGGGTCTTGAGACCCCGGAGGCAGAGCAGCCAAGGGACCAAGCCCCCGTGTCGCCGTGGCCCGGTGCAGACCACCGGCGGTGCTGCGCAGGCTGCAGGGAGCTGAGAACGAAGGACAGATACGAGCTCTCGCTCAGCCCCAGGGCGCCCACCCCACCTGAGGCCCAGCGCGCTGGCAGGGGGTGGGGGGCGCTTCCACTACTCACAGCCATGGTAGGAGGCGGGCGAGCCCCCGGCCTTGCCGTACTCCTGCTCCGAGTAGCTGGTGGAGAGGTTGGGCTGGCTGGAGCCGCGGCCGAAGGTGATCTGGTTGCTCCCCATGCCGGTGGCGACCTGGGCCATGCGCTCTTTGGTTTTGAGAGCCTGGGCCCTCTCGGCCTTCAGCCGCTCCTCGTCCTTGAGCAGGGCCACCAGCTGCTTTGACTTCTCGCGCACGTTGATGCCCTGGTCCTTGCCATCGCGGTCCACGTACTGGAAGTCCTTCAGGGTCTGGATGGCGAAGATGTTCTCGCGGCACTGCTGGGCCACCCGCTCGGAGCCCGTCTTGATGAGGTAGTCCAGCAGCGTCAGCGCCTTGTACACGTGCCGCCAGTTCTTGCCGTGGTCGTTGAGCCGCTTCCACACCATGCTCATGATCTCGGAGAAGGCCACCACGTTGTAGGTCAGGTCCGCGATCTCCGTCATCAGGGAGCTGGACGGGCCCCACGGGTCATTGGAGGTGGCTTCCCGGACCTTTATTTCCGCTTCCGAGTAATTGTTCACGATGTTTTTCATTTGCCGTCTGATAGACGAAGTCGCCATTGTTACTTTTCTTGGCGACAATCGTAGAGCCCTTCAGAGAGAGAGATTCTCCTGTCCCGGGCGAGTTCGTGCCCTGCGAAGGTTCAGTCTCCGCAACAGATCTGGAGTAGGATCCCTGAGAGTCATGTCCTCCGCTGGAGCCTCAGGTCCGAGAAGCCAGAAGCCATGACCTGGAGGAAGAAAGAAACACGCTCACTGTAGCACGCACGCCTCGGAGAGAGTAGGGGGCTCTGGCCTTTTCTGGAAAGGGCAGGTACTGAGGTCGGGGGGGGGGGGGGGGAGGGGGCGCGGTCAGGAGGGTTGGGGGAGGTGTGGACATACTCCAGCCTCCCTAGGAGGAGACAGAGCCACCTTAAAAAAAAAATTGCGACAAGATCAATACTACAAGTTAATAATGAATACAGCCTAAACTCAAGTTTAAGCCTTGGGAAGATAGGAAGTAAACATTGTAACAGTTGTTCTATTTTCAAAACATTTCCACTGGCATGGCTCTTCTGTGGGTTGTATTTTCACTGACTGGTGAGAGAAGAGAACAGTCATAACGCTGGGGGAAGTTGGTCCTGACAAATTTTAAATTACCTATGGGAGCAAGAAAAGACTTGTTTCAGGTATATGTTACCCCCCCAAAATGTCTATCTATGCCTTTTTTTTTTTTTACGTAATCTCTATACCCAATGTGGGGCTCAAACTCACAACCCTGAGATCAAGAGTCACACACTGTGCTGAGTCGGTCAGGTGCTATCTATGCCTTTAAAAATCACTCAACATTTGGCTTTGGTCCAACGTGCTTCTAAATTCCGGGGAATTTTCTGTGAGCACCGCTTTTCTCCTGACTTCTTATAAAGGTTTCCAACTACTCTTCTAAAGCACAGTCAGGACCCTCCAGTGGACTTTCAGAGTCTCCAGCATCTGGCCTGAGCTAATACAACCTCAGAAATATTCTGGTTCTAGCCCAATCCCCTCATTTCACAGAGGACAGAACTGAGGCCCAAGGTTACACATTAATGGGTCCACCCAGCCCTGTGGCACGGACACACGTGTCCCCCCTCTCCAGAGAAGAAACATCTACTGGGCTAGAGTGAGGCCCACATCTCTGACAATGGGCTTTGGTCAGTGAGTGTGGTCTTTTCATCAACAACCACCCAGCTTCCCACACTGTGCCTGACGTGGATATAAATACTGTTGAATAAATTTACAGAACAGATTAAACCGTGTCCCTCTCCTCAGGAAGGCCAGTCTGGCAGGGGTTGGAGGTGAACACAGAGGATCTGAGGATGCAAAGCCAGCACGACCAACTCAGCTGGCTGCTGGGGGCTGCAAAGGCAGGCAGGAGAAGGAACTTCCGCGAGAAAGAACTCCCAGTGTGTCTTCAAAGCTGAGGAGACCTGAGAGGGTGGGAGGAAGTGATAATGTAAATTACTTACTCCTCATCGGTAAAATGAGGAAACTGAGGTCCAGTAGACTCCAGGGACTGCCAAAGACAGAGCAGCACAGCTGGAGCCTGGACACGAAACAAGTGCCCTCCCTCTGCCCACCCCCCATTACCACCTGCCGGGCTCATTTCAGGCTCTTCCGGCTGTGAAGCAGCCAAGGCAGCCTTGGGCCAGGCTCTAGCTCACTGAATGCTCATGAAAAGCCTCCAGGTAAGGTAGGTGAGGAACCCGAGGACCTGAAGTCATGGGGTCAGCTAACCAAGGTCACCTCCACCAAAGCAGCCTGGTGCGGCCGGGACCTGCTCCCTGCCCCCTCCTCCTGCAGTGGCCCATCCTCCCCGTCCTCCCCACCATCCTCCCCACGAGCTGCTGCAGCTGTTGTGCTGCTTCTGTGAGGTGTGGCCCTCACCTTCCTCATCTAAAGCCTCACGTGGGCAATGGGCACATCAAAAAAAATAAAGAAACAAACGAGATGCGGTGGGGGCGAGGGGAAGGGAAGAACCACAGGAAACACAATGATCACTTGTCACATGTAACCGTACAAATAAGGGACAGCTCATAAAACTTTATCCTGGTGACAACCGATACATCTTCTATGGCTAACAAGGCCTTCCCTCCAGCCTCAGATATGCCAAGAATTCTGTCCCCATCTGAAGCCACAGAACAGGGCTTCAGCAGAAGGCAGGCATATTCTGCCTCTCCACTGATCTGGCCAGCTCTCATAAATCCTCTAAAGCCTGTCAAAGGACCAGGGATAAAAATTTTCACGGTGACCTGCACATTTGATTTAGTTAGGCTTTTTCATTCACAACAACATTCACTGCTGCCAGGGACGGGGCAGGCCTCAAAAGCAAAAAGGAACACTTTGATTTTTAATGAGCATCCCTCAGCTTAAAGTACAAACACTCGTCAAAATCAGTAGTAACATTCAGCTGGACTTAACGCCCAGGGGCCCGGCGACGTGCCAGGGACCACCGGGCCCCTCCGTTTGTCACTCCATCTGGTGCACGGCAGGTACGACCTTCCCACCGTCAGGGAGGCAGGAGGCGTGGGAATCCGCTGCTGAAGAGGTCCTCGGCCACCTTCCTCCAGGTCAGGAAGCAGCTTTGATTAAGCATGAGAGCAAATGGTCTTGGTAAGAAGGCCTCAAATGGTTGGAAACACAACGAGAAACAAAACAAAACGATTTCCTGAGGAAGAAATGACGCCCCGGCTCTGCTCCCTTCTTCTAGTCCAGCCACCTTGGACCCAGTGTCCTCCTGGGGAGAGGCCAAGGAGAGGCCAGGAGGCCTGGCCAGGGCACCCACCAAGCCTCCTGGGCCTTTGGTGGCAAAGAAAAGGCTGCACTTCCTCCGATCAAGGGCGGGGAGTGTTCCTGCCCTGCCACACAGAGGCTGGGAAAGGAGCTGAGAAACCGGGGCTGCAGACCAAGGCAGGGGTTTTGTCTAATAGGCTCAACTTGCAAAGACATCTGTTAACAGTCTCTTTGAAATATTTAGGCTCTAAGAAGGGCAAAGCTAATAAAACATTTCTTACAGTCAGAGAAATATAGAAAGCCCATATAATTTGAATGGCTGCCTGCCTTTTTTGTAAAGCCGTAGATAAGAGGTGCTTTCAGGATGGGCACGCGGTGAGAATGAGGAGACCTGGGGATACAAAATTCCTGATAGGAGAAAGGACACCAGAGGCGCCTCCAAGAAACCATGTTCAAGGCCAGCCGGGTGGCACGCCTCACCAGAGACTCTGTAGACCGACCCTTCCAATTCCTGCCGTGAGAGAGGCCAGCGACACTCGAGTGGGCTGCGGGACCACAGCCCCGGATCTCCCAGGAGGCCCCAACTGGGGACGGGGACCTGGGGGGCCCTACCGCACTTGTCCATGTGGACCTCAGACCTCACTCTCCCCATTCCAAAACTTCTCCCCCTCAACCTCAGGATTGGACAGTCAACACCTAAACATCTCCTCTCCAGGCAAACATCTGCCAGGCACTCCCTCCCCAAAACAGGCCCCGAACACAGCGCATCTTCAAATATACACGCTGCAGTGTTTCCAGAACCTAAGTTTTGTTTTGTTCTTGCTTTTTTGAACAGTACGCATGGTCCACCTTCCAAACCTTCCCTCTTCATCTGCTAGTTTTCTTCCGTTTCCAGCTTGCTGAGCCTGAACTAACTAGTACAGGATAATCTGTGACCTCGTGGGACTCTTCAATCAAGCCTAGGAAGCCGTGGTCAGTTCATATACCCCCATTTATTAAGGAGCTTGAGCTCAGATATGGGGAAGGCAGGAGGTAGGAGGCGATGGGGATTGTCAAAACAAGAAGGAAAAATAAACTTTGTTAAAGGTTTAGACCAAGATGGCAAAAAGGGGGGAGGGCTTATTTCCATAAATTACATACCAACAACTCAAGGGACAAATGCCATCAGAATATCAGTAATTAGATGGGGCACCTGGGTGGCTCAGTCATGACATCATGGCTTAGGTTGAGCCCCGCCTCAGGCTCTGTGCCGACAGCTCAGAGCCTGGAGCCTGATTCGGATTCTGTGTTATCCTTGTCTGTCTCTCTCCCCCACTTGTCCTCTCTCTCTGTCTCTCTGTCTTTCTCTCTCTCTCGGATGTAAATAAACATTTAAAAAAATCAGTAATCAGAAAGAGCTTCAGAAATCGAATTCTGTTATCAGACACGACTTAAACTATTGCGTTATAAGTGGTAAAGTTTGTACAACTCTGTTAGGACTTTCAATATTTTCTGAATGGAGCCAAGTTGAGATTTCTATTCAAAGTAAACAAATTTTTAGGGCGCCTGGGTGTTTCGGTCGGTTGAGCGCCCAACTCTTGATTTGGGTTCAGATCCTGATCTCACGGTTCGTGGGATCGAGCCCCACATTGGGCTCTGTGCTGACAACAGGGAGCCTGCTTGGGATTCTCTCTCTCCCCCTCTCTCTCTGCCCCTCCCCTGCTCATTCTCTCTCTCTATCAAAATAAATAAATAAACTTACAAAAAAAAAAAAAAAAGCAAACAAATTTTTCTGCATTTACAGAACAGCTGACCAGGAGCCAAAGGATGTCCATTTGTTACCCTGGATGAGATGACACGGGGCTCCCACCACACCTCCCCACTCCGGCCCCAGCCCTGACTAGCCTATTTTGAAAATGTACTAATTTCTTTTATTAAGAATCAAGGCTTCTGGTGCACAAGAGGTAAACCTCACTGAGTTGATCAAATCCAACAAACGGCAAAGAAACTGAACATTTCAGCTGCCCTGGGGAAGTCTCATCGTGGGCAATGCGCATTTCCGTCAGGCCTTCCAAAAGGCCTTTGAGAGTTCTGGAGAACCACCCCCCCCCCCCCATCAAAAGCCAACAGTCTATCCAGTATAGAAGGGGACACTCATTTTTCTACAGTTAGGCCCCAGTATCGGAGAAGATTCTTTAAGCCAAAGATCTCTTTCATTTCTGTCCTGGAAATGGAATCTACTGTTTCTGCTTATGCAACATCCACTTCCTCTTGTCTTAGAAAGATCCTGGGTCTTCCAAGGGGGAAGCGGCCAGGAGCAGGTCCCGCCCAGGCTCTGCCCGTCAGAGCGCCACAGGCCCCCAACCACAGTGGCTGCATCACGGCAGGTGGGCCATCCAGACTGGGTTGTCCGGAGACCCTTCTGGGTGGCTCTAAAGCGCTAGGAAACCAGAAGGTGGCTGAGCTGCTGGAAGCCACGAAACCTAAAGGGACAGGGAAGAAAGCAAAGAGCAAAGGGAGGGAGGGCAGCAAGACAACACGGGTGGAGCCTCTGGGTCCACCTGTGCTTGAAGCCATCTCTCCTCCACACAGGTGCCTGCGTGGTCACTTGTAACCTACAGCAACGTGTGCCGTCACCTGTAACAGCGAGCCCAGCGCGAGGAGCGCCCTGAGAGCAGGAAAGCCGGCAACGGGCAAACACCAGACGCACAGTGAGTGCCCCCCACCCCGACTCCCCCACGGGGCTTCAAGTAGACGTGCGGGGACACCAACCAGACTCTCCCCAGGCACACCTGACCCACGACCTCAGGCGGACTGAGGAGCCGCGTCCCTCCCGGGGAGGCTCGTCACTCCTCAAAACGCAGGCGGCCACCAGTCAAGGTCTCTTCCAGAGTGACGGCAAAGTAAGAGAGCCCGACGGTCACACTCGCCGGGGACAAGCCAAACAAACCGTGGCGTTCTTGAAAACACAACCAGAATCCAAGAGGCACCGGAGACTGGAATAGCCAAAGAACAAGACTAAATAAACAAACAAACATTCCGAGGCCAGAGCGGTGCCCCTGGAGGCAAGAAGAATTCCATAAAAATGTGCTCCAAGGGCTTGTGCAACTGGGTGGGGAAATTCCTTCCAAACCTAGCGTTCCCAGTCGCTGAAAGAAAGAAGAGGCTCTCTCCCCTACCCAGCGCAGCCCGGGTGGGTCCGCGGTCAGAGCCCGGAGGTCCCTGGGCCGCTCTTGCGTTGCTGCGTCACGGAGGCGGGCGTGGCCGGCCGGCTCCGGAGAAGACACATGCCCTGCCCACCGAGGTCCCCGCCACATCCCTAAGGAGATCTTGGCAGTGGCTTCGCAGGGACCAGGGATCATCATCAGGGGGCAAGACCAGCTATGAGGGAATAGCCCCAAGGGTCTCTCCCTGCTCCCCAAAACCTAACAGCCGCAGGTCAACCAACGCCACTTGTGACGACCCGGTCTCGATCGACAGACGCGGCTGAGTGAACTGATCCAAAAACCATCATCTCAGATGAGGGCTCAAACTATCTGTGTGTGGCAGCCTCCTGTGGCTTTATGTGCACTTTGTTCTCGAGGCAGAGGACAGGGAGAGCTGGGGAAGGGGGTGCGGCCACCGTTCCTGCCGTGGCACACCGGTGTGGCCCGCCGTCGGCCGTCTTCCAGAAGCCCCTGCGGAGACTGTTCAAAAAGCTCCAGACACACAATAACTGGGGGCAGCGCCGAGGGGAGGCGACACCCTGACCAAGCTCCCGGGGTGATTTCTGAGTATCCTGGAGTGAGTGCCCTGGCGTCACCGCATGACACTCATAGACACCAAAAGTTTGTGAAACGCATTGCAAGCCTTGACTAGTTGGCTTTAATTCTCCCCTGCGTGCAATCCACGAGTGAGGAAACATCTCCACCTTCCTACTGGGGAAAAGGGTACCACGACCATCACAAGGAGGCTCAGTCAGGGGGTGGCTGAGACTACGGCTCACATGACCAAACTGAGCCGGCTTTCCAGAAGACAACGGTCCAGTTAGGACAATATGGACAGTGCCACATTCTTTTCCACAGTAATCATTTCAGCCTAAAGAGAAAGGACTATTATGACCCTGCATCAGCCAAGCTAGCAATAACTCAGAGCCTAATGACTACTGCTCATGCACAGGGGAGAAAGGAAAAGGGGGTGGGGGCAGAAACACCCTTTATGTTCACCAGAAAAACGGTGAGATTCAGCCAAAAAAGAAGTGTTCTCTGCACAGAATGGAGAAATCAAATTTTATATCACCATCCAAAAAGGAGTATTATTATAAACACGAAAAAAAAATTTTTTATGTTTATTTATTCTGAGAGAGAGAGACAGAGAGAGAGAGAGAGAGAGGGAGAGGGAGAGAGAGAGAACACAGCAGGGGCGGGGCAGAGGAGAGCGAGAGACAGAATCCCAAGCAGGCTCCACAATGCCAGTGCAGAGCCCGATGCGGGGCTCGAACTCACCAACCGTGAGATCGTGACCTGAGCCAAAACCAAGAGTCAGACACCTACCCGACCGAATCACCCAGGTGCCCCAAAAACAAACATTTTAGACTTGACTTCTAGATGATAAAGCAGGTCAGGTTAAACTGCCCACGCACCTCTCCGCTCTCACTTCTAGGGGAGGAAGAGCCCCACGGGGGTGTCAGCTAACCTACCACCAGGTGGAAATGAAGGACTCCCGCCCCAATGCTGGGCAGTGCCCCTCCTCCCACCAGGCAGCCAGTCCTCCACCGGAGAACATCCTGGGCGGCCTCTGCCAGGATCTGACAGTCACTGAAGCAAGTCAGATAGCCTTCTATGGCTTTACCTGTTCTAAAGTTTTCTAAAGTACTGAAAACACCCATGAGGAATTCTCTTTTTCTTTGCCAGCGTGCCCCCACCACTGAGTCTCTGAGAAGAGTAGCATGTGGGTGCAGATTGTATGGGTGTTGACATGCGGTCATTTTTAAAGATCACGTGAGCCAGGGTCAGAGCTGCTCTGACCATTCGGGCTACACTCTGGCCATCGGACACAGCCACTTAGTTTCACTCCCCGATTTAGGAGACGGGGTATGTTGAGCTGTGGCTCTCTCACCGGGAGGGTCAAGGATAAAATCTTGACAACTGGACCAGGGCAAGGCATAAATATGCCATTTTGAAAGAAAAAAGAACTCTTTAATGCTCCCCACCTCTCTTCTACTCTTCAAAGTCGTTTTGCAAATGACCGATCATTGACAGCATTCTTAAAAAATCACACCAAGGGGCGCCTGGGCGGCTCAATCGGTTGAGCGTCTGACTTCATGATCTCACGGTTCGCGGGTTCGAGTCCTGCGTCAGGCGGTGTGTGCTGACAGCTCGGAGCCTGGAGCCTGCTTCCGATTCTGTGTCTCCCTCTCTCTGCCCCTCCCCTGCTCACGCTGTCTCTCTCTCTCTCTCTCTCTCTCTCTCTGAAAAATAAATAAATATTTAAAAAAATTTTTTAAATGATGGGGTAGACCAGATGCTCTCCCTAAACCCTTCAATTCCCAAGACCCTCTTTCTGACAAATGGCTCAATTCCCTGCCACCTCCGTGGTTGTCACGGGGAGCCCTGACCAGCTCAGCCACAGGTCACTGACTGTGAGGTGAGAACTCTGGCTACGAGCCTAGTGGCAGATGCTTCTGTCGGCCTGTGGGGTTCAATGGTGGGCAAAACGGTAGGGCTTCCTTTGGGCCTTTGGAGGCATGAATAGCCCTCAGAACCCTTCCCTCCTCCCAGGAAGGCAGCTTGTGTGTGACCCCTGGGCCAGAGCGTCTCTGTTTCTAACACACTGTGACTGTGCTACTAGAAATACCCACAAATAACTGGCTGCAATGCCACCCAGAGACTGGGAACCACGGCACGGGGGCATCTGATGGCTCCACACACCCATCCCACCCCCATGGGGCAGGCCCAGCTATGGATTATACTTTGATCAGTACAATTTTCCAGCTTGAGACATCTGAAAAAAATGCCGAGCTGCATGGGAAAATTTAGAATTCCCATGATTTTGTGCTTAATTTAGCCCTGGCTGGCCGCTGTGATGGCACTAAGTCCTGGGCTGTCGCCGTCTCCTGAGGAGCCAGCGCGAGAGAGCGGGAGCGGCGTGAGGGTGAACTATGGGCCCCCTGGGCCAGGCCCCACAGACCGGGTTTTGGGCACAGCAGAGAGCTACCACTTTTCTCAAACGGAGCTCGAGATGCTTGCCAAGAGGAACCCTGCAGGAAAGGAACACGTATTTCCACACTTGTAAGAGCAAACCCAAAGCCAGGAGGAAAACAACTGGTTTGCTCACCTCTCTCTGCCCTTAAAGCAGCAGCTCCAGGAGTCGGGACTCCCCTCGCAGCGGCTGTGAAGGAACGAGGCCAATTTCCGTGGGCGGCTGGGGAGTTACTTCCGCGGACTGTCAGGGAGTGATGGCTGATGTCCACTGACCCTCAAGGCTGGGCCTGGGTCCCCATCCCCCACCCCAGGCAGCCGGCCGGAGGTGGGGGTGGGGGTGGGGGTGGGGGTCAAGCCAGGGCCCCAGAGACCAGAGGACAGGCTCACCTCGGCAAACGGGCAATCGGAAAGAAAGGATAGGCCAGATTCTCCGAAATCGGGGCCCGGGGCCTGGGGCTACCCTGAGGAAGGACAGGACTCGAAGGTTAACTCTGTGTCACCATGTGCTGCACCCTCTTCTCCAATCACTGTCCTATTACTGGGACAGTCTGCTCACTGTCACTTCAGAGAAGCCCATGTGCCACAAACAGGCCCCAGCCCCTCTACCCACCTGTTGCCTCGTCTGCCTGCCGTTCTTCCCACGACTGTCACTTGGACGGCCTTTCTGGTCATTTTTATCCCAGTTTAAATATCGCCTCCTCAGACCCCCCAGTCACCCTGCCACATCATCACCTTGAATGTTCAGCAAAGCCCCGCTCTGCACGGCGTTTTCTCGCTTGTGAACCTGTTTCTCCCCTGTGCCCCCCCCCCCCCCCCCCCCCGCCCCCCGCCCCTGACCTCTGTGAGAGCAGGTCCTGCCTGTGTTCACCACAGTCTCCTCTGGGCCAAGAGCAGAGCCCGGCGCACAGTGAGCGCTGAGCGAACACAGGGGCGACAAGTAAGACCACGACAAGTAAGACCGTGTTTAACACAGTCCCGTCTATCTAGAGACCAGCAGCGTTAACGCCGTCTCCCTTTCCGCTCAGCTCACCGTCACAGGAGTTAAGCGGCTGCCGTACTGACTGCCCAGGGATGAACTGCCCGAGGACAGGACTGCCAGGCCCCCAGCTTCACGAGCGCCACCACAGGAGTGGAGAGTCGCCAGGGCCCGGACCCCACGCAGAGCAGAGACCATTCGATGCCCCCGACAGCCTAGGCTCGGGAGCAAAGCCGGCCAGCGTCAGGCCGCATGTGAGGGCTAACACGGGGATTTCTTATCGAGGTGCCTGGAGAGACACTGGCAAATAATAGGTGTCCAAATATCTGCGTCCTCTTCCCGGCACCACCAAGGGGAGGACGTCGGTAAGGATGTTACTCGGCACGTCCCCGAGGGCGACTCAAAAAGAACTTCCAAAGCAGGAGACAAAAGCCCATGGGAGCTTCTCCGTGAAAACCGTGCTGGGTGGATATCGTCTACCAGTCTGTTGGTCCACAAGCGCCCATTTCCTGACCACACAGCAACCCGGTAAACAGAGTCACTGGCTCCGGCTTTTCTCTGTGGCTGGCATTTCCAAGAAAGGTCTCCGTGTGCTAATTCTTTGTTACTAGTAACTGTGATAGAACAGCCTTAGAACAGCAGGAGAAAGAGAAGACTCTCTTTAATAGAAACTAGCAAATATTAATTGAGCCCCAACTATATGCCAGGCATGTTCTGAGAACACACGTGTTTCCTTATTAAATCTCCGTAACAGTCCTAGAGGGAGCTATTATTATTATCCTCCTTTTACAGAGGAGGAAGCTAAGGCACAGAGAGGTTCAGGAACCAGCCCAGACCGCACTGCCAGCAGGGGTTAGGACCAGGATTTGATCCCAGACCTCTGGCCTCTGGTCCTATTCTGTACTTCGTATGTATTCCTTCTGGCTTCAGTCCCATCCAGGGCTCAAAGTCACGAGAACAATGAATTTGTCCCTGCTGACGCTGCAGCCCGGAAAGGCGCCTCTTGCCTCTGTGTTTGAGAGGCCAGAAAATGGTGGAGGAGAAACTGTTTTCCTACCCCTGTGCAGCTGGCCACCGGGTGGAGGTCCCGTCCCCAGCCAGCTCACCAAGCCACGTGAGCAGGGGCAAAGATGCTGGAGCCGGAAGGGCCTGAGGACTCACCTACGTGCAGACACCAAGGCCCAGAGCAATTTAATGCTGTACCAGGATCAGACCCTGGCATTCCCAGCTCCTACCAGCATAGCCCACAAAGGAAAAAGGTTTTAAAGATGCGCTTCAAAGAAAGCTTCCCCTTGAAATGTGTAAGGTTCTACAGACTGGCAATACAATGAAATCAGTCAGGACAGAAGTCTGAAATACCACAGACTCCAAAACGATTTTTTTAAATGTGTTCTTCAGAACTCACATCCTTAAGAAATGATGTCTCTTTGGCTATTACCAGATCTTCCGCTAATTCAGTTACATCAAGAAGTCTGCATTATTTCTTTCTTTTCTTTCTTTCTTTCTTTCTTTCTTTCTTTCTTTCTTTCTTTCTTAATGTTTCTTTACTTGAGAGAGAGAGAGTACTAGCAGGGGAGGGGCAGAGAGAGAGGAAGACAGAGAATCCTAAAAGGACTCCGTGCTGACGGCAGAGAGCCCAAGGTGGGGCTCGAACTCACAAACCGTGAGATCATTACCTGAGCCGAAGTCAGACGCTTAACCTACTGAGCCACCCAGGCGCCCCCTTGTATTATTCCTTTCAAATAGCTGTGGTCATCTGAAATTCCACTCAGAAAAAAACTGGGTCTCCATGTTGAAAGGTAAACCTTCTTTTTTGGTACAGAATAAAAATATTATTTCCCTCCTTCCTCTTCTGCTGGAGACGGTCCCAGTGCTTTATTTACTCTGCAGTACCGACTGGATATGTCAGGAGGAAATGTTCCTTCTAACTCTTAAATGTTAGAGTCTCTGCCCCAGAAAAGACGTGAGCTGGCCCTAACGTCTTCTTGCTGTTCCTCTGTTTGCTTAAGTTTTTATTATGTGTTATTGGATGCACATAAAAGAATTAAGTGCAAACCACATGTGAGGCACAAACAAAAGGGACCCCTGTGATCCCCCCACGCTCTCAAGGCCTAGGGCACGACCACAGTGCCCACCCCAGGGGGTCCTTCCCCTCCCTACTTCCTCTGCCCCAGGCAAACAGCTCGGGTTCTGGATTCTTCAGTACCTTGATTTTTTTTTTTTTTTTAATGTTTATTTGAGAGAGAGAGAGAGAGAGAGAGAGAGAGAGAGAGAGAGAAAGCACGAGCAGGGGAGGGGCAGAGAGAGAGAGGGACACACAGAATCTGAAGCAAGCTCCAGGCTCTGAGCTGTCAGCACAGAGCCCGATGCAGAGCTGGGCCCCACGAATGCAAGATGGTGACCTGAGCCAAAGTCAGATGCTTAACCGACGGAGCCACCCCGGAGCCCCGTCCCTCGCTGTTTAAAGCAGAAAATTATTTTACCACCAGTGCCGTAAAACCAAATAATGTGTGGTCTTCCACGAGTTGCTTCTGTCATTTCACACCATCTATGTTCCTGAGGTGCATCCACGTCGCGCCATAAGGCTAGCTGTGCCCCACCTGCTTTATGTTCGCATGTAACAATTTATACACACTCTCCTGCCAATGGACACTTAAACTATTTCCAAACTTTTGCCATCACGCATAATTCCGGTCTGTGCACGCACGGCTCCCAGGACACAGGGGCAGGGTGTTTCCAGAGTACGTTCCTAAGAGTAGAACTGCTCATTTACAGGGTGTGCAAAAGCTCTCCACGGATTTTGAAAACACTTTTGCTGTCCTTTAATGACATCGTTTTATCATTACAGAGCAGACGTATAAATGGGTTAGTCGATACCAGGTTCAACAATTCGTCTTCACTCGCTCAGTGTGAAAAGAACGGCTCCAACAGGCACGAGGGTTTCGGGAGGCACAAGACGTGGCTTCTGGTCTGGGCTGGGGGACCACAGAGCAGATTACAAGCTGCGGGCCCCGGGGCAGCTCACAGGAAGATCAGGACAGACTGTGGGATGCCGAGTGCATCTGAGGCAATGCTGTTGAAGAATGAGGGGCACGAGCAAGTGTTCGTTCAGGCAGAGCACAGAGACAGCGAGGGGTGAGGGAGTGGGGTCTCCAGGGGGCCGGCGGGGAGAGGCTGTGCTGCCGGGGCCCCACTCAGCACACTACGAAATCTGGACTCGCGTGGTTACTCACTTGCAAGATTTTGCCATTTCCTCCCAAAAATGATAATGCTAGTGGCGGACACTTACAGAGCGCTTGCTACGCGCCAGGTGCTGTCTTAGGAACGGCCTCATTTAGTTGTCCCTCTAAGTGGCACTATTGTTCGCTTACCATGTTTCTTTAAATCCATTTCCTTTTAAATTCAAATACCCACTCTAAGTAATAACATACACGAAATCAGGCATCACTGCTGTGACATTTGGGAAGTGGGGGGCCTGTTTGGTTTTTTTTTTTTTATTTTTTTAATGTTTTTATTTATTTTTGAGACAGAGAGAGACAGAGCGTGAGCAGGGGAGGGGCAGAGAGAGGGGGAGACACAGAATCCGAAGCAGGCTCCAGGCTGTCAGCACAGAGCCCGACGCGGGGCTCGAACCCACGAACCGTGAGATCATGCCCTGAGCCGAAGTCGGATGCTTCACTGACGGAGCCCCCCAGGCGCCCCTGTTTGTTTTGTTTTTGAGACAGGATTCATAGAGCATAAAATTCACCATTTTTCAGTGCACAAATCACACTTCCCGTTTAGTATATCCACAGTGTTGTGCTAGGGTCATCCCAAGAAGGGGCCGTGCATCTGTTAGTCCCCACCCGAGCCCCTTCCCGCTCCCCACCCCCGCCCCTGTCCACGTTCCGTCTTGCTGGATTTGCCTTTCCCAGACATATCGTATGAACAGAATCATCCAACCTCTGGCCTCTCGTGTCTTCCTTCTTTTACCTAACACATCTTAAACACTGATCCACGGTGCAGTATAAATCGGGACTTCGTTCCTTTTTAGGGCTGAGGAATTTTCCATCGTATGGAGATACTACCTCTTTTATCTACCTACTTTGTTGGAGGACATCTGGGTTGTTTCCCCCTTATTTTGGCCGATGAATAGTGCCGCTGTGCCGCTGTGAACGTTTGCGTACGAGTGTCTGCACGGACATACGCCTTCAGCTCTCCTGGGTCTACACCGAAGAGTGGAATCGCCAGCTCATGTGGTAACTCAGTGTTGAGCTTTTTCAACTGCCAAAGTACTAGGGCATTTTTAAGATAAAGAACTATTAAAATTTAACATTCGACTGCGTACCACTCAAAATTATTTTAGGAAATACTGCTGGAGCAAAGCTACAGAGCTTGGTTTTTGTTTTGTTTGGGAGCAGGGCAATGACGCTGTCACAACAGTATTTCTGGAATCCTGACCAAGCAGCACAGGGTGAGAGGGCCAGGGTGGGGAGGAGGGAGGACGAGGAAGACAGGAAGACCACTTAGAACCCACACGAGGGGCGATGAGAAGAACTGAGGCCCGAATGCGGGGGCAGCAGGGGAGCAGAAAGGCGGGAGGCCTCGGACATAAACGCGGAGCAGAACGAACCCCCGACAACCGAAGGTCAGCGCGGGGTGCGACAGGTGGAGTGGCGGTAGCCAGGAGGACAGAGGCGCCCTTCACAGAACACAGAGGTGGGAAGAGTGTGCAGGTTTCAGGAGAAGGAAAGAGGCCGAACCCGTAGTTTTCCTTCAAACAAACAAACGTAGCTAGAGGTGACGGCAAAGCGGGCACGGAGGGCTGGGGAGGGGCACCAGGGTCCACACGTTCCTCTGGGGGGAGCGGTGACACGACCAGGGGAGAACAGGGACGGAGGCTAGCAGTCACCGGGCCAAGTCCAAGAAATGCCGGGGGGGGGGGGGGGGGGGGGGCGGAGACCCCAGAGAACCATCCGGCGCAGGCGAGGGGAGAGGCCAGGGAGTGATGCTAACGAACCGGGACAGAGAAGAGTCCAGAGGACGCGCAAGAAGCCTGCCCGTGGGTGCCGTGAGCAGCATGCCTTCTCATGACACCGATGAGTGGCTCAGACATCCTCGCGGGGGAGGCCACTTCCCAGACCTGTGGCACCGTGGCCCGCACCTCCGGGGCGACTACCTCCTCCCCGGTTTCAGGATAAAACCGAATCCAAATCACCCCCAATTCCCTCCCCTTCTGCTGGAGGATCCGCCACCTGCTGCCTGCCTGGGCTTCCGGCTCTCCCTCCGCTCTCCCTCCTTCCTCCCACGACCTCTGGACTGCAGCTCTCGGGGGGACAGAGGCCCCGACTGTCTCCACACTGCCGCCCGCCTCACAGGGCCTGGCACGGCGCCTGGCACACATCTGCCGCGGGAATGAATGACTCCACAGGCCCCGGGTCCGGCCCCACCTGCTCCCACGCTCCCCCCGCAATGTCTCTGAGCTCCTCTCTGCGCCCCAACCAAACCTCCAGATGCTACGACAGAATGTAAAACGCGACCTCTCGGTACTGTTTGTGGGGGGTTAGAAATGACAGCCCGACAGAGTGGAAAGATGGCTGCCTCTCCTCCCCCCCCCGCCCCCCCACTGTTCAGGCACGTCCCTGAACCTCCGTCTTCTCATCTGGAAAATGGACGCGGCGGCCTGCCAGGCACCACAAGACAATGGACGCGCACAAGCTGTGAGAACGGAGGTGAAAGCTTTTGCTTCTACCAGTTTCCATGCTCGCCCACACGCTTTGCAGGCCACTGGCCCCTCACCTCCCCCCCCCACCCCGAAAGAGGAAAACAAGACCAAGCTGACATGGGGGGGGATTTCTGAGGCAATTTCACACTAAATTTAACAAGCAGAAACAAACAGCAGTCTGCAAACCGTGTAATTTTTTTAATTCTTAAAAGATTAAAGTATGCTGGCAAATGTCAAAACACAAAAGCCAAAAAGAAATTAAAATTGTTATTTTCCTCTTGGTTTTATCTCCATTAGCCAAATGCTTTTGTTCAAACAATGTTTACATTGCCATTGTCCTGCTTTGTTTAGAAAAATAATACAAGGGTGTAGGACTGAGGGCGCACACAGATCTGCCCAGTTTCTCCGGGGCTCAGAAAACACTCGAGTTGAGAAATCTGTTGCGCCAGAGGCTGAGGAAGAACTGTTTACTCGCCTTGGAATATTCATCGGCCACGTCAATACCACTGACCTCCTCCTCTTTCGGCCACCCTGGGGATAACCAGGCCCCGAGAAGAGGACAGTCCTTCAGCACATGTATGCTTCGCAAGGAAAACATGAACCGGAGGCCTGGGGATGGCCACTTGGTGACCGCAGGCTTGGCTGCAGCGAGCCAAATGCATCAGGGTGACAGCTGTACCTTACTCAGTGCCTACTGTGTGCCAGAATTCTGCAAGGGCGGCATTTTACAGGTAAGAAGCAAGAGGTGGGTGACACCGAGCATGAGTGGGGTGAGGTCTGCGTCCCCTGCACGGAGCCACAACACCTGCTGTGAAAACCTGGACGATGGGGCGCCTGGGTGGCGCAGTCGGTTAAGCGTCCGACTTCAGCCAGGTCACGATCTCGCGGTCCGTGAGTTTGAGCCCCGCGTCGGGCTCTGGGCTGATGGCTCAGAGCCTGAAGCCTGTTTCCGATTCTGTGTCTCCCTCTCTCTCTGCCCCTCCCCCATTCATGCTCTGTCTCTCTCTGTCCCAAAAATAAATAAACGTTGAAAAAAAAATTAAAAAAAAAAAAAAAAAAACACCTGGACGAGCCCGGTCCCAAACCTCGGCCAATTCAAGGTTACTTGCACGACACTGCCTTGCTCCTCTCCAATACCATCACCCACTTCTAAAGCTGCCGCTTGAAAGATCCGAGGTCTTCTCACCGACCAGCTTTCAAGGCTGCCCCATTTATTCAGTTCCAGGTAGTTTCTACCCTGGGACTCCCCACCTTACTACTGAACGCTTCCCAGACTGGGCTGTCCACACGGACTCGCTCTCCTGGGTCCCACGAATGCCCGTTCCTCTTCTCTGTAGAAATTAGTTACATTCACCAAGTACTCCCAGTTCACGTCCTTCTGGGAACTGCATGTCCCCAGGTCAGTCATGGCCCCGGCCAATAAAATCTGCTAGAAGTGAAATGTGTCATTTTTCCATCAAACACTTTAAAAGCCAGTGTGTAATTCTCTAAACTCCCTTCCCAAGGTGGTGGTGATGGTGGCGGCCTGGGTCAACGCAGAGCTTGCTTATCTACCGGAGACAGGAAAATACGTCCACACGCAAATCTGTGCACCAGCGTTAACAGCAGCATTGCTTACAATAGCCAAAAGGTGAAAACAGCTTTGCCCATCAACAGATGACCGGGTAAATAAAATGTGGTGCAGAACAGAATACTATTCAGCCTTAAAAAGGAATGAAGCGTCCGACTTCAGCCAGGTCACGATCTCGCGGTCCGTGAGTTCGAGCCCCGCGTCAGGCTCTGGGCTGATGGCTCGGAGCCTGGAGCCTGTTTCCGGTTCTGTGTCTCCGTCTCTCTCTGCCCCTCCCCCGTTCATGCTCTGTCTCTCTCTGTCCCAAAAATAAAGAAACGTTGAAAAAAAAAAAATTTAAAAAAAAAGGAATGAAGTACAGATATACGCTACAACGTGATGAACTTTGAAAATACGTTGAAAGAGCAATCCCTATTCAAACAACACCAGCATTCTTCACAGAGCTAGAACAAACAATCCTAAAATGTGTATGGAACCAGAAAAGACCCCAAATTGCCGAAGCGATCCTGAGAAAGAAAACCAAAGCTGGAGGCATAGCAATTTCAAGCTTATCACAAAGCTGTAATCATCAAGACAGTATGGTACTGGCACAAAAACAGACACATAGATCATGGAAACAAACAAACAAAAAAAATCCAGAAATGGACCCACAGACGTACGAGCAACTAATCTTTGACAAAGCAGGAAAGAATATTCAATGGAACAAAGACAGTCTCTTCAGCAAATGATGTTGGGAAAACTGGACAGCGACGTGCAGAAGAACGAACCTGGACCACTTTCTTACACCACACACAAAAATAAACTCAAAATGGATGAGACACCTAAACGTAAGACAGGAAGGCAACAAAATCCCAGAGGAGAAAGCAGGCAACAACCTCTTTGACCCTGGCCACAGCAACTTCTTCTTACTTGACATGTCTCCAGAGGCAAGGGGAGCAAAAGCAAAAATGAACTCCTGGGACCTCATCAAGATGAAAAGCTTCTGCACAGCAAAGGAAACAATCAGCAAAACTAAAAGGCAACTGATGGAATGGGAGAAGATATTTGCAAGTGACATACCAGATAAAGGGTTAGCATCCAAAATCTATAAAGAACTTACCAAACTCAGCACCCAAAAAACAAATAAGCCAGTGAAGATATGGGCAGAAGACATGAATAGACACTTTTCCAAAGAAGACATCCAGATGGCTAACAGATACGTGAAAAAATGCTCAACATCACTCATCATCAGGGAAATACAAATCAAAACCACACTGAGATACCACCTCACACCTGTCAGAATGGCTAACATTAATAACTCAGGCAACAACAGATGTTGGCGAGGATGCGGAGAGAGAGGATCTCTTCTGCACTGCTGGTGGGAATGCAAACTGGTGCAGCCACTCTGGAAAACAGTATGGAGGTTCCTCAAAAAATTAAAAATAGAACTACCCTACGACCCAGCAATTGCACTGCTAGGTATTTATCCAAAGGATACAAAAATGCTGATTCTAAGGGACACAGGCACCCCGATGTTTATAGCAGCGCTATCGACAATAGCCAAAGGATGGAAAGAGCCCAAATGTCCATTGATGGATGACTGGATAAAGAAGACATGGTATATATATAGAATGGAGTATTACTCGGCAATCAAAAAGAATGAAATCCTGCCATTTGCAACAATGTGGATGGAACTAGAGTGTATTGTGCTAAGCGAAATTAGTCAGAGAAAGACAAATATCATATGACTTCACTCATATGTGGAATAAGATATAAAACAGATGAACATAAGGGGAGGGAAGCAAAAATAATATAAAAACAGAGGGAGAGCAATCATAAGAGACTCTCAAATACAGACAACAAACGGAGGGTTGCTGGCGGGGTGTTGGGTGGGGGAAGGGCTAGTGGCGTGAGGGGCATTAAGGAGGATGCTGGTTGGGATGAGTACTGGGTGTTGTATGTAAGTGATGAATCACAATTCTATTCCTGAAAACATATATATTTTTTTATTAAAAAATAATAAAGAAAATAAAAAAGAAAAGAACCGCATGCTTAAAGAAAGGAGCCAGGCACAAAAGGCTATCTACTGTATACGTAACTCCGTTTATATGTCCAGAACAGGCAAATCCAGAGGACGGAGAGTAGACTGACAGTTGCCAGAAGGTAAAGGAAGGCTGGGGTTGGGGGTGGCATGGGGGGACTGCTTAACGGGTATGAGTATGAGGTGTTTGGGGGAGTGATGAAATGTTAAGATTATGCTGATTGTTGCACAACTGTAAATATACTAAAAACTACTGAACTGTGTATCTCAAACAAGTGAACTTTATTGCGTGGTGCACAAATTGTGAATCGATAAGGCCATTAATAACCACCACCACCAACAACAAAAAAAGGTGCCTCCATCAGCCTGGGCCCGTGAATGACGCCGATGACCGCACAAACTGGACACGCGGCACGAGGAGAGAGAGAAGTCTCTGCTGTGTCGGGCCACAGAAACATGAGGGGCTGGTTGTTTTCACAACACCACGTAGCCCACCCCCATGCAGACTCAAAACGTGTCTGTGGTCAATTAATTTAAAATCCTGGAAGGAAGCCAAGGCTGTGGTTCTGTCCCAATAGGGACCAGACTCTGTCCCAAGGCCACAGTCTGAATCTTTAAATACAGGAGATGGGGGTGGGAGGGAGGTACTTAAAGAATCTGGCTAGATCGAAACAATTCCTAGCCTGAGAAATTTTTACAACTCCTAACTTAAGGAACTAAACTCCCCAAAACATAAAGAGCTCACAGTGATTGAGAAATAAACAACCAATAACCCAAGAAAAAAAATGAGAAAAGAACCGTCCACACAAAAATATAAATGGTCCCGGGGCACCTGGGTAGCTTAGTCAGTTGAGCATCCGACTTCAGCTCAAGTCATGATCTCATGTTTCGTGAGTTCAAGCCCCACATCGGGCTCACTGCTGTCAGCACAGAGCCCGCTTTGGATCCTCTGTCCGCCTTTCCTTACCACCCCCCCACACGCACTCTCCCAACAATAAATAAATATTCTTAAATAAGTAAGTAGTCCTTAAACATATGACACGATCGGCTCACACTTCAGAAAAATGCAAACTGAAGGTTACACTGAGATGCCTTTTACACCTGTCAGGTTGGCAAAAATCCAAACATCTGACTATGCCTTCTCTCGGCAAGGCGGTGGGGAACCAGGCACTCACACCTGCTGGATGGAAGTACAAATTGGAACAACCCCTGCAGAGGGCAATTTAGCAAAATCTACCCACATTGCAAATGTGTTTGCCCTCTGACCCAGCGGTGTCCCTGGGGGACGCTACCCTCAGGTCCTCCTGCACACGCGGGAAAGATGCACAGATAAGACTACTGGATGCAGGCGAGGTATGCTGGAAACAACCCGAATGCCTTTGTTTAGGGGATGGGATTTATTTTTTTTTTAATTTTTTTTTTTAACGTTTATTTATTTTTGAGACAGAGAGAGACAGAGCATGAACGGGGGAGGGGCAGAGAGAGAGGGAGACACAGAATCGGAAGCAGGCTCCAGGCTCTGAGCCATCAGCCCAGAGCCCGACGCGGGGCTCGAACTCGCGGACCGCGAGATCGTGACCTGAGCCGAAGTTGGACGCTTAACCGACTGAGCCACCCAGGCGCCCCAGGGGATGGGATTTAAAAGAAAACAAACAAAGGAACAACTACAACTTCACAATATCAAACAGCTGAAAGAGAATGATAATTCTCCAAGTATAAAAATAGAAAAATCTCTAGGCTACAGTGGTAGCGTAAAAGAGCAAGGTGTAGAATGATTATGCGTAGTGTGCTCTTTTCTCTAATAAAAAGGGAGAAATAAGGATATAAATTTGTGTTTGCTTTATTTGAGTAAAGAAACACTAGAAGGATATCCTAACTGCTAAAAGGGGCTCTCTATTCAGGAGAAGGCGGAGGCACCTGGGTGGTCCAGTTGGTTGAACATCTGACTCTTGATTTTGGCTCAGGTCATGATCTCCCGGTTCATGAGCTCAAGCCCCACGTCAAGATCTGTGCTGACAGCACGGAGCCTACTTGGGATTCCCTGTCTCCCTCTCTCTGCTCCTCCCCAGCAACACTCTCGCTCACACGCTCTCTCTCTCTCTCTCAAAAATAAACGCTAAAAAAGAAAAAGTGGGGGAGGGTGCCTGGGTGGCTCAGCTTGGTTAAGCTTCCAACTTCAGCTCAGGTTATGACCTCATGGTTTGTGGGTTCGAGCTCTGCGTTGGGCTCTGTGCTGACAGCTCAGAGCCTGGAGCCTGTTTCAGATTCTGTGTCTCCCTCTGTCTCTCTGCCCCTACCCTGCTTGTGCTCTGTCTCAAAAATAAACATTAAAAAAAAAAAAAAAAAAGAAAAAGAAGGGGGGACAAGGCAGATGAGATCAGAGGTGAAGGGCAAGATCTCTCAAAGTATACTTTAATAATCTTTTATTTCAAACCTATGTCAATGTGTTGTCAATTAAAAAAAAAACATTAAAAAAAAAAAAGTCCCATCCTCATTTAAAAAAATATTGGGGCATATGGGTGCTTAACTCAGTTAAGCGGCTGACTCTCGATTTCCACTCGGGTCATGATCTCGCCGTTCATGAGTTCGAGCCCCACATCTGGCTCCGCACTCAGCGAGGAGCCTGCTTAGGATCCTGTCTCCCTCTTTCTGCCCCTCCCCCATTCTCACGTTCTCTCCCTCAAAAATAAACATTAAAAATTTTTTTAAAAAATATCAAAGCCCTTGGCCAACGTGCCGGTGCCATGAGCAGCCAGGCGTAAGCCTCCGCCCAGCCCTGTGTCCTTCAGCCTGTCAACCTGTTAGAGCCCACCTCCACCTCCACAGCTGGGAAGCTGAAGGGCAAGGACTAGAAGACAGTCTGCATCCGTCTAGGCCAGGCTCCTCAGGTTTCACACCTGGAAGGCCACAAATGGCCTGTGGTGGCCTTTCCCAGCTGTCCATACCCCGTTCCAACCTGCACTCTCCCCTGCGCTGCCCACAGGTCCACGCACCCCCACCCACCCTGCCACCCTGCTACTCTCACCTCCTACCCCTCACCCCCACCCCACCCCTGCATGGCCCTGAGCAGGTGCCTCTCTGACCACCAGGGGCAGGGGCAAGGAAGGGAGGAACAAGAGGCTACGAGCCCCCACTTGTGCAGCAAGTGTGTCCTCAACACCTGCCCCCGGTCAGGTGGCAGCAGAGTGCTGGGGGACGCAGGTGAGTCAGACGCAAACCCTGTCTGCAAAGAGCTCACACAACGCAGCCCATGGGAAGCAGGGAAACACAGACAGCCGACACCCTACTATGGAAGCCCAAGGGGTACAGGCCGGCGGTGGAGCGGGCAAGGGGAAGGTCAAGGTGGCCGAGCGGCAGGCAGAGTGCATTCCAAGCAAAAATGATGGGCTCAGGACCCAGCCGGGCCAGTGGGGAGGGGACGGCAGTGAGAAGGAGGCCAGAAGAGAGCACGCAGGCCAAACAGGGATGGGCCCTGGATGCCAGCAACAGAGAACACGGACTCTTCCTCCAGGAGTTCCGTTCCGGGGGGAGGGGAGTCTCAGCCTCCTCAAGACCCATCAGAGACCGCAAGCTCCCAGCAGGTAGCCTGGGCCTTTCGATCAGAAGGCAGCCCTCCTCACCACCCAGCCAGCAGCCAGCCGGGGAACAGGGCAAGTGTGAAGAGGGCGAAAAGAAGTGCCAAGTGAGAAGGACAGGCTGTTGGCCCTCAGAGGGATGTGATCCTTGTCTGGAAATTTCCCTCTGAAGTGACTCAGTGCTCAAAACATGCCAAGCCAACGAGGTACTGTGCTCATGTTCAACAACAACAACAAAACCGTATTTCCACATTATCTACTGAAAGGAGACAAACTTTAGGCTGACCAATTCCAAATTCGATTTCCATGAGCCTCACAGGACAGTTTTGTTTTTTTTTTTTTTAATGTTTATTTGTTTGAGAGAGTGAGCGAGCAAGCATGAGCAGGGGAGGGCAGAGGCGGGGGGCGGGGGGCTCGGAGAGAGAATCCCAAGCAGTCTCAGTGTTGTCAGCACAGATCACAGGGCAGTTTGTTTGTTTTTTTAATCTCATTTCTGAGTCTCGATTCAGAAGCCGGTACGTTACAGAATGAGGGTTTTTTTTTTTTTCTCTTAAAGAAGACAACATTGTTTCCCCTTTCTGAGTTTTAAATGGATTTCCTTCTTCTAAACTGGGGGGGGGGGGGAGCCTCCATAATAGCTTTTAAGTTTCTGTCAAAAAGACTTCTTTTTTTTTTTTAATTTTTTTTTCAACGTTTTTTATTTATTTTTGGGACAGAGAGAGACAGAGCATGAATGGGGGAGGGGCAGAAAGAGAGGGAGACACAGCATCGGAAACAGGCTTCAGGCTCCGAGCCGTCAGCCCAGAGCCTGACGCGGGGCTCGAACTCCCGGACCTCAAGATCGTGACCTGGCTGAAGTCGGACGCTTAACCGACTGCGCCACCCAGGCGCCCCTCAAAAAGACTTCTTAAATATCCACCAGCTGGTAGTGTGATGTAGCACACAAATGAAAACCTCAAAGTGACAAGTCTATACTAAGCCATCTGCCACCACCAGGCCCTGGGCGGAACGCGGCACCCATCAGGGTCTGCTCTCCTCCCGGGATGTGCAGTCTTGTGGGAAAGCTAACAGCTTGGCACTGGGGTTGGCTCAGTAACCAGCCAGGCGTGCCTAACACCGCTGGACAGAGAAGTGGGGACCTGTCCCCGGCGTGGGACACCCACTCACAGGGACCCACAAATGACCCCTCTGCCTGTCCCCGTGCGGCGGCAATGCTGAGGGCCCCAGAAGGAAATGACCGCACGTGGACATGTCATGGGTGCCCCTGAAGCGAGCCGGTTGCCCTACAACCTGGACCAGCTCTCCGGGTCGGATCAGAAGTGAGCTGCTGAGCCCCAGGCACACACATTTCCTAAGGAACTGGCCTGTTTCCTCCTCCGATGGGGACTTCTGAGAAGAGGCAATAAACTGCGGTAAGAACATGCCGACACCCACATCACCGACACCTCATCAGCAGCTCACCAAAGGGAAAAGACACATTCAGAAGACAAAAACAACTGCCAGCCTGACTGCCGCTCTTACTGAGGATGGAAGAAAGCATTTGGGAGTCAGGACGGACTTGGGTATCGCTCAGTCCCACTCTCTCATTTATACCATCGAGGGGGAAACTGAGGCCCAGAGACCAGTAGGTAACTTTGCCCAAGGGGCCAGCCTGCCCCTCTCTGGAAGCCTCTGTCAGTCTTTGGCTCTACCGTCCGGCCCTGAAGCCCTCCTCCCCCTAGACCGGTTCCCCCTCTACACTTCCCATCTCCGCACCAGTACCAACAGCTTCCACAGTCAGGGTCCCCTCTCCCTCACCCACATCCAACTGGTTAATAAGCGCTTAGCAATCCGGCAAAGCAGAGAGTTCCTGAGTGCCCTCCCAGAGCCTCTGGAGGCTGAAGACCGGAGCCACCCCCGGCAAGGGACGAGGGGACAAACTGCAGGAGGCACTGACCTCTTCCCACCGTGGCTGTTCAAGGGAAAGCTCTGGACCATCCTGGCAATGGTCACACAGAACACAAGGACCCCTGGGTACTCAACGAACAAACAACTTAGAGAAAACAAACCAAACTATTAACAGTGACTACAGGGGCAAGGCTATAGGTCAAGTTCAAGTTTGGTTCTTCCCACTTAGGTGAACTTTCCAAATTTTCTTTGATGACCATTCAAACAGGCACCCTCACCATTCTCTGAGACTTAGCGCAAAAAGAAAATCAGCCTGGAAATACCATACTGCAAATAACCTATTTTGGTAGAGCGGACTTAAACATAATCAGAAGAGAAAAAGAGCTAACAAGATTTTTGTTAAAAAGTGAAAGAAGTAAATAAAAACAATGATGGGGTGGGATGAAGGAAGAAATAATGGGTTTGGTTTTGTTTTGATAATCATTTGTTTCTCTTTCTTCAAAGGTTAACATCTATCCAACACCTTGCATTCAGATTACAGTGATTTCTTGTGCTATTTACCATTTTCTTCTACCAATAAAATATAGTTTTTTTAATCAATAAAGAATGTCTTTTCTTTCCTAATTTCTTGTTTCTCTTTAAAGCAGGGAAAGTGCTAGGGGCACCTGGGGGGCTCAGTTGGTTGAGCTTTTGACTTTGGTTCAGGTCATGATCTCACGATTCATGAGTTTGAGTCTGGAATCGGGCTCACTGCTGTGAGCACAGAACCCACTTCAGATCCTCTGTCCCCCTCTCTCTGCCCCTTCCCTGCTTGTGCTCTCGCCAAAATAATTAAAAAAAAAAAAAAAAAAAAAAAGGCAGAGACGGTGCTTTTTCAAAGTGTAGGAGGAATCGGATTAGTTGCAAAGACCATGTTTTAAATTTTCTCTTTATACACTGGGTCTTCTCTATGATTACTTTTTATAACAAATGGAATTAAAGCACAAACTAGGTCCCAAGTATGGGACGTGGGTCCTGAATGGGCCAGAAGACCTGGTTACAAAGCTGTACTACCACTAAGCAGGCTTGAGATATTCAGAGCAAAATTCCAGCCACTCCCCCCCCCCCCAACCCTGGTCCCAGGAGTTAAGCCTTCTGCAGTTCTGGCCACAGAGAGGATCCCCTCAGAGCTTTCCCACTGGTTCCACTGGCAGGAAAACCACTGGAAGCTACATAATCCCTTTTACTTGGCTCCTCTGAGCTTAAACCACCATACGTTAGGGTCAGCTGTCCTCCCAGACTCCATCCTTTTCTTCTGTTTATCCCTGTCTTGTTCGCTAAACGAATGTGAAATGGCCTAAAACAGCAGCTCCCAACCCTGGCCACACAGGTGAATATCTGGGGAACTTTGGAAAATACTTAGGCTCAGGCCACTTTGCCTAAACGATTAAAACAGAAGGTGGTGGGGACCCAACATCGGCATTTAAAAAAATTTTAATATTTATTTTTGAGAGAAAGAGAGAGAGAGAGCAAGCGAGCAGGGGATGGGCAGAGAGAAGAGACACAGACTCTGAAACAGGCTCCAGGCTCTGAGCTGTCAACATAGGGCCCAATGTGGGCTCGAACGCACAGACGGTGAGATCATGACCTGAGCCAAAGTCAGAGGCTTAACCGATGGAGCCACCCAGGTGTCCCAAGCATCGGCATTTAAAAAAAAAGAAGCTCCCCAGGTTATCCTGACAAACTACATTGAGCCCAGTTGAGAATCACTGGCTTAGAGAAACCCATGTAACAATGAAAAGCAAGTAAACAAAGAAACTCAAGCAACAGGGAAAGAGAAGGAAAAAAGAAAAGAAAAGAAAACAAAACAAAACAAAAGGCTGGGCCAAAAAGCAAGGTTAGAACCCCAAGTGCAGGCCACACTAGAGCGGGCCCAAATGATCGACTTTGCGCTGAGCTTCCAGATGGCCAAGGCAAAGATGATTCACGCTGCCCACAAGACAGAAATAGAGCTAATTCACAGAAGAGTTCTTCCTTGTCCTGGGACCTGAAATGAACACCTCTCTGGACCCTCCAAAAGAGGACACACAGCATGATGCGAGAGAGCATCTCGCCCCACAAGGCAGCCCCTGCGACAGGCACCCCACGAGTCAGCAGTTGACTTATTCAAGCCTGTTCACTAACTCCTTGCTAGAAATAAAATCTAACAGAAATCAATGTCTACATATAAAACGTGTTACCAAACCCACTTCATTTTGCACACTGATAACAACATATCTAACCTAAGCCCCTGACCTCCAGCACCTGACAACACAAGGGCAGACACTGTTTACTGAGGCATAGAAATAAAGGCAATGACTCATGAAAACACCAAGTCTGCCCCTATAACTCTGGAGTCAAAGTCAAGCATTTCCCTCAATGCCAATGCTTAAAAAAAAAAAAAAGGCCACTGCCCACCCTCAGACCCATAGCTGTGGTCTCTCAGGTCTAAGAAGAGGAGGGTGTCTCCCAGATGGCAGCCTCCTAAGCAGGCCTCATGGCCACCGAAAAAAAGCAACAGGCCTGAGTCCCTGACGTGGAGTATGCTTTTCCGTTACATATGATGTACTTCAGTAATAAGTTTTTTTTTTTTTTTTTTTTTTTTGCGACAGAGAGAGACAGAGCATGAGCAGGGGAGGGACAGAGAGAGAGGGAGACACAGAATTGGAAGCAGGCTCCAGGCTCTGAGCTGTCAGCACAGAGCCCGATGCGGGGCTTGAACCCACAGACTGTGAGATCGTGACCTGAGCCGAAGTCGGATGCTTAACCGACTGAGCCACCCAGGCGCCCCAATAAGTTCTTTTTTTTTTTTTTTTTAAATTTTTTTTTTCAACGTTTTTTATTTATTTTTGGGACAGAGAGAGACAGAGCATGAACGGGGGGAGGGGCAGAGAGAGAGGGAGACACAGAATCGGAAACAGGCTCCAGGCTCCGAGCCATCAGCCCAGAGCCTGACGCGGGGCTCGAACTCCCGGACCGCGAGATCGTGACCTGGCTGAAGTCGGACGCTTAACCGACTGCGCCACCCAGGCGCCCCAATAAGTTCTTTTTAAATGGGTTAAAAATCAACAGATTATGGGAGTAGCCACCCCCCCCACGCCTTTATGACGACATTTTCTTTTTGATCCATGCATCACATCACCCATTTCAAAGTAAGCGCGGACAAGTTAAAGTAGCAACCACTCACAATTGCCAAAGGTGGAAACAACCCAAATGTCCATCAACAGATGAACAGATACACAAACTGTGGTCTGTCCACACGATGGAATATTATTTAGCCATAAAAAGGAATGACACGCGTGACTCCAGGGCTGAACCTGGAAAACACTATACTCTGTGAAAGAAGCCAGACACAGAGGATCACACCCGTATGACTCCATGCCTATGAAATGCCCAGCACAGGCCGAGCACCCTAGAGAGAGAAAGCAGATTAGTGGTTTTCAGGGCCTGGGGATGGGAGGGATAGGGAATAACTGCTTAATGGGTACAGGTTTCCTTCTGGGGTGATGAAAAAAGTCTGTAACTACATTGTGGTGATGATTGCACAACAGTGTATATATACTTTTTTTGAGAGAGACAGGCAGGGGGGAGCGGAGGGAGAGGGAGAATCTTAAGCAGGGTCCACGCCCAGTACAGAGCTGACATGGGTTCGATCTCATGACCCTGGGATCAGGACCTGAGCTAAAATCAAGAGTCGGACGCTCAACTAACTGAGTCATCCACATGCCCCAGTGTAAATATACTTAATGCCACTGAATTTTTTTTAAATTTTTTAATGTTTATTTCTGAGAGAGAAAGAGACAGAGATGAGTTGGAGAGGGGCAGAGAGAGAGAGGGAGACACCGAATCCAAAGCAGGCTCCAGGCTCCAGGCTCCGGAGCTGTCAGCACAGAGCCCAATGCGGGGCTCGAACCCATGGACCGTGGGATCATGACCTGAGCTGAAGCCAAACACTTAACCGACTAAGCCACCCAGGCACCCCTTAATGCCACTGAATTCTTAACACTTTGAAATGGTTACCATGGTAAATTTTGTGTTACATGTATTTTGCAATTAAAAAAATTAATAGCAAAATTCTCGTTGTGCTAATAAAATTCAACCCACATCAAGATTTTGTATCAAGATTATCACCCACAAGTATAGAAAGTCAGCTTTGACTCCAGAGCACACGAAATCAAAATTAGGATGCCTGGTGTTTAGTCTCCACTTAAAAGCAAGCTTCCAGGGGCATCTGGATGGCTCAGTCAGTTAAGCATCCAACTTCAGCTCAGATCATGATCTCGCGGTTCGTGAGTTTGAGCCCTGTGCTGACAGCTTGGAGCCTGGAGCCTGCTTCAGATTCTGTATCTCCCTCTCTCTGCCCCTTCTCTGCTTGCACACATGCATGCGCACTCTCTCTCAAAAACAAAGATTAAAAAGAAAAAGATTACAAAAACAAGTTTCCAAAGAGTCTGTATCTGCTAGCGATACACACCGAAGCACTGATCAATGAAGTAAGTCTGGGATTTGCTTTGAAATAATCGAAGAGGGGAAAAAAAAAAAAAAAGGAAAGAAAGAATCGAAGAGGGGTAGGGGGAAGGATCCTAGATTAAAACTGCTGAAGCGGGGCGCCTGGGTGGCTCAATCAGTTAAGCGTCCAACTTTGGCTCAAGTCATGATCTCACAATTCATGAGTTTGAGCCCCGTGTCCAGGCTCTGAGAGCTCAGAGCCGGGAGCCTGCTCTGGATTCTGTGTCTCCCTCTCTCTCTGCCCCTCCCCTGCTCGTGCTCTGTCTCTCTCTCTCTCTCTCTCAAAAGTAAATAAACATTAAAAAAGGAAAAAAAAACTCCTGAAGCTCAGTGCTGGGAGTTCACTGAACTAGTCTATTTTTCTATGTTTGAAATTCCCCATAATGAAAAGTTTTACTTTGTTTTCAAGCAAGTTCCCCAATACCCTTAATATGCTAGATAATGCTCCGCGCAGGTAAAAGAACTAGATGCCCTTAAGCTGTCAAGTTCTGGGGGCTCTGCCCAGTGTCCTCCACCTGAGTCCTACAGTTCAGGGTCACTGTGGAGGCCTGTCCACAAGAGGCCACACACGGGGCTCCTCAGAAAAGAACCAGAGCCCCAGGAGAGACCGCCAGGCAGCGACACAGAGTCCTCTGACCTGGTCCTTCACACTGTAAACCAACACATCACATAGGCCTCGAGATGCCTCCCCCAAATTCAGCGAGGGTCTGGAAACAAGGAAACCTTTCACTGAAATGCCTTTAACAGAGCCAGGGGACCCCCTACCACTGCAAACGGAGCTCGCCTCCCAGCCCCAGGGAAGCAGGAGGCTGCCAGGCTCTTCCTAGATGCAACAGGTGGTTAAAATCGCAATCACCTATCCACTTGTTTCTCCTCCTCCCTCTTGGAGAACCACATGGAGGTGGGGGGCAAGGCCAGCATCCCTACCACCCTTCCCACTGAATTCCCAGTAGGTAGGAAAGCACATGGCATAGAGTAGAGGCTCAGCTAAATGTTTGCTGTGTGATCCCGACTTCTGATGGACACTACTCTCAAGGTGCATCGTAAAGACTTGCTTCTCACAAATGCCGATGCAAGATATCAAATGGAAGGCACCAGAATGTACCGGTGTGGGGTGCCAGGAAAGGAGAGGACAGGAGGCAAGGAGTTATCGTACAAATAACGCCCACCTAAAATAGCATCAGAGATGCTCTGGAATGTAGAGGCCTGGGTCAGGGAGAGGGGGGAATGGAGAGGAGGGTGGGAGACAAGTGTCTAAGCAGAGAGGGTGGAGCGTGAGGGCAAGGAGGAGGGCATCGAACAGGGAGGTTGGCAAGCCCCACCACCTTGAACAGGAGACACTGCCGTGACGAACTGTGTAGGGTCCTGGGTCTCCAGAGCAGGGCCCAGGCCACGAAGGGAAGTGAGCAGGCGTCATGGGAGGGGTGGGGGCTGCAGAGAACTGGCACACGAAGCCCCATCCAGAGATGGCGCCGACACTGGCACTGACCCACTGTTGCCAGGCAACAGTGCAGGCCCCTGGCTGCCAAGTGTTCTGATTTGTCAATGAAGCTGCAAGTCCGGATTGCTATGCAAGATCTCCTGATTTTCATGTTGGCAACTGCGGTAGACAGAATAATGGCTTCCCAGAGATGTCCACATCCTAATCCCAGTTACACGGCAAAGGGGAATTAAGGTAGCAGATGAGATTAAGGTTTCTGAACAGCTGACCTCAAAATAGGGAAGATTCTGAATTACCCCTGTAATGGCAAGGATCCTTAAAAGTGGCAGTGGGACGCAGAAAAGTCCCTGTCAGAATGATGCGGTGTAAAGACACAGCCTAACTGTGGCTGGCTTTGAAGACAGAAGGGGCCACCAATCAAGGGATGAGGGCAGCCTCCAGAAGCCAGAAAACACGAGGAAACAGATCTTCTCCTAAGGCCTCCAGAAAGGAGCACTGCCCTGGCTACACCATGATTTTAGCCCACTGAGACCTGTGTTAGAATTCTAACCTACACAACTGTTGTTTTAAGCCACTGCATTTGTGGTCATTTGTTACAGCAGCCAGAGGAAACAAATAGGCAACCAACTTTAATTCCTTAAAAAGGCCCAGCACAGCCCAGACAAAATACATCTGTGGGCTGCATGGGGCCTGTGGACCACTCTTGTCTAGTCTACTCTAAGAAGAGTTGAGGGCTGGGCCACCTCCTAGGTACCCAGCACAAGAGCCTGGCACGTGATCTCTCGGACATGCATCCCAGGGTGAGCTGCTAGGTCCCTTACCTTTATGACCTGGTCATAAAATTCTCCAGGGATTTCTGGAAAATACAGCTGCTTGGGGCACCCAGCTGGCTCGGTCAGTAGAACATGCAACTCTTGCTCCTAGAGTCATGAGTTCAAGCCCCATTTGGGCACACAGCTTATTTACAGAAGAGAAAAAGACAAAAACAGAGCTATTTGACCGTAAAGGGCTCCATTCCCAAAGGACCTGTTAGCCATAGCACGGCACATGGCCCAGACCTCACCCTGGGACCTGGGAGAGTGGCCTAGAGCAGAAGGTGGAAGAGGTGAGAACCCCTCTCAGCCCCGCCTTCTCCTGCAGAAAGAAAGAAGTGAGGGCTTCTCAGCTCCCTGGGGAAGCCTCCAGGCCCTCTCTCTCGGCCACCCACAGGGCGCTCTTTGCTGTCAGTGACTCCCCTGCACCTACAGCAATGAGATCCCTTTGGGTGCTTTTTTTTTTTTTTTTTGAAACAGCAGAGGAACACTTTTCAAATGAGCTCTTTTTAGTTTCCCACGTGCAGAGCAGAGCAGAGCTGCTCCAATCAGAGGCAGCGTGGAGGACCCAGGGCGCTGCCCACTCACCACCAAAAGACTGTGTGAAAGCCACGTCCCGACTCAGAGGGCGCTAAGCAGTCCGCCTGTTCTGCCTCACGTCCGGCCCTTCCTCCTCCACACCCTCGCTCGGCTCGAGCTCACACCTTCGCCTTCAGCCCTTGGCCCGGCCCTGTTCTCTGGCCTGGAGGCCTCTCCTCTGCGTCCCCCAGAGCTCCCCCTTTCCCTGCAAGACTCTACCTACCTACCCTTTCCCCTGAAGCCTTCGGCCTCACTCTGGGTATCTGATACCACTTTTTACCCTCCCTCCCAGGCTGCCATCACTTATCCTTCCGTCAGGAGCCACTCTCTGTGCACCATAAGCTACGTGAGCCCAGGAACTTACACCTCTCCATCCGTGTATTCCCAACCTATGGAGCACAGTACATATGTGCTCAATAAACATTACAGAATTAATTGGACCGCAAACTAATTTCTTTCTGAAAATATAATAAATTATGATGTTGTGATATGCATGAAATGCACCAGGTAAAATCTCTCTTCCAGACATCTTCCACTAAAAGCAAATCTACCTCAGTTAGGTACTCTAAGTTACAACTACCTTTAATGGAACTTCTGTGAACAAATGTAGTTTTAAGTTTTACAAGCGGTGTTTGCTGCAGTCATTACAATCAGGGGTGTAGGAAGGAATCTGGCTCGTAGGCTTGAATGGCCAGATAAGAACCCGCCGTGCCCGCTCCATACTCCTGGCTGAAAATCAGGGGGGAGGAACATTGCCAAACGGGTGGGGCACAATCTTTTCTCCGGCCCTCATCCAGTTTACACTCTCTGCTGGGCCAGCCCCCTTTTGCAAAGTAGCTCAAAGGCAAACCTCAGCAGCCCGGGGCGGGGGGGGGGGGGGGTGATCTCTCCTTGGCACGATTCCTCCTCAAGCTGGTTCCTTGGTTACTCTACAGTAGCTCAGAGCCCAGCACCTCATATCTCATCACTGCAAAGGCTTCTTGCTCTCCTCGTGCTCCAATTGGCTCCCACCTTCTAATCCCTGACACGCCCAGAGGCTCCCCTGAGCACACAGGTCATCTTGCTGGCCCACACAAACCATGAACATCATCTGGGGTACTTCTAAAAAAAAAAAAAAAACGACTGGCTTTTCCTCCATGGTCTGGGGTGGGGCCCCATCACAGGCATTTTTAAAAAGCTTTCCAGGCCATGTGACCTGCAGGTGCAGCCAAGGGTAAAAACTGCAGGCTCTCAGGGTGTCACATCCACTCTCCCCAGCCAGCACGGAGGCCCCCGGGACACCTGCCTCTCCCCAAACAGAACCGGACCCCAGGACCTCCCTTCACTCTGACGCGCACCCTCATGCTGTTGCTGGAACTGTGACCTAGCTCATCTCACCGATCTGACAGGTCAGGCCCTGCCAGAGGGCCCCACCCCAAACACTTGAGCGCCCTACTGCCCACACCACCAAATCCCAAGGCCGCTGCCCCATCAGAGCCAGTGGCCATCGGGCCACCTGTCCTCACTGTTCCCAGCATCCCCCGGGCAGAGCTGTTTCTGTGTACGTGGGGTGCCACGCACACCCCACACGCAGGCCCCAGCCCACGCCCACCCCAAGCTTCGCCCCCTGATGTTCCCTCGACCTGAAATGCCTTCCCATTTGTCCTCTATACCCGGATACTGGTCCCTGTCCTTTGAGGTCTACCTCAAATCCTATCTTCTCCCTGACGTCTTCCCTGACTCTTCTAGATTTTTCTGCATTCTTGATGTCCTAACAAAGAATCAAAATCACAGCTTAGCAAACCACCAGCTTCTATTGTCTCACAAATACTAACTGTCTTCTCGATCGGTGGCAAGACACACAGCATTTCCCCGACACGCATCATCTTGACAAGAGACCACATGTCGCAGATTTTCCAGGTCGACGGTGACCTCAAATATTCTGCCCTAATGTCATAGAATGGTCCTCGGTTTGATCCTCATGCTTTTGCATCAGCTGAACTGCCTCTCATGAAGTGGCATAAAAGTTATTCCCCTCATCATGTGTTTCCCAAACGTTGGGATCCCAGGTACAGTCATTATACCCCAGGACAGCACTGGATATCACCAGGCACTCGCGGAGAAGTCACTTTCAAGTAAATATGTGATTTTTTAACCTGTCAGTATTCCTCCACTGCTATGACTTTTCTGGGGAGGGAGGAAGGACGGGCCCGGGGCAGACTCTGCAGAACCAACTTCCAGCTCTGATGATTTATTCACCTCAGCCTGAAAGCGTTTACAGAACAACAAATTTGAGTCCAAACCTCCAGGGCTTCCCAAGAGTGCAGGGCAGGTACTGACACATAGCTGTTTACCACTCCTTGGCTTGGGAGCTGCAGGCAATTTTTAAACCTTGGGAAAGTGATCACACCCCAACCTCCACATACACTGTTAAGACCAGAAAAATGACCCATTTGCTACAAGTCATATGTTAATTGCCTACTGAGGAAGGAGACACTTTATATTTTTATTTACATAACTGTTTAAGACTAACAAGTTCCTCTGCGTGAATTTGATCACGTTTTAACAACAGCATTAACCAGAGGATTTTTTTTTTTAGTCCTTAATTCTCATGTGTCATGTTTACAGAACCAATGTGCAGAGCTTCAGGATTACAGAGTAAAAAAGAAATGAGCCCTTTCCTCAGAGCAATTTGGGCAATTATTTTAACACAGTTTTGCAAACACAAAAACCTTTACCAGCCCACACAGACTTCCTCCCAGCCAACCCAGCTGGGGTCCTCCCAGGCCCCCGCTGTAAGCATCCAGGCAGATGTATGTCTTAGAATTTACTTCTGTGGCCCTGGACAGGAAGGTGAGGTCTTGCCACAGAAACAGCTTCATGAGGCTCCAAAACCAGACAGGTATGGGACTGGATGGGTACACATGAACCAGCCTGCCCCCCCCCCCCCCGAGCTGGTCTACTCATCTGTGAAACATGTACTTCCCAGGGTTGCTACGAGGGTTTAGCAAAGCAATGGGAGCACCTGGCATGGCTACAGAGTGAGGCAGTGAAAATAATGTGGTTTTGAATCTGACACAGGTGGCAGCAAAAACTAGGTGGGGTACTTACTGGCTGTGTGGCCTGGGGCAGGGTGCTGAACCTCTGAGCCTTAGTTTTTGCATATGCAAAAAGGGAAATCGTGACAGGCCTTGGAGGAACAGAATGAAATTAAATATTGTACGTAGATGGAGTAGCATAGGGCCTGGCACACAGGAGACATTAGAAAACCATTAGGGCGCTCTCTCTTTCTCTCTCTCTCTCTCTCTCTCATACACACACACTCACACAGACCATGTTTGGTTTTGATGGACAAGACGATAATTACTATTGGTGGAAAATGAATTTTTCCCCCCAAACCCTAAACACCAAAGAATATTAAATCAATCTGAACCATGGGGAAGGAGGAGGAGTGACTTCCATTAATACCAGTGGCCATCCCTAATGGCCCCGTGGGAGTCTGTCTGGTGCCCTGCCCTTTCTCAGCTGCATTTCTAAAAAGCCTTGACAGTGAACATCTTGTTTGATGTGTGGGAATGATGAACCGGCTTTTCTAACAGAATCCTAGATTTAGCGCCTCTTTGAAGGGCACTGATGTCTTACATTCCCTTCATTAAGGAAAACATCCCAACTAACTCCCATAGTGATGATGCCTGTGACCACGGTCCAAATTATCATCGCATAAGAACGAAGCGAAAACATCTGACGAACCAAAGTCCCTTCCCAAGTGTCATGCCATCATCTTCCGAGCAATCCAGAAGCATTTCAGAGGCAGAAAACCACTGCTGTGTGTGAGCGCCCTCAGCACAGTCACCCAGTGCTGACACCTTCACACGCCTTCTTATTCGGTCCTCTGGGCCAGGGTTCCCGAACCTGGTTCCTGGACCAGGCACATCAGGAACACCTGGAAACTGGCTGAAAATGCACCATCTCAGGCCTCACCTCAGACCTACTGAATCAGACACTCTGGGGCGGAGCCCGGCAACGTGTCTAACGGGCCACGGGGTGATTCCAATGCACGCTTGGAGTCTGAGAAACACTAGTCTGTTCTGCAAGATGGTTACTATTAGCCCCACTTCAGAGATGCAGAAGATGAAGCTCCTTGAGTACAGTGCTCAACGCCACCCAGCCAGGAGACCAATTTGTACCCACGTCTGATTCCACAGCTATTTCTCACACGGACTTTGTAGCCAAACTGTCTGGACCATGTGGTGCTCTCAGCTACCGAGCCACCAGGATGCGAAGATGACATTAGCTTAAGAGGGGTGGGAAAGAGGAATGATGGAGCCTGCACTCAGAACTGATTAATTATAGATGCTTTTAAACCCACATCATGCATCAGCCCTAGATGGTCGGCCATCCCTCAGGACGAGCCTGCTTCTCCCTGCTCCATTTATCAGCGGGGTTGCCACGAAGGGAAGGCGGAGGGGGGAGTCCTCTGAACAGCCCTCTGTGCACCCACTTCCTGGCACTGCTTTGAACAGAAAGAGAAGTTACCTGTTCTGTCTCCAGAACGCTTGAGAATGCAGCCTTGACACCCACAGGAAGGCTTTTCTGTGCCCAGGCACAAAGCAGGTTCCAGTACCTGGGGATGCTGGGAATGAGTCACCACAAAGAATCCAATGCGCGGACACGGAACATTTTAACAATGTTGCAGATCTGGTTCAAAGGAGGCAAGCCTCTTTCTTTTCTTTTCTTTCCTTTTCTTTTTTCTTTCTTTCTTTCTTTTTCTCTCTTTCTTTCTCTCTTTCTTTCTTTTTTTTTTAATCTAACCCTAAATCTAGCGTCTGTCAGTTCAATTGGTTCATTAAACTCTTGACATTCAACTTACAGTGGTTTCATTGACCCTAAGGTCAGGAAAAAGAAATCTCATTCACAATTTCCAACTTTCTACAGAAACTCGGTGGTGATTTTCAGATCACAGGCTTATCCTATATAATAAATTAAATGAGCACACATAACACTGAGGGGCTTTATACAGGAGCTGGTGGAGGAGGAGGCACCCAGGTTTGAGAATCACACAGACCTTGGTTTGGCTGCTGGCTGTGCGAATTCCTCATAGGTTACCTAACATCTCTGGGCCTCCATTTTTCCACTCACAGATGGGTGGTGATCCCTGTGTCATAGGTCGATGTGAAGACAAAATGAAATGACATTAAAAAAAAAAAAAACAAAGTCTGCTGAAACAACTTTGCATTTCAAGACATGAAAAACTTAACCATCTGACAGTAAAAATAGATGGAACCAAACAAGTCCATAGATGGACGGGATACACTCACTCAACGGCACGTACACTTATTTCACTGTATCTGTTTTCCCAAGTTTCTATTTTTAGACCCCTTCAGACCAAGGAAAATACCATCGACGAAATTATCAGAAAGCCTGTCAATGTTCAAAAACTCAACCGATGGCCATAGTCGTTTCACAAGGCCAAACAAAATGTGCTCTCTCCCACCCTCGACGACCTTAGTGACGTCACTCAGTCCCTTGCCAACTTGCCGGAGGGCTTCATACAAGTCTCTTCGTCTCTCTGAGACTTGGTTTCTCCAGTGAGGCAAAAGGCATAAGAGTATTTTGGAACCCCAACAAACCCGCTGGAATCCCAGCCCCATGACTTAGTGGCTGTGTGGCCTTGAGCACAGGACTTCAGCACCTGGGTCTCAGTTCTCACAACTGCAGGTGGGGGATAACACACATGTGGCTGAAGACGCCCATGTGCCATGTGACGTGACACACCCATATGACAGATGACTGCGGGACCAACAGTAGTGGTTTTTGCAAGAGCAAGGCGAAATAGTGGAGCCTGTAGCAGGGGACCAATCAAAGTTTGTTCCTCTGCCCGCAGGAGTTATTCACATCCTAGACCTGTTGCGAGCACCGACCATGTGTCAGAGCCTGAGCTGGGTACTGGAGAAGTAAGCAAAGACTGGGAGGGCAGTCGCTGGCCTCAAAGATGTCACAGTGCTGCAAAAGCCCGATACTGAGACAACGTGACTAAGTGCCCCGAAAGGCTGTTTGGGGTGGTGAGGCTTGAAGAGAAGGGTTTGAGGGACCCAAACACTGGTGGAGGTGGCCGGCAAAGGCCTGACAGAAGAGGTCTGTTTAAACTGAACACATGAATAGAAAGCCCAGCAGACAAACAGGGGAGTAGAACTAGAAAATTCCTCATATCTTCCCCAACCTCAAGTTCCCCAAATGCAAGCCCTGTCATTTCTCCAAGGCTCAGGGTCACCAGGTACTCATGCCATAAAGCGACAACCACCGCAGTCATCCGGGCCCCATCACTCTGACAGGAAGGTTCTGGGGAACAACAGTAAGACCAACTGCCAAGAAGCTTTAACAACTTTAATGCGCTTCCCAAGAGGATGAAAAGGACAATTCCTGCATGAAAATTTCTTGGCACTTTAGTCCACAAAGAACTGGAAGATGCCCTCTTCCTAATAAAATCTTCAAAAAGAAATGAATAAAAAGCCCACTCTTTAAGTTCAGCAAGAGCCCAGCCATTAAAACAAATCAAAGCCCTAAAAACGCATCTACCTTTGTAGGACTCCTACCAGAATCCCAAGTCTCAGGCAATCCACACCTTATCATGGAAGGCAGTTACATTAAGAGGCATCCACTGTATTTCTGCAAAGGCTTTTTTACAAGGGATGGGTCATTTCTAAGGCTGCATATACCAAACGAGGTATCCTCATTTGAAAGTTTTACATTTCTTCACGTGCACCACGGGTGTTTGGTACAGCACATCTTGCTGGGAGAAGAGTTCTCCACCGAACTCCCCATCTGCCAAACTCAAGGTTCAAGGAGGCAAAAAGCCTGTGGAAACCAGGAGAGATCAGTACATCCCACGGGACAATCCAAACTTGCTCCTGTTCCAGGACCTTGCGGGGAAACAATCGTGAATCATGTCTCACAACAATTTGCACTTTACCCAACTCTACTAGCCGGTATCTCATTCGGCGCTTACAAAAGAAAAGCCCAGTGCGACGGGTAACATGACTAACCGAATATGAGAACTAAAGAAACTAGTAAGCTTTAAAATATGAAAGGGTTGGGGCGCCTGGGTGGCGCAGCCGGTTAAGCGTCCGACTTCAGCCAGGTCACGATCTCGCGGTCTGTGAGTTCGAGCCCCGCGTCGGGCTCTGGGCTGATGGCTCGGAGCCTGGAGCCTGTTTCCGATTCTGTGTCTCCCTCTCTCTCTGCCCCTCCCCCGTTCATGCTCGGTCTCTCTCTGTCCCAAAAATAAATAAAAACGTTGAAAAAAAAATTAAAAAAAAAATAATAAAATATGAAAGGGAAAATGCAGATACATAAAAGATCAGATCTTGATGGCTTCCCCAACACCATCACTTACCCCAAATACACTCACTGGCACAAGAACAATTTTGAAACAAACTGTAGTCCCTCCTGATGTTCATTTAAATACAGACGAAAACTTAATTATCAGTGCAAACTCAATCACTGCTGTGCAGGGTTCAGTATCTGATATTGCCAGCACCTATCATCTGGTATCTAGGGCTACAAGATGCACGTGTTTTCGGCCAAATCTTCATTATCTTACGTAATTGGGGTGGGGGGGAGAGTAATTAAAATTCACCTTTTTCTATCCCTTTAACCTCCTGTTGCAATCTCTTCTTTCACAGGGCATTTTCTGGAGGTGGAAAGCAAGAACTCATACTTCACATCTTTTCGTGCCTGTTATCTTGTGTTGAATGTTAAAAATAAAAGGGGGAGGGGGAGGGGGATAATATCCTGAACATCTCTCTAAAAAATAAATAAATAAATAAATAAATAAATAAATAAATAAATAAATAAAAAATTCTAAAATGTCCTGGAAAGCAAGCCCCGGAGACCAACCTTCTAGTTCTGGAGGTGACACGGTACCAGTGCATGACCTTGAGCAAATCACTACATCTCTGGACCTCAGTTTCCCCCATCTGAACCCCAATGATGGTCAGGCCCCGTCCTCTCTTAAAGCACAGATTTCAGATGCATCCCCAGGACGAAACAGCGGAGGGACCCCCGGCCGATGTCCCAGGGCGGAGGAATGGGCTTTCACGGGCCCCTTCTGGGGTTTCAGGGGACAACAAGCTGTCCCCACTCTCCCCCGCCCCCCCGCAAAGCCACTGGGCCAACTTCAGGTCGCAAACAAAAACCTGTTGGCACAGACTCCTCTAGGAACGGCCAGCCTCTCCCAACACGCTCTGCTCAGGGGGAGCCGCCCCACGGGCAGAAAGAGGGTCTCCTTGAAGAGGCCGGACCCCACGCACCCATAAACCCACCCGGATCAGCCGAACGGGACCGCCGGGCGGGGTCTCTGCCATCCCACGCGGAACAAAAGGCAGCTGGAGCCCGGCTCTGCCGCCCCCGTCCCCGCTGTGCTGTGGGGGTCGGGGGTGGGGAGGGAGAACCTGGTCCCTGGGGAGGGAAAGGGGCCCCGCTCCAGCCCGAAGGAGAGGGGCGACGGGATGGGATCCCGGACAGCGGGGACCCCTCCCCCGATTCCTGGAGGAAACGGGGGCTGGGCTGTGCACGGGGGCGGGAGGGAGGAAAGGGGTGTCTGGCCCGAGGTGGGGAGGAAAGTGATCTGGGGAGGAGGGGCGGGGTGGTTCCAAGCCGAAAGGCAAGAGGATGGGGGCCCGGAGAGGGCTCCTAGATCTGGGGTGGGAGTAAGAGGAGCCTCAGACTCAGAGAATATAAAAGCAAAAGCTCCCCGATAGGGAAACGGGGTGGGGGGGGGGGGGGGGGGGGGGGCTTTGGGGCGGAAAGAGGGATCCAGGTGGGGAGGGGGGCCATGCCCCAGCCCGTGGGGACGGGCCTGGCTGGAAAGAAAAGGGTCCCACCCGAGGCAGGGACCCAGCTGGGGCAGCTGGGGTGCATGCTCTGGGGGGCGGGCTGGAGGGGAGCCGCTCTGCGAGGGCGTCCGCGCCCTAGGGAGGGGAGGGTCCGCGCCCTGGGGCCCCGCTCCCGCCCCCCGAGGCGCGTGGGCCCCGCTCACCTCCGCTCCTCCGAGCCCGCCCGGGTGCGCGGCTGCGGCCGCCGCCAGCGCTGAGGAGGCGGGAGCGACCGGAGCCTGCGGAGCCGCCGCCGCAGCCGCCGCCGCGTCCAGCTCCGTTTGACACCCACACACCAGCCAACATGGCGGCCGGGAGGGGGCGCGCCGGCTGCGTGCGCGCGCCCGCCGGCCCCGCCCCGAGGCCCCGCCCCCGCCCCGAGGCCCCGCCTCCGCGACCTCCCCCCCCCCCCCCCCCCCCCACACACACACAGACCCGCGACCCCTAGCGGAACGCCCGGCCCTCCTGCAGCGCCCGGGGCTTACGCCCGAATCCCCCAGACCTCCCCCAAGTCCCACACACGCGTCTCGCCGCCCCCCCCCCCAACCGCCTACAAGCCCTGGCGAGCTCATACCCGAACCCACGCGCTCGGCAACCTTCCCTGAGATCCCCCCCACCCAGTCCCCCCACACCCCATACCCCACAAGCATCTCACCAGCCTCAGGCACGCACCCCGAGCCCTCATCGGACGTGAAATTCCGTTCTTCCCCTCGCAGTATGCCCTTGAAAACATTGTCCCTATAGGGGCTTCTCTCACTACTGGGGCACCGGTCACTTTCGGTTTCTTGAGCTTGGTGCTAGGGTCACAAGTGCGTTCACTTTGTGGAAATTTACCGATGTACACGTTAGACGTGTGCACTTTTCCGTATGTGTGTTAATACTTCAGTAAAACACACTCAAAAATCATTCCGAGAAAGGGGTGCATCGCCTTGGCTAGACTGCCAAAGGGATCTAGAAGGTGGATCCCTTGGCTCAGCGTCATCCTCACGTGAGGAATTCACAGACTCACCCCTTCACACGGCCTGGAACTCTCAAAAGAGCAGCCCGAACCGCTCCTTCCATGTGGTTCAACCAGTGCCCATGAGGCACCTGCTATGTGCCAAGCTCTGTGCAAGGCTCAAAGGGAGACAAAGACAAAGCTGGAGAAGAGGCAGACCCTGGAGAGGTTCCAGGGACCTCACGGCATTAACCTACTCCAGACAGGGTGGGGTGAGCAGAAACCCCTCACCGCGGAGTATGGGGTATGGCTCAGGGTTTGCTGGGTTGTGGACAGCACCATCCCTGTTCCCAGGAGGCCCAGGTGACATCAACACTATGCCAAGCTCCGTTTTCAGGGTCCCATTCTGCTCTCCTAAGATACCTTAGGGAAAAGTCACTGCATTTCTTTGAGCCTTATATTCCTCCTCCCTATGAAGAAACCGGGTGGATAAAGACATCCCTTCTGTTCTTACAAGCTGGGATCTAGACTTCCCTTCTCGGGGAAAATAGAAGAGTGAAAGGAAAGGGGAAAAGAGAGACTGAAAGAGAAGGAAGGAAAGAAAAGATAGGGGAGGGAGAGGGGAGGGAGAGAGGAGGAGAGCAACAAGGAAGTCAGTCGGAGAGAGAAACTAACACATTGGTAAACCCACCCGGTCATTTTTCCTTTGAAAAGTCCAACACTGGTAATTCCAGATGCTAAAAACTCCTCCCCATGGTTTGCAGCCCCCTCCCACTGCTCAGTGTCCCTTCTGCACCAGGAGAGTGAATTAAACCTTGTCGCAGGAACCTGAGCTCCCTGTTTTGAACTTGGCCCACTCCCCCTCCTGGAGAGGGTCCTCAACCAGTTCAACACTCCCCCGTAAACTGCAGCTCACTCTTGGCGGGGCCTTCCTGGGCCTTCTGGGAGAGCAGAGCTTTACATGAATCATGGCCCTTGCCCTCAAAGAACTTAATCCATTAGAATATTTGAGGTCAAAATGGAGGTAAAGTTCACTTTCACTAGGATTTGCAACCTCAGATGAATTATGCCAATACACTGTGGGTGCTCAGTGCAGGCTGGAGTGTGTTAGATAGATTGTCTGAACCAGTGCTGCCCAAGAGAACTTTCTGCAATGATCGAAATGTTCTCTAACTGTGCCATCCACATGTAAGCACGTGAGATGCAGTTAGTGTGAGCAAGGAGCTGAGTTTTTAAGACCTTATTTAACTTTAATTAATGAATTTATTTACTTATTTTAATTAATGAATTTAAACAGCCACATGTGGCTGGATGCTACCACGCTGAACAGCACTGGCCTAAAACCTCCCCAGAGCCTCACAAGGTGAGCGGTCTTACTGTCCACATTTTACAGACAAGAATTTGGAGAGATGCCTTGCTCATCCAGGCCAATGTTTCTGCACATGGGACCCATTCCCTTCCCCACCCAAGTAGCGAGTCTGTGTCGCCACAGAGAGAAGACGCAAGTTTTGGAAAGAGAAATTGATACAGACAGAAAGATCACGATAGGGCACCTGGCTGGCTCAGTCAGAGAAGCCTGCAACTCTTGATCTCAGAGTCCTGAGTACGAGCGCCACGTTGGGTGCAGAGATTATTTAGATAAACAAGCAAACAAACTTAAAAAAAAAAAAGGGGGGCACCTGGGTGGCGCAGTCGGTTAAGCGTCCGACTTCAGCCAGGTCACGATCTCGCGGTCCGTGAGTTTGAGCCCCGCGTCAGGCTCTGGGCTGATGGCTCGGAGCCTGGAGCCTGTTTCCGAGATTCTGTGTCTCCCTCTCTCTCTGCCCCTCCCCCGTTCATGCTCTGTCTCTCTCTGTCCCAAAAAAAAAAAAAAAAAAAAAAAGATACGATGAGCTAAGTACAGCCCAGAAAGTAAGTTGGAGATTGGGCCAGGCTGGGGGTGGGGGAGGGCCTCCTGAGGCCCCAAACCCCCACCCATGTGCAGGGTCAGAGGGGACATTCCTGCACTCCTCCAAGTGATTTCTCCTTCCTGCACTGCTTTGAAGTATAGCACCTTCTTCCATGGTCCCTCTCTCAATTCACCCTCACGATGAGCCCTTAAGGTCGGCAGTCCTATCCCCATTTTGCAGATGAGGAAACAGAGGCAGCACACAGCAGTGCTGGGATTCACACCCACACTCTGGTCCAGAGCACGTAAGCAGCCTTGCAGAGGAGGCTGAGGGACAAGCCAGACCCTGTGCCCACGCCCAAAGCAGTCCCAGGGCACAGGGCTGGCGCAGACATCTTCATCGGCCCTTCCTAGCGTAGCCGGGGCTCTGGGGTACAAGAGCACCTGACTCCAGGGGTCCCAAACAGACCAGGTTCCGCCGCTCACTGCTGACAAAATCCGAAGGCAGAGAGAGGGAAGCAGAGGTGAAATCAGAAATGGATTTATTGCAGTGAGGCCAGCCCCGGGGAAGACAGTGGACTGCCTCAAAGATAGTCTCCAAAGACAGTCTCCAAAGTGCTGAAAATACTTCCAGGTTTACATTAGGCAAATACGGGACAGAGATCAGTGGGGACCTGCAGGTGGACGGTAAAGGTCAGGCCCATGGTCATCTTGGAGTCAGTCACCTGCGGGCGGGGTCTGGCTGGCTCAGGTCAGTCCTTATTGCTTGAGGGGGTAGTTTTGGTTCCTCAGGGGATGCTTTGCCCGAAGGGTCTTTTGCCTAAATTAAGAGATAAGCCAGAAAGAACTTAATCCATTAGAATATTTGAAGTCAACATGGAGGTAAAGTCCACTTCCACTAGGATTTGGAAGTTGGTTCCAGATGCATAATGAGGCGGTGACTGGGGCTGGTCGGAGTGGTGTTTCAGAAGCACAAACAGATGGCTGTGCAGAGCAGGCAGGGATGTCTTGGGTTAAGGAAGGTGGGCATGCTGAGTGAAAAGAATCACCTAGGGGCGCCTGGGTGGCTCAGTCCGTTGAGCGCTGAGCGTTGAGGTCTGACCCCGGCTCAGGTCATGATCTCCCAGTCTGTGAGTTCGAGCCCCACGTCGGGCTCTGTGCTGACAGCTTAGAGCCTGGAGCCTGTTTCGGATTCTGTGTGTGTCTCTCTCTCTGCCCCTCTCCCGCTCATGCTCTGTCTCTCTCTCTCTGTCGAAAATAAAATTTAAAAAAATTTAAAAATTTTTTAAAAATTAAAAAAAAAAGAAAAGAAAAGAAGAGAAGAGAATCACCTAGTAAAATGTTCAGAAGGAGGTCTCAGGGATCTTCACCAAAGATTGAACTTTAGATTCAAAACCATTTGTCCAGCAGAAAGAATCCTGTGCTGGGGATCCAGAAACACCAAACTTCTTATCCACTGATTTGCTGTTTGACCTTGGCTATGTCACTGTTCCCCCCAGGCCTCAGTGTCCTGATCTGTGAAGTGGGAATAATCCATCACACTCAATGGGATTGCACCAATGAGGTGGGCCCTCTCCTTACCCACCCCTACCACCACCTAAGGAAGATGAAGTCATCTGTGTAATAAGACCCTCCAGTTTTTCCCCTAAGGAAAGGTGGTCTCACCTAGAACAATCCTTTCTTTTCTTTTGTTCACAACTTCCGTGGCTCACCTTCCTTCCTATGAAAGGTTTCCATTTTTTATAGGCAGTCCTTCTCCTTGCTAGATGGGGTGCTGCTCAACTTACGAATCATTTAATAAAGTCAATGAGATCGTCAACGTTTACTTGGTTGAATTTTGTTTTTTTAACAAGCCCTGGATGGGTGTTAGCAGTGGTTCTTATTAAGATGCAGTGATGGGGGCACCTGGGTGGCTCAGTCAGTTGAGCGTCCGGCTTCGGCTCGGGTCATGATCTCACGGTCCGTGAGTTCGGGCCCCGCATCGGGCTCTGGGCTGACAGCTCAGAGCCTGGAGCCTGCTTCACATTCTGTGTCCCCCTCTCTCTCTGGCCCTCCCCTGCTCACACTCTGTCTCTCTCTCTTAAAAAGAAATAAACATTAAAAAAAAAAAAGATACAGTGATGAACCTACTGTAGCCCCTCTAGGGGCTGGAAGTTGAAAAGGGCAGAAAGGAACCATGAACATGAGCAGAAACTGTAATAACACAGAGAATCATGAAAGAAAGGGCTGTGAAAGCTCACAGGGAGAAAATTTTCTTCTAGCTCCTGGGAGGGGAGTAATCAGACAGGCTTCCTGGAAGTGGAGGTAGTAGAGTTAGAAAATAGTAATAATAACAATAACAACAATCCTTGGCTCGGATGGTCTCATTTCCTCTTAATAACAACCCTGAGTTTGAGACCATCTTTATTCCCACTTTATAGATGAGATTCAATTATCCATCCATGATCACAATGCTAAAAGGGCAACAATACCGGAAACCCGAGGCTTATCTGATTTTCAAGCTGATCTCTTTGAAATAGGAATTTGAATAGGCTGAGGGGAGAGATTGCCCCTTCCCTCCAGCCCCAGGGGTGGGTGTATAACAAAGGCTAAGCCTATCAGAGCATCTCTCTTGGTCGTAGTGGTTTGTTCCCAACGGGCACACGACCCAAAACAGGCCAAGACTCAAGCCCAGGATTTTCGCAGAAACTGGTGAGAGACAGGAAGCTTCTCTTCCCGTTAAGGTTGCTGAGCTAGTGGGATGTAAGGCTGGAGCAGCTCTACAGTAGGAGAACCAGCCTGAGAATGAAAGTAACACAGAGATGTGGGCGCCTGGGTGGCTCAGTCGGTTAAGCGTCCAACTTCGGCTCAGGTCATGATCTCGTGGTCTGTGGATTCAAGCCCCACATCCGGCTCTGTGCTGACAGCTCAAGCCTGGAGCCTGCTTTAGATTCTGTGTCTCCCTCTCTCTCTGCCCCTCCTCTGCTTGTACTCTCTCTCTCTCCCTCTCTCTCAAAAATAAATAAACATTGGGGCGCCTGGGTGGCGCAGTCGGCTAAGCGGCCAACTTCGGCTCAGGTCATGATCTCGCGGTCCGTGAGTTCGAGCCCCGCGTCGGGCTCTGTGCTGACAGCTCGGAGCCTGGAGCCTGTTTCAGATTCTGTGTCTCCCTCGCTCTGACCCTCCCCCGTTCATGCTCTGTCTCTCTCTGTCTCAAAAATAAATAAACGTAGGGGCGCCTGGGTGGCGCAGTCGGTTAGGCGTCCGACTTCAGCCAGGTCACGATCTCGCGGTCCGTGAGTTCGAGCCCCGCGTCGGGCTCTGGGCTGATGGCTCAGAGCCTGGAGCCTGTTTCCGATTCTGTGTCTCCCTCTCTCTCTGCCCCTCCCCCGTTCATGCTCTGTCTCTCTCTGTCCCAAAAATAAATAAACGTTGAAAAAAAAAAAATTTAAAAAAAAAAAATAAATAAATAAACGTTAAAAAATAAATAAATTAATTAAAAAAATAAATAAACATTTAAGACAAGAAAAAAGGACGAAAAAAGAAAACCAAACTCAAAGTGGCTTAAATAATATTTGGAATCAATTAGCTCATCTAATTAAAATTTCCAGAGCTAGGGCTTCAGGTGCAGTATGATCAAGGTTCTGGCTCCATTTCTTTGACATAAGCCATATGCCTCATGGACATGTCATCATTTTCCTTGGCTGGTTTCTCAACTTGCCGTAAACTGGTTGTAGCAGATCCGTGTGCCACGTCTGTAGCCACAACACCCAGAAGCAAACAATATCTCTTTTTCCCAACCATCCACGGCTTGCTGTGATTGAAAGAACTTGGATTGTCTGCTCATCCCCGAGCCAGCTGTGGGGAACATGGGGCAAGGAATTGAGGTGGTTGGCTTAGACCAATCAGGACTCATCCCTGGAGCTGGGGGGGTGGGGTGGGGGGCAGTGAATTTATGGGAGGGGAACAGGTGCTGGGGCGGTATGCAACAACCTGTTCCTCCTTCAACTGGTTGACTTGGGTTTTCATCACTCAGTACCCTGATTCCTAACGATAATGGTCACCAACCCCACCTCCAGTTTACATTTAAATTTTTGATAGCTCCACGCTTTTATACTTGTACTAGTCACTAAATCAACGAACAAACTGACTGTTCTGCTTGGGATTACACAATGCCTTTCTTCCAAAGCCCTTATCACACCTCATAAACAAGTTTCAATACCCTGCATCAGTTTTCCTCCCTAGGGCATTATGTGCAACTATAAAAACATAGCATCCATTTAAATATAGCTTCTGATCTTATGACACAACATTTCTGTTTCTTATTGTCTTTTAATCTTTCGGCTTTTTTCCCTATAGTGAAGATTCTAAACAAGCCAGTCCATTTTTTTAAACGTTTTCTTGCACAGGTGTGGAGAGCAACCCTCCTCACTATCAGACCAGGGGCAGGTATATCCCTGGCTGGCCAATGAGAGTGCTGCATCTCCCTGGCCACGACGATTGGTTCAGGGATGGCATGTGACCCAAGCTCAGCCAATAACTGCTTTCTCCAGGATTTTTACCTAAAATTAGCAACAAAGTAGCCCTCTCTGCTTCTGAGATTGTGGGCACCAATGACTCGGGAAGCCTAGAGCTGCTAGGAGCCCTCTTTGTCACAGCAGAGAGAAAAAAAATATTTTAATTGAATTATAATTGACATACACTATTATATTCATTTCAGGTATACAAGACCCATGATTCAATGTCTTTATACATTACAAAATGTTCACAGGGTAGGTCTAGCTGCCATCTGCCACCATACAAAGTTATTACAAGATTCTTGACTGTATTCCCTATGGTGTACATTACATTCCTGTGACTTATTTTTGTTATAGTCCTATGGAAAAAACTGCCATTGGTATTTTGATAGGGATTGCATTGAATCCATAGATTGCTTTGGGTAGCATGGACATTTTAACAATATTAGTTCTTCTAATCCATGAGCATAGTATATCTTTCCATTTGTTTGTTTCGTCTTTGGTTTCTTCTATCACTGTTTTATAGTTCTCAAAACACAGGTCTCTCGCCTCTTTGGTTAAATTTATTCCCAGGTATTTTATTCCTTTTGAAGCAATTGTTAATGGAGTTATTTTCTTAATTGCTCTTTCTGATAGTTCATTATTAATGTATAGAAAAACAACAGATTTCTCTATACTAATTTTGTATCCTGATACTTTCCTGGATTCATTTATTAGTGCTAATAGTTTTTTGGTGGAGCCTCTAGAGTTTTCTTTTTTTAATTAATCAATTTATTTATTTAGAGTGAAAGCACATGCATGCATGTGAGCAGGGGAGGGGCAGAGAGAGAGGGAGAGAGAGAATCCCAAGCAGGCTCCGCACTGACAGCACAGAGCATGACATGGGGCTTGAACTCACAAACTGTGATATCATGACCTAAGCCAAAATCAAGAGTTTGATGCTCAACCAACTGAGCCACTCAGGTGCCTCTCTAGGGTTTTCTATATATAATACCATGTTTTCTGCAAATAGTGAGTTTTCCTTCCCTACAAATTTGAAAAATTTTTAATGTTTTATTTTATCTTTGAGAGAGAGAGAATGCACGGGGGAGGGACAGAGAGCAAGGGGGACAGAAGATCCAAAGCAGGCCCCTCGATGAGGGCAGCAAGCCTGATATGGGGCTCAGACTCATGAACTGAGAGATCGTGACCTGAGCCGAAGTCGGAGGCTCAACTGACTGAGCCACCCAGGCACCCCATACTTCCCTACAAATTTGGATGCCTTTTATTTCTTTTTCTTACCTAATTGCAATGGCTAGGACTTCTAATACTATGGTGAATAAATATGGTGAGGGTGGACATCCTTGTCTTACTCCTTATTTTTGAGGGAAAGCTTCCAGCTTTTCACCATTGAGTATGATATTACTGTGGGTTTGTCACATATGGCCTTTATTGCATTGAGATACGTTTCCTGTATACTCACTTTGTTGAGAGTTTTTAGCATACATGGCTGTTGAATTTTGTCAAATGCTTTTTCTTCATCTATGGAGATGTTCACATGATTCTTATCCTTTGTTCTGTTGATGTCCTGTATCACAGTAATTGATTTGTGGATATTAAACCATCCTTGCATCTCTGAAATGATATATCTTACTTGGTCATGATGTATGATCTTTTCAGTGCATTGTTGAGTTTGACTTACTAATATTTTATTCAAGATTTTTACCTCTATGATCATCAGCAATATCACAGAGACGATTCTTAACATTTCCAGTTCAGACCAGCCCAGGAACCAGGTGATCAGAGCTGTTAGGTCAGGTTGGCATCATTATAGTTTTCTTGAAGGCCACACTCACTATTGTCTCAGGAAATGTTCTCTTTTGAGAAACCCCAAAGTCTTTTTATCCTTGTTCTCTCCTTTGTTTCATTTAATCGTTCTTTCTCTCTCCCTTCCCTTCTTTCCATATTTCTTTTTCTCTGATTCTCTCTCTTCTTATTTTTTTTTTGTATTTAATAAATATCTTTAAAAGTAATCCTAAAAATATATGTGCACAAATCTTACAAATACCTAACCAGTTCTCTTCAAAACTGTCAAGACCATGAAACACAAGAAGGACTAGTAGTGAACTGTGACCAAGTAAGGGAGACTGAAAAGACAAGACAACTCAATGCAACACGGTGTCCTTGATGGAATTCTGGTACAGAAAAGGGAGATTGGTGGAAAACCGGTGAAATCCACATAATTTCTGTGACTTAGTTAATGGTATGGCACCAATGTTAATTTCTCAGTTTTGACAAATGGACAATGGTAATGTATGGTAACTGGGGGAAACTGAGTGAACGGTATAGGGAAACCCTCTGTGCTATATTTTGCAACTTTTCCATAAATCAGTCCAAATAAACAGGTTTATTTATTATTATATTTTATTTTTTTTTTAAGTTTTTTTAACGTTTTATTTATTTTTGAGACAGGGAGAGACAGAGCATGAATGGGGGAGGGTCAGAGAGAGAGGGAGACACAGAATCCGAAACAGTCTCTGGGCTCTGAGCCGTCAGCACAGAGCCCGATGCGGGGCTCGAACTCACGGACTGCGAGATCATGACCTGAGCCAAAGTCAGCCGCTTAACCGCCTGAGCCACCCAGGCGCCCCTATTATTATATTTTAAAGTTGTATTTAAATAATCTCTACACCCAATGTGAGGTTCAAACTTACAATCCCAAGACCACGAGTCACATGTCCACCGACTGAGCCAGCCAAGTGCCACATACAAGTTTTGTTTTGTTTTGTCTTTAACATGCACAGACAATTTTCAGACAGTACATCAGGCTAGGCAGTGAAAACTAAGTGTCCCATTTGCTGTCTCCCCAGACATACAGTCCCCCTCCTTTGAGGCAACTACTGTTACAGTCCAATATGGATTCTCTAGCTACTTATAGGCTTATATGTATCTGTACCACCCTCCAACCTCTACACTTATAGCTTCCTCTATGCACTGCATTGGGCTCTTTTCACCTAACAGCATATATCTTGGTGATTCTTCCATATAAACATAAAAAGAACTGCCTCATTCATGATGGCTTAGTGTATGTAACCAGTCTCCAGCAAATGGAGGACATTATCCCTGCATTCTGTTTCTAGAAACGATGCTCCACGCAATGTGCGTCCTTGGTCATACAGGTCTTTGCACTCCTGTGCCAAGCTCCTTATATAAAGGCCCTCAAAGAGCAATTCCAGAGTCTTGTCTATAGGTTACTATGATGTCAGGTATCCCCAACCTATATCGGGTTCTCAAGCCAAAAGTAACATTTGAGGGACGCCTGGGTGGCTTAGTCAGTTGAGCATCTGACTCTTGATTTCAGCTCAGGTCATGACCTCACGGTTTGTGGGATGGAGACCCGCTCTGGGCTCTGAGCTGGCAGAGCAGAGCCTGCTTGGGATTCTCTCTGCGCCCTACCCACCCCACCCCCACCCCACTTTCCCTCCCTCTCTCTCTCTCAAAATCAATCAAAAAGTAAAAAATTTTTCAAAAATTTACAAAGAGGTAAGATTTGAAGTCAACCGTAGCAAAATTCTTGTTCACGCAGATCCCACCTGTCAGCTGCAGGTAATACCTCTGGGAATTTGGATGATATTAGCCAACATCCTAGCCACCGGGAGGGGTCCTCCATTGGATTAACTGCCCAGTGTCTGTCCTTCCTTCAGGGACCACCCTAGAGCAGTGTCGTTCTCAGAAACATGCCCGTCAATTGTCACTTCTGAGATCCTGGAGCTGCTTTAGGTGCAGCCTTTCCAAGCCTTGTCTTTGATCCGCTGAGCCACTCCATTTCCTTCCACTTTTTTTTTAATGTTTATTTATTCTTGACAGAGAGAGAGAGAGAGAGAGAGCGCGCGCGCGCGCGCGCGCGCGCATGAGTGGGGGAAGGGCAGAGAGAGAGGGAGACAGAATCTGAAGCAGGCTCCAGGCTCTGAGGTGTTAGCACAGATTCCGACGTGGGGCTTGAACTCAAAAACCATGAGATCACCACCTGAGCCAAAGTCGGACGCCCAACTGACTGAGCCGCCCAAACGCCCCTCCTTCCACTTTTTTTAAAACGTCCTTTCGCTTTTTTCTTTAGTTAATCAGAATCCATTTCTTTTGCTCATGACCAAAGACCTCTATGTGATACTTTGTCTATCCCAGGTCAATAAATGGCTGTCCCCCCCCCCCCCCCCAGCCCCCGTGCCTCCATTCAAGTCACTAATAAGGGATTGTAGCAAGTCTCTTGTGGCAATACTTACCCCATTCGGAGCACTTCTCCATTAGTTCCTGATATCAATTCAGATCTGAATAAATATTTGTTAAAGTCGCATTTAAATCTTAGTTTTATTCACCTAGTTCCCTCCCGACCACATTTTAGGTGTAATAGCAAGCCATTTGCTGCTTGTATTCCTAAAATCTTTCTGTCTTTGATACAAAGAGGTGGAAATAGACGACATCATCGTGCTGGGGACCATGCCCTGCCCTTGATCACTCCTGTCCTGCATCATCCTCTTCTGTGAGCATCAGCTAATCGTTTCGGGCAAAAAGTCCAAATCAAGACTGAGATGACGGTCGACTCTCTAGGTACGGCCCCCTCCAATGCCAAGGGCATGACATTGGGAGTCAGCAAGCCAGGCTTCAGATCCTAGCTCCTTCATTCATCAAGCCATTTCACCTTTTTGCGGACCTAAGTTTTCCAACCTGTCATGTGGGTTTTGTCACCCCGACGTTGCACCCATCATGAGACCTCTGCCAGAGCCACGTGAGGGCAACGGGGGCAGGTGCTCAGGGTGACTGTCGTTCTGCTCCTTGCTTTCCTCTCCATTTTTAGAGTCCTAATCCCCTTCCTTCCTCCCCAGAAGAAAAACAGATGGGTTTGAGTTGAGAGCCTGCAGCCTGGAGGATTCCAGGGGAGGCCAGAGGGACCTGGGCAGGCTGAGAAGCCTGCAGAAGAATTCACGTGATAGGGCTGGGTGCAAAGCCACAGGGATTTGGAATACCCTGGGTATAAGGGACTCGGCAGCCGTGTGACCTCAGGCATGTGGCTCTGCCTTTCTGAGCCGCGGTTTTCTGGACTATAAAATGGACAGGGCAGTGATGATGCCTGCCTGGTCTACTTTAAATGAGTCCCAGATTACAGAAGCTATGAAAGTGCTGTGCAACAAGGAAACGTGTATGCATGTGCGTTGGGCTGAGCAAAGCCGTGGAGAGCTGCTCCCAGAACCCCCAAGCCTGGCTGATTTCCCAGGGAATCAGGAAGGAACCATCATGCTAATGAGGCTGGGCCCTGCCCGCAGTACTCTCACATTAGATGAGGAGGAGGCCAGGCAAGGTTACTGGCCCATTTCACAGAGGAAAATGTTGAAGCCCTGAGAGAATCCAGAAATTTTTAGAAGCGGAGAGGAATAAGATCTCGTGATAATGTTGGGGAAATTGCTTAACTTCTACAGCTTTTCCACTTGGATGTTCTTCTCTTTGCAAAGACATGCCCATAATCTGGCCCCTTACAGGGGGCATATCAATGGTTGAAAATAGGGGTCCTGGGGACAGAGAGGCCTGGATTTGAATCCAGACCCCATCACTTCCCAGCTGGGTGATCTCGGACAACTCACTGCTCCTCTCTGAGCCTCGAGCTTTCTTACCTGTAAAAGGGGGCCATGAATAACACCTGCTTGTCGGTACTCAGAAGGCAGATGGAAAGTTTGCGGTCTAAGGCCTAGCACAGAGTCGGCACTCATAAACTTGTAATTCAGTGTCGCTGGAAGAATGCCAACAGGGCAGAGCTCCGTGCTGGAAGGGCCCTAGGCCAAGGCTACTAGGTTGGACTATCAGGATGGACCAGTCTATCCTGAGACCATGGAACACATCTCCAGACAGGTTCTCCCTGTCACCTTCTCCTCCCACTCACCCCCACTCATCCATACAGACTTCCTTTCCTACGCCCAAACCGTGTGTTACTGAAAACTGGGGCTGAAACATAACTGTCCCAGGGGCCGTCAAGCTGTGGGGGAGGCTCGTACAGATACAGCAGTTTAAAAGCAAAGACAGGGGAACCAAAGGGGGCAGGAAGCCAGTGACTCAAGACGTGATGGAACGCAAAGGTTGGGGCCATGATAGCCCCGAAAAAGGCAAAAAAAAAATTAAAAAAACAAAACAGAACCCTTCAAATCTTTTTTTTTTTTCCTGCCACTTTCTCTCCTTCCTTATTTCCTTCCTCTCTTCTTTTCTTCTCCCCACTCCTTTCTTCAACCCAAAGGAAATACAAGTTAAGAACATGAAGCAATATTGTTATTAGTTTTTGTAAATGTGCGTGGCTGAGAGGCCCCGAGCAGAAAGATGAGAACAAAATTGTACCTCCATACTGTCTGGGCTGTTGGATCAGAGCCTCCCACGTACTCAAAGGCAGGAGGGACACGTGGGCCAGCCGGGACCTGCCCAACCAGCCCGAGGCCCTCCCAGAGCCCCTTCCCATCCCTGGCCCCACGCTTCCTCGTGATCACCCATTGAATGGATTAGGAAACTGAGCTCTGGAGCGGGGAAGGGATTGCGCTCTCCCAGCTCATCTGTCAGCACTACTCTGTCACCCACCAATCATCTGGGGGCCCTTAGCTGACCTGCACAAGCTTGCCTCTGAACTTCCATGTGCGCTCTTCCCTCTGCCTGGAGCTCCCGCTCCGGCCCTCAGGCCCCTTGTAGCAGCCGACCTGGACGAAGATTTTAGGATTCAGTAGGCATCCCGCCTTGAAGGCCATGCTCAGGGCCTTCTCTGGCTGCAAACTCTCCTAAGCGCCTGTTCCCTGGATGATGACGCACCGTTTAGTTTCTGTCCCCCTGTGGTCTGGTAGCCTCTTGAGGGCGGGCTGGGACTGGCCCCTGCAGGCCGCTGGCCACAGGCGTCATGTCTGTCTGCTGAGGGGTGGAGGCCAGTCTGGGAGCCCCAGGTTGACGGAATGTGGCCCCCTGGGGAAGGGCTTGTATTGCACCAAGCGCCTTGCCTCGCATAAACAGTGGACTTGGGAGCCTGGGACAAAGACCTCACACTTGCTCAGGGGTGCTCTCAGAGCTCAGCTTCCTCACTGCAGTTCAGGGGCGACGTCCCTTGCTGGCAGAGGGTTGCTGGGAAGACTGAATGAGGCCCTGTCACCTCCTTCAAACCCTCCAAGGACTTTGCAGGGCCCTTAGAACCAAATCCACAGCCCCTCCCATGGCTCCATGGCTAAAAGGTCCTGCCCGCCCGGCCCCATCCCCAAGCCTTCTTCTGCACGTGGAGCCTCCCCCACATTGTCCCTGGCTGTTCCCTCTGCCTGGAATGCCCTCCCCCAGACATCCAGATGCCCTGTGCTCATTTCCCTCCAGTCCAATGCTCCATCAGTCTTCCCGGGCCACTATGATGGTGCCCTCTTTCCCCCTGCCCCCACACCTCTCTCCACCGCTCTCTGCTCGGTATGGATTTCACAGCTTTGATCACTATTTGACTTATGTTATGCATGGATTGCTTTGTTTATTGTCTCCTTCCCCTCCCAACGGCGGGGCTTTGTATCTGTCTTGTTTATGGTAGAATCCCCAGAACCCAGATCACAGCCTGGCACGCAGTGGGCGCCCAACAAAGATCTGGTCAATCAACGGGTAGATGCACGGCCCAGAGAAGTGCTCTCCAACCTCACATCCAGGCTGCAGTTCCTGGGAGTCTGGGTTCTTCCTGATGGGCGGAGCCCAGGGCCCAGCTGGAAACTATCACCCCCAGGACAGCTGGCCCAGCTACTCAGGGTGCACAGACCCTGGAGAAGGATGAGCCACCAGCTCCACTGTGGGCTGTGTGCCTTGCCTTGCCCGGCTTATTGCTAGAGGGTGCTCTGTTCACCAGCCACCAGCCCAGGGGGTCCAGGACCTCCCCAGCCCCCGGCTCTGGCTTTACCTTGGGGCCCTCCAAATTCTGAGTCGGCTGACTCACAGCCCTCTACGCAGGGTGGCCGGGGGCTCACTTATCCTAGCCACTTGCCTCCCTTCTAGCCCTCGAGGAGCCCTCGAGGTCTTGCCTGGGCCTGAAGTCACACAGCAGGTTAGGGCAGAGCCAGAGAGAGGACTGGGGACTCCTGTGCCAGCCTGATGCCTCCTACACTGCTAGGGGCTGGGCCCAGGTTGTAGCCATGGCCAGGCCCAGGCCTCAGAGTCCCAGGTTGAAATCCAGCCGCCCCTGAAGAGATCACACATTTCCCCACAACCCCATCAAGCTGCCTGTGTTGATGAACTCCCGGGCCCCTTACTGGCTCATTCGACCGCCTCAACCATACCGTATGCAGACGTCACCAAATGCACTTCTATTTCTGAGAAAACAGAGGTCTTGGATTCCCCTCGGTACCCCTTACCCCACCCTCCTCCCCCTCTTCCTGCAAACTTGAGTCACAGCCGCCCTGCTGGCAGGGGCGGGGGGGCGGGAATGTCTGAGTCAGCTTGGCCTGGGTTTCCATCCTGACACCATGTCTTACCAGCTGTGAGACTCTGGGCAACCTTCACCTCCCATCAAATCTCTGTCTCCCATCTGTGAAGCGGAGGGTGTGAGACTATCTGCCTCACCTGTGGCTCTGAGGCTTGTGCAGGGTCACAGCATACAGCAGGTGCCTAATAATAAGAGCAAAGCCCACACAGACACCCCCTAGCAGCCCCTCTCCTAAGCACTTCCCTATATTATCTCATTGAACCCTCATACCAACCCGATGAGGAAGGCATTGTCACGATCCCATGTCGCCCTCGAGGAAACTGAAGCACAAGAAGGTGAAGCAGCCTAGCTAGCAGGTGGCAGGAGGTATTTGAACCCAGAGCCTGTGCCCTTATGCAGTCCCTCTACAAACTGAAGCCGCAGGTAACACCCTTAGAGCCTGTCCTATGAGCACGGGCGCTGGGCTCAGGGTAGGTCACGTTTGAAGACTGATGGAATGTGTTCTCTCAGCACCCCCAGAAACCCACCTAGAGCAAGGATTGGAGTGCAAGTCCCGTGTTTGGATGAGATCCTGGGAATCGCCTTTATTTTTCTTTTTAAGTTTCCTTTTTTAAGTATATTTATTTATTTTGAGAGTGAGCATGCGCGCAGGTGGGGGAGGGGCAGAGAGAGAGAGAGAGAGAGAGAGAGAGAGAGGAAGAGAGGGAATCGCAAGCAGGCTCCGAACAGTCAGCATGGAGCCTGATGTGGGGCGCGAACTCACAAACCGTGAGAGCGTGACCTGTGCCGAGGTCGGACGCCTTACCAGCTGAGCCACGCAGGCGCCCCTCAGGAAGCGCCTTGAGGAGCGTGGGAAAAGGAGACAGCGATAGCTGCGGGCTCCTGGTGCAGCTCCTCTGCTGTGTGGCTTGGGACCAGCCACTGTCCGTCTCTGAACCCAAGTTTCCTGTTCTACAAAGCAGGGATGCCCACTCTGGCCCCCCAGCAGAGAAAGAGAGGGAGGTCTCCGGGGACGGAGGAGGGTCCCTTCCGGACTCCCAGCCCAAGCTCTGGGAAACAGAACAGGCCCCAGTGAGGACTCTGTGGGTGAAGAAGCCACAGGAGGCAGGCACAGGGCCCAGGCTGGTACCACAGGGGCCCTGGAGAAACCACATCATGGCCACCGCAGCCTCCAGCATCCCACGGTGATTTCTGCTACCGCCTGTCCCAGGGCAGTGTCTCCTACCAACAGCTGGCCGCCCCCTCCCTCAGCGCCAGCCCTCGGTGGTGGCCGTGCCTGGCAGGGGAGGCTGGCCGCTGTTCCTGGAGGGGTTTGCTGCGGCATTGGGTCGGCTTCCAGGAGCCAGGAAGCCCCCCTGTGGTTAGCAGTTCCTGTGCCTGAACTCCAGGCTCAAATCCCAGCCCTAACCCCTGTGACCCTGGGCGAGTCCCTTCACTGGCCTGACTCACTGGCCTCCTTGGCCTGTGAACATCGTGCCACCTGGAGGTCTCAGCTCCAGCAGCAGGGTCTCCCACGTCCTCCCAACTTCCAGCCTTGCACTTGCTGTCTCCCCATCCGGAAACCGCCCCCCCCCACCCCGTCTTTGCTTAAGTAAGCCTTGCTCAGGGCATCGGACTGTTCCAGTCATTCCAGTGCCCTTTCCCCAGGGAAGGGAAGCCTTTCTGCCCACCTGCCCACCTCAGACTAGCACAAGGCCTCTTTCGCCTCCCCTCATGTCTCTTCCTCACTAGCTCTGTGCCCCATTTGTCAGTTTGCCTCCTCCTCTGACTCCCCCGCTGCAATATTCGAGGGCACGCAAACCTAGCTTGCCTCCTGCCCGAATCCCAGGGCCTCACACTGGGACCGGCACCAAGTAGGTGCTCAGTAAAGGCTTGTTGACTAAATGAACTACTGTCTGAAACATTTGTCCTTGGTTAACGCCTTGCTCTTCCAGTCCAGATGTAAACGTCACCTTCTTCAGGCAGCCTTCCCAGATTGCTTCCCTGATTCCTCTTCTGGGTTTCCAGAATGTCCCCAACTCCCCCCCCACCCCAATCACAGCAGCCATGCCTCCCGGGTGCAACAGCCCGGTTCCCAGGGCCGCAGCCCCGCCCCAGCCCTGCCCTCAACCTGCCTTCTCCCAGCGGGAGTAAAGAGTTGGAGGAAGAGGAAGGAGGAGGTGCAGACCATCTGGAAGGCTCTGGTGGCTGCCGGCGAGTCTCCAAGGTCCGGCCCAAGAGGGCTGGCACTCCCCGGGGGGGATGGAGATATGAGCAAAGGCCCGCTGGCTGCCGGAAGGAGGTGGAGGAGGGGCGGGTGAGGAGCTGGAGGGCAGCTCCCTCGCCGGCGGGTGACGTGAGGCCCATGGGGACCGCGGGGGGGGGGGGGGGGGGGGGGGGCGGTCTGGTATTTCCTGAGACCAGCCCGCCGGAAATGCTTGGGGCGGGAAGTGGGGCGGACCCGAGTGAGGTCGGCCTAGGAGGGACCCACACACCGCGGGGCCCGCACAAGCCTCCCCAGCGGCCACCCTGAGGCTCCCCGCGCGTCCCCGCACCTCGCTGTGGCTTTGCGGTCGTCTCTGTGAACCGTCTCAGAAGGCGGCGGAGGTGCTATTCAAGCCCCATTTTACAGAGGAGGAAATCGAGGCACAGAGAGGGCCAGCGGGGTCACAGAGCCTCCAGCATTTCAGCTGCTCCCTCCAGGTCCCCTGCCCCCAGCTGCCATCATCCACAAACTCCTTCTGTCCCTGCAGGTAGCCCCTGGTCCTGGCAGGATTCCTGGCAGGGCATAGGGACACAGACACGGAGCGGGAAGGGGAGGTGTCACATGACTGACCCCAAGCACCAGGCAGCGCCCCCACCCCCCACCCCTGGCCTGCTGGCCCCACAGAGACCAGTTCACCCTGCTGGCACATCTCAGCACCCACGCCTTGCCTCAGCCCTCACAAGGGCCACCCACAGATGACAGGCTCCTGGTGCCCCATCACTGCGGTGAGACAATCAGCCCCATTTCACACAGTGAGAGACTGAGGCCCTAAGAGGGGCACATGCTTCTTCATTCGCTCCACTGACTGAGGACTCAAAGATTCCATTTTTGCGGGGACTCCATCCGCTTGAGTTCCCATCCTGCCCGCACTGCCTAGTAGCTACAGGACCTTTGGACAAGTTGCTTTGCATCTCTGGGCCAGAGTCTGCCATCACAGGGGGGACAAAGCCAGTCCCGGCTCAGAAGATTGTGGGGACAAATAAGTTGATCCGTGAAGATCCCTGTGCCCCACACATCATGTGTGCTCAATAAATGTTGGTTATTATGACGGAAACATCCTCAGACGTCCCCTACCTTCCAACAAAAATTCTCTGCCCTGGATCCTTAACCTTCCACTGACTCCTGTCCAGCCTCCTGTTTTCCCTCATCTTCTGAATTCCATCAAATACCCATCTTCTGTAAAGTTCAGAATGTTTGACTACAAAAATACCAAACAGATCACAATGGCTTAGACAAAGAGGAGTTAATTTCCCCCTAGCACAGTGAGCTTGGAGACCAGCTCTGGCTGGTACGGCTTTATCAGGCCAGTGATGTCAAGGGCTGGTTTGCAATTCACTTGAGTTTTCCCTCTTGTTTACAAGATAGCTGCTGCTGCTCCTGGCATTTCATCTGCATTCACATTTAAGATGGGAAGGCAGAAGAATGGTTAAGTTCAGTGTTAATTGAAAGCATTTGTCCCTTTTATCATGAAGAACTCACCTCCACCCTCAACGAGACTCCTTAGATGAATTGGCCTGAACTGTGTCACATAACCGCTCCCAGTTGCAAAGGAGACTGGGAAAGCGAGTCATTTGTCTCTTCTATCCTCTAAGGTGGAAGGCAGCAGCGGAGAGGGGGATTAGGAATGGCAGATAGGTTGGTCAGCGGACGTGTCTATCACTCCTTCCATCCCACCTCTCTCTAGCTCTGCCACTCCCAGGCCTCCCACCTCTCTCTAGCTCTGCCACTCCCAGGCCGTGCTCCCTGTAGTCACCTTGACCTCCTCCCTCACCCACCGGCCACCCCATTTCCGTTTCTCCTTAGAAGGACGACTCTGGGCCTGCCCTTCCGTAAGGCAGCAACCTGCTGACACTGAGTAAGGCTGCCCCTTTGGGTAGAACATGACTCTGTTTGTCTCAGTCCCCACTGAGGGGGTTTGAAGTGTTGGGGTTCGGAGCTGATGGCCAGGAAAGAATTCTCGAGACATCTTCGGTGCCAAAAGGCAGCTTTATGGGGGCGCCTGAGTGACTCAGTTGGTTAAGCCGCCCCGCGTCGGGTTCTGTGCTGACAGCTCAGAGCCTGGAGCCTGCTTCGGATTCTGTCTCCCTCTTTCTCTGCCCCTCCCCCGCTCATGCTGTGTCTCTCAAAAATGAGTCCAGGTTTAAAATTTTTTTTTTTCTTAAAAAGGTGGCTTTATTAAAGCACAGGGATAGGACCCGTGGGCAGAAAGAGCTGCACTGGGGTTTGTGACAGGTGACTGATTATATACCTTCAGGTTGAGAGGATGTTAGGGATAATGGAAGTCTCTAAGATATTCTGGAAGCAAGTTTGCTAGGACCTTGAGGGGCTAGCCGATGCTAGGAAAAGGCCATTCATTACCGTTTAGTAAAAGCTCAGTCATGAGATCCCTCAGATGTATATCGGGGGGGGGCCGTAAGTGTGGAGTACGGTTGCCCACATGTATCTTGGGGGGGTTAGAGATAAAGGAAGTTTCCAAAGGAATTTGTATATGTTAAAGTAGACTGACAGGACCCTGGGGGGTCGGGCTAAGATTGTCTTTTGCCCTGAGCAGCGTGTCATCATCCAGGCAGCTGAGCTCCCGGAGGGAGGTCACTCTGCCTGTCTCAGGGACACGTCAACGGGCTGTAAGTTGTAAGGAAATTTAATTTTTAATTTTATCTATTCATTTATTTATTTTGAGAGAGAGAGAGAGCAAGGAAGAGGTCTACAGAATCTTAAGCAGTCTCCATATTCAGCACACAGCCCGACACGGGGCTCAATCCCGCCACCCTGGGAAAGATTCGGACGTTCAACCCACTGAGCCACCGGGGCGCCCCGGGAGATTTAATGTTTCATTTGCCTTTGTTTCCTATTTCACTCACCACTTCCTTAAATTGACTGTTTCTCTCATCGACCTTTCTTGCCTGGCCCTTGTTGGTGTTGGAGTGTGAACCTGCGAATTAATGTATCTATTTCCCACTCCCTGCCCTGTTCAGGGAGTTAACACACAAAGTATCCCTTTTAGATATTGTATACGTGTGCAGCAAAAAATTTCCTTTTGACCTCAGACCCGAGGACCCAGTTCCCCTCCCTAGGGATAAATAATGTAATCAGTCCATTGTTAAAAACTTTAGAGCTGTTTTGTGCACATATAGGCAAATCCACTTATGTAATTTTTAATTTAATTTTCTTTTATTTATATTTGTTTGCTTTGAGAGAAAGAGAAAGCACGAGGCAGGGAAGGGGCAGAGAGAGTGAGAAAGAGAATTGCAGGCAGGCTCTGCACTGTCGTAACAGAGCCCCACGTGGGGCTCAAACCCACGAACTGTGAGATCATGACCTGAGCTGAAGTCGGACGCTTAACCGACTGAGCCGCCCAGGTGCCCCTTATTTATTTATTTTTTTTAATTTTAGAGAGGGAGAGAGAAACAGCACGCATGAGTCGGGGAGAGGGGCAGAGGGAGAGAGAGAGAGAATTCTAATCAGGCTCCATAACCCTGGGATCATGACCTGAGCCAAAATCAAGAGTTGGCCACTCAACAGACTGAGCCAGGCAGGTGCCCTTCTCCCACTCCCCTTCTAAGTCAAACGTGACTTCGAGTCACACGTGGTTCTGTACTCGGTCTTTTTTTTTTTTTTTCCCTCCTTTTTTTTTGCCATTTGTAACATCTAACCGTGTAACTCAGAGGATACCTCCCATCCATCGAAGACACGTTCTGTTCTTCGCTCCTTCACCTGCAGAGCAAGCCCCGACCCTCTCTGAGCCTCCCTTTCCTCCTCCACAGACCGGCACTAATAATAACATCAACCCCGGAGGACCGGTGAGAGGCTTATGATGTCACTTAGTCTTGGCCACTCTGCTGAACGTGAGGCGAGTTTCCAGAACCAGGAGAGACAGAGTTACCCAAGGAGAGCCCATGGAACAATAGTAGGCAAGCGCTGCCCCTGTGTTGTTTTTTTTTTTTTCAACGTTTATTTATTTTTGGGACAGAGAGAGACAGAGCATGAACGGGGGAGGGGCAGAGAGAGAGGGAGACACAGAATCGGAAACAGGCTCCAGGCTCTGAGCCATCAGCCCAGAGCCTGACGCGGGGCTCGAACTCACGGACCGCGAGATCGTGACCTGGCCGAAGTCGGACGCTTAACCGACTGCGCCACCCAGGCGCCCCAACCCCCTGTGTTGTTTTATCCTCACCACAGTCTTCTAAAAAGGAGACGCTTTTCTTATTCTCCATTTACAGAAAGGGAAACTGAGGCACAGAGCCGCTAAGTGACTTGCCTGGAATCACACAGCAGAGAGTATGCCAGTATCAGCCAGCCAGGCACCATCCCCCCAGCCCAGGGCTGACTGCCCCCCCCCCCGCGCCCCCACCCCCGTCCAGCTAAGCTCTGTGGTTTGGCCATCCCCAGACTGAAGGGGGCCTCTCCTTGTGGGGAGACCTCCAGAGCCACATATACCTCTGTGCTCAGAGAAGGGCTGAGGTTTGGGGGCTCTGTCCTCACTCAAGTGACCTTAAGGACCCAGAGGCTCTGGAGCCAAACGACTCACTCCCCGCCGTGTGGCTTTGGACAAGTCCCTTCCCTCTCTGAGTCTCTTTCTTCCTTTGTAAAAGGGAATTGGAAGTTTTTCCTTGCTCATGGTATTGCTGGGGGATTAACTGATCTCATAAATATATTCATCACTTAGAAAGGTTCCTGGGGGCGCCTGGGTGGCTCAGTCGGTGAAGCGTCTGGCTTCGGGCTCAGGACGAGATCTAGAGGTTCGTGGGTTCGAGCTCCCCCATCAGGCTCTGCGCTGACAGTGCAGAGCCTGCTTGGGATTCTTTCTCTGCCCCTCCCCTTTCTCTAAATAAATGAATGAACTTTATTTTTTTAAAAAAAAATTTTTTTTTCAACGTTTATTTATTTTTGGGACAGAGAGAGACAGAGCATGAACGGGGGAGGGGCAGAGAGAGAGGGAGACACAGAATCGGAAACAGGCTCCAGGCTCTGAGCCATCAGCCCAGAGCCTGACGCGGGGCTCGAACTCACAGACCGCGAGATCGTGACCTGGCTGAAGTCGGACGCTTAACCGACTGCGCCACCCAGGCGCCCCAAGAATGAACTTTAAAAGAAGAAAAAAGAAAAGTTCCCGGAATAGGGAAACACACACACACACACACACACACACACACACACACACACAGAGTCATTGATTATTATCGCCAACATTTTCCCTGGAAACTTGCAGTAGGAACCAGGAGGGACAGTTGGCTGGGAGTGGACCCCTAGGAGCTAATCCTTCCTGCTGATCTTGGCCCCAGGACCCGGAAGCGGCCTCAGACCATACAGTGGAACCCCATTCTACAGATGAGGAGCCTGAGGCCTGGGGAGAGGCAGCCCGGGGGCCCGGGGTCCTGGCCACTCAGTGAAGTAGTCCGGGGTGTCTGCCCCCTACGGGGCCCACTGCCGCACACTTAAGTTGTACTTGACCTCCCCTCCCCACCAGCAACCCCCCCCCCCCGCCCTTCTCAAACTCCACCCCCCACTATTTTTCAGGATAGAGTTAAAAACTCATCTCCTGGGAAGCCTGTCCTCATTCTGCTTCCCTCCCCAGGCTGGTAAAGGTCCCTAGGAAGGGACTCGCACAGCCTCTCTGTGGCCTCCGTCTCCCCATCGCGCCCCAGTCGCACCCCCAGTGCTGACCCTCTGCTCCCTTTTCGTCAATTGGGTTAAACCGGCCCGGCTCCTCCCTCGGCGCGTCGGCAGCGCCCTCTACCGGCGGCTCCCAGATCGCGCCGCAGTCTCAGCCCGCCTGGAACCCAGCCCTGTCCCGGGCTCGGGTCCAAGGTCGTGGGTCCAGAAGACCAATCGAGGCCAGAAGTCGGGGGACGGGGGGGAGAGCGACAAGAGGATCTCGGCCTTGGGGCCACCAACCTTGCCCAAATCCCTGTCCTGCCTTCTCCATGTAACCTCTGGCAAATCGCCTTCCCTCTCTGTTTCCCCCTCCTGCAAAATGTATTCCCCAACGATTTCCTGAGTATCTACTGTGTTGCTCTAGATACTGAACTGGGAATACAGCAGTGACAAGGCTGAGTAGAGTCACGGCCTCAGGAAGCAGACACGGAGGGGACAGGCAATAGACAAATACAGAGCATAACGTCAGCTGTATTACAGGTGAGTAAAGCTCATCAGAAGTGATCTGGGAGGCGGACCGAGCACAGAGGAGGTGATGCTTCGGGAGCGATGCTGGGGGTGGCCTCACGGGTGAAGCCATCAGTGGCCGGCCACCAGGCTGTGGTGGGGTGGCGTGGGTGTGCAGGGTGCTGGCTTTCTGCACAGCGGTCTCTCCACCCAGTTCTCCGGGCTCTCCTCCTCTCTCTGGAAATGTTGGACCACCCCTGGGCACATCCTGGGCCTTGTTTTTCCTGTCTACACTAACTCCCAGGATGGCTTCCATCCAGAGACTCTAAACACCAGCCAAGCCCTGACAACTCCCAAGATGCTGTCCTCAGACCTGCCCTCACCCCTCAACGCCAGACGCGTGAATTCAACGTCGGAAAACCAACTTTCCCCCAGACCCATTCCACCTTCTGTCTTCTCCTTCTCTATAAAACTTCATCCTGCCAACTGCTCAGGGCAAGACATCGCTCGTTCCCTCAATCCTTGGGTCTGATCCCCCAGCAAATCCCGTTGGCTCCCTCCGGAATGTACCCGGCATCTGACCCACAGCCCCCACCTTCCTCCAGGTCCCGACGCTGTTCACCTGGACTAGTGCAGGGCCTCCCTCACCACCCGTGCCCCCAGTCGGATTCCCCCCACCTAACTCAGACCCCGTCCCTCCTGTGCTCAGGGCCCTCGCTGGGCTCCCGGCTCACTCAGAACCTTCCCGTGGTCTACAAAGCCACACCCTCGGGGCAGAGCGAGGTTTGGGGGAGGACTGAAGTTTTCAAAACGTAGGAGGCCCTCCTTGGCAAAAAGAACAGAACCCTACAAGCGCAAAATGGGAGAACCTGGGATGAAGGGGGAGTTAGAATGGAGGAGGCTGGTGATGGGTGTTGCTTGCCTGGTCGGGCACGAGCCCTTTGGAAAACAGCTTGGCGGTGACTGATAAAGCAGGACACGTGGCCACCCTGAGAGTCAGCAGTTCCCCTGCATCAGCACCAACAGAAACGTGCAAGCCTGTTACCAAGCACCAAGAGACAGGTTCTAGAGTGCTCGTGACGCTGTTCATCACAGCTCCGTGCTGGAAACGGCCGCAGTGCCCGTCGCAGTCAACAGAGGGCAGAAGGTGAACGGCGGCCTCTTTCTACCACTGAGAGCAACGCAGCAAGAACGGGTGACACCCACTCATGTGAAGTTCAAAACCAGACAAACGAATGATTCTGTGTTATGAGAAGGCAGGATAAGCGGTCACCCCTGAGGGGCGTCAGGGAGCCGGTCATATTCTGGTTTTTGATCTGGTGTTGGCCTCTCTGTGGAAATGCATTGAGCCCCACACTTACGATGTGTGTCCTTTTCTGTACATATATTATGTATATTATACTTCAGTAGAAAAATCTCCGGGGGCGCCTGGGTGGCTCAGTCAGTTGAGCATCTGACCCTTGATTTCAGCTCATGTCATGAGCTCACCGTCGTGGGATTGAGCCCCATGTTGGGCTCTGTGCTAAGTGTGGAGACTGCTTAAGATTCTCTCTCGGGGCACCTGAGTGGGTCAGTCGGTTGAGCGTCCGACTTCGGCTCAGGTCACAGTCTCGCAGTTCGTGGGTTCGAGCCCCGCGTCGGGCTCTGTGCTGACGGCTCGGAGCCTGGAGTCCGCTTCGGGTTCTGTGTCTCCCTCTCTCTCTGCCCCTCCCCCGCTCATCCTTTGTCTCACTCTGTTTCTCAAAAATAAATAAATGTAAAAAAATAAAAATAAAAATAAAAGGTTCTCTCTCTCCACCTCTGCCCCTCCCCCACTCACACATTCTTTCTCTCTCAAAAAAGAAAAGAAAAGAAAAAAAATTTCCTAAGAGGATAAAATGAATTAAATACAGTGAATTAACTGAACATTATGAATGGAGTGACACTCTCAATAACTGACCTATGTTTCTTGGAAAATGTTTAAATTGGCTTTTTTTTTTTTTTTTTTTAACACATAGGGTTTCAGAAAAGGCATTTAATTTACTTTGGCAGATTTTACAGAAGCGTGTGACTGGTGCGCCTGGCTGGCTCAGTCAGAGGAGGGAGTGACTCTTGACCTCAGGGTCAAGAGTTTGAGCCCCATGTGGGGTGTAGAGATTACTCAAATAAAGAAAACCTTAAAAAAAAAAAAAAAAAAGCGTGCGACCCCTGCCAGTGCCTTGGATGGCCTGGCAGATGAGGAGACAGTGGCTTCAGCTGTTTTGGCTTCTCAGTGAATATGCCTCTGTCCTGCCTCCCTGTGACCTCCCACCCTCTCTCCCTCACCCCGCTCCAGCCCCACTGGCCTCCTCACTGCTCCTCAACCCCCCAGGCACGCTCCCACCTCAGGGCCTTTGTACCTGCTGTATCCTTTGCCTGGAATGCTCTTTCCCCGGATCTCCATAGGGCTCCCTTATGCCCTTCAGGTTTCTGTTCAAATTAGCCTTGAGACAGAAGACAGAAGGCAGAGGAGGACAGAGCAGATGAGATGAAGCCTTCCCTCCTGCCCTATTTAAGATCATACCCTTCCCTTCTTATCTCCTCTCCCTGCTTGACTTTGCTCTAGAGAACTTTACTAGTACGTGCCAAGCTCCGCATCAGACTTACCATGTTATTGTCTGTCTGTCCCATGAGAAGATAGCCCTGTGAGTGCAGGGAGTCCGTCAGTCTCCTTCATTAGAGCAGCGCTGTGCAGACAGTAGGTGCCCAATGAACGCAGATTTGTAGATTTCTGAGCTGGCCACGGCCATCCCAGGCCTGGGCAGGACGGCGCCTCTCACTCAGCCGTCCACTCGTCCAGCCACACGACTGACTGTTTGCTCTATCCCTCGTGTATGCCCGTCCTCATGCCAGCCCCCAGCTGGGCAGTGCTGGGACTCAGCAGATGGGGACCCCACCTTCTGAAACGGAAGCAGCCTGGGCACCATGGAGCCGAGAGGAGCCTGACCAAGCCTGGGGTGGGTGCAGGGAAAGCTTTCTGGAATCGCTTACCAGCAGTGAGATGTTGAGTGATCACTTGGCTGCTCCGTGCCTCCGTTTCCCCATCTGTAAAGTCAACTTAATGACACCTCAGAGGGCTATTGGTGAGGAAGCACACCTGGAGCGTGTATCCAGTAAGTGTGCAATAAATGATAGCTGTTCCCTCTGATATTCCTCCACTGCGGGAGAAAATATGGCTGAATCATCAGAGCTATTATTATTATAGGCCAGGGTGGGTAGGGTCAGTCCTTCTCTTGGGTTAACCTTTACGGACTTCTTACTGTCTCAATTTAAGTTCTCCTAAAACCGACCCTGAGACAAGAATTTGGGTGCAAGGGGTCTTTGGGAGGTGACCCTCGGGAGCACCAGCAGACACGGGGGAGGGGAAGTGACGTTGCGGACAGGAGGAGAGCAGGGAAGGAATAGGGTCCTGCTGCTGGCAGCTGCTTCTCAGGGCCACTGGGAGCCTCAAGAAATGGGTAGAGCACATCTCAGAATTGCCCCCTCAAGGACAATTGGGAAGGGTAGCACCTGCCCTAACTGGTTGAACTTTGCCCCTTTGCCTTTCACCTGGGCGGAGCGTTCCCCTGCAGCTAGAGAAAGCCCCCCCCCCCCAGGGTCCTTGAGGTGTCGGGTTGTGACTTCAGCTCATGAAATACAGGACTCCCGGTTCAATTTGACCTACCCGTTAATAATGAATGATTTTTTTTAGAATAAGTATATCCCATGCAATATTTGAGACATACTTATACTAAAGAATGGCTACATTGTCTATCTGAAAATCACCCTTCTCTGCGTGTCCTGTGTTTTATCTGGCCACCTGTTCAGGTGCATCAGAGCTGGTGGCTGGTGCTGCCTGGGGCTGTTAGAAGCCACAGCAGTAGCCCCCCACAGGGATCTTTCTTATTGGGTTTCCCCACAACGTGATGGCTCATTCCAAGAAGGGGCATTCCAAGGGGAAGGAGCCAGAAGCTCTTAGTTCTCTTGAGGTCTTGACTCAGAAGTCCCAGGGCATTACTTCTAGTGCATTCCATTGGTCTGGGCTAGCCCAGATTCAAGGAGAGAGGACACAGGCTTTCCTCCTTGATGTGGGAATGACACATGTGTATGGGGAGGAAAAATTGGTGGTGTCATCTTGGGAGATAATCAGCTGCAGTGGGAAAGCATTTCCTTCTTAATTCTCTTTCAGTCTGTTATGTGCAGGTGAGATTTCTGCACGGTGTTAGGGAGATTTTAACTTTTTTTTTTTTTTTTTTTTTTTTTTGAGACAGGGAGAGACAGAGCATGAACAGGGGAGGGTCAGAGAGAGGGAGACACAGAATCTGAAACAGGCTCCACGCTCTGAGCTGTCAGCACAGAGCCCGACGCGGGGCTCGAACTCACGGACCGCGAGATCGTGACCTGAGCCGAAGTCGGACGCTTAACCGACTGAGCCACCCAGGCGCCCCGACATGTTTAATCTTTTTAATTTGCAACTTCGAGCACGCACAGTAGAAAGCATGAAACCCCCATCATTCAGCTTCAATCCCCACCAACAGTTAAAAAAAAATTTTTTTTTAACGTTTATTTATTTTTGAGAGACAGAGTGTGAGTGGGGAAGGGGCAGAGAATGAGAAAAAACACAATCTGAAGAGGCTCCAGGCTCTGAGCTGTCAGCACAGAGCCCAATGCAGGGCTCGAACCCACAGACCGTGAGATCATGACCTGAGCGGAAGTCAGACGCTTAACCGACTGAGCCACCCAGGCTCCCCGCCACCAATAGTTTTTATACTCATTTATCTACCTGCCTTTGAGCATTTAAAAAAAATTAAACAAGATAGATTGCACCAAACAGAATATAAAATAAAATATCAGAAAAATAAGGGTATTACTTTGTGAAATTTTTGTTTCATCTTTATACTTGTCTCCTGGGTTGGAAGGTAAAATGTGTTTGAAAATCCCTTCTCTGATACTTGACTAATCTTCCCTTTGAGCAAAGAACGAGCCACACTCGTTTCTGAAATGTGTTCGTTTCACAGAAATGTGTTTTGTGAGAAACAGTATCAAGTAGCGGGTAATAACATTGTCTCGTTTTCATCATAGTTTCATTGTTATTATGTATAAAGTGGTTAATAACATTGTCGTTTTTATCATAGTTTCATTGTTATTATGTATAAAGTGACCCTCGTGTTCCACTTAAGAGTAGCAATAGGCAAGTTCTCCCTTTAAAGACATTTACTGATGTTTTAAAAGATGTCCTTGTAGGGGCGCTGGGTGAAGCATCCGACTTCAGCTCAGGTCACGATCTCACAGTTCGTGGGTTCGAGCCCCGCGTCAGGCTCCGGGCTGACCGCTCACAGCCTGGAGCCTGCTTCGGATTCTGTGTCTCCCTCTGTCTCTGCCCCTCCCCCGTTTGCACTGCACTCTGTCTCTCTCTTCTTCAAAAACAAATAGACATTAAGAAAAATCAAATTAGGGGCGCCTGGGTGGCGCAGTCGGTTAAGCATCCGACTTCAGCCAGGTCACGATCTTGCGGTCCGTGAGTTAGAGCCCCGCGTCGGGCTCTGGGCTGATGGCTCAGAGCCTGGAGCCTGTTTCCGATTCTGTGTCTCCCTCTCTCTCTGCCCCTCCCCCGTTCATGCTCTGCCTCTCTCTGTCCCAAAAATAAATAAACGTTGAAAAAAATTAAAAAAAAAAAAAAAGAAAAATCAAATTAAAAAAATAAAAGATGTCCTTGTAGAATAAGATTAAGTTCAATTACAGTAATAGTTCAGGGGGGCGAGAGGAAGAGAGAGGAAGGTTGAGGAAGGTTGCAGGCCTCCCCTGGCTCAGGCCCCTGTCTGGGAGCCCCCTGGGTCTGGTGGTCGTCAGGGAAGCAGGGTTCTGGAGACGGGGTTCCAGGCCTGGCTCCGCGTGCAGCCTGGGCCTAGGCACATCCCTCTGCCTCCGTCTCTGCATCTGCGGGAAGCCGAAAGTGGGTAGGGTCAGTCCTTCCCTTGGGTTCTGTGTCTGTGTGGCCTGGGCCCTGAGGAGTCCCTTCTTTCCAGCTCAGCCCCCACCCCCCTCCGCTCACTGAGCCCTCGCTTCTCAGACAGGAAGACCACCTGTAGTTCCGAGAGATGCCGCAAGGGGGCAGAGGCGGCCCTCGGCTGAGGGGCCGGCTGCCTGCAGGCGCGGGCCTCGGGGTGTGGCTAAACCATGGGGCCCTGGAAAGAACCTAATTTCCCTGCGCCCCTGTGACCGAGGTGCAAACCGGTGTCCCTCCAATTCTTGGGCTGTCTATCCCCCCCCCCCCCCCCCCCCCCAGTAAAATGGGTTACTGTAAGGATTAATTAATGGGAATACAACGTACCTAGGACATGAACCTGACTTTCACATGGGAACTGTGGACCTCCCACAAGGTCTGTGGGCCACTTAATAAGCTGGAAGAATTTCAGGCATTTTTATTTCCCTGTGCATGATGGGGGAAGCTTGTGAGCACAGAAATGGCGTGATTAAAAATTGTGAGGTTTGGCGGGGGGCGCCTGGGTGGCTCAGTCAGTTAAGCTCCCCACTCTTGATTTTGGCTCAGGTCATGATCTCACGGTTAGTGAGTTCGAGCCCTGCATCAGGCTCTGCGCTGACAGCGTGGAACCTACTTGAGATTCTCTCCCCCCCCCCGCCCCCCAACTTGTGCTACCTCTCTAAATAAATAAGTAAATAAATAAACTTTAAATTTTTTTAAGAATAAAAATTGCAGAAAAAAAAGAAAAAATGCGCTTTAAAAAAGCTATCTATTATCCTATCATCTTGGTATAAAAGCTTTGCCGTCTTCTTTTCACCGCAAACATAAATATATGATCCCTTGCCTATAAACTCAGGTATGCAAGAAATGTCCCCTTCGTTCATGAATTTTTTTTTTAAAATTTTTCAACGTTTATTTATTTTTGGGACAGAGAGAGACAGAGCATGAACGGGGGAGGGGCAGAGAGAGAGGGAGACACAGAATCGGAAACAGGCTCCAGGCTCCGAGCCATCAGCCCAGAGCCCGATGCGGGGCTCGAACTCACGGACCGCGAGATCGTGACCTGGCTGAAGTCGGACGCTTAACCGACTGCGCCACCCAGGCGCCCTATGAATTTTTTTTTAAACTTTAAATTGTGATAGTTGTTGTTGTTGTTTTCCCCAAGGGAGCAACTTCTTTATGTATTTATATTAAGTAGGCCCCATGCCCAAGATAGAGCTCAAACTCACGACCTTGAGATCAAGAGGCACATGCTGGTGGGAGGGGGGTGTGTGTGCCTGCATGTCTCAGTTGGTTAAGTGTCTGACTCTTGATTTTGGCTCAGGTCATGATCCCAGGGTCGTCAGCCTGTTGTCAGCTCTGTCCTGATCGTGGGGCCTGCTTAAGATGCTCTCCCTCCCTCTCCCTCTGCCCCTCCCGACCCCCAGATTAAAGAGTTGCATAATTTACTGACTGAGCCAGCAGCCAGGTGCCACATAAAGGGTGATAGTTTGTTTTATTTGTTTTTTTGTTTGTTGTTTGTTTTTTTTAGTACTTATTTAGTTGAGAGAGAGAGAGAGAGAGAGAGAATGAGCTGGGGAGGGGCAGAGAGAATGGGAGACAGAAGTTTTGAAGTTGGATACTTAACCAACTGAGCTACTCAGGCGCCCCCTCTGGTTGGTTTTATTAAAAGAATATATGCTTGGAGGGCCTGGGTGGCTCAGTCGGTTAAGCGCCAGAGTCTTGATTTCAGCTCAGGTCACGATCTCATGGTTTGTGAGTTCGAGCCCCATGTCAGGCTCCACACTGATGGCAGAACCTGCTCGAGATTCTCCCTCTCTCTGCCCCTCCCCTGCTCATACTCTCTCTCTCTCTCTCTCTCAAATAAATAAATAAATAAATAATCCCAAATAAATAAATAAATAAATAAATAAAGTGTATGCTCAACAGAAACGAATCCAAGCAGTTTTGAAAGTATGAAGAAAATAGGCAATAAATCTTCATCATAAGTGGGATTTTCTCTTTCATGAATACAATTTCAGAATTCTCTCTACACAACCTCCTCATGTCTCTACAGGATGATAGGATAGATGGAAAGCTATGATTATGAGATCGTAATCCATGCTATTTTTTTCTGTGGACAGCCAGGGACTTGCTTGCCTGTGTGTGTGTGTGTGTGTGTGTGTGTGTGTGTGTGTGCTTAAAATTAATTGGTACATGTTGCAGGGGCAGTTTTAGTGTTACAAGAAAATTGAGCAGAAAGTAAAAGAATTCTTACATACCACCTCGCACACACACCTGCACACCCCTATTTTTCTATTGTTTTTAATGTTTATTTATTTATTTTGAGATAGAGAGCACAAGCAGGGGAGGGGCAGAGAGAGAGAGGGAGAGAGAGAGAATCCCAAGCAGGCTCCTGATGTAAGCACAGAGCCCCAGGCAGGACTCAATCTCACAAACATAATCTCAGATCTCATTACCTGAGCCAGAATCAAGAGTTGAACACTTAACCAACTGAGCCAGACCCAGGTGCCCTTCTGTTCTTAATTTTTCGAGAAACCTCCAGACTGTCTTCCAAGTGGCTGCACCCGTTTGCATTCACACCAACAGTGCATGAGGGTTCCATTGTCTCCACATCCTCACCAACATTTGTTGTTTCTTGTGTTTTTGATTTTGGCCATTCAGACAGGTGTGGAGTGTTATTGTGGTTTCGATTGCAATTCCCTGATGATGAGTGATATTGAGCATATTTTCATGGGTCGGTTGGCCATTTCTGTGTCTTTGGAGAAATAGTCTGTTCACGTCTTCTGCCCGTTTTTAATTGAATTATTTGTGTTTTTGGTGTTGAGTTGTATAAGTTCTTTATGTATTTGGGATACTAATCCTTTATCAGATATGTCACTGGCAAATATCTTCTCCCATTCAGTAGATTGCCTTTTAGTTTTGTTGATTATTTCCTTTGTTGGGCAGAAGTTTTTTATTTTGATGTAGTTCATGTTTCCTTTTTTCCCCCTTCCCGCAGGAGACATATCTAGAAAAACTTTGCTATGGCTGATGACAGAGAGATTATTGGCTGTGCTCTCTTCTAGGATTTTTATGGGTTCAGGTCTCACATTCAGGTCTTTAATCCATTTTGAGTTTATTTTTTATGTATGGTGTAAGAAAGTGGCCCAGTTTCATTCTTTTGCATGTTGCTGGCCAGTTTTCCCAGCACCATTATCGCAGAGACTTTTTCCCATTGCATATTTTTGCCTCCTTTGTTAAAGATTAACTGACCACATAATTGTGGGTTTATTTCTGGGCTTTCTACTCTGTCCCATTGATCTTTGTTCTATTTTAGTACTGCACTGTTTTTTGTTTTTTAATGTTTATTTTTATTTTTAAACATTATTTAATGTTTATTGTATTATTATTATTATTAAATGTTTATGTATTTTTGAGAGAGAGAGCGAGAGAGCATGAGTGGGGAAGGGGCAGAGAGAGATGGAGACACAGAATCCGAAGCAGGCTTCAGGCTCTGAGCTGTCAGCACAGAGCCCCACATGGGGCTCGAACCCACGAACTGCGAGATCATGACCTGAGCTGAAGTTGGACGCTTAACCCACTGAGCCACCCAGGTGCCCCTTTCTTTAAATGTTTGGTAGAATTCACCTGTGAAGCCCTCTGGTCCTGTACTTCTGTTTGTTGGGAGTTTTTTGATTACAGGTCCAATTTCATTGCTGGTAGTCAATCTGTTCAAATTTTCCATTTCTTCCTTATTCAGTTCTGGGAGATTATATGTTTCTAGAAATTTATCCATTTCTTCTAGGTTGTCCAGTTTATTTTTCATAATATTCTCTTACAATCCTTTATATTTCTGTAGTGTTGGCTGTTATTTCTCCTCTTTCATTTCTGATTTGGGTCCTCTCTCTCTCTCTCTCTCTCTGATAAGTCTGGCTAAATGTTTATTAACTTTGTTGATCTTTTCAAAGACCTAGTTTCATTTATCTGTTCTTTTTTAAAGTTTATTTATTTTGAGAGAGAGAGAGAGAGAAAGAGAGTGTGTGTGTGTGAGTTGAGGAGGGACTGAGAGGGAGAGAGAGTCCCAAGCAGGCTCAGTGATGTCAGCACAGAGCCCAACTGTGGGGTTCAATCCCACAAACTGCGAGATCATGACCTGAGCTAAAATCAAGAGTTGGACGCTTAACCAACCAGCCACCCAGGTGCCCCTCATTGATCTGTACTATTGGCTTTTTTTGTTGTTTGTTTTGTTTTTAGTTTCTATTTTGTTTATTTCTGCTCTAATCTTTATTGTTTCCTTCCTTCTACTAGTTTTGGGTTTTGCTTATTCTTGTTTTTCTAGCTTCTTTTTCTTACTCAATTACAATGGCTAGTCCCTCCAGTACAATGTTGAACAGAAGTAGTGAGTGTGAACATTTTTGTTACTGATTTAGGGGGAAGCAGTCAGTCTTTCACCATTAAATATGATGTTAGCTGTGGGTTTTTCATAGATACCTTTTATCATGTTGAGGAAACTCTCTTGTATTCCTAGTTTGTTAAGTGTTCTTATCAAAAGGAGTGTTGGATTTTGCCAATTTTTTTTTCTGAGTCTATTGAAATGACCTGTGATTTTGTTTTTTGTTCTATTTGTACAGTATACTACATTAATTGATTCTGGGTGTTGAGCCAGCCTTGCATTCCTGTGCTAAATCCCACTTGGTCATGGCGTATCACTCTTTTAGTGTATTTTTGGATTTGGTGTGCTAGTATTTTGTTCAGGATTTGCATCCATATTCGTAAGAGATATTGGTCTGTAGTTTTCTTTGGTGGCTTTGGTTTTGGTATCAGGTTAATACTGACCTCATAGGAGTGTTGTGTTGCTTCCTCTTCTCTTTTTTGGAAGAGTTTGTGAAGAATTGGTATCAATTATTCCTTAAATATTTGGTAGAGTTCAGCGATGAAGCCATCTAAGCCTGGACATTTCTTTGTGGATAGTTTTTTTTCTTTACTTACTACTACTCGAAACACTTCATTTATTATGGATCTCCAGATTGTCTATTTTCCATTGATTCAGTTGGGTAGTTCATACCTTTCCAGGAATTGTTCCATTTCATCTAAGTTATCTAACTTGTTGGTGGACAATTGTTCATATATTCCTTCATATTCCTTTTTATTTCTATACGGTAAGTAGTAATAACCCCCCCCCCCCGCCCTTCATTTCTGATTCTGGTAATTTGAGTCTTTTCTTTTTTTCTTGGTTTGACCTAGCTAAATGTTTGTCAATTTTGTTGATATTTTTAAATAACTAGCTTTTTGTTTCAATTATTTTCTTTATTTTTTCTGTTCCCTACTTCTTTAATTTCTTTTCCAATCTTTATTATTTGCTTGCTTCTACTGATGTTTTAAGTTTAGTTTGCTCTTCTTTTCCCAGTGTCTTTTATTATTTATTTTATTCTATTTTTATTCATTTATTTTTTGTGTGGGTGAGAGAGAGACAGAGTGCAATCAGGGGAGGGGCAGAGAGAGAGAGAGAGAGAGAGAGAGAGAGAGACAGAATTTGAAGCAGGCTCCAGGCTCTGAGCTGTCAGCACAGAGCCTGATATGGGGCTCGAACCCACAAACCCCAAGGTTATGACCTGAGCCAAAAATCAGACACTCAACAAACTGAGTCACCCAGGTACCCCTCCAGTGTCTTTTTGTTTTTTATTTATTTTATTTTTTTATTTTGAGAGAGTCTGCTCATGTGAATGGGGGAGGGGCATAGACAGAGGGAGAGAGAATCCCAAGCAGGCTCCATGCTGTCAGCCCAGAGCCCAAAGCAAGGCTTGATCTTATGAACCATGAGATCGTGACCTGAGCCAAAATTAAGAGTCAGATGCTTAACCAAATGAGGCACCCAGGTGCCCTGACCTCTTTTTCCAGTGTCTTAGGTGGAAGGCTAGGTTATTGATTTGAGAGCTTTCTTTCTCTTTTTTAAAAATTTTGTTATTTTTAAATGTTTTTTATTTAAAAAAAAAATTTTTTTTTTCAACGTTTATTTATTTTTGGGACAGAGAGAGACAGAGCATGAACGGGGGAGGGGCAGAGAGAGAGGGAGACACAGAATCGGAAACAGGCTCCAGGCTCCGAGCCATCAGCCCAGAGCCCGACGTGGGGCTCGAACTCACGGACGGCGAGATCGTGACCTGGCTGAAGTCGGACGCTTAACCGACTGCGCCACCCAGGCGCCCCTTAAATGTTTTTTAAAAACTTGCTTATTTATTTTTGAGAGAGAGACAGAGTGCCAGCAAGGGAGGGGCAGAGAGAGAGGGAGACACAGAATCCAAAGCAGGCTCCCGGCACTGAGCTGTCAGCACAGAGCCCGATGTGGGACTCAAACCCATGAACCTTGCAATCATGACCTGAGCCAAAGTCGAATGCTAAACCAACTGAGCCACCCAAGCGCCCCTCTTTCTGTTTCTTTTTTTAAAGTTCACCCATTTATTTTTGAGAGAGAGAGTGCAAGCAGAGGACAGGCAGAGAGAGGGGGAGGGGGAGAGAGAATCCCAAGCCGGCTCAGCACTTGTCAGTGTGGAACCTAATGCAGGGCTCAAACCCATGAACCATGAGATCATGACCTGAACAGAAATTAAGAGTTGGACGCCTAACCAACTGAGCCACCCAGGTGCTCCATATCTTTCTTTCCTACTATAAGCATTTGTAGCTCTAAGTTTTCCTTTAAGCACTATTTTTAGTGTAAATTTTGGTATCACATTTCTTCATTTCATTCACCTCAAAGTATTTTATGATTTCTCTCTTGACTTCTTCTATGACCCATTGATTATTTAGGATGTGTTGTTAACTTTCCTCATATTTGTGACTTTTCTAATATTTTCTGCTATTGAGCTCTTATTTAATTCCACTTAGTGGGGCACCTGGGTGGCTCAGTCAGTTGAACGTCCGACTTTGGCTCAGGTCATGATCTCCCGGTTCGTGAGTTCGACTCCCACATTGGATTCTGTGCTGACAGCTCAGAGCCTGGAGCCTACTTCAGGTTCTGTGTCTCTCTCTCTGCCCCTCCCCTGCTTGCACTCTGTCTCTTTCTCTCTCAAAAAGAAATAAGCATTAAAAACATTTTCTTAAAAATTTTTTATTTACATTTATTTATTTTTGAGAAACAGAGAGAGACAGAGCATGAATGAGGGAGGGTCAGAGAGAGGGAGACACAGAATCTGAAACAGGCTCCAGGTTCCGAGCTGTCAGCACAGAGCCCGACGCGGGGCTCGAACTCACGGACGGCGAGATCGTGACCTGAGCTGAAGTCGGACGCTCAACCCACTGAGCCACCCAGGCGCCCCTAAAAACATTTTCTAAAATTCCACTTTATATTGTTTTTATCCTTTTAAGCTTGTTATGGTTTATTTTATGGCCTAGCATGTGGTTTATCCTGGAGAAATTTCTATGTGCACTTAAGTAGAATGTGTATTCTGCTGATGTTGGTGGAGGGTTCCACAGATGTCTGTTAAATTTTGTTAGTTTATAGTTTTATTCAAGTCTTCTATTTCTTTTTTTTTTATTTTTTTTATTTTTTTTTTTTTAAATTTTTTTTTTTTCAACGTTTTTATTTATTTTTGGGACAGACAGAGACAGAGCATGAACGGGGGAGGGGCAGAGAGAGAGGGAGACACAGAATGGGAAACAGGCTCCAGGCTCCGAGCCATCAGCCCAGAGCCTGACGCGGGGCTCGAACTCACGGACCGTGAGATCGTGACCTGGCTGAAGTCGGACGCTTAACCGACTGCGCCACCCAGGCGCCCCAGAGATCAAGTCTTCTATTTCTTAGTTGACTTGTGGTCTAATTTTTCATTCTTTTTGAAAATTATTTCAAAATAATTGAAGTCTCCAAATATTTTTTTCATTTTCTATATTCCCCTTCATTTTGGTCAGTTTTCTTTCGTGTGTTTTGGTGATGTGCTACTTGGTAACTATTGTTTCAAATTGTTATACATTCTTAATGGATAGATCCTTTTATCATTATGAAAATGTCCCTCTTTGGAGAGCCTGGCTGGCTTAGTCAGTAGAATATGTGAGTCTTGATCTTGGGGTCATGAGTTCAAGCCCCACATTGGGCATAGAGCTTCTTTTTTTTTTTCAACGTTTATTTATTATTTTTGGGACAGAGAGAGACAGAGCATGAACGGGGGAGGGGCAGAGAGAGAGAGGGAGACACAGAATCGGAAACAGGCTCCAGGCTCTGAGCCATCAGCCCAGAGCCTGACGCGGGGCTCGAACTCACGGACCGTGAGATCGTGACCTGGCTGAAGTCGGACGCTTAACCGACTGCGCCACCCAGGCGCCCCAAAGAGCTTCTTTTTTTAAAAAACGTCCCTCTTGGAGTGCCTGGGTGGCTCAGTCGGTTAAGCGGCCGACTTCGGCTCAGGTCATGATCTCGCGGTCTGTGAGTTCGAGCCCCGTGTCGGGCTCTGTGCTGACAGCTCAGAGCTCGAACTCACAGACCGCGAGATCATGACCTGAGCCGAAGTCGGCCGCTCAACCGACTGAGTCACCCAGGAGCCCCATAGACAGCATGCAGTTTGATCTTGTTTCTTAATCCCGTATGACAATCTCCGCCTTATTTAATCCATTTATATTTAATGTTATTACTGACATAGTTGGATTTATGTCTGCCATATAACTTGTTGTTTTCTATATTTAATGCCTTTTTTGTTCCTGTATTCCTCCTTTATGGCTTTCTTTTGCATTAAGAGAATATTTTCTAATGTGGAATTCTAATTCCTTTAATTATTCCCCCCCCCTTTTTTTTTAGTATTTTAGCAGTTACTCTAAGATTTACTACATACATCTTAACTTATCTGAATAAGCTTCTGATTTATATTAGCTTAATTCCAGTAATATATATAGAAATGATACTCCTATATGGCTCTATTCTCCCCCCTTCTTGTGGTATTATTGTGTATATTGTTATAGTACATCTATTACTGTTACAAACCCAATAATACATTGTTATAATTATCACCTTACCATCTATAGTTATTTCCTTAGCCCAACACAGTTTTGCTCCTACCAACTTCCTTTGTGCTGTCATTGACAAATATATTGCACATATTACATTTTTACATGTTACAGCCCCAACTATACATTGTATACACATTACTTTTTAAAATTGCTGTATAAATCAGTTAGAAGTAGGAGAAATCCACTTCTATTTTCTTTTCTAATTACATAGTTGCCTTTTTGTTTGTTTTGTGGACTCAGATTATCATTTGGAGTCACTTGCTTTCAGCCTGAAGAGCTTCCTTTAATATTTTTCTTTCTTTCTTTTTTTTTTTTTTAGTACAATTTATTGTCAAGTTAGCTAACATACAGTGTACCCAGCATGCTCTCGGCTTCAGGAGTAGATTCCCATGATTCATCGCTTACATACAACACCCAGTGCTCATTCCAACAAGTGCCCTCCTCAATGCCCATCACCTATTTTCCCCCACTCCCCATCCCCCCATTCCCCTATCAACCCTCAGTTTGTTCTCTGTATTTAAGAGTCTCTTATGGTTTTCCTCCCTCACTGTTTGAAACTAATTTACCCCCATGGGCATCTGTTAATTTTTTCAAATTCCACATATGAGTGAAAATATGTGATATCTGTCTTTCTCTGACTGACTTACTTCACTTAGCAAAATAGCCTTCAGTTCCATCCATGTTGTTGCAAATGGCAGGATTTCATTCTTTCTCACTGCCAACTAGTATCGCATTGTCTATACAAACCACATCTTCTATTTTTTTTAATGTTTATTCATTTTTGAGAGACAGAGACAGAGCACGAGTGGGGAAGGAGCAGAGAGAGAGGGAGACAGAATCTGAAGCAGGCTCCAGGCTTTGAGCTGTCAGCACAGAGCCTGACATGGGGCTCTAACTCATGAACCGTGAGATCATGACTTGAGCCGAAGTCGGCGCTTAACCGACTGAGCCACCCAGGTGCCCCTAAACCGTATCTTCTATACCCATTCGTCAGTTGGAGGACATTTGGGCTCTTTCCGTAATTGGCTATTGTTGATAGTGCTGCTATAAACATTGGGGTACATGTGCCCCTATGAATCAGCACATGTCCCTATGAAACAGGAACCTCCACACTGTTTTCCAGAGTGGCTGTACCATTTTGCATTCCCACCAACAGTGCAAGAGGGTTCCCGTTCCTCCACATCCTCGCCAACATCTGTTGCTTCCTGAGTTGTTGATTTTAGCCACTCTGACAGCCACTCATTGTGGTTTTGATTTGTATTTCCCTGATGATGAACAGTGCTGAGCATCTTTTTATGTGTCTGTTGGCCATTTGGATGTCTTCTTTGGAAAAGTGTCTATTCATGTCTTCTGTCCATTTGTTTCACTGGATTGTTTGTTTTTAGGGTATTGGTTTCGGTAAGTTCTTTATAGATTTTGGATACTAACCTGTTATCTGATAGGTCACTTGCAAATATCTTCTCCCATTCCATCAGTTGCCTTTTAGTTTTGCTGATTGTTTCCTTTGCTGTGCAGAAGCTTTTCATCTTGATGAGGTCCCAGGAGTTCATTTTTGCTTTTGCTTCCCTTGCCTCTGGAGACATGTCAAGTAAGAAGAAGTTGCTGTGGCCAGGGTCAAAGAGGTTGTTGCCTGCTTTCTCCTCTAGGGTTTTGATGGTTTCCTGTCTCACATTTAGGTCTCTCATCCATCTTGAGTTTATTTTTGTGTATGCTGTAAGAAAGTGGTCCGGTTTTACTCTTCGGCTTGTTGCTGTCCAGTTCTCCCAGCACCATTTGTTAAAGACACTGTCTTTTTTCCATTGGATACTCTTTCCTGCTTTCGCCATACATTTGTGGGTCCAGTTCTGGGTTATCTATTCTATATCATTGGCCTATGTGTCTGTTTTTGAGCCAATACCATACTGTCTTGATGATTACAGCTTTGTAGTACCGGCTAAAGTCCAGGATTGTGATGTCTATCACTTTAGTTTTGTTTTTATTTTTCAACAGTACTTTGGCTATTTGGGGTCTTTTGTGGTTCCACACACATTTTAGGATTGTTTGTTCTAGCTCTGAGAAGAATGCTGGTGCAATTTTGATTGGGATTGCATCGAATGGGTATATGGCTTTGGGTAGCACCAACATTTTACCAATATTTGTTCTTCCAGTCCATGAGCATGGAACGTCTTTCCATTTCTTTGTGTCTTATTCCATTTTTTTCATAAGTTTTCTATAGTTTTCAGCCTACAAATCTTTTACATCTTTGGTTAGGTTTATTCATAGGTAGTTTATGATTCTTGGTGCATTTGTACTTGGGATCAATTCCTGGATTTCTCTTTCTGTTGTTTCATTATTGGTTTATAGAAATGCAACCGATTTCTGTACATTGGTTTTATACCCTGCGACTTTGCTGAATTCATGTATCAGCTCTAGTGGCTTCTTGGTGGAGTCTTTCAGGTTTTCCATGTACAGTATCATGTCTTGTGCAAAAAGTGAAAGTTTGACTACTTCTTTGCCAATTTAGATGCCTTCTATGATATTTTGTTGTCTGCTTGCGGAAGCTAGGACTTCTGACACTATGTTAAACAACAGTGGTGAGAGTGGACATCCCTCTCGTGTTCCTGATCTCAGGGGGCAACTCTCAGTTTCTTCCACATTGAGGATGATGTTAGCTGTGGGCCTCTCATACATGGCTTTTATGATGCTAAGGTATGTTTCTTCTATCCTGACTTTCTTAAGGGTTTTTGTTAAGAAATGATGCTGTATTTTGTCAAATGCTTTTTCTGCATCTATTGACAGGATCATAGGGTTCTTGCCCTTTTTTCTATTAAGTGATGTATCACACTGATTGATTTGTGAATATTGAACCAGCCCTGCAGCCCAGGAATGAATCCCACTTGATCATGGTGAATAATTCTTTTAATATACTGTTAAATTCGATTTGCTAGTATCTTGCTGAGAATTTTTGCATACGTGTTCATCAGGGATATTGGCCTGTAAGTCTCCTTCTTAGTGGGGTCTCTGTCTGATTTGGGAATCAAGGTAATGCTGGTTTTATAGATTGAGTCTGGAAGCTTTCCTTCCATTTCTACTTTTTGCAACAGGTTGAGAAGAATAGGCATTAACTCTGCTTTAAATGTCTGGTATAGGGGCGCCTGGGTGGCTCAGTCGGTTAAGCGTCCGACTTCAGCTCAGGTCACAATCTCGCGGTCCGTGAGTTCGAGCCCCGCGTCGGGCTCTGGGCTGATGGCTCAGAGCCTGGAGCCTGCTTCCGATTCTGTGTCTCCCTCTCTCTCTGCCCCTCCCCCGTTCATGCTCTCTCTCTGTCTCAAAAATAAATAAACGTTAAAAAAAATTAAAAAAAAATGTCTGGTATAATTTCCCTGGGAAGACACCTGGCCCAGGACTCTTATTTGTTGGGAGATTTTTGATAACTGGTTCAATTTCTTTGCTATTTATGGGTCTGTTCAAATTTTCTATCTCTTCCTGTTTGAGTTTTGGTAGTATGTGGGTGTCTAGGAATTTGTCCAGTTTGTTGGCATATAATTTTCCATAGTATTCTCTAATAACTGTTTGTATTTCTGTGGTGTTGGTTGTGATCTCTCCTCTTTCCTTCATGATTTTATCTATTTTGGTCCTCTCTCTTTTCTTTTTGAGAAGTCTGGCGATGGGTTTATCGATTTTGTTTATTTTTTCAAAAAACCAGCTCTTAGATTCATTCATTCATCTGTTCTACTGTTTGTTTGTTTATTTGTTTTTGGATCATACATTATTTATTTCTGCTCTAATCTTTTCTCTTCTTCTGCTGGCTTTGGGGTTTCTTTGCTGCTCTGCTTCTAGTTCCTTTAGGGTGAGGTTAGGTTTTGTATTTGGGATTTTTCTTGTTTTTTTGAGCTAGGCCTGGATTGCAATGCATTTTCCTCTTAGGACTCCCTTTGTTGCATCCCAAAGGGTTTGGACTGTCGTGTTTCCATTTTCATTTGCTTCCATATACTTTTACATTTTTTTCTTTAATTACCTGGTTGACCCATTCATTCTTTAGTAGGATGTTCTTTAACCTCCATGCATTTGGAGGCTTTCCAAATTTTTTCTTGTGGTTGATTTCAAGTTTCATAGCGTTGCGATCTGAAAATAGGCATGGTATGATCTCAATTCTTTTATTTATTGAGGGCTGTTTTGTGAGCCAGTATGTGATCTATTTTGGAGAATGTTCCATGTGCACTCGAGAAGAATGTGTATTCTGCTGCTTTTGAATGAAAAGTTCCAAATATATCTGTCAAGTCCATCTGGTCCAATGTATCATTCAAGGCCATTATTTGTTGACTTTCTGCCTAGACGATCTGTTCGTTGTTGTAAGTGGAGTATTAAAGTCGCCTATAATTACTGTATTATTATCAATAAGATTGCTTATGTTTGTAATTAATTAATTTTTTTTTTAAATTTTTTTTCAACGTTTTTATTTATTTTTGGGACAGAGAGAGACAGAGCATGAACGGGGGAGGGGCAGAGAGAGAGGGAGACACAGAATCGGAAACAGGCTCCAGGCTCTGAGCCATCAGCCCAGAGCCTGACGCGGGGCTCGAACTCCCAGACGGTGAGATCATGACCTGGCTGAAGTCGGACGCTTAACCGACTGCGCCACCCAGGTGCCCCTGTAATTAATTAATTTATATATTTGGGTGCTCTCCAGTTGGGGGCATAAATTTTTACAATTGTTAGCTCTTCGTGATGGATAGATCCCTAATTATGGTATAATGCCCTTCTTCATCTCTTGTTACAGTCTTTAGTTTAAAATCTAGGTTGTCTGATATAAGTATGGCTACTCCAGCTTTCTTTTGACTTCCAGTAGCATGATAGATAGTTCTCCATCCCCTCACTTTCAATCTGAAGGTGTCCTCAGGTCTAAAATGAGTCTCTTATAGACAGCATATAGATGGGTCTTGATTTTTTTTTTAATTCATTCTGGTACCTTATATCTTTTGATTGGGGCATTTAGTCCATTTACCTTCAGAGTGATTATTGAAACATATGGATTTAGTGTCATCGTGTTATCTGTAGGTTTCATGTTTGCGGTGATGTCTGTGGGCATTTGTAGAGTCCCCCTTAGGATCTCCTGCAGGGCTGGTTCAGCCTGGTTCAGATCATGAACGCCTTCAGTTTTTGCTTGTCTGGGAAAGACTTTATCTCTCCTCTTCTCGATGACAGGCTTGCTGCATAAAGGATTCTTGGCTGCATATTTTTCCTATTCAGCACATCGAATATTTCCTGCCACTCCCTCCCGGCCTGCCAACGTTCAGGGGACAGGTCTGCAACTACCCTTACGTGACCTTTGTAGGTTAAGGTCCATTTGTCCCTAGCTGCCTTCAGAATTCTTTCTTTGTATTTTGCCCATATCACTATGATAGGCCATGGTGAAGACCTATTCTTATTGCTTCTGAAAGGAGTTCTCTGTGCCTCCTAGATTTGGATGTCTTCCTCCCTCCCCAGATTAGGGAAGTTCTCGGCTGTAATTTGTTCAAGTAAACCTTCTGCCCCTTTCTCTCTTTCTTCTTCTTCTGGAACTCCTATGATATAGATATAATTATGTTTCATTGAATCACTTAGTTCTCTAATTCTCCCCTCATGGTCTAGTATTTTCTTATCTCTCTTTTTCTAGGATTCATTATTTTCCATAATTTTATTTTCTATTTCAGTGATTCTCCCCTCTGCTTCCCCCATCCTTGCTGTCACTGCATCTAGCTTATTTTGCACCTCATTTACAACATTTCTTAATTCATCGGGACTGTTTCTTAGTTCCTTGATCTCTGCAGCAATACGTTCTTTCCTGTCTTCTGTGCTTTTTTTCAAGCCCAGCTATTAATCTTATGACTATTATTCTGAATTCCTGATCAGATATACTGTTTATAGCTATTTCGAGCAATCCTCTAGCTGTCATCTCTTCCTGGAATTTCTCTTGAGAACCCTTCTGTTTCATCATTTGGGCTAGTTTTCTATCCTTTACATGTTTTTGTAGTTAGTTAGGTGTCCTGCACCTGCAAGCACGACTCTATTAAAAAGGGTCCTATGCTGTCTAGGGTCTGGCCCTTCAGGAGGTGTTTTTGGAGTATGTTGCATGCTCTCTGTCGTGACTCTGGCTGCTTTATCTCCCTACTCGTAGTGGTGGCTTGAACCTTCCACCAGGTGTGCTTTGATTTGTTCGTTGAAGTAACCCTGGAAAAAAGTTCAAAGGGGGTGGTGGGGGTGGAAGAAGCCTCATCCCATACAAAGAGAGAAATAATAGGGGCAGGGAAAAAGAAAAGAAAAAAAAAACTGACTAGGCAGAGAGTCAGAGAAACTATACGGCTTAATCCAGAGAGAGAGAGGAGGAAATAAAGAAGGAGATACCGAAAAGGTGTCAAAAAATAGATTAAAAATATCTGCTGAAACAAACCAACAACCAGCATAGAGAAGGGAAGAAATAAGAGAAAGAAAAGAAATATAGAAAAAAAAAAAAGGAAAAAAAAATATATAATAAGAACTGACCAAGAATCAAATCAGGAAATGCAAAGTTGCTGGACAATATCTGACGGTGCCTTGGAAGGTGGCTGTGCTGGTCTCGAAGCTGGTGGAGGGGCCGTCTGGTCTGGTCAGTGTCAATTTCACTCCGATAGCTAGGAAGTTACCGGGCACAGAGGGGCGGGGTTTGGTGTAAGTGGGTCCCGCCTCTACCGTGAGCCCACCGTCCAGTTCCTTGGAGCCCCACCATGTTGGTGAAGAAAAGAAAAATGGTGACACCCCAGTTTCTCCTCCCCCCAAGCGGGTGTCCCAGACCACTCTGCTCAGGCTGTTTGTCCTGCTCCACAGTCTCCTGAGCCCCCGGGTGCTCGCTCTCCACCACGTTGACCTCTGATGTCTTGATCCAGCTCTGTGCCCCAGTTCCCGAGTAGTGCCATTGTGCCCAGCTGACAAAGGGCCTCTGGCTGGCAGGTGCCTGCGGGGTCTTTTGTCCTTGGAGCGGCTGTGTACCTTCTTCCCACAGCACTCAAGGGAGGGGACTGCTCTCTCCGACTGCACCTCTGAGCTCCCTACCGAGCTCCCTTCCCCACCAGGAGCGTGCACAGGGTGGCAGGCCCCAGTCCGGAGGAAGTCCTGCAATCCTGGATCGTCACTCCCAAGGCTGTTTGCAAGTTAGAAACGGGATCTCCTTCCGTTTTTTCCATTTCCCTGTCTGGGGCCCACAGAGGTTTTTCTCGTGGCCAAATACAATCCCACAATTCCACAGCCTCTCTTTCTCTTCCTTTTGTCTCTCCACAGAAGGGGATCCCTCCCCTCCCTCCCTATGCCCCCCATTTTATCTCTCCCAATTTGCAATCACGCACCTATGGCCAACCGAGCTGTCCCCGGGGGCCCCTGGAGATGCCTCTGTCACTCTGTAGCCCGGATTCCTGGAATTCCATATCTTCTGGCCTCAATACTGCTGTGTTTGAGAGATGAGGGAACTTGGGGCCCCCCCTACTTCTCCGCCACGTTGACCTCTCTTCCTTTAGTATTTCTTCTAGGGTGGGTCTGCCAACAACACGTTCTCTCACCTCTGTTTCCTGGGAAGATCTTTATTTCACCCTCATTTTTGAAAAGATAGCTTTGCTAGAGACAGGATTCTTGGTCGACAGCTGTTTCTTTGCCCGCTTCTAGGATGTTATCTCACTGCCTTTTGTACTCTGGTTTTTGCGGAGAAGTTAGGTGCTAATATCTGTTCGGTTCTCTTGTGAGTAAGAACTTGGATTTTTCTTGTTGCTTTCAAGATTTTCTCCCTGGCCTTTGACTTTTAGCATTTGTGCCATATAACGTCTATTTGTGGTTTTATTTGTATGTATTTTGCTTGGAGTTTGTTGAGCTTCCTGGATGTATAGGTTACTGTTTTTCAATATATTTGGGAAGATTTCTGCCCTTGTTTCTTTGAATGCGAATTTTTTTGGCAAGGGTGCGGAGAAAGGAGTACCCTCTTGAACTGTTGGTGGGAATGCAAACTCGTGCAGTCACTTTGGAAAAAAAAAAAAAACAAACAAACAGTATGGAGGTTCTTCAAAAAGTTAAAAAGAGGACTACCCTAAAATCCAGCAAATTGCACTACTGGGTATTTACCCAAAGGATACAAAAATACAAATTCTAAGGAGTACATGTACCCCCAATGTTTATGGCAGCCTATCAACAATAGCCAAAGTATAGAAAGAGCCCAAATGTCCATCGAGTGATAAATGGATAAAGAAGATGTTATGTGTGTATATAACACACACACACACACACGCACGCACACATGCACTGTAATATTACCCAGCCATCAAAAACAATGAAATCTTGCCATTTGCAACGTTGTGGATGGAACTAGAATGTATTGTAATGCCCGAGGTCACGAAACACCCCACAAGAGACCACCAGAGTCGTAAGTCAAAGCCAAGCGGCAAGGGTCGTTTATTGCAGGTTCAAACCTGGACCTCCGCGCACTTGTTGCCAGTGACGCTAAGAGGTCCCGATCAGGGTTGGTACAGCGTTTTTATAGACAGAGACAAATAGCATAGGGGAGGTTTCAGATTATGAGGGGCCTGATTAGTTGATTTTAAAGTAAGGACATTTGGGGGCGCGTGGGTGGCGCAGTCGGTTAAGCGTCCGACTTCAGCCAGGTCACGATCTCGCGGTCTGTGAGTTCGAGCCCCGCGTCAGGCTCTGGGCTGATGGCTCGGAGCCTGGAGCCTGTTTCCGAATCTGTGTCTCCCTCTCTCTCTGCCCCTCCCCCGTTCATGCTCTGTCTCTCTCTGTCCCAGAAATAAATAAAAACGTTGAAAAAAAAATAATAAAGTAAGGACATTTGTTGTTCTCTGATTGGGCGTCCTTTGTCCTTTGGCGGGAAGGCTTTGTCTGCTACTTGTGGCGGGAGAAAAAGGGGGAAGGGGGAAGGGGGAAGGGGAGGAATGTGTTAAGCAAGCAAGATTACAGAAGCGAGAAAATGCTGGTTAGTAAGTATTTCCATAATCTTAGGGTATAGCAAACTAAGTCTAGAAAAATTTAACGGTGCTCACATCGAACAATAGGCAAGACATACAAAATTTTAAATTCATTCTCTACATTTCAGTATTATGCTAAGTGAAATAAGTCAGAGAAAGACAAACATGATTTCACTCATGTGGAACTTAAGAAACAAAGCAGATGAACATAGGGGAGGGAGGAAAAAGAGAGGGAAATAAACCATAAGAGACTCTTAACAATAGAGAACAAACTGAGGGTTGATGGAGGGAGGTGGGTGGGGGAAGGGGCTCGATGGGGGGTGGATCCTAAGGGAGGCACTTGTTGGGATGAGCACTGGGTGTTGCTACTCCTGAAAGCCGTATCACACTGGATGTTAACTAACTAGAATTTAAATAAAAATTTGAGAAGAAAAAAAAAAGGACCTTCTAGTGAATTTTTCGTTTTAGTTATTGTACTTTCCACCTCTGTAACTTCCCTTTGGTTCTTTTCACAATTTCAGTCTCTTTATGATTATTCTATTTGATGGGACGTGACATCATGCCTTCCTTTTACTTCCTTGATCATGGTTTCCTTTAGTTCTGTAAACATGTTTAAAAGGACTACTTTAAAGTCTTTCTAGTCAATCTAACATCTGGTCTCTCTCACAGGCAGTTTGTGTTGCCTGGTTGTTTTTTTTTTCTTTTTTTTTTTCCTGTGTATGGTCATGCTTTCTTGGTTTTTTGTTTTTTTGTTTTGTTTCATTATTGTTGTTATTTTCTTATTTGCTCAGTGACAACCGGATAATTTTGGTGATGTCTCTTTCCTCCTCATAGGGTTAAGGCTCTGATATTCTTTTCAGGGAGGCACAGGGAATTCAGGGAATGCTCCTAGCCACCCTAGGATGACAGTGGTTTGGGCAGGTCTCACATTCCTGACCACACCCAGCTGTTAAACTGCCCTAATTTCCAACTGATTTTTCTATTGTTTTCAACAATACCCTGGGGCATACATTGTTCTATGAAAGAATCCTAGAACAGTAAGAATCCCATCAACTGTCTCCTTTGAAGGAATACTGTATAGTTCATAATTTAAAAATTTTTTTAATATTTATTTTTGAGAGAGAGAGAGAACGTGTTAGCAAGAGAGGGAGGGCAGAGAGAGAGAGAAGGAGACAGAATCCAAAACAGGCTCCAGGCTCTGAGCTGCCCCAATGCGGGGCTCAAACTCACACACTGTGAGATCATGACCTAAGCCGAAGTCGGACGCTTAACCGACTGAGCCACCCGGGCGCCCCAGAACCTCCACTATCCTTGAGAACACCTTTAGATCTGAACTTCTTCGCTCTCTGCTATAAATGAGGTCAGTTCCTTCGGGAAGAGAGTAGGAGCTGTTTTATGGCCAGTTTCTAGCCCCAGGCAAACCTCTGAGCCAGGGTTCTGGAGGCGGGGGTGGGGACCAGGCAAGCTTCTCTGTGAATAACACTCCTGCTTTAGGAGCTGAGCCCTGGTGAGGAGCTAGGGAGGGATCAGCCCGAGGTCCTTTCCGCTTGCCCCTCCCGGTGTGCCATCACCACCTCGTGAGCCCAGGCCAGAGTAAGAGGGCCCCAGGGTTCCCAGTACACTGTGCTCAAAGCACTGGCCCTGTTCCAGGAACGGAGGCTGGGCAGAAGGGGGCGGCCACCTCTCAACTGTGGTCATGCACTTAGGTGGCTGGAGCAACTCGAGAAATGCTGACGTCCTGCGCCTCCCAGGAAGAAGGCCCTCTTAGTAGGAGCTAGGGCGAGAGGGGCCCTGTGTTACTGGTCTGGGGGAAGAGGGGCGGTGTGTTGTTGGTTTGAGTGGGAAGGGTGTAGGGGACACTTTTAGGCAACAGGCTTGGGCGCAGTGGAAAGCTGGCACCCACAGTGACCCCGTAGGGACTGCTATTGTTGTTTGCCGTGACCCTCTCCTAGGTGGGAGGCCCCTTTGGGAAATGGTGACCGGCCTTTTCCACCATGGGACAAACCCTTTCTATTCCTTCGGACTCCCCCTTGGGCTGTGTTCTTAAAAACTGGAAGGAATTTGACCTCAAGGCCTGAGGAGAAAATGTCTCCTCTCTTTATGTAACGTTTCCTGGCCTCGGGGAAAACTGGCCCAGATCAAGAGGTAAGGCCCCTCACAGAGCTCTTTCTTAGAATACTGTTTTCCCGCTTGACCTCTTTTGCCAGAACTCCTCCAAATGGTCAGAAGTCTCAGATGTGCAAGCCTTCATGGCCTTGTCCCCAATCCCGGCCCCCAGAAAAACTGTAGAAGGTGCCTTTCTGGGTCTCATGGCCCATCTAACCCCGTGGACATTCTAGATTACCCCTCTTTTACTCCACCTGGTCATTTTTCCCCTCCCCCTGAAGGTCCAGAGGCTCTCCTGGATCCTATTAGTGCCCTAGGGGCCCCTACCATTGCCACTACCCTGCCACCACCCTACCAAGGCCCCCTCTCTTACATCCCAAGCCCGTCTGGCACTAATTATGAGCCTAAGGACCTGACTTCTGTTTCTCCACAAAATGTCATGCCCATCAGTGAGGGAGTGAACAGGGATGCAGGGACCCTTAGGGTCCACATTTCCTTTCCAGTGTCTGATCTGTCTCAGATAGAAACAAAATTGGTTTGTTTGTTTTTTTAGCCAAGATTAAGGTCATGTATCACCCCAAAATCCCACAACCCATCTCAGGACCTTCGAGGTTCTTTATGGGAGATCTTTCCTCCAGACAAATCTTTTTTTTTTTAATTTTTTTTTTTTAACGTTTATTTATTTTTGAGACAGAGAGAGACAGAGCATGAACGGGGGGAGGGTCAGAGAGAGAGGGAGACACAGACTCTGAAACAGGCTCCAGGCTCCGAGCGGTCAGCACAGAGCCCGACGCGGGGCTCGAACTCACGGAGTGTGAGATCGTGACCTGAGCCGAAGTCGGCCGCTTAACCGACTGAGCCACCCAGGCGCCCCACAGACAAATCTTATATTAGGCCCTGAAAGCCACCGTCTCACACATTATATTATACCCCGAGGGCAAACTATCTCCACCCAAACCAGTACAGTCCAAAACCTGGCCCCTCTTTCTCAGAAAACAACATCCAAAACTTACATCCGGGGATTGGGTGTACCTCAAGACTCTTTCGCAGAACAAAAAGCCATGTGAACCTGTCTGAACTGGGTCCTATCAAGTTCTCCCCACCACTCCAACAGTGGTAACCCTTCACGGCTCCCCCAGAAGCCATCTTTCCAGAATCAAGACTCCTCCTGCCCCACATGAGGAGACCTCCCGCCAAGTCCAGCTGTGAGCCATTGGAGATCTAAGCACTGTTCCAATGAGACTCAGGGGGTACACACCCTGAGGCCTAGAGACCCATGAATCTGGCCCATACCCGGTCCCCATTCTCTCCCATTCAAGCATTCGATTATATTATCTTAGAAAAACTCCCTACTTTCCTCCCCAAACGCTCAGGATCTCTCCTTCCCAATTGTAAGACTTCATTCTCGACCTTTTCTTTCAGGGTGACCCCTCCGAATTTCCTTGGTCAGACATCATAACTTTCCTGGAGCTGTTCCCCCCCTTGACGTCCTGCTCTCACAATATAATCATCACCCCTTTTGGGGTTAACCTTTTTCTTTGTCATCGTAACCTTTTGGTGCGTATCCAGTCTCTCCTTCACTGTCCTGCCCGCTGCTCTCTTGCGGTGTATTCAATAAACCACCATTTCCTTTGTTCTACCTTGGGTGAATTCTTTTTGTTTTTTTATTTTTTTTTACTGTCTATTTATTATTGAGTGACAGAGACAGAGCATGAGCAGGGAAGGGGCAGAGAGAGGAGGAGACACAGAACCTGAAGCAGGCTCCAGGCTCCGAGCTGTCAGCACAGAGCCCGACGCGGGGCTCGAACTCATGCACCAGGAGATTGTGACGTGAGCTGAAGTTGGATGCTTAACCTACTGAGCCACCCAGGCACCTCTACCTTGGGTGAATTCTTTCACCACCCTTGCAGCCGGCTTCCACCAGCTTGTCACCACAGGGAGGGGTCTTGTGTTGTTGGTCTGGGGGAAAGAGACCCCTGTGTTGTTGGTCTGGGGAGAGAGGGTCCCTGTGTTGGTGGGGGAAGGGGGTCCCGGTTCTCTTGGTCTAGGGGAGGGGGAGCCTGTGCTGTTGGCTGGAGTGGTCCAGAATCGAGTCTGCACCTCATTGAGCCAGAAGGAGGGTGGAGGGAGGGAGTGTTCTTGGTTCCAACACCACAGACCCTCACCTAACTTACCAAATCTTCCTAAATGTTCTTGCACGGCTTTTCATTTTCTGTTCACCCTTTGGACCATTTCCAGAAGCGTTCAGTATTTTTTCGGTTCTGTTTACTGGTTTTTACCGGCTTTATGGGAAGGCAGGTCTGTGGCACCCCCTCGTGCCGGATGTCTATGTCTGAAGGCAGAGATCTGTTTTGTTTTGACTTTTTTTCTCCATCTCATGGGAGAAAATGCACAAAACCTTACGTGGAGCTCGGCACAGAGTAGAGGCTCAAGAAACAGTTCTTAAGTGAACGAGCCCCAGAAAACAACGTGATCCTTTCTCTCCTCTGTCTTGTTGAACTTTCCCTGACAAGTGCTTACCCTCCCTGCCCAGGATGAAAACTCAGGGAGACCCTTCAGATGTCTCAGTCAATATCTGAAAATAAGAAGGTCCCCATCCTCCCTCCTTGGGGTGTTAATGGTATAGTCCAGTCTATAATTACAGGGCTCCGACTTTCACTGAAACTGCACTTCCCCGACCCCCTGCCCCAGATCCAGACCGGGAACGGGGTGGGGGTGGGGGGTCATGATCAATTTCTCTGTCTTCCTCTCTAGGTCGCAAGCTGCCATTTCTTTCTCTTTTTTTAAAATTATTTAAAAATGTTTTGTTTCTTTTTGAAAGAGAGAGAGAGCGTAAGCAGGGAGGGGCCGAGAGAGAGGGAGGCACAGAATCCGAAGCAGGCTCCAGGCTCCAGCTGTCAGCACAGAGCCCGACGTGGGGCTCGAACTCGTGAACCACGAGATCGTGACCTGAGCCCATGACCTGAGCCGAAGTCGGACGCTTGACTGAACCACCCAGGTGCCCCTCAAGCTGCCGTTTCTGTCTCTCGTCCCTGCTGAATCAGCCCCGAGGGTGATGGGTGTGTTTGTCTCCTACGGCTTCTGTACCAAGTTATCACAAGCTCTAGTGGCTTTAACGACACACGGTTATTCTATATAGTTTTGGAGGCCAGAAGTCCAAAACCAGTCTCTCTGGGCTAACGTCAAGGCAAGGGTAGGCTGGCTCCTTCTGGAGCCTCCAGGGGAGAATCCACACATGGCCGCTCTCAGCTTCCAGAGCTGTGGTCCCAGCGTCCCTTGGCTAATGACCCCTCCCTCCATCTCCAAAGCCAGCAGCCTTGGTAGCATCGGACTTTGGTCACATTCCTGCTTCTTCTCCATCAGCCCTCCCTCCGCCTCCCTCTCATAGGACTCTTGAGGTTACCCTGAGAGTCCTCCCCACCCCCCACGCCCCGATCATCCAGGATCCTCTCCCCGGCTCAAGATCCTTACTCAGTCACATCTGTGAAGTCCCTTTGTCAGATGAGGGAACATTCGCAGGGTCCTGGGATTAGGACCTGGATGTCTTTGGGCCATTAATCAGCCTGCCACATGGGATCAGGGTCTAAGGACTGGGAGTCTTTCGTGGCTGGTTCTTCTGTGGCCTGTTAGTGACCAATGCTGACTGACTTTTGCCTCCTGTGGGCAGCTTTTGAGGAACCTCCGTGGGAACCTCAGCTGCAGTCCCCCTGGTGTGCTTGATGCTCGTCCCAACCTGCAGATCTGATGTCCCTTCCTCCCAGGCCCTGCCATCCACCCTCAGCTGGGGTGCCCAAAGCCCCCAAGGGCCGTCTCAGTCAAGTCCCTTTCGGGGGGTCCTGTTTGCTCTCTGGGAATTTGGTGCATTTATGCTGCTAAGATTTGCTGCCCACCCCTGGCACGACTCCCTTGACTCGCTGTGTATGTGGCCCAGGCTCCAGGCTGAGGTCACGTGGCACAGGGGTTATGGCCCGGGCCTGGTTCAGGTTTGCCTGGGCTTGAACCCCAGGCCTGCCACTTGCTAGCCATAGGCCCTTAGGAGAGCTACTAGCCTTTTTTGTGCATGACCTGGCACAGAATAAGCCCTTTGAAAAGCATAAACTAAACCAGCCACCTGGCCCCCCGAGCCCCAGGGGACACATGGTCTGCTTCATAAGGAGTCCCCTCCCACCTCTGCCTCTAGGCACCTCAGATTTGGGGTGGGGGTGGATCCCAACCCCGTGACTGCACCATTCTGAGGCTTTGAAGCCTCAGCTGAAACTGAGCCGGAAAGAGGAACCTTATGACATCCTGTCACACCAGGGTCTGGGGCAGGCGGAGGACAGGGAGGGGCCGTGGGGCGCTAGCCAAGGCCTGGCCGGCTAGGGCTCCGGGGTAGACAACGGCTTCTGCCATGTTCCTCTTCTCGATCCACAACTTTCTTTTTTTTTTTTTTAAACGAAACCTTTTATTTTGAGATGACTGTAGATTCACATATATCCTATCAACTTTCTACATAGTAAAATTTCAAACCTTCCGGAAAGCCGTAAGAAGGGCATAATGACACCCATATACCCTTCACCTGCGTTCACCAATTCGTATCTGGTTGAGTTCATGGTTTTTAATCTATTATCCGCAACTCTATAGACACTCATAGAAATGTAGAAATATGGACATGCTCGGTCCACTAGGCATTATATTTCTTTTTTTTTTTAATTTTTATGTTTTATTCATTTTGAGAGGGGAGGGGGAAGGGGCAGAGAAGAGAGAGAGAGAGAGAGAATCTCTCTGTGCTGTCTGCAGGGAGCCTGACACGGGGCTCAAACTCACAAACCTCATGACCATGACCCGAGCCAAAATCAAGAGTCAGACGCTCAACTGACTGAGCCACCCAGGTGCCCCTAGGAATTATACTTCTAAAGACTCATATATAATGAACTTCTTTCTCTCTCTATATATATATGTTTATATATATATATATGTGTATATATACACACATATATGTGTATATATACACACACACATATGTGTATATACATATATGTACACACACATACACATATGTATATATACACATATGTATATGTGTGTATATGTGTACATATATGTATATACACATATATGCTTATATATACACATATATGTGTGATACACATATATACATGTGTGTGTACACACATATATACATATATACACACATATATATACACATATATATACATATATATGTGTATATATACACGTATATATATGTGTGTATATACATATATATGTGTATATATACACATGTATATATATGTGTATATATACACGTATATATGTGTGTATATACATATATGTACATATATATGTTCATAGATGAATATATTTACATTGAATGAGTGTGTGTGTGGTTATACGCATTTTTCCCCCCTAGCTCTGCCTGTGTAGTAGTTCTAGAAGCAATAACAACTCCGGAATAGTAAGCATAACGAACAGCAGCTCAATCCTGGTTAAACACCACCCTTTGCCTCCCGAGGCAGCTGATTCCAGGGCTGGGGCAGAAGTCTTAGACGAGCCTGAAACATACTGGTAGAAAGGAAGTGCTCAGAGAATGATGGGGACTTGTCATCATTCTGGGGAGTCCTGCGAGGCAAGAGGACAAGGAGGCAGCTGGAAAGGGGTCCCACTGGTCAAATCTGGGATACTCTGAGCATTTCAAATAATTCGTTGTAGAACGGATTGTCATCCATTGACTAGAACGCCTAAGCTTGACGTAACTACATGGATATAAACAAAGGAGGAAAAACTGTTTTACAGGAAAAAACAGTCTGGCTTCACCCTGATCCGTCCAGCTCCCATCCCGCACCCCAGGGCCCTTCCTCACTTTCCTCTTCTGGGTTTGTGTCTCCTGTCTTTCCTGGAAAGAACCTGGGTACTAAACAATACCATCGTATTTATCCATTTATGCTCCTTCCCACAATACTCACTCAGTTGTTCCAGAATTGCTGCACTGGTGCCACAGCCCATAACACACCTACTAAGGGAAGGTCAAGGCTTATTTGCGGTTCTTTCTGACCTTAGGATTTCAATCGCACGGCCCGGCATTTGAACCGGAAGAGGCACCTTCTGGATTGGGTTTTGACGTACGTGTAGGAGTCTCCCGGGAAGTCAAAGTGGAAGAGAGGACCCTGCAAAGGGACATGCATGTGCAAAAGGCCTGGGGGAATGAAAGAGGGGTGTGTACCCCCCTACTAGGGCAGGGGCCCAGTGTTTGTTTACGGGGAAAGGAGATAACAAAGGGTGGGTCTGGAGAGGAGTGTGGTGGGGGATGGGGGTCGTGGCTTGGAAGGGCCTTGAATGTCAGGCAAGGAGCTTGGGGTTGACGTGGCAGGCACTGGGGAGTCCTGAGGGACACTGGGCTTTACAAAATGTGCAGGGCAGATCGGCAAGTTGGTGGGGGTGATTGGGACCGTGAGATGCGATGCCCGAGCTGCCGGGGCGGCTTTGGGGTCACTTCTCTGGAAACCTCCGTATCTCGTCTGTGACTTGGGCCAAAGGGAGGATCCACTCCCGGGGCTCCCCGGGGACTCCCCAAGAGCCCTACCTGGCCTTGGGGGTCTGAGGCAGAGGCTGGGCCACTCACGCGCTCTCCGTGTTCTGTGACATGTCTGTTTCCTGTTTCTCCTCCCTCAGGGGAAGCCTCAAAAGAAAAACGCGCTCTCAAAACAAAGGAAGACGGGTCCTCGACTGCAGAGGAAGCAGGAAGCTCTGACCCTGCTCTGAGCCCAGCTGCCGGGGCCTGGGGACAGCGGGATGGAGTCCGTGGCCCTGTACAGCTTCCAGGCCACGGAGAGTGATGAGCTGGCCTTCAACAAGGGGGACACGCTCAAGGTAGGGTGGCTGGGATGCGCCGAGTTGGTCACACATGGAATGGGGGGGGCGGTTAAGAATGAGGGCCCAGGACAGCCCCCCAAACAGAGTCCAGCTTCTAGAGGAGGACGGGCCCAGCTTCTCCAGTTACTGTGATTCTGGACGAGCCACTTGCTTCCTCTGAGCCTCAGTTTCCTCATCTAGGAAATGGGGGGATAATTAATTAGGACCCGTCCTTTGGGGGCTGTTGTGAGGGTTCAAGGAGACGTTACCATAGTTGGTTCAACACCCAGTTTTCCGGGCGAAGCATTTGAAAAGACAGTTGAAAGGAGGGAGGGAGGGAAGGAAGGACAGAAAAGCTCTTGGGAAAGAATCACGTGGGCACACTAACCTCCTGGGGCTGAAAGAAATGTGCCCGAAGTGTAAGAATGAGCTTCCCAGCAGTGTGGAGAAAAGGGAAAGGAGAATCCTACCACAGCTTGTGTCTCCTTGTCTGCCCCCCTTTTCTGTTTTTAGTTTTTATTGTTTATTTTTTATTTTAGAGAGAGAGCGAGAGAGCACGTGTGCGAGCAGGGGAGAGGGGCAGAGGGAGAGAGAGAGAGAGAGAGAGAGAATCTTAAGCAGGCTCCATTCCACAACCCTGGGATCATGACTTGAGCCAAAATCAGGAGGCAGACAGACAACCGACTGAGCCAACCCAGGTTCCCCTTTTTGATGCACATCGCAGCCTTCTAGGGTGGTCCGGGCCGACGGGTTTGTGGGCGCTGTCTCTGGCAACGTCCCTGCTTATAAGTCTGCATATCCAAGCAGAGGTCAGGGGCCAGATTCAGAAGCGGCCATGCCAAGATTTAGGCACTGGAGTGCCGCTGACGTATGTTAAGGAAGTCACTGCCCCCTCCCTGGGCCTCAGTCTCCACACTGGAGCAGCGGCCATTAGACGGGGTGTCTCTCCACCCTGCTGGGCCCCGCTCTTGGCCCCAAGCTTCAAGCACAAGAGGAGGGGACAGGAACGGCCATTTGCTGACACCCCACCAGAGCCAGGTCCCGAGCTCAGCAATGCTCACTAACGTCCCAGTTAAGCTGCGGAGGTGGGGAGAATCAGTGCCCCCTTTCACAGGTGACTAAACTGAGGCACAGGGAGGTGACACGACTTGCTCGGCATGGGGCCAAATGTGGGGTGCACCTACGTCCTTTGCCCCTGGAACCTTCATTCTGTCCCCGTGGGTCTGGGCTGGGGTTTGGGGAGCTCATGACGCTCCCCAAGAGGAACAGTGTCCCCTTAGGGGGCTCCCTTCCTCTCTATGCTGGGATGCCTGCGCTCAGGTCCACCTGAGGTGCCGGCTGGGGGCCCCGGGGACACGTGGCCATGTGGGGACGGGGGCAGGCTTAGCACCAGCACCACCTGTAGCCAGGGTATGAGACCTTTGGTGAGAATCATGTCTAGTTGAGAGATCTTACCAATCTGAGAGCAGTTTGGGGTCTGTAGACCCAGACGTAGGGCTTGGAGGGGAGCAGGACAGAGAGGAAATAGGAATGAGGTGGGTGCTGGGCTCCAGCTGAGGCTCAGAGTGACCAGCCAGCGGTGGATGGGGGTCAGTGGGCGTCCCCCAAGCGACCGCAGCAAAGGCTGTGAAATCTCCACTTTCCTCCCAGATTCCTGTGCCCGCGACCCCCACCCCCATGTTAGTCGAGTTTCCCCGCTAACTTCTGCTAAAGCGTCAGCCGACACCTGGTGTGTTTCTTTTACCAGAAGTGCTGGCTAAGGCAGGAGCGAGTGAGCTCATGAGGACAGGGACCACACCAGGGCACCAGGACGTGAAACAGTGCCTGGCATGCAGTAGCCTCTTGGTAAGACATGGGGAATGTTGCAAGGAAGAAGGAAGGAAGGATTAAAGCGTTAGCTGAAACTTGGGCATACCTCATGTCCACAGAGACTGACGAGGGGACCTTTCAAGCTCAAAGAACGATGGAGGAATGCCAGGCAATGGGAAGAGTGGCCTTTTCTCCCCTTCCTTCCTTCCTTCCTTCCTTCCTTCCTTCCTTCCTTCCTTCCACAAACACATGTCAAGCTATGGAGCACATACTCTGTGCCAGGCATTGTCCTAAGTGCTAAGGGTATAGCAATGGAACAAGGCAAAGTCCCTGCCCTCCTGGAGCTGACATTCCAGAGAGTGAGCGACACCAGGAGGTGATAAATGGATTGAAGAAATCAACCCAGGGAGATGAAATGCAGAGGGCCAGTGGGTGGGAGGGGACAATGGGACAGCTTTAGGTGGGGTCGTCAGGACAGTCTCTCAAAAGAGGTAACATCTAGGGGTGCCCGGCTGGCTCAGTCAACAGAACATGAGATTCTTGATCTCAGGTCATGAGTTGGAGCCCCACATTGGGCATAGAACTTACAAAAAAAAAAAAAAAAAAAAAGAGGTAACACCTTAGCTGAGACCTGAAGGATGAGTTGGAACCAGCCATGCAAAGAGCCGGGGGAAGAGAGCAGCAGGTGGGAGGGAACAGCTGGTGCAAAGGCCCTGAGGCAGGACCGTGTCAGTGTGTTTGAAGAGTTGAAAGAAAGGTCTGTGGCTGAAGTGCAATGAGGGAAGGGAATCACAGGGTAAGGGTGATGTTGGGAGGTAAGCAGGAATTAGGACCTGTGAAGGATTTGTATTTCATTCCAAATTTGAGGCATACTCACAGAAGAGTTTTCAGTAGGGACAAAGACTGGATCGAGTTTACGTTTTGAAAAGATAACAGAGGGGACAGGAATGGAAGCAGAAAGGGGCTCTTGCAGTCCACTAAGTAAGAAATGAAGGTGGCTTGGGGCGCCTGGGTGGCGCAGTCGGTTAAGTGTCCGACTTCAGCCAGGTCACGATCTCGCGGTCCGTGAGTTCGAGCCCCGCGTCAGGCTCCGGGCTGATGGCTCGGAGCCTGGAGGCTGTTTCCGATTCTGTGTCTCCCTCTCTCTCTGCCCCTCCCCCGTTCATGCTCTGTCTCTCTCTGTCCCAAAAATAAATAAACGTTGAAAAAATTTAAAAAAAAAAAAAAAAAAAAAGAAATGAAGGTGGCTTAACCTAAAAAAAAAAAAAAAGACAAGATATTAATGTCTTTAATATGTAAAGAGCTCTTATAAATCAACAAGAAAAAATCACAAACAGCATAATAGAAAAATGGGCAAAGGATATGAATGGGAAAATTGCCGAAGAAGCAACGTAAGCAAGTAAGTGCCCAGTTTCACCAATAACAAAAGACATGCGCCTTAAACCAAGTAATCGTTCCCCATTTGCCAGACCAGTGAACTTTTATTTTAAAAAGAATCTCCAAGTTTGTTGAGGATGTGAGAAAACATGCACTTTTACATGTGGGTGGTGGACAGGTAAAGTGACGATCATTTTGATGGGAACTTGGGAAACATATAAAAACCCGTAACAATATCCATGTGTGTGAGCCAGAAATTCTGCCTCTGGGAACCCGAGATGTAATCAGAGATGTATGTGTGTTCTCTCATGAAGGACTCAGGGAGCACTCAGTGTGTCCCTGGTCCCATTCTCCGCCCTGGAGACTCAGCAAGGAGAAAACGGGTGCAGTCGCTGCTCACGCAGCTGGTATTCTGGTGGCAGACGTGGGCCACAAACCAGATAAATAAGCAAAACACAGTTTGTCAGATGGAGAAGGTGTATAGGGAAAAATAGAGCAGGTGAGAGGTGGGGCACGTTGGCAAAAGCGTCTGCAGTGTGAAATTAACCTGCGTTACCGGCTTAGTGCCAAATATTACACAGTCCTGAAAATGCTCTTTGGGGAGGGTGTTTCATGCCATAAAAAAGCTCCTGATTCAGCATCCAGTGGCGAAACGCAGGATGCAACCCTATCCACTCAGACAGAGGGTCACCTCTACACAGATAATCAGTGGATGTTCATTTTGTGGAGGGGAAAACGGACAGTTTTCTGGGCACTGGATTTGTGCCTAGAAAAAAAAAAAAAAAAAGACTGGAAAGAAATGACCTGATAAGCTAGCAGTTGTCGGTTCGGGGTGGTGGGCCAGGAGCTATTCACATTTTCCTTTACTTTTTCTGCACATCTCACATGTTCTGCAACGAGCAAGCATTCCTTCGAGGGCCAGCTGAGGCGGTGGGATAGCACGTTCACGGTCGTGCAGGTGCAAGGTCACATCCTGCCTTTATTTCGGATTTGGATGGATTTTTTTTTTTTTTTTGTATTAGCTTTATTTTGTTGGTTTTTTATTTATTTTTGCGTTAGCTTTTAAAATTTTTTTTTTCAACGTTTATTTATTTTTGGGACAGAGAGAGACAGAGCATGAACGGGCGAGGGGCAGAGAGAGAGGGAGACACAGAATCGGAAACAGGCTCCAGGCTCTGAGCCATCAGCCCAGAGCCCGACGCGGGGCTCGAACTCATGGACCGCGAGATCGTGACCTGGCTGAAGTCGGACGCTTAACCGACTGCGCCACCCAGGCGCCCCTTTGCGTTAGCTTTTAAACAGACTTTATTTTTCAGAAGGTTTTTTGGTTTTTGTTTTTTTTACTTTTTAACGTTAATTTATTTTTGAGAGACAGAGCGCTAGCCGGGGAAGGGCAGAGAGAGAGGGAGACATGGAATCTGAAGCAGGCTCCAGGCTCCACACCATTAGCACGGAGCCCGGTGCGGGGCTCGAACCCACAAACCGTGAGATCATGACCTGAGCTGAAACCAACAGTCAGACTCCTAACCGACTGAGCCACCCAGGCACCCCCAGAAATTTTTTCTTTTTAAAGAAATTTCTTAACATTTATTCATTTTTGAGAGACAGAGGGAGCCAGAGACAGAGCTGGTGAGGGAGCAGAGAGAGAGGGAGACACAATGTGAAACAGGCTCCAGGCTCTGAGCTGTCAGCACAGAGCCCCACACAGCACTCGAACTCACAAACTGTGAGATCACGACTTGAGCCAAAGTCGGACGCTTAACCGACTGAGCCACCCAGGCGCTCCTTAGGAGTTTTCTTTTCTTTTTTTTTTTTTTTAATGTTTATTTATTTTTGAGAGCGAGAGGCGGGGGCCGGGAGGGGCAGAGAGAGGATCTGAAGCCGGCTTTGCGCTGACAGCACAGAACCGGATGCGGGGCTCGAACTCACGAACCGGGAGGTCATGACCTGAGCTGAAGTTGGTGCTTAACCGGCTGAGCCACCCAGGACCCCCCAGAACAGCTTCAGATTTACACAAAAATCAAGGAGACAGTACGGTGGCATCTGGGCCCATCCCTCCCTATCCGTAACATCTTACATTATTAGCACCATGCCATTTTTTCCCCCACAACTGTGACAAAGTGTATTAGGGGACACCAGAAAGGACAAAGTGGAGGGGACAGGGTGGGCAGGGGGCAGATTAGACACCATCTCTAAATATATAATAACCACAGCTGGTTTGTAATGGTTCGCTGTCCATTTCAAATTTCAGACTGACTGTCCTCTATGTCCAAGTGATTTTGAGTTATTGCAACGGGATAGTCTGTTCTCCTCTATGTATTTTGTCTTCTACAATATATCTGTGGCCTTGGATGAGCACTTGTGTGGCTGCATTCGTGTGTCTACCTTGTCTTTCTCTGCATCCCTGGTAGAGACACAACTGATGTCCCCACGGGAGCTGCGTCACGTCGTGGGTCTCATAAAGGCTGGAGGTGGATGGAGGTTGCTTCTGACTTGCAAAGATGCTCAGCTCATCTTTCCAGATGGTGGAGGTGGAGGGTGAGGTCCCAGAGGCCACCAGGGTGGAGAAGGTGGGGGTGGCCCAGAGCCCACGGATGGTGATAAAGGGCAGCCCGCGGGGTATGACACGGAGGGCACTTCTGGGAAAGGAGGACATGCTCTGGCAGCCACCTTGACCTTAGGTGCCTGAGTGGCTCCGTCAGTTAAGCGTCTGACTCTCGGTTTGGGCTCAGGTCATGCTCTCACAGTTCAGGAGTTCAAGCCCCCCGTGAGGCTCTGCGACAACAAATCTTGAAGTTGCAGAAACCTACAACCACCATGCAATTTTTACCTTAATGGGCTGATGTGGCTACGTTATTAACTAACGAACATACTCAGAGTTTCTGCCTGGCTTTTATTTTTTTTAACATACTGTCTTAAAACATTCTTTACCCCGATTCCCGCGTTTCTTGGGGCCCCCTTAAGTTTTGCTCCCGAGGTGCCTCACCCCCCTCACTCTTGGGGAGCCCTCCCTCTGTGCAACTGTAAAATCGTGAGCACGATGTCACCCTGTGTGCCCCCTTCTCCCGGGGCGCAGCTCCTGGAGCCATCCCGTTCATCCTTCCACCCGGTGCTTCCTGAGCGCCCCTCAGGGCCCTGTCCCAGAAGTGCCCACAGGCAGATTCCAGCCTCTGGGAGCCCGAGGTGAGAACGTCTGAGCTCCGGCCTTGGAAGAGACCTGGGTGGCACATAGACCCACACTGGACACACGGCCCCAGACATCACTTCCTGGAACAAAGCATCCTCCCCGGGAGGCTGGGCACGTCCGGGTGCACAGGACCCCGCTGTTCCCAGCTGAAGGAGGGGGGCCGGGTGGTGGCTTCACCCCCATCTCTCCACGGATGACCCGGCCCCCGAGACCCAGACTCGGGGAGCCCACAGCCTCCTCGGCATCTCCAGAGACAAGGTCGATGGCACCTCGGACCCAATGCCGTCAACCCTGAGCCCTCGAACCTGCTCCCTGACAGCCATTCCCATGGCAGCCTGCCAACACTCGGCCCAACCCCCTCGAGTCGTCCTGGCTGCTCCCCAACTGTCTCGTACCCGGCCGGTCGTTGAGTCCTGTCAGTGACTCTGCCGAAACCTATCCGGAACCTGACCGCCTCTCCACACCCCCTCCCCGACTGCCCTCCTCCTCCAGGCCTCCCCCGACCCCGGGCAGGTGCACAAGCTCCTCACTGCCCCACCTGCCTCTGCTCCTAGCCTCCCCAGTCTCCACACGGTGGCCGTAACTCAGAGCCTGAGCCTCCCCTGCTGCCCCTCCCTGGCTTCTCTTGGCTTTTATTTTTTTTTTTTTAAGTTTAAATTTATTTATTTTGAGAGAAAGAGTGAGAGCACGAGCAGGAGAGGGGCAGACAGAGAGAGAGAGAGAGAGAGAGAGAATCCCAAGCAGGCTCTGCACTGTCAGCACAGAGCCCGACGTGGGGCTCGATCCCACAGACGGTGAGGTCATGACCTGAGCTGAAATCAAGAGTTGGATGCTTAACGGACTGAGCCACCTGGGCGCCCCTTCTCTTGGCTTTTAAAGGAAAATCTGAACAGCTTCCCATGGCATACAAGCCCTACGTGCTCTTGCCTGGCTGGCCTTCCCCACTTCTCCTCACAGTTCTGCCCTCCTGAGTCAACTCCAGACCCTCTGGACTCCTCTCGGTTCCGAGAGCAGGGCTTGCTACCACCTCAGGGCCCCCTGCACTGGCTGTTCCCTCTGACTTGGACACCGTTCCCCGCATTTTCTCACCTCCGGTTCCTTCCTGTAACCGGGGTCTCAGTTCGCATATCACCTCTTCAGGGAGGGTTTTCTGGACCACCCCATCTGTCCCCTGTTGACAATCTGCCTGCCCTCAACCAGACATCCTCGATCTATTTCGGAGCACCTGCCACTAGTTTAAGGTACCTGTTCAGTTGTTTCCTTCCTTCTTTATTGTCTGCCTCTGCCCACAATGTAAGCTTGTTCCCTGCTGTCTCTCTAGGACTTTGCATGGTATCTGGCACACAGCAGGTGCTCAGGAAATAACTGATGAGTGAATTCCCTGGCTGGGGGCCTTGGGGTAGGACAGTGTCCTGGGTGGAGGGCACCCATGGGGGTAAAGGCCGGGGGGCAAGCCAAGGTGTGAATTTCACCAGGGAGGAGCTGATCTGTCTCCTTGGTGTCAGTTTTCATGGCCCGGAGGGTCTGTAGCTTTTGAACAATTTTAACGGTAAGAATTCAGCGAACCTGGGGCACCTGGGTGGCTCGGTCGCTTAAGGGTCCAATTCTTGATTTCGGCTCGGGTCATGATCCCGTGGTTCGTGAGTCTGAGCCCCGCATCAGGCTCTGTGCTGTCCCTGGCTTGGGATTCTCTCTCTTCCTCTCTCTCTCTCTGCCCCTCCCTCGCATGCACTCTCTCTCTCTCTCTCAAAATAAATAAATTAACTTAAAAAAAAAAAGAATTCAGCTAATGTAGCTAATGAGAACATCACAGATGAGAAAACCGATGCCAAGACTAGAGAGAGAGTCGGAAGCAGACGGAGTAGCCCAGCCCCAGGCTCCAGGGCATCTTCCTTGAATCTGTGGCCATGGAAGACAGCCCACAGGCTTTAATTCTCCCATTAAGTTGGGGAATTATTTTAGTTTTGTTTTCAGCAAAAGTTTTCCTGAGTCAGCCACCTGCTTTCCGTCTGTCCCCGGGGCTGCTGACCTTGCCCAGGCTACAGACTCAGGAAGGAAGGAGTCAACGGGGCCTGGCAGACAGACAAGGGGGTGCCTGCCTGCACGGCCTGGGCCCAAGGCAGCAAATCCCAGCTCTTCCTGGCAAAATGGAACTAAGTTGATGCCCTTGCGTCTGCCTGCCCCCGGCCCTTTGCACCTGCAATGCCCCCATAGTAGCATGCTCCTCTATATCTGATTTTTTTTTTTCTGTCAACAAATACCCACTAGGATTGAGCCGATGTGTGCATCTGCTCCAGGACTGACAGGACAGATGCCCCCTTGGCCTTGGGTCCAGACACAAGTGGGAGGTAGAGTGGAGGTAAAAACCAGTGGGCCAGGGTCCCCCCAGACCAGCTGAGCCAGGAACCCCAGGCCCCAGAGTCCTGGCTTGCTGTATGGGCTCTGCCTCCCTGCTGCTGGGTGGCCTTGCTCGCCTCCCACCTCTGGGCCTCGGTGTCCCCATCTGTGAAATAGCCTTTGGTGATGAGCTGTCCCACGGAAGGCTTGCCCCGGGGAAAGGAGGAAGGGGCCCCAAGATTCATTCTGTACATACTGTTCCTCCCTGCGGCCGCTTGGTTGCTCATCCACTGCAACTACCAGCCCGACTAGGGCTGTTTCAGTTCCTCTCGACCCACCTGTGGGGCTGCAGAGATCTCACGCCATGGACAAGGAGCCCATGTGACCTGGGCAGGCCAGGCCTCGGCCACATCTTAGCCCAAAGACCTCCTTTATTTTGCTCTCTGGTGCCTGAATCCCCACCACCCTGCCTTGTCACCCCTGAACTCAGATTATAAGGGTTGTTTAAGTGTAAGTGACCCCAGGTGACCACCAGTAGGCGCTGAGCTCAGGCTGGGGCTCCCCGACCTTCCAGGGTCCCTCCGACCTTCACCCCATGGCTCGGTGCACGGCATGCAAATGCTGCAGAAACCCCACGTTCAGGGGCACAGCTCAGGAACTGAGGCACCCCAGATCTGCCCCCCCAGATCTGCCTGGGAGTCCAGCTCCGGCCCCCCTAAAGTTCAACGCACTGACCAAAACCTCACTGGGTCCCCAGCTGTCCAACCTGGGGAGTCTGTGACCCTCTTGGGGACAGGCTGTCCCGGGCCCTGAAATCAGACACGGCCCTCGTGAACTGGGGCAGGTCCCCAACCCTCCCCTGTGAAGTGGGTCCTGGGCTGGCATGGGTGATGCCCACCCGGGGTCCTTGAGCGGCGAGACCTCAGCTGGTGGCAGCCGTGCCTCTTCGGTAAGCAAGTGACCGTTGTCCCTCCCGCCCGCAGATCCTGAACATGGAAGATGATCAGAACTGGTACAAGGCTGAGCTGCGAGGTGCTGAGGGCTTTATTCCCAAGAACTACATCCGCGTCAAGCCCCACCCGTGAGTGGCTGCCCCCCCCACCCCCCCGCCCCCCGCCCCGGCCCTACCCTCGAGGCGGCCCCAGCCCCTGCAGTCAAGTGTCCTCACCTGGCCTGGCCCAGGCCGAGCCGAGCTGTCCGAAGGGCACCCCTTAAGCACGCCCCTGGCTTCTAGTCATCAGTGTCTATGCTGAGCAGGGGCAGAGGACAGAGATGTGAGGACCAAAGTGGTGGCAGGGTCAGGGCCAGGCCAGGCCACGCCCCTGAGGGCCTGGAACACCAGAGAACGCCCAGGAGAGTGCTGAAGGGGACAGGGCCCCGGGCTCTCAGCCAGCTGGGCCACTGGCTGCGGTGGGGTCTCGGGCAGGTCCTGCTGTCTCTATGCCTCAGTTTCCTTACCTGTAATACAAGAAGGGCCGAGGCTTCAGTCTGCAGAGGATTCTAGAGCTCTCTTTAAGAGTGGGTGTCATGTGTGGGGCCAGGCATCCTGGGACCTGGGACCTGCTGGCCCGGGGAAGCTCCCGGCACGCCCTCAGCAGGTGGCCTCCTCCCACGCCGCTGCCCTGAGAAGGGCCGGGGCCGACCCCGGCCCCAGAACAGGCCCAAGTGGCCGAGAACCCATGAAAAACCGACTGGATATGCCTGAGATGAGGGTGGAGGTAGGCCCCTCACTCAGTCACTCATCAAACACTAGCCGCAGCCCCAGGGGGCCTAGCTGGGTGATGCCAGAGACACAGGTCATAAAGAAAGCGCGAGATGGGATGGCCGTCAGCATTGAGGTAACTGGGGAAGGCTCCTCAGAAGAGGTGACAATGAATGGGGTTCTGAAGGGTGTGTAGGAGTTAGCTAAGCAGCAGAAGAGGAAGGCATTCCTGGAAGAGGGGACAGAGAGGACAATGAGGAAGAGCCCGTGGCAGGAGGGCCTCAGATGCCAGGCTCACGGTGGTGGGGAGCGTGGCGATGGCTGAGCAGGGGAGGGACCCTGTCACAGGTGGAGGCGTGTGACAGGGCCATGCAGGCTGGAGGGGACAGACTGGAAGCCATGAGGTGTGTGTGACGGTGAGTTAGCAGGGGAGGGCAGTGCAGGGTCAGGGTGGGAACTGGAGGGTATTTCCTCTTTATCTGCCTTCGAGTTATTTCCAAGCTGCTACCACCTCCGGCTTCCTGTGCGGGCAAGGCCCCGTCCCACCCACATCTCCAGCTACCCTGCCTGGGTTCCAGGCATCCCCAGCCTCCCCACGCAGAGGCCGCTGCCTCTAGCCGACATCCTGGGCTGCAGCTATGACATCCAGGCCCTGCGGTGGCCCTGTGGGCAGATATCTGTCCCTCTGGCCTTATAGTCTTTCGGTCAATAAAGGGAGAGCACGAGGGGAGAGAGAGAGAGAAATGCCAGGTGCCCCAGGGAATCCATAAGCCAATGGAGGACACAGGCAGGAGTGACCACCGTGGGCCGGTAGGTCAGAGAGAGACCGCCAGGGGGAGGAAATGGCCTGGCGAAGGCCGGAAGCCCAGAAGGCACAAAGCTGCTGAGGAGCCCTGAAGAGAAGCTCGCATTTGCTGACCCAAGATTTCGGTGCAGGGCCAGGCCTATCTGGGCGACGCTGGTGGCTGAGACAAGACCGCACCTGTTGGAAGCCATGGAGGGTCCCCGTGTCTGAGGCCCTTGGGGTCCTGGGGGTCAGTTCTAGCCACTTACATCCGGGACAGAGCAGGGACAGGGGTGAGGCCCCCAACCCACCCGCCAGGCCATGCCCAGATGTGTTCTTGGCTAACCTCAGCACCTTCCCTGGCCCCAAAATAGCGGTGGGGAAACTCGGCATCTGACTCAGCCCGTCGGGCCCCTGGGTGTGGGGTGGAGGGGAGGGGGAGGGCTGGGGCGGGCTGGGGTCCCAGAAGGCCTCATCCTACACCAGCCCCACTCCTTCCCTGAGCACCCCCACCGTCTCCCCTGCCTGCCCGGGGAGCCCCTGGGGGAACCGTGATACCGACCAGGGGCCCCAGAGGCACCCACCCGGCCGTGTGCCCGCGGCAGCCGTCAGGGAGGGCTTCCCAGAGGAAGGGCATGGTCCGCTGGGCCTGGAAGTTACAGTAGAAGTTTGCCAGGGAGGGCAGCAGACAGGCCTAAGCGAGTGCTGTGCGGGGAGGGGCGTGAGCCATTTCACAGCAGCCGAGGCGCCTGCAATCTCTCCAGGGCAGACAGTGGAGACAGCTGGATTCTGGGGGCCTCGGGAAATGCTTGTCCCGCACCCCGTCCTTCAAGCCACCTGAGGACCAGCCCTGCCTTCTCCTGACGGGGGGCAGGGCTGGCCTCCTCAGAGGGTGTGGTTGCCGAAGCCTTTGAGGGTGACGGCCGCCCACACACTGACGCCTCCTATGGGGTTTTGTGGGTTCTTTGGAGACACCCGAGCCCTCAGGAAACGCCCACTCAGGGCCCCACTGGGACACGGCGCCTGCACCTGTGTCCTGCTGGGGGCCGCGGCCTCCCAGCTCAGCCTCCCGAACTCCGGGGACCCGGGCTGAGCTTTCCAGACGGTGGCCTTGAGCCCCCACACTCAGCAGCCGTCTTCTCTGCCTCCCCTCCCAGGAAATCCACCGTGAGATGGGCTCAGGGTCCCCACCAGTTTGGGGACAGCAGTAGGCTAAGCCTCGCTTCTGGGTGTGGGCTCCACAGAAGCAGCACCTGAGCCGCAGTGGGAGGACGAGAACTTTATTTTGGAGCGGGAGGCGGGCAGGGAAGGAGCCAGTTGTCCACACGGCCGCGGACGGCGGCGACAGACAGGAGGGGCACCGGAGGGAGAGGACGCGGCACAGGCACCCCAGAGTGTTCCATTGGGGCAGGGAGGTGAGTGTTTGTCCACCTGCTCGTCTCAGAGAATGTTCCGGGGGCTCGGTCCACCCTGCACACAGGCCTGTGTTAGTCGCCAGAAAAAAGCCCCGGGGCCGAACCCTGGTGTTCGCATTTGGCCCAGCCCCGTGCGGGGACGGCGGGGACGGCGGGGACGCGGTGGGACACCACCGCCAGCTGCCACTCCACCTATCGCCCTGGCTCTGGGCTTCGAGGGCTCGTCAACATCCCGACACAACAGGAAAAGCCCCACCTCACATCCGCCCCCGGTGCCAAACTCAGACTCAGGAAACGTTTGCTGAAAGAGGGAAGGGAAGCTTGACAAGGGACGGAGTCTCTGGACCCCACCCGGGGTTGGCCGTGGTGCCACCATGAGACTCTGGCTGCTCTGGGCCTCAGTTTCCCCAGCTGAACAAGAAAGGGCCCAGCCGGAAACCACCTGGACGCTACAAGGGTGGGCAAGGCCCAAAGAGGCCGGGCCTGCGTGGGCCACACAGCGAGATGGGCAGGCCTGGCAGAGAAGCTGAGCCCCAGCCTTTTGCCTCCAGGTACTGGGGGGCAGAGGGGCAGTGGGGGTCTTGCAGGACTCTAAGCAGCTACCAACCACTTCTGCATTACCCAGTTCTATTTGGTCAGCTAGAAAAGGGACTTGGACCTGTGAGCCAAAGTCCAGACGGCCTCAGTCTGTGCATCTGTGAAATGGGTGCAGGGAAACTGCTAGTGCTTCTGCCCTCCATTTTTTCTTCTTCTTCTTCTTCTTCTTCTTTTTTTTTTTTTTTTTTTTTTTTTTTCCACTTTTCAGAATCTCTCCTCTAAAACAGAAGAGCTCAGCTGGGGTTGGCCAGGTCGAGGCGCCCTAAATTTTGATTTTTCTCATTTCATAATTTCTCATTTCATAGTATGTTTGCCTGGCTTGGGCTCAGGAGCCAGAACGCCGGGATCGGGTCCCCACTCCTGCCTGCCATGGCGTGTACCCTTGGGTTCGTTGCTGTGCGATTCTGAGCCTCGGGCGCCTCATCTGTGAAATGGGTGCAATCACATCTCCTGTGTCTGGGGACCGCCGTGAGGATCCGCGATGTTGGACGCCCAGCACACGGGGAAGGGGTAGCCTGGCCTCCCCACTGCCCTCACTCGCCCCCTCTCTCTGCAGGTGGTACTCGGGCAGGATCTCCCGGCAACTGGCCGAAGAGATTCTGATGAAGCGGAACCACCTGGGAGCCTTCCTGATCCGGGAGAGTGAGAGCTCCCCAGGGGAGTTCTCTGTCTCCGTGAAGTGAGTTCGGACCCATGGGGGAGCGCAGAGAAGGGTGGAGAGAGTAGTCTCCCTGAGGGAGGAACAGCCAGAACCTGGAAGCAGGTGACTGTCTGGGGCGGGGGGCGTCAGGGAATGACACGCACCCCGGCGTGTGGTCCAGAGTGGTGGGAATATGCTTGGAAAGGGGGTCGGGGCTGCCTTCAAGGCCTCAAGTGCCGGCGCAAAGGGTCTCTGGACGTTATTCTCTGGGCAGTAGGGAGCCATCATAGACTCATCATGAGCGGAGGAAGAAGGATGCCAGGATTTGATGTAATGGAAGCCACTGGGGGCAGGAGAAGCACCGAGACACCCAGGGCAGGTGTCCAGGATGTGCTGGGGACAGGGTGCCACCATATGGTGCCGTGATTGAGATGAGGGACTGTGGGGCCAGGCTGCTTGGGTTCAAGGTCTAGTTCTGCCCTTTCCTGGCTGTGTGACCTTGGGCAAGTCACTTAACTTCTCTGTGCCTGCTTCCTCTGATGTGAAATGAGTAATTGCAAGGAATATAGGAGTCAATATATATATATATTTTTTGAGTCAATATATTCAGAGCGATTGGAATAGTGCCTGACATTGAAGCAGGGTCGCCTTGATGGGAGGGTCTGGCTTTGTGACCAGCAGCTCCTCGGGCGTGACGTGGCAGTCTCTGGGGAGCGCAGAACCCAATCCCAAAGGCCACAACTAGGGCCATGGAGGAATCCAGGCTGGAAGGTAGAAACAACTAGGGCCATTTTTTGGCAGATCCCTCCGGCTGCTATGAGGAGGAGGGATGGTTGGGAGTAAGCGGGAGCACTTGGAGGCCAGTGAGGAGCCAGGCCGGAGGTGGCGGTATCTGGGACTCTGGAGGGGGCTGAGGACATGGTGTGGAGTGGTGTGGATCTGCGAAGTCAGGGCCGCCAGCAAAATGCCGACTGTCGGGGTCTCCGCGGGAGGCGCCCACGGTGCCAGCTTTTCCTGTCACTGACCGCTGTATTGGGGTGGCAAGGTTGCCAGCGGGAGGGAGGGAACAAGCAGTGGACCCTGGAGCTTGGCAGTGTGGCCCCTAGGAGGCCATTCTCCCGGGACTGGGTTGGTTCACGGCCAATGGCTTGATTGTCCAAAGGATAAATGAACACGGGGCCACTTTGTTGTTTAATGTGGGGGCCGGGGCGGGGGGAGTGTGACAGGGCGCTGGGGTCCGGGGAATCCCAAAGAAGCAGAGAAAGAAAGACACGGACAGGGAGGCTGCTGGGGCATGTGTGTAAAAATGACCCAACATCACGAGAGTTCTCGGCACTTACCTGATCCCCTCCAAGCTATGCAAGCAGCCGGCCAGTTCCTTTTACTTCCCTTCCGCCCTTGACCTCCAGGGAACAGACCGGTTATCCCAGGGGATGGGAATGGCTCTGGCCCTCTTTGAGCCTCTATTTCCCCATCTTAAAAATGGGAGCACTGTTGAGGCGCCTGGGTGGCTCAGTCGGTTGGGCGTCCGACTTCAGCTCAGGTCACGATCTCGCAGTCTGTGGGTTTGAGCCCCACGTTGGGCTCCGTGCTGACAGCTCAGAGCCTGGAGCCTGCTTCAAATTCTGTATCTCTCTCTCTCTCTGCCCCTCTCCTGCTTGCACGCCATCTCTCTGTCTCCCCAAAATAAATAAGTCTTTAAAAAAATTTTTTTTAGTGGGAACACTGCCAGTGTGCATGTGTATGGGGGTGGGGGGGATGCTGTGAGTTCTTAGCTCTGATCCACCACCCCGCCCCCCGCCCCAGGATGGTCGTGGGCATCTGGAGTGCCCCCTGGGTCACTTCCCACTTCCACAGCTCAGCCCCCACTCCCCAGGATCCGCGCAAAAGCAGGAACTGGAAATTTTCCGTGTGCTGGCTGTCCGAGGGCCTGGTCAGCTGGGAATGGCGCCACCAGGTGGGCTGGTCCAGCTTCGAGGGGCTCCTGGAATCGGTTCAAAAGCCCAAGATCACCCAGCAAAGCAGGGGCACAGGGGACTCAGCCGGACAGCTTCTGCAGCTGGAGCTGAGGGGAGGTGGTGGCCCTGCCAACCCCCACCCTGCCTCTCCCGCCTCTGCGATCAAATCACACCTCCATGCACTGCCCTCTTCTGGCGATTCTTTGTAAATGCAGCCCGGCTGGTGCAGGTTCAGACGCTGCTGTGTGTGTATGTGTGTGTGTGTGTGTGTGTGTGAGAGAGAGAGAGAGAGAGAGAGAGAGAGAGAGAGAAGAGAAGAGAAGAGAGAGGGAGGAGGAGAGAGAGAGAGAGAGAGAGAACCACAGAGTGGGACAGAGAGAGGAGTCAAACCAAGGAGTGTGGTGGGAATGTAGGCACGGCCTGGCCCAGGGGTCTCCACGACGAATGAATAAATACGGGCAATTCAGAGACAGGGGACAGTTTCCACATGGTGAAGGAGGTGATATCTGAGCTGGGCCCTGAAGCCCGAGTAGGAGTTTGGTGTACAAAGAGAGGAGAGGCATGTCAGGCACAGGGACTAGCCTGTTGGACCCGGAGTTGGGGCGGGGCAGGGGTGGGTTTGGATAGCAACCCTCCGACCAGGAGGGGAGACAGGCAGTACTAGGAAGTAGTTGTTGAGCAGGGGAGCCAGCACCCACGTCCTGGGAAAAAGCCTGGGAGCATCTTTCGGAGAAATCCTAGCACACGCCCTTCCGCACGTCCCCCAGGGCATCCTGGCCGAGCCCCCCCCTCCCTCCCCTCCCAGGTCAGAACCAGAAGGAGCTTCCAGGGCTCAGCTAGCTGTGGTTTGTGCACAGCGTCACCAGGTGGCGTCCTCCACCTCCCAGTTTCATCCCAGCTGAGCCACGCCTCCCAGGTCCTCCTCCCATTCCTGGTCCATTGTCTCTCACAGGGGCCTTTCAGTGGCCCTTGGAGGATCACAGGGCAGGGATTAGAGTTGGAAACTGAGACTCAGAGGGCGTATTATGGGTGGGAGTGTGGGCTTTTGAGCCAGAATCTCAGCTCTGATACTAGCTGTATAACCCTGGGCAAATTACCCTCTGAGCCTCAGTTAATAAGTGCTCCAAAAATGCAAGTTATACTAGTTATTATATTACCTTCTAAGGGCCACACTGCTTCCCAGCCCCCCTGTTCCACGAACCCAGGGCTACTAGAGAAGGGGCAGTGACAGAGTGGCAGGGAACCCAGTTCTCTTCCTGACTTCGCTTCCCGTGCCCCCCGGGCAGGTCCTGGCTTTCTCTTGGCTGTAATGGCCTCATCTACATCATAGAGACAGCAACCCCCAGGTTGTGACGTCCAGTGACTCGATGGCCATCCAGCAAAGTGACCGCGGTGCAGGTTCAGGTGTGAGAGCATTTCCGCCTGCATCGGCTTGGCTCTCGGGGACTCTGACCCCATTCCACGTGGCATCTCCCGCATGCTCACGCCAAGCCCCATAAAGCTGTCCGAGGTGGGGTTTATGGGCCTGGGCTGCCTCTCGGAGTGAGAGCGGCCACGGCTGACTGCCCTTTATGAATTTACAAAGGGGTGTCTGCCACCACTTCCGGGGGCATGTCTGAGCTGGCAGCCAGCAAGCCAGGGACCAAGGCTGGGGCGCAGTGCCTGGGCTTTGTCGCTTTTGTCCCACACTCCCAGCCAGCCTGCGGTGGACTTCTCCACCGTAAACGGCAGGTCGCTCCCAAGCGAGGCATTTTGCTTCCGTTCAGGCCGGCAGCGCCCTGAAGTCAATGCACGTATGTTTGCTCTGGTCACCGAGTACCTACTGTGTGCCAGGCCTTGTCCCAGGTGCTTGGGATTCGGCCATGAACAAAATGGGACAAAGCTCCCTGTCCTTCGGGCACCCATTTCTACTGGGGTGACAGACAGGAAACAGTTATACAAATTACATAAAATCTCGGAAGATGATAAAGGCTCTTGGGAAAGGGAAGCAGGAAAGAAATGGTGGCACAAGGTGGAGGGTGTAATACTTTGCAGGCAAAGACAGAGAAGAAGTGATCCCCAGAAACCCCGTTGGCAGGAAACGGGGGCTCGGAGAAGTGCAGTAACTTACCCAAGGTCACACAGCAAGGAAGAGCGGAGCAAGTGCCCATTGACCCTCTGCGCCCTGACAGACCCACCTGTCCTGAGTCCCAAAGACCCACGGGTCCCTGCCAAGGTCCCTTTGGTTCGATTTCATGTCTGCTGCGGCACGTGTATTCCACCCCAGCCCTTTTCTGAGGCTAGAGAAGGGCCATGCCTAATGGAGATCACCCGGTGTGGGGGTGAGCACCCAGACCTCTGCCCTGGAGGGCCCACAGGCCCCAGCTGGGGCAGTCCCGGGGCTCCTGACCTTACCCCAGCCTTGTTTATCCTGTCCCTTTGCTGCTGCCACCGTCCCTTTGCTGCTGCCACCAGGCCAGAAAAACCAGCCGGGCAGGACAGGCTGTTGCGAGCACCAGGACTCAGTTGGTCCTTGAGGCTTTTGTTACAGCCCAGAGGCCAGGCCCTGCCCCTCGTTCCCCCCACCCCGCCCACAGTGGGCGGGTGTGGGGGTCACACACAGAGACAAACACACCCACGGCTGCAAAGAAAGGGACTCACACATATAGTCGCACTCATGGAGCAGAGAGAGAGAGAGAGAGACCTCCCCCTCCCCCCCACACCCCTAGACACGAGAGACACGGACACCAGGCACACGCAGGCCAGGACACTCACACAAACACCGTGGGCACTGCCCACTGTTGTGGACCAGCTCCACATGGCCCCTCCTCTGGCCTCGCCCAGGTCGAGACCCCTTCCTGGCCACCCTTCCTGCCTCCAGCTCAGCAGGGCTCACAGGGCACGGCTGTCTGCACTCAAGCCATCCCCCCTGCCCAGTTCGGGGGTCATCTGGAGTCAGACATGGATCCCCCTATGTGCCCTGCAGCTCCCCTGGGCCGGGGGGAGGGAGAGTCCACAGAGGGTCTAAAGGGTTCTCAAACACCTCAAGGCTCCACCCGGGCCTTGAAGGATGGCTGAGGCCAAGACCACAGAGGAAAGGGAAGGTGTTCCTGGGGAGATCACTAGCAAGGGTCCCACGAGGCTGGAAGATAAGCTGGCTAGAGAGAGGGAGACTGCCCCAGATGCTGAGTCCTTGGGGTCACCGGATGGAAGTGGCCCTGCTCAGCCTCAGACAAGCGTGATCACTGATCAGGAGGGGCCATGCCTGGCTTACATGGCCACCCCTGGCTGTGGGCAGGCCTCTCTCCTTTCTGGGTCCCGCTCTCCTCACTACAGAACAGGAAGGTTGGACCAGGTGGGAGAAGGGACAAGGCCCGTCATTTACTGAGGACCTACAATGCACCACACACAGGTGAGGGGCTGGAACACGCAAGCATCCCAGATTTGAGAATTCTCCCAATTCTCAGATTGGAAGGTTCTAGAATTCCTGGGTCCCCTGTCCCTTTCCTGTCTCATCTCCTCTTCTCTGCTCACCGATCGTCCTGTGTGATCATGGAATGCTTTGTTCCTGATAACTTTCCTGGTAACTGAAGGTAACCTCCAAGCACCAAAAAGTTCAAAGTTGTGGTCCGTTGGGGTTGAGGTCATTTTCTTTTTCTTTCTTTGTTTCTTTCTTTCTTTTTCTAATGTTTAATGTTTATTTTAATTTTAGAGAGAGAGAGACGGATCACAAGCGGGGAAGGGGCAGAGAGAGGGAGACATAGAATGTGAAGCAGGCTCCAGGCTCTGAGCTGTCAGCACAGAGCCCGACATGGGGCTCGAACCCATGAACCGTGAGATCAGGACCTGAGCTGAAGTCCGAAAGTTGGACGCTTCACTGACTGAGCCACCTGGGCGCCCCCTGGAGATCATTTTCACAGCTACTACCCCCTTATCTGTCCCCTTACCCAAAGGGGAGGGGCCGTCCTTACCCCAGGTTCCTCCTCCTGCCTCTGCACCAGGTGGCCCAGACATGGAGTCCTTGGGGTCCGTTTCCTGGTTTCTCACTTGCCCGGCTTCGGGTTGCCTTACTCCGCTGCTGGGAGAGACACTCCTCCCCGAACACCCCTGCCAAAGTCTAGGGACCGGGGAAAACCTGATCTCGCAGGGACCGGACACTAGGGAGTCATAGGGCTTAGAGGCTGCCTCAAGGGGAGTGTGTGGCCTCTGGGAGGCTGTGGCAGACCAGACAGGGCAGGAGGCACCGTCCGCCTGCCCGCCCTAGTTCCATCCCAGGAACACGGGCATGCATGTCGGCCGGCCGACAGCATGCGCGGCTTAGTCACCTGGGAACAATGCTTGCTGATGAGCGGCTTTGTCTCGGGTTTGCCCGGTCCCAGAACTGGCTCGCCTTGGAGCTAAGCTGCTCTGAGATCTGGATGTGTCTTAGAGAGGGTGTCGGGTCTATTTCAGGGTCAGGACACCTGGAGGGCTGGAATCACAGCTCAGAGCGGACCGGACAGGAGAGGGTTTCAAGAACAAAGCACCTGATGAGCATTTAAGCCTTGGGCCTTGACGCTCCAGTCCCTGGGTCTAGCCTCTCCCAGCTGGGCTAGCCCTCAGGGCCCACTCCGGCCTCCCTGCCTTTTCCGTGTGTAGTATGCAAGCCATTATGTGCGGTGAGTCAGAAGAAGGCCGTAAAGGGGCTGAGGAACCCAGGGAGACCTCTGACTCTGAGTTTGGGCCATTTTACCTGGGCTTTGAGGCATGAGTAGGAGCTTGACTCGAGAAGAATTTGGAGAAAACTGTGTATGCAAAGGCTTGGAAGGGAGGTATGTTGGAGTGGAGAGAGAGATTCTGTGTGGTTTGGACCCCTTAACACGGGCAGGGTGGGAGGCATCCCACTTTGCCCACACCCCCCCCCCCCCAACACACGAACAGAACAGATTCACCTTAAACAATTGTCTTCAGTCTTTAATCTTAAACCTTCAACCGAGCAGCGCACCCACCCCAGGACTGACGCTGGAGGAACCACGGGTCCCAGGCCTTCTGGGCTCTCAGCTCCACCAGCCACCTGGGCAGGAAGCCCTTCCGTGGGCAGGTTCCTAAGCTGGCTTCTTTCTGCTGGGGAGCCGGGGTTCTGCTGTGTTCTCCCCGAAGTCACCAGCAGCGTCCCCGCCTCCTGCAACCCCCCTCCGGGGAGTGCATCAGCGCCCCCCGTTGGGCAGGTGAGGAGGCCGAGGCCCAGAGGCCCAGGTGAGCTGACCGGAGCAAGGAAGGGTGGCCGTGGCCTTTTGGCCAGGCCCAGAGGATGAGAGGGAAGGCCTCTTGGGGATCACAGCCCAGGGAACAACGTGGTGCAGTAGCAGTCCTGGACTGGGGCTGACAAGGTCTGGGATGTTCCCCGTATCACAATTAGAATTACGATTATTGCTATTGTCGTACAACGAGAACCAGCAGGGGAGCATGCTAGAATGACGCTTGACACGTGGGAGCTTGGATGTGGCCCCAGCTCCGGTTTCCGTTGCCGCGTGTGACCCTGGGGGGGTCACGGTTTGCACTCGGGGCCTCAGTTTCCCCACCGTACAAAGGGCTCGGTTTGCACCTCCTGGACCATGTGGTGGGGCCGGCCACCCTTGCAGAAGGGAGGGGAACTGCAATGGTTTGTTTGTGCTGCCCGTTGTCCTAACGCTGGCCCCACCTCTGGTCCCAGTCCATCGTGGCCTGTCCTGGCATATGGGACATGCTGCGTGCGGGAAGAGAGTATATGAAGCGTACGAAGGAGGTGAGGCTGGGCAGGTAATCAGAGCCAGATCTCGAGTCCGAGGTGTTAAGATTTACTCCCAAGGGCAATGGGGAGCCATAGAAGGTTCTTGAGGTAGGGGGCAGATAGAGACATGAAGCTTCCGACATACCTGAGCTCCTCTCCCACCTGCAGGCTTTGGTCTGAGTCAACATGGTCTGAGGACTCACTCTTCGTGGGATCGTGAGGGCCGGGAGGGGGCTAGGGGGAGACTGTCGCGTCTGAGGGGCATATTGAAGAGGTGTGAGAAGAGAAGCCCGTTTATTGATTGATTTATTTTTAAGGTTTATTTATTTTGAGAGAGAGAGAGAGAACGAGTGGGGAAGAAGGGCAGAGAATCCCAAACAGGCTCTGCACTGTCAGCACAGAGCACGAGTCGGGGCTTGAACCCACGGACCGTAAGCCCACGACCTGAGCCGAAATCAAGAGTCGGACGCTCAACCGACTGAGCCACCCAGGCAACCCCCTCCTCCGAGAGGAACCCGTTCAATGCTGCCAATTAGCCACAGGCAGCATTTTCTGAACCCTTTTCCAGAAGGAAGGTGCTACCATTATCCAGAAGCTGAGGTTTAGAGAAGTTCAGTGACCTGCCTAAGGTCTCACGTCGACCTGCCCTCCCGCCCTGCACCTTCTCCCCCCGACTGCGGGTCTCAACCAGGGCTGAGAGGGGCGAGCTTCCAGCGGGAGGCAGAAGGGAGGCCCCGGGGCCCCGCTGAGCCTGCCCCTCTCCGCTAGCTACGGCGACCAGGTACAGCACTTCAAGGTGCTGCGCGAGGCCTCGGGCAAGTACTACCTGTGGGAAGAGAAGTTCAACTCCCTGAACGAGCTGGTCGACTTCTACCGCACCACCACCATCGCCAAGCAGCGGCAGGTTTTCCTGCGGGATGAGGAGCCCCTGCTCAAGGTAGGGGCCCCCCCTGTTCCCCCCCCACGTGAGCCTCCGCGGGGGGCCGGGACGCCTGCCGGGTCTGGCCACCCCCCACCCCCACCGGCAGCCCCGCATCCAGCCCAGGCTCTAGAGTCCGACTCTGGTGGCACTGCGGTGAGACACGCAAGGGTGGGGACGGAGAGGGAAAGGAAAGGAAGAGAACGGACGTGACGCGGGGCCACCAGTGTCTGGCTTGTTCTCAGCTCCTGGCGCAGTGCGTGGGTCACAGTAGGCACTCGGTGTGAATTTGCATGAATGAAGGTACAGACACCTGCCGAGCCTACTGGGTGCCGTGCCCGCTGAGCTGGGCTTAGTATGCTGGGGTCCTCATCTGGCCATTGCCCAGGTGAGGAAACTGAGGCGCACCCAAGACCACCCACCGGGTAGGCTCAGTCCGGGTTTCTGGCCCCGAGGAGCTGGTCTTGGGTGGGGTGGAGGCAGTGTGAGCGCTCGTGGGTGAGGGCCTGGCTGGGCTCAGGGTGTGTGTGTGTGTGTGTGTGTGTAGTGGGGGGTGGGTATCCAGCCGCCACTGGTCCTCGCAAGAACAGCAATTTGCTAGCCAGCCCTTTCATCAAGGGGCCCCTAGGACCAGCCCTCGCTCTCATTAGAATGATGATAGCAGCCAACAGGGTTATTAGCCCCGGTGTGGTTTCCTCTGGGAGGGGGGTTCGGCAAGGCCTGGGGCTAGAGGTCAGGACCCTGGGACGGCCCAGTTGAGCCTGGGCTCTGCAGGGGAACCAGGGAGCATAGCCTGGGGGGGAGGCTGACGGACTGCTACAGAGAAGCTCCAGTCCTGCCTGTCCCTAGACCCCCACCACGCGTGACCTTTGTCCGTTCCTCAACTGGGCCTCAGTTTCCCCTCTCATGTGCCAGGAGGGTCAAACGGTGCCTCGGGAGACCCCCATTCTTGCACTCTGGGCCGCCAGGAAGCTGCCGGGCCTCCTCAGTCTGATCCTGGGGCTGGGTCTGTGGCGAGCTCTCCTTCTGAGCCACCTTCCCTCCCCTCCCCCCTCCCCCCAGGCCTCTGTCCCAGACCTCCTGCAACCTCTCCCCTTCACCGCCGTGGGCCAGGTCTGCCCTTGGAGAATGTGAGGGAGCCAGTGTGGAGCTGGCTGAGGGCTCCCCACACCGCCCCCCCCCCCCCACTGCCTCGCTCTGGCCTGGGCCCTGGGGTCACCCACCCTGTGGGAGAACTCCAGAGCTGGCTCAGTCCCCTAGGACCATGCCGCCTCCTACTTCCTGGGCAGAGAGCCGCTAATTACAGCCTGTCCACTGATCCTATCACCCATCCTGGATAAGATTCCGCAGGCTCAGAACAGAGATGCTGGTGGGACCGGTAGGGCCGGGACACCGGGTATAATCGTCACGGCGACAGGCTGACGTGCCTGCAGAGAGCTCTTGTCCGCCCGCCATTTGCAGGGGGGGAAACTAAGTCCCACGAGGGTGGGGACTTACCCGAGGTCACCTCGGGGTATAGATAGGACAGGAACCCAGGCCTGAGAGCTGGGAGCGGCCCTGAGTGACATCTTCTCCCTCAAAGCTCGGTCAAGGGCGCAGCAGTAAACTCTGTTCTTAGCTATGCACCACTTTACGGCTTCTAAGGCCCGTTCCTGTGGCCAGGACAGCGGTGTTGGTCTGTGGAGAGGGTGGCGTAGACTTGGAGTGAGAACAGAGTCCAAGCTCAACTCTGCCCTCCCACCCACAGCAAAATCACTTCTCTTGTCGGGGCCTCCTGAAAACCCCCACTAACCACCTCCTCCCCTCGCAGGGCCCCCGGGCCTGCTTTGCCCAGGCCCAGTTTGACTTCTCGGCCCAGGACCCCTCACAACTCAGCTTCCACCGCGGTGACATCATCGAGGTCCTGGAGCGCCTGGACCCCCACTGGTGGCGGGGCCGGTTCTGCGGACGCGTGGGCTTCTTCCCACGGAGCTACGTCCAGCCGGTACAACTGTGACCGGGGTGGGGGCCCGGGGCGGGGGCAGAGCCAGCAGGCCATCCGCCCACCAGACACTGAGGTCCAGAGAGAGGACGTGGACGCCCCGTCCCGGGGTCCCACGGGGCTCAGCCTCACTGGAACGTGGACCTCCTCACTGCCAGGCCCGGGCTCCCGCCGCTTCATACAAACGGAGACGGGGCCTCGGTGCCCGAGGACCGCTGCGACGTTCAGTGCTCACCAGGCAGGGGGAGCTCCCAGAGCTTCCTGCTGGCCTCTTCCTGTTGCCTGCCAGCTGCATGGTGTCACGGGGCAGGGGGACAGAAGCCCCACTCACTCCAACCATCAATGGCCGCGGTCTCAGGGCTCTTGTATTTGGGGGCTCTACCCGAGGAAGCATGGCGGACGGGTTCACCTGGGGCTGACCATCTTCTGGGCCTCCCTGCCCACCCTCGGATGGCCCCTCGAGGTGTTCTGGCTACCGGGAAAGTGGCTTAGCGGTGAGGGACAGGCAAGGGGACTGCACGCACATTGACCTGGACCGATGGACGGACTCCAGGTGGAGACTGACTTCTCAGCAGCCCCCTGACGACTTCGGGCCCCACTTGGGTGTCCAACACCCTCACCCCACCACAGACACTTTGGGGAGGGCCTGCGGGAGGGGAGTGCAGGGATGAAAGAAACAGGCAGCTGTCCCTCTCCCACAGGCCCGACACGATGGACAAGCTCCGAGGGCAGGCCCCGGGCACAGCCACTTGGGGGACCTGGCTGCTCTGGCCTTCTCTGTGTAGGCCCAACTTCTGCCCGGACTGGGGTTCCTGGAGCTCAGGGAAGCTACAGGCCAGGCGGGAGCCAGGGCCACTGCCGGACTTTGAGGTCCAACGGCATCTGGGATGGGACACTGGCCTGAGCACAGGCGGGGCGTCCACATGGAATGTGCCACCAGCAGCCGGTACTGACTAGCCCCTGCCCAGGGCCTGGGCACTTCGGGGAGCAGGAAGCATGAAACGGGGCTCCGAAAGTGCTTCGAATGCCAGGCTGATGGTGGAAGGGGCGGGGAGCGGGGAGGGAGGGAGGGGACGGCCTCGTGGCAGCCAGGAGCAGCTGGGTTGGGAGGCAGGAGTCCAGGGAGGGGGGCTCCCCTCTGCCCAGGGCCGTCTGGAGACCCTTCAAGCCCCGAGCTGCTCCTGACCTGGGCCTGTGTATTCAAAATAAAAACAGGAAAATGAGTATAAGGATGTTGATCGGAAACCTCATTTTCTTTGTGCTGGTTTTGAAATACCACCTTCTTTCTGTCCGTCGCCCCCCGACCTTTTTAGGACTCCTCCTTTGCCGGCTCAACTGGTGTGTGGGCACCAGACTGGCTACGCAGTTGCGAGGGGAGTCCCTGGGTCTCTGGGCCTCGGCGTCCTCAGTGAAAGCGAGGTAGACCTGAGGATTCCGAGCGCTCCGGCCTTCTTGGCCACGGGGCCAGCGTCAGGCGAAGTAGGCGTAGAAGAAGATGTTGACACACATGAGCAGGATAGCGTTGAAGCCACACACACGGGCCCAGAAAGCGTGTTTCTGGGGTGTCCGGCCATCGCCTGGAGGAGGTAGGAGGAGGAGAGGGAGAAAGATGAGGACCACAGGGCCACACTTCGTACTCCTACGTCCAGGGTGCCTTGGGGCGGGAGAGAGACTCAGAGCCTAGGGTCACACACGTACCTGCTTTGGCTCCCACAAGCACATCCTGAGCCAAGGTCCACCAGGTAAGGTTCTCAATCTGCGGAGAACGATCGGGACGTGGGGGTGTGGCAGGACAGGGGCGGGCCCAGACAGGGTCAGGGGTCGGTGACAGAAAGTGGGCAGCTGGGTTCAAAAGGGGACGGGGGTCAAGAGCTAGGAAATTCTGTTTATTTTTTTAAAGTTGATTATTTATTTTGAGAGAGAGAGAGCGCAGGGGTGGGGCAGAGAGAGAGGGAAGAGAGAGAATCCCAAGCGCTGTCAGCCCGACGTGGGGCTTGAACTCATAACCCACGAGATCACGCCCTGAGCCGAAATCAACAGTCGGATGCTTAACCGACTTCACCACCCAGGTGCCCCAAGAGCTGGAAAATTCTTGAGTCGCAGAGGGTCAGGGGTCAGAGTCAGGGGCCGGGGCAGGCTCACCTGGATTCCCTGGGGGGGTGACGTCAGCAGGCTCCCAGCCACCACAACGACCCCGCTGAGCACAAAGAGGGCGACGGCAAAATGCAGGTAGTGCATGCTGCTGAGGATGGCAGGCCGCGTGTCCGGGTCACCGCAGCGGGGCGCGGGGTGCAGGAATTCCAGGACCAGCCGAGTGGCACCCAGGGCCAGCCCCACCATCAGGCCCCAGAAGGCCCCCTGGGGAAGGGGAGGCAGGGCAGGAGGACGGTGAGGGCCCAGGTTCCCCCAGCACGCACACGGGCGGCAGGGGAAGATGTGAGCCAGACGCAGCCCGTCCGCGGGGAGGGGACCGAGCCCCGACCCCCCCCCCCCCACCGTCCTGTCTGCCCCGGTGCTGCCCATCCCCCACCCACCTGCTCATTGGCACGCCGCCAGAAGATGCCCAGAACAAAGACTGCGGTCACTGGGGGGGCCAGGGAGCTGGTCACCGACTGCATGTAGATAAAGAGCTGCCCACTGTTGGAGTCCTGCAGGATGGGGATCCAGGCCACGCTGACGCCCACGAGCACCACGATGACCAGCCTGTGGGCAGGCAGTGGGCGTGCTCGTCCCGGAAGACCCTCCCTCAATTCTCCCGCATCTCCCGCAGCCACTAAGATGCGCTCTCCAGCCGTCCCCTGCCACCCCAGCCTCCTCCCTGGCCTCTGGTCCGCTCCTCTGGGGATGTGGCCGGCCCTGCCCTGCCCCCACCCTTCCATGGCTTCCTGCTGCCTGCAGGTCCGCCCCGACTCCACCTGTCCCTGGGGTCTCCACTGCGTCAGCCCTCAGGGAACCCCCCCCCCCCCCCCCCCCCCCGCCATGGCCTCCCAGGCTCTCCTCTTTGTCTTCAAGGCACTCATCCCGGGGGACATACAGAGGTATGTTGGGGGGGGTTACATGCTCCCTGTCCGTCTCCCCGGCCCGGCTGGAAGCACCAGGGGAGGTGGGAGCCTCATCCATGGAGCCCACTGCTGCATCCCCTGGCATACAATAGGTGCTCAATAAACACTTGCCGGCTTCCTGAGAGGCCTGCGGCCCTCACATTCCAGCCAGACTGACCCCCCTGGCAGCTTCTCTAGTGCTGGTGGCCTCTGGCCGAAACCCTCCTCGCCACGAGAGCCTGAGGCTGCAGACCTGCACCCCTCACAGGGTGACCTCTGTCCTAAGAGTGCAAGGCTTGGGTCGGGGCCCGGACTCCTCAGCTCTGAAGCCTGAGACCTCTGGCCGGAATGAGCCCCTCTGCCTCCCTCCCCTGTGTGGACCCCTCCTTCCGGCCCCTGCCTGCCTCCCCTCTCGGTGCAAGGCCTCCGCCGCGGGGACGTGCTTCGCTCACTCATTCAGCAGTCGCCCGTTCAGAAGCCCACCGGAGTGCAGGGCACCGTGCGAGAAGCCCAGACTGGGTGACGAGTGGGCCCTGTCCCTCCCCAGCACGGACAGCAGGGCAAAGAAAGTAGATGAGTCTGTTACTCTGTCCTAAGGGCTGGGGTCAGGGAGCCCAGGGGAAGTATCGATCCCAGAGGGCTTCTAGGCAGAGGAGGGTCGCCCTCCAGCCTCGAAGAGGTGTGGGGCCCAGCTAAGGAGGCAGAGCTGGGGTCAGGTGTCCTATCTGCTCCTCCTTGGCTGAGTGCCCCTTGCCCCTGTGTCTTGGGTCACTTGGGCACACCTCACCCCCAAGGAGGGTGGTGGGTGAGACCCCCCTGGAACCCTAGACGGGACAGCAAGGGCGAGAGAGGCCATGTCTGCAGCTGGGGCGGGTCCCTCCTGTGTGCCTGTCCGCCCGCCTCCCTTTCTTCCCTTCCAGGCCTGAGGGAGAGGGTGGAGGAAGGAGGTACCACCTTGATTAAGGCTAATTAACCCTTAGCCTGGCAGGCAGGCGGGCGCTGCCCTCTTCAAAGGCATAGGCGGGCTCCACGGACACCCAGCCCACCCCGCCCTCCCCACACAGTCTTCTGCAGCCCACACCGGGCTCAGCGTCTGTGCGCGGGGCCTGGCCTCTCCAGGCCGGCCTGGAACTGCGGCCCTAGCCTTCCCCCTGCTCTCCAGGGCTTCCCCTTCCAACTCAGTCACCATCAGGCTGCCAGAGAGACCCCAGGCCCAGAGGCTGTTCCTTCTGCCTGGAATGTCCTTCTCCAATTCCTCCCCTGGCTGACCTCCTCCAAGGCTCAGCTCTAGGCCTTCCTCCTCCAGGAAGCCTTCCGACCCCACCCCTTCCTGCACGCACACTGCTGTCGGGATGACTGACCCTCTCCATCATTCCTGGGCTACAGCTGCGGTGGTGGGGGGGTGGCCCTCAAGGGCTTTTGAGATCTCTCTGGATCCCCCATATTGTTCAGCTTGATGCAGGATAATAGGGGGGCGTCGGGCACTCCTTGTGGACTGGATAACAGAGAATGGCAGACAGGAGGGGGGAGCAGGAGCAAAAGGCCCTGGCAAAGATCAGAGCCCCAGACGTGGGACTGTCACTTGCCCCAGGCCTGTGATGGCTCCTCTGGGTTCACCCCAACCTGATGAGACTGTCAGGGTCACTGGCATGCCCCTGCCTGTCCCTGGCCCACGATGGCCTCCTCCCCAGGCTTCTGGACATGCTCTGTTACCCCTCTCTGTGATTCCCACACCTCCTTGGATTGAGGCTCCAGAGACCCAGGACCCCACACCATCTAGGAAACGCAGCTTAAACCGTGTTGTTTTAAGCAGGAAGAGGCTGGAGGTGTTGGGGGGTGTCCCCGTGCTGCACGAGGGAGGCCTTTTCGAGCTGAACCCTGGCCCAACACCTAGCATGAGATCCTTTCCACTGCACCAAACTGGCAGCTGAGGGAACTGGGACCCAGAGAGGGTGAGCAACCTGCCCTGTGTCACACAGCCTTATGCCCACAGGCAGGTTGGTGGAGCCTGGGTTGGCTGGGGCTTGACTGGTAGAAGAGGTGGGAAGGAGGGTCAAGGGCACCATGGCGGGGGGGTGAGTTGGAATGGGGGGGGGCAGTTAGGACTTTGGCTTCAGGTGGGAAGAGGAGAGAAGCCTGCTTCTGAGGAGGCCAGGAAGTCGGGGGCACGAGACATGGGGGCCACTGAGCGCGCACTGAGGCTACCCGTGTCCCAGACCCGGGGACCCGGTCACACTCTGGGCAGCTGGAGGGCACTTGGTCCCGGGATGCCGAGCCCGGAAGGGCTTTGGAGGAGTCTGCCAGATAGGGGCAGGTTTTCGGGGCCACGGGGCCACTGAGGAGGGGCGGGGGAACAACGCAGGGGGGGAGAGGAGGTCAAGGGGCCAGGACCTGCTGACACAGAAGCTTCGTGCAAGGCCGGAGGGAGAGGCTCCTTGTTTTGGAGGAGGCTGGGAGCCTGCAGATGAGCTCACACTCGCCTGCTGAATGGCGTGTCCCGACAGAGCCCTTCTGACAGCAGTGGGGCTGACTTACGTCACTGGGCCACCTGCCTGGAGTTGCAGCAGAGACCCCGCCCTGAGGATGAGAGCCAAGGGCAGGGGGCCGCAGGGTGCGCTGTCGGTCAAGACGCGCACCAGAGGCTGGGCCCCTCGACCCGACGGGCGGAGTTGGGGGAGCAAGCCTCGGAGGGGCACGGGAGGGTGGGAGCTGGGAGAGGGCCCAAGCGGGCGGGCACGTTCACACACTAGGCACCAACCTCTCATTACCCGTTGCTGAGTTCACCCCAAAGGACTCTCCGCCGAGTACAGGGATGGAGGGCTGGGCCAGACATGGCCCCTGCCTGTCTTTGTGGGGGGTGGGGGGCACCAGGGAGACAGGTGGACCTATAGGGGCCACATGTCCTGAGGGAGGAATCAGACCATGGTCCCCTGAGGGAGGCTTAGAGGGGAGAGGGGCTCACTCCTCAGTCAGGCCTATCGGGGAGGGCTGCGTGGAGGAGGGGGGACACTTGGGCAAAGTCTAGAAAGATCAGGGAGGCTCCTCAAGGTGATAAGGAGGGGACTAGCAGGGCTAGGAGGAAACGGGAAGAAACCCAGTGGGGCCAGGGACAGCTGTGGCCTGAGTGTGGCCATCCTGAGAACTGGCTCTGGGCCCTCTGTGGGGCAGCTGGAAACCATCAGGAGGGCTAAGGGCTCAGATTTTAGGAAGACAGACAGATCCACAGGGTGACTGGGGAGGGGGGACTCTACCCAGCAGAAATGCCCTCAGAGATTCAGCTCAGAGTCCAAGATACATCTAAGATGAGGGCCGTGACCATGAACGGGTGGCCAGAGCGATGTGGGATGTGGGATGGACAGGACACTCTGGCTCCTTGTATCCTCTCCTTCCTGGGAAGTTCCTCCGCAACTGGCAAACTCCTACTCACCCCTCAAAGCCCCCCGTCGGTGGGGCCCCGCGGGCCGTCGTGTGGCTGGGGAAGCCTGGGTCCCAGCCTGTCCCCGGTGCCTGGCACGACCCCTCCCACCGCCCACCCCCAACCGTACCGGCCAATGAGCAGCAGCTCCCGCTCGCCAGCGAGGGGCCTCAGCCGCCTCCAGATGTCCATGGTGACAAGTGTGCTGCTGCTGTTGAAGATGGAAGTCAGCGACGACATGAGTGCGGCCATCATCACTGCAATCATCAGCCCCCGCAGACCTGGGGGTCGGGAAGACAGGGCCGCTGCGACTCTGCTTGGGAGCCCCTGCTGCCCGTGTCCTACTGAGGACCCCTGAGGCCCCTGAGGTCCCCTGAGGCCCCCCTGGTCAGCATCGGCCATGCACAAGTCCTCGAGAGCAGAGCCCCAGGGGGAGGGAGGCTGGAGGTTTCCGGGGACAGAGACCCAAACACAAGAGGCTGGGAGGCCAAGGGCCAATGGCGGGGGGGGGGGGTGGGTGGGTGGGGGTGGTCGAAACTTCTGGATTTGTGGCTTCCTGTGATTGCTTCTGCTCTTGAGGGTGCAGTTATCAGCACCTTGTTTCCACAAAGCCTTGCAGGTGAAAAAGCACTTTCACACCTAGGACTTCAAGTGACGGAAGCATTATTAACCCGTCTGACAGATGAGGAAGTGGAAGGTCCTAGCGGGAGGAGAGGTGCCCAGGGACTCACCGCAGCCAGAGGCAAAACTCTGGGGTGGGGTGGGGAGAGGAAGGCCTGGGGCGGGACCCTCTGCCTGGAGGTCACAACTCGGTCAGGGCGCAGTGGCCCAGTGTCTGGGGTTTTCTGCCATTTCTTGTGGGTGGCAGGCCCCAGCAGGCACTGGGGGGTCCCCTTTCTTGTTGGCTTTGTAGAAAAGGAAATGCAGTTCCGGGGGAAAACAAGGGGGCGTCCCCACCGAGGTGGGCAAGGCCCTTCTTTGCAAAGCCTTCTGGGAGTCACGGGCTTGAGCGGAGCTGAGGGTCGGGAGCCCTGAGAGACAGAAGGATGCTCAATTTGTAACTCAGTGCTGTGTGGCGTAAGGCTGGTCGCCTCCCCTCTCCGGTTCTATCTCCAAGGCTTCTCGTACTTTTTCTTCAAGTGTCTAAGCCCCTTCTCCACCTCCACAGATTCTCTGTCTCTCCTCCAACCCCTGCCCTAGGATACACTTGACACAGGCCCCCTCCCCTGAGGACTCAGCCTCCTGGGTGCCATTTTGGCCTGGCCTTGCTTCCGTGCCTGACCTGCTGTGTGACTTGCAAGCATCCCATGGCCTTCTCTGTTCGCTTATCAGGCTGACTGGGCTGGCCCCCAAAGAAAAGCGAGTTAGGCCATGGTTTTCCCCCAAACATTTCTCCATCCTGTGTCTCTTGCTCGGGGAGATGGATTAACTCGGGGTTTATTCTCTACCCATTTCTCAGACAGGGAGCCGAAGGCCTAGAGAGAGGCTATGGTCCAACCATGGCTGGGGGCTTAGCGAGTTCCTCCCAGCCCCCAGAACAGAAGAGGAAGGTGAGGCCCAGAGGTGGGAACCCACAGCGAGGCCAAGCCTTGGGCCAGGCACCGTCCCTACATTCTTAGGTTTAATCCCAGCAACCACGCTGAGGGGTGGGTAGGCGTCACGATCTCCAATTTACAAAGGAGGACACTGAAAGTGACACGCCCCAAATATCTCAGCCAGCAAGTGGCAGAGCGGAGTTTTGATCCCAGGTCCGTGCACCCACATCCCCTGGGCCTCGGCACCCCGGGAGGGAGGGAGGGTGGGGCCAGGAATCCAGCTTCCACAGAGGAAGCCACAGGGAGGGAGGGAGACACTTAGGGTTGGAGAATCTGGTGGTGAAACCAGGCCGCCGAGGGTCTCAGAAGGCTCACTGCTACCAGCTGGGGGAGGCAGGAACTCATGGGGGGCTTGAGCCCCGGATCCTAGTGGAGTGAGCAGTGGGCTTGGAGCCCCGGCAGACGGACTGGGGCATCTCAGCCACTCTAGCCATGGAGAAGTCACTTTCCCCTCTTTGTGCCTCACTTTCCCTATCTGTAAAATGGAGCTAATAACTACCTCATAGCCATAACTGGGAAGCGGTCCGTAAAAGGGTCTGGCACCCAGCAGGCCTGGAAGAAGAGACAACGGCGACCTTACTCAAGGGCTCCAACGGCACAGGTTAAGAGGACGAGTTCTGGAGGCAGATTATCCCGGTTCAGAGCCCAGCTCTGCAGCCCAGCTGCCACGTGACCTTGGGCAGGTCTCTTAAGCTCTGTGGGTCTCAGTTTCCCCACCTTTAAAGTGGGGATGATAATAACAGCACTTAGGGTTCCTGAGAGGAAGATGCAAATTGGTCACGTGGGAAGTCCTCGGAACAATGCCTGGCCCCTGGGGGGGTGCCGTGAGCGTGTCCTCTGTTATACTATTTCCTCTCTTCCCCTAGGAGGGGAACGTCCCGCGTGAGCGTCACACTGGATCCAGAGTGGCCTCCGCAGTCCCCAGGGTCCCTGGCCCTCACTGGTCCCACCCCACAGGCCGCCCAGACCCCACCCAGAATCTCACCTACGGGCATCAGTTCCATGACCAGCTTGGGGTAGGCGATGTTGGAGCAGCCGATCTCGGCCCCACAGGCCCGAAGGCACTCAGACGGCACCACGCAGCCCACGTCATCTGCAGGAAAGGGACGCAGTATGTTCCACCTGCCCCACCCCATCCTCCCGACACACCTGAGCCCCTCGTGTGGCCAAGACCCTGGGCCTGACCTGCTCTGTCCGTCACCACCTCTGACCAGCAGCTACTCGGCCCCAGGTCTGTTTTCCAGTCTGGGTCACGTGGAGGGGGCTGGCCTCTATTCTGGTCCCTAATGCCTTGATTTTTTTTTTTTTTTTCTGTCGTCCTCTGTCACAACGCCTTCTCCCCCTTCCCGGCCAGGCCAGGGGGTCGCCTGCAGTGTGGCCCTGCCCATGTGAGCAGTCCGCCGTCTGTACCCATCTGGGGCGCTAGTCTCCCTCACCCCCCTCCGGCCCCCAGCTCTTCTCCCCAGAGGGGCAAATGCAGGCTAGAGGGGCACCTTCCCCCACCCCTGGGCTCAGAGCTTCAGGCTGGGGCCTTTCCTCCTGACGCTGACCTGGAGCTATGTCTGGGTGTTAAGGGAAGACCCCTAAAACACAGGGGAGTCAGATCATGTCCTGGTCAGAACTACCCGGCAGTTCAGCAGTCAACAAAACCCCTCCAATCGTCGTGATGCCGGGCTCTTCCAGGCTCCTCTGGGCTTGTCCCCTTCCCACCTTGCCACCTGAGGCCTTCTCCACCAGCCCCTCTCCCCAGGCCTTCCCAGGCGGGGGAAGATTTTCCTCATCTCTTTACTCCGGACCACTGGGGACGGCTTGTTTTTGCTTTTCCAAGGGGCTGGTGAGCTGGTGAGGAGGGGGCTTGGTCTCACCGAGGCCACCTCCCCAAGGCCGCAGCAGCGCACACTAACTACTCTCTTGTTGAGTGAACGCGGGATTAATGGGTGTCCTGGACTGAACCCAACGCCCAGGCCGCCCTAGCAAGCTGTCTCTGCAGAACCCTGTTTGGAGGCAGGAACCACGGTGCCTGGCTCCCGTGTGACCCTGTTCCTCCACTGCCCCCGCGGCAACCGGGGCTCCCCAGCACAGTGTGGGTAATGGCGGTCAACCCCGCGGTCACGTGCTCCTCCCGTGGAACATTCTCTAAACACCTTGTGGCCCCCGTCCCTTGGGATTTTCAGCAGGGGCCTGCAGAGAGCAGAGTAGACGAGAAGATGGTGATTGCGGGGAAAGTTCAGAAACAGAAGCTCCAAGGGGACAGGAGTGAGAGCCGCTCTGAGGGGAGGGGGGCAGTTTGGGGCTTAAATTTCAATATGGCGGCAGGCACCGGCATTCTTGGGACGCGCTGCTTCCTTTGCAGACCAGGCACTTCTGAGTTAAGTACTGTCCCCTCCGATGCTTCTTCTGAAACGTTCCTCTATAGATGCCCAACCCACTTCAGGGGGGGGTCTCAGATCCCCTTCCTCGAGGCCAGCGAGGCTGGAGCAGCATCACCCCACCCCCAATGACCTAGCATCCCGGTCTCTAGTAGCCCAGACCCTCTCTTGAGCAACGGGTGCCGGGGACACCTGCTGCCTGTCATCCCTGGCACCTCCCACTCAGAGTGTCCAATCAGATATGTCCTCTTCCCTCTCCCTGGCCCAGTAAGAGCTCACTGCCTTCTCTCCTCTCCCCCCATCCAGTCCCCCAGCCCCACAGTCTTCTCCTCCCACGGCCCTACTGGCCTCACTTGGCCCCCTGCTCTGCTCTATCTCCTCTCATACAAATTGGGCCCCAGCTCCCCATTGCCTCCCTTCCATCTGTCCCATCCTTGCGAAATTACAGTTTCACTCAGGAGCCCCCTCCACCCACACCCCTGGAGCCCTTGGCTTCCTGGAAACAAAATCCTTCCCACAGCATCTAAGGTCCTTGACAACTGGTCCCATCCAGCATGCACGCATCAGCCACCCTGACCTGCTTGCGTTTTCTCCTACACACCCAGCCCTTTGCCACCTCCATGCCTCTGCAGACGAGGTCCCCTCCCCTCCTCCCAGGGCTCTGTCCTACCCTTGTTTACCTCCTGCTCCATGGCCCATTGCTTGTCCTCTGAGGCTTCCTCTGACACCCCCCTTTCCAAATCCTCCCCCCACAACCAGGGCAAAGCAGCTTCCTCTCAAAGGCTCCTGTGGCCAAGGACTGAATCACAATTGTTTGTATATTTTACCTCCCCCATTAGACTGGGAGCTCCCCAAGGGCGGACACTGGGTCTGAATCATCTCCCAGTCCTAGCTTTCAGTCAGTTCAGGGCTCGCCCAGAGGAGAGATCCTGTGAACATTTGCGAATGAATGAGTGAGTAACCAAGTAAGTGGTAGGGAGGAAGGAGGAAAGGCCTAGGAGGAAAGGAGGAGACGGAGAAAGGATGCCAGAAAGAGCCATGATGAAGGTCAGGCACTGTTTGATCCAGCTGCCCTATTTTCCCACCCGCAGCCCAGCGGGTGAGCAGATGAGAGCCAGAAAGGGCATGACTGGCCTGGGACCCATAGTCGGGCCCAGGACAAAGCCCAGGGCCCCACGGCAGGACTCCAGGGAGCACTGGGGTCCAGCACACAGAGGGCAGGTGATGGGTCCCTCCTGACAGGTTCCGGGCCTGCACTGGCTGGCTGTGGTGCTTGGAGGACCCAGCCCTCTTGGGAGAGTCACAGCCACATAATGGCTCAGAAAGCCGGAGTCAGGAGATTCTGGTCGAGTTTATTCAGCCCATTCCAGGCTCTGGGCTTGGGCCACCGCCTCTGGGCACCACTGGCTCGCTTGCCGGAGTTTGTGCTGAACAGCAAGAAGAACCTCTCCTTTATGGCAGCCGCAGAGGTGTCTCCACTTAAAGTCCCCTGAATATGCCACATTCAGGAGTGAGCAGCCTCAGGACAGTGAGAGCCAGGGAACTGAGAACGGGGCTTCTGAGTTTGCGAGAGAACCAGCTTCTGTGGGCCTGGGAGCTCCCCAACTAGGCTCTACTTTTGCATTGGCACCCCTGTCAGCCAGGGCCGACACCAGAAGCCTGGGAGTTGTCCCTCTCCTTGTCCCCCATGTTCTCCCTCCCTTTGGCCAATGCCACGTCCAGCCACTGGGCTTGGTGCCCAGGTGAACTCCACCTCCTTACTGTACTGTCTTGTCCCCTCTAACCCACCCACCCTGCAAGCCGCAGAGGAAACATCTAAAACCACTAATCTGCCCACCACCCTCCCTGCTCATGTACTTCCGTGGCTCTCCATCCCCTGCAGGAGGGATCACAAGCCTCTAATTGTGCCATTCGTGGCCCTCTAGCCACCTAGCCACTTTCAGCCACACCTCTGGGCCTCTGTGTTTTCTGTTCCCTCTCTCTGGAATACCCTTCTTTCCTTCATAAACTCAGGGAATTCATATGAATTCATACTCTCAACTTGTGGATGTCTGCAGGCTTTGGGCAATATCCTCATGGTACCAATAACTCGGTGACCTGTGACAGCTTCTGCCAGTGTTTGTTGATGGACTGAATGACTCTTCCCAATGAGGCCATTGGACACAACACCCTGAGGGCCAATCAAGGTGCTCCCCACTCCCTATCGAGGCCTGGCCCATCCCTGGGAGACAGTCCAGATGTGGATGTTGCAGTAAGGAGTAGGAGAAAAGCACACAGACCTGGGTTTAAGTCCAGCTATCCCAGTGCCCTACTGTGTGATCCTGGGTGATTATTTAAGGTCTCTGAGGCTGTTTCCTCCTCTGTAAAGTCCTTCTGGGGGACATCCAGAGGCCAGAATTCAACCTCAACCTAAATGTCACACCTGATACAAAAATTAATTCAAAATAGATCACAGATTTAAATGTAAGATGTAAAAAATATCAAGCTTTTTCGGGGGGAAATAGGAGAAAATCTTCAGGACCTATGGCTAGGCAAAGAGTTCTTAGACTTGACATCAAAAGCAATATCCATAAAAGAAAAAATGGATAAAGTAGACTTCATCACAATTAAAAGTTCTGTGTAAGACACCTGTGAAAAGGATAAAAAAGAAAAGCTACAGAACAAATCAGTAAAGTTGCAGGATATGCAGTCGATATATGAAGATCAGTCGTGTTTCTAGACACTAGCAATGAACCATCAGAGTAATTAAGAAAACAGTCCCATTTATGATGGCATCAAAAATAATAAAATACCTGGGAACAAATTTAACCAAGGAGATTAAAGACTCATGTGATGAAAATTATAAGACACTGATGAAAGAAATTGAAGATGATGCAAATAAATAGAAAGGTATACCATGTTCATGGATTGGAACAATTCATGTTGTTAAAATGCTCCTATCACCAAAAGCCATCGACAGATTCAATGTAGTCCCTATCAAAATTCCAACAGCATTTTTCACATAAATAGAAAAAAAATAATCCAAAAAATTCCTATACAACCACAGAAAACCCCAAATGGCCAAAGTAATCTTAAGAAAGAAGAGAAAAACTGGAGACATCACACTTTCTGATTTCAAACTATATTACAAACCTATAGTAATCAAAACAGTACAGTATTGGCACAAAAACAGACACATAGCTCAATATAACACAATAGAGACTATATATGTGTATGTATGGTCTCTCTCTCTATATTTTCAATCAATTTATGACAAAGGAGCCAAGAATATACAATGGGGAAAGGATAGTCTCTTCAATAAATAGTGTTGGAAAAACGGGACAGCTACATGCACATGAATTAAACTGGACTGCTATCTCATAACATACACAAAACCAACTCAAAATGGGCTAAGGATTTGAATGTAAAATTCCTAGAAGAAAACACGGAGGGGGGAGTGGGGAGTAAGCTCTTTGACATTGATCATGGCAATGATTTTTTTTTTATTTGACACCGAAAGCAAAGATCTTCAAAAAGACAAAACAAAACAAAACAATGCCCCCAAATGAGACAATATCAGATTTAAAAGCCTCTGCACAGCAAAGGAAACCATCAACAAAATGAAAAGGCAACCTATGGATTGGGAAGAAATATTTGCAAACCATATATCTGATAAGGGGTTAATAGCCAAAATATATAAAGAACTCATACAACTCAATAGCAAACAAAACAAAAACCAATAACAACACAATCCAATTAAAAAATGGGCAGGGGTGCCTCAGTCAGTTAAGTGTCCGACTTCAGCTCAGGTCATGATCTCTCAGTTCGTGGGTTTGAGCCCCACATCGGGCTCTGTGCTGACAGCACAGAGCCTGGAGCCTGTTTCAGATTCTTCCCCGCCCCTGCTCATGCTCTGTCTCTATCAAAAATGAATAAATATTAAAAATTTTTTGAAAACAAAATTTTTTTTAAATAATAAAAAATGGGCAGAAGATCTGAGTAGACATTTTTCCAAAGGAGACATACAAATGGTCAATGGGTACCTGAAAAAAAATGCTCAACATCACTAGTCATCAGGGATATGCAAATCAAAACCACAATGTAATATCACCTCACACCTATTAGAATGGCTCTCATCAAAAAGACAAGAGATAACGTGTTGGCAAAGATGTAGAGAAAAGGGAACCCGTTGTGTGTGTGTGTGTGTGTGTGTGTGTGTGTGTGTGTGTACTACCAATAGGAGCATAAGTCAGTGCAGCAACTAAGGAAAACAAGAAAACAGTATGGAGGTTTCTCAAGGAATTAAGAATAGAAGAGTGTCCGGCTAGCTCAGTCTGTAGAGCATGGGACTCTTGGTCTCTGGTTTGTGAGTTTGAGCCTCATATTTGGTGTAGAGATTACTTAAAAATAAAATCTTAAAAAAATAAAAATAGAACTACCATATGATCCAGGTATACCACATCTGAGTATATCTATCTTTTTTTTTTTTTTTTTGAGAGAGAGAGAGAGAGAGCACACACAGGAGTGCAAGCAAGTGGGGGAGGAGCAGAGAGAGGGAGAGGGAATCCCAAGCAGGCTCCATTGACTCGGGGCTTGATCTCACAAAGTGTGAGATCATGACCTGAGCCTAAATCAAGAGTCAGATGCTTAACTGACTGAGCCACCCAGGCACCCCGGGCATGTATCTTAAGGAAATGAAGTCACTATATTGAAGAGATATCTGCACTCCATGTTCATTGAAGCATAGTTGCAGTAGCCAAGACATGGAAACAAACTAAAGGGTCCATCAGCACATGAATGGGTAAAGATGTGGTATATATATATGTACACACACACACACATACACACACGCACGCACACGTATATATACATATATATATATAATGGAATACTATTCAGCCCTGAGAAAGAAAATCCTACCATTTGCGACAACATTGGTGGACTTTGAGGGCATTACGCTAAGTGAAGTAAGTCAGAGAAAGTCAAATACTGTCCGATCTCACTTACAAGTGGAATCTAAAAAAGTCAAACTCATAGAAAAACAGAGTAGAATGATGGTTACCAGAGGCTGAGGGTGGGGTGGGATGGGAGGAAGAGGTGAGATGTTAGAGGGTACAAACTTCCAATTATAAGATGAATAAATTCTGAGGACCTAATGTATAGCGTAATGATTATAGTTAATAATATCTTATTCTATACCTCAAAAAAGAAGAAAAAACAGAAAAAGTTACAGACCAGCGGAAAATATATGTGGACTATATACCTGACAAAGACCTTGTATTTGGAATATATAAAAAGCTCTCAAAAATCAAACAATCCAATTAGAAAATGGGCAAAACACATGAACAGACATTTCACCCAAGAGAACATACAGTGGCAAATAAGCATATGAAAATATGTTGCATATCATTAGTCATTAGGAAAACGCAAATTAACACCATAATAAGAGATTATTGGGGCGCCTGGGTGGCGCAGTCGGTTAAGCGTCCGACTTCAGCCAGGTCACGATCTCGCGGTCCATGAGTTCGAGCCCCGCGTCGAGCTCTGGGCTGATGGCTCGGAGCCTGGAGCCTGTTTCCGATTCTGTGTCTCCCTCTCTCTCTGCCCCTCGCCCGTTCATGCTCTGTCTCTCTCTGTCCCAAAAATAAATAAACGTTAAAAAAAAAAATTAAAAAAAAAAAAAGATTATTACACACCTACAAGCGTGGAAAAAATAAAAAAAATTGTGACAACATAAAATGCCATCACGGATGTGGATAAATTAGATCACGCAGATGTTGTTGGCAGGAAAATAGACATAATACAGTACCTACACAAATGAATATGTATAATACGTATATGAATGCTCATAGCAGCTTTATTCGTAATAACCAAAAACTGGAAACAACCCAGTGTCCTTCAACAAGAGAAACTGTTACGCGAGCTCCGGTGCATCCAGGCCATGGGATACTTGTCAGCCACAGAAATGAACAAGCTACGGATATACACGATGATTTGGATGATTCACCGGAGAATTATGCTGGGTGGAAGAAAAAGCTAATCCCTAAAGGTTAAATACTGTGTTTTCCATTTATATAACGTTCTTGAAATAACAAAATTGTAGACATGGAGAACAGACAAGTGGCTGACAGGGGTTAGAGATGGAGATGTGGGTGTGGCTGGCAAGAGGGAGGTCTTGGTGATGACAGAAGGGTTCTGCCTCCCAATTGCAGGGGTGGCCACCCAAATCTACACAGGTGGTAAGGTTGCGCGTGTGCATGAGCATGCACACACACACACACACACACACACACACAAATGAACACATGTAAACTGGTGAAATCTGAACAAGTTCTGGAATGCACCAATGTCAATTTTCTGGCTACCGCATTATTGTACGATAGTTCTACAAGATGATACCACTGGCAGAAACAGGGTGAAGGCTGCACGCAACCTCTCTGTTGGTGGTTGGTTGGTTTGTGTTTTGTCTTTTTGTCTTAACAACTTCCTGTGCATCTGTAACTATGGACAGGTAACTGTAGAGGTTGGAGGGCTACGTGCCTTTCAGACCTGAGAGTCAGGACTCCCTTCATGAGCCTCCGGGCCCCTGTGCAGTCATAAGAACAAAAAGAGAGGCCGATGCCCAGAGAGACTCTTGATCTGGGCCCTCAGTAGCAGTGACATAAATCAGGCTTCAGGACTCCCAAGGCAGTGCTTGCTCACTGGGACCGTCTGCCTCTCCCTTCTGACTGAGTCTGGTAGGGAGGATGTGGGTATATGTGCGCCTACCTGGGAGGAGCTAGGGGCACCTGTGGGGCTCTGCTCAGGGAGAGGCAGGGGCCTGGCTTCTGGGGCCATCCAGACACAGTGTGAAGCCTCTGTGGCTGGGGGGGGGGGGGTTCATGGCAGGGAGTACAGGACATGAGGCTTGAGGGGTCAGTGATGGGGACCACAGGGGTGCTGGGCCTGGAGAGAGCAGACACTGCTCTGGGCGACAGACCCAGGTGGATAGATGGTGGGGGGTTCTGGAACGGGAGAGGCCTAGAGATGCCACCAGCCAGCCCTCAGCAACACAGACCAGTGTCCTCAGGGCCCCCATCCCCACCCAAGCATGCCACAGCCCTGTCCAGATCCAGGTTTAATAGGCTCTGTTGTCCCTGCCCTTGCAGCCTGCTGTTAGATTTGGTCCCCACACCCCCATCCCCCAACCAGGGTCCCAAGCCCCAGGACACCGAGCAGATAGTTGGGCCTGACTCCAGCCCACCAGCAGCCCTCTCTGGCCCTCCCCACGCCAGGGTTCGGGTGGGCGCTGCTCATCATGCAGGACCAGTCCTGGGTAGGTACCCCTCCCAGCAGGGAGCAGGGCTCAGGGACTAAGAACTGGCTATCTATCTGCTCTGTCCACACGTGGCTCTGTAAAGGCTCCTTCCTGAGTGTGGGTCAGACTGTGCCCTATCCCTCCGTTGGGGGCTCCCAGCCCAGTACCCTAACTCTACTTCCACAACTGGACAGCTGCATATCTGCACGGACTTCCCGTCCCACCCAGGAAACAAGGCACTGGTAGGGTTGGACCAAGGGTACAACAGGTCCTCCCACCCCGGGGGCAGGGGGAGGAGCGGTGCGCTGGAGCGGTGCAAAGTTGTTGATTTGCTGTGTGTTCTCAGTAAGAACACTTTCCCTCTCTGGGCTGCATAGTTCCAAGAGTTCTTGGACTTTGGTCCCTGAGCTTTCCAGAACTCGGCCACCTGGGGCTGGAGGCAGCGGAGGAAACGGGGAGCGCAACCACCCGAAGTCGGTGTCTCTCAGGGATTGGTGGGGGGGATGGGGGGGGGAGTGAATCAGCTTCCGGCCCCGCCCCCCAGAGCGGCACGTGACCGCAGGTGGGGTGGGCGGGGCGGCATTAGTCACCAGCCCGCCGCCTGCCTGTGCGCTTCGTTCTCCCCGCAGGGCTCTCCTTGCCGGCTCTGTCCCCGCGCCCGCGTCCGCCCGGTAAGCAAGTCCCCCCGGATCCCGGACCTCCAACGCGCCGTCTGCCAGCCGCGCTTCCCCGAGCCTCCTCCGGGCAGGCCTCTTGGGTTGCCGGTCGTGGCGCCCGGAGATTTTAAGACCCCGCTCCCTTCCCGGAAGCCGTCGGAATGCTGGGCGCCGCTGAGCTGGGCCAGAGGCCATCCGAGTTGTCTCCTGCCTCCCACTCCTGGAAACTTCTGGGAAGGTCCCTCCTGGCTCTAGATCCTCCCAGAAGTTGCCCAGGACTTTGGGCAGCTCCAGAATTCCTCTGGGATGTGGGTGCCCCCCCGGCCCCCACTGATAGAGGCGCAGCGCGCCCTGGCGTGGGTCGCGCCCCGCCGTCTCTCCCACTGCCGCCCCACCCCCGCCCTGTCGCCCCTCCCTAGTCCCCGCCTGCACTCTGACCTGACCTCCGCCGTTCTCTTGGACTCCCTCGCAGGTTCCCTATGGGCAGAGTTGCTGAGACGCCGGTGAAGCCCCAAGAGTGCGCGGGGCCGCAGTCGCGCGGGAATTAGGATCCCGACCTTGCTGAGTGCTGTGTCGCCCGCCCACCCAGCGGAAGCGTCGGGTCAGTGGCACCATGGCCTTCTCTCAGGTGCAGTGTCTGGACGACAACCACGTCAACTGGCGCTCCAGCGAGTCCAAGCCCGAGTTCTTCTACAGCGAGGAGCAGCGGCTGGCCCTGGAGGCCCTGGTGGCCCACGGCCGCGAGGCCTTCTACGAGGTGCTGAAGCGCGAGAACATCCGTGACTTCCTCTCGGAGCTGGAGCTCAAGCGCATCCTGGAGACCATCGAGGTGTACGACCCGGGCTCGGAGGACCCGAGGGGTGCCAAGTGGCCCCGGGGGCCCGAGGACAATGGGGTTGGTGACAGCGAGGAGGCCAGCAGGGCAGGTGGGACCCCCACCGAGGCCGAGCCACCGCCCTCTCTGGAGTACTGGCCCCAGAAGTCCGACCGATCCATCCCGCAGCTGGACCTGGGCTGGCCAGACACCATTGCCTACCGCGGTGTGACCCGGGCCAGCGTCTACATGCAGCCCCCCATCGATGGGCAGGCCCACATCAAAGAGGTGGTGCGAAAGATGATCAGCCAGGCCCAGAAGGTGAGGCAGCTGCTGGGCGGGAGTCCCCGGAAGGGAAGCTGGCTCAGTGGGCCTTGCGTCCGGCCCCCAGCATATACGGAGACCGCAACACTGTCTCTCTCTTGTGGGTCTCTTTGCTTCCTCCCTGGCTGCCTCCTCCCCTGCCCTCATGGGGTTCCTCAGTTTCTTTGCACAGGGATAGGGTACCCAGGTTCTCTGGCAGGAGATGGTGGGTTACCCCATCTCAAAGGGCCTTTGTGCATTGTTGGGGGAGGGCTCTGATCTCCCCAGACGCTGCAAGCACGTTCCCCAGAAGAAGGTGCTGTGATGGGGTGGGGCGGGGAGAAATCTCCGGGTTTTCTCTCACTTACTGTCCCTCAGGATGGCTCTGATTCACCCCTGAGAAGCAGGACGCTCTCACACACGCCGTGAACCCTCTGGTGTTGCTTTTTCCTGGGTAGTGGAGAGAGTCTGGAGTGGTGGAGAAGGCCTGGAGACTAAAACACAGCCTGAGTCCATCTGAGGCTGGCCTGGAGGTCCAAGTTCAAAGGTGCCTTTTTCCTGGCTGTGCTGGGCGACGGAGAGTGCCTTGCTCGCCCTCTCTGAGCCTCTGTGTGAGCTTTGCAGTGGCAGAATCTTTCCAGGCTGGGATGTAGGGGATGGGGGTGGGCCCTGGGTGGAAGCGGAGTGAATTCAGCTCAGGGTTGTCCGCCTGTGAATTTTGCCAGTGAAGGGACCTCAGGCATTGCCTGTTCTCGACCCCTGCCGAGCCGTGCTGTACCCTGGTGCGGGCAGTCGTTCTCAGCCGATGCACTGACACACATCCTCGGAAGGGCCAGGCCGGGAACTGGTGCACCTTCTTACTGAGAGGAATTCTCGGTTTCCAAGCACATCCTGACATGATTGGTAAAGCCCGCGTGGCGAACAGTGTTGAGAAAGGTTCTGAAGCCAGGTCCGAGCTCAGTAGAGAGCAGCGAGTGATGAGCAATGTGTGTGTCCGCGGAGGTCTTTCTGGCAAAGTCTAACCCTTCCCCGGGCCCAGAGCGGGGCAGCAAATCGCACAAGCCCAGAACGCTGGCTTTGGGGACCATCCTGGCTGACAGGGCATTGGGGAGCTCTTGGGCAGGGAACCCAGAAGTGGGTCAGGAGCTGACAAGGTGGCCACGGGTTAGGTTTCTAGAAAGGTGGAGTCCCTGTCCCCTGAGGGGGCTGGCAGAGTCAGATAGCCCGCGTCTCGGAGCCTGGCTCTCGGCCTGATCCCAGGCAGCTTTGGGGCTTCGGGTTTCTTCTGGTGTGTCAGCTGGAGGTGGTTAGGACCAAAGCTGCGTCTTTGGCGGTTGTAAAGATGGAATCGGGTGACGGGGGTGAGGAGGAGTTTCAGGAAGAGGAGGGAAAGGGGGAGGGGGAAGGGGCCTTCATAGTTCTTGGGCTGAATAACCCGCCCTGCACCTGCCATGGCTCAGGAGGGTGCTGCTGACGCGGTGCCTGACCCGAGGGCCTGCAACCCAGTCCCCTGGGAGGGCCTGTTGGGATCCCATGACCCCTTTTTTAAAAATGGGAGAACGGAGACCCTGGGTGGGGCTTGACCTGCTGTGCCAGGGTTCCCCCTCCTCTGCTCCTCGCCTCCCCACCAGGAGTAGGAAGGAGGCAGACACCAGATCTCTGCTTGGCATGGGAACAGCCGGCCAGTCTAATCTCCCCCAGACAGAAGGACTGATGGCCTGGCCCAGTGATGGGGGCCAGATAGGGGCGCCTGGGGCCAGGCTGGGCACCGGCGCACTGTCCCCACGTGTCTATGTCCGGGGCTAAGCCCCAGCCACCCCATGCAGTTCCATGGGCCCCCGAAACTTTGTTTGCTCCCCACAAAGGCCGCACCAGGTTACTGGCGTCGCTTAAGAGGACGTGGCTGGGGGGGGACGTCTGTCTCGGGTTTGAACCCCAGTCTGTGTGGTAACTGCAGTTGGTGCGGCCCCCTGATCGGCTGGCGTTGCCCCCTGTTCCCCTCAGAATGGGGCCCCCCTGCTGAGGCTGCCCCATGCTGTCAGCCGGCAGGGAGCCTCCCACACCCAGGAGGAGGGTCTGAGGCAGTAGAGGCTCATCTGTCAGATGAGAGCACTGAGGCACGGGGGACAGGGATTTGTTCACACCCCGCGGCACCAGGGTGAGCCACGCCCCTGCTTTCCCTGTCAACTCCGTCCAGGGGGCCCGTGGCCAGCATGGTGTGTGGGTGGGCGGGCAATAATAACAGCCACTGTTTTCTGAGTGCGAGGCACTTTATAATTTCAGGTAGTGTTATCTGCCCATTTTTCAGATGTGGAAACTGAGGCCTGACAGCTGAGTCCCTGCCAGCGTCACCTAGCTAGTTCTTGTGTGGAGGGGTGGGGACCAGGCCTGTGTTGTCCTCAGACTCTAGGACGGGTCCCCTGCCCATCCTGGCCTGACAGAGCACAGCGACAGGCAGGGCAGGGAGGGGCGGCTCAGCCAAGCTGCCTGCGATCCTCCCATCTGCCCTGCCCCGGCTGCTTCCCAGGCCCCAGCGCTGGGCTGTGCCGCTGACGGATGCTGACGGGGGCTGACGAGGTGCTTTGCCTGGCCCGCCCACCGCCACGGGGACCTCTCCCTGCCTTATCTCTCCCCATGAATCACCTCTTCCCCTGCGCCCCCGCATCCTCTCCTCGCCCCCCCAGCAGCAATGCGCGGAGAACACTCCCCCTCCCCAGGCCTGGGACGGGGAGCCCGCCGTCCAGCCGCTGGGCCCGAACACTGCCCGCCCCCTGCCCGCCGGGGCACCTGGGCCGGGATGGCTGGTGCTGACTCAGGGCGGCCCGGCCCGCCACCTCCTCACGGCGGGCAGACCCTGGGGCAGGGAAGTGACACAGCACACGCTCAACCCGCCCCGGCTTGGCCGTCAGGGAGCGGCTGTGTCTCCGTCAAGACTTCTGAACCCCCCTCTTTCCCCAAAGACTAGAACGGAACTGGTACCAGGAGCCAAGAGTGCTGGGATCGGGTCCCTGCTCTGCCTCCGCCAGTGTGTGACCCTAGACGAGCCTCAGTCTTTTCATCTGTAAAATGGGTAACACTGAAGATTGTCAGGGGTCCCTTCAGCTCTGACACCCTGTTGCCCTGCGATTCTGGACTTCTCTGGGACGAGAGACCGGAGGGTCTTGGGTCTAACTCTACCGGCTGTGTGGCCCTGAGCAGGCAGCCTGTGCTCTGAGCCGTCTTCTAGCCCCATTGGGCTCCAAGTCTCTGAGATGGAAGGCCATCTGCCTGCCGCCCCCCCCCCCCCCAGCCCCTGGGGACCAGTGATGTCCCTGGGGAAAAACCTGCTTCGGGGTTCCAACTGCATACCAGAGGCCAGGCCTGTAGTATCATGCCCAGGAGGGATGAGCCCCAGTCTCTCTCTGTTGCAGCCTCAGAGAGAGGGGTGAGGCTGGGCTGGGTCCGGGAGGGGGCTGAGGAGGGAGTGCCCCCCTCCATGACATGGGCGCCCTCCGAAGGATCGCTTCACCAGACCCAGACAGCCCAGGGAAGATCCCAGGGGCAGGTGGGAATCACGGACAGGTGAGAAGATGGATGGAGCCCGAGGGAGAATGAGTTTCGAAGGTCGGACTAGAACCCACTTCTCGTGCCTGCCAGGCCAGGGCTTGGGAACGGAGACCCAGAGAAGTTAAGTTTCTTGCCTAGGGCTACACAGCAGGAGACGGGAACCTGACGATGCCTGATTAACCCCACATCTTTTCTGTCAACCCCCTGCCTTCACACGCCGAAGTCTTGGCTCACGGCTTGGCTCCAGGAGAATAAAAGCAGCTTAATGAGGCATTTATTAAATGCCAGCTATATGCCAGGTGCTGAGCGGGCACTTTACCCCCATTGTAATCCTCCCGGCAACTCCATAAAGTAGGTGTTGTCTCCTTAGTGCAGATGAGGAAACTGAGGCTTGGTGGAGCTCAGAGAGGGCAGGTATCTTGCTCACAGAGCTAACAGAGCTAACAGCGGGAGGAGCTGGACCCAGCACCCAGGTCTGTGGGCTCTGAGCCTCTTTTCCCCGGGAGAAAATGCATCACGGCCGATGTCTCTGAGCCCTGCCTCTGATGGGAGCTTTGGCGCCTTGCTGCTGGCCCCCAGCTTGACTCAGGACAGTAAAAGCACTTTCACGAGGCTCCTTGTCCCCAGCAGGCTCCCAGACACGGTGCTCTCCCCAGCGGGGATGGGGGTGGGGGCACAAGTATGACCAACACAGGACTGGGGAGACCAGGGCTACCGGCAGCTGAGGCCACGGCGGGTCCCTTTGGAGCAGGAGGGAGGGCCCGACAGCCTCGGTGCGTCCAGAGGCCCCAGGGACGGCCCGGTCAGCTGTTCGCGGGCACCCGCCGGAGCCCAGAAGGAGCACGGCTGGCCCAGGCTCGCGCCGCGAATCCGGGGAGTTGTCTCCTGCCTGCTCCAGCAATTCCCAGCCCAGGCCCAGGGCCCTCACCTGCCAGGTGGGGAACATCTGATAACATCGTTCCAGGTGTCAGCTCCGTGTCTCCCAAGGCTTCCTACCCGACGGCGTTTGCATCTTAATTGAGAGTTTGAGGAGAGCCAGGAGGAGCCCTGCCAGGAAGGAGGGCACCGGCCAGCCTCTTGGAGCACTGGGGCAGGGGCGGCGCTCCCTCCCACAACCCCTGCCGACGTTATTCGCGTCGCAGAGGAGGACGCTGAGGTTAGGGCGCTCAGAGCGGGCCAGGGCCTGCGCGGGGCTCCACAGAGCCCCGGTCCCCCGGCTCGGCAGGCTCACCTTGAGGCCAACCGTCCTCGCCCTGGGCCAGCAGAGAGGGGCCGGTCCTCTCACGGGCCCCCGGCTCTCCTCTCCAGCTCGGCCACCCCCTTGCTATGTGACCGTGAGCCTCCGTTTCTTCATCTGCAAAATGGGGACTGGCCACGTGTCTTGCGGCAGTAACAGTGAGCCACCCACAAGCTATTGAGTGATCCGAGGATGCTCGGTGCGGGGCAGGGCCGCCCCTCCACACTGGGACCACGCCCTGCGTCCTGGCAGGTGCTGGTCTGCATGGGCTGCTCTAGCCTCCTTCGTGGCTCCCGAACGATCTCCAGGCTTAGGGATCTTCCCAGGGTAAACGCCACGGGGGGGGTGGGGGGCAGATGGGCTTGCATACCACTCAGACCCACACCCAGGCCTCTGCTGCTGTCTCGCCATGCTGTCCCAAGATAGTTGCTTTGCCCCTCTGACAGCACCTGTCTCAAAGCATGCTGGGACTCAAATGGGAAAAGAGGTTATGTCAGGCCCTCGGTGTAATGTCTGGCATGGAGCTGGCATGTCATAAATACCAGTTCTCTTGGGTCTTCCTCCTTCCCTCTCGCCTGATAGCCTCTCTCAGGGAATAGTCTGGGTTGAGAAGTGGTGAGCTCCCCGTCCTGGAGGAGTTCAAGCAGGGGCTTGGTGGGATCCAGTAGAGGGGAGTGGGCATCAGGTGGCCCGGAGGCCTCAGGCAAGGAAGTCCTTTCCAGGCCAGTCTTCCTGGCGGATTAGGATGCTCAAGGACACCTCAGCATCTGTCACCCTTGGATCCCAGAGAAGCTGAGATTTTACAGGCTTTTGAATTTACGAGTCCGAGATTTTCCAGTTTGAAGATCCTCGGCTTGTGCCACGCGCTGATGACCGCGTGGTGGTCTGGTTGGCTGGACTTTGTGACTGCGGGACTCTGGGGCCCCTTGGGGCCAACGGGAAGGGGGAGGGGCCTGTCTTATCCCCAGGGCGCAGCCCTGGTCACCTGGCCCTCCCCCATGCTCTGCCCTTTCCTCTGCAGCATTCCTGAGCCTTGGTGAGGAGGCCGATGTCTATCTGGGGAGGGCTGGAGACTCAGGGCAGGGCCCACGCGGCTGGATGGGGCTGGGCCGGGCCCCTGGACAGAGGGCTCTGGGTGTGACCAGTATAGTGTGTGCCTCGACCCCGTCCGCTGCAGTCATTTGGCACTCAGGAGGCCCCAGCCTCCTTTAATTGGCCTTAATGAGGCTTCTGTTTTAATAATCCAGAGGGTGGGGAAGGTACCAGGGCTGATGAATGTCAGAGGAGAGAGACCTCGGGTTATCCGTTCCATCCCCCCCTCCCCCCCGCCCCGTGTTATCGAGAAGGGAAACCAAGGCTTGGAGAATGGAAGTGCTGGGCTACGGGCCACCCAGGGAAGGAGTGGCAAATGCCCCAGGGCAGTGCTGATGGTCAGGAGTTTGTTTCAGAACCCAGAGTGGGCTCTGGGGGGCGGTGGGTGGAGTCACAGCTAGAATGTACACAGGATCCCCCACCAGGGGAAGAGCCCTAAACAGGAGGTCTCTGCCACCAGCTGACTGCGTGGCTCTGGGACGGGGACTCCTCTCTCTGGACAATGGGAGTGGCCATCACTGCCCCCACTTAGTCCCTGGAAAAGGGACGCCTGAATGAGTGTCAGAAAGCTGGCCTGCTTATCCCGACCCTGGCTTGGGTCAGCACGTGTTATTACATACACAGACTCCCCCGCCAGGCCGCAGGACCAGGCTGTGCCCTCGGCGACAGGCCTTTGGAGCCAGAGGATGGGCAAACTGGTTTGGAGAATGCCAGAAGTCAGGGGGAGAGTCCCTCACAGTGGGGCCAGCGGCTTCCAGGTGTCCTCCTCAATGCCTGGAGAACCTTCTAGGCCTTTCAGACAGTGTCGCCTTAATCCTGCTACCACCGAGGGGTGGGGTGCAGGTGCAGGGGGTGGGGTGTGTGTGGGGGGGGTAGCAAAGTAATTGCCCTGCCAGTGAGGGAGGAGGAGCGTGTGGCTCCAACAGGGAGCCTTAACCCCTCCATGTGTACAAGGGGGTGGTGATAACTACAGGGGAGGTCTGCCAGAGATGAATCCTCCCAGTCTTTGTAGGTCTGAAGGGTCTCAAAATGTTGGTTTTGAAAGCTCTTTTCACCGGGTAGAGAATTCTAGGTTAAGAGTTTTTTGCATTTAGTGCCTTAGAGATGTTGCTCCGGTGTTCCCTGGCTTGCGATGATTCTGTGGAGAAGCCTCCATTTCTTTGTTCCTCACCATGTAATGGTCTTTTCCCCCGCTGCCTGCTTTACACATTTTCTCTTCATCATGGACTTTAAGTGATGTGATTATGATGTGCCTCGGTGAGGTTTTCTTCACGTCTCTTCTGCCTGGAATTCACTGAGCTTCCCCGACTCTGGATGTAAGTTTTCATCAAATGTTGAAATGCTATAGATGCTATTTTTCAAACATTCTTCTATCCTCCCCACCCCTCTCCACCTCAGCACTTTTGAGATTCCAGTAACATGCCTCCTGGACCTTCTAGGTGGACTCCCAGTCTGCTGATGCTCTGAGCCGATCCTGGTTGTTCAGTTCCCTACCATGTGTCATTTGGGATAGTTCCTATTGTGTGTCTTCAAGGTCATTCATCTTTTCTTCTATGGTGTCTAATCTGTTATTAATCTCATCCGGTGTTTTTTTCATCTTAAATGTTGAATTGTTTTACATCTTGAGATTCAGTTGGTGGAGGGGAGCAGGGGAGAGGGGCAGAGGGAGAGAGAAAGAGAATCTTAAGCAGGCTCCACGCTCACCATGGAGCTTGATGCCGGACTTGATCCCACAACCCTGGGATCAGGACCTGAGCTGAAATCAAGAGTCGGATGCTCTACCGACTGAGCCACCCAGTCACCCTTGGTTTGGTGTTTTTTACGCTTTATTAAGTGGAACTAGAGAAGACTTAATCCAGGGTAGAAGTTGGACTAAGGACCACCTCTGGCCCGCTGCCTGCTTGTAAATAATGAAACACAGATGCGTACATTTGCTAGTGTGCCGTCTGTGTTTGTTTTCAATGCTGTAATAGCAGAGTTGAGTGGGTCAGAGCCATATGGCCTGCAAAGCCTGAAGTATTTACCATGTGGCCTTTACAGAAAAAGTTAGTTGGCCTCTGGTCTAGGCCTTATTTGCCCACTGCTCACGTACTATCCTCCTGAGGACTCTCCTGCAGGCCCTGAGTTTTAGAGGGGTGTGTGGTCTAGCTGAGGTGGGGACGTAAAAGATTCCTGGTCCTGTGTGAGCACTGGTGACTGTCCCAGCTGCTCTTTTCTAGCAGTTTTGTCCCAGCCTGCGTGGTTTCCTCTGTGCATGTGATACTTGGTCACCAGCTGAGGGCTCGAGGGGAGGCCCTGTAGCATCTGGTGTTCACTGTCAGCAGCCCCCTCTCCTCCAGTACTCCATCCTGAAAATTCTAGCTGCCGTGCTCCGGGCACGCTCTGTCTCCTCAACTCCTGGAGACTGCCGGACCCCACCAGGGTCTCCCCCTCCGCTCTGCTGCATCCCAGAGGTAGCTGAGGTGGTCCTGGGGCTGACCTCATTCATGTCCCTTCTCTCAAGGGTCACTGTGCTTGCTGCAGTCCTGCTGGCCACGGTTTCACAGATTGTGCCTGGTTTTTGTCGTGTTGTTGTTTATTGTTAAGGCGGGAGGGTCAGTGTGGGCTCTGTTCCTCTGCCGTGGCTTGAAGTGGAAGTCAAATCCAGGGTCTAGAGAGTCGTCGTTCCAAACTTTAGAACAGTCTGCAGCATTCTCTGTGTTGTTCCCGCGAGCTGCCGCCATGCACCAGCCTTCCAGCTGGCTCGGAGGGAGGTAGGGATGGCGAGTGGTGATGCCTGGCCTGTCCACCCCGGAGTGCACTGTGGGTCTGGTGGGTCAGGACTCAGGTTTGTGTGCCAAGGAGGCAGGAAAGTGACAGCGGAGGCTCTGAGCTTGCCCCGTTCCCGCATTAATTCTCACACACACACACACACACACACACACACACACACACACACCACCCCCCACCCCCCACCAGGACACTAAGGTTCTTGCCCAAGGCCATGTGTCTTCCCATGCCGCCACCCTCTGCCTTAAATTGACAGACCCGCCTATATTTCCCAAGACCCAGCGAGGGACTTGGGGTCCTTGTGCACCCTTGCTGTGACTGCGTCTGGGCTCCAGGGTGGGCGGGCTGCTTCTGTCTCCCCTGTCTGCTCTGAGCACTTTGAAGGGACAGACCACGGCTGGCTCTCTCTGAGCCTTCTCCACGCATCTCCGTGGCCGAGGAGGGCGGGGCAGGTGTTACAGGGAGCTCTGGGAACCGCTGAGTTGGGTCTCAGAGTCCAGGCCTTCAGAAGATAGGTTGCCACTCAGCAGGTTGCTGTGGTACTTCCAGAAGTGCACAAGCGATTCGCGTTCAAATGGCAGAGAGGAGCTGGGAGCGGTATTTAAGTTGGGGTTTGACCATGGATAGGAGTCGTCCGTGTGGAAGAGAAAAGGAAGGTGGCCCAGCAAGGAGAATAGTGTGTGTGGCTCCAGGCCTGGGGTTTTAGGGAGGGGTCAGCTGGGTCAGGGGCCCCTGGGGAGAGATGCTGCTGCGGAGCCTGGGCCCACGGTCCGCAGTTTTCCGGGTTTTCCAGTTGCGTGCAGAACCCCCTAGCCGTCTCACTCCTGCCCTTCGTCTCCCGGCGCTTCCACAGACCTACTCTACCCACCGGTCCCGTGAGCACACTTCTGCTCCAAGAGTGGTTCCTGTGGCCACAGGGAATCTGAGAAACAGCTCTGGGGGTGCCAGGAGTTGCAGGCTGGGTGTCGACCCAGGGAGGCGGGGAGACCCGTGCCGCTGGTGCAGAGGGAGGCAGGGCAGTGGTGGGCACTGTGAGATGCTCCAGCTGGCCCAGACAGGCCAGGCAGGGCACCTGGGCAGGGCGCAGGGTCACCTCCAGCTTCCAGCCTCCCCCTCCATCTTCTCCCCAGCTTTGGCCCTGGCCTTGCCCAGGACCTCTGCAGAACGTGTCTCAGCTGGGACTGCGGGAGGTGGCTGGTGTTGCCCTCTGGGTGGGGCCAGCAGCTTTGCACTCAAGCCACACTGTGGGCTGGATAGACCACAGCAGTGAGCCAGGCCGACACCCCCATGTGGCAGATACGGAAACCCGGGGCCCGGGAGGAGCTGTGGCTTGTCCCTGGCTTCCCTCATTGCTGCGGCCCAAGCCACTTGGTCACATTCTCTGTTGACAGAAGCTCCCTGAGGCCTGCCTTAAGCCAGGCTCCCTCCACGAGGGATCTGAATGGGGAGCTCTGCCCTTGATGAGGTCACCGCGTTATGGGCAGGCTGAACCACCCAAACAGATAATCAGGCAAGGGAGTGAATCCTTCCGTGCCTCAGTTTCCTCATCTGTAAAACGGGAGTAACAACCACTGCCTCACAGCATGTTTGAGAATTGAACGAGGTAGCCGTTATTGGGGCTCATTATACCATCCCACGGCGCGAGGGCCTGGGACCGCTCTCACCTTCTTAAGCAGAAGGCATGCTGGGTGGGGCGAGAGACCCGGGTTCTGGTCTCGAGTCTCTGGCTCCTGCTCTTCCATGCACAGAATGGGGATCTGCGTGCAGAAGTCAAGGGCCTCCGGGAAGCCTCTGGTTCTGACTGGACAAGCTGTGGGGGCCTCCGTGGGGAGCACCAAGCCCCCTCCCCCAGCATCATCCCAGTGCCTAGGGGGCACCAAGCACCCCTCCCTGCTCCCGGCGTCAGCTGGCACCTGTTACAAGCCCTCCTTTGGCCGCCCCCTGGCACTGAACCCAGTGTTTGGGGAGAGCTGGCGCTCAGCCCGGGACCCTGTGGAAGGGATGCACCATGGGGGGCTGGCCCCAACAGGTCCAGCCCAACAGCAGATGATCCCTGGATCAAGTGCCCTACCTGCTAGAGGGCGACTGGGGAAGGACACACGTGGAGTGGGTCCTGCTGGGGCATGTCCCCCAGCCCAGGCCCAGGGCAGGTCCCCGTCTGCCACAGCAGGGAGGGCCTGGAACCGGGCCTGACCGATCTGCGGGGGGAGACAAGGAAACGAGGGGTGATGGCTGCCTCGGAGGAGAACTGGGTTGGCTCCGCCCTTCCCAGGGGCGGCTTTATCCAAGGGGATCCCAGGGCTGGCTCTAGGGCTGTGGGATCCCAGGCGAGGAAGTCCCTGCCACCACCCCAGCCACCTCAGGGGCTCGTCATGCTCCACCGGTGAAATCCAAGGCTGTTGGGAGCCCACCCGGCTGCCCTCGTGTCTCATCTGCCCTCTCATCCACCTCCTCGCCAAGCAACCTCTGGCCTTTCCTTAAACATCGCCTGGGACGGGGAACTCACTCTCTATCAATACCCTTTGCCTAACTTCGGGTCAGAAAGCGCCTCCTCAACTGGAACCAACGTCTGCCTCGACTGGCTCCTCCCTGCTTACCCTATAGCCCCTGCGTAGTCCGTACAAACTCCCTCTGCCCGACCCGAAACAGCCCCTCAGAGACTCAGAGCCAGCGAGCGGCTGTCCCCCAGAGAACGGAGTGAATCCTGGACCTCAGCCACCGTGGCGCCCTGGCTGGTCCCACAGCTCCACTGCACCCGTTGTGCCAAAGGAGAGCTGGGCCCAGAGAAGCTAGGCGTCTCGCTCAGGGTCACACAGATCGAGTCCGGGGCAGGGCAGGGCAGGGAGGAGCCCAAATGGGCCTGCAGGGACCAGCTGGGTGAGCTCACCGGAGTGTGCAGACTCCTCCCCAGCAGGTCCCAGGCTGCCTCTCCTTCACCCTGTGCCTGCGGATCCCAGTGAGGGGAGCCGGGCAGGCCACTCTCATGGTGGGGGTGGGGGTGAACTTGGCTCCCTAGCGGGCCTCGGTAGGTTCTAGCCTGACTGTTCCCAGTTCATTGTATGGCCGAGTCCCTGGCCTCTCTGTGTAAGGCTTTTCCAGAAGGCTCTCAGACCCTGGACAGGGCAGTGGTGCCAGCCTTGAAGGACTGGAGGGGCTGGATGTCTGTGTTGGTTGTCAGCACCAGGCCCTGATTCTCATGGGCTCCCCCTTAGTGCCTGCTGGGACAGGGGCGGACGGGGGACGAGAGAGAAGGCCAAAGATGGTCACCGAGCCCCACCAGGCCCGAGCGTCTGCTGACCACGCAGCGGAGCTCATCCCAACCACCCTGTCCTTTCCCTGTTGCTTCTTCCTTCTTTGTGCTTTGACTCAGGCCAGTGCCCCTGCCTGTCCGGCCTGGAGCATGTCACTGCCCACGTCGGGCTAGGGCTTGGGGTAGAGGCACTCTGACGTCTTGGGGTCTCGCCCTGAGCCCGGTCCAGGAGGCTTGAGGTCAGCCGTTGTGAGGACAGATGTCACACGTGCTGGTTTGGACTCTGTCCAGCCAGGTAGGAGAGGTGGCAGCAGAAAGCCTGCCAAAGTCCACAGCAGCCCCGAGCTGCACGGGTGACCTCAAGAACAGCTGTGCCGGATGCTGCCTTCCTGGCTGTTGATACATCGGGTTCATCTCGGCGTCCCAGGGTGGCAGGCGGAGGGCGATGGTGTGGGCTGCTGTTCTGGCTCGGGAATGCAGCCCAGGAAGGGACCAAAACAGGGCGCCCCCGTGCTGGGCCCTGACACCCACAAGGAAGGCTGCTCTGGGGACTGGCCCTGACACGCTCCAAACCTCAGGCTGCAGCCCCCGACTCCAAGGTGTTCTGTCTTCCCTGCACCTGCCTCACCGGCCAGGATACACAGGCTTTGTTCTCTGCAGTCTCGTGTTACGGAAACAGCGGGCACGTTGAATGTGCTTCTCCTCTATTTGCCGCTGCTCCAGAGAGTCCAGTCCCGGCCCCGAGGCCGTGGGGGGCAGGGCGAGCGGGGCGCCCAGAGAGGGTGGTGGGTGTGGGAGGGCTGAGTGTCCTGCCGAGGCACCTGTCCCCACCGCCGCGCTGCCCAACAGCCCTGGTCTCTTCCTGCTCGCAGGTGATCGCCGTGGTCATGGACATGTTCACTGACGTGGACATCTTCAAGGACCTGCTGGAGGCCGGCTTCAAGAGGAAGGTGGCCGTGTACATCATCGTGGACGAGAGCAATGTCAAGTACTTCCTGCACATGTGTGAGCGGGCCCGCATGCACCTGGGGCACCTCAAGGTGAGCTTGGCTGGTCATGAATGACCAAGCGGTCATTCAGTTGGTCAACAAACACTTGGAGCACCTGCCTTCTAGGGATGGAGTCCTGTGCCTGGCACAGAGAGGTCAGTGATCCTAGAGCCTCCTGCCAAGTGGTCGCCTGACCTCTGGCTGAATGCCCAGAGGGACAGGACACTACTTCCAACAGTCAGAGATAAGATAAATGTTGATCAAGGGTTGATCGGACACTGGAACCCACGCAAGGTGCCACATCACATGTTATTTCAAAGCAGCCCATGCCACACTGGTTACCTGTCTTTGCTTGCACACTGCCAGTGACAGGGCGCTCACCACCTGGTCTCCAGCAGCTTCTTACATCCTATCTGGAGAGCTCTGACTCCCAGGAAGTTATTTTTGGGGGCTTAAGCCAGAATCTTTCTCTGTGCGACACCCAGCCACCGGTGGCTCTGGCTCTGACAGAGGCAGCTTCCTCGGGTTGAGGTCAGGCAAGGCTTCCTTGATGGCTGCAGAGCTGAAATAAACTTGAGGAGGGAGAGCAGAGTAGAAAGGGTTTTCTAGAGAAGGTCACCATGGAGCAGAGGTGGAGGGATCGGGGTGAACCTGGGTTCTTCACACTGCTTTGCTGTGTGTCCTTGAGCACATCACTTCCTGTCTCTGGGCTCTAGGATTTCACTGGTCCCAAAGAGAAGCAGATGGGCCAGGGGGCTGGGCTCTTCCGCTCAGATACCCTGCACTTGATCCCTCGCTTGCGGGCAGGAGGAGCCCTCCTTCCACCCAGCTGTCATTTGGCACCTACTGTGGGCAGCACGTTCCCCAGAGGGTACAGATCAGTACGCATGACAACAGCTGACACTTTCATAGTATTTCACTTGGGTCGGCCCCATCTTAGACACTTCACATGGTTATTTTATTTACTCTGCATGATGACCCGATGGGATAGGGCAGTTGTTCCCATTTTACGGATGGGGAAATGGAGGCACCTGTGCAGGTGTTTAACTTGCTGCCCGTTAAGTTAAACATATGGGGTGTGGGGGCCAGCACCGGAGCTCCCTGGCTGAGCCCCAGCTTCTGACAGGTCAGAATCCCCTGGGCTTCAGGCCTGTGATCTGAGCAAAGTCCCTGGAGAAGGGGTGACGCCGGGCTGGTCAGTGAGGGGCTGGGCTCCTGTGGCTGTAATTTGTCAGTATCTGTCAGTTGTGCCCACCCATCCCCGCTGAGGCCTTTCAAGTGGCTATGAGCTCTCCAGGCGGAGAGTCTGTGGCTGTGGGGCCATTTTTATGTGGTCTCTCCGGCGGGCTGACCCCAAGCCCCGCGCTCACCCACCACCGCGCTGCCCGCCGTGTAATTAGCACCGAGCGTCGACTCCCGGGGCAGACAGCTCATGCTGGAGAGGTCCAGAGCGTGTAAGAGGCGTCTTTTGAAAGGTGACCGCAGAAGCCTCTGCCCTGTGGGCAGCAGATCAGAGAACCTCCGGGCCCATCCCCACTGCACCCTTGCCGCGTGCCCAGTGCGCACCTGACGCCCATCCCATTGCTCAGCGCCTGCATGCTCCTGGGGCAGGATGAAGAAGCTTGTCCATGCCAGGCGGGATCTGAACCCAGGATTGGCCGCTCCGAGGCCCAGCCCCCTGTCTAGTGCCTTTCATCAGCAGCAGAGGCTCAGATGCAAGTCTGCTCGGAGCGTTCGGAGCTCCCAGGAGAGGGGGGGGGGGAGGCAGGACTGGGCTGAGAACGTGACCCAGAAGGCTGCACGGCTCACTGTGCCAAGCCAGCCTGGGCCTTGGGCACGTGGCTCCACCTGTCTGAGCCTCTGGTGCCTCGTGGCCGTAATGATGTCTCATAGGGTTGTTTGAGGATGAAATGAGAGGAGACAATGGCTGTAAAAGCACTCTGTGCGCTAAGGGGAGTTACGCGGCTGTTGGCAATAACAAGAAATTATAAACCCCAGGCCCCAGGCGGGGGAGGGTGTGTGTGAGGCCAACCCCCCAACACTTGAGCTTGAAATGAGGCCATAGCCCGAAGCATGGGAGGGGCAGCTCACCCCAGGGGTCCTTGGCACATTCTGCCCTGCTCACCACCTCCCTGGTCTGGGGAATGTTAGCAGGCTCTGCAGAGTGACGCGCCCAGGAGCTGGGCGCCACGGAGGGTCAGGTACCTTCCTGGGAAAGAACGGGTGACCCTGACCTCCTCATTCTTGCTGTTGAGCCCGCCCGCTCCACAGCCTGGGCAGGTGGCCAGAGGCTCCTGTGCGCCCAGCCCTGGCCAAGTGTCACCTTGTCGAGGGCCTGCCTGCTCGGCCTACCTCCCTGCCCGCGGGCCAGCTGGGCCCGGACCTGTCTCAGGAGCACTTCCTTTGCCGGTAATCCCTGGGCCCGCCCTCGGCTGCCCGCCACCCCTGCCCAGCTCTGCAGCGACCTGCCCTCAGCTCCTACAGGCCCAGGATACAGGTCTGACCCTGGTGGGGTCATCCTTGTGACTGTGGGGGTGTCGGGCACCAGTCTGGGCAACGCCAGAGCCAGGCCTGCGCCCATCTCTGCCACCTGCACTGTAACCTTGGGCAGAGATACTGAATCTTTCTGGGCCTCGTTTTCCCTTTCCCTTCCCCTTCAAGCTGTGTTCTGGCTGGGGACTGCCCTCACGCCCTCACCTCCAGGCAGCCCACCACCCTGCACCCCAGCCTCCTGCCTCCTGAGCCTCGAGCTCACACAACACATTCTGCAAACAGCCGGTGTATTGCGTGGGCCAACCCCTCTCTTGCTTTTGATTTTGAGGTCAAGTGCGAAGACATGCACCAGCACCTTCCCGGGTGTGAGGGTCCCGGCCATCCCCAAGCACCCCAGCCTGCTGGCTCAGCTGGCCCCTGACTCTCTCAAGCAGGGAGTGTGGGAATGAGCCACGCCAGGTGACCCAGTCACATTTGGGGTGAGACCGAGGGCTGAGGGATGCCCCAGAGGCAGGGGGAGCCAGGCTGGGCCTCCAGCCTCACAGCTGAGACAGGACCAGAGCTGTGAGATGCCTGACTGATCTGAAAAGCTAGTCGGCTCTGTGCGGCCAAACTGGAAAAACCAGCAGCTACTTGGGCTGAGGCCGGACCTATTTCTGATGAACAAGAAAACTCCAGCCACCGTGGCCGTGGGAAGGCACTTGGTGAGGATACAGGATTCAGCCTGTGGCTTGGGTTCCACGCTGGCCAGGCCAGCCTTGGCCCCCTTCTGGTGCCCCTCCCCTCCCGTCCTGCCGTCTCTGATCCTGGCCTGGGTCTGTAACGGACTCGGGGTGTGGGGCAATGCTTCTCAACCAAGCGGGGTTTGCCTGGCTTGGGATATTTGGCAATGTTTGGAGACTTTTTTAATGGTTGTGACTGGGAGGGTACTATTGGAACCTGGCGGGTAGCAGCCAGGGACACTGTTAAGCGTGCACAGGACAGAGCCTGTTTCCGATTCTGTGTCTCCCTCTCTCTCTGCCCCTCCCCCGTTCATGCTCTGTCTCTCTCTGTCCCAGAAATAAATAAAAAAAAGAAACGTTGAAAAAAAAATGTTTTAAGCGTGCACAGGACAGTCCCCACAACAGGGAATCGCCTAGCCCGGAATAAAAGCAGTGAGCAGCCCACCTTAGTGAGACTGAGCAACCCACCGTAGGGGAAGAGCCAGGGGCCCCTCAGACATCAGGGTCCTGGAGCTGGGCTGGCTCAGCCCTGCCCCGTCCCCTACCCCTGAGGGTGCTGTTCATCCCAGCTTCTTGCTGTTCATCCCAGCATGGGGACATGGGTGCTCTGTCCCCTGCAGTCTGCACGGTTGGCCCGATCTCGCTGTCACCGGCCAGACCTGGTCAGGATGTGTCTCCGGGCCTCCCCACTTCTCCTCGGGCCCAGGAGATGTTAGCAGGTCCCTGCAGAGAGCCACTATGGTCCAGCTGGGGGCTGGACTCCACCTACTGGGAGACCATGGGTCGGTCACTCCCCCTCCCTGAGCCCACCTGACTGTCACACACGGCCGACAGTCCTGGCCTCTCTGGGCCTGACCTGTGACACTCTAGATATTTTCTGGTCCTCCGTGTCAGTCCCCTCTTGCCCCTTGAGCAGAACGGATCGTATCCCGGGCACACTGCATGTGGTGTCACATCCTACTTTGGCACCTCAAATTATGGAGCCCCCACTGAGTGCCGGGCACCTTGCTGGCCCTCAGCCCCGTGCACCGTGGCTTCCTTCAGTCTTCGCAGCAGCCCTGAAGCATAAGAGCGGGTAGGCCCATTTCACGGGTGAGAAAACTGAGGTGTAGGGAGGCCCAGCTGGCATCCGTTTGGTGCCAGGACTGGAGCCATGTTTGACCAGAGCTCTGGGGGGGGAGGGGGTAGGCACTGGGCTGGTCCCCTTTGCCTACCACTGTCCCACGTGTGGGCCACGGCCAGCTCAGTACAGGGTCAAGTGGCATCTTTGTGAGCTTAAGAGGCCCCGTGGGGGATACAGGCAGGGCACTACAGGTTTGCCCCAGCCTAGTGTCCCCCACACCGTGCCCCATACGTGGCTGGGGCAAGAGCTGCTCTTGGAGCGGATGAAACACTGCCCAGCCGTCCCCCCGATGTCCGCTCGGGGACCCACCACTGCCCCTTTGACACATGAGCAAGTTGAGGTTCCAGAGGGTCCACGGGCTTGCCCCGGCCACTCCTCTTGAGCCAGCCTGGGTGCCCTCCACCCTGCCTGCTCCGTGCTCTGCTGGGGGTGCCCCGGGGCTCGGAGACAATGCAGCTTTGTGGGATCCTCTCCCTGCGCTCACCTGAGCCCTGACTCCTGAGACGTTACCTCATCTGGGCCAGGCCCCATGGGGCGGGACCCACCCGGGAACAAACAGCTCCAGGATTGGATGGGCCTTAGAGTCGAGGCCATCCACGCAGCATGCAGACAGGGAAACTGAGGCCCAGAGAGGGCCAGAGACCCACTTCGAGTCCCATAGCAAATCTGGCACAGCCAAGGCTGCCTCTCTCCCGGAGTTGAGTCACTCTGAGATGTAGGTGGTGACCTCCTGGGCCCTTCACGGGGCCACGCTTTGAGGTGGGCGGGGGCAGACACCGGTGAGGGGGGAATTGAGGCTGTTCTTCCGGGCTGAGGAGAGGCCTGTGGCCCCAGCATGCAGAGCTCTGGGCCGGGAGCCCACAGAAGCCACAGAACCAGGCTGTGGTCGGGCGCAGGTGACTGGAAAAGGCCTCGAAGCGCCTCCAGGATCTTTGTTACAACTTCTGGTCCCTGAGCATGCTCCGTGTTGGGTACAAAGTCACGAGCACTAATTGTCCTGGGTCATGGCCAGCTTCCTGCTGAGCTGGCTGTGTACAGACAGGCAGCCTGGGGGGCAGGGGAGCCGGCCCTGGGAGTAAAGGCTTATCTGCCTACTGGGCTGAGCCCAACACCCAGCGATTATTCAGCCCACAGCCAGGGGGACATCCATGCCCGCCCCATAAGCTCTGGGTACTGCCCTGGGGCTGCCCAGCGGAGAGGGGTCTGAGACCTATCACAGAGGGAACAGACAGAGGAGCGCCCTTGGGCCGGGGGCCCGAGCGGAGGGCAGGCTCCCGCTCCCTTCTCTCCGCTGCCCCTGCCCTGACTCAGGCCGTCCCTCCCTGTCCTCCACTTCCTGCTTCTCATTCACTGCTTCATGCGCCCTCCCCCCCTGCCCCACCGTTGGGTGCCAGAACTGTTCTTGAGGGGCAGCTCCAACCCGGTCACTCCTGCTCTGAATCCTTCCATGGCTCCCTACTGCCCACAGGGCCGAGCCAGGCCCTTAAGCAGGTGTGGGGTCTTGCATGGGCATCTGGCTGAGCCTGTTCTACAGGCTCCATCACCCACCCTCCTCCCGCGGTGTCCTCTCGGGTCTTAGGCTGCTTTTGTTACCAGCCCTTTGTGTTCCCACGTCTGGAATGCTGCACCCTCTTCCTGCCTGCCCCACTCGTCCTCTCGCCCTCTTTCGATGGCAAGCTTTCCCTGGAGCCTGTCCCGGCCCCCCACTCTGGGGGCTCTAACTCATCTGCCTCCTCCCTCACCTCCAGCGGGGCGTCCTGGTCACAGTCCTTTCTGTGTGTGTGGCTGGGGGCTTGGCAGGGTTGAGGAATGAGTGTACGAGTGGGCAGTTAGTAAGCGGGGGCCAGTGAGTGGGCGAGGGCGACGGGGAAGCCACAGAGGTATGATGCCCTCTGGAGGGAGTGACTCCTGTCACAGCGACCCGTAGGCAGACCGGTCAGGATGCTGTCAAGGGAGTTCCTGCCCCGGACAGGTGTCAGATTCACTGGGGCTTGTGTTAAAAATGAAATTCCCGGGGTGCCTGGGTGGCTCAGTCGGTGAAGCATCCGACTTCGGCTCAGGGCGTGATCTCGAGGTTCATGAGCTTGAGTCCCGCGTCGAGCTCTGCACTGGTGGTACAGAGCCCGCTTGGGATCCTCTCTCTCCCTGTCTCTCTCTGTCCCGTCCCCACTTGTGCTCTCTCTCTCTGTCTCTCAAAATAAATAGATAAAACAATGAAATTCCCAGCCTGACCCCAGTCCTCCGGAGGCACATCTCTGGGGGCACCCGGGAGCCTGGGTTTCTAACACACTCTGGGGAATTACCTGCACCAGATGAGCACAAGTGTCCTTCCCATCCTGAGGCTCTACTTTGGGGTCCCCTCGACTGTCCCCTCCACTCCTGGGCCTCAGCCGCACTCGCTTTGCCCTTCCTGGGGTCTGCTGTGCCCCAACTCTCCTGGTGGAAAGAGAGTGCCACGGGGCCCCACAGACTGCGCACCAAGGAGGCCTCAGGTGGTCAGAGAGTCCAGAGAAAGGCAGGAGTGACCTCGCTCTGACGGGAGGCAGTGGTGGCCCCGGGTCTGCTCCCTCTGGGTCTTCACTTCCCTTCCCGTGGTCTCTTGGGGCCCTTCTAGCTTGCTTGGAGCCACAGGGCCGCTCACTCACCCTGGGAAGGCCACAGACTTGCCCGAGTGCAATCCCCAGGTCCCCCGAGAGCAGCGCCCCCCATCCCCAGCTGCACAGCCGCCAGAGGACTTTTCTAAATAGTGTCTGCACGCCCCTCCTGCTCAAGACCCTGCAATAGCCTCCCGCCACCTGCACCGGCTTTGCCCAAGCTGGCCTGGCCACGCAAGTCTTCTCCTGCCCAGGGCTGCCCTGTGGACAGCCTTCGGGTCACACCCAGACCACTGTCACCCCCCCCCCCCACTTTCTACCTTCATATCGCTGCACTCGCCACCTTGGTCTAGACCCTGTGGTCCCCACGTACAGCACCCCCTTTCTCCAGGCCTCACTGCTCCATCCTTCCCCATCCGAGCCCCTCTGCCCCGCACACCCTGCCAGTGCGGTCAGTGCTCTGATCACATGTAATTCTGCCTCCTGTCCCCCCAACACAGAATCTCAGGGTGCGGAGCAGCGGGGGAACAGAGTTCTTCACACGGTCGGCCACCAAGTTCAAGGGTGCCCTGGCCCAGAAGTTCATGTTCGTGGATGGAGACCGGGCCATCTGCGGCTCCTACAGGTGACTCTCCAGCTTTCTGGGGGCTGGGGACAGAGGTGGCTCCGGTTCCCAGATGGTTTCTGCCCTTAATCCTGCCTTATGACACCCTGGTTATTCCGGTTCACTGGTCCCAAAACTGCTGAGGTGTGAGCGGGGCTGGGGCACGCCCTCACGCCGCCCGCCTGTCTCCGGAAACGGGCTGGGGAGGGCTTTTGTCTTTAAGACTGTTGTTCCAGCCTAAGGTGTCACCAGCCTAGAGATGGGTGTGGGCCAGGCGCACAGGGCGGTCACTCCTAGAGCCGCCTTCGAGGATGGGCCAGGATGAGGACGGCTGTGGCCCAGCTCTGCAAGCCCCACCGAGCAGGGGGCACAGGGCGGGGGCTGCCCACAGCCACGCTGGGCTTGGCAGCAAAGTCACGGGTGATAGCACCTGCCATGTGCACGGGATGACAGCAGGGATGTTCCGGGCATTCTGTGAGCGTCCTTACGGGGGGCCCTAACCCCCAAGAGGAGCCCCACGCTGTGCTGTTTTACACAGGTGGGAGCGGCCTCGGTGTAAGCGACTTGTCCCAGACTCAGGTCTGACCCCGAGGCTTGTGCCGTTCCCTGCCCCTGCTCACTTCTTGGTTCCATCCAGGGCCCCGTGGCCACAGTCTGATGAACACCGGCCTGTGGGTGCACGGTGGGGGGGCCCCAGGCCGGCGGGAGGGGGGCAGGCCCCCACGTGCCTGACCGGGCTGCCCCCTCCCGCTGTGTTGCAGCTTCACGTGGTCGGCCGCGAGGACAGACCGCAACGTGATCTCCGTGCTGTCTGGCCAGGTGGTGGAGATGTTTGACCGGCAGTTCCAGGAGCTGTACCTCATGTCCCACGGTGTCAGCCTCAAGGGCATCCCCATGGAGAAGGAGCCGGAGCCGGAGCCCATCGTGCTGCCCTCCGTGGTACCACTGGTGCCCTCGGGCACGGTAGCCAAGAAGCTCGTCAACCCCAAGTACGCGCTGGTCAAGGCCAAGAGTGCCGACGAGATCGCCAAGACCTCCTCTGAGAAGCAGGAGGGGAAGAAGCCCCCGGGGCTGCGGGGCGCGGCGCTGGCCGAGCGGCCGGGAGACCTCGCCGAGGCGCCCCCGCCTATCCACCCTGGGCTGCTCAACCTGGAGCGGGCCAACATGTTCGAGTACCTGCCCACGTGGGTGGAGCCGGACCCGGAGCCCGGCAGTGACATCCTGGGCTACATCAATATCATTGACCCCAACATCTGGAACCCCCAGCCCAGCCAGATGAACCGCATCAAGATCCGAGACACTTCCCAAGCTGGCACCCAGCTGTGGAGGCAAAGCCAGGACTGTGGCCCCACCCCCGGGCCCGGTGCCCCCGAGGACAGGGTCCCAGCTGAGAACGCTAAGAACGGCCTTCCCCAGGGGGACCCTGAGCCACAGCCCCCCGTGCCCAAGCCCCGGACAGTCCCTGTGGCAGAGCTGCTTGCCCAGCACGGCGGCGACGGTGTGGACTGGGCCCTGGAGGCCCCAGGGGAGGAGACGTCCCAGAATGGGACAGACCATGAGCCGCCCAGGACACCGGGCCCAGGCCATGCCCCACTCCAGCGGCAGGTGTCTGTGACCCAGGATGACCCCGACGGCCACAGAGCGGTGATCCCCAATGGGCTAGATGGGGAAGAGGAGGAAGATGATGATGACTATGTGACCCTCAGTGACCAGGACAGCCTCTCCGGCAGCTCTGGCCTTGGCCCTGGCCCCCGGCGGCCCTCGGCGGCCTCCTCTTCTGTGTCGGACGAGTACTTTGAGGTGAGGGGGCGCTCAGCCCCTCTGCAGAGGCGCCACTCGGAGCAGGTAGCCAACGGGCCAGCCCAGCCCCCCCGACGACAGCTGAGTGCCCCCCACATGACCCGCGGGACCTTTGGTGGACCCCTGGGTGGCTCGCCGTGGGCCCCAGGTCGGGAGAGAGAAGAGGCGGGTACTCCAAGGAGGATGCAGGCTCCGCACTCCACGGACAAGGAGACCCAGGTGGGTCGGGGTCCCCGCACGTGAGGGGTCCTGGGAGCCCCTCCCCCAGCCCCAAGCACCCAGTGTGGTCACCTGCTGGGGTGCCGCATCCCCAGATCAGACAGCTTTGCGCGCTATGTGCAGATGGGGAAACTGATGAGCAGAGGGAGGGGGTAGGTGGCAACCACCCAGGGCCACACGCGTGGCTGGTCCCAACCCACGCTGGGCACCCACAGCCTCAGTGCCCCACAAAGTCAACCTAAGCCAGCCACTGGGAGCCGAAAGGAAACGCACCTAACATACCCAGAGGTTTCAGACACTGGTGTTACAGCGAGTCAACTCTGCCCTGCCATAGCGGTTGACCCCCTCCCTTGTTTGCTGACCGCACCGAGATGGTTCTTTCTAGCCCTGAGGTCACACGGTAGTAAGTGGTCCTTGTCTGGACCTTATGCCAAGCCACCTCCATGTCAATCCTTTTGATTATGGCCCTGGGGAGCACTCTCCTCCCCTCTCCCCTAGGCTAGGAAACACCTCACATTCGTCCTTTGCCTCTCCTCCCAGTGAGCACTGCAGGTCAGGGACCCAGAGCCCTGGACCCCCTGCAGCCCCGGCCCAGCCCCCGGTGTCTGTCCTACCTGGAAACAGCGCACGGCTGATCATGCCTGGCATGATGATCAGGCCCATGGGCAGCATCTTGAGGTAGCTGGCCAGGATGGAGCCCGCCTTGGCGTGGTTCAGGTCCCGGGCGGACAGCGACCGCTGCACGATGACCTGGGGGCACGGGGAGGGGGTGAGTCTCAGCCCCGCTCGGGGGTGCCACTGTTCTGTATCACTGGCCTGGAGCTTTAAACCCAGGCATTTGGGGAAGCTTGTGGTCAAGTAGCAGAGGGGTGCTAGAAGCTGCCTGAGCGTGGCTCCCCATGTAGCCCGAGGCAAATCCTAACTGGGCCTCAGTTTGCAGATCTGCAGCATGGGAGGAGGGACAGACAATTGGAACCGATGGCATCTGAGATCCCTCCCAGCTCTGACATTATGAGTTTCTTTCTTTCTTTCCCTGTCTTCTTTCTTTTTCTTTCTTCTTTCCTTCCTTCCTTTTTCTTTCTTTGCTTCTTTCTTTCTTCTTTCTCTTTCTTTCTTCTTTTTTTCCTTCCTTCCTTCCTTCCTTCTTTCTTTTTTCTTTCTTTCTTTCTCTCTCTCTTTCTCTCTCTCTCTCTTTCTCTCTTTCTTCCTTCCTTCCTTCTTTCTTTTTTCTCTCTTTCTCTCCCTTCTTTCCTTCTTTCCTCCTTCCTTTCTTCCTTCCTTCCTTCCTTCCTTCCTTCCTCTCTTTCTTTCTTTCACAGCTTTATGGATCGGGGCGCCTGAGTGGCTCAGTTGGTTAAGCGTCCAACTTTGGCTCAGGCCGTGATCTCGCGGTCCGTGAGTTCGAGCCCCGTGTCAGGCTCTGTGCTGACAGCTCAGAGCCTGGAGCCTGTTTCAGATTCTGTGTCTCCCTCTCTCTGACCCTCCCCTGTTCATGCTCTGTCTCTCTCTGTCTCAAAAACAAATAAACATTAAAAAAGTAATAATAAACAGCTTTGCAGAAGTATAATTCACATAGAGTTCAGCCACATAAACTGTACAAAACTAATACACAGTTTTAGTGTGTTTGTTCACAGAGTTGTACGATCTACACATTCTAAATCAAAGTATTTTTCATTTGGTGCTCTGCAGTTTAAGTCACCAGCTGCAGTTCAGAAGTAAGAATGTGTGATTTTAACCTATTTTCCAGACATGCTGGTTGAATGGAGAGCTCCCAGCATTTATTTTCCTCTGAGACATGATAGAGCATTCGTTACAGGGTCTAGAGGGGCAACCCTGAGGTTGAAGGACAAGCTGACCTCAATCCTGCTTTGGCACTGGCTACCTCTGACTTGGGACAAGTCGTGGCCTCACTTGGGGCCTCAGTTTCCCTGTCTGGACGATGAGGGGGTTCGACGCAATTCTCTGATGTCCTGTGGGTGCAAGAGCCCAGGGCTGCGCTCCTCTGTGCTCGTGGCGGGCAGCCCTGGGAGGCAAGGGTGGGGGGCAGCTGCTGTCACCCCATTCTGCTGCTGGAGAAGCTGAGGCGAGCGGCAGGGCCGGGCCCTTCCCTGCAGTGTCAGCGGGCTGCTGCGTCCCCGCGACCTCTCAGCCCAGGCTGGGCCGGCAGCTGTGACCCACTCCCCGTGCTCAGCCACTTAACCTCCCTGATCCCCTGTGCCTTCATCTCTAAAGTGGGCTACTAACACAGGGTTGCTGCAAGGACCGAGCGAGGCACCATGCAGGTGGCCCAGCTCACGCCCGGCTGGTCGCGAGTTCCCCAAGTTTAGGCTTCCCTTGGGGTGCAGCCTCGGGGTCAGCCACGGCTCAGTGCTGGCCCGGGGGCCTTTGGACCCTGGCGCCACTCTGGGAAAGTCCTGAACTGGCCTGGTTGTCTGTCTGTCTCGGCCGTGAGGTGAAGGCGAGAGAACCTTCCCGTGGGTGAAACCAGGTTACGGGTGCCGCGCACTCACACCGGGAAAAATGGCGCTCGCTGTTCTGATTAACGTAGCTGCTGCTGTCGCCTGAAAGGGACACTCCACGTGAGACAGCAGGAGCAGCAGGTGACAGAAGGTGCATCGCCACAGCAGGCAGGACCCCAGGAGGCCCCCTGGCCCGAGTGCCTCCCTGCGTTTCAGACAGGGACACTGAGGTCAGAGAGGGGCTCCGTAGAGCTCTCTGCCCATTGGGCCTTTCGCCTCCTGTCTTATTGGGTCAGTTTGTTTCTGAGTTCGAGTGTCAGTGACACGTGGGGGATGAGCCAGGAGGTAGTGAAAAGTCTAAAGACCATGAAAAGCCCTGTGGCCTCAGCACACAGAGCTGCCTTCTGGTGCTGACTAGAGTGGGCATCCTGGGGGGCTGGCCTGGCCCAGTGGCTGGGTGGAGTCAGGCAAAGCCCCTGCTTGCTGGTGAGGGTCACAGCAGAGTAGCCCCAGGCACGTGGGATCCGGTGCAAAGGTGCCTATGTCGCAGGGGTTCTGGTCCCAGTCCTGGTTGTGCCCCAGGCAGACCCAGCGGGACCCGGCGTGCAGGTGCCTATATTGAGGGGTTTTGGTCCGAGGCCTGAGCGGGAGGACGCCAGGGAAGTGAGGCCGCAGCCGGGCCGTGAAGCCCCAATGTCAGCGGTGTTCGGCCTCGGCCTCCCTGTGTGACCCTCTTCTCCAGGCAGTAAGGCCCATTCGGCCCTGACCTCGAGGCCAGGCAGCGTGCTGACTCACTTGGGCTTCGTGGGAAAATCTCCTGCCCTGTGTCCCGCCCAGAGACGGCAGTGTCGGCCAGGCCCACGCTGAGTGGCGAGGAAAGGAGAGGTGCCCGAGGGGGGTGGAGGGGCATGTCTTGCAGGGAAGTCTCTCCTCATTCATCCCGTGGTGGCTGGCCGGGTCGGCCCTTGGGCCTTGCTGCCTCACTCGCGCGGTGGGGTCCTTGGGTAAGATGGGTGTCTGAGGCTTTGCTGGCACAAGACCTCTTGCTGCCTGGAACTGCCCACGGCCTTCCCGGCATTGCCCGCCTCTGCCCAGAGGGGTAGGTGGCTGGCGGAGGTGATCTGATGCGTTCACAGCCCAGGGAGGACAAGATTCAGACTCCAGAAGAAGACCCAGCCCCTGCAGTCACCAGCACTGCACCACCCGCAGTGGACGGGTGGGGAAGGCTGGGGCAGGAGCGGTAGGAACTCGCCTTACCGTAACCGTGAAAGGCGGGACCCATCGCTGTGTGACACGAGGGGAAACTGAGGCACAAAGCAGTGAGACGAACTTGTCTAGGACCGCCCGCTGGTGAGTGGCAAGGCCAAGAGGCCTAAACCCAGGTGAGCCGGCTGCCGCCTGCCCCTGGCCCTTGGGGGGTCTCCTCACTGTCTCTGCTCTTTCTCTCCTAGGGCCAACAGATCCCCCATTATAGAGTCCCTGCCTCGGGGACCAGGGATAAAGATGGCTTCCTGCGGCCCGTGAGGACCTCGGGACCCCCGCGGTACCGCGCTGCGGCTGCCGATGGCACCCAGAGCTCTACCAGGAAAGCGAGCCCAGCCGTAACAAGCACGTACCCCTGGCAGGCCAAGGCTGGCCCCGTGCCCCGCACGCTGGCAGATCCCGGGACTCCAAGGCGGGCCCGAAATGCCAGCCCCCAGGCCGATGGCAGGGTCGCTGATGAGCATCCAAGTCCTTTTGGAATCCCCTACTCCAAACTGTCCCAGTCAAAGCACCTGAAGGCCAGGACGGGCAGCGGCCAGTGGGCCTCATCTGATTCTAAACGGAGGGCCCAGGCCCCCCGGCACCACAAGGAACCCTAGCACCCTGTCCCTGGGCCTGGAGCCGTGCGGTCCGTGGCCTGTGCCCCAGCCCAGACTCACCAGGGAGGTGTTCCTGGGGCCGCGCCAGGGATCGGCAGATGGCCGCCCAGACTCTCCAGAGCCCACCCCGGAAGGCAGGAAGGTAGGGCGGGTGGCGACAGCGACACTCACCTGGTCAGTGCACCAGTACCAGGTGGCCATGATGGTCAGACCGAAGGTCATCCCAGTCCACGGGAGGTCCCCTGTGTGGGGGTCTCGGAACATGTGCATGGCGTCTGTACGGGGCAGGTGGCAGGTCGTGTTTGCGATGGTCCTGGATGGGACGGCCTGGGCGTAGGCTGCCGCCAGCTGCTCATAGCCGCCGATCTGGTCAAAGGCTGGAGGGGTCGGGGTGGGACGGGGACGGGCTGGTGGCCGATGGCCCTGACTCCGGGCCCCCACTTCCCGATGCACCAAACTTGACTTTTTCCCATCCACCTTTCCCAGTGTCTGGAGAGGCGTGGAGGGTAGAGGGTTTTCCAGAACAGGGGATTTCAAATGACTATTTTATTTGTATTTAAAAATAATACTATTAAATGAGCATTTTGCACGTGGACACCACAGTGTCCTCTTGGCCCCCGGACGCCTGTTGGCCTCGGGCAGGGGTTCTCTGCCAAGCTTCAGACTGTCGAATCAAGGAAGCAAAAGTATTTTTTCTTGGCATTGGAGGACCTTCCCGGGGAGTCTAAAAGTGTTAAAGTCCTGACCTGGGGCTCCTAAAGGATGTGATTTTGGCAGAGCTGAGGATGGCTGGCACGTAGCACTGAGGACAGAAACAAGTCCCAGAAGGGACAAGGGCATGACCAAAGCCACATGGCCCACCGGCCGGGGCTCGAGCCAGAAGTCTTTCCTCTCGAGGCCAGAGCACATTCACTCCCTCACTGTTCCTGTCTACCTCAGAGTCAGGGCCCTGTGTGGCCAAACCCTGGCCCATCTGCGGCTTTTGCTGTGTCTGTAACCACCCCTCCCGTCCAGGCTGGGCCCGGCTGCCTGGGTCCCTCTCCTGCAGTGGGGTCTCCCCCCTGGTCTGAAAGCAAGCAGGTACACAAAGTCTGGATACAGGAAGATCCCTAGTCTTACTTGCAAGCCCCTCTCCCCTGCCTTTCCCAAGCAGGAAGCCTGCTCCCGGACTCTGGGCCCCCAGCCTCATTGCCGCCTGGAGCCCAGGCCGGGCCGGGTACTCAGAGCAAACGTACAAACACTATACAAAGATCGGAAATTACCAGGCTAGAGGATCCTACAGTCTGAGTCTGGAGGAGGCTTTAAAGGCCTCTGTTCACCCTCTGTGGGATCCTCCTGGCTCTGATTGCATACTTCCCAGGACGAGGAGTTCACTACCTATTTATTGAGGGAGCCCTCTGAGCTTCCTCCGGGTTCCCTGACCAGTCTCACCGAGCTGTCTAAACCCTCTTCTCTCCTCCCCTGCCATCGGCCAGCAACCCGTAGCAGCACTTCTTGGGATTATGCACATGCTTTTAAACAGTTGGAGCCCATCAATGCCCTGGCAGTGTTCGTGGAGTCCTGATTGTGTGCGCACCTGCCCTCGGCCCTAGGTCACCATCTAGTCCTGAGCCAGGGCAGGTGCCGTGGCCCTGCATTCTTGAGTCCCCTCCACACCAGACCGGAGCCGGCCCGGAGCTGGTGACAAGTGGCAGCTGGGCGACAAGTGGCAGCTGGGCGACAGGTGGGAAAGGAACACACAGCCTCTGTCACCCAGGGGAGGCTGACGGGCTGACCGCCTCATGGCTCGACCTTGTGAGTCCACCACCCCCTCCTCCCCGCCCAGTGCTGGCCCCTGGGTCCTAACAGGGCGGACCCCCAAAAGCGCTGGCTGCGGGGGGCTACCCCTCACCTTTGACGGTCAGAATGACGGCCCCCACCACCATGATGAGCGTTTGCAGGGCGTCCGTGTAGATCACAGCAGCCAAACCCCCTGTGGGTAGAAAAAAGGGAGCTGGAGAAAGCTGTGCCCCGAGGGAGGAGGGACGGCTGTTCCACGTACGTGTCGCCTGCCCTCTCACAGGTGGGTGAGCTGTGGACCGCTCAGCTGGGCCGGCGGAGCCCGATTCAAATCTCCGCCGGCCAGGCTGTGCGGGGAGGTGGCCCCCCGGCTCCCGCCCACCTCTCAGGCCCCTGCACACCTCTGCCCGGCCACGTGGACACCCGGGCTGGCGGTCAGGTCCTCTGTCCGCGGGCCCCCGCCCGACCCCCGCGAGGGCGCCGTACCTGCGATGGTGTACAGGGCCGTGATGGCGAGCACGAGGGTGGTGGAGAGGTAGAAGTTCCAGCCCAGACAGATGTGCACAAAGAGGGCCCCTGCGTACAGGTCGATCTGCGGGAGGGGAGAGGAAGTTGTGCGGAGGCCCGAGGTGACCGCAGGACTCAGGGCACCGCTCACTCGACGTGCGGCCTCAGTGCCCCGTGGACACGGAGGGAGAGACGCCCCGCGCACACACCCACCGGCGCTGCTGGGAGGGCGGGAGGGGGTCGTGGCCGTGGACGAGCGGTTGTGCAGGGGATGCTGCTGATTTAATAAAGTCCCGAGTGGCCGATGTCCACCAAGGAGCAGTGTTGTTATTGAGTCTGGCCCCTGCCTGGAGATGTAAAGCAGGAGCCCTGTGTCCTTGGTTCCCAGGGGTCCATGACAAGGAGGAGTCCAGGAGGGCTTCCTGAAGGAGGCCCGAGAAGCCTTACGGGCCTGAAGACACAGATCTGCAGCCTAGGGCTCCAGGCCCATATCCATTTGGGTGTGCCCCCTGTTCTCTGCTCCCCATTAGACAGGTGGCCCTGAAAAACGACCAGACGTGTTCTGGGGGCAGGCCGGGGGGGGCAGGGGGCAGTCTTGCTCACTCCCCTCCGGTGGGGTTGGAACTGAAGCCAGGACCGTGTCTCGGGCCAAGGCTGGTCCCCAGAGGCTGCACTGCATACAGACGCTGCCATCCCGGACCCTGGGGCAGCCTATGGGGCTGGAGTCCTAGTCCTGGGGTGAGCCTCACACCCCTAATTCTACCCCCACCCCCATACTGTACTGGGAGCCCAGGGAAGGAGGGCAGGACTGTCCTGTGAGCTCAAGGGGGCTCCACCCTGACAGGATTCCAAATGTTCCATTCTGGGCTTGCTCAGTTCGGGGGAGATGACCTGAAATACAACCTTTGGGGCCAACAGGCTCCCAAGAAGGCTGAGCGAGGCTGCGTGGGACCAGGGGGCACGGGGCCCCTTCGAACTACTGCAGTGCCTGGCCCGACATCCAGCTGACCAGCACGGCCCAGTCGGTCTTGTGGACCCCCGGTTCCCCCAGGCTCCAAGCCCTAAGGACACAGAGCCCCGGCCGAGCCCGGGTGTCACTCCAGAGCCTGTGTTCCCTGTCCCTCTCCCTCCAGGCCCCTCCTTTACCCTCCCTTGGAGAGACCAGCCAGTGTGGACTCTGACAAGGTGCTTTGAGGAGATCGGCAGCCCCTCACTCTGGTCCCTGGCTTTGGTGGTGTGTGAGTGTGTGTGTGTGTGTGTGTGTGTGTGTGTGTGTGTGTGCATTCGTACGTGTGTCTACTCCAGCTCAAGGAGAGAAGCCCAGGGTTGTGAATATCAGAGCAGGAAGGACTCTTCAAGCCCCCTCCCCCATCAGACCGGAGGAGACACAGAAGCCTGGGGAGGGGACGGACTTCCCCGAGGTCAGGCTCCAACAGGTATCAGAGATTGGAGTTGCCGGGTGAATGGGGAGCAAGAGGTCTCTAGAAAGCAGCAGCCCCTTCCTCCCGCCTGCTCATCCTCCTGCCACCCAAGACCCCTCTCCGCACCCAGGCCGCCCTCAGAGCGGAGCCCTGATCTGTGTGGCTGGCCTTCAGGCCCCGGCCACTCATCTCTAAGCCCAGGTGACTCTGGCCACACCAGACTGGCCACCATTCCAGGCCCAGCACTTCACGGCCTCCAGGCCTCGGTTGGCCAGGTCCCTGTGCCTTGGGGCTGCCCAGTCCGCAGGCTCCGTCTTCCAGAACTATCTTCTCCGATGCCCTGCTCCCCTAACCTCTACTCCTCAGGGACTCCTGTCTGGGGCGGTGGGCCGCGAGGAGCCATGAGGACTTGGACAGTGTCAGGAGCAGTACAGGCCAAAGTGTGGAGGTAGGACTCAGCCGCTGTCCTCACTCCAGGACCCTGCACGGCATCCAGCAACAGCCCGTGCTGCAGCGAATATGAGATTGCCTACAGGCTCCTGGGGAGTCCCCGCCGACCAGGAACTTTAGACGGCACCCAGCCTGACTGGACCTCCCCTTCTGCAGCCCGAGCCCCGTCTCTTGGGGGCCCAGGAGAGCTGCGGCCTCGTAGAAGCTAAGAGCCCTAAACTGTGTCCCTGATCACATGGCTTTGTGGAGGTCATGCCGCCTCCTGGGCCTTGGTGGCTCTTATCTGGAAAATGGGTAAGCAGATATGGAGACGGGCACAGGGGCAGGCCCAGCCTCCTCCATCCCTCTACAGAGCCCTGCCCTCAGCGGAGGCTGGTGGAAGGGGGGAGCGGGACCTCCAGGGGTGGCCCGTCTCCATCGAGGCCACCACTGTCCTTTCAGGGCTCCAGAAACTTCTCACCTTTGCCACACCCCCTGGCACCTGACCCACCGGCCACTGCTGTTGATTCTGTTTCCAAACTACTCCCATGTCTACCCTCTGGCCCATCCCTTGGGAAGCCCCTCCCCGCCTCCTCCTGCACTCAGCTCGTTCAGAGGAACATCAAGTTCTCTGCATTTCCACCGCGCATGGAATAAACTCCAGCTAGCCAGGCCCAGAGGTCCAGGCGTCGTCCACCAGGCCCCCTCTGTCCCCTTCAGCGCTCACCCCTCCCCGAGCTCCACGGCTCCCTGCGCTCCAGCCTCGCCCCTTCCCTCAGCTGCCGCAAGCCTGGCCTTTCCCACAGAGACCACTCTCTCCAAAGGGAGCCCGCTCTCATCCTTGTAGATTTCAGCCTCGCCTTTGCTTCTTTCATCGACGTTTTAACTGTTACGATTGTATTCGTCTGTTTACTTATCTGCCTGGAACACTAAGCTCCCAGAAAGCAGGGAATGTGTTTATCATCCAGTGCTCAGCCAGGGCACACATTATGTATGTCAGGGGTTGGCACACCAGAGACCACAGACCAGATCCAGTCCACACACCTTGGTGTGGGGTTTCTCCCTCCAGCAGCAAGTCTGAGCGGCTCGTGTGTGTCCTGCAAAGCCAAAACTACTTACTTTCCAGCCCGCCGCAGACAAACTTAGCTGGCCCCTGGCGTGTATTTTTTTCATTCAGTCCTATGAGCTATGCCAGGCATGTAGCACTGGGGGCGCATCCATGAACAGAGAGAAGAAATGAGGGAGGCAGGCAATAGACATTCTAAGTGAATTATGCAGACTGTCTTCAGGCCAGAAGATAGTCCGTGTACGGAGAAGAGGGAGAGCGGGGAAGGGGCAGGCCTCACTGAGAAGGTGAAATTTGAAAGACTTGACACAGGTGAGGACGTGAGCCATGTGGATATCCAGGGGAAGAAGGTTCCAGGCAGAGAACACAAGGGCAAAGGCCCTGAGGCAGGGCCACGTCTGGTGTGTTCATGGATGTGCAAGGAAGCCAGTGTGGCTGCAATGATGTGTGTGACAGAAGAGGGACAGGTGAGGTTAGCAGGGTAGCAGGGGCCCCTTCTTGGAGGATCTTGTAGGCCATGGTTGGCCTTTGCTCCAAGTGGCCTAGGGTATTGTGCCCCATTTCTCTATTTTCCAGAGGTTAAATGACTAGCCCAGGGCCACGCAGTGATGGGCCTCAGTGGCCCCCGACCCCATCTGAGGGTCGGGGTGGTGATCCCCGCACCCTGCCATCGAATGTTCTCTGCACACCAGCATCCCCACCCGAGGGATGACAGCAGGTGAGCCCTGCGGTCTCTGTCAGGACAGGCTGCAGCTGGGGTGGGTGCCGAACGCACAGACACCCGGGGCATTCACGGGGCTCCGCCCAGTGAGGTCAGGGCCTCGGGGCCAGCTGGGCGCATGCACTTCAAACAGTTTCGGCCCAAAGCCATCAGCCAAGGCGTCCCCGGTCCTGCCCAAACCAAGCCGGGCAATTAGCGTTCCTCCCGCTTCCCTCTCGGCCTCATCCGGAAGCCCAGCATTGGCGTTGGAGCCCCAGCCTTGACGTCAGTGGGTTGCTTTCCATTTTATAGGAGGGTAAGTCCACTCATCTCCCTTCACAGTGTGGAGTTTGAAGTGCCAAGTCCTGGCTGCCTTGGTGCAGCAGAGCAGCGGCCGGGGGCCCCCCCGGGGACTGGGAGGCTGGGAGACAGAGGCCTGGGTTCTTTGGTCTCCGCCTGACTCACCGTGACCTTGAGCTAGTCACCGTCACTCTCTGGGCCTCAATGGCCTCATCTGCACACAGGGGTTGCAGGATGAGATTGTCTGTAAGGACCTTCCCTCTGAACCCTCCTTCCTTCTGGAATCCCACGCAAGCCACCCCGACATTTGAGGTGCACTTTCTGCCCTTACCCTTCCAGGGGGACCGGGTCCAGGCTCCCAAGGGAAAAGAGGCCCGGGGTGCCCACTAGGGAGGCACCCCAATACCAGGAGGCCGCCGCCAGGGGTCAGCTTCTCGAAGGAGTTGACCGGCCACGGGATGGGCTCCCTGTGGCCGCTGAACCGCCAGAGACCATGAAGGCTCTCAGCGCCCCCTAGTGGGCAGTCCTGGTTCACCTCCGCGCTGGCCCAGGGAAGCCATCCAGGCTGACCCCCAGGCTCCCACCAGTGACCTCTCATAGCGAGAACCCCGAACGCCCTCATATCTGGACCCAGGGCAAAGCAGAAGTCAGAAGGCCTGCTTTCTGCCCCCAACCATGCCAGCTGCCCAACCCGCCTTCTGGAAGCCCTCGTCAAGCTATCCCAGACTCAACTGTGTGGGCAAATCACTGTCCCTCTCTGGGCCTCAGTTTCCCCAGCTGTTGAACAAGAGACAGATGAGAGGATGTCAGGTGTGTCTGAGGGGCCCTCAGAACGGGGATGATTCCAGGCGATGCTGGCGGGATGCTGGGAGTTGGGGGGGGGTGGGGGGGCAGCTCACCGATATCTTGGTGAAGACGGACAGCAGCAGAGACAGGATAGACAGGTACATGCAAATCCGCTGGCCTCCGTAGCGCTTCTGAATGTATTCAGGCATGGTGACGATCTGGGGAGGCACGGGGGGGGGGGCAGGAACTAAGCACTCCCCCGAGATCACACCCAGCTGTCAGGGCCCAGAGCTTCTCAAGGGCAAGGCCAGACCCACATACTCATTACCATCCCACAACCGGGGACGGTGACTAGGGACAGAGGCACAAGTCTGAAGGCTGTGGTGACAAATCCGGATGAGCTACCGACGCGACTCGATGGGGAAGGACTGGGAGAGATCCAGTGGCTGCCCAGTGGGGCTGAAGGAGCGGGCAGAGTCAGGGACAGTGTCGCCCAGGTGTGTGCTTGGGTGGAGGGAGCATCACCCCCCAGATGCAGCGAGCAGGGGCCGTGGAAACCAGCAGACACGGCTCCCAGGCTGAGGGCCTCGGGGACGCGTCTTCATAGTTGGCAGGAACGTTAGTTGGCCTAGGAAGAAACCCTGGCAGCCCTGGGAGCGGTGGGCTGGCTCTACCACATGAAGCCGGGGTTCCCGTTCATCAGCATCACCAAGCCAGGGGAGCACGGCCCCGACGCAGGTGAGGCCACCCTGAGTCCCCGGGAGTAGACTCACCTCCGAGGAGATGTAGATGGGCACGAACACCCACGCCAGGGCCAGCAGCACATACGTGGCCTGAGGGGGACAGGGACAGAGTGAGGACGGCAGTCCCCAGCTCCCACAGACCCTGCATCCGGGCCCAGCGGACTGGAGACCTGACCCGCCAGAGAACCTCAAGAGGGGAAGAATTTGCCTCTTCCTCCCTCTGTGGCCAAGGCTAAGCTCCCTGTCCAGCACTCTGGCATTCTGAAGGCCATCCATCCCCGGGAACAACTCCCGTCTAGACACTGGCTGCCCTGAGTGGCCAAGGGCAGACCCCACTGGAGCCCTATCAAGGTCTCTGCGCCTTTCAAGGTCTCTGCACCCTCCCGCAGCTGCGTCCACCCCTGCCTGCTTACATTCCACTCGAAGCCAGCCACGGCCAGGCCCCCGGCCGCACCCGAGCCCGCCAGTCCAATAAAGAGGCCCGAGCCCTCGCTGCTGGCAAAGAGAGAGGCTCCAATCTGGAGGACAGAGGGGAAAAAGAATCAGCAGAGGCAGCCGTCCCCACCAGACGCCAAAGCCAATTCCCGGCACCCCATCCCGACGCTCCCAGCTTGGGGGCCCCTTGCCAGCCTCAACCTGCCCCATCGCTGGCCCCCCCCCCCACCCACCCCGGGCAGTGACCTTGGGTGAGGAAGACACACAAAGTGACCGCAGGGATGAGCCCCTAGGCAGCACCTGCATCCGGGATCAGATGCGGGGCAGGGGGAGAGAACACTCACCGGCCACCAGGTCATGTCCCGGCCCGCCAGGAAGTAGCCTCTCACCGTGTTCCTGCTGGCCCGGCATGAAGACTGCAAGGACAGAGGCAGAAAGGAGCTCAGCAGGTGTTCGAACAAAACTCGTGCCTGAATGTTCACAGCAGCCAAAAGGTGGAAACAACCCAGACGCTCAACGACTGATTAACACAACGTGGTCTATCCGTACGACGGAATAATACCCAACCCTTGGAAGGCATGAAGTTCTGACACCTGCTACAGCACGATGGCCCTCGAGAACATTCTGCTAAGTAAAAGGAGTCAGACGCAAAAGGCCACACATTGTATGATTCTGTCTACATGAAATGTCCAGGACAGGTGGATCCACGGAGGCAGGAAGTAGATTAGTGGTTTCCAGGGGCCGAGGAGAGAGGGCAAGGGGCAATGATTGCTAATAGGTATGGGGTTTCCTTTCGGGGTGATGAAAAAGTTTCGGAAGCAGATACAGGTAATGGTTGTAAACCAGAATGAATGCACTAGATACCTCTGAATTATACAGTTTAAAATGGTTTCAATGGTGAGTTTCATGTGATGTGAAATTACATCAATAAAACAGAAAGGACAGAGGGAACCAGAATCTTATCCACAGCCTTCCACCCCAGCTCCTGGGCCCCGTGGTCCCGTTCCTTCCCTTCACTCATTTCCAGCCTGCTCTGGACCGTGGCCCAAGCCCCCGGTGGCTCCCCGCTGGCCCCCCACTGGGGGAGGGATGGACACACCAGGGAGCTGGGGGCCATGAGCACGGCTGACTGTCGCCGTTGACTAAGACGCCCTGTGCTGGGCCAACACGGGATCCTCCACACTTCTTATCCCAGACCCGCCAAACTGCCTCAGGGCAGTTACTGTAGCCTTACAGGTCAAAGTCTAAGTTTTGATCATTCCACAGTGCGTAACTAAACTGAGATTTTCTTTTTTTAAGATTTTTATTTTTAAGTAATCTCTACACCCAATGTGGGGTTCGAACTTACAAACCCAAGATCAAGCGTTGCACGCTCTACTGACTGAGACAGCCAGGTGCCCTGAAGCTGAGATTTTTGCCTCTTGATGAGGACTTTGAGCTAAGGATTTTGAGAGGCTTTTGGCCTTGATTTCTAACTTCTAGTATTCTAATCTCTGATACATTTCGAAGAATTATCACTCAAGTATTCTTGCATACCTTTTGTGTTGGTGGGAGTATAGAGTTTTGTGCTCCATAATGTAATTAAAAATCTGAAATCAGAATGCCTGGGAGCAAATCCTGGCCGCTCTGTTTCCTGTGTATGACCTTGGGCAAATTACTTCACCTCTGTGCCTCAGTTTCCTCATCTGTCATGCGGGCCTTCCCTTGCAGGGCTTCTGTGAGGTTTAACGAGTTAATACATGTGACACTCTAACAACAGTGCCTGGTACCTAGTAAGTAAGCCCAATAAAGGTCAGTGATTATATGGGTTTTTCAAGCCCTCAGTGCTATCTGGACAGGAGAAAGTGAATAGACGTGAACTTGAGGACAGAAGAAATTTGAAAAGAGGGACCCTGGAGGTCTATTTAGGTATATATTTTGCATTCCTTTCTCCCAACATATATATCCTAACCTAAGACTGGATCACAAAGTATCGATCAACATACAGGCCTCTTTCTACCTGACTTTAATTGCCGCCCCCCTCCTCCCACCAGATTCAAGATGATTCACCTGAATTGTCTGCATCGGACATTCAAAGCTTTGGATACGGCTCCTGCTTGCCTCTCTCCCACCCCATCTTCCATCACTTTCTGTGAGCTGTGACCCAGCCATATTGAATACAGTAGTATCTGAAGACTCTCACGGTCTTGGCCAGGATGGCCACATCCAGCTTTGTGGGCTGTGCACTGTGCAACTTCCACAGCAGCTCTGTTCTTAGCCCGGGATTTTTCCAAACATGTCCTTTCATCTTTCAGGGATGTGGTAGGCCTGGCCAATTGCCTCCTTCTTGCCCCTTCCCTTCCTAAAGGGGTCTCATTTTTCCTAGCAATTGGCCTGAGAGGCCCCGGGCCCAGTCTCCAATTCCAGGAGTCCTGAGTCATCTAAGCCACGGAGACTATCACATTCCTTAGCTGCTGCACCTGGTTCAGGACAGTTGTGGACTTACGCTGGGATTGCTCCTGGCCTCCTGGGAGGCGGAGAAAGAAGCCGGGACTCTGAGGGTGCTGGCAGCCATGTTCACCTAGTTAATATTCACCGAGTGCCCCTCTGTGGCAGAGTTGGTCCCAAGTGCTTTACCTTTATGAGGTGTTTAGTCTTTTTTTTATATATAATTTTATTTTAAAAAAATTCTTTGGGGCGCCTGGGTGGCTCAGTCGGTTAAGCGTCCGACTTCAGCTCAGGTCACTATCTCGCGGTCCGTGAGTTCGAGCCCCGCGTCGGGCTCTGGGCTGATGGCTCAGAGCCTGGAGCCTGCCTCCGATTCTGTGTCTCCCTCTCTCCCTGCCTCTCCCCCGTTCATGCTCTGTCTCTCTCTGTCTCAAAAATAAATAAACGTTAAAAAAAATTTTTTTAATTAAAACAAAATTTTTTAAGTTTTTAATTTAATTTATTTTTTAACATTTATTCATTTTTGAGAGACAGAGAGACAGATCGTGAGCAGGGGAGGGGCAGAGAGAGAGAGAGAGACACAGAAGCCAAAGCAGGCTCCAGGCTCCGAGCTGTCAGCACAGAGCCCTATGTGGGGCTCAAACCCACGAACTGTGAGATCAGGACCTGAGCCAAAGTCAGACGCTTAACTGACTGAGCCACCCAAGTGTCCCTAAAAATTTTTTTTAATGTTTATTTTTGAGAGAGAGAGAGAGAGAGAGAACGGGGAAGTGACAGAGAGATGGGGAGACACAGATGCAGAATCCGAAGGAGGCTCCAGGCTCTGAGCTGTCAGCACAGAGCCTGACACGGGGCTCGAACCCACGAACCATGAGATCATGACCTGAGCCAAAAATCAAGAGACAAACGCTTAACCGACTGAGCCACCCAGGTGCCCCGAGGTGTTGAGTCTTTGCAGCAGCCCCATGAAGTACGTACTGTGACCATATTCCTATTACCAATGAGAAAGTCAAGGCTTTCACAGACGAAAGTGGCTAGTAAGTGACGGAGTCAGGATTTGAACCCAGGCTAACCAGACAGGGAAACTGGACTCAGGACAATGCCACACATGCGTGAGAAAATCAAAGTGAAGTGCAGCGACAGCCTTGATGATTCTCTGGAAACCCCTGGGTCCTACCGTACCTGAAGCCTTCACTATTGCTGGACTTTTCAGAATGGACGTCATTATATTTCCTTCACTGTTCAAGCTCATCTGATGCAGGTTTTCGGTCCCTTACTCACAGACACCCTAAGAGATGCAAAAGCTCAGCCCAAGGTCGCTTGTAACGCCTCCTTAAAGGCCCTCCCCTGGGTTCTCCTGACCCCACTGTCAGCACCTTTGCAGGTGCACCTGCCCAGCCCAGCCCAGCTTGTTCCGTCTGCTTTTGGGTGATGAACGCCTGCATCTGACCCCTGTGGGATCCGGCTCCAGGGTGTACTCCTTGAGTGGCTCTGTTCTTTTCTGCCTGTGCTCATAGCCCTGTGGCCTTGGAGGGGCAGGGTGGAGCTCCCACAGCCCCGCTGCACACAGCACCAGCCTGCAGGGGAAGGCTGAGCTGGGAGGGGGCGAGTCCTGGGCGGCAAGGCTGATGGGCCGTGTCACCGGCTAGCAAAGGGCCTGGCCTCAGATACCCAAAACATTTTCTTTTTTTTTTTATTTTTCTTTTTTTTTTTTCTTTTTTTTTTTTATTTTTCTTTTTTTTTTTAATTTTTCTTTTTTTTTTTATTTTTCTTTTTTTTTTTTTTTTTTCTTTCTTTTTTTTTTTTTTTAATTTTTTTTCAACGTTTATTTATTTTTGGGACAGAGAGAGACAGAGCATGAACGGGGGAGGGGCAGAGAGAGAGGGAGACACGGAATCGGAAACAGGCTCCAGGCTCCGAGCCATCAGCCCAGAGCCTGACGCGGGGCTCGAACTCACGGACCGTGAGATCGTGACCTGGCTGAAGTCGGACGCTTAACCGACTGCGCCACCCAGGCGCCCCCCAAAACATTTTCTTACGTGTGCACTTCCAAGTAAATCCTCCCACCCACACTGGCTGGGGAGGCCTTCTCTCCCTCCTCTTCCCTCTCTCTCCCCTCCTCTTCCCTCTTTAGGTCTTGCTGAGCTCTGGCCCTCTGGCTTAAATCAGCGGCCAGGGAAGACAAGATAGGGATACTCATTCTCCCCCAGTAGATAAAGACCATGTGTCAGCACTCAGGGCTGCTGGCCCGGGCACTGCTGGGGACAAGGAGGACGAGCCTGACTTCTGCAAACCCACAGCTGGTTTCTGTGTTCACGTCCTCACCAGAAAGGCCTCCAAGGTCAGCATTATGAGTACACAGGAGGGACCCCTCCCCTATGTACCGGGACCTGGGGTTCGCTGGGGAAGTCCCAGACCCCAGAGCGCTGGGGTTCATCTGTAAATGGGGCTGGCCTTTGCCCCGGGGCTGCGGGGACCAGGTGCCGAGCACAGCGCCTGCCTAGCAGGACCCTCACCGCCACTGGAGTCTGTGATGGCCTGAATCACTTCTCTTTCCTATAGAAAGTGAGAGAAACTCGCTTAGGAACTAGGCTAGGCTGGTGGACAGGGAGCTTCTTTTTTTTTTAAGGTTTTATTTTTATTTTTGAGAGACAGTGCAAGCAGGGGAGGATGAGAGTGGGGGGCGGGGGGAGACAGAGGATCCAAAGGAGGCTCTGTGATGACAGCAGCGAGCCGGATGCAGGGCTTGAACTCAGCAAGTGGGAGATCACGACCTGAGCTGAAGTGGGACGCTCAAATCACGGAGCCGCCCGGGCGCCCCGGACACAGAGCTTTTAAAAGTAAAGATCCCCAGGCTCCGTGTGCCTCTCCCCTCCTCTGAACAGACCATGAGCCCATCTGACATGGGGGAGACAGAGGCCAAGAAGGCGATGAGACGTGCCGGGCCCCCGGCTTGTCCGCACAGACGCTCAGTGAACTTCCCGCGAAGCCTGCCTGTTACAGAGAGGCCCTCCTCCTCCTCACTTTGTAGACTGAGAAGCCACTGCCCAAAGAGAAGGGGGCTTGGTCAAGGTCCCAGATGAATCTACCCCAGGGCTGGAAGGAGGGCCCCGGGGGACACCCGGCCTCCAGGGGACACGATACAGATGCCTCAGGGACCTGCCAGCCCAGTTCCCACCCCCGGTGCCCCCCCTGGCTGGCCGCCCACCGCAGGCCTCTCACCCATATGCCCACAGCCAGGTTCAGGGCGAAATACACGGTGATGACGATGAGGTCGGTCACGCTCAGCTTCGGGCTGGGAGCACGGGGGTCGCCGGTGGAGTTGTCCGCCTCCATCCCGAGGCAGGCGCCAGCCCTGAGCAAAAGGAGCTAACTGAGGGCCGAACCGGGTCAGAAAGGGCTTCCCGGCAGGCAGTAAATTGATCATTAAACCGAGCACGATGGTGGCATCTCCAGCCCACAATGTGGCCGCGTGCTTGAGAGCGGCTTCAAAGTGCGGCTCGGTGTCCTCCACCGCCCCCCCCTCCCAGTGGGGAGCAAGTCCCGACCGTGAGAATGGGGGAGAGCTCGAAGGGGGCTGGAGGAGGGGAGCCCCCCTGCACTCAGAGGGGGTTTAGGGAAAATAAAGGGGAGGCCTGGCTGGCTCAGTCAGTAGAGCATGCGACTCTTAATCTCAGGGTTGTAAGTTCAATCCCCACACTGGGCGTGAAGTCTCGTGACTTGACCTGTATTTAATTTGTATAGGAAGCATGGCAGGTGGGGGACAGATGCCTCACCTCCGGGGACATCAGGCAACCATGCCCTGTGGCCATCAGGCCATGAGTAGCCTGAGAGGGTCTTGGAATGGCGACCCCCTGTGTCACGTGGTCCACTTCTAGCCACGACAGACAGTCCCAGCCCCAGAACGTCCCAGTACTGAACAATAAAGTCCTGTTGCCAAATTCTGTGCTTTCTTTATCTAGACTTAGTTGAAACAATCCCAAGCCCCTCATTTGACCATCTGTTCGGGTCCCCGTGGTCCCCTCGGGACATCCACGGAAGGTCACAATATCTAGCAAGTGCCTGCCAGGAGCTGAGGACAATGCTTAGCTTAGGTGATACCATATCGCACTCAAGGAATGGAGGCCAGGAGGCTGAGCCATCTGTCATTCATTATCTAGCCCCGTAAGGGACCGAGCTGGGATTCAGCTCCAGATCTGACCCCAGAGGCTCCCCATTGGTGGCAGTGAGGGCTCTGACTCCATCTAGGGTCCTAGATGCTTGCTCACTAATTAAGTCATCATGCACAGCCTGGTGGATGTCTCCGACATGGCCCGTGGCTTTGCAAAACATTTGAAGTTTAACCAGGACGCGCAGCTCTTCCAGAAGTGTTAATGAGTGAGCAGCAACCCCCCGGAACACACTGACCCGCAAAACCCAGCTCTGCCTGTTACTCGGTAACTGGGGGTAGACTGTTTAAAGATTACATGCAAAACTAGACAGAGGAGAACAATTAAGTCACTGTTTATAGTAAATTCGGGCGGGCTTAGACTGCCCGCTCCCCAACTACCCTCACCGTCAGCCAACTAGCCTCTCGGATGGTGTTGACTTTCCAAGCCATTGCCGAGAAGCATATCATGAATCAAAAGATCACTTTATACGAGTCAGAAGGACCCAGCTGGGTACTGTCCAGATTTTGTAAGCCAGCCGCCTAAAGATAAGGTGGTTGAAAAATAGTATTTGGTCCCCTCTCCTCAGCCTGGGTCTCAGAAGGAAACAAACCACCGAGGGATAAAACCCCCTGCCCTCTGATAAAAGTTCTGGGGAAAAGAGGTCATGAGGAGCACATGGGTGGGACGGGGAGAGGGTGGCAGTGAAGGAGATGAGAAATTCCACATGTAAGCCCAATCACATTCCATATTCCCACCCCGTCCTACCCAACACGACCACATGCAGATCAAACTCTTCTGGCCCAGCTCACCCAGGACAGAATACGGGGCCAGCCTAGCCAAGGAGCCGTCCGTATCACACCCTATAAGCCGCATCTATCCCAAGAGGAAGCCCTGAGCTCATGTTTTCCACTACGACCAACTCCATATCTCTGGATACCAACTGGATGTCCTACAATTTGACTCAACTGTCACTACCTACCTGAGTTACTGCAGACCCCACGGTTGAGCCCTCAGTCTGCCAGAACTGTGCCCCACCTCAGATGCCAGGCGCAAATCTTAGGCCTCCCATACTTCTGGCTGACCATCTATAAATGTTGGAAGGTCCCATGATCCCTTTCAAAGATGTCATAATTTGCTAGATGGCTCACAGAACTCAGGAAAACATTTACAATTACCAGTTGATGATAAAGCTTCTTATAAAGGATACAGATGAACAGCCAGATGAAGAGGTACATAGAAGTGAGGTCCAGGGGCGCCTGGGTGGCTCAGTCGGTTAAGGGTCCGACTTCAGCTCAGGTCATGATCTCGCGGTCCGTGAGTTCGAGCCCTGCGTCGGGCTCTGTGCTGACAGCTCAGAGCCTGGAGCCTGTTTCGGATTCTGTGTCTCCCTCTCTCTCTGACCCTCCCCCGTTCATGCTCTGTCTCAAAAATAAATAAACGTTACAAAAAAAAAAAAAAAAGAAGTGAGGTCCAGAACAGACCAAGTCCATGGGTGTGTTCACCAACCTGTAACTTCCTGAACCCTATTTGTTCTGTAGGGGGTTTTATGTAGGTTTCTTCACCTAGCACGATGGATTCCATCACTGGCCACGGATGATTAACTCAAGGCTAAAAGTTCCAACCCTCGCATCATGCCTTGGTCTCGTCATCAGTTCCTGTCTTGAAGCTCTCCAAGGGCCACTGAATTGTACACCTTAAAATGTTGAAAATGTTGTGGGGCACCTGGGTGTCTCCGTCGGTCCAACTCTTTCGGCTCAGGTCATGATCTCGCGGTTCAGGAGTTCGAGCCCCACATCAGGCTCCGTGCTGACAGCTCAGAGCCTGGAGCCTCCTTCTGATTCTGTGACTCCCTCTCTCTCTGACCCTCCCCTGCTCGTGCTCTGTTTCTGTCTCTCAAAACATGAATAAATATTTTTTTTAAATGTTTAATGTTGAAAATGTTGAATTTTATGTTATGGGCATTGGTACCTTGATAATAAAAAATAGACTTATGGGATTTAGAAGGCTTCAGAGGTCTTGGTATTATGTACAGATGTACTAAACCAAGGTAAAATCCTGTAACCATTAAGAAGTTTCTCTTCAGGGATGCCTGGATGGCTCAGTCAGTTAAGCTGCTGAGTCTTGACCTCGGCTCAGGTCATGATCTTGTGGTTCGTGAGTTTGAGCCATGCATTGGGTTCTATGCTGACAGTGTGGAGCCTCCTTGGAATTCTCTGTCTCCCTCTCTCTCTGCTCCTCCCCTGCTCGTGCTCTCTCCCCCCCCAACGCCCCCCCCCCAAAAAAAAACCTTAAAAAAAAAAAAAAGAAGTTTCTCTTCAAATATGGGTTGCCTGGTGGCGCCTGGGTGGCTCAGTTGGTTGAGCGTCCGACTTCAGCCCAGGTCACGATCTCACGGTCCGTGAGTTCGAGCCCCGCATCAGGCTCTGGGCTGATGGCTCGGAGCCTGGAGCCTGCTTCCGATTCTGTGTCTCCCTCTCTCTCTGCCCCTCCCCAGTTCATGCTCTGTCTCTCTCTGTCCCAAAAATAAATAAACGTTAAAAAAAAAAAAAATATGGGTTGCCTGGGTGGCTCGGTTGGCTGAGTGGCCAACTTCAGCTCCGATCATGATCTCGCACTTCCTGAGTTCAAGCCCAGCCTCGGGCTTGCTGCTGTCATCACAGAGCCCACTTCAGATCCTCTGTCCTCCTCTCTCTCTGGCCCTCCCCTGCTTGCACTTTCTCTCTCTCAAAAATAAAGAAGTTTCACCTCAAATAAATAGGAACACAATTATAATTGGGATCTTAATGCCTGACTCCCAACAATGGATAGATCGTCCAGAGAATCAATAAGGAAACAGCAGATTTGAGCAACATTATAGACCAGACGGACCTACCATACACAGAACATTATACTCAACAACAATAGAATACAGATTCTTCTCGAGTGCACATGGAACATTTTCTAGGGTAGACCATATGCTAGGCCAGACATATGTTAGACAAAACAAATCTTAGCAATTTCAAGAAAACTGAATTCATACCAACTATCTTCTCTGACCACAAGGGCATGAAACTAGAAATCAATAAGGAGAATACTGAAAAATTCATGAATATGTAGAAATTAAACAACACTCTCCTGAACAACAGTGGATCAAAGAAGACATTAAAGGGGAAATAAAAAACAAGTACCTTCAAACAAATGAACATGGAAACACATCATACCAAAACTTATGGGATGTAGTGAAAAGCCGTTCTAAGAAGGAACGTTATAGCCACAAACACTTGCATTAAGAAGTAAGAATGAGGGGCGCCTGGGTGGCTCAGTCAGTTAAGCGTCCGACTTCGGCTCAGGTCACGATCTCACGGTCCGTGAGTTCGAGCCCCGCATCAGGCTCTGGGCTGATGGCTCGGAGCCTGGAGCCTGCTTCCGATTCTGTGTCTCCCTCTCTCTCTGCCCCTCCCCCGTTCATGCTCTGTCTCTCTCTGTCTCAAAAATAAATAAAAACGTTAAAAAAAAATTAAAAAAAAAAAGAAGTAAGAATGATGTGGGGCGCCTGGGTGACTCAGTCGGTTAAGCGTCCAACTCTTTGTTTCGGCTCAGGACAAGATCTCACAGTTTGTGCAATCAAGCCCCACGTCAGGCTCCATGCTGACAGTGCGGAGCCTGCTTAGGATTCTCTCTCTCCCTCTCTCTGCCACTTCCCCACTCTCTCTCCCTTTCTCTCAAAATAAATAAATAAACTTTTAAAAAAAAAATGATGAGCACCCGGTGATGTGTGAAAGTGTTGAGTCACTGTATTGTACACCTGAAACTAATAAAACACGGTATGTTAACTACTGGAACTCAAATGAAAACTTAAAAAAAAATAAGTAAGAAAGATCTCAAATATGCAACCGAACACCATGCCTCAAGGAACTAGAAAAAGAAGAACAAACTGAGACCAGTTGGCAGGAGGAATGAAATAATAAAGGTTGGAGGAGAAATCGGTGAAATAGAAAATGGAAAACCAGTGGAAAAGATTAATTAAACTGAGAGTTGGATGTGAAAAGATAAACAAAATTGATGAATCTTTAACTAGACTAACCAAGGAAAATAATAGAGAAGACCCAAATCAACAGAATTATAAATGAAAATGAAAATGAGACAGTACAAATGATACCACAGAAATACAATGGATCCTAAGAGGCTATTATGAAAAGTTACACACTGAAAAACTGGGCGACCTAGAAGAACATGAAAAAAAAAATTCATAGAAACATACAAACTACCAAGACTGAATCAGGAAGACAGAAAGTCTGAATAGACTGATTACTAGTAAGGAGATTGAATCAGTAATCAAAAAGCTCCAAATAAAGAAAAACCCAGGACCAGAAGGCTTTACGGGTGAATTTTACCAAACAGTTAAAGGATTAACACCGGTCCTTTGCAAACCCTCCCAAAAAAGGAGGAGGAAACATGCCCAAATTCATTTCATTAGGCCAACATTACCCTGATTCCAAAGCCAGAAAAAGACACTACCAGAAAAAGAAAACTACAGACCGGTATTCTTGATGAATATAGACGCAAAAATTCTCAATAAAATACTAGCAAACAGAACTTAAGAGCACATTAAAAGAATCATTTACATGATCGAGTGGAATTTATACGTGGAGTGCAAAGAAAGTTCAACATAATGCAAATCAGCCAATGCAATACATCACATTAATAGAACGAAAGGAAAAATCCTATGATCATCTCAATAGATGCAGAGAAAGCATGTGACAAAATTCAATGTCCATTCATGGTAAAAACTCTTAACAAATTAGAGATAGAAGGAACTTCCTCAACATAATAAAGACCGTGTATTGATAAGTTCACAGCTAACATCATATTCAAGGATGAAAGTTTGAAAGCTTTTCCTCTAAGACAAGGGTGCCCACTCTCGCCAATCCTATTCAACATAGTACTAGAAGTCCTTGCCAGATCAGTCAGGCAAGAAATAAAATAAAAGTCATCAGCATTGGAAAGGGAGAAGTAAAACTGTATTTGCAGATGACATGATTTTATGTACAGAAAATCCTGAAGGCCATCAAAAAACTGTTATATCTAATCAACAAATTCAGTAAAGTTGCAGGATACAAAATTAACATACAAAAATCAGTAGTACTTCTATATGTTAACAATGAATTATCTGAAAAAGAAATTTTAAAAACGATCCATGCACAATAGCATCAAAAACAATCAAATACTTAGGAATAAATTCAGCCAAGGAAGTGAAAGAGCTCTAGTGTGAAAATTAAGACACTGATGAAAGAAATTGAAGATACAAATAAATAGAAAGGTATCCCATATTTATGGATTGGAAGAATTAATATTATTTTTTAAATTTTAAATGTTTATTCTTTTTTTTAATGTTTATTTATTTTTCAGACAGAAAGAGACAGAGCATGAACGGGGGAGGGGCAGAGAGAGGGAGACACAGAATCTGAAGTAGGCTCCAGGCTCTGAGCCATCAGCCCGGAGCCCAACGTGGGGCTCGAACTCACGGACTGTGAGACCATGCCCTGAGCCGAGGTCAGACGCTCAACTGACTGAGCCACCCAGGCACCCCAATTTTATTCTTGAGAGAGAGAGAGAGAGAGTGCACGTAAGCAGGGGCGGGGGGGGGGGCGCGGGGCCAGACAGAGAGGGAGACAGAGGATCCAAAGCGGGCTCATCGCTGACAGTAGAGAGCCCTATGCGGAGCTCAGGCCCATGAATCCTGGGATCATGACTTGAGCCGAAGTCAAGGGTCAGAAGCTTAAATGACTGAGCCACCTAGGTGCCCCAGAAGAATCAATATACCACCAAACCCATCTCTAGATACCATGGCATCCCTATCAAAATTCCAATGGTATTTTTTCTTTTACAGAAGTAGAAATAACAATCCTAAAATGTATATAGAAGCACAAAAGACTCCAAATAGCCAAAGATCCTGAGAAAGAATAAAGTGGGAAGCATCACACTTCCCGATTTCAAACTTTACCATGAAGCTAGAGTAATCGAAACAGTATGGTATTGGCCTAAAAACAGACAAATACGTCAACGGAACAGAATTGAGAGCCCAGAAATAAAACCAAGCAAATATGGTCAACTGATATTTGACAAGTGAGCCAAGAATGTGCAAGGAAAGACAGTGTCTTCAATAAATGGTGCTGGTAAGTTGGAAATTCACATGTAAAAGAATGAAACTCGACCCCTGTTTTTCACCACTCACAAAAATTAACTCAAAATGGGGGCGCCTGGGTGGCTCAGTTGGTTAAGTGTCTGACTCTAGATTTCAGCCCAGGTCATGACCTCACGGTTCATGAGTGCCAGCCCTGCATCAGGCTCCGCGCTGGCAGTGTGGAGCCTGCTTGGGATTCGTTCTTTCTCCCTCTCTCTGCCCCTCCTTAGCTTGCTCTCTGTCTCTAAGCAAATAAATGAACTTAAAAAAATAATAAAAAACAAAACAAACAAAAAACCCCAAAAAACCAAAAATTAACTCAAAATGGATTAGAGACTTAAATGTAAGACCTGAAACCATAAGACTCCTAGAAGAAAACATAGGAAAAAAAGCCTCTTGACATGGGTCTTGGCAATGATTTTTCAGTATGACGCCTAAAGCATAAGCAACAAAATCAAAAATAAAAAAGCGGGACTACGTCAAACTAAAAAGCTTCTGCACAGTACGAGAAACAATCACAAAGTGAAAAGACAACCTATAGAATGGGAAAAACATTTGCAAACCTACATCTGATAAGAGGTTAATATCCAAAATACACAAAGAACTCATACAACTTAATAGCAAACAAAACAAAAAACTCCACAAATAATCCGATTAAGGGGCGCCTGGGTGGCGCAGTCGGTTAAGCGTCCGACTTCAGCCAGGTCACGATCTCGCGGTCCGTGAGTTCGAGCCCCGCGTCAGGCTCTGGGCTGATGGCTCAGAGCCTGGAGCCTGTTTCCGATTCTGTGTCTCCCTCTCCCTCTCTCTCTGCCCCTCCCCCGTTCATGCTCTGTCTCTCTCTGTCCCAAAAATAAATAAACGTTGAAAAAAAAATTTAAAAATTAAAAAAAAATAATCTGATTAAAAAATGGGCATGGGGTGTTGGGTGGGGGAGATGGGCTAAAGGGGTGATGGGTACCAAGGAGGACACTTGTTGGGATGAGCGCTGGGTGTTATACGTAAGTGATGAATCGCTAAATTCTATTCCTAAAATTATTATTACACTCTATGTTAACTAACTTCGATTTAAATTGTAAAAACAAACAAATGAATAAATAAAATTAAACATGGGCAAAAGACCCAAATAGACAAACAAATGGCCAAAATGTACGTGAAAAGATAGTCAACATCATTAGTCGCTAGGTCCATGGGTGGAGTGCTTTGGGGTTCGTATCCTAGGGCCAGATTGGTCAATTCAAAACAAGAGAGTGGGGTTTTGGTAAGCCCCACAGGGGTCTTATTTAAGGGGTGTATAAGGCATATGGGTGCTGGGAGGCAGGGGAGACTCTTGATAAGAAGGGCTATGTCTACCGTATAGAAACACAACTGAATTTTTGGTTGGTGGTCTTCCATTCTATAGCTAGGCTGAACTTGTTAGTGCTAATCAGGTTTTTTTGTGTGTGTGGATTCTTGAGGATTTTTTCTGTATATGACATTAGGTCATCTGTGAATGGAGTTAGATTTACTCCTTCCAAGTTGTATGACTTCTATTTTATTTCTTGCCTAATTTCTCTTCCTAGAACTTTCAGTACAATGTTGAACAGAGTGGTGAGAGAGGATATCTTGTCTTGTTCTTGACTTTAGGGTAAAACTTCAGTCTTTCACCACTAAGTATAATCTTAGCTGTGGGTTTTTCATATATACCCTTTTTCGGGTTGAGAATCTCCCTTACTAGTCCTAGTTTGTTGAATATTTTTATCATGAAAAATCCTGTTGGGTTTTTTCAAATTTTTTTTTTTTTCTGCACTCATTGAGATGACCGTGTGTGGAATGTCCCCCTTTATTCTATTAATATGGTATATTACATTGATTGATTTTTGTACGTTGATCTACCCTTGCATTCCTGGAATAAATACCACTTGGCCATGTGGATAATCCTTTCGATATCGTACTGGATTTGGTTTGCCAATATTTTGCTGAGGATTTTTTTCTATTAATATTCATAAGAGATATTGGTCTATAGCTCTCGTTTAGTGTGGTATCTTCATCTGGCTATGGCATCAGGGTAATCCTGGCCTCATAGGATGAGTTAAGAAGTGTTCCCTCCTTGTCGAATAGTTCGCTCAGGCTGCCCTGATAAAATATCGTAGAGTGGGTGGCTTAAACCACAGAAATTTATTTTCTCACAGTTCTGGAGGCTAGAAGTCCCAGATCAAAATGTCAGCTGTTCTGTTCCTGGCAAGAGTCATCTTCCTGACTTGGGGATGGCTACCTTCTCTCTGTATCCTCACACAGAAGGGAGAAAAAGAGCGAAGGAGAGAGAGGTTCTGTCTCTTTCTTATAAGGACACTAATCTGTTGGATCAGGGTCCCAACATTATGACCTCATTCAACCTTAATTACCCCCACAAGTCAGCATCTCCAAATGCAGTCATATTTGAAGATTGTGGCTTCACCATATGAATTTTGGGAGGACGCAAAAAGTCAGTCCATACCCTCCTCTTTAATTTTTTGGAAGAATTTGGGTAGAATTGGTGTTAATTCCCCTTTAAATGTTCTGTAGAATCCACTAGTGAAGACATTATTACTGGTCTTCTCTTTGTTGGAGTTTTTTGGATACTGATGCAATCTCCTAATTTGTTACGTCTCTATTCAAATTTTCTATTTCTTCTTCTTGAGTCAGTTTGGGTAGTTTGTGTGTTTCTGGGACCTGTCCGTTTCAGCTAGGTTATCCAATTTGTTGGTGTGCTTATTCTCTGAGTGTTGTCTTATTATTCTTCTTGCTTCCATAAAGTCAGTAGTAATATTCCCACTTTAATTTCTGGTTTCGGTAATTTGAGTCTTTGCTATTTTTTTCTTAGTCAATCCAGCTAGAAGTTTGTCAATTTTGTTGACCTTTTCTTCTTCTTTTTTGTTTTTTTACGTTTCTTTATTTAGTTTTGAGAGAGAAAGAGAGAGAGAGAGAGCATGCGAGTGGGGGAGGGACAGAGAGAGACAGAGACACAGAATCCAAAGCAGGCTCCAGGCGCTGGGCTGTCAGCACAGAGCTCAACATGGGGCTCAAGCTCACTGGCCGCGAGATCATGACCTGAGCCAAAGTTGGACACTCAATCGACTGAGCCACCCAGGCGCCCCTGGATCATGGATTTTAAAATCCAGGCTGCCAAGCTGTGTCTTTTGACTGGATAGTTTAATCCATTTGCATTAACAGAATTACTGATAAGAAGAACTTCTGCCAATGTACTATTTGTTTTCCACATCATATCCTTTTTGAACCACAATTTCTCCACTTCTCCCTTCTTTTGTGTTACATAGGTATTTTCTAGTCCACCATTTTGATCCCCTTCTCCTTCCTTTTATTTATTTTTTTTAACCTATTTTCTTAGTCGTTGCCCTGGGGATTACAATTAATATCTTAATGTGATGGTTAATGTTGAGTCAACCTGGCTGCTTACCCAGTTTTTGGTCAAACCAATTTAAATGTTGTGAAGTTTTTTTGGTTTTTTTTAACACTTATTTATTTTTGTATGAGAGAGAGAGTGAGCACGAGTGGGGGAGCGGCAGAGAGAGAGGGACACAGAATCCAAAGCAGGCTCCAGGCTTTGAGCTGTCAGCACAGGGCCCGACGCGGGGCTCGAACCCACAAACTGTGAGATCATGACCTGAGCCAAAGTCGGACGCTCAACCGACTGAGCCACCAGGCGCCCCTATGGTAATATATTTTTAAAACGCTTATTTATAAATAATATTTATTGGGGGCCAGAGGCCAAAAAATAAAATTTTATTTTTCAAGTTTATTTCTTTATTTTGAGAGAGAGACAGAACATGTGGCAGAGAGAGAGGGAGAGAGAGAGAGTCCCAAGCAGGCTCTGCAGTGCAGAGTCCAATGTAGGGCTCAAAATCATGAACCCGGGACATCATGACCTGAACCAAAGTAGGACACTTAACTGACTGAGCCACCCAGGCGCCCCTAAAAATGAAAACATTTTTAACGTATTATGTTAAACATTCTTATTTGTATTTCTGTCACCTAAAGTCTTACTGTTCACAAACACTAATGCCATTGTGTACGGCATGGTAACCACTTTGATAACAAAGGTGTTATTTTGGTTTCGCACATGTGAGTTGATGTGTTGAAAAACTTCATTCACATTACAACCTTAGGGGGGAAAAAAAATCTTCGGTGCCAACCCCACCTCGGCCCAGTTGCTACCATTGCAATACAGCTAAACCACACGCAACATGCCCTCAATTTTATTTTGTTTTCGGGGAACCACGCAGAAGAGCCTAGAGCTTTTTCTGTTTAGCACCTTGTACCAAAGTAATGAAAATGAGTATGGTGATCACATGCGCACATGTACAAAATCATTAACCCTACAAAGATACATCTTTCCAAAGTTACAGGAAAAAAAAAAAAACTTAAAGCATGCATTTCATTCTTTAAAGGGCTGCTGAATGGTTCCCTGAGAAAAGGGTGACTGTTTCCGAAATCAGCAACTGCTGATGAGGATTTATTGGCACAGATGCGACCAGCATGTTTATTGGCAAGTCTTCCCCATAATCGCAGCCAGTGCCTGGGGGATGGAAACTGACCGTGTGGTGGGGATGGAAATTGACCCGTGTGGGGCCGCAGGCCCCTCGCCGTCTTGGAACTCCGACCACAAGGACATCTGAATGTTTACGGACACGAATCTGGGTTCTGTGAGCATCCTTAGCGTGCTGCTTTATGCCATTCACCTTTTTACATCCAGGAACCAGGAAGGGGAAAGGCTCCTCTTCTCCTCTGTCCTCACACATGTTGCTGAGGATGGCTTCAGAGCATCGTGACGGAGCTTTCCGTGGTCCGGGCTCATTGCTGTCCCGCTCTTCATAATCCACCTCCTCCTGGCGGCCCTCTACCCGTTGGGAGTGCTGCTGCAGAATGAAGAGGAGGGGGTGATGGGTGGGGTCACGGGGGCAGTGAGGCTTCCCCTGCGGTGGCATGGTGGGGTGGACATATTCCTTCAAGACACTGAGCTGGACAAGGTCGGCGAGAACTTCGGTCAAATCTTCTTCTTTGGGGACTCCGGCTCTCGGCGGGTGACGTCCGTCGTGAATCTATTCGTGTAACCGAGAACAACATAGGTTGGCTGCTGTAATTCTTGTTGTTCTAAAACACTTGGATCTGGACTGCATTGGGCGAAACTGGCCAACTGGCAGTGTCCCCCGCAAGCAATTTTTACTGATTTATTTTTAAAATTTAAGTATAATTAACATACTTTGTTTCATTAGTTTCAGGTGTACGGTATAATCATGCAGCCATTCTCTGCATTACTCGGGGCTCATCATAAGTGTATTCTTAATCCCCTTACCTATTCCACCCATTCTGGTAATCACCAGTTTCTTCTCTGTATTTAAGAGTCTGGTTGGTTGTTTGTTTCTTTTGTTTGTTTTGCTTCTTCAATCCCACATACGAGTGAAATCCTATGGCATTTGTCTTTCTCTGACTGATTTCGCTTAACATAATACTCTCTAGATCCATCCCTGTTGTTGCAAATGGCAAGATTTCATTCTTTTTTACGGCTGAGTAACATTCCATTATGGGTGTGTGTGTATGTGTGTATATACACCTACCTATATGTATATATATCTTCTTTATCCATTCATCTATGGATGGATACTTGGGTTGCTTCCATATCTTGGCTGTTGTAAATAACGCTACAATAAACATAGAGGTGCATATATCTTTTTGAATTAGTGTTTTCATTTTCTTTGTGTAAATACCCAGTAGTGGAATTTACTGGATCATACGGTAATTCTATTTTTAATTTTTTGAGGAACTTTTTTTTTAATTTATTTTTTAATGTTTATTTATTTTTGAGAGAGAGAGAAACAGGGTGTGAGCAGGAGAGGGGCAGAGAGAGAGGGAGACACAGAATCCGAAGCAGGCTCCAGGCTCTGAGCTGTCAGCACAGAGCCCGATGCGGGGCTTGAACCAACGAACTGCAAGATCATGACCTGAGCCGAAGCCGGATGCTTAACAGACTGAGCCACCCAGGCGCCCTTGTAAGAATCTTTAAAATCAGATAGAACAGTAGAATAGTGAAAAATTAACAATACATTAATATTGACTTTTTAGTATATGTGCTGCTGAAATGAGCACAATATTGACTTCTTTATTTACTTATGTAGTTATCTTTAGTCTTCATGTGGACCTGAGTTATTTTATAGTGTCATTTCAGCCTGAAGGACTCCCTTTAGCAGATCTTGTAAGCCCGATCTACTAGCAATAAACCCCATCTGCTTTAGTTTATCTAGCAATATTTTAATTTCTCCTTCATTTTTTAAGAATTGTTTTGCTCCAGGGAGAGGGGCGGCACCTGGGTGGCTCAGTCGGTTAAGCATCTGACTTCTGCTCAGGTCATGATCTTGAGGTTCATGAGTTCAAGCCCTACATCGAGCTCTGTGCTGACAGCTCAGAGCCTGGAGCCTGCTTCGGATTCTGTGTCTCCCTCTCTCTCTGCCCCTCCCCAACTCACATTGTGTCCCTCTGTCTCTCTCACTCTCTAAAATAAACATTAAAAAAATTTTTTTTAAAGAATTGTTTTGCTGGGTAACAGGTTTAATGGTAGATGGCTGGGGGTTTCTTTCCGTGTTTTGAATGTATCATCCAACTACCTTTTGACCCTCATGGTTTCTGATGAGAAATCAACTGTTAATCTCAGCGAGCCCTCCGTGACAAACTGCTTCTCTCTTGCTGCTTTAGGGGTCTCCCTTTGTCTTTGGGCAGATTGATTATCATGCGTCTCACTGTGGATCTCTTTGTGTTTATTCTATTTGGGGTTTGTTGAACTTCTTGAATGTGTAGATTCATGTCTTTCATCAAACTGGGTGAATTTTCAGCCAGTATTTACTGAAATATACATTCTGCCCCTTCCTTCTCTTTTTTTTCTGGGACTCTCATTATGTGTATGTTCATAAACTTGATGGTATTCTACTGGTCTCCTAAGGTGTGTTCATATTTCTTCTTTTTGTTTCCATTTTTTATTATGGTACAATATACATAAAATTTAATACCTTAACAATTTTTAAGTGCACAGAACAGTGGCATTAACGTATTCATAGTGTTGTGCAACCATCACCACCATCCATCTCCCTGTCTCTCTTCATTTTGTGACACTGAAACTCTGTACTCATTAAACAATAACTCCCCATGTTCCCCTCTCACCAGCCTCCAACAACCACCATTCTATATTCAGTCTATGATTTTGATCAATCTCACATCATTTATGTGGAATCATATATGTTGTAGCATATGTCAGAATTTCCATCCGTTTTTAAATTTTTTTTTAACATTTATTTATTTTTGAGACAGAGAGAGAGAATGGGGAGGGTCAGAGAGAAAGGGAGACACAGAATCTGAAACAGGCGCCAGGCTCTGAGCTGTCAGCACAGAGCCTGACACGGGGCTCGAACTCACAGACTGTGAGATCATAACCTGAGCCGAAGTCAGACGTTCAACCGACTGAGCCACCCAGGTGCCCCCAGAATTTCCATCCTTATAAAGGCTGAATAATACTTCATTGTATGTACGTGCCATATTTTTTTTTATCCATCAATGGACACTTGGAATGCTACCACATTTTAGCTATTGTGAGTTATGCTGCTATAAGCATAGTTATACAAATGTCCGTTTGAGATGTTTTCAATTCTTTTGGGGTGTGTGCCCAGACGTGGAATTGCTGCATTATATGGTAATTCTAGTTTTTTTCCTGAGGGACTGCTATATTGTTTTCCACAGCAGCTGTACCATTTTATATTCCCACCAACAGTGCCAAAGTGTCTCAATTTCTCCACATTCTCCCCAATAGTTTATTTTCTGATATTTGAGGATTTTTTATGGGAGCCATCGTAATGAACGATTGGTGACGTTGAACACATTTTCATGTGCTTATTGGCCATTTGTATGTCTTCTTTGGACAAATGCCTATTCACCTCCTTTGCTCATGTTTTAAAAAGTAATCTCTACACCCAGTGCGGGGCTTGAACTCACAACTCCCAGATCAAGAGTCGCATGCTCTACCAACTAAGCCAGCCGGGCATCCCTCCTTTGCCCATTTGTTTTAAAGTTTTTTTTAATGTTTGTTTAATTTTGAGAGACAGAGAGAGAGAGAGAGGGAGGGAGAGAGAGAATGAGTGAGGGAGGGGTAGAAAGAGAGGGAGACACAGAATCCAAAGCAGGCTCCAGGCATGAGCTGTCAGCACAGAGCCCAGTACGGGGCTTGAACTCACAAGCTGTGAGATCATGACCTGAGCCAAGTTGGACACGCAACCGACTGAGCCACCCAGGTGCCCCTGCACATTTTTAACTAGGTTGTTCGATTTTTTTATTATTGAGTTTTAGTAGTTCTCTCTATATTTTGGACCTATAAATTTGTTAATATATATTTGGACATAATACAATATAATGAATATATCCTGCAAGAAATCATTGCCCAATATGTGAAGCTTCTGCACTGTTTTCTTAAAATTTTATAGTCTCAGTTCAGGTTTTTAAATCAATGTTGAGTTCACTGTTGTATATGCTGTGAGGTAAGGGTCCACGTTCATTCCTCTGCATGTGGACATCCAGTTTTCCCAGCACCATTTGTTAAAGAGACTATCTTTCCCCCATTGAATGATCCTGGCACCCTTACCAAAAGTCATTTGACCATATATGCAGGGGTGTGATTCCGGGCTCTACTCTATTCCATTGGCCTATGTTTGCCTTTATGCCAGTATGACACTGACTACCATAGCTTTGTAGTAAGCTTTGATATCAGGAAATGAGAGTCATCTAGCTTAGTTCTTCTTTTTCAAGATTGTTTTGGCTATTTGGGGTCCCTTGATATTCTATATGAATTTTAGGATGGGTTGTCCTACTTCTGCAAAAAACATCATTGGAGTTTGGGTAGAGATTGCACTGAATCTGTAGTTTGCATTGAGCAATATTGACCTTTTAACAATAGTTAATCCATGAATCAGGGATATGTTCCCATTTATGTCTTTTCTAATTTCTTTCAGCAATGGTTTGTAGTTTTTATTACACAAGTCTATCATCTCCTTGGTTAAGCTAATTCCTAAGTATTTTATTCTTTTTGATGCTATGGTTACTGGAATCATTTTCTCCATATTTCCCTTTCAAGTTGTTGATTGTCGGTGCTTAGAAATGCAACTGATTAGCGGCGCCTGGGTGGTTCAGTTGCTTAAGCATCCGACTTCAGGTCAGGTCATGATCTCACGGTTTGTGGGTTCGAGCCCTGCATCGGGCTCCGTGCTGACAGCTCAGAGCCTGGAGCCTGCTTCGGATTCTGTGCCTCCCTCTCTCTCTACCCCTCCCCTGCTCACACTCTGTGTCTCTCTGTCTCTCAATAATAAATAAACATTTAAAAAACTTTTTAAAAATACAACTGATTATCGCATGTCCACTTTGTATCCCATTTTCCTATTTGTTCTAACAGATTGTGTGTGTGTGTGTGTGAGAGAGAGAGAGAGAGTCTGTGTGTAATCTTCAGGGTTTTCTAAATAGAAGATCATATCAGCTGCAAACATAATTTTATTTCTTCCTTTCCAGTTTGGAGGTCTTTTATTTTATATTTTATTTTATTTTATTTTTTTGTTTTATTTTTTTATTTTATTTTATTTTTTTATTTTATTTTTTATTATTTTATTTTATTATTCTATTTTATTATTCATTTTATTTTACTATTTTATTTTATTTTATTTTATTTTAATTTTATTTTATTTTATTTCTTTGCACTTCATCGAATAGAAGCAGTGAAAGCAGGCATCCTTGCCTTGCCGTTAATCTTAGAAGAAAAGCTCTCTGTCTTTCACCATTGAGTATGATGATCACTGTGGAGCTTTCATCCATGGCTTTTATTATGTTGCGGTAGTTTCTAGTATTCCTAATTTTCTGAGTGTTTTCTTTTTAAGTTTAATTTTTGAGACAGAGATAGAGCGCGAGCTGGGGAGGGGCAGAGAGAGAGGGAGACACAGAATCTGAAGCAGGCTCCAGTCTCCCAGCTGTCAGCACAGAGCTTGAGCTAGGGCTCGAACTCTCAAGCTTCAAGATCATGACCTGAGCCGAAGTCAGATGCTGAACTGACTGAGCCACCCAGGGGCTCCATTCTGAGTGTTTTTATCATTAAAAGTTACCGCTTTTTCCAAACACATTTTCTGTAACAGGATGATCATGTGGTTATTTTTCTTCATTCTATACCAGTTTTCATATGTCGAACCATCTTGCATTTCAGGTATAAATCTCACTTGGTTATAGTGTATAATCCTTTAAGAAAAAATTTTTTAATGTTTATTTATTTTTGAGAGAGAGACAGAGAGAGCAGAGTATAAGTGGGGGAGGGGCAGAGAGAGAGGGAGACACAGAATATGAAGCAGGCTCCAGGCTCTGAGCTATCAGCAGAGAGCCTGACATGGGGCTCGAACTCACAAACTGTGAGATCATGACCTGAGCTGAAGTTGGATGCCCAACCGACTGAGCCATCCAGGTGCCCCAATAGTGTATAATCCTTTTGTTATGCTGCTGAAACCCAGTTTTGTAGTATTTTGTTGATGTTTTTGTATCAATGGTCATAAGGGATACTGATCTGTAGTTTCTTATAGTGTCTTTAGCTTTGTTATCAGAGTAAATCCGCCTCATAGAATGAGCTAGAAATCGTTCTTTCCTCTTACTTTTTTGGGGGAAAGTTTGAAAAGGACTGGTGTTACTTATTTTATTTTTTAAGTAATCTCTATACCCAACGTGAGTCTTGAACTTACAACCCCAAGATCAAGAGTCACACACTCCACTGACTGAGATAGCCAGGCATGCCGGACTGGTGTTACTTCTTTAAATGTTGGGTAGAATTCACCAGTGAAACCATGGGATCCTGGGTTTTTCTCTGTTGGGAATTTTTAAATAACTGACTCAATCTTCTATTAGTTATATGTCTATTCTGATTTTCTAGTGCTCCCTTTAATTTTGTCCACTTTTGCTTCATTTATTCTGATAGTTTGTTACTAGGCATCTAAATACTTATCATTATTATGTCTTCTTGCTGTGTTGAACCTTTTACTAATATATAATGTCCTTCATTTTTGCAGGAATTTTTGTCTTAGTCTACTCTGTCTGATATTACTTTAGCTATACTGTTTCTCTTTTGGTTATTATTTGCATGGAATATCTTTTTCTGTCCTCTCACTTTCAATCTATTTTTGTCTTTGGATCTAAAGTGAGTCTTCTGTAGACAGCATATACGTGGATTGTATCTGTATTGTATTGTATTGTATTGTATTGTATTGTATTGTATTATTTTTATCTATTCTGCCTATCTCTTTTACTTGGATAGTTTAACCCATTTACATTTAAAGTAATTAATGATAAGGAAGGACTTGTTATTTTGCTATTGATCTTCCATATGCCTTATAGCTTTTCTGTTCATGTCCTACATTACTGTCTTTTGTGCTTACTTCATTTTTTGTAGTAAAACATTTAAATTCATTTCCAATTTCCTTTGATATACATTCTATGGCTATTTTCTTCATAGTTACCATGGGATTATATTTAATATCCTAAGGTGTTTTTTTTAGTTTATATTTTTAAAATTTACATCCATGTTAGTTAGCATATAGTGCAACAATGATTTCGGGAGTAGATTCCTTAGTGCCCTTTACCCACTTAGCCCATCCCCCCTCCCCAAACCCCTCCCATAACCCTCAGTTTGTTCTCCGTATTTATGAGTCTCTTCTGTTTTGTCCCCCTCCATGTTTTTATATTATTTTTGTTTCCCTTCCCTTATGTTCATCTGTTCTGTGTCTTAAAGTCCTCATATGAGTGAAGTCATATGATTTTTGTCTTTCTCTGACTAATTTCACTTAGCATAATACCCTCCAGTTCCATCCACATAGTTGCAAATGGCAAGATTGCATTCTTTTTGATTGCCAACTAATACTCCATTGTGTGTGTGTGTATATGTATGTGTGTGTGTGTGTATATATATATATGTATATATATACACACACACACATACACACACACATATATACCACATCTTCTTTATCCACTCATCCATCGATGGACATGTGGGCTCTTTCCATACTTTGCCTATTGTCGATAGTGCTGCTATAAACATGGGGGTGCATGTGTCCCTTCGAAACAGCACACCTGTACCCTGTGGATAAATGCCTAGTAGTGCAACTGCTGGGTCATAGGGTAGTTCTATTTTTAGTTTTTTGAGGAACCTCCATACTGTTTTCCAGAGTGGCTGCACCAGCTTGCATTCCCATAGTATCCTAAGGTTATGACACACTAATTTGAATTTATACCAGCTTAACTTCAAAAGCATACAAAAGTTCTGTTTCTTTGACAGTTTTGTTTATACCTCTTTTCAGTGGTCAACATAAAATTAAATCTTTATACATTTTGTTCCACAAAACATAACCTTTTAGGGATGCCTGGGTGGCTCAATCAGTTGAGTGTCTGCCTCTTGATTTTGGCTCAGGTCATGATCTCATGGGTTCACGAGCCCTGCATCAGGCTCTGTACTGATAGCCTGGAGCCTGCCTGGGATTCTCTCTCCCTCTCTCTGCCCCTCCCTGCTCACACTCTAAACAAACAAAGCTTTAAAACATAATCTTTTAAATGCATTAGGCTCTTAAATTATATAGAAAACAAAAAGTGAAGTTACACACCAATGTTATAATAATATTAGCTTTTAGACTAATAATTTCTAAAATATATTTGTCTCTTAAATCATACAGGAAACAAAAGGCAGAGTTAGAAGCCATGGTTACAATAGCAACTTTTATAATTATTTGTGTATTTGCCTTTACTGAGATCTTTATTTTTTTTAATTTTTTTTTAATCTTTATTTATTTTTGAGAGAGAGACAGACAGAGAGACAGAGTGTGAGCAGGGGAGGGGCAGAGAGAGAAGGAGACACAGAATCTGAAGCAGGCTCCAGGCTCCGAGCTGTCAACACAGAGCCCAACGCAGGGCTCGAATCCACGGTTTGGGGGATCATGGCCTGAGCCGAAGTCGGATGCTCAACTGACTTCATTTCACCTTAAGGACTCCTCTGAGCATTTCTTGCAGAGCAGATGGAACTCCAAAGTTCCGAGGAGAAATCCACGGATAATCTTACTGAGAATCCCTTGTATGTGACTCATCACTTCTCTCTTGCTGCCTTCAAGATTCTTTGACTTTTTAAAGTTTGGTCATAAGGTGTCTTGGTGTGAGTCTCCCTGACATCTTACTTGGAGATCATGGAGCTTGGATGCTTATATTCATGTCTTTCATAAAATGTTGAAGTTTTCAGCCATTATTTATTCAAATATTCTCTCTACCCCTTTCCCTCTTCTTCTGGAAGAGGTCTCCCACAATGTGTATGTTGAGCCACTTAATGGGGTAACACAGGTGTTTCCTTGTCTTCAATCTCTCTTCTTTCTGTTCCTCAGACTTAGTTCCATTGTCTTATCTTCAAGTTCATGGATTCTTTCTTCCGCCTGCTCAAATCTGCCTTTGAATCCCTCTAGTGAATTTTTCATTTTAGCTATTGTACTTTTCAGAATTTCTTTTGGTTTCTTTTTAGGGTTTCTGTTGATTGGTATCTCCATTTTGTTCATACATTATTTTCATGTTCTCCACACCTGTTTTTTTTAGTTCTTTGAGCATCTTTAAGACAGTTGTTTTAAAGTCTGTCTAGTAGACCTACCATCAAGTCTTTTTCAGAAACCATTTCTGTTGATTTTTCCCCTTTGAATGAACCTTATTCTTTGATTTTTTTTTCAATTAAAAGCTGGACTTTTGAATATAATAACGGGATAGCCCTGGAAATTAGCTTCTTTCCATTTCCCAATATTACTAAATTACCATCACCACCACCACCACATTTTTCGTTGTTGTCATAGCCTGTCTCTGTGCCAAGGATCAACCTGAGGGACAAGCTTAGGGTCTCTTCGGTTCTATCCTTAGCCTGCCCTTCCTCTGGGCACGTGCAGTGACTTTCTAATCTTCCCTGTATATGCAATTGCTTTTGAACCCTCTAGAGTGTTTACTATTTGGCTCCCAAAAAGGGGAAACGGAGAAAATTGGGAATGGGGGTGGGGAATAAGTGTACTGGCTTTTAAATGTCCTGGAATTCTCATCAGCTGGAGGGGGAGGGCTTGCAACCAATGAAGGAAGTGCAATCACAATGGCTGCTCGCCTCTTGCACCTCTGCGACCAGAGGCAGCAGTCAGCTGTCAGAGCACAGATCCCCACTATTGGAAGGACAGAGTCCTTTTTCCCTACCCTAACACTCACAAACTTGTGCAGGTGGCTCCAGGAATACAGATTCAGCTGCCTGCCGGGGGGGGGGGGGACAAGGTAACTGCAACCGTACTAAGAGCTGAATTGGACCAAAAGTAACGACAATTTCCTGTCCAAGACTCCCCCCTGGAAGTTGCAAATCAATAGACTCCAGAGTTCCAAAACCATCAGACAGGTTTTGCCACAGAAAATGTCTGTGTGGAGAGACAGATTCCTGGTGCTTCTCTACCGTCTTCCCCAAATCCTGTTTCTTTTTTATTATTTCTTACTGATATGCTCTATTTGGTGAGACATCATTCTCATGATTTCCTTTAGCTCTTTGAGTGTATTTAAAATCATTGATTTAAAGTCTTTAGTAAAGGGGCAGCTGGGTGGCTCAGTCAGTTAAGCACCTGATTTCAGCTCAGGTCATGATCTCACAATTCATGAGTTCGAGCCCCGTGCTGGGCTCTGCACTGACAGAATCCCCGCTTGGGAGTCTCGTTTTCTCCTCTCTGCCCCTTCCCCACTCGTACTTTCTCTCTCTCAAAATAAATACATAAAAAAATTAAGTCTTTAGTAAATATGTGTATACTTCTTCAAGGATGGTTTCTTCTAAGTTTTTTTCCCTGTGTATGGGCCCAACCTTGTGTGTTTCCATGCCTCAGAACTTTTTTGGTTGATAACTGGGCATTTTTAGAACAGGGGAAGTCTGGAATCAGAGTCTCCTCCTTCCCCAGGGTTTATTGCTGCTTGTAGTTGCCTGTTTGGTGGCGTTTCTCAACTAATGTTTGTAAAGTCTGTATCATCATGTATGGTAACTGAAATCTCTGTTCAGTCAGCTGAATGGTGAGTCATCATAGACTTCCTTAAATGCCTGAAAACAAGAGAAGGGGAAGGGGAAGGGGAAAGGGGAAGGTGGGAGGGGAGGGAGGGGAGGAGGAAGGAAAATCACCCACTCTGCAGATGGGCTGCTGTCTTGGGCCACACCTTCAACGCTCAGACAGACAGACTAAAATTCTGCTTTAGCCCACACTTCATGCTTGCATAGAGCCCGAAGGTCAGCCCGAAGTGAGAGTCTAAGGCTTTCTTGGGTCTCTTCCGGGCACGTGCTCAGCCCTGTGCAATCCCGTGCCCTTCATATCCCCAGGAACACATGGGAGCTTTGTAAAGTCCTTTTCCCCCCAACCCCTGATGTATCTCATTCTCTAGCCTTTCCTCCAAGCTTTTCATGGTCTCATTGTTTGCCCCGACAGGGATGGCTAATACATTTGCCTTTATACTTTTTCAACAACTGTCCCTCTGCTCTGAAGAGTTCTGAGTTGGGTAAAACCAAGGCAAGTCCTTTGAGCCATCCTTCGAGGAGCCAGGAAACAGGCCCAAACAAATAACCACGGTTCTGTGAGAACGGTATTCTACTCCCACTGGTACCAGGAACACGTACCAGGAATGCAGGCCACTGTCTTCAAGGCTGCCAGGAAGCAGGTAACAAATGGGACCAGGGGTAAGTTAAAGTGCCACAAAGCAATTTTGTCAAGATTCAGCCGTTTGTTGGTGGTGGTGGAGTGGTTTGGTTTGACTAACAATTTTCTGGGTTGCCATAAACTTGGTTATTTTCTAGAGTCCCAATAATGTTGATTCTGACAGTTTCTGCCAATTTCTTCTCTTTTACAGAGGAAGGGACTTTTGGAGTTCCTCATTCCACCATCCTGTAGACATCTGCCAGCTTATTCTTTTTGAGCTAAAAGGAAAACTTGGTTACTTTCAAGGGTTTCGTAAAGCAAAGACAATCATGCTCGCAAACTGTAAAGGAGAGAGCATAAGGCCGCACTGTTCTAAGCCAAGAGTTAATGTGCCATGTTAACGATGCAGACTTCCGCTTTGATTAGACCCGAGCATCAATGTGTATTACGTTATGCGATTAGCAAAATATGTCTTCCTTTCATGCACCTGTAGGAGCACAACCATCATGGGGTGTTTGGCTGAGACGTGGCGTCGGGAGGGGTCTGGACACTGCCGGCTGTGATGAGCACAGAGAGATGAGCAGGAGACCATCCAATACCCAGGGCAGCTGACAGAAGCAGGGGCCTCAATGATTTTGCACACGCAGGCCCCCAGACCTGCTCCAGAGCAAGCCCCCAAGAGTCAGGCTTCTCTCTTGGGAGCTGCAAGAAACCCTGATACGGCAAACGGTAAGTGACTCATCTTTAATTTTGTGCCAAGGCAACTGCTATTTTATTCCGGGTTCTAACACAGGCAGAAAGCACAGGTTTAGGTTTTCTTTGGAAGGAAAAATAATTCTGGGCTGCGTGGCTGACTCAGTCAGTAGAGCATGCTTGATCTTGGGGTCGTGAGTTCGAGCCCCACAAAGCAGGGTGGAGCTGACGTGGAAAAAAAGAAAAGCAAAAGTAATCCTTTTCTTTGTGAGAAAATCTTAATCTCTTCCTCCATGAATTTGACGGCACTGCCATTACATGAGCTTAGCCAGGGAACGTGCTGGCCTAACTCATGGGGCCCCAGTGTTCCGGAGTCTGACAAAACTCCAATGTAGAAGTTCCGAGTTCTGCACTCCGAACTGGAGGGCAGACGGTCCCCAGAGGCCTCATGTTAACAAGGGTCGTGTCATTTGCCCTCTGTGACCACCCTCCAGCATGTCCTCGTCCAGAGCATGCACAGGTGAGTTTTGTTCAGAGAATGGCTGTGCTGTCGAACAGGGAGCAGAACAAAGCCATGCCGAGATGCAGGTGGCAACTCACACCAACTCGCTGACCTGCCCCCCGTGGCTCACAGCCTGGGACTCGAGTTCCTCTCCTGCCACAGCCATTACACGTCAGAAATGTGCGGGTCCTGGACAAACAGAACAGGAAATATTACATCCCCGAGAGGCCACTGTCTCACCCCGACAAGATGCAGAAGACAAAACGGAGCGGGCGGACGAACATTTCAACATCCATGGCACGTATATTCAGCTTTCTTTTTATTTTAATTATAAAACAATGGCCAATACACAAAGTTTAAAAAAAAACACACACACACACACAACGTAAGTTTTTATTCCCTCTTTTTTTGCAGAAAATAAATAACGGTCACGTAATAATCACATATGCTTGTCTATAAAAGCATTTCTAAAAATGTCACTTACTGGATTTAATGGTATTATCTTTTTGGCTTTTCAACTGCAAGTAACACACAGTAGATCCTTTTATTTCATTAACTTGTTTAAGCACTTGGGCTCTAGCAACTTTGGAAAAAGGCTGTCTGTGAGCTTAAAAAAATCGTATTCCAAGCTATTTTTGAAATAGTTCAACTACAAACAACCAGATCGTTAATTTATTTAGGAGGAGAATATAGTTTTTCTCTTATAAAAATCGCCCCAAAAACTCACGAACACCTAACCCGACATAAAAAGTTGGTCTATCTTCATAGGAATTAACAAAGGGAAAGGAAGAAAGCATAATCGGCCCCCGTGAAGTGCATCAAACCAGGTGTGAGCCCTCACAGTATGCTCCGCCTCTAGTTTGGCCCTTGGGAGTTTCAAGAAAGGAAAGCTGTTCAGTCATCTAAACCTATGTTTCTGAAAAGGTAGGACATGGACTCCCCATTGTGAATCCGACGGATGGCTTCCGAAAGGATCATGCTGATATCCACCGTTTTAATTTTGGGGCACTGGAGCTTCTGGATTTCATGTGGAATCGTATTGGTAACCACCACCTGCAAATCGAGAGGAGAAAAACCAAGAGCATCATGAAACCAGGTAGCTTCCCGGCTGGATGTGAAAATGTGATATATTCTCAAATCTCTGTAGTTTGACTTGACAGGACAGTGGGTCTACCGTACCTTTGATGGTGTTTTCAGTCAATGTGAACACTACTTGTGGTTCTTAGGTCAAGATCTGATGACCTTATGTCCACTAAGATGGCTACAGGCAAAAAGAGAATAAGAACTACTGGCAAGGTGGGAATGCAAACTGGTGCAGCTGCTCTGGAAAACAGTATGGTGGTTCCTCAAAAAACTAAAAGCAGAACTACCCTATGACCCAGCAATTGCACTACTAGGCATTTATCCACGGGATACAGGTGTGCTGTTTCGAAGGGACACATGCAGCCCCGTGTTTCTAGCAGCACTATCAACAATAGGCAAAGTATGGAAAGAGCCCACATGTCCATCGGTGGATGAATGGATAAAGAAGATGTGGTCTATATATACAATGGAGTATTACTCGGCAATCAAAAAGAATGAAATCTTGCCATTTGCAACTACGTGGATGGAACTGGAGGGTATTATGCTAAGTGAAATTAGAGAAAGACAAAAATCATATGACTTCACTCATATGAGGACTTTAAGACACAGAACAGATGAACATAAGGGAAGGGAAACAAAAATAATATAAAAACATGGAGGGGGACAAAACAGAAGAGACTCATAAATACAGAGAACAAACTGAGGGTTATGGGAGGGTTCTGGGAGGGGGGATGGGCTCAATGGGTAAAGGGCACTAAGGAATCTACTCCCGAAATCATCGTTGTACTATATGCTAACTAATTTGGATGTAAATTTTAAAAAATAAAAAACAAAGAACTACTGGTAAGGATGTGGGGAAACTGGAACCCTCACGTACTGCTGGTGGGAATGTAAAATGGTTTGGCTACTTTGGAAAGAGTCTGGAAGTTCCTCAAAAGGTTAAACACAGAGTTGCCATAAGACCCAAGAGAAATGAAAACCAATCTTCGTTCAGAAACTTGTACACAAGGAGCCCCTGGGTGGCTCGGTTGGTTAAGCGTCCAACCTCGGCTCAGGTCATGGTCCTGCAGTTCACAGGTTCAAGCCACATCGGGCTCTCTGCTGACAGCACAGAGCCCACTTTGGCCTCTGTCCCCTTCTCTCTGTGCCCCTCCCCAACTTGTGCTCTCTCTCAAAAATAAATAAACATTTTAAAAAAGAACAAAAAAACTTGTACACAAATGTTTGCAACAGTATTTTTTTAAGTAGGCTCCATGCCCAACGTGGGGCTTGAACTCACAACCCGTAAGATAAAGAGTGCTATGCTCTACTGACTGAGCCAGCCGGGCACCCCTATAGCAGTATTATTTACAACAGTCAAAAAGTGGAAGCAACCCAAATTTCCTTAAAGTTATGAATGAAAAAACAAAATGTGGTATATCCATTCAATGAAATATTCAACAACAAATAAAAAGGAAGTACTGATACTCTACTACGGCAAAGATGAACTTTCACAACAGTATCTTCATTGAAAGAAGCCAGACGCAAAAGGTCACACATCACACAATTCATGTATGTGAAATGTCCCAATTAAGTAAACCTATAGAGTCAGAAAGCAGATTACTAGATGCCTATGGCTGAGTGGAAACGAGGGGGGGTGCTGCTAATGAGAACAGGGTTTTTTTTGGGGGGGGGGGAGCGAATGAGAATGATGGCTATAAAATTCTGTGGATATACTAAAACCACTGAATTTTATACTCTAAATGGGTGAACTGTACGGTATGTGAATTATATCTCAATAAAGTTGTTTCTTAAAGTTAAGATTTGATAAAGATCAAAAAAAGATAAACAGGCACTTTCCAACAGCTACAAATGGAAAAAATATTAAAATACTCAGCTTTCTTAAAAAAACAAACAACAACAACAACAACAATAACAAACAGGGGATTTGGGGCACCTGGGGCTCAGTGCTGACGGTGCGGAGCCTGCTTGAGATTCTCTCTTTCCCTCTCTCTCTCAAAATAGATACACTTTAAATTTAAACAAAAGGGGGGGGGGATGGGAATAATTTTTAGATCATATTTATAATATACATTCCTTGCTTCCAAAACGAGCTTCATGACAACTTATAATAAAGACGCATGTACACAATGAGATTGTTGAAACAGATATAACCACCAGGAATTATTCAGAACCAGCACCAGGGACAGGAAAACCTAGCCTCATGCAATTATTGTGACTCATCATTTTGTATTTCATATTTCTAGCAACTGAGGCAAAAATGGAAACATGAAGAGGAATGTAAGCATCACAGCTTGTACAAGACAGAACAGGTCCCGCCCCACAAAAAAAATCTACCAACTGGTATCAAACACAGAACTTTCTACACCATTCACGTGAAATCACAGCTTCCACTACTTTTACGCCTCCTCTGAAGTCCAGTGGGCTCTGGGAGGCGTGGCTCTCCAGCAGCTCCCCCACAGGCCTCTGGCTTGCTCTGCCCGCAAATAGCACCCATGAGAACCACACGGACAGACCAGTGAGAGCCGCTGTGGGCCTGAAGTCTTCCTAGCCTACTTAACATGTGAATTCCATATTGATTCTCCAGCCCTGAATGCTTGTAGCATCATTCTTGGTCCCTTATATGTCTGTCCAGCTGAGTAGGAGGCTGGATCTGACCTGAGCCACGTGAGCCTGGCCTGTCTGTGTGAAGGCACCTTGGACCCATAAACACAGGGCCAAGCTCAAGGAAATCTGCTGCCGAAGAGTCAAAAAGCGGAACTCGGAAAAGTAAATCCAATGTAAGATTTAACCAATCTTACAATTCTGGCCAATGTACGATTCAATACCCAGGAACATACACGGCAAAACACTTCCATTTCTTAAGACACAATGAAAATGTGACGTATGCCGTCAAAGCACACAAGCCAGCGGACCCAGGGGGGTGGACGGAGCGAGGTGAGTAAACCCGAATGGCCTGGCTTCAGCCTCAAGGCAGCCGCGTGCAACTGGGAAATGTGCCCCGTTTGCCTGTCTCCCCCAATCTCCCCCCACAGGTGTCTGCACCAGCGACAGAGCGGGGCTCTGCAGTCAGGCAAGTTAAGGTCTGATCACAAATGCTCAGCCTACTGGCTGTGTGACCTTAAAAAGTCACTCACCCTTTCTGATGCTCTCTGAAAGTGGTGTCAACGGGGACCCTGCGGGGCTGTGATGGAGCTCGAGCGAGGGAGGGTGGGCACAGCACTGTGCACCACACGCACCATTTGTGAGAATTAGGAAGACTCTGAACTATTACCAGGGGCAAAAGGCAGAGAGAGGCTTACAGCCCACGAAATGCAAACATAACCCACATTTTCAGTCCATTCGTAACCACAAAAGAACTCCTCCTTCACCCGCTGTCTATAACCCGGACCGAGGGGGCACAGGAGTGCCAGGGCAGCAGTGCCCACGACGGCGGCTGTTACCTCGTCAATGGCGGACTCTTCGATCAGCCGCGGAGCATCCGAGGATAACAAGCCGTGAGTCGCCATCACAAAGATCTTGTATGCGCCTCTTTCCTTCAGGGTCTCTGCTGCAGCGAGGAAGCTGTCAACATCATCGATGATGTCGTCCTGTCCAATCACAGAGCGAGTGGAAGGCACATGAACACGTGCGCAAAGCCAGGAAAAAGAAAGGGTCCAATTCTACTCTAGCAAATCTGTTGCTGCATGTAACACCCCGACAGTAAGGTCACACTGTGAGTCTAAGTGGCTGTGATGCCACCACATTCCCTGCTGGCTTTTTGCTGCAAGGCTCCTCTGCCAGGTGCCTGTCATCTACAGGTGGCATCTTGGCCACACCCAAGGCTCCCTGGGGCCTCCCTCTCTGTGTCATCCCTTACTGTGCCTAGGACTGTGCCCTCACCCTGCAGGAGCTCCAGAAATGTTCACTGAAGGGTTTTTGGTTTTTGAAATGAATAAAGCTGTCAGGAAAGGCTTCTGACTCTAGGTAGACCTCTCCTCTTTTCCTGTTAGTTTTCTTCAGTTTCCAAATTTTCTCTGCTGGGCATATGGCAAATATGCTTTTTACATACGTTTTTATAATGGGAAAAACACTAATAGTTATTATTTTAACAAAATATGCAATCCAATGGTTTCCCTTCTATCGACCACATATTCCCAGTATGACAGGATAGAAAATATTGGCCTCCGCCCCGGGTTCCTGGCACAGAGCTCCTAAAACTCTTGTAAATTCCTATGTGATAAGGATACTAGGAACATGTCTTATTCTAGTATTTGTCTTTGACTCCATCCCTGACACAGGGCTCCTAAAACCCTTGTAAATTCGTACGTGGTAAGAATACTAGGAGCATCTTTTATTCTAAGGAGGGAAGTCTCGGTGGGCTCCCAAATGGGGGCTGGTCACCAGAAAGACCACGCCATGAGGAGAAGCTTGGAATTTCCAGCTCCCCCACCCATCCTCCAGAGAGGAGAGGGGCTGGAAACAGAGCTAATGATCCATCATGCCTCTGTGATGAACCCTCCATAAAAATCCCCACAGTACAAGGTGTGGAGAGCTTCTAGACTGGTGAAAACATCCACATACTGGGACGGGGACGTGCCCCCAACTTCACAGGGATGGGAGATTTTGTGCTCTGGACCCTCCCAGACCTCGCCCTATGCAGATCTCTTCATCTGTATCCTTTACAACATCCTTTAATAAACTGGTAAATGTGTTTCCCGGAGTTCCATGAGCTGCTCTAGCAAATGAATCCAACCTGGGAACGGGGTCATGGGAACCTCCAATTTCTAGTCATATTGTACAGAAGCTGTGGGTAACCTGGGGCAACTGAAGTAGGGTGGGAGCAGTCTTGGGGGACTGACCCTTAACCCCTGGGGCTCAGACCCTAGCTCTGAGTAGACAGTGTCAGAACCGAGTTAAATTGTAGGGCACCCAGCTGGTGTTGTAGACAAAAACCTCCACACATCTGTGTGAGTAATAAAGGAGACACACAGGAGAGAGACACAGGAGGTGGAAAATAGAGTCTTTCCTCATCACACCCAGGCTACCAAAGTTATTTGAACCCCATTACGGTATTAAGCATTGTCTAGAGTTGAATAAATATTCATGTATGTATGTATATGTGTGTGTGTATGTATACATATATATATAACGTCCTTGCCTTATATATATTCTTTTCAAATGTACACTGATATTACTATGATCAAAGAAAAAAATACTTTATATTTTTTTTCTGTTTATTTTTGAGAGAAAGAGACAGCATGAGTTGGGGAGAGGCAAAGAGAGAGGGAGACACAGAATCCAAAGCAGGCTTCAGGCTCTGAACTGTCAGCATGGAGCCAATGTGGGGTTCGAACCCATGAACCGTGAGATCGTGACCTGAGCTGAAGTCTGATGCTCAACTGACTGAGCCACCTAGGCGCCCCAATACATATAACTTTGTTTTTAATGTTTATTTATTTTTGAGACACAGAGACAGAGAGAGAGACAGAGAGAGAGAGAGAGAGAGAGAGAGAGAGGGAGGGAGGGAGGGAGGGGGAGGGGCAGAGAGAGAGAGAAAGACACAGAATCTGAAGAGACTCCAGGCTCTGAGCTGTCAGCACAGAGCCCGACGCGGGGTTCGAACTCGCCAACCGTGGGATCATGACCTGAGCTGAAGTCGGACGCTTAACCGACTGAGCCACCCAGGCGCCCCCAGTACATATTACTTTAAAAGTGCTACTGGTAAGGGCGCCTGGGTGGCTCAGTCGGTTAAGTGTCCAACTTGGTTTTGGCTTAGGTCATGGTCTCTTCGCTTCATGAATTCAAGCCCCGCATCAGGCTCTGCCCTGGCAGTGTGGAGCCTGCTTGGGATTCTCTCTCTCTCCCTCTCTTTCTCTGTCCCTCCCCGACTTGCGCTGTCTCTGTGTCTCTCAAGATAAATTTTTTTTTTCTTAAAAGTGCTGCTGGTAAAATTGTACAGCCTCTCTGAAATAGAGCTTGACAGGTTCTTATAAAATTGTATTTGCAATTACCATGCAACCCACCAATTGCACTTTTGGTCATTTATCCCACAAAAAGGAAAACTCTGTTCACACAAAAACCCATACACAAAAGCACAGAGCAATTTAATATCTAATAGCAGAGAGCTAGAAACAATCCAAGTGTCCTTTAATCAGTGAGTGGTTCAACTGGGGTACCAATCTACATGGAATACTGCTCAGCACTAAAAGCAAATATTAATATACATAACAACTTGATGGATCTCCAGGGAGACGTGCTAAGTGAAAAAAAAATCAATCTTAAAGGGCTACCTACTATATATTCCACTTATATGACTTTCTTGAAATAACCGTTATAAAGACAGAGGACACGGGCGCCTGAATGGCTCAGTCGGTGAAGCATTCGACTTCAGCTCAGGTCATGATCTCGTGGTTCATGAGTTCAAGCCCTGAATCTGGCTCTGTGCTGACAACTCAGAACCTGGAGCCTGCTTGGGATTCTGTGTCTCCCTCTCTCTCTGCCCCTCCCCCATTCACGCTCTGTCTCTCCCTCTCTCTCCAAAATAAACACTAAAAAAAAAAATTTTAAGTAAAAAAGAGGGCAGACTAGACACGGCCACAAGTTAGTGATCAGGTGGGCAGAAAGGGGGTGTGGCCATAAAGGAGTGGCACAAAGGAGCTTCGTGGTGATGGAACAGTTCCATATCTGGATTGCAGTGGTGGTTACACAAAGCTCCACGTCCATATGCACGTATGCAACACCGGCAATATCAGAAGCAGCTCTATGAGTGGTGGTGATCTGAATTTCCAGATTGTGGTACAGTTAAGCAAGGAGGAGGAAGCTGGATAAAGAGGACACAAGATGTGTCTGTATAATCTGGGGGGAGCTACTTCCTATGAATCAATAATTACTTTAAAAAAAAAAAGTTGTGGGGTACCTGGGTGGCTCAGTCGGTTCAGCGTCCAACTTCAGTTCAGGTCACGATCTCGAGATTGGCGGGTTCGAGCCCCATGTCAGGCTGTGCGGACAGCTCAGAGCCTGAAGCCTGCTTCGGATTCTGTTGTCTCCCTCTCTCTCTACCCCTCCCCCACTAGTGAGCGCGCGTTCTCTCTGTCTCTGTCTCTCTCTCTCAAAAATAAACATTAAAAAAAGTGTTTTTTTCTTAAATGTAGCTGCAGCAGAAAGGGGGCAAAGGCTTTACTGAATTCACAGCATCTTGTTGCTATAGATTTTGCTGATTAAGGAATAAATTAACGGGCACAGCTATTATTACCCTATAGGGTGACATCGGAGATTTTCTGATTCAGAAAAAGTACAAACAAAACTATAAACACCAGGGAGCCCTGGTTAATTGGCGCAGCCACTTTGGGAACAAGTTGGCACCAGCCAGTGAAGTTGGGAATGTGTGTGCCTTAGACCCCCAGCCCCACTCCCAGGCACCGAGGAAGTCTAACGTGTATGCACCAGAAAAGAGACGCAACACTGTTCAAAACAGTATTATTTGGAAACAGAAAAACTTTACGTTCAGGGGAGCCTGGGTGGCTCGGTCAGTTAAGCGTCTGACTTCGGCTCAGGTCATGGTCTCATGGTTTGTGAGTTCGAGTGCACAGCCTGCTTCGGATCTTCTGTTTCCCTCTCTCTGCCCCTTCCCTGCTCTTGCTCACTCGCTCTCTCTCAAAAATAAACAATCAAGGGCCGCTGGGTAGCTAAGTCAGTTAAACATCCAATTTCAGCTCAGGTCATCATCTCACAGTTCGTGAGTTTGAGCCCCGCATTGGGCTCTGTGCTGACAGCTCAGAGCCTCGAGCCTGCTTCAGATTCTGCGTCTCCCTCCCTCTCTCTGTCCCCTCCCCAGCTCACGCGCATGCGCGCTCTCACTCTCTCTCAAAAATAAATAAACATTAAAAAAATAATACATAAAGGCGCCTGGGTGGCTCAGTTGGTTAAGCGTCCGACTTCAGCTCAGGTCATCTCTCACAGCTTGCGAGTTCGAGCCCCACGTTGGGCTCTGTGCTGACAGCTCAGAGCCTGGAGCCTGCTTCAGATTCTGCGTCTCCCTCTTTCTCTGCCCCTCCCCTGTGCTCTCTCTCTCAAAAATAAATAAAAAATTTTTAAATAATAACAAATAAATAAACATTAAAAAAAAAGAAAGAAAAACTGTATGTTCAATGCCTGGAGAACAGATCAGTAAGGTGAGTGTTGGCTGTACCATGGAACGGGCACACAGCAATGAAGAAATGTTAACGTGCAACCACATGTTAACTACACAGAAGAATCTCAAAACAGCGTTGAACAAAAAGTCGCAAAGTACACAAAGACTTCATTATATAAACATGAAAAACCTGCAAACGAAAACAACCTAGTGTTTCGCACACACGCACTCATGGCAGACTGCAATGGCAAGTAAGGGTACGAATGACGACTTTCAGGCTGCTGACAACCTCTGGGGGGAACAGAGGAGGGGGAGACCAGGGCAAAGCCCAGAGGTGGCTTCAGGGGGACAGGACAATGTTCTGATTCCAAGCTGAGTAATGGGGGACCCACGTGTTCATTTTATTCCTCTTGTAACTATACAGGCATTAAAGACACTCCTTTCGTGCGCTAGTTTTATGAAGTGCAAGAGAATGTGTGTTTTAAACAGTCGTAATCAATTTCAGACGCTTTCAGCACAAAACAATTTCCCATGTTATGAACATCAGCTGCACAATATTTTAGTTGACTAAGGAGTTATAATTTCTTAGTAAACTAGTAACAATTTTCAATTTTTGGACCAAAGTAAACATTTAGCCCAGGTACCAACTTAAATGAGACTTAACTGGCCATACCGCTATCCCCACATAATTAGCAAATAATTCAGCAGAGTAACAATGGCAAAATACAACAATGAATAATAAAAGAGGTCGACATACCACAATGATGGCGATCCTTCCTCCCACATCGCCAACAACTGTGATTGGGGGCTTTTCTTTAGGAATTAGCACTGGTCAGAAGAAAACACACACACAAAAGTTTCTATATTAAAACGTACGATACAGCCTCTAAGAAGTTAATGTCTCATGATAAAAAAACTCAAGAAACTAGCAACAGATGGAAACTTCCTCAACCTGATAAAGGGCAACTGTGAAAAATTCACAGCTGACATCATGCTTAATGAAAGATTGAAAATTCTCCCCTAACATCCGGAACAAGACAAGGATGCCCATCCTCTCCACTGCTATTCGACATTGTACAGGAGGTGCTAGCCAGGGCAATTAGGCAAGAAAAAAATAAATAAATAAAAGGCATCCAGATTGGAAAGTAAGAAGTAACACTATTTGTATCAGCAAGTGACTTGATCCCATATATAAGAAATACCAAAGAATCCACAAGGAACTACAAAAGCTAATACACCAATGCAGCAAATGTTGTAAGGTAACACACAAAAATCAGTTGTTTCTACATGCCAGCAATGAACAATCTAAAGAAGAAATTAAGAAAACAACTCCATTTATAAAAGCATCTAAAAGAATAAAATACCTAGGAATAAATTTAACCAAATAGGTGAAACACTTGTACACTAAAAACTATTAAAACACTGCTCAGGAGCGTCTGGGTGGCTCAGCTGGTTAAGCATCTGACACTGGCTCAGAGCCTGACAGCTGAAAGCCTGGAGCCTGCTTCAGATTCTGTGTCTCCCTTTCTCTCTGCCCCTCCCCCAGCTCACACTCTGTCTCTCTCTCAAAAATTAAAAAAAAAAAAAGAAAAAGAAAAAATTAAAACACTGCTCAAAGAAATTAAAGAAAATATACATAAATGGAAAAACAGCCCATGTGCATGGATGTAAGTATTAGTACTGTTAAGATGGCAATGCTCCCAGTGACCTAGAGATTCAATACAATCCTTATCAGAATCCCAAATGCTTTTCTGACAGAAATGAACTGACCATAAATTCCTGAAATATGGAAATACAAGGGACCCCAAATATCCAGAACCTCAAAAAAGAAAGAATCAAGGTGGAGGACTCACACTTCCCTATTTCAGAACTTATTACAAAGCTGTATTTTTTTTTTAATTTTTTTTTCAACGTTTATTTATTTTTGGGACAGAGAGAGACAGAGCATGAACGGGCGAGGGGCAGAGAGAGAGGGAGACACAGAATCGGAAACAGGCTCCAGGCTCTGAGCCATCAGCCCAGAGCCCGACGCGGGGCTCGAACTCACGGACCGCAAGATCGTGACCTGGCTGAAGTCGGACGCTTAACCGACTGCACCACCCAGGCGCCCCCAAAGCTGTATTAATCATACGTGGTACTAGCATAAGGATGAGGATATAGATCAAGGAAAAGAACTGAGTCAAGAAATAAACATTTATAGCCAATCCATTTTCCCCCCAGCTTTACTGAGATGTCTCTGACAAAGAACTAGTTGTTAAGTTCAAGGTGTACGACATAACGATTTGATACACATCCACACGGCAAAATGATTACCACAGTAAGATTAATTAACACATCCATCACTTCACATGATTACAATTTGTGTGTGTGTGTAGTGAGAAACATTAAGAACTACTCTCTCAGTAACTTTTAAGTTTTCATGTATATAATACAGTATTATTAATTTACAGTTATCATGTTGTACACTAGATCCCCAGAATTTGGTGAACTTATAACTGCAAGTGTGTACCCTTTGACCAACATCTCCCCATTTCCTCCACCACCCCAGGCCCTGGCAACTAACATTCTATTGTCTGTTTCTATCAGTTGAGCTTTTTCTTTAGATGCCACATATAAGTGGGGCACCTGGGTGGCTCGGTCAATTAAGCGTCCGACTCTTTCGGCTTAGGTCACGATCTCACAGTCACGCTAGTCTAGTGTCTAGAGTATATAAAGAACTCTTACAACTCAACAATAAAAAGGCAAACAAACCAATTTTAAAAATAAGCAAAACATCTGAATAGACACTTCTCCAAAGAAGATATGTAAGTGGACAAGCACATGAAACATCATTAGCCATTAGAGAAATGCGGGTCAAAACTACAACAAAGTACCACTTCAACCTGCTAGGGAGACTATTATAAAAGAAATCAGGAGAGGCACCTGGGTGGCTCCAGTCGGTTAAGCATCTGACTCTTGATTTCGGCTCAGGTCATGATCTCACAGTTCCTGAGAGGGAGCCCCACATCGGTGGGGCTGACAGCGCAGAGCCTGCTGGGGATTCTCTCTCTTCCCCTGCCCCTCCCCTGCTCACTCTCTCTCAAAAAAAATAAATAAACATCTTTAAAAATCAGGAAATAAGTGTTGGGAAGGATATGGAGAAATCAGAACCTTTGTATATGGCTGGGAGGAATGTAAAATGGCACAGCTGTTGTGGAAAACAGTTCGAGGGCTCCTGAGAAAGTTAAACATAAAGTTACGACGAGACCCAGCAATTCTAACCCTGGAGAAATGAAATCCTAGGTCTGTGGGAAGCAGGCACACGAATGAACGTCACAGCCTTAGAGCCAAAGGCAGATGCAACTCCAGTGCCCACCAGTGGGGGAATGACAAGCAAGCTGTGCCATATCCACACACAACGGAAAAGCATCCGGCCACGGAAAGGAATCAAGTCCCAGTACGCGCAATGACTCGGATGAACGTCAAAGACGTTGATTCCGTTTCTATGAAATGTCCAGAACAGGCAAATTCATAGCAACAGAAAGGGGGCATGGGAGTGATAATTTAATGGGTAGGGGTGTTCTTCTGGGGGGATGAGGTGTTCGAAACCAGGGAGAAATGGTGGTTGCACCACGCTGCAGACGTACGAAACGCCAGTGAACTGTGTACCTTCGAAAATGGCTGATTCTAGGTTATGTGACTTTCACTCAATTTTTGCAGAAAGGTCAGCGTCACTGAAGGAAAAAGTAGGAGTGCTCCAGATCAGGGCTGCTCCACCTCGGCACCACTGACGTTTTGGGTTAGATAATTCTTTGTTGTGGGGGCTGTCCTGTGTGTCACAGGACCTTTACAGTGTCCTTGGCTTCTTCTCACTAGATGCCAGGAGCAGCCCCCTCACTTGTGACCTCCAAAAATGTCTGCAGACACCTCCAGATGTCCTCAATGGGACAAAATCCAATGGCACCCCCTGGTTGGAAATCACCGCTGTGGATTAAAAGGGTGGCTAGGGGCGCCTGGGTGGCGCAGTCGGTTAAGCGTCCGACTTCAGCCAGGTCACGATCTCGCGGTCCGTGAGTTCGAGCCCCGCATCGGGCTCTGGGCTGATGGCTCAGAGCCTGGAGCCTGTTTCCGATTCTGTGTCTCCCTCTCTCTCTGCCCCTCCCCCATTCATGCTCTGTCTCTCTCTGTCCCAAAAATAAATAAACGTTGAAAAAAAATAAATAAATAAAAAAATAAAAGGGTGGCTAAGGGCGTATGACAATTCAACGCAATGTGTGATCCTAGGTGGCAGGGCGGGCGGGGGGCAGCGGGGTACGACAGAAATGCAAAACCCAACAGAGCAAGACAAATCCCAAAACTGAAGTGACTTTTTTTTTTTTTTTTTTTTTTTTACATTTTCTACACTTTTCCCAGGCACCTGACGCCAGTACCAGGGAAAGAGCACAGCGGTGTAGCCTTTAGGGAATCAACCCAACAAAGAGCCATACGAACAGTCTCAGCTTGGGCCTCCTTAATCTCACTTTTAGAAACTTACAATGAAATAAACCCAAGTGCAGAAGTTTTTACCCACATATGCGCACTGCAACATTCTACTGGCAAGGAGCAGGCGAGAACAAGTACCAGCCAGACCCTGCTCAGGCTTAGGTTTAAGCCACATCTTTTTTTTTTTTTTATTTTTTTTTTTTATTTTTATTTTTTATTTTTTAAAAAAAATTTTTTTTTCAACGTTTATTTATTTTTGCGACAGAGAGAGACAGAGCATGAACGGGGAGGGGCAGAGAGAGAGGGAGACACAGAATTGGAAACAGGCTCCAGGCTCTGAGCCATCAGCCCAGAGCCTGACGCGGGGCTCGAACTCCCAGACCGTGAGATCGTGACCTGGCTGAAGTCCGGACGTTTAACTGACTGCGCCACCCAGGCGCCCCTAAGCCACATCTTTAAGATGGGATATTCAACAGCCATTAAAAATGCTGTTTACGCAAGTTTTTAATCACGTGGGCGAAGGTACGTTATGGAGGGAGGCACGCGTTCTGTGCCCAGGATGCACCGCATCTCCTTAACACAAGTAAGGAAAACCTGAGAAGAGACCCATGAAAAGAGAAATGGGTCTCTGGATGTAGCATTGATGATTATTTTCTTCCTTTACAACAGAATGTTTGGAATATTTCTATAACGTGTACACACTCTGGAAAAGAACTGTTTTCTGTTTTAGTTGGTGTTTTTCACGTTTAAGAAACCAGAATGTACAAACTAACATTTTATTATTTTTTTTTATTTTTTTTGTAGGCTCCACACCCAGTACGGAGCCTAAAGCGGGGCTTGAACTCACGACCTTGAGATCAAAACCTGAGCTGAGAGCAAGAGTTGGATGCTTAACCGACTGAGCCACCCAGGGGCCCCACAAACTAATTTTTTAAATCTAACACTAAATATCAAAATCTTGTGATACAATCAAAATCTCAAAATAGATGCGTCAGATGCCACAGGAACAATGCTTTCTTTTGCTGTCATGTATCTATTTGCTATTAACTTTAACAAGTATTACACAGAGAAGGTCAGGCCATCAAGTGTGCAAAAGCAAAGTGCAACACGTAGGAGCTGCGAAATTCAACTTCTCAATTATAATCCCCCCCAAATCTTCCAGCGTTCACCACCTGGGTTAAAACATAAGCACAGAAATGTTATAATTAAAATCGTGAATGAAATGAGCTGAAACAGAGAGAGCAAATAAACAGATGGAGGAAACGTCAGAGAGTCCCATTCCCTGGTTTTCATTTTTTTTTTTAATTAAAAAAGAAATTTTTTTAATGTTTATTTATTTTTGAGAGAGAGAGAGAGAGAGAGAGAGAGAGAGAGAGAGAGACAGAGCATGTGCGGGAACGGGGCAGAGAGAGAGGGAGACACAGAATCCAAAGCAGGTTCCAGGCTCTGAGCCGTCAGCACAGACCCCAACATGGGACTCGAACACAAGGACCACGAGATCATGACCTGAGCCAGAGTCGGACGCTTAACCGACTGAGCCACCCAGGCGCCCCCCATTCCCTGGTTTGCAGACGGGCAACCAGCAGCTCCATTTCTGCAGTCCAGAAACCACTAGCTAAGGCCACATTTAAAGCTAAGACCCAGAAGTTAAAAGGAGCTGATTCGTCTAAAGACTGCGGGATGTGTTCCGGAATGGAGCCCACGTGACTGCCAAACTGAACAGGAACGTGCTTTCCCCCACGCTCAGGGGAAGGGCTTATCCCTTGAGCCGAAGGCACTGGGGCTCCTGACATCCACTACTGCCTAAAAGCAGAGCCCCCCAAAAGAATGCCCATTCAAAAGAATGCCCGTGTCAGAAATCCACTCCAAGAACAACCAGGAAGGACTGACCTACCATGGAGACTAGAGGTCAGCACCACACCTCAACAGACACTGTCACAAAGCTATCCTACTGCCATCCGTGCTGAGGAGCCGCTCATCTCTCCTAAAAGTCACCTGTTTTCTAGCTTCCGCTTCCCCTGTTAAAATGGTATAGAGGCCCCCAATCCTAAACCCTGTCTTTTCTCGCACTAATCTATCTTTTGTGAGTTTTTTTTAATGTTTACTTATTTATTTGAGAGAGACAGTGTGTGCGAGCAAGTGTGGGGGAGGGCAGAAAGAGAGGGAGACAGAGGATCCTAAGAAGGCTCCACACTGTCAGCACAGAGCTGGACACGGGGCTCGAACTCACAAACCGTGAGATCATGACCTGAGCCGAAACCGAGAGCCAGACACTTAACCAAATGAGCCACCCAGGTGCCTTCTTTTGTGAGTTTTATTGCAGGCCCCAAAGCCTGAACCTAAAGAGGGCAGAGGATAAGTTTTTCCTCCCCATCAGACTCAAACAAAGGCAGTATTTTTTTAATCAAGAAGATGTTAATAAAGCACGAAGGAAGTTTCTTAGAAACAAAAGCAAATTCACACATAACCCTACCACCCTGTCACCAGTATTTTCATCTTCCATATTCCCTCCCGGGCCTCACACAAACACAGGTATACCCTCTCATGTTCTGCCCATTCCCATATGTTCCAGATTTTTCTCTTGTGTCCAGACAGTCTTAATTATGTCAACAGGCTGCATAATTAGCTGTGCTGATACAGCATAATTCAAGCTCTACCCTCTGCTAAGCCGTTTAGACTTTTCCAATATTCTGCATTCAAAATAACACTATAGTGAATAACCTGCACATACAAAGTTTTCTGCTTATGTTAAACCCTTCTCTAGGATTTATTACTGAATGAATGAAATTCCCTGAAGTGCCAGAACGGAGTCTTTTCCTAGTTCTTGCTGTGATCACACCGACTGCTTCTAGAAGGCTCTACAGTCCACAGGGCTCTCTGAAATGCACTTGTGACAACCAGGCCAGGCCAGGAAAAGTATTAGTCATTTTTGCCAACTTAAAGAAAAAACAGAGAAGAGGCAGTTCACAGCTGAAAAACGACAAATTCAGTCAGCCTTAAAACCAAAGCGGGAAGTGACAAAGAGGGGCCAGCGCACTTACTGGGGATCTCCAGGCTGGGGTGGATGGCAGCCACACTCCTGACCATGGGCGGGGAATGCCGTCCATCCACCAAGTCGGACTCGGCGTCCTGCGCTTCCCCGTGAATCACCGCAATTCCCAGTCGCAGGCGCTCCGCAAAAGACTGTGCCCTGAGGGAGAGCAGTAGACACAGTTCAGAAATCACGCAGCCCCCCTTCTCCAGCGTTCGCGGGAGAAACAGAAGACAACATAAATCAGATGCGGTTTCCGAAAGAATTCGTGAAAAGAGAAAGAAGGTGACCTGCAAGTGTTAGGATGCAGGACAAAGTGTGGAGTCCCCACGTGACGAGCGTGTCCCTCTGGCCGGGGCAGCGATGGGCAGCGGCCAGCCTGCTCTGTGCTCGGCCCACTAGGGAGCCTACAGCAGTGACTCCGGGAAGCCTCAGCCTCCCGGCTTTTAATTGCTAATCCACCCGGCCACGCACTTCATAGTGAGAACCAACCACAGGAGACAAGGTGCGTTACAGCCTCAGAAAAGCAGTAAGCGTCGATTTTTAAATTGTACTGAGACAGAACGAAGACACCATAAAATATACACGTTTACACTGTACAATCTCATAGGCTCTGATGTGCGTACACATCCGTGCAACCATCAGCACAACGAAGACCAGGAAAATCTCTCACTGCCAGACACGTCCTGGTGCCCCTTTGTAATTTCTCCTTCCGGCACCAGGCAAACCAATAGTTTGTTCTCTGTCAGCATAGTTTTGCCTTTTCTAGAATTCTGTAAGTAGAATCAGAGTATCATTTTTTTTTTTTTTTTTTGTCTTTCTTCGTTCACTAAGGAAAACATGTTGGAGATCCATCCATTTTACATGGGACACCAAAGTCACCCCTTTACACTGCCACAATCTGTTGTTTGGGTCTATCACAGTTTGTCCATTCACTTGAACTTCTGCATTGTTTCCAGTTCTGAACCATTACAAAACTGCTTTGAATATTCATGTACAAATCTCTGCATGGACTTATGTTTTCTTTTCTCCAGGGTAAATACCTAGGCGTAGAATGGCTGGATCATAGGACAGGCATGTATTTAGCTCTCTAAAGAAACAACCGTGAGGCACCTGGGTGGCTCAGTCGGTTAAGCGTCCAACTTCAGCTCAGATCATGATCTCACGGTTCATGGGTTCAAGCCCCGCGTCGGCTCTGTGCTGACAGCTCAGAGCCTGGAGCCTGCTTCGGATTCTGTCTCCCTCTCTCTCTCTCTGTCCCTCCCCACGTTGTGCTGTCTCTGTCTCTGTCTCTCTCTCTCTCCCCCTTAAAAAATAAAAAACATTAAAAAATTAAAAACACAACAACAACGAACTCTTTTCCAAAGTGGTTATACCAGTTTACATTCCCACGAACTGCGCACGAGGGTTCCAGTGCCTCCAAGTTCTGCCACTCAGTGTGGTCAGTCACTTCAACTACCACCCACGCTAACGGCGCGTACAGGTGCCTCACCGTGGCCTCAGTTTGGACTGGCCTCATAACAAATGGTGCTGAACATTTTCACGTGCTTACCTGCCAATTGAATATATACTTTGGGGTAAAGGGTCTGTTTATCTTTTGCCAATTTTTTAGTTGGGTTGTTAGTTCCCTAAGTTTTGGGAATTCTTTACACATTCTAAATACAAATTCTTTATCAGATACAGGCTTTCCCAATATTTCCTCCCACTCTGTCTGTGTCTTCTGTCATTCTCTTCATAGTCTTTGGAAGAGTAGTTTTAATTTTGATGACACATGATGTGACAACTTTCTTCTTATAAAACGGACTTCTAGTGTCATATTTAAAAAATGTTTGTCCAACCAAAGTCACAAAGATTTTTCTCCCATGTTTTCCTCTGGGAGCTTTATAGTTTTAGGTTCTACATTTAGGTATGGGATTCATTTTTAGTTGATGTTTGTATATGATGTAAAACACGGCTCAGAATTGATGATTTTGCACATGAATTTCCAGTCATTCCCACACCATTTGTTCAAAGGACTATCCTTTCTCCATTCAGAATTGCCTCTGCCCCTCTGCTGGAAATCAGTATTCGAGATACGCGTAGGTGTATTTCTGGACTCTGTTCTGTTCCACTCAGCTATTTTTCTATCTTTTCCCAATCACACACAATCACGATTGCTTTAGCTTTATGGTCAGTCCTGACTTCAGTGTTACATCTCCAACTTTGGTATTCTTTCTCAAAGTCCAAGTAGCACTTACATATCTACCGAGTGGAAGGGCAAGTCCACCTGAATCATATTTGGCCAACACCCAAATCCCATAATCACTGCTGCGGAAAACACCCTGAGAAGTGATTAGCGGTGCCATTACTTTCCAGTGAACATACACAGTTCAATCACCATGGATCGCCTTCTTCAGCCCCTTGGGTGTGTTTCTTCATCTGAGAGAGAGAGAGAGAGAGAGAGAGAGAGAGAGAGAGAGAAGAGAAGAGAAGAGAGAGGGAGGGAGGGAGAGGGGGAGAGAGAGGGGGGGAGAGAGAGGGAGGGAGGGAGGGAGGGAGGGAAGACGCTGGCCTCCTAGCTACAGAAGATCAAGTGAGGTAACACAGACGTCTTAGTTCCAGCTGCTGTAACTGGATACCACAGACCGGGGGTGCTTAAACAGCAGAAATGTGTTTCTCACGGTTCTGGAGGCTACAGGTCCAAGATGAGGGCCTGCTTCCCGGTTTGCACACGGCCTCTGTCTCTCACTGTGCCCTCGCGTGGCAGAGAGCAGACGGCCCCTGCAGCACTGGTCTCTTCTCCTAAGGGCACTGAGCCCATACATGACGGCTCCTCCTTCGTGACCTAATTACCTCCCAAAGGCCTCCCCTCCTAAAACCATCACAGTGGGGGTGAGGATTTCAAGGCGAATGTTGGGGGGACACAAACATTCAGTCCACAATAGCAGCTAAAACATCTGCCGCTAAACCTAAGCTCCCTGAGGGCACCTTCTCCGGTCTCATCCGACCGGCACAATAGCTTCTCAATAAACATCTGAATGGGTAAATGACAAACTCAGTGTGGTACAGCCCACCCTTGAACAATATGGGTTTGAACTGCATGGGTCCACTCACAGCCAATTTTTTTTTATATAAATACAGTGCAATACTGTAAATGTATTCTCTTCCTCATGATTTTCTTAATAACGTTTTCTTTTCTCTAGCTTACTTTATTGTAAGAATACAGTATACTACACGTAACATACAAAATTTGTATTAATTGACTGGTTACGCTATCAGTGAGGTTCTACTCAACGGCGGTCTGTCAGTAGTTGAGTCCTGGGGGAGTCCAAGTTATGCATGGATTCTGAAGCACAGGGGGGTCGGCACCGCTAAAACCTGTGTTGCTCAAGTGTCAACTGTACCAACAAATGCCAAATAAACGAATCCAAAGGCTATTACAATGATAAAATCCCATCAACACATGAAGTCAGATGTAAACTGAGTATTGTAAAAGTTACCAAAAGCCTATCCATATGGGCGAGTCAAATGAAAATTCATCATATTCTTTTGGTATTTAGTGGGAAAAAAACGATCGACACACACTGCTGCTACTCCGGTCTCCGCCGAGATGGAAGGCCCCCCACCATGGAGCAGAACTGAAAACCCGGATGTTATACATGAAACAAACCTAAGAAGACTCTGAAGAGTACAGGAGACACGGACTGGCCGGGGACCTCGGGACTGCGGGGATAACAAGGTGCTGAGTCCTCTGGTCTTTCTGTCTCGTTACCCCATATCCCAGACTCGCAGCTGGAGAGGCGGGCGGCCCAAAATGCCAAGAGGCACATACCAAAGAAGCGCAGACAAAAGCCTGCTCTCTCCAGCCACAGGACCAAGAGAGAGACCGCCTCCCACGTCAGAAAACTTTAACTCTACCCCCGGCCACCCCAGGCAAAACCAGCTATGCCACTCGCCCACACGAGTTTAGGTCAAGCAGGGGGCCTGCACTGCCTCCCTTGCCAGGCGATAACGATGAGCCCCAAACCCGCCAACGGGGTAGTTGAAGAGACGGCCAAGTAGGGGGCTGGCACTTTTCATCCCCACCGGGAGGTCATCACCCCCGCGCCCCGCCGGGTGTCAGTGCAGAGGGACACGTGGACTTCCACCCCGACTCGGCACTAAGGAGGTGCCCTTCCCCCTCCCGTGAGGTGGCGTCAGATGGGGCCCCGTCAGTCAGTGGTAACAGGGCCACTCCCCACCTGTGTCAGCAGAGGATTCCCAGGGAGCGGTGCTCGCACTCTGACCCACTTGTGAGTGTTTTCGTCCGACTCTTCCTACAGAGCCACGGCAACCACGACAGTGTGGTGCTGACATACAGTCAACAGAACAGATCTGAGAGTCCAGAAATACACACAAACATCTATGGCCGAGTGATTTTGACAAGAATGCCAAAGCCATTCAAGGGGGAGAGAACAGTCTTTTTGACAAATGGTGCTAGACAACCAGACAATCACGTGGAAAAGAAAGAAGCTGGACCCCTACCTACGGCTCCCTCCAGACACAAAAATTAATTCAAAATCGATCGACAACCCAAACCTAAGAGCTAAAACTACACTATTGGGAGAAATCACAGGGGTAAAACTTAGTGCCCTGGGTTTAGCAATGGCTGCTTAGATATGATGCCAGAAGCAAAAGCAGTAACAATAACGCTAAACCGGACTCCATAAAATTAAAAACTTCTGTGCGTCAAAGGACCATATCAAGACGGAAAAAGACAACCTGCAAAATGGGGTAAAATATTTACAAACCACGTACCTGATAAGGATCTAGTCTCCAGAATATATAAAGGACTCCTACAATTCGACCACAAAAAGAAAAACCACCCAGTTAAAAAATGTGCAAAAAGGGGCACCTGGCTGGCTGTCGGTTCAACATCTGACTCTTGATTCTGACTCAGGTAGCGATCCCAGGGTCGTGGGATGGAGCCCCGCGTCAGGCTCTGCAGTGAGCATGAAGCCTGCTTAGGATTCATTCTCTCTCTCTCTCTTCCTCCCTCCCTCCCTCCCTCTGCCCCTCCCCTAGCTCATACTCATTCTCTCTCAAAAAAAAAAAAAAAAAGTACAAATGACTTGAGTAGACATTTCTCCAAAGAAGCACATGAAAAGACGCTCAACATCATTCATCACCAGGGAAGTACAAATCAAAACAACAACGAGACACCACTTCACACCCACTAGGATGGCTGGAACAGTAACGAAACAGCAAATAAGCGTTGGTCGGGATGTGGAGAGATTGGAATCCTCGTACGTTCCTGGTGAGAATGTGACATGGTGTGGCGGCCCCTCAAAAATGTAAACACAGGGGGCACCTGGGGGGCTCAGTGGGTTGCACATCCAACTTCAGCTCAGGTCATGATCTCACAGTTCGTGAGTCCAAGCCCCGGGTTGGGCTCTGCCCTGGTGGTGTCTCCCTCTCTCCACCCCACCCCTGCTCACACTCTCTCTCTCAAAAATAAAGAAACATTTAAAAAAAATGTAAACCTAGAATTACCATACGCCCAGCGCTTTCAATCCTAGGTATCCAACCAGGAGAAAGGAAACCACGCGTCCACACGGCAACGGGTACACAAATGTTTGCAGCAGTGCTACTCACAACAGCCACTAGGTGGCAACAACCCAAACGTCCCTCAATACGTGGATGGCTAAACAGGCTGGAAGAGTAGTCAGCCATAAAACGGAATGAGATCTTGACACAGGCCACAACGTGAAGGAACCCCGAAAACATTGTGTCAAGTGAAAGAAACCAGATGCAAAAGGCCACACAGTGTACGATTCCGTTTATATAAAATGTCCAGAAGAGGCATATCCAGAGACAGAAAGCAGATCAGTGGTTGCCAGGGGCTGGGGAGAGAAGGGAATGGAGAGTGATTTCTTAACGGGTCCGGGGTGTCCTTCAGGAGTGATGAGAAAGTTCTGAAACAAGGGAGTGGTGGTCGTTGCACAACACTGTGAGGGTGCTAACTGCCAATGAACTGTAGACTTTAAAACGATCAGTTCCATGTTCTACGATTTTCACCTTCACAACAACTGAAACCATGTGTATCAGAGAAAAACAAATTACTAAATTAAATCTGATCCAGCACAATGCTTGGAAAAATGGGATCTTATGTTCCAAACGAGTCACGGTTGACTCCAACTTAATCAAATGGACAAGACTCTGCTGATAAAGACTCTTAACGGAAGCGCTGTGTGGACACAGCACTGGCTGCACTGGACACAACTTCATGTTTTTAGCAATAATGCCAACCTCGTTAATAGACCCAATGTCATTCCTCGTTTACCACGGAAAACTACTTATCGTAATACCTTCGAAACCAGCGGCTTATCGTCCGCGAGCTCTCCTCATCCTTCAGTAGCAACGGTCTGCGGGCCCAGGCCAGAGGTAGGTGCCTGTGGCCTCCTTACACACCACAGGGCTTAACAGGGATCCAGTGACCAAAGGCAGGATAATTGCGGGACACAATTTTAAAAGAGCTTTTTTAGGAAAAAGCCTTTCTTCCAACATATGCTTTTATTCTCTCCCTTTCCCGCTTTGTTGGAAACGCTGGTGTAGGAAATCCTCTCAACCCCAAGCCTCTTTAAGTCCTGTATTACCGATTCATCAGTTACTCCAGGTTACACAGAACCCTCAGCACTGCCCTATTTGTAGGCCTCAGTAAAATGTCACCTTTTAACATGTACCAGTAAGTGGCCTCTTGGCTGGATATAATTCTGTTAATAAATTACTAAGTTCTTCTAATAAAAGGCAGTGAACAGTCACAAAGTATATTCACTGGTATTTTAAAGGGCAGATCTGAAGACCGACGAGCGGCTGCCAATCAAGAACTAGGTCAGGCATCCCTACACCTGGAAGTTTCTGACTACTGGTCACATATTGGGATTGAAAAAAAAGACGAAAATACATCATCATTTTTAAAATGGAGTCAGCAGACAATCTTCTAAACTAAAAACCCACAGGCGTGCCTGGGGGGCTCAGTCAGTTAGGCATCCAACTCTTGACTTCAGCTCAGGACATGATCTCACAGTTTGTGAGTTCCAGCCCTACATCAGGCTCTGCACGGACAGTGCAAAGCCTGCTTGGAACTCTCTCTCCCTCTCTCTCTTGTCCCTCCCTGCTTGTGCGCGTGCACTCACTCTCTCTCTCAAAATAAATAAGCTTAAAAAAAAAAATTAAAAGCCCACAGAATTAAGGGAACCGCTGAGACAGAATCCAGAATGTCCAGGATCCAACTGGGGATGTGATTCTCCACATGGACCCAAGGAGTAGTCATGAGCTCCCACCTACCTTTTGGCTGAGGCTGGAGATTTGGCCACGATCACTGCATTCCTGTAGTCCGGGATCTGTGACAGATTAAGAGGTCAGGGATTACTCCAGAGGCTGTTCACGCCAGCACCTGACAGTCAATAAAAAGGAACATTCCTAGACTCAAAACTGTCATCTGGTCACATGAAAAGTCTTCCAAAAAGAGAAAAAGTTCAAAGTAAATTTCCCCTTTGGAAAATGAAGAAACTCCTACTACCTAGGAAAAAATAGGACAGAGGTATGAGCCTCACAGACTTAAGACACAAAGTAATGCTAATCGGTGATTAGCTGATATCCAGGGACCAGTGAATACTGATAATGGGGTATAAAGACGTTTTTATAAAGTCAACAGGAATTCCTCTCATGAATGCCCGTCACGTGCAATTTCACAGTGCAAGGATGATATGCATCCAACCTGAATCCAAGGCAACTGTCACATTCCAAATTAGTACACTCCATACGAATGACTCCCATATCTGAGTCATGGCATTTTGAAGAAACCAATCTGTTAAAGGATAATCAGGATGGTGGGATTTTTTAAAGATATGAAGGGGCGCCTGGGTGGCGCAGTCGGTTAAGCGTCCGACTTCAGCCAGGTCACAATCTCGCGGTCCGTGAGTTCGAGCCCCGCGTCAGGCTCTGGGCTGATGGCTCAGAGCCTGGAGCCTGTTTCCGATTCTGTGTCTCCCTCTCTCTCTGCCCCTCCCCCGTTCATGCTCTGTCTCTCTGTCCCAAAAAAAAGAAATAAACGTTGAAAAAAAAAAATTTAAAGATATGAAGAACCCTTAAGAAAATAACTAAAATATCAGTCTACTCTGCAGCCTTTTACTGTTGGAACATTTGAAGTGATTGTAATTGAAGATATACCCATTATCGACTTCTGAGAGTTTATAAGACAAAACTCTTTTTTTTTTTTTTTTTAAGACAAAACTCTTTTTAAGCTGTGCAGTGATTTATTTCTGACTTCATCCTGGCAATAGTTTCAAATTACGTTCTTGACATTCAGACACTTCGTTAAATGGTATTATTTCATTCAATATACCCTCTTCACTTTTTTTCTCACAACTATGCTATATCAATGAATTTCTATATAAGCATTAATAACATCTAACACCTTGTACGATGCCTAGTACACAGGAAGCACTAAGTAATACTTAGTAAATAAACAGAACACTGATTTATTTGAAGAACGCTCTAATGGAAAAATACCCAGCATAACCACACGGATCGGGTATCTTTATAGGGCAGCCTAATTCATCCAAAACTACCAAGGAGTAAGGGAGCAAAAAATACACATGGGCATTTTCCTTATTTTCACTGGAAGTCTTCCTAAACTGTTTTATGGACTTGTCTCTCACCAAATATCATCAAACAGCGCAAACCCAGCCAAGAGGAGAAGTGACAATGAAGGAAAACAGTTAATAAAGCAAATAAAAGGAGACTTTAAAAGAAAGGACTCTTTAATAAAAACAGGTCTATTTCGGGGGTACGTGGCTGGCTCAGTTGGTAGAGCATGAGACTCTTGATCTCAGGGTTATGAGTTCAAGCCCATGTTGGGAGTAAAGTTTGCTTAAAAAAAAAAAAAAAAAAAAGAAATGAAAACAGGCCTATTTTCTCCCCAGGAGCTACAACAGGAAACCGTACACTTAAAGAACTAGCTGTTAAGAAAAAGAACCAGGGGCGCCTGGGTGGCTCAGTCAGTTAAGTGTCTGACTTCAGCTTAGGTCATGATCTCGCAGTTCATGAGTTCAAGCCCGGCGTTGGGCTCTGGGCTGATGGCTCACAGCCTGGAGCCTGCTTCAGATTCTGTGTCTCCCACTCTCTCTCTGCCCCTCCCCCGCCTGTGCTCTGTCTCTCTCTGTCTCTAAAAAATGAATAAACATTTTTAAAAAATTAAAAAGAAAGAAAAACAACCAAAAAGAAACCTAGGCAGTGGAAATAAGAAACTCACTAACGGGCTTTTACGGTGGCAGAACGGACACAGATAAACAAGCCTGGGTCTTCCAGCCAAGGGATTTTCCCACAACGCTATATATAACAACGCAAAACTTGAAAAAGACCAAATAACAAAAAGTGAAACAACAGAAACTAGATCCAAAATTTTCAACATCTAACAGTTCCCAAAGGAAAGAATGAGAAAACAGAAGAGATGAGATAATCAAATAATAGGGGGGGGGGGAAATGCCCAGAGAATGAAAGAGACCCAGGGAGTATCTAGTGACATGAAAGGAAAAAAGATCTACCCCAGACACATCATGCGGAAGTTTCAAAACCACAGCAGAAAAATGTGACACTGTGGGGGAAATTCCTGCCTGCCCCCAAAAACACACTAGATGTACCCTCACACTAAAACTCAAGAAAGGGAAAAATTCAAATCATACAGCATTGTTTTGGTCATTAAACTTGCAAAACTAAGTGCACGGGGAAATAGACACTATCATATGTACTGTTAGTGAAAGTATCAATACAGCCCCTTCGGAGAACTGCAAGTTTCATAATATTGTATTAAAATATTAAATTTTCATGATATTCAAACATTAAATTTTCAGAAAATTGAGATTTTTGCAATATCTACTAAAGCATTAAAAATGTAGATTACTTTTCTATCAAGCAATTCTACTCCCCAACATTTTTTCAAAAAAATATGTAATCAGAAAGGTAAGTACAAGAATTTCCAATGCAGCATTATTTAATGATAAATTTTTAAGTAAAATATTTCATCTAAAAGAGTGAAAAATTGGGGCACCTGGGTGGCTCAGTTGGTTTAGTGTTCGACTTCAGCTCAGGTCATGATCTCGTGGTTTGTGGGCTCAAGCCCTGTGTCAGGCTCTGTGCTGACAGGACAGAGCCTGCTTTGGATTCTCTATCTCCATCTCTCTGACCCTCCCCCACTTATGCACACGCGCTCTCTCTCTCTCAAAAATAAACATTAAAAAAAAGAAGATAAAACATTCACAGCCCTTTAAAAAAAAAGGGTGAAAAATTAAAACAACCTAATATCCAATCAAGAGGAGGATGGTTGAAAAAACTGTGGCTCATTTAAACTTGTGCTTTAAACATTTAAACACGTAGCCATTTGATCTTAATTGAACTCAAAGAAAATGATTCAGTTCTCAGTCACACTAGCCACATGCAACGACCAGTGGCGACCAAACTAGACAGCGGCTAGAACATTTTCACAATCACAGAAAGTTCTACCGGCCATCACTGATCTAAACTCAGAACTACGATGTAGCAATTATGAATCTTAGCATGGCAAGACCTCCAGACACCAGCGTAGCAATGAAAAGAACAAGTTGCAGAACAAGGCAAACAATATGTTAACTGCTTTTTGTTCTTTGTTTTTTTCCAAAAAAGCACCCACAAATCAACATCTGTAACTATGTATATAGACGAGGAGGCGAATACAAACAGAGAAAAGTCTGGGAGGACACAGGGCGCAAAGCAAGCTGGCAACAAGGGCTACCCCTGCAGAGGGGCCAAGGACCAGGCTGGTGGCCCAGGGAAGCTAGGGGCTGACCAGTATTGTCAGAATTACTATATACACACACATGCGTGTCCCTGTCACTGCCACTGTCAACATAAAGTTTCATTTTTCACTTTAGAAGAAAATGACTCTATCAGGCGCAAGGGAAAACATACCCCATATCCAGTTTCCAGCTTCCAAACTCTGTAGTAATTTTCTCCTGAACGACTAAGGGAAAACAACATCAGGGCCACTGTGGAACCACAAAGAATCAAACTGCCCTACACCCCCATACTCCCTTGCTATACACCCCTACCCTGTCCCTGATCTCTCATCCCCTGCCATATCTCATTTCTGTAAAGAGAGTGGCTGGATTCAAAGACACTAAGAAGAACACTGGGGTCGGGTGGGAGGTCAGGGGGAGGAGGGATGCAACTCAAGAATCAGAAACAGGATAACTCCAGGGGCACCTGGATGGCTCAGTCGGTTAAGCGTCCAACTTGGGCTCAGGTCATGATCTCATGGTTTGTGCGTTCAAGCCCCGCATCAGGCTCTGTGCTGACAGCTGAGCCTGGAGCCTGCTTTGGATTCTGTGTCTCCCTCTCTCCCTGCCCCTTCCCCACTCTCACTCTGTCTCTTTCTTTCTCTCTCTCTCTCAAAAATAAACATTAAAAAATTAAAAAAAAAAAAAAAAAGAAGATAACTCAGAAGTTCCTATTTAAAAATTGATGAGATAGGATGGGATCTCTACATACACCAGAGAAATATACTTGTGGCCCTCCTCTTCATCATTTCCTTAAGAATCCTGGTGCAGACCAATGATCTCTAGAACTATCACCGTAATATCTTGTCATTTTTTAAAAATACGCATTGTATTTAATCAATACCCAAGCCAATTTCGGTCATATTTTAGTATCTCTCTGATTTAGATGTCCTAGACTCAGTAGTGTCTTACAGCTGCTGTCGGCCCCACAGCAGCTGTGATGTGCTTTTCCAACCCTTCACACATGTGAAGAAGGCCATGGCATTCATTTCAAACAAGCCACAGGCACTGCTGGTTCTATAGGGGCCGGGTTTGATTGCCATTTAAAACGTCTCCAGCAAGAGTTCCCTATGATTCGGCATTAAAACGAACAGCGACAGTGCATGCAGAAAGACACAGCACGTAGACAGCAGGGTGTAGATTTCACATTCGTGGCTCAAGCAGTCATCACTGGAGGAATGACTGCAAGTGAGTATCTTCCCATAAGGCGATAATGGAATGCTCTGTGGGACCTAACGAAGGAAGACCGTGCACTGCCAGTGAAGCTGGAAAGGACTGAATCTCAAAGGACACCTAACATGCACACCACAACGAGACTGAAGGAAGGAGAACCTGCCAAACTCCCAGGAGAGAGGCCCAAAGCTTCAAGGCAATGAGCATCCAATTATCGGGACTTTCCTTCCAACTCTGGCAGAAAGGGCTTCAATTCCAGTGACGGCTCAAGAGAGAAACATGTGAGCTGTCAGATCGGAAAATGTCAGCATCAGCCTTGCAAAACAGGATCACTGAGGGACACAAAGGCACTGTGTCACACAGCTAATCCACAGTGTTTCCTTCCTTCCTGATGACCTAAATAATGTAAACCTTAGCCGATGGCATCTTCGATTCAGTAAGATATGGTCAACTAAAACAAGTACGCTGTAAAAGGCAAAAAGAACAGAAGTCCTTTTAAACAGTGAGCTCCCATAGAGTACTTCATTTTTTTTAAAGTTTATTTATTTTGAGAGAGAGAGAGAGAATGCATGTGCAATGTGTGAGCAAGGGAGAGGCAGAGAGAGAGAGGGAGAGACAAAATCCCAAGCAGGCTCTGAGCTATCAGAGCAGAACCCAACTTGGGGCTAGATCTCTCAAACCAAGAGATCATGACCTGAGCCAATATCAAGAGTCAGACCCTTGGGACGCCGCCTGGGTGGCTCAGTCAGTTAAACATCCGACTTGAGCTCAGGTCATGATTTCATGGTTCGTGAGTTCAAGCCCCGCACTGGGCTCTGTGCTGACAGCTCAGAGCCTGGAGCCTGCTTCCGAGTCTGTGTCTTCTTCTCTCTCTCTGCCCCTCCCCCGCTCGTGTTCTGTCTCTCAAAAACAAATGATCGTAAAAAAAAAATTTTTTTTTTTTTTAAAAAGTCACTTAACCGACTGAACCACCCAGGTGCCCCTAAAGTGGTTAATTTTATGTTATGTGAATTTTAACCTCAATGAAAAAAAAAATCTGAACATGTCTGCTTATGTAGACTCCCTTAAGAAAACTACAGGTTACAAACTGAGATATATGTGAAACAAATACTAACCAATGGCTACAATCAAGAATTAAAAAAGGATGCCTGTGGCACAGAAGGAAACACACAAAGAAAAGGCATTAAGCACCTTTTCACAGAAAAGAAATCTACGAAGAGACGCTCGATTTCTTACATCATCAGAGATATATCCATCGACGTGACACCAACACACCAGGCCACAGCCATTCAACAGGCAAAAGTTTTAAATTCTGGTAACGTAAGTATCGAAACAAAGATGGATCCACAGACTACCTGACTCACTGCTGGTCAGAACGGAAAGGTATAACTGCTTTGGGAAAAATTAAACACAGGCCATGCCACCTAGAGATGAATATAGAATCACGATACACTTGCTTGCACACCACAGGAGACACCTACAAGAGTGCTCACAGGACACAATCACAAGAGCAAAAACCTATGAGTAAACTGTGACAAGGCTGCACAGTGACTATTTCTCAACAGTCAAAATGGATGCACCGTGACACATAACATGGATGAGTCTTACTAACGTAACAGCAAGTGAAAACTGCCCCCAAATCACACAATTTGACTCTTTATAAACTTAAAAAAGTGTATCGTTTTTGTCTTTGAATAATACCTGTATGTGTATGTATATATGCGATAAGACCATCTACAAAGGAAGTCAAGAAAACGATGAAGCAAGACTCAGGATAGTGGCTCCCTTGGGCAGGAGGAGGCAGGGGGATGTGACAGAAAAGGACCACATGAGTGGATGTCAGTTATGAGGGATCTAGTTTTCTTCCTACGTGGGAGGATCACGGCCGGTGACCACTACAGACAGATGGACAGAGAGATAGGCAGAGCGATGGAAACACAAATGAGGGCCAGGTGCATGTGTGGACCAATGATGACAGTTATTTGACCATGATCACAACTAGTTCAATTCTAGGTACCTGAAGTCCAAAAGAAAACACAATTTAAAGAGCTTAACAAAAGAAACAAACTGAAGATTAAAAATTTGAAAACACAGGGGCACCTGGGTTGGCTCAGTCAGTGAAGCGTCCAACTCTCAATTTTGGCTCTGGTCACGATCTCATGGTTCATGGGATCGAGCCCTGTGTCAGGCTCTGTGCCGACAGTGTTGAGCCTGCTTTGGATTCTCTCTCCCTCTCTCTCTGCCCCTTTCCCACTCACGCTCTCTCTCAAAAATAAATAAACTTTAACAACAAAAAAAAAGAATTTTAAAATACACTGAATTACATTTATAAAGTAAATCGTGCTTTAAGCAGAATACACCAAGTTTTAATCCTTGACAGGTGGCCCAAGGAAATGGAAATGGATCTTTTCAACCTTAAACAGAATGTTAAAATACAGAAGTATGAGCTAGCCCACCTCTTCTTGAATATACTGCAGTAAAAAGGGAGATGCTCTTAAATTATCAACAGGAATGTTGAAGAAGCCTTGAATTTCCTTCTGGTGCAAATCCATAGTAATAAGATGAGTTAGACCTTTGGAAACAAAGACACAAACATATGAAGAGCTAAATAACCGGCTGTACTGCATGAAATAAGCATATATAAATACTATATACAATAGCATTTAAAAAACTGCTCTCTAATCAAAAAGACTCAGAGTCTCTCTCTCTCTCTCAGATTTTTTAATTCAATGACACTGTGAGAGAACAGAAAACATATAGTGGTCTCTGACCCCTGTCCCTAACACAGAGCTCCTAAAACCCTGGTACATTCCTAAGAGATAAGAGCGCTAGGAGCACCTTCTGTTCTAATGAGGTGACTTTTGGGTTTTTTTCAAATTTTTTTTAATGTCTATTTATTTTTGAGAGAGAGAGAGAGAGAGAGAGAGAGAGAATGAGTGGGTGAGGGGCAGAGAGGGAGGGAGACACAGAATCCAAAGCAGGCTCCATCCAGGCTCTGAGCTGTCGGCACAGGGCCCGATGCAGGGCTCGAACCCACAAACCATTGAGATCATGACCTGAGCTGAAGTCTCCCTACTGAGCTACTGAGGCGCCCCCTAATGAGGTGACTCTTGGTGGGCTCTTGGAGCTTGGAATTTTCAGCCTTCACCCCATCCCCACCTCCATTCTCCAGAGGCAGGGGGAGGGGCCGGAAATGGAGCAGGCACGAGGAAGCAGAGGTTTCGGGCAGCTGCCAGGTAGGTGAACAGGTGGAGGTGCTGGCAGAGGTCATGGGCTCCGCAGCCCTCCCCACATGTGGGGCCTCGCATCCCCTCCAGCAGGATGATCGCCCGTATTCTTTATCTTATGCTTTTCCAATCAAGTGGCAAACAGTAAGTGGGCAGTTTTCCCGAGTTCTGTAAGTTGCCCCCGCAAATAATCAAATCTGAGGATGGGTCCTGGGAGCTTCTGATTCACAGCAGATTGGTCAGAAGCACAGGTGTCTACCTCCAGGTAGACAGTGTCAGAATTTAGTTAAATTGTAGGCTACCCAGAGGCGCCTGGGTGGCTCAGTCAGTTAAGCATCTGACTTCGGCTCAGGTCACGATCTCATGGTTTGTGAGTTCCAACCCCACACTGGGCTCTCTGCTGTCAGCACGGAGTCTGCTTCAGATCCTCTGTCCCCCTCTCTTTCCGCCCCTCCCCCGCTCACAATCTCTCTCTCTCTCTTTCTCAAAAGTAATAAACATTAAAAACAAAAAACAAAAACCGTAGGATACCCAGCTGATGTCATGAAGAATTGCTAAGTGTAGGGAAAAACCTCTACACATCTGGTGACCAAAAGTGACATCTTCTGCGTGAGTAGTACAAGAGATACACAGGAGGGGAACTGGCTTTTTCCCCACTCAGAAGGGAAAGGCTGGGTGGTTTTCTTACACAGAGATACATGATTTTCACATCAATTTATAGTCTTAAAACAGCAAAGGTAATAGTAACAAAGAAAGGTCTCTTATAATTGTATTAGAGCAAGTTACATCTCCTTGAAGTTTCCTTAATAGGTACAGCAAAGCCATATTAAGACAAATATTGTCTTAAGATCTTAAGACAAACTGCACAGGCCTGTAACTAGAAGAAATGAAGAACCTTCACCTCCACTGGCTCTTCAAAATGATCATCGTACTTGAAATGATCATCAGAAAAGTATAAGGAGGGGCACCTGGGTGGCTCAGTCAGTTAAGCGTCCGACTTCAGCTCAGGTCATGATATAACGGTTTGTGAGTTCAAGCCCCGCGTCACGCTCTGTGCTGACAGCTCAGAGCCTGGAGCCTGCTTCGGATTCTGTGTCTCCCTCTCTCTGCCCCTCCCCTGCTTACACTCTGTCTCTCTCAAAAATTAACAAACATTTAAAAAATTAAAAAAAAAAAAGAAAGAAAAGAAAAGTAGAAGGAAAATCTAATTGGAAAAGTTTTAAAAGCCAAACTTGACCCAAAAACCAGGAAAGTCAACCTGGTGGCCCATCCAGGATCAAGGCCAGAAGAGAAGACCAGCATCTTTTCGGAAGGCTCAGTGAGCCAGCCTGCTCCCTTCAGCCAGCTTTGAAAACTCTGAAAACCAACCTTTCAGTAGGTTGTACCATTGAAGTTGCTGGGGTTCAAGTTTCACCAAGTTATGGTTTGTTTTGTTTGTTTCTTTGCCTTCTCTGGAATGCTACTGTAGAAAATTTATTCCATAGTAAGTGACTATGTTCAAACGCAGTGAGTGGGAATATTTTAATCCTTCCCTCTCTGTGCCAATGCTCCAGGATATGTGGCTTCTACAATCATACACACGCATGCACGTGCCCACACAGGCATGTGCACAACTCTGAAGGTTATTCAGAAACAAGGGGGAGACAATTAGGAGGTTACCTGAAAAGGCGCAACACAAATTACCACATATGGTTTGCAAAATATGCCAATTTGTGCTGCGAAGAGGCTAAAGGAAGTTGTTGCTGTTAAAATGCTCGGTTCCAAATGCCTTTTGCCCTTCAAAAATGACTTAAATGTGAGTGTAACTTGTTGCTTCAATGTCATTTTTTAAACAAAGAAATTAGGAAAAAATAAGTCATTCTCCTTAATTCTGTGTTTCAGGGAGTTGGGAACAGGAGAGAATTCTCTGCACTGCTTTCTCGTTATACATAAGCTGTCTTTAAAAACGGTCTTCCTGGGGCGCTGGGTGGCTCAATCAGTTAAGCATCTGACTTCAGCTCAGCTCATGATCTCATGGTCCATGGGTTCAGGCCCCGCATGGGGCTCTGTACTGACAGCTAGAGCTTGGAGCCTACTTCAGATTCTGCGTCTCCCTCTCCCTCTGCCCCTCCCCAACTTGTACTTGGTCTCTCTCAAAAATAAATAAAATACATTAAAAAACAAAAAAAACAATAAAGAGAAAGGTCTTTCACTCTGTTTAGCATTCGCATTTAGTTAAAACAAGGCTTTACAATTTCTCAGGTAAAAATAAACTTCCCGGGCCCCGCTAAGTATCAAACAAATATCCGCCATTCTTACCCGCTTTGCACATCATCGAAGCCAGCAGTTTAGAAACAATGGAGCCTCTTTTTCTCATCTTGCACTGTTTGCTGTAAGGAAAGTAGGGAATCACGCCGATGATGCTTTTGGCACAGGAGGTCTTACACGCGTACACCATAATCAGGAGCTCCATGATGGTGGTGTTGACATCCCTGTGTTCCGAGAGAGAGAGAGAGACAGACAGACCCAGCAAGGAACGTGAGATGCCTGTTCCAACAAGATGTCAGCAGCGTGCTACTCCTGTCTCTACCAAGTCTCAAGGCTCGAGACGCAGAAGAGGAACTAACATGTCCCACATTCCCTCCCAGCCCATGACACTACTTCCTTTCTTCCTAAAAATAGCAGTCAGAAGAGCGAGCTTCCATGGGCTCCCACCGACACACATATCTGCACCTACAAGTCTGCCCACCCTCCGCCCTCAGTCAGAGACACACTTTCCACACCAAAGTTACTCTGAAATGAGCCCTCCAGATGGCCCACTAACCACCCCTACTCCACAGGACTCCAGTGATCCTCCCTCTCTTGCCTCCATCATCAGTTTGGTATGCCCCCCCCCCCCCGACCAGACTGTACCCATCGGACTATAAACATTCTGTTGTCACATTAAAAACAACTAGTGGGGCGCTTGGGTGGCTCAGTCGGGTAAGCATCCGACTTCGGCTCAGGTGATGATCTCACGATTCGTGGGTTCGAGCCCCACGACGGGCTCTGTGCCGACAGCTCAGAGCCTGGAGCCTGTTTCAGATTCTGTGTCTCCCTCTCTCTCTGCCCCTCCCCCACTCGCGCTCTGTCTCCCTCTATCTCAAAAATAAATAAACATTAAAAAAAAATTTTTTTTAAAAAACTAGTGGCCATTTTTCCCACTGCCCCCGAACTTCTTTGCTCCCCTGTGTATATGTCTCAAGGGAGCTGTCTACACTGCTATCATCAGCTCATCTCCATTCACTCTCTCCCAACACGTTCCAATCCAGGTCATCAATGACCTCTACGCAGCTAGATCCAAGGTCAATTCTTCTCCTCCTCTCACCTCAACTCCCCGGGCTGCTCACCCTGCTTGACCCACTTGGCTTCTAGGACTTCCTCCTGTGCTGCCCCACTTGGCTTCCTGTGCCGGTTCTCCTCTCCCCACCTTCCTGCCTGATGCCCATTCATTTGCCCTCTCCTGCGACCTCGCCTCATCCGCTGGGCTCCTCATCGAGTTTCATGGCTTTCTAGATGCCGGACACTGAAGGTCACACCCTCCGCCCCGAATGTGAAAGAGGAGGAGGAGAGGACCCGACAGGGAGTACAGAGTTACACCAAGGGTCCCGAATCATGCGTGCGGGAGCACTTGTCTCCTGCGAGCTGCTGACAGGCTGGCCAGCGCTAACCTCTGATAATGAACTTGTCTGAGTGACTGCAGAAGTTGAGCTACTGGACAGCATTGCCTCCATTTAAAATTTTTCTAATACTTTAGTGCCCACCATTAGCCTGTACTAAAATGAAACAGAAGATGTACTGACGACATCAGATCTCAACGTTAACTATCTGGCAAAGACCACAACGGCCAGGCTTCCGGCAACCTGGCAAGACTAAGAACCGCGGAGCTCGCACAAGCCTACGGCGCAGCTCGGAACGATGCAGGATGAGACACGCAGGTGATTTTCACTACAGGAAGAAGAAACTAAAAAAAGGCGGGAGGCAAAATGATAGGAGTGTTGAAATAAACCAAAACACAGGAAAGGAATGCAAGGACCTGGAAATGGGAAGGATTACACGAGTCCCCCTCTGAAGCCCTGAATTCTAAGTCCGATTTGGCTTTCCATGCCCACTTCTCCCCTGTGTGACGCAAGCACCTCCGTGCACTTCTCCAAAATGGAGTCACACGTGTCTCTGAGGAGGTAACAGCACCCAGACACGCAGGAGCCAGAAGCGACGGAAGTCGTCCTGTGCTCTGCGCTTTCCCCACCCCGATGCTGGAAGGTGAAGGGCAAGGGGTGCCCACAGGGGAGTTCTCCACCAGCACCCTGGCCCTTCGGCATGCCAGGCAGAGAGGCCACAAGAACTCAGTGCCCCCAGCCCCGCCCAGGTCTGCCGAGGACGCCACGTGGCAGAGGGATCGAAACAAGCGGCCCCCGCCCTTCTCCACGGCACACATGCTCCCAGGAAGGCATGGGACGCGACGACAGGTCCCCTTCAACTGTTCTTCCCAGAGGAGCCAGGGGGCTACAAGACTTCATCCCGATGAACCAAGGACCAGGATAGATGTTCAACATTCGGTGGAAGTATGTGTGTTGCGAGGCTAAATTCTCCCGAGACCAGGCTTTCTTTGGTGTTTTTTACACATATAAATACAAATCTAACATGCAGCAAAATTTAGCATCTCTAAGCTCAAAAACGGTACACCCTATATGAACTGATTTTCAGACATTATTAAAAGCCACTTTGAGGTGAAGAACTTTCATACACAGAGGCATTTGGGGGTGTCCGTGGACAGTGCGGCATTTGATCAAAAAACGATGCAGAGAACCTCGCCGCACAGACTCCTCCACACCCACCTTACACATCTGTGGCCTCGACAACTTTCCAAACACACACATACGTATGTCAAACGTCACACACCAGACAGGAATACATCCTTCAATACGTTATTTTACCTTCTCAGCTCATTTAATCTACATGATAATAAGTGGTGATCATTTTTCAATGACCTGCAGTCAAAGCTTTAAGAAGCCCAAGTAAGTAAACCCCTCTCCCCCTGCCTTTTTTGGGGGGACCAGAAGAGCTTCCCTGCAAGTTGTATAAGATTCCCACTACTGAGAGGCAACGTCATAGGTCCTATTCTCGTTAAGAGCCTCTGCTCCAGTACCTGGTTACTTCCACCCTTCGAGAACCCTGAAAGAACACCTGAAAGTCAGCAGTTATGTCAGAAAAATTAGCAGAATAAGACATACCGATTTTAAAATGGTCATAATTCTTCCTGTCTAGTCAGCTCTTATGATTCCAAGCACTCTTGCCCAGAAAGAAACCCAGAGAGACCCCCGTGTCTGTTGGCTAAGGACTCACTTTGAGACAGTCTGGATGATGAAAACATCCTTTCCCCTCACGGATTCTTGAATCTGTACTCTTGTTTCTGGCAGGAAAAGGAAAAAAAGAGGCGGTGGTGAAGACGGCATATAATTTAAATTTTTGAAAATGCACAAAAAAATCTGCCTCATCCCCAGTGTCACAAAATGTGGAGAATGGAACTGTTAAAAACATTCACAAGGCTTTTGGTGCTGTAAATGATAACGAACACACTGGCATCAATCACCCTTTTTAAACATGTCAACGTTACAGTTCGTGCTACTGAGAGAATTCCATTTCCCACTTGGACCAAGTAATCTACCCTTCTTACTTCCACACAGGCAGGGAGCACTGAGCCACGCCGAGCAGGGTATCTCTATGGGAAACTACATACTCATTCATAAAAGCAGCAACAATTAACTTATTTGGCAATAAGTGTTATAAAAACATTGTAAGAATAAAGACAAAGAAGGTTTAACATCCCTACTCTCAAAAAATCTTGTGAATGGCCACAAGGAAACAATTAGACAAATGAAGAATGGGGCATTCTTCAAAGTATCACACGAAGAAAAGAAATGTCCTAGATGAGAAGAAACTAAAGAGATACAGAAAACACATCCTTTGAGGGGCGCATGGGTGACTCAGTCGGTTGAGCCTCCGACTTTGAGCTCAGGTCATGATCTCACGTGAGTTCTCTCATGAGTTCTCGCCCCACATCCGGCTGGCTGCTGTCATCATGGAGCCCACTGTGGGTCCTTTGTCCCCTTCTCTCTGCCCCTCCCTGCTCATGTGCTCTCTCTCTCTCTCTCTCTCTCAAAAATAACATTTAAAAAAAAAACAAAAACAAAAACAGAAAAACAACAGTGAAAAAGAAAACACATTGCTTGAGCCAAGAATCCCGGTTTGGAAAAAACAAAAAACCTAATAGCTGTAAAAGGCTCTCCAGGACAACAAGGGAAATCTGAATATTGGCGAGATATTACATAATTAGAGAATGGTCATTTATTTCTTTAAACTAGACAACGTATTCATGCAGAACAAAGTCCTTTTCCTCGGGAGGGGCACAGCCAAGCATTCAGAGCTTAAGTGACCTGATGCCTGCAACTTACTTTCAAAAGGTTGCACGCATTCATATTCATGTTGCAAAATGTAAGCTGTTGAGTCCACGGCAGACATACACGTGGGATATTCACAGCTCTAGTCTCTTAACTTTTTTACAGGTTCAAACATTTTTGTTAAAAATATTGGGAAAAAACAGAATGTGTGTTTACAAAGGAATATACAGTACCAAGGAAAGAAAATGAACTTTAGGGTCAGGGAGAGCTGGGTTTGAATCCTGACTCTGTCACGTCAGGGACGTGGGGACTTTGTACCTAACATCACCCCTGAACACAGTGCTTCAGTCCCTGGTAACAGCGAGGAATCCACAAACATCAGTTCCAGTCTTCCTTCCCGATAGACACCAAGTATTCTCCCCACCCTCAGGCAGGAACCCAGACGGCAGACGAACTTTCCTCCTGGGACGAGACTCCCACCACCAGCTCTCCCTAACCCTCCCTTCCAGGCTACACAAAGGGCATCACGCAATCTGCTTTAGCAGCAGACCCTTCTCCAAACTCTCCTTGCATATTTTCTTCAATTACACATTTTTCCCACTGAAGCCACATGGGGGATCTTGGGAGACAGGAAAAAGGTGGCAGTGATGGTAGAAATAAATAGGGGGAAACAAATTTGTGCCTTTTCATCAAAGCGTCTTGTAAGTTCTCCCAATATTTAGGTAATTGCCAAAATCCTACATTGGAAAAGAACAGGGAACCAGTGTTTCCCGAGCACCTACTACGCACCAAGTGCGAAGGCACACAAATTATCCCATTAAATCCTCAAAGCACCACAAATCATTCGCAGTTTAGAAAAATTAAATAACTCGCCAAGGATAAGTCGTCTGACCCTCGGGTCCTGGTAAGCTGTCCATCATTCCTGCTAGGATAATTTCAAATATCCACCATTTCTACAGAAATTACAAAGAGTAAGTAACACGTGAACAAGTGCACAATGTGGGGTGTTTATGTAATGACGGAAATCAATTAACAAAAGCATTTCCTAATGGCAACTTATGGGGAATAAAGAATGGCAACCAGTTAACACTGTGGTCACACAGGGCTTTCTCATCCCACCTAAGGGGACACAAATTCACACAATTGCTGAGCTAGATTTCCATTCAGTGGGCCAGCTGCGTGCATGTCTGCAGTTTTTACTGAATGAGGTCTGAGAACTGGAGTTCAAGCCCCCAGATGGTCTACGTCCAGTTGGTATTCGCCACCTTGCCTGCTGGACTTCCCGCAGGCGGAAATAACTGGCCGCTGGGTCCAACTATTTTAAGAGCAGAGGATGAAGGACAGAGCCAGAACGTCACATTCCACAAAAAGATCAACATCACACGCATGTCTGAGATAGCTCACCTCTGTTAGGTTCCTGGTAAACCTGCACTTTGCCCATCTCCACCCCCAGCCGCCTAGGGAAGAGAAAAGGGGGAAAAAGCTGAAAAGGTAATAGAAATAAAATCGACTCAACATCTTTACTATTTAAGGATGATTCATAAATTGATTAAAAATGAGACAAAGTGAAATAAAACAGAGGCACTCTTACCATAAAATTTAAAGTGGATACGATAATGTCTGTCACTCCGTTACCTAACCCCCACCCCACGCCTCCCCAAGAAGGCCTCCGGAGGCCAGCTTAGCCTGATCGAGCCTGTCCCTGGGCTACACCAACCCCTCCCGCCTTTGAACCTTCTGTTCCCTCTGCCTGGAGGGTTTCTCAAGTCACATACCATCCCCTGGGCTTAAAAGGCACCTGAGCTAAAATAGAACAACCTGCACAAACCTTTCCCTTCATCCCGTTTTCTTCACACTATCACCACCTGAAATTCTCATTTGTTTTGTTGACTTTCTTCTCGTCTGGCTCCCCTACTACATAGAAGAAGAAAGGATCCTGACTGTTCGGTTCACTGTTAATCCCCAATATCTAGATCAAGGTCTAATACATAGTAGGGGGTTCAAACTTTATTTAATAAATAACTAAAACTAGACTGAACTACAATCTATGTAAACTATGTTCATACAGAATACACTTCATTGCTCTTCATACGCAAGTAATTCTCCACGTATGCGGCACCTAACACAATCCCTGGCACTTATGAAGACTTGATAAATGTCTGCCGAACGAACGTGTAGGGAGTTACGACAGTTCACAAAAAAAGTTAGCCCTTAATATACAGACGATACACAGACCAACTACAAAACATCTGTTCTCAAGTTTAACAATCAGTGCTATTCCGATAGTCAAATTTAAAACATGACATAATGAGGGCGCCTGTGACTGGAAGAAATGAAGAACCTTCACCTCCATTGGCTCCTCGAAATGATCATCATACTTGAAGTGATCATCAGAAAAGTATAAGGAGGGGAGCCTGGGGGGCTCAGTCAGCTAAGCATCTGACTTCAGCTCAGGTCATGATCTCACGGGTTGTGAGTTCGAGGCCGCATCAGGCTCTGTGCTGACAGCTCAGACCCTGGAGCCTGCTTCAGATTCTGTGTCTGCCTCTGCCTCTCTCTCTCTCAAAAATAAACATAAAAAAATTTTTCTTACAACATGACATACTGAATATGGATTTTAATGGCACGAAGTACTCACTCAGCAATTTTCTTTGAAAGCTCCATACACGAGGAGTTAGAATTTGCTGAAAACAACACCAGACCTCCTTTCGTTATGTTCATCTTGGTTTCTAATTCAGGTGGCGCCACACAAAACATCAAAACCTTCTTGGTTTTCCAATTCTCAGAGCCTAGGAGGGTTAAAAGTATATTAAGAACCACCACAGAATATGAAATTCACCTGAATGAACTTTTTTTTTTTTTTTTTTACTAGCAAATGACTTAAGCTGAAGGAAATTAGTTTTCGCCATGATGGAGTCTTTTATATTAAATATATGTATGGACAAATAAAAAGTTCATTTGGGTTTCAGGGTTCCGGATTTATGGAAAAATGTTACTGCATGATTTAATCAGTTTTCATGACCACTGGGAACAAACGATAAACTTACAAGAAAGGCGGAGCTGAAGAGCTCAGTGTTTTACTGTTTGCTGCTTAAAGTCAATTATGGACAACCTCCTTTTATTCTCTGACAACAAAATTCCTCCTGGATTAACACACAGAAAAATGGCAGAGCCATTAGCAAGGACATGGACTGATCGATCCTTCAATGACGAATAAATAGCCCATCTGTGCCCAGCTTTTCCTATAATAACTATTTACCCCCAAACCTCCCCCCTGGCTGCCAGCTGCCTCTCTGATGCCCTGAGTCATGTCTAAGCTGGACCTTGGCATCTAAGTTTTTCTGAACTGGAACACAAGGCTGAGACCAAATAATAACCCCAAAGGGAAGGAAAGCAACCACTCAACTGACAGGCAGCAGGGCACAAACAGAAAAACCCCTGGCCCGAGAGTCATCAGAGCCGAGGTGGTAATCCCACGGGCCGTTCATGTGCTCCTCCACTCTCTGGGCTGCGTCCTTATCACCCAAGGAAGGTGCAGGACTAGATGCCGTAGCAATAACCTAGCAGGCCACGGGGCGGGGGGGACCTTCCCGGCGAGCCCACTGCATTTCCTCGGTTGATGGCTCCAGGAAGATTACAAAGGGACCGAAGCCAAGCGGATCTTTCTTGTTACTCTTAAATTTTAATTCCACTGGCACACACACACATTCTCCTCGTGAGGAACTGAAACTTGTTTAGGCTAACATCACGAGCACCAATCCCAGGCTCCTTCCCACCCACGTCCCCAGGAACGGACAGTTCTTATCAGTTTGATACGGCCACCACCTGACCTGTACCCATTCACATGCGACCCCCGCCTCATAAAAAAATATGTACAAAAATACCTTTCTAATGTAAAAAAAAATCATTGTGCAAATTTATCTATAATCTTTTTTGTTAAACGATGTATTTTGACAACCCGGGGGTTGTATATTTACAAAATATACTTTTGAACTGCTTCGAGTACTCCATGGTGCGGAGATGTCACATGTAGCAGGTCACCATCCTAAACAGGGCTCCTAGCGCACGTGTGCGCGTCTCTGCTGTAATTGCAAGAACCACTGGGTCCTTGGGGCAGGGCAATTTATAGGTACGGACGCACCAGCAAGCTAGGAGAGCACATTTCCCGAGAGTGCCTCTTACGGGGCATCCCGTGATGGGAAAAATGGAGCACTACAATGAAAACTGACCTACGGCCTATGAATTCCAAACACAAACACATGCACAAATGACCAAAGCCCTTAGGAGACCAACGAGGATACCTACGATGGAAAGTGGCTCGGGAGCAGGGATCAGGCAACTACAGCCCACGGGCCAAACCAGATCCCTCCAAATGCTCGTTCTGTACATAAAATCGTATTGGAACACAGCCATGCTCACTGCCTACAAACTGTCTATGGATACAATGATAGAGTTGAGTACAGGCCATACAGCTGAAAACACTGATCATCTGGGCCTCCACAGAAAGTCTGCTGACACCTGCTTTATGGCAGTGTGGGCCAGAGTGGCTGGTACAGATGAAAAAAAGAATGTATTTAGTCATCAATACTCAAAGTTGGAAGAGATCTTAAGTATCTTCCAACACCATCTCTCAACCAATGCTATGTCTGTCTTTAGGAACAGATGGCACAGGTCTGGAGACGGAAACAATAAAAACTCATTCTCCTGTAGTTATAAATACAGGCTTTGGAGTCAAATTCACGATTGCATCTGGGCTCAACTCACTGCGAGGTTCTGTATGAATGAGTCTCTCTTAGCCTTAGGGTAAAGTGACCTTACAGGGTTGCTGTAAAATTAATTTCTGTACAGCACTTAACACAGTGTGCAACACAGAGGATCTGCTTGGTAAATGGAAGCTAGCTACATTGGTATCCACTTTCAAGGTTTTGGTTTTCTACTGAACAAGTGCGGTTACATGCATATGTTGGCCATCTTGTTATGTTCCCCAAACCTCAAATAAGAAGCTTCTTAAGGTACCACAGTGTTCTTGAGAGGACATGGAACACTCAGAACGAAAGCATCTGAGGGTAGAAAGAGCTCTGAGAGATAACCAGGCCCATCTACAGGACTCCTGCCAAGGAGCCACTCCAGGTGCCTGAACAGCTCGAGCCCAAGGCCCATATCCTAGGGGCCCATCATTCCAAATTCTTCCTTAGAACACGCCAAACTTCCTCTCCCTGCCCTCAGCACCTCCTGGTCTTTGCCCTTTCCTTGATAATTTGCAGGAAACATCAAATTCCTTTTCCACTGGGCAGTGCTCAACCTATCTCAAGATGGCCCTCTTGCCTCTGTGCCTTCTCTTCCCCAGGATACTTCCTGCAGCCTTTCGTTACTGGTCACAGTTTGAACGCCCTTCACCACTGACTGTGGTCTCTTACGTCCTAAGTCTTCGGACATCAGGTTTCTATAACCAAAACCCACCACCATCAAAATGGCACAGGTAGGGGCATCCATTTGGAAATGGTTATCGACAGTCATATTCTGCGCCTACTCACTGCACAAGATGTTCAAACTTAAGGGCTGTTGCTAGCTTGGGTTCTCCTTTTCCCTACTGGAAATTCAAGTTGTACTCCCTACCAAGCTTCAAAAAAGTGAGTTTTAGAGATTATCCTCAGAAACATAATCACCAGGATGGGGCCTGGCAGAAGGCTCATTACGACAAAGCCTTAGCGTGAAATGGAAAGTGAAGAGAGCACTCCCATTCTCCCTGCTCCGCAACCCTGTAAACTACAGCTGCTTTTACATTTATCCTAAATTTACCCCACAATGTGTGAGAATTATTTATAACACAGATGAAAACACGTCCTTTTCCGAGGCTCTCAGTACCTTTCCAAAAGCAAACGCTACTCCTCTCTGAATGAGACTGGACAATCTATGAAGTCTCCTGAATGAATCCACACTGAAAGGCCACTCGCTTTGGATGTTGCCAGCAGTCCTTCCAAAACCACTTTTCCACATTTCAGATGAGGAAGGCTTGCCTTAAAGTGTGATGCTTTCCCTCCAAAGCATCCGCTGCAAACACCTCCTATCTAAAGACACCAGAGTAAGTGTGAAATCCCGGGCTTGCCTTCCGTGGTTACTAGCGACCCGTTCTTGGGTAGGTGGCTTGGCCCTTCCCTCCTGACAACAGAGATAGATGTTTGGGAAGATCAGCTTCCCCCACCAGTACCGAAGGTCCAGGACAGCAGAGATTTTTTTTTTTTTTTTTTTCCCACCATTACATTCTCTGCTGTATATCCAGTGCCTAGTACCTGGCACATGGGGGCCAAACGGTGTTTGACAAAGTAACAAACAGTTGTTGAATAAAGCCTGACCTCACTGAGTCGCAACAATTAACAAATGGTACTCAAAGCAGTCTGCAAACTAAAAAGCATCATAAGATGCAAACAATTATTATTTTTATTGCTGACGTACCTCGCTCAAAAACAACTGCTTTTTATATCAGTACTGAAGAGAATTAGGGCAAAACCTAAGCCGAATTAATCTTCCGTGTCTCTGTGATCCCAGGCTCTTTGCCCGTCTCTCCAGCAGCACGTTTTCTTACAGCTAACGCTGTTTTCTAAGTGCTCTGAATTCTTACGGCAACTCAAGAAAGCAGGTACTCGAAGTGGACCCATTTTACACATGGGGAAATGAGGCTGGAGATTAAGAAACGTGCTCAAGGCTGCGCGGCTTCTAAGCAGCTGACGACAGCTGAGTTTCAGTCTGACTTGTAGCAGACAGTTGTATGCAACAGCACAGAAAATGATGATACTCCCATGTTGAATTCAGCATCACAGCAGAATCAGACAAACACCCAGATTTTTTTAAATGTCTAGACAGGCCTTGTTTGAAATACAATTTATACCAGGTGTTGAAGAAAGAACACAACACATAACTTTTAGTATTTCCCCTTTTGGTCATTTGTACCAGGACAAGAAAAGAACAAGCCATATATGTTCAATGATGGTCACTGCAAGATTTCTTTTAAGAGCAACACTGGACAGATAGAAAGCATCCATAATGGGGTAATTAAGTAAAATTCGGAAATATATAGTCAACATAATAAAAACGGTAAATATCCAGGACTCCGTACAGTGCTTATGTTAAGTGAATAAGCGCAGAATTTCATCTCTGCTAATCAAAACTGGGTTATCATGGTATAGACCGGGTCAGGGTAGGAACACGGGCAGGAAGAAGGGTAGGATTTAGCGGAGTTCAATGATGTGGCTGAATTATTTTTATTTGCTCATTTAAATCTTCTAAACGTAAGAAATCACACTTCTTCATGCTCCAAATCCCCAGTCTGCATTTCCTTATTCTTTATAAAAGCTAAACACCCAAACTGCGCCAATATTAAAATAAAGGGGGAAAAACCCTATCGTCAATGCAATATGCTGGGGGAAAAAACATTTTAAAGTCAAATAGTATCTAAAAATCACATCGAGGTCCTCCCTCAACCTCTGCTGGGTGAGCTCTGGGTGGGGAAAAAAAAAAAAAAAAACCGGCCAGAGAAGAACAGAAATGGTCCGCGACTAGCAAGGCCAGTCAACTTAGAATCAGGGGCTGTGTCAGACCAGGGGCCGGAGATGGCTGCGTTGGAGGCTCGTTTTCTGAGCCGCCGGTCCCGTAATTAGGGCTCGATTCCCAAAGGCGCCCGGAGCTGGGTCACCCGGGGCCGCGCGCCGGGCCCGAGCCCCGCGGGCCCCGCGAAGGAGAGGAAGGAGGGAAGGAGGGAGGGAGGGAGGGAGGGAGGAGGGGGCGGCTGCGGGCGCGAGCCCGGGGTCGCCCCGCCGTATCCCCCCGCCCAGCCGCCGCCCCGGGACCGCGCGACCCGTCCGCCAGCCGGCGCCGCGGGGCTCCCCGCCCCTTGCACCTGCGCCCCGCACTGCCGGAGCCCGCCGGTCCGCGCCGCCACTCGTCGCTGGCTCCCGCCCGCCTACCTGGCCCCGACCCCAGCCCCGGCCCCGCCGCAGCCTCGGCTGCCGAAGGAAGAAAGCGCCGGCTCTCCAGGCGGCTTCTCTAGGAGCAAAATGGCGACTCCATGCGCAAGAACGGCGTCCACGGCGACTGCGAGGCCTGTGGGCGGGGCAGAGGGCGGGGCCGGGAGCCGGGATTGCGGAGGCACCTGGCTCGCTGGGGCCGTGGGCGGGGCCCACCCGAGGGGAGGAGCGGGGAGGGGGGGCGGGGGAGGTGCAGGCTAGAGAGGCGGGGCCATGCTGGCAAGAGGGGTGGGGAGGTGGACGGGGCTGAGCCTCTTGGGACCCCTGGGATGCGGTGGCTGTGGAAGCAAAGGTGTGGAATTACAAATGTCTGGGTTCAAGTCTTTAGTGGCTTGTAACCTTGGGCAAAGTCACTTCGCCTCTCTGAGCCTCAATATCCTCATCCGAAAAATGAAAATGACAGTAGCATCTATCTCATAGGGTTATGAGGATTAAGTGAGATAACACCTGCAGAGCTTTGTAGCTCAGTTCCTGCCATGCAGTAAACAATCAGTTGGTATCATTATTTCCTTTGTTGACCTGTCTTCTTTTATATTTTTTATTTTTTTAATTTTAATTTTTTTTGAAGTTTATTTTTGAGAGAGACAGAGACAGAGACAGCATGCGAGTGGGTTCAGGCAGAGAGAGAGGGAGGCACAGAATCTGAAGCAGGCTGCAGGCTCCCAGCTGTTAGCACAGAGCCCAACGTGGGGCTCGAACTCATGAGCTGTGAGATCATGACCTGAGCTGAAGTCGGACGCTCAACCGACTGAGCCACCCAGCGCCCCTCTTTTATATTTTTTAAATGTTTGTTTTTATTTTGGAGAGAGACAGACAGACAGAGGATCCGAAGCAGGCTCCTCGCTGACAGCAGAGAACCCGATGCAGGGCTCGTGAGATCATGACCTGAGCCAAAGTCAGTCACCTAACTGACTGAGCCACTCAGGCACCCCAACCTTTCTTCTTTTATTTTGTAAAGGAATTGGTGCTTTTGCTATCCATTCCCTGAATTCTTTATAATCTAAATATAACCATATTTATATGGTTTATTTTAATTTTAAATATAATAATAGCAAATGCAGAGGCATCCGGGTGGTTCAGTCATGAAGTTCTGACTCTTGATCTCAGCTCAGGTCTTGATCTCAGCGTCCTGAATTCAAGCCCTGCATTGGGCTCTGCGCTGGGTATGAAACCTACCTAAACAAACAAACAAACAAACAAAGCAAATACATATGTAGCACTTACCCTGTATCAAAACAAGCCCTCTTAAGTCCTTACCATATATTAACCATAATGTATTTAGTCCTCACAAGGGCGTGAAGTAGACATTATTGTCTTCTCCGTTTTAATACCTATGGGAACTGAAACACCCACACTGAATGACTTGACAAATGACTAAGTGGACGAGAATTGCAATCCAGGAGGCCTGGCACCAAACTCTGCATTATGCTGATCCCTATACCACATTGCATCTCCAGTTCTGCTTTGGATTTTTCACAAGCGTGAGGCATGAAATCATTCATTAAAGGTTGGGCAGCTAGCCAGAAGCAGCCAGCCTCTTATTTTACAATTGGGGAATACAAGCATCTCGATTTATGAGTTATAAATTGTGTGATCCTTCATGAAATGGCGTTAAGACAGTTCCTTTGCCTGACAACTTTACAGGGACATACTTCTTGCAAAGGGCGCGACCCGTGAGCCCACTGATACATTCGCGGGACAAAACTGAATCCTCTTCCAGCAGTTGGGTTTTCGTCACTTCTCTTGCGCTGCAATCTAACCCTTGCCCAACCTCACCTGCCTGCTTCGACCAGCCGCATGGGATCCACCTTTCACGTCACATATTGCGGTACGAATGGATCGGACCAATCGAGACAGCTCATCCCTCTCAGCTCCAAGGATAGGCCGCTGAGCCAATGGGAGCCCAAGAGACACAAGCCAGAGCCGCGTGGGTAACTGTGGCAGGTGGCTCGCTTCTTGCTCTGCTTGTCAGGATACCTAGAGGGGAACCACCGGGAAAAAATGCTGATAGAGGAACAGAGGGGGAGGGAGATAGACGGGCCCAGTCGAGTTTAGGCTGAGCCTGAAGTCTGGAGTTCCCTGGATTTTCATTTATGGGAGCCAGTAAGTTTCTCCCCTCCACCCTCTTAAGCCAGCGTGAATTGGGTTTCTATCATTCTCAGGGGCCTGCGTGTTCTCCCCCTGCTTCTGTATTGTTTTTTCTCACCAGCCTGGTCCTCCCTCTCCGCACTATAGGGTCCTTGCACGTGCTGTTTCTGCCTCCCAGAAGGCACTTCCTCCTGCAGTCCTCTCCCCCTGCATCTCAACACGACTGTCATTTTCTTTTTTTTTTTTTTTTCAACGTTTATTTATTTTTGGGACAGAGAGAGACAGAGCATGAACGGGGGAGGGGCAGAGAGAGAGGGAGACACAGAATCGGAAACAGGCTCCAGGCTCTGAGCCATCAGCCCAGAGCCTGACGCGGGGCTCAAACTCCCAGACTGCGAGATCGTGACCTGGCTGAAGTCGTACGCTTAACCGACTGCGCCACCCAGGCGCCCCAACGACTGTCATTTTCAAGCCTTCCCCAAACCGTCCCCTCCCCAACCAAAAAACCTATTTCATGTACTTTTCCTTCACTAAGCCTATCATGATTGCCAGTTATTGCTAATCATGCATTTACTTGGATGATTATTTCATAAATATCCCTATCCTAGGCCCCATAGCCTGTAAGCCCCATGCGGGCAGGCCGTTTGTGTCTTCTGCTGACCAGTACCCAGAACAGTGTCGAACACAGGTATGGTACTCAAGAAATGTCTCTAAAATGGGTGACCTGAGACTTAGCCCCTTGGTAGAAAGGAGTTGGGCAATAGTACAGAATTATATAGTATTTGCACAACACAAAGAGAATGTTCTGGAAATTTTACAGATCCGCTTTCCTGAGCCAAGTGTGGGTTGCTCCCGCATAGCATTGCTTCCAGGCTTCCAGTGAAATGGCTAGTTTCTCTTCAGCTCCCCTCACTGCAGGCACTTAGCTTCTAGTTTCCCTTGTGCATCTGCCTTCCATTCTCCAAAGACTCTTTTGAAAGCCCTGGGAGCTGATGTCTCATCTCCCATTCTCATTATCCTTGGGGTTTAGGCCATGGGAGTCAGCTGTGGTGGACATCCGGCCCAGATGACCTACCAGCGACTGCAGCCCCAGTCACCACCTGACTGCAATTGTACGAGAGACCCTCGAGCAAGAATCACCCAGCTGAGCCCAATCAATCCACAGAACATTGAGCGGTAACAATCAACTTTTGTATTAAGTCACTGAGTTTGGAGATGTCTTGTTACACAGCTACGGGTAATGAGAGAGAAAGGAGCAGAGCCAGAATTTGAAGACCGCGGTTGGGCTCCTGGTGGTTCAGTTGGTTAAGCCCCGGACTTCGGCTCAGGTCATGATCTCACAGTTTGTGGGTTCAAGCCCCGCATCGGGCTCTGTGCTGACAGCTCGGAGCCTGCTTCAGATTCTGTGTCTCCCTCTCATGCGCGTGCTCTCACTCTCTCTCAAAAATAAGCATTGAAAAAAAAAAAATTTAAAGGCCATGGTCATTCCCACCCTAATGCAGTTTTGGGCTAGTGTATTGCTAAGCCTTGATAATCCCTTGCACAGTTGGAGGTTTACTGAGTCTGTATGTATTACAGAAGTGATCAGCTTGCCTGCATCACATTGTTGACCGCATTCAAGGGCTGAACTGTTGCACGTAAAATATGAATCAAGACACCCACACCTAAAACATTCCCCCTCAAACTTTTTTTTTTTTAATGAAACTCTTTTTTAAAGGGAGAGGAAACTTGCTATTGTTTTGGAGAAGTTTTTCGGCAGAGTGGTATAGCAGAAAATACAGGCGTCTCCAAATACATGTTGAAATGAGAACTCAGGGACTTGACCATCAGTCACTAAAACCAGGGTCTGCCTCCTGCCCCCTCATTGCAGAAATGACCCCCAACGGAGAGGTGAGGGCACCTCTCTGAGCCTCAGTTTGCTCACCTGAAAAATGGATACTAACTACGATTAGTGGCCGTATGGGGATTCCGGGTAGGGAATGACTTCTCTGAGGGATCCAGGACTAAGAGGCCACCAGAGGAAGCTCTCTGGCAGCTGTCTCTCCACTCTTGCATCGCTGGCCATCAGTGGCTTTGTTTCTTCTCCAAGAGGAGGAGGATGGCAGCTAGCCTGGCTGTGGAAGGCAGCAGGGACCAGGGGCCTGCTCGCTAGTCAAGGGAACTTTGTAAGTTTCCATCATTGAACCCTTTCCCTCATCCTCTGGATTTTCTCCTTTTTCTAGTCCCCCTCCCCCCCAAAATGAAAAAAACTTCATTATCTTTCATGATTATTAATATTTACATGTAAAAAAAATCCAAACACACAAAGAGAAAAAAGTAAAAAGATATTTGCCATTATCTCACCATGGACAGATGGTCACTCCCAACATTTTTTTAATCTCCCTTTTTCACTTAACAATTTATTGCAGACATAGTTCACGTTAATGAACTTAAGTCAAGGTCATCATCATGTGTACCATGGACTAAACACCACAGACTTGGCAGAGAAAGACAAATATCCTACGACTTCACTCATCTGAGGACTTTAAGACACAAAACAGATGAACATAAGGGAAGGGAAGAAAAAGAATTTAAAAACAGGGAGGGGGACAAAACAGAAGAGACTCTTAAATATAGAGAACAAACTGAGGGTTACGGGAGGGGTTGTGGGAGGGGGGGATGGGCTCAATGGGGGAGGGGTGCTAAGGAATCTACTCCTGAAATCACTGTTGCACTAGATGCTAACTAAATTAGATGTAAATTAAAAAATAATAAATTAAAAAAAAAAAAACAGCATAGACTTGGGACCCAGTCAGCCTATGTCTAAAGTCCTTCTCCTCTGCGATCTTCACCCTTCTATACCTGCTTCCTCAGCTGTAAGAGGGGAATGATCGCAGCGGCTGCCTCATAGGGTTGTCATGGTGACCAAGTGAGTTATTACCTGGCACGCTGTTGCCAACCACTTTCTGTTCGCTGCACTTACTCTGCACTACGGTGATACGGATGGACTGTGACGGTCTTAACCCGTCTCTAAATCTGAGCACTTTTCATTAAGATACACAAGCTGTCTTGGCACCTCTGCCCGAGTATTTTCTCACAATTACTCGAGGTAAACTTGTTGGTCCAAGGGTATGCAATTTTTCAAATTTTGTCCCCAAGAAACTGTGCGAATTTACATTCTCGCCAAAAACAGGAGGAGTGTCCATTTCTCCTCATCCCTGCTCACACCGAGCACTATCATTTTTGGGTTTTTTTACTTGGTCCAGTGGATTGTCAATGTTTCCTGGGCTTTTAAAATTACTTGTCCGCATCAAGCTGCCCGTAGCTCCCCTGGCCACCTTGCTAGCTGACCTTCAGCTCCGTTCGTTCACTCCACAAATATTCATTGAGTACCTACCACGTGCCAGGCCCAGTTAGAGAGCTGGGCTGCAGCAGAGAATGACAAATCATCTACCTCATGAGATGGCCAAGGAGTAGGCGAGCCACTGCATGCTAAGTGTTTAGCAACGGCCTGCTTTAGCACCCGGGAAGCTATACTATATAAGTGAGACCTTTATAAATAAACACAGAATAGACATTTTGTAAATGTATAAATGATATTGCATCACTGTATATATAACATTCATTATCATTATACATAAAATGATATTATCATTATCATGTTTAGCCACAGGACCTAAGAAGTCACTTCTCTCTCTCCCTCAGTCTGCTCATCTATAAATGTCTGCCCAAGAGAATTTTAAAGGGTTGTTTTGGGGTTTTGGTTTATTTATTTTGAGCGAGAGAGGGGCGCAGGGTGCGCAGGGGAGAGGCAGAGAGAGAGAGAGAGGGAAAGAGAATCCCAAACAGGCTCCACACTCTCAGCACAGAACCCGACTCACGAACCGTGAGATCAAGACCTGAGCTGGAATCAGGAGTTGGATGCTTAACTGACTGAGCCACCCAAGTGCCCCCAAAACAGTTGTTTAAACACATACTTGCATACAAATGTGAAAAGCAGGGGTTCTTAAACTTGAGTGCCTATCTTAATCAACTGGAGAGATTGTGAAAACACAGAATGCCGGGCCCAGCCCCAGAGTTGCTGATTCAATGAGGTCTGGTGGAACCTGAGCCTCTGCATTTCTAACAAGTGTCCATGGGCTCTCGATGTCTCTGTCCAGCAGTCATGCTCTGACAGCCACTCTCTGGGAGCTCTAAGGATGAAGGAGAGAGTGGATATTGATGAGCTAGTAGCCGTTCCCATCACAGATGGGAAGGGGCCCTGAACCGTGTCCCACGAAGGAGCGCTCACAGCATTAAGACCTTCCAAGGCTTTACCTTTGCACATCCTCCACATCCTCTATATAAATGTATGAAAATGCATCCACATATCATGGAAAATTAAACTCTTTGCTATAAAATAAAATTTGGAAGGGTGTTTTATGATGGTGCTTCTGAAATCATTTGGCCATAGGTGAGTCCCTCAACCTCTGACTGACTGATTTCTAAGCAATCAGCGTTCATCTTACTTTATGGGAAATCCTTACAAAGTGAGAAAATCTAAGCCCCGTGTTTTCCACTGTCCTGAAAATTGTATGGACATTAGATTTAATGATGAAGAGGTTGAGTCTAATGTTACACTTTGTGGACCTTTAATTAAACATTTATTGGGGCATCTGGATGGCTCAGTCAGTTGAGCGTCGACTTCGGCTCAGGTCATGATCTCATGGTTCGTGGCTTCGAGCCCCGTGTTGGGTTCTGTGCTGACAGCTTGCTCAGAGCCTGGGGCCTGCTTCGGATTCTGTGTCTCCTTCTCTCTCTGCCCCTCCCCTGCTAGCTCTCTGTCTCTCTCTGTCTCTCAAAAATAATTAAACATTTAAAAAAAATTTAATAAAAACACATTTATTAATATTGGTTTTGCAGGGCTTTAAAAAATGTTTTGGATGCAATAAAAAAAATATTAGGTCTTGGGGCGCCTGGGTGGCTCAATCGGTTGAGCATCAGACTTCAGCTCAGGGCAGGATCCTGCAGTTCGGGGGTTCAAGCCCCACAAGGGACTCGCTGCTGTCAGCACAGAGTCTGCTTGGATCCTCTGTCCCCCCTCTCTCTGGCCCTCCCCTGCTCTCTCACTCTCTCTCTTAAAAATAAATAAACATAAAAAAATCTAGGTCTCAAATATAAATGAAGGCCCTTGAAATAGTCCTAATCCCTAGGCTTGGTGCCAAAGAAGTTTGCCAAACAAAATGGAAGCTCTCCTGAAGATCCTGGACATGGACCCTGGAGAGGCTCCCCCACCTGGAAATCACTGCAGGGCTGTCACAGGGGAGGGAGCAGCTGGGCCCTGTTCCTCACCCAGGCTCCAAACGGAGTCAGGGCAGGAACGGCCAGGAAACAGGTTTCGTCTCAGCCTCAGGAAGCTGGTCAGAGCTGCCAGCACAGGGCCTGTCCTGACCGGGGAGGAGCCACTGGGAATGGCAACAGAGACACCTCTGTAGGTTAGGATGGGCTGGGTTCTGCTGCAGCAACAAATGAGCCCCAAATCATCATTGGTTATATCAACAAAGCGTTCTGACGCCATGTGTCCACCATGGGTCGTCTAGAAGCTCTAATCCACATGGCCCACGCTCCCGCCAGCCTGAAGCCACAACCCCCACGCGGGCCACTGTCCCCCTCCCAGCGGAGAGAAAAAAGAGATCTGTGGCTAATCGTGCATCAACCGTTACCGCTTCTGCTGGGAAATAGCACGTGTCACTTCTCCTCGCGTTGGACAAAGGTACTCTCCTTGACCAAGTTCCCCTCAGGCTCCTCTGAGTTCTCTTTCGACTAGGGCATGACTTTTGGATTTCTGTGCTCCTCTTTGCATTGTCCAATTTGGGCAAGGATCTTGCTGACTCAGTCTAGCCAGAATCCGCCCTCCTCCCATCACCTCCTTATCTTATGAGGTGGATTACCTCATCTTTCTTTGGGGGGCATGGAAAGAACAGATGAGTTCATTGGTGCTTATCAGAAAATTCCTGGGGCACCTGGGTGGCTCAGCTGGTTAAGCGTCCAACTCTTTATTTCAGCTCAGGGCATGATCTCATGGTTCGTGAGTTCAAGCCCCACATCAGGCTCTGTGCTGACAGTGCAGAGCCTGCTTGGGATTCTCTTGCTCTCCCTCTCTCTTTGCCCCTCCTCCACTTGCGCTCTCTCAAAATAAGTAAACATTTAAAAATCTTAAGTTTTCTGGCATGTGGTATTATCTTTCGGTTATGTAAGATATTCTCGTTTAAAGAGGTGCATGCTTAAGTATTTACAGGTGAAAAGTTACAAGACCACAGGAGTGGGTTTCAGGTGAGGACTGACCATCAAACTCACTGCGCCCAACAGCTCACCCAGCCCCTTAGAAAAGATATGGAACAGGAAAAGTGGACTTCACAAACAGCTTTCTTTTGTCCTTAATTTTTGCAATGAACAATGTTCTAGCTGTAGGCAACATCAACAAAGGGAAGCCACTGGCTCTGGGGTCCCTTGCTGGTCAAGTTGCCCTGTAAAGGTTAAGAGGCTCCTTCCTATTCTTCCGTAAAGCTACAGTCAATTACACGTTATGCCGGGAATAACAAAACAATACACACACACACACACACACACACACACACACACACAAACTACCTTCAACCCGCCCCCTCCCTCCCCAAAGGGAAACTTTCCCACATAAGCAAATTGTCCTAGATTCCACTTCAGTCAAGTTTTGTGCCAGAGACCAGATGAGTCCAGGCCCCCATTTTTCTCTCCCCACCACTCGCTTTTCATCCTTAGTGTTGCTTCCACTCGTAGACAGGTCATCAGACGGTGGTTAACAGCTTCTGGAGCTGTCTCCTTCCAGAAAGACATTCAGCAGCCTCTGCCCTCGCATTCGCCGCAAAAGTCCCAGGCTCACTCTGATTGGACAGGCTCGGTCACAGTCCCACCCCTGAGCCAATCAGTTAAGCCAGGGAATATTAGCCCTGATTGGCCTACCCTGAGTCACATGCCCCACACCTGGATCTAGGGTGGAGTCAGCAGGGGCAAAGAGCCCTAGGAATGGAGGCGGGGGAGGGGACGACTGGGTGTGGCTGGATTCTGGAAGGTGGGGTTAGAGGCAGCTGTCGGAGATGAGAGCCGAGAGGGAGTTGACTCGGTGACCAGCTCCCAACCCACTTCAGAGGACATTTGGATCTTAGTTGGTTCTGAGTACTTCTTCAACCTGTAGGTCCCCACAGTGATTTTTTTGGACACGGTGTGCGCTTGGCTGGTTGGCCGGATTTTTTTTCTTCTCCCCCAAGTATTAATTAACCTGTTTTCCTCGCGCTCAGCCCAGCCCATGTCTGGAGCCCGCACTGGCTGGGTGTCGTAGTTCACAAAGTGACCACGAGGTGGAGATAGAGAGGCGAGAAACCTGTCGCTAGTCTTCGGTTTTTGTTTACTTCCTAGTGAAGTATAAAATACATATAGAAAAGTGCATCTTACAGATTCAGTTCAATGAATTCTCACAAACAGAGAAAATGAATGTAACCAGCATTCAATCATCTCAAGAGGCAGGATACGATCAACACCTCGGGAGCCTCCCTCTTGCCTTCTGCCAACCCACGCCTCCCTCCGCGTGCAAAGATCACCACTGTCCTGACTCACAGAGCTCTCTGTTCATCAATCTTTGTTTTGTCATCTACACCCATACAGTCATACCGTATGTGTTCCTTTGGGTCTGGCCTTTTCATTCAACATTCGTTTGTGAGCTTTATCCATGTTGTCATGTGTAGTTGTATTTTTTTTTTTAATGTTTATTTATTTTTGAGAGACAGAGTGGTAGTGGGGGAGGGCAGAAAGAGACACAGAATCGGAAGCAGGCTCCAGGCTCTGAGCTGTCAGCACAGAACCCGATCTGCGCTTGAACTCAAGAACTGTGAGATCGTGGCCTGAGCCAAAGTCAGACACTTAACCGACTGAGCCACCCAGGCGCCCCAGTTTTATTTTATTTTTTTTGTCAAGTAAATGCTACCCCCAAAGAGGGACTCCAAATCACAACCCCGAGATCAAGAGTCACATGCTCCACCGAGTGAGCCACCCAGACACCCCTGTAGTTGTATTTTTGAATGAACACAGTTCATTATGGTTCTGTAGTTCCCACGTCGCTTGTCCTTTCTGTTGTTGATGGGCCTTTGGGTAATTTCCGGTTTGGGGCCATTACGCGTAGCGCTGTTATGAATCTTTCACTTCACGGAGATTATATGTATTTTGTTGGGTGTATACCTGTGAACGAGATTGTTGGACCGTTGGTTATATAAATATTTGTTTAGCATTGGCAGCTACTGCCAAGCTGCCTCCAACACAGTTGAGCTGATTTACATGCCCATCGGTGGTGCAACAGTGTTCCAGTTGCACAGGTATTTTCTGTCTTTTCCATTGTGGCCATTCAAATCCGTTAGGCTTTTTTTTTTTTTTTTTTTTTTTACTTTATTTGTTTATTTTAAGAGAAAGAGAGACCGCGGGGGAGGGGCAGACACAGAGGGAGAGAGAGAGAATCCCAAGCAGGCTCTGCACTGTCAGCGCTGAACCCGGACACGGGGCTCGATCCCTCAAACCAGGAGATCAAGACCTAAGCCAAAATCAAGTCGGACATTTAACCGACTGAGCCAACCGAGGCGCCCCTTAACAGCTTTATTAGGTATAGCTGATATACTGTAACATTCACAAGTCAATGATCTTTGGTAAATTTGTGGAGTTGTGTAATCACTATCGTGAATCAAGTATCGAAAATTTCCTTCACTCCAAAAAGATCTCTCATGTCCTTTTTAGCTTGGGTTTTAACCTCCTTGTTTTCAACAGCCTTAGGCATTTCCTTGGTTCCAGGCACTTGGCTAAGCATATCAGTGATTTTAAAAATCAGTAAGACCTGGTCCTTGCAGCCTAGGGAGAGACAGACATGGAATCCAATTGCCGTGATTCAGGGCAAGCACAGAGCACCATGGCATGTGTAGTGACCCAGAAAAGGTTGAGGGATCCCGATTGCACCTGGTGGGGATGACAGGGAAGGAGAATCAGCTTGGCCACCACCTGGGGGAAAATGTCCCTCCAAAGAAGAGCTCAGCTTTCCGGGCCTTGCTTGGAGAACTTTCCCAACCAGGGGCTTGATTAGGGGACTCTGCCCTTTATACCCACAGCTTTCTGGGTTTCAGCTCAAGTCCGCCTCCCCCACTAGACTGAGAGCTCTTAAGGACGAGGGTCTCGGCTCACTCTTTCACTGTTGTCTTTAGGGCTTGACACAATGTCTAACACATAGTAGGTGCTTGTATTAGCTTCGTGGGCTGCCTGAAACAACAGAAATTTATTCTTTTATGGTTCTGGAGGCTCAAAGTCAGAAGTCAAGGTGTGGGCAGGGTCCCTCTCCCTCTGAAGTCTCTAAGGCAGGATCCTTCTTGGCCTTTTTTTTTTTTTTAACAGCAACAACAACAAGAACAAGAAAATGATTTATGTGTAACACAGCCCAGTCTCCATCACTTGAGCAAGCATAGAGGTAGAAAAGAGTCACACTGAAGCATCATGTGGCTTAAGGCAGAACTTTATGCCTCCCCAAACAGCAAGCCCGTCTCCTCCCAGAGAGCCATCCCAGAGCCAACCGAACACACAAACAGGCAAGCCCAGAATGAACTTGAGCCCAGGCCTCCGCACGTCTCGCCCTCCCCACCGCCCTCCGAGCTTCCTTGGCTGCAGCCTTCCACCCTTCCAGCCCAACCAGGCCAGCCCCCAGCTTCTGTGATTGCTGGCAGTCCTCCGTTATCCTTGACTTGTAATACATGTCTCCAGCCTCCGCCTTGTCCTCGCGTGAGAAACAAAGGCAAAAGAAAAAAAAATATGCGTACCATTTACAGCCCATTGACAAGCCCTTGAGACAGGCAGAGTGGCCTTCCTCTGGGAGCTCAGCTGCCTCGATGATGACACTTTGCTAAGGGCAAAAGGCAATCCTAGCTTAACATTACCCTGACCTCCAGGATCCTATAGGTCTACTTTAACACATAAAAATTCCTTTGGTGGGGGGTCCCTAGGTGGCCCGGTCGGTTGAGCCTCTGAATCTTGAATTTGGCTCAGGTCACGATCTCATGGTTTGTAGGATCTAGCCTCACGCCCTGCTCTGCGTTAATGGTGTGGAGCCTGGGATTCACGCTCTCCCCCTCACTCTGCCTCCCCTCTACTTGCGCACGTGCGCTCTGTCTCCCGATCTCTCTCTCTAAATACATAAATAAATAAGCATTTAAAAAATTCCTGTGGGGGGCACCTGGGTGGTTCAGTACTTGAGCGTCTGACTTTGGCTCAGGTCACGATCTCAGTGTGTTCATGGGTCTCGACCCTGCGTCGGGCTCTGTGCCATCAGCACAGACGATCCTCTGCTGGGGATCCTCTCTGTCTCCCTTTCTCTCTGCACCTACCCCACTTATGCTTTCTCTCTCTCAAAATAAATAAATAAACTTTAAACAATTTCATTTGGAAACTTCCTTTATCTCTACCCCCCGAGATATATGCTGGCAATCATCCGCCAAGCGTATGGCCCACTGATATCCGCCTGAAGGGTCTCATGACTAAGGCTGTATTAGACAGTAACGAACAACCTTTTCCTAACGACACCTAGGCCTCTCAAGGTCCCAGAAACCCTGCTTCCAAATTCCTTGGGGACTTAACGCTATCCCTAACCCCCTCCCAACTTAAAAGTGTATAATCAGTCTCTTCTCACAACCCCAGTGCAGCTCTTTCTGCCCACGGGTCCTGTCCCCGTTGCTTTAATAAAATTAGCTTTTTGTACTGAAGACGTTTCAAAAATTCTTCCTTTTCCATTTTCTCTGAACCCCAGCATTGCCACATCAGTCCTCACAAGGCATTTTCATGCTTGTGTCTTTGCCTCCTTCTCCTCTTCTTTTGAGGACACCAGCAATATTGACGTTAGGGCTCCCACCATCCCAGTATGACTTCATCTTAACTTAGAACACCTGTATTCTGGGGCGCCTGGGTGGCGCAGTCGGTTAAGCGTCCGACTTCAGCCAGGTCACGATCTCGCGGTCCGTGAGTTCGAGCCCCGCGTCAGGCTCTGGGCTGATGGCTCAGAGCCTGGAGCCTGTTTCCGATTCTGTGTCTCCCTCTCTCTCTGCCCCTCCCCCGTTCATGCTCTGTCTCTCTCTGTCCCAAAAATAAATAAACGTTGAAAAAAAAAAAATTTAAAAAATAAAAAAAATAAAAAAAAAAAAAAAAAAAAAAAAGAACACCTGTATTCTGAGGTTCCAGTTGGACATGAATTTGTGTGCATGTGTGCATGTGTGTGTGTGTGTGTGTGTGTGTGTGTGTAGGCGGGAGCACTATTGAACCCAATACAGCACTCAACAGGACTCTGCTGGAAATCCCATTCTGCGTGCTCTGAGCTGATGCTCCCCCAGGAACTTGCTGCTGACTCTGGTGTGACAGTCACCTTAGTGGGGTTGGGGAGGGGACTGTTCCAGGAATCTGTCAGACCATATGTCCTGCTCACAATGGTTTTCTGGGTGTTCAGTCTGTTTTCTCCTAGAATCATTCCCCCAGTCCTGCTTCCAGACCAGCTCCCCATGGACGGCCAGGCCCTGGACGCAGTAAGTTACTACATCCCGCCTTCTGTCTCTCTCTCTTTTTTTTTTTTACTTCAAACATTAAAAAAAATATGCAAATAGTGCATGGTGATTTTTATAAACTAAAGAAAACAATTGTTTTCCTTTTAACTCAAACATTTCGTTACGTATTAAATAATACATGATGACATTTTTTTAAACGTTTAAAAGTTTTTCATTTCTTTCCCTTTTCATTTCAAACATTTAAAAAATACACAAATTATTCACGGTGATTTTTTTTAACTTTTTCAAAAATTTATAGAATGCAGACAAATAGCACAAAGAGTTAGCCAGCTGCTGACCTGGGTATCTGTCCTTCCCTTCTTTGTATTTAAAAAAAAATTTTTTTAATGTTGTTATTTATTTTTGAGAGAGAGAGAGAGAGAGAGAGACAGACAGAGTGCCAGCAGGGGAGGGGCAGAGAGAGAGAGGGAGACACAGAATCTGAAGCAGGCTCCAGGCTCTGAGCTGTCAGCACAGACCCAACGTAGGGCTCGAGCTCGCGAACTATGAACCGTGAACTGCGAGATCATGACCTGAGCTGAACTCAGACGCCTCACTGACTGAGCCACCCAGGCGCCCCTGTCTTCCCCTTCTTAAATCTCCTGATTTTCAGCTGGTCAGCTGGTCACCTGGAAGAGAGACTATATTTCCCACTTTTCTGCTTCCCTGTGGCTAGGGTGGCCATGTGGCTAACTTCTGGCCAATGGATGAGACATAAGTGTTACATGACAGTTTCTGGGAAGTTTTCTGAAAAGACAGCTCAAGGGTGCCCATCCTCGCTCCCCCCCCCCCCCCCGCCCCAAACACACACTTAGAAATGGGATGTGGAGGCGCCTGGGTGGCTCAGTCAGTTACACATTTGACTTTGGCTCAGGTAATGATCTTACAGCCTGTGGGTTTGAGCCCACATCGGGCTCTGTGCTCAGAGCTTGGAGCCTGTTTCGGATTCTGTGACTCCCTCTCTCTCTGCTCCTCCCCCCCCCCTCAAAAATAAAGAAACATTAAAAAAAAAAATAGGATGTGGTGCTGGAGTGCTTTCTTGGAGCATGAGGACAGGGACATACCCTAGGGATGGGAAAACAGAAAGCTAAGTCAGCCTGAATCATCATTGTCTGTGGAGACACCATGGCAACCCTGGGCTGTCCACGCTCAGACTTATATGCATAAGAGAAACCAACTTCTTTCTTTCTTTTCTTTTTTTTTTTTTTTTAAGATTTTATTTTTAAGCAATCTCTCCACCCAACCTGGGGCTCGAACTCACAACCCCGAGATCAAGTCGCGTGCTCCACTGATGGAGCCAGCCAGGCACCCCACGGGTGTCATCTTCTATCTTGTTCAAGCGTTTGTGTTTATTTCCTGTGGCCGCTGTAACAAATGGGTGGCTTAAAGCAACACGCATTTATCACCTCACAGTTTTGGAGGCTGGAAGTTTGAAATCAGTAGGGCTGGGCCAGAATCAAGGAGTCACCAGGGCCTCAGTCCCTCCAGGGGCTTTAAAGGAGAATTTGCTCCTCACTTCTTCCGGGTTCCAGCCTTCCTCTGGTTGTGACTAGATCATTCCAATCTCTGCCTCCATCTACACTGCCTTCTCTGTGTGCGCGTCAACTCCCCCTCTGCTTCCTGGCCTACGAGGAGGAAATCCTTATCTCAAGACCGTTAACTTAATTACATTTGTGAAGACCCTTTCCCCGAATAAGGTAATACTTACAAGGTTCCGGGGATTAAGACTTGATAGCTAGCGTTTGGGGGCCTTGGTCCGGCCAACTACGCCACTGTTACTCACGTCCCTAGTACTTAGCACTGAAACAAAATCCTAGTAAACAGAGAAGGAGGCCTGTGAAAGAGTGTTCTGGGCACCATTATTGGTTATAGCAAAAATGATGGAAATGACTGCAGAGATCAGCTGATAACAGGAGCAGGGACAAAGAAACTGCGGCCTGATAGCATGGGATCTTACGGAGCAGTGAGGTAATGAAAGGCAGCTGCTGCTACATTTATCAACATGGGTAAATCAGTCGCAGAAGTGTAGACTGAGCTCTGTGCTGGAGGTTGAGGGTCAAGAGAAAACTGGACCGAGCCCTTCCCCATAGGAGTCTGCACTCCAGGGATGGACGGATCAAGAACTAATCACGGCAACGCAGTGATTACACAATAGCAGCGTGCCCTGGACCTCTGGTTGTGCTGCAGAAGAGTCAGCCCCAACTGGGAACTCAGGGAAAGCTTCACTGAGAAGGCTATTGAAGGATACCTAGGTTCATGCCAGGTGGGCATGAGGGAAGGGCATTCAAAGCGAGGGAGGGCCAGGTGCAAAGGCTTGGTGTATGAGAAGAGTGAAGGGAGAGAAGCCGGTGCAGTCAGGGTGCTGTCAGACTCAAGAGACAGGAATCCTGACAATAAAGGGGATTTATGGGATCAAGTGAAATGAGCTTCAGGAGGGGTTTGATCAAGCTCTGCCGTTTTGTCTGCTCTGCCCTTCTTCCTTACAATGGCTTCCTCCCTGACTGCCAGCAGTCACCAGGGCGACAACCTTCCTCATGCAATCCGGGGTGCAAAGGTGTTTCTGCAACCATCGGTAACGGTCCTGAGCTCAGCACCAAGTGGACTACCTCCAAATCATCCCGGTGAGCAACTTATCTTTGTGTGCTGTGCACTTCCCTTCCCGACCCGTTCATTCTCCACCCTTCTCTCCGCATTGTTCTGAATCCTGGTAACTACATAGGTAAACACAGAAGCCAATGTGATCACATTTTTAGTTTGAAGCTCCCCTTCTTTCCACATCTGATTTCTTTTATTATTTTTTAAATGTTTATTTATTTTTGAGAGAGGGAGAGAGACAGAGCACGAGTGGGGGAGGGGCAGAGAGAGAGAGGGAGACACAGAATCGGAAGCAGGCTCCAGGCTCCGAGCTATCAGCCCAGAGCCCAACATGGGGCTCAAACCCATGAACCATGAGATCATGACCTGAGCGAAAGTCAGACGCTTAACCAACTCAGCCACCCTGATGCCCCTTCGTATCCGATTTAAAAGACAACTACACAGGGGCACCTGGCTGGCTCAGTCAGAAGAGTGTGGAACTCATGATCTCAAGGTTGTGAGTTTGAGCCCCACGTCGGGTATAGAGGTTAGTAAAAAAGAAATAAATATAAAAAAACACAACCACATAAAGCAATACTTACAAATCTATGTGGATGGGCACACAATGTATATTTACGTTGTGACAGTAACCGCGTAAAGAAGGGGAAGAATGGAGCTATATGGCAGCAAAGGTTTGGTAAACTATGTATTGAAATGGACATTAACCTTGAAAGCATTATGTTAAGTGAAAGAAAACAGGCGCGGAAGGCAACATCATCTGTGATTTTCTTTTTTTTTTTAATTTTTTTTAATGTTTATTTTATTATTTTTGAGACAGAGAGAGACAGAGCACGAACAGGGGAGGGGCAGAGAGAGAGGGAGACACAGAATCGGAAGCAGGCTCTAGGCTCTGAGCCATCAGCCCAGAGCCCGACGCGGGGCTCGAACCCACGGACCGCGAGATCGTGACCTGAGCCGAAGTCGGACGCCCAACCGCCCAACCGACTGAGCCACCCAGGCGCCCCCTTTTTTTTTTTTTAATGTTTACTTTTGAGAAAGAGTGCCAGCAGGGGAGGGGCAGAGAGAGGGAGACAGAGGATCCGAAGCAGGCTCTGAGCTGATAGCAGCGATGCGGGGCTGGAACTCATGAACCGTGAGATCATGACCTGGACCTAAGTTGGGTGCTCAGCCGACTGAGCCACCCGGGTGCCCCTGTGATTTTCTTTGCGTCAAAAATCAGAGTAGGTGAATCTCTAGAAACAGCAAGTGGATCAGTGGTTGCCAGAGGCAGAGGGGTGAGGAGAAAGGGGCAGAGAGGGAAGGGGTGTGACTATTAACTCCTTTTGGGAGTGAAGAAAGTGCGCTGAAATTGGATGGGGGTGAGGGTGGCACAACCTTGTGAATTTACTAAATCCCACTGAACTGTACACATTAAAATAGTGAGCTTTAGGGGCCCCTGGGCGGCTCAGTCGGTTAAGCATCCGACTTCGGCTCAAGTCATGATCTCGCCCTTCGGGAGTTCGAACCCCACATTGGGCTCTGTGCTGACAGCTCAGAGCCTCGAGCACAGATGCCGTGTCTCCCCCTCCCTCTGCCCCTTCCCCACTCACGCTCTGCCTCTCTCTCTCTCTCTCTCTCTCTCTCTCAAAAATAACCATTTTAAAAATAAAAAGTAAAATAAATAACTACAATAAAATAAAATAGCGAGTTTTATGGCAGGTGGGCTATATCTCAATTGAAAAAAAACAAACAAACCACCCTCCTGTGTGCAGGAGTAGGAACGTACTCAGGGCGAGTGACAGAAAAAAACACAGACATCCGGCGTGGCTCACACAAGGGTTGACCATGAGTGCCGCTCAGAGCAGCAGCAAGGCGGCACAAAGTGAACTGTGTGAACAACAGTTGGAGGGTCAAGCTTTCTCGCAGATTCTGACTCTAAGCGTCTAGCCCAAGGAATCAGAATTTCTATCGAGTTCCTCCGGCTGCTAGAGGTCCGGCCTCTTGCTGCAAGGTACTTCTGGTTATCTGTGGTTTCATGCCAAAGCTTCATAAAACACAGAGGTATAAATCGATCTTTTAAACTGTCATGGTTCCGTGAGTTGACGGGGCTCAGCTGGGTGGTTTTCCCCTAGGATCTCGCCTATAGTTGCAGTCAGATGGTGGCTGGGGCTGGAATTTTCCAAAGGCTACTGGCTTTGGCTCACCTGTCCAGTATTTGGACCAGGATGGGCTCAACCCACCAGGGGCCGGTCAGGCCTTGACCTCTCTCCATGCGACCTTTCCTTGTGGCTAGCGTGGGCTTCCTTAGAGTAGTCTGACTTCTGATATTGGCCGCGGGCTCAGGGTGGGTGGGACAGGAAGGGGGAACCGCAAGATTCTTAAGGCCTGAGCCCAGAGACTGGCACATTATCACTTCTTGGTATTCTACTGATCGAAGCAGCCACAGAGGCCACTCTAGTTCAAGGGAAGATAACATAACCCTAGTGAGACAGATTTTTAAAAGATCGGGGGCCATTTTTAATCCTCCAAAAATGTTCTGACAGATTCCCCAGGGAGGGCTCCCAGACACCCTAGGGCGCCTTCGTGAGAGTTTGAGTCCTTGTCACCGGTTTTGTTGTGGATCTAGTCGGTGAGATTTGGGTGGGCTCTCCCAGTTGAACTGTTTTTATGTAGGAATTTGCGGATTTTGAAATACTATCCCCCCCCCCCCCCCCCCCCCCACCGTCATCCAAGACTCTTCCCTCTGGCTTTTAATTTGGATCTGTCTAATTTCTTCATTCCTAAGGTGATACAGGTCATGACCCAATGTGGGACCCGCAGGGCTCATAGAAACTGTAGGAATGTTCTGGCCAGTCAGCCTTTTTGCTGTATAACCTCAAGGGACTTGAACTTTCCAAGTTTCTTCCTTAGTGAACGCAAACACTCACTTTTGAGAAGATGCATTAAGCAACAGCAGGGGCGCCTGGGCGGCTCAGTCAGTTGAGCGGCTGACTTGATTTCCGCTCAGGTCGTGATCTTGTGGTTCGAGAGTTTGAGCCTGGGTCAGGCTTTGTGCTGACGGTGCAGAGCCTGCTTGGGATTCCCTCTCTCTGCCCCTTCTCCACATGAATGTGCTCTCTCTCTCTCTCTCAATCTCTCTCTCTCTCTCTCTCAAAATAAATAAACTTTTAAAAGAATAGGTATTTAAAAAAATAAGACAGTTGCTGACAGCTTCAAGAGAAAAACAAACATTGGAGGCGTGTGTGTGTGTGTGTGTGTGTGTGTGTGTATGTGTTGCAAGTCAAGCCAATCTTTCTACAGTGGTTGGTAATATTTAACCAGAGTTGTACAACTGTTATTTTCTTTGGCCTGGAATTTCCCCCTCTGGGAATAAATTCCAAGGAAATCTATTCCCAAAGGGAAAACATGTAATTTCTCTGCAGCTGTTTTTAATAGCACTATCCATGATAAGAAGTAACTAGGAAAAACAAACAAACAAACAAACCTGACTAATAAAAAAGAAAATCTTGAAAAAGGAGAGGAAGTGAGCAAGATAGCAACAGAAAATGCAAGTGTAGGAAGTCAAAGGGTCAGTTCCTCCACAGAAGCACTCATTCACCAAAAACTGACAGAATCAATTTTTTTTTTGGGGGGGGGGACTATGGAATCCAATCAGGAGCTTACAGCAACCAGGAAGTTCTAGTGAAGGAAAAAAATTATTAAGTTTTAGTAAGAAAGGATTGTGTCCATTGGTAGATGGATGGATAAAGAAGTTGTGGTATGCATATACAGTGGAATGTTATTCAGTGACAAAAAAAGAACAAAATCGTGCCATTTGCAACAACGTGGAGGCAGCTAGAGAATATTATGCTGAGTGGAATAAGAGACAAACACCATATGACTTTTATTTCATTCATATGCAGAATTTAAGAAACAAAACAAATGAACAAAGGGGAAAAAAGAGAGAGACAAACCAAGAAACAGATCTTTAAAAAAAATTTTTTTAATGTATATTCAATTTTGAGAAACAGAGACAAGTGAGGGAGGGGCAGGGAGGGATGTGTGTGGGGGGGGGGGCGGGACACAGAATCCGAAGCAGGCTCCAGGCTCCGAGCTGTCAGCACAGAGCCCAACGCGGGGCTCGAACTCACGAACTGTGAGATCGTGACCTGAGCCGAAGTTGGATGCTCAACTGACTGAGCCCCCCAGGCGCCCCCCAGGCAGTGATTTTCAAAAGCATTTAAAGACTTAGGCTAACCTTAGCCATCTGGGCAAGGGACAGTAGTCAAGGATAGCAGGTGGACCCCAGGTCCTGGGAAGGAGGCTGAGAAGGAACATACCGGGAGGAATAAGGGCTTTGAAGGACTGAAGCGTATACCGGGCTATTTGGTCTACAAAGAGAATGCCCAGGGCCAGATGCACACATAGAAAAGATCTCAGAGGATTCTAGGCTTGCAAGTTTAGCTGATCCTTGGTCTCTGCACAAGCAGGAGTTGAAGGCTAAGACAGGGTTGGCCTGGTTAAGCATTGTAGGAGCACCTGAGGTCAGATCCAATCTGTGAAGACTAGGAGGAAGGTTGTTGTTGTTGTTTTTAACATTTCATTTTATTTTTTGAGAGACAGAGAGAGACACAATGCGAGCAGAGGAGAGGTAGAGAGAGAGGGAGACAGAATCTGAAGAAGGCTCCAGGCTCTGAGCTGTCAGCACAGAGCCCAAAGCGGGACTTGAACCCATGAACCTGAGAACATGACCTGAGCTGAAGTCAGACACTCAACCGACTGAGCCACCCAAGGGCCCTGAGAAAGGTTTTTTTTTTTCTTCTTCTTCTTGGCTCCAGAAAGTTACGGAAATCTTTGTCTACTGAGATAATGGAACACAGTGTTCAGTGATGATACATGGCAAGGAATACAGTTTTGGCAAAATATTTTGAAAAAAATCTCTGTCTCTCTGTCTCTCTGTCTCTCTCTGTCTCTGTCTCTCTCTCTCTCTCTCTCTCTCTCTCTAGCACACACACACACACACACACACACACACACACACAGAAAATATCATCCCTCGGCAATCAAGAACAACAAACCCTGGAGAAAGGGGAACATCTGATATTCAGAGTTACCATATTATATATTCAAAATATCCAGTTTTCAACAAAAAATGACAAGGAATGCAAAGAAGCAAAAATTTGTGTCCCATTCACAGGGAAAAAAATTAAGAGAAAACTGTCCTTGACAAAGCCCAGATATTGAACTTATTAGACAAATACTTTAAACCAATTTTCTTAAGTATGCTCAAAAAGCTAAAGAAATCGAGGAGAACAATAGTTGAACCAATAGAGAATATTAAGAAAAAGGTAGAAATGATAAAAAGGAACCATATCAAATACTGGAACTAAAGAGTACAATAGTTGGAAAAAAAATATTCACTAGGGGGTTCAAAGGCAGAGTTGAGCAGGTAAAAGAAAGAATCCACAAACCTAAAGGTAGAACAATTCAAATTAGGGGTGCCTGGGTGGCTCAGTCGGTTGAGCGTCTGACTTCGACTCAGGTCATGATCTCGCAGTTTGTGAGTTTGAGCCCCGCATCGGGCTCAGACAAGAATTGCACTGGCAGATTGACAAGATGTGTAACTCTTTTGGGACTTCAGAGTCTGCGGAAGGCTTGTAACTTCCGAGGAAAGGCTTGGACAGAAAAGAGTGATGGGGCGCCTGGGTGGCTCAGTTGGTTGAGCGTCTGACTTCAGCTCAGGTCATGATTTTGTAGTTCGTGAGTTCGAGCCCCATATGGGCTCGCTGCTGTTAGAGCGGAGCCTGCTTTAGCTCTTGTGTCGCTCCCTCTTTCTGACCCTCCCCTGATCATGTGCTCTCTCTCAAAAATAAATACAGTATTTAAAAAAATTAAAAAATATATATACAAAAAGAAAAGAGTGATTAATCTCAGTCAAGTTTAGGTCTTAGCAGATTAGTAGTACTCACTCCCTACCCATCAGCACCATGGCAGGCAGGATGCTGTAAGTCTGCTTTAATATATAAAAATTCACTTTGGGGGATGCGTGGATGGCTCAGTCAGTTAAGCATCTGACTCTTGATTTCGGCTCAGGTCATAATCTCACAGCTGTGGGATGGAGCCCTGCGTCGGGCTCTGTGCAGAGCACGGAGCCTGCTTGGGATTCTCTCCCTCTCCCTTTACTCCTCACACTCTCTTTCTCTCTCCCAAAAAATAAATAAATAAACTTAAAAAAAGGAATACTGATGCAAAAATTCCCAATAAAATACAAATACTAAAAAAGCAAATTCAGCAGCGTATGAAAAGGATGATACACCGTGACCATCGGGATTTATTTCTGACATGCAACGAGATCGACATACAGAAATTTATCTGTGTGATATACCACATCAACAAAATGAAGGAAAACCCCAACATGGTCATCTCAGTCGATGCAGAAAAAACATTTGACCAAACTAAGTACCTTTTCATCACAAAAAAGAAAACACACTAGGAAAACTAGGAAGAGAAGGAAACTCCCTCACCATAATAATAGGCATATTACGAAAAGAGAATCTTGAAATAGTAAGACAGGAGTGATGGATCCTATACAAGGGGTACCAATAAATTAACTGCTGATTTCTCCTAAGAAACATGGATGTTGGCATGGAAGGTGGCGGGAGAATATACTTAAAGTACTGGAAGGGGAAAAAAAACCCTTTCAACTAAGAAAACAATATCTGGCAAAATCACTCCTTAAAAATGAAGGAGAGGGGCGCCTGGGTGGCGCAGTCGGTTAAGCGTCCGACTTCAGCCAGGTCACGCTCTCGCGGTCCATGAGTTCGAGCCCCGCGTCAGGCTCTGGGCTGACGGCTTGGAGCCTGGAGCCTGTTTCCGATTCTGTGTCTCCCTCTCTCTCTGCCCCTCCCCTGTTCATGCTCTGTCTCTCTCTGTCCCAAAAATAAATAAACGTTGAAAAAAAAAAAAGAAGGAGAAATTAAGACATTTCTGCATAAACAAAATACAGTACTTTCATAAATTAATAGGTAAGTATAAAAACCAGTATTATGTTTTTGGTTTGCAACTCTTCTTTGGGTATCTCATATTATTCAATTTTTTTTGTAACATTTCTTTATTTTTGAGACAGACAGAGCATGAACGGGAGAAGGGCAGAGAGAGAGAGGGAGACAGAGAATCTGAAACAGGCTCCAGGCTCTGAGCTGTCAGCACAGAGCCCGACACGGGGCTCAAACTCACGGACCACGACATCATGACCTGAGCCGAAGTTGGACGCTTAACCGACTGAGCCACCCAAGAGTCCCAGGTATCTCGTATTATTTAAAGGGTAAATGCCTCTAGGGGTCTGGGGGCTCAGTCAGTTGAGTGACTGACTTGATTTTGGCTCAGGTCATGATCCCAGGGCGGCAGGTGGGGGGGGGGGTGAGGGCGGGATCTAGCCCTGTGTCAGTCTCCATGTTGGGCGTAGAGCCTACTTAAGATTCTCTCTCTCTCCCTCTGTCTCTGCCCCTCCCCCCTCAAAAAAATCTTAAAAGGTAAAAATAATGACGAATCTATGTTAATGAGCATCTTGTAAAGATGCGACTTGTGGCAGTAACAACCTGAAAACGGTGAGACAGAGCTGTCTAGATCAGATGCAAAGCTTTTATATGTCACTGTTGCTAAGCTGATAACAATTCAAACTAGACTGTTATAAATTTAGGGTGTTACTGTAATGCCCAGGTAACCACGAAGCAAATAACTGCAAAGAAAATGAGGAGGGAATCAAAATGGTACATTAGGAAAAAAAATCAAATGCAAAAAAAAAAAAGGCAGGATTTGAGGATTTGAGACTTAAATAAGACATAAGACAAACAGAAAATAGCATAGTGGCAAAAGTAAGTCCTTCTTGGGGTGCCTGGCTGGCTCAGTCAGTGGGACATGTGACTCTTGATCTCGGGGTTGTGAATTTGAGCCCCATGCTGGGTGTAGACATTACTTAAAAGAAAATCATTTTAAAAAGATTTAAAGTAGATACTTCTTTAACAGTAATGTAAATGGATTAAATCTTTAAATGTAAATGGATTAACACAGCAATCACAAAACAGGCTGGCAGAATAAATTTTTTATTCTTTATCTCATCTCATCTTATCTCATCTCATCTCTTCTCATCTTATCTTTGACAGACAGAGAGATAGTGAGCAGAGGAGAGGGGCAGAGGGAGAAAGACAGAATCTTGAGCAGGCTTCATGCTCAGCCTCAATCCCACGACCTGAAATCAAGAGTTGAATGCTCAGCCCACTGAGCCACCCAGAATAAATTTTTTAAAACATAATTCAACTCAATACCACCTATAGGAGACTTACTTTAGGCTCAAAGACTCTAATAGGTTGAAAGTGGAAGGATAGAAAAAGAGATTCTGTGTAAGTAGTAACTAAGAGAGAGCTGAAGTAGCTATAAAAATACCAAGTAAATAAAGTCTATGAAAAAATTACCAGAAGAGACAAAAGGGAGTTATATAATAATAAAATGATTAATTCACGAGGAAGATATAACAACTACAAATATATATGCACCATCATCAGATCTTCAAAATATATGAACCAAACAATGAGAGAATCAAAGGGAGACACACACAGAGCTCTCCAGGGGTGCCTGGGTGGCTCAGTCGGTTAAGCGTCCGACTTCGGTTCAGGTCATGATCTCACAGATCATGGGTTCAAGCCCCCCCATCGGGCTCTGTGCTGACAGCTCGGAGCCTAGAGCCTGTTCGAATTCTGTGTCTTCCTCTCTCTCTCTCTGCCCCCCCCCCCCGCTTGTGCTCTGTCTCTCTCTCAAAAATAAATAAAACATTAAAAAATTAAAAAAAAAAAAGACAGCTCTCCAAAAATAGTTAGGTACTTGAACACACCCAACTTCCCATGATGGATTGAAAACCAAGACATAAGATCAACAAGGAAGTGGAGGACTTGAACAATGTTATAAACCGATTGGACCTAACAGACATACACAGGTCACTCCCTCAACAAAAGCAGCAAATGTGTTCCTCTCAAGTTCAAAAAAATGACATTTTCCAGGACAGACCATATGATAAGCCTCAATATAGTCCTCAGTAGATTTAAACAGACTGCAATCATACCAGGTATCTTTTCCAACCACAATACCAGAGCTAGAAATCAATCAGAGAAGAAAAACTGGAAAAGGCACAAATATGTAGAAATCCAAAAACACACTCTTAAACATGCAATGGACCAAAGAAGAAAGCACAATGACTAGAAAATAGGGGCGTCTATTTGAGAGTCACCTGGGTGGCTCAGGCAGTTGAGTGCTAGATTCTTGATTTCAGCTCAGGTCATAATCCCAGGGTCACGGGATTGAGCCCTGCCTCGGGCTCCGCACTGAGTATGGAGCCTACTTAGGATTCTCTTTCTCGCTCTCCCCACCACCCTCTCCCCCACTCTCTGTCTCCGTCTCTGTCTCTCTCTCTAAAAAAGAAAAAAAAAGAAAAGAAAAGAAAACACTTTGAGAGGAAAGATGAAAACACAACATAGCAAAACTTACGGCATGCAGTAAAGCCAGTAATCAGAGGGCTATTTGCATCCGTAAAAGTCTTTATTAAAAAAGGGAAAAAGGGGGCGCCTGGGTGGCGCAGTCGGTTAAGCGTCCGACTTCAGCCAGGTCACGATCTCGCGGTCCGTGAGTTTGAGCCCCGCGTCGGGCTCTGGGCTGATGGCTCAGAGCCTGGAGCCTGTTTCCGATTCTGTGTCTCCCTCTCTCTCTGCCCCTCCCCCGTTCATGCTCTGTCTCTCTCTATCCCAAAAATAAATAAACGTTGAAAAAAAAAATTAAAAAAAAAAAATAAAATAAAAAAATAAAAAAAAAAAAAAGGGAAAAAGGCGCGTCAGGCTCTGGGCTGATGGCTCAGAGCCTGGAGCCTGTTTCCGATTCTGTGTCTCCCTCTCTCTCTGCCCCTCCCCCGTTCATGCTCTGTCTCTCTCTGTCTCAAAAATAAATAAACGTTTAAAAAAAAAATTTAAAAAATAAAAAAGGGAAAAAGGGGGGTCTCCTGGGTGGCTCAGTTGGTTAAGCTTCCAACTTCAGCTCAGATCAAGATCTCACTGTTCTTGAGTTCGAGCCCCGCATCAGGCTCTGTGCTGACAGCTCAGAGCCGGGAGCCTGCTTCGGATTCTGTGTCTCCTTCTCTCTTTGCCGCTCCCCCACTCGTGCGCTCTCTCTCTCTCTCTCTCTCTCTCTCTTAAAAATAAATAAATAATACAAAGACCGGAAGCCTAAGTCTCACAGAAAGAAGAAAATACACATTAGGAACATAAATAAAAATAAAAAAATGGAAAAGCAAGTGGATCAGTGAAACCAAAAGTTGGTTCTTTGAAAAGAGCACCGAAATTAACAAACCTTTAGCAAGATTGACCAAAAGAAAAGATGCAAATAAGTAAAATCAGAAATAAAAGTGAGGACATTACAAACATCCGTCCATCAATACAGTCGGTAGGAGAATACCACAAATATTATTGCAGCCACTAAGCTAGGCAGCCTTGATGAATTGGGAAAAATTCCCAGAGACACACATATTAACAAAATTGACTGTAAAAATTGAAAATCTCAACAGACCGATAACTACTAAAGAGATTGAATCAGTAATCAAAAACCTCCCAACAATGAAAAGTCTGGGACCAAATGGCTTCACGGGTGAATTGTGCCAAACAGTTAAAGAATTAACATTAAACATTTCTCAAACTCTTCCAAAATATAGAGGCGGAGGAAACGTTACATAACTGATTCTATGAGGCCAGCATTTCCCCATCAAATCCAGTCGGATATACCCACAAACAAAAAACAGAAAAACCAAAAGAAAACAAAAACCCCCACAAAAACCAAAGCCAAAACCAAGACCAATCCCAAAAACAAAAAACCCTGAAAAAACTACAAACCAAAATCCTGTGGCTGTAGATGCAAAACTTCTTGACAGAAAACTGGCAAACTGAATCCAACATCATGTGAAAATGACTATACACTATGAACATGGGGGATTTAGCCCAAGAATACAATGGTGGTTCATCATAAGAAAATTAAGCGATGTGGGACACCGGGGGGGTTCAGGCGGTTAAGCGTCCGACTTCAGCTCAGGTCATCATCTCACGGCTCGTGGGTTCGAGCCCCACGTCAGACTCTGGGCTGACAGCCAAAGCCTGGAGCCCACTTGAGATTCTGTGTCTCCCTCTCTCTTTGCCCCTCTCCCGGTCCCGCTCTCTCTCTCTTTCTCTCTCTCTCTTAAAAATAAATAAACTTAGGGGAAAAAAGGACTGAGGGGTGCCTGGCTCGCTCAGTCAATAGAGTATGCGACTCTTGACCTCTGAGTTGTGAGTTTGAGCCCCGCATTGGGTATCGATTACTACAAAAAAAAAAAAAAAAAAAAAAAAAAAAAAAGGTGGAATAGTGATTACCAGAGTTGGGCAGAGAGCAGAATGGAGAGTGTATTTTTTTTTCTTTTTTTTTTTCTTGAGAGAGACAGTGCATGTGCATGTGCACACATAAGTGAGTAGGTGAGCAGAGGAGGGGACAGAAGGAGAGGGAGAGAGAAACCCTTTAGCAGGTTCCACTCCCGGTGAGGAGCCTGACACAGGGCTCTATCTCAGGGCCATGAGATCATGACCTGATGAGCCACCCAGGCGACCCAGAGAGTGTATTTTATTTATTTATTTATTTATTTATTTATTTATTTATTTATTTATTTCCAGTTTTTTTCAATGTTTTATTTATTTTTGAGAGAGCTCAAGCAGGGGAGGAGTAGAGAGAGGGGGACAGGATCTGAAGCAGGCTCTTCGCTAACAGCATCAGGGAGCCCGATGTGGGGCTTGAACTCACGAACCAAGAGGTCATGACCTGAGCCAAGGTCTCCGCTCGACCAACTGAGCCACCCAGGCGCCCCAAAGAGAGTGTATTTTATAGCTTAAAAAATGTATATTTGGTCCTTGTCTCCAGTTTCTGACGCAGGGTTCCTACCTCCCTTGGAATTTCATGGTAGTAGGAGCATCTTCTGTCCTATCGAGGCCACACTTGGTGGGCCCCCTGACAGCATTGGAATGGAGGCCGGTTCCCTGAAAAACCGAGCCATGATTAGAGGAAGGCTTTCGGCCTCAACCCCCAATCTCCACAGAGGTGAGAAGGGCTGGAGACCGAAGGACTCACCAAGGCCGGTGATTTCATCAGCCACGCCTATGTAATGAAACCTCCATAGAAACCCGTAAACAACCCTCTTCGGAGAGTTGCTGAGGTGGTGACCACATAGATGTGCTGGAAGGGTGACATGGCCAGAGTGGGCACGGGAACTCCATGACGCCTCCCACTCTTTGACCTACGCATCTCTTCTACGTGGCTGTTCCCGAATTATATTCTTCATCGTAAACAGGTAACAGTAAGTAAAGAGGCTTCCTAAGTCCTGTGAATCATTCCATCAAATTACTGGACTTGAGGTAAGGGCTGTGGGAACTCCTGGTTTACAGCCGGTTGGTCAGAAGGACAAGTGGTATCCTGGAACTTGTGACTGGTGTCTCCAGTTGGGGGCAGTCTTCTAGGACAGAGCCCTCAACCTGTGGGGTCTGCACAAACTCCAGGCCGTGTCAGAATCGCAATAAATTGTAGGGTACCCAGTTGGTGGCTAGAGGGCTGGAGAATTGTTTGGTGTGGAGAAAACCCACACATTTGGTGTCAGAAGTGGAGGGAATGAAAACATTTCAGAGGGAGTTAAGAGCTGCACAGTTTCAGTCTGGGACGTCGCAGAAGGCCTGGAAATCTATAGTGGGGACAGGTGCACAACAATATGAATGTATTTGATGGCACTAAATATACACTTAAAAAGGGTTAAAATGTTAATTTTGTGTTCTGCACATTTTACCACAAGAAAAAAAGTATTTAGAAAATCTGAGTGTGATCGCGTATGAATGAAAAGGAAGAAAATAGCAGCTGTGCAGTGAGGCAATCAGATGTCATCTGCACTGAGTCATCAAAATCAATGTCACTGATGAGAGACAGACGGGCATCATTCCCCTCCTGATGTAATGCCCCAAGAAGCACTCAACATCACTTACACTGGGCATTCTGGCAGAGAATGCTTAACCAGAACCTAATAATGAAGAAACAGACAGACACAAAACAAGGACAATTCTATTGAAAAAAAGAGAAGCGGGGCACCTGGGTGGCTCAGTCGATTGAGCGTCCGACTTCGGCTCAGGTCATGATCTCACTGCTCATCGGTTCCAGCCCCGTGTTGGGCTCTGTGCTGACAGCTGGGGGCCTGGAGCCTGCTTTGGATTCTGTGTCTTCCTCTTCTCTCTGCCCCTCCCCTGCCTACCCTCTGTCTCTCTCTCTCTCTCAAAAATAAATAAACATTAAAAAATTTAAAAAAAAATCATAAGGAAGAGAAAATATATTTATAGTTCTGTACTGTATTTATTGAAAAAATATTTTTAATTATTTTTAATTAATTAAAAAAGCATGAGCCCATGCTGCTCAAACCCATATATTGTCAAGGGTCAAATATATATATATATATATATATATATATATATATATATACATATACATATATATATTATTATCATATATTACAGTTCTATATTATTATAATTGTATTGTATATAATTATGTGGTTAAATTATAAAACTATATTTGGCTATAATACATAATAAACAATCATATATATTATATACTAGATTATATTAAATTAGTACATGCATGTTATAGCTATATTATATATATTAAAGCTATAATATATAATTATATACATTATAATTATTTTATGTTATAATATGTTATTATTAAAGCTATAATATATAATTATATTATAATAATTATTAGATGTTATACTACATCAATATATATAATATTATATATTATAGTTGTATTATTATGTATTAAAGCTAATGGGGCAAAATGTTAGCAATTTGAAATTATGGGTAAAGGAAAGGACACACAAATGTCCTATTATTCTGACTCTTGGAAATTTTCTGTATATTAGAAATTATTTACAAATAAAATATTTTTATTTTTATTATGTACTTATTCATTTATTTACTTTTAAGTAAACTCTACCCCCAACATGGGGCTCAAACTCACCACCCCAAGATCAACAGTCACATGCTCTGCCAATTGAGCCAGCCAGGTGCCCCTACAGATAAAATATTTTTCAATTATCTGTACACTGATACAGTTTTCATCACGGATTCATTCTGTCACTCCAACAGTAACTACTGAGTGTGTAGGCCCTGTGTCAGGCGCTAAGAATTCCATTGAACAGTCCCAGCTCCTGCCTTGAGGAATGCCACATCTTAGCGGATATTAACAACACATTACATACCTAAGTATCCCAGTGGAATTATGGTACCCAGGCGGCTCCTAGTCTGTTTGATCTTTTTCTTGCTACATTTTTCCCATCCCAGGATGCAGCTGTAATATTTATTAGCTATTGACCTTGCCTAAGTTACTATCTCTCCATTTCGGTTTTCTCATCTGTAAATACTGAATAAAAAATAGGCCTACCTCATAGGGTTGTTATAAGCTTAAATGAGTTGATGCATGTACAGTCTTTAAATAGCTTCAGACACAGAGTCAACAGTATAAATGTGTTCTTTAAAAACAAAGGAAAAACTTAAAAAAAATTTTTTTTTAATGTTTATTCGTTTTGGAGAGAGAGAGCACAAGCAGGGCAGGGGCAGAGAGAGGGAGACGCAGAATCCGAAGCAGGCTCCAGGCTCTGAGCTGTCAGCCCAGAGCCTGATGCGGGGCTCAAACCCACAGACCATGAGATCATGACCTGAGCCAAGGTCGGACGCTCAACTGACCGAGGGGCCCCTGGATAATTTCTCTTAATAGCAATGATCTCCTAATTGGTCAGTTGTCACTTGCCCCTTCTCCCATCTGTCCTCCACAGCAGAGTGATTTATTTTCAAAATGCCAGGCAGCCAAGTTCCATCTCTGCTGAAAGTCCGATCATTGCCTTCTTGCTCTGACATAGAAGTCCTCCTGGCCATTCATCGCCTCCTGGCCCCCACTGTGTAGCAGGAAGTTGCCTGGAGCAGACGCTGTCCGCAGCTCTCAGGATGAGCTCCGATTGGTCCACTTATAGACAGCACATGAGATAAGCTGACTCGATCAAAATGAATCCAAGAATTCTGAGAGATTGTTGGGGGACCAGAAGTTCTCTCTCTTGCTTTTCATTGTGTGGTGTATGGATGGGATTTCTGGATGAAGAAACTTTTGGAGATGATATTTATCTTCATTATTTTAATTGTGCTGATTGATTTATGGATAACATATATCAAAAGTTATCAAATTGTACACTGTGAATATGCACAGTTTATTATATGTCATTTATACCCCAGTTAAGGGTTTTTTTTAATGGTAGACGATCTCAACGGGCACTTCCCCAAAACAGATACATAGAAGGCAAGTAAACATATGAAAAGATGTTCAACGTCATGAGTCAGTAGGAAGACGAAAACAAGAATGACAGTAACATTTCTTTACTCTTGTAGAATGGCTTAAAAAAAAACACTGACAAAACCAAATCCGGTAGATTACCCCCCTTATCCATGATTTTACTTTCTGTGGTTTCAGTTACCCAGGGACTGGGTCAACCTCTGTCCAGAAGCATGACCCTCCTTCCTCTGTATCCTATCCATGACCATGTATCCTCCCTGTCCATGACCCTCCTTCCTCTGTATCCTATCCATGACCATGTATCCTCCCTGTCCATGACCCTCCTTCCTCTGTATCCTATCCTCCTCCTGACATATGGTAGCTAACACTGCATCACAATGCCCTGTGTCACCCACCTTACATCATCTCATCACATAGACATGTTATCATAAGCAGGGTGAATACAATACAGTGACATATTTTGAGAGAGAGAGAGACCACATTCACATAGTTTTATTATAGTGCATTATTATTCTATTTTATCAGTAGTAATTGTTTAAAAAATTTTTTTTAGTGTTTTATTTATTTTTGAGACAGAGAGAGACAGAGCATGAGCAGGGGAGGGGCAGAGAGAGAGGGAGACACAGAATCCGAAGCGGGCTCCAGGCTCCGAGCTGTCAGCACAGAGCCCGACGCGGGGCTCGAACTCACAAACCGCGAGATCGTGACCTGAGCCGAAGTCGGACGCTTAACTGACTGAGCCACCCAGGCACCCCGAGTAGTAATTGTTGTTAATCTCTTACCGTGCCTAGTTTATAAATCAAACTTTATCATAGGTATGTATGTTTAGGAAGAAACATAGGGGGTGGTACTGTCTGTGGCTTTAGGCATCCACGGGGTCTTGGAACAGATTCCCTGGGGACAAGGAGGAGACTTAGAGATGAGAATGTGGAATAATTATAACTCTCAGATGTTTTTGATGGGAGTGCAAATTTATACAGCCACTTTGGAAACCATGTTGGCAGTTAACTATAAAATTACACATACACTTACCATAATAGGCGGCCATCCTGTTCCCAGACATTTATATAAGTGAAATGAAAATATGGTCGCCCAAAAACCTGCACATGGATGTTTATAGCAGTTTTTTTTGTAACAGTAAAAGATTGGGTGCTAGGGCGCCTGGGTGGCGCAGTCGGTTAAGCGTCCGACTTCAGCCAGGTCACGATCTCGTGGTCCGTGAGTTCGAGCCCCGCGTCAGGCTCTGGGCTGATGGCTCAGAGCCTGGACCCTGTTTCCGATTCTGTGTCTCCCTCTCTCTCTGCCCCTCCCCCGTTCATGCTCTGTCTCTCTCTGTCCCAAAAATAAATAAAAACGTTGAAAAAAAAATTAAAAAAATAAATAAATAAATAAACGTTAAAAAAAAAATTAAAAAAAAAAAAAGATTGGGTGCTAATTCTGACCAATGCGTTTTCTGCACTTGTGATGATCATATTTTTTTCACCTTTATTCTATCAATATGGTGAATCGCATTGATTGATATTCAGATATTGCAATATACTTTGCATTTCTGGGATAAACCCCACTTGATGAAACACATGAGCATTTTTATATTTTTCTGGATTTAGTCTGTTAAGATTTCATTAAGGATTTTTGCATCTCTGTCCATGAGGGGTATTGGTCTGTAGTTTTCTTTTCTTCTAATGATTTTTGTCAGGTTTTTGTAATAAATAATGCTGGGCTCATAAAATGTGTTGAAAGATGTTTACTACTTCTCTATTTTTCTGAAAGACTTTGTATAGAATTGGCATTATTTCTCTCTTAAAATTTTCATAGGTAGGAAAACTATTTGGGCCTGGAGTTTTATTTGTAGGAACTTCTTAAAAATATGAATTCAGATTCTTTACTTGATATAAGGTTATTCATAATTTCTATTTCTTCCAAGTCAGTTTTGATAATGTCTACTTTTCAAGGAATTTGTCCATTTTAATTCTCTTATTATGCTTTCAATGCTTTTATGATATGTAGGGATGTCTCTACTTTTTTCATCCTGATAGTAGTAATTTATATCTTCTCTTTTATTTTCTTGATTATTCCAGCTAGAGTCTCATCAAGTTTATTGATTTTTCTACAGCTTTTGATTTCATTGATTTCCCTTCTCACTATATTCATGTATTTCTTTAAATGGTACAATTATGAAAGCTGTTTTAATATTCTTATCTGCTAGATTCAACACCTCTGTCATTTCTCCACCTGTTTCTATTCATTTATGGGTTTTCCTCGTTATGGGTCACATTTTTCTGCTTCTTGGCTTGTCTGCTAACTTTTGATTGGATACAGGATGCTGTAGATGTTATTTGTTGAGTAGCTAGACTTTGTTGTCTTCTTTTAAAGGTGTGGACTTTGTTCCAGGGGCACCTGGGTAGCTCAGTTGGTTGAGCGTCCAACTTCAGCTCAGGTCATGATCTCATGGTTTGTGAGTTCGAGCTCCACATCAGGCTCTGTGTTGACAGCTCAGAGCCTGGAGCCTGCTTCGGTTTCTGTGTTTCCCTCTCTCTCTCTCTGCCCTGCCCTGTTTGTGCTCTGTCTCTCTCTCTCAAAAATAAACATTTAAAAAAATTAAAAAACAATTTAAAGGTGTCGGACTTTGTTCTGGAAGACAGTTAAGTTACTTCTGGATCTGTTTGATCTCCTTGAGACTTCTCCTGAAAGTTGTTTTTAGGGGTGCCTGGGTGGCTCAGTCGGTTAAGCATCTGACTCTTGCTTGCACCTCAGGTCATGATCTAATGGTTTGTGGGATCAAGTCCCACATTGGGCCCTGCACTGACAGCATGGAGCCTGCTTGGGATTCTCTCTCTCCTCTCTCACCACCCCTACCCCCCCTCACATTCTCTCTCTCAAAATAAATAAGTAAACCCTTTAAAAGTTTTTTTTTTTTTTTAATTTCAAAATAATTGCAATTCACAGGAAATTTCAAAGGTAGTACAAAGAGGGCCTATGTACCCTTCACCAGGTTTCTCCCATGGCTTCATCTTCCATAACTACAGTACAATACCAAATCAGGACATTTACATTGATAAAATATGTGTGTATAGTTCAATGCCATTTTATCACGTGTATAGATTCATGTAATTACCATCACAATCAAAACAAAACCATTCCATAAAGTTCTGTCTCATTGTACCCCTTCATAGTTCATGCCCCAACCCCACTCTGGCAATGACCAATTTGTTCTCCATTTCTCTACTTATGTCATTTCAAGAATGTCATATAAATGGAATCATACAGTATGTAACCTTTGAGACTATCTTTTTTCGTGTAGCATCGTGCCCTTGAGATCCGTCCAACAGCTCAGTACCGTATACGTCGCTGGCTAGTATTCCATGGTATGGATGTTTGTTTAACCATTTAAGCAAGCCGTAACTATATTTTTATTTACACGTTTTGTTACAGTTCTTTTTCTTACAAGTCTACTGTTTAATCTCTCAGGATTAAAAGAAAAAAAGAAAAACCTATTATTAGGATTCTAAAGAATTACACAACAAAGGAATGTCAAGAGGAGGGCACAATTGCCCCATTCTCTGGGAATACATCAGCTATTTCAGCTTAACCCCTGAACAAAACGAAATACATTGTTTATTTTTTTCTAAGTGACATAATGTGCCATCGCTATCTTCATCTGACCTTACAACTTCCAAACAAAAAGCTTCATCTTTTTTTTTTTTTAATTTTTTTTTCAACGTTTTTTATTTATTTTTGGGACAGAGAGAGACAGAGCATGAACGGGGGAGGGGCAGAGAGAGAGAGGGAGACACAGAATCGGAAACGGGCTCCAGGCTCCGAGCCATCAGCCCAGAGCCTGACGCGGGGCTCGAACTCCCGGACCGCGAGATCGTGACCTGGCTGAAGTCGGACGCTTAACCGACTGCGCCACCCAGGCGCCCCAAAAAGCTTCATCTTAAGCTTGGTAAAAAACTTTTAACAGGATGATAGCCTGCCTCCGTATGTAGTGTGTATCTTAGGGGACACATTTTTAAATGATTATAACACAGGAATAAAGCTATTAACAATGAAGTCGTCAATTCAGAATCTGGAATATTCAGTCCAAGGACTTTGCCTCAAAATCTTCATCCCTTGTTTGCCTCTATCTGTATTCTCTTTTTGGCAACTGAATCAGTGCCTTGAGACCAAAAGGATATTTCTTTTCATCACAGTAGATTACATGTTATTTAGTGTTCGCTCCTGTTGTCTTGCTTGAGTTTTCTTTCCTTTTTTCAAAATTTTATTTAACATTTATTCATTTTTGAGAGACAGAGTGAGTGGGGGAGGGGCAGAGAGAGAGGAAGACGCAGAATCTGAAGCAGGTTCCAGGCTCTGAGCTGTCAGCACAGAGCCCGGTGAGGGGCTCGAACTTAGGGACTGTGAGATCATGACCTGAGCCGAAGTCCGAAGCTCAACCGACTGAGCCACCCGGGGGGGGGGGGGGGGGGGGGGGGCAATTGCTTGTGATTTCTATTTGCTGCTTCTTTCTCATGTTGGCCTTTCAAAACACTCCTTCTATGAGGAGTCTGAAATTTTCTTCTACCTTTTCTCTTCTTTTCACCTCCTTGATCATCTCCTTGTTCAGAATCAGAGGCTCCACGTGACCCCTGTGTTAGCTGAAATTCTGCCTTTTGATTCAACTTTTGTGTTTCCCTCTGGGCTGTCCAGCTCTTTTCTTGGTTATCTTTTTCCTTCTGACCCTCTTCGTCCTTTTTAAGCTGCTTTTTAGGTTATATCGCTCTCTGAAGGACAAGGTTATTTTACCATTTTGGATCAGCCTCTTGGTTTTAGAATCTTGACTTGTGTAAATAGGGGATTGGAAAAAACGAAAAGCTCACGTGAGAGCTGGTTTAACCATTCACCTGATGAAGGTCATTTGAGTTGTTTCCGGTTTGGGTGTATAACAAATAAAGCTGCTATGAACGCATACATAGAGGTTATGGGGACTAAAGTTTTCATTTCTCTGGGTAAGTGCCCAGGAGTATGATTGCTAGGTGATATGGAATGTGTATGTTTACTTTGTTAAGACACTGACAAACTATTTTCCAGAGGGTACCATTTTACATCTCTACCAGTAATGTATGAGATCCAGTTCCTTAGCATCTTCTCCAGCATTTGGCATTAGCCTTATTTTTATTTCTTTATTTGTTTTTAAGTAGGCTCCATGCTGGGAACGGAGCCCAACACAGGGCTTGAACTCACCACCCTGAGATCAAGACCTGAGCTGAAATCAAGAGTCAGACGCTTAACCAACTGAAACACCCAGGTGCCCCAGCACTGGTTTTTTTATTTTTGGCCATTCACATTGCTATGGAACGAACTGTGTCATTCCTCCTTCCCCCACCCCAAATTCATAGCTTGGATGCCTAACCCACAATTTGACTGTATTTGGAGATAGGGTCCTTAGGAGGTAATTAAGGGTAAGTGAGGGCACAAAGGTGGGGCTTCGATCCAATAGGATTAGTGTCCTTATGAGAAGAGATACCAGAGATCTCGCTGTCTCTCCCTCTGTGCACACACACAAGGAAAAGCCATGGGAGGACACAGTAAGAAGGGAACCATATACAAGCCAGGAAGAGGGCCCTTACCAGAAACCAAAAGGGGGATTCTGGTTAAATTGACCAGACCCGGGTGATCGGACATCATCAAGGACGGTGGATAAGGAATGCAACCAGATATGGGGGGTGGGGAGAGGTTCTGTTTAAATTGCCCTAGCTGAATTCTTCCTAAAATTGGACAAATACGGAAGTCCAAAAAGAGTAGCTGAAAAGAAGGTCAGGGAGTGTGACTGGAGTTTGGTCAGCGAGACCATATTTGTCAGTTCTTTTCCCTATACCGTGCAGCCCCTTGGTTTTTTTGTTGAGCCCTTATAATGTGTCATGTACAGCTTTAAGTGTTTTAGATATGCTTATTAATCCTCTTGTCAGGCAGATATGATTATCTCCACTTCAAAGTTGCCGAAGATGAAACTCCCGTGGACTGGTCTAGGACTCCAAACATGGAGAGTTCGAACCCTGGCGCGTCTGGGTGGCTCAGTGGGTTAAGCGTGGGACTTTGGCTCAGGTCAGGACCTCCTCATTCTGAGTTTGAGACCCGCCTTGGGTTCTGTGCTGACAGTTCAGAGCCTGGAGCCTGCTTGGGATTCTGTGTCTCCCTCTCTCTCTGCCCCTTCCCCACTCACGCTCTGTCTCTCTCTCTCAAAATTAAACATAAAAAAAAAAAATTCAAACCCACATTTGTACTAGTTAAATGATTAGTTAAATGAACACTGCTAAACTGTAAATAGGACAATGTAAATGTCAAATATAAGCCACAAAATTCACCCCTAATCCTATGGCCTACCCTAATTAACAATTAACAGGGAAAGGCCCTCCGCTGTCGCCCAGGAATCCACCCCCGCCCCTAGCCTGCAGCCAGAGACAAGGGGAACAGCTGCGCCCCGCAGCCTTTCCCGGTCGGGCGGGGACGGGAAGCCCCGCCCACCGCTCCGTTGCAGCCAATAGCGCCTGGGCCTTTGGGGGCGGGGCCGCAACTCTGATTGGGCACTTCTGGGGGCGGGGCCGGGCAGGGAGCTGAGGGCACCGACTGGTGTGCGAGTCGCGGCGCGCCAAGTTCTGGGTTCCGGACTCTCACGCAGGTGTCACGTGGCGGGCACACTGTCGGGCGCGGGTCGGCGGGTCTCCGAGTGGCAGCGGCGGCAGCAGCGTGGGGCCTCGGGGTCGCCCGGCCGCTGTGCGGGACACCGCTCCGGTAGGTGGGCGGCTTTGGGTGCCAGGACCTTGGTGTGCCCAACGCTCTCGGGGCGCTTTGTTGTGTGCGCCTTTCCGCCCCGCTTCCCCCGGCGGCTCTGAGAAGCCGGAAAAGGTGAGGAGCGCTTCACTAGTGCCTGGCATGAGGGGTGGGACGGCGGCGAGCCCGGATGCCCGGTCTCTGGTCACTGGTGGGCTCAGCCTTTGACACAGATGCGACGGCTTATTGCCGTTAGAGGAGTCGCTCCCTGCTGAGCAGTTTTCTCGTAGAGTATTTTAAATTTAAGCGCAGCCCTTCACCTCGCTACAGTATGCTCTCAACAGCGCTGCAAGTGGAGTGCTATCACGTGGCCCATTTTACAGATGAGGAAGGTGAGGCTCGACGAGAAGAGCCGACTTAGGCGCGACCTTGCAGATAGCAAAATGGCAGAGCCGGGAATCAAACGGAAGTTCTCAAAGGCTGTGCGTTCAACCGTTGTATATATGGCCTGCTCTGCTTTTGGAGTGTGAACAGATCCCCGCGGGGGAGAGGCTGCGCCTGTTGTCTGCAGTCTGTCACCCCCTGTTCTAGGAGACAAACGTTGCACTGTAGGATTCTTGGCCTGGTGCCCTGTGCTTCAGGGTCCTGGAAGTTAAGTGACCCTTGGTCCGCTGAGACCAGCACAAACATGTGTCTTTAGGCAGTTGCTAGACTGGAAACACCAGTTCAGGTTCTTATGGAATCACATTTTAAATTTCTTACTTGAGGGAACACACACTGGAGGTGGGCAGCTTAGTGTGCAGTGTTCTGGGAACATGCTTTGGAACTAAAGGTAAACCCGAGTTCAGATTCTGGCTCTTATCTCTGTAGGACTTTAGACCACTTAGCTCTCTTAGCCTCGGTTTCCTTCTCTATAAAGTAGGAAACACAATCTGTGTGTGGGACATCCCGATGGCATTCAACAGGGTAGTTCCCTCAGGAGACTTCTGGCTGGTTCCACTTGCAAAGGTCCAGGGAAGATTTGTAGGCGTGGGGAGGCTGAGGACCTTGGCAAGTAAATTCGCTTACCAGGTCTGTTTCCGTGGGGTTGAGGTGAGGCTCGTGCTACACGTGCAGAGTGCTATCCCCCCAACAGAAATATCCAGCACTTGATGATAGTAACAGCTGCAGTGGGCTGTGTTCTCCAGGGGTGCTCAGCCCAGGTTCCTGAGTGGTGACAAAGATGGCCCTAAGGACCCCAGGTTTCTTTAATAACCATAGTAGCTGGTAGGTTTCAGTGCCTGGCCTGTTCTACGTGCTCTACGTAGGTCTTGTAGCTCATTTAACTCTCCCTCCCAGTTCAGAACTGTCTTCCCTCCTGTGTTTTATATGAGGGGACTGAGAAACACAGGTGTCAGTAACTGGGGTTGCACATTAGGAAGAGGAGAGCAGGATTTGAACCCGGCAGGCTGCCTTCAGCACAGTTTCCTCGGGTGTGGGTGGGGAGTGGGAGAACTGGAGGGGTCTGGCTTGTGAGATGTCTGCCACCTGCTCTTACATACCCTTGATCTCCCCCAGATGGGTTTCTGTAGTTGTTACTTTCAGATTTCACAGATGGATTGAGGAAATGGCTTAAGACCAGATTTCTAGGACCCAGTTTGAAACTTGTACTGTCAAGGTGAAGAATCTGTTCTCCCGTCCCTGCTCTCACCCTTGGTCCTCAAGTCTCATCTCTTGGGCCCCTGCTTTGTTCCCCCAGCTTCAGCCACAAAGGCCTGATTTCTGGCCCTTCACAAGTCAAATTTCTTACCATTTTAGGGCTTTTGCACTAAAGGCGATAAGGGGAGGATCACTTTCAGAGGGTAAGGTGTTTGTTCTTATCCCAGATCTCATAAGCTTGGCTCCTTCGCACTTGAGATCTCAGCTCAGGCGCCTTCCACAGTCTGTTCTAAGTCCTCATAGCAGTCATCACCAGCTGAGATTATCTTGTGTATTTCTTGTTTCCACGTTTATTAGTCTGCTCCTCATAAGAGCAGGGCCCCTGTCTCATTGACCCGCAGTAGTATTCTTAGTTCCTAGCTCAGTGCCTGGGACACAGGAGTTGCTCCATAAATATTTGTTGCAGGAATGAATGAACTAATTGCAGGCTAATAACAGGAGTAGGGTAGATCTCTTCAATATCAAAAGCTTGTTTTGAACTAAACATAGAATTAACCGGATGATCCAGCAATTCCACTTTGGGTCTAGACTCGAAAGGATTGAAAGCGGGGACTTGGTATTTGTTCATGTTCATGGCACATAACAGCATCACTTATGGTAGCCAAAAGGTGGAAGCAACCCAAGTGTCAGTGATGGATGAATGGATAAACTATGTACTGTGTGGCATCTATATACAGTGGAATATTATCCAGACTTAAAAGGGAAGGAAATTCCAACACGTGCCGCAACATGGGTGAACTTTGAAGACCTTGCACCACGTGAAATAAGCCAGACAGAAAAGGGCAAGTGTGTGGTTTCGTTTACCGAGGTAATTGAAATAGTCAAATTCACAGAAATGGAATAATTGTGACCACCATCTTGGAGAGGTGTTCAGTGGGTACCCAGAATTGCAGTTTGGGATGATGAAAAAGTTCTGGAGATGGATGGTGGACGTGGTTGCACAACAAAGTCCGTGTATTTAATGCCGCTGAATTGCACTTAAAAGTGGTTAAAATGGGGGCGTTTTGGTGGCTTAGTCGGTTGCGTGTGACTGTTGATTTTGGCGTCAGTCATGATCTCACCCCGAGTTGGGCTCCGTGCTAAAGGTGGAGCCTGCTTGGGATTCTCTCTCCCTCTCTCTGTGTGCCTCTCCCCTGCTTGCTTGCTCTCTCTTGCAAGCTCTCTCTCTCTAAAAAAAAACATTAAAATAAATTTTTTTAGAGGGGCCCTTGGGTGGCTCAGTAGGTCAAGCATCTGAGTTCCACTCAGGTCATGATCTCCCAGCCCACAGGTTCAAGCCCCATGTTGCACCTTGTGCTGACACCTCAGAGCCTGGAGCCTGCTTCAGATTCTGTGTCTCCCTCTCTCTCTGCCTCTCCCCGACTCGCAGTTTCTCTCTCAAAAATAAATAAACATTGGGGCGCCTGGGTGGCGCAGTCGGTTAAGCGTCCGACTTCAGCCAAGTCACTATCTCACGGTCCGTGAGTTCGAGCCCCGCGTCAGGCTCTGGGCTGATGGCTCAGAGCCTGGAGCCTGCTTCCGATTCTGTGTCTCCCTCTCTCTCTGCGCCTCCCCCGTTCATGCTCTGTCTCTCTCTGTCCCAAAAATAAATAAACGTTGAAAAAAAATTAAAAAAAAAATAAATAAACATTAAAAAATATATTTTTAGAGAGAAAGCATGGGGGCGGGGTGGGGAGAAGGTGGGGCAGAGAGAGAGACACAGAATCCTGCTCCGGGCTCTGAGCTGTCAGCACGGAGCCCAACAGGGGGCTCGAATTCACGAGCAGTGAGATCATGACCTGAGCCCAAGTCGGCAGCTTAACCGACTGAGTCATCCAGGCACCCCAATAAACATTTTAAAAAATGGTTAAAATGGCATAGAAAGACAAATACCATTTTGGTTTCACTTATTTGTGGATTTTAAGAAACAAAACAACTGAACAAAGAAAAAAGAGAAATTAATAGACTCTTCAATATAAAACAAACTGATGGTTGCCAGAGGGGAGGTGGCTGGGGGGGATGGGTGAAATAGAAAAAAAAAATTTTAAATAAAAATTATTTTAGGGGCGCCTGGGGGGCTCAGTCGGTTAAGCGGCCAACTTCGGCTCAGGTCATGATCTCGCGGTCCGTGAGTTCGAGCCCCACGTCAGGCTCTGTGCTGACAGCTCATGGAGCCTGTTTCAGATTCTAGCCTCCCTGTCTCTGACCCTCCCCCGTTCATGCTCTGTCTCTCTCTGTCTCAATAAATAAACGTTAAAAATTTTAAATAAAAATTATTTTAATTAAAAAATGGTTAAAATGGTAAATCTTATGTATATTTTATCAGTTAAAAAAATGAGGAAAAAGTTCAAGGTATATTATTTTCCAGCCAACCTCCAAACCTCAAGAAAATATGCTCTTTTCTAAAATACGTGTCTTTTCTAAATATAATATTAGCTTAAAAAGGATGACCTTCCCTCTGCCTCTTAAAAGAGGGATCTCTTTCTTGTTTTATCAACTATCTGGTCCTCCCCGGTCAAGTTGACACATAAATTAGCTATTTACATTCAAGATCTTTGTCTTCCTTACTGTAATTCAGATTGCCCCAGGATATAGTAGGTCTAATTGACTTCAAAGATACCACAGATGAGATCTATAGTAGGTGTAATTGATTTAATTGAAACAAAACAAAGAATCTTGATCTCTGTGTTTGAATAAAGCCTTCAAACTTCTTCATGGTTAAAAGAAAAAGGCTTACTTTGGACTCAAGAGTATGGGTTTAAGAAGGGTGTGGATTAAGTACCCCATGTGGGGGGATGGCTTGATCTTGAGTGGTTTGGGATACAGGTGGGTGGGCAGTGACAGCTGGAGGGCAGGGCCACACGTGCAGCCCCACCCCCCCCACAGCTACAGAGGTAACTGACTTGGAATTAGCATCATCCGGTAAGGAAAAGATTTGAAGTGAGGGCACGGGGCTGCAGGTGGTCTGCTGAAGGGAAGCCAGTGAGAGCAGAGATGCGGGTGGGGACTTTCTGTTCTTTGTCCTGAGCACGATGGACCTGAACTCCTTTCCCAGAATGATTGTAGATCTGACCTGCCTCGGAGGAGGGGGGCCCCAAATGGACTTTAGTTATTTGGCGGTTGAGCAATAGTTTCTCTGTGTTGCTTGCCTGCCACCTTCGCGTCCTTTTTAACCTTGAGTAGTCAATATGTAAAAGAAGCTTTTCTCTTCCAGATTCTAGGACCAGAGGGCCTATTTTGACTCTTGTGCTGTTTTTGGTGGGTTTACCACCTGCCAAGGGCATGTGTGTTGACCCGACGCAGAGGGTCTTGGGTTGCTGGCCGTGCTTGAGTGCGGGGATCAGCACGGAGAAGCCCTCCCTGGACACGGTGCCCTAAACCATCCCTTCACGTGGCTTATTTCTAATCCCCTGGTGCTTGGGTTAAAATAATGACTGATTTGAAAGCCCAGTTAGGAATTTTCTGGTTAACAATTACTGGTAGTTTCTTCTTGCTGGCTCTACTGGAGGTTAGGGACGATCCCTGTGATTTGGGACTACTGTTTTATTTAGCGGGAATGTTTGTCTAGCAAATGAGAGCGTGTGTGAGCTTGCATAGGAAAACTACACTCTTCTGCTACACGTCCCCTTCCCTCTCCCCCTGCTACCACCCTCCTGACACCAGATGCATGGGTTTTCTACACATCAGCAATTCTGTGACACCGGCGGGGGGGGGGGGGGTCCTACAGTTCAATTCAATTCTGATGCTAATTGGAGTTAGTGCAGACCCCACAGGTTAAAGGCTCAGTCCCAGAAGACTGCCCCCCAATCACAGATGTAGAAGGTCTCCAGGTTACCCACAACTTCTGTATGACTTGGCTACACATTGGAGGTTCCTGTGAACCACCCTCCTTGGATTCAGTCATTTGCTAAGCTCACACACAGAACTCGGAAACATTTGCTTACCTTTACCAGTTCATTCTATAATAAAAAATACCATAAAGGCAGGAAACAGATAAACAGCCAGATGAAGAGATACTTAGGGTAAGGTCTAGGAAGGTCCCAAGTGCAAGAACTTCTGTCCCCCTAGAGTTGGGGGTGCACCATCCTCCGGGTACGTGGATGTGTTCACCAGCGTGGAAGCTCCTTGGGCCCCATACTTTTGGAATTTTCACAGAGGTTTCCTCACCTCTGCCTGATCAATTACTAGCTCACTTTCTAGCAACTCTCCCCTCTCTGGAGAATGGGGAGTGGGATGGAAAATTCCAAGCTTCTGCTCATGGCTTGGTCTTTCTGGTGACTGTCAGGAGCCCACCCAGAGTCACCTAAGTAGGACAAAGGCACTCATCCACCGCCCCCCCCCCCCATCACAAGGGTTTTAGAAGCAGAGATTAATTATCTATTTCTTATTATTTCACAGTACTCTCAGGAAACGGGCTCTCTCCTCCTGACTGGCTTTCCCTATCTAGACGTCCTCTAGATTTATCTCCACCAATAGGTCCCTGACCCAGCGGTCAGCCTTGTCCTCCGTGCCATTTTCCTTGTTCTATCCAGCTGCACCCGTCTTGTCCACTGCTGGGCTTCCCCACAAGGGGAGCCCCATGGAGGCAGGCCCAGTACCAACCCTGTGGTTGCCACAGGGAAGGTCCTCGAGAAATACTTGGCAAATGAATGAACTGAAATCAAAACTTACCAAATGAATGGCAAAGTGCTGAAAAGCCGCCAACTATTGATTAAGGGAGCTTAGTTCCTGTGAATATTTACACTTTAATACTGGAGGATATTCTACTGCTCACAAATTCTCGTTCTTTGCAGAAACATAGGTTAAGAAACTTACATTTTCCAGTCATTCATATATATATATATTTTTTTTTTAAGTTTATTTTTTTTAACTTTTTTTTAATGTTTATTTATTTTTGAGAAAGACTGAGTGTGAGTGGGGGAGGGAGAGAGAAAGAGAGAGGGAGACACAGAATCCAAAGCAGGTCCCAGGCTCTGAGCTGTCGGCACCGAGCCGACGCGGGGCTTGAACCCAGGAACTGCGAGATCATGACCTGAGTTGAGGTCAGACACTTAACCGACTGAGCCACCCAGGCGCCCCTATTTATTTATCTTTCAGAGAGAGAGAGTATAAGTGAGGGAAGGGTAGAGAGAGAAGGAGAGAGAATCCCAAGCAGGCTCCGCACTGTCAGCATAGAACCCATTGCGGGACTCAAACTCACAAACCGTGAGATCATGACCTTAGCTGAAAGCAAAAGTCAGACGCTTAACTGACTGAGCCACCCAGGTGCCCCCTGGTCATCTATATTTTAATGGGATGCCATTTTTCTGCTGATTTTTCAGACGTGCAAATATGACCTGTAGTTTTTACAGGAGGGTTTATATTTAAGCAAGCATGTGCCTCAACTCATAGCTCCTGTAGGAACTCTGTGGGGTACTTAGAGTGTATGTTTGGGGGTTTTGAGTCCGTCCTTCATGGCCAACCTGCTGTGTAGCCCTGGGCTGAAATCCTTTTCTAAGCCTCATTTTCATTACTTGAAAAATGGGAAGAAGAACCCCAAAGTCAGCAATTCATTTGTTCAGGCATTTGGCAAATCTTCCTTCTTGTGTGGCTGTGCTGAGTTCTGGGTGGGGAATTAAAAAAAAAAGGTTAACAGTTCTTGCCTTCAAGGCACCTAGTTTAGGTGGGGAGATACCCTGTAACCAGGAAAAGTTTAGTTTTGAAGAGGGTCCTGGGCTCTCTCTAGGCTGGATCAGGCCTCATCCGGGAGGGCGGGGAGTTCTCTCTGCTCACGGGCTAAGAAGCTGATGTCCACAGTTCAGAAAGGAACCGCACAGTGGTTTTGCAATAGGATGTCGTCTTCATGTTTGCCAAGCAGTTCTGAGGGAAAGGCCATAGAGATGTCAGGACGTCGGCAACTCGGGAGAACCCACAGGTTGCCGTGAGCTTTGACTGAGTTTAATGCCGGCAGCGTTTCCATTTTTAGGCAACCTTGAACCGGTGCAATGACAACTCAAGTCAACGGCGCTCACAAGGATGCTGACCTGTGGTCCTCGCATGAGAAGATGCTGGCACAGCCCCTCAAAGACTGCGACACCGAGGTGAGATGTCTGCACTGATGCTCTGAAAGCGGAGGTGGGCACCGGGCTGGCTCAGCAGGAAGAGCATGCGACTCTTGATCTCGGGGTCATGAGTTCGAGCCCTGTGTTGAGGGTAGCGATTACTTAAATAAATAAACCTTTAAACTTGTTTAAACAAATAAGCAGAGGCTCTTGTTTAATTCTCCAGCTCTACCCCTAAAGAAACCTTATTCGGGGACAGCTTTGCCGTTAGTAGAAGAATGCCAGATTTAGAGGCAGTGGCTGAGAAAGTGGCTAAGAGTCCTCCGCTGTGGGTAAATATGGAGATTTCTGAGTTTCTGCAGAGTGCAGAGCACTGTGCTGGCTGCCCTGGAGGAAAGGGGCCTGGGAGGGGCCATTGAGGTTTGGCCCTTTCCTTCCAGGCCAGAGGAGTATATGTAGACACCGAGAAGCATCTTTTGTGTGTGTGTGTGTGTGTTTTTAACAGCTTTATACTCAAGAGATCATTCACTTCCCATACAAGTCACCCAGTGAAAGCACACACGTCAGTGATTTTTAGTACGTTCACAGCCAATTTTAGACCACTTTTATCCCCCCAAAGAGAAACCTCGACCCCATGAGCAGTCACCCCCGTGCCCCCTCCCCCCACACTCCCCAACCCTCGGCCACCAGTGGTCTCCTTTCAGTCCTTGTGGGTTTACCAAAGCCACTTTTATTTTAAGGAAGGAGAGCAAGGAATACAGTTCAGGGAGGGACAAACTTAGTGAAACATAGGGATAAAAATAATGAGATAGTGTAAAATTAAAAATTGGTGGGGTACTTATTTTATTTATTGATTTTTAAGGTGGGAGACTTATTTTTTTTAAGTTTTATTTATGTATTTTGAGAGAGAGAGAGCACACGCACGCAACTGGGGGAGGGACAGAGAGATAGAAGGAGAGAGAGAGAATCTCAAGTGGGCTTCACACGCTTGGTGCAGAGCCTGAGGCGGGGCTTGAACCCATGAACCACGAGATCAAGACCTGAGCCAGAGTCAGCCACTTAACCAACTGAGCCCCCAAGGTGCCCCGGAATACTTATTTTAAAGATCATTTTCTCTCAATTTTGTTTCCCTGATCCATTGTCTTCTAGTAATTCCTTCCTGAACGCTACAATCTGAGGAAGATCTCTCTATTCTTTAAGTTCTATGGGAGTCTCCTCAGTCGAGTTGTTAGGGTTTATGGTCCGCTTTTGGGGGTAAAATGCGAATCTTTAATAATAGTGCGTCTTCACTTTAATAGGCTATTGCTTTGATCAGAGCAAAATGCTAACCTGAAACGTCCAGACTTTCACTGTCTCTTCTGATCTCCTCAGGTTTACGACATCATCAAGAAGGAGAGTAACCGGCAGAGGGTTGGGCTGGAGCTGATCGCCTCAGAGAATTTCGCCAGCCGAGCAGTTCTGGAGGCTCTGGGCTCTTGCTTAAATAACAAGTACTCTGAAGGGTACCCAGGGCAGAGGTATGTGACTGTCGCCAAAGGCCTGCTTCTGACACAGTGACGTGGGCTCCTGGGTCCGAACAGAGTCCAAACAATGTGGACATGTCAGAAAACAGCAAAGCACTCAACTGTGGGGATTTCTATTTCGCACTGGTCCTGCCGTAACTCGTTTGCGATTCCCAGCATGTTCTAGTGCTGATATTCTTAGAACAGCTAGCTGTACTCAGGGTCCTTTACCAGTCCCTGTGGGGGCTTTCTAGAATAACAGGCCAGTCCATAAGGAGTCTGGAGCTGCTGGGCCACTGTCGAGCCTCTAGAAAAAAAGGTCAGTGCCCTGAGTGGCACTGTGGAAGGTTGCTGCTCTGTGAGTAATTAAATCTGTACCAGGAGTGACCTGGAAGTGACAACTCAACCTGTCGTCGCTGCATGGAATGTTGGGTTTACCTGCGCTGTGATCTGAGAACCACAGGAAGTTATATTCATTTTTGGTTTTTTTTAAGTTTATTTATTTTGTGTGTGAGAGAGAGAGAGCTCACCACATGAGCGAGGGAGACAGAGAGTTCCAAGCAGGCTCTGTGCTGTTAGCACAGAGCCCAACATGGGGCTCGAAACCACAAACCGTGAGATCATGACCTGAGCCGAAACCAAGAGTCAGGTGCTGAACTGACTGAGCCACCCAGGTGCCCCTCAATAACCCCTTTTTGACCACACTTGAATTTATGCCATCGAGGTGACTCAGGGTGGGGCCGCTAGATGCGGAAAGACCAAACGGGAGATTAGACAAAACAACATGAAGAACACAGCTTAGATCCCAGGCCCAGATCAGGCTTCTGAATCCCCTGCCCCTAGAGCTGAATTTCCATGCGGAGCTGGGGACAGCATCTGGGAACAGCCCTGACGTTAACCAGAGTACTTGCTGGGTTTCATCAACCCTGGGCACTCACTTTTTCACATTTTCACATCTCTGAAACTAGTATGAAACTGATTGATGGCAAGCCATCGTTTAATTGAAAATTCTCGGCGGTTAGTAAGATAGCAGTTGCCTCGTAACTGAGGGTGAAATGCAGTGCTGTGTTCTAGGCATTGGGCTGAGCACGGCCACATTCGTGTTCGTGTGTCCTGCAGCCTGACTGCAAAGTCCGCACTCTCACCCCCCCTCCAGATCAGGAGATGGACTTGGGTAGGTGAAGGAGGCTGCACCAAGGCCCGTGGTAAAGGGCACAATGAGGTTTGCACGCTCCAGATCTGGGATGCGTGTGGCTCATCTGTCTGAGGCAAGGCAGGAGGGGCGCTGGAGCCTCACCATGACCTTGAATGCCATCCTCATGGCTGCTCCCCTGGAAGATGGTTAATTGCCAAGTCCCTTTGCAGCCCTGACATTCCTGAAGGTCCTCAATGCTTCCCCAAGCATGGCCTGCTGTCCCTCAAGCTTGGGGAGACCGCACCCTTCTTTGGTGACAAAGCAGAGAATGTGGGGCTGGAAGGGACCTTCCAGATTATTCAGCAAAGCCCCTTTCTGTTTCAAGACTTGTTCATCACAGCATCATTCACAATAGCCAAGAGGGGGGAGCATCCCAAGTGTCGGCGGATGGATGAATGGATGGATGAATGTCGGTTAAGCGTCCGACTTCAACTCAGGTCATGATCTCGCGGTCCGTGGGTTCGAGCCCCATGTCGGGCTCTGTGCTGACAGCTCAGAGCCTGGAGCCTGTTTCAGATTCTGTGTCTCCCTCTTTCTCTGACCCTCCCGTGTTCATGGTCTCTCTCTCTTTCTGTCTCAAAAATAAATGTTAAAAAAATATATATACAGATACATGGGCCACCTGCGTGGCTCAGTCAGTGGAGTATCCAACTCTTGATTTGAGCTCAGGTCGTGATCTCAGGGTCGTGGGATCCAGCCCTGCATCGGGCTCTGCACTGAGTGTGAAGCCTGCTTGAGATTCTCTCTCTCTCTGCCCCTGTGCCCTCCCCCCCCCACTTGCTTGCATGCTCTCCCTGTCTAAAAAATAAAAATATAGATACTACATGCTGCCACTGTGAGGTATCCAGAGTTGTCAAGACCACAGGGAAAAGGGAATGATGGTTACTAGCAGCTGCGGGGGAGGGGGGAGGGGAGTTTCTGCTCGTTGGGTATAGAGTTTCGGTTTTGCAAGATGAGAAAGTTCTAGAGATCTGTTACACAGAACGGGAATATACCTAGCCGTGTGAAGTACTTAAACACCAGTAAACTGTGTGCTTAAAAATGGTTCAGATTTAAATTCTGTTATATATCCTTTACTGTGATGAAATTAAATTTTTTTTTTTTTTAATTTTTTTTTTTTTCAACGTTTATTTATTTTTGGGACAGAGAGAGACAGAGCATGAACGGGGGAGGGGCAGAGAGAGAGGGAGACACAGAATCGGAAACAGGCTCCAGGCTCTGAGCCATCAGCCCAGAGCCTGATGCGGGGCTCGAACCCACGGACCGCGAGATCGTGACCTGGCTGAAGTCGGACGCTTAACCGACTGCGCCACCCAGGCGCCCCTACTGTGATGAAATTAGTATACATATTAAAAATTTTTAAGGTTTCTGTGACTGTCAGGTAGAGGTGTTACAAATGGTCTACTGAGTTATTATGATGAATATACAGATAAATATGTGGTAAATTTTCATATGTAATTATGAAACAAGTATAATTTTATTAGAACTGCAAAAACAAAAAATATTCCACCCCCCCCCCCCCCCCCAGCCCTTAGAAACCCCCTTTCCACATTTCTGTCGCTAGGACTCTGACTCCTCTTGGAACCTTCTATAAGGGAAAGCATACAGTTGTAACTGGCTTATTTCACTTAGCATAAGGGTAATGTCCTCAAGATTCATCCATGTAGCCTGCGTCAGAATTTCCTTCTAGGGGCACCTGGATTGAGCATCCGACTTCGGTTCAGGTCATGGTCTCGCAGTTCGTGAGTTCGAGCCCCGCCTTGGGCTCTCTGCTGTCGGCGCAGACTCCACTCTGGGTCCTCTGTCTCCCTCTCTCTGTCCCTCCCCCACTCTCAAAAATAAATAAACATCAAAAAAACCCAAGGAATTTCCTTCTAGATGAGGTGATGCTTGCTCAGTCACACAGCCAGCTTGGCACGGAGAGGAGATGAGTGGTATGGGGGCTCGGGGTACGTGCTCTTACTGCTTCTCTGCTTTTATTCTTCTGTCCCAGCCTGAAGCTTCTTTGGCCTCTGTACTGTGCACAGAGGTTGGGGGCCGGAAGGGGGCCTAAGTCCGCTTTCTCCCACAGGTATTATGGCGGGACCGAGTTCATCGATGAGCTGGAGATCCTCTGTCAGAAGCGGGCGCTACAGGTCTATGATCTGGACCCCCAATGCTGGGGGGTCAATGTCCAGCCCTACTCAGGTAAGGGCAGACCCCTGCCTGCCAGTCTCCCAGGGCCACCTTTCACCCAAAGGAGTCTTAACAAGGACTCTGCCCACAGACGAAGTAAAAAACAGGATAAGCCCCTCCCGGGTCGGCGCATCTCTCTCTCTTCCTCAACCTTGGCGTCCACCTGACTCACCCTTCCTGAACACCTGTCCCTTATTCTCAGGGGGTTTGCTGCAGGGGACCCTCCGTGGCGCTGTGGGGGGTGCACAGTGGTGGCCAGGCCTGTTCTGTCCACTCCTGGTTGATGGCCTGCCTAGTGGCCAAGCTCTGGGGTCCTGCTTGGGGCCTCGTGGGCAGAAGTCACCATACCGCGTCTGGTCTCGTGTTCCAGGCTCCCCGGCAAACTTCGCCGTGTATACCGCGCTGGTGGAACCCCACGGGCGCATCATGGGCCTGGACCTGCCCGACGGGGGCCACCTGACCCACGGGTTCATGACAGACAAGAAGAAAATCTCTGCTACGTCCATCTTTTTTGAATCCATGCCCTATAAGGTAAGAGGGGGGTCTCTCTCCATTAGCTCTGCTGTCCTTTGGCTCAGAAAGCCTCCAGTGTTTGGCTGCACCTGTAGGAGCAGGTAGTCTGCTCGTCAGGCGCTAAAGGAAGTCCCCACCTTTTGCTGTCACCCCCTTCCCCGCCCCCACAGCCCCAGCGACTCCTCAGGCATTCAGGGGGCAGCTGAAGCACAGGGACACGGGTCAGGGAGGCGGCTGAAGAGAAGGCCCAGCTGCAGCCAGGGCCCCCGGGGACAGCCCTGCTCGGAACCCCCGGGGCAGCACCCCCCCGCGCCCCAGCCCAGGACGGTGGCTATCTCACACACCTGTCAGCTAGCCACAGCCTGCACGAGCCGCATGCCCCGCATGGGACTGGCGCGTATTCGATGGGGGCCCTTGTCATTATAAATGGTTTGGTCGAACAGCATGCTCGTGGGCTCACGGTCGGTGATGGGGAGGAAAGCAGTAACCAGCACGCATGCCTGTGGGGTGGCCTGTGCACGTGGTGACTCTTCCTCCTGTCCCGGAGCCAATTCCTCATGGCGTCCCCTGCCCAGCGGGCCGCTCCAGGCGGGTTCACGTGTCCCACGGCGAGCGAAGGTCGTGGTGCCTCGTTATGCTCGGCTGAGTGTCAGACGCATGGAAGTCAAGCCAGTGTTTCATCTTGGCGTTTCGCGGTCTCTGTTGCTTGCCCTTGACTGTTCGCCGTGTTTTAGCCTTTGGCTCAGTCCTAGTCGCCGCACGGGTGCTTTTGGGGTGCAGGTGACGGTCTGCTTGTTTTCATGGAAAGCTGAGGTGTTTCGCACCAGGGGTGTCCACATTGGCCAACAGTGGACAACCCCTCGAAGGTGGATTTTGAAACGTGACAGGAGGAAGACAGTGCTCCGCCTTTGCGCATGGAACTCAAAAGCCAGTTTCTACAGTTTCTCTCCCTACGGAAAGAGCGGTGGCGGAGTGGAACCCCGGGCTGGTGTTCTGGTCTCATATGCGGCCTTAGGCAGCCTGACTCTTTAGCGTAATGTCCTCCATTACCCAAGAGGCTCTTCTGGGTGTTAGTGGGCTCAGCACCCCCGTCTCCGCGTCTTTGACACACACCGTGCAGGCTGTAGCCCCCTCTGTGGGTGGAAGGTAGAGGCTCCCCTGGTGGTGGGCCTGCAGGAGGGGCCTAGGAGCCTGGCCAGCTGTGGACACCGGCCCTGTGCAGGGAGGAGGACACAGAGCTGACGGCTCCAGCAGCAGCTGCCACGCCCCTCCCCTGCCCACCAGGCTGCCTCCCTGCCCAGCCTTTCCCAGCCCTGCCCTCGCCATGGGGCTCTGTCCCTCACCCTGGGGCTCTCTCCCACCCTCTGGCAGCCGCCTCACACGGGCCCAGGCATTTCATCTCTCCAGGGGGAAACAGCACCTTGAACCTTCTGTCACTTCCTCTCTCCTCTGTGACCATTCCCCTCTCCAAACGTCCTAAGCTTCCTTCCTGTCCCTTTGCACCTCTCTGGCCCCTCAGAAGTTTCTTACAAATGCCTGTGAATTCTCCCTGGAGCTGTTTTATTGTCGAATGTTTAGGGTTTTTTGTTTTTTTTTTTTAAGTCTATTTATTTATTTTGAAAGGAAGAGGGTGCAGACGTGGGAAGGGCAGAGAGAAAGGGAGAGAGAGAGAGAGAGAAAGGGAGAGAGAGAATCCCAAGTAGGCTCCTCATTGTCAGCACAGAGTCCGATGCACGGCGCGAAGCCACGAACTGTGAGATCATCACCCGAGCTGAAGAGTGGAATGATTAGGGTTTTTAAATTTTTTTTTTTCTTTTTTCAACGTTTTTATTTATTTTTGGGACAGAGAGAGACAGAGCATGAACGGGGGAGGGGCAGAGAGAGAGGGAGACACAGAATCAGAAACAGGCTCCAGGCTCCGAGCCATCCGCCCAGAGCCTGACGCGGGGCTCGAACTCACGGACCGCGAGATTGTGACCTGGCTGAAGTCGGATGCTTAACCGACTGCGCCACCCAGGCGCCCCTGATTAGGGTTTTTAAAAAAAGAGGAAAACCTGGAGCACCTGGGTGGCTCAGTCGTTAAATGTCCAACTTTGGCTCAGGTCATGATCTCGTGGTTCGTGAGTTTGAGCCCCTCTCTGTGTCTCCTCTCTCTCTCTCCCCCTCCCCCACTTACGCTCTGTGTCTCTCTCAAAAAATGAATAAACATTAAAAAAATTAAAAAGAGAAAATGTTCTAGGGTGCTTGGGTGGCTCAGTCAGTTAAGCATCTGGTCCCACATCAAGCTGTGTTTTGATAGTTTGGGATTCTCTCTCTCTCTCTCTGTCTCAAAAATAAACACTTAAAAAAAGAGAAAAATCTTGTTAAAAAATCCTGCAAGTTCAAAGAGGAAAACGTGGAAGGGAGAATAGCAACACACTTTGGGGGGGGGGTAATTCTCTTTTAAAATTTTTTTTAGAATTATGTCCTTTTTTTTTTTTTTTTTTTTTTTACTGTGGGTTGGCTGTTGATTTTCATCAAGGTAACAGTTTCTTGCCAAGTTCAGGTACAGAACCAGTTTATTCCATTTGAAACAAAACCTTCAGCCTGCCTGTCCAGAGGATGTCTCAGCTGCACACAACTTGCTGTAATCCTGTTGGAATGGAAGCGCTTTTTTCCTTTGGAAAGGGCGGCCGCATCCCCGAGTCTCTCCTCCCACGGGGTAGGGGTGCAGAACCCAAGGCTTCTCTTACCACCTCCTCCCCAGAGAGCTCCCATGCCCCCTCCCCTAAAATCTTTCCTTTTGACTTGTACTTTCCCCTTGGCACAAATGATGTAACACAACTTGAAGACACTGAATTTACTAAGACACTGTGTCGCCAAGCAGGGGCGCCTGGGTGGCTCAGTCCGTCTGAGCAACCGACTTCGATTCGGGTCTCGATCTTTGCCATCCGTCCATGAGTTCGAAGCTCCACATCGGGCTCCCTGCTGTCGGCACAGAGCCTGTTTTGAATCCTCTGTCCCCCTCCTCTCCGACCCTCCCCGAATTGGTCTCAAAAATAAATATAAAAAAAAGTTTTATGTTTCACATCCAGATGGGTCCATGGTTTATCTCAAATCGATTTCTGTGGGGGACCATAGGGTGGGGGTCAGATAACCACTCTTTTTTCCGGCTGACCTAGCGCCACTTACCGGAAGACCATTCTTTCCCTGCAATGTTGCTGTTGTCATGGATCGGATTGACCCCCTGTCACAGGGCTTCTGTTTCTGGCCTTCTTCTGTTCTGTCAAACTGTCCTTCCACAAGCTCGTGCTGCCCTTAATCACTGTAATTTTTTGTGTTTTAAAATTTCTTTCAGTAACATTTTGCATGGAAGTCTGGTATACCTTTTGCTAGATATTTTATGGGTTTTGAAACTAATGTGATATTATTTAAAAAAAATTTTTTTTACATTTACTTAATTTTGAGGGACAGAGCATGAACAGGGGAGGGGCAGAGAGAAGGAGACACAGAATCCAAAGCAGGCTCCAGGCTCCGAGCTGTCAGCACAGAGCCCGATGCAGGGCTCGAACCCATGAACCGCGAGATCATGACCTGAGCTGAAGTCGGACGCTCAACTGACTGAGCCACCAGGCGCCCCACTAATATTATTTTTTTTAAATGTTTGTTTTGGGGGGGGGGGCCAGGATGGGCAAAGAGAGAGGGGAGCGAGAGGATCCCAAGCAGAATTCACGCTGTCAGTGCAGAGCCTGATTCGGGACTCCATCTCAGGAACTCTGAGGTCATGACCTGAGCTGAAATCAAGAGTCCAGAGGCTTAACCAACTGAGCCACCCAGGCGCCCTTAATATAATATTATTCTTTTTTTTTTTCTTTTTTTTCAACGTTATTTATCTTTGGGACAGAGAGAGACAGAGCATGACGGGGGAAGGGCAGAGAGAGAGGGAGACACAGAATCGGAAACCAGGCTCCAGGCTCGAGCCATCAGCCAGAGCCTGACGCGGGGCTCGAAACTCACGGACTGCGAGATCGTGACCTGGCTGAAGTCGGACGCTTAACCGACTGCGCCACCCAGGCGCCCATAATATTATTCTTATTAAAATTTCCTTTCGATGTTTTGCTGCTTATATGGACGAATAGAACTGGTTTTTGGTTTTTTGACCCCCACATCCCAGTGACCTTGCGAAATTCAATTACTAATTCTAATAGCTTTCCCCTAGAGGCTTGGATCTCCCAGATAGGCGGTCATCATGTCTGTGAGTAATGTCAGCTTTGTGCGTCTCCTAATCCTTGTGTCCTTATTTCTTCCTCTTGCCTCTGTGTACCTGGGACTAGAAGAGGTGTTAGCAGCATCTCGTCTCATTCCCAAAGGTAACAAACAGTGTCTTAGCACCTGCCCTGTGCGGTGCATGTTTGTGGCTCCTGTTTCACTCTGCAGTGGCGTTTTGGTTCCTTCTCTTTCCCGAAGAACCCCGAGGCTGGGGGCTCACTTTTCCTCTCGGGACCCCTCAGGGCATCCTGCCTCCATAGGCGATACCTGGTTGTCCACGCCACGTGCACAGGCCAAATACACCGGTACCCCACCTTGCCCTCAAGTCACGCGCTGGGACGTCTTTCCTGTGTCCATGGTGGAGTGGAGTGAACAGCTTTGGGCAGGTGGAGGAAGTCATCTTACCTTGATAGTTGCACGAGTCCCGGGGGAGGACAGGCCACGGTGTGGTGGACGCAGCCCGAGGACCCGCTGTCTCCGTGACATTCCACAGGTGAACCCAGACACTGGCTACATCAACTATGACCAACTGGAGGAAAATGCCCGCCTCTTCCACCCGAAGCTGATTATTGCAGGTGATGAGCTGGGGGGTAAAGGCACTGTATTCGTAGCAGCCCCCTTGCCTATTACAAATGAAGATATGATGTTCCCCAGCTCGCTGCCTCTGCCTCGAATAGCCGGGCTTCTTGGGTCTAAGTATATTCTCTTCTTTCGAGACAAATATCTGTTTTACCACCTTTAGTACTAGGTGGCAAAAGATCTAAGGCTGTTGTCAGAGAAGCATCCAGAAATGTTAACTCCTGGAGCACTTGGCTAGCTCAGTTAGAGTACGTGGCTCATGATCTCAGGGTCGTGAGTTCGAGCCCTGTGTTGGGTTGTAGAGATTACTTAAATGAATAAAAACTTTAGAAATGTGAATCCCTGACTAACTGATGGAGGAAATAATAATAGTTAGAGGCCATCCCAACCACCGTGAAGAGGCACGTGACCTGAAGAGGCAGGTTAGAGTTGTTGCCTTCGGCACATAAGGATGTTTTTTGTTTTTTTTTTATTTTTTTGTTAATGTTTATTTATTTTTGAGACAGAGACAGAGTGTGAGCAGGGGAGGGGCAGACAGAGAGGGAGACACAGAATACGAAAGAGTCTCCAGGCTCTGAGCTGTCAGCACCGAGACGGACGCGGGGCTCGAACCCACGGACCGTGAGATCGTGACCTGGGCCGGAGTTGGATTCTTAACCGACATGGCCACCCAGGCACCCCCACAAGGATGTTTTTTGAGGGTGTTTTTTTCATTTCCGTTCTCGGGGGTTTTGGAGGGAGAAATCTCTAAGCCTTTGAATATGCCCATCGCGAGGCCCGCGTGCAGGCTTGCGCTCCAGGAGACTCTCAGCTGGCCGTGGGTATCTGACTCGACTTTGTCACCTTTGCCGTCTCAGGGACCAGCTGCTACTCCCGAAACCTGGATTACGCTCGACTGAGGAGGATCGCAGACGACAACGGGGCCTATCTCATGGCCGACATGGCGCACATCAGCGGGCTGGTGGCTGCCGGCGTGGTGCCTTCCCCCTTTGAGCACTGCCACGTGGTGTCCACCACCACCCACAAAACCCTGCGAGGCTGCCGCGCCGGCATGATCTTCTACAGGAGAGGTGTGCTCCGGGGCGTGGGGTACTGGCGGGCTGCTGGCGTTGGCCTTTCTCCTCTGGGGTGCACGCTCGGTTCGGGAAGCTAGGAAAACCCAGGGTCCCTTGAAGGGTCCCTTAAAGAGCTAGTTAGGGGGCGCCTGGGTGGCTCAGTCGGTCAAGCGTCTGACTCTTGGTTCCAGCTTGGGTCACGATCCCACAGTTCGTGAGATCGAGCCCCACGTTGGGCTCTGCGCTAACCGCATAGAGCCTGCTTGGGATTGTGTCTCTCCCCCTTTCTCTTCCTGTCCCTCCCCACCTCTCTCTCTCAAAATAAATCAACTTAAACAAACAAACAAAAAAAACTACTTAAGGAGGGGGCGATCAGTCTGCAGAAAAGATCTGGAAAGAAGCCCTGAGCACGGCTCTTGCTTCGTTCCTTGGGCATCTGGGTCCTGGAAAAGGAGGAAAGGTATTGTGCCGTGGGTCGACTAGTCTTGCCCACAAGGGGCAGGTGCTGTAGCAAAAACAAGATGTGCGAGGCTGGCCAGGGGCTACCAGAAGGCCTCGTGGTGCAGTGTTATTCTGGTGACCTCGCTGTGGTCCAGGATGCCTATCCTAGAGAAGGACTCACAGTAATCAAAGCGCGAGACACTGATGTATAAACCATAGTTACCACTTTAGTCCTTTTAGTGAGGAATTTCTGTTGACTGCCTCCAACCCACATGTAAGCACTCCTTTTATTTGGGGATCCCCACGCTTGGGGTGATCAGATCATCTGGCCTATGATGAGACCGGATCCCCACGCACCTGCAGAGAAACCAGCCCCTGGGTGACTGGGTCTCTCTCCCCTGCGGCCTCCTTGCCTAGCCCCCTGGCCAGGACTGGACACACCCATATGCCTGCTAGCGTTCTCAGGTCCTGCTGTCTCAGGACCTTCTTCGGTTGTACCCACGGTTCAAGGCAGGTGGCCAATCCCACCTGCCTAGAAACTGTTCCTTTCTTCCCACTGAGCACTGATGTGATTTGCTGCGCCTTGAGCAACTCCTGAATCTGCCACGGACGCCCTCTGTGATCCCGGGATGCTTGTGCAGCCTCTCTGTGCCTCGTTTCCTCACCTCCAGAGAGGGGATCCTAATAATAGCACCCGTCCCTTCAGACTACCTTTGGGAGGAGCACATGAATTAACCTTAATGTAAAGTGCCTCGCACGGTTCCTGGCTCACAAGCAGCTCTGTAGAGACAGTAGTTCCTACAACTGATGATTAACTTTGTTTCAGAAAGGAATACTATTCCTCATTAGAGCCATTATCATATATATATCATTATATAAACGAGTCTTCTGTCCTTCAACATAGTCGTCTCGGAAGACTGCTCTCTTGGACACTTGAGGAAATACGCCCAAGGCACATTCTTCATTACGATCTCAGTGTAGGGAAATTTCCTTTTTTTTTTTTTTAAATTGTATTTTTTTTTAATGTTTATTTTTGAGAGACTGAGAAACAGAGCATGAGCCGGGGAGGGGCAGAGAAAGAGGGAGACACAGACTCAGAAGCAGGCTCCAGGCTCTGAGCTGTCAGCACAGAGACGGACGCGGGGCTAGAACTCATGAGCTGTGAGATCATGACCTGAGCTAAGTCAGACACCTAACCGACTAAGTCACCCAGATGCCAGAGGAATGATGGGCATTCGATCCTTAACAGTTCTTTTTTTTTTTTTTTTTTTTTTTATTAAGTAAGCTCCACGCCCAACATGGGGCTTGAACTCAGGACCCTTAGATCAAAAGCCATATGCTGTACTGGCTGAGCCAGCCTGGCGCCCCTTTGTGGAGGGAAATTTCTGCCCTTTGATTTCATGTACAGAGGGTGGTCTGCCCCCGCTCCGGAAGCAAGGGGCCCCTCTGCTCTGTACCATCCAGCACTCGAGGCCAGGCTTGTGCTTAGCGCACTCTGGGTTTGAGTCCGGGTAGGGAGAAGACAGAGGGGACAGCCCGTCTCACGTTCCCATTGTGTTGTTTTTCTTCATCCAGGAGTGCGCAGCGTGGATCCCAAGACCGGCAAAGAGACGCTGTACAACCTGGAGTCGCTCATCAACTCTGCCGTGTTCCCGGGCCTGCAGGGAGGTCCCCACAACCACGCCATTGCTGGTAAAATGCCACCAAACCCTACCCAGAGCCCTTGGATGGCACCTGGGGCTGCGCCCTCATCCATGGCAGCCCCACGCAAGCTAGGGGTCCTCCTAACTTTGCTCTTCCGTGGCCCCTAGTTCCCACCTCACCTGTCCACCAAAAGCGTGTACCAGGGCTTGCACATCGGGGAGAAACTAGAACATCTCTGTCCAGGAGATGCTAACGAGCGAGAAAAGGGAAACTGGCGACGGGTGTCAGTCAGGGACAAGGGGAGCGAGCGATGACCACTCCACACGCACGGCCACCCGTAGGCAGAACCGTGTTGGGTGAGCTTCTGTACAGTGGGTGCGGCCCGCTTTAAGAAATAACGGGTAGGGGCCCCTGGGTGGCTCGGTGGGTCGGGCGTCCGACTTCTGCTCAGGTCATGATCTCACTGTCCGTGAGTTCGAGCCCCGCGTCAGGCTCTGTGCTGACAGCTCAGAGCCTGGAGCCTGTTTCGGATTCTGTGTCTCCCTCTCTCTCTCTGACCCTCCCCTGTTCATGCTCTGTCTCTCTCTGTCTCAAAAATAAATAAACGTTAAAAAAAATTAAAAACAACAACAACGGGGAGGGGATTTAGCAACGAGAAGAAGGCATGGCAAAAGGAGTGGGCGATTAGCACCCAAACCCAGCAAGGGCACGTTGCCTGTCCGCTGACACCCTGACCCTTGCACTGCTGGCCTTGAGGCCGCATGGGAAACGCCTGGGTTCGATGGCACGGTCACCCAGCAGGCTGTCATCGAGCCATTCCATTCCCGTACAGACAGCTTAGGAAATGTGTGATGATCAGAGTTTTAGGCCCCTGGGAGCAGGGAGGGGGTGGGTCTCCACTGGTGTCTTCCCTTCTCCCTTTACACCTCTCCACGTCCATGGTCTCTTCAACTCTTGGGTGATGGGATGACCCACCGGGCCCCTTCCTGTCGTTTCCACCAACACCGATTAGAGGCTTCTGCGCCAGCGCTCAGGCACACGTGTTTTGCCTTCTCCTTCACCTTCTGTGCCCCCTTGAACAGCCCTTGGGATTGACCAAGGTGCCGGAGGAGTCTGGACGTGCAGGCAAACAGGCCTGCACCTCTCACCGGGCCTCTGATCTTTCGGATCTGCGTGATCTGGCATCAGAGCAAAAGCTTTTTGGGGCAGCTGAGTTTTCATGTTCGCAAAGGACCGTAAAACCCATCTTGCTTAAGAACTGCTTTCCTGTGGTGATCTTACTAGCACAAGACTCCCAGGCCTGGAGAAAGGCTACCTCAAAAGCACCTCCTCAAAGAGGAGAGGCCTGTGGGTTCAGCCAGGTAATTGTAGCATTAAAAAAAACTACGTATCATCTGGTGGAGGGGGACTATGAACCCCCTCTTTGGTGATACTGAAAAGCAAGGAGGCCTGAGTGGAAGCGAGCGGTGTTCTTGGACTCCTGGTCGGTCTCTTGGTCCCCTCCTGCCTTCCTGACCCCTTCTCTCTTCCCGCCAGGGGTCGCCGTGGCCCTGAAACAAGCCATGACTCCGGAATTCCGGGTGTACCAGCGCCAGGTGGTGGCCAACTGCAGGGCTCTGGCTGAGACCTTGATGGAGCTGGGCTACAAAGTGGTAACAGGTACCAACAGAAAGTGCTGGATGGCCCCTCCCCACCGACCCGGGACGGGGGGGTGCCCCTGCTCCTTGGGGTGGCACTTTAAACCTCGCACCTAGGCCTGGGCGCTGCAGCCACGGCTGTGCATCATCTGTCACTGGCATGTGACGCGATGGGTCCTCAGGAGAGCTTTGTGAAAGGCCTACCTGAGGCTCGACCGAGAAAGGTTCGGTACCAGTGGTCACACGGCTGGTGGAAGGCACAGTCACAGCTTGGAACACAGCAGGCTCCCAGAGCAGTCTCCCCGGCGATGCCCCACGCCATCCCACGGGGTGTCTCCACTCACCCTGAGGGCCCGGGTACAACAGGCGTTCCCAGTAGGAGTTCATGGGAGTATTATATCCATGTCTGCTTGAATACAAAAGCGTGGTGCTGAGTAAACCCCATGAGATGGACCTTCTGGGTGAGGGCCCGCTTGGGGGGTGCGGTCGCTTCTGTCACCGCGGGTTTCACGGCTAGGACGGCATTTTTCTGGCAGACTTCTGCTCACAAGGCCGCTGTGGATGCTGCCAGCGGGGTGGTCTAGGGAAGCGGGTCCTGGTAGGCCACTGACTCAGGTGCCTACTCCCTGCCCGCGGCCCTTTACGGGGATTTCAGGCCCCGGCCTGAGGAGTGGGCTCCCCACCAGACTATTCGTGAGCAGCAGAGCTGGGACAAACGCTGTCTCCTCAGCAGGTCTCGGGAGCACCCGTTTTCCGTTTCACTTCACTTCCTCTTCCCTTTCTTTCTCCTTCATCCTCTGCCTCTTTCAGTTAGAAAGCCCTAGAAATCTCAGTGTGGGCTGTGACCTTCAGGGTCCCTTAGGTCACTCTGTCAGACATGGATGTGCACACCAATACCGCAGGCACCCTGTTAACATGCAGGTTGTGAAGGGGCGCCTGGGTGGCTCAGTCGGTTAAGTGTCCGACTCCGGCTCAGGTCATGATCTCGCGGTTTGTGGGTTCGAGCCCCGTGTCGGGCTCTGTGCTGACTTCTCAGAGCCTGGATCCTGTTTCGGATTCTGTCTCTCTCTCTCTCTCTCTCTCTCTCTCTCTCTCTCTGCTCCTCCCCTGCTCCCTCTCTGTCCCTCAAAAATGAATAAACGTTAAAAAATTTTTAAAAGATACAGGTTGTGACTCGGCAGGTCTAGGTTGGTTGGGGGGTGTGTGTGTCCTGCATTTCCATCCAGCTGGCGTGGGACCCACACTTGGCACTACAAGGAGTTAGACCAATGTCCCTGTGGCTACAGACAGCAGATGGCAGCCCCTCAGCCCAGCGAGGCCCAAAGTCTCACGTCAATCTCGGGAGAGGTCTCCACCTTCCTGAGCTCCCAGGCCTGCCCTCACCCCCAGTTCACTCTCCTCTGAGGACACAGTGTAGATGGCCGAAGCAGATCGTGGCGACTGTAAGCCCAGGAGCCAGCGTTCGTGATAACCTGCTTTGTGCCTGGTATGGGCGAAGTGCCATACGTGGCACCTTATTTAAACTTCGCGACAGCCTCGTAAATTATTGCTCTTATTTTGCAAATGGGCGTCTGAGGTCCCCAGATGCTGAGCTGCCTAAAGCCACAGCAAGCGTGGGGGCGTGGCTTAATCTCTGGACTGTGGGGTCCCGCACCTTTGAAGTCATTATTGCTGTTGTCCAAGTGAAGGGCCCGGGATTAATGAGATTTCAAAGTGGAAAGATCCAGGTGCTTGGAAGACCCCTGGTGGCCTTGGTCCAGCTCCAGAAAGTTCTAGTGGCCTCGATATCCTCATGTGTTGGGTCAGGGTGCTGGGCAGCCTAAGCTGGGAAAGCTACCGTTGGTTCCCCTCGGGCTCAAGGACCTGCTCCCAGTCACCAGGTACCCTTTGTAAACTATCACCTCTTAGGTCCTGAGGCATCTTTTGTTTAGCATGGGACTAAAGTCTCAGGACACGTGGTGGGGGTGCTCACCTTCCTCATCACATCTGCTTTAGCCTCCTTGATCCCTACCCTCATTTCTTAGGAAGAGAGATTCCTTCACTTGGGAGTCAGCTTTCCACATTCCTTCATGTCCAACTTGGTTTCCAGGTGGTTCTGACAACCATTTGATCCTCGTCGATCTCCGTTCCAAAGGCACGGATGGTGGCAGGGCCGAGAAGGTACTAGAAGCCTGCTCTATAGCCTGCAACAAGAACACCTGTCCAGGTAAGAATCTTTGCTGGTCTTCTCTTCTGTACCACTCCTGTCTTAGATTTCTTTTGGCCAGAGTTGTAGCCGATGATAGTTTGGCTCTGGGGACAGACATCAAGGGATTTTCAAGGGGCACATACACCGTATGGCATGGGGCAAATTCCTGGCTCTCTCCTGGCCTGCTCCTTCTGACGCAGCTCTAACCCTGCCAGGCACAGAGAGGGAGGGACTGAGGTGGACTGCTCGGAGGGGCTACAGGCATCTGGAGAAGGGAAGCAGGGGCCTCTGGAACAGGCTGGGTTTCTCAGGGGGTTGTAAAAAGAATGTGGGTGATGCATCCCTGACTCACAAGGATGCTAGCCTCCCTTTTGGGAGGTCATGCCACTGAAGGCAACCTCCTTGCTGTTTCATCACAGTGGCCACAACGTGCGGCCGTCTCCTGTGCCTTTGTGCCCGCCTCTGGCATTTAAATCAGCAGCGCTCTGCTTCCGAGATACAGTGGGCACCCACAGGCCAGTTTTTTGGCCAGCTGTCTTCTTAAATGCACAGGGGTCAGTGGGGAGTTGGGTGCAGCCAAAGGACAGAGCCCGTTTGTCTTGAAGGTGACAAAAGCGCACTGCGGCCCAGCGGACTGCGTCTGGGGACTCCGGCACTGACATCCCGCGGATTTTTGGAAAAAGAGTTCCAAAAAGTGGCCCAGTTTATTCACAGAGGTAAGGAGAAAGGGTTGGAGGTTTGCCACTTTAGACTCTGTGTGTGTGTGTGTAGTTTCTGATTGTGGCTGAGCAGGGATGAGCGCTGGGGACGAGAGACGGCAAAGATCACTTTAGCAGCCCATCTAGTCTGAGAGGCTTGTGACTTGTCCTGCCCAAGGAAGGGGGCCACGTGAGAATCCTTTCCGAGGGCGACATGAACACCTAAGGCTGTCACGCCCCCGGGCCTCGGGAGTGTCTCCCGGGCCCAGTGGGGCTGCTGCACTGGCACTGTGAGCCCACAGGGACCCGTTCTGTCTCTTGCGGGCGCAGGGATAGAACTGACTCTGCAGATTCAGGACGACGTTGGTGCCAGAGCCACCCTGAAGGAGTTCAAGGAGAAACTGGCCGGGGACAAGAAGCACCAAAGGGCCATCAGGGCTCTCAGGGAGGAAGTGGAGAGCTTCGCGGCTCTCTTCCCTCTGCCTGGCCTGCCTGCCTTTTAGAGGAGCTGCCAGCCCCCACCTGCCCGTGGGCACCTGCCCGGCACCCGACTGTCGGGACTGCACAGGGACCGCTTGCTCGAGGACCTGGTGCCCTCGTGGGAGACAGGAGAGCTGCACCATACGGGACCAGGCTGGGTCAACTTCATGCCCTCTGATGGGGTTTCTTTTGGACTTTCCTCACATTATCTCCAGAAATCAAAATTTGTTTAAGACCCATTGTTAGTAATTCTGGGACAGGTTATTAAGGAGTTTAAATTTGATCCTTTCAGTTCTTCTGGAAAATTGCAATTATTTAGCCTGGGTCCAGGGCAGATGAGTGGAAAGACCCCAATAGTTGCACTCGCCCTTCTCTGAGTTCCCGGGCTTCCTCCAGACTCTGCAGTACAGAAACACCCGAGCTCGGAGCTTCTAAAAGCTGCCTCTTCTTAATGTCTTGTTACGCGGCGGGCTGCTGCAGCAGCAACTGATGACCGTTACAAATGAGAAGGCGAATCCTGAAGCTAGGTCCGGACTACCAGTATGGTGGGAGTTTCTCCGTGGCACTCAGGGTGTCGTGGAAACGGTCTCGTTCGCCCCCCACCCCCGGAGGGTACCAGGGCCCATCAGGTGTAAGCACCGGCTGAGGAGAGATGGCTTTCCTTCCCTGTGCCAGATAACCAACTCCCCCCTGTAATCAGGAGACCAAGCGTCACCTTCCCAGAGAAACTTTATTTTTCACAGAGCCAAAGTGCAAAACATAGATGACCATTTATAATAAGCACAATCGAATGTGTAACCACAGAATGTCTACAAGAATCATAAGAGCTTTAAAAAATACAACCAATTTTTATATTTCAAAAATATCTGAACTCAAATAAATTAATTTCTTAAAAAGTACACTTCTCATACTATTTGTTTGGCATTTACTCCGGTTAAACTCTGGTGCGGCCAGACCCAAGAGCCGGCGTCACACGCGTGTTCGAAGTACTCGCGTGGTGACGACCACAGCTCACGTGGTGGTAGAGGACTCACGTTCACACGCGTGGACAGAGGGACATGCGGTAATAAAATAGCTTTCCCAAAATAACAAACACGAATTCATCACAGACTATGCTTTTCACCGCAGTCTTCAAAGGTGGCGCTTATATTAACCCAACCTGTGTAGCCAGCCAGCGTGGGGCCGTCGGTGGGTCCTGCCCGGAAGGCGCCCCTGGGGTCGAGGGTCCAGCACGTTACTGGCATCTATACCATCACGGGCGGGGACAACGGCCGCAGACTCCACAGGGTGTGGGTGACACAGCAGTCCCCATATCTCTCTCTGCCTCAGTTTAGGAGCCATCATGCTGCCGGGACAGTCTTCCGTTTGGGGGCCTGGCTCCTCCCCCGGCCAGGGCATCTCCAAGACCCTCCTGTGTAGCCTCCACTTTGGAGCTAGATAAGGACTCCCAGGAGGCGTGGGCTCCACACCAGTGGCTTAATTCACTGCAAAGTGCTCGTTCCACCCCCCCCCCCCATCACTCCTCCTCCCCACTATGGTCATACCAAACCTGAACAGAGGAGGCTAGATTAGGTCAGTGCTCACAGCGTTCTCCTTTGGGAGCTCAGGAAAACTTGGTGTCTCAGGCCCTATCAGCTGAGACTGGTTTTATTTCCGGCCAGAAGTAGCAATTTGATGCTTTCTCCTTTTTGCAGTCTGCTAATACTGTACCTCTTTTAAAGATTCCAGTTTTGTCACTTTCTGTCACAGTACTGGGGAAAAGCCAGAAAGCTAGTTGGTTTGCTTCTAAAGCACAAACCAAGGCACTTTCTTCCGAGCTTTCTAGGGAGATGGGAAGTAAAACCGGATTGCTGGCTTGGGAGATCAGCTCCTCGGAAGATCGTCCACACTCCCCGACGGGTTCCCTGCCGGCTGAGTGTTACCGCAGAGGAGAAGCTGACCTGCCTTGCAACAGCAGGTCCGGGGAGGTCGGGACATGCGTCTCGCACTGGCGGAAGTGGGTGGTCACCGTGCGTGCCGCTCCCAGCCTCCAGAAACATGTCGTCGAACTGTAGCAGCCCTGGCACTTGGGGTAGAAACTGTTGGACTTCCTAGGATTTGAGCTGGGATATGTCATTTGAGGTTGAAACCTACAATACCTTCACTATAGCAACGGAGAAGCAAAAGGCTAGATGGGAAATGACAGGTGGGCTGTCGCGGTTCATTTCCAAATTCCAGCGCAATCTGTGTAACTTCAGCCCTTGCAAGTTAATCATGGAAAAGTCACAATTTCTAACACCCCAAGATTCTACCGAATGGAGCAAGGTCCCTTGGGAAATGGTGAGGTGTGAGGCAACAGCTCAGGCCGGAGCGTCCCAAGGGCCACACGTGGGCCTCTAGAAACCACGACTGCGTAACTGCTAACCTTATCAGGCTGCTCTCAACCTGGACTGCTTGAGAAAGGGTGGCTGGGGGCAGGGGAGCGGTAACGGATTGGAAGTGAAGTTGAAATAAACTCAGTTTTGGTGCCTGGGCCTTCAAAATGAGTCAGGACTGACAAAGTCAAGGGGCACGGATGGCCTCTGTTCTCTGCAAAGTGTTTTCAAGATGTTTTATCTGAGGCAAACCTGAAACGAATATTTTTAAAGAGACAGCCCTGTCGCATAGAGCTCCCAGCCTTAAGATTTGCAGACACGGGACTTCTAGTGGGTTCCGCTTCTCCAAAGTGGAGGGGATCTGAGAAGGGCAGTCCCACAGTCTCAAGTGCCTGCCCACACTGGCTCAGTCCCTTGGCCACTTTAAAATCCCTTTGGAAAGAAACATTCTTGGCATCAAGCAATCGGAAACTGCCACACTGAAAAGCTAGGTTTTCACCAAAATTTAAAACTGGAGTCTAACTACTTGTCAGGGAAGCCAGCTTTCTTTCACGGAGGAACGACTCAAGGGAGACGCTCCTCACCCACTCTTTCTGAGGCTGGCCCCAGGACAGGGCACACCCGTTCTGTTCACACCCGACTGGTCTCTTGCCTCAGAATCCTGGGGCCTCTGGAACCATCCTCGAGGCAGAGCTTCCAAGCAAACACCCTCCAAAGTGACTTCTACTTCAGACTACCGTGTTGCCTGGCCTTAGCTTCTAGAAGGCCGGATGTGACTGACCTTCTGCCTTGATCAGTTTCCCAGGTGACAGCAATGTTAACTGTAGAGTCCGTGATGCTGTGGAACAGGATGAAAAGCAACGGTGGTGCCAACGATCGCTTTCAACTTTGTCAAACGGACCCCACAGACCCTTCTTTCCCTTGGAGATAAAGTGTCATAAGGTCATGTCCCCGGAGGCCTGAGTAGACAGCAGTGAGCCACCCAGTTAGAAAACAGAGCAGCATCTTGAACACGAGGGACACGGGAGGCGGCAACGAAGAGGGGAGCCCATGGAGAGAAACAGGCATCCTACGCAGCCTTCCCCACATGCAAACACACGCTTGACATTTAAAAGCTGCCAAAACATTCCTGGCGACTCTTCTGTGCGTGAACAAAGCAACGGGCACGGGTACAAAGAACACCCGTGAGATATAGACAGACCGTCTACCTTAAAAGGTCCTCAGTCCCAGCCTCGGGAGCGAAATCACACACCCTCTGCCAGGAATGTGGACCCTGACCGGAAGCCGGCGGCCAGGAGCCAACGGGCCACATCCTTGTGTGGAGGACCCGGGCGAGGAAGGGGCCACGGGAGGGATGTGACGCAAACCCCCCTTGGGTTCCCGCCTCCCCTACCTGACCTCGACGGTAGGCCACAAAGCTGACAGACCAGTCTCAATGGCAAGACCCCAACGGCACCGGCAGGTGCACACACGCGTGCTCAGGAGCAACCGCCCGTGGCTGGTTCGGGTCTGTTTTATCACAATTTTCTTGGAACGAATTAAAAAGCAGAAATACTAAGAGTTCTTCCTAGTTGGAGAAAGAAAAAAAAGCAGCCATACAAAAAAAAAAAAAGTGTAAAAACTTCAAGGTTGCAAGAAACTCTATCAAGAAACCAACAGCAACTGAGTAAGGAGCCTCAGGGGGTCATGGTGGGTGAGTCGGGGATTGTCTCCTTCCCTGAAGGGAGGACTCACACGGGACGGGAGTGAGCTGCCGAGAGGTGAATGTACTTACGGAGGCCCGCATGGGGGCGGGAGCGAGCCGCAGTGAGGAGCATGTACTTGGGGGACCCACATGGGGACGGGAGCGAGCTGTGGTGAGGTAAGCACACCTGGGGGACCCGCGCGGGACGGAGTGAACAGTGGTGAGGTGCGTGTATCTGGAGGGCCCGCGTGGGGGCAGGAGTGAGCAGCGGTGAGGTGTGGGTATTCCAGGCCCGCGGGGGACAGATCCATGAAGACGGCCAGCCACACAAGGAGGCTCTCCTCCTTCCTGGGGGAGACCCTGCCCGTGGGTTCTCACCAGCTGGGCTGCCCGCCCGGACCAAGCAGCCGGGTGGAACCGCGCCGTCACCATGCCCACAAGACCCGCAAGAGGTAGTGAAGTGGTTGCAAAGGTTTGCTGTGGGTGGGGGACTGGGGTGTGACCTCGGCCGAGTGCCAGCATGTCTGCAGACCTTCCCCAAGAGGACAGCGTGGACTCGCTCCCAGAAAGGCTGGTGGGCTGGGCCCCAGAGGCCTGCCGGCTCTTGTCACTTGCACGGGGGTGATGGCACCGTGGCCCTGGGCTTTCCAGCTGCGAGAGCAGTTCTCACTCACAAGCACGGACTAGCGACTAACGCTAGTCCCTCCTGCTGACCCGGGGGAACAAGGTACGAGCCCCCCCCCCCCCACTCCCCCAGGCTCTTCTGTGCCTAGTGGGGAAGCAAGGACCAGAGAGGGTGCTGCTCGCTCTGCCTGCAGCCTTGGGGCGCAGGTCACGCATCTGTCGCCACCCAACTGAGGCACGGCTGCCTCCCCTCCATGTCACTCATTCAGGGGCTTTCTCTGGGATGATAGGCTCTAGGGGGCCGAGTAAAAGACCCTAGCCGGGATCTGAATGGGGCAATGGATGTTCGGTTGTCCAGTTTCCCACCAAACCATTTCAGTTAACGGGGCGCTTCCCTTCATTTTGCTGCCCAGGTGTCTGGGAGCTGAATGCGTAGCCTGCTCCTCCCGCGTGGGCTTCACCTTTCCACCCCTCACGCCCCCCACCCCCCGCACCGCCAAAAGGGCGCTGGCTCTCTTCTGGCCTGGCTACCAGTCCTCAGGGAGCCAAGCGGCCCCCTCCTCGCCAGGGGGGCCGAGAGACCTAGTACCGTCCTTACTGACGCCTTCGGAGAGCCAGGCGCCCGCCTCTGCCAGAGTCCCGACTCCCAAGCCGCCTGAAGCCACGTGGGAACCAACGCCGCCACCTTGGTTTCCTTCCCACTCAGGTCACCAGCAGCCTAGACGGCTCAGAGGGCCGCCTGCTCGTGCCAACCCCTCCCCTCCCCGTACCCTGAGTCACAGGTCTTGGTCACAGTGGCTGGGACTGACCTCAGATTTTGTACAAAAAGCTGGGGACGTAGTCGAACCTGAGCGTGGGGTGGCCGGTCCCGGGAGGCTCCTGCACGTAGTGCAGCTTCAGCAGCTCAGCCAGGTACTGGACCACCTTCATGTCTTCGTTCACCAGACCCAGGTTCAGCTTCAGGAAGCTCGCCCGGCGGCTGGCCAGCAGTTCCTCGGTCTCCCTGTCGTGGGCAGGCAGGTGCAGGTGGTGGCAGAAGGTGTAGAGGAAGGCCTTAGAGCAGAGCTGGGTGAGCACGCTCTGGACGTGCAGGTAGTAGGTGCTGCCCCGCTTGATGTGAGTGCGGTGGTCGGCCAGCCGGGGCACCAGGGCGCCTCTGTAGAGGGGGCAGCGCAGGGTTTTGCTGTCCAGGTCCAGGATGCTCGTGTAGCGGCTGTAGCGGCTCAGGGTGTGGAGGGTGCCGGCGCCAGCTGGGGACGTCACTCTGAAACACACAGGCCAACGTCAGGAGGAAAGACTCGGGGCGGGGCGGGGGAGTCTTCCCGTTTCCAGGCCGGCTTCCGCCGGCCAATACTCACTAGCTCTTTCTGAAAGGCAAATCTGATCATGATGCTCTTGAAAGGGCTCCTCGCCACCCTCGTGACCGAGTTCAAGTGCCCTGGCATGGCCCACAGGCCCTGCTTCCTGTTGGCCTCTGAGGCCCCATCTGTTACATCCACGACTTCCTTGTGGCCACGCCAAGCTTTCAGAAGGGCCTCAAAATCACCGGCCTCCGTGCTCTGCCCAGAATGCCCTTCCCTTCCATTGGTACTTGGTTTATGGCAATTCAAGCCTTACCCAGCCATCCCTGATCCCCTCCTCTGCTTCCCTGCTTTTTTTGCTTTGTGACCCTGGCCAAGTTCCTTAGCCCTTCAGAGCCCCCTCTGTAAAACAGAGATCACTGGTCCTGCTTCAAGCGGTCACCGCAGAGACAAAATGGGCTGTGCTTAGGAGAGTGCCTGGCCCTCAGTATTACCAGCCCAGCAATGATCAGCGTGGGGACTGCCATTTAGCTCTAGTCTCTCCCACTGGACAAGGCTTCTGCAGACCCAGGACCATCTGATTTGGCCTCCTGCCCCACTGCCCACTACTGTGCCCATACATCAGAGGCAGGCAAGGCTTGTTCAGTGAGGGAAGGGGTCAGAGTGATCAGCCCTAGTAGCTCTGTACAATCCTCTAGATCAGGGGCGCCTGGGGGGCTCAGTCAATTAAGCATCCAACTCTTGGTTTTGGCTCATGATCTCACGGTTTGTGAGTTCGAGCCCTGCATCGGGCTCTGTGCGGACAGCTCGGAGCCTGGAGCCTGCTTTGGATTCTGTGTCTCCTTCTCTCTCTGCCCCTCCCCAACTTGTGTTCTGTCTCTCTGTGTCTCTCAAAAAATAAATAAATTAAAAAAAAAAAAAATCCTCTAGTTGAATTTTCCCAGAGAGTCACCCTGCAGTCTGGCAAATGTCTGGCTGACCAGAAATTTCATAGGCGGACACAGTTCTGGAATTCAGGGCTTGTGCCAGACCTGAGATACTGTGGACAAAGGACTGACAATCACTCGGGACCAAGGGAACCTCCTATTGTTTCCTTCCTGGGCGCTGTCATCTTCTCGTGTAGTTAACAGCATCTACTACATATCAGGCAGTGACCTAGGGGCTGAACAGGCAACGAAGAATGAGCCTGGCCAGGCTGGGAAGAAAGCACAGGCACACGGTAGGTACGCTGAGTAGAGATGTGGTCTGGGTGTCCACGGGGAGGCCCGGGGCCAGGAACATCCTGGAAGAACGGCCTCGGAGCTGGGCCTTACAAGAAAGGTGGGCTCCGAGAACCTCAGGGGGCATCCAGACCGTACGAGAACGGGACCACAGAGACGGGAAAACAGAGCCACATCGAGGAGAGCAGTGGGGTGGGGACCCATCACATAGGCGATGAAGAAGCAGGGCTTGCAGGTGGCTCACTGGCTTCTCGGGGACACCGCCTTCTCAGTCCACTCCTGAGGCACCCTTACCTCCCTCGGAAGGGGGCCCAGGCCGCAGGCCAAATGCCTCCTCAGCCTTGGCACGTCCAGCCCCACGAGGTTCTGCCGCAGCACAAAAGCCACGCCTCGCCCCGTCTTCCTGTCCCTCCATTCCAGCCACCTGTCCTGCTGGAACACCCTGCCTCGGCCCTGCCACTCCCAGGAGCTCTGACACCCCCACACCTACCCCTACCTACAGAGGCACCACTTTTTCAGAAGATGCTGCTCCTTCTAACTCTCCCTCCACCTGTTTGCCACGAAGCTCGTCGGGAGGCGAGCTAGCACGGAAAGAGGCAAGCCCCAGGCCTTTGGTCCTCTGCTCCTCCCACACCTGTCTTAGGTTCATTACCGCCCATCCCAACACCGGAGGCAGCCTCTGGACACACGTGGACACTGAAGCCCAGAGAGGGGCCGTGGCTCACGCAAGGTCCCCCAGCTAGAAAGTGGCTGAGTCAGGACGCAACCAGGGCCTCTACCCGCCCCTCCACGCCCCACAACTAGCATTCTCTCCCGTGAGAACCGAGCTCTGTTTTTCAAACAGTCCAGCGCTTGTTCCTGCTACCTGGAAGCAATACAATTATCCCTCATTTTGATTTCAAATGGGAAACCAACATGAGTTGGTACCCATGAGTATTTACCCATCTCTTATACCCACGTGTGATAGATCTGACAGATGAGCATTTCCAGGCAGAAAGCCTACTTCAGTGGAAAAAAAATCCAAGGGCAGTGAAACCGGCAGTTTTGGGGTGAGAGTCTTTAAAAACAGATTATCATCTGAGCTGATTTTGGCTGAAGTCAAAGCACCTGAGAGGGGACAGACCCTCCTGGGTCAGAGTTCTCGGATTCCAGATTAACCCAGCACGGGGGGGGGGGGGGGGGGATCAACCCCTGCCATTGCTGAGCAACCCATCCCTGGGCAGGAACTTCATGGCCACTCTTCTACTACTCCTCTTGAATGCTGGCCCTCAGATGGGCCTCAATCTGCCTCGCAGTTTGAAGACTGCTTCTGCCTGCTGGGCTGACTCACCACCTCTCCGCAACTCTGAGCGTGTCCAAGGACAGGCTCCACACGGGGGCTCTACGACATTCCGGATGTGCACCTTCCCCACAACTGCACACGGTAAGCATCTTAAGCCCCACTCACAGACGTGTCCAACAAGCTTTGCGAACGGACGAGAAGACTGGCCCAAACTCACACGGCGGATAGTGGCAGCGTCAGGACCTGAGCTCACAGCGCCCACTGTGTCCCTCCCTAACCACAAGGAACCACGACTCCTCGGGTTTTCATCTCAGAATGAGAATTTCATGCTCGGAATTCATACTGGGTCGACTGCTCACCTCCCAGGATTTTTTTGGGTGAGCAGTGGCCAAACCAGTCCCCACTCCCGTGACGTGCCCCCTAGGGAACAAAGCCTCCAACCCCTGCCCACCATATCTCGTTCCAGAGCGGGACCCTCTGGAGGCAGACACTGCCAATTCCCAGCGTGTGCGCATGCCCAGTAGGTCTGAGAAGCAGAGCAATGGGAGGCACTTCCCCCCTAGGGAATGTCTGCAAAGCTCTCGCCTGTCACTTCTGATGGGTCCCTCGACTTCACAGAGGGATGCTGAAAGGCTCTAGAGCCTGGCCGGGGAGGTCGGTACGCGTCCCTGCGAGGTTATCCGAGAAAGGCTCACAGTGATCAGGTACAGACCAGATGCGATGAGCCCTTCCACACCTGCTCTCACGACGCAGATCTCGTCAGCTCCGTGTGCAGATACAAACAGGCTCAGAGGTCAGGCTGACAGAGTGGTGACAGAGCTGGGGCTGGCATGGGGGGCCCCATGAAGACAGCGCCTGTCCTATCACGGGGATGCACCATGGCTGACTCACAATTCTGGCAGCAGGCCGGGTGGCCGGCATTTAACAGCCGCCTATAAACTTTTGGCAAGTGGTCATTCAGTGATCCAACCCTCTCATTTGCTCAAGAGGGAACAGAGCCTCGCGTGGAGGAGTGACCTGTGGCTAAATACTGGTAGGGCCGGCCCGGGACTCAGACCAACTCGAACCCTTTGCACCTCGGGGAGCCCGTCCGCCAGCTACTGTCTCGCACCCGGAGACTTCATTACTGGATCACAGCAGGTGTTCCAAGGCAGACCAGCCTAGGCCTCAGGATCCTCAACACAGCACTCCAGCCAGGTACCCAAGAGAGCAGAGCTGGTGTAAGAGATGAACTTCTTTTGCCGTTCTGACACATTCTAAGGAGGGAATTTCAGGGAAAGCAGAAAGGGCGACACTGTCCTGAACCTGGCCCTGGATAAGCGGGCCGTCAATAGGTTGATGTGCGTTTTAGATTCTCCATCTTTAGAGGTGAATAAGTGGAAAGGTCAAAGGTTGGGGTGAAGGGGTCAGCTGGAGAAGAGGTGTGTTTAAGGGACACCGATGCATTATTCCACCAAGACAAGTAGCAAAGACAATCCATGAAAAGTCCTTCCCTTCCTGCAACAGATGGGTTAAACCCGAGCATAGGGCTGGCATCAGCCGAGGGACGGGATCCCGAGAGGAAGGACAAAGCCCACAAGGGCACCCAGTGCAGCCCTCTAACTCCTGATTCTGCATCCACAAGCAAGGACTCAACTCGGTGGTTTCCTGTGTGGCCCAAGGAGGGGACTGTTCCAGGTGTCTTGGCCATGTCATACCAAGTCCCCATGACACGCTGGCAAGCCCACCCTCCTGGTCACTCAAGCCAAACACCTCAAGCCTTCCCCAAGCACCTCTGTCCCTCATTTCCCATACTTCACTAACCTGCCCCGTTGGTTTTCTTATAACACACGATGCACTTGCTGTTGGAACTCTCCTCCCTGTTCAGCAAGGCTCTGGCCATCCGTCTCTGCTCCTGAACTACGAAGTCTTCCAGGGCAGCGTCCTTGCTCAGGTACCCCCAGATGGTACCCCAGCACCCGCCAGCGTGGCCAACGAGCCAAGTCAAGACGGGGAAACAACACTTGCTTGAATCTCGGCACCACGACCCTGGGGAAAGCCTAACGCAGCAAAGGTTAGAGTGAGGGCCGGGTAACTTCTGCAAGAGGAGCAAACAGGGCAACTCGGGACACGGCGACCTCACTGATACCGAGGACCTCAGCAAAAGGCAAGACGGAAAATCAGAACAAACGGTTGCTGACTGCAGCGGGGCAGAAATTCCTTTTGCTCTTTCCATGTGACATGGGAGGTGCAGGCTGCCTGCGTCAGCGCCTCTGTTTTACAGATGTGCAAAGTGGGCCGCTGGGAAGAGGATGAGGGCACACCCTGAGGGAAAGAGACCCTTAAACCAGACAACTTGTCAAGCAGTATTTGGAAAAAAACAAAAGAGAGTCTGCTAAACCTCCAGTAACTTGGAGAAATGAAAGAGCATTCAAACAGAGAAAGTAGGAATTGGGCCTTGCATTTCCTTATTATTTAAAAAAAGTTTTTTTTAATGTTTATTCATTTTTGAGAGAGAGAGAGAAAAAGAGAGAGAGAGAGAGAGAGAGAGAGAGAGAGAGAGAGAGAGAGAGCGCGCTCGTGGACGCATGAGCAGGGGAGGGGCAGAGAGAGAGAGGGAGACACAGACTGCGAAGAAGGCTCCAGGCTCTGAGCTGTCAGCACAGAGCCGGAAGCAGGGCAGGAACTTTCGAACCACAATGAGATCATGACCTGAGGCAAAGTCAGACACTTAACCAACTGAGCCACCCAAGCGCCCCTTGCATTTCCTCATTAAGACAGACTTCTAAGTTGGGGGGCGGGGGGGAACAGCCTTCTAGGGTGAACAGGACAGTGGGGTAAAAGCCACTGGACCCCTCTGATGTCCCTGTCACCAGTGATGGCTGCCATCTTCTAGGAATACCACAGACCTTTCTCAGAAGCAGGTCTCTCAATCATTTATACCATAGTGTGAATTTGAGGATCACCAAGAGCCTGAGATCTGGAAGTCAGCCGTCCCCCAACGCTTGCTGTATACCAGATGAACTCCATGTCCTACTGAGTCAGAATCTCTTGGGGGATAGGGCCCAGAAATTCACGGTCTAAACAAATTCCCCTAAATAATTCTGACCCGACAGGTTGCAGACCTCAGTTGGCAACCACTTAGGAACTGCAACCCCTCACGGGAGGGACAAGGAAAGAGAAGACCAGAGAAACGGAAGGACGTGCCCAAAGTTACAGAGTGTTGGGGGTCCGGTCTGGAAGCCAGGTCTCCCGATTCTGGCCCCACCACGCGGACGTGTTAACCTCACCCAGAGGGATGGATGTTCAAAACCTCGTCTCTGACTGGACAGGGCCCTTCCCCACCCCCGGTAAACAGTTACCTCTGCAGGCCGATCAGCTTCCACTTCTGAAAATCTGTGATGTGCAAAGGAGAGGAGACCCAGTGCTTCACCGGTTTGGCGTGACGGCTGTGGTTGGGGACAAAGATGGACAGCGCCGTCACGAGCTTCCTCACTATGGCCTCATCCTCCCCAGGACCACAAGGGTCCTCCCGCTGAGCAGGGAGTAGATGGCTGGATGGGCAAAGGGGTACTGACGGATGAATTTTAAGGCGTTCTGGCCAGCCCTCTTTTTATGCCTCTCAGAAGAGGGCCCGGTGGGATGAGCAGAGGAGGGAGTCCTGTCTGAGCTGGTGGAGGCTATACTGCTCATATTACTGGTAGTGTCCGAGTAGTTGTCCAGGCTGGTCTTACTGACATCCCGGCTAGCCAGCAGGCGGCTCGGGTCCAGCTCAAAAGCAGGGAAGCCTTCAGAACTGTTGTCTCGGGAAGGGCTGGCGTCTTCCCCCGCAAAGTCCACATGGAACCCCTGGTCTTTCTGCCTGTAGCGCTGCGGGGGGCTGCTCACTACTCCGTCCGGGTCAGAGTGTGTGTGGGCTGGGGTGGAGAGGGGCACCCGCAGACTGTCACTCTCCTTCCCAATGCAGCAGGAGGAGTCCGTTTGGGACAGGGTGTTTTCTAAGCTGCCCTCCTCTGCCTCACCCAGCTCTGGCGGGCTGATGCTCGCCTGGAAGTGGATGGCTCCCTCGCTGTCATCTGCGTACGACTCTTCTTCGTTAATGGCACTTGGGTAGCTGGCCTTAAAGTCATCAGGGATGAGGGCCTCAGAGGGGCAGGTGCTGAGGACTTCGATGCTGTCCTCGCTGATGGTCCTGTGGCTGACTGCTTTGCTCCGGACCACCTGGGGGCTCAATGGCACCGTGAGGCTGGCCTGGCTGTCAGACTTAGACAGCACAGAGGTGGACTTCTCCGTGCCCAGAACCTCGATGCTTTCGCCACTGCTGATGCTCCCTTTCATATCCATATCCAGGCAGTCCAAGTTTTCCTGGGGGTCAAAACTGCTCAATTCTGTCACCTCCACTTCCTTGTACTCCTCATCTCCAAGTTCCTGCTCCATCTTGATCGGCACAGACTCCACACTGGACTTGTAAGAACCCACGCTAATGAACACTTGAGGAATCGGACACTCGTCCAGAGACCTGGAAGGCGGCCTGCCTGGACTGGGCTTAGGGGGCGCGCTCTCTTGCTTCTCTACCATCCGGTCGTCCACCTCCACAAAATCTTCAAAGAGGAAGTTTGTTATGTGCTGTTGTTTCAGAAGCGCTCTGTCAATCTGGCTGGTCAGGAGGTAGCACAGGTCTCCTCTGAACATGTGCTCTATGTGGCTGAGCTGAGCCAGGGTCTGGGTGAAATACTCCGTGTCACAGAGCTCTTCCAAGGTCTTCAACTTCTTGTCAAAACACTTGGTGGACTTTGCTTTGATGAGCTTGGGGGTGTAGGCAGGTCTGCAGGTGTAAAGGTCCGCGTCAGCCGACTCATCAGGGTTAGAGGTAGTGGCTACCTGGTCGGCCCGATCCTGCGCGTGCTCTGTCTCCGCAGAACACAAGGCAGACCCCTTCGACTTCCGATGAGGGTATGAGCGGATCTGCTTCAGCAGATCTTGATGTTCAATTATGGACTTCTCCACACTGGCCAGCTCGTTGGCTTTCTCAATTGCCTGAGATGAGTAAAAGCCCTTGTCGTTGGCCTTCTTCTGGATCTCCGTTTCGGTGTGCAGCACTGTCCTGGTGTAATCCAAGTCTTTCAGCTTTTTTTCAAGTTCTCCCGCAAATGCCTTCCTGTTGCCCGTCTTCAAGCACTCAGAAGCTTTGGAAAACTCGGCGGAGAGCTCCTGAAACTGCTGCATGATTTTGTGCTGGTCCGCTGAGATATAAGCCATGCAAAAGGGCCTCACAAAGCCCCGGGCCTCCAGGTCGTACAGGGTAAGGTGGTGCACGTACGCAAAGGCTCCCTCCTTGGAGTCTCCCAGCACCACCTTGGAGTCCTCCACAAAGTTCAGCTTGGGGTAGGCGGAACCCGGGGGATGGCCCACAAAGGAGGCCTGGTAATCCACAGACATGATCCGCAAGGAGAAGTAATTGAGATCAAAAGTACCAAAAACTTTGGTGTCATTGGGGATGGTCAGCAAGGGTTGGGGTCCCACCTGCTCGGAGAACTCGGAAATAAGGATGAAGTCCCGAGAGAACTTGGCCCCGGACAGTTTGGACCACGGGTTGGCTCCTTGGCTGGCGAAGGGGAAGAGTGGCACCGAGTACTCCTCGGGCAAGGCGGGCTCATTGTAAGGCTCCTCCTCGTACTCCTCCTCTTTGGTGAAGGCCACCACGTCAGGGGCGCTGATCATATTTCCAGATGTATGGAGAGAACATTGAGAAGAAGTGAGAAAGAATGCGGGGTAATCAATGCAGGGAAGCCATGCCTCTGGAAGAGGAAGCAAAGTCCTTGCGGTCTTCTTTGCGCCCTCAGGGGTACTAGGCTGTCTCTCGCACACTCGAAGGCTCGAACTCCCACAATCCCGTCAGAGATACAGCTAACTCTTCCAGAGCCCCGAGGGGCCTCATGAACTCCGCAGGTCCAGAAGACCGGGTAGGCGGGTTACCCTCCTCCTCCTCCTCCTCTGGCGAGGGCGTCCGGCGCAGGACACCTGCAGCGAGGTCACTCGCACACCCGAACCCACCGCGACAGCAACAGCCCAGCCCTGAACCGGTGCCTAACGCGGGACTACGGGCCGCCGCAGGGGCCAGTCAAGCGCTGCCGCCCCCACGGCCCGAGGGCAGAAACCGTCGCGGCTCCTTGGACGCCACAACCTGGAGCAGGCTACCGCGGCGCCGCCATCTTGGCATCACATGACTCGCGGTGTCTTGCGCCGCGTGACCCGGAAGCGTCCGCGTAGACTTCCGAGCGGGAGAGAAAAGGATTGTGAGCGAACGACAGGTTTGGGCGGAACTTTCCAGCGGCCTCGCCCAAGGACAATCGATTTACCAACCACTGTCGGGAAAGAAAGGAAGTGGGGCGGAGGAGCGGAAACGTACAAGGGGTCCCGAGCGCGGGGTCGTCTGGGAGTTGTAGTTCGCGGTCCCGTGGCGCTCGCACCCGGCGGATGTAGCCCGAGAAGGCGGGCGGAAGCCGGACGCCTAGGTGCGGGATTCCCTGTCGAGGCCGTGGGTCCGAAGCCCCGCGGGCTTAGGGGTGGTGGCCGGGACGCGGCAGGTGGCGCTGGCGGCTTTCGGGGGCCCCAGTTCCCTTAGGGTGGACGCCAGGTGGGCGTCACCTCTGGCTTTTCCAGCATGCTTGGGCACCCGGCGGGCGGCAGCGGGCGCGGGGCCTAGGGATGATCTTCCCTGTCGCCCGCTGCGCTCTCCGCTGGCTGCAACGGCCGAGAGCCAGGACCTTGTCCCGCGCTGCCATGGAGGTGGCCTTGCGAGGCGTGCGGAAAATTCTCTGTGTGGCCGAGAAAAACGACGCGGCCAAGGGGATCGCCGACCTGCTGTCCAACGGTCGCATGAGGCGGGTAAGGAGGCGTATTTCCGATCAGCTGTGCGGGTGAGGGAGCTGTCCCGATCACCCAGCGGGACAGCGCGGCCAGCGCTGGGAATACAGACGGAGGCCGCTTCTCTCACTTCTGGGTCATTGCAGTGGCTTCCTGTCTTCTTTTCGGACTGGTAGGCATTTAAAAGCGAAGACGCTTCACCCATGTGCTTGAAAACCTTGGCTCCTCCTTGCGCACAGCCGCGGTTCCCAAACTAGTCTGATAATCGGTACTAGCTGGGACACTGGCTATTCTGTGGGTTTGGGGTGAGACCAGGGAAGGCTGTGTCTTAACAGTATTCCCTGTGATTTGAAATTTTAAGTTATTGGGAACCCCTGTTCACAGCACTTTAACTTGGCGGTCAAGCCCTGTCCCAGCATTCCCAGCTAACCTGGCTCTCCCCATCAAGGGCGCATCCCCTGGGTTCTGCGGCCCCACTGGCTTTACAGTCTGTAAACGCGTATTAAGAGGGCGGTACTACCTAGGCTATGGGATTAGAGGGAACAGCTGCCCTATTCCTACTAGTACAAAGTCACTCCCTAGAGACAGGCAAGTAAGGGATGAAAATTTGTTCTGGACACACTGGAGGTGCAAAGGAAGGGAAAGGTAAAAGAATTTGTAAAACAGGTGGCATGGAGATGATACGAACTGATCAGGAAAATCTGTCAAATAAAAGTGGATTGCGAAATGGTTTTCTGGAGGCAGAAAGCAGAAGTTCCCTGCTCTTTTCTTCTTTCAAGATCTCAAGGTCCTTAGACCTCCATTTCTAGCTCGTGGAGAGTGGGAGCAAGAGCTGAGGTTGCGTCTGTAGAGTTCAGACCTCTGGCTCCTCACAGGGAGAACTCTGATAGCTTTCTCCCTAACCTTTCACTATTCAAATTCTGGGCAGCCAAAGTGACTTTATAAAACACAAGTGTGACTCCAGTAATCTCCCACTTAAAACCCACATTGCTTATCTCAATTGATGCAGAACAAACATTTGATAAAAATGTAATCCCCTTCATGATCTTACAGAATAGAAATCCTAAAGGAGCCACAAAGAACCATTGGTGCTAATAAATATGTTCAGCCAAGTTATGGGATACAAGATCAATGTACACAAATCAGTAGCAATGAACAATCTGGAAAGAAAATTTAAAAAAAAATTCCATTTACAATAGCATTCAAAAGCACACTGAAAACTGCGACCTTCTTTATCTGGGTAGTTTTTTTCATGGTTTTATTTTTATATTTAGAAAGATGCATCTTAAAGAATTCTGTAGATTTAGTGGCAGCAGTATGGGAGTTCCTACAGATTACTTAGAGAAGGGACTTGTATTTTTTTTTTTTTTTAGAGTGGACAGCACTGCAAAAAAGATCACAAAAGCAGGGGCTCCTAGGTAACTCAGTTGATTGAGCATCTGACTCTTGATTTCTTTGGCTCAGGTCATGATCCCAGGGTCGTGGGATCGAGCCCCGCGTCAGGCTTCTGCGCTGAGCCTGGAGCTTGCTTGGGATTCTTTCTCTCTCCCTCTCTCTCTCTGCCCCTCTCCCCCGCTCACATGCTCTCTCTCTAAAATAAAAAGAGAAGGAGAGACCACAAAAGCTACATTCTTGATCTATCAACCGGGTGTTTTTTCTTTCCCCAGACTCCGAAACTGCTCTAAGTTTGGCGTATCCAGTTTCCCTGAGCACCTCACCCACACATGGGATCACACATAATTGTGTGCCACCCCAAAATGGGAATTACAGGGGGGCAAGTTTGAAATGTCAGAAAAGACATTTCACATCCTCGAGGCTACCACTGGTAGAGGAGACTGCCTGCTAGAGCTCTGGTTGTGGGATCACACACATGTTATCAGACAAGTTATTTACCTGGAGAGGATCAGAACGGTGGTTTTAGACTGTTCCCAAGAGACACAAGGGACAATGGATGTGCCCCTCAGGAGTCACTTGGGACTGGACTGGGGAAACGTACCTGTAAAAGTACTTTTTTTTTTTTTTTTTAACGTTTATTTATTTTGAGACAGAAAGAGACAGAGCATGAACGGGGGAGGGTCAGAGAGAGGGAGACACAGAATCTGAAACAGGCTCCAGGCTCTGAGCTGTCAGCACAGAGCCCGACGCGGGGCTCGAACCCACGGACCGTGAGATCATGACCTGAACCGAAGTCGGCCGCCCAACCAACTGAGCCACCCAGGTGCCCCCCTGTAAAAGTACTTTTAATGCTGCTGTGGAGGATGGTGGGATCTATTCAGAGAGGGTCTGATTCGTCCATGCTCGCAGCTAAAGAATTGCTTTATAGACTGGCTTCCAGTGCTGACTGGGGCTTGTAGTGTTACTGGATTTTAGAGCCAGAGGAGCACTTAGAGGTAACTTTATTCAAAAATAAATTGATGTTCAGAAAGGCGAGTGATTTGCCTGTGCCCAGCAGTTTTACAGGTGCGGTTGTACAGCCAAAAAGTAGTAGAAGGATATGGGGAAGAGGGAGAAAGTGGGCAAGAGAATTCCGTCCTAATCCTTTCTCTGCCTCTAATTTGTGACTTGACCTTGGACTCGTCCAGGCTCATCTATTCGTCGTTATATTAGCTGACCTCAGGGTTACCTTCTGGCATAAAAACTCCATGGACTGTACCAAGCATGTGCTCGTAACTGTGTTGAGGATCCTCTTGATAACTGGCCTTAGTAATTTAGCCTAGTTTTTATCTTTAGGAAATACTGTTATTTTTCAGTATGACCACTTATCAAGGTTCTGCTTGATCTTTAGGCCGAGGAGTCATTTGTTTTCAATGTAACTTATTTATTCTTGTTTTGTGTTATAGAGGGAAGGATTGTCTAAATTCAACAAGATCTATGAATTTGATTATCATCTGTACGGCCAGGTAGGTGCTATCATGTTTCTGTCCTGCAGCTGAAGTGTGCTGCTGTTAGATCCATGGGCCATTTTGGTATATGTTCCTCGAGTTTTTAGTTATGGCTGTAAAAATAGAAGTTGTTAACTACAGGTTGCCGCTGAACTGCTTGTACCTTAAGAGTTATTTCAAGGGGCGCCCGGGTAGCTCAGTCGATTAAACGTCCAACTTCAGCTCAGGTCATGATCTTGTGGTTGGTGGGTTCGTGCCCCATGTCGGCCTCTGTGCTGACACCTGAGAGCCTGGAGCCTGTGTGTGTGTGTGTGTGTGTGTGTGTGTGTGTGTCTGTCGAAAATAAACATTAAAAAAAAAGTTATTTGATCAAGAAGAACGAGCCTAGCCATCATAGAAGAAGTCACTATCTTTCAAGAATAATTGTTAAGACCTAAAGATCTCTGGTTACAAATGAGTATTTTGTAATTTATAAGGAAGTCTCTTTTTAATGAAATATGGCCCCTTCTCTTTGTAACAAGAAAGAAACTAAAACACAGTAGTTTGAGGAAACTTTAAATCCTATAAAAGGCATCATGGTGCTAGAATTAGAACGGTCGTTAGTTTGGTATTTGGCTTCAAAGAGATGCATTTATGTTCATTTCTCCCCAACTAGGTTTTGTTTTGTTTTGTTTATAGACTTAATTTTTTTAGAGCCATTTTAGGTTTTTGGAGCAAAATTGAGAGGGGGGTACAGAGATTTCCAATAGACCCCTGCCCCCACACATACACCCCCCCCCCCACCATGATCAACATCAGATCACCAGAGTAATGCATTCTTTACCATCACAATTGTACCTACACTGACACATCATAATCACCCAAAGTCCCTAGTTTACATTAGGGTTCTCTCTTGGTGTTGTGCGTACCATGGGTTCAGACAAAAGTAGAACATACATCCGTCATTACAGTATCATGCAGACTATTCCCACTGCCCTTAAAGTCCTCTGCACTCCATCTCTTCCTTCCTCCTCACCTCCCCTCAACCCTCGGCAACCCCTTTTTTCTCTTTAACAGAAGTTCCTCCCTTTTATTTGAATGATGTGGCAAAATATAATTGCCGAAAGACTAACTCGAATTTTGTTATCCTTCAGAATGTTACCATGATAATGACTTCAGTTTCTGGACATTTGCTGGCTCATGATTTCCAGATGCAGTTCCGCAAATGGTCAGTACAATGCCTGGGGGAAGAACTTTCTGATTATTACAGTAAGTTGTGAAATGCTGCCGGGATTTTGAGGCATGTTGATCTTACTGTATAACTTCTAATACCCAGATGACTGTCTTTGTCCATTCGGACTGGTATAACAAAATGTCATCAACCGTGGGGGGGCTAATAAACAATAGAAATTGATTTTGCCTGGTTCTGGAGGCTGGAAGCAGGAGATCAGGGTACACGTAGACTGCTGACCTCTCACCATGTCCTCAGCTGGTGGAAGGAGCGAGGGAGCTCTGTGCGTCTTCTTTTATCAGAGCATTAATCCCATTCATGAGGTACCACTCCCGTGACCTAATAGCCTCGCAGAGTCCCCACCTTCTAACACCATCACATTGGTATTAAGATTCCAGCATGTGAATTTTGAGGGGACAAACACCATGGAGACCACGGCAGTGACCTAAGATTAACTGAACCATTGTGAATTTTTACCGTGTGTTGAGAACAAACAACCACTTTGAAGTGTTATTTTCCTTAGAATAGCCAGACCTATTTCATGTAGTCGCTGTGTTACGTTTATCCTATTGCAGACGTGCGTGAAAGGGCTCCAGAATTTCTTCTTAGCAGCTGCTGCTGTCACAGAAAGCAGAAAGTGCTTTGTGCAGAGGGTCATAGCCTTGCTTTTAATTCTCTGGCATTTTCACGTGGGACTTCTGTTGGGGATCCATCCGTGAGCTCACCGAGCAATTTTTTCTTGTAAAAATGGAGGACTTTCCATCCTGTGCTGAGGTTGGATGTTTTGTGTTTTCATCCTCTTTTCTAGGCACAGCTGCAATCCCCTTGTCCTCTTTGAAGCAGAAATTGAAAAGTACTGCCCAGAGAATTTTGTAGACATCAAGGTAGGATCTTTTGGAAGACATACAGCACTGGAGTTGAACAACTCCAGAGTGCAAAATAATTGAACTGTGATTTCTGTATTTTGAATGCATCAGAATTTAGAGATCACGTTTCCCACCAAACTTAGTGCCATGATTTTAAAAATTATTCCTACTCAGGGCACCTGGGTGGCTCAGTCGGTTAAGCGTCTGACTCTTGATTTCAGCTCAAGTCGTGATCTCATGGTGGATCAAGCCCCAAGTCAGGTTCTGCACAGACAGCCTGCCTAGGATTCTCTTTCTTCCTCTCTCCCTCTGTTTCTCCCCCTCCCTGCCCCCTCAAAATAAATAAATAAACATTTAAAAATTCTTCCCACTCATTGTATAAATGAGGCCACTTATTTTTTATTTGTTTATTTTCAAAGATTTTAGTTTTAAATAACGTCTCCACCGATGGAGAAGTCACAACCCCAAGATCAAGAGTCACAAGCTGTACTAAAAATAAGCCTTTTTATTAGTAGTGGTTGTTTAAATAAATCCTAGGAATAACACTGTTAAATGATTAATTCTAAGTGATGAATCACTAAATTCTATTCCCGAAACCAATACGACGCTATGTGTTAACTAATTAGAACCTAAGTAAAAAAAACTTGACACGTCGAACAAGTTAAAAAACATTAATCCTAGCTTCCATCCCGAATTAGCATGGAGAGACAACAAAGTGTAAATGGTCACGTGACAGGCAAGTTATGAGTGCTCAGGGCACCTGTAGCGGTGGTCTGCTGGCTGGGAAACCTTCTTGGGGTGAAACTCAATTAGGGATCAGTTTCGTTTTTGACCAGGACGTGATCAGAACCACGAGAGTTACAAGTGTGTGTCAGAGCTGAGGTTTAGGTCTTGTCACACTAGGGCAGGTGCATTAAACCCTCCATCTTCTAGAAGCTCACTTCGGGTCCGTGATTCTAAGCTGGAGGGTTGTAGTAGCAGCCTCGGCATCCTTACAGGTAGTAGGAGCAGTTTCCTCAGATCGCTCCCTCTCACTAAGGCGGCGCATCCCGATAACATCACTGATGTTCGGTTTGGTCACACGTCCTTAGCGTAGAGGTGTCACTTCATGGCGACTGCGCTCTCACTGCTCTTCCCTGGCTGGGAATTTCAGAAAACTCTGGAACGAGAGACCCGGCAGTGCCAGGCCCTGGTGATCTGGACCGACTGCGATAGAGAAGGGGAAAATATCGGGTTCGAGATTATCCACGTGTGCAGGGCTGGTAAGTGACGTGGCTTCCGGGTTTCCACACGCTGGGACCGCAGAAGTAGATGGTTCCCCTGTGTGAGTGGGTCAAGGCTGAGTTCCTCCTTATAGACTCTCCCCACTGGATCCGTCAGGCCTCACCAGCAGTGTGTCCAGAGCAAGTTACTGAACCCACGGGAGCCTCAGCTTTCTGGAAAGTCAGGCCAGTCTGACACAGTTCCTAGGGTGGCACGAGGACTAAAAGAGTTACCGAGTGGCACAGACCCCGCAGCCCAGGGCTTGTTTCGCGTCAGGTCCAAGTAGATTGCCAGCTGCTTGAGAGCAGGGACTTCTTATATCTTTTATAAGTATAGATTGAATATTTGCAAGAGAATGCATATGCCGTACGGACAGTACAAAGAGTAATTCTAGAATGTTGTTCATCTGCTGTATTCTTTGTATGCTGCCTGAATATTAATAAATACTCGCTGAGATGAATTTAAATGCCTTCAACGGGGCTAATGATTGCAGGTAACTTAGCAGAAGTGATGCACAGGTCATTCTCAGGCTTCAGAGAGTGGACGGTTTCTATTTTCCCTGAGTGTTTCTGTGTTGAAAGCTGTAACGACTGCTGGGAATTTAAGTACGTTAACTTTCAGGGACAGTGTGTATGTCCTATGTTATTTCCGTGCCAGGACATGAAATTCCCTTGTAGGACCTTCTAATTGACAACATTTTATTTTCCCCAAACGTCTAAGAATGAGTGAGATTAGAATCTTGAGAGGCTCATAAGGAGAATAGCTGAAATTCACTTAAATAGCTAAAATTCACACCACTGTTACTTCTGACAAAACTAAGCTTAGCGGTTACAGCAAAGTTTCCTTCTTAGGTGGCTAGCATACTGTTAATTTCACCTAATCAGAAAATTGGGTGCCTCACAACATCTCGAAATGGCTTATCTTTCATTCAAGGTGGTTTAAGAAAAGCGAGCCCTTTATGATGGGAAGGCAGTGTGGTTTGACTTTGATCTTGGTGACTCTGTTCCACAGTGAAGCCCAGTCTGCCAGTGCTGAGAGCCCGTTTCTCTGAGATCACCCCCCGAGCCGTCCAGACGGCCTGTGAGAACCTGACCGAGCCTGATCCGAGAGTGAGCGATGCTGTGGACGTGAGGCAGGAGCTGGACCTGAGGATCGGTGAGCCACTGGCAAACTCCCCTGGGGGTCTGCGTGGCACATTGGGGGTTGGGTTATGAACCAAGAATGAGGCTCGTGTGTAGATATGAGCAGCTGGCCTTGATCTTACGGTCCACTGCTTTCTCCTTCCTTCCTTCCGTCCTCACTTCCTAGGAGCTGCCTTCACTAGGTTCCAGACCCTGAGGCTGCAGAGGATTTTTCCCGAGGTGTTAGCGGAGCAGCTGATCAGTTACGGCAGCTGCCAGTTCCCAACCCTGGGGTTCGTGGTAGAGAGGTTCAAAGCCATTCAGGCTTTTGTGCCAGAAATCTTCCACAAAATTAAAGGTATGGCCGGAGGAGTTGTTTACGGTGTAGAACCTAAGGGCCTGGGAAGAACCAGGAGCAAAAAAGGCACTAATTAAATGTGTGAGTTTTTTAGTCTTGCTGCCCTTCGTCCCACCCCATTACGATGCTCAGAATCCACTTAGTTTCCTGAACGACCCATAATCCCAAAGCCATGTTTCCTATTCCTTTGGAATTTCAGTGCAATGTGCTTTCTTCTCTCTGTCCCATCATATGGCTTCTCTGAGTCATGGCCTTCCTGTTTGTCCCCGATACAGTAACTCATGACCACAAAGATGGTGTCGTAGAATTCAACTGGAAAAGGCATCGCCTCTTTAACCACACAGCTTGTCTTGTCCTCTATCAGCTGTGCATGGAGGTAAGAGATATTTGGAATTTTAATGATCGAGGAAAACTGTTCTGGAAGTTCCCAGGCCACTCCTTCTGTGTTAGCAGAAGTGACCCTGTTCCCTTTTCCCACTGAACTGTAGCTTTCAGCTTGCATCTCAGGACCTCACTTTTAGGGAGCCTGTAGGACGAACTCCATGAAAATGATACTAAACGATGTGAAACCACAGGAGCTGTAGACCTTTTAGATAAAGGCAGAAATTTTGAGAAATACATAGCTGAAATCTCTCCCTAAAGTAGAATGCTGTTAACAGAGGTCACTCAGGATCCTCTAGACCTGTCTGGAACAATAGAGTCCTAAAGCTGGAAGGGGTTTGGACAGCATCTGGTCCAGCTCCCTCTTCCCCCGGTTAGATGAGATCTAGAAAGATGAAAGTCACAAACGAGCAAGTTAACTTCATCCAGGGGCAAATGCCAGGAAGGAAAAGTAGGGGGAAGGAACAGAGACCAGCCTGGGGGGCAGGGAGGGGACCGTTCTAGGCATGGTGGTCACGGAAGGCCTCTCAGGGCCACATCTGAGTGAAGGCCAGAGTGATTAGCAGGAGACAGCCAGCCACAAGGGGGTGGGGGGGGGTAGAGAACACGTGTCAGTAGAGAAGTAGAGAGAGCGGCCCATCAGAGGACCACAGGCCAGTCAGTGGCCGAGTTGCGACCCTCATACTGATCGTCCACCTTGTGGTGCTGCTGCTTTTCAGCCAGTACCTGACTGCTGGCTCTAACCTGGAGGCTGCACACAGTGGTGCCTGAGAGAAACTCTGAGATCTCTACTTTGATGAGTCACATGTGCTCCCGGCTGTAGCGCCCTGGCAGGTTTATTAATTGATTTGGTGAAGGGGGAACAATGACCGGTGAGCACCGGCTGCAGTGCCAGACACGCTTTGTTACACTATCCTGTTTAGTCCTGATAGCGCCCGTGAGGGTGGCGATCCTGTCCCCGCCTCACAGATGAGGTGGGAGAGAGTGAAGTAATTTGTGCGCACTCTAGAGCCGGTAAGGGGCACAGCACAGCTAGCTTCTAGCGTACCTGACTCTCCAGCTCCTTCCGGAGACCACCCTGCGTCCAGGAGTCACTCTGTCCACGCTTCTGCCCTTTGACCCTAGAGGTCACGGAACTACCTGGCACGTCTCTGACACTGCACATTTACCTGTTCGAGAGAAGGAGACACCCCTGTTCGCTGGGGTGCGGTGAAGATGGTCTCCACATTGGGCTTTCCAGCTTGTAGTGTACGATTTCTCCTATTTCTAACTTGGTATCATCCTGACGTTTATTTTATTTTTTTTTTTTTTAATTTTTTTTTTTCAATGTTATTTATTTTGGGACGAGAGAGACAGAGCACGAACGGGGGAGGGGCAGAGAGAGGGAGACACAGAATCGGAAACAGGCTCCAGGCTCTGAGCCATCAGCCCAGAGCCTGACGCGGGGCTCGAACTCACGGACCGCGAGATCGTGACCTGGCTGAAGTCGGGACGCTTAAAACCGACTGCGCCACCCAAGCGCCCCATCCTGACGTTTTAAAATGTAACACCGTGCACGTGTAGGTAGGAAACAGTGCTTAGGAGATGCACAGGCTGTCGTGTTTCGCGGGCCCTGGAAGGCACCTTGGGGCTTGTAAAGTTGCCCCTCAAAGTCTTGGTTTGAGCGGGAAGGTGGTGAGGTCTCCACCACACCGCAGGCTTCGAGCCCACCTCGCTCGAGGTGCTGTCGTGGCTGGAGCAGGGGCCTCTGCTCGTGGTGAGTGTCCTCCAGAATGGTGAGCAAAGGCTACCGCAGGACAGCTAGAGAAGGTGCGCAAAGAAGTTAACGTGGCCTCTGCTTTTTCTGGCTCTCTAGGATCCCAGGGCAACCGTGGTAGAGGTCAAGTCTAAGGCAAAGAGCAAGTGGAGGCCTCAAGCATTGGACACTGTGGTATGTTCCAGATGACTGCACCAGGCGCTCTGATTGCCTGGTGCTGGGACCAGGTTTCTACGGCAGACGGTGGCCGGTGGCACAAAGCATCACCCTTCACAAGGCCAAGCGGGAAAGCCCTTGGGGAGAACAGAAACCCCAAAACAGAGGCTGCTTAGTCTTTTCGTGCTTTTTTAAGTTAATAAATGCAACGTAGCTGCTTTGTGTGGGGTTTGGCAAACAAAAAGAGGAAGACACGTCCCCCGTCATCCTTACGTAATCTCTGATCCAATGTGAGCATCTTCTCTTCCTGTTTTTTCCTCATACACGTAATTTTTACATTGTTGTGATTAGGATAGCTTGTCTTTTTCCACCCGAGCATTTTTCTTTAACGTGTGCCTAATCTATGTAAACGTTTTTTAAAATCTGTATTAAGAGCGTACCTTAGGACAGGGTTTCTCAACTTTTTAGACCCACGAAGAGCCACCCTGCTGGACACGAGTTGGAGTTAACTACCTTAGGAGTGCCCCTTCCCAGTCACCACCAGTCAGGACAATTCAGGGTACAGTTGCCGTCAGGATTCACCCTGGAGGTTGAACATAAAGAACAAACAGGCTAAGAAACACATGGGGATTGGTGGGCAGTGTGGTCTTTACCTTGGGCGTGGCCCAGTGTGTGTGTATGTGTGTGTGTGTGTGTGTGTGCGCGCGCACACGCGCGTGGGAGTGATTTGTAGGAATGACAAGGGGAGAGTTACAGACCGATTGCATAGGACAGGCATAAGTGTATTGGTCCTCACTGGTTAAATAGGCTTTGACATAGAGCCGCTGACATTGGTGGACTGTGACCAAGGGGAAGGACAACCGATTATCTCCCAGGAGTTTTTGAAGAATGGTATTCATCATCCAGAAGTTAGTAGGGCTCCAGTGGTTTTCCCAAAGTGTGGTTCCCAGACTGCCTGTATTAGAATCTGTGTATTGGCTTGCTGGTTAAAAAAAAAGAAAAAAAAATGCAGATTTCTGGCCTCTGTCCCAGCAGCCCTCTTCTGTCAGAATCCCTAGTGCTCAGGGCCCGGGAATCTTTTCTCTTCCTAAGTGATTCTTGCTTCTGCCCATCAGAGCCTGAGAACCACTGGGTTGGAATCTGCCTCTGCCTGGCAGGCCCAGAAAGCTTTCTTTGCTACAGTCTTTCTCCCTCTGCGTGACAGCCGCTGGAGTGACAGTGGCCAGACATTTGTGAAGATGAGTTGTGTGGCTGTGTTGTGCCCTCTGACTCCCACACTGCACTCTAACTTGCCTATTGACACATTTAACAGGAGCTTGAGAAGCTGGCTTCTCGAAAGTTGAGAATAAATGCTAAAGAAACCATGAGGATTGCCGAAAAGCTCTACACTCAAGGGTAAATATTTGGGAATAGAATTTGGTGCATCTTTGTCAGGGTGAAGTATTTTATTTTGCTTCATTTTCTTTTAAAGATTTTATTTTTAAGTAATCTGTATACCCAACATGGGGCTCAAACTCACAATCTGAGATCAAGAGTTACATGCTCCACCCACTGAGCCAGGGTGAAAATATTTTAGAGCTTATGGGTAAATACAGACTGTCTAGATATCACCTGAGCTCTGAAGTAGAAGAATTTTGACATTGACTTTTCTGATAAGGAAAAGAGCCTGTTGAGTGAATTCACATCTCAGTGTTGACCTCTCAACAGTCCCCCCCGCCAGGGCCTTGGCAGGTGGCAGACCGCACCTTTAGTAGTCGTTTGCCATCATAAATCATCGCGCTTCAGGGGTTGTGAACATCCCAGCACCGTCCAGTGATGGTGTGGTCCATGCTGTGGACCGCTGTGGCAGCCACTCGCCACAGGTGACTATCAGGCACTTGAGATTTGGGTCGTGCGAATTGGGACATGCTGGAAGTGTAAGATATGCGCTGGGTTTCGAAGACTTGTATGAAACAAAAGGATGTAAATGATCTCGTTGATATACCGTTTAAGTGGCTAGTAAAAAATGGTATATTACATGTAGGGTCCACATGATGGTTTGTTAGACAGCATTACGCTTTCTATACCTGAAAAAAATTCGTAGAAGCACACTCTGTTGCTGCTCTCAAGGCCATGGGGGGTCACTGGCAGACCATTCATAGATCGGGCCAGGGCTGTGTCCCGGCCACACAACGGCTGGCAGGCTGAGCCTACTGTGTTCCCCGCCTGTGCTTCCCCTGTCGTTTATCTTGTGGCTTCTTGGGGCATCTCAGCAAGAGAGCCTACTGTCTCTCACCCCATCAGGGGGTCCCATCTGAGAACTTTTGTCAACGTAGGTAAGGTAGGTTGCCTTCGGTTGCGTTGGCCAGCTCAGATGGGACATTGCAGGTGCCACCAGGTGCTTTCAATCGAATTCAGTTGTTTCTAGAGCAATTCTAGCAATTTCTTTTTCTATTCGTTTGCCTTTGTTTTAGGTACATCAGCTATCCTCGAACTGAGACAAACATCTTCCCCAAAGACTTAAACCTGACGGTGCTCGTAGAGCAGCAGACCCCGGATCCACGTTGGGGGGCCTTTGCCCAGAGCATTCTAGAACGGGGCGGCCCTACTCCACGCAATGGGAACAAGTCTGACCAAGCTCACCCTCCCATCCACCCCACCAAATACACTAGCAGCTTGCAGGTTGGTTTCCCTAACTACTGCCTCCTAGAACCCAGGGGGAAGTGAAGGGTTAGCGGCACTTGAATTTACTCTGTGGGCTCTTACTTGAGGAACTGAGTGATTTTGAAATATCTCTCCATTTTAGCAAAGAGACGTCAGTGTCCGAATTCTGCTGCTTCAGTGTTCTGCTTGGTGTCCGTGAATCCCCGCCCCCAGAGCAGGCTCTGCTGTCCAGCCCACTTCCCGCTCTGTCAGACCCCCTGCAGCTTTGCCGAGCCCCCCACACGTGGACTAGGAGGTTCGCCTGCCCTGTGCCCTTGCACAACCCCCACAGAGCCTCCCACAGAATCGCTTGGCCTTCTTGGCCCCTCGTTAACTGGAGGAATCCGGCCCCCATCCTTCCCAGACTCGATGGGTTTCCATTGCCATCCTGACACTTGGATACTGTGACACCGGCCTCTTGTCTTTGGTCCGGTGGCTGCAGGGCTCTCGGGCAGCCCTGCCCTGCCGTGTGTCTTGCCTATTGTCCTTCCTCAGCTGGAGAATGAGCTCCAGGAGGGCCCTGAGGGCCAAGCTGGTTAGGCTTGTTTGACAGATGCAGGCTCATTGCAGAGCTGAGCCACATTTGGTCCTTGTTTCCTTTTTTTATTAACACACATTGTTCTCTGGCCCTAAATGTAATACAGGTCCATTTTAGTTTAGAAAATTCAAAAGAATATGAGGAAGAAAAAAATTTGCCATTTCCTCGTATGCCGAATTTTTTTTTTTTTAATAGATGTTTGCTCATTTTTAAGAGAGAGTGTCTGAGCGAGGGAGGGGCAGAGAGAGGGGGAACAGAGGATCTGAAGCCGGCTCTGTGCTGACAGCAGAGAGCCTAGTGGGGGGCTCGAACTCAAACTGTGAGATCATGACCTGAGCTGAAGTCAGACACTCAATCAACTAAGCCACCCAGGTGCCCCTGAAATATTTTAAAGTATGATATTTAATGATTGCATAGACGTACCATAATTTCTTTTGCCAAATCTATTTTTTTGTTGTTTATTTATTTTTTTTTTTTTTATTTTTTATTATTATTTTTTTTTAACAAATGAAGTTTTTAATTTTTTTTTTTCAACGTTTATTTATTTTTGGGACAGAGAGAGACAGAGCATGAACGGGGGAGGGGCAGAGAGAGAGGGAGACACAGAATCGGAAACAGGCTCCAGGCTCCGAGCCATCAGCCCAGAGCCATCAGCCCAGAGCCTGACGCGGGGCTCGAACTCACGGACCGCGAGATCGTGACCTGGCTGAAGTCGGACGCTTAACCGACTGCGCCACCCAGGCGCCCCTATTTTTTTTTTTTGAGAGAGAGAGGGCACACGTGCACAAGCAGGAGAGGGGCACAGAGAAAGAGAATCTGAAGCAGGTTTCAGGTTTCAAGCTGTTAGCGCAGAGCCCGACATGGGGCTTGAACCCACAAACCGCAAGGTCATGACCTGAGCCAAAGTCGGATTGCCAGCCAACTGAGCCACCCTGCTCATCTGCAGGGTGCAAAATCACCCCTGCAGAAAGCACCCCTGCAAAACCTGTTTTTTAAGATTGCTTTCAACTTTCTGAGACATAATAACCATTGACCTTTGTATAAATATCTGTGTGGACCTTTCGTTTCCTTTGGATCCATTCTTAGAATTACTGGCTATGAGTATGAGCATCTTACGGGCTTTGACAGATTGAGCCTCGCTCAGTCCTTGATTACTTCACTGGTAGAAAGTCCCATGAACCTTGTGAACGTGATGGTGTAGGGCTGCTGGCTGTAACTTTACTGTGTCTTCTATGCAAGGGATCCCTTGTTAGTTTATTATGTTTTTACCTTGTCTCCTCCCTTGGTGGGGTTTATGTCAAAAGAAGCACCTCTCAGTCTGGAAGGTAGGATGCCTTCCTTGCTTATCCTCACCTGATCAGGGTTGTGTCTAAGTCCACAGCACACAGCGGGTATGCCCAGCGCTCCATGCTGCTGCGGGGGCTACGGGAGCCACGTGCCCTGTTTCATGTGGAACTTTGGGCTGGAAGGTGGCCTCGGCCACGTCAGACTACTGGTGGTGCTGCGATCCTTGAGAGGCTATCTTCTGGAGGGAGTTTCAGACCCTTTCTTTTTCTTCCTAGGGAGATGAGCAGCGACTGTATGAGTTCATCGTTCGTCATTTCCTGGCTTGCTGCTCCCAGGATGCTCAGGGGCAGGAGACCACTGTGGAGATCGACATCGCTCAGGAACGCTTCGTGGCCCACGGCCTCATGATTCTGGCCCGAAACTACCTGGATGTGTACCCATATGACCGCTGGAGTGACAAGGTACTAAAGCACAGGCCCGGTCAGGGGCCAGAGGCCACATCTCACCCCGTGGGCCTCGGGGAAAGGGGAAGACAGCCGTGTTCCCGACCCCAGTGCCGTCTGATGGAGCGGGGCCACGTTTTTTGAACTGGAAGTTGTCTTTTGCCTAAGTGCCACGCGGAATGATCTGATGCTTCTGCTGCTCTCTGTAGACCCTCCCCGTCTACGAGAGAGGCTCCCGCTTTCAGCCCAGCACTGTGGAGATGGTGGACGGAGAGACCAGTCCCCCCCAGCTGCTCACCGAAGCCGACCTCATCGCCCTCATGGAAAAGCACGGCATTGGTCAGTAGCTTGCTGTCCTGGTAGCTGGCGGCTCCGGCACACTCCGTACGGGCCAGGCACCGCGTCTCTTCTGGTCTTTGCCACAGCTCTAACGTGGCCATTATATTCTTCACCCCCTTTGTAGCTGAAGTGAGGCTTAGAGAGGTTAAGAACCTTGGTCTGAGTAAGTCTGCACATGGTGCTCTTAACCACTGCTTTACAGCAGCCGAATGAGGACATCGATGTGTCCCAGGACTCGGGGGCGGTGCGCTGGGAGCACCCTGGCCAGGTCCTGTCCGTGGACTCAGGATATTTGGCCCACACAGGGATTTGCTTCTATTTTGAATAACTTACCAACATTTAAGGCCTGAGAGATTCCACATAAAAAATCCGTGTCTTCGTCTTGCGAGGCGTCGGGTCTGGCAGCCCGCCCCTTCGCGCCCAGAAATGGAATTGGAGTTGAATTGGAGTGGTGGCTGTCCCTTCCCCATCGCTCACGCTTGGCTCCGCTCTCCGCTCGTTACCTGCCAGGCCTCTGCGGAGTCTGAGTTTGCTGCCCTGCGGCTAGCCACACGCGGCCGTGCCCTTGGTGTTCCTTAAAGCATTCCTCGTAACAGTATGGGAATTGGAAATTAGGTTAAAAGGAAACTGGGCCAGAATTGGCTTTCCCGGTAAGCCCCGTGGCCCAAGGTTTACAGGTGGGTCCCTCGGGACAGATCTGCCACCCCTCTTCAGTTTTTGTCAGGGCTCTGTGGATGGTCTCCGGCAAACCTAGTTCAGAGGGGCAGCGGCACGATGGAGAGGGAAGTGGATGGAGGGGAAGTGGGCGTTCCCTGGGCGTATTCCTGGGGCACAGCTGCCCGCCCTGGGGCACAGCCGCCTCACTACGCAGTGGGTTTTGTAGTCCTGGGACTTAGGAAGGAGTGCCTCCCTGGAGTCCTCTGGCCATTGCTATACTGTCCGCAAAGTTGCAGGGTTCGCTAAAATTAAAGTTAGTTCACCCATCAGGATTCACTCATTAAAAATCTGAGGCTTCCACAGCTAGACGTTGGTCTAGGCCCCGGAGACACAGACAGGAATCAAGCCTGGTCATTCCATTCCCCCCAAGGGCTCATCTAGCCGGAGAAAGAAATCAAAGCAACACTTAAGTCCAGCCCGATGGGCTCTGGCAGGGAGCGGGCAGGGGCCTTAAACCTCATAGGAAGGATTCCTGGCGAGTGAAGGCAAGCCAGGCACCGGCCGAGTCTGCAGGAGGACGGAGGCACAGGGAAGCACATGGCACTGTGGCCGGGGGTATGCGTGGAAGGTGAGGCTGGGAAGATGACTTGAGCCCGACCGCGGGGCCGGCGTGCCTGCCTAACGAGCTTGGGTGTTGGCCTGTGGCTAGCAGAGCACAGTTTAAGATTTCTGAGGAAAGGAGCAAGGACTTATGTTTTTATTTTTATTTCTTTTGAGAGAGAGTGAAGGAGGGGCAGAGAGAGGGAGGGAGGGAGAGAATCTCAAGCAGGCTCCACACCGTCAGTAGGGAGCCTGATGCGGGGCTCGATCTCACAAACTGAGATCACAACCTGAGCCAGAACCAAGAGTCGGCCACCCAGGCGCTCAAGAGAGCTACGTTTTTTAATATGTTACCAGCTTTAAAAAAAAAAAAAAAAAAAAAAACCTAAAAAATGTTCCCAGCTTTGTTGAGATATAATTCACATACCACACACGTGACTGATGTAAGACGTACAAATCAGCATCCAGTATATTCACAAAAGTGTGCCACCCTCCCCACAATTAAACTTAGAACGTTTTCATTGTCTCAGAAAGAAACCCCATGCCCATTAGCAGTCACACCCCATCCCCCCTTCTCTCCAGTCCCTCCAGTCCCTCCAGTCCCTCCAGTCCTGGGCAACCACTCATCTTTCTGACTAGAATGATACGGCGTGTGGCCTTTTGTGACCGGCTTCTTCCACTTAGCGTGTTCTCAGGGGTCATCCACACCGTGGCGGGAATCAGTACTTCTTTCCCTCTTGGCTGGTGCTGTCCCGTTGTGCAGGTACACCCCGGTTTGTTTATCCATTCCTCAGTCGATGGACTTTTGGGTCCTTCCCATTTGTCCCGGTGCACATTTGTGTCCAGGTTTGTGTGTGGACAGTTTTCGGTTCTCTAGGGTAGATAACCTAGCAGTAGAATGTCTGGGTCCTATGGTAACTCTGTGTTTACCTTTTAAGGAAGTTCTGGACTGTTTGCTGTTTTACGCTCTGGGAGCAACGCTTGAGGCTTGAGGTTTCTCCGTGCCCTCGCCAACATTTGTGGCTATCGGTGCTTTTTGGTTATACCCATTCAAGTGGGCGTGAAGTGGTACCTCTGTGGTTTTGATTTGCATTTCTCTGATGCCAGAGCTACATTTGCAGAGAACCCTTTGGCCACAGCATAAAGAAGGTGTGGGTGGAGGAAGCAGCCAGAAAGGAGGAGACCGAGCACATTGCACTGATGCAGATGACATGACGTGGGCTCCAGCCGTGGCTCTGCCACGTGGAGCAGAGGACAGAGACGCAGGAGTTGTGAGGCTGACATTGACAGCTTAAGTGAGGAGGTGGATGCGAGGGAGAAGTGTGGTTTCTGCGTGGGCCGGATGCGAAGGGAGGTGTCTTACCGAGAATAAGAAGTCCAGGCAGAGGAAGGTGCCCACAGGACACCAGGGCGGGGGGACGATCTGCATCACCCCGAGTAACCAGGACTGGCTTTCAGGTACTGATGCCACTCATGCGGAGCACATCGAGACCATCAAAGCCCGGATGTACGTCGGGCTCACCCCGGACAAGCGGTTTCTGCCCGGGCATCTAGGCATGGGGCTTGTGGAAGGTAAGGAGGAGGAGCTTGCGGGGGTTTTGGCGGAGCCGCGTAACTAAAGTCCCCGAAGGTGTCGCCCGGGGCCACGTAGAACACCGCTCTTGCCCCTGCAGGCTATGACTCCATGGGCTATGAGATGTCCAAGCCCAACCTCCGGGCTGAGCTGGAAGCCGATCTGAAGCTGATCTGTGAGGGGAAGAAGGACAAGTTGGTGGTTCTGAGGCAGCAAGTCCAGAAATACAAACAGGTTTTCACTGAAGCAGTGGCCAAAGCAAAGAAGTGAGTCCGGATCCTACTTGTGTGCGCATGCGGTCATTTAGCTCTGCTTCCTGGGCCGTAACCTCTCCTTGGGCCGCGGGAGCGGGTGGGGGTGATTCAGCAGAAACCGGGCGGCGCGGCTCCTCGCGCCTCGTGAAGTGTGCGCCGCGGGTGGTTAGATGTCCCCCGGCCAGTTCATCACAGCCGGCGGTGTGCCTGGCGGGGCCGTCCCCATGCAGCCCCTCCCGCTTCGGGCTTCCTCCCGAGGGTTCCCCTTCCCCTAGAGCTTCGCCAGCATACAAACGGTAATCGGAAAGATCTGGTCCGGTCATGCCAGGCTATTGGCGCCAGATGGAGATGCCATTCTCTTGATTTTAATTGTCCTGAGTTAACAGGCAGCACAGCCGTGCGGCAGGAAACCTAGTCCTGGTGTAGGACACGTTTGCTCTGTGGAGTATTTTTTGGAGGTGGCCACGCAGCAAGCGGCACGTGTGCATGTTGTCAGATGCAAACCTGTTTTCTACCCCATGCCAGTTTGGCAAAGTAGCGGATGAGCCGGGGCACCCGGCGGGCTCTGTCGGTAGACCATGTGACTCTTGATCTCAGGGTTGAGTTCGAGCCCCGTGTTAGGTGTAGAGATTACTTAAAAATAAAATCTTAAAAAAAGAGAAATGGATGAGCTAGTTTATTTATTTTTAATGTTTATTCTTGACAGAGAAAGAGAGACAGGGCATGCGTGGGGGAGGGGCAGAGAGAGAGGGAGACACAGAATCCGAAGCAGGCTCCGGGCTCTGAGCTGTCAGCACAGAGCCCGACGCGGGGCTCGAACTCAAGGACCGCGAGATGATGACCTGAGCTGAAGTCACACGCTCAACCAACTCAGCCACCCAGGGGCCCCAGGATGAGCTCATTTAAATGTAAATCCAGACAGACAGACACTTCTGGAGTGCATGCTAGGACCCTGTGCAGTTTTGTTTGGTGCGGGGCTGGTGACAAGGCAAAAAGTACCTGCCTCTAGCTGGATCACTCCCGGGAGCTGCCAGGAGCCAGGGCCGCTTGGCCAACACAGCTCCGTCTGCCGCCGTTCTCCGCATCAGGGTTCCCCTGGTCACACTCATGCTGTGCGCACGTAAGAATATCGTAAATGTTTTGCTCTTCCTTCAGATTGGACGAGGCCTTATCCCAGTACTTTGGGGAAGGGGCAGAGGTGGCCCAGCAAGAAGCCATCTACCCAGCCGTGCCAGAGCCCATCAAGAAGTGCCCGCAGTGCAACAAGGACATGGTCCTCAAGACCAAGAAGAGTGGCGGGTCAGTGCCAGACTTGTCCCCGCCGGTGCTCACCCAACACTTGCCGGGTTGGCCATACAGCCCCCTGCAGGGCCCTGTCGTTTCGCTTCTGTGTCTGTCTTTGTTTGTTTGTGTATTTATTTATTTATTTATTAATGTTTATTTTTGAGAGAGAGAGAGAGAGAGAGAGAGAGAGACCAAGTACTAGTGAGGGGGGGGCAGAGAGAGATGGAGATACAGAATCCAAAGCAGGCTCCAGGCTCTGAGCTGTCAGCACAGAGCCCGACACGGGGCTCGAACCCACAGGCCGCGAGATCATGACCCAAGCCGGAAGTCGGCCGCTTAACCGACTGAGGCACCCAGGCGCCCCTCTGTGTCATTATTTAAAGGCAGGCCTGCTGCTGCCGGCCCCTGCACTAGGTATTGGAGGTAGAAGGCTAGCTGACAGGGACCCGGCCTTGGAGTCGTGACATGACCTGGGATCCAGAGGAGGTGGGGGATGACGGCAGATTTGCGTCCCTTGTGGATCAGACGCCGCCCACTCACCGTGTGGAGGATGGTGGAGGAGCATGAGCTGAGGACCCCGTTGGGTCTGAGTTCAAATCTCACTTCTGCCACACACAAGTTTTGTGCCCCAGAGCAGGTTACTTAACTACTAAGCGCCAATCTTCCATAAACCTGGGGCGGTGGGGTCTACTCTGGGAAGGGTGAGGGTTTGGCGTCATGGGTCAGAAGTCTAGTAGCGCAGGGCCTGACGTGTTAGAGATACTCGGCGGCGCTGCTTTTCTTCTTCCGGCTTTGGCGCTGATTCGGACCTGGACGTGCCACATCCCTTCTCACTCTTAGTGCAGCAGTGGGTAGGCAGTTTGTTGCGAGGCTCCCCAAGCCGGCCCCTGGCCGCTGGCAGGTGTTCACAGCAGGAGTGGGGAATGGAGATGGTGGCCGTCATTTATCACGTGCCGTCCCTATGGGGGGCACGATGCACGGTCCTCGACGTACATTCTGGACTCCGTAACCACACAGCAGGGTGGTGTTTTTACCTCAGTTTCGTACGGAGTGGAGGCTGAGGCTTCGTGGGCTGAAGCGACTTGTCTACAGCAGGCAGCCCTGGGGAGCGGGAAAGGCAGAATTTGATCCCAGGTCTTCGCAGCCCTTCATTCCTTTGCCCCCTTTGGGCTGCAGCCGTGTGCCGCCTCTGTGCTGCCACGGGAGCAGGTGGCATCCCCGACTACTGACCCGTCACTGGCCTGGGCAAAGAGAAGGCCAGGCCGGCTCTCAGAAACCAGAGGTTAATGGGCCCAACTTGGCAGTGGGCAGCAGGTGCACACATACGAGCCAGTGCTGGTACAGGCTTCGCCCAGTGTGGACTGCCACATGCGAGGGCTTAGTAAGTGCTGTGCTGTGAACTCTGAAGTTCTCCGAGTGCTTGAGTCACCGGGGGGAGGTGGGGGGGGGGGTCTGGGGATTGTCTTGTGGAATTTACCACTCCAGGGCTTATCTGATAGTTGCCGTTTCTCAGTGGATTAGCTGTTTGAATAATTGGGGTTTGGGGTTTGGTTAGTTTTCCCCTGGTCTGGTCGAAGGGGATCCCAGGCATGCTCAAAGGACGTCGTAAACTGTGTTCACGTTGGCTAGTCCAGCCCTAAAGTTTCGTGGCTGGAAGCTGTAGGGAATTGTTGGCCAAGGGGCACCTGGCTGGCTCAGTCGGAAGAGCACACAACTCTTGATGTCCGGGTCGCGAGTTTGAACCTGACATTGGGTGTAGAGATTACTTAAATAGATAAAAACCTCAGAATGATGTGGTGCAGGTGTCCTGAGTAAAAGCTCTTTCATCAGACAGATAGGGTTCTATTCCCAGCTCTCTTACTCACCGCATGTGCATCCTTGGGCAGGTTTCCAGACTGTTCCCCACCTCAGTTTGCCCCACTGTAAACTGAGAGTATCAACGGTTTCCATCAGAATTGTCATGTGGAGAAGTTGGGGAAGGTCTGAGAGCACACAGCCCGGAACCTGAGCAGAACCTGAGCAGAACCCTCAGGTCGTGGCCTTGCTATGGCCCGGGTTGGTCAGTGGGTTGTTTTTTGGTTTTGTTTTATTTGTTTTGAGAGAGAGAGCGCGGGCATGTGTGCAAGAGCATGGGGGCGGGGGGGCGGGGGGCGGAGAGAATCCCAAGCAGGCTCTGTACTGACAGTGCAGAGCTCCACTCGGGGCTCGACCCCCCCCCGAACTGTGAGATCAAGACCTGAGCTGAAACCAAGTCGGAAGCTTAACTGACGGAGCTCCCCAGGCACCCTGGTTTGGTGCTTCTAAAGAAAGCAGAGTCAGCAATACGTATTTCTTTTTTTCAGGAAGGTGGGAGATAAATTCAGGCTAGTTTTTCTCATCAGTACCAGCGACTGTGTATCCATTTACGTGTCCTTCGGAAAAATCAAGATCTCCCTTAATCAACTGAGGAAAAGTCTCCCTGCCAGATGGGCGACAGTCTAGGAATGTTTATTTCCTGCATGCAGTCTGGTGGCTCCTGCCTGACCTTGCTCCCTCTGCCCTCCAGGTTCTACCTCAGCTGCACCGGTTTCCCAGAATGCCGATCGGCCATGTGGTTCCCTGACTCTGTGCTGGAGGCCAGCAGGGATGGGACTGTGTGTCCGGTTTGTCAGCCGCACCCTGTTTACAGGTGAGCTGGCCCCCGAGTCGGCTGCAGGAAGAGCACAGGTGGGAGGGAATCTCCCGGGACTTTCATTCCTAGACCGCTGCGTGGCCGGGGGCGATCGGTGCTCTCAGCAGCAGCTGGGTTGGCAGTCCTAAATCGGTCTGTGTCCCTTCCCTTTCCAGCTAGATTGCTGCCAAGTAGGGCGTGGGGAAGAGAATATTCGTGTATCGGCCGTGGCTTCCAGGCTCCTCCCAAAGGCCCAGAACCCTCGTGTAGAACCGGTCCTCAGACCTTTTGGCCATAGGACCCCTTACACTGGTAAAAATCATTGAGGAGCCCAAAGAGTTTTTGTTGTGAGTTAAGCTCATCAATAAGCTTATCAATTTAGATTAAATTATCTAATTAATTAACTTATCTAATTAACTTAGGTTAAGCTTATCGATAAGCTTATCAATTTAGATTAACCATCTAAATTAAAGTGGAGGCATTTAAAGACATATGTATTAATTTTACAATGCATACACTGCATACTGACATAAATGGCATGTTTTTACTTACTTCCAAAGCAGACCAAACCAAACCAAACCAAACAATGCATCGTTTTCCATTTCTCTAAGTCTAACGTCTGGCTTTAGATAGGAGACTGTTGGACTCCAGCCTCTGCTCCCAGGCAGCGTGCTGGGCCCGTGGCATGGGCTGTCGCCTTTGGCAGAGTTGCATGCCTACAGCAGGGAAGAATGACCGCTGTAACTTCCTAGCCTTGTAACAAAATACCTTGAAAGGGCCCGGGAGCCTCCAGGAGCCTGAGAGCCGCTGGTGTTACAGGAAGTGAACCTTTCAGAGACTTCTGTATTTTGGTGATTAATTGGGATCTTAGATTTCCCCTGCCTCCCCCTCTGCCCTCGTGACAGCTGGACGGGCTAGCGGTTGGCAGGTGGCTGGCGTGGGCTCCTGGGGCACCGAGGGGAGGCCCAGGGTGGGCGCAGCCCTTTTCGGACCAGAAGACTTACAGCTGGTGGTTCATGCTTGCACTCACCTTCTGGCCTCACTAGGTTGAAGTTCAAGTTTAAACGCGGCAGCCTTCCCCCGACCATGCCTCTGGAGTTTGTGGGCTGCGTCGGAGGATGTGATGAGACCCTGATGGAGCTCCTGGACCTAAGATTCTCACGGGGCGCCCCCAGAGCCAGCCAGCCAGCCAGCCAGCCCTCTAACCACCTGCAGGCTAGCCAGTCCCTGAACAGAATCGACAGCGCCCCCCGGGCCCTGCCACCACCCGCTGCCACTGGTGAAAGTGACTCTGTGACCTGCAACTGTGGCCAGGAGGCCGTGCTGCTCACCGTCCGGAAAGAGGGTCCCAACCAGGGCCGGCAATTTTATAAGTGCAACAGTGGCGGCTGCAACTTCTTCCTGTGGGCCGACAGCAGCCCCCCGGATGCAGGGGGGCCCCCCCCCCTCGGCACCAAGACCCTCAGGTGGCTCAGCAGGACGCCCGCCTGGCCCGGGGCATCGCCGGGGTGGGTTTGGCAGACCTGGCGATGACAGCGGAGGGGGCACGTCGTGCCTGTGCAGCCAGCCCACCGTCACCCGGACGGTGCAGAAGGACGGGCCCAACAAGGGGCGCCAGTTCCACACATGCGCCAAGCCAAGAGAGCAGCAGTGCGGCTTCTTCCAGTGGGCGGATGAGAATGTGGCCCCAGGTGAGACGGGACGCGTAGCCGGGCCCGGGCTCCACCTCCTGGAGCAAGGGCGGCCCCTGAAGGGAGGGCGGGACAGCGGTGGGGCCGGCAGGTGCACGCGTGGTCTTCATGCCAAATTTAAGGCCAGCTGCAGCCCACAGAGCTGCCCACTGCGCACCCAGCACTACGCTAGACACGCTATCTGTGCGTCTTCCGCCCCCGTCAGCTCAGCACGTGCTCACAGTTGTACAAACGGGGCAGCTGAGTCCCAGCGAACCGCCTCCACTGGGGGTCGCACCGCAGCACAGCCCGAGGTCGGCCAGACCGCTCGGCTCTGCGCTCCTCTAGCTTCGGTAGGCTCGCAAGGTCCTTGTCTTCAGCTGCGGAGCCTGGCCCTGGGGATGTCTAGGAACCTGCCCAGAGTTACATGGTTTGGGCCCGGTAACTGGGTCTGGTGAGAACCACCACCCAGATGTTGGGGCAAGGCAGATCACGTGCCTGGAGGCACTTGGAAGCGGTCCCCGCCCACCCCAGTGCGCGGCAGAAGCTTAGTTGGTACCTGAGAATAGCCGAAAGCCCTGTTGTCGGACAGAGCTGGTCCCAAAGCCTAGCTATAGAACCTTGAACGAAGGGCCCGGCCTCACCGCCTCAGTTTCCTCGGTGAGCTGGGCACTTGCCTACCTTCCTTAGGGTTCCTGTCTCAGAAGAGTTAAGTCTCAGACGGTAATTCTAACACACATTGCCAGCTCTGCTTGTACAGGAAGAACCCAGAAGGCTGGGGAAGGCGCAGGGCTGGCTACCAGTGCCCGAGGGGGCTGGAGGCAGCCACTGCCACGACAGACTCGGTTTGCAGTGTGTGAGAGGTGGTCCAGGAAGTGGTGTCTGACGTCCAGGCCAGCTGATCAGTTGTCCCGGGTGACACAGGGCGGTCCAAACTAAGAGGCCCATTTGAGGGCTGGAGGAATCCAGAACTCCCGTTTCCTGGCACGGACGGTGGGGAGCAGGTTGTTGGTCACAGGCCTGCTGGGTTTTGCTGCTTCTCCATGTGGCCTCAGGCCAGTTGGCAGGATGTTGCTTCTGTAAAGAAGGCCTCTGTGAAGTGACAGTAGTGCCCTCCTTATCAGGATAGTGATGGTGGGCCAAGGCCTTCAAGGACACAGGGTCCTTTAGGGAGTGGTGTCGGGGCAACGGAAGTGGGGGACACATCGTGTGCGGCGAGGAGGGAAGGGAGCCTGGCCTGTGGGCGGACGTGACCGTACAAAGGCCGGAGGGACGCCCTCTGCCCAGTGCTGGGGCCTGTATTTCTGGCCACTTGTGTGTGTCTGTTCCAAAGTCAGCCTTCCCCTGACTCTTCCCACAGGGAGTCTCGGAGTCCAGACCTGGCCAAGAGGCAGGGGCTTCCAGGGGCCAGAGGCCAGAAGCAAAAGAGCCCGGGCCACTTCCTCAGACACGGGCTCCACGGCCAAGAAGCCCCGGAAATGCAGCGTTTGCCACCAGCCTGGACACACCCGTCCCTTCTGTCCTCAGAACACATGAGGCAGGGGAGGGGAGAGAGGGCCACGTCCTCACACCTGCCCCTTCCGTCTCAGGAATAAGCTGTTTTCACCGGGACCAGGCTGCCCTTCGCTGCCCTGGAGGCTTTGCGGAAAGTGGCGGCTTTTGGAGTCTCGCCGCCTGTCGTGCTCGGGAGTCCGGATCCGGACCGCTGTCTCAAGAAGTCCCGTCTCTGGTGGACAGTGGCTCCCCGCCTGGGCTTCTTGCTGCTGGCGCCGCAACGCATTTACCAGCAGGGTAGGTGCGTCCCACGCTGTGGCTCCAGGCAGCCTGGAAGGGGCTTCGCCCACAGACATTCTGAGAAGGGGATGGGAGCGGCTCTTGTTCTAGAATTGTGTCCGTGGGAGCGGCTCCCACAGCTCGTGTGCCTTAATAAAGAATTCTGTCCCTCTCTTCTGGTGGGTGTGGTGCAGTGTCCGGTGAACGGTGGCGGGAATGACAGCCACAGACGCCAGCCAGTGCTCAGGGGGACCTCTCGCCTGTCTCTGGCCCCCTGCGCCTCTCTTCCCGGCCCCTGCCCGTCCTCCCTGTCCACACGGCAGGCAGCGAGCCCAAGCGCTCCCAGCCCCACAAACGGCTTGCCCCGCAGAGCAGAGACACGATACGAGATTCCGGATGCTTCCACGCTTCGCAGAGGTGGCCGTGTCCCTGGTCTGTCTTTACAAAACCCTCTGAATGATACATAACCGTGTGGTTTCTTTCACTGGTTAGAAGAGAAGCAGAAACGGGGTGTGAGTTGCCCGGAGTTGCAATGCTAGTAGGTGACGAAGTGAACCGCCCTTGGGTTTTGGACTCCTGGACCTGTACCGTTCGGTTTGACCGACAGCTCCGTTCCCTGCCTGGATGGCAGCGGGCAGCGTTTTTGTAAGAGCAGCGGGTGGCCCAGAGTTGCTCGTGGAGCGTCCGGGCGGCGGGGTGGGTCACGGCCCTGCTGTTGTGTTTTATTCCCCTCCCCCCAGCCCTCAGCAACACCAGTCTACTTTCCGTCTTGATGGTTTTCCCTGTCCTGAACATTTCTTATAAACGGAATCACAGAGCATGCGACTTTCTGTGGCTTCTTCCGACTTAGCGCGTCGTCTTCCAGGTTCATCCACAAGCGCGTGTCAGTACTCGTGACCGAGTGATATTCGGTCATGTGGATGAACCACACTATGTCCCTCCGGGCAGAAGTTGACGGACATTTGATCCGTTTCCACATTTTGGCTCTCATCAATGGCGTTACTGTACGCTCAGGTACAAGATTTGAACATCGTGGGGATCCTGGGTGGCTCCGTTGGTTAAGCATCCAACGCTGGATGTCAGGTCAGGTCCTGATCTCGGGGTCGCGAGTTTGAGCCCCACTTTAGGCTCCGCTCCGCGCATGAAGCCCACCTAAAAAAAAAAAAAAAAAAAAGACGCGACCCCCTGTTCTCAATTCTTCGGTGTGCACACCTGGGACTGGACCTGCCAGCTCTCTGGGTAATTCTGTGCAACCGCCAAGCGGTTTTCCACAGCAGGTGCCCCATTTTACGTTCCCGCCAACAGCGCACAAGGGAGTTCTCCGCATCCTCGCCAGCACGTATTTTCCTCCTTTGGATTATTATTTTATTACCCATCCTAATATGTGAAGTGTTCCTGTGGTTTTGACGCGCATTTTCCGAACGGCCGTTGACGTCGCGCATCTTTTCATGCGCTTACTGTGTCCTGTTGTTGTCTTGTTGCGTAAGAGTTCTTTATAGGTTCTAGATTTTACGTGCGTATCTGCGGATTTTAATCTTCCCACAGGTAACTCCCGTGTGTGCCAGGACCAAACACTACCGGGTTGGACTGTCCCCGGGTCAGACCTGGCTGGGGTGCTGACTCTCCACCAGCCTGCGGTGCCTCCCCGGACTTGTGCCCTAACTGCTGAGCCGGAGAGGCCTCGTCTGTAACAGGGTGATGGTACGCACCTGGGGGCTCTTTGGCGGGAGGTCAGGGCCAGGCCTGACTGGCTGCAGTGAGAACGTCACCGACAGAACCCGCGGGGGAGTTTTCCAGGTCCCTTGATGGCCTGCTCAGGCTGGCAGCGTTCAGGCAACAAGAAATTGATCTGTCCCCCTCTAATGGTGACTGGAAAGGTTTGGACCCCCGTATGGACCCCCACGTACAGCTTGTGCGGTGCAGGGCCGAGGCGAAGACCACCCCAGCTCGCTGAGTCCTGGTTGCAGCCGAGCACTAGGCCAGGCGGATCACGCGCCGTGTTAATCGGCTTCCCAGCCTCCCTGCAAGGCAGCGCCTGCTGCCCGTCTGATGGTGGAGATCGCGGCCCGGATGGGGACCTGCTTACCCCTAGAAGCTGTCAAGCAGGAGTTGAAGTCGGCTGCCATGCCTGCACCTCGGAGCTCTGGGAGAGTCCACACTGTTCTCCACGCTGCGGGGCGAGCCGCCTGCCGCCCCTCGGAGGAGAGGAAGCCTGGCTGATGCCGCGCACACCTCCCTGTCAGCTGGTCTGCCTGCCCCGGGCTCACAGAATCCATCTCTGATGCTTCCTGGTCTTAGAGCAGCTGGAAACTACAGATAAGTCCCCTTCCCCGCCCCCCGCCGCTCCACGCGTGCCGGGCACACTGGGCACCAGCTCCTGGGACAGCGGCAGGAGACGCTGCAGCCCTTTGGGGTGAATCACAGCCCACGCTCCTCCCAGGAACACGTCAGCTGCTCAGACCCCGGGATCGCGCGTGGTGTTCGAGTTCCCGGGACTAGAATACAAAGTGGTGCAGATTCAGCGAGCGCGCCAGGTGGTACCACTCTTCCCCCCCGGCCGTCCCTTCCGGGGTCAGATGTGTGCGCCCCATCCCCGCCTCAGACTGCCGTGTTCATGGTGGGGGAGCGGGGCTCCGGGTTGCGAGGTCACCACTGAAGGAGCTGGAGAGTCTGGCCTTCCCACCGGCCTGAAGGCGCGGCCCGATGGACCGTGCTGTCTCAGGAAATTGGCAGGAGTGCAGAAAGGACGCAAAACAGCGTCCCGGGAGCCCGTCTTTGGGGTACAATCTGGGCTTCGTCCACTACAGCCTTAGCGTCCTCAACAAAGCGAGTGCAATCAAATGGTCGTGTTGCTGGGGTTTGCTTGTTTGTTTTTTTTTTTTAAATAACTTTTTCTGGGGCGCCTGGGTGGCGCAGTCGGTTAAGCGTCTGACTTCAGCCAGGTCACGATCTCGCGGTCCGTGAGTTCGAGCCCCGCGTCAGGCTCTGGGCTGATGGCTCAGAGCCTGGAGCCTGCTTCCGATTCTGTGTCTCCCTCTCTCTCTGCCCCTCCCCCGTTCATGCTCTGTTTCTCTCTGTCCCAAAAATAAATAAACGTTGAAAAAAAAAATTTTTAAATAACTTTTTCTGATTGCAAAAGAAAAATTGACTTCTGAAAAATGTAAATGCGTAAGACATATGCGACGTGCCAGGTTGAAGGCCTCCGTTTTAGGGTGAACAGGCCGGAGGTGGAGCAGTGGCCTTGGCCTACAGGCTGCTGGGTGGGCAGCTCCAGCCCCCACCCCTGGGCCCCAGCGCCCTTTTGGGCCCCGCCAGCCACATAAATCTGAAGGGGAAGGGCCCTTTGCCACCAAAGCTCGAGAAGTGCCTTCCTCGCGTGCCTCGTAAGCTAGCTCAGAGGCAGTTCTCGAGGTAGATTCTGGCTCGTGAAGGAACCAGGTGGCCCCTCAGCTGACACTGAAGTGACAGCTTCTCGGCGCGGTCCAGGTAAGCGTGGAGAGCCACAGACAGCCGGCACGGCTGGTGGGAGCGTGCATCTCCCAAGTCGTGAAGTCTGCTGGAAGGAGGTTGGGAGCGCCGCGATGGGGCAGAGGCGCGGGTGTGGGCGTGGGCCCCAGGCTTCCGCCTCCCCGACGCAGACACTTGCCCTTCCTGCCCGGCCGGCCGGTGTCAGTTCGGTGCTCTGGGCCAGTTTTCCGGCCTGCTGACCCACGTCCTTCCAGAATGCAGTTTGGCCGGATCCTTCAGGGTCTGAATACTGAATGCTTTGCACTCCCAGGAATGTCCTGTGCCACAGCTTGTGTGCACAGAGACTTTCTTCAGGGTTTGTTGTTGTTGTTGTTGTTTAATGTTTTTTATTTATTTTTGAGAGACAGAGCGAGAGAGCAAGCAGGGGAGGGACAGAGGGAAACACAGAATCCGAAGCAGGCTCCAGGCTCTGAGCTGTCAGCACAGAGCCTGACACGGGGCTCGAACCCATGAACCGTGAGATCATGACCCGAGCTGAAGGACGCTTAACTGACTGAGCCACTCAGGCACCCCAGGGTTTATTGTTTTTTAAGTACAATTATCCCCCCGCTTATGGGTGGGGGATACATCCCAAGACCCCCCCGCAGTGGATGCCTAAAACTGCGGATAGTACCAAACCCTATATACTCTGAGTTTTACTATGCCTTTTCCCAGAATACATGAGAAAGTTGGAGAAAGTCCAATTTATAAATTAGGCACAGTAGGAAATTCACAATAACTTATAATAGAACAACTATAACAATATATTGTAATAAAAGAGATGTGAATGTGGCCTCTCTCTCCCTCTCAAAATACCATATGGCACTGTACCCACCCTTCTGGTGAGGATATGAGATGATAAAATGCGTGATGAAGGGAGGTGAATGGCGTGGACCTTGTGACGCAGCGCTAGGCTGCTATTGACACGACGATACATCAGGAGGGTCATCTGCTTCTGGTCCGCAGTCGACCAGGCAGAACTGAAACCGCGGAAAGCGAAACCATGGGTAAGGGGGATCTACCGTCATCGCGAAGATTGGAACAACTGGACAGGTCGGCTCTAGGGAATGAAAGCCCCACTTCGTAGACTGTTCTGCAGCTAAGCGTTTCCTGAAGAGAAGTGCAGACACGTGGATTTACAAAAAGGATACGTTTTATGTACAGTAAGATTTATTCTGGACTCAGGGTGGAAGGGGTGTCGGTGACATGTTTTAAATTAGTAAGTTTCTATTTGCTGTTTTTTTTGGGGGGGGGCTGTTTTTTGTTTTTTATCTGCATCGGCGATTCTCTCTGAGCAGGTAGCATCTCTGCTGTGCCACAGTCATCAGAGCTCCTGGCTTTGGGTCACGTGGTAAAGCTAAGTCAAGGACACAGATTGCCTGCTTTTGCCACTGTGGCCAGAGTCTAAATATTAAGACATTTAGACCCTGGGCTGAGCCCACAAGTGGCTCAGACAGACTTGGAGTGGCCCTTGCGTTAAAGGGGTGCGTGAAACTGATCAGCAACCGCTCTGGGCTGGCCCAGCACACGAGGTCCTGAAAAGGCTCTTAGCAAAATGATGATTTGTTTCCAGTTCTCTGGCCAGCAGCTGAAAGTCCCAGACACTAACCTTGGGTGAGTGATGTTAACCACGAGCACCTCCTTTCTCTCTTTTTTTAATTCATCCTGGGTTTTTCTTACTGAAATCGTAGCGGGAGAATTTCTCAGAGCTACCTGAAGCATGGGGCTTCCACGGAGGGCACCACGTGGTGGGATTTGATCATCTACGAAGAGGGGCTCTGGACTCAGCTGGCTTCCAGACTGCTGCCCCCGGCTGTGCCCAGCCAGCCCTCCATGGGGGTCCTGAGGAGCACGGCTTGGTCAGACACAGGCCTGGCGCCGGGAGCCCCTTGCTGTGTCGGTGGGGAGGCGGCAGGGGCCAACAGTCTGGTTCCTGTGTCAGCCAGGCCCCACGCGAACACCACTCGAGCAGTTACTCCGGACACCTGCCTGAGAAGTTGGTATCACGTAATTTACTTTACCAATAAGAATACCAAGGCCCAGCCTCTGTCTGCCTCCAGGCTGCTCCCTTGCCAACACCCGGCTGCCATTACAGCGGCTCAAAGCTCCCTGTGCACCGGTTCCCAAGCCAAGTGACCCGAATGGACCTTGGCTAAGCCAGTCTCCCGCCCTCTGACCCTCACCACAGCCTCTCCGTGGAGCCATCCAGCTGTCTGAAGGCCCGTGGCAGGGCCCTCATGACCTTCAGAGGCAGCCCACGGTCCCACATCCAGAGGTCCAGGCATCTCGTCTATTCCATGTGCAGGCTCTCAGACGAGAGGGGACATTGATCCTGCTCCTTGTCCTGTACTCCCGGTTCAAAGGGGTGGGTTCGCCTCAGGAAACACACCAAGATGGGAAAGAAAACCAGGACGGGAACAGTGGCGGTGGTGGCCACACCCCGAGCACCATGGCCCAAAGCACACGGGGGGGGGGGGGGAGGTGGGAACCTCACATTTCTCTGAACATTGACAAGTTGGCTGGGGGGCAGCCCTGGCTTGCCACAGAAGACATGGGGGCTTGAGGAGTTTAGGCTCTGGGGGGAAAAAAGAGTCCCTAACTAGTTGGTTCCCATTACTAAAGTGAAACGTCACACCAGGAATCCTGTAGTATCATCCCTCCGCGTAACCTACTTTTCCAGTTCGGTCCTAACACCTCCAGGCTGATCCCGAGACCTGTGGCCAAGCTTCCAGGACTCCAAAGACCAGTGTATAAGGGCCCAGCACAAATCACACAGACGTTTGAATTTTTCCTTTTATTCTCATTCACATTCTTTGAGGCATAGCTTTGCTTCAGCAAGAAGGATACCAAAGACGGGAGGGATGCCTGGGAGGTGGGGCGGCCCTCCCTCCCCACCTCTGCCAGGCTTCAGTGAGGACACAGGTGTCAGCGGGGAGCAGTTCAGGTTGGCACTGTGGAGGTCAGGCCCGCTCAGCCGGCTTCCCTGGGAAGGCGCGGCCTCCGCTCTCCGGCCGGACCCAGCAGCAGCTAGTCGGACAGCCCTGCCTCTAGGCAAGGTGGGCAGCACAGGGAACCTTGGCTCCCCCAGCAGCGGAAGGGGGCTCTCCCAGGGGCCTCTCTGCCCAAAGAGAAAAATGGCCCGGTTGGAGGGAGAGGGGCCTTCCCCTGAGGTACGAGGTGGGCAGCACACCAGACTGAGCTCCTGTTCCAGGCTAGAGGGGAGAGCTCGACAAGCCAACTAGACACGCAGGTGACGTCGGGAGACGCGGCCTTTAAATCAGCCCCAAAGCTGCAATCCGGGGGTACCAGGTGACTCCGGCCCCTGGGGGACAAAACAAACACGTCGTATTTACCATCCAGCACCAGAAGCCTCGAGATGCCTGCAGCTGGCACCCGAGGAAAGCGCTAACTCACCCTCTCGACAGAAAAACGGAGCTGCCTTTATCCCCTGCCTAGGACAGCAGAAGCCGTGTTCTGTCAGTGCGTTCACTGCTGGTGACGACGGACTGAGCCCAAGGTCCTAGGGTCGGCCCGAGGGGCGGGAGAGGCCGGCTGCCCCAGAGGCCCGGGCTTGGGGCTCCCCGGACTGCTGCCCGGGACATGCTAACCCCGCGGACTTAAGAGCACCCTCCTCTATTCTGGCTAAAGCAAGAGAAAAAGTGCTCTCCAAATTCCTGGAGGGGAGGCGCACACAGCTCACCAGCATCAGCACGAGTGCCGGCCGCCCTGTCCCCACCCATCTAGAGCAGACACTCGGGGGCCTGCAGGCCGCTGTAGAGCGCGAAGCCGATGTCGTCAATCTCCTCCTCACGCAGGCCGCTCAAGAGGTTCACGCCGGGGTTGAAGTGGCAGGGCAGGCTGGCCCGCTCCAGGCTGTCGATGAGCGACTCCAGGGCCTGCAGGAAGCGCTCCCCCAGGGCCGCCTCGGCCCAGTCCACCTCCTCCTCCCCCAGGCGCAGAACCACCTGGGTCAGATGGCGGCGGTCCAGCCGCCCCAGGGCCGGGTGGCCGCGGCAGACCCCGCACAGCAGCCGCAGCAGCCGTCGGCGGGTCCCGGCATCACGCTCGTCCAGGGCCCGCAGCCTGGCGGCCTCTGCAGGGTACAGGTCCTGCAGCCAGAGGTTCCCGGCCAGCCCCTCCAGGGGCCAGGCCAGAAGGAGGCGGTCTTCGGCGTCGGCACCGGTGACCGCCAGGAGCACGGCGACGGTGAGCTCGAGGCGCTCGTGCTGCACGTCGAGCAGCAGCTCCTCCGAGGCCACGCTGGGCCGGATCAGGCACCCGAGGAGGCCGCCGATGGCCGGCCAGTTGACGGAGGAGGCCAGGGCCTTGCGGAGCAGCTCCAGCAGGACCCGGGAAGAGAGGTAGCCGCCCACCAGGAAGCGGTCCCAGGGGCTGCTCCCGCGGGGACGGAACTCAAGCTGAGTCCTGCGCACGGCCCAGCAGCGAGGGTCCCTGGCCACGGTGTCCACGCCGGGCACCAGGCCCCACAGGCCCACCTCCAGCACCAGGGGAACCAGGAGGCGCACGCGGCTGGCGGCCCCCCCCTGGAGCCCGTCATAGAGCGGCCCGCCGGGCACAAGGGCCCCGAAGGGCAGTTCTGGGAATTTGTTCCGCAAGTAGGCCTGCAGCTCAAGGGCGATGTCACCGGCCAGCTGCTTGGCCAGAGCCACGTGGGCCTCTGGAATGGTCACGTGGTCCCGCTCGAACGCCAGCAGCTTCTCCTGAAACGTCAGGCACAGCGGTGCTGGGGAGCTCGGCTGAGGCAACGGCTGAGGCTCGGTGTCTGAGGGCCCCTCTGCAGAATGAAGGGGTCAGGGACTGTGTCAGAAGACCCCGCGAAGAGCCAAGAGAACTCTACCCAATTACTAGCCGTGTGACATCCTGGGTCTCGTCTTCTTCGCCTGTGAAACAGTCACCTGAGAGGGCACTTAAGCTCAAGTCCTCACGCACAGGGAGCACGTGGTGACAAATTCTCACTGCCTCAGATCCCCCGCACCCTAAAACAGCTTCATGTAGAAAGGGAAAACAGGTTACTGGCCTCAGTTTCCCCACCTGGGGCCCCTCGCCGTCGTTAACGCTGCTGCCATGCTCTGGTACCACCCTCCCAGTCGCGTCTTGGTGGCCGGAGCCTTGATGCCACCCAGGAGGTTAGCAGGGCAGAGAAATACGCCACCATTAATCATGCAGGGAGACAGCACCCTGGAGGAGCAGGGACTTGCACGGGTCACACAGGGCAGTCAAGGCGGAGTCTGGGTTGCATCTCCCAAATGTGACCACCAGAGGGGGACCTACCCAGGTTTGGGGGGAAGGGGTGCCGCTCACCGGGGGCAGATGGCAAGGGGGCGGGGAGCGATGCTGGCTGGCTGAGGGCAGCAGGTGGGGTCCGGGGCTGCAGGCGTGGCGTGGTCTTGAGTAGGGTCAGTTCCTTCCAGCTCTCCTCCAGGCATGTGGTGTCCCCTTTGGCATCATCCTCGTCTCGAGGGCTGGTGGCCCTGTCGATGAGCTGCAGGCCGAGTGACAAGGATCAGAGCATCTGAAGCCTGGGCAGCCGTGCCAAAGCCGGTGGCAAAGCCGAGGTAGCCGGGGTAGAGAAGCAGGTCCCAGCTGTGGGCTGTCCCCACCACCCTCTGGGGCCCCGCTGCAGGGAGGACAGCGGTCCCCAGCTATAAGTGGCTCAGTCTGGCCTTACCCGCTTCACAGCCAAGGTAGCAATTCCCAGCACAGCGGCCCCACCAACGCCCAGCACCAGGCGGGCATTGGCCAGGAGGAAATCCACAGTACTGCCCAGGACCTCGTCACGCTGCCTCCCCCGTTTCTGGGAGAACTCTGCCATGGTCTGTCGGCCTGTAAAAGAGCAGGGTGCAGCGATAGCTAGATGGGGGCGGCCAGGCTGGCAGCGGGACAGACCCCATCCTGCTGGGGTCGCTGAGAGTAGAGCCCATGAGAGGCGATCCTGGGAACTTCTTAGGAGAAAGGGTTTCTTGGGAGGAGATGGGGAACTGCCCAAACCCTCCTCCCCCAAACCTGCAAACAGCTCACCCATCCTCTGGACAGGGAAGGTCACACAGGCCTGAAACTTGTAGCAGGTCAGAGAAGGAGGCCCGTCTTCTCCATCCCACCCTCAAGGACCCCCTGCATCACCTCAGACCGTGAGGTGGGTCTTATCATCACGACTGCCATCTTAGAGAGAAACAGGCTGCCAGACCACACAGGGAGCGGTGTGGACTCGGACCCACGACTGCAAAGCTTCCTGACTCCTGCCCACCCCCAGCGTCCAATCGGTCTCCAGGGGCCTATGGCCAGGTCCTAGAGGCTGCTTCATCCTGGTTCTTAACAAGGGCTGGGCAGAGCAGGAGAAAACTGAGGCCTAAAGACACAGCTGGGGTCCCAGGCAGGCTGCTCTGGAGGGCCCCTCAGGCCTTTGAGGGAACCTCAGTGAAGCTCAGGGGGCCTCAGTTACCCCCCCTCCCCAGACCTCAACAGGGTAATAGAGCTATCAACTCAAAGGATGGGAGGAATGAGATGGCCCAGGACGCCCAGGGAGGGCAGGAGACACTCGTCAACAGGTAGGTGCCAGTCAAGGTTGAAGACCCAGTTGTGGGGACAAGCAAGCAAGGTTTCTCTAAAGACCCCAAACAGAACTGGCTTAGTGCATCTCTGGGCCCCTCAGGTTTAGAATAATAACGGGGGGTGGGGGGAGGCGGTGGCCGCTGTCCTCAGAGGCTGGGAGCCCAAGCAACAGAGAGAGAGGAGGGTCCGAAGCCCCAGCTTTGTTCACCTGTAAAATGGCACAGGCAGTGGTGAGGAAGGATTCACAAGCGAGGAGCCCAGACCTGTAGCGTTGGTTAGAGCCGGGCACTTGGGAAGCAGAGGCAGAGATCCTTCCCAGACCCAGGCCACCAAGCTCCAGCCTCAGGTTCTTCCAGGGGAAATCCTGCCCTCAGGCCCTGAGAGCTGAGGGGGTGTGTGACCAAAGCACAAGCTCACATACCAGGCAGTACCTGACCAGGCAGAACCGTCTTCTGTGCAGATGCCTGAGCAGATGACCATGGGCCCAGAGCCATCTTGGGCACCAAGGACTTCTGCCCTCCCTGCTCAGCTGTGGGTGCCCACGGCTCAGTTGCCAGGTGACCAGATGCCTAGAGCAGCTAAAGCCTGAATCACTGCGAGACTCAGCCCCAACACCTCCCCCAATTTGGCCAGACTAAAAATAGGACAAGAGGGCTCTGGGGCCTGGGTTGGTCAAAGGCTAGGGTGATGACCCACCAAGACCCTGAAGCCATTTTTAGTCTCCTTATCGGTGATCAATATTGTCACCCGTTTCCAGAGGAACCAAGAATCAACTCACAAACTGTAAAGCGCTTTAAATACCTCCTATCTAAAGTGGACTCGGAGCAATCCTTAGCGGGGTCGCACAGGCCCCAGACAGAAGCCTTCCAACTCCCCGAAGGGGGAGGGGGCGCGGGTGGTTAAAAATAACCGGACTCTGGGCTTCCGGGCCCCACAGCGCTCTGAGATGCCTCCCGTCTTGCCCTTCCTCCGCCACACCTGCTACCCAGGGCAGGGGCTGAGAGGGCCGCGCAGCAGACCCTAGTGGGCCTGCCAGGGCCCCTTTCACCGGGATGGCACCCAGGCCCTGAGAAATGCTGAGCGGTACGCTAGACGTGATGGGGCGGAGTCGACATTCGAACCCCAGCCTGGGGCCCAAAGCCCTTCCCTCGTTCCCGGTCCTTGACCAGGGGCCCCGGCGGAGACCACGCCCCCGACCTGCGTCCGACGCACGCTCCACGCCCGGGACTGGGTGACCGGGGCCGCCCCGTCACACTCCGGCTGTACGTGCGTCGCGGCTTCAGCACAGCGACCGGAGGACACAGCGAGTCTGCTCGGGCCCCTGAGCCCGAACCCGCCTGGGAATGGAACTTGGAGGACCCGGGGACCGAACACCGAGGCCCCAGGGCCTGCCGCTGACCTCCAACGCTTGCAGACAAGCAAGCCCTGCCTCCAATCGGAGCGCCCGAGGCCCCGCCCACGTTCGAAAATACTGCGTAGCTTAGCCAATGATACGTGGGCCACGCCCCCTCTCCGGCAATCGCCCTCCCTCTTGGGCGGGACTCTTGGACGCACTCCGGATTTAAAGGCGCAGGGCTGAGTTCCCCCCCGCCCCCACTCGAGACCCGGCGGTGTGGTGGTGGTCGTTAGAGTTCAGAATGTTCATTAGAGCTCATTAGAGGCAGCCCAAAGGCCCGTTGTGAAGGCGTGTGTGCTTGCATGTGAGGCAGCGGTGTGGAGAAAGATATCTGAGCTTACGTTCTTTCCCGGGCCTGCAAACAGGTGTTACCTGGTCCCAAGGCCCGCTTGCCTGACCCTTTAAGTCACCTCTGAGGGCGCCTCGGTGGCTTCGTTATTTTATCTGTTGGTCTGCTGGGCACACAGCGTGACTCAGGAGGCTACCCATGCCACCTGTTCCGTGTGACCTTGTGCGGGCCACTTTTCCATTCTGGCCTCAGTTTGCTCTCCTGTAAAATGGGTATTCAAGGCCGCCTCCTCTCCTGCAAAGGATGATTATGCATATAACCTGTGGCTCCCTCGGCATTTATTTATTGGGGACCCACTATGTGCCGGCTGGTGGGGGAGCAAGGAAATAGATAAGGGTGGGTGTTGACTCTAAGTGGGAATAATACTAATGTGCCACTTACTGAGTGCCTGCTGTATGCTCCAAGCTACAGTTTATTTGTTCCTGGAGACAACCTTAGGAAGCATTTCACAGGTGAGAAAACTGAGGCCAGGAGCAGGCCTGGGGTTTACCTTGAGTCCTAGGTCCCAAGGACCCAGGCGTCATGCTACCATTGGTCGCCATGCAGGGCCCAGTGCGGGGATAGAAGCTCCCAGGTCTCTGCGTCCCTGGGGCCTCGGTCTATAATCTCTCCAGAGGTCATGGCCAACACCAGCTGATGCAGCAGCCCAGGGGACAGTGCCTGGACCTGCAGGGCCTGTGACACCCCTCCCCCCACCATAGGTCGCTGGAATTTAGCCTGGGGGTTATGAAGCCTTCGGGAGCACAGGGGGAGCCCGGACTTTTCGAGGCCTCTCGGGTCAGCGAATAGACGGGGAAACTGAGGCCCAAAGAGGTCTAACGCAGAGTGGGCGGGCCCGGCGCTTCCCCGCGGCGCGCCGCGTGCGCGGGCAGGCGAGGGGCGCGGCCCGGGCTCCGCCTGCCCGCGGGCCCGGGCGGGGGCGGGTTAAAAGGGCGGAGCCAGCGTTGGCCCAGCCCGCGGCTCGCCCCGCTGCCCCCCGCGCCCGGTACGGCCCCGCAGCAAGAGCGGCGCCATGGAGGCCACCGGGGTGCTGCCGTTCGTGCGCGGCGTGGACCTCAGCGGCAACGACTTCAAGGTGAGCTGGCCGGGCGTGGGGCCGGGCCTCCCTCCAGGCCGTCTCTTCCGCCCGGGCCCGCGCCGGTCTCTGCTTCCTGTCCCGCCCGCCTCCGGGCCCCGCGCCGCCCAGGACTGAGGACGGCCCGGGGTGGGGCTCCCCCCGGGGCTCGGGACCTTGCCGGGAACGGACCCCCGACGCCTCAGCTCAGGGCCCGCACGGGAAGAGCGAGGCCGGCCTGGGCCTGACGGACGCTTGGGGGCGGAGTCACGCCGGGGAGTGGTCTGGGGGCCCCCACCCCGCGTCCCAGACCGGGCGTCTGGGCCCCGCCAGGGCCAGAGAGTGGCCTGGGGGGCCGCGAGCCTCCGCTCCCGCCCCCCCCGGCCCTCCTTCCCCGCCCCTCTGAGGTCATACGCCTAAGCCAGGCCCTGACTCATGGCCGGCTACCGGCTGTCGGCTGGCTGTCGGGGGCGGGTCTGGAGCACACTCATCACTGCCCTGTCCCTGCCACCGCCACCCCATCCTGTGTGGTCTTGGGCAAGTCACTTCCCCTCTCAGAGTCTGGGTTTTGTCATCCGGTGAAGGGACTGTAATGTGGAGGCATGGATTGGTTGGTGTGGAGACTGTCAGGCTGATGTGCAAGGCCTTGGGGTGGTTGCTGTCTGAGCAGCTGCTGGACCGGTAGACTAGGGCCTCAAGGAACTGGAGCCCAGCCTTCCAGCCAGTTGGTGGGTGAGGGGGTTCTAGAGGGTCACGAATGAGGTGGGCAGTGCTGGTAACCAGATGAGTGGAAGGAAGAGCTGGCCCAGCACAGGAGGGGTCAGTGAGCAAGCAGCTGAGGCTGGGGTCAGTGTCGTATCAGCCTGGATCTTCAGCATTGGGGGGGCCCAGGCTTTGACTAAGGTTGGGTTAGACCAGGGCTGAGGAGGCTGGCAGGTCCTCCCTGCATTTACCCACATGTGCACACACCTTTGACCCAGGGCCCAGGCGGCCACACCACTTTCCTCCGTCCCCATCCCTACCATCCTCACCTGAGGTCTCCATTGTCCTCTCCAGACTGGGAGAGTCTGAGTCACCAACTGAGAATGTGGCTCTAGGGGAATGGGGACACCAGCCGAGGGCGCTGAAGGCACGTGATGCCTCAGACTGCCTGCCATAAAGGCTAGGGGTACTGAGGCAGGCATTCGAATGTGGGGAACGAAGACATGAACAAGGCCTTGCACAGGGGGTTGGACCTTGGCAGTGGCTTGTATGCCGATGGCAGGTTGGGGCACAGTCAGGGCCTTGTTGGAGCCTTAGGAGTCCCCCCATCTCTGGCGGCCTAGGTAGGGCCTGGAATGGCAGGCACAGGCATTTGAGCCAAGCTAACCACACAACTGAGCACTGGGATGTCCCCTGGAACAAGCCAGTTCCGTCCTGGCCCTTTGAGGGCTCAGAATCCAACAAGAGATCTTAGACCAATAGCCATCCTGATAATTAGTCGGTCCTAACACTTTTATCATGAGGAGCTCTTATTAGCCCTGTTACATTGATGAGGAAGTTGAGGCACAGAGTGGCAAAGTGACTTGTCCAGGGTCACACAGCTGGTGAGAGGTGGCTCTGTTGCTCTCCCAAGGCTCCCATGCAAACGGGGGGACACAGAGGGTGGTGGAGCAGGGGCGCCCGTCATCCCAATCAGTCTCACCATGACACATACCCCCAGGGCGGCTACTTCCCTGAGAATGTCAAGGCCATGACCAGTCTGCGATGGCTGAAGCTGAACCGCACGGGCCTCTGCTACCTCCCAGAGGAGTTGGCAGCCCTGCAGAAGCTGGTAAGGGGCTCTGGGCAGTCAGGGAGGGTCCCTGTGGATTGGGCTGGGCCAGGTGGGCAAGCCTGCACAGAAGGCAGTCGACATAGAGGAAGATGCTGACAGCCATGAGATGGAGTGAGCACCCTGTCCTGGGAGGTATGCAAGAAAAGGCCACCGTGGGAGGGAGGGAGGGTGGGAGGCTGCAAGAGGTGGGCTGAGCGTGTGTGGCTGAGGGCCCCCTGGATGGTACAAGGTTCTGGTGGCAGTAGGGGGACTCTGTAGACATCTTACCCACACTGCTGAGCCTCTGCTCCCCCGTCCTGGCCCAGGAGCACTTGTCTGTGAGTCACAACAACCTGACCACGCTTCACGGGGAGCTGTCCAGCCTGCCGTCACTGAGGGTGAGTGCTGCCAGAGGCCATTGAGCTTGGGGGCTGGGGCCAGAGTCCAGCCAGTGGCGTGAGGGCAGGGCCAGACCCCAGGCTGGACCAGCACCTCTGGCCATCCTGTGTCAGACTCGGGGACCTGTTCCTAAAGGGGAAAGGACGTCGTAATCCGCTGCATTAAGTAATGCGTGGGGGGGAAATATGTAAAACACCCAAACTCCCACCCATTTTAGACAAATACAGTGAGAACAGTTGACAGCAGCCAAGCACTGTTCCAATTCTTCCCTATGGGTTTTTTTCCATATCGTCCTGACCTTCGCCAAGTTCACAGAGCCAGGTCACTTGCCTGAGGCTGAGGTCACTCGGCTAGGCAGGGGGAGAGCTGGGGTAGAGTGCGATTTGGTCAGAGCGGTCCTCTCGCCCCTCTGCTCTCCGTGGAGCCTCTGACGTCCCAGAACGTCAGGTCCCCATCCAGACCCTTCGGGCCTCGGTGAGGGTTTTTTCTGTCCAAGGCGAGAGCCCTGAGCTGTTAAGAGCACAGCCTCTTGGGGCGCCTGGGTGGCGCAGTCGGTTAAGCGTCCGACTTCAGCCAGGTCACGATCTCGCGGTCCGTGAGTTCGAGCCCCGCGTCAGGCTCTGGGCTGATGGCTCAGAGCCTGGAGCCTGTTTCCGATTCTGTGTCTCCCTCTCTCTGCCCCTCCCCCGTTCATGCTCTGTCTCTCTCTATCCCAAAAATAAATAAACTTTGGAAAAAAAAAAAATTAAAAAAAAAAAAAAAGAGCACAGCCTCTGGACTTGGGCTGCCTGAGTTCTAATCTGGGCCCTGCCACTTCCTGGCTGCATGACCTTGGACGAGGCCCCTTCCATGTTCTGGGGAGGGTTCCGTGGGTGACGCTGAGAAGGGGCAGGGTGGTGCTGCACAGACATGAAGGCTGAAGGAGAATTGGTCGCAACTGGGTTGTGGTGTCGCGGCACAGTTCTCTGGCCTGTTCTCTCTCCCCCTCAGACTTTCTGCATGTCTGTAGATGAGGTTTCAGCCCCGAGAGGAGGAAAACAGACTTGCTCTCAGTCCACACTCTGATTTCTCTTTGGTCCAGCCCCTTTCCTCTGCCCTAGACACTCTGCCTCAGAGCTACACATTTATCTCGCCCTCTGGACTTGGGAAGAAGAGGGATTGTTCAGTCAGAAAGGGTTCCCTGAGCATGCTGTACTGGGTTCCAGGGCACATTTGAGCTGGGCTTTGAGGCGTGCATAGGAGCTCATCAAGGGGGGCTAGGAAGAACTCTCCAGGTAGAGGGACTATGAGCAAAAGTCAGGGTGGGACAGCACTTGAGCCTGGCCTCTGGTGGGTTTCCTGGGGAGGTGTCCTTCCCTGATCTCTCTGCTGCTTCCTGGGGGTGGAAGCCAGGAATCATGGACTCTCATGGTGTATCCCCAGGCCATCGTGGCTCGAGCCAACAGCCTGAAGAATTCCGGAGTCCCCGATGACATCTTCAAGCTGGATGATCTCTCGGTTCTGGTCAGTGGCTACCCACCCACCTGGCGCCTGTGTCGGCCCACCAGTCAGTTCTCCTCTATTAGAGTGGTCTCCTCAGCCGCTGTTACACCGTTTTATAGATGGAGAAACTGAGGCTTTAGAGTGCCTTGCCTGAGCTCATTCACGGAGTCAGATCCCTAACCTGGGCACCCTTCCTCTCGGGGTTCTGACTGTCTGCTTTTGGCCCCGAAAGCTCCTCAGCCACTCCTTCCTCAGTCCCCCACCTGACCCCCAAGGCTGGCCCTAACACCCCTGACCTGGCCTCGCCCGTTCTACACAGGACTTAAGCTACAACCAGCTGACGGAATGCCCACGGGAGCTGGAGAACGCCAAGAACATGCTGGTGCTGAACCTCAGCCATAACAGGTGCCTGTCGGCTGGGGTGGGGGGCAGAGTCTGGGGGGGACTGCAACACGGGGTTGCATCCATCCAGGAGGGGCACATCTGGCCCTGACGGCCCCTGCCTGCCCCACCCCCACCCATCCGCAGCATCGACACCATCCCCAACCAGCTCTTCATCAACCTCACCGACCTGCTGTACCTGGACCTCAGTGAGAACCGTCTAGAAAGCTTGCCCCCACAGATGCGCCGCCTGGTGCACCTGCAGACGCTGGTGCTCAACGGGAACCCGCTGCTGCACGCGCAGCTCCGGTGGGCGCCTCCTCAGACCACGCCCCACCCCCGAACCCTGGGGAATCTGGCCTTGTCCCTCAACTCCCCAGTAGCCCTGGCCCTTCCTGCTTCGGGCCCCCCACCACATCCCTGCCCCTCCTGTGTAGGCTGGGCCCCTCAGGCCCCATTCTTTCCTAAGTATCAGGTCCTACCTCAGTCCTGAGTCCTGTCTACCCCACCCTACAGCCGCCCTTGATCTTGTCTTCTGAGACCGTCTCAGCCCCGTGTGCTTGGGCCTGCCCCCGGCCTGACCACCCACGTCTCCCTGCAGGCAGCTCCCAGCTCTGACGGCCCTGCAGACCCTGCACCTGAGGAACACCCAGCGCACCCAGAGCAACCTCCCCACCAGCCTGGAGGGCCTGAGCAACCTCGCAGGTTGGCAGTCCCTGGGTGATCTCGGGCTCTCGTCCCCTCGGGTCCCTTGCTTCCTTACTCCCTTATGGAGGAAGGGATAGATCCTGCTTGCCTGCCCACCTGCCGGAGGGCAAAGGACGCGGTTATGTTAATGAGTAGTTCTTTCCTTACCGTGACAGCTAGTGGTAACACCAAATTATGAGCACTGGCTTTTTTTTTTTTTCTTTTAATTTACATCCAAGTTAGCTAGCTTATAGTGCAACAGTGATTTCAGGAGTAGATTCCTTAGTGCCCTTTACCCATTTAGCCCATCCCCCTCCCACAACCTCTCCAGTAACCCTCTGTTTGTTCTCTGTATGTAAGAGTCTCTTCTGTTTTGTTCCCCTCCCTGTTTTTATATTATTTTTCCTTCCCTTTCCTTATGTTCATCTGTTTTGTTTCTTAAAAGTCCTCATATGAGTGAAGTCCTATGATATTTGTCTTTCTCCGACTAATTTCGCTTAGCAAAATACCCTCTAGTTCCATCCACAGTGTTGCAAATGGCAGGATTTCATTCTTTTTGATTGCCGAGTAATACTCCATTCTATATATATACCATGTCTTCTTTATCCATTCATCCATCAGTGGACATTTGGGCTCTTTCCATACTTTGGCTATTGTCGATAGCGCCGCTGTAAACATCGGGGTGCATGTGTCCCTTTGAATCAGCATTTTTGTACCCTTTGGATAAATACCTAGTAGTGCAATTGCCGGGTCACAGGTAGTTCTATTTTTAGTTTTTTGACGAACCTCCGTACTGTTTTCCAGAGTGGCCCCACCAGTTCTCATTCCCACCAGCAATGCAAAAGAGATCCTCTCTCTCCCCCCGCATCCTCGCCAACATCTGTTGGTTGTTGCCTGAGTTGTTAATGTTTGCCATTCTGTGGTATCTCAGTGTGGTTTTGATTTGTATTTCCCTGATGATGAGTGATGTTGAGCATTTTTTCATGTGTCGGTTGGCCATCTGGAGGTCTTCTTTGGAGAAGTGTCTATTCATGTCTCTTGCCCAATTCTTTGCTGGGCTATTTGTTTTTTGGGTGTTGAGTTTGATAAGTTCTTTATAGATTTTGGATACTAACCCTTTATCTGATAAGCCATTTGCAAATATCTTCTCCCATCCCATCAGTTGCCTTTTAGTTTTGCTGATTGTTTCCTTCTCTGTGCAGAAGCTTTTTATCTTGATGTGGTCCCAATAGTTCAGTTTTGCTTTTGTTTCCCTTGCCTCCGGAGATGTGTTGAGTGAGAAGTTGCCGCGGCCAAGGTCAAAGAGGTTGTTGCCTGTTTTCTTCTCGAGCATTTCGATGGCTTCCTGTCTTACATTTAGGTCTCTCATCCATTTTGAGTTTATTTTTGTGTGTGGTGTTAAGAAAGTGGTCCAGGTTCATTCTCCTCCATGTTGCTGTCCAGTTTTCCCGACGCCACTTGCTGAAGAGACTGTCTTTATTCCATTGGATATTCTTTCCTGCTTTGTCATCTATCCATTGGATATTAGTTGGCCATACATTTGTGGGTCCATTTTTGGGTTCTCTGTTCTGTTCCATTGATCTGAGTGTCTGTTTTTGTGCCAGTAACAAGCACTGGCTTTATGGCTAGACTCGGCAGTATGAGGAAGTCTTTCCAAATGGAGAAACTGAGGCTCAGAGAGATTAAGTCACTGGCTTCAGGCCGCAGAGCCTGGAGGCCAGTGGAGGTGGGGCTCACATTAGGGCTGGCTGCCCCTGGAGCGGGCTGCGGGGGCCCCAGCTGATGCACCCCACTCCACACCCCAGACGTGGACCTCTCCTGCAACGACCTGACGCGGGTGCCCGAGTGCCTGTACACCCTCCCCAGCCTGCGCCGCCTCAACCTCAGCAGCAACCAGATCTCGGAGCTGTCCCTGTGCATTGACCAGTGGGTGCACGTGGAGACCTTGAACCTGTCCCGCAACCAGCTGACCTCACTGCCCGTACGTCCGGGCCTAGGGTGGGGAGAGGGAAGGCTGCCGAGCCGCCCTGGCTCCTGCCCCTGACTCCCGCCCCCCGCCCGTGTCTCCCCTCTAGTCAGCCATCTGCAAACTGACCAAGCTGAAGAAGCTGTACCTGAACTCCAACAAGCTGGATTTCGATGGGCTGCCCTCGGGCATCGGCAAGCTGGCCAACCTAGAGGAGTTCATGGCTGCCAACAACAACCTGGAGCTGATCCCTGAAAGCCTCTGCAGGTGCCGGGGCGAGTGGGGGCGGGGAGACTTACGGCATAGAAAACCCCAGATTCGTAGTCAGAACCCCCCCTGCCATCTCTGCCCACCATGCAACATGGATGGGTTAACTTGGCTTTGTGGGTCAAGACCCACGTCCTGTGCCAGCATGAGTTTGGGACACCGCGCCATGTCTGTCTCCTTCTGGAGGTCACTGTGTCCACTGGCATGGCCTCCTCAACACTCTGAGAAGTCCTTCAGGCAGAGAACAGAGGACCCCTCAGCGGCTTCCAAGCTAATTTGAGGGCAGAGTATGGTTTGGGTTTTTTTTTTTTTTAAGTATATTTGTTTATTTTTCTTTTTTTTTTTTTTAAATGGTCAGAAAATTTTTTTTTTAAGTTTATTTATTTTGAGAGACAGCACAAGAGGGGCAGAGAGAGAGAGAGAGAGAGAGGGAGAATCCCAAGCAGGCTCCTCACTGTCGGCACAGAGCCCGATGTGGGGTTTGAACCCACAAACCGTGAGATCATGACCTGAGCCGAAATCGAGAGTCAGATGCTTAACTGACTGAGCCACCCAGGTGCCCCTATTTGTTTATTTTTTAAGAGAGAGGAAGAGAGCACAAGTAGGGGAGAGGGCAGAGAGGGAGAGAGAATCCCAAACAGGTCCCGTGCTGTCAGTGTGGAGCCTGATGTGGGGCTCCGTCTCACAAACCGTGAGGTCATGACCTGAGCTAAAATCAAGAGCCAGACGCTTCACCGACTGAGCCACCCACGCGTCCCTGAGAATGATTTTTAGTGTCCTGTTGGTCACGTGCAGGAGCCTTTAACTCTGCAGAGGGCCTCTTTGAAAACTGCTGTTGCGTAGAAGCCACTAGAAGATCTTCCCAGTCACGTAGCTTGAGGAGACTCCAGTTCCACTTGCTTTAGCCTTTCCTGCCTCTCTCGGCCTGTTTAAACCCAGTGGTTTCGTAACTAGCTGGGCTACTCAGTTCCTCTGGTCTTACCCGGCTCCCCGTCTCTGGGTCCTGGAAGTTTCCCTGCCTCCCCCGCAACCTCATCTGTCACCTCCCTGAGGCTCCGGCTCTGTCCTCACAGGTGCACAAAGCTGAGGAAACTCGTCCTGAACAAGAACCGCCTGGTGACCCTCCCAGAGGCCATCCACTTCTTGACGGAGATCGAGGTCTGGGCAGGCCGGGGCCAGTGCCAAGAGGGGCCTGATGGGGAGGGCGGAGGTGCAGACAGACACCCCCTCAGGAAAGAGCGCACAAAGCAGTGTCACTGGGGTGGGGACACCCAGCAGAGGCCCCCTGGAGCGGCGGCAGGGCCACAGTTGGGAGAAGGTGAACCGCATCCCCGTGTCTGTCCCGTGCTTGATGGCAGCGTTTTAGCCCCGTGACCAGCCTGCAAGGTCCCGTTTCACAGATGGGAAAGCCAAAGCCCACGAGGGGCGGCCGCAGAGCTGGGATGAGAAAGAACCCCAGCCCCCGCCCTGGACCTCTCAGCACTAGCGGCTGCCGAGAGCGACAGACGGGGGTGGGCGTGACGGGGCGGTGGATCTCAGGCCCACCACCTCTGCTCACCCCGCGAGGCAGGTCCTGGACGTGCGGGAGAACCCCAGCCTGGTCATGCCTCCCAAGCCCGCTGACCGTGCTGCCGAGTGGTACAACATCGACTTCTCGCTGCAGAACCAGCTGCGGCTGGCAGGTGCCTCCCCTGCCACGGTGGCTGCGGCAGCAGCTGGTAAGCAGAGGAGGTCGGGCTGGTCTGGGAGCCGGGGGCATGCTTCTGCCGGCCTCAGCTTATCCGTCTGTACATTGGGTGGGACACACATAGCTTCTGGATCCTGGGAGATGGGGTTGGCCCCTGGTTGGCTCGTGCCCGAGGGCCCAGCTATTTACTCCTCCCCTAAGCAGTAAGTGGGCCCAAGGACCCCCTGGCTCGCAAGATGCGGCTGCGGAGGCGCAAGGACTCAGCCCAGGATGACCAGGCTAAGCAGGTGCTGAAGGGCATGTCGGATGTGGCCCAGGAGAAGAACAAAAAGCAGGAGGTAAGCCAGGTCAGGGGCTGGGAGGGGACAGGTGTCCCTGGGCTCTTCTTCAGACAGACTGTGTGACCTAGGCCAAGAGGGAGAGTGGGTCCTGGGTAGAGAGGACAACACATGCAAAGGCCCTGAGGTGGGTAGCAAATAGAGATCTGCCTGAGTGACTGTGACGAGGCAAGTCATGCCTTGTGACCGTGACCCCAGGAAAGTACTGACGCGCGAGCCCCTGGGGGCAAGGCACGGCGCTGGGACCAGAGCCTGGAGAAGCCGCGCCTTGACTACTCTGAGTTCTTCACGGAGGACGTGGGCCAGCTGCCTGGCCTGACCATCTGGCAGATCGAGAACTTCGTGCCTGTGCTGGTGGAGGAAGCCTTCCATGGCAAGTTCTATGAGGCTGACTGCTACATTGTACTCAAGGTGAGAGTTGGGCATGTTGTTGGGGGCTAGGACCCCCCAGTAACCTTATCTTAGATGGCTCAGGGCCCCCAGCTCCACAGTTTTGTTCCTTGAGGCAAGGTGGGAGGGGGAGGGCTTTGCAGAGGAGGTGGGGTGGGGATGTCCTAGGCAGAGGTGTGACAGCGCCGCCCACCGTGGGACTGGGGAGTCTGTGGCCGTTAGAGTGGCCTTTGGGGGGTGAGCTGGGAAGCCAGGACGCCTTGGCCAGGGCTGACACGGCCTATGCTGCCCGCCGCCCCCCACCAGACCTTTCTGGATGACAGTGGCTCACTGAACTGGGAGATCTACTACTGGATCGGTGGGGAGTCCACGCTGGACAAGAAGGCCTGCTCTGCCATCCATGCCGTGAACCTGCGTAACTATCTTGGTGCCGAGTGTCGCACCGTGCGGGAGGAGATGGGCGATGAGAGCGAGGAGTTCCTGCAGGTGCCAGCCAGCCAGAGGGCGGGGCCTTGGGCGGGGTGGGGCCGGGAAGTGGGCGTGGCCAAAGACTGAGGGGGGCCAAGACCTCTGGCTCACACTGCCGACCCAGAGGTGTTAGGGGTGGAGAACTAAGGCAGTCAGGGAACTGGGTGAGGCCAGTGGTGGGGACCCTGGGCCGGTGGCCAAGAGAGCTGGGGAGCTGGGACCAATAGCGCCAAGGAGGCGGGGCCACAAGCAGGACCCTGAGTCAGAGAGCAGGGTTAGCAAGCTGTGCTGTCCTTTCGGCCAGCTGGCTACGTGGAGATGCCCATACACACGACGCTTTACTCTGCTTTCTTCCATGAACCTGCTTGGTCCTGTGCCCTGACACACGCGTATCTAGACATGCTGTGTGCGGCTAAACCTTAACAAGAGTGAACGCGCCACGAACACATAGTTTTGTAGCTGGTGACGTTGAAATAACGAGTTTACGTTTATAGACACAGATCTTGTTCTTCTTTGTTGTTGTTTTGTTGAACTTCATCACGGATCTGTGGCACTTGATGCAGGGTCAGGCAACTCTGCCCCCCTGACAGGAGGTATTTGAAGGGGGGCCGGGGGGGGGGGTAGCTCAGTGACAAGGGACCACACCCTCACACACACAGGTGTTTGACAACGACATCTCCTACATTGAGGGAGGAACAGCCAGTGGCTTCTACACTGTGGAGGACACACACTACGTCACCAGGTGAGGGGGTGTGTGGGTAGGTGGCACTAACCTGGACTCAGCTGGGAAGGGTTGGGGGGAGGGTGTTAGGGTTAAATCGGCCCCTTCGTGTCCCTACCTCCCACCCCCTGGTCACTCTCGCTCTGCTGCCAGGATGTACCGTGTGTATGGGAAAAAGAACATCAAGTTGGAACCTGTACCTCTCAAGGGGGCCTCCCTGGACCCAAGGTAGGCCCCCATGACCTGAGGTGGGAGTGCTTGAGCCCAGACCTCCTCCCTACTAGTGAGGGGCAGATTTGGGTTTTAGAAGAAGAGGCCTTCCAGCAATCCTTTTGACCCCTGTCTTACCGAGTTTCGTGGTACCCACAAGGGGGATAAACCCCATAAGGAGGGATTGGGGCCGGGTCTAGGGCATGAGGGCAGTTGCTGCCCACGTCTAGCACCGCCCCTTCTGCCCCTCCCATCCAGGTTTGTTTTCCTGCTGGATCGAGGGCTGGACATTTATGTGTGGCGGGGGGCCCAGGCCACACTGAGTAGCACCACCAAGGCCAGGTACGAGGACTACACCCTGCTGGGACATGGTGGGGTGTCTTCTGCAAAGACCGACTGCCACCTCTAAGAAGGGGCACAGGACTCACCAAGGGCTTTGCACGCCACTCCCCCTCCAGGCTCTTTGCAGAGAAAATTAACAAGAACGAGCGAAAAGGGAAGGCAGAGATCACACTGCTGGTACAAGGTCAGGAGTCCCCAGAGTTCTGGGAGGCGCTGGGCGGGGAGCCCTCTGAGATCAAGAAGCATGTGCCTGATGACTTCTGGCCACCTCAGCCCAAGCTGTATAAGGTGAGCTGTGGTGCTGGGTGCAGGGCTGGCCTGACTTCCTGAGCCTCGCACCACCGTGGTGGCTGTGGACTTGGGTGGGGAGAGGGTGCCACCTTCTGGACAGGAAATAGCCAGAGCAAAGGTCTAGAGGCTCTGAGTGAGGCCGTGAGAGACCGTGTTAGGGTGTGTGTTTCCAGGAAGGTGGGGCTAGAGAGAGAGGCTGCAAAGTGCCTGGCTTCCAGGGCTGAGAACCTGGCCTTAATTCTGCAGGTGACGGGAAGCCCATGGGGGTTTTGCAAGCAAGAAAAGGACGAGTTAGAAGATTAGAAAAGAGGAGAGGGTTGGCAGGGAAAGCGCCTTTTAAAAGCCCTTCCACTGATAGAATGCCCTTAAAACACTGGTGGAGGGAGGAAACTAAGGTCCAAAGAGGAGCAGGCGATGGTCCTGAGCACCCACAACAGGGCAGAGGCCAGACTCCAAAGCAGGGGGCTGCTGGTGGGTTGGGCTCCTTCCCCCAGACCCTTCCCTGCCACGCCCACCTCTTCATCCTGCCAGGTGGGCTTGGGCCTGGGCTATCTGGAGCTGCCACAGATCAACTACAAGCTCTCTGTGGAACATAAGACACGTCCCAAGGTGGAACTGATGCCGAGGATGCGGCTGGTAAGACACACAGAGGGAGGAGGGCGAGGGAGCCAGGACCCCTCCGTGGTGGTGGGGCATCAGCATTGACCTCCAGCCTTTGCCCCGCAGCTGCAGAGCCTGCTGGACACGCGCTGCGTGTACATCCTGGACTGTTGGTCCGACGTGTTCATCTGGCTGGGCCGCAAGTCCCCGCGCCTGGTGCGCGCCGCCGCCCTCAAGCTGGGCCAGGAGCTGTGCGGGATGTTGCACAGGCCGCGGCACGCCACCGTCAGCCGCAGCCTGGAGGGCACGGAGGCGCAGGTGCGTGTGTGCCTCTGGGGCGGCCTCTTACCGGCTATCCTGCCAGGCCCCGCCCCTCCGGCCACCAGGCCCCGCCTTCATTTCTAGACCACCCTCCGCTTTTCCGGACCCCGCCCCCAAGCCACCCCGACCTCTGCCTTAACCGCATCAGACCCCCACTCCAGCTGGTGTTGTCATCCCTTTGGCAGGTGTTCAAGGCCAAGTTCAAGAACTGGGACGACGTGTTGACAGTGGACTACACGCGCAACGCAGAGGCCGTGCTGCAGGGCCCGGGACTCACCGGGAAAGTGAAGCGCGACGCAGAGAAGAAAGAGCAGATGAAGGCTGACCTCACCGCGCTGTTCCTGCCCAGGCAGCCGCCCATGGCACTGGCGGAGGTGGGGGCGGGGCCCCGGGGGCGGGGCGGGGGAGGACTTGGCCCAGGACCTGCCCTGCCCGGTGGTGACTGGCGGCCGTGGCCTGCAGGCCGAGCAGCTGATGGAGGAGTGGAACGAGGACCTGGACGGCATGGAGGGTTTTGTGCTGGAGGGCAAGAAGTTCGCGAGGCTGCCGGAGGAGGAGTTTGGCCACTTCTACACGCAGGACTGCTACGTCTTCCTCTGCAGGTGCCAACGCGGCGCGCTTCGGTCGCCCGGCCCCTCCCCTGGGGCTAGGGGCCTCGAGCCCCCGCTCACGGCTCTCTGACCCCCCACCCCCACCCCCCAGGTACTGGGTCCCCGTGGAGTACGAGGAGGAGGAGGAGAAGAAGGAAGAGAAGGAGGAGGAGAAAGCAGGGGCGGAGGGCAAAGAAGGCGAGGAAGCAGCGGCTGAGGCAGAGGAGAAGCAGCCGGAGGAGGACTTCCAGTGCATCGTGTACTTCTGGCAGGGCCGGGAAGCCTCCAACATGGGCTGGCTCACCTTCACCTTCAGCCTGCAGAAGAAGTTCGAGAGCCTCTTCCCCGGCAAGCTAGAGGTAGGTCTGTCACGCCCACCCCAGCTCCAGCCACCGTTCCCCCCGCCACCACCACCTCCTGAGAGGGACTCAGACCCAGGGGAGGCTTGGCCTGAGGGGCAGGGTGGGGGTCCAAGGAGCTGTCCTTAACATCTCCACACCCCCAGGTGGTCCGCATGACACAGCAGCAGGAGAACCCCAAGTTCCTGTCCCATTTCAAGAGAAAGTTCATCATCCACCGTGGCAAGAGGAAGGCGGCTCAGGGTGCCCTGCAGCCCAGCCTCTACCAGATTCGCACCAATGGCAGCGCCCTCTGCACCCGGTGCCTGGCCTGGGCAGGGGGAGGGGGGCGCAGGGGGTGGGACTGGGAGCATCGGGTGGGCAGACGGGGGTCAGTGGCCAGCAGCACCTCCCTGCTGACCCCTCCCACTCCCCAGGTGCATCCAGATCAGCACAGACTCCAGCCTCCTCAACTCCGAGTTCTGCTTTATCCTCAAGGTGGGCTGTGGGTGCGGCCAGCACTGTGGCTCAGGGTGGTGGGTTGTAGGCGGGACCTGACTCGAACCCCTGCACGCTCCCCAGGTTCCCTTTGAGAGTGAGGACAACCAGGGCATCGTGTACGCGTGGGTGGGCCGGGCTGCGGACCCGGACGAGGCCAAGCTTGCGGAAGATATCCTGAACACCATGTTTGATGCCTCCTATAGCAAGCAGGTGACCAGGGCGGGTGGCAGGTGGGCAGGCAGTCGTGTGAGGGCCGACAGGGGACCTGGGCCAGACAGACGCTTTCCCCACAGGTCATCAACGAAGGTGAGGAGCCCGAGAACTTTTTCTGGGTGGGCATCGGGGCACAGAAGCCTTATGACGGTGACGCCGAATACATGAAGCACACTCGGCTCTTCCGGTGAGGCCAGAGCCCATACCTCTCCCCGCGCTCCCTCCTCAGTCCTGGCAGGCTCCTGCGACCCTCAGCCTCTCCCTGACCCTTGACTTCCAGGTGCTCCAATGAGAAGGGCTACTTCGCCGTGACCGAGAAGTGCTCTGATTTCTGCCAAGATGACCTGGCGGATGATGATATCATGCTGCTAGACAATGGCCAAGAAGTGAGCCCCCTGCCCCCCCACCCATTCAAGGGGCCTACCCGCTGGTAGATGGGAACCCGGGGCTGGAATGGGGGTACTCTCAGGTCCCGTGAGACCACCTGTCCTGCTGTCCCCACAGGTCTACATGTGGGTGGGGACCCAGACGAGCCAGGTGGAGATCAAGCTGAGTCTGAAGGCCTGCCAGGTGAGTCGGTGGTGGGGAGGGCCGGGGCCGGGCCTGGTGGTCCCGGTGCACCGCCCAAGACTCACGCCTTCTCCTGTCGGTCAGGTGTACATCCAGCACATGCGATCCAAGGAGCACGAGAAGACCCGCCGCCTGCGCCTGGTCCGTAAGGGCAACGAGCAGCACGCCTTCACTCGCTGCTTCCACGCCTGGAGCACCTTCCGCGAGGCCCTGGCCTAGGGCGGCCATCACCCGCCTGCAGTGCCCCCGCTGCGACCCCACGCCAGGGCGAGGAAGGGCCTCTGTCCGTCCACTGCCTGCCAGCAGAGGCAGCCCCCGCTCCAGCCACCACCCCCAGCGCCACAGTCCCAGCAGCACCGACGGGGAGACCCTGACCGGTGCCCTCAGGCGTCTGGGCACCTGGAGTCCCTCCCTCCTGAGCTCCTGTGTGACGCCTCCTCCCCACCAGGGATAAAGCAGATGTGGCTGCCTTTTAAGAGATATTAAATGCTTTTATTTTCAATATTAAAAATCAGTATTTTTAATATTAAAACAGCGCTAATTTTAACAAAATGACAGGAAAAAAACCCCAAGGTACAATCTACAGGGAAATCCATCCTGACCGACCTCCCCGCCCCCCACCCTCGTGCACACACACGCACACACATACTCACACATGCACACACACACACCCTGACTGGGCCCCCAGTCCTGGGTGCCCGGCAGAACTCCCAGTCGTATATATGCGCACATCACAGACTTGGGGGGGGGGGGGCGGTGGGTGCTGGCCCAGGAGCAAGTACCAAAATAGTTTTAGAAATGCCTGTCCAGCCCGGCACAGGCGTTAGAAAAATATTCTTTGCAAAGGCAGTGGGGAAGGACGGTGTGCTGAGTGGGAGGTGGCATGGGGCTTGCCAGGCCCAGCAGTCCTCGCCCTGTAGCGCCTGGCTTCCAGATGGCTAACTGCCTACTGGAGCGGCCAAGGTGAATCTACCCCAGAGGCTCTGGGCTGAGTCCCGGGCCCACACCCCCCCCATACCGCACCGGGGCAGAGGTGGGCAGGTCCCTCTGGAGGCTGTAGGTTAGCAGGTGTGGGTCTATGCGGAGGGGCCAGGGGTCCTGGATCCCAGCTCCCAGAAGGGCAGTGGGTAGCCAAGCAGTTCTGGCCTTCCTGGTAAAGGAAGAGAAGAGGGGTCAGAGAAAGCCAGGGAGCCGAAAAGTGCAAACGGCCTGGCTGCAGAAGTGCCACCGTGCCCCCTCTAGGGCAGGCAAAAGGGCCACCCCACCCATTTAGGAGCAAGGGTCTTGCAGGGACAGCCAGAGGTGGGCTTGCTGACTCTGACCACTGACCACGCTGGGCCCACTGAGGCCCAGGGCGTGGCCAGGGAGGAGGCAGCAGTAACCCCGGCAGCAGATGAAGAGGGAGCTTGGGGGTGGGGGGGGTCTCCGCCCGGCGTAGGGCCAGGCTGCGTGGGTAGGGGCACTGGGCAGCGAATAGGTTGGGCAGACCTCTGGGCCCCAGATCTGGGCCCAGATCCAGGCCCCACTCACCAGGCTCACCTGGCAGGACCCCACCACAAGAGCCTGAGTGATCATCTCTGCAAAATGGGCTGGCCACACCGGCCCCTGAGCCCCGAGCTGCCACCACCTCTAAGTGGTTTGCTCTGGCCTGGTTCCAAACACTACCCATGCCATCCAGGAGCTGACAAGCCGGCCTAGCCTTTCTAGTACCGAACCGTGAAAATCAGGGCTGTCAAACAGTAAGGACCAGGCAGACCCAGGGCCCCTAAACCCGCAGCACCTCATTTGATCAGGATGGCACAGGCTCGAGCCTCGTCTTCGGCCAGGTTCCTCAGATTCTTCTCAGATTCCTCTGAAGAGCTGTGGGGAGGGGAGCGGAGATCAGAGGGTCCTGGGACGTGGGGCCTCTGTGCCCAGCTCTGACAGAAGGCAGACAGAGGGTAGCAGAGGGAGGCTGGGGAGGACCCAGGCCAGCCCCTCTGCGGACCCGCCCACCCGCCTCACCCCAGGAAATCCTTCACGTCCTCCACCGTGACGTCCCCTGTCGTGTCCAGCGTGGTGTCAGCACTGGTGGCCGAGTCAATGGACATGGGTGAGAGCGTGGCCTCGGGTGGCTCTGGGGTGTCTGCAGGAAGGAAATGATCGGGACCCCACCTGGCCATCTGGGCACCCTCTGCACTCTACCTTCCATCCCCTGGGGACCTGACTCGGACCCGAACCCAGCCCACAGTGAGACTTGGGACTGAAGGCAGACCGCCACCCCCCTCCCCCACTCCTGCCTGGCCTGGCCCCCCCACCCAGGCTTCCAGCCTCTGTCAGGTTGCTGCCACCTACGGAGGCTTGCCCCCCGTCCTGCCTCAGCTGCGTGGATATCCTGCCACTTTCACTTCACATCCAGCGTCCTTACCAGCTCCCTTGCTGCGGGCAGGACCAGGGCTTCCATCGCGGCTCCCTGGGGCCAGGACAACGCCTGGGGTCCCATTAGCCTGGCTCAGCTTGGGCGACTCTCGGAGCCTGTGGCTGTAGAGATGAGGCCACGATGGGTGCCACAAGCAGGCGCCTCAAGTCTCAAGTGCCAGGCCCTACCCTCCCTCTCCTGGGGCCCAGGACCAGAGCGGGGTGACACGAGGGAGGGCCACCCTTGTTCCACGCAGGATCCGAGCACGAGGATGAGACCAGCCTTAGTGAAGGCCCCCTGGGCTGCCCCTCCCACGCACCTGGTGCGCGTGGTATCTCGGGGCCAGCTAATGTCCAGAGAGCACAGCGGCTCTGTGATGTTCCGAGCACTCAGAGAGAAGCGTTCAAACTCCGATGGAGAAATCAGGTAAAAACCTGGGTGGGCGGGTGAAGAGTGGGGTGCAGTTAGGGGGTGTGACTGCACCCACAATCCCTCAGTGGCCTCCCCCTGGCCTGTGCCGGCCAGTCCCGAGCCCGCCCGGGGGCCCCTCTGCTGACGCCCCCCAGCAACTCTTCCAGCCCCGCTCAGGCCGCTTCTGCCCCAAGAAGCCTTCCCCTCACCCTGGCCGTGGCGCGTGAAGACACAGGAGGCGATGCCGCTGATGTCCTCCTTCCGGATACAGGAGTAGTGTACCTGGGGCCGCAGGCCAGGCACCGAGAAGACGTGCACGTCGCCCAAGTTGGTGAGGCAGGCCAGGCAGGTTTCAGCGTAGTCCTCACAGGCCACGCTGGCAAACGTGGCAAGGGCCACCTTGCGCACCCGACAGCCCTCGTGGGCCGTGAGCTTGAACTTGGTCTTGGCGCTCACCTTGGGTAGTGTGAACACCTGGCGGCAGGCGGGCGGCCGGTGAAAGGGGCTGGCCCTGTCCACACCCGCAGGGCCCACCCTCCCGGCTGCGGGCACCAGCCCCCGCCCCGAACCCGGCCTGCCAGTTGGGCCTGCAGCCCCGGCCGCCCGGCGGCCTCCCGCCTGGGCACCCTCTCCTCAGACTTCACCTAGGAAACCTCCCAGGGTACCCCCATCTGTGGCCAAACCAGTCACACTGGGTTGTAAGGGTAAGGTGGCTGGTATCCACTCAGGTCACGAGTTCCTGCCGGACAGAGCCCTGCGGAGTCTTCAGAGGGTCCTGGCAGGGACTCGGTGAGGCAGGAGGGTCCTGGGGGGATGTGGCTGGCTGAGGGAGCATCTGGGTTCTCCAGGGGCCATCTCTGCTAGTCCAGGGGCATGTGTCTCAGGCAGACAGGGGGTCTCAGCAGATGGGGAGCACAGTGAGGACAGAGTTCCTGGAAGGTCTAACGGTGTCAGGTGGGAGCCAGGAGGGTCGCCACGGTGGTTTACCTTGAACTGCTCCTCAGACGCGATGAGCACAGCGTGGCCGCCCTGCATGTCAGGTGCCTGTGCCAGATCCCGAGAGGCCTCATAGGGCTCGGGCAGCGGGCGGCCGCGCCCATCCAACACGGCAATCGCCACCACGGGTGCACGGTGCATCAGCTGCACCTCCTTGCCCAGCACGGCCTCCACCGCCCGCTCGGGTCGCTTCTCACCACCTGCCGCGGCCGCCGGCACCTCCAGCGCGTAGGCAAACACGGACCCCGAGTTGGTGCCTGCCCACATGGTGGGTCCGTGATGGGCCGCTGCGGGACGACGGGGGCTGGTGAGGCGGGGTGTCGGCCGCATGATACAGGTTCCTCCCCTCCTCTCCGGATACCCCGGAATCAGTTCTCTCGTGTCCCACGCCTCCCCAGGGACGTCAGAGGGCCTCAGGCCCGAGGCACCTTCTCTGTATTACTGACGAAATTTGGGGCCTCAGATACAGCCCTCCTGCAGAAGTGGGAATGGCCTCCAGGACATCTCGAGGACGTCAACAGGCACCCAAACTAGACCCTGATCTCTCCAACCCCATCCCACTGTACCCTCAGCCCCCATTTCAGGAACAGAGTCCCCCCCCACCATGCAGCCCTGACACCCCCTCACCATATGCCATCACTAGTCTTACTGACAGACTTGGAACCAGCCCGCACCCTGCAGATGCGTTCCAGCTGGCCACAGCCCACCCCCCGCCGTGTGCTTTCGGCCCAACAGCCAGACGCGGAGTCCTCGGGGCCGGGCTGGAAAGAAATGAGGCCCGCGGGACGCTGTCTAGCCAGCTTTCCCTGTGTGGGCTGAACCTCTGGGGAAGGTCCTTGGTGGAGAATCACAGCTCAATGTCCAGGAGCCAGCAGGAGCCAGAAGAAGCCAGCAGGAGCCAGCAGGAGCCAGCAGCCACGGCTGTGTGCCCTTGATGAATCGGTGGCCTCAGCAACAACCACCAGGGGGAGCCAAACCCCAGGGAAAATAAGCAACTCAAAATGTTGCCCAGACCTAGGACACCCAGCCAGCTGGGAACCTGAACGCCATAAACCTTCTCATGGTGACAGCGGAACAAGGTAAAGAGCCTGGGGCTACCATGTCCAGACTCTGAGAAAATCCACTGGATAAAAGATCCTCAACAAATACATGACATCGGAAGGCGGGGGGGGGGGGGGGGGGGGGCGGGGAGGGGGGTCCCTGCTCGGATTCAAGAGCCTGAAAGTCACATCAGTGAAACACCAAGTGCAGAATGACTAGATGCTGACCCAACATCAACCATAAAAAGGCATTTTGGAGATGAAAGGAGAAAGCCACCACAGCCCGAGTGTGACGAGACTGGATCAGCACCGGTTCCGCGGGGTGGCATCATGGCTGCCGGTTCTGTCTGTTAGACACGCACTCAAGTCCTGATGTACAGATATTCGTTGAAAATGCTCCAGCAAGATAAAAGCCACTGTGGGGGGGGTGGGGAGGGGGGCTGAGTGGCTTCGTCAGTTAAGCGGCTGCCTTCAGCTCAGGTCATGATCTCATGGTTCATGGGTTCAAGCCCCACAGTGGGCTTTCTGCTTGGGCTTTCTGCTGTCTGTGCAGAGCCAACTTCAGATCCTCTGTCCCTCTTTTTCTCTGCCTCTCCCCCACTTGTTCTCTCTCTCTCTCTCTCTCTCTCTCTCAAAAATAAATAAATAAAAATTTATTAAAAGCCACCGTGTGGGGCGGGGACGGTGCAGCAGCAGATGGCTGGCTGTCTTTGTGGGGCGACTGCACTTCTGTTGTTGTGTATGGTTAAAATTCTCCATGATACAAGGTAAAAATCCATCAGTGAATCAGTCAATAAACCAGACCACATCGGTCTGCAGAGGACCGTCCCGGGGCTCCCACCACTCAGGGCACTCACCACTGCAGAGTGAGGTGGCCAGCACCCAGCGTCTCCCCAGCCTCCCCATCCTCTGCAGCCACCACGCCCGGGTCATCTCCCCAACACATACCCACCTCAGCCACTGGCACTGGCTGACCCCCACACTCTCCTCCCCCAGATCTTGGGCTCCCTTCTCCCTCTTCAGGTCTCAGAGGCCCGGCTCACTCACCAACCCCTCACAGTTGGAAGTTCCAGGGGGGACCACTTGGGGTGGCCAGGGCACTGTCGCCAGCTCAGTCCGGCGCATAGGGTGTGCCTTCCAACCTCCCAGACGGCACGGTCCCACCCTTCCCTGTTTCCTAGATGGCCGGCTCAGGCCCATCCCCCCAGCCCGTCCCCCTGGCCTCACCATCTCGAAGGAACGTGTCAGCGAAGTAGAGGCAGCGAACAACACCCGAGAGGGAGTCGTCGGCAGAGCGGGGCTCAATGCGGCGCTGCACGGGGGTCATCTCCACGTCATGGGGGCAGGCCTGCTCGGCCAGCTGCGCATTGGCCTCCTGCAACTGGAGGGGCACAGCCTCCAGAACTCCGCCTCCCCAACCCCCTCTGCTCCCATACAGCCTGGTGCCGACATCCCAGCACCTTCCCCGGTTCATCCTGATCAGCAGGGCGGGGGGGGGGGGGGGGGGGGGGGGGGGCCCCGGGGGCCGGGGCTACTGAAGGGAACAGACACTTGGAGCTGAGGCTCCACTGCTGTGCCTGGCCCCAGCAGGCAGAGAGGTGGCATCCAGGCAGCGCAGCCCCGCCTCACCTTGCTGTTGGCATTAGCGGCCCGCTTCTTGCCCGAGACTCGGCTTTTGCGGATGCGCCGGAAAGACTGGCGCAGAGACTTCTTGAGCGACTTCACCCGGGACAGCGGCCCTTCCATGGCCAGGGAGTCGTTGGGGTGAAGGGTGCACCTGGGGGCAGGCAGGTGCCAGCTGTGCCACGGAGCAGACTCCTGGAGCAGCCGCCGCGCTCCTGCCGGCCCCGTGGCTCAGGAAGCCGGAGCCCCTCTGCCCCTCGAACCCACAGCCGGGGGCGCTTAACACTCTACCAGCAGCACTTTTCATAAAGACAGAGCTGCCAGCGGGGAAGGCGGCTTCAAGGACGCCCTACCTGCACCATGTCAGATCTCAGACGGGGAAACTGAGGCCCAGACAGGTGTGGGGAGACACCAAAGGTCTCACAGGAGGCTGGGGCCAGGTGCAAGTACAGCCCCCGCTCACCGGGCTCCGGGCCCACCACACACACACCTGGCCAGCACAGGGCTCTTGCGCTGGTAGTCGAAGAGGCCAAAGCCATGACTGGTACCGAAGGCCACGAGGCTCCACTCGGCATGGAGCGTGACAGCGGTGACAGCAGCTGGTGGCAGGCATTGAACCAGCACGCGGGGCTGGAAGCCAGCGGGCCACGGCAGTGGCCCTGTGCGCGGACTCAGCCGCTCGTGGCCCTTCCACGTGAAGCCCTCTCGGTCCTGGAGGAGGTCCACACTGGCCACGCTGACCGCCTGTTCTGATGGCACATCACTTAGCTCCAGCACCAGCACCTGAAAACACAGCCATGGCAGGGTGGGGAGGGGTCAGTGTGGAGGACAGGACTACCCGGGCCCCACCTGAGCCTGCAAAGCCACCATTAGGCCAGTCCCAGTACTGTCTCTCATTTATCCGCTTAACAAGCACTCACTGAAAGCCTAGTGTATCCCAAGGCCTTCGCTGAGCACTGGGGAACACAATGGTGACCAAGACCAGCTGGTCCTTGCCTTCCAGGAGCACAATATCCCACCCCTGCAAGTCTCTCTCCCTTTAGCAATGAGCATACATTGAGCACCTTCTGCATACTGCACGAGTGAGAGGGGAACAGCAGTCACCAAGACCCACTGGCCTTTGGAGCAAAGCACCCCCCACTAGCCTGTCTCCCATTTAACGGTAATTACCCACTGAGCCCCATATACCGTGTTGAGTGCTGGGGCACGGCAGCAACCCAGACCTGCTGGTCCCCACTCTCAGTGCCCACCTAACACCCGTGCTCCCACCCCTGGTGTGGTTCCCGGCGGCCAGAGCTTGGACTCCAGGCCTCCTAGAGGTTCCACCTCCCTGGCTGGCCTCACCGCAGCAAGCCCCACCTGCAGCCCCATTCCCATCTCCGGGCTTTTGCCCATGTGCGTCCCCCACTACTCCACTAGACCCTCTAGGTCAGGCCCACCTCCTCCAGAAAGCCCTCTGAGACCCCAAGCCTGGGGCACCTCCGCCTTACCTGGCCTGCAGTGCCAGCCACCACCATCTGGGCTGTGTACTTGCAGAGCGCCACCTTCTGCACGCCGAGCCGAGGATCATCGCTGTAGGGGTCAAAGCAGCCCACCTGCGGGGCGGGATGGAGCGATGACTTGGGGCAGAGCTGGGACCCGGCTCCCCAGGGCCGGGGCAGGGCCTACCTTGCGAAAGGGCGGCCAGTCGTCCTCAGCGGCCTGGGCCAGGCTGTCAGCGTGCTCACAGTCTGTCTGGAAGAGGCCAGCTGTGCTGAGCTTGTAGAGCGGCCGCAAGGCCACACCAGATGCATCCCAGAAGCGCACGGTGCCGTCCTCGTGGCTGTAGGGAAGGCAACATCAGGCCCACCCCCGGTCCCCGTGCACCACCCCCATCCCGCTCATCCAGTGACCACGCGCTGACCACCTACTACATATGCCAAGCACTGACCAGACTCCCACTGCACACAGCAAACAGGAGGCATCTACTGTATAGAGCAAACACATCTTGAGTGCCTACAGTATGCCAGACCACATGCACCGGGGCCCCTCAAACAGGGTGAGAAGGTATGGAAATAATCACCAGTGTGACGAGCAGGAGATGACAGAGGAGATAATGCAGGGAACAGAGGACTACGGGCGCATCCAGAAAAAGCGATCGGGAGTTAGCCACAGAGCAGAAGGATCATGAGGCATGAGGCAGCCATGTAGGCAGAGCAGCAGGAAGCCTGGGGAGGCTGGGAGGAAGCAGGGAGGGGAAGCGGGGGGCAGGAGCAGACAAATCTGGGGTGCAGCCTCAGGACACAGCTGCAGAGCCCACGTCAGGGACCTTTGGGCGGTGGTGGGAGCCCAGAGCCAGGGCGAGAAAAGGTGTGTGAGTCTCTGGGGCTGGTTGGGATACCTCCAAAAGCTCTGAAAGCCATGATTAGGAGCTCTCAAGCAGGATAGGGGACACTGGAGTCAGAGGCCTGAGGGTCCCAGCACAGGCAGGGGCAGGGCAGGAAGTTGGGGCCTGAGTCACTGGGCACGTCAGCGCCCGCCAGGCCCAGACTGGGCTCTCTAGCACCTGCCCTGGGCAGATGAGCGTGGGCCAGCCCAGATTTTCCGGTCCCAGGGCAGGCCGGGTGGGTGGAGCCCAATTCTAGACCAAAAGGCAGGGCAGGGCGGGGCCTTTAACCAGGGCCTAGGGAGGCTTCATCCCAATCCACCCTGCAGGAGAGGGGAATGGCCTGGTCCCACCAGGGCTGGGGCCTGAGTCACCAGGCAGGTCAGTACCCACCAGCCCAGGATGGGCTCTCCTGAACCTGCATGGGCCGCACCACGCTCCATTTGCCCAAATACACACGCGTACACACACACATACACACACGCACACACACACGCACACGTCACACCTGTGCTTGGCCATGGAACACATGTGTCTGCCTACCCAGTCAGCAGTAGCCCCCGCTGTGATGGCTCCTGGGCCAGGTTCCGGCCCCCGGTGATGGGCCAGCTCTGAGAGAGGGAGGCAGAGATGTGGAAGCGGTAGGTCAGGACAAACACCTTCTCTCCTCACCTTCAGCATGGCACCCGGGGCCCAAGCTGCCTGAATTCCCCGTGTACACCTGCTACATCCCCACCTCCAGGCCTTTGCCTGCAACACCCTCCCTCCCCATGTCCCCGCCCCTGCAGGAGGCCCTGGGCACACACCGAGGCGCTGGAGGCAGGCTGGGGGCTCTGCTGCTCGCCGGCGCTCACAATGCGGGCCCACAGCTTGGCGGGGACGTTGGCGACATGTGCCGAGCAGGTGATAGCAGATGAGTGCAGCGGGGCCAGGTAGGGGGCAGGCACAGCAGGCCAGCCAGGCGTTTGCAGGTCGAGCACCACCAGCTCCTCTTCGAGCAACACAGCCAGGGCCTGGGGCTCGTCGAACTCTGCGGGGCGAGGGCTGGGTGAGCAGAGCCACGGGGTGGGGGGCGCAGGGCATGGGGTGGGGAGGACAGGGCACACACCGTCCTCGGGCCGTGTGCTGTGCACCGTGAAGAAGTCGATGATGCGGGAGGTGAAGTCCAGCGTCACCAGAGTCTCAGCCCGGAGCACACTCACACAGTGGCGGTCACCGTAGCTGGCGCGGGGCATGCCTCCACTAAAGATGATGAAGTGGTCCCTGCACGGCAGGCGTGGAGCCACGTGAGCCACCCAGACCCCAAGTGCACACTGCCCGACCCAGGACAGGACATCCCTGTGCCCCAGAGCCCACCCTCCTCCCCCCTGCAGACACAGCCCCCAACCCACATCTGAGAACCAGCTCCCCACCTACCCAGATGCACAGTTTCGCCACAGAATCTTGTTAATGGCTTTGCAGGGGAAGGGGCCTGGAGGGGTGGGACAGTGTCGGGCTCATTCGCTCACAGGGACCAGAAGGGCCCCAGGTCACATTTCTCCAAGCTTCTCCCGTTCCTGCTCTGCCTCCATCATCCTGGCCTCACAGCTGCTTCCTGACCCCGAGGGGAAGGCCCACTGCCCAACCGTGCCCCCCAGCAACCTCACCTTCGAGGACGTGGCTCAGCATGGCATCTCACACAAGGCCTCCTGGGTACCCCCACCAAGGCCGGGCAGCCCCAAGTGCCTGAGCTTGGGGTCCCCGGTCAACCCCATGCTCAGGTGGCAGGGCTGCCCTCAGCCTCCCCAGCACTCACCGTAGGGCGTGGTGGCTACCGTGGGCTGTGTCACGGGGGAGCCGCCGGCACCCGCAGACCAGACAGCGTAGCTGCCGTCACTGTGCGAGCTGACCAGCGTGTTGCCGCTGCGTTCCCAGCACAGGCTCTCCAGCTGCTGCAGGGGGGTTGGGGGGGGGGCAGTGTGAGCAGAGCCCTAAGCAGAGGGCCCCGGCGGCAGGTGCCGGCCTCCCTCACACACCTGGTTCCCCAGGAAGACACGGTCCGCGCACTGCGCCGCCCTGTTCCAGATGACCAGCAGGCCCCGGCTGTAGCCAATGAGGATCTTGGTGGGGTCCCGCAGGTGTCCTTGGAGTGACTCCACGGGGCCCAGCGCCTTCCCACACCGGTAGTCATCTGGCACGCTGCAGAGGGGCGCAGGTGAGCCGGCAGGAGCACCACCCAGGCATGGAGAGGCTGCTGGGAGGTCCGCCTGCCTCTTACCTTCGAAGAACGTCGTCCGGGGCAAGAGTCTGCCCCTCGAGCAGCATCAAGGTGGGCACGTCCAGGAAGAAGACGCTGCCGCCCTCGGTGCCCAGGGCCGCCAGGTCACCGGCTGCCAACAGCAAGACCACCGTGACACGGGCGAGGCTGAGCGGGCCACTGCAAGGGATGAGGGGAGTGGGTGAGGGCGCAAGCCCGTCCGCCCGCTGAGGAGTGGTGTGGAGGGGGCTGGGCTGCTACTGGCAGCTCATTATGGACCCTGTGCGCTCACAGAGGCCGGATTATCGAGTGGGCTGGCTGGCGCACGGGGAAGGCAAAGGTGGTGGCTGCGGGCATCACAATTAGCTCACTCAATTATTCATCAGGATGTTGGGAAGGAGAGGGATAAAAATAGGCTCCTCAGGTCTTGGAGACGGGCTCCCGACCCCTCCCCCTCACTAGGAAGGAAGGTAGGAACCAGGCCAGTGCCTGGGCCAGGACCAAGGGCTCTAGGACACACACAACCCTCCTGAGCCTCACCCAGGAACCCTGTCGCCAGCCTCAAGATGTCTCCCTGACTTTGCAGGAGGGCCCCAGATTGGACCTGGCCTGAAGAGGATGGGAGACCCCAGGAGTCCACCCCCGTGTGAGGGTGTCACCCAGCCCCCAGAAGGAGTAGGACAACTCTGTTTCAGCAGAGCCAGACCGAGAGGCCCCTTACACTCTCACTGGGGGCCTAGGCCCACTCCACTGACCCCTGAAGCATCCTGCTGGCACCTCATACAGCCTGGGACAACGCTCCTTGCCCCCCAGCTGCCCTTTCACCCACGTACATTATCACCCATCGCCCCCTCCAAACTGTTAAAGGCCCCAGCGGTCCCCAGAGCATGGACACTACCTGCTCACCTCAGACTTGGCCAGAGCCCCCTATTTCACACCTGCAAAATCCACAGGGCACATCTCTCTGGGCCCCGGGCCCAGCCCCAGGTACCCTACCACCCCGTATCTTAGCTTGAGGGAGGCTTCCTACCCCCACAGCACCTTTGCAAGGCTGGCTTCCACAACCTCCCCCGGGCTCCCCCTCCCACCCCCTGCGCCCAGCAGCTGGTCCCCAGCCAAGTCCTCCGATACCTGGCACAGTCAAAGCCCGGCCGACTGGGTGGCTGGAAGCTGAGTGCTTCCTCCAGGTGGGCACAGCCATTGTGGTGGACGATCTCCCAGAGATGCAGGCTGCTGTCGTCCAACAGGGTCAGGAGGCGGCCCTGGTGGATGAGCAGAGACCAAGACTGGGCTGGCCTGGGATGGGGAGGGCATGGGGGCCACGGGAGCCAGCGAGGGTGGAGGCTCACCTGGCCAGGCAGGAAGTGCATCTGGGTAACAGTGGCCGTGTCTCGGTGTAGGCCGGTAAACTCCACGCCAGGTGCACCGTAGCTGAGAGCACAGGTCAAGGGCAGAAGCAGATACGGGAGATCCTCCTTTCTGAGAACGATTCCAACGGGCCCCAACCAGGGCTGCCTATCCAGAAGCCCTCCAAGGTCCAGATGGGACCCCTCCCTGAAGAAGCACTGTCCTATCCCCCCAAGATATCCCCAGGCTCAGCGTGCAGGCTCCACTCTGCTCCTGCAAGTCAGTTACTTCCTCATCCGTAAAAGGGGCTAGTGAGTCCCACTCCCACCTTGTAGGGCTGATGCAGGGCAAGTGAGAATAAGGACATACCCAACACAGGCCCGGCAGGCAGCCAGGGTTCTGCCCTGTGTTAGCCGTGTGCGTGTGTCTGTGTACGTAAGAGCTGGGCCCCCCAGGTTCGGATCATACAGGCAGAGACGCCAGACCAAGCCTGGGCATGGAAGTCTGGAGCAGAGGAGAGTCCAGGCTGCCTCTTCCCACAGCTCCAGGCCAACCTCCGGCTATGGGCAAGGAAACCAACCTCCCTCTGGGGCACGCAGCCAGCAGCCCCCACTGTGACCAGGGAGAGGCCTCAGCCTGCCCATTTCACAGACAATCCGCAGAGGCTTAGACTGGGTGACCCGCTTCAAGTGTCTGGTGTCAGTGCCAGAGTCACAGCAACACCAGTCGGGCAGGGCCGAGGGGGCCCCAGGAGGGAGGGTTAGGGAGGGGTCAGCGTTGCCCAGCAACAACGCAGGAGCCGGTTGCTTTGGAGCTAGAGTTGGGATTCCCTGCAGGAGCCAGGAGAACACAGAAGAGGGGACAAAAGAGAGGGCAGGAGCGCTGGGCGGGAACCAGGGTTGCCAAGGAGACGGGCCACCCTTGAGGGGGAAGGGTGGCTTCTGTGGCCAGCCTCAGTTTCCCGACCCAGGGCTGGGAGCTAGGGTAGACTGGGGGAAGGACTAAGGGGACAGAGGAGGGCCCCAGCTTCCTCCGGGGATGTCTCCTCGCCAGTACACCAGGTTCTTTGTGAGCGGGAGGAGCCTGTGCGTGAGACCACGGAGCGACAGCTCAAGTGGCCAACAGAGTCGCGTGGAGCAGGGCACTGAGAAGAAGAAAGGGCTTCGGGACCACAATATACCTGTGAGGCAGGCCAGCACCACAAGGAGTGGGAGCTGGCCAGGAAGTGCATGCCCCCTCCAGGGCAGGTGGGGACTTGGGGGCACGGGGTCCAGGCACTGCCCCCTCCCCACCCCCTTCCCTGCCCCACCAGTGCCTCAGGGGCCCACGGGAGAGGAGGGGCATCCTGGCCCAGCCACACTCCCTGGAGAAGGCAAACTCACAGACCACAGGCCCAGACGCCCACCCCTGTCTGGCCACCCAGCCCTGGGGTGGGAAGACCCCCATCCCCACCCTGCCTCCTTCCAGGCACTGACTCATCTTCTGCCAACCAGTGTCCCCAACGAGGGTACTGAGAGCCAGAGGGTCCCAAGAGGAAGGGTGAGGGTGGGCACCCCTCACCGAGCCGCCTCCAGCCAGACCCCACACCTCTGTCTCCCCACCCAAGGGGCTTCCCCGAGGGCAGTGGGGGTGGGGTTCTCCATGGCAGGCAAGGAGCATTCAGCTGCCTGCTTGCCCCCACCCCACCCCCACCCTGCGCTTGCAGGAAAATGCCCGCTTTGTGCGGCTCACACGGCCCATTGTGCAGCCGCCAGCATCCAGGTGGGGGCCGCGCCGCGCTCACCATGCTGAGCCTGGCACTGCCCCCAGCCCCTCAGCCGAACACACGTGTCTTCACATTGGCATACGTGTGTGCCCAGTCACCAGGGCAAGGCCCACTGTGTAACCCTGGCCCACTCAACACCTTTGCTGGGTACCGTGCGTGGTTAGCCTCCTGGCCTGGTGTCCCCAGTCAATTAATTGCTGGAACGACGCTAGGGTCGCCTAGGTAACTGGCTGGCTGAAATGCAGCGATGGACAGCTGTGACCACTGCAAGCAGACCCCATCCCCACCCCCCTCAACCATCTCCGCAAGGAAGAGTCTCAGGGCAGAAGCCACACCACCAACCTCCACCAGGATCGAGGCGCCTACTGCGGCCTCCCAGGCCAGCCCCCCTGCCCCCCCACCCGGCCCAAGGAGCCCACATACAGGGAGCTGCAATCAGGAGCTTCCGAAGGGCCCTGAAGGCCTCAGTTCCCAAAGGATACATCTTGACGGCCCCAGACCTGGTGCCGATGGCCATGATGCGAAGCTCCGGGTCAAAGGCCAGGGCGCTGGGCTGGTTGGGGAAGCCATGCTCCACGGTCTGCGGGGGAGGGGAGGGCAGTGGCATTGGCACAGGCACAGGCATGGCTGCCCCTGGCCCACCTGAGTCCCACCCCAAGGCAGCCTCCAGACTATGGCAGCTGCAGAGCAGGACTGGAGCTGGTCCGTCTGAGCTCTGTGCCTCAGTGTCCTCAACTCTGAAACAGGTGTTCGCGTGTCCGGTCCACACCGCAGAGGCCCTCCCCCTGCCAAGCCCCTGTCTTTCTCAATACCTGTGTCCAGCCTGCTGTGTGCAGGGCTCTGGCAACAGAGAGAAACAGGACCAACGGGGTGCAGGCACAAAAGTCAACCCTACCTGTCCCCCAGAGCAGGGTTCTGCATCCCACTTTTAGCGGTGAGCCGCCATGCTGTCCGTAGTCTCAAATGATGTCCCTGGCACTCCCCACAGGCCCCACATGGAGATCGGAGGGCAACACCCAAGATCAGCTAGGTGGAGGCTCTTGAGCCTCCCCCTCCCCCAGGGCCACTCCTCTTGGCAGGGCCAGTCCCCCCGCCGCACAGACCCCTGCCCACCAGGTTCTCGATCCTTCCTTCCACCCACTCGTGCTTTCCTCGGTTTTCCCACATCCACCAAGGAGCTCCTACTCATCCCCAGAGGCCCGGCTGGAGGGGCCCCCACCCACCGTCCTCAACACCAATGTGGGACACCGCATGTGGGTCCAGGTATCTCCTGACCACTGCCTCAGCAAGACACACATTTCAGAAGAAACCCTGGTCCCCAGGCCTGTAGCCCCGGCCTCCACCAATCCAGACAGGGACTGAGCCCTTTATGCAGCCTGCACGGGCTCAGGCTAGTCACAGTACTCCCCAAGCCTCAGTTTCCCATCTGGGCACGAGCGGCAGTGCGCCCAACCTGAGGACAGAACAGTCTGTTTAGCTGGGGGGTAGAGGGGAGTGCTTCCCTTCCCTTCCCGCCCCCACGCTAGCATCACCACACGTTTGCTAGATCTGACCATCTGACCGTGTCTAGCCAGTCCCCACCCTCTGCTCAGGACCCTCTCCAAGCTCCCGCCTCACCACCTGGCCCCTCCCTGTCCTCTTCTTCCCACTCTCCCCCAGCTCACTTGACTCCAGGCCCAATGGCTTTCTGCTCTCCTCCAATTTACTAGGCAGACTCCTGCCTCAGGACCTTTGCATCTACTGTCCCTCTGCCTGGAACGTGCTTCACCCAGCACTGCCCAAAGAGGGGTCCTTCCCACCATTCAGGTCTCAGATTGGGAGTCAACTCCTCAGAGCCCTCCCTAAGCCACCCTGCTCTAGCAGCCTCCCTGTCCCCACACTCCACACCCTCAGCCTACTTTATCTACAGCACTGGCTGTTATCCAAGCTACTGCACGTTTTACTCTTTTGCTTTGGCTTTTCACTGTCTCCCCCACAAGTACATGAGCATCCTGTGTGAAGAGGCACTTGTCCCTTCTGGTCACTGTGGTGTCCCCCATACCTAGAAGGGGGCCCTGCACACAGTAGGAGCTCAGTATCTGTTAAACTGACATAGAGTGGACATCCCACAGGCACCTTGTGGGCAGGGCGGGGATTTGGATGTGAGACTGAGTCCAAAGTCCAGGCTTGCTTCTGACTCCCCTGCCATCGCTTGGGAATGTGGGACCTATTTATTCTCTAGTGATCACCTACCACCTCCTCTTGTGACCAAGCCCCTTGCCCCAAGCCACACCCCTCCCACCAACGCTGCCCACTCAGAATGGGGCCTCACTCTCCTTAGCAGGGAGCCCTCGGCTTCTACCAACCCAGGGCCAGCCAAGCGGAGCCAAGCCTCTCCACCACCTCTCCTCTTCACACCCGACTCAATGGCTAAGGAAGTGACACCTTAACACATGCCTGTCGCCACCATCATTCTCTCGCCTCCCAGGGCTTCGCCCTCATAGCCACCCAGCATAGGAAGGGGGCCATCCGGGAGACCCTGGGCACCAGCCTCCCCTCTGGGCCCCTCAGGCCCCTGGCAAGTACTCAGCTGCCAAGTCTGAAGGTCCTGGCAGCCTCCCCGTCACCAGGAAACCTTGCCTGCCCTGAGAGACATTCCCACCTCAGCCACTGCAGGTCCAGTCACCCCAGAGCGTTCTCTTGGACGAAAGTGTCCTTGAGTCTGGCCCAGGACCACAGCAGTCCCTCCAAAAATCCCTGCCCCTCAAAGCTAAAGTCAAATCCTGTCGACAAGGGGACACAAGGACAAAGTGCCCCAACTGGCTCTGTGACTTTGACAAGTCAGACGTCACCCCTCTCTGAACCTCGATTTTCTCACCTGTGTGACGGGGATAACAACTCTAATCCCCAAGAGCAGTGAAGGGCTGTGCATCAGAGGTTTGGAGTAAAACTGAGGCCAGAAGCAACACCCCAGGAGAAGTTAACAAGGCAAAGGTTGGGGCCTGGATCTACCACACATCAGAGCAAGGGTGGGAGGAGGTGGGGGCTGCAGGCAGCCCCTTTCCCATGGCCCCTCTTGCCCTACCTGGGAAAAGAAAGGAAGGAGCAACCTTCCACCCCCTCACCTCCACCGTGGCTCAAAGGCAGGTCAGCTGGCCCATGTGATACAGGGAGCCAGAGCCCACAACCAGGTGGCTCCATTTCACAGCAAGGGAAACTGAGGCCCCACACACTGAAGGGTAGTTGAGTACAAAGCCAGGCATCTTCCTTGGAGCCCCCAGCAGCACAGGGCAGGTCAGAGCCCCACAAGGCAGAGCCTAGGGCCTTGGGGGAAGGAAGGAGAGGAACTTGGAAGGGATTTCCCAGCCCCACCCCCCAACATCTGCCTCTCCTCCTCACCCCTCCCCGCTGGCCTGGGTGCAAAAGAAAAACAAACTGGGGCCCTGGGCTGCCCTCAGGGCTGAGCAGGGGCTCCGAGAGCCCCCAAAGGAAGAGAAATAAAGAGACAGAGAGTGAGAGTCGGAGTGAGAGTTCTAGAGACCGCACAGGGACATATGCAGGCAGAGACACACGCAAGAAAAGACCAGCAAAGACTCACAGATGCAGAGACAGAGAGATGAAGGAAGACAGAGAAGAGGTACCCAGAGATACACAGAGACAGAGGTAGAGACACCCCCCACTCCCCGGACACACAGGCATAGGCTGAGGATAGGGAGGTGATCACAGGCAGAGACAGGGACAGAGACCCAGAGACAGGCAAAGAGTCATACAGAGACAGAGACACACAGACCCAGGTAGACAGAGACCTGCAGAGCCAGGGCCAGTGAGGCCCACAGAGACCCGGACAAGCTGACTCGGAAAGTCAGCGAGAGACCCAGACCCACCCAGAGTCCGAGAGTGGAGCAGGGAAAGAGGCGAGAAGCGGGGCCCGAAGAGGGGCGCGCGTCCCGGCCCCCGCGCCCCGCCCCAGCTGGCGCCCCCTCCCCCCGAGCCCGACGTGGCTCCGGCCCCCGGGCCCCCGGCTTGGGCCCCCGGCCCGCCCCCTCCTGCCCAGCCCGAACCGCCGCCACCGCCGCCGCACCTTGTTGAAGGCGAAGAGCTCCTGCTTGAGCTTCTCGCGCTGCGGGTCGGCGCCCTGCCGCCGGAACCGAAACTTCATCATCTTGCGTCCGGCTGCCGGCGCCGCGCCCGCCGCCGCCGCCGCCGCCGCCCGCAGGATGCGCCGCGCGGCCCCGCCGGTCCTGAGGCGCGGGCGGGGCGCCAGGCGGCCCGGGCGCGGGCGCGCGGGGCGGGGCCTGCACGGAGGTGGGCGCAGAGCGCAACCGATGTGCTGCCCGACCAATAGGTGTGCCCATACGCCGCCCGCCCCGCCCCTGCGGGCCAGACAATGGGGGAAGACTGGGCCCCCGGGTTCGACAGGGCTCGCGAAGGTACTCTCGCCGAGCATGCGCTGCGGTGTGGGGCCTGCTGGGACTTGTAGTCCTTGAGCCAGGCCTCCTGCGTGGGCGGCTGGGGACGAGCTTTGGAGGGGGCCGGCTAGTGTTCCCGAACTTGGAGGAAGCGTTTTCCTTCCTCCAACGAGGAGCGACGTGCTTACTCGGGTAATGAGGCAGACCCGTCCCGAAAGCCAGGAGAGTTCTGACTGGGGCAATTCCCTGACCCCCTCAGCCTCAGTTTCCCCATCTACGCTATGGTCTAGTGATTGCCAAGTTATATTTACAGTTTCACGGGACACCGCTTTGTACCCCAGTGGGCCAGAACACCTCCCCCGCCATGCTTTTACCCTGGCTGGGTGGTCAGTCAGGAATGCCCTCTTCAGCGCATAGCCCCTGGGGAACTCCTACACATCCTTCAGCATCCAAACTCCAAGGTTACGTGTGGCAGCACCGGATCCTTAGGAGGGCCATCAGGTAAGGACAGGGGCAGGTAAGTAAGAGGCCCTTCCTCAGGAAGTGACATTTGGGAAGATCCTGAGATTGGATTTGGGCTGTTCCCAGATGGGGGAAGGGCCTCCCCTGCACAGGGAACAGTGTATAAACAAAGCTGCACCCCGCCTCCACTCTCAGAGGGACAATCGGCCTGTCCCCACCCACCTCCCAGGCCGCCTTTTCTCATCTGGACGATGGCCTCAAGGCTGAACCTTTCCTTCCAAGGCTGAGGATCATAGGCTGCCCGGGCTCAGGGCTGGGCAGAACGGAGGAGTTCCCAGAAGCCCCGGTGGGGCAGGTGGACCCGGCCCCAACCCCAGCAGCCTGACGTTTGACCCTGAGGTAGCTGCCAAGCAACAGGGGCCTGGCCATCTCCCCCCGCACCGCTCCGCTCCCGGCCCGCCCACGCCCTTGGGGCTGCATCTGGAAGAGGAGCTGGTGGGGGAGCAGCGAGGTGATCAGAACAACAAATCTTAGGAGCACCTACTATGGTAGGCACTATTCCCAAACCTTTCCTAGTTTCAGATGACTTCATACTCTCAACTTACGGGTGAGGGTGGAGGAAGCCGTATTCCCCACTTTACAGTTGAGGAAGTTAAGATAGATGGGCAAAGGCCAGGGGAGAGCTTTGACCCGAGCTGTGGGCAGAGCTGGCTGGACAGAAGGGTCAGATCCCTCCGGCCACTGCCCATCCCACCCCCAACACAGGCAGCTCAGGCAACTCAGAGGCCTGGGTTCTGGTCCCTGCCACCCTGCCACTGGTTGAGTGACAAGCCCTGAGCCCCAGTTGCCTCCTCTGCAAAAGGAGAGCCTCACAAAGGGAAGCGTTGTCAATTTACAACCCCGGCATCATCACTTACAAGCTGTGTGGCCTGGAGCCAGTTACTTAAGCTCTCTGTGCCTGTTTCCTCACCTGTGAAAATGTGGAGACTATTAGTACCTACCTCAAAGGGTTGTTGTGAAGATGAATTGAATTAGGACTTGTAAAGCCCTTAGAAAGCTCCAGGCAGACAGGAAGAGCCATGTTGAGTGGTAGCAGTTCAGAGAGTTCTTGCTAATTGCTATCTGAGCTCTTCCCCTCTATCACCCTGGGCAAGTCCCTGCCCTCCTCAGTTTCCATCTTTCTGTCTTTGAAAGGGGACTTAGTCATCAGGCAGTAAGCAGCCCTGCCTCCCCACCACACCCCCAGCTCACAATTGCAGGGGGTGGGGGACCGGGCTGAGTGGAAACCGTGACCACCTTGTACCATGATGGGAGACACACGGGGGCTGTGGGAGCCCAGAAGTGGCATCTGACCCAAGGAGGTGTCCTGGAGGAAGGGGGAAATTCAAGCTTGCCTGTAATGCATGAGGAGTTTCACAGGAAGAGAGACCTGGGGGTGGACAGAGAAGGGTCCCATGGCAAGGAGGCATTCATGGTGTCAGAACTCACCCCCATGCTTGTTAACAATGCAGATTCTGGGTCCCCCAGATGTGAATGCCCCTGGAGTGAGCCCCCAGAATGTGGATTTTAAAACAGCCCTTTCTCGGGTGACTCAAGCCCAGCTTGGCCTCATCTGATCAGTTTGAAGGGGGTTAAATGGGTACACGGAAGTACAAACGGGTAAACCGAGACTTGGGCAGACTTGCCCAGCCCATGAATGGCACCGGAGAAGGTACCATCCCAGGCTGGGAGGGTCTGGGGCACTAATGACTCTGTCTCTCCCCTCCCCCAAGAGCCTGGTTGGGAACAGGCCTGTGATTACTACAATAGCCCAAGGCAATAGGGCCAGGCCACTAGGCTCATCACTTGATGCAGGAAACAGGCTCAGGGGAGCCCAGGCAAGGGCTTGAGCACAGGATCTTCAATGATCTCAGGCACCCCCCATACCTTCCTGGGAGCACTGAAGGGAAAGCAGTTTCCTCCTTTGGATCTCCCAGCTTCGGGTCAACCTCAGGCCAGGGGTGGATTGCTCCCTTCTAGGCATTTCCTGGGTGGGGTGGCCTCTCCCTTCTCCCGCCTCCTCCTAGGGCACTCCAGGGCCCTGGCCCAGCTCTAAAATGAGACTTCGGTCTGGCTTCAAACCCCAAGACATCTTGCTAACTGGATGACCCCAGGTAAGACACTTGTCCACCTTGGGCCTCAGTTTCCTCCTCTGTAAAATAGACTGTGGACTAAATGAGATGATTCAAAGTAGGAGTCAAGCATGGGGCAGGTTCTATACCTAGTGAGCCACCTGTTTTTAGGACTCTCCCTAGGACCCTCTGGCTGCCTCACTGTTCTTCAAATGTGCTGGATGTGCTTCTGCCTCAGGACCTTTGCAGTTACTGATTCCTTGCCTGGAACACTTTGCCCCCAGGTTTTCACTTAGCCAAACCCCTCACAAACGAGCCAGGAGTAAGTTACTTTTAACTTAAATGATATTTGCTCAAAGAAGCCTATTTCCCTTACTCCTGATGCCCTTCTCTGCCTGATTCTTCTGATGACCTCTTCCCACTCACTACCTATTTGACTTCTTTATGTGGATATTGTCTCCCCAGCTTGAGAATGAGCTCCCTAATACGGTCTTGGTGGTTTTTAATGCCATTGTTCATTGCTGTGTCCCCAGTACCCATAACAGTGCCTGGCACACAGTAGGTATTTAACACATTAAAACATACATATTTAAAAAGATCTGAAGCCATTAAGACAAAATGTTAATATGTGTGGTAGGTGCTCTTGTGGCTTCTCTGTCAGCTTAAGTATTTTTCAGTGTGTTTGAAATATTTTATTAAAAATATAAAACACAGTGGGGCACCTGGGTGGCTCAGTCGGTTGAGTTTTTGACTTTGGCTCAGGTCATGATCTCGCAGTCGTGAGTTCAAGCCCCTCATCAGGTTCTGTGCTGATAGCTCAACTTAGAGCCTCCTTCTCTCTTTGCCTCTCCCCTGCTTGTGCTCTCTCTCTCTCTCTCTCAAAAATAAACATTAAAAAAATGTTTTTTAATATAAAACACAAATAATCATCATCCACATTGTTTAGGAGTCAAGTTCATAGGAAATGGCGGTGGACGGCATGTGGAGAAGCGGGTGGGTAACAGGGGTATCCCCGAGCCAGGCTGGCGTGCATCAAGGACTTCCTCAGAGGCAGACGCCCCAATAAATGCCATATCTGTGTTTTATCTGCTTGTATCTTTGCAGCCACGCTGGAGGGAGGTACAAAGGAAGATCCCACTTTACAGACAGTAAATGGAAGCTAAGGGTAGAGAAGTGACTTGCCCAAGGCCACCTAAGAAGGGAAGGAGGGAAGGGTGACATGGGAAAGCCCCAAAGGGAGGCAGAGTAGGGGCAGCGAGGGGGTGGGAGGAAAACCTGACTGAGGGAGGCAGGCCCTGCCTTCCAGGAGCTGGCCCAGATCCCGGCCGAGGCCACGACCCTCCTCTGCTGCCCAAACCACACACGCAGCTTCTTCCTGGCTGCTTCCCCCGGGGGCCAGGCAGCCCTAGGATTCCTGGAGTGGAGTGTGGGCTGGGGGTGGGCAGGGCCTGGGGTGGAAGGAAATGAGGGAGAAAAGCGGGTGGGGAGTCGACTGGGAGGTCACTGGGGAGTCTGGGCCCAGGGGTAGGAGAGGAGTGAGCACCTCATCCTTCATGGTGAATGAAGCTGGCTCTCAGGGTGTTCTTAGGGTTTAGATAGGCAAGAGGCCGGTGGATGTGGGGGCCCTCAGTCCCCAGAAGGTGAACAGTGTGCTGGGCCTCAGTGAAAGAAAGGCCAGATAGGAAGAATGGTGGAGCAGACCCAGCCTATCCTCATTTTACAAGGGAAGATGCGGGCTCAAAGAGAAGTGACTGGTCTCTAGACCTCCAGCCAGTGGTCCTTCTCTGGATACAGGACTCAGCCCTGATGCTCCTGACACTCCCCCTGAGCCTAGATCCTGAGTTGTGCTTTTTTTTCTAGCTCCTACTGGGCCATAGGACCTGGTGATTCAGGTGCACCCGTCCCCTGCAGGGACTGTCAGGTTTGATGCTCCAGGTTGACACTGTCACAGGCCTATCTGTGCTTCATTCCTGTCTGTGGCCCCAAATTCTAATCCTGCCTCTGCTACTTCATTTTTCTAGGCCTCGGTTTACTCATCTGCAGAATGGGGGAAAATATTAATTGCTACCATTTATTAACACTGAGCATTTAGTCTGTGCCAGGCCCTGTAGTCGTTCATTTAGTCCTATGTCCATTGTACAAAGGAAGAAACCAAGATCAGAGAGGTTAAGTAATCTTCCCAAAGTCACATAGCTAGTACGTAGCAGAGTTGGATTTGGGCCCAGGCCCCAAGTAAGGTATTAAAGGTTGCGGTGAGAATAAATTGGGACAGCTTGTAAAGGGCTGCACTCACAATGAGAGTCCAGGAAGAGGGAGGAGTTGGGTCCTAGTGTCCCAGCCTGGAGTGGAAGTGCTGGGACCACACAGCACACTATGGACTGTGCTGAAGGAAGCCAGGGGTCTGGGGAGCCCAGAGGCAGCCCTGAGGAAACTGGATAGGGGGCCAGAGAAGGTAGCCTCCAGTGGAAGTTGCCCAAAGCAGAGGGCATTGGCACGTGCAAAGGTTCATGGGAACATACCCTGGTGGGTTGGGTCTCTCCTCCTCCACACACCAATTAACCCTGCCAAACAGGGCAGAAGCACTGAGGAACCTAAGTTCTTGCCTCTGGGGCCTTAGCTCCCCATCCAAGCCAAGGGACAGCTGTCCCCTGCTCCACTCTGAAGCACTGTCACCTAGATTCTGCTGCCACATTGTGGGCACAGGGAGAACTGCACCGGTGAGCACCCAGACACGTAGCTGGAGGACCCCTCACACCACCCAGTGGCTTCAACCCTGCCAGTAGGCCACAGCTCTTCAGTTTGGAGCCCCTTAATCTCTTGCTAATGCCAATGCCAATCTCTTAATGATTTCGACTTGTCCTCAACAACAGCAGCCTGAGGGATCCTAAGTCTGATCACGTCCTCTGCTCAAAACCCTCCCTTGGGAAGCCACTCACAGGAGCCAATTTTAAGTAAAATAAAATTTTTGGAATTTTTGTGATTCAGTTGTTAAGGTCATTATTGAGAATTATATAAAATCATGTTAAAAACAAAGGTAATATCCAGAACTAAGCACTTTCTATTTTACAACATTCTGCTCATCTCTCTACACTTTCTTTTCCTTGCACCTGTTGTCTCTGTCTGGGGGAGATAACTGTGCAATAAATAGTGTGCTTCTTCTGTCCACCTCTTCACAACTCCACGTTCAATGACTTTATGTTGACAGCTTTCAATCAGCCACTAGAGGAGTGTTTACACCATGGAAACTGGCAAACACCACAGATCAGGCTGGATTTGAGGACTTTCTAGACCAGTGCCATCCAATAGGGAGAGAATGCAAACCACATACGTAATTTCACATCTATGAGTAGCCAGATTTAAAACAGTAACAGGAAACAAGTGAAATTAAAGTGTATTTTATTTAACCCAGTATGTCCAAAATATTGTCATTTCAACATGTAATTAATATAAAGTAACTCAGGATTTATTTTACATTCTTTATTTTCATACTAACTTCAAATTCTGGTGTGTATTTGACACTTAAAGTACATCTCAGTTCAAACCAGCCACATTTCAAGTGTTCAACAAATTGTCCAGTGGCTGCTGTATTGGAGAGCACAGGTCTGGATTTAAGAAATCAATGGAGAAAATATTGATGATGGGGATTAAATTTTAATAGTGCTGAGGCTGAGAAATTTCACTCCAATTAATGTAATTTGTTCAAGGATGAGGAACCAGTAGGCCACGTTATCAAATTTAATGACAAACTTACTGGGAAGAGAGTGGTATAGTAGGCTGAACAGTGACCCCCAAAGATTTCAGGTCCTAATCCTTGGAACTTGCAAATTTTTGTACTTCACAGATGTGACTAAAGATTGTTACTTGGACAGGTTATTTTTGATTATCCAGGTGGGCCCCAAATCCAGTCATTAGTGTCCTAATGAGGGATAGGCAGAGGAGGATTTGGTACACACGGAAGGGGCAGCCACGTGACCACGGAGGCAGAGGCAGGAGTCCTGTGGCCACAATCCGGCAATGTCGACAGCCACCAGAAACTAACTGTTAGACGCAAGGACTAGAGTCTCTACCAGAAGGAGCATGGTTTGAATCGTGATCTCAGCCCAGTGACAGGGATTTTGGCTTTCAGACATTCAAACTGTGAGAAAATAAATTTCTGATGTTTTAGCCACCAAGTCTGTGGTAATTCGTTACAGGAGCCCTGGGAAACTAGTATCAGCAGATGGGCTACAACTCCATTCGCCATATATCATGGTTGAATTACAACCACAAGTAGGCTACAAATACAAGAATTCAAAAAGATCAACAAAAACATTCTGTGAAGAACACTTGGCTATGCAGAACTTATAGTGTACTGTATATCTTATTTGTATTTTCTATGCTATACCTCTTTTAGGCCAGCACAATTTAGAATAGCCCTGTGTGTGTGTGTGAGAGAGAGAGAGAGATACCAGATCTGTCTTGTATCCTCAGCACCCAACACAGAACCTTGCACATAGTAGGACACTCAAATGTTCTGAATGAATGAAGGAGACTTTGGGCCTCAATTTCCCCCCAGTTCAGTAGGGTTAGGGGAATGGAATGGGCTCCTCAGGAAGGCAGGGCTGGTGCCAGATGCTGTTAGAGCACCTACCATGGGCAAGATTGGGCTGGAGGCAGTCTGATTCAGGGAGTCAGGTACGGGGGACCCCCAAGGGCTTGGGGACTACTCAGAAAAATAGCTTAGTCCAGAGACAGGGTGTCTTGGAACTGCTGTGCAGAGACTGAAGCCAATGATACAGCAGGACCTGTTAGGGCTAGAGCCCCTTCCTGCAGCCTCTCCTGTCCCTCATTCCTGCACAGCAAAGGGCCTTTTTCCTTCAGGGACTAGAAAGAGCCCGAGTGTGGTTTTGTCACAGTTACAGTAGAGTCCCAGCTCCCCAGCCCTCCACATAAGCCCCCCATTTTTTGCCTGAGTCAGGGGCCTGGGCAGAAAGTGGAAGATGCCCCCCTTTGCCACGTAGTCTGGAGGACTTTGAGCAAGTCCTTCTCCTTCTCAGCTCCACTGCCTCCTCTCTGGGGCAACCATGGCCCCGCCCACCCTGCCCAGTGGCTACCCCTGCAGGTCCAACTAGTCACAGACCATACGGAGGCTCTACCTCACTGCCCTTCATATCCTCTCACCAATTTGTAGGACTAAGCCCTAGCTGGTCACTTGCTCCCTCTAGATTCTCTCTTCTCTCTTAAATGGATAGTTAAGGGACTTGCCGGGTTTCTATTGCAAGAATTTGGCCAGACTGGTTTGGGCACTGAAGTGCATGAGGGAGACTCCAGACTAAAGCTGACCAGAATCTGGCAGCCAGGACCGGGATCTGGAGAGACTAAAAACCCTCTGGGCCGAACCCCAATCCACCTAAACACGTCAGCCTCATGCCTGTATCTGTATCCCACAATTCTGTAGTACATCTTGAAAGCAGGCACCAGAAGCGTTTTGCTTACTGTTGCGGCCACAGGGAGAGCTTGGCCAAAATACAGAAGAACCCAAGAACTGTTTAATGAGCAAAACCACTTGCCTACCTTTTACAAAGGCCAGGCTCTCCCCCATGCTCACGTTGTCCCTCCTTCACTGGCACACAGCCTGTCTGATCAAGCCCAGGAGGAAGGGCTTCAGAACTCAGCAAGGTGTGATCCTGGTTCCCGTAGGCCCACGGCGTCCTGGGCACCTGGACACACGGTCCATCCTCCTTGGAGTAGGAGAGAGGGCAGCAGGCAGAGGGCATAACCACCTGCAGCCCTCAGCCCTACTGTCTCCTGTGGGGCCCTCCCTGGTAGGCAATGAACGCTGGCCTCCCCAGCCCAGGTTCAGAGTTAAGGAGAAAATAAAGGGATTAAGGAAGCACCAAGTCCTCTCTTATGACAGTATCAGACAACTGTTTCAAAATATATTAGATTTGGTTTTTATTGTAGAGCACACATATCAGGGCAAAGTGCTGCACACACAACTACAAATCATTTTTGGGAAAAAAGCTGTAAAAAAAATAAAACTGCAACTGCTTTAGTTATGCAGTCCCGACTTGAATCCACGCTGGCAAAGGAGTTCTGGCCCCTGAGAAGGGCTTCTCGATGGTGGCTGCCCCAGATTTCTGCAGCCTCAGGCCTGGGCCTCTGTAAGACAGGGCACAGGGCCCCTGGGGTGGTGGCAACCTGGGTACTGGGAGGGCCTCTGCTCTCAGCAGGCCTGGGGCTTGGCCCTGGCTGGCAAGGAGACATTCCTAATGAATCTACATCATCAGAACCTTGCAGCCTTTGAGGATCTGAGTAGGTAGAAACTGCCAAAGACTTTATTTTTTTCCTTTTATTATTTCTTAAAAGCCCCTTCCCAGCTCCCACGCCCCTGAGGCAGAGGAGGCACCAACCCAGTCTGCAGTCCTGAGCTCTGGCCTTGGATGCATGCTACAGGCAGACGGGGGGGGGGTGGGGGGGGGGTGGGCGCCTTCCTATGGGGATGACACGGAGAGAAGGCCCAAGCTGGCCAATGTAGGAGAATGGAAAGGGTTAGGAAAAAGCCAGGAGACCAAAGGAAAAAAATAAAAACTCAAAAACAAAAGAAAACAAAAACCCTACCACACACCACAACAATTTTCCATACCCCAAATGCTAGACTTGGAAGGACACCAGTCCCTCTAGCTAGAAACAATTCCTAAAACTGCCCCGACATGGGAAGTCTAACTGTTCCATACAATCACACGCATATGCTTGAAAGGAGCAACCCACCAAAGAGGCGTGCCCCCAGCAAGAAAGGTCAGGACCACTGTAGCCAGCCCCTCGGCAGCCCAGGGACCTGTGGGCAGAGCAGGCCAATGGGCGTGGAGGAAGCCCGGGGTCTCAGCCAATAACTTTGGGGTGGCACATGACTGCTGAAACCTCCACCCAGTCATTCTGAACAACTCTGCCGCAGGAGGAAGAGGGGGTTTGCGTGAGCTTCCAGGGCCTGGAGAGCGGGTGAGAGGTGGGAGGACAGCAGGCCTCCCGCAGAACCAGCAAGGAGCACGAGACCTCAACCCAGCACGCAGACATCAGTGGGAGGAGAAGGGGCAGAAGACTGAATTTCATTTACAACACTGAGAAGATTTACATTTAAAGCAAAACAAGAATTTTCTTAACCAAAACATTTTGTTGTTTTTAAATAAACCCAGCCTGACACAGCCCCACTTGAGGACAGCTGCCCCTCACACCTCTACTGGCCACTCCGGCGTGAGCTTCTGTCCTCTACAGATGCCAACAGCCTTTCCATTTTGGAGGAAAACCAAGAACATGAGAATCAGGTCCCAACCAATTCTGTTCTTCAGCCTTAACAGGCAGCAAACCCAAGGAAAAAAATGTAAGGATCAAAAAACAAAAAATGAAAAATAAAAACAAAAACAAAAAAACCGAAACGAAACAAAAGGAGAGGGCAGCTACGTGAGGATCAACCAGAGTTCCCAGGAGGGCGCGGCAGGCTTCAGTGCCTCCGCATCTTCACCTTTCGGGCGGGGCTGCCTGCTGCCTCCGAGCAGTCCTCCCCAGACTCATAGGACTTGCGCCAGTAGTTCTCAGAGCTGAAGCTACTCCTCCGACGGTGTGTGGGCAGCAGCACCGAGCGCCGGTTCTCTTCCTTGTCCATTTCCAGGATCCGAGGCCTGCGAGGAAAGGGGTGGATGCAAGCGTTACCTCACACCCACCTCTGTGTCTGGGTGGAGCCCTCACCATCTGTGGGACGGCTCACCCAGCTGGGTGGTTCTGTGTGAGGGGCAGTACTGGCAGAAGTACTGGCACTGTCTCTGTGCCCAAGAAGTGCAGTGACCACACCTAGTCTTTGAAACACCTTTCAATCACCCCGTGGGGCCTGACTCTGTCCAGTACCCTAGGACACCACCATGGCTGAGATGCCAGACGCCAGAGAGGTGGCGGCCTTCCCTACCACAGCCTCTTAGACCCTGCACAGTCCTGCCATCACCTCCACTTCTCAGTCCCCGTTTGCATCACCACGTAGCTCCTGCCCACCCCTACTCTGCTCACTGACTCCACTAGGCCCTGAAACCAACAAGCTCCTTCTGCCTCACCGTTTCAGCCCAGTACTTCTGGTCTAGACCGGCCTTTGCACACGGCTTTCTCATTCTTCTCATCTCAAACACTTCCCCAGAAACCTTCCTGAATCGTTCTGAAATGGGTCCCTGTCCCTGGTCTACTATCTTTCAAGTCCCAAGCTTTCCTTCTAACATTTAAATACAACCACAAAAGCATTTGGGCAGACTGAATAAGGGAAGTCATGGGAAGGCCACGAAGCATTCCCACTTCTCAGAATCTCGGCCCAATCCCTTCTCTCTGTGGGGTACACGTAGTTGGTCACAGGTTAGGTGGGAATGCCACCAATGCCACTGACCTAGAGGAGGCAGACATAAATCTCAGAAAGGTGAACAATGCCAGACTCCTAAGCAGCTGACCCAGGCTTCCCCACCCATCTCACTCTGCAGCCAGGCCAGGGGGCTGCTTTGCTGGCCTTTGTGGAAGGTTTTAGGCTGAGTACCTGTGGGCAGCATCGGGGTCTGCCTTGCGATGGGACCGCTTAGGCTTCAGAGCAAGGTCTCTGTTATTTCCTGATAGACGATCTGAAGCATAGCTGGGTGGTAACACAGAGCTGCTCAGGGACTTTGTTTCCAACCGGGGTGCATCTAATCTCGTCCTGCAAAGGAAACACGCATGGGGTTATCAGTGGGCCTCTGGGGAGGGTATGGGCCCCATCAAACCAATTCTCTCTCGGGCCAGAGAGGTGGGGGGGGGCAGCAGTCTCTACTCTGTGCCTCTGTCTCCTCGTGGTTCAACTAGGTCTGGCTGACTTGCAAAGACCCTCCATCTTAAGTTCGGGCTTAGGAATAGGACAGGAACACTTTTATGTGGAAACCTCTAATGATAGGGATCTGCTGCCCCAGGGGAAAGATCCAGGGCTCTCTCTCAGATGGACAAGGCAGCCCCGCTCACCCTACTCAGGCCCAGAGGGTTCTCTAGGGGCATCTACTCCACCTGCCAGAGTACTGAGGACCCTAAAATACTCTAGCAGATGTCTTCATCCTTCCCGGAAATACCAAGACAGGAAGGAAAGTTCCCCTGGTCTGAGCCTATGGAAGGAAAAAGAGACTCTCCTACACTCTCACACAGGAACACTAAGACTGTGGCAGAGCCAAGAGAGCCCAGGCCCAACTTAACATTCACACACTTGGCTCTGGTCCTACCACAGCCACCTGGCAGCTTTTGCTGGTTACAGGATGCTGACCAATCCAAGGACAGGGGGCTTTTGAAGGCAAAGTCCCCACCTAGCACAGAGTGTGAGTTTGAAGAAACACACTGTCCAATACAAGGAGAACATGCACGTATGGATGGGGAAGACAGTGATGGGGGAGAGAGATGAGGAAGAGAGATATGGGGAAGAAGGAGATGGAGAAGGTGGGCAGGGAGGTAGTCCAGGGCAGTGATCTGAGTCCTTTACGAAGCCACGCTAGGAGGAAGCTAGCCTGGGAAACTTCAAAGAAGCCCTGAGGCTTCTTGGGTGATACAGAGAAGGCTAGCAAGTCAGGCTGGTGGCAGCAAGGGACAGGAGGAAGCCTGGGGTAGGGAGTGATGGCAACACATGTGGTAGAAGGCCCTGAGGCACCATTCCCAGAGGCAGCTGTGCACAACGTAGTCACCTGGTTCTGAGGAACGTGCTGTGGTCAGGGCAGAGCATCCTCACAATAACACTGCAGGCAAGACAGCAGGAGGGAAATCCAAGAGCTGCCCTGGCCTAAGCCACATGGTGTTCTTGGTAACAATTGTACCCAAACCCCACAGGTCCCCCTACCTACTCCCACTGGCTGGCCTGCTGTAAATAGATGAGGAAAACTAGATCGGAAAGGTGATGAGTCACAGGTCCTGGAAATCATGGGGAAAAGGTTTAAGCCCAGGTGAGACGCCAAGCCTGACAAGCCCGAACCATAGGGCTTTGACCCTAGGCAGGGGCCTTTCTCTTGAGGCCAGCAGGGGGCGCCTTCTAGCTGGGAACCAATGTTCTAACACCCTTAGGCCCAAAGTGGTAGGCAGGCAGGACTACTTTCCCTGCCCCTTTGCTTTGGCCTCATGGACCAGGAAGCCAGAGTGGTCCATCTGTACTGACAGGCTCACCAGTCTCAGCCTCCACTCTGGGCACTCCAGGCTCAGGGAAGCAGGACCTATCTAGAAACAAAAGGAAGAAGATGCAGCACTAATGGTGCCTCTTAGAATCCAGGCTAGTAGTCACCCCTTTCTGGGCCTACTTCTCCATCTAAGCAAAAGAGGGAGAAATGCGGCTGGCCCTAGGAACTCTTTCAGTTCTTAAGGCTCTAGAAACCAAGTGGCCTCCTTCAAGGCTAAGATTCTTTTTTTTTTTTTTTTTTTTTAATTTTTTTTTTCAACGTTTATTTATTTTTGGGACAGAGAGAGACAGAGCATGAACGGGGGAGGGGCAGAGAGAGAGGGAGACACAGAGGGAAACAGGCTCCAGGCTCTGAGCCATCAGCCCAGAGCCTGACGCGGGGCTCGAACTCCCGGACCGCGAGATCGTGACCTGGCTGAAGTCGGACGCTTAACCGACTGCGCCACCCAGGCGCCCCAAGGCTAAGATTCTTGAGAGGAGTACCAGGAAGAGGTGGTGCTAGGCAACACCCAGACATGAGGGTGGGAATTAAAATCACCAGAGTCCCCAAGGACCTCTTCTTTACCAGGTCAGGCCTCCCCCACCTGCCCCCCCCCCACCTCAACCCTCCCCGCTGAGAGGTCCAGGTGGCAGAGATCAGACCAAATGAGACACTGGCCATTAAACTTGGCTTAGAGTATTCTAAGCATGTGAAGCTTTATGGAGTAAAGTCCCCCTCTGGCCCTGTGGAGCTACTTCCAACACTAAGACCCCTCAGGTACCAGGAGCACATGCTCAGGACAGGAAAACCCCTGCAGGATGAAAAAGCCCCATCAAAGCTCTGGTGGGCAAGGTTTAGCACCCTGCAGTTGTTTCCTCAGGTAAGTGAGGGATGGCAAGGAAACCAAGAGCAGGGCCACCAAAGAGAGCCTGGCCTGCACACCTCTGAGGTTGGAAAACACGAGCACATCCTGCCACGCAGGCACAGCTGGCACACACCGGTCCCTGGAGGGGCCTCCACCCTTCCTGAGCTGCCTTCTTGGGCGGCTTGTCTGCGCAGCCAGGGACAGTGGTGGTGGCCTCTCACCATGGCTGCAGGACCACTGGAGAGGCTAGGGAGACAGGTGGGACCAGATGAGACTAGAAAGGCCAAGGACATGGACCGGCTCTGCTTCTAACTGCCTGAAGGAGGGGAAGAGAGTTGTTCCTTGTACATGATAGTTCCGCTGCCGTCAGGAGGCACCCTCGAAGAAGGGTTAGTAAGAGGTGACCCTACCAAAAACCTTGCCTCCTGGACCCACCTGGGGACATAAAAGTGTCTGGGACCCTAAAGTGCTCCTGACGCATCCCCTGGGGCTGTTACAAGTACATTTCAGAACAGCTGGAGAAGTTCTTGCCCTCCCTCCACTCCCAAAGAGCTACCATCCTGCAGGAAGCCAGGATAGAATAAGATCCCAAATGCAGAGCCCACTGGTAGCTTCATTTCTGAGCACATCCCTCTTAAAAGGCAGCTAACTTCCAAGAAGCACCCTAGGTCCCTCAGGATTCAGCAAACAGATCCATAAACTTGAAGTCAGGAAGCCCAATTCTAGCAGTAAGGGCTAGGCCTGGGCCTCCTCAGGTGGCAAGAGGAATAGAGACTTGCCTTGTAAATCTGAGTCGATATCCAAGGGTTACGGTTACAGCAAGGCACCCCAGGTAAGTGAGGTCACCCACGTGTCGGGACAGCCCTCAGGACAAAACAGGGATTGGGTCCAGGTACAGATAAAGCCAAAACAAATGGAGGATGACAGCATTAATGTTAACACATTAACACGTGACCTAAAGGGAAGGAGGGAATTGACTGTCCCAGGAGCTCCCCTCCTATTCCTTTATCAATCACTGAATGAATACTCCAGAGAAGCCACTGAGGAGGATTATTTCCACTGTGGGGATGGGGAAGCAATGCTAAATCAGAGACCGAATCACTGGCCTAAGTCACACAGCTACCATCCCATTATGGCCTCTGAAGCCCAGGTGGGCTCTCTGTACTATGGCAGAGAGCAGAGAGCTGGCCAGGCTGACCACCATTTCTGGGAGAACAGCAACCAGTCTGCACCTCAGGCCTGGATGTCAACCATCCCACAACTTCTGGCTCCACCCTCACGCCAAGCACCCCTGTGCTTTGTACAAAGTTGGACTTTCCCATGGGAGTAAAGAGGCAGGCAGCAGGCCTGAGTGCCCCCTTGTCTACTAAGTGATCGGGGGCCTCTAGGTCTAAGCTCTAGCACCTCTGAGAATCAGATTCCCACACAACCCCAACCTGTACCACTGTCTCTCTGGCAACAGTACCCACCCCCCATCTTCCACCAACCTCCCTCCAACATCACACTTCACTCCCCACAAAGCAGCTCTGAGACAGGTGTAGAAGCCTGCTATGGTCAGGAGGGCCTAAAAGGCACATGAGGCGTATATCCTGAAGAAAGGGTTTCCATACCCAGGCCTGCAAGATAACCAGGTCCCAAAGACCTCTCCAAATCATTCAGTCTAATGACCAACATGTCACACCACATACTTGCAACCCAGAGCTCCAGGAGCCAGGGCCCCCCAGATGACAGACAGACAAAGGGCCAGCATCATGGGTGATTAGGAATCCCCTTGTTCAAACCTAGTAAGCCTTGAAATCATCCTCTAGGACACCAGATAGCCAGACAACAAGCTTGCTTTCCCAGCCTGAGCCAGTGAATGACGTATTTCCAGGTTTCCCTCTCCTCCCACTCTCTGGGCCTCTGCTCACACCTTACTTCGAATAAACAGTCTTCTTCATCCCCTACCCTTGCTTCATCAAAATCAGAGGGGAAGTATGGTGAGAAAGGGGCTAGAAGAAGCAGACACAGCATTCTTGAATTTAACCATCCCTAGCACCACTGCTGCCCCCATTTACAGGTGAGAACACAGAACTCAGATAACCAACCTGTATTCAGTGAGGAAGGGGTAGAGCCAGGCCAGGAGCCTAAGCCAGTTTCATGCCCAGGTGGTCTTAGCGCCCCCTCTCCCCCTCCCCACTGTTCCTTGCGCAGGATATACACACATAGACACACACACACTCACTGGACCAGGAAACAAAAGTGGGTTAACCCTTGGACCAGGGGACATGAATCATGGAGACAGAAGCCACAGCTTGGGTCTTGGTGGGGGCAATGTCCCAGGCCTAGTCAGGGAAACCTAGAGCTAGCCACCCCTCCCCATGCCCAGAGGGCCAAAGCCCAGAACGAACCCTCCATTCTCACCCTCCACTCACACACACAGAATCTCACATTTGGACCATTCTGTTTTCCCGGACAGTCTCCCCCTGACCCCTGGACCCCTTGGCCTGAATGACCAAATAAACCGTTTAGCTCACTCAACCTCCTACAAACAGTCTCTCTCATGCAAACCCCACACTCCACTGCTTACTGGCACACACCAGCCTTGGTTAACATTTGGCAAATAAACCTCTAGATGTTCTTCCCAGCTTCAACCCACTCTAAGCCGAGCTCACTTGACCAAAAGCAAAGAAGTGGGTTATTTACAGTCTTGAGCCACTTTATCTGATTGACTGGAGAACCATGCAGGAATACAAGTCTTGTAGGCAGATTTGGGACAGCTGTGGGTACCTTCTGTAGACCAAGGGACTGGGTGCCCTGGCCACCAAGTGGAAAGCCCTGAAGGCCCACAAGCCATCTCCTGATGATCAAGAGTTGATCTAAGAACTCCTTCCCACACTACCCCTCAACTACAGAGAGCCTCTATACTTCCTGCCTTCTAGCCATTTTTGCCTGCCCAGCAATTTCTAGCTTAGGAGCCAGATCTACCAATCCTGTCCCAACCCACCCCCGCATCCCACTAAGCTGGATTTAATTTTTTAATTAAAAAAAAAAAAAAAAAAAAAAAAAAAAAAAATTTTTTTTTTTTTTTTTTTTTGCTGGGTCCCAGCAGACCTACTTTGTGCTTTTAAGACAATGCTTACTTTGCTTGTGGTGTAATGGCATGCAAAATGCCAGCCTATTATATATCAGCAGACCCAAGTACAAGGCCTTACTCAGCCATTTATGGTTGTGACCCCAACAGACTATAACACTAAGCTGCAGCCCATGGATTCCACTCATGTGGAAGCTCTCAGGTGGTCACTCCCAGCCTCCCAGTCCTCCCCGTGAGAAACGATAGTACCACTCACATAAAGACTTGGCACCAATCCCATTCAAAGGTGCTGCATTTTGTTGAACCAAAAAGCACCTGGTAGCCAACCACCCATTTCCCACCATGAGGCCTTTAAAAGGACTGTCCCAGCTCTGACTCACCTGAGCTGGTGACAGAGCCCCCCACCAGGCTCTCCCACAACAGCCTGTGCAATTGTTATCCAAACTGAAGAGAAGGCAGGACTGGCTCCATCCCCCGTGCTTCCGAGAAGCAGGGCCAGGATGCTCCCCTTTTCATCTTGTCACCTACTTGTCCTTTTCCAAGACAAGCCTATACAGCTACTCTGGAGCTGCTCCTCATTCACCTGAATTGTCCTCCTCTGGTACTTCCTCTGGGCCAGGCCTCAATGCTGGGCCCAGATGACAGGGATCTCCCACCCCCACAGAATGCAGATTTTGGAAAATCACAACAGCAAGCATATGGGCTATAACAGTCTACAGCGGCGGGGAGGTGCACTGAGAGAGCTGCAGGTATGTGTATGAGGCTTCCTGCATGTCAAAACAGTTAATACCTGAGCCTCGAAAGATGGCTAGGTTAACCAACTTTTAGCATACGCACATGGGTCACTTGCAGGGTAGGAGGAGGACGATAGATGAACATGTTAGATGGGATCAAACTGCTGCAAGAGCCCAGGATGCTAGTCCGTGGGTCATACTAAGAACTGCAAGTACGTTAATATAAGTGAAAACTCCAAGAAATTAGGCTGGGTGGATAGGCAAAGTCCAACAAGGATTTTACCCTGGGCCTCTCATCTGGTCACCTGAGTTGGCTCCCTAAAGTTGGGCACTACTCTAGCTCAGCTGCCCTGGGGGAGCTGGGGGCTACCCTCCCACTCCTCTCCAGCCCCCTCATACCAAAGCTCTGTGCTTCTGCTCTCTAGCCCAGTCTATGGCGGACTCCTGGGCCCATTCAAGTCAAAAGGTCAAAGAGTACCAGTCACCCACAACAGTCATTCTCCAAGGTCAGACCACTGCCAGGGGCCCCACTGGCCAAAGAGCTTCCAGGAGGACCTGTTAACTCCGTAGGCTCCCTAGCTCCCCTGAGACGCATCTGACTCAGCCAACCTGGGATGGCAGCCTGGGAAGTCAAGCATGGAAGCCATCATTCAAAAGGAAAGAAACAGCTGGAAGAATGACCTCCAGCTATGGCTACTTCCATGTGCACCTCTGGTGAAGATTTCCTGGGGATAAGCTACTATGAGGCTTGAAGGAGCACCTGGCAAGTTGCTGCTCTGGTTTTACATCACTCTGGGAGTTCCTCTCCAAGTGCCTGGCCTAGGTGGATCACTTGTCCCAGCCTAAGAAGAAATGAATGCATAGAAGAGGCCAGAAGGGAGCTACACTCTGGGCTCCATCACTTCTGTGTTCTAGGTTTTGGCCTATGCTGGGAACCACAGGAAAAGAAAGCAAAAAGGCAGATAAAAACCCTTTTTCTAATGAATTCCCGGAATATTCTTAGGCTAGAGGGGAGATGCTGCCAGCTCCCAAACAGACCCATGTCTGGAGCTGTCACATGTGCCTGGTGCTCTGCAGTCACCATAGGCTTGTCAGTTTTGACTTGACAAAATGGCAGAGCCATGCCAAAGAGACTTCATCACCACATTATTCTGGAGTTCTGAACCCAAAGGGCCAAGATGCTCAAGTTATAGACTGAAGTTAAAAAGATGGCTCAGTCTGTTAAGCATTCAACTTCAGTTCAGGGGAGATCCACAGTTCAGAGGTTCGAGTCCCGCGTTGGGTTCTGCGTAAAAAGCTCGGGGCCTGGGGCCTGCTTCGGATTCTGTCTCCCTCTCTCTCTGCCCCTCCCCCACTTGCATGCTCTGTCCCTCAAAAATAAAAATAAAACAAAACAAAAAGATGGCAAGCCAGAAAGTAAAGACATAGTTCAAAACAAAATAAAACAAAACAAAATGTGGGGCACCTGGGGGGCACAGTTGGTTAAGCATCCAACTCTATCTCAGCTCAGGTCATGAGTTCATGAGTTCTACCCATATATCAGGCTCTGTACTGATGGAGTGGAGTCTACTTGGGATTCTGTCTCTCCTTCTCTCTGCCCCTCCCGTGCTTGTGCGTGTGCTCTCTCAAAATAAATAAACTCAAAAAAAAAAAAAAAAAAAAAAAAAAAGGAACACAACTCCTAAAGCCCCAAGCTGGAGTAATTTGAGCATAAAACAAATACCCGTAAATCCATATGGGTATAAGTAAACGAATAAAGAAAAAGAAATATACAAATGAGAGAGAAGAAACAAAATCTTCCTGCAGAAGAATTCCAAATAACTTGTGTAGCGATTCCCCCCCAAGGGAGGTGGAGCTAACTCCTCACTCCTTATTCATGGGCTGCAGGTGGTGACTTCCCTCCTGAGACAGGGGAAATACTGACTTTAGAGTGCAGAGAACCGGCGAACACAGCCTCAGCCAGATGTGCGAGGTCAACATCAACAGCGATTAAGTCCTATGCCCTCGATAGAACATGAAGAGAACGGGGCTTTACCTCTGTAGATTCCCTCCCCCAAAACCTAACCCCAATCTAACCATGAGAAAATGGTTAAATTCTAATTGAGAGATATTCTACAAAATACTTGGCCAGCCTGTTATCACGAATAAGTTTAAGAAACAGTCATAGCCAAGAAGAGCCTAAGGTGACATGACAACTAAACGTAATGTGGCACCCTGGAACAGAAAAGTTATACTACGAAAAAACTAAGGAAATCTGAATAAAGTAGGATTTTATTAAAGTATCAATACTGCTTTTTTGACTGCAATGAACGTATCGTACTAATGTAAGATGGTAACGACAAAAACAGTAGTATGAGGAGACTCGCAAAGAGACTCTACTACTTTTACAATTTTCTGTAAACCTAAAGCTATTCTAAAAAATTGTACTTAAAAAAAAGACAGTAAGCTATAAGACATCGTGTTCCAGCCGGGGGGGGGGGGGGGGGGGGTCCAAGCATTGGTTCTGCTTTCCTCACTGATGTCTGTACAACCCTGGACAATCATCTAGCCTCTCAGGACCCCGCTTTAAAGACAGACTTGTCTTGACCCAGCATCTGCTTAGCTCAGTCCATTCACATACCTCACGAGCAGAGAAAAAGAAGCACTGAAGAGGCCAGGTCAGTACATCCCTGACTCCCTGGCCAGAGAGGAGGGACAGTCACAAGCTATGTGAAGGCTGAACACTACAGCCTAATGCCCCACCTTTGTTTTCTCTTCTCACTCCCTGCTCCTCCTAGAAGTGAAAACCCAGGCATTTTTAAATCAGGCTGCTAAGGCGCAGTCTAAAAATAACCAGCAAGAGCACATGTGACAAATCAGAACCAAGGAGATGGGGAAAAAAGAGGCGGAGGGAAGGTCTGGAAGAGGGGTCCCCAAATAAGACTATGCCTATAAACACTGGGAGCATGTGCTTTTGCTCAATCCCTGACTCCCAAGTTAAGCAGCCACAGAGCTTAATTTTCCAATGAAAAAAACCAAAACAGCTTTTTCCTCACGGAATTAAAAAAGTATGAAACCTTATAGTCTTTTCCTCTCCCAGGCTTCATGCTGCCATGCTACTGATAAAGAGGAGCCAAGTTCTAAGGGAAACCAGACCTACATCTCCAGACAGGCCTGCAGGTGCCAGACAACGGGACACTTACTTCCTGAGGATGATGACCGCTCTGCGCTCCTTGATGTCCTGAGGCCGTATGCAGTGAGTGATTTCATCAGCAGCATATCCACTGAAAATAAACACAGAGCATATGAGCTTGGAAAGTGAACAAACAACCAAAGTTCCTACAGGGTAAAGAGACAGAAATATGGTCCAGGTCTTAATAGACACCTCTACCCTATTATTTTGAGAGGTTCAAGGATCTACATGGAAAGGGAAATAACCTCATAGGCTCTAGCATGATCCACTCAAGAACAAAACCTGGGATGAGGCAAAGGCAGGCTTTGAGGCAGACACCAAAGCAGGAATCTCCCCACACAAGCCAGGAGCCCTTCTTTTAAAGGACCCCCAAGACGGTACACCTTTAGTCACTTCGGAGGCAGCGAGAGTGACTCAGGCCAGACCTTGGTGAAAAGACAAAGTGCATCTCCTCCGCTTCTTCCCTCCCTTCCCCCTACCTTTAGGCATGAAGAGGAAGCCAAGGAAGACACTGACAGCCCTGAGTCACCAAAGAGAACTAAGGCTGCAATGTTCAAAAAGAGAATTTGTGTACTTGAAAACAAGCTTTCAAAAACCTCCATTTGGGGGGATCCAAAATCTTGAAGACAGCTGTGTTTGGGATATTTTAAGAATTCCCATCACACTCAAATATCTATTTATTTTCACCAAGTTACACAATTTTTAAAACTGCTTAGACCAATGAATGTGGGTAGATGACTGTCCTCTTCACAGCTAACATCTTTCCGATTTGAAACCCTGGAAGCAAACTCAGCATCCTGAGCCTCCTCACATGCCCTCACCCAGAGGCACTCCCACCCCAAGTTCATCTGCCGAGCTGAGGCAGCTCTGCACAGCCAGACACATGCTCAGGCACAGGCCTAGTGGGAGGTGAACACCTTCTTAGCCTGCTCTTGCTCAGCATCCCCCTGGGCCCCCCAGACCACAAATTTTCCTTTCCATGGTTGTAACCAGCTCTCTTAAGGGCAGCTATAAAGACACCTGTATAGCTGTCAGAAAGACTGCAGGCCAGGAAAGAACTCCTCAAAATGGCCAGACTACCGCAATGTGGGCAAGAACTAGAAGACAAAAAAAAAAAAAAAAAAAAAAAAAAAGAAGAAGAAGAAGAAGAAGAGGGAAAGCCCTCTGATTTGAGGCCATGCTGGGAAGAGACACAGAATCTTTATCTTAAATATTTCCCCTCCAAGCTCCTCCTAGGCCAGAGGTTTTGAGGGTTTTTTTTTTTTTTTTGTGAACACCAGTCCTAGGAGAGACTATGGACAAACATCCACAGTCAAATCAGTTTGAAAAATATTGAAGAGTTTAGTATGTTAAAGAATCTGAGAATTACTACAGCAAAAGAATCTGCTGACTTTGTCTAACTGAGCACTGACCAAGAACCTTCTCTCAAATAACACCTATTAATATCTGTAGGCCTACAGAAATGCCACAGGGAGGAGCTGAAGAGACCCGAGTTAAAACCTGAGTTTTGTCACCTTCTAGGCTTTGTGACCTTAGTGAAGTCACTTGCTGGGCCTAAATCTGTTTCTTCATCAGTAATAAGGACAGCAGGTTTCGGGTGTTCACTTTGTTATGCCTTAATACTTAGGTATTCTTTTATGACTACTAATAACAACAAGAATTATTTTTTTTAATTTTTTGAGAGAAAGAGAGTGTGCGCAAGCAAGGAGAGGGGAAGAGGAACAGAAGGAGAGGGAGAATTCCAAGCAGGCTCCAAGTTCAGCACAGAACCCGTTGTGGGGTTCGATCTCATGACTGTGGGATCAGGACCTGAGCCGAAATCAAGAATTGATTGCTTAACCATAAATAAACATTAAAAAAAAAAAAAAAAAATTAAAAAAAAAAAAAAAAAAAAGAATTGATTGCTTAACCAACTGAGCCACCTAGGTGCCCCAACAATAACAAGATTTTAAAGGGGTGGACAGAATTAGAATTCTCTTCCAGGCAGAATTAGAGTTGTAGGACCACGTGGTTGGCACCCCTGGAAGCTGTAGGGCTGCTATGAGAATTAAGTTGGATAATGCAATGTGCCTGGCACTGCACTCCCATTTACCAAGCACGCGACCCAAGAGAGAGGGCCCTGGACCACCCTGGGGCAAGCTAGAGACTTGGGCTCAGCACCTGCCAAGGAAATGTGATCTGGGTTCCTTTTGCAGGGATATGCCAGCAGAAGAGGCCTCATGGGTCCCATTTCAGGGCTAGGAGTTCCAGAGCTTGTCCTAGGCTCCTGTCACTCCACATTGGAAGAATGCAACTGTGGGCTGCAAGACTGTTCTGTATAAACACAGCACATCCCCAGAAAGAACTAAGTCCAATTCTCCAAAGGTAATCCAAGGCACATTTTTTTTTAAGTTTGTTTATTTACAGAATGAATGAATGAATGAATGAATGAATGAATGAATATGGAGCAGGTTCTGCACTGTCAACGCAGAGCCCAACATGGGGCTTGAACTCCCGGAACTGTGAGATCATGACCTGAGCTGAAATCAAGAGTCGGACACTCAATCGACTGAGTCACCCAGCTGCCCTCAAGGCACATTTCTAAGGCCTGAGACTACAGTACTGGCCACAGGCAACCTACTGTTAACAAGTATCAGTCCATTTGACGTGGCTATAGGCACCTGGGGTCCTCACCTCCCATCTTCAACAAAGAACCATTTCCCTTAACGCAAAAGGAGCAAAGCCAGACGTTTGTCACACCTTAACTGCCCCCAACCTCCCAAAGGGCTCCAGGATGAAGAATAAGCCATGCCAGAATTCTGCCACTGAGTTCAGACCTCAGAGGAACTAGTATGGAAAGAGGACTATACAGGCCCCCAGAAATGACCATGGCACTGAACGCACCTGAATGGCTCATTAGCACCGGTCTTCTAGAACTTCCTGGCAGCTGTGACATAGCCCACTGACCCATCCTCAGCACCTCAGGCCCCTCTGGGAGCAGGAGGCTCTAAGTCCTGGCCAAGAGAAGCTCTTCTGGTTAAACTTCAGCAGAAAGTGTCCAACAAAGACCACAGAAGATTATTCACTGCTAAGGAACCTACAAGAGAAACTGTCTGAAAGTCCCAATCTGCCAGCTTGAAACTTAATATGCTCTGGGTCCAGCCCTACCCTTGGCATGAAGAAAAGTTCCAGCGCCTCCTGCTCTTTTGTTTTCACAGGGAAGGGAGAAGAGGAAATACTTCATGCTGGTCAGCCTCCTGCTCCCTCCTGAGCCCTTTCAAGATCTCCCCACCCCACGTAGCAGTGACCACATGCCACAAGCATCAAGAGTGACAGAACCTGGCTCTGCCACCCACTAGCACTATGCCTTACAGGAACTCTTGAGAGTCGCTCCCATCCCCCGCCCCAGGAAGCTTTCCTCAAATCTCCCAGACTGAGTTCCCCCCACACCATCCACCTACACCTCTCTACTATGTTTGGCCTCATGGAAATTGTGTTTTCTCTACAAGACAAAGCGCTGCAAAGGTCTTATTTATCTCTGCACTCAGTTGTCCCTAAATAAAATGTATGTTAAGCTCAACTATTCTCAGTTTCTACATCTAAAAAACAGATCTCACAGGAGATCCTTTCTTAGAAGATTAGATGGAGGTTAAATGAGGAGTCTGAAAAACTCTAAGGGACTGTGCAGGACTGTACACCTCTCTTCTAGGAGACAGTTTTGGAGACTGTTAAGTTTTGGTTGTTAAGGCACATATCCAAGATGGCCACCAATGCCCATCTACTCTGTGCCCTGCCCAGGACAGAACAGAACCAGAGATGGAGGGACTGGCCAACATCACCAGGACTGCCTAGTGACTGCCTCCCTCTAACTACAGCTACCTGCTCTGGGCAGCCCCCAGAGGTCATGCCACTGATAGGCCTGCAGGACTAAGAAACTTAGGTTTTTGGGGACAGCATGCCAGCCACATGGGCACAAGGGTGGGATTATGAGCTCACACTCATTATAACCAGACCCAAACTTCTAAAAAGACATATGACCTAACTTTATAAGAAGTCCTAGGACTTTCTGATACATAAGGAAGGTTGGCCTGCTTCAGATCCCAATTCTCTACACATCAAGGTATAAATAGACAGTACCTGAGCACAGAAAGCATCTTGTCTCCAGAGACACTTTACCTAAACTTCAAGCATTCAATAATGTAGGAAGAAATTCAATCTTCGGTAACAACTCTATGGCATCAACAGCCCCATTTTGCAGAGGAAAACTAAGGCCCAGAGAAGTTAAGAAACTTACCAAACGTCAAACAGCTCAAGTGGGGACACTGGAACTCTAAATCCAACTCTGATTTCAGTATCTATGTTATACTGATTTTTGGTTTTTTGGTTGGGGGGAGGAAGTAGGTAATGAGGAGTAGAGAGAAAAGCCCATCTGCGTTTTCTGATCACAAGGTCCAATCTGCCCTGAGGGCCACGCTGGCCTCAACAAATGACATTCACATACCCACCATCCCCAAAGAAGAAATCTCCAAAGATGAGCCCATGCCCCCAGACAGCTAGCATCATACCACAGCGATGGATGCACACTGATTGCCCAGGCCAGAAAATGGCCAGCTAGCCCTGAAATTTTTATGGCCTATTTACTTTATGCTTGCTCTGAGTTTCATGATTAAGCCCATGGTTCACCTGCTAGCTTCCTTTCCTTTGCTGCCTTCTGCCTTCTTGTTAGGCTTGGCAGAACGAAGGCCAGTCAACCCCCCTGGCCCAGGGGTCCTCCTGGGAATGCACAGCCCTGACTTCATCCTAAGGTTCCTCCCCCTCTTGTGGAATCAGAAGATCGCACACAAGAGATGTGGCCCAGGACCTATCTGCCCTACTTTCCCAACTATTTTAAGCCAGAAAGCTAAATTCTGCTTTCAAACAGCTGAACAACATCAGCCCTTGGCCCAGAATGGACAGGGGTGCCCACTCCACCCGATATCAGTTATTACCTGGAAGTCACAGGCTTTGCTCACCTCTGCATGTGCCATGGTTGGATGGTAACAGTCATTTCCAGGCAGGTGGCTAAGGCCTAGGTCTCTAGGCATGTGACCACCACAACCACAGACCATGCAACAGTGATTAAAAGTAGCAGCAAGCAAGCAATTAGGCTTGAGGAAATTATTCTAATTAATCCAACTGAAATCTGTCTTAATCTGCTCATTCACCCTATAGAGAACAGGAGAAGGAACACAAGAAAAGGTGATATGAAAAAAAGATAAAAAGAGACTTAAGTCCCCAGAAAATAGCACTAAGAGGTGACCCAACTAGGCCCAACATGGAAAGGTCACAAAACAAGCAAACAAAAAACAACTGGGCTTGGAAAGAAGTTTGAAGCACTTCCAGAAGGGTCTGTGAGGCCTTGCTCTAAATGTCCACATTTGGACACTGCTGAGTCAATGTTTGTCACACGCTAACATCTACACCGACAACTATTAAATATAAAACTGTATCCCTGCCATGTTGCCTTGGACGAGTGCAGACTCCACTGCCACCAACAACCAATGTCTGTGAGGAGAATTACTAGAACCCCTCTCTACCTACAGAGAACCACTATTTTCATCAGTCCCTCCCTTCCAATCTGCAGACTTAGGGCTCATCACTCTGGGCTGGGATACATACCAGAAAGTGACAGAAAGCACCCCCTCTTACCAGTTTGGGGAAGAGACCAAGCAGCATTTAAAGAGAATCACTAACAGACAGGTGTTCACCCACCTGCATACCAAGTAAACTAGAGTGTTAAGTGAGCAGGTGCTGGAAGATTAAAATTAGCAGGGCATCCAGAACCCTGAAGCAGAGGCTCTCAACTGGGATGATTTTGCCACCCCGCCCTGGGACATCTGTGGTCATCATAAAGGTGATACTGGTATTTAGTGGACAAAGACCAGGAATGCTGCTAAACATTCTACAATGCACAGGAGAGCCCCCACAAAACAAAGACTCGGCCAGTCCAAAATGCCAATAGTACTGCTACTGAGAAGATCTGACCTAGAGCTTTCCCATGGCATGCCTCACCAGAATCTCTACTTCAGGTCCTGGTTGAATCTGAGGACTAAAGACAAATTCCATCAGCCTCTAGTCAGCATCCACCTGCCCCTCATCTTACCGATGGCCACCCTCTGGTACTGCCACCAAAGATGCCAAGCTCTCCCTGCTTCTTTGCTTGGTTAACTTCTAGTCACCTTAGTGCCTTACTGCCCTCAAGTTCTATCCTTCTGCTTCTGAAAACTTCTAACACTACAAAATGGCTTAAAAGGTTCTCTGCCCTCCCACCTTCAAAGTACTTCTGCAGCTACCTTCCTGGGCTTCCATTAAGCTGTGCACTCCATGAAGAGAAGAACCCTGTGATAGGGTCCACCAAATCTCTAGCCCCTTCCCCCAAGAAGGGAGCAAGGAATCATTACATGGTTGTATATGAAAGCAAACACCCATTTAAGTGTCTACCCTGTGCCAGGCTCTGTATGAAACACCAAATCACCACACAGGCTTTGGAAGCTGGCATTAACCCCACTTTACAGATGGGAAAACCAGCTCAGAAAACGCCCACAAGATCCCAAAGCAAATGAGAGCTGAGCTGGATTCAAAGCCTGGGGCAGCACTTTTCAGGACATGACTGAACCTCCCACATTAACTCCACAGCCAAGTCAGAATCCAGGAAGGGACTGGGGAAGCTTTAGGACTTTACTATTCCAAGGAAAAGATGAAGAGAATTTTCCTGATGATGCAATCCTGCTGATCACTAACAGACCTGCATTTTAAGAACTTGAAACTTCTGCTCTTCAATACAAGGGTGTGCATGTGCGGGGAGGGTGGGGGGGAAGGTCTCAGTCACAAACCGCCTCTTATGATCTCCCCATTACACACCCAACCACCGCTAGACCTCCTTGAGGATCCATGACTATGCAGAAAATTAATATCCCCTTAAGAGACTAAATGGCCTTTATGTGAGGTCCTTTTAGCATCAAGAGCCATTCTATGAAGTCAGACACCAAACTGCCCTACACAGCAAGCCACTTGTGAAGGTCTGCTCTGGAAATCCCATCTTAAAAGGCTCTGCTAAGACATCAATCTGGGAGCGCCACTTAGATCTGAGGACAAGCTTGGAAGCTCAAATGACAAAGGGGCACCTGACAGATAAATGGCCCTCTAAGTTTCAGATGCCTAAGGAAGCCAGAGTAGTGTTTCTGCTACCACTGACTTCCCAAACTTTCCCATCAGAAGACCTGGAGTATCGCAAAGCTCCACTGCCACCCCCAGATAGAGAAGCAGCCTCAGCTGTTCAACTGAAATGAGATAGATGACCTGCCTCACGTTAAGAGGTCTCCAAAGACCTGCTTCTCCCCGTGACCAGGGCCTATAGCACTGACTTCAAAGGTTAAGCTGCTCACAAAAATTTGGTGTGTCCTGATCCTGTACTAGAATTCAGTGGTCAACCAAGCTGCTTTGAGCAGCTGCAGTCTCGATCCCCTAAGAGGTTTTGGGGATTACTGAAGTACCATGCTAGGTTACTTGTTTTAAGGCTGGAAGGGCTCTGCTTCAAAAAATATTTTCTGCTTCATATAAACAACAAAGGTGTCCCAGCAGGCAATCATTTTGGGGGGCCAGACTACGTAACTCTCAGCAGGATCTGGGGCCCAAAACAGGCCAAGAACCTAAGTTCTGTGTCTGACACAACTATAAGGCCAAATACCAGGTAGATCCACTTTTGTTTCATATGGCCCCGGTAGCAGGTAACACATTCTTACAAAAGGCCAACGGGCTCTTCTGCAGCCGACGGGGGCGGAATTTTCAGTCTGCTTGCTGCACTCTATTTATGCCCCAACCACTAATCTGTTCAACTCCAGGGAAGTCACTCCCCATATTGGAAATAGAGAACGTGTACCAGTTCAACACTTTTGAGAACGTTCCTCTGTATTTTCTGTTAAGGAATCCTTAAACATTTCCTCTGTTTTAAAAAAACAAAAACAACAGAATGGCAGAGTTGGAAAAACTTTTAAATAGAAATTCAACTCATTTTCTTAAAAACAGATTTTAAAACAGAGGCCCAGAAAGAAAAAGTGACTTGCTAAAATCACACATAGACACTCCTAAAATCCTAGCCTTCTAGAAATATGCCTTTGTATTAATTCTTGATCAAGTGTGCGATCACTCCAAACCTGCGCTCGGGATACAAAATTCTGATTGGTTCCCTGACCCCTCCTTGCTTTCTTACTAGCGGTTTTAAACGCAGACCCCTTTCCTCCTCACCCTCTTCACCCCAAAAAGCAGAAGAATGGGTCAGACTGTAAAGTGCGGGCCATTTGCTGCTGCCTCCTGGGTGAGGGTGGGCAGCTAAGGCAGCAGGATGCAGGGCCGCCCCCTCCTCCCAGGTGGGTTACCTGAGCACAGTCACGCTTCCCCTGCGCACCGGCAGAGAAAGCACAGGTTCCGACACTCGGATAGGCTTGAACTGGAACTTGCAGCCGAAGCAGAGCGCAGAGTCGCTAAAGAAGGACACGGACACGATGGGGCGCTCGAAGATGTGGATGGGGTCCACGTGAGACACAATGCAGCCGCCGGGCTGATAGTCGTTGATGACGGCGCTGTTGACGAAGCCCTCGGGGATGACGCGGTGCTCCACCAGCTTCTGGATCACCAGCTGGTGCACCCACTCGGGGATCTCGTCCACATCGCCCGGCGGGTAGAGGCGCTCCTGGCCGGGCCCGCGCTTCTGCAGCTGGGCGCCGTACGTGTAGCCCTCGCCGAAGAAGTACTTGTTGCGCAGCGGGGCGCGGTCCACCGTGTGCTCGTTGTACAGGCCCTTCTCGGCGCGGGACACCACCTCGTCGATGCGGGCCTCGATCTTGGCGCACTCGTCCTGGCTGAAGAGGCGCATCTGGCGAATGCCGCTCTTCACCTTGCGCGCCTCCTCCTCCTTCTGCAGCTGCTGCTCCTCGTAGTCGCTGCGCTCGGGGTCCGAGTCCTCCTGGTATTTGCGCTTGGCCCCGGACACCGGGTAAGGCTCGGCGGCGGCGGCGGCGGCGGCGGCGGCGGCTACGGCGGCGGCGGCGGCGGCCGCTGCCTCCCGGCTGCCCGCCTTATAGTTGTCCCGGGACGTCATGGACTTGAGCTTCTCACGCAGGTCCGTGTAACCGCTGGCGGCCGCCATGGCCCCCGCGACGCTGCTCTAGGGTCCGCCGGGGCGGGAGGGGCGGCCGGGCATGGCTCTCGGAGGACGCGCCCCGACGCCCCCGGAGGAAAGGGGTTCCTCAGCGCCAGGCCCCCATGCGAGGCCGGAGGACCCGGCGGGGGGCGTCAAGGGGCCGGGCGCGGGGTCGGGCCTCAGGGGCGGAGGGTCATGCAGCGGTGGCGGCAACGGGGCTTCCTCCTCCTCCACCTCCTCCACGTCCCAAGGAGCAAGGGCGCCGGCAGCGCCTCATGCCGCGGAGGGCCGCTGCGGAGAACCGACCCGACTCCCAGCCAGACCCTCGGACGCCCGGCCCAGCCCGCACTTTAAAGCGCTCCTCACGACGTCACGGGCCGTCCGCCCGACGTCCGCCAGCGCCGCTCCTCAGCGGGCTTCTCAGCGCGCACGCGCAATGCCGCCGGCCACCGCGGCTCTGCGCGCAGCAAGCATGCGCGCGCGTGTAGGCCGGGTCACCAGGGGTGCCGGGCGCAAGCGCAGATGGGGACCGCTCGGCGTCCGCCGCCCCTCCCCCACTCACTGAGGCGCTCCAAGGGAGCACCCTCAAATAGCAACCTGCCTTCTTGTCGTGCCACCTCCGCGACCGAAGGGCTCCCTCCACAGGGGTGCGCTCACGCTGTCAACGCTGTCGCTGTGCTGCGTCACGGCATTGTCTAAATGCTCGAAAACGCCTCAGCCCTAAACGCGCAACCACCGGGGAACCGCCACAACCTAGGCTGCCCGGTCACCGCCCCCTTTGGCGTTTCCTGTTCTTTCATTGGGTCACGGGCCACGCGCTGGGCGGGCCCAGACGGTAGCTTCCGGAAGTTGGTTCGCGTTCATGCCTGTCAATCAGGCTGTCGCCTTGGCTACTGCGTCCGTCACTTAATTAGGTGCGTGGAGGGCGTCGAGGACCCCTGAAGGATGAATAGGTGGCTATGTAAGTGCCTGAATGGGTACGCCAACGGAGAAAAGCCCTCAGACGTTTTAGGAAACTTCTGAAACCAGCGGAAACTTCTCAAACTGCGGGCCCGAGAGCACCCGGCCCCAGCTCTGAGCCCGGACGGCCGACAGCCCCAGAAACTGCACGCACTGAGGGCGCACCTCCCTGCCCCCCCCCCCCCCCAGCCCCGCAGCCCCACAGCCCCGGCGCCCCACCGCCCCCGCCGCCGGGAGTGGACGTTCCACGAGTCACGTCCCGGTGGTGGCGGGCGCGTGCGCAGCCGCGGGACGCGCGGGGATTCGGCGTAGGTCTTGCTTCGGGCTAGAGATGGGTGTAGGGGCACCTCTTCGGGAACGACCGAAGGAAACTCACGGAGACTAGTAGGCTCACGGTGAAGGCAAAACTATAGAGAATTACTATAGAGGAGTCAAAAGTTTCGCAGCAGTGCGGTTGGATAGGGTGCACGGCGTGAGCAAAGGGGTGGCAATTCCGCGCAGCGGGGGGGTCTCCAGATAGGAGTTTCTTCTCGAAAACCTCCCGTGACTCCCAAGATCGTGTTCCTCTGTTTTGCTTGGCGTTCAAGGCCTTTGTTCAAGACCTTTCCGGCCTTGCCTCCTCTCCCCTCTCCGCTAACTCTGAGCCCCAGCCTTGCTCTGACGCTGCCTGGGCTTGCAGACATACTCCGTCACACCTCCTGGCCTTTGCCCAAGCTGTTTCTTCCTCCTGAAATGCCTGTTCCCTTCTACCCATCTCCTTCATTTTGATTTTTTGAGGCTCACCTCACATCCCTAGCTGACTTCCCAGATTCTCATTGAAATAAAATGCATCCTTGGTTTCATGATTTGGCTTCCGCATCTGCCTTCAACCTCACCGCCCCAGCCATTTTGCTCCCAGCCAGCGTCCGCACCCTCTCCACCACCGTCCCCACACCCCGATATGTCAAGCAACAGACTGACAGGCATGGGTTTGAATCTTGACCTCCTGACAGGCTGTGTGAACCTGGGCAAGTGACTCCTCGTCTCTAAATCCGACTTCTGGTCTGTAAAGTGGAACATTAGTACCCATCTCAAATGGTAGTTGTGAGAATGAAACACAGTCGTGTGTGTGTTAAGGAGACTGCACATCGGTAGTCGGGGTCTCAGTTTCCAAGCTGAAGGGCCTACTGGTCCCTGTCCGGGAGATGGGGCATGTGTAGTTACTCAGGCAAGGCCAGGCCATCAGGGCCTGTGAGATAGGGAATCCTGGACACCTGGTGCCATCCCCAGGCTCCCTGCTGGGCCACCTTCCAAGAAACAGCAGGTGCAGGGGAAAATGGGGCAGCCTCTAGTAAGTCCGGTTCTGGCTCTTTTCTGACACAGCCTAGTGGGGCGCTGGTGCTGGTGCTGGTGGTAGGAAGGCAACTACAGGTAGTGAGAAAGTGGCCAGTGGGCAAGGCTGTGGTCAGGTGGCCTGGGCTCCTGCTCCAGTCCTGCCTGGGCCATACTGTGTGAACGCCCGCGCAGGGCCTCCTTTCCTGCATGATGAGCAATTAGCCTGTGAAGGCTTGGGCTCTTAGAAAGCCCAGCACCCACCCCTAAACTGCCCTCTAACAGGGCATTGGACTCTCGCACACCTGCTTGACAGAGAGGTGACCATCTCAGTAAGGAGAAAAACTCCCAGCGTCTCCTCTCTGGAGCCCAGCTCCCCTCACCCAGGCAAAAATGAGGCTCATCTCTTCTCTAGGTCTCAACAACCCCTCCCATCCCAGGCACCTCATCCAAAACTTCCATGTGCTCCTTCCTGACTTCTAGAGCCAGAGCCCTCACCTCTCAGAGCCTCACAAGAGAAAGCAGACTCTGGAGCCAGCCTGCCTGTGTTTGAATCTTGGCTAGGCTGAGTGGTCACCTGCTTCATTTCTGTGGGCCTCAGTTTTCCCATATATGAGATGGCAAAAATAGTACCAACTAACTGGGGGTACTTGGAGGGTTAAATGGGTCAGTATATGTACAATGCCTGGTGCAGAGTAAAAACTCGGTAAGAACGAGCTTTTTAAAGAAAAAAATTACTCCCCACCCCAGACATCTATTTGTATCCTGTGCTGGACCCAACGATGACCACTTAGAAGGTATTTGCTCTAACACCTCTGTCAGCATTTCCAGTTTCCAAAGAAGGGAGTAGAGGCTCACAGAGGGCAAGGAGCTTGCAAAAGGCCACACAGCTAATCAGCAAACGTGGACTTTGAACACAGGCCTCTCTGGCTTTACAGCCTGGACCTTCAACTACCAAGCCAAGATTCTCTCAATAGGCTTGTGGGTTCTGGGCAGCGGAGGCACCCCGAGGCAGGGAGGGGAGTATCTGGACACCAGAACCTGACCAAGTCTAGCCTATTGTTGCACACAGGGGTAGCAATGAAGTCCTTCTGGTTACTTTTTGGTGCCCAAATAAGGCACATCCTGTCACACCCCTCTGGGACCTCAAGCCTTTACCAGTTGACTGTCTCAGACTCCCATGCCACCTAGACCTTCTCCTTTATTGTTCTCACCACACACTAGTCTGGGAACCCTGAGGCTTGGTCCCTTCGCTCTGGATCTCCCCACACTTACCTGGAATTCTTGTCTTTCTGGGTCCTGGCCCAGACAGAGGGGCCTAGGATGCCTGGGGAACACAGCAGGGGCTGACTCTTCTGTCACCCCCAACTCTCTCCACTCTGCCTCGTGGGGATTGTTACCTCCTTTTACAAGGGCCTGAATTGCTGATGCTATCATGAGTCTCCAGAACAGCTATTAAAAGCATGAGCCATGGGGCACTTGGATGGCTCAGTTGGTTAAGCATCCAACTTCGGCTCCGGTCATGATCTTGTGGTTCGTGAGTTTGTGCCCTGCATCGGGCTCTCTGCTGTCAGCGCAGAGCCTGTTTCAGATCGTCTCTCTCCCTCTCTGCCCCTCCCCTGTTCTCTCTCTCTCTCTCTCTCTCTCTCTCTCTCAAAAATAAATAAACATTAAAAAAAAAAAAAAAAAAAAGCACGAGCCTTATGTCTTAAGGCCCAGGTCCTGAAATCCAAAAGCTCTGGTGTTCTGGTTATCCAGTGCCATGTACCAGGCCACCCCCAAAACTCAGACTTCAGTCACCTGTCCAGCTCACCAACCTGCAGTCTGGCCAGGGCTGGGCCGAGAGGCTCCTCTCTGTCCCATGCGTACCAGCAGGACCCCTCAACCTCAAGGAGCCACTTCCAAAGGGCCTCACTCACATGGCCCACCTGTATTCTGAAGCCCACAAGGCCTCTCGCCTCTCACCTGGGCAGAGTGACTGTGGCAGGGGCAGCCCGATGGATAACTCACTCTTTCTGCCTCCTCTTTTCCACTTGCCCCATGTTCCCAATCAGCTATATGCACTGGACTCCTCACGTCGGGGCCAGGCTGCTTTCTGGGGAAGTCAGCCTGCCGGGTGAAGGTGGGACAGCCCTGCGGTATGGGCGTGAAGGGCTGTTCCTTGACCTTTCCTGTCTCGGGACAGCCGGATCGATCCCCCAGAGATAACAACTCCTCTGCACTTGTCATCACCAGCAGTGTCTGCACCACAGAGTTTCCCAGCTGATGCTACAGCAGCTCCCCCCTACTTTGGTCTCCCTGTCCCCTACATTCACTCTGCTCTGTGGCCGGGATGATCTTTTCAAAGCATGATCTGAGCAGATTCCCCCGTCTCCCACTGAAAAACCTTTGAAGGCTCCTCGTGACTCTTGGGATGAAATCGTACATCCTTAGTGTAGTCTGCAAGCCTTACTCAGTACCCCCTGCCGGCCTCTTCAGCCTCAAGTCCTCCACTGGTGATGTCCCCTCCAGGGTTTCTGCACATGCTGCTCCCTCCCCTCATCAGCTAGCTAGCTCCCACTCCCAGATTTTGTCATGGCGTATGGTTCTTTAACTGTGAGCAACTCCCAGGGCTTGGCAGCTGGCTAGGACACAGTAGGTGCTTAACAGGTACTGATAGAGAGGCACCTGGGTGGCTCAGTCGGTTAAACGACCGACTTCGGCTCAGGTCATGATCTTGTGGTTTGTGGGTTAGAGCCCCGCATCGGGCTCTGTGCTGCCAGCTTGGAGCCTGGAGGCTGTTGCAGATTCTGTGTCTTCTTCCCTCTCTTTCTGCCCCTCCCCTGCTCATGCTCTGTCTCTCTCTCTCTCTCTCCAAAATAAAATAAACATTAAAAAAAATTAAGGGGCGCCTGGGTGGCTCAGTTGGTTAAGAGTATGACTTCAGCTCAGGTCAAGATCTCACGGTCCATGGGTTCAAGCCCCATGTCGGGCTCTGTGCTGACAGCTCAGAGCCTGGAGCCTGCCTCAGATTCTGTGTCTCCCTCTCTCTCTCTGCCCCTCCCCCCTACTCACATTCTGTCTCGCAAAAATGAATAAATGTTAAAAAAAATTTTTTTTAATTAAAAAAACAGGTATTGATGGAATAAATAAATCCTTCCTCCGGCACCGTGGCTCCAGCTACTTATCCCCTCACATACTTACCAGGCCTTCTTCTCCCGAGACTAGTGCTTCCCTCCTTCACAAGTTCCCCAAAGCACCAACACTTTCCATCAACATTTATTTATTTTTTCATTCATGTAACAAGCATTTTTCAAGTGCCTACTCTGTGATAGGCATTGTCCTAGGCTCTGGGGGATACAGTAGAGAACAAACACTGTTTTTGCCGTTTGGAATGTTCATTCCCCTCCCCTCCATCTATTCTTAACAAACTCCTACCCATCCTTCAAAACCCAACCCCAATGTCCCATTCTTTGGGAAGCCTTTCCCAGACTTCTTCCTCCCCAACCCTGACATAAAACTTCTCTCTCCCTCCACTACACCACTCTCAAAACTTGTGTGACCCACCCAATGATGGGGGACTGGGTTGGGGCTACCTAAGGAGTATGGAGTTGGGGGACAGGGCTCTGAAGGGAGAGGAAAGGACAGAGGTCTCTGCAGGAAGCTCTGTTCATGGGCAGTGAGCCAGGGGCACAGCTGGGCCTCCAATTCCTGCCTCCTTCCTTAGGCTTCTTTTCCAGCTCCTTGGCCAACTGGCTGGAGAGAGGAATGGCCGCCAGGCACACCTTTTTGCATAGAAATGACCAAGGGTCACAAATCCCAGCTGAGCGTCTGCATGGGGAGCACTCAAGGAGGACGCATGAGGGGCTGAGATGTGGACGTGGCGCAGATTTGAACATCAGAACGTGGGTAAGCCACACACGAAGTCCAATTTGACTGGGCCATTGGTGTGGGGCTTCTCTACCACAGGGGGGAGTCAGGGGCGGGGCCCACAGTGGGTATGTGACAGAGGGCCCCACAGCCCCGCCTTTGGAAGTTCCTCCTGTTATCTGACCCAAGTTTGCACACTGCAATTCCATCCCAACTCTGCATCTGTCATTTCAGGTTCCCGGGGACTTAGGTCATTCCTCCTACCACCTCTTGGTCTTTCCTCCACCAAAGGTCTGGCCCCTTACAGGGGTCACTGGCCCAGAGAGGCCCAGTAACTCCCCTGGGGCCACACAGCAAGCCTTCTGGCAGAGGGCAGCTGGAGGGCTGGGGGCCGGGTCAGAGTAGCGTAATCTCGCTGGGGGGCAGCGTAAGCCGCTTCTCCCGGGCACTGAGCAGGTTCTCCACGTGCACAGCCACCACTCGACACAGCTCCAGGCCCTGCAGGAGAGACCGTGAGAGTCCACGCACCCGCCGACGCTTCCCCGGCTCTCGCCTCGGGGTGAGGACTAGTGGCTCCCACCTTTGTCCCCACCTCCCCCAGGGTCCCGGGAGGAGTGTGAGGAGCCGGAAGGGAGAATTGTTGGGTTAATAGGCTGGAAGGGGTAAGTAAGCAGGAGGTCAAGTGCATCTGGTTTGCTTCTGGCCTTGCCGAGTGTGATCTGTGTGACCTGGGGCCAGTAGGGTCCCAGTTTACCAGGGCTTGCTTGCCTCACAGATTGTGGTGAGGATTCCGTGAGATTTTATTACATGTAAAGCCTTTAAAAATTAAAAAATCTTACTCTAGTCAATGAGTGGTAAGTTTCTAACTATGCGTTGCCATGGTCAACACGGGCACCCACAGCCTAGAATAAGCGGTGGCCCAGCCTCAGGGCTCCTGGATGGGGTACGGAGTAAGAGGCAGAAGAAAATTAGGGCAAATCCACCCGAGTGTGGTTTTCAGATCCAGGTGGTGGTGGGATCCCCACAGGGACTTCCGGGGGCAGGGGGCACAGGGGCTGCTCGGAGAGAAGGTAAGCATGAAGGGCACCACTCACTGAGCTGTAACTGTCCTGACAGCTTCTGGTATCTTACCCCTTCTAGTCCGCACCGTGTCCCTATGAGGCAGACACTTTTAGACTCCATTCCACCGGCGAGGAAACTGAGGACACGGCCATGAAGCCACTTGCCCCAGACCTCACATCTGGTAGCTGATGGGGACCTGAACCCAGGTACAGGAGGCCCAAGGCCACACTCCCAAGTGCTCCGTGCTGACTTCAGCGGTGTCTGCCCCACCCCAGAGGGGCCACCTCTCGTAATGAGATCAGAGTACGTATGATGGGCGTCCTCTGCTCCAGTCAGTCCTCCAGCCAACCCTGCCACCCACGTGCTACGATGCCAGGCCTTGCTGGGATTGTTGCACGTTTGACAGGGGTGCACACTGAAGCTCAAGAAGAAGTGGGGCGGGTGGACCTCAGATCCCTTGAGATCCCTTCAAGGGATAGCCTGTCAGAGGTGGGCCACACGGGGACCTAGGACTGTCGGCTGCACTGCTGCTATACTCAGACATCACCTCCTCTTAGAAGCCCTCGCTGATTACATGCCAGATAGCTCAGCTACACCTTTCTCAGCACTGACCACGGTTTACCGAAGAGATTCTTTGACGTGGGGCTCCATGAGGGTCAGGGCTGAGGGGGTCTCAGTCACTTCGGTATCCCTACAGCCAGTGCAGGGCCTGCTATGTAGAGATGTTCAATGGTTGTGTGTTGAGTGAATGTGTCCCCCCAACCTCGAACATGCCAGAGGCAGAGGCAGAGGCAGAAGTGGCAGCAGTGGGGTCTGCAAGGAAGTAGAAAAGCCAAAAAGGCCTCCTCCAACCATCCATCCAACTATCCACTTACTAAGCATTTACTACAGGCTCATTGCTGTGCTATGGACACAACACGGACAAAACAGACACAGCTCTGGCCTCTTGGGGCTGGCGTTCTGGTGGGGGAGACATAATATGTAAGCAAATAACTGATCTGCAAGCCATAATGAGGTCTACCAAGGTGGAGATAGTGATGTATCAGGGAGGAGGCTCAGGAAAGCTTCTGGAAAGAGTGATGTCTGTGCTGAAACTCAAATAAAGGGAAGGAGGGAGGGAGCCCTGTAACGAACCAGGGAAGAGCACTCGGGTGGAGGGAACAGTGAGTAGAAAGGGTCTGGGGCAGAGAGGGGAGGGCAAGCTTGGCAACAGGGAGCTGGAAGAGGCTATGGCTGTGAGCAGAGGGGAGGCGGTGAGAGCAGAGGCCAGAGAGGTGAGGAGAGGAGGGGACAGGGATGGAAAGGACCTCTAGGGCAGGGCCTGAGTGCCTGGGAAGGTTCCAAGGTAAGGTGGAGAGGCCTGTTGGTCTCCGCGGGGAGAGGACGAGGGGTCAGAGCAGGAGACAGAAAGATGAGGGCTGTCACGGCAGATGTGGTTTTCTCAGGGCCAGAAAGGGTGCCGGAGGGAGGGCTCAGACTCAGCAACATTTAGAGGTCATCCAGGAGAGGGGGCAGCAGAAAAAGGAGCCCAAGAAAGAGCAGAAGGTAGGTCCGCTGTGCTGGGAGCTCAGAGAGGAGGGTTCTGGGATGCAGGCTAGGCCAGAACGTAAGGCCAGGGTGGGTGGTGAGCTTGGCAGGAGTGGGATTAGGGCGTGGCAGGAAGCAGACTGGGGAGCTTGGTCCTGAGTTGCAGGCTCTCCAAGGGGCACAGGGAGCCAAAAGGGCTCTGTTGTGTCCCTCAGAGGCAGGGCTGGGGCGGTGGGAGTTCCTCCCTCTTGCCCTGAGAAGTCAGCCCCTCCAAGGCAGGCCCTCGCGTGGGGGCTGATCCTAGGCCCAAGGTCTTGAGGGGGTGTGGGAGGCTGGCAAGGGCAGCTGTGGATAGGCCCTAGCCCTGATCCCACCTGTCCCTCGGCTTCAGTCTTCTCTCTCAATGGGGTGCGAACTCTCACTCCAGGAGTATGAGACTTGGAAAGGAGCCTGTCAGTCATGCTTTTTAAGGAGCAGCCATAATTGCTGCAAATATGGGAAGGTACAGGGCAGGTGGACCTGAGTTTCCTTGTCTATCACACGGGGACTCCCCCTCCCTCCCTTCAAACCCAGACCCCACCATCCATCTTCCAAGCCTCAGTCCACGTGAACTTCCTCAAACTTCCTGTGTCTCTGCCTCTCAACAACCCTCTATGGCTGGCTCTCTAGTGCCCTCAGGAGAATGCCCCAGATTCTTAGCTTGGCATTTAAGGACTTTCAAGACCTCCCCTGCCCTGCCCGTGTCTCCCCTGTTCCCCATCAAACTCCTCAATATACTGCAAATAACCTAGGCCCTTCTTTCCCTGCCAAGACGCTTCACTGGGAGACCACCCTAATGACCTGTAGTTCTATGCTCAGTTGGGTTAGATCTGTCCCCAGCACTGGGCTGGACACTCTCTGGGGCATGGCCAGGACCTGACCTACTATAGAGCCAGGCCCAGCGGAGAGCCTGGTGAGTGGAATGAAGGGAGGGGCCGGGTGACAAGGCCTGGGTGCCGGGGCTGGGTCACCTGCTCCAGCTGTAGCTGCATGGTGCGCTGGGCTGTCACATCCCCCAGGGCGATCTCCACATACGGGTAGCTGGAGCTGGCCGTGGGTCGCTGGGTCCGAGTGGACTGGATCTCCTTTAGGGGGAATTTCACCATCAGCTCCTGGAGGGGGAGGGGAGGAGACAGGCTTGTGGGTGGGACAGTCTCACCCCTGCTTGCCTCTCCCCTGAGATCACATCAGCAGGAGGCAAGTCTCGTCTGGAGTAGCAGTTCCCCGGCAACTTGCTGGGTGACCTGGGGCAAGACGCTTTACCTCTCTGGACTTCAACAAACACTAACAGCGTGCCAGGCACTTTTCTGAATGCTTGGGATCCGAGGGTGGGTAAATGCCAGTGGTGCCCTGACCCTCACATCAAAGCTGCTTCTTAGCACCTGCCTCTCTTTGTCTGGAGCTTTCTTTCTGCCCCCAGGAGCAAACTCGGAGCACACGCAGGGAAAGCCAGAGCGATGAGAGTTAATGCCTTGATTAATGACAGAGGGCGACACGGCAGGGAGATACCCCAGCTCCCTCGCCCCCAGAACAGAGAGCATCCTCCAAGGGCGTGTTCCATGCTATCTCCTAGGCCCCCAGCTCAACTGAGCGCCAGTCCCCACAGGGGCCACTTGCTGCTAACACATTCTTCCAGACAGTGCGTTCCCAAGGTGTGGGAGGGGTCCCTTCCTGGTCTCATTTCCTCACTCCAGCATCTCCTAGAATCACCTCCAAATAAAGTCCTAACCCCCAGCCCCTCAGAATGTGACTGTGTTTGGAGGCAAGGCCTTTCAAGAGGAAATGAAGTTGAAATGGGGGCGGTCAGGGTGGGCTCAATTCAAACCTGACCGGTGTCCTTACCAGAAGAGGAAGACACCAAGGGTATGCACATAGAGAAAGGGCCACGTGAGGACACGGGGAGAAGGAAAGAGGCCTCAGAGGAAACCATCCCTGTCAGCACCTTGGTCCCCCACTTCCGGCCTCCAGACCAGTGAGAAATGAATGTCTGCTGCTGGAGCCCCCCGTCTGCGGACCTTGGTCACAGCAGCCTGAGCAGATTGTGTGCCGTTGGAGCGCTTTTCACGGTTGACCTTTCACCTTCACCACAGCCCCCGTGGGGCGGGCACCACTATCCCCATGTTCCAGATGGACAAGTGAGGTTCATGGTGGGGAAGAGATGTTGCCTGAGGTCACGCAGCCACACAGCTCGCCCACCCCCTGGAAGGCAGTGCGGCTCAGAGGAGAGGGGGACGAGGGGCAGGGCCAGGCTCAGGCCACTCACATGGGTCTCGGTGCTGAGGAAGTTGAGGCCGTTCTGGTTGACGGCAAGGATGCAGGGGGCCGGCACGGCCACGTTGCTGCAGCTCTGGACGAAGAAGAAGGAGGAGCCGAACATGGGTAAGGCGCTGAGGAGGCCTGGTGTGGGGAGAGGGGGGCGGTCGGTCAGGGCAGCGGCCAGGGCCAGCCTGCAGCCTGAGTTTCCCCCCGGCTGTGTCCAGCGTATGGGTCCTCGCCCCGGGGCTCCCCCCACCTCTCCAGCCGCCCAGGGCCACCCAGAGCCTAGGTGCTGCCTTGATGGCAATTTTAGAAAAATGTTCTGTCCAGGCAGGCACTCAGCTTGGCTGGCACCGAAAATGCCTTGGTGCGAAGAAAAAGGTGCCTCCGTCCCCACCCTCCGGGCCCCCTCATCAGTAGAGCACCCCGTGATGATCTCCCCCGGCCCCAGACTCTTACCCAGAAACTGGGCACGGGCCTGGTGGGGGCTGAGCGCCTGCGTCTGCTGCCGGTGCTGACCGACCAGGTTGAGCCAGGCCGAGCCAGCCATGGTGCGGTAGAGCTGGGCCGGGATGTAGTCCTGGACCTCTCGCCTGCACGTGGAGGGAAAAGCGATCCTGAGTGGCCACCACCACGCGTGCTCCGTGCAGGGCCTCAGCCCATCCTCACCGCGGGGCAGGGTTAGGCCAAACGGATGTGATCTTTGCACCCTCCCTGGAAGGCTAAATGCTGGCTGTCTAGTGCTCGCTCAGCATCTTGGGACACAGCAGGTGCTCCATAACCCTGGCTGGTACCACTAGGCTCCCTGTTTGGAGAAGAGGGAACTGAGGTTCTGAGAAGGTCCCCGACGAGTCCTCGGTCACACAGTGACTCGGTGAACTGGGGGGCCGAAGCTTGGACCCAAGGTGCGTCCGTCCTTTGTAGCCCCGATTCCCGAAGAGAAGCCCAGGCCACAGGGGTGAGACGCACAAGGGTGGGGGAAATAACAGGGTAGGCAGAGCAACCACCAGCAGCTGGTCAGAGATGGGGCAGAGAAGCACTGGGTCCCAGGCTGGACCCCTAGGGCCATCAGACCCCCTACTCCAGTCCCTTCTCTCGGACACATGCTGGCTCTCTCGGGGAAGCCCCCTTTTGCCTCTTGGGGCATCTGAGAAACACCAACAGCAATGCCAGCCCATCCCAGCTGCCCTGGGCTACAGACTGGGGAAAGGTTGGGAGAAAGTCTGGGGAGCCTCCTTCCCCCAAGAGACCCCTGGGGCAACAGCTTTCCTTCTTTATACTGCTCGGGTAAAGGCCTGGCATCTGGACCTGGCCTCCCTAGGTTTGGATTCCAGTTCCCCACGATTTACTGGGTAAGCTTCAGTGAGCCCGATAACCTCTGTGAGCCTCAGTCTTCCCATCTGTAAAGGGGGAAAATACGGTGTAGTTGGGAAGATTACCTGAGGTAACGCAGGCAGAGTGCCTTCCAAAAAGGAAAACTCAGTGAGATTTTTGTTTTCCAGGACTGGGGTTATAGCTTTATGTGCTTCCTTGGCCTTTTGCTTAAAATTATAATAAAAAAGGAGCTTTACATATTGAGCACTTACTGTATTACAAGCTCCTGGACATACGCCGTACCTACGTCACCTTTACTATTATTCATCCCAGGGGTTCTCGAGGTGTGGCTGAGGGTCTGGGAGGTCAAAGCCACCTGCCTAATAATGCTAAGACATTATTTGGCCTTTTCCTCTCCCGTTCTCTCACAAATGTGCAGGGGAATTTGCCAGAGGCCACATGACATGTGAGATCCCTGCAGACTGAGTGCAAAAGCACATCTGAGAATCCAACGGCCTTCCGTTAAGCCAGCTGGTAAAGCGATCTGCAAAATGTAAAACCGTGCCACTCTTCTCACTAAATTCTTTTTGGAAAATACAGCTTTTTATAAGTTGTTTGCATTAATGCGTAATATGAATTTACACTACTTGAGTTATCCTTACTTCTCACGTTATTACAACATACAATTATTTATGTTCGAGCATAATACATTAGACTTGTTTTTCAAATACGAAATCGATATTTAAATAAATCAATTTCAACTTTGACGTGGGTAAGTATATTGACACCGCAACCCACGTACATGAAAGCTCTTTGGGGTCCTATTTTTAAGGGAGTAAAAATATTCTGAGACCAAAAGTCTTAGGATGACTGATTCATCACCTCTTTGGGGACGTCGGCTTAAAGGCTGCCTGACGCCCCAGAATTTATTTAAGGAACCTCCTGTTGTCAGGGGTTGGGGTTGCTGTTGCAGGTGACACTGAGGTGAACGCTTCTGTGGCCACAGGGTGCGTGTATCTCAAAAGCTTTTTGATCATCCCGTTTTCTCTGAGCTATGAATACCAGCCAGAAGCAACCTATTGTGGAAGGAGGCCGAGTCCCAGCTCACGCTGCGAGGCTAAAGATTTCAGCTCCAGACCCAGGCCAGCCGCTCCTTCCCAGCCAGCTTCCCAGACACTGGTGCAAGAGCGGGGCCCAGGGCCTGAGGGATGGTGGGGGGCTGCGGGGGGAGGAGGCTGACAGGTGGGCAGGTGCTCACACGCTGGGCAGGTACGAGTGGTCCTTGGCCCGGTGCTGCAGCAAAGCCAGCTTGGACACTTGCTGCAACTGTTGGTCGCTGGGCCGGCTGGCCGGCACGCTGCTGAAGAGGCCCTTCAGGTAGTCGGGCAGGACCTGCGGGGGAGAATTCCACAAGGGCCTGCAGGCAGGTATGCGCTCCTGCCTTCGTGAGGGGAAGGTGGGGACACGTGCAAGTTTAATAGTTTCAGTCCCACTGGCTTCGGGGCTGGGGCAGCCTGCCCCCTCCCTGGGCTTTGGGGAATAGGCACGTGAGGGTGAGCTGTGGGGGCCATGGCATCGAAGTCCCTGTGGGAGTCCCCACAGTGGCCGGGAAAGAGTGTCGTGGACACTCTTGAATGCAGGCAGCATTCAGGAATGGCCAGGGGTCCGGGGTTTCTGAAAACTGGGCACGCACCAGTTGTGCATGCCGGGGAGCACCGTGAGACCCCGATACACTAGATCTGGAGCAGGACTAGAGGATCTGCATCCTCCCAAGTTCCCAAGGGATGCTGCTGGCCCGTAGGCCGCAGCTTCACTAACCCCGTGCCCGGCTGCACAGGGCTGGTCGTCAACAGCCACAGCATGAGGCCGTGAAGGCTAAGTGGCAGTATTCTGTACCTGGAATAGCGGAAGCTTTGGCACCAGCTCGACAAAAACGTGAGCCCTCTGTCCGATCCCTCCCACCAATGTGAGCACAGGAGGGGAGAACCCAGGTTTTGGAAACTCCATGGTCCTGACTTACCTGAATCTCAAAAGGGAGTAACACGAAGACAAAAATAACAATGCCAGCAAGAGCTGGTCAGGCGTTTAGACAAGGGACAGATCGTGCATTCAGAGGAGGAAGTCAGGAGGAAAGGGGAAGTCAGAGCCGCCTCGTGGAAGAGGTGCTGTTTGGGGCGGCCCTGGCAGCGAGGACTTAGGTGAGCACAAGTGCAGGAATCACAGGGCAGATGGAGCGATGGTGGGTGGAAAGGCCCACAAATTAGGTGGTGAGGGCGACATGGTCAGACCGCACCCAAGAGTCCATGCAAGGGAGCCTGGGCATCAGGGCTAGAAATGGGGCTGGAAAAATGAAGGCACCAGATGCCAAGGCTGTGCAGCCTGACTTCACACGGGGGCGCCTGGAAGGTTCCAGAGCAGCAGAGTGGACCACACGTGCTGACCTGGTTGTAGTGCATGGTCACATATAGCTCATTCTCGAACTTGAGTGGCTGATCCCAGAGCACACGCCGGAACCAGAGCATGTAGCCACCGTCCACCTGTTCCATCTCCGAGGCCACGTCCAGGATGTAGGCACAGCGGCTGAGCGGGCACACGTGCTGGCCTGTGGAGAGCCGGGGGCGGGTGGACAGCCTATGTGCAGACCCCCGGCGAGGCCGCGGCCCCACTCCAGGACACGGAGTCCTCCCTAAAGCAGAGCATGTTTTTGTGGAACAGGGTGCCCAGTGTTTGTGGAACGTCGATGACCAGGGACGGGAAAAACTCCAGTCAAAGCTGCAGCCCACCTAGGTCTTGGAAAGTGCCCTGGGTTCTGCTGAAAGGAAGCCCGGCCCCCTCCCAGAGGACACTGGGGACAAGGAGAAGCACAACAGACCTCAGGTCATGAGACCAATGGGTGCCTTTCTCCAGAACTCCTTCAGGAGAGACCTCTCGCCGGGTTCCTGGAACGGGCGGAGGGTGGGGAGGACTGGGGCCTGCCAGTGAGGGGATCTGGGTCTGTGAGGGACGTTTCAGTTTTTCCTTCTTGCGTTGACATTTCTGCTCCCCATCCCGTATCTTCAGTAACATCGTACTGAAGAAGGGACGTGTCATGACGATAAAGCCCAGACTCTTGAGGCCAATCTGCTGGGGTTTAAATCGCGACTGTGTGTGGGGCAGCTGGGTGGCTCAGTCGGTTGAGCGTCCGACTTCGGCTCAGGTCACAATCTCACAGTTCGTGAGTTCAAGCTCCGTGTGGGGCTCTGTGCTGACGGCTCGGAGCCTGGACCCTGCTTCAGATTCTGTGTCTCCCTTTCTCTCTGCCTCTCCCCTGCTCACACTCTCTCTCTTTCAAATTTAAAAAAAAAGGAAAAAAAAAAAATAGGATATAAGGTCCCTGAGGGCAGGGCACACATGCTCCCGGCTGAACAGGCCCGAAAGGGCAGAGGCAGGAGTCAGGGAGGGCACAGTCCTCCATGAACTTCGGGTCTGGTAGGCAAGACAAACGTACAGAGCTGGGGGGTGCTTGGCGCACAGGAAATTTCTTACACAAGGCAGCAAGGGCTTCCTGGAGGAAGTGGCATCTGACCTGGGCCTTACAAGGCCGGGCCCAGTGTGCTCAGTCCTCCTGACCGCTCACCTCGGTTGGTGACAACGAAGATGACGTACTCGCTGAAGGCCTCGGGGCGAGTCAGAGCCATCTCAGCACAGATTTCTTCCACCACGTCCAGGGCCACCTGCAGGGAGGAAGGTGAGGCTGTGCCAGCCAAGCTGATCTCTGTCCTCCTAGTCCACCCAGGCCCCGGGAGCCCAAGCACAGAGTTCCTCAGGCCCTCTGCAGGGACACAGAGGATCCTCTGAGGACCGCCAATCAGCCTCATGCAGGGAAGGAGCACCGTTTTTGGAGTCTGAGAGACTCAGGGTTCAAATTCTGCCTCTGCAGTACGACTCTGAGCCAGGTCCACCCCAGAGGCTGAGGTGCCCCGACCCCTCCGGCACCTGCCTGCCAGAAACGTTCCCTCACTTACGGTGCATGTTTTAATTTTGAGGTGGCGTTCAAGGCCTCCGGGGAGAAGAAAGAGCTGCCTCTTGGAACTGCGGCCCGCCTGGGACAAAGAGAAGGGAGGAGATGAGAGAGGCTAGGACTTGGGACCTGGGCCAGCAATTGTCCCCTGCCATGTTAGTCCCTGAGCCAAGGGGCTCTGGACAGGCTTGTGCAGGAACACTTGTGCACCTGGACCTGATAGGGCCTGACGGCACATCTCTGAGCAGTGAGTGCACACGGGGTCTCTGGACAGGGCTCATGTCTCACACTCATCCTGACGTGCCCCCACCCCCCACCCCCCACCCCCCACTCCATGCTCACCAGCATGGCCCGAAGCTCCATGCTGCTGGGGAGCTCCACGCGGCCACCGAAGCGCAAGGTTTTCTGCACGTTCTGCTCACAGGCCTTGGCAATCCCTACAGAAACAGGGAGTCAAGGCCTTGCCCGGGGTAGGCAGCGGGGCAGAGAGGCTCTTCTGGCCACCAGCCATGAGCCCACTGGCTTCTCTCCACAGCCTATGGGGCATTTATTCTCCTGTTTGGTAGCTGAGGAAGCAGCTCAGGGAGGGACGGTGATTTGCCCGAGGTTGAGAGCTGGAGTGTAAAAGCTGCATTCGAACCCACAGCTCACGTGGTTAAAGCCTTTCGGCTAGCCCACAGTCCCCTTGGCTGACTAGGAGCCTTGGAAATAGCCGTCACCTGCAGCTGTTGACTGGCGGGGTATGTCCCCAACAGGCTGCGTGGCTATGGTAATGTGGTTGTGCCCCAGCCAGCTGAGACCCCCTTGCCAACCGCCCTCCCTCACTCAGAGTCCAGGGCAGAAGATTCCACCAAGTTTCTCTGTTTCTCTGTATTAAATGTGCCCTCACCCTGCTCTGGGGAGGTCGAGGCAAGAGTTCTAGGGCACATTCTGCTGTCTTCATGGGTCTGGGAGCCCTGCCTCATGGAGCTGGGTCTATTCATCTTAGACTCTGGGAATGTTAACCAAATCAAAGAGGATGATTCATGGAGTGCCTGGGTGGCTCTTTCAGGTAAGTGTCCGACTCTTGGTTTTGGCTCAGGTCGTGATCTCATGGGATTCATGGGATCGAGCTACACATAGGGCTCTGTGCTGACAGCACGGAGACTGCTTAGGATTCTTTCTCTCTCTCTTTCTCTCTCTCTCTGTGCCCCTCCCTTGCTTGTGTGCACGCTCTCAAAATAAATAAACTGAAAAAAAAAAAAAGAGAGGAGGATTCAGAGGCAGACAAATTGAGGTTTCCTATCTTCTTCATGACTGCCATGAGGACCACAGAGCCCTAAACGTTTTTAAGGGGAAATCCAGGGGTTGCTTCAGAAACAAGGGTGGGGGTAAGGCCGAGGACTGGCCCCTTCCCTGCATACTTTTAGAGTAGAGAGGCTGAGACCCTGCCACCGGCTGGGCCTCACCCCTGCCCAGACCCACCCAAGACCCTTGTTGATTTGCAATGGCCAGAGAAGCAGGGCCTCAGCCCATACTCCAGGCCCTGCCACCTCCTTCCTTCTCCCACATGCCACACATTCCCACCTCTAGGCCTTTGCTCCTGCCACTCAGTCCACCTAGAAATCCCTTCCATGTGCTCACTACCCAGGGCCACACCTCCTCCAGGAAGTCTTCCCTGACATGCCACTCTCTGCGTTAGATCGGATAACCCATCACATCAGCCCCTGTGGGACCCCTGCGAATGTTTGGGGACAGAATTAATACTAGCAAACACGTGCATGTGAGGGACCAAGCCCTCTACGTTTCTGCCCGCAGCTGGCTTCCCAGCCAATCCCCATGAAGACAGGCCCCTCACCCTGGAAGGGCAGGCCTGGAGTCCGGCTCACATCTTGGAGGAAGCGAACAAGGTGTGGCTGGAGGACCTCGGAGCAGCTGTGGTAGGCAGCCACGATATACAGCAGCCTCCAGCCTCGCTGGCAGCTGTCCCTGCAGGAACACACACACAGGGACACACTGCGGGTGGCCACAGCCCTGGAGGGCCATGCCAGGAGTCTCCAGGACGGGGCTGGAGTTCTTTGGCTCTCGGGCAGCTCCTGTCTTGTGACGATGCTCCTCCTTGGCCAGTGAGAGGAGGGCGGGTGGGCCTCAAAGCCATGCAGGAGGTACGATCTGCTCGGGAAGCCAGGGTGGGAGATAGGGAGAGTAGGAGATGAGGCCCTTGACGTGACATGCCGGACATGTACGCACGTGCGTGCACACACACACACCCCACGAGGATTCCCCGGTAGAATCCCTCTGTGGAGGCTCCTGGGTGAAGGTCCTTGAAGGAGGGCAAGGGGGTGCCTGCTGGGACTGTGCGGAGTAGTGGTAGGGGAGGCCTGGGCATGTGAAGGGACGGGGGGGATGTGCTGAGTGCTTCCAGGATTCCTGGGGGGATAGAGAGCAAGTGGGGGAGGTAGAGTAGACAGGGAAAGGAGGATGGATCTGGCGGTAACAAGAACATCACACACTGGGCACTTGCTCGGTGCTCATCCCTCAAGACACGGAAATTCACCTTCACACTGCCCTGGATGTGAGGCTTTCATCTGTGGGGACCTGCTGGTGTCTGGGGACGGCATTTGGGCTCCTTTAAGAAAACACTCACGCCTCCCTAGGTCACTGTGGTTGGGGGATGGGCATGGGAGCCAGGTCTGACCAACTAGAACCCTGCAGTCCGCTGGCCTCGATGATGTTTGGTTTAGGGATGGTTATCTGGTCCAGGTCTGGCCAATTTAGGGTTCGGTCTTCCTTTGGATATGGTGATTGGTTTAGGGACAAATATTTGGCCCAGTACCAGCCAATCAAATCTCTGTATCCTCCAGCCATTGTGGTTGACTCAGGGATGGCCACGGGACCAAGTAAGCCAATAAGATTGGATTGGGTCATTTTTGCTACAAATATTGGGTCAATCTTGCTTTCCCTAGGATTACTGAGCTGGAAAATGTGTCTCCAGAGCTGGTATCTTACCAGCATATTGGAGATACTACTTAAGAACACTATCAACACAGAGACAAGCAGATCCAGAATATAGAGAAAGATGCTTCCTAATGACACTTGGATCCAGCTATGCCTGAATCCACGTTTGGACTTTTTAGTCACCTGAACTCTTTTGCTTAAACCAGCTTGAACTGGGCTTCTGTCGCGTGCAACCAGGAACCTGGACATACACATTACTGCTGCCATTTTATAAAGGAGGAAACTGAAGCTCAGAGGACAACGGCTTGTCCCAGACCCGGCAATTCCAAGTACACGTACTCTGTCTACTGAGTGAAGGAGAGAATGAGGGGGGAGAATCAGGAGGGAAGGCCTGGGGAGGTGAGAGGCTGAACTGGCCCCCTCCTAGAGCAAGGACACAGAGTGGGGACAAGAGGGCAGAGGTAAAGGCCCAGCTCACTCACTGCTTGGTGCTGGTGTTGTCTGTGATCTGCTTCACAACCTGGCAGTAACACTCGTCCCGCATGACTTCATGGTCCCCACACAGCTGAAGGAGGGCAGGCCAGGTCACATGCCGAGGCCATGCCAGGGCCCACACCACACACACCAGGCACACGAGAACAGGGTGAGCACCTGGAGAGAAGCCTGGGGTCCCTTCCCCAGCCCCCACCCCACCTGCAGGATGTACTCCTCTCTGGGCTTGCCATCCCCGTGTCCTGCAACTTTGGTTGACAGATGGGGAAACGGAGCCACACAGCAGGAAAGGAAGCATCTGACAAAATCGGCTGGACTGACCTTCAGGAGGGTGTAAAGCACGTCCAGTTCGCTCTGGCCCTTCAGCGGGGCATCGCCCATGAACCTCATCACAGCTGTAGGAAAGACCTGTCCCACTCAGGCCACCAGACACCCAGCTGCCCACTCACCCCAGGGCATCCCAAGGTTGGGTCTGTCCCTGGGAGGCCACAGCCAAAGGCAGCTGGGAGGCTCCTCTTCCCTTAAAGGGTCCCCAGGTCTGAGTTGAGGAGAGGGGAGGACTCTGAGGGCCAGAGAAGTGGGATGAGCAGGGTCACACAGTGCTGGGTCCCCCCTGACCCAAGGCCCTGGCCACAGTCCCAACCCCACACCTAGGAACATGTCGGTGGCCATCTTGTTGAGGCTGCTGTCGCTGAGCTCGATGAGAGATTCCTGGAGCGGGGTCTGTGGGGGGAGGGAGGGCCCGTGTCACGATGGCGGACGGACAAGTCAGAAAGAGGAGGGCCACACGAGACAGGAGAGTCCCCCTCACAAAAAAGGAGACAGGCTTGACAGTGGGACGGATGCTGCTCCTGGGAGGAATCCAGGCCCTTGGGCTGCTGAGGGCTGGGAGGGGTCCCACTGAGGACAAGACTGTTTGCCCGAGGGGCCTGGGAGGGGGCTCTGGCGTCATCATTTTACAGATGGGGAAACAGGCCTGGGGCTGGACACCTTGGTGAAGCAAAGCATGTCCTCCAAGGTTCTAGACTCCCGACCCTCCTTGGATTTCAGCCTGAGGCCATCCCTGCAACAGGAAACAGGTACTACTGACAAGTCTTGTCTCCGAGCCTTTGGCTACATCCTTTTCCCACACAGAATGTTCTTGACCCAGTGTCAGTCAACCAGGCACGAAGGCTCTCATGGCTCCCAGAAGCGGAGGCCGCAGGCGGACCTCACATCGGGGTGGTTTCTCATCCCCTTGCCAGAAGTGGGGTCTCCCCGCCTTGGATGGCTGGGAGAAGCCCCAGAAAGACCCTCCCCTCCTCAGAGTGAGGATAAGGGGTGGGGCCGCCACTCACTGGGGTCTCCTCCGAGGGTCTCGGAAATACTTCTGGGCAAACTCAAGCATCGTGTACGGTGGGAGAGTCAGGCCGTCCTCCGCACGGTCAGGGGAGCCAGCCCTGACTGGGGGACCCTGCGGGAGGGCCAGAGCTAAGAGGGCCTGCCCTGCCACACCTGGTCACACTCAAGGATGACTCTGGCCAGACCCTCTCGGGCTGCCCCCCACCCCACCTGATCTGGCCCCACCGCCATTCACTTGTCCTGGCACACTCTGCCTGGTCACACCTACCACATGTCCAGCTGACCCCCTGCCCCCCGGCCCTGCCACATCTGCCCCCACCCCCACCATACACATCCCATCCCGGGGTTGGCCTCCCCAACTGCTTAGTCCTAGCTGACCCTGCCTCTCACTTCTTAGTTTCACCTCACTCCACCCCTCACTGGTTCCATTCCACAAGGCTGACCCTGCCCCATTCGGCTGGCCCCACCCCCTCCCAGGTCGACCACCTGCTGGCCCCCAGGCTGGTCCTGCCCCACGGGCCTCATCACAACCCTTCTGCTGACCCCCACCATCCTTACCCCATTTGGCCACACCTCCAACCACCTCTGGTCAGATGCCACGGGTCACACATCTGGCTAGCCCTACCAAGTTCGCCCTGTCCCGGCCAGGACGACCTTGCTCCTGTCCACCTCCACAGTCGGGCTGACCACCACCCACCCACCTCCGCTGTCTCAGCCCCATCACCTGGCCCTGCCGGTCTCACCTCCCTCCTGCGGCCCACCTCCCGTGCGGCAGCCGTGGAGGCCACCGCAGCGGCCACCGCAGCAGCACGGCCCCGGCCAGGCTCGGCTGGCAACTGCAGGAAGTCAGGGGCGGCCGCAGGCTGCACCAGCTCAGAAGGGAAGCGGCCCACACGCCCGTGGATGGTCCCAAACCTCCAGCCTGGCGGGGGGCAGGGGGGGAGGTAAAGGGTCTGAGACAAACAGGAGGGTCTCGTCTTGGGACTCAGGGGACCCTCTAGGTATACTCGAGAACCTTCTTGACCCTGCCTCAGTGCTCTGCGAGGGAGGCATGTCACGGAGCCTATCTGCAGACGAGGAAACAGGGGAAGGGAAGACATTCCCTCAGCGGGAGATGGAGCAGAAAACACGGTGCTTGTAGACTCCCAGGCAGAGAGAGAGAGACCTGGGCCACATACGTGGGAACACGAATACTCATGGAGACCCCACATCCAGATATGGAGGCAGAGAGCTGGGCTAGGTGGCCACCAGGAGGACCTGGCTGGCCAGAGCAGGCACCCGAGGAGACCTGGCCGGGCCAGACCCCCCTGGGGCACCGAGAAACCCCCACGGAGCATCTGCAGTGTGAGTGCATGAAACCGGGGCAGACTGTTTAGCTTTTCCAGGTTTGGGAGCATTGGAGACCGGACCGGGGGGATCGGGGATATCCACCAAAGTCAGGGCCTCTGCGCCGCAGCTCCTCCAAGTACACGACCTTCTTGCGGACCACGCATCCGGCACTGTAGCCTGGGGGTGAAGTCTGTATCAGCACCTGGAGGGAGGCCCCCTTGCCCAGCCTCCCCCTCCCGTACCCGCTCTGTCCCACGGCCCTGACCCATTCGAGGTGGCTCCAGGGGCTGCAGATGAATGATGTCGCCCTTGTGGAAGGCCAGCAGGGCCGGGTCCTCGGGCAGGAAGTTCCTCACTGCGACCACGTAGTCTGAGTCCTGCGTCAGCCAGGGGCAGGGGGAGGGGCTGCAGTCCCATCCCCCTCCTCCCAGAAGCCTGGGGCCACTCCCCTGCTCCTCTCCTCCATAGGTATACCTTCCTGATTCATCAGGGAAGGGAACATTCCCCAGGTGAGAGAGGAAAGGGCGTTGTACAAGTAGAAGGGGGGGCCATGTAAAGCACTGGAGACCTGAATCAGATGAACCCAGGCACCAGAGTCCATGCACAGGGCTTACCCATTCCATCCCTCACCTGAGCTTCCCCACTGGGGCCAGGGGCCCAGCACCTGAGGAGGGGGGCATCTGTAGGGCGATCCTGACCTTCTTCAGCTCCAAGATGAAGTCATCCACCAGGGTCTTGACCTGGTGGGCTCGGGCTGAGAAGAGGATGACCTTCTCGCTGGCCAAGTTGAACTCCAGCATGTTCTGGGAGGGGATGGTCACAAACAGGATATCCGCAAAGCTGGAGAACGGGAAAGTGGCATGAAGGCAGGGCTCCCTGGCCAGAGGTGCCCTCCTCCCCACCCATCCTTCTCATTCTGCCCTGTACCATTCCCAAAGCCCAGCCCCGCCTCAGCCCCCCTGCCCCTGCCACCGGGGGACCTGACAACTTGCCCAGCCTCCCCTCCCCATCCTGCCTGTGGCTCCAGCTCACTTCTCATCACCCTTTGAACTGACACTCCAGCCCTCACTACCCTTTGCCTTTCTCTCTTTTTTTTTGTTTTTGCCTCTTGATCCAACCCCCCTGGTTTTGCCCACACACGTATCTCTTTCACCCACTGACCAAGTTCTCTGCATCTTTCACGCGACCGATGAACAAGGCTCTACTCCTGTCCTTGTGTGACAGAGAACAAAAGGGGCTGCTGGCAGGGGAGGGGGCCCAAGGACTCAGTGAGGTCTTATGTCAGAACACCCTTCCCTTCCCGGCTGCACTAAAATTTGGCTGTTCACAACACAGACACCGTTCGCTGCACAGTGAGCTCTGTGAGGGCAGGGCTGAGGTGTGGTCTGAAAGGCAGGAGAGGGTAGTAATGGGCTCCCAGCTCATCCGCTTCCTGGCTGACCTGAGAGCAACTTTTCTCACTGAGCCTCGGTTTCCCCATCTCTAAAATGGGCTTGCTTATAGGGCTTGGCACAGAGCCTGGCACATCACAGGCACCCGGTAACTGGCTGGGAAAGAGTCAGTGAGGAAATGCTAATGCCAGTCCGCTAACCCCGTCTCCAGCTGACCCCATTCTCGCCTGCCTGCCTCCCGGTCACCTGTACGTGCGCAGAACCTGCAGCTGCCCACCAGCCTCCCGGCTGCCCTTGACCATCCGCAGGAGTTTGATGCCCGTGTGGGACACAGCTAGGATCTGCACGCCAGTGCCCACGCTGCCCTGGGGTGGGGATAAGGGACATGTGAGAGTCTCCTAGCCTCATCCCTGAAGCCTCTGGGTGAGCAGGGGCTGGCAGGGGGCTCGCACCGTGGCTGGGAAGAGGCGGGAGAAGTAGACCTCCCAGCTGTCGCGTGCGGTGCTGACCACGGCCCGCTTCACACTCTCTGTTGCCAGCGGCCGCCGCGTGTCCAGCTGGTTCTGGGCTGAGGGATGCCAGGTCAGGTCAGGGATGGGTCTCTCCCCTCCCCCGCCAGCCCACATTGCAGGGAGGGAGGCTGACACCCAGCAAGAACGTATTGGAAAAGTGTGTCCTCACTGGCTACACTGGGAAACTAAGATCCACGGACAGACAGGATGACTAGGGCCACACGCTGTGTTAGGCAAAACTGAACTCAGAGTGGCAGCCTGGCCGTGGAAGAGGCCAGGGGTGTCTGGGAGGCAAATGGGGCTGGGTTCATCCTCTGGAAAGGGCCGGCTTGGCTTTGGCTGGCTGTGCCAGCAACGTCCCTTCCCTCCCCCTGCGGTACCAAACAGGGCCTTCATCTTGAGCCTCTCGTCCTCGGAGATGCGCACGCAGGCCTCGGACAGCGTGTCGTGGACAATCTGTGGGAAGGGGCCAAACGCAGGGAGCTCGTGGGACCCCCCTCACCCCAGCTGGGAACTCAGGCTGGACAGTTCCAGGGTGAGTGGGAATGTAGAGGGTTCTATTGGTAGAGCAGTGGGGTCATCTGTGTGAATCAGATCTCATTTACTGAGGACCCTCCCCTTTCTCCTCTTTTCCACAACCAGTGCTGCCCTTCCTAGGCCTCAGTCTCCTCATCCACACGGTAGGGCTCGGATTTGACTTCTGAGTCCCATCTAACGCAGACAATCCGTGTGTCTGGTTAAATCGAACCGAGGGCTTGCTGACCTTGTCCATGAGGGCGGGAAATTCACCAGAACAACCTCCCATCCTCACTGTGGTAAAGGACCCCAAATCTAAGAGTACAAAAGTGAAATCGGCAGACGGCTAGTCTATGTACCCATTGCCCTGATGAGTACACCGAGCCAGAAAGGGAAGAGAAGTCCTCACCTGCCGGAACAAGAGGTCTAGCTGTACAGGGTGGCTGTAGCTGTCCTTGGGGTAAAACACCTGCGGGATCGGGGCTCCCGTGAGGCCCTCTGGATAGTCCCCTCACTGTGCCTCACACTCGGCCCCACCCCCAGCCAGATACGGCTGGCTCCATACCACCAGGGCCCCTGGCTCTGACTCTGCCCTCTGGCTCAGACCAGGCTCCTGTGCCCCCACTCCCGCCCCTCCTCCCCGCTCTCTGCTAGGGAGGGGGCCCTGCCCCCATCAGCCCCTGCTTTGGCTCCACCCTGGCCAGGTACCTCTTTGCGCAAGAAGATCCGCCAGGGGGCATCCTGGTAGCCGTAGTAGTTGGGGTTGACTAGGCGGTGCAGACGCGTCTGCAGGGGTTCCTCGGGGGGCTCCAGTGACCGCGAAGGCGCCACTGGGGAGCACAGTGAGTGGGACAGGCATGAGTGAGAGAGAGTGAGAGTGAGGAAGGGGACGAAGGGGCGACCTCTTGTCGGGGAAGGGGCGGGGGCTGGGTGCTCTCCCACACCCCAGGCAGCAGACATACCAATCCTGAGGGCACACCTGTACAATCCTACCACTCAACCCTGGCTCAGTCCTTCACTTGACACATACATGCAACACCCTCGTATATGCAGCAGGTCTGTGCGAAAGGCTGGGGGTACCACGGTGAACATTATAGACAAAGAGCCTGCCCTTGTGTTTAAAGTCTCGTGATAGGTGTAGGTAGAACAGACAATTAAGAAACAACAAAGCTCTCAATTCTAGGAAGCTGGGCTGGAAATAAATGTGGGCCAGCTGGGAAAGAGTCTAGGGGCTGGTCTGTGAGGGTCCTTTGGTCTCGGTGATCTGGCGTACCTCTCTGAGAAGACACTGAGCCAAGACTTGAATGATGAGAAGGCATGCAACGATCTTTTGAGGAAGAGCATTTTAAGCAGAGCAAGTGCAAAGGCCCTGAGGTAGGAGTGGGCTTGCTGTGTTCCAGGAACTGTGTGTGCCAAGGGGATAGTGGGAAGGGATGAGGTTGGGAAGGTGGGCAGATCATGCAGGGTCTCATAGGCCAGTGAGGAGTCTGGAGTTCATCCTTAGAGTCACGGGAGAATTTCTGGCACGGACATGATGTGAGCTGATTTACATCCGTTAAGATTCACTGTAGTTACCATAGGCAGAGAACGTAAAGATTAGGGTTCCAATGGTGATGCTAGGAGGGCTGGTTTAGACACGTGATCTGACACTTTTGAACTGTGTGATCATGGTCAAGTCACTAACCTCCCTGCGTCCGTTTTCCATCTGTAACATATAGACAAAAATAGTACTTCCTTGAAAGATTTTAGTGAGGATTCAGTGAGGCCAGAGTGGGCCTGGCCTGAAGTCAGTGTTATTTAAGTGCTGGCACACTTACACAAGTGTCCACCTGGTACTTCCACATGGGCTCGGGGACACAGACACACGCACGCCACTGACATGTAGCCCAGGACGCACCTGTGCTCACACAGGCTTCCTCATACACTCGGACAGCAGCCCTTTTGCCCCTCCTCCCCTCCTGGCCCCTCACCTGGAGTGGGTCCTATGGATGGCCGTGGTGCGCTGGTCACTGGCTTCACCAAGGCCACGGCCTCTCTAGGCACCTGTCCCCACCACAAAGAGAGCGCTCAGGGGGCCACAGGTCTTAGCTCATGGGGGCAGCTGGTTGCTGAAGCTCTCCAAGGCCCCGCTTTGTCTTTTGCTCTGCTTGGGCCCAGCCAGAAACCGCCCCTCACCTGGCTGCCAGAGGCTGCCGCCCGGTGGCCCATCTGCCCCTTGAGGATCATCAGCGCCTCCTCGTGGGGGTCTGGCCGCTTCACGAACACCTTTCCGCCATCCTTCCTGGTGGATTGGACATGAGTTTCTTCTTCCCAGCCACAAATTCCTATGACAGGGAACTTCTTCTCCCCCGACCCCCATCATTACACATGAGAACCCAGAGAGGATCAGAGACTGGCCTGAGATCACACAGCACAACCTAGAGAGCAGCAGTCTGGGCCTTCCCCTCTGCCTAAAGGGCTCATCTAGATCATAAACAAACTCACTCCCTAAAGGTTGCTGCTAACTGGGTAGATGGCCACACTGCTAATGGGCACTCAGGCACGGTGAGGAGGCCACTCGTCCAGAGGGCTGGAGGGCTGGGGTCGGGGCACAGCTGACCTGAGGGCCTCGGGCCGGCCTCCCCGGGGAGGATGCTGGTACTGCCTCACGATGTTCTTGATCTGCTGTGTGGGCTGCGGGAAGTGCTCCGAGTTGAGTGTTGAATACCGGACCAGCTCCGGGCAGGGCGAAGCTGTGGGCAAGGGGCGGGGACAGGATAAGGCCACAAGGAGCACAACCACACCCCCAGTCCTGTCCTGGGAAGCCCCCACTGCTGGGATAGGACACTCACAGGTTTCTGGACAAGCCCGGTCCTGAGCTAGAATGGGGGCAGCCACGGGCTTGGTGGGGGCTCTTGGGGCCTTGGCCAGAGGGGCCGGGGCCAAGGGTTTTGGAGTGGAGCGCAGGAGCACGGGTTTGGCTGGGGGTCCCGTGCCTACAAACTTCGGCCGCGCCTCTGGCGCGAGGGGTTTCTGCAGAGAACAGGGAAGAAGGTGCGCTTCCTGGGACACGTCAGCCCGTTCTCAGGGGCCCCGTGCTTGCCCAGGATGGGCTCAGAGAGGCACCGTGATGCCCTGGAGCAGCGCAGTGCTCACCTGGGCAAGCCGGGCTCACCTCTGGGAGCAAGGGCCTTGGGGCGGGACTCAGGGGCTGCTGCTGGAGTGCCATGGCCTGCAGGGTCATCTCCCGGGCCTGGGAAGAGGTGGTGGTGGTGACCAGGCGGGCCCGTGCTCAGGGCACCTCCCGCAGCCCAGCCGGCACTCACCAGTAGCACGGCCTGCTTGTGGATGAAGGCCTGCTGCAGAGCCAACGTGGAGGCATCCAGGCCTGGGACTGGGGGAGCCAAGTCGGAGGGCGTAGATCCCAAGGGGTGAGAGGTGGAGGGAAGTGGAATTCCCTATCTAACCCCCACCCTGCCGTTGACTCGCCCCCACCACACCCATGGCTGCCCCCATTGTCGCCTGTGAAGGAGCCCCGAGAACCAGCGGTGGGGGGGGGGGGGCTCCTCTTTGCCCAACCCTGGAACCACCCTGGCGGTAGGCACTGACTTGGCTTTGGCTTCGGCTTTGGCTCTGGGGGTCTCCTGGGGGGGTCTTCAGCGCTGCTGCTGCCACTTTCGCCAGGCCGGCCTCCCCCTTTCATGCGGTAGGCAATGGCTGTTGGCTTCTCCAGGTCCTGGGGACAGCAAATGGCTCAAGTGTCTGCCTCAATGCCATACTCCCGAGGTTCCAAGGCAACGGGCACCTGACACCGGCCACCTCCTCTGTCCCGGGGGCCTCCCGCCAGCCCAGTGTCTGCTCCACGCCCAGCCTCTGCCCCTGCGGCACCCCAGGAAGTACCCCCATAGCCTTGCAAACCCCCAACCCATTCTGCCCTCCATGGAGGAGTAAACAGGTTCAAAGAGGAGCTGTACCCTGCTCAGGGCCACATATCATGCCACACAGGGGCTCCTGGGAGTTCCCAGAATGAGTAAGGGTGCCTGAGGGGGCTGGCTCTCACCAGAGGAGGGGGCTGAACCTTCAGCCGTGGGTCCTTCTGGGGTCCCAGCCAGGAGCCTCCCTAGCCATGAGGACACCCTCCTTTGGCCCCTGGAAGACCCAGATGAGACAAACCACTCCCTGGCCCTGGCTGGGAGAGGCTCCTGTGTCACCCTGTGGATGTGTGACTTGATGTGTACATGCGGTCCCAGCTGTCTGCAAACATCCCATCCCAAGCCTACCGCATCCCCGTAGGACAGCACGGGGTCGAAGAGGCTGTCCAGGTAGCAGTCCAGTCCCTTGTGGGGCACAGAGGGTTCTCCAAGGCTGTCTGAGTCTGGTGTGTGAGGAAGATAGCAAAGTCAAGTTATTTTCTCCTGCTGATCACCCTGTACAGCCCCCAGGATCCCTCCCCACCAGAGACAGTGGCCACTGCTGGTTGACCTTGGTGGGTCGCTGTCCCTCTCCGGGCCCCAGTCTCCCCATTTGTACCATCCTCATTGTGGCTGCAGTACCCATCGGAGTCAGCCACTTTGGGCACATGTCCCTGGGGCTCCAGTCTGGTGGGAGTGTCCGAGTCTGAGTCCCAGCTGTTCCCAAACACCCTGTAGGGAAGGGGGACAAGGAGCAGCTGACCTCCCACGAGATCATGGCCCTCCCAGAATCACCACCCCCCCCCCACCACCATGTTCTCCTCTGGGCCCTGGAAATGGCTGACTCTCCTCCTTTATTTAAATTTTTTGTTTTTAACGTTTATTTATTTTTGGGACAGAGAGAGACAGAGCATGAACGGGGGAGGGGCAGAGAGCGAGGGAGACACAGAATCGGAAACAGGCTCCAGGCTCTGAGCCGTCAGCCCAGAGCCTGACGCGGGGCTCGAACTCACGGACCACGAGATCGTGACCTGAGCTGAAGTCGGACGCTTAACCGACTGCGCCACCCAGGCGCCCCTCTCCTCCTTTAAAAATGGGGTGCCTGGCTGGCTCAGGCAGTAGAGCATCTGACTCTCGGGCTCAGGGTTGTGAGTTTGAGCCCCACATTGGGTGCAGAGATTACTTAAAGCCTAGGTTTAGAACTCAGCTCCTAGCCAGCAGTTGGGAGGGGAGCACTGCGCTGGGAGAGGCCATCTGCACGAAGGGTTCAGGTAGCCACCTACGCTCTGGGGCCGCCCCTGCCGGCCACGGGCCCTTCTGCACCCACAATGAAGTAAGACTTCTGTCTCGGGAAATCCCTGAGCAGCTCTAGATCCGCCACCAGGTCCAGCACGTAGTCATGGCCTGCCAGCTCTGCCCACTGGACCCCGTTCTTCATGGCCACTGTCCAGCCACGCCAGCCATCTGTCAGCCCCCTGGTGACAGCACATGGAGGGACAGAAATGAGGGATGCAGCCAACAGGTACTGCCTAGGAAAACCCTGGGACATAAGCCAGACCCCAAGCATGACCACAGCGGACCCCACGGGGGATCTGGTGTTCTGCCCCTCCCCTCCCTCCTTCCCAGGTTCACAAGCATGTTCTGGGTGGGGCATTCCAGGTGCCGACCTGTGCCTCAGAATGTCTCCAGCCACTTCTTCCCCTGTGCTCCAGGAGTGCACCGGGCAGGAGAACTGGTCACCTGGGGGAGCAGCAGGTGCTGGGCTCAGCCAGGATGCATCTGAGGTCCAGGCCTACTGCTTCCCCACCTGCACCCTGCTCTTAGGCCTCCCCACTCTTGTCCTGGACCCTCGATCCGCATCCTCGAAGCCCCAGCTCCCTTCCCCCATTCTAGGTCCGGCCCCCACACCCACATGCTGACCTCTTTCCAGAGCCACACCCAGAGGGCTCCTCCCCACTCTAGAACGTCCCACGGCTTCTACTGGGGCCCGTGGACTCCAGGTGCCCCTTTGTGCAGGATAGAGGGAGAAGGGAAGGCATCACAAGGTGTGGAGAGGACAGCTCACCGTTGAAGCAGCCCACATCCAACGCCATGTTGGCCTTCTCCTGGGTTGCTATCCACTCGAGCTGGGTCGGGGGAAAGGTGCGGGCTGCCCCAGAACCCTGCTGTTGGGCCCGGCCCACGGCCTGCATGAGGCGGTGTTGACACACAGCCTGGAAGCCATTCCGCCCGTAATCAGACACAAACCTGGTGGGTAAGAGTTGGAACCAGGATGAAGAGGGATCTGTGGCTAGGCCAGGATAGACAGGGATTCTAAGTCTAGTCTGACGGAGGCCCAAGCTAGTCCAGAGCTCTAAGGTGAAGCTGAGAAGGTCCCAGCTCTGAGGCTAGATCAGAAGGGTCCCAGGCTATGGTCCAGAGCTCTGGGATGATACTGAAGGGGTCCCAGGACAGCCCTGAGGTCCAGGACTAGGCTGAAGGGCCTCAGGCCGGTCCCAGAGTTCTGGGGCTAGACTAAAAAAGATCTCAGGCTATCCCAGAGTTCTAGGACTAAGCTGAAAGGGTCCCAGGCTAACCAGAAGTATCTTAAGCCGGCACAGAGATCCAAGGATAGGCCAAAGAGGTTCCACAAAGGCCCATCAAAACTTGTTGGAGCAAAATGTCATTGACAGGCTGGGGGCTACAGCAGGGTATGGGCAAGAACTTGGACTCTGGAAGATTCTGCCTTCCATTCCTTCACCAAGCATCCCTGTGCAGTCATCTGCCCTCTCTGAGCCTGCCTCCAAGTTCCCACCTATACAGGAGATGACCGTGAGGGTTCAGCTTGGCCCAGGATCAACAAGCCTGATCCTTGCCAGGGCAGGTGATCCACATACCTGGCTTCCTGTCCCCCTTCCTGCTGCTGTCGGGCCTGGCCAGGAGCAGCAGGGAGTAGGCCCAGAGTGGCCGAAAGAAGGAACCTAGAACTGTGCCCACGGGAAGCCTTGCACAGGAAGGCAGTGGTCCCGACCTGGCAGCAAGACTGACCAAGTGAGCTGCCCACCTACTGCACACAGCCCGGGTGAAGCTCTGCACGCTCTTAGGCTCACACCCACCCCGTAAGGTGGATCCTGTTACCATTCCTAATTTACAGGCGAGGAAAGAGACTCGGAGAAGGGCAGGGAGTTGCCCCAGGACACACAGCAGATAGGTGTCAGAGCTAGGGTTTACACCCAGGGCCTGCCTGAGCTCTTTCTCTTGCAAATCATCCTTCTCACCCAACAGGGTGACATCATCATCATCATCATCATCATCGGCCTCATCATCACTATCAATACCATCAGGATGCTGACAATAACCTCGCTCACATAGCAATTACAACGCTTTATAGGTTGAGTTGGGATTTGAACCCAGACTCTCTCGAGTCCAGACACGCTCTACTCCCATGACATGAGATCAGTGCCTTTTTCCCAAACTCCCCACACCCCGGTCTTGCCACCCTCTGAGCTCTGCAAATCCTTTATCCAGTTTTACCTGAGCCCTACTCTCCATAGTGAAGACCTGCCCTTCTTTCTTCCTCTGAGCCCAAGAGAGAAAGAGAACAGCCCCTGACCGGCCCCCCCATGCCTCAGCTTCCAAGCACAGAGACCTCACTCCTGGCCGGCCCTTTAACATCCCAGCCCAGGGTCTCATGCCAGCGTCACCGTCCCCATGCCCTGGCCCTGCCCGGTTCCACTCACTTGAGCAGGTACTTGTTGAGGCGCGATGAAGGTGCAAAGCCACTGAGGCAGGTAGCCAGTAAGAGCCAGCCCCGCTCGGCATTGTGGGTGCTGGGGTTGCGCCACACCTGGTTGGCCAGCTGTGCCAAGATCTCATCCCGAAGTTCGGGCACCGCCAGACCCTTCTGCACAATGTAGTTCCCGAAGACATTTTCCTGGGCGCCATACAGGTGGGGGTCGCCCATGAAGCGCAGGATCTGGGCCACAAACAGATTCTCCTGGGCCTCTTGGAAGGTTGTTCCTGCCAGGGCCCCACCCCCGACGGGCACCCCTCTCACGTGCTTCCCATGCGTCCCAGGAAAGCCCACGTAACGGCCCCCTGTGTTACAATATAACTGCCACATCGTATGCCAAATGACCAGGTGGCCCATCCCGACTATGAGAAAAGTCAAGATCCAAAGCACATACTGACCTTCTCACCTGTTCATGAATGTTCCACTACAGCCCCAGCCCTCCCTGCATCCCTGGCCTCCAGCCAGCCCCTCACCTCCTACTCCATCCAGGCCCCGGGGAGTACTTTCTAACATTCATATCTGACCACACCACCTCCCATGGAAGCACCTTCCTTGGCTCCCTAGGGCCCTTAGAATGAACTCCCAAGTTCCAGATGATCTGTCAGCCAAGACCTCCTGACCCCTTCTTGCCTCTGCTCTTCTCACTCTCATCCACTGATGTGTCCTGACTACATCAAGTCCCTCTTCCTTCTGTGCCTTCTCCATTTGTCCTGGCTGGTGAATTCTGACCCCTTCCACTCTAGCTCACATGCCCCCTCTTTGATTCTGTCCAGGACTGGATTAGGGGCCCAGTCTGGACTCCCCGGCCGCCATGCCTAATCTCTGTCCATGTTTGTAGTCACTGGTCAGGACTACTCTACCTCCCCCCTCGGACTAGGCCTACTCTACCTCCCCCCTCAGACTAGGAAGTCCTCGAGGAGAGGGCCTGATCTATTCTTGCTGTTCCTGGGAAACTCCACAAAGCCCTGGGGCAGCCTCTTTGCCAGGAAGATGGCTGGGAGAAGAAAGACTCCCAATCCTCAAAGCCTAGCCCAGAGTGGAGCCCAGATTTTATCTCCTGGCCCCACCCCCACCCCCACCCCCAGAAGTCTTTCCTCCAAAGAAGAGGGCTGGGCTTAAGGGCTTGGGCTAGTGGAGTATCCAGGGGAGACAGACAAGGGGCCTCAAGGCCTGTGAATTCAGGGGTGACCTGGGCAGACCCATACCAACTTGAAGACGCTCACAGCTTCTGCATGGCACTCTACTGGCAACCGCATGAGGGGTGTCTTCAGGGGCACGGTCAGCATCCCGAAGGCAGGTTCCTGGGGGCACAGGGCAGGGGCGTGGGGACAGACCTGGGACTCATGGGCACATCTGGATCCACTACCCTATGCCAGGTGGGGGCACAGGAGCCTGTGAGGTAAGGGCTCCTTTCCCCAGTGTATGGATGGAGAAACTGAGGCTTGAAGAGGGGCAGACTCTGGCCCTCAGCAAGCTGGCGGTGGAGACTATCTGCGCCCCTTGGAGAGCCCCCCTTCCCGGAGAGCGAGAAGTGAGAGTAGGGATGACTGTGGCCCTACCGGTTGTTGAATTTCTGGAATATTTCCAACTGGTTGGCAAAGAGCCGCTTCCTAAGCCCCCGAGGGCCCACTGCTTCTGTCCAGCGCTTCCCCGGGAGCCCCCAGACTCCTCACGATCCACAACTCAAGGGCTCATTACCCCATGCCACAGGGCACGGCCAGGAGCCGGCCCCCGGACAAGTACAGTGTTAGCTTTAATTGGTCGGCGCCCACTGGCCAGAGCCACTTGGGCCTATGCCAGCCATTACCTTAAAGTGGCATCGAACAAACTTGGCCATGGGGTAGTTGTTGATATCCAGGGGCAGTGTGACACGGGGCTCGGCCTGGAGCCGGGGAGTCCGCACGGGGACCACCCGGGGTACCCGGGCTGGCCTGAGGCCTGTGGAGAGAGGAGGGTATGAGGTGCCAGGCTCCTGTGCCTGCCCACGCCCACCCCCACCCCACCGTCCGGCACGGAAGTACCTGCCACGGCTTGTAAAAGTCCCGCCAACTCAGCGGGTACCTCCAGGTGCCCCACGGCCACCACCTCCCGCTTGCTCAGCTCCTGGAGGGACGGCGCCTGGTGAGGGCCAGGCCCACCACAACTCTACCTGCAAGCCTCCCTTCTTGTCCTGGCTGCCGCCCGGCCCCCACACCCACCTCCTGCTCCCGAAGCCGCGCCTCCTCCGCCCGGAGCCTCCGCTCTGCCCTCAGCTGCAGGAGAGCAGATGGTCAAGGCGGGGAATGGTGGGCAGAGGCGACGGCAGGCCTCGGGCCTGGGGGCGGCCCCAGCCGGCCCGGCACGAGGCAGCGGGCGAGAGAAGCAAAGGGGGCATCTGCCCCGCCTCGCAGATGGCAGAGGGAAGGCAAAAGTGTGGCCAGAGAAACAGGAAAGGAAGGGAAAAAGAGAAAGAGGTAAGGGGCAGAGGGAGTAATACTTTGGGGAAAGGGAAAGACCCACAGGGGGCTTTCTGGGAAGAAGCCGAGAGATGTGCGATGGAATCCTCTCTGAGCTCCACAAAACCTTCAGTAGAAGCCAGGTGGTTCTTCGGGGCCTTGGGGATCGCAATTGTCTTTCTGGTAGTTGGTTTAGATGACAATAAGCCAAGACCGGCATTAAGGTAAGAGCAAGACCATATCCAGTGCTGCTCAGGTCGACAAACTCCATCATACCCAACTGCTCAAGGCCCCACCGTGAACCCGGCACAGGCCAATTCCTTCCCGCGCAACAGCTCATTGAACTCGCCCCCCCCTCCAAGGCCCCAGGGGGTAAATGGGTAAAGTGAGGATACAGGAGGCCAAGGTCACAGCTAGTAAGTGGCAGAGCGGGGATTCGAACCCAAGACTGTCTGAGGCCAACAGTCTCCTCCTGGGTGCTAAGTGCCTCCTCCCTCTCCCTGCCACCTGGCTCCCGGGAGGAGGGTGAGGGGTGGGCTGTACCTTGAGGTAATGCCGGTGGTTCACGTATGTGTGTACCAGGGACCGGAACTTCACCAGACTCCTCCTCATCTGCTGATACCGCTGCCTGGGGGGTGGGGAGGAAAGAAGTGTCTGGGGGGGACGGAGGGGCAGGGGTTGGGATCACAAGGTGACGGAGATACGGAGATGCCCACGCCAGCCTGGCCTGGGTATCACTGCCCACGGTCAGTGTGGCAGCCCTGTGCTACAAAGAGAAGCTGGAGCTCAGAGAGGGGCAGTGACTTAGCCAAGATCACACAGCACATTAAGTGGCAGGGCCTGGATTAACCTGTCTCCAGCATGTACATCCTACTGGGGCTCCTAGGATGCAGGGTGGGACCCCTCTTGGCTGGAAACATTCCCACCCATCAATCACAAGCGCCAGGGGGTAGGTGGGCGGGACGTCCAAAAGCAGAGACCTAGAGAATCCCAACATCCTTCCCGCAGAGGCCCCGACTCTCAGCTTGCACGCCGCCAGGCCAGGGGGCTTACTGCCCAAGTTCAGGTATGGCCTCTCCCAAGCCTCGCCTAGCCCTAGGCCTCCGGGGAGGCCTGCCGTGCCTGGGCTGTACCTGGCCAGGTAGCCACGGGCCCGACTTTGCAGCAGGATGATCTTGCGGCGCAGGGAGCGGAAACGCCGCCGGATGAAGAAGCCGCGGAGGCAGCTCTGCAGTGTGACGGCTGCCAGGTTCAGGACGTGCTCGCGCATGCTCTCCAGCAGCTGGTGTAGGTGTTCCTTCAGGAACAGCTGAGGAGAGGAGGCAGGCGTGGAGGCACATAAGGGCCTGGGGAGTGGACTGGGGCCCCTCCCCTCCAGAAGGCGGTGGAGACAGACTAGATGGGGCAGCAGCGCAGGCTGAGTTTGGAGAGGGAGAACAAAGAGGGACGGTGCGTTAGACCGTGGGAGCTACCCGAGCAAAGGTCCAGAGGCAGAGTGAGCATTCCATCGACCAAACTCAACTGCGCGGCCTCCGGGCCAGGGATCTTTAGTTTGGGCATTTCTGACTCCAGAGGCTCCGGTTCTAAAACCCCTGAACGCGGGGCTTCAGGGACCGCGTGTGGGGTGGCACTCACCTTGCTGACACCGACGCGGTACATATTTGGCGTGACCGTGCACAGCCGGCTCAGCACCGACACACACATGTCCCCACTGGCTGGCAGGTTGTGTTTGAGGGCCACTAGACAGCGGTACCTGCAGGGGCGCAAACTCAGCCTGGGGCTAAGGGACCTACCCCCAGCTGCCCGCTAGACCACGGAGTCTCCAGCAGAGGCTCTAGTCATAGTGTCTTCTAATCAGAAATAGGCACTCCATCCCCAGACTCTACTTCTGACTGTCAGAAAATCCCAACAGAGAGTTTCCGTCGAATAAGACGCTTTACCGCCATCTGCTGGAAACTTGTCATAATAACCTAGAATTATTCCCTGGGAATCTCCACACGTTAACAATAAAAGCATGAGAAAATGCAAAATAAGAAATGTACCTGCCACGTGGCAGCTAGCAGGTAATAATCTTGTGTGGTACACAACCTGAGCAACTGTGCACAGCAAGCTCTGTCCTGCCTTGGGTTCTGTATTCCTGGGGCCATGGGGGAGCTGGATGAGGATCTGGGCAGCTCAGGACCCACCCTGGCTGAGGTACCTGTCGATGAACACCTGGAAGGGCAGGCGCACTGGAAAGCCCTCCTTGCGGATCCGCACGGTCTCCAGCACCCCTGAATAGCGTAACTGTGCCACTACCACATCTGGCTCAAAGAGGCCTGGCTCCTGTAAGGAAAGCCCAGATGAGGAGTTGGCATACTAGCCTACCCGTGTGCAAATGGCACTATCGATGACAAATAGCTCCCACAGTGGGCTGGGAAGATGGAGGTCCAGAGAGGCACAGCCACTTGCCCAAGGTCACACAGCATGGGGAAGAGAATATGGCTCTCCCAGGGACCTCAGCCATCACATACCTTCTTGTGGTTGGGCTTCAGGCAACGTACGAACAAGGGGTTACACCTGGACGGAGGTGGGAGGAGGGTAGTATGAGGTCCCAGGGAAGCGAGGTGCTTACCCGAGGGTCACGGGGTGGGTCAGAGGTGAGGCTGGGTGCCCACCCGCCCGCCATGCTCACCTCTCCATCTTTTCCACCAGATCCAGGAGCGACTGTTGGAACTTAGCGGCCACTGTGTGCGCCTTGTAGAGCCGGGTGACAGAGCTGCTCTTGCCCAGGTGCTGAGGGGCAGCCTGTGGCGCGTGGCTGGAGAAGAGGTGTGCCACCACCTGAGCAGGGGCGGGCAGCAGGCCGGGACAGTGGTCAAGGCACCGAGAGACAGGGAAACGGGGAGAGATGGGGGCCGAGAGACAGAAATGAGGGAATAGAGGTTGAGGGGGTGGACAAAAGGAGTTGAGAACAAAAGGAGTCAAATCTCCAAACCGAAATGATCAGCAAACTAACCCACTGGGCCCCTGCCTCTCTGCAAGGCTGCTGTCCTCCCAGATCACACACCTCCCGAGTCAGGGTGATCTGTGCCTCGCAGAGGACCTATCCCATGGTTGGGCTGACTTTTTTTTTCTTCGGTCTGGGGAACACACAGGCACTGACTGTACACCTGAGGTGGCCTGTTACACACATGGTCATGAACTCTGGCAATGACCTCAGGACGAGGGTTCCCATTTGGAAGAGAGAAGGTGGAGGTCCAGAGAGTGGGGTGGGTGGCTGAGCACAACAGGCCATTTGGGAGAACTGCTCAGTGAGGGGATAAGGCAGGGCACAGTTGGGTGGGCAGGGCCATGATGGGCCAGAGGACAGACAAGGCAATCCAGTGGGGCCGGCCAGGGGCACAGACCTTCAGGAGACAGGATCAAGAATGGAAGAAAAGACAGAGCAAGGCAAGACTCTGGGTTAGGGTTGGGGTCAAGGTCAGAACCTGGCCGGGGCCAGGACGAGTCAGAGGCGAGACCAGCGCCAGGGGACCTCCCCATTTCCTGGACTAAGAGAGGGGCCTGATGGTAGGCTGTGTGCTCTGGGGCAGGGCCAGAGGGCAGGAGGCGAGGCTTGCTCACCCGTGTCCGGCTCCGCACAAAGAGATCAAGCACATCCTGGCGCACCTGGTCATGGTTCTTGTCTAGGAACTTGTGCACCTGCAAAGGGGGAACAACAGGGCAGTTTGGGTTGGACCCACTGGTAGGCAGGGGGGACAGCCTACCCCTACCCCCATATGCATCAGCCTGTCTGCTCCCCTCCTCCTCCCTGCCTCCCTCCAGCAGGTCAGGGGCTCACAGCCCCTGGGGGACCCTGGCCCTGCCCCTCCAGGCCTCCCATCTCCCTATCTGTCCTAGGAGGTGCTGGATTCTTCCCCCTGCTATGGTCCCCTCCCCTTCTGCCTCCACTACCCTTCCCATCCTCCAGGGAGGGGAGTCCTAGCCAAAGCTTCACATGACCAGTGTGGCTCTTAGCCCCCTCTTCGGTGGAGGACACTGTCCTGTGTCTGTCCTACAGCTGAGGAAAATGAGGCCCAGGTGGGGACAAAAGCTGGACTGTGTCAGATAACAGTGATGAGAGTGACCACATCACTACTGATAACAGTTACTCTTTATCACCCACCCCCAGCCCCAGGCTTCTCACACTCAGCACGTGAGATGGGCACTATCGTTATCCCCATCTTCCAGATAAGGAGATGGGCTCAGAGAGGTGAAGCAATTTGCCCAGGGTCACACAGCTGAGGATCGGCAGGGCCAGAACTAGAACCAGGTGGGAGCGTTCGCAGCCCACGTTGCCCTTCCATCTTCAGCTGCGGGGAACAGCGGCACTGGGGGCCGTGCGTGCTGTCTCGGGTCTCACCTGATAGGTGACTTTGCCTGCGTAGTGCTTGATGGTGAACTCGGGCAGTGGCATCTTGGGTTTGGAGTAGAGTGGGTTGGCGCCGTGGTGGTAATGGCACTTCTGCAGGAATGTGTGGTCTGTGGCCTGGGGGCAGGCGAGGGTCAGCGGGTGTGTGGGGAACCTGGGTACCCTGCTCCTGGGCTAGTGACAAGTTCTCCAGGGAGAACTGGTTCCCAGGGAGCACTGGGGAGAAGCAAGTCACAGCTTCCTCTGGCTACCCATTGCCCTGGGTGGGGAGGCTTAAGTGGACCCCCCTCCCAGACAGGAGTGTCCCATTAGCTCCCAGCTGCCTCACCCTCCAGCCCAGCCTTCTTTGTACTCTTTAGTCCCACTGCCCAGAGCGCCCACCCTACCCTCGTGTCTTCTAATCAAGAGTTTGAGGCCCAACCTCAAGGTCACCTCCTCCAGGAAGGCTTCTATAACTTCCCAGGCTAGTACCCTCCTCTGGACACCCGCAGCCCCCTCTCCAGCCTCAATCACCCACGCCCAGGTTGTGAATGGCCGGCTGGGTGTCCTGATCTCCCGTCCCCAGGCCAGAGCACAGAAGAATGCAGGACTCAGGCCTGATGAGGACATGAGGCCCAGAGATGTTGAGCAACCTGACCAGGCTCACAGGGCACCCGTGGCTCACCTGGGGAAAGCAACACTGGTCATCGAGGATGCGCAGGATGCCGTAGGGCTTCAGTGAGATGAGATTGATGCACGGCTGGTTGTCAGCAAAGGTGATCTCCCGCCAGTCGATCTGTTCCCGGATGTACTCCTCCTGCAGACGTCAGGGGCTCAGCCTCCTCACCCTGCCCAGCTCCCATCCACCCACCTCCCGGGCTGGATCCACCTGAAGGGGCCTGAGCAGGGGCCCCTCTGCTTGCACAGGAAGCTCCCTCCCCAGAAGGGCAACACGAACCCCCTCTGAGCCCTGCTTCTCCCTCCACCTGGGCCAGCCCGGTACGGGGTGAGAAGGATCCCCTAAGAGGGCTTTTCTCTGGGCTCAGCACCAAGCGTCTTCCCCTCCAGAGCACAGGCCTTCACATGTGCTGGCCCTTGGCTTAGAATGCCTTTCCCTCTATTTCACCTGATAGCCTCCGGTTTGCCCCTAAAGGACCAGCATATCCTGGTCCGAGGAGGCCCACTGCCCAGTCAGGAGGGGACAAGAGTGCTAAGCGAGGCCCCGCCCACCTGCTCCTCCTGGAAGACGATCTTGTTGAACAGGTACTGAAGGTTCTCGTTTGCATAGTTGATGCACAGCTGCTCGAAGCTGTTGAAGCTCAGGTCCTGCCAGGTGGGTGGTGAGGCTGGGCCTGCTCCCTCCTTGGCCAGTAGCCCATGTGTGCCCCTCACCAGGGCCCCGCTCACCCCCGTCTGGCGGCCCAGTGCCCTCCCTGCCTTCCGTGGCCTCAGGGAGTGCTTGCGGGTGAGGGAAGGTGATGGCAGGAGACCGAGGACAGATAACGGTGTGGGCTATAGGCAGAGACGTGAGAGAGATGACGTTTTATGTCCCCTGTCCCTCACCCACCCGTGCAGCCCTACCTCAAAGCCATAGATATCCAGGATGGCAATGGACAGCGTGTCCTGCCGTGGGGACACCAGCGCGTTGACCCGGGCAATGAGCCAGCCAAAGAGCAGTGCATACAACACCTTGGCGATGGCATCTCTGCAGCAGAGAAGGTGTGGGGCAGGTGGGCCTAGTGCGGGGGGTCTCGGATCTGGGGGCTCAGGCGTGGAGGACCAGGACTCACCTGGCATCCACGGCACTCTCCACCGTCAGGGGGGTGAAGATCTTCTCTCGCATTGTCTCCTGGGGAGGGATGAGACCCCTGAATGACAGCAGGCTGGCCACCACCTCCAGGAAGCCCCCAGAGGATTGGAGGCGGGGCATGGGGAAGGGAGCAGGAACGATGATCTGACTGGTCCTGGGCACACAGTTGGCCAGCGGCGGAACAGGACACCCTCATCCCCCCCTCTGCCTGCCCACACTGGCAGGGACAGGGCTGCTGGTCTAAGGGGGGGGAGACACAGGCATGAGCAGACAGACACAGTGAGATCAGCCTTGGGATGGGACAAAGGGCCAGCGGTTGTGGGAGCCTGGAGGAAGTAATGACCCAGACAGGGGTCAGGGGTGGCCCGCTGGAGGTGGGGGAATGCCTGTATCAGGTCTTAAAGGAAGAGTAGGCGTGGAAAAGGGAAGAACGAGCCAGGCAGAGGGAGGAGCCCATGCTGTCTAAGGGCCGGCAGGAGGCTTGGTAGATCCGGGTCCCCCAAGGACTCACGGTCACTTTGAAAGTGATGGCCTTCTGCAGGCCCTCGGGGGAGATCTGCAGCAGCTCCGCCACGGCCTGGATCTCCCGGGCACTCACCACCGAGGCCGTCTCCTGTGCATCTGTCTATGCAAAATACCAATAGGACTGCGTTTCAAACTGGGTTTAAAGTTCATATAAAAAACACAAGCAAGGTAGGGGCACCTGGGTGGCTCAGGTGGTTAAGTGTCGACTCTTGGTTTCAGCTCAGGTCATGATCTCAGCTCAGGTCATGATCTCAGCTCAGGTCATGATCTCAGCTCAGGTCATCATCTAACGGTTAATGAGTTCAAGCCCCTAGCCAGGCTCTGAGCTGACAGCACAGAGCCTGCTTGGAATTCTCTCTCTTCCTTGGTCTCTGCCCCTCTCCCTCTCCCACTCTCCCCCCCCCAAAAAAAAAACACACATTAAAGAAAATAAAAATTAAAAACATAAGCTAGAATAACCAGGAAAATTCTGAAAGAGTGAAGGAGGCCCTACGAGATAGTCTGACGCTATAAAGCTACGATAATTAAAACAGTCTGGGAATAGACACATAATACATTGGTTAACGAAGCACAAGAGAAAATTGGGAATTAGGCAAAAATGTACATAAGAACTTAATACATGGTGAGTAGGTATTTCTCAAATTACAGGATTAGTAAAACTGAGGAATCATGTGGAAAAAAAGGAATTGAATTCCTACCTCAAACTTTACTGGGATAAATTCCTGATAAGCCAAAGATTAAATATTAACACACACACACACACACACACACACACACGCACACACACACACACACGCACACACACACACACACAAAAGGGTTTGAAAAAATTATGGGAGAAATCTGTTGTAATTTTAAAGAGATGAGTCTCTCTAAAAGTGATAAGAAAAAAATCTAAAATTTATACAAGATTGATAAACCAAATGCCTGAGAATAATTCTAAAAATCTACATGGCAAAACCCAAACCAAACCAACCACCAAGTAAAACATGAAAAAAACCTGGATACAAATCAAAATATCGGGGCGCCTGGGTGGCTCAGTCCGTTGAGCGTCCAACTTCAGCTCAGGTCATGATCTCACGGTTCATGCGTTCGAGCCCCGCATTGGGTTCTGTGCTGACAGCTCGGAGCCTGGAGCCTGCTTCGGATTCTGCGTCTCCCTCTCTCTCTGCCCCTCCCCAACTTGCACCCTGTGTGTGTGTGTGTGTGTGTGTGTGTGTGTGTGTGTCTCTCAAAAATAGACAATTTTTGAGATTAAAAAAATTTTTGTAAACAAAATATAAATGGTAATTCAGGGAACATATTCATAATTCATATCTGAGGCAAAGGGCCGATTTCCTTCACATATACAAAGAGCTCTGATACATCCATAAGAAGACGAGCAACCCCATTGTTTGAGGGAACAAATGATATGTGCGTGGTGGAACCTGAAAGGCAAATACGCATGGCCCGCAAGCCTCTGAGAAGATGATCTGTGTCCCGAGGGTGCCAGGGCCCCACGGCAAGCTGTGGGCTCTCTCACCTCGTACTTCTCAAAGTAGACGTTGCCCAGGTGCAGGATGGACGCCAGGATGCGGAAGATGCTGTCCTGGTCCTCGCCACTGAAGCCCAGCACCTCCATGGCGGCCAGGAGCCGGCGGAAGTCGTCCGAGTCGCTCTTCCCTGAGATCTCACAGTTCCCACCCTGGGCGATGGCAGGGGCCGGGGGACCTTGAGAGCCCCCGGCCCCTGCCCAGGGTCCCTGAGGGCCCTGGGGGCTGGGGGCTCTCAAGGTCCCTGCCCTGGCTCACTGGCAGTGTGGCCCAAGGCGGGCACTCCCATTCCCACGGGCCAGGAGGCTCTGAGCAGGTGCTGCCCGCCAGGCCCTGTGCAAAGCCCTTGGTGTAGCTTTCCTCATCTCCTCCTCACCGCATCCCTAACGAGTGGCATTATGCTGTCCCCACTTTACAGATGAGGAAGCTGAGGCCCAAAAAGGGAAGTGCAGGAGCTCCAAGCTGCTTAGTGCTGTTCTAAGCTATAGAGAAATGAAGAGTCAGGTAGGCCTCTCTTATGCCCACCGTGGACCCTAAAGATGCCTGTCACCCTTGCCGTGATGAGACATTTTCAATCCAAACTCATGCCCCCAAACCCCATCGCCTACGCTGGCTGGCTATTAGGACACCATGAGTTGGTTCTCTCAGCCCCCCTGGGTGATGGGGCAGGGGTGCCAGGCCGGGGGGCCCTTGGACACCTGCGGGTACTCACCTGGTTCAGGTAGTAGTAGGTCTCGGCCTCCTGCAGACTGAAGGCCTGTCGGAGGTGGGCGGGCAGCCCGGCCAGCAGCTCGTAGAAGATGTGGTAGTTCCTTTCATTTTTGGCCTATAGGGCGGATAGGTGGGTGCAGAAAAGGGAGCCACCACCTAGGTGACCCCCAGACACACACACGATGCCAGGGCCCACAGTTGAGACCGGGCACCTCTGTGATGAGTAAGCTCCCAGCCTGGCACTGGGTGGGGGACTGGTATGGTGGTAGGGCGGGGGCTCTGGTCAAGATTTAATTCCGTTTGGAGAAACAGGAGAAAGACAGCCTTTCTTCGCTTGTGCACGCTGGGCACACACACCTGCCTATGCTGCGTCCACAGCCCAGATGTGCACACACGGGGCCTCCTGATGGTTTACTCAGCCAGCGTGGCTGAGGGACAACTGTATTCCAGGCCCTGCTGTAGGCCCCTGAGACCCAGTGGGGGAACAAGGGAGACAGAAGCCTCGACCTCACGGAGCCCACCTGATAGCTGGGGAGATAGACACTCAACAAATCACTGGTTAAAACCTGTCAGATAGAGACAAGAGCTCTGGAGAGAAATAAAGCAGAGGAGGGGGTGGGGGGGTTCCAGGGGGGTGGAGAGGGACTTCATTCTAAATGGGGTGGCTTCCCTGAGCAGATGACATTTCAGGGAAGGCTTGGAGGAGGTGAGGGGTTTGGTCATGTAGGTGTCTGGGGGGGTTAAGAGTGCTCAGATAGAAGAAATCGTAGGTACAAAGGTCCTGAGGCAGGATCATGGCTGGTGTGCTTCAGGGACAAGAAAAGAGTCAATGTGGCTGTAGGGGGGGAGAGAGGGGAGCAGATCACATGCTCACACGGACACGTCTTTGTTCATTAATTCAACATTTACCCAGCCCTGCCACGTGCCAGGCTCTGAGTATCTGCATACCCCCAGCCCGTCCCAACACACAAGGGTCTGGAAGGGCCTGGCCCACCTGAAACACAATCCTGGATTTCTCGAGCAGGTACTGGGAGGTTATGGCACCAGAAATCACGCCCCTGGAGTGGGGGAGCACAGTCAGCTCGTGCAGGGTAGCTGGGTGGGTGGAGTCGCTGGTGTGGGCTCTCAGGGGCTGCACCAGGACGCGGAGTGCCCTGCAAGGCCTTTGGGGGTCCCTCGACCGTCCCACTCACCCTTCCAGAAAGACCTCCACAAACTTCCCGAAGCGGCTGGAGTTGTCATTCCTGACAGTTTTGGCGTTACCGAAGGACTCCAAGAGGGGTGTTGCCTCCAGGATCTGGACCCCAGAAGATGTGGGAATTGTTCTGGGGGCCTAGAGTAGGGAGCATGGCTAGGGCCACCCCTAGGTTTTCCCAGACACAGACCTCCCCAAGGACCCCCTGTGTGAGGGGCAACCGCAGGTGGGCTCCCTGTAGAACCCTTGGGTCTCCCCAGTGTCCCCCAATGCCTGCCTCATGCTGCCAACCCCCACACTCAGGCCGCAGCTACCCTCTCCCAGCCCCGCCCCTCCCACCACAGCCCCCAGCCAGGACGGGCCTTTGGATGCCTCTTCCTGCGCATCCTGCCTTCGCACACGAGCGTGTGTACCACGCACACACACACAGGCACACGTGCACACTCCAAGTACCTTTATCTTCAGGAGTCCCCAGGATGGAGGAGGAGGAGAGAGGCACAAGAACAGAAGCAGGTCACCTGTAGGACTGACCCCCTCTCCCACCAGGTCACCACGGGCCTTAGACCATGGAGGGACCACCGACCCCTCTGGGCCTCCGGGGTGGGCAAACCCACGAATCTCAGAGACCCCAGCTGTCCCGGCCTGGGGCCTGCAGTGTGGCCCCAGGGTGTGGCAGTCTGCTCAGCCCACGTGCCAAAAGGCTCTGGGGATGTCCCCTTTACCCCATCCCCATCCCCATGACCACCTCAGGCTCAAAGCCATGCCTTTGCCTTGACCGCACGCCCTGCACAGTCCGGCCCCCGGCTGGCCTCTCTTCTTCCCTCCCCCTCTCTGCAGGGCACCTCAGCCCTTCTGACTGGCCCCTCGATACCCAGGCCCCAGCCGGCCTGTGGACCAGAGTCCGCTCCCTCTGCACCACTGGCAAATCCCTCACTTCTTTTTTTTCTTTTTAATGTTTTTTAATGCTTATTTATTTTTGCGAAACAGAAAGAGATAGGGTGGGAGCAGCGGAGGGGCAGAGAGAGAGGGGGACACAGAATCCGGAGCAGGCTCCAGGCTCCGAGCTGTCAGCACAGAGCCCGACGCGGGGCTTGAACCCACGAACCGTGAGATCGTGACCTGAGCCGAAGTCAGAGGCTCAACCGACTGAGCCACCCAGGCGCCCCTCCCCTCACTTCTTTGTATCACGTCTCCCTCACTAGAATGTCAGCCCCCACAGCAGGAATGTTTGTCTGTTTGCAACCTCTGGGACCCCAGCGTCTACACGGGAGCAGGGGCGTGGGAGGCCCTCATAAGATACCTGCTCCACAGATCTCAAGAGGACTAGCATTTCACGACAGCAGAACTGCCCAAGGCGTAGCCAATCACCGTTGCCATTTATTAAGCACCTACCATGTGCCAGACTCTTTGCCCTAATTACACGGGTGTCAACGATCTCAGGAGGTAGGTGCTGATGTCACCCGTTTTACGGATCAGGAAACAGACTTGGAAAGGCGAGGTAACGTTCCTGGGGACTCCAGAGTCTGTACGAGTGAGATCACAACACCGTGACAAGCATGTGTGTGTCGGGTGTACAGCATTTTCTGGCTGAGTCATTTCCTCCCGATAAATTCTCAGGGAAGAGGCAGGGAAGGCCCAGCGTCTGCAGAAATGTTACTTTGGGGAAGGTGCCAGCCCCCTCCATCTGTTCACTCTCCTGGTCCCGTTCAGTCCAGGAAATACCACGTCTACCATGTGAAGGAGCAGAATGAGGCCCAGACGAGAGGGGGAACTGGCCTAGGGTGGTTCAGTAAGTTGAGATCCGCCTGGGCCTGAGCGTGGGTCAGCTGTTTCTCTGCTCCTAGCGCCCAGCCTGGGGCTGGGGAGAGGACTGGTGTTCTGGACGGGTGAACATCTGGCCCTGTGGGGGCCCCTAGCTCAACCCGCAGGTGGGGTGACAGCCTGCGGTTTGGGCTGGGCGGCATCCAGCAACCCTCCACCCCGCGGAATGCTGCTCACGTTCCCGGCCCAGACGCAGAGCCCGTGGCCGGGGCCTCGGCCAATCAAGACACAACCGGGTCCAATGAGGACACATGGCCAGAACTAGTCCAACAAAAGGGAACCCTAAGACTTTCCCCAGAACGTTGGAAGGTTCGGGTGGTACCCCGTGGCACTACCCTGCTGACTGATGACAGAGAGGTTGACGATGACGCCCATAGATGGGTAAGGTGGAGCCAAAGCAAAAGACGTTGTTTAAAACCCTGGATTGTCGGGGCGCCTGGGTGGCTCAGTCGGTTAAGCGGCCGACTTCGGCTCAGGTCATGATCTCGCGGTCCGTGAGTTCGAGCCCCGCGTCGGGCTCTGGGCTGACGGCTCAGAGCCTGGAGCCTGTTTCCGATTCTGTGTCTCCCTCGCTCTCTGACCCTCCCCCGTTCATGCTCTGTCTCTGTCTCAAAAATAAATAAAACATTAAAAAAAAATTTAAAAATAAATAAATAAAACCTTGGATTGTTTAAGAGTGTGCCTGAAACTGACCCTGGGTAAGGACTGTCGGATTACACGAGCAGGGCAGAGTGGCGGCTGGGAAATGAGGCGGTGACCATCCCAGCTGGCGGGCCCATCCTTACCTCTACAGAATGCCTGGCACGTCCCATGACCACGACTGTCCTCCCTGACCCCTGCTAAGACAGCTCTCTGCCTTGGGCTTCAAATCCCAGCTCCTCCACCCTCTCACCTGGGGACACTGGGTAAGTCATCTCCCTTGCCAGGCCCCAGTCTCCGCATCCATAAATGGACACAAACATACCTGCCTCCCAGGGCTGCCGTGAGGCTCTCGCGCGACAACATAATGAAAGCCCCGAGCAAATAGGAGGGGCTCAACGCACACATTTCCCTGCTACCCGGCCAGTCCTTCCAGAAGTCTGAACTTAAGAGATTTTGAAAACTCTGGCTAAAGCAAAGGGAGGGCCCCGGAGGCCCAGGCTGGGATAGGAGGGGCTGGTAGGCCAAGGCACGCGTCAGAGGGGACCGGGGGAAGTAACCCCTCTTGACTCCTAAGCCTGGGCTGACCCAATTCCCACTGAGGGCCACGTGGCCCCCACCTGATGCCCCTGGATCCCCTGCCAAGATTGCCATTGGCTGGGATGCTGCGGCCACCTGCAAATCTTCATAGTCTGGGGCAGGGAGTCTGAGAGTCAGGTTCTGGAGTCTCAGTTGGTGGGGCTTCGCCTCCAGCCTCACCGTCCCTGAGCTCTAGGCTCACGGTACATCTGCCACCTTCCCAACATCTCTGGATGCCCAGCAGACACCTCAGAGTACCTGTGTCTTCTCTCCACAGCCCTACCCATGTAGCTGATGGCACCTCCACATTGCCTATGGCTCAGTCCAAATGCCTGGGGTTGCCCCCGGACCGACCCACTCTGTCACACGCCAATCTGGCCTTCAGCAAGTCTCTGGCTGACCTTTAAACTGCACCCGGGTCTAGCTGTGCTCACCATCTCCGTCACCACTTCCCTGGCCCAAGCCACTGTCCTCCCTTGCCTGGACTCCATGATGCCATGCTGCCATCCCCTGAGCACACCAGACCTCCTCGCACCCCAGGGCCTTTGCACTTGCTCTTCCCGCTCCCTGTCTGCTCTTCCCCCAGATGTCTTTAGGGCCCACTCTCACCCCTTCTCAGTGGAGCCTACCCTGACCACCATGCTTCAAATTACAACCCCCCCAAACTCCCCATCTCCCTCCCTGCTTTTTTTTCCCTCCACAAATTCCCACCCTTTCACAGAAACACGATTTACTTGTGTATTTTTTTTCTTCCATTTCTACTATAACGAAAGTCCCATGAGGGCGGGAACACTTGTCCGCATTGCTGCTGCCATCACCTAGCCCGGACTGTGAGGGACACACAGTATGCCCTCGGGAAAGCTTTATGAGGGTCTAACACTCTCAGGTTTGGAGGACCTAGCACTCTCCACAATGTTCCAATCCTGTGCTTACCCCGGTCCCGTGTCCTCAGCACCCCAGCATCTACTGCACCCCACCCCCTTGACTAGGCCTGTCCTTTCTCTTTCACCACCAAGAAGATGAGGCCAGGCAGCAGAAATGGAGTGACTCCCCTTGCCCATGGGGCTTCCTCTCTGGCCAGGCCCAGCACGGCTGGAACCAGAGCTGCCCTGGAGCACAGGCAGGAGGGAGCTCCCTGCAGGCATGGCCAGGGCGGGCAGGGGTTTGGCTGAAGGAGCCAGAGTCCTAGGAGCGCCCCCAGGGCAACCCTGGCCTCAGCCTCGCCATCCTCCAAATGGGGCCAAGGAGCCTTGTCTCTCGGGGAGCACTGAGCTTGGGAGTCCTGGGGAGTCAGACAGACCATGCAACTCACCTGCTGCATGATGCCTCGTTTCTGGTTCATGGCGGCCAGGTAGCGTAGAACCAACTTTGTGGCCTCGGTTTTTCCAGAACCACTCTCTCCACTGACCGGGAAAAGGACCAGAAGGAGACTCAACCAGCTCACTGCCTGTTCTGGGCTCCCCCTACCCCTACCCTTCTTCGACCTCCTATGACACCAGAGGACGTGGGCTGGCTGGCCCAGAGATGTCACGTGATCCTTCCCAGGTCCCATAGCAGGTCTGGCCTGATACAGACCCATCATCTGAGACTCCTCCCATACATACCCCCCGCCCACCCTGTACACAGAGGTCCCCGGCCTGACCCGCTGCTCACCTGATAATTATGCACTGGTTCTGTTTGGCATCAAGCATTTTGGCAAAAGCAAGATTTGCGATTGCAAAGAGGTGCCTAGAGAGACAGGCCACAGGTATCACTGGGACAGGACCCTGCCTCCCAACACCCTCGGGTAGGAGAACATCTCTGTCCACCTCGGCAGCCAGTTCTGCTCCACCCTTCACCCTGGGGAAATGCTCCCTGCCCCCATTCTGGTCAGAGCCACAGAAATTTGGGGAGAGACCACTCGGCCGAGCAGGTGGACGACCCGCCACCAGCTGGCCCCACCCTTGGCTCAGGGGCAGGCAGGGACCCAGGGGACCCCGGGACAGCCCCCTCCCCATCCCCAGAGATACTCACGGGGGGTTTTCTCCTAGGGCCCGCCCGCTGTACTGCTGCACCTGCTCCTGCCCATAGATTCCAAACATTCGGTACGGGTTCACCGACACCAGGATGCTGCCGATGTAGGTCTGCTGGGCACACGGTGGTCTCAGTTTCTCTGCCTCCTCATGGCCCTTCTCCCTGCTCCCAGGAGCCCGGAGCCCCGTTCTCACGGGGCCAGATGTGTGGCTGCCTGGCCTCCGTGTTCGCACCTCGGGCCCTCTCATAGTTTGATGGGTCACGTACTCTGGTAGTGGAATTTCAGGCACCGTACCAGGCTGAGGCTGGGAGAAGGCTAAGTGAGCAAAACCGCCCTGCCACAACTGTGCAAAGGTGGCTGTGTCAGCTGCTGCATCCTTCACTTATTCATAGTCAGCACCAGGCCCCAGAAGCTTCTGCCTCGCAGTGAGGTCAAACCTCCACTGCCTGGAGTTGGGAGGGAGTCAGAAGTCCAGGGCATTCTGAGGTGGCCAGAGCCCTTGTGGGTGGCCTTCCCTCCTTCACTGTGGTTCTGGGCCTCTGGCCCTCCGTTCCACTTTCTGGGGCCAGAGATTTCCTTCCACCTCTCTGGCCAACCCCTTCCTGGGATCCAGGTCTACAGATTCTAGGACTCTGGAAGCTTTATCTATCAGGTCCCCAGTGAACAGCCACTCATTTCTGGGTTTCCTGTCTCCAGGTCTCTCTCCCTGGCATCCACCAGTCTAAGACTCTGTATTTTAGCGTTTTGGATTTGAGAACCCCAGGCTCTAGCATGTCATACTCAAACGGTAGAAACCCCAGAGTTCAAACCAGAAGCCACAAATTTGGCTTCTGTGGCTCAGCAGAAGAAATCTGTGCTTCCCACTGTGGCCCTGAGAGACAGCTACCTCTTAATCTGAGCCCAGGGCAGACCCAGTCCCAGGACTTACATAGATGAGGTTCCGTTCAAATCTGGTCTTGAGGTTGGACAGCACGGTGGTCTCCTGGAGGTCTCTGAAAGGGCACGAAGAGGGGACATCAGGGCCCACCTTCCCCCTCAGTGCAGGGCCTTGGTCAGAAAGCCCTGAGTTCAAGTCACCAACCAATCGTGAGGCCTTGAGCAAGTTCCTTAACTTCTCTGTGCCTCCATTTCTTCATCCGTCCAATGGATATATACTACCTCGTGGGGTTGGGGGATTCTCTGGGGGAGCAAACGTGAGAGCTGAGTCACCGTGACTGGATAATGATCTTGACCAGCATAGCCCTCACGTTTTGGGCACCTCCAACGTGCCAGCACCCTCACAATAACAGCCACCCACTCCCATCTTGCAGATGAGAAACTGAGGCACAGAGAGGCAAAGTAATGCGTCCAAGGTCTCCCAGCCAGTAGGTGGTGAGGCTGGGGTTTGAACTCAGGCCCGTCCAACTCAGAGCTTAGACACGCACACACCGGCTCCGGGACACTTCACAACTCCCACTTTGCAGATGAGGAAACAGAGGCTCTGGAGATGTTCTAGGAGGTAACGGGCACCCCTCGTAGGAGGAAGTGCTCAGGCCAGGAGCGTGCAGCCCCGAGGTGACCCCTTGCCGGCCCCACCCCACTCACTCCAGCTGCGTCATGTCCTCCACACCATCCTCCCGGCACTGGTCACGGAACCGTGTGGTAGGCAGGTTGCGAATGGAGTGCATCTGGGAGAGAGAGTCTGTGGTCGGCCTGGCTGGAGAGCGCCTGTGGGTGGCCCCCTATCTTGGACACGCCTGGGACCTGCTCTTGTTCTGGAGAAGAGAACCCCGAGGCCAGGGCCCGGCCAGGTCCTGAGGCCTCCCTGCCGTGGAATACTGTGGCCCACGGAGCCTGCGTGCAGCCCTTACTCGGGGGACACATGCCGGCCTCCTGCCCGTGCGTTCCCTGTGGCAGGTGCTCCCAGGGGCTCCCGAGTATCCTGACCCTGGGGGGGAAGCACATGCACACACACAGTGTTCTCTCTGACTGCCTAGAAGGCCTCCCAACCTCAGGTTCTCCCAGCCACTCTTTCCCTGGGTGGACCCCAAATCCTTGCTTCTGCAACGACCTGATGCACGTCCGGGTCCTGGTGCGTGGGGCCTCTGGGAGGGCTGACACTGAACCGCCCCGCTCAGTACCGTACCCCTGCATCCAGCCCGGGGCGAGCACAGAGACCCCTACACGCAGCCCCGTATGCAACAGCTCATGCAACTCCCACGCACACCCATGGTCTTGCAGAATGCCTGAGGGCATACACGCAGGCCTGGGAGGCCTGGCCGGAGGCACACACGCTTGTAATACACACTCTCAACGCCCATTTGACACACTCTCGTGTGCACAGAGAGCCAGGGCTGTCTCAACCACACCTGGGGGTCTCAAGACAAAAGTCCCGATGCCACCCGTGGCCTGCGGGATCTCCATCCTGCCCACTGATGTGCACATTCATGACACCCAGGATGCCACATACGCGCGGGCCCTGGCACACACACATTACACACACACGCTTTCCTTGTCGGGCCACGGTACGCCTCAGAACGTGTCCCGGGCACAAAGGCCTGCATGTGACCTGCATGTCTGCAAGCACACGTGTGCTTCCTGCCTCTCCAGCCTCTCAGCTCCAGCCCGCACCCTTCTCTGAGCAGGCAAGGAAAGGGGACACCAGGACAGAGCCCTGCATGCCGCCTGCCTGTCAGCAGGCTGCTAAGTAGGGCACGGCAAGTATCACCCTTAGGCCCTGGCCTCCCGCCCACCCGTCTGGCCATGTGCGCCAGTGGCCACAAACCCTGAATAATTCAGCCACTCACGTATTCCAGGGTGAGGAGGGCCCAGGCATCCTTGCCCCTCACCCCCGGGCGCCCCGCGCCCCGCTCCCACAATGCTGCCGCCCACACAGCACGGGGCACCCGCCGCCGGGGCCAGGGCCCCCCTAGCAGCCAGGCCGCCCCGGTCGCCATCGCCGGGCCGGCTAGCTGCCCGCTCCACGGGGCACCGTCTGCAGAGGCTGAGAAACGCCCGCCACCCCCTGCGTGCCCCGCCCACCCCAGGCGTCCCGGGGGAGTCTCCGGTGACCACCCCCCTCCTCAGAGGGCCACCCAGCATCAGGCTCGCGTTCCTCCCTGAGCAGGGTAGCCACGCACGAGCTCGGCACCCTTCAGTTAAGCCACCTGCCCTGCACCCTACAGAGGGCCCAGACAGACTCCTGGCTCAGCCCCTGGTCCCCCGTGTGATCTTCTGGTCCTCATTTTCCTCATCATGCACTGAGGACCCAGAAGTTTGGGTCCTAAGCCCCTCACCCTTGGGCAGTGCAGAGTCCTGCAGCCCAGGGGACTGCCCTTAAGCAGGAATGCAGAAGAGAAAAAAGACTCCAGTCTGGGGGAGGGTCGGCAGGAGACAGGAGGAACGGCATGAACGTGGATGTGGGGATGGGACAGGGTGGACAGGCAAGTCCTAAAGTTGTGTACTCAGCCAACATCTCTGGGGGGCTGCTGGGGACAGACGTGCCATTCAGCCTGGCCCAGGACAGGGCTGCCCAGAGCACAGGCTGGGACAAGATCCCTTCTCTGAAGTGACTGGGAAGAATTTCGGGAGTCTCTGTACTGTGCCTGCCTGTGCTGGGCATCCTCTTGTTCAATCTTCCAGAGGCTCTGGGAGCCCAAGGCTGTTCTCCTCAGGTTACAGATGGGAAGACTGAGGCCCAAGCAGGCGGCAGCTGACCAAGATCCCTAGGCTGTTCCTGTTTCCCAGCACAGAAGCCCCAAACCCTCCCTCTGCCCTCTGCCCTCGTACCTTGTTCCACCAGCTTTTGGGACCAACTTCTTCCCAGGGGCCCCCATGGTGCAGGCAATTGGCTCCAGGGCCCAGGCGGCAGGACTGGGGGCGGGCGAGCACTCGTGGCCAGGGTCGAGGGGCTTCTGCCGGCAGCCAGAAACAGGACCAGAGCAAATTCCAGGCTCTTGGCTTGGGGCCGGGCTCCGGGTCCTGGCTTATCTGGACAGGGGGCTGCAGAGGGGCAGGACCAACTCGCTGGAAAGCGCTGAGTTTTTGCACCTGTGGCATGACCACTGCAAAACGCCCAGGGCCTGCCTGGCGCCGCTCGCCCACCCTGGGCAGGGGCCCTGGGGCCCCAGTGGGTGCCAAGGGGGCTGGGGCGCTGGGCACTGTCCCCCAGCGGCGCCACGGCGGCCACGTGGCTCTCATCTTATCACATGTGGCCAGCGGGTAGGAGAGGCTGAGCCTTAGCGTCTTCCGCTCTGGCGCGGAATCCTTGGGAGGGGTGGGGGTGGAGGGCTCAGGCTCTGCTGGTGAATGAGGGCCCTCCAGAGTGGTCTCTTCTTCTGTCTTCTCAGGAATCGGGCTGGCTGATTTTACCAATTGTCCAGGCCCTGGGTCGTGGTGCCTACCCAGGAAGACACTGGTCAGGTCGGCGGAGGCTGGGTCCTCAGACTGGGAAGCAGGAGGTGGCACAGGGCCCACGTGCTGGAGGAAGGGGTTTTCGGGCACAGGGGGTGGCCTGGAAAAGCCCCGGCGGCTGCCTGCACCTCCCGGCCAGGGCGACGGTGGGCGCTGGGCGGGAGGCAGGTCCACGTCCCAGGTGGGGGCCAATGGGGGCACCGTCCAGGGTGTCTCTGAGTCCTCAGGCTCACGCTGGCTCTCCCGGCGCTCAGGGGCAGCTGCAGCCACCGGCCAGGACCCTGCGTTGGGAGGCCGCTGAAAGGGTTGGCGCACCCGGGGCTTCACGGCCCTGGTGGGCGGCTCGCTGAGTCGCCGCCATGTGTTCGGGAGGTGAGAAGGCAGGTTGAGGGAGCGACACCGGGAGCTGTGGCCCAACAGAGGGGGCGGGGAGGGCGGCCGCCCGGAGCCCAGCACGGGCGAGCGGGGTGGGCCCAGGCGCCCAGAGCGGCGGTGCGGGGACGGGGGCTCCCGCAGCGAGCGGGGCCGGCGCGGCGGGGGCGAGAAGGGAGGCTGAAAGGGCCGAGCGCAGAGCGATGGCTGAGGGGACGGGGGCCCCACGGGCGAGCGGTAGCCTAAGCCGGGCAGGCTCCTCAGCGAGGGCTGGGGCGAGGGCAGCGGGGGCCAGGGGAGGCCGAAGGCCGCCCTTCGCCGGCGGGAGCCTCTGAAGGAGGGCCGGGGGCCGGGGAAGGCCAGCAGGTCCGGGGGCACCTCCGGGCTCACGGGAGGTGGCTCCACGAAGGCCCACCAGCTGGCGGGGGGCGTGAGGGGCACGTGGGCCGGGGCAGCCCAGGGCGGCGGGTGCCGGCGGAGGGAGCCGTAGGGCGACGCGGGCCGGGGCAGGCCCGAGAGGGCGGGGGAGAAGGGCGCGGCGGGCAGGGGCCCTGGGCCCGGGCTGGGGGGCCGTCGGGCCGCGGGCGGGGAGAGGAGCGCGCTCCAGTGGGAGGGCGGCCGAGGCGCGGGCGCGGGCGAGGGCGAGGGCGGTCGGTGGGAGTTGTTGTTGTTGCGCGTCCGCGCCTCGGCCCTCCTCAGCACGATGGGCGTGCCGGGGCGCTCGGAGTCCATGCCGGCCAGCTTGTAGCCGAAGCGCTTGTAGGCCGCCTCCCGGACTGCCGGGCCTCCCAGCCGCGCCTTCTGGCTACTCCTGAGCCTCGGGATGGGCTTCTTTTCGGACAGCGTCTTTTTGAGGAACCGCGCCAGCGAGGTGGCCGGGCGAGGTGGGGGGCGGCCAAAGTCGGTGCCGAAGCCCAGGCCCCGGTGGGCGCCGAAGGCGGACAGGGCGCGCTGGAGGTTGCGCTGGCGCGGCGTGAGGAAGCCCCAAAAGGGGTGGGCGTAGGGCACCGGAGGCACAGGGGGCATCTCCTCCTCCTCCTCGTCTTCGTCCGCATCCCCCAAGGGCAGAGGGATGTCCAGGGAGGGGGGCAAGGACACGTCCAGCTTCTCCTTCCCGAACAGCTTCACCTGGGGCCGCGGGAAGAGGCGGAACCTGCGGATGAGGGATAGCTTGGACCTGGCGGGCTTGTCCATGCCTTGCTGCTCGAAGAAGGCGGCGCTGGGCAGGCGGAAGGAGGTGGTCTGCCGTTCGGCGCCCGCCTCCTCCGGCTCCTCCAGCTCCGCGATGTCATCCATGGGGTGGGCGTACGGGTTGTGGGGCGACAGGATGGGCGGCGGCACCCACGGGTACGCGAAGGCCGGCTCCTCTGGGTAAAGATAGGGCACTTCGGGCGGATAGATGGCCTGGTCTCCGCCGCCATAGATGCCTTCGCCGTACGGGATGCCATAGGGGGCGCCATAGGGCCCCCCGTATGGATCAAAATAGGGCACGTCGTACGGGAGGTCGTACGGGCGGTCGTAGGGCGGGTATGGCGCCTCGTAAGGTGCGTAGGGATCCAGGTAGTAGCCGTGCGGGTACGCCTCGCCCTGGTACGCATCGTAGTAACTGTAAGGAGACGCGTATCCCGATGGGGGCGCGTATGGGGGCTCGTAATCGTCGTAGCCGTAGCCGTAGGGGTACGTGGGATAGTAGGGACCGCCATAATAATCCGGGTGGTAGTAGTCGTAGGGGTCCTCGGGCGGGGACCCGTGGGCGTGGTCTCCGTAGGGTGGCCAGGCCGGGCCGTAGGGGCCGTAGGGGCCGTAGCCCATGTAGGGCTCCTGCTCCTCCTCGTACTGGTAGAGCGACTGCCGGTCGTAGTAGTCATCGCCCTCGCGGTGGTAGTCATAATACTCGCCCAGGTCCTGGAAGCCCTCGAGCCCGTACAGCGACTTGCGGGAGCCCGAGGGCCGGAAGGGGACCTCGTCCTCGAAGGGCAGGAAGCCCACGGGCTCGCCCGACTCGTAGATGCTGCGGCTGCGGGGGAACCTCCGGAGGCGGCCTCCATGCCGCAGGATCTCGGCGCCCGACGGGAAGGGCAGCTTGCGGGAACCGACGCGGGAGCTCGAGCGGTTGAGCCAGGCGTCCAGCGTGGCCTGCTCGCTGCCGGACTCCTCGGCCTTCTTGATGAGGAACTTCTTGGTGAGCCAGTTGATGGCCGTGGATGCCTTGCTGAGTGACCGGGCACGCGGCCGCAGGCGGCCGTAGCCGCGCCGGCCCGGGAAGCGGATGACCATGAAGGACGGCTTCTTGCCCTTCATTGCCCGCTTCTTCTTGCCCATGCGCATTTGCGTCATGAGCTTCGACGTGGACTTGAGCACGGTGCGTGCCTTCTTCTTGCGTTTGGTCTTCTGCGGGCCGGTGTGCAGGCCCCAAAAGAAAGCCGACGCGCTCCGGAACTGGCCCTTCTTGGAGATCTTGGGCGTGCGATCGCGGAAGCCCATGAACAGCCGCGATGTCCCCTTCAGGCTCCGTTTGGGCTTCTCCGGCTCCGGCGCCTTCTTCCCCTTTTTCCCTTTCTTAGCTTTCTTCTCATCCTCTTCCTCCTTCGCCATGGTGGCTGCCTGCTCCCCACCGGGCCGCGGCCCGTGTCACCAGCTCTGGGACTTGGAGACAAGGGGACACACCGCGTTTCCTGCCCGCAGCTGGACACTCAGCCTCTTCGGGCTGGGAGCAGCTGAGACTGGTCTGGGTGGCCTGGGGAGGGACCGCCAAGCTTCTTCTGGCTGGGACCAGACTACGGGAGGGCGGATCCATAATTCATCTCCTCCAGAGCCGCCTTGGGTTTCACCCGAGTGGTGGTGGAAAGTGCATGGGTGTTGTTTACCAGGGAGCAGGGGAAGCCTGGCCCAGACCTGTGCTGGGGGCGACCATCTTGGCGTTAAAATCGCCAGGAGGGGGACTGTTTTGACAAGTCAAGCTCTCCCTGTGCCTTAGCTGCCTCGGGTAGCTCCCAGGTAAATGCTGGGGTCACGGCTGCTTCACAGAGGGAGACTCTGAGTCCCAGAACAGGGAAGCCACTTGCCCTAAATCACCTAGCATATCTGTACTGGGCCAGAGTGGAGCCACATGCCCTGAGCCGCAGTGGGATGTTCAAAGCCCACTAAGTTACCTTGGAGGGGAAACTTGGACCCACCACGTCCTGGGCAAGGGAGGAGGGGAGTGGGCAGAGCACATGTCCAGCGCTGCGGTCAGTGTAACCAGAGCTGGCCAGCTCTCAGGAGCATGAATAATGCATTGGGGACAACTGGGCTGCCAGCTCAGAAAACAGGACAAGGTGGGGGGCATCTTGGTGGAACTCCCGCAGGGCCCCGTGAAACCACACGCCAGGGGGCTGGGGTAGCAAAAACAGAGGATGGGCCAGTCCCGGCTCTGACTTCCAGCTCTGCCAGCAGCTGGCTGTGTGCCCTCAAGAAAGCCTTTTACCCTCTCTGGGCCTCAGTTTCTTCATCTGTAGGATGGGAGTGATAAGCCATGCCCTGTCTCCTTTATGAGGAAGCAAGACTCGATGGAGCTGCTGGGTAGCATAAGTGGCTGGAGAGGCCACATGCGTGGCTCACATCTGGGATGCCTACCCAGCCCTGGCCTCTCCTCCCAGTTTCTGCCCTTGCTGAGAAGGTAGTGATCGTGTAGCTCCTGCCTTCTGTGGGTGCAGCTGATTGCTCCAGGGTGGACATCCGACCCAAGGCCATGCGCCCACTCTCTGGCCAGTGACCAGTCCACTTTTGAGAGTCTGCACTTTAAGTGGTAGGGGTTGTGGCATGTTAGACAAAGGGTGTGTGTGGAAGGTGGGGGGCAGTGGGGGGGCCTCAGGGGCAGCAGCTCTGGAACCTGAGGCCTCAGCACTATCCCTCTTTTCCTCCTCCCTCTGCCCAAGGATCAAGGATCAGGACATGCTCTGAATGACTGAAAACAGATCTTCAATTCGCATAAGGTGGAGGCAGGGGCTTAACTGAGCCGACTCCAGAGCCTGGGCTTTCCTGGAGCTCTGGGGCTGAAGGCCCTGCTTAAACCACTGGGTAAGCCAGAGACCCAGCCAGGCCTCCATCCGTCAGGCACCAAGGCCCCCACGGTGCTTATCTCTGACATACCACTGGAGGCCATGTCCGTGTTCAGGGCTCCCGCCTGGATTCCTCTGTCAGCCCGGCCCCTGCCCCTCCAGGGGTGCTGGAGGCAGCACACATTTTCTGGTCCATTCATTCATCCATTCAGTAGTATTTGTTGAAAGCCTGCTGTGGGCCAGGCACTGTCAGAGCACAGGGGATACAGCTGAGAAGGAAACCGAGGAAAACCCTGCCCTTGTGGCATTGACATTACAGGGCTGGGGGGGATTGTCAACAAACAAGGAAAATGAGATCTAATCGGTCAGTTGGTGGGTAAGTGCTGTGGGTTAAAATAAAGCAGGGAAGGGGCGTTTGTGCAGCGTTGAGCAGGGGTTGGGGAAGGTGACACCAGGAAGTAACACTGGGGCCAAGAGCTGCAGGAGGTGAGGGCGAGAGCAGGAGACTGGCATAGAAGCTGCCGCGTGGTGGTCCGGGTGACCGACGCCGGGGGCCTGGCCCGGGCTGGAGGCAGCGGAGGTGGAGGGCGGTGGTGGGATGCTGGCGTATTTTGCTGGTAGAGCCCACAGGATTTACAGAGAAGTCATGAGTACCTCTGAGGTTTCCTTACTGAACAAGGGGAAGGATGGAGAGGCCAGTGGCTGAGAGGAGGAAGAGCGTGGGCGGAGCAGGTAGAGGACAAATGGCCAGATGTCAGCGTTGCACATGTTGGCCTTGCCAGGGAGTTGGGGGGGCGGTGGCACTCTGCAGAGGTCAGGGCTGATGACATCAGTTCGGGAGCCAGTGGTATCCAGCCGGTGTTGAAGCCACAGCTCTGGAGGATGGCACCAGGGAATGAGTGCAGATGGAGGAGAAGGGATGAACCCCGGGGGCTGCACCGTCTGGGGACAAGGAGGCAATGAGTGGCCGTGGAGGGGGGCAGGGCGCTGCGGCAAACGGGCACACGGGTCAGGTAAGTTGAGGACGCGCTGGATGTGGCTACGCGGAACCATAAGGGTGGCCCCAGTGGAGCAGTGGGGGTGAGGGTAGTTACAGCCCGACGGGAGAAGGTTCTAGCTAGAAGGGAATGTGGTGGTCACAGGGGTGTCCGTGCCTGTGAACGTGTCAGACGCCACTGCACCACACACGACTTAGTTGGTAAATCATAAGGTGTGTGAATTACACGTCAATAAAGCTGTTACTGAAAAAGGAAGAGGGAGGGAAAGGAGTCCGTTGCAGGGAATCCATCCTGCGGAGCCCGTTGTGCACAGGGGAATGGCGTGCACACCAAGCTACGCGTTGCACGGAGACGCATTCCATGATGGACTGTCCAACAGTGCGTGGCGGATAATACACACCTAGGCCTTTCTTTCTGTCATAGGTGCATGTGTTGAGGGGAAGAATGTACGTTAATTTGCTTTGACTTACATGTAGAGATACTAGCAAAGATATTCACGAAGTTCATGAAAGTGGCTATCTTGCTGTCAACTTTCCCGTTACCGGTTGGATTTCTGAAGCATGTAAGTGTATTTCGGATCCAGATGAACACACCAAAAAGGAACATTTAAAAAGAAAAAAAGTAGGGGTGCCTGGGTGGCTCCGTCAATCAAGCGTCCAACTCTTCATTTTGGCTCAGGTCATGATCTCGCGGTTTGTGAGACCAAGTCCGGCGTCGGGCTCTGCGCTGAGAGTGGGGGGCCGGCTTGGGATTCTCTCTCTCCTTCTCTCTCCCCGTCCCCTGCTCTCGTGCTTGCACGCTCTCTCCCTCTCTCAAAATAAACATTTTAAAAATAATAATAATAATAATAATAATAATAATATAAACGTGGAAGTGGAAAAAAGGAATTGGAAACAGTGAGTGGAAACACCCCTTTCGAGGAGCTCTTGGAAGAACGTCAGGGCCTGGAACCACAAAATCCAACCGCATTCTCTGACCGTATGTGCCGTTTGAGGAAACTGAGGCCACGGCAAAGTCATGTAGCCTCTGCCCCTGGGTCTCCTCGTGCTAATAGTACCTCCCACTCCCAGGGCTGACGCGGCATTAAATGAGCGCGAGAGCCTGGCACAGTGACTAGCCTGGAGTAAACTGCCGTTATTATTAGTAATACTATTAGTATTCGTAGTAATATTATTAGTATTCGTATTTTATCATCGTCGTTATTATTTTATTATTATTATTTTATTATTGCTGGAATCGTTATTACAGCCAGCTGCTCCCGTCCGCTCTGGGAAGGTGGTCTGGGTGAGGGCCAGCAGCAGGGCCTGCTCCCATGACCCTTTCTGGTCTCTGGGGCCCAGGCTTGCCCCAGGCTATAGGGATAGTGTCCCCAGTCGACCAGGGCTACCCTTTGTCTGGTGGGCCTGGGTCCCACCTCCTTCTCGGTGTCCCCAGCCTGTGCAGCAGGCACAGAAGGGCTATCGGGGATCACGTTTCTCATCCGTCCATTCATTCCTTGACATTGATTGTGTGTCTACTGTGTGCCAGCCACTGTGTTGGGTGCCGGGGCGGGGGGGGGGGGGGGGAGGGGGGGGGTCACAGGGTTGAGTGGCACCAGGCATGGTCTCTGTGCTGGTGGAGCTCCCAGTGTCACGGGGACACAGACTTGAAGCAAAAAGCCATACCGAGGGGAAACTGCAGCCATGAGAAGAGCTCTGAAGGCCAGGCCACAGCCCAGTGCATTGGAAGACCAGGAAGGTGCCCCTGAGTAGGTGACCCTGAGCCAAGATCTGAAGGATGAGAAAGAGCTAATCAAATGAAAGAGGGAGCAGTGTTCCAGGCAGATGGAACAGCATGTGCAAAGGCCAAGTGGTGAGAGGGGCAAAGTGATGCAGAGCATGTAAAGCGAGAAGCAGCCAGGATGGCAGGAGGGACCTGCCCCTTGAGACATGGAGGCTGGAGTGGGACCTTGGTCTCCATCCCTAAGGTAGTGGGGAGCCTTGGCACGATTTCAGGCTGCCAGGATGCTATGACCAGATACGCATTTTGAGAGTAAAAATAACCAACACTGACAAGTTTTACTCTGTGCCAGGCTTGGTCCTGAATGCTTGCTATTATCACTGAATGCACACGATGTGTAAGGTAGGAACTGCTATTCCCGTCTTATAGATGAAGGGTGCTCTATTAGGTTACATCACTCAGCAGAGAATCCCCAGCGAGGAAGTGAGAACTACTGGGCCACACAGCGTTCATTCAACCCTCACTACAACCTCGGGAAGTAGGTACTGTTATTCTTTCCACGTTACAGGTGGGGAAACAGGCCCAGAGAGGTCTAGTAAGTTGCCCGAGGCCACACAGCTTGAAACCAGATTCGAGCTCGGGGAGTCCGGCTCCAGAGTGTCCATGCCCTCAACCACTGCCTCTCACTGCTTCTTGGAAAGTGGTGTGGGAAAAGCTCTTGGGCCACCGTGTGGCGAAGGATGAGGAGGGGACGCACAGTGGAGGCCGGGAGAGAGAGGACAGCGGCTCCATCTGGGACAGCTGTGATGGAGCGCACTCAACACAGCCAGTGAGGGGCTGCGCGGGCGCTGGGGTGAAGGTGGAGCCTGGGGGACCCTTGGGTTGGCTTGATGCAGCTGCGTGAACGGGGGAATCATTCGCTAAGATGAGCGGAGAGAGGCAGGAATATGCCGGGGTTGGTCTAGGACATGGAGGGTTGGGGAGACAGAGGGAAGTCGGGGAAATTTAGACCCGCAAGGCAGATGAAACAGAGGCAGGGGGTGGGATGAGCCTGTGAAGGAGGACAGAGCAAGAAGTCGGGGGCTTCCCACGCCAGCCCTTAACGACTGTGTGGGGTAGAGGTGAGGCACTGACTGTGCCAACCTTTCTGGGCCTGGTAAACGTGGTTAGAATGGTCGCCGTTGGGCGCCTGGGTGGCTCAGTCGATTAAGTGTCCGACCTTGACTCGGGTCATGATCTCATGGTTCGTGAGTTTGAGCCCCACATCTGGCTCTTTGCTGTCAGTGAGGAGCCTGCTTCGGATCCTCTGTCCATCATCTCTGCCCCCCTTCCCCACTGGTTCTCTCTCTCTCTCTCTCTCAAAATAAATAAATAGACTTAAAAAAAAAAAAAAAAAAAAAAAAAGGACGGTCACTGCTCAGCAATGTGCGGCATCGGGCCGGGGCAGGGCTGCTCGGGCAGCATGTTGGGGAGGGCTGGTGGGTGAGGAGACTGACGCGGGGGAGAGGTGCTCGGAGCAGCTATGCCAGGAAAAAGAGGTGGCCACGGGGAATGACACGTCCAGGGGCTCGTAATTGTTTCCGTGGAGGAGCTGTGGGCCTGTGAGCCGGGGAGAGAGGCCTCAGGAGAAACCATCCCCGCTGACATTTTGATCTCAAGCTTCCTGCCTCCAGAAATTGTGAGAAAATAAATTTCTGTTGCTTAGGACCTCCGGTCTGTGACACTTTGGTTACGGCCGCAGGAGCAAACGAATAGACTCGTTGGCAGGTCAATGGGACAGATTCAGGAAGACAGAGGGAGAGAGAGATTGAGAGAACAGAGGGAGGTTGAATTATCCACGCAGTGTGAAAGCCCTGAGAAGGTGGCCCGGACTTGGCCTCTCCATCATGGAGAAGTGGGTGCAGATGAACACAAGCGTTTGGGGGTGAGGAGTTTCCTAGCTGGGATCCGAGGGGAGCAGGGGGCGGTTAGAAGAGCTGCTGAGGGGGTGCCCGAAGCAGTCGGAGACCCTCCCCCACAGGTGGTTCGAGCTTCCCAGCACTGTTTCCGGGGCCAAGCCAGAGGGCATCTGGAGGGCGGCTGAGAAAGATTCTTGCCAAAGGGGGTTGGGGACAGAGGCAGCGTGGAATCTCAGCGAAGCTGAGGGACAGGGAGGCAGACACACAGACAGGGGTGAACATTCTCGCCCTGGGCTCCTTTGCACCTGAGTCTTGTAAAGCTGCAGGCTGGGCCCTCTGGGAAAGCAGCCCTGTAGTCTGCGGACGGGCCTGAGAGAGGGCTTGGGTATCGTTGACCTTCACAAAGACAATCAGGTTGTCTGAGCAGGAAGGGACTTCTATCAGCCCGGCCAGAGCCTCCCTAGCACAGAAGGCCCAGGGAGGGTGAGAGGTGGCAACAGGGGGGCCCAAACCTTGGAGCTCACCCTGGTGGGGTGGGGACCTCCTCCAGCCCTAGGGGTACCTCCTCTAGCATCGGGCACTGCAAGCTGCCAGTTCACACCGACCTGGGGGTGCACAGCATGCGGTTCCTTTGGCTCTCACGCAGGCCCATGCCAGCCACCGACCCCGGAAAGCCAACAATTCAACACAGAGATACCGGTTGCCCTGATCTAGGAACACACAGACCTGGCCCAGGAAATAGTCCGTCCACGGTGAGGAACACGGTGGCCCAGTGGCTGGAGACTCTGACAATGCCTGCCCTGAGCCCGTAGCCTGGGGACGCCCAGACCTCTGGCCTCATCTCCCACCCTTTCGCAGCCAGCTTGGCAGACAGAATGGGCCTGGATCTGATGCTCTGCGAACACAGGCCCCTTCCCTAACTGTAAGGCAAGAAGTGGCAGTGGCCATCACCCAGGCAGAAATGCTTACTTGGGACCTCATGGCCAGGCCTTGTGGCAGTCGGGAGAAGGGCTGAAGTCAGCCACTGAGTACTCACCTGTCTTGGCATACCACCATCACTAAGAGGGGAGCTGTATGGGCATGATGCCCGCTTTATGGATGAAGAAACTGAGGCCCAGGGAAGCACCTCACAGTGAGTCAGGGGCAAGGCCCAGCAATTCCACTGCCCCCTCCCTTCTTCCCCTCGCTGCAACCTGTGGGGAGGTACTTGGGGCAGACCCCAAGGGCCCCGGGCTGGGGTCTTCTTACCTGAGTCCTGTGGGCTGCTCCCTGCCTGCATGCCGCCTAACGGGGGTCCTGTGGCTGGCCCCAGGAGCATGGCCAGCCTAGCAGAGCAGCTCAGTGTTGCGGGGAAGGGAGGCCCAGCCCACCACGCCGACCGCCTGGGGCCCCATGTATATTTAATGATGTCTATTATTCCTGTTTTGTCTCCGGAAAGGAGCCTGAGCAGCTGACAGAGGAGCCAAGAACAGCCTGGAAAGCTGGGCAGTGGGCCTGCTCCACACTCCAGCTGGATCTGAAGACCCCAGGGGAGCCCTCTATGCCTCCTGCCAGCCCGGTGCCTGGTAGCCCCACAAAACCTGTTACCATGCACTCCCAAGAGGCACACCTCCTCCAGGAAGCCTCCCCTATGGCCCAGAAGACCCAGCTGGGGTCCAAATCCCAGCTCTGCACTTAGAAGCTGTAGAAGCCCAGGGCAAGGTGCTGCCCCTAGAGAACGGGCTGCTGTGGAGACAGCTCCACACCGACCGTGGCACGTAGCGAGGACTCTCCAGGCCAAGGCCTGTCGACCTCTGCCTGCCGAGGCAACGGGTCTTCTACCCAGCCACCTTGCTCTCCCCTGTCAGTGCTCAAGGACCTTCTGGGGATGCAGCTTACCTTGGCAGCCAGGCCCGGCCTCAGGAGGTGCCACACGGACAGCCCACAGCCTCTGGCCAACCTCCTAGGGCAGAGACCGCCCTGGAAGACCCCACATTTTCCTATGCACCCCGGACTTGGGCCTGCTCTTTCCCAAACCAGGCACCACCCCCCTCTGGTCATCACACTCGTTGCTGGCCCTGACCCAGCCTGGCCACAGACTTCACCAAATCGATAGAATTGTCCTCAGTCCGAACAGGAATGGTTTTCACTCTTTATTTCAGAAAGGAGAGCGGAGACCAGGGGCTTAGAGAAAAAAATACAGAAACCAAAAGCCAAAGCCTCTGTTCCAGGTGTCCCTGCAGGCTCTGGGTCCTGGGGTCCGTGCTGGGCAGGGGCTGCCCTCGGAGGGCAATACTCAGGACTCCTCAGGCTGAGGAAGGCATGAGCTGGGGCTAACAGCCACCATGAAGCAGCCTGGGGTGGGGCCGAGGGTCTGTCCTGGGAGGCGCCCTCCCCAGGTGCCAGCAGGCTCTAAAGGGCCAAGGTGCAACAACAGTAACTACGGCTTCCAGGGACCCGGGCAGGGTCAGCTCCTAGCCCCAGCACCAAGCAAGCCATCGATGTCAGGCCCCGGCTGTGGGGCAGCGGGCAACTTGCTTCTCCCGTGCCTGAAGGGAGCCAGGGGGAGGGTTCCAAACACGAGGGGCCAGTCTCATGGGAAATGCCACCAGACCAGCCCAGGTCCCCCAACCGTGTCCCTTTGCCCCAACACTCTTCATCATCTGCCTACTGAAGAAACTTCTGGAGACAGCAGAGACTTGAGAGACCCCTTCCTGGGGTGTATGTATTTGTATTTTTCCTGTTTGGGCTTTGGGGCGTCCTGCTGGGGCCGACTCCCCAGGGAGGCAGGGCGGGCAGGCAGGGCGCCCAGCAAGAGGCACTACTTTTTGACAATCTGGATGACATCTTCGTGCTCCATGGTGTGGGTCAGGCCCACCCGCTGCGGGCTGTACTTGGTGCTGGTGCCCTAGGTGGGGAACAAGGCAGACGGGCCCTGTCAGCCTCTGCACTGAGCAAGGCCAAGGCTGATAGCTATTACAGGAGGAAGGTGGGTGGGTGTATATGTCACGGGATAGATGAATGCCAGAGGCTGAAGTGGGGGCCCCATCACTGGCAACACTCCCCCCGCCCCCAGACAGGAGGATGTCCCCAGTGGACTGACCATCCCCGGATCCCAAGATGGGAGAGGCCCAGGTCCAGTACGGGTCAGCACGCACACCCCGTAAACTGGGACACCACGCGGAGTGGCATGAACGCCTTGCTTCTGCCTAACCCGGAGGCTATGCTGGGCATGACCCCGGCCCTCCTCCTTCCCAGAGACTCACCCACACCAGCGCGTACTTGAACTGGCTGGCAAGTGACCGGTGGATGCGGTGGCACTGGGGGACGGGAGAGGGTAACAGTGAGATAAGTACCAAGCCCACCGAGCCTAGCCACACACCCAAGCCCAAGGCCTCCGCCAAGTAGCAATCCCCAAGGCAGGTGCTCACACAGCACTGGCCTTGTGAACACCACAGGCTCAATCCACAGGCGGTCTCGTGCATGGCTGCAGGCTCTTCTGATACTCCCACTTCCAGGTTGGCCCAAAGGCCATGGAGCCCACTAGAAACGTTCTCGAAGCCATCAGAAGAAGGTCTGGACCTGGCTGTCGGCAGGCTTCCGCTGGCCTTGCCTGAATGCCAACCCTGACAGATGCTCCTTCAGATGGGTGACGGTAGTTTTCAGGTCACCCCACCTCAGCCTGGAGTCACCATGCCTGGCCACTGTCCCCTGTGACCTGGAGTTTCCCACCCATGACATCATCCGCCTCCACCTCAGGAATCCCAGAGCTCTTAAAGGAAGCTGGAAGGAGGGGAACTTGCAAGGGCGGCCAGCTCTTTCCCGGAGGCTGGGGGCCCCGGGTTGCGCAGGGGAGGGGGGCTGGGGAGACAGCTTCCGTGGGGACGCTGAGCCTGTAAGAATATTTCCTGAGCACATATGCGCAGCCGACCTGACAGGGCCTCCTCTAGGTGGCCGTGGTGGCCAGGACACTGCTGCCAGTAATGAGCACAGAGACCCACACAAGTAGTTCCAACGCTATTTTCTAGAGCAGAGAATGAAATCCGCTGGGGTCCAGCGGTCGTCTCTGGGTTTTATGTCTTCCTCAGCTTGACCCACAACAATGGAGCAGGGCCGCACCCCCGCAAGGACTCCCCTGGGACCCTGACAGCTTTGGGAGCACGGAGCGGGTGCTCCTGCCCTCGAGGCAGACAGGGTGTGCGCCCTCCAGCCTGCCACAGGCCCCACCGCACCCTAGTGTCTGTGACACTAGGAGCCATTTACCACGGGGCTCGGAGAAGTTTCTCCGCACTCGCATCTCTAGCAATGGGGGACAATGGCAGGTCATGGACGGCCGTCTTTTCTACTATGGGAAAGAACGTGTCGTTCGACGACAGGAAGACCACTGCTGCTCAGTGCCCACTGTACCCCCACCTCTTGAGAGCCCTGCAAGGTCCTCTCTGCCTTGGGGGCTTACGGCCCATGACCCTTCTGGAAGCGAGGCCTTTGTCAGCTCTCACTGAATCCGTACCGGGGCCTAGGCTGGGTGCATCGCAAAGGCCCTGGGGATGGGGGTTCAGTTACCCCCAGATGAGGAAACTGAGGCACAGGGAGGCTGACACAGGATGGGGGAGAACCAGAATATGACTATGACCCTCGGTCTGCCTGGCTCCACTGTCTACCTGGGGCCCCGCTGCCAGCATCCAGGCAGGCCTGTACTATACTCTGTGGCATCTGGGACAGTTGGGTGTCCCAGGAGGGAAGCACCTGTGGGGAGGGTGAGCAGGGAAGAGGAGGCCAGTCCAGGCTCTGGAGCAAGGCCCCCAGAGCCCCTCCCCTACCTCACTGGACCCTTGTCACCTCCTACCCCCGTGCAGCTGATGACAAACAGCCAGCATTCCCCACACTCACCCCTGCCTCTGGGCCTTGGTACCTATTAGTCCCACCGCCTGGAAAACCCTCTCCTACTGCTATCTCCCGCTTTTCTTCCCAGGAGTGGCTGAAGTCCTACATCCTCTTGGGCAAGCAGCCAGGGCCTGAGAGGGTTGAGGAAAGTACCCACAGAAGGTGCAGGGTAACTCCACAGAGGGCCAGCACATGGGGGCACCCGTATCGACAGCTGCCGGGTCCCCAAGAGACACCGCAGCAGTCACAGGTTCCCCAAGAGACACCTCAGCAGTCACAGGTTCCGAAATAGGCCTGCAGCGGCAGGGACGCCCCCCGTCATGAGGAGTGATCTGAGGGATGCGGCTCCTGCCGGGCGTGCTAGCGTTCAAGGCCGAGCCCTGCCCTTTTGTATCAGGAACCTCTAGCTGGCAGAGGCCTCGGGCTGGGCTTGCTGACTGAATGCACGCATGAGCCCAGACGGCAGGCTGGCCCACCACCTGTCCACAGTACACATCCTGAGAAGAAATGAGCTAGATGGAAAACAAACCCCCAAAAAACCAAAGCCTAAGAAGTTGCCTGTGTCGACCTGGAGTATTGTTCCAGGCGCTTGAGCCATCATTTGCTCCCGTAGGGCCCAATACACCTCTGAAAAAGATGGTGCAGGGTCACATTGAAGGGACAGGTGACCGCTGTGCCTGCAACAAAACTCTAGACACAGAAATGCACCCTCCTCTCCCTGAGCCCACAGACTCAGCCCAGAGCCCCTCTGCCTCAGGACCTTTGCATACCTTGCACCCCTGCCTAGGAGGGCTTCCACCACCCCTAAACCTTCACTGTCAGGTCCTACTTGGTCTACAGGCCCCCATGAGGACACCTCCCCCCAAGACCACCTGGCCTCTCTGTGTAGACTCAGGGTCACTCCCCGTTCCCTTACTTTGTTCCACTCCCCGTTATGTGTGACTGCTTAGCTCTGGGATTGGGTATTTGGCATCTTTGACCCCGATGGACCCTGTTCTGGCAGGAACCGGGGCTGCTTTATCGTTGGTGCTCGATAAATGTGTGTTGAGTGTAAAAAGCAATCAAAGCCATCCTGGGCTGGGGGGCAGGATGTGGGAGCAGGGAGGGCTGCTGGGGGCTGACTGAGGGACAGGAAGCCAGGAGGGGCCGAGGGCATGGAGGCAGTAGCTCTGAGCCGTAGGCACCGGGGAAACACAATGTGGAGTGACAGCACAGAAACGCCCCAGGGCAGTGGCTCTACCTGACGAACACCTGCACAGCTGTGGCTCTGAGCCTGCAACACCCAGACGTGACAGGACAGCGACGACCACCGCTTCCTGGACACCTTCCAAGTGCCAGGCGGCACGCTGACTATTCACACGCTGGACCTCCTTCAACCCCGCCCTCTAACCACCACTGGGGTAGAAAGTGCCAGCCCTGCCGGCGGGAAAGGCCTGGCGGCTTCATACGCAGCAAGGAAGAGGGGCCGGGATGCAACCCCAGGTCTAACTCCAGAGCCCGCGCTGGGCCACTCTGCTATTGAGCCGGCGGCATCTAAGAGTCAACGGGAGAACCTCAGCAAAACCCCGCAGCAGGGACAGAGAGCTCCCTGACCCCACTGTCCCGACAGGTCTCGGCAACTCACCACGTGCTCCACGGAGGCCCCTTTCCGGAGGATGATGGCATCTGTGAAGTCCGGCCTCTCTGCAAAGGTAGAGGGAGGCAACCACAGTTACGGCCCCAAGCTGCTCTGTGCCCTTCCATCAGGGGACAGAGGCCCTTCCAGCCCCCAGCCTTGGCTCAACCTTCCCCTCACTATTTGGCACACTTGCCCTACAGGTCCTCTTGCAGGGTTCTACAACCTTGACTTTAACACAGAAAATAAAAATAAACCCACATCCAGGAGGGCCGGCAACCCGGTCAGCCATGAGAATAAGTCCAGCCACGTGAAGCATCTGGATGGAACTGGTAAGACATGGCAGCCAGCTGCCGGGGACCGGTCAGAGCTGCTACATCTCCTCCCTTGCCGACAAGGTCAAGGCTGATGCAAAGTGCCAGAACTCAACTGCAAGGTCACAGGGTGTGTGAGGTGTGCAACCAGGGGTGGGGGACAGAATGAAGGTTCCTGTGTATTCACTGGCCTGACCCAGGGGGCGTGCTCCTGCTCGAGGAGGCTGGGAGGGGGGTTACTGCTGTAGCCAGTGGGGAACCACAGGACAGCCTCTATCCCACTGCCCCTCCCCGCCTCAGCTCCCAAGGAATTCATCAAGACCAGCAGTCCCAGGAAGTGGCCCTCTGTACTGTAAAGGCTCAGCCGAGGTCTCTAGCAGCCTGGGGTAGAGGGCGGTGACAATTCCGAGATGGGAGAAAAGCTGAGATCTGTACGGGACAGGCTGAGCCAGGGGCACAGGGTCCGCACGCAGAGCGTGGCCGCCCTACGGGAGGGTGAGGCTCAGCCTGTTTCCTGGGCCACACGCCGCCTAACTCACGTCCTCTCTTCTTGGTGTAGATGCAGGTCAGGGCCAAGTACTCCCAAAGCATCTCAAGCAAGTAGTCCAGATTCAGCTTCATGCCGCAGCTGCCAGGGAGGAAAGCGGCCGGTCAGGGTAGCCCCGTGGGCTCTGTTCTCGACAGTGAGAACCGCTTTCTCACTGTTGCAGGGGACAGCCTCCATCTGGCTGGCCCGGGGAGAGAGGCCGGCGTGGCCCATCTGGGACCCGTGGGGAACTGAGCCTGCAGTTCTGATGGCGGCTCGACACTTCAGCTGCCAGCACCTCCGGCCACCACCACGGTCACGCCCAGCAGAGCTCAGCGGTCTCTCCTGGGGGTCCCCGTGGCATCTGTGGAGGGCACGTGGCATCTCTGAAGGACACAGAGCGCCAGGAGGTGGGGCTTCCCTCCTGACACCTGCTGGAAGGAGAATGCCGAGGACAGCTCAGCCCGGGGGGGGGGGGGGGGTTTTGTTGAGGGGTGGCTCCTGGCTTGATCGTTTGTAGAGGCATGAGCCTGAGCGGGCACCTTGACCTCCACTGACACGCTGTTGGCATAGCAAACGAAGGTGTGGTGAGGAGGTGACCTCATGCCCTGAGAACCGGCACATCCTTGGGCAGCCCCTGAAGGCAGCCTGGGATATAGCGGCAGGAGAGGAACTGAGGCGGTCTTTCAGGAGGGATGCCAGCGCTCTCCTGCTCTTGGCGGTAGCTGGCAACGCCTGGGAGGGGGTCCGGGACCCTCACCCATCATTTGCACCAGTCACCCCGCCCCCTTGGCCGCTCAGCATCTGGTTCCCCGTAAGCCCTGCCTCAGTGTGAAGCTACAGACTGCCTTGTGATAGCCAGGAAGCCAGAGAGCGGAGCACACAGGTCGGGCTGCTCCCAAGGAGGAACTTGCAAGGACACTGAAAAATGAACTACAGGGGTGTCTGGGTGGCTCAGTCGGTTGAGCGTCCGACTTCGGCTCACATCATGATCTCGCGGTTCGTGAGTTCGAGCCCCACGTGGGGCTCCGTGCTGACAGCTCGGGGCCTGGAGCCTGCTTCGGATTCTGTCTCCCTCTCTCTGCCCCTTCCCTGCTCACGCTCTGTCTCTGTCTCACAAAAATGAATAAACGTTAAAAAAAAAAAAAATGAACTACAGTCCCCAGGACCCACCACTCCAAGGAGGGCAAGGATGCCCCCCACCCCCCACCTGAGGACTTAACTTCCCTCTTCCCTCTGCCATGCAGTGGTAGCCGCATCTTCTGGAGGATTAGAAGCAGCTGGCTCACACCCTAGGGATCTCTTAAAAAATTTTTTTTAATGTTTATTTATTTTTGGGAGACAGCACAAGCAGGGGAGAGACAGAGAGAGAGGAAGACGCAGAATCTGAGGCAGGCTCCAGGCTCCGAGCTGCCAGCACAGAGCCCGATGCAGGGCTTGAACTCACGAACTGTGAGATCATGACCTGAGCTGAAGTCGGACGCTTAACCGACTGAGCCACCCAGGCGCCCCTTGGGATTTCTGAGGTCTGCGATTAACTACTAAGCTACGAAGCCTGTTAACAATTCTTATCCAGGGGCGCCTGGGTGGCGCAGTCGGTTAAGCGTCCGACTTCAGCCAGGTCACCATCTCGCGGTCCGTGAGTTCGAGCCCCGCGTCGGGCTCTGGGCTGATGGCTCAGAGCCTGGAGCCTGTTTCCGATTCTGTGTCTCCCTCTCTCTCTGCCCCTCGCCCGTTCATGCTCTGTCTCTCTCTGTCCCAAAAATAAATAAACGTTGAAAAGAAAAAAAAAAAATTAAAAAAAAAAAAAAACAAAAAACAATTCTTATCCATTTACCTTGGTGGATGAAATCCTTCTGTTATCTTAACCAGAGCCCATCCCACATCATCCACTCTGCCCAGGCCGATCCAGGGTAGGACCAGGCCAAGGTCAAAGCCGTTACTAAGATGGTCTACTCTGGCCTGGGTGCGTGTGGGGGCTCTGCCTGGCCAACGTGGTGGGGAGGCCTGACGGGCTCACACACACAAGAAGGTGTTGGGACCCTCACCTGATGACCACACTGTTGGGCTTCCGGGCCAGGCGGTCCACTTCTTCCATGGAGATCTGGTCAATTTTGTTATAAACCTGGGATTGAGAAGATGGAGGTGGGTGTCGGGGAAGGAAAAGAACACAGTAGCGCAGGAACCGGGTCCCCAAATGCCACGGCCCTGCCCACAGTGCCTCTCTCCGCGTGCCGGAACACAACAGGGGCGGGGGCCGATGCCAGCGTCCTCCCTCCCCTGCTGCCTCAAGGGTGGGGAAACGGTGCAGGGTCCTGGGACCGCTGTCCCTCCCCAGAAGGGAAGGCTGGGATAGAACCCGGTGTCAAGCTAGGGAGGTCTGCGAAACTCATGCAGCCGCCAGGGAAGAGGGGCAGGGGGGTGAAGGCAGCTCCATGCTCTTCTCGCCCCTCTGGGAAGCTTGTGTCCCATCTGGGTCACCCCGGGGCCAGCTCCGCTCCCACATGTGCGCCCTAGGGCCCAGTGCCACTTACATACAAGCAGGGCATGTACACCCGGTTGCCCACGATCACATCGATGAACTCATCCGGGGAGCAGTCTTCTCGGAAGAGCACCTCTGCGTTGAAGATCTCTGAGGGGCTCGGATTAAGGGCCACCTGAGCACCAGCAGCCACCAGCGCCCCCGCAGGAGAGGGGCCCGGATAGCCAGTTAGGAAACACAGTGCCGAAAGGGACCTCGGAGGTCATCTGCTTTGGAGGTTTTACAAGCTTTTGAAGTTTGGGGACTGCCCTCGTTGTTTTTCAAAAGGAGCCACGATACATAAAGTTTCAATCAGTGGTTTCAATCTTCTCCATTAGGCAAGAAGAAAAATGGACTTGCCAGAATCCCCAAAGCACCTCAGTGGAACCCCAGGCTTCGGTGCCAGGAGCACTGTCTGCAAGCATTGGTCTAACCCAGCTTCCCTCATGCAAAGCTCTCCTCTGGAGGCTTGCATACCTGCAGTGACAGGGGCCTCATCACCCTGCACACAGCCTGTCCCAAGGTGACTTCTTCACATGCTGAGCTGCTCTGCCTCTGGGGCCCTGCCCTGTCCTCCAGCACCCCCGACAAGCAGCCAGGCCCCTGGTTCTTCCTGAGGCTTCCCCAGGCCAGGAACCCCCAGTCCTCGGGCGCTGTTTCCCTCACCATCTCATCTTCCTTCCAGATGTGACTGGCTGCCAGTGCCTAGTACTTGCCAGGGAGTTAGGAAGCCACTGCTGAGTTCACGGCTCTGGCCCAGCCAGCCTGCGGCTTGGTGAGCATGGAGGCAGGGGGGACAGGAAGTGTCCCATGTCACTACCGCTTTCCTGGCAGTCGCTCGGATGGAGCCGGGGTGGCTTGGGGTGGTCTGTGATCATCGTGGGCCGCAAGGCCTCCCTCCTGTCTCGGGTGGCCCCTCCCCTGCCCTGAGGGCTCTGGGCCCTCCCTTGCTGCTTTTGGGAGGATACTGTACTCATGCAGAATCAGCTGCACCAGCTTTTCCGAGCACTGGGTCAGTGTGACTGTGGAGTTAAAGGAGATGCCACCACCTTTCTTGGGCTGGAGGAGAGAGGAAAGGAGAGCGGCTCACAAAGGGGCAGCTGCAATCATCCCAAACCCGCCCGTGCCTGGCCTCCTGGTGAGGGGGGGGCCTCACCTTGAAGTAGATGTTGGGCTTGTGCTTGTTGAGGCGGATACCCACTGATTCCAGTTCCTTTTCCAGCAGAGACCTGGGAAGAACCCCCACGAGCCTTCACAGGTGTCCAGAGGCAGGCCAAATGGCTTCCCTGTTACACAGGAAGCCCCTGCCCTTCCAGAGGGAGGCCAATGCCCTCCTACCCACCACTGGGAACCCAGAACGTTCCTTCTCAACAACCCAAAGCTGCTGAGGAGCCTCTGGACCTTCTGCCCAGTTCGAGGGAGACTGGCTGGGCCTGCGACTGGCACGCAGAGGCAGGCCTGCTGTGCCCCTTAGCCAGCAGGTCAGGGCATGAATAAGGCTTCTGTTGTTTGGGCCTGGGCTCCCACTGGGTTCTGGGCAGCAACTGAGGCACCTTGGCCTCTGCAGGCGGGAGCCAGAGCCAGCATGGGGCTCACGGGTGACACAGGCTTCAGTCGGTGCAGCGTACCACAGTCCCCAGCCTCCAGACACCTCCGTGCCAGATGTAAGCCACTCAGAGAGGACGCTCCAGGCTGACTGCACGGGTTTAGCCGGTGGACAGTCCTGCTGCTGCTCCCACGTGTGAGAGGCCCAAGCGCCCCGTGGATCACCCATCATGATCAGGGACACAGCAGCTGGAGCCACAGTGTCCTACCAGCATGCCCAGGGATCCCCACCGCCCCCCAGACATGTTAGCCTGCCCCACCCCCCACACTCCCCTGCAGACCTCTGCACTTCTCCCTTAGTGGCATCCAGCATCATGATGACGACGTCAGCCGTGCGTGCCACAGCAATCACCTGCCGGCCACGACCTTTCCCTGGACAGGTGGAAGGGACACGGTTACACAGTGACATAGGCACAATCCGCGTGACCCCCACCCAGGCCACGGAGCCCCAGACTCCTGTCCTCTACAGACCCATCATGGTCTCTGCCATATGCCAGCCCCTGGCTGTGATTTCCTTGCCATTTTTCACTAATCCGTGTGCTGTTTTACTCATGAAGACTTGTTTTAGAAGGTAATCTGACATCACCACCTCAGGAGAAGTAACATTCTCCTCCTGTCCCTACCCTGCAATAGGCCACACGCTAAGCGCTTCGTGAACATTTCCTCACAACCACCCTATATAGTCAGTGTTATCAAGCCCATTTTATAGATGAGAAAACTGAGGCTTGGTTTGGAGCTCATCACTTGCCCAAGATTACAAAGCCAGTGTGCTATCAGGATTTGAACATGTCTGCCCTTTCTGGAAATGGGGCGATATAACCCACCCCCAATCCAAGGGCTGCAGAAAGGATCACATGAGACACCACAGGAAGAGGTACTTTAGGAACTGCCACACAAAGGTCAGACCATGTGGTTATTGCACCACCAGAGAAGTCAGGCGCCTTGCCAAGGTCACAGCACTAGGATCCAGGTAGTGTAGATTTCAACCACGATCTGCCTCCCTCTTTGGAGAATGGGGGGCTGGGTCCAGTGATCTTCACAAGCCAGGGGCCTCCTGTCACTACCAAACGTACTTCCCCCACAGTGGCCAGACCACACCAGGCCCCATGATGCTGCTGGGACAGCAGGTTCCTGGGGGACCATCACCATTTCCACCAGCCCAATTCAAGTAGGCAGGACTCTGCCCTGATGGGGGCAGTGGGGTACGGAAACGTGCAGAGGAGATGGCAACTGGACCCCCGGGGAGAGGTCCCGCTGCCCAGCCTGGACAGGGTTACTAAATCAGAGAGGTGGGCACCAACCCTGGCCCTGCCACTTGATGGGTGAAGAGTCGTTTAGGGCAGACCCTTTACCTGTCTGTCCCTGCGGTTCCTCCTGGCTATGAAAGGGAAATAATGACACTTCCTAAGTCACAGGACTATGTGAGGATTAAGTGAGATAATGGTCAGCGCAGAGCCCGGCACTTAGCCAGTGCTGGATAACCATCAGCTGGTTACCGTGTCCGCAATGCTGCAGGAAGCCACCAGAAGCCACAGGCATGTTCCTATCTCAGAAAACAAAGACAAGGGGCGCCTGGGTGGCTCAGTCAGTTGAGTGTCCGGCTCTCAGTTTCGGCTCAGGTCATGATCTCACAATTTCATGGGTTCAAGCCCCACATCGGTCTCTGTGCTGACAGCGCGGAGCCTGCTTGGGATTCTCTGTCTCTCCCTCTCTCTCTGCCCTTCCCCCAGTCACACTGTCTCTGTCTCTCTCAAAATAAGTAAATAAACTTAAAAACTTAATAAGTAAAAAAACTTAAAAAAATATTTTAAAAAGCTTAAAAATAAACTTAAAAAAAGTTAGTAAATAAACTTAGTACATAAACTTAAAAGTAAACGTAAAAAAAAAAAAAAACCCTCTTCTTAAAAAAAAAAAAACAACAAAGATGAAACAAAGGACAGGGCCCCAGGACTAGGAGCATGGCCTGAGCTAGCCAGCTGCTAAGGGGCCAGTCCTTGCAGGGGTCTGTCCAGGGACACACCATGGAAGTGGGAACTCAAACCTGCCGGGTAAGCTACACGACCTTGTACAGGTCCCTTCACCTTGCCGGGCCTCAGTCTCCTCGGCTTTAACACGGGGCCTGCCAGGACCGTATGAGGCCAGAGTCCCTGACGCACAGGGCATTGAACCCACCCCTACCCGTTGAGCCCTGCAGCCATGTCCAATTTTAACGGTGAGGCCAGTACAGCAAATCCCTACAGAAGAGGACGGGCTGGGGTGCAGAGACCCACCCTGTTTCCCACCCACCTGTTCCCACTCCCTACCTTGTGCTGCACCTTCAATGATCCCAGGAAGGTCCAGGAGCTGGATATTGGCTCCTTTGTACTAGGATGCGGAGGAGAAGGTAAGGTGAAGAGGGGTGACCGTGGGAAGGGCTTGCCTGAACCCAGGACCCCCACTCTGGCCTGCAGCTCAGGGGTCTGGGAATCCCAGGGCTCAGCCTCGGGGGCCAGGTCCAAGCCTGCTCAGCCTGGCACAGCTCCAGCTCCAGATCCTGCAAGCTGAGGAGCCCCCAGGCACAGACTCTGGAGTTTTTGTAATCCTACCCACCCATCACTGATGGTAACAGCACCTTACAAAAATATCACTTCACCGCGGAGGCTCTGGGCCATAGGACCCCAGCTACCCGAGGCGCTGAAGCTTCACAGGAAACAGGGGGATACAGCCAACCACCACCAAGTGACCCAAGCCGGGGTGGCGCGGGCCAGTGGAGCACAAAGGGGCACCAGCAAGAGCGGCCAGGTGCTGGCCGGACTCCCGGAACCAGCCAGGGTTCCAGGCAGGCATCTCTGGGGTCCCAGCAGCCAGAATCCTCAGAGGTACCACTGCTTGAGAGCAAAGAAGCTCAGTTCAGAACCCCCCTCCGCCCCCCGCCCCCCCAGGGACACCTCCACTCATGACTTACAAATATATAATCGCAAACCCAAGCATGTACCCTTTCCCCTTCTGGAATCCAGCACACCTCGACTTACTTCAATGACTCCAGGGATACATGTCAGGGTTGTGAATTCGTAGGACGCAGCTTCGCTGGCTGTGGAGGTCATTAGACTCAAGAAGGTAGACTAGGAGGAAAAAGAGGTCATTGCAGTGAGGAGTCTTGTCCCAGCCTCCTTCGAGAATCCCCAGAGGCCAGGAGCCTGCCGGATGCAGGCATCACAGAGACTCCCTCCTCCGCCTCAGGGTGGGGACCTGGGTAGCTAGAAAGAAAACAACAGCTGGAAAGGTCGCCTCTGGCTCTGCCCAGGGCAGGTAGGGCGCCAGAAGGACACTCTATTCCTCGGAGGCGTCAAGGCCCATCTCAGGTGGACACAGGGACCTGGTTTCCAAGTGGGATCCCCAACTAAATCAGGGGCCCCTCTCTAGCTCCACCAAACCCTCCAGCCTTTCCTGGGCCCCAGAGAACTTCAAGCAGGCAACAGCCTGTGGCACTCAAAGTGGCTGCTCACCCAGGGAGGGGTGAGATATGCAAGGAGGCAGATGAGGTCTGAGACAGAGCCAGACGGCAAGAGAGGGTGCTGCCAGGCAGGAAGGGTCTTGATGGGAACATTTATGCCACGGTTCGCTGTGGGACCAGAGCCACGGCCTGGTGGGGAGTTAGAAATGTGGCTCCCCTGGGCAAGAAACTTCATCCTCTGAGCTTCAGAGTCCTCACGCATAGGCTGGCCATCTGCTCGCTCCCTACCGCATGGGGCCACGTGGGGTTAAAGATGATGAGGCACCCGAGGCGCCAAGCCCCGAGCATGGCGAGACCACGGCGATGGATGCAGTGGCCCAGAGGGCCAGCAAAGCAGTGGGCAGAGCCAGAAGGGGAAGAAAGCCAGCCCTGGCCTCCTGCCCCCATCCTAGTCACAGGACACCTGGAATAAAAAGTCTGAGACGCAGTTGTGACGGGGCCGCCTGGACCGTGCCCCTCGCTGGCAACCGGAACGGCTGGGGGCACATCTCACTCACATATCTTCAGGCCTTGAAGGAAACACTGCCCTCGAATCCAGAAACTCTCCACTCTGGGGACCTCTTAGAAACTCGAGGAAAGATAAAAACCCAGTGGGGTAGACAGGTATGGACAGGTGGGGCAGCCCGAGAGCAACAGCTGCCGAGACACTGAGTGATGGCGGCTGGACGCTAACGGAAGGCTCTCTGGCCTCTGCAGTGGGGAGGCTGGGCCCTCCCATGGCTGGAGAGCCCAGATCCCCAACAGGACGGTGGCATCTGGCCACAGGGCAGACCCTCAAGGGCACAGCCCTTGGTAAACAAGATGGCTTCTCCCAGCCTGGGCTTCTCATCTGGAAAAAAAGTCCTCGGCAGGTTGGAAAGTAAACTCAAAATAAAAGGTGAAAACGGATAGAGTCCATGATAAACACCTGAAGAATTAAAGCCTGAAAATACTTACCTGTCACTCTGTGGGACAGCTATGACCCAACATCTTACTGGTCACGTATAGGCAACACATAAGCATTTGTCCCGCCTTTCCAGGAACTTTTTCAGGCTAACCAGACAGCAACACTGATGAGAGAAAGTGCTACTCTCTTGAGGAACATCAGCTAATTAGTGAGGAAGGAAGAAGAGAACTAGAAAGTCGACATCTGCAACCACTAACAAAACTCACAGACAAGGACAATTCACTGGTGTCAAGGACACCAAGAAGATGTCAACGGGGCCTGACTTCTGCACACTACTGTAGGCACACCTTGCAGGGCACTTTGCAGTCCCCTGGGGTGGGGGCGGGGAGGCTAACGCAACTATGCAGAGGGGAGACAGGGTATCCCTCCCCTTGACCCAGTGGTTCTGGAAATGCAACCAGCTATCAGGGGCTTTCCGGCATGGTGCAAAACGAGGTCTACCCCCTCTCCTATGTGGAACCAAGCCCCAAGTCCCAGGTTCCTACCTGACTTCCGGCTCACAGGAAGAACAACGAACAGACGAAAAGGTTAAGGCACACCACAAGGAAGCAAGCAGACAACTGCAGAGCATGGGCTTTCTGTAGGACCACTGTCCGGTCTCTTGAGAGCTAGGGTCTTGACAAAAGGGACTGTTCTAGATTAAAGCAGATGGAGGAATAATACATACAGGGGCCCCATGTGGTCCTAGAACAGACCTCCGTTTGGACAGATCAGCCGCAGAGGTCATTTTGGGGCGAGTGGTGAAATCAGGATATGGCCCAGGCATTAGATGGTTACTATGTTACTGTTAATCTTGTCTAGTGTGATAGTTTGTGGCTCAGCAGGAAAATATCCTTATCCTTTAGAGATAAAGCTTAAATACTGGGGTCAAAGGTCACAAAGCATGACGTCTGTAATCTAGTCTCAAATGGTTCAGTCAAAACAACAAAAGTCCACTCGCACACGCACACAAATACACACAAATACCAGGAGATGGAGCAATATGGCAAACTGATGGACCCCCAGATGGCGGGGACACTGTATTTGTTCTTTCATCTCTCCTGCAAGTCTGGAAATTTCTATTACACAAAAGTGGGAAAAATGAGAAAGAGACAAAAAGACAGGGATCTGGAAACCACACCAGGACTGAAGACTGTGCGGGTGGCCAGCTGGCAGGGGGCACGGCTGGGGACAGTCCCACCTCTCCAGAGGGGCTCCTGCAGCACCGGCTCCTCCTGAGGGGCTGAGGCGGGAGGCCCCTGCGCTGCTCGGCGTCCAGTTGAGGAGTCATAAGCACCATCACTACAGGTATCTGAGCGCTGGCCAGGTAGCCGCACGCCAAACAGGTGCTCGGGTTTGGCACGAGGGTTGAAAGGGGCAGGCTGGATGGACGCCAAGCGGCCTGGGGGGAGGGGGGTCACAGTGGCTCCCTTCCAGGGCATTCATCACCCTCAGCTACAGCAACCTTCCCGTCCTCATCCTACCTGCACGGATGATAACGAAAACGACGTTGTTTCCCGAGCCCGCACAGACGGAGGGCAGGGGGCAGTGCACCCAACTGGGTACTGATAATAAGGTCCAACTGGGGTAAGAGCGTTCCCAAAGATTAAGAAGCACCTGCCTGTCATAGGGAAGGAACCCTTCTGCAGAACTTGAGGCAGAGATTGGGCCAGCTCACAGCCCAGCGCTGATGCAGCATCACATGTAGGGGTACGTGAGCAGACACTAGAGACATTCCTACTGTCCCCACATGGCATTGGCTACAGCTCCTTTGGGGGGTAAATGGCAGTGTGCTGACGGCCATTTCTAAAACCCACATCCTAGAGCTGCTGTGCTCACTTGGCCAAATGCGTCCTCCACAAATACTGGCTCCAGTTCGTAAAGATCCACGCACAAGGATAGTGACTACAGCACCGTGTGGGCAAACAAAAGCCTGGGGGTGACCTAGCTACCATGGCAGAGGAGGGAAGGAGCAGACTATTGATGACACTATGACCACAGTGAGGGATTCTAGGCAGCTGTTAAGAGAGGAGGTAACTCTGGGGCGCCTGGGTGGCTCAGTTGCTTAAGCGTCCAACTTTGGCCGCTCAGGTCATGATCTCATGGTTCGCGAGTTCAAGCCCCGCATCAGGCCCTGTGCTGACAGCTCAGAACCTGGAGCCTGCTTCGGATTCCGTGTCTCCCTCTCTCTCTGCCCCTGCCCTGCTCACACTCTGTCTCTGTCTCTCAAAAAGGGAATAAACGTTAAAAATATATATATATTAAAAAAAGAGAGAGAGGAGGTAACTCTAATGTATGAATGAGACGGATACCCACGGGGGAGTGAAAATGCCAGGGCCCCATGTAGCCATAATCCCATTTTCAGAGAGTGAGTGTGTGTTGTGTGTAGACAGAGCGCAAGATCAATTCCCACCTCCTGTGATACACACACCCATCAAATAGGCCAAGGCGAAAACAAAACCAAACCCGTACAAAGCACAGCGCTCAGCCTGTAGTTAGCACTCGGGAAGCGAGAGCTGTTACCAACTTGCCCTGATGCTATTCCACCAGCGTCTGTCCAAGCCACCTGGTCATTGTTCCCTTGGCCTATATCTGAGCTGGGGTCCCCGCTTCCGACCTATTATCTGCGCAACAGCCAGAACGATTCTGCTACAAAGTGAGTTAACACCCAGATCTTGGTTTCTAAACAGCATTCTCAGAAGAAGAAAAGGAACCAGGGCTCCCTGGAAATAACGGCCGATTCTAGGGCTGGGGCAGGGAACATACATGATGAGCCTGAAGTGTCTTGGTGGTACCAGAAGGTAAGGAAGTGGTTCAGAGCAGCCTTCCTGAACTCCCTGACATAAACTCCACCCCTGCCCTGCATATTCCTCCACAACAGTCCTCACCAGTCTTCCACTGTTTGCTTACTGTCTTTTCTCCCCTAAGAAGGGGAGCTCCGTGTGGGCAGGGACAGAACTATCTTGTTCCCTATCGTATTACCAGTGCCTCGCAGAGCCTGGCACAGGGTGTGCACTCAATAAACGTTTGTGCATGATGGATGGGTCAGAGACTGAGCGGAGACAGGAAACAATGGTCACCAGGCAGGATGATAAAGGGGTGGGACCTGATCCTGGGGGAGGCTGGGTCTTCTTGGTCCCTGGAGCGAATTCAGAAAGGCAGCGCGAGGAGGCGCAGGCAGTCGTGTTCGGAAGACAGGCTGCTTCCTCCCCAAGGCCCACGCTGACCATCACTGACCTTACCCACAGAGGGAAATCCAATCAGCGCCACACGGGCGTCACCCGACTTCATGACATCGAAACCCTCTCCTTTGGATGAGGCCGATTTGGACGGTTCCAGCAGCTGGGCCCGATACTTGGCGAGTTTTGCTTTCAGCAGGCCCAGATGATACTCAGTGGCTGAAGGACGGAAAGCAAGACAGAAGGTAAGTATCCAGGGTATCCAAGCCCCGTGGGTCAGGTGCAACCCCACATACAACCAAATGCTGGCTGGAAACATCAGAACCGGATGGCAATCGTCGAGGAGATCAGCAAAGAAAACACTCCTTGTCTCAAAATGCCACCTTAGCCTCTCACTTCATTTAGGATACAAGCCAGTGTCCTTATTAAGACCGCATGACCCCATGTCAGCACCAGGGGACAGCACCACTCCCTGGGGTGTGCCGGAGGATGTTTTCTGTGGTCAGTGTGATGGTGAGGTCCCCATCACCATTTACCAGACAGGGGCCAGGGACGCCAGTGGCCCTACAAAGTGTGAGTCAGTCTGGCACAGCCAAGAATTGTCCCGTGTCCCATAGGATTTTTTTCACAGCCCTAAGACATCTGTGGAGGGAAAACCTGGGTTAGGAGCACCGGGGCCTAGAGCCTAACTCTCTTTCACAAAAAGAAAACCCCAGGACATTTTCTTACAGTGTTAATAAACACTGAAATTTCCAGGAATGCGACTGCTGTGTACGTCAAGGAAAGAGTCTAGCATGTTGTGTTTCAAACTTTACCCAGAGGTGCTCACCATCTTGGGATCCCAGGCTACTCACAGTGATGCCTCTTGCAGGGTACCTGAGTCACCAACATAACACACTGTGCACTGGTGTAGATCGTGCCTAAGCCCACATACCCGGTGATTCTGCCCAGAGGTGCAAATATCTCACTTCATTATAACGTCGCTGTACCTTGGCTGTGCCCCAACATTTAAATATTGAAATAAATGCTATTTTAATTATAAATTACTTTCCTTTCGCTCTGCCTTTGTATTAGGATTAGAGCACGATACTGATTTTTCTCAAATTCGGTGTGTACAAAAGTTGCACAGTGATGGGGAGTGGTATTTCATGACAGTAAAGGTGTCACAAAATCTTCACTAGAAAAGTGGGCTGTGGCTTAGTAACCTGGTCCCTCACTACTGCTCCAACATCTCCTTCCACTCTCTTTTACTATATTCCAGCCACAGTGGCTTTCTTTTTGCTTCTTCAGGACATGCTGACAGCCTTCGTGCCTCAGAAACTTTGCATTTGCTATCCCTTCCATTTCAACCTTGTCTTCACGGGGCCGGCTCCTTCTCGACATCTGAGGCTCAGTTTGGATGTCACCTCTTCAAAGAGGCCTCCCCTACTCACCCGGAGGGGGCGGTGGGCGGGGTCCCGCAAAGGTAAGTAACCTGTGCTAGAATCCCACCCTATCATTCCTGGCCATTTAACTTCGGGAAAGTTCCTTAATCTTCTTGTCTATCAGTTTCTCAATTTGCAAAGCGGGGACGTTATCAGTAGTAACCACTCCACTGGATTTCTGTAAGGCTTAAAGCACGAAGAATAATGCCTAGCACCATTAAGCACCCAGGAAAAATTGGTTAGTATCATGATCCACAGTAACCCCTGCCCTTCCTCAGGCCCCCGCTCTGCTTCATGACCCTGTGTATGGTCTTCATGGCTCTTATCACCATTTGAAACTATCTTGTTTCTTTACTTCCCTCACTCAAGTGGGGCAGGATCCCCAGTCTCCCGTGACGCAGGGCAGGCACTCAGGAAACGTCTAACAAGTGAACGAGTGAATGGATGGCAGGGAGAAGTGGTCAAGAATGGGTTTGGCAACCGTCAGGTTCATCTGGACCTTCCTGTCACCCTAGGTCGTTGAGATTCTAAGCACCTCTTGAAGGGAAGGACTAAGTCTTAATCCTTAAATCACCTTTCCATCCCCTTTTCTACCGTCTAGCCTCCCTGCTACTTTCCTTGATCCTGTGGAATATCATCCACAGGGCAGCTGGTGGGAGCTTTTAAAACAGCAATCAGACTATGTCTGTCCCCTGTTTAACACCCTCCACTGGCTCCCGCTGCCCTGAGAACACAATTCAGACTCTTTCCCACGACCTACGGGGCCCTACATGACTGGCCCTTTCCTTTCCCATCACTGCACTCCAGCCCCAGACCTTCAGATCCTTGAACAAGCCAAGTCCGTTCCTGCCTCAGAGATGTTCGTTCCTCTGCTGGGAACAGTCTTGCCCCAGATCTTTGCATGGCTGGTACCTTCTCATTTTGGCCTCAACTCAAAATGTCCCCGCCTCATGGAGGTTTTCTCTGATCATTCACCTTAGCAGGCCCAGCCCCCACCTCCACCCTTGCTGTGTCACCCTGGTCTGCCTTCACAGCATGTATTGCTGGATGAAACAATCTTATTTATTTGGTTGTTAGTTTACAGACTATCCACTGGAAGGTCAGCTCCAAGAGGGCAAGGATGTGTCTGCTGTGCTGATGGCCTTAACCAGAATGCCTAGCACACGATAAGGGCTCTGCTAAGATTTCCATCATGAGGGGCACCTGGGTGGCTCACTTGTTAAGCGTCTGACTCTTGATTTCAGCTCAGGTCATGATCTCAATGTTTGTGAGTTCGAGCCCCTCGTTGGGAGTCTATGCTGACAGTGCAGAGCCTGCTTAGAATTCTCTCTCTCTCCCTCTCTCTGCCCCTACCCTGCTCATGCTCTCTGTCTCAAATAAACTAAAAAAAAAAAAAAAAAAAAAAAGACTTACATAATGAATGAATGAAAGATGCCCCCAACTTCTCAGCCTCCAGAACTAAATGGAGCCAAGGAAGGACAGACACTGAGACTAGCCACCTAATATCCCCTGCTTCCTGCTCCTGCAACCCCAAAGCAGGACTGGCTAGGCACTGGGCTTCACTCGCCCTGGCCAGTCGTATCCCCCATTACTCCAGATCCTCTTTCTGTTCTAGAATGTTTTAGACCTAGAAGTCCCATGGACACACCACGCTCACCTGGACTCCCATGCTTTTGCCTCCACAGTGCCCCTCACCTGCAGTATCCTCCCCTTAAGCAGCTCAAGCCCCACCTCCTCCTGGAAGCCTTCTCGGGTGTCATCATTTGTTTCTCCCCACTGCTCTTCTCGGGTGAGCTCTTCCAGCCCTTACAATCTGAAGCCTAGATTTGATCCTTCATTATGTGCTACCTCTGTCGGGGGTTTACTCTAAATACTGAGTGCTTCCCATGTGCCTAGTACTTTGCACATGCTATCTAGTTTAACCTAGTTGTGGGCTAAGATGAGACAGGGACAAATGAGGACATTGAGGCGCAAAGAGGTGAAGTGACTTTCCAAGCTTTCACGGCAGGTACTGGTGGCGCTGGAGTTCAAATCCAGGTCCGCCAGACTCGAGTCTTGATGGCCTCTGTTCCCGAGGTGCTGGGTGAAGCTGTAAAAGGGGTACCTCCTGGTGCTGGGTACCTGTAAAAGGGGTCCTCCTGGACTTGCCAGCACAAAGCGGGGCGAGCGCCAACTCCCCCAGGCCCGACCACCGGGAGACCCGGGTTTGAACCCAGACCATGCCTCTCTGGGTCAGATGCTGGCTGCGCGCTGGGATTTCTCTACTCGGTCACTTGGTCTGGCACCAAGCAGATCTCACAGGGATCGTTTGCACTTAAACCAGCGCGTTGGGACCCGGATCCTGCCTGGTCCTGCCTGCCTCGGCGCGCTGGGAGACGAGGTCACGTCTCTGGCACTTTTCTGCGGCCTTCGAGCCCGCTTCAGCTCTATCGCTGGAGTTGTTCCCCCATTTTACAGACAGGAAAACTGAGGCGGGCAGAAAGGAAGGCCCCGCCAGGCCGGCCCTCACCCTTGTTCTTCTGCGTCCGAGCGATCTCCTTCTCGATCTCGGAGATCTTCTCCAGGATCCCCATGGTGGCGGCTGAACCGGGCGCACCGACAGAGACGGCAGCGGCACCGGGAATTCCGCCCTCTCGGCGGCGGCCGAACTGCGTGCGCCCGGAAGCGCACGGAGAACAGCGTCCTCGTGCGCCCGGCGCTCCGGGATTCAGAGTCCGGGCGGCCACGTCGAGCGGAGTGCTAGACACAATTGGTTCCGCCCGCTGGGCCGGCGGGGCTGGCCTCCCCACCGTCGCCAACTAAGAACCAGGGCGGGGCCAGGATGGGCCGGGGCGGGGCCGGGGCGGGGCCGGGCCGGGGCGGGGCGGGGCCATTTTGTACTGGGCCAGGCGCGAGCTGGGCGGGATGCGAGCTTGGGAGACAAAGAGGGAATGTTGGGTGAGGAACCCCGAACTTTGGGTTCCAAGCGCACCTGGCTCTGCTGGTGTCAAAAATCGCTGAGCTGAAAGCTTGATGGCTCCTGTTTTGTGTAGAGGTTGAAAGCGGGTCCCCCTTACCACGTTAACGAAATGTTCCAACTTAGCCTTAACCACCTGCCATCAGATGCCTCCTGATGTGGTGCATTATAAAGTAGCACCTCCTACGTGGCATTCTTGCCAAAAAATACCGTATCTGAGTTTAGACACGAGGAACCATCAGACAAATGTAGAACGTGGTACGTTTTGTAAGACAAGTGGCCAGGGCTCTTCAAAATTGTCAGTGACTAAAGGTGCGATAGGGAGACTGTTCCAGATAAAAAAGATACTAAATACGATGTGTGGACCTTGCCTAGAATCTGGTTTAACATTTCAAAAGCAGCTATAAAAAGACATTCTTAATCCAATTGAAATTTCGACTTTGGATAGGATATTAGATATTATGGAATCATTGCTAATGTTCATGGGTATGATTATGTAGGAGAATGTCTTTATTCTTTAAAATTTTTCTTAATGTTTATTTTTGAGAGAGAGACAGAGTGCGAGCGGGGAAGGGGCAGAGAGAGGGAGATATAGAATCTGAAGCAGGCTCCAGGCTCTGAGCTGTCGGTACAGAGTCTGACGTGGAGCTCGAACCCACAAACTGCGAGATTATGACCTGAGCCAAAGTTGGACCCTTAACTGAGCCACCCAGGCGCCCCGAGAATGTCTTTATTCTTTTTTTTTTATGTTTATTTTTGACAGAGAGAGAGAGACAGAGCATGAGCAGGGGAGGGGCAGAGAGAGAGGGAGACACAGGCTACGGGCTCTGAGCTGTCAGCACAGAGCCCGACACGGGGCCCGAACTCACAGACGGCAAGATCATGACCGGAGCCGAAGTCAGACGCTCATCCGACTAAGCCACCCAGGTGCCCTGAGAATGTCTTTATTCTTTTTTTTTTTTTTTTTTTAACATTTTTTTAATTTATTTTTGAGACAGAGAGAGACAGAGCATGAACGGGGAAGGGGCAGACAGAGAGGGAGACACAGAACAGGAAGCAGGCTCCAGGCTCTGAGCCATCAGCCCAGAGCCCGACGCGGGGCTCGAACTCACGGACCGTGAGATCGTGACCTGAGCCGAAGTCGGACGCTTAACCGACTGAGCCACCCAGGTGCCCCAGAGAATGTCTTTATTCTTAACAGATGTACCCAGTGGCATTTAGGGATTGTCTTAGGCTGCTCAGGCTGCGATAACAAAATACCACACACTGGGTGATTTAAACAACAGAATTTATTTTTCTCACAGCTCTGGAGGCTGGAAGTCTGAGATCAGGGAGCCAGTATGGTTGGGTTCTGGTGAGAGCCCTGTTCCTGGATTGTAGATGGTCACCTTCTTGCTGTGTCCTTACATGGCCTTTACTAGGTGCGTGCACACAAGGAAAGAAGGGGGAGCTCTCTGGTGTCTGTTCTTATAAGAGCGTGGATCCCATTATGACCTCATCTGACCCTTCCAAAGGGTCAGATTCCAAAAGACGAATCTCCAAATACCAACACATCGGGGGGTTAGGGCTTCAACATATGAATTTCGAAGGATACAAACATTCAGTCTATATCAGAGTTAAAGAACATGATGTTTGTATCTTACTTTAAATAGTTCCAAATATGTATACATTTAAAGAAAGGACGCTAAAGTAAATGGGGCCATATGTTAACAGTGTGTAGGTGTGTATTGAATTATTCTTTCAACTTTTCTGTATGTTTTTCATAAAAAGCTGGGGGTGGAAAGTGGGTCCTTGGAAATGACTCTGTGTTCAGATCTGAGGTTCATAACAGCGCGAGCTTGGTTAAATGTCTTAATCCCTCTGAACCTCTTTCTGTATCTTAAAAATGGGAATAACACAGTTGTTATGAAAATGTGCACCGGGCACATTGTTTGCCCCTAAGTGTTTCTTGAATGTCAGGGCCACTGTAAGTGATTTCTCCCCTGTGGGTCTCACATCCTCCTCAGATTCCACCCACATTTATTGAATGTTTATCATGGGCCAGGCTCTAGGCTCGAGGGGGGCTTCTGTTAGGTTTGAGCTTGCAATTCTCACCCACCTTTTACAAAGTGCGATTACTAAGCCATGCAGAGTGCCTGGTCTGGTGGCTCAAGCTATTCAATAGCAGGGCTGAGATTTGAGAGCAGGGCCTCCAATTCCAAGTCCAGTGACCCCAAGGCAACATAACAAAGTAGACTGTGGTTGAGAATACCTGCGTGTGAGGGTTTGGGTAAGCTTTCAAGAAGGTTCTGTGAAAGCCCTCTGAGACCTAGGGAGGCCCATGCCAAGGTGGAGGTCTGTAAGAGCCCTTACCCAGGAGTAGGTCTCCAACACTCCTCCGCCTCCAAATTGGACATGACGTGGTTCACTGGGCTGCTTTTCCAACTATGCTTGTGCCTACAAAGTTTCCATTTGGGGAAACAGAAGTGTTCTGAAATATGACTCACCTTCCAAGAGTCCTGGCATCTCTGCTGTTGTGTCTGCTTCGGTCACAGTCCCCGTGGGCCTCAGTTGCTTCGTAAATTACATGAGACTCATTCCTACTTCAAGGGTCGAGAGAGATAAGCTGAATATGAAGCATTGTCTAGGTAACTGGCCCTTTCTGTTCAGAAGGTCTGGGTTCTCCAAACCCAAACCTGGGAAGCCTTGTTTGTTCATCTCACTTGAGGAATCTTTGAAACAGAGTTTACAGACTTTCACGCTGCTACCGTGACTGTAGAAATATTTTTTTTAATGTTTGTTTTTGAGAGAGAGACAGAGCGTGAGCAGGGGAAGGGCAGAGAGACAGAGAGAGACACAGAATCCAAAACAGGCTCCAGGCTCTGAGCTGTCAGCACAGAGCCAGACACAGGGCTCGAACTCACAAACTGCGAGATCGTGACCTGAGCCGAAGTCGGACGCTTAACCGACTGAGCCACCCAGGCACCCCTGGAAACATACTTTTTGAATTTTTTAATGTTAATTAAAAAAAAATTTTTTAATGTTTTATTTTTGAGAGAGAGAGAGAGACAGAGACAGAGACAGACAGAGCATAAATGGGGGAGAGGCAGAGAGACAGAGGGAGACACAGAATCCGCAGCAGGTCCCGGGCTCTGAGCCGTCAGCACAGAGCCCAACGTGGAGCTTGAACCCACGGATCACAAGATAATACCTGAGCTGAAGTCGGATGCTTAACTGACTGAGTCACCCAGGCGCCCCTTACATTTTTGCCCCAGTCCAGACATTGTCCTGAGGTTCAGAGCCACACATCATCACCCCTTGGAAATCTAACGCATATTTATCTAGACTTAGCGCATCCGAAGCTGACCTTCTGCTCTTCCTCCAGACCTCTTCCACCTGCAGCTGTTGTACCTCAGACTGACCAGTTGGTCCCCAAATCGATTCCCCTGTCCTCCCAAGCAACCAGCTAGGCCACCTTTCCACCCTTGTAGTTGGGTGCGGCCGCTGATCAGGGAAAAGCGATGCCCACCCCTTCCAGACCCGGCGCATGGAAGCCTGAAGCTTGATCCTCTGCCTCCCCCGGGACGGTTGCGGAAGGCAGGGGTTAAAGATGGCACAGCCTCGTCCCCGATGACTGGTGATGACTGGTGGAGAAGAACCCACACCCACCTTGTGCCAACTGGATTTGGTGGGAACGACCAACAGACGTCCATTAGCTCAAGTCCTGAGAGTTCAGGGTGTCTCTTTCTAGCAGCTGGAATACACAACTGTTCTGTTTTCTTTATTTTTTCAAAGTTTACTTATTTATTTATTGAGAGAGAGAGAGAATGAGCTGGGGAGGGGTAGACAGAGAAGGGGACAGAGGATCCCTGACAGCAGAGAGCCTGATGTGGGACTCGAACTCCCAAGCCGAGCCATGAGATCATGACCTGAGTCGAAGTCGGACGCTTAACTGACTGGGCCACCCAGATGCCCCAACTGTTGTTATCTTAGATTTATCCCTTTAGCATCCATTCATTACATTACAGGACCCATACTCTTAACTATGTATTTTCCTCTTTTCTTTATTCTTGATGCTCTGACATTTGTGGCCTTGCTGACTGAGGAGACACCGCCCCTCCCAGGGCCAGCCAATTCTTAAAGATAGCTAAGGGCTCCCCCGCTTCCCAGTACGCCATTCATGTGCAAACCACCGATCTCCACCCCAGGCCTCCAGCCACCTCCTAATCAAATGCTCACACACCAAGCCAATATCCCTCGCCCTGATCGCCCCAGAGCCAGGTTCCAGACAACTAAGGACAGCCACATGCCCCAAGGCCCACTGGAATTATTAAAACTAGTCAATTCTAGATTCTTTTTTTATTTTTTTTTGTGATGTTTATCTATTTTTGAGACAGAGAGACGGAGCATGAGCGGGGGAGGAGCAGAGAGAGAGGGAGACACAGAATCGGAAGCAGGCTCCAGGCTCTGAGCCATCAGCCCAGAGCCTGACGCGGGGCTGGAACTCACGGACCGCGAGATCGTGACCTGAGCCGAAGTCGGACGCTTAATGGGCCAAGCCACCCAGACGCCCCATCAGCAAATCCTTTTGGCTCTACCTTCGAAACACACGCAGATGAGGACCCCTCCTCTCTTCTCTGCTGTGGCACCACCACGTCGCCCAGGTGCACGGTGGCCTCCTGATCGCTGTCTCTGCACGCTTGCTCCTTCAGGCTGCCCACCATCCACCAAAATCCTTTACAACCTGCGTCAGGTCACGTCCCTCCTCTGCTCACATCCTCCAGCGACTCCTGAGTGCAAGCCCGAATCGTTATCATGACAACGATCAGTGAGGTCCCGCAGGGGCTGACTCTCCTATGTGTCTCCCCCACTGCCCACCCCACGGCCATGTTCTTGTCACCTCTGCCCTCACCTCCTCCTCCTCCTCCTCCTCCTCCTCCTCCTCCTCCTCCTCCTCCTCAGCTCCTTGTTGTTCCTCTAGCACAGCTGGCTCACTGTCTTGGGAACTCTGCCCGGACTGTCCTTCTGCCTGGAGTGCTCATCCTCACACATCTGCTTGGCTCACCCCCCACCTCCAGGTCTTGGCTCAAATGTCACCTGCTCAGTGAGGCCCAGTGAGGCCCGGCAACCCACACCCCTCCCCCAGCTGGCGCTCCCAGTCTGCTTTTACTCTTCCTGTAAGGCTTATCATTTAACAACACATCTGATATTACGGGAGTTTTTTATGCTATTGTTATGTAGCCCTCCCCTTAAGAACACAGGCCATTCTTGGGATTTGTTGTGCAAGGACGCATCCCAGGCACACCGAACCGTGGCTAGCACACTGTAAGTGCTCAGAAGCATTGGCCAAGGGGCGCCTGGAGGGCTCAGTCGGTTAAGCATCTGACTCTTGATTTTGGCTCAAGTCATGATCTTGCAGTGGGATCGAGTCCCGTGTCAGGCTCTGTGCTGTTGGGTTAGGATCCTTTCTCTTGGCCCCTCCCCTGCTCGTGCTCTCTCTTGCTCTCTCTCAAAATCAAATTTTTTTATTTTTTATTTTTTTTATTATATGAAATTTATTGTCAAATTAGTTTCCATGCAACACCCAGTGCTCATCCCAAAAGATGCCCTCTTCAATGCCCATCAACTACTCCCCTCCCTCCCATCCCACATCAACCCTCAGTTTGTTCTGTTTTTAATAATCAAATTTTTTTAAAAGCATTTGCCAAATGAGTGAAAGCCCTGATGAACATAAGCACTGACACAAGAAATGAAGTTCTAGATGGGGGTGAAATGTTCACTGGCTCTGTCCACACGTGAGCCAACAAGATCAGGCTGGCATTTGCTATTTTGACAGATACTAACAAACTATGTTGCCTCCACACTCCAACCAGCATCCCAAGCCTGAAAGCCCTTCTCTTCATTTCTGTGGGAAACTCAACCCTTCCCTGCACACTGGAATCATCTGGGAACTTCAAGGCACTGGAGAGGTTGTGATAGAACTGGTCTGGGGTGCTGCTGGACAAAAGCATTTTAAATGAGTTAGGTGATTCTGATGTTCAACGGAGTTTGAGAAGCACTGCTCCAAGTCAGTGCCAGTTCAAGAAGGTGTGGAGGGAGGGAGCTATTCATTGAGCAAATAGGGAGAGGAATGAGGACCAGTGGGTGAAGCAAGCTGAAAAATCAGAAGGGAAAAAAAAAAAAAAAATGGCAAAATGAACTTGAATTTCAGCCTCTGCTCCTCTACAAATGAAAAGCCTTGCACGTTTTGCTTGCTGTGTGCAAGTAGGGAGTTTCAATCTTTAGATATTTTGGAAGAAAAATCTAGAAGAAAGAGCTGCTCAATTGCAATCCAATTTTCGGGCACTTTTCTGTGTCAAAGCCAGCTGCCTGTCTCATTACCGAGCAATTTTAATGCTTTCCTCCTCAGGTGCAGTTGAGGTCGATGCAGGCAGCGTTGATATTTATAATTTCTTTGTCCTGTCCTGCAGTGGGTTTCACGCCTACTACAATCCACACATTTTCCGCCATGCCCAAGGATGACTTAAACGCAAAGTGAAGGAAAGGTTAAAAGCGGGAACCTAGCACTGAGAAAGAGGGTCTTGACTCCTGGTGGGGATCAGAAAAATGTCAATTTCCACTCTATTCCTGTTAGTTCCCTGAGGCCCCAGAGCGTGGGCTTGGAATGCTCCTGCGTTGCCTCAATGCTTGGAATGGCACCTTGCACATGGCAAGCCTCAGCAAATACTTTGTGTCATTATCCAAGCAAGAATGACATGTTACATGGGTGGAGCATTTCTACGGTTTAACAGGTGCTTCCAGGAGCACCTCCTCCAGCCCCTCAACTCCCTGACCTATGTGGAGATTGTTCCTTCTGCTTTCCAGGCTCAGAGGGTTTAGCTGGTACATGGGAGGTCCCTCTAGGCCTTAAAGGTAGATCTGGGAGGGAGAGCCCAGGTATCCCACACCTTACTCCCCCAAAACCACCAGTAAATGGTGTCTTCAACCGTAGGGCTTCAGCCTTGTGAACAGCCGATTCCTTTCTTGACCCATCTTGGGAGGAAGTTTATTATCACTGTTGTTCGAACAACAGGAGATCAGATGATACTTTATATCCACACAGGAACTGTGCCCTGACACGGATGTAAGTTCCCTTAGCGTTTCAACTTGCTCAACCTTAAACCTTTTCAACATTATTAACATTTTCTCAGAATTCACATGGAGTTTCCGCGGTCTTCCTTGGCGCTGCCTAAGGAGGTGGTACCAGAAACCTAACGCTAGAGCAAGGGAGCCAAGGTGTCCTGGCAACGCCCGTCGGGGCGGTTTGTAAAAATCGGAGTCAGGCCTTACTGGCTGGGCTACGGCCCCCGGCCGCAGGGTGCGGAGAACTCAAGGGCCTGAACTTGCCGCTGACATCTGGCTTCAGGACGTTGCTGGTGCAGCCATCTGGGAGCCCGAGTGCGTTGGGGCTCAGGCATTTCCTCTGAGGACCAGTCCCCGTCCGCTTTGCGGGTGCCCGCGCCGGTCTGAGAAGCAGCCAGTGAACAAATATCTCTGTTAATTTTCTGTGTGTTAAGTAAAAGCATACATCCTAAACACATGCAAAAAAAAAAAAAAAATTGTTCCCACATGTTTAAAGAAGTGTAGAGATTAACAAAACGGAGCTCAAACATCAGTGTTGAGCAGCAGTTGACAACACCGAAACGAGGAGGGACAAGGACACGGACTGCATCAGTCCCCCAGAGGGGGCCTCGGCCCGGAAACCTCCACAGACACAGGGCCAGAAAGGGGGCTGGGTTCTTCTACCAGAACGGTTTTGAGTTAGAAACAGGACAAGGAGCGCCTGGGTGGCTCAGTCGGTTATGCGTCCGACTCTTGATTTTGGCCCAGGTTGTGATCTCGCGGTCCGTGAGACTGAGCCCCGAGTGAGGCTCTGCACGGACAGCGTGGAGCCTGCTTGGGATTCTCTCTGCCCCTCCCCCACTCGTTCTTTCTCCCTCTCTCTCAAAATAAATAAACTAAAAAAAAAAAAAAAAAAAATAGAAATAGGACAAAGTCACTGCTTAAATACCTTTATTATTTTTTAAAAATTATTTGGACATTGATAGCTCTGCAAAATACTTCTCCCATCCCAGACCCTCAAACCCTTTCCACATGTCCTCCCTAAAGAAACAAAATACTCATACTTTGTGCCCATTCAAATCTAATTTTTAAAAACATGTAAGATTCAAAATCAAATATTTTTCTTTCCCAGAACTTGTTAGTAATTTTAAACCACAATGCAACATACTTAATGGCATTTCTTTTTAAAAATTAGCTTATCAGACTATTTTATGAGGAAAAAAAAAAAAAAATCAATTCAAGGCCTTAGAATATAAATTCCCTGTTTCTGAAAGCAAAAGACGTTGAAAAGCCCCTTTGCTCCCCTGGAGTTTGTGATTTCCACGTTATCAACAGAACCAGCACACAGATGGGACTTTCTACTTCATGTGAAGGCTTGCTTAGTTACTTTGGGGCTGCAGCTGAAATGCTGTAAAGTTTGAGAGGATGGGTGGGTGGGGAGGGAGAATTCCAGCACAGAGGAGAGACGAGGCTGGGGGTACAGAATGGAAGCTTTCTGAGCAGTGGAAAGAACAGCCAAATCCCTAGGATCCCACCTCATGGCAGGTTTGTTTGGGGTGGAGGAAGACGGTAGAAAATCTGCATCCTGCACTGATTTCTTAATGATGAACACGAGCGTCAGCCAAAACTATTGCACAGAGTACCAGAGGCACGTAAACCACGGAGGAGGTTCAGGAAAGAATAACCACAGAGGGGGGTGATCCCCAACATTCCTTGGGGAACTGAGAGAAAGAGAAGGAGTTGACGTGGATTCTTTGGGAATTACTAAGAGGAGGTGGGCAGGTAATCCCTTCCCTGTCCTCAAAGGGCAGATTTTTACGCAAGCAAACCTTCATCTCGGATGTGCCCGAAAGATCTAGCAAAGGTATCACTTGATTTTCCCCAGTACAACTTCATTACCTAGCTAAGAGAGGGAGGGAGGAAGAAATCCTCCCAACGGGACCTGGCCCATTTGGCTAGCTGAACAATAGCAGCGTTTCCAAATGGCCTTCCCTGCCCGCTGACTGCCCGGCTGACCTCTGAGCCACACATACAGGGCCCCGATGAGCTCACCCCTCGTTGGGTTTCTGAGCGGGGGCCTAGATCCTTCAAGGAGCTTGCAAAACTCAGGCAAGATTTAGGAGCCTGCCGTGAGAGGGGATCTGGGGTGAAATGGCCGGCCCGTGTGGCCAGGGAAAGCCAGCACGGCCCCACAGTCTCCTTTTACTGTCAAGCGACGCCTGCCAGCTAAGCTGAGGCCACGCGAGTGCGGTCTCCTCGGTACTCTGCCATCAGCTGGTGTGACCAGAGCCAGCCGTCCTGATGCCTTCTGGAGTTTCAGAATCAAGGAAAACATTGACTCATCTCTGGGAACGGACTGTGAATCATTTTTCCGCTGCAGTCGCCGGGGCAACGTTTTGGGGCTCCAAAACCCTGGCCTCACCACATGGGTTGGTCTCACCCCCGTACAAAGCCTTAGGACTACGCATCCTAGGTGTCCCGATGCCCACTGACTAGAATCCCAAGTACTTCGCCTCTAAGGTTTCCCCGACATTCGGTCTCAGTAACATACAGTACACGTGTCGTCAAAAGGAAAGTCACTTGTTAAGAATAAAGCGTTTCCCTACACCGCTCGTCTAGACCGAAGGGCCTTGTGTTTCCTTACACCGCCCGTGGATCTGCAGCTTGCAGCTGGCTGTGCTCCCGTGTGGGCTGTAGCTTTCTGTCTTGTGTTCTGAGTGAGTCTTGTCGACCGCCAGCAAATGCGATGCCCCCCAAAGCCCGGCCTGTCTCTGCGGTCTACGACGGATGCCAACCTATTAAGCTTTTTAAACATTAAAAAACAAAAACAAAAAACAAAAAACAAAAAAACAACTCCCCCCCGCCACCCAAAACCACACCCCACCCCAACCCCACACCCCCACACACACTTTGGCACGTGAGCCTTGAGTTCTTCGAGCGTGTTCGTGTTCCCGCCCCTCCCCCACCCCAACATTTTAGAGCTGCTGTTTTAGGAGAATGACGGCCCCTTCTGCTTGACGGAAAAGGTCGCCACGAAGCACTGCTGTTCTGAGTAGCAAAAGGAGGAGGTACAAATGCTAAACCGGCCCCAAAATAACAAGCTCTCAAGTTTAGCACTAGAATTTATGCAATGCTGCAAAACTTTTGTACCAGGATGACGAGTTTTAAACTGCTGGTTGATTAAATATACATTTACATATAGATATAGGTATAAAAATTACTAAGTCAACATTTGCTGTTTTCAATGTGAAAACGATAAAAATGTAATTCTGAATAATTGTGCATTTGCCATAGGGTCCTTGTTAAAGGGACCATAAAAATAATTTTGTAATAAAAAAACTCTTTTTTTTTTTTCTTTTTTCTTTTTTTTTTAAGTTTAGTATTGCCCTCAAGTTCAAAAGTTTGGAGCAAACGTGCTGAGTAAGCAGGACTGGAATCCGTTCCTGCCAGGGATCTGGAAGCCTGAAATTTAGTGATCCCCGATGGCAGGCCCAGAGAACCTGGCAGCCACTGACTAGCTTAGCGTGACCGCTGCAGGGCTGGGCAGTGCCAGCGGACCCCGTTAAGCAATCGGCCTCCGCCTCACGTTTCACTGGCGGGTGCTGCTGGTCACCGATTCCCTGCGCAGAGCTCTGGGGGGGGGGGGGGGGCGGCACACGTGTGCTGGGGCTCTGCCTTCTCTTGAGCTACCGGACTGAGCAACTGGGGGGGGGGGGCGCAGGGCTGGGGCCTGGGCCGAGACCACTGAGCACCAAGGCTGAGGGTGACTGGGGGGCTGACCTTCTGCTCGGCTGGAGGTGGGGACGGAGGAAGGAATGGGCCTTTCAGTGATACAGAAGTTAGCTGTGCAGGAAGGAAAAGTGCATTTAAGGTAGCTTACAACAGATTAAGACCAAACTGCCACAGAGAGGGAGGAAGCACAGAGAACACTCCCTCCACCTGCCGTTGGTTGGCCATTGCTCCTTGGATTCTGTGGGTTAACATTTCATGCTTTCTGATGCGAGTCTGCTCGTGAAGAAACAGGACAGGAACACACGTTCTCCTGGTTCTGGCAGGTACACGATTTTCTTGGCAGAGTTCTTTTTTTGCCAAGTTCAGTTTTATTTGGTTCCTGCTCTGAACCGCTGTCACCGGAACTCGTAGATGGGTGCGCTGTGTTCGGGAACGTGAGTTAGATTGAGTGACTGATACCTGCAATGTGGGAAAGAGAGAAACGGGAGCAGTCTGAGCATCCTGGAAAACCAACAAAGGATGTCCAAAACTCCCTCCCTGCCACCGGAGCGCCTGACGGGCCACTTTCTCGGACCGGAATTCATCTCAGATCTCGTCAGCTGAACCGACTCTGGTTTTATTTGTTTCTTGGTTAATCCTCCCGAAATGGGGGTAAGAGGAGCTGTTTTTTTAGGCCTTTCCCTTTTGCTCTGACCATGAAGCAACCATGGTACGTCTTGCAAAAGGAGAGGCAGAGTACGCTGTGGGAGAGATGCAGACCGAGGCCCGGGCCTCATCCTCACCTGCCACGCTGCCCGGCCTCCCAACGGCCAGCACCTCAGCTCCCCTGTGTGTCAGGCTGGAGCACCCTCGGGACTTCGTGGGTAACACAGGCACACCCCACTTCTCATGCAATGCAAACAGGCCATGGAAGAGAGAACTTCCTCGCTAACCGTAAATCTTATTTGACCCTTTGGCTTCATTTTCTGGCCTCCCTAGACACGGCTATTAGACTTTGAGAACATCAGAGCTCTGACGTGTATGTTTCTGCCCCGTCGGCAGGCTGCTCCGAGGAGCTAAGCAGATGAAAGGGAAACGGCGGCCGGGACAATCCACACAAGGGGATGATAACCACCAGGGGACAATCAGAGCTGATGGGGTAGACATCAGCTCTCCTCTTACTTGTTTCACAGAGGACGTGAGGAGGAGCACAGGAACAAGCAGTTTATTTCTCAACAACAACAGCAAAAAAACAAAACAAAACCAAAAAATCAGGAAAAGATTATGCATTAGCCATCGGAATATGGAATCAAAACCACAAGACACCTGCAGATGTCGTAAGCGCTAGGAGAGCTGTAATTGTAAAGACATCATAACAAGCGTTGGGAATGATGTGGAGAAAACTGGAGCCTTGGGCCCTGGTGGGAACGTACCAGGGTGCAGCTGCTCTGGAAAACAGGGAGGGGTTCCTTAAAAAGTTACAGAATTCCCATATGACCCAGCAATTCCACTCTTAGTATCTGCCCAAAGGAACTGAAAGCCGGGACTCGGATGCTTACACGCCCTCACTCACAACAGCATTATTCACAACAGGCAAAAGGTGAAGACAACCCAAGTGCCCAGCAACTGATGAACAGAGAAGGAAAATGTGGTACGGTGGTCCCCCCCTCTTATCTGTGGGGGATACGCTCAGGTACCCCCAGAGGATGCCGAAAACCGTGGATGGTACTGAGCCCCGTACGTATGGCATGGTTTTTCCTGCACATACATACCCGTGACAGAGTACAACTTACAAATTAGGCACCGTAAGGAGTTAGCAACAATAACTAGTCAGCAAATAGAACAACTATAACAATATACTGCAATAAAAGTTACGGGAACGTGGGCTCTCTCTCAAAATACCTTATTGTACCGTGAGGATGGGAGATGACGAAATGGGTGCGGGAGGAGACGAAACACGGAATGACAGAGGCGCTGTGACGGGCTGTTAGGCTACCACTGACCTTCTGACACTGTCAGGAGGACGATCGTCTGCTTCTGGGCTACAGCTGACCGCGGGTAACCGAAACCCCGGAAAGCAAAACCGCAGATAAGGAGGGGCTACTGTGGATCCAGACCATGGAAAGTTATTCAGCAATAAAAATGGGGAGTGCTGACACCTGCTGTAACAAGGCTGAAGCTTCAAAGGCCAGACACAAAGGCCACATAGTGTATGGTCCCATTTATATAAAATATCCAGAACGGGCAGATCTACACAGTGAGAAAGTAGATTAGTGGTTGCCTAGGGCCAGGAGGGGATGGGGAGTCGGGTTGATGGTCAAGGGGTACGAGGGTTTCTCCCTGTGGCGATGAGAACGTTTTAAAATTGACTGCAGTCATGGCTGCACAGACCGCTGACTTGTACAGCTTCAATGAGCAAACCAAATAGTGTGTGAATTAGCTCAATAAAGCTGTCATTTAAAACAGGATATAACATGTTTTGAAAACTCATTTGAAAACTGAACAACTACTGAAACCCTAAGAGTTGTGGCTCTCAGAGGCGCTGAGACTGCACTGAGCCACGGGCACGTATTTGCAGATATCACTGTGCTGCCACTGAACAAGGAAGGTGAGTCAAGCTGGGGTGGCATCACTTACAAGTCACCAAAGTGTGAAAAATTTGGAAGGGAATGAGGGGGTCTCTACATTCAGAGAGGAAATCAGGTATTTTATGATATGGTTCCTTCTTCAGGTACAGCCAGGTGCTTTGAGAAGCAGCGAGGAGGCAGGAGATTCCCCCCAAGAGGTGACAGAAGCTAGCACCCGAGGTGGCATTCAGTCCTTCACCTCAGGTGAGACACAGGGCAGGACCGCCAGCTCCACGGGGGGACCCTAGGTCACCAGACCGAGATCAAGTGCATGTGGGGCCAGCATCTGAGGAATGTGACCACAAAATCGAAAAGGCTGCTGACAGCAAAATTCACCCCAGCAAAATTCATAGTTGGATTTTACATTTTAGTTACTGATTAAATTTGGGAGGAAATGCAAGAGCAGCAAGATTGGGAGAACATGCTGATAATACAGAACTGCTTGAAAGCTGTCAGCAATGAGTTCCTTTATCTAGCACTTCACTTCGTCTTGTTTACTCTGCTCCATGTAGAGGGACAGGAGCCCCTATACCAGCAACTGAGATCGCTTGGAGAGGCCCTCTGCATGCAGACAGAGCATGAAAGCCATGCAGAGACAGGGGAGAGGTCTCTTTTGGTTTTGGCAAGCCAAGGAAGAGCCAGGGGGACAGCAGCAAGCCGCCCCCTGCGCCTCCGGGGTTCCTTACCATTCTGAACTCCTATGGTAATAGTAGCCCTCTATGGAGGCTGCCGACTTCTGGAAGCAGATGTAATAGAACCCAGCAAAGGAAGCACCGCTGATGTCTTTGATCGTGTGGTCTGGGACCAGGAACTGTTCCTGCACACAGACGGAGGAGGTTAGTAACATGACGGGTGGCCCGGCCACCTCTGGTGTTCCTCGTTAGCCTCCAGGTGCTTCTAAGGTTCCACTGTCACACGGCCTTGCCCAGACTTGCTGGACAATGGCCAACATGTGCGTTTCAACCCAACCTGCCAATAGCATCCGTGTGTTGCTCGAGTATTCTAGATGCTAACACAGGAGCCTGTGTCTTGAGCTCACTGAGGTCAGCAGTGAAGAGAAGGTCCTATGGTCTACATATCTCGTAAGTGAATCGATACCTACCTACCTTTCAGAGCCCACAGACAGAACCACCCAGGGAGAGAAATTCTCTGCTCCACCCCAGGAACTAGTGCTAGGTTCCTGATCACCTCTACAACAGCAAGTCACTTCACTCTGAGGGCAGATCACACCCCATAACACCCCCTGAAAAAGCTCTACGCCTCGGCGACAGCCATCAGAACAGCACCTTGGGAAGAGGCAAGCTTGTTATCTCTGGCTAGAGCCAAGCTGAAAGGACCTACTGTCCCAGTAAGATGAAGCCGGTGGCCCCAAGGCTCCAGGAGGTCTCCTGAAGGCCCACAGTGAGTCACCCTGAGAAGTTCTTTTTTAAGTTTATTTTGAAAGAGAGAGTGGGGGAGGGAAGAAGAGAGCGAGGGAGAGAGAGAATCCCAATCAGGCTCTGCACTGGCCGTGCACAGCCTGATGTGGGGCATGAACTCACAAACCTCGAGATCATGACCTGAGCCAAAATCAAGCCACCCAGGTGCTCAACTCTTTTTTTTTTTTCCAAAACACTCTCATCTTTTCCTTTCCTAAACCTCTGAATGGTAGTTTTTAAAATTAATTTTAAAATAAGAACTTTGGAGGATACTTCTTCCAACATGTTATTTCACTGGCACACTTCCCACTAGATGGCAAGCTTACAGGGCAGGACCCCGCTCTGACTCTCCACGCCTGGCAAGCGTCCACTCAGAAAGTGATGATCCCCCCCACCCCCCAAAAAAATTAGCTATACAAGCTAAAGATTGGGAATCACTGGGGCGCCCGGGTGGCTCAGTCGGTTAAGCGACCGACTTTGGCTGAGGTCATGATCTCATGGTCCATGAGTTCGAGCCCTATGTCGGGCTCTGTGTTGACAGCTCAGAGCCTGGAGCCTGCTTTGGATTCTGCGTCTCACTCTCTCTCTGCCCCTTCCCCGCTCGCTCGCGTGCTCTCTCTCTCTCTCTCTCTCTCAAAAATAAATACTAAAAAAAAAAAAAAAAAAAAAGATTGGGAATCACTACTCTATCACTACTCTAAATGATTGGCTTTTCGGAAAGCTGGCGAGATTTCAAGACAAAACGGCTTTTCCCCGCAGATTGGGGACCAGGGGTTGGAAGTGGGTGTCCGTTCACACAGTGATTTCACAAACTGGCTTCACGATTGTGCTATCCTGGAGCTGGAACACAGTAAATACCATGCTATCAAAACAGGGAACACAAAAGCCTTGTCAGCCCCAAAGCCAATCTATCGGGTCCAGCCAGACGCAGTTCTCTGAGGGCTGGTGAGTGGAAAACCCAAATTCCATTCCTGGTCCCTCATTTCCTGAGCTGGAGGGAACCAGACAAGCTGAGACAGCACCGAGCCTTCAGCAAGGACGTGGTGAGGGAGCGGTCCCTCAAGGGGGTGTCGCAGCCTGTGGCTGAGAACCGGAGGTGATGGGTGACTGACTTTGGTTCTCCCCTGAATCCACAGGACACTTGGGAGGACTCCACCTGGACGGTCAAAGGTACCGAGGGGGACCACCCCCTAGCCACGAATTCGTCAGCTGACCACCAAACAGTTTAACCAAAGAGAAACCATCTGGGAGGGCAGCAGTCTGCCAGAGTGGCCTGGAGCTGTGCCCGCTTTCCGTGAGCGTTAAAGGCACCGCATGAGGACAGGGCAGATGGGGCGGTGGGTCCAATGCAGGCACTGGCACAGCCAGAAGACCGCCTGGGGTGGGGCCTTACCTTCCACCTCATGAAGACATAATCTCCATTCTTCAGCTCTTCGTAATCAAAGTCATCTGAATTAAATGATTTTGCATACTGATAAAAAGCCAGAAACTTGCCCTGAAAGCAAAAGACACAGCATGAGAACTGATCTACGGAGGGAGAGGCTGGTGTCAGAACGACCCTTCTGTGTCCGGTGGCGACTGCCTTTGCAAATGCGTGCCAGTTGCTGGAGGTGGCCTGACCAGATCAGCAAAGGCCGAGGCCCGGAAGGGGAGCCCAAGGTCCCCACCAGTGACCTCAGAGCTGGACTCCAGCTGAGGCATCATGGGGCTACGCCTGCCTAGTTCATGTTGTCTGAGGAAAGGCCCCGGGTTGGGAATGGATGCTATTCTGGGGGCCCGTTCTCAGGAAAACTTTGCACAAAGCCAGGAATGACTAGTGACGTCTCTGTAAGGGAGTCAACAGTAGCAACAAGAGTCATGCAGAACAACTGAGAGCCAGCATGTCTCACCGAAGGGGGAGAGAGGGCTTACTACCGTGGGGTCCTCTGACAGAGTAGAGTGGCTTGGGGCCAGCTAGTGAAGAAGAAACAGGAAGTGGGTAATATACGATTAATTTCTTTTAAAAAAGTAGACCAGATGGACTTCAAGATGTATACAAAGCGGTTATCATCAAGGCAGTATGGGACTGGCACAAACACAGACACTCAGATCAAAGGAACAGAACAGAGAACCCAGAAATGGACCCACAAACGTATGGCCAACTCATCTTTGACAAAGCAGGAAAGAATATCCAATGGAACAAAGACAGTCTCTTCAGCAAGTGTTGCTGGGAAAACCGGAAAGCGACATGCAGGAGAATGAACCCGGACCACCATACACAAAAATAAACTCAAAATGGATGAAAGACCTAAACGTAAGACAGGAAGCCATTAAAATCCTCAAGGAGAAAGCAGCCAAAAACCTCTCTGATCTTGGCCGCAGCAACTTCTTACTCAACACATCTCTGGAGGCAAGGGAAACAAAAGCAAAAATGAACTATTGGGACCTCATCAAAATAAAAAGCACAGCGAAGGAAACAATCAGCAAAACTAAAAGGCAACCGACGGAATGGGAGAAGATATTCGCAAATGACATATCAGATAAAGGGTTAACTCAACACTCAAAAAACAAATAACCCAGCAAAGAAATGGGCAAAAGACATGAACAGACACTTCTCCAAAGATATCCAGATGGCCAACCGACACATGAAAAAATGCTCAAAATCACTCGTCATCAGGAAAATACAAATGAAAACCACAATGAGATACCACCTCACACCTATAAGAATGGCTAACATTAACAAGTCAGGCAACAACAGATGTTGGCGAGGATGCAGAGAAAGAGGATCTCTTTTGCGCTGCTGGTGGGAATGCAAACTGGTGCCGCCACACTGGAAAACAGTACGGAGGTTCCTCAAAAATTTAAAAACAGAGCTACTCTATGACCCAGCAATTGCACTACTAGGCATTTATCCAAGGGATACAGGTATGCTGTTTCGAAGGGACACATGCACCCCAATGTTTACAGCAGCACTATCAACGGTAGCCAAAGTATGGAAAGAGCCCAAATGTCCGTTGATGGATGAATGGATAAAGAAGATGTGGTATGTATATACAATGGAGTATTACTGGGCAATCAGAAAGAATGAAATCTTGCCATTTGCAACTACATGGAGGGAACTAGAGAGTATTACGCTAAGCAAAATTAGAGAAAGACAAATATATGACTTTACTCAAATGAGGGCTATAAGATACAAAACAGACGAACATAAGGAAAGGGAAGCAAAAATAATATGAAAACAGGGAGGGGGACAAAACAGAAGAGACTCTTAAATATGGAGAACAAACAGCAGGTTGGTTACTGGAGCGGTTGTGGGAGGGGGGATGGGCTCAATGGGTAAGGAGCACTAAGGTATCTACTCCTGAAATCATTGTTGCACTATATGCTAACTTGGATGTAAATTTAAAAAATAAATTAAATATATTAAAAAAAAGGGACACCAGAAATAGATTACAAAATTGTGTCTCATGATCCTATTTTTATTAAAAAAAAAAAAAGGTCAATACTTGTTTTAGCTTTGGTATTATTATTATAGATGATTTTTTTCCTTTTGTCTTTCCATTCATTCAAATGTTTAAAAACAAGCATGTTGGGGCGCCTGGGTGGCGCAGTCGGTTAAGCGTCCGACTTCAGCCAGGTCACGATCTCGCGGTCCGTGAGTTCGAGCCCTGCGTCGGGCTCTGGGCTGATGGCTCAGAGCCTGGAGCCTGCTTCCGATTCTGTGTCTCCCTCTCTCTCTCTCTGCCCCTCCCCCGTTCATGCTCTGTCTCTCTCTGTCCCAAAAATAAATAAAAAACGTTGAAAAAAAAATTTTTTTTTTTAAAAATAAAAAAATAAAATAAAAACAAGCATGTAATAATTTTATAAGAATTACACCTCAAATAAAATTTAAGATACAGAATTATTAACCCATAGAATTTGTCACACATGTATTTCTATCCTCAGTAGATTAAGTTTATGGAATCTGGACTTTATGGTACCACCATGATACCAACTTTATTATCACTCAGGAAAACCTGAGCATGAAATAATACAGTGCCTCTGAATTTAGTTTACAGGGAGTCCAGTTTTATTTATTTATTTTTTAATGTTTATTTAGAAAAAGAAAGAGAGCCAGAGCATGAGAGGAGAGGGGGAGAGAGGGAGGGAGACATAGAATCTGAAGCAGGCTCCAGGCTCTGAGCTGTCAGCACAGAGCCCGATGCAGGCTTGTACTCATGAACCACAAGATCATGACCTGAGCTGAAGTCGGACGCTTAACTGACTGAGCCACCCAGGTGGCCTGGCAGTCCTGGTTTTATTGCACTTCTCTTTATTGCTGTTTGCAAATGTTGCATTTTTTTATAAACTGCCAGGGTTCCTGGCAACCCTGATCGAGCAAGGCTATTGGTGCCATTTTCCCAACAGCATTTGTGTCTCTGTGTCACATTTTGGTGATTCTTGCAATATTTGAAGCTTTTTCATTACTATTTTATTTGTTATGGTGATCTGTGGTCAGTGATCTTTTTTTTTTTTTTTAATGTTTATTTTTGAGAGTGCAAGCAGAGGAGGGGTGAGAGAGAAGGGGGACAGAGGATCCAAAGTAGGCTCTGTGCTGACAGCAGTGAGCCCGACATGGGGCTCAAACTCACGAACTGTGAGATCATGACCTGAACTGAAGTCAGCTGCTCAACCAACTGAGCCAACCAGGCACTCCTGTGATCAGAGATCTTTTTTTTTTTTTTTTTTAACGTTTATTTTTGAGACAGAGAGAGAGAGAGAGAGAGAGCATGAACGGGGGAGGGTCAGAGAAAGAGGGAGACACAGAATCTGAAACAGGCTCCAGGCTCTGAACTGTCAGCACAGAGCCCGACGCGGGGCTCGAACTCACGGACCACGAGATCGTGACCTGGGCCGAAGTCGGAGGCTCAACCGACTGAGCCACCCAGGCGCCCCACAGAGATCTTTGATATTACTAGTGCAATTGTTTGGGGGCCCATATAAGGCGGCAAACGTAACTGATAAATGTTGTGTGTGTTCTGACTGCTCCACTCACTGGCTGTTCCCCCATCCGTCTCCCTCTCCTCAGGCCTCCCTCTTCCCTGAGACGTAACAATACTGAAATGAGGCCGATTAAAAAGCCTGCGATGGCCTCGAAGTGTTCCAGGGAAAGGAAGAGTTGCACGTGTCTCACTTGAAATCAAAAGCTAGAAACAATTAAGCTTAGTTGAGGAAGGCACGTCGAAATCCAAGAGAGGCTGAAAGCTTGGCCCCTTGCACCAAACAGCCGTGTTGTAAATGCAAAGGAAAAGTTCTTGAAGGAAAGGAAAAGTTCACTCCAGTGAACATATGGATGATAAGAAAGCGAAACAGCCTTATTACTTGTTTATTTTTAAATGTTTGTTTATTTATTTTGAGAGGAGAGAGAGAGAGTGCACAAACAGGGGAAGGGCAGAGAGAGGGCGAGAGAATCCCAAGCAGGCTCCATGCAGAGCCCACTGCAGGGCTCGATCTCATGAACCATGAGATCATGACCTGAGCTGAAGTCAGGAGTCAGGAGCTTAACCAACAGAGCCACCCAGGCGCCTCCTCAAAACTGCCTTATTACTAATGTGCAGAAAGGGTTAATGGTCTGGATAGAAGGTCAAACCGGTCCCAATGTTCCCTGAAGTCAAAGCCTAATCCAGAGCAAGGCTGATTCTTTTCAATTCTGTAAAGGTTGAGAGAGGTGAGGAAGTGCAGAAGGAAAGTCTGAAGCTAGCAGGGGTTGGTTTGGGAGGTTTAAGGAAAGAAGTCATCTCCGTAACGTAAATGTGAGAGGTGAAATGTCAAGTGTTGATGCAGAAGCTGTGGCAGGTTATCCAGAAGATCGAGCTAAGATAACTCATGATGATGGCCACACTCGATGAAACAGCCTTCTATTGGGTGAAGACGCCATCGAGGGTTTTCATGGCCAGAGAGGAGAAGTCAATGCCTGGCTTGGAAGCTTCATAGGACAGGCTGAGTCTCTTGCTAGGGGCTAATTCAGTGGGTGACCTGAAGTTGAAACCAATGTTCACTTACCATTCTGAAAATCCTCGGGCCCTTAAAATTTTATGCAAAATCTACTCTGCCTGTGCTCTATTAATAGAAAAAAGCCTGGATGACAGCACATCTGTTTACAACATGGTTTACTGAATATTTAAAGCCCACCGTTAAGACCTACTGCTCAGAAAAAAAGATTCCTGCCTACTGACAATGCACCTGGTCACCCAAGCGCTCTGGTGGAGACGTAGGGTGAGATTAATGTTGTTTTCATGCCTGCCAACACAACACCCGTTCTGCAGTCCATGGGTCAAGGGGTAGTTTTAACTTTCAAGTGTTCTTATTTAAGAAGTATAGTTCATAAGACTATAGCTGCCATAGATAGTGATCTCTCTGATGGATGTGGGCAAAGTAGACTGAAAACCTTCTGGAAAGGGTTCACCATTCTAGGTGCCATCAAGAACATTTGTGATTTTTTAAAAAAAAAAAAAAGAAAGAACATTTGTGATTCATGGGAAGAGGTCAAACAATCAATATCAATGGGAGTTTGGAAGAAGTTGATTCCAACTCTATAGATGACTTTGAGGGATTCAAGACTCCAGTGGAGGCAGACGGGGTAGAGATGGCAAGACAGCTAGGGTCAGAAGTGGAGCCTGAACGCGTGACCGATGGCTGCAATCTCGGGATGAAACTTGAACGAATGAGGAGTTGCTTCTGATGGGTGAGCAAAGGAAGTGGTTTCCTGAGATAAGATCTACTCCTGGTGAAGATGCCATGAAGATTGTTGAAATGACAACAAAGGATTTAGAATATTACATGAATTCAGTTGATAAAGCCACAGCAGGGTTTGCGAGGACTGACTCCAATTTTGAAAGAAGTTCTACTGAGGGTCAGATGCTATCAAACAGCATCCCGCACCACAGAGAGATTGTTTGTGAAAGGAAGAGTCGGCCAATCAATGAGGCACACTTCACTGTTCTCTTATTTTAAGAAATTGCTACAGCCATCCGACCTTTGGCAACCATCACCCTCATGAGTCAGCAGCCATCAACATCAGGTGAGACCCTCTACCAGTGGGGCGCCTGGGTGGCTCAGTTGGTTAGGCATCCGACTCTTGATTTCAGTTCAGGTCACGACCTCACCATTCGTAGGATTGAGCCCTACAACAGGTTTGGCTCTAGCAGCGTGGAGCCTGCTTGGGATGCTTCTTGCTTCTCTCTCTGCCCCTTCCCTCCCCCACACTCTCTCTCAAAATAAATAAACGAAAAAAAAAAAGACCCTCTACCAACAAGATTGGGACTTGCTGAAAGCTCAGAGGATGGTTAGCATTTTTTAGTAATAAAATACTTTATTTATTTATTTTTTAATTAAAAAAATTTTTTTTTAATGTTTTTATTTATTTTTGAGACAGAGAGAGACAGAGCATGAGCAGGGGAGAGGCAGAGAAAGAGAGGGAGACACAGAATCTGAAGCAGGCTCCAGGCTCCGAGCTGTCAGCACAGAGCCTGACACGGGGCTCGAACTCATGAACTGTGAGATCATGACCTGAGCTGAAGTCGGACGCTCAACCGACTGAGCCACCCAGGCGCCCCAGTAATAAAGTACTTTAAAATTAAGGTATGTACATTGTTTTAGACACAATGCTATTGCATACTTAACAGAGTACAGTGTAGCATAAATGTAAATTTTACATGCACTAGGAAACCAACAAAATTCATTTGACTTGCTTTATGGCAATGTTTGCTTTGTTGCAGTGTTCCGGAATGGACCCTGCAATATCTCTGAGGCAGGCCTGTATCAGGTGCTGCAAATCCCTGGCAGACAGAGGTGCAGTACAGAGCTCCAGGAGCCCCACATGGGCATCAGGGACTCCTGCATGGGCGGGGAGAGTTACGGGAGACTCTGAGTCCTGCACAGGTCACCAGGCTGCTGGGTGAAGAAGAGCCCTTAGGCCCAGCTCCTGGTCCTCCCCCATCTAGCATGCCGGGAAGGACCCAGGGAGGCCTTCTTAGACGCTCTTTCACTCAAAATATTTCAATTTAGCCTAACAGAGGTAGGAACAGATATTTCCCAGTATTCTAATGGAAGTCTGGAAAATTAAGAGTTGCTTTCTATGTATTTAATTCGTAGCCAACCTAACTTAAAACTGACTTTTCATAGAGTCTCAAAAGACCTTGCTTTTTTGCAGAACCAATTTGAGCTGGAAAACAAAGCAGGATGGGAGACAGGCTGTCATTCGGTACAAGAAAGATCAGGAAGATCGTTCTCACGGGGACTGTCTGGGAGAGGAAGGAGCCACCTCATGAGGTGTCGAGCTGTGCAGGAAGAGCCAGCCTTGGGCAGGGTGGGGTCAGATGGCACCGAGGAGCCCTCCACCACTTTCTGATGCCCGCACGACCGTGTGCCACTCGGGCTCCCCAACTGAGTATTTTTTTTTTTCAAGTTTAAGAGAAAAAGAGAGAGCGAGCGAGCAGGGGAGGGGCAGGGAGAGAGGGAGAGGGAGAGAGAATCTCAAGCGGGCTCTGAGCTGCCAGCGCAGAGCCCGATGCGGGGCTCCAACTCATGAACCGTGAGGTCATGACCGGAGCCGAAACCCAGAGTCGGACACTTCACTGACTGAGCCACTGAGTGATCCCCCGACTGAGAATCCCCAGAGACTTGGCTCTTGTTCATTCTCTAGTATTACAGTATTCTCTAGTATCCTCTAGAGTATTACGCAGTATTACGCAGTATTCTACAGTATTCTCTAGTATCACGCAAATGACTGACTTTCAGTTCTATTTGCTACAATAGTCAAAACATGTAGCTCACCAAAAAATGGTTTTAAAAGCTTAAGTTTAACTGAAACTCAACATTTGAGAGATGTTCCTTTCCTATCTCAAGTAGGAAACATTAATAAGCAAAGCAGCTAATCTATAGTGATGTTAACCCAGACGAGGGTCTGCGGTCAGGAGTTTTCTCCAAGGAGTATCGTACCAGAATCAGGAGAGACTTGAAGAGCTGGGTGTGAGTGGCAGTGGGAAGCACGAAGAGTTCTAGAATCTTCATTACTGACACAAGAATTTCTGGTGGGTTTAGAGGGTGAGCACATTGGACTTCCCTAGTGTTAAACCAAAATTCATCATCGCCCTGGTCAGCTAAACCGGAAGGCTATTTTGACAGGTAGAGAAATGGATTTTTGAAGACACAACAACTCGTGTGAAAGCCAATGAAAAGACTTGAGGGCAGTAACGATGAGTTGTCTCCAAGTGCTCCCTACTGGTGAGCTAGAACACACTCCACTTTTGACACTGAAAAGCAGGGGCACTGGCATTTCCGGTGACATCCTGATGGTACTTCAGCTGAGCCTGGGTGTGTCCGTCAGGAGCTGGGGTGAGAAGCCCAGTGGACAGGTGGGCAGGACGGGGCACAGTGATAAGACCCCGAGAGCTAAGTCTCTTGGCTTCCCGGCAGTGCGTGGGCGGCCCAGAGTGGACCAAACACCTACTCACCCAGTGTTTCCGATCAACGTCTTCGTCTGCGTCCCACTTCCGCGTTAAGAAAGGGTGTTTTTTGCTGATTATTTCTCCTTCGAAGAAGGTCGTGAGAGTTGGATACTCCTATGGTAAAAACCCAAATACCAAAACAAGATGTTGAACAGCAGTTTTAACCTTTCCCAAAGGAAAAATCAACCTTGCTCTTTAACTTCTCCCTAGGACTTTGAAAAAATGGTCACACTGGCTAAGCAACAACCCAGAGTTAGGTCCAGGGATTTGCCGATGGCTGTGGAGTCAGCTTGAATTGGAGGTGCCCACAAAGTCTCTTGGACGTTATGAACTTTGCCAGAAGCAGAGAACCCTTCCCTGACTTCATTTGTTATGTACTAATCACTCGAAAAGAACCTGAACAAGTAAATTCTGAGTATTCTAGGATGCAAAGCAGATGGTAACTAAGTTGATTTTACTTTCCAAGAAAAACACCCCAGGAGGCTCCACAATCACAGCATTCACAGCTCAGTCTCCCTGACGCCATGCCCACTGGTTCTCAAACTAGCTCAGTCATTTGTCTCCTGTGCCCGTTCTTCAGGTTTCCGGGGAGTGGGTTTTTTGTGTTTTTGTTTGTTTTTTTTTTTTTTTTTTGGTTGTCGTTGTGGTTGTTTTGTGTTCTTTTTTTAAAGAATACCTTGATATGTTAGAGTAACATTTAATTTTATCATATGAACTAAGGCAATTTATACTAGGGAAAATATACATAAATCACGTCTGCAAGGGAAAATCACAACGGAAAAAAAAACAAAACATGGGGAAAAATAAGCTGTCATCCTAACTGGGTGCTTAGAATGCTCTTGTCAATTTTATTTGCTATTTGTTCATCCGCTAAGAAGAAGGCACCAAAGATTCTGAAAAATACTAATGGAAGAAAAAGTTAACAATTTAATAAGTCCACCATTTCTCTGCATTTGTAAAACCCAATCAACTGACTGACCAACTAACCAACCCTTCAGCCCAGCCTGCCAGCCTCTGGTGCTTCTTGGAAGCATGATAATGGTGGTCAGTGGCCTGGCAAACCATGGATCACAGTCTTAATGTCCCTGGGACTAGAGGTCCCACTTTCTTCTTCAGACACTATGTATGCCCCCTTTATTCTGCATCAAACATCTACGTGTGTTTAAAATCAATCTGTTCTGGGGCGCCTGGGTGGCTCAGCCAGTTAAATCTCTGACTTCGGCTCAGGTCATGATCTCGCGGTTCATGAGGTTGAGCCCCGCACCAAGCTCACTGTGGTCGGCGTGGAGCCCACTTTGGATCCTCTGTCTTCCTCCCTCTCTCTCTCTCTCTCTCTGCCCATCCCCAGCTCATCCTCTCCCTCTCTCAAAAATAAATATTAAAAAAATTTTTATATAAAAAATAAATTAAAATAAAATAAAATAAAATAAAATAAAATAAAATAAAATAAAATAAATCTGTTCCGATGGCTTTGCTACTTCTCTTGGCTTGGCCTGCCATGATGTAGCTGGGGACGTCGCTAAGAGATAGCAGTTCCCAGGAAACAGTATGGCTGCCCGCCCGCACAGGAGCAGACTGAAGGGGCCTGCTTCACTACCCACCACCGAGGCTGGCGGCTGTCTTCACAGTGAACTCTGAGATATATAATGCCCCCACCCCCCACCAAACCTCAACCCTTTACGCCCGACACGGTGGCCGGGTTCCTCGTTGAGGTATTTATATATACGGAGTGAAGAAATTAAAGAGGAGATTTCCTAAATGGAAACCTGATTTTAAAGGTATAAATAAATTATCCTCATCTGTTTTAGGAAGAACTGCTAAGGGAGAAAGTTCTGTATCAGTACCTGACTTGAGATTTTAAATTATTTTATTTTAATGTTTCTTCTTTTTTGAGAGACAAAGAGAGACAGAGCGTGAGCGGGGTAGGGGCGGAAAGAGGGAGACACAGAATCCGAAGCAGGCTCCAGGCTCTGAGCTGTCAGCACAGAGCCCGACGCAGGGCTGGAACCCACAAATCGTGAGATTATGACCTCAGCCGGAGTCGGACACCTAACCACCTAAGCAAGCCATCCAGGCTTGAGATTTTAAATGAAAAGCTATACATATTGATTTTCTGAGATTTTAACTTTTTTTAGCTTCCACAAGAGAGAAAAGAAGGAAATGATAAATGGGCCCTCTTACAATACGAAGAAAATACTTCTGGTTCAAATAGAAAGTCTTCCTAGTGAGCTGATTTTGTACTGACATCTCTCTAAAAATATCTCAGGCAGTAGATAAGGGTGACTGCAAGGTACCCCGAACTCTGAGAATTAAAATAAAATAAATACTGCCTAATGAGTGCGAGTCAATATGTATAGAAGTTACCAAAACCACGAACTATCTCTCAGGGCAGGACCAGGAAATTTAAGCACTTGACTACAGCCAAAGTGGCGGTAACGTATAAACTCAAAGGAAAAACTCTGTCTGCGGGAAGGTCGTCAAAAAAACGAGTCAGAGAGAAGAGACACGGCTAGCACCCCCCACTGTCACCCCCAGAACAGGCGTGGGCTTACTACAGTGGGCCTAGCAGTCGTGGCATTTAAGTCGTCCAAACCACTCCCCGCACGGTTAACAGGCCCACCAAAAACTCTCCAGTAATGGGTCTGGCTTTCCGTGTAGACCTGCCTTCTGGGGGGATTAACACCCACTGGCTACTAAGTCAGAGAGGACTTCTGGAACGTGCATGTACCTCATTTTAGAAATGAGTAAATGAGCATTCTTGTTTATACATCAGTCCTGCTGAGTTTGATTAGCGTGACCTATCTCCCTGGCCTGGCTCAGAGCAAGTCTAGCACAAGCTCAGCAGAAGCTTTCAAACCTGTCTAGTGAGTGAGTGGAGGGCCTGGCCGTGACTCTCCCAAGGCTGGGCTCCTAGGCCCTGTGCCAGCTTCTGGGCCTCCCTAGAAATGTCCCTTCTTTCTGCTGGTGGCGGGCTCAGAATTGCAAAGAAAATGCTACCTGACGCCCATTCTTCACAATTCTGGCATTCCATTTCCACAAGGCACACGGACTTTGTAATAACTGTGCTCGTTCGTGAACGTGAGGCAGCCAAGAGACCAATGATCTCCAACTTAATAGTTAATTTTCCATGTGGTGTACACGAGGAAGACTATGGCTAAAACTCAACCATTTAAATGCTTTTATTAAAATCAATTACATATTCGATATCCTAACAACTATAAACGTTAAAGCAAACAAACACGAACAGCTGTATTTTAGAATACGGGTATAAAGTCATTCAGAGAATCCTCACCCTTTCTGGCATTTCAGTGATCGTGTCCAGTGACCACGTACTGGATTTAGAATTTCAAAGGTGAGTCCATAGTTGTACCACACCATGACTATCCTAGAAGCCAATGAACTGTACATTTTATTATTGTTTTTTTTTTAAGTAGGCTCCATGCCCAACGTGGGACTTGAACTCACGTCCCTGAGACCAGGAGTCACATGTTCTTCTGACGGAGCCAGCCAGGCACCCCCTGCATCTTACACGGGTGACCTGTGTGGTATGTGAACTGTATGTCAGTAAAGCAACTAAAAAGGTTCTTAAAAGAGACGAAATCCAAAGAACCCTGACGTCCTAGGAGCCTCGGAAACACAGCCGCCTTTCTCTAATTCAATGCCAGTTGAGGGCCACACCTGAGTCCACGGCTCAACCCGGCGCGGACCAGTCTGGGGGGCCATGTGCTTGTGAGGCCGCTCGTGCGCGGGCGGGAAGAACTGGCCAGGGGGATGGTCTCCTCATCCCTGTCATGAGCCTAAGTCCCCTTCCCGAACCGGCCCCAGCGAAGGGATGAGCTAGCAGCTCCTCAGGGAGCCTGCTGCTCATGACTCAGAGCTTCCCCCACCTTGTTAGGGTTACCTGCTCCTGATGGAAACGTCACAGAGGTTCTGTACACGGTTTGGGGATTTTTAATGCTACCTGCCATTTCCGTGCAGCTTCCTATGACCAGAGTGGCTGGTTTTAGAATCAGTGCTAACATTCCAGGTGACAGATGTTGCTGGCTTCCTTATGAAGTTAAGTGTTCGTGTTCTGTGCTCAGTGAATGCATCTGGCTGCCTGTTGTACGAGTTGAGTATACTCTATTCACTTTTGTTTCCTACTACCGCAAACTCAAAGGCTGGAATCCTTCATTTTGCCCTCATTTTCTTTTTTTTTTTAATTTTTTTTTTCAACGTTTTTTATTTATTTTTGGGACAGAGAGAGACAGAGCATGAACGGGGGAGGGGCAGAGAGAGAGGGAGACACAGAATCGGAAGCAGGCTCCAGGCTCTGAGCCATCAGCCCAGAGCCCGACGCGGGGCTCGAACTCACGGACCGCAAGATCGTGACCTGGCTGAAGTCGGACGCTTAACCGACTGCGCCACCCAGGCGCCCCTTGCCCTCATTTTCTACCCCTACTAGCTTGGGTAAGGTTCTAGAAGGGAGGAGTAGTTATCTTTTCATGTCAACACCAGACTTCATAGAAAAGTCTCAAACTTCCAATAGAGAAGCAGAACCAGATGGAATCAAAGAGATGGAAACAATGGTTTCAAGACAGAGGATGGTCTGTGCCTTAGTTAGCACCCTCCCCCATTTGTATTATACTATAGTCTATACCTCTTACTCTTTTTTTTTTTTTTAATTTTTTTTTTTCAACGTTTATTTATTTTTGGGACAGAGAGAGACAGAGCATGAACGGGGGAGGGGCAGAGAGAGAGGGAGACACAGAATCGGAAACAGGCTCCAGGCTCTGAGCCATCAGCCCAGAGCCTGACGCGGGGCTCGAACCCCCGGACCGCGAGATCGTGACCTGGCTGAAGTCGGACGCTTAACCGACTGCGCCACCCAGGCGCCCCTATACCTCTTACTCTTACATTCTTTCTTTCCCACTAGGATAAGCCCCTTGAGGAGACAGAGCGGGTATTTTTCATTCTTATTAAGGCCATGGCACCAGTAAAGGGCAAAGCAACAAGGTCACTCTGACCTTTCTATGGCTCTGTGGAGCATTTCTCAACACTGCTGGGCCACGGAGACAGTGAGGACTGATCAGGCCACAGGGCTCTGCAGCCAGGTCGGGCTGGAGTCAGGCGGCCAGTCCAGTCCCCTCCTTCTTCTTCCTGTTTACTCACCAGCAGGAAAACAAAGGATGCTCTTTCTTGTTTTCTATATTCCCAGGAGTTCTGAGATTTAAAAAGTTGGTTCAAGGAAAGGAAAACAGTCCACATTTCCACAGCAGCTACTCCTGTGAGAAACTGGATGATGACTTTTTCATTGTTCCAGTGAACTAAAAGGTTTAAGGAATTCCAAAGACCTTGGCTCTGGAAGGATTAATGCTTGCCTTCGAAACCTTAAAACTTCCGACGGCAGGTGAGGAGGGTCGTAGCCGTGTTCTTACCACATTTTTTTTTTTCCACAAAAGGATTAAAAATGAAATCAACAGTGTTGGTAACAACACGATGTATTTATAAACTTCTACAGATTTGTGACTCTGTATACTTTCCAACAGGGCACAGGAAAACCACATGCTTTGAGCTCACTGTATGAGAACGACACTTAACAGGGCACTTTAATCAGGCCTCAGAGTTGACTGCTGGCCCTTCACACTCTGAGCACGAGGAGCACGCGGTCCACCTTCCAGTTCTAGTTCGTCTGAGTGAGTGCTTACCTCAGTAAGGCCTTTAATCTTCAGGTACCCACAAAGGTAAGAGTTCCCCGTGTCCACATGCTGGAAAGAAAGGACACACAGCCTCATTACAAACGGAGGAACCACTGGGAGACCAGCTGGGGCTGCTGCGGAAAACCATGTGCCCGGCCGTCAGAGGCCAGGTGGGCTGAGGGAGGCCCGGAGGTTGGTGGGCGCCTAGCACGGCCAGGGCTCACCTGCCTTTGAGACCTTTGTGAGTCCCCCCCCACCCCCTGCCCCGCCCCGCCCCCGTGCCTGTTCAGGAGCTACCTGATCTCGGGACCCTCTCAACCTCCTTCAGCTGAGTATCTTGAGACCAAAGTGCCTTTCTGGAACAGTGGGCCCGCTCAACACAGGTCTCCGACTGGTCTAAAAAATGTACTCCTCGCCCGTATTTATACTCAGCACAATCCCGCATTATTTCTTTACGAAATGGGCAGCACATCCCGGCAAGGCATCTTAGGAAGACTTCTCTGGCAAAAATTGCAGTTGTGAACCAAGACGCTGACCCCAGAATGGAAAATACTGGGAGGGGCCACGCTGCCCATTTCATATATGAATGCTTGTGTCTCCTGATGAAGAGTTAGGAGCCTAAAATAAACAGGGGTAACAGGCAACATAGATTTTGAGGTGTAGTATGTACCAATTACGGGTTGCTGCGACATGGCCCGGTACCTACCCTACAACCAAATTCCTCCTTTTCCATGCTGGCAGGGCCCAGATCCCGTTCTGACACCTACCCTGCCCCCACAAGACCCGATCAGCCTGACGGGTGCAAGGCAAACCCGTGCCCCTGTCCCCTTGTGAGTCATCAGTTTGGGGGTGAGTGACCCGATTCTGACCAATCAGGTATGTGTGTAAGTCTCCTGGGTGCTGCTGGGAAAGACTGGGGCTTCCAAAGAGGCTCTCTTTCTTCCCGTGACGGTGGCAGCACCTGCACGCGGTGCCCAGGGCAGCCACGTAAAGACCCTGAGGGGAAACAGGCCGGGAAATGCCAAGGATGGCGGCACGGAAACGTGGAAGGAAACGGGCCCCCGCATGAGCCAGTCTGGAGCCAAGCCACCTCCAGGCTTCTTGTAACCTGAGACGGCAGGTTCACCCCTTCTTTTAACTATTCCGAAAAGGGTATGGCTACCTACAGCTGAGTGCGCCCTAAATGAGCCATTTCACCCAAATCCGGATGGACTGATCCCCAACAGGCAGATTTTCAGATTTCACGCTGGTTGGGCTCACGGACAAAGCAAACCCCCGGAATTAAAGCAAGACAAAGCACCCCAGTGCTGCAGCACGCTGAGATTTTCGTGTCAAGCGAGGTCTCATTTTAAGCAACTTGGAGAGTCTTGTGGTGTTTATCAGGTCTGGGGACTTAACGACTTCCAATTACACCAGAAATCAAATACTAAGGCCATCTTTAAAAACTGTAATGAATGCAGTCAGCCAGATGAGGTCAGCACCAAAGCAAATGGGCTTCGATAAAACTAAAACGCTCCCACAGTTCGGTGCTGGTGACAAAGGTATTCCATGTGAAAACCGCCCAAGCATTTAAAATATCCTCATCTCCGGGCCTCGGCGCTGGACGTCATCCAAAGTGGCTGATCTGCACTCACACGGTTCAGCAAAGAACTTTCATTAAAAGACACACAGCTCTAACCTGAGGCCTTAAATTTCACGTATGCAATTCTCACTGAATTCAATATAGTTTGGGGCTTCACAGCTGCTGGAAAGGGTATCAGGTGGCCAGGATACCTGCTAATGAGATTAAAAACTGAACTGTAAATTGGCTAACATTTTGCGTGGATTATCACGTGCCTGAGAATCAGAATTGCAGTTTGGCCTCCGTTCAACCACGGGTCTCTCCCATTCTGCCCAAATTGATCTTGGTGATGGTGGGTGAACTCAAATACACTACGACGCAGAGAACTTTCACCAAACGACGGACCAGCATCTCCATGGGAAGGATGACAAGGCAAACGTTAGGCAAGGAAGTCTGACAGCACAGCTGTGTCCAACAGCTGCTCTTTTTAATATGCTGTCACGGTGACCCTGGCCTTCACGTTACTCTTGGCTCTTTGGATGGCAGAGGAGGAACAGAGTCGTCAAAGTAACAACGGCAACAACAAAAACCTAGTCAGAATCTCACGAAGGTCTGGGGGAGCTCTTTAAACCGGAATTTCAAGAAAAGAAAGTGCTCCAAAAAAGCACAGGAAAAGATGTGCAACATCGTTAGCCAGTAAGGAGATTCCAATCAAAACCACAATGAGATAACCACCTCACACCCACTAGCATGACTACAATCAAAAAGATGACAAATAAATAGCAAGTGTTGACAAGGCTGTGGAGAAACTGGAACCCTCATCGCCCGGTGGGGGGAGTGCAAAATGACGTAGGCACTTTGGACGTCGGTCTGGCAGTTCCTTAAAATGTTAAACATGGAGTTACCATAGGACCCCGCATTCCACTCCTAGGTTTCTACCCAGGAGAAATGAGGACGCGCCTACATAAAAACTCGTACAGGAATGTTCACAGCATCACTGCTCACAAGAGCCAAAAAGTGGAAACAACCCAAATATCCATCTACTGCTCCAAGGGTAAACAAAATGTTGTACGTCCGTACAATGGATTATTATGCACCCCCCCAAAAAATAATAAAGCACTGACATGCTATGACATGGGTGAACGCTGAAAACATTATACTTGGAGAAAGAAGCTAGACACAAAAGGTCACACAGCATACGACTCCGTTTAGTACAAAGTGGCCAGAATAGGCAGAAAAGAAAATTAGTGGCTGCCTAGAGTTGAGAAGGGGTGATGCTAAGGGGTGGTGTTTCTTTTGGGGGTGATGTAAAACCAGATGATGGAATAAGTCACATGCCACTGACTGTCTCAATGATGGACAAACAGGTCACCAGCCCAGAAGTAGGGCAGCATTCCTGGGCATGACCACCGCTCCCACCATCAAGACATCCTACCGGAGTGGCTTCCAACCATCAGCCAGGTTTCCGTTCTGGGCTACCCTGAGACCAGTCACACGCCAACTCAATCACCACGTACACTGGTTCGCGAGGAAATGGGCATCTGACAAGACTTCAGAAACAACACACCCATGACAGAAGGGGGTGGCTGCTGTGAGAACCAAAGACAACTTCTCTTGGACACTTAGCTACCCTGCCAAGTCGTCCCCTACCACCCCGGAAACCATCAAATGAAACAATGGGTGCAAATTCAAGATCATTCCAAACATGACCCACAACCAAGGATCTCACTTCCAGAATTTTATGATTTGTTGCAGAAAAAAAAAAAAAAAAAAGCCTTTACTTCATAGTAAATTCTCACATTTTAAGCAGAAGGGAAGAGGGATCACCCTATCATAGATCTAATTATGGAGAACGAATGGCTCAGTCATTAGTTTTCCAGTTATAATAAATATCATGGCTCATGATAGCAACTTAAGTTTACAGACCAAAGATACGATTAACACGATGTTTTCCCAATCGAAAAAAGAGGAAACTGTTGATTCCCACAAAACAGTAAGAAAAAAGAGGTTAAGGATGCCCTGCTGTTAGCAAAAAGAAAATGTATCCCCACTGACTTTTGGGTGGGAGACCCACTTGCTCAGAGGAGAGGCTGTTTAAGATTTAACATTTTTAAAGAGCCAAGGGCACATAAGGAAAAGACACGGCTTACGTTCTGTCCTCACGCATGGGGGCAGTAAGGTGGCACACTTAGGTCCTCAGAGCTCTTGTGAGGCCTTTCAAGGGGCCAGACGTTTGGAGGGGCTTTGGGGAACAGCCTAGGAGGTGGGGCGTCAGGCTAAGGAGAAAAGGGGGCAAAGGGAGGAGGAAAGTGGGTCCTGAGGCAGGTAGGGGTAGCTATGGAGGAACAGTTTTGCAGGGAAGGGGGAGAGAAAGGAGTAATAACTACTGTTGACCTCCTCCGGCTGGGAAAAAATATCAAGTGTGTTACCACTTGCATGAGAGGGGTGAGGTGCGGAAAAGGGCCAGAGTGGGTAAAGCTGAGCTCCAAAGCTATCAGGGGCTGGCAGCAGGTACTTAGAAATTCAGGTCAGACGGGGGGGAGGTAGAGAGACAGCAAGGAAATACTGTGTGAGAGATAATGCTGGGTGAGTTCGATTTCCCAGCACATGGGTATCAGACACCGGGAGGAAGCCCTGGCTGTGCAGATAAAAGTTAAGACCATAGAAAGAGGGTCCCCTGGAGCCAAGGAGAAGGAAGATGAAGGTAGGGGTTGGGGAGGTATGGGGAGACAGGTCAGGGAGACTGGGAGGGGACTGGAGATGGCCAGAGAACGGAGATAGGGAGCATGAGAAGAAGCCTAGAGTAGGAGGCCTGGGGCTGCCGGCAGCTGGTTGCCTGCGCCAGTTAGAGACCGGGGGGCAGTGGGGGGCCCCAGAAGGCAAGATCGTAACAGACTGGGAGGAGCTCCACCCAGCAGCACCCAGGATGTGAGTGCCTGGTCTTGAGGGGGTACCAGAGGTGAGGAATCAGTTGTGGACTGGGGGCTCTCAGGCTCAGGGGCTAAGGGAGGGAGGATGCTCCCAGGTCTGAGGGGGCACTAGGCTCTCCCAAGGAAGAAATCCCGGGAGGAGGGCCCCAAGGTTTGAGGATCCCTGGAACTGAGGAAAGGGGAGGGGTGGAGGATTGTCTCAAGTCTGGGATAATTTGACACGGGCCCAGCCATGGCTAGGGTTCCCAGGCAGGAGAAACCAACGGATAGCTCTTCAGGTTCTGGGAGGGACTGGAGGGAGAGCTGATCTTGGGGCGACAGGTCCTGGGGAGGAAGGACTCAGGTCTGAGGGTGGCCAGTCACAGGGGGCTTCCGGATCCCAGGCAGGCCGGTCACGGGCTTCGAGTCTGGGAGAGTGTTCAGGGTCGGCCAGGAGCTGCCCACGACAGGCTCCGGTGTGAGGGGCAGGTCAGGGTTGGGGCTTGGAAAGTGTGAGACACCAGCTGGGCAGGTCCCGGGGGTGAAGCGCCTGGTGCAGGAGGCCCGGCGGCGAGGGCCTGGTCCGCGGCTGCGGGCTCGAGGAGCCGGGGGCGGGCACGGCCAGTGAGCGCCGCGAGGAGGCCCTCGGGCCCCGGCCCGGCGCGGCCCGGCGCTCACCTGCAGCACCACCTCTACGTCGTACGAGTTCCCCTTGCTCTTCTGGTGGCCGCGGAACTTGGAGCCGCTGTAGAGCAGGCTGGTGGCCACGCCGGGCTGCTGGGTGTTGATGGGCGGCGGCGGGATGAGCGAGGCCGCGGAGGCGGCCGAGGCACCGGCCGGCGGGGGACACTCGGTGCGGACCGGCATCGCGGGGTCCCCCGGAGCCAGGGCTGGGGGGAGGGGGAGAGGAACCGCCGCCGCCGCGCGGGAGCCGAGGGGGGTGGCAGGGAGGGAGGGGCCGGGGCGCGCACGCGCAGGGTGGGGGCGGAGGGGGGACCACCCGCCCGCTGCCTGCGGACCAAGCGCTCCGGCTGCCACCGGGACCCCGGGACCTGCGAGCAGGGCCTCCCTGTCCTGAGCTGAGTCCCCCTCCCCACTTGCCCTCGCACACACACCACCCTTCCGATTGGCTCGGGCGCGCCCGGGGGGCGGGAACAGGCTCACGCGGCGCTTCCACCCATTGGCGGGCGAAGAAAACACGTGGCGGGGTGCGCGAGCGGCCCTCTGGGACTTGTAGTCTTCATCCCGAGGCGCGGCGTGGAGGGGGCGGGGCGAGGTGCGTTTGTGATGCTGATTGACTGGGGGTGTGCGCAGGAGGCGCGCCGGAGCGACGGCGCGCCGCTGGTGTCAAGCGGAAGATGGCGGCGTCCAGGGGAGGCTGAGGGCTCTGGGGAGGTGGTGAGCGGTTTCCGTACAGCCCGAGCGTGCGGCTTGGGGATCCCTTCACTCTGCTTCCTGCTCTCAGGTTTCGCGCGGGTCGTCCTCCCAGGCTCTCGGGCGCGATGTGGAGGAGCTGCCTGCGGCTGCGGGACGCGGGGCGCCGCCTCCTGAACCAGCCTCGGGGTGCCCTCACCGCCTCCGTGGGGCCGGGGCCAAACCCCCTGTCCCCTGCCCGGGCCTATGCCCCCCCAACAGGTGAGGGAGGTCAGAGCAGATTCACTTTTGGCCAGGGATCGAGCCGGGCTAAGGTGGGCTGAGGGGTTCGGCTGTGCAGGGCAGGGTAACCGAGGAAGGGTGCAGGCTCATGAAGTTACGCAGTGCTTTCGGGTCCTGCTACAGATGGGGGTGGGGGGAGGGCGAATAGAAGCGCAAGCAAGGGCAGACCGCTTGAGGGTCATTTGGCACGTGCAGCTTTTCTCAGCGCTTACGGTTTTCCTTTCCAGTAAGGAAAGCAGATGGCATTCTGGTTTTCAGACAGGGAAATTTGGGTTCTGGATCAGGACTACACCAAGGTCACAGAGCAGACTCTGTGAGAAGTTTGTGGAGGGCAAAGATCGGCCTGTTTTCTGTGTCCCGATGGCTGGGCACAGAAGGACCCTGGAACCGGGGCATTCGGTCGGCATTCATCTTCCATCCCGGCCAGGTTCTCTGCGGGTTTCCTGGCCCTCCCTCCCACTGGCCTACCACGGTCCCTGCCATTTCTGCTAAGGAGTTGACCCCGATGCCTCCTTCCTCTACTTCTGACTGATAAGGCCTAGAAGAAGGTAGTGGCTTTGTCACTGCTTCTGGGGACAATTTTTAGGGAAAGAGTGGGAGTGACTGCCTTAAATGAGTGAAGAGTAGTAACACTCTCTTTTCATTCAGTTAGTTTTTCTGTGCTGAGAGCTGGAGGAACGGTGGCCTTCCAGGCAGTCGTGATCTCCCTCTAATGATGTTCACTGTCAACTGCAGGTTATAATAGTCTGATTAAGCAATAGTGTGTAGTATTTTGTGATAAGGGAAATACAAGGAAGCTGGGAGAACATAAAGAAGCACCTGTTTCCACCTCGGGGGTTTTGAGGCTCTAGAAAGGGTCTTGGATGGAAAGGACGTTTCAGCTGAATCTTGACAGATGAGTAGTTCAGTGGAGAGGAGGAGGAAGAGTGTTGGTGGCTAGAACAAGTTCAGAGATGACAGCAGAGGTTGAGGAACCTTGCTGTAATGCTGCCTGCTTTAGAAAATCTAGAACTCTAAGATAGTTTGGCATTGTGGCCGAAGTACAGGTCTGGGGTTTAATGCTGGCTGAACCTGTGAGGTACCGTGTGATACTGGGCACGAGACTGCTTCCTTTGGGCCTCATTTTCCTCTGTGAGTTGAAGGACTAGGTTGCCTTCGAGGATCCTTCTGTTAAGTTTCATAATTTTATGCAAATGGAGAGAGTTGGATGCAGCAAGGAGCTGAGCTTTTTTACCTGTCAGGGTCCAAGTTGAAAGGCCTGGACGTGGGCCATGAAGAGCCAGTAAAGAGGGAAGGGCATCTGTGATATTGTGAGCTATAAGGAGAAATATACAGTTGGCCAACATATGGGTTAGGGGCACCAGCACAACCCCCACCAGCAAAAATTCACATGTAACTGATTCCCCCAAAACTGAACTACTAATAACCTACTGTTGACCAGAAACCTTAGCTATAACATGAACAGTAGATGAACGCCCATTTGGTATGTTATATGTATTATATTCAGTATCCTTAAAGAAAGCTGGATTAAAGAATGTTATTAGGAAAATTATAATAGAATCATAAGAGAAAATAACATGTACAGTACTGTACTGTAAAAAAAAATCTAGGTATAAGTGGATCTGCGCGGTTCAAACCCATGTTGTTCAAAGATCAACTGTATGTATTTGGTTTTCCTGCAGTTCCTGGCACGCATCTCTTAAAACCCTTGTAATTACTAAGCAGTAAGACCTACGGAAGAAGCTTTTGTTACGCTATTTGGTCTCTTGTCCTAAAATAGCCTCAGAGATACAAAATCCGGAAGGAGTGTTTTATTCTTAAGGCCCTTTCAACCACACCTGAGGTTATGTTAATGAGGTGGCTTTTGGAAAGCACCTGAGGAGGGTTGGGGGGGCTGGTTGCCAGGGGAACCGACCACAAGATTAGAGTTTCGGTACTCTCAGTTCCACCCCCGGACCTCTGGGGAGGGGAGAAGGGCGGGAGATTGATTTGATCACTAATGGCCTGTGATTTAACTAATCATGCCCATGTAATGAAGCCTCCATAAAATCCCTGAACTGTGGGGTTCAGAGAGCCTCTGGGTTGGTGAACACGTAGCGATGTTGGAAGAGTAGCATGTCCCGAGAAGGCACGGAAGCCCCGTACCCTTTCCACCATAGCTCGCCCTGTGCATCTCTTTGTGTGGCTGTTCCCGAGTTGTATCCTTTTATAATAAGCTAGTAATCTAGTAAGTAAAATCTTTTCTTCTGAGTGCTATGAGCTACTCTGGCAAATTGGAGGGGTCCTGGGAACCTCTGATTTATAGCCAGTAGGTCAGCAGCATAGGAGACCGACCATCTGGGCTTGCATTTGCCATCTGCAGGGAGCCGGGGAATGCAGTCTTGTGGGACTGAGCCCTTGTGGGATCCGATGCTATCTCCAGGCAGATACCGTCAGAACTGAATTGAATTGTAGGACACCCACTGGTGTCACAGAGTTGATGGGTGGCAAAACCCCCACACATTTGGAGTACAGGGTGTCTGTGTGAATGTGTAAAGGAAAACGAGAGTTTCCTTTACAATATCCCAGGAAGATAATGACACAAGCAAAGGGACACATTCAGGAGTTCACTTAAATTGGCACAGGCAGAGGGTTAATTTAGACTCGTGGATGCCACCTCCCACTATGGTGGCCCACGACCCACCATCTCTGCTTCCTTTCTACTGCATACTTTACTAGTTTAGGCTCTTGGAAGTATCCGGCTCGTGGTAGTTAGTCAAACATGAAAGAAAACAGGAATGAAAGAATGAAGCCCGGTGGGAGGGAGGTACCTGAAACCAGGCCAATGAGTGCACTGCAAAGACATTACCGGTTTGAGATTCTGTGAGTCTCTGGGATGGCGGAATAGTAAACCCAGGTGGGGGACTTCTCCATGAAGACTTGGTTGGCAAGCAGATTGAACTTGGCTCCTTAGGAATGGCAGTGCCGCTGAAGGGTGTCAGAAGGAGAGGAGGGGTTTGGGAAAGGGTCCCTGGGGTGTTGGAGGAGATTTTGCAGCAAGGAGACCTGTGTGAGGGTGTGGGGTGGTCCAGCTCTATACTGCTTGTCCGCGATCCACCAGCCCTTTATAGAGGGGGAAGGTGTTCCGGAGAAGCTGCTTGTCTGGCTGAGTGCCATGCCCAGCAAAAGTCCAGGCTGGTGTCCTCTGTTTAAATTGTCACCTGGATGGGGCGCCTGGGTGGCTCAGTCGGTTGAGCGTCCGACTTCGGTTCAGGTCGTGATCTCGCGGCCTGTGAGTTCGAGCCCCGCGTCGGGCTCTGTGCTGACAGCTCGGAGCCTGGAGCCTGCTTTGGATTCTGTGTCTCCCTCTCTCTCTCTGCCCCTCCCCTGCTCACGCTCTGTCTCTCTCTCTCTCTCTGTCAAAAATAAATAAACATTTAAAAAAAAATTTAAATTGTCACCTGGACAAGTCATTTAGCTTCTCAGAATCTCTACCACCTCAGAGGCATTACTTGCCCTGCCTTTAGAGAGCGGCTGTGTTGGGTTGCGGGAGATTCTGTAGACAGAGCCCCCAGCCTGCCACCTGTTTTTGTAAATAAAGTTTTATTGGAACACCGCCATCCTCATTCATTTTCGTATAATCTAAGGCTACTTTCACTGCAGAGCTGACTAATTGCAACAGAGACCATATGGCCTGCCAAGCCTAAAATATTTACTCTGGCTCTTTATGGGAAAAGTTGGCCAACCCCTCCTCAGGATGCTAGAGCAATTGGGAAAAAAACGTGTTTAGTGATTTAGCTCATTTACATTAATTGCTATGGCAGATGTATTTGCCCCGAAGAGTTTTTAAAGTTTATTTATTTGGGGGGGGGGGGCAGAGAGAGAGAGAGAGAGAGAGAGAGAACCCCAAGCAGGCTCTGTGCTGCCAGTGCAGACCCCGGCGTGGGGCTCAATCCCACGAACCATGAGATCATGCCCTGAGCCGAAATCAAGAGCCAGATGCCCAACTGACTAAGCTACCCAGGCACCCCAACCCTGAGGAAATTTTTTTTAACAGCTTTATGGAGAGACAATTCACTTACAATTCACTCATTTAAAAGGTAGAATGCAGTGGTTTCTAGTATCCTCACAGAGTTGTACAGCCATCACCATGGTTCTCGAACATTTTTATCACCCCCAAAAGAAGCCCTGTGCCCTTTAGCCATCACCTTTTCCTTCCCTCCCTATCCCTCTAGCCCTAGATAACCACTATTCTACTTCCTGTCTTTGTAGATTTCCCTAGTTTGGACATTTCATAAATGGAATGCAGTCTTTTTGGGGCAGGCTCTTTTTTCATTTAGACTGTTTTCAAGGTTTATCCAAGTTGTAGCATGTATCAGTACCCTCGTGTTTTTCATAGCTGAGTAATATTCAGTTGTATGGCCATATCACATCTTATTTCTCCATCCATCTCCTGATGAACGTCTGGGTTGTTAACATCGTTCGGCTATTCCAAATGCTGCTCTAAACATTTGTGTACAAGTGGTGTGTGTGTACAACTTTTTATGTGGGTGTATGTTTTTTTTTTTTAATTTTAATTTTTTTTTTCAACGTTTATTTATTTTTGGGACAGAGAGAGACAGAGCATGAACGGGGGAGGGGCAGAGAGAGAGGGAGACACAGAATCGGAAGCAGGCTCCAGGCTCCGAGCCGTCAGCCCAGAGCCTGACGCGGGGCTCGAACTCACGGACCGCGAGATCACGACCTGAGCCGAAGTCAGACGCTTAACCTACTGAGCCACCCAGGCGCCCCTATCATTACCTGTTTTTAATTATAGCCATCCCAGTGGTTACAAAGTGGTTTCTCCCGCTTTTGTTTTGCGTTTTCCTGATGGTGATGAAGTCCAGCATCTTTTTCATGTGCTGATTTTTGTACATTTTCTTTGGTGGAGAGATGTCTATTCAGATCCTTTGACCATTTTTTAGTTGGGTTGTCTTTTTTATTTTCAGGCTGCCAGTTCTGAAATAGATGGTCTGGAGCCGCCCAAGGATTATGGATGGAGTCATGCCCGAAGTCAGAATCTAGCTTTAAGGCTTCAGGCCCACCAGATGGCACTGTTTAAAAAGATAAAGGTGTTGAGACCTTCCAGAGGGCACTTTCTCTGTTCTTGCTGCACTGTGGGAGTTGTAGTTCTGAAGCTTTGAGTCTTTCCAAAGCAAAGGCCTGGCGAAAATTGAGTCTGGTAGAAAGATGGCTCACTGGTCCATGAAGCCTAGGACAGGAGGAGGCATGTAGGAGAAGGGACACAGAAAACAGCCTGTTTCTTTCTTTCTTTCTTTCTTTCTTTCTTTCTTTCTTTCTTTCTTTCTTTCTTTAAGTTTATTTATTTTGAGAGTGTGTGTGCGTGCGTGCACGTGTGGGAGGAGCAGAGAGAGAGACTCCCAAGCAGGCTCAGTACTGTCAGCATGTAGCCCGACACGGGGCTCGAACCCAGGAACTGTGAGATCATGACCTGAGCTGAAATCAAGAGCCGGGCACTTAACCGACTGAGCCCCAACAGGCCTGTTTCTTTTTATGGATTGAAATGACCTCATAGGAGAAGGACCTGATGGTCATTAATTTCCAAGTCACTCATCACACGAGCAGGTTTTTAAAGTCGCTCGCTGCTTCTCTGTGTATATAGCCTATTTTCTTGGGGCTAGCTTTTAAAATTCAATACTGTTCACATACCTATGTCTTTATATCTACATAGTCCACGTGTAAAAGGCACCGACCGTGTTTTTGCCACTGAAACAGATGTTCTGTAAAGAGAGCGATTCATACTGAGAACAGACCCAAGTTCTGTGTGATCCTACAAGGCTTAGGTGTTAATTTCATCTTTAAAGATGAGGTCCCTGTTGCTGACAGCTAGTCCTGTGTTCACTGAGAATATGGGTGCTTCCGAGGTTCCTGGTCTCACGATTTATTTTACGTGACCCAAGACCTTTGAGGGTTCAGGTGAAGAACCTCCATCTTTTGACATTGTTGGGGGGCATGGGTTCCACCAAATTAGTTTTCCAGATCCTGGCTTTGTTTTCCTATGTGAACCTCTAACTTGGCTCCCTCTGCCTCCGTACTGTGACCTACCCAGCCCCCTCCCCCAGATCTGGCCCTCACCCCCCTCTCTGGGCATCTCGAACCATCCTCTGCAGGATAGCTACGTTCTTGTCCTTCTGACCATCTTTTTAGTTCTCCAAACTCTCATGCTCTCATGAGGCCAAAGACCTTCCTGTAAGCAGTTTCTTCTGCTGGAAATTCCTTCCACACACACCCCCACCCCCACCCCCTCCAAAAAAAGAATCCATCAGTGCAGACTGGCCAACTCCTGCCTCTCCATCAGGTCTCAGATGAAATCTGACTGCCTGGAGGTCTTCCTTTAGCCCGCGATGAGATGAGATTAGGCTCTCCTGGTGTGTGTGCGTGTGTTTGTGTGTGTTTCCAGTGTTCCTTGTACTTGGGCCTTCAAAATCACTTTACTGTTTGGCTGGATTCGCGTTCAGCTTCCCAGTAGACAGGAAGTGCCTTGAGAGCAGGGGTGAGCTTTGATTCTGACCCCCAGGTCTTATTCCCCCTCCTGGAACAGGGTCGGTACTCACTGGAAGTTTGTTCTAAGCCTGAAGTTTGCCCCTCCACGTGTCCACTGCGCTCAGGTGAGCACGTGTTTAAAACACGCCGCACGTGGGCCTGCCCTGTCCTGAAGCCCGGCAGACTTTGTGCCCCTTTCGCCCAGGGCTGTCGTCTCTTTCTGCATGGCTTACTGCTGTTTTGAGCAATTTGGGTTAACCCATCCTTGCCCTTCTGGCCTTCCCACTCCCTTCCAGTTTTCTGAATCAGATACAGAGGGGGACCTGGCCAGGACACAGGAACCAAAGCCTGACCAGCAAAGCAGAGAAAAAAAGACTTCCCTCGTGGGAAACCTCACTGTCCTGCCAGCTTTGGAAGGTTCAGCCTGTGCTGTCAGTTTCTGCCCCAAGTCCAGGTCTCTTGGGCCCACTTCCCGGGGCTGTGTCGCGCTGTGTGCTAGAATGCTCTCTGGTGGCGCTTCCTGCCGATGGGGGCAGATCCTTCCCCCACTGGTGATGAGTCAGCTTTCAGATCTCTTCCCACTTCCTGTCTGGCCTGGCTTTAGACACGTTGCCCAGCTCAGGCATTGGAGAACTTACTGGATGTGGTCCGGGTGCCTCCAGACCTATGCAAGGAGGCCTCCAGGTTCGTGTTTCATCTGCTACCCGAACGTGACATGTGAAGTAGGGGCATTTGAAAGCACCAGGATGGTGCAGACTTTCTATCTTGGAGTCAAATGTGTGAGAGAATCACTGTTACCATTTCAGGGAAAGGTGGTAACTCGTGCCGTAATAATGCAGGAGCATCTCGGTGGCCAGACCCTGCCACTTTATTTATTTTTTAAGTGTTTAGACTCCATAAAGACAGGGATTTTTGTCATTTTTATTCATGGTTTTATCCCACATACCTAGAATAGTACCTGGCACCTGGTAGGCATACGGTTTTTGGAAGTGGGAAACCCGTTGGGCTTTAGTAAAAGCGTGACTGTGGACATGCAGTTTGGACTTGAAGCATCAATGATAGAACACAAAATTTGGGAAAAACTGATGGGTCGTGGAAAACCTGAAAATACCACGTTTGGAGGAAGACCAGATACTCTGCCTCCGTTTTACCTCCCCCCCCCCACCCCCGCCATGCATAAACGAAGCTCTCCTGATTTTCATAGTCTATTTGAATTAATTCTTTTTAATGTGTATTTATTTTTGAGAGAGAGAGACAGAGTGTGAACCGCGGAGGGGCAGAGGGAGAGGGAGACACAGAATCCAAAGAAGGCTCCAGGCTCAGCTGACAGCACAGAGCCTGACATGGGGCTTGAACTCACGAACTGCGAGATCACGACCTGAGCCAAAGTCAGATGCTTAACTGACAGCCACCCAGGCACCCCTGAATTCATTTTATTTTATGTTTGGTTTGCTTTTTTTTTTTTTTTAAGCACTAAAAGAAGTTAAAAAGCATTAAAAACTAATGAGTTCCCTCCTCCGCATGCTGCATTGTTATTTCCAACAAGTAACTTCACTAATGGACTCTGAAGGCTTTTAGCACCCAGTGAATATGGAACAGCAGGAACGAATGAAAGAGTCAAGGTTTTGTGCTAACAAAGGTTAAGACTGGGTTATGGTTTTTAGCTCCCAAAATGTGACCTACTTGTTCCTTATTAGCTGAAGGAATCTGCATAATTCCTATGAGGCCCTCTTGGTTTTTAAGCCCTCCAAGCAGAAGAGGGGGGATTTGTTTACATTTTCATACAAGATTTTATTCAAGTTATTTTCACATATCACATATTCCTCTCCCCCCGCCACCCCACTTTTTTAAAGTTTATTTTGAGCTAGACGGCACGTGAGAGGGGAAGGGGCAGAGAATCCAGAGCAGGCTCTGTGCTGTCAGCGCAGAACCCAATATGGGGCTTGAACTCATGAAACTGTGAGATCACGGCCCGGGCCAAAATCAAGAGTCAGATGCTTAACCGACCGAGCTACCCAGGCACTCCTGTTTCCCCATTCTTAAAGGAAATGCTTGGAGGGGCACCTGGGTGGCTCAGTCAGTTAAGCATCCGACTTCAGTTCAGGTCATGATCTCGCGGTTCATGGGCTCGAGCCCCACACCGGGCTCTGTGCTGACAACTCGGATCCTGTGTCTCCCTCTCTCTCTACCCCTCCCCTGCTCATACTCTGTCTCTCTCTCTCAAAAATGAATAAACATTAAAAAAAAATTAAGTAAAAAAAAAAAAAAAAGAATTGCCTGGAGTTCTTGTTGAATACACAGGCAAGCTGGTTAATTAGGTTAATTAATTGGATAGAGAGGATGAGAAATGCTCCTGGGATCTCCCCTTACCGCACACGTGCACACATACGTCCACACTGGCTTTCCTCTCTTGCCTACTTAGAGGCATCAGACCCTTGCCCAAAATGGATCTCGGGCTTTATCACATTCAGATACGATCTTTGGATGGGAGCACCTTGTTCTGGCATGGGGGCAGTGCTGGTGGGGGTGGTGTTGGGGGAGGAGCATGCTTAGACGTTAAAGCACAAAGTGCTAGAAAAATCTGCCACGTCAGACAGTCTGCAGCTTTGCAATGCTTCGTGATCAGACTATTCCTGGGCTCGGGGGCTGGCGGGGGCATGACCAGTATGTCCTGTTCCTCCCTCATCCCTGGAGAGTGCATGCCCTCCTCCTTCCAACTTTAATCAGAAGCTGTTGATTATGCCGCGTAGAGTAGGGCAGACCTTGAATAGTGATATGAAAATCAAGCCAATCAATCAGCATTAGCAGTAATGACACTAGCCGGTCTTGTCACTTCCTGAGCCGTCTCGACGTTATTTTAAACTGCCTTTTTGAAAAATCTTTTTTTATAGAAAGGAAGAGGTTTTATCAGAATGTCAGCATCACACAGGGTGAAGGTGAGTGTCTGAAGTTTTGACTGCCTCTCTTTCTTTCTTTTTTTTTTTTTTTTTCTGTGAATGGGTAGAAACATTTTTCATCTCTAGCTGGTTTCAGCAGTGAGATTACCCTTCGCGCTTTTGTTGGATAGGTTTCTGTAAGCCCTCCGTGAAGGGACTCAGAGTTGTCTTTGTCTGCACCAATTCAAGTAGCTAAATATAGGAATGGTCACTCGATTCCACTTAACGATCCCTGAGAGGTTTTCATTTGATCTTTCAAGGTGGCTTTGAGATAAACCTGGACCACAGGAAGCTGAAAACTCCCCAAGCCAAGCTCTTTACCGTCCCCAGCGAGGCCCTGGCCATCGCAGTGGCCACTGAATGGGACTCCCAGCAGGACACCATCAAGTTCTACACCATGCACCTGGTAACAAGTTCATGAACGTATACCCCGACTGCTGGCTTCCTAGGGTACCTGGCAAAAATTGAGAGTCTTTTCCAAATTCAGATGAGGCCCTCAGGGGTGGACTCCAGCCACACTCGCCTCCTTGAGCGTGCTGACCCTTCCCCTGCTGGTCTGGCCCGCTGCAGTCCCCCTGCTCAGAACAAGGATGTCATAAGGATTCAATTACATAGAGCGGAGCCTCGTAGTGGAGAGCACGAGACCTGGGCAGCTTCATTACTCCCAGGGCTGCTGTGAGAAGCCCACGGGCCCACGGGCTGTCACACACAGCGTGTGGCACGGAGCTCTCGGTAGATGTGCTACAGCTGGAGTTGTGGAGACACGTGGGGCCGGGGGCTTCGCTTTGGCTCCAGCACTTCCTGGGCGGTGCTGTCTGGTTCTCCGTGTTGCTGTGGTTGGAGGCAGTGTCCCCTGGGACGCAGTGCTTTTTGCCTGGGCCCAGTGGTGGTGACGGGGCTTTTTGCCTCCTGATTCAGACCACATTGTGCAACACGTCTCTAGACAACCCTACCCAGCGAAACAAGGACCAGCTGATCCAGGCGGCTGTGAAGTTTCTGGACACCGACACCATCTGGTAATTGACATTTAGATGGGCATTCCCCTTGGACTGAGTGGGTCCCTTGGGCTGTTTGCCTCATTTGCCCAGACAGTTATCAGCGGAAGACGCAGACCCTTTTCCTTTATCTCAGAGGGCAGGGAGGCGGTCTGCTTGACATCACCACTTAGCCGCCCGCCCTGCGCGTCCCTGGGAGGGAGGGCTCCTGGGGGTACACCAGTGTCAGAGCCCCGGGCGTTCCTTTCTGCAGCCCGGCAGCTGTCCTTTTGTCCGGGCCGGGGTAGGGTAGCATATGTAGCTCTCACGGGCTCCAGGACCAAGGGGGGTCACTGGCCAACTCCCGGTGGGGCGTTCGATGCTGGACCTGTGGCCACCGGCACACTCTCACGTAGGCATCGTTGTTCTCACTCGTCAGCTTGGACCCGGAGACGGTCACTCGTTCTCAGGAGCTGGTTGCTTCCACTTCTGAATCCTCCCTCCCGTGCCAGTGTTCTTCAGCTAACTGGGCGGTAGTGTTGAAGGCAAGCTGGGGAAGGACAGAAGTGCTTGAGCGGCACGTGTCGGCCAGCCCAAATGCTCTAGAATCCTGAGCTGTCCCACAGCCTGATCATCGCAGCGGCCCATTTTCCTGCACACTCACGGTGTCTCTTCTCCCTTCTGCTCACGCCGCACGGTGGCCTTCCGGGGCGTCCCCTCGTCTTCTCGCCCCGTGAGGCCTTGCCGCGCAGCTCCCCTCAGCCGACTCCCATTTCTGGGTCTCTTTGTCACAATAAGTGGCACCACGTGGCGTCAGGCATCCGAGCCAGCGGCTGCATGTGTAGCCAGGAGCATGTGGGCTCACGAGGTGCCCACGGGCAATTTGTGGCCAGGGGCACGGTCTCTCGGAAGGGTTAGGGTTGGTAGGGACGCAGTGACTGAGCTTCTGGCACAGCATCCCAGGATCAGTGTTAGCGTTCAGAATGGCATTGACCGCGTTGCAAGCCTTGGCCTGCCAGATGACTGGGGACATTTAGGACAGTGGTTCTCAAACCCAAGGTTACATTAGAATCCCCTAGAGGGCTTGTTAAAACCCAGATTGCTGGGGCGCCTGGGTGGCGCAGTCGGTTGAGCGTCCGACTTCAGCCAGGTCACGATCTCGCGGTCCGTGAGTTCGAGCCCCGCGTCGGGCTCTGGGCTGATGGCTCGGAGCCTGGAGCCTGTTTCCGATTCTGTGTCTCCCTTTCTCTGCCCCTCCCCCGTTCATGCTCTGTCTCTCTCTGTCCCAAAAATAAAATAAACGTTGAAAAAAAAAAATTAAAAAAAAAAAAACAAAACACAGATTGCTGCTCTCCACCCCTCAAGCTTCTGCTTTCCATAGATGGGGGGTGGGGCCAGAGAACTGGCATTTCTATCAGGTTCTGAGGTGACGCTCTGCTGCTGGCCCCAAGGCTACACTTTGAGAACTACTGCTTTCAGGAAGGACTGGTAGGGCTGGGTGGGGGGAATTGAGTGGAGAGGTTTTTTGCGGTGGCCTTTTGTGTTTTTCCATCGTCTGTCACTGAGTGAAAGAATTGTACTTTTTTAGTAACGAAGGTGATTTTTGCAATGAATTAGCTACAGGGTGGATGAGCCAGCGACACTAGTGGAACTTCAAAGGAACGAGTGGGACCCGATCATCGAATGGGCCGAAGAAAGGTAAGAGGCGCGGCCCCACAGTGTTGGGCAGGCTGGTGCGGTCAGGGGGCACGCTGGACCACCAAAGCCCTTGGCTAATTGACCTGCGGAATTCAGCACCTCTCGCATGTTTAGGGACGGGACTGGGCACCTTGGGAAAAAATCCTCCTCAAGTCAGTATCAGTCACCACGCACCAAGCACCTGCCGTCCGTTCGCGCTGTGCTGAACGTAGGGATGGAGCCCCAGCTCTGCCACGGTTGGCTGTGTGACCCCGCGGCTAGTGCCGTGAGCTCTCTGAGCTTCCTTGTCTGTGAGTGGTCCTCATAATCCCCACCTCTTAGTGTATTGTGAGGAGCAAACAAAGTGATGCCCAGTATCCCGCTTGGTACACGGTAAATACTCAGATCTGGGCAGTTACCATCTTTATCATGGCCACGAGTGCTGTACCATTAAACTAAATCCGAAAACGGCGTGTGTGATACGTACGCACGTGAGGACGAGTCTGGTAACGTTTATCCTGTGAATGTGAGGCTTCTAGGAATTGACGATACCCAGCATGTTTCCTTAGCAGAAAGGTCCTTTTGTGCAAAGTTGAACAAACTGTTGATGGGGTGGCAACATGAATTCAATTTCATTTCATTCCGGGGGAGTTTGGAAGGGCTCCTACCATGGTACTGCTCTGACCGTAGTATTTTGTAAGCGTGCACAGTGTTGTTTTTGGCAAACCATTTTTCACCGAAGTGATATCGGTCAGTCTCATTTGTACGCGTTTCCTGAATGCCCACAGTGTGCCGGGTATCCTTGGGTTTTATAGTAAAAGGCACAGCCACTGCACTAAAGGATCCCATAAAATGTAACCACTACAGCATTGTGTAAGGGCTCTGAAGGCACGGTGTCACTGCAGAGTTTAACGAAATATAACGATAGCATAGGTGCCTGGAGATCTTTGCTCTGGTACAAAATTATCCGCTTTGTGTGCCACTTGAGATTCTCATCCTTAATGGTTTACAAAACAACCTGGCCATTCACAGTGTTACTATTAGAAATTTCAGCAAGAATATTTCTAAACCAACAGGAAAAATGAGTTACATATGAAAGAAAATGACAAAAATTGCCTTTACTCCATTATGTTTCTCCTGTGCCTTGTATAGTTAGGACCGTTCTTGAAAATGTGTCATTGTTGAAGCCAGCTTCAACGCAATAGGACACAGCGAAGCGTTTTCCTTGCAGGTACGATGTGGAGATCGGCTCCTCCACTAGCATAATGGGGCCCAGCATTCCAGCCAGGACTCGGGAAGTGCTCACCAGCCACCTGGCCTCTTACAACATGTGGGCCCTACAAGGTATTTGAGGCGCTTCCTACGGGCCTGGGAGGGCGGCCTGATGGGCATAGGCATCCGAAGCCCAGAGTGTCACAGGGGCACTCTAGGGGGCGGCCCCGATGCTAACCCTTCTACTCAGTCCAAGGGGGACAGCAGGCTCCCCACCCTCCCAGGAGAAGGTTGGCTTTCTCCTCTTCAGGCATCTCAACTTCAGATCTCATTGGCCTGGCTCCAGTCACGTGGCCATCCGCAAACCAGTCACTGGGCAGAGGGTGGAGCTCTCTTGACAGCATAGGTTCAGGTCCCGTGCCCACCCTGGGCAGGAGCGGAAGTGGGATCACACCCCCGAGGGAAACCAGAGGGCTGTCTGAGAAGAGTGGGGAAAGAATACAGAGCCGACCGCAAAGCGTATGTCCCCTGTGACCTTTCTCCCCCAGGTCGCGCTTTTGTACCTCTCTAGAGCTGCAGGGACTCACAAAGTGTAGGTCCAGTGACTGCCCTGTTTTGGGGAGGGGTGGGCCCTGGATCCTGACCTGGCTTGTATCCCCGCAGGGATTGAGTTTGTGGTGACCCAGCTCAAGTCCATGGTGTTGACCTTGGGCCTGATTGACCGGCGCCTGACAGTGGAGCAGGCCGTGCTGCTGTCACGCCTGGAGGAGGAGTACCAGGTGAGGCAGCCAGCGGCCCGAGGTGGGGTACCTCAGGGCCTCACCTCTCCTCTCCTCTCCCTGACTCAGATTAACTGGAGGTGGGAGCTAGCCCATCTAAAATGTTCTTATGTAGATTTGGCCTTCTGTTACTTTCATGTACATCCAGAAATCAAAACTAAGGGCCGATGAAAGTATTGTCAAGAAATAACAACACAAAATAAGGGCAGGGAGGGCTCCCACTGTGTTCTAACACTATGCTTAGCTCTCCCCTCACGCCTCACCTCTTCTGAACAACCTGGCCAGGTGGGGGCTGCTGTTATCCCTTTTTTACACAGGAGGAAACTGAGGCATGGGTCCCACCCCCGGAAAATGCTGGAGCCAGGGTTTGGAGCCAGGTCTGGGTGACTCCAGGCCTTCCCCACTATCTACAGATAGAGGTTCACAGGCAGGTCAAGGTCGTCTGCCTGGGCCCCGAAGAACGGGCCCCGCTAACAGGACTAGGAGCCACGTTCGTGCTCACACAGAGGCTAAGCTGAGCCTTGGCGCCCTGACTCACACGGTGGGTCATCTGGCTGGCAGAGCAAACACGGGTGGCTGCTGTTTGTACATAAGTTTTCATTTAGTGGGTTTGAAATTAATATGGTTTCGCTACACTGTCATTTGCATTTTTTAACTCTGAGAATTATGGCGTTCTCTGCAGTCTTTTTACTGCTTTCTTTCCAACCTCAGAAGGTTAATTGCTATTACAAATCGGCTCCTAGCATGATGAAAACCCTTTTGTAATGACATTATTTCCCAAGTCCGTCTAGTCATCTGCTCAGAAAAATGCCAGGGGTAAAAACTGTTTCTCTGTCGCAAAAGAGGCCAGCTAGGAACAATTAAACAGGCAGGGAGTGATGTGTGGGGGTGTGAGGGCTTTGAGAGGTGGGGGGGGGGGGCCAGGAAACCTGCCCTCTATTCTGGGCTCTGCATTTGATGGTGGCACCCGAGCCAGGCCATCAGTCTCTGAACTAGGTTCGATCTGCCACAAAACAGGGGGTTACCTGGGTTACGTGTGGAGGCCTCTCCAAAGCTATAAAGTGCTCTTCAGACGACAGATCACAGTTGTCCACATTGACCGGGCTGCCCAAAGATCCCAGTAGTTCGTGTGGCGTGGCAGATCCCGAGTTCCTGGATGGGCTGGGGCAGCTGGGCCTCTGGCCAGGGAGGAGCCAGCAGGGCCTGGCTGGAGTCCCGCTGACATCTGGATGGCCACACTGCGTGTCTGGGCTTCTCCCCTGCAGTTGTTAGAGCCCTGGAGACAATCCACAAGTCGGCTCCAGCGTGCAGAGCACAGGTTTCTGCAGCACCCCCGGGGAGTCGGAACTGAAGTGACCATGTGGCCTTGGTTGATTTATTTATCCCACCCACACTGGGGGGGGGGGGAGTGGGGAGGGGAGGCAGGGGGGCACTTGCAGCCCAGCCCAGCGAGGCAGCTTGCAGAGGATGACATTTTCCAGGCTGCCTCCCACCAGCCTCCTTGTGGGAGGAGGATGGCATTCGGGTTGGGCCCCCTTGGGGGGAGATGCATGTGGCATTTGTGGCAGTGGGTGCCTCTGGGCCCTGGACCTGGACGGCACCCCACCCAAACTGTCCGCACCCCGTCAGCATGGCTGCCTGCTCTGCCCACCTGCGTGTTCTCACCTGCCGCCTCCCCCGTGGGGGTCTTGTGTTTTGGCAAGATGGGGGCCCAGTCCGGTCCCCCCACCCCAGCTATTGGGGTGGAATGTGGCTCTGGCTGGTCGGCACGCGGACACTTGGCCAGCGGCATGTCACGTCCTCCCCTCAGATCCAGAAGTGGGGCAACATCGAGTGGGCCCACGACTACGAGCTGCGGGAGCTGCGGGCGCGCACGGCCGCCGGCACCCTCTTCGTCCACCTCTGTTCCGAGAGCGCCACGGTGAAACACAAGCTCCTGCAGCAGTGAGGCGGGGCGGGCAGCCCCAGCGGGACAGAGGCTGCACGCACGGCCACAGACGCCCCAGCTCGGCGCTACCCCGAGATGCCCCCAGGACCCAGGGCGGCTGTCAAGGTCAGCTCGAGTCCAAGCTGGGTCCCCCCGCCCCGGCCGGCAGCCAGCGAGCCGGCCAAGCAAACCAGTGACTTCCTCCCAACCTGATTTTATTAAATATTTCTCTGCCCTGGAAATGTGGAGCCCTGTTTTCATTTGCACCTCCACTTTTCTCCGTCCCTCTTGTCGTGTCTGGGTTTCACCAAGGTCAAACAGCTTCCCTCCCACGGCACGTTCTGCTATTTGCCGCCCGTGGCTGGGAGCCTCACGCAATTGGGGAAATCACGTCAACACACAACTCTGTGCAGCCCTCGGCCTGAAGACTCCCCCCCACCCCCACCCCCGGTTTTTAATCAAACCATCTTTTGAAACTGAGTCCTTTTTGTTCTAAGCTGGTTATTTCTGTTCCTGGTATTTTAGAAGAAATAATTTACTCTCGAAAATAGAAAATTGGCGTTGTTTGTGGGTTAAAAGCCCAGGCAGGCAGGGCAAGGCCACCTGACTTGTGTCCTGCTTCCAGGAGCCCTCCGTGTCCTCCCGACGTGGCCACTTGCTCTGCCCTGGGTGGCAGGTGCGGTCTCCTGGTGCCAGGACCCAGTGCAAGGGAAGCAGGAAGAATCCGAGAGTTTGGGCAGCAAAAGAGTCTGAGCCGCCTGTCCTGGTACCCGAGTAATTAAATGGCATCACCCCCCCTCGTGGAGGGGGTGCTTCTCCACACTTTCCACGTGCCCTCCCTGACCCCCTTGACCGTGCTCAGAGGAGGCACTGTTGTCGTACCCCCACCTCATAGACGAAGCTCAGGCTGCAGAGGTGATGGGGGAGGTCCAGCCCGTGCCCTTAACCTCCAGAGGGTACTCTGGTCCCCGCAGCCAACCTTAGAGCCACAGGGAGCCACGGCCTCTGCCTTGGGGGGCTGGCCCAGGCCCCAGGGCTATGCTGGGGTCTGCGGCCTCTGGCGTCACTCCTCAGCACGAGGAGAGAAGGGCTCAGACCATGTCGCCTCCTCCGCCTACTGCCGGCAGCCTGCCCTGGGCGCGTCAGAAACGGTGGGCACACAGCTGTCACCGGGCCCTGGCCAAGAGTCTCCTGGCTCACTGGCAGCCCCCTCAAGAGGTCGCTCTCAGTAGGCTGGCCAGTTGTTTGTCTTGGACTGTTTCTCCTGCTCAGGAACGAACGGGAATTCTGATTATTTTTTTAAAGACCGGAGAAAAGATGACATAATTCTTTATTTTTCTCTACCCTTCCCAGGGGTGGGGGAAGAATGGGGTTAGGAGGGTTCTGGGTTGAGAAATTCCCAGAAACGCTTCTGAGGCTGTCGGTCGCGTGAGTGTGCTCTTGGGCTGAGGGCTGTATCGGGAAGGACCGTCTGGGCTGGCGCGGCCCTAATCTATGATCTCGCTGCATTCCAGGTTGTCCAGCTCGTTCTGTACGTGGTCGACGTACTGATGGATCTCCTTCACGCGCCTGCGGTTTCTCATGATCTCATCCTTGTGGATCTGAGGGGTGAAACCAAAGCCCGAGGTCCTTAAGTCAGAGAACTCGCTTACGTTCTCTGAGTCCAATTTGGGGGAAAGGAAATCGTTCTTTGAAATGTGCATAGTTCCATCCGCATTTACTTTAAAGCCTCCTCGATCCACTTATCTGTGTCTTTGAGGCAGGAGTTAGGACGGGTTAGCACGGGGGTTTTTAAAGTCTGTGGGGGCAAACGCTGTCTTCAGTGTGGAATTCTGCCATCCTTAATCCTACTTTATTTCTTATTGCAAAGAGTCTGTGCTACCGGGGAAAGAGTTCCCCTTTCTCTCCGGCCGGTAGCTAGAGACCTGGGCACAGTGCGTATGTGATGTGCGTTCACTCACCGCGTCCACTAAGTGTGAGCACCAAGAGTTGGTCCGCGTCACCAGCTCATCTTCTCGATTGTCGATCTTCAGGAGGTGGAGGTCATGCGAGGTCCCAACAGCATTAACAATCGTGTCTTTGTCGACAAAAAGCTGGTGAGCGAGAAAGGTCAAGGGAGCGTGTGTCTCGTTACCACCCACCCCCCCCACCCCCGCCCCGGCACAAAGAGGGCCAGAGAGAAAACCAGCTGAGTGTCCCCTGGCTAGTGGAGGCAGCTGCTCAGCGCTGCTGAAGGTGGAGAACCCACCTTCGTGTCACAGCCCACCTTCCAGGGACAACGCCTCCTAGACCCGAGCAGCGGCGAATGTTATGGGGAAAGGGCCCACCATGGCGTCGACTTTGCAATGCTAGTTGGGAGTGTGTTTTCTTCAGGATGTCTGCTCTCACAATGGTTCTCTCTTGCTTACCCCCAAGTCTGACTCGCCTGAAACCGGCTGGTCAGGTGGGAAGCGTGAGTCTGGCTGAGGGGTCTCCAGGCTGCTCTGAGGACAGAGGGCCCTGTAAATCGATGCCTCTGCGCCCCATGTTGTCTCTCCATTGCCCCTCATGTTAGCCAGATTGAACCTTGGAGTACACTTGGGGCCTCCTGCCTTCTTGTTCCCGACCTTGTTTTCTGCCTTCTAAAAAGTTGTCGAAAAACGGGGCGCCTGGGTGGCTCAGTCGGTTAAGCGTCCAACTTCGGCTCAGGTCATGGTCTCGCGGTTTATGGGTCTGAGCCCCGTATCGGGCTCTGTGCTGACAACTTGGAGCCCCGAGCCTGCTTTGAATTCCGTGTCTCCCTCTCTCTCTCTGCCCCGACCCCACTTGTGCTGTCTCTCATAAAAAGTGTTTAAAAAAAATGTTTTAAAAGTTGTTGAAAATGACCACCCCTTACCAGGCCTGGCCGGTTTTAGGTGTCCACACTATAGCTCTTGTTGAAAATCAGGTGGAATCATTTCCCAGAGTAGGGCAAGGCTTCCAAAGCCTCAGCCAACAGTTGCCTCCACTTTGAAGGAAGGTACTTTGTGTAAGGCAGGGGACCTGAATGTTCTCCGTTGTAGAGCAGATAAATACTTGTTTGTTTGTTTTCTGTAATCTAGTAGTGGTTAACTTAATAGTCTCCAAAAATATGTTCTATGGAATCTTGAGATAAAAAACTTTTTCTTTGGCCGAATACATTTGGGAAAGCCTTGCACACCCTAGGCCCCTCCTGAATTTCACAGGGCGCACAACATTTTTCCAGAGAAGGCTCTGGAAAGTATAAACCCTTTTAACTTTGTCTCTCTTGGTTTGCCAGTTTATTTGGCCACAGGCTTCTTTTCAGAGTAATGCCTGTGAACACCTTGTGGGTTGGTGGTTTTCCATAGAATCCCATGTAGAAAAGCCCGGCTAGGGGCACCTGGGTGGCTCAGTCGGTTAAGCGTCCGACTTTGGCTCAGGTCATGATCTCGCGGTCCGTGAGTTCGAGCCCCGCGTCGGGCTCTGTGCTGACAGCTCAGAGCCTGGAGCCCATTTTAGATTCTGTGTCTCCTTCTCTCTCTGCCCCTCCCCCGTTCATGCTCTGTCTCTCTCTGTCTCAAAAATAAATAAACGTTAAAAAAAATTTAAAAAAAAAAAGAAAAGAAAAGCCCGGCTAGCTGAGGCAGGGAATGGGCACCTGGGGGACCGGCTAGCACGGCTACATGGGACAAATGACAAGAAGTTATCAAGATCTTCCTCTGTGCCTAGAGGCTCCCAGGCCAGACTCTGGGAAGGGCTCAAAGATGTGTACGCCCTTCCAGCCTGTCCTTCCAGCTTGAGGCAGCCTGTCCTGGAGCATGTCCTGATGACCTAGAAGTAGCTACAGCCACACTCACTCATCACAAGATGTTCCTGGTGGTTTTGAAAAATGGGTCAGGGGCCCCTGGGTGGCTCAGCCTGTTAAGCTTCCAACTTTGGCCCGGGTCGTGATCTCACGGCTCATGAGTTTGAACCCCTCATTGGGCTCTCCGATGTCTGCACAGATCCCGCTTTGGATCCTCTGTCTGCCCCCCCCGCCCCCACCTCCGCCTCTCCCCCTGCTTGTGCTCTCTCAAAAATAAACAAACCTTATACAAAAATGGGCCGTAGCTGGTCTCTAAGCCAAGGGGAGACGTCGTCCCCCCACCCTCTGAGTTTGGATATGTAGAATATGCTTTGGGAACTGTGGAAGTAAAAGTCTGCTTAGAAACTGATGAAGTTAGAACTGGTCATGAAGAACTGTGGCATTTGTAGAATACAAATCAAAGGAATCTGGTTTAAAGAAAGGATTTTGAAATGCAAGTTGCAGGACGCCTGAGTGGCTCAGTCAGTCGAGCATCCGACTTGATTTCAGCTCAGGTCATGGCCTTGCAGTTCGTGCGTTTGAGCCCGTGTCGGGCTGTGTGCTGACAGTGTGGAGCCTGCTTGGGATTCTCTCTTTCCCTCTCTCTGCTCCTCCCCTGCTTGTGCTCTTCTGTGTGCACACGTGCGCGCGTGCTCTCTCTCTCTCAAAATAAATAAGCAAACATTTTCAAAAATTAAAATGCAAGTTGTTTCTGGACCTCGGGTGTCCTGGAGTAACTGGGGTGATGGCTGTATCAGTTTGCCCTCTCAGAATACTTCTTAGGGGTAGAGTATTCCAGATTCCCCTCGCGGCCCCTCGTAGCTAGACGCCACACGGCTGTTCAGAGCCCCGGAGCGAGTCTGACCTCCTTCTGCCCCCTAAACGTGGCAGTGGCTCATCGCAGCACGAGGCTGAGTGCCCTCGGCCCTGGTGGAGGGGAGCAGCGGCGTGTGCTTGCTGCCACGCTGACCTCGCCACGGGCAGCCGTGGCTCCAGCGCCCCTCCCGCCCCCTCCCTCCAGGCTTGCTCCTGGAGCACGCACGCGCCTTCTGCCTTTCCTTCCAAAGCAGTGAAGGACTTCAAAAGACAGATTTGGCCCGAACTTCGGCAAGAGCTGATCACAATCACTCAACTGGATGAGAGGAGTTTTAAAGAGATAAACAACGTCATCGGTGGGACTTTGAGCCGTGATATGCTCACTGATAATTAGATAAGAGAAGCCAGATCCTTTCTTGGGTACGTCCCTGTCTTGCTACAGGCTCTGAATCACACTGCCTGTGTTCAGATCAACTCTACCGCTTCTACTCTGCGTGTCCTCGGGCAGGTTACTCTCCTCTCGATGCCTCAGTTTTTTCATCTGTAAAAGGGAACCATAATGGTACCCATTTTACCGTGTTGATGTGGAGATTGAAAGAGCAAATATGTTGCGTGGGGCTTCTCAGACAGCTGGCCCCCGGGAGGCCCTCGGTAAATGTCAGCTGTTTGTTGTTATTGTTACTTTTTACAGTCAGGGCATCCCTTTTTCCCCCCCTGCCGACAGTCCAGCCTGCTTGTTTCCGGGCCACTGAGTTTCGGGGCCCTTCTTTTTCTGTGCGTCTCAGTTATTAGGGAGGGATTTTTCGTTCCTGCACCCACGAGGTGTCACGGCCCTGGGAGCCATGCCGTGAGGGAACGGCATGACCCCTCCCTCGGTGGTCCATCTGGGGGATAGCAGAGTGGGCTCTTGGGGGCAGCGTTATTTCAGGGCTCAGGGAAAATGACATCTTCTTGTGTCTGGTCAACAACAGCAGTTGGCAGGTGTTTGGGGAGGCCCCGCCCCTGTGCCACTGAGCTAGGTGTTTGTCTCTGTCCTGGACAGAGGCTGTGGGCGTCGGGACTGCCGGGCTCTGTCTGCGGGGCTCAGCCAGCACCGACAGAGCGGGGCTTGGAGAACTCCCGGCACTTGGGCTGAGCTGCGGCAGCCGTGCCGGGCGCCCTCGCTGGCACCGGGGAGGTACATGCTGGAGAAGATGCCACCCCTGCCTTCCCTGCGAGCCTGCATCTGCTGTGAATGGTCACAGAAGCGAATCAACACAAGCGCGAGAGCCTGAAATTGTAATAAGCTCTCTGACAACGACGGACGGGGTGTGTGATAGAGAGACGGAGATTCTCCAGGGAAGTGACGAGGGAAGGCCCCTCCAAGGAGCTGCCATTTGAGCGGAGAGCTGAACAGGGACGAGCCAGACACCTGGAGACCTGAGGGAAGGGCATGTCTGCTGGGTGGAATATCAAACGAAAGGAGCGAGGCGGGGAGCAAGGGCGCGAGGGGAGGAGGCCGCTGAGGCAGGCGGGCCAGGCATGAGGGTCTGGTGCACTACAGCGAAGTGCTTACTCCAAGGGTCACGGGAGGCCGTTAGAGCGTGCTGTGCAAAGGCACAAAATGATGTGGTTTTCCAAGGCTCTCTGGCTGCCGCCTGGAGAACAGCCTGTAGGAAGGCAGTGAGGAGGCCAGCGGTCCCCGCAAAGGACAATGTGGCTTGACTGGGTGGTAAATGCAGATGAGACAAGCGCCACCACTGGACCCCAACGCAGGGGACCCAGGGAGCGCCCTAGGTGAGCAGACCCACGAGCTCTGGCTGACGGCTGATCTGGGACTACGCATCACCAAAAGTGCTGGTAGAGGGTGGGAGGGGCGACATGCCGGATCAGAAACGGTGCTGCCCATCGCAGACACTCAAGGGTTAGGAAAACCTGCGGGGGAAATCTCAGAACTTAACCTCTATTTGCAACTGCCTCTCTTGGAAACTGCCAGAAGCCCCGCAGAAACGACCTTTTGGAAACCAACCTGTCGGTAAGTTGAAACCACTTCATTATCATGAGCTCCTCTTTAGTCGGGCCCCACTGAGCACCCAAGGTTGTTCTATTTGTTGGCCTATTTCATCTGCCAACCACCCTGCCAAGGGCATCATTGTCCCTTCTGCAGGTGGGGAAGCTGAGGCTCTGGGCCCCACCGCATCTGTCTGGCTTCTGTGCCAGTCAGCCTGGGGGGAGCGGTGGGGGCGGGGGAGGGGGGTGTCAGCCCCGCCCACCACCTTCTGCGGGCCCACTGTGCCCGAGCCCCGCCCACCGCAGCCACAGCCCCGCCCACAGTGCTCACAGCGCGCACGTCGTAGGGCAGGTTCTCGTCGAGCTCACCCTTCAGTATCTTCTCGAGGGTATTGATGGAGATCTCCAGGAGCTTCTCGTGGTGGTGGTTCTCCAGGTCCCGGCACTGAGCCATCGTGCAGGCAAGTTAAGCAAAGGCCAGGGATCGGAGCAGACCAGGCGCGTCCCCACCCTCAGACCCTCAGACCCTCAAACCGCACGTCTGCAGACCCTCAGAGGGGGGGCCGTTTCCTCCAGGCAAGAACGGACGTTGAAGGGTGGAGGGGCACACCTGGAGGTGCCAATGCATCACCTCCTTCACAGCCAGTGGTACACATGCACGAAATCCCAGGGCCATCCTGATCCCCACTCCCCCGCCCCCCCAATCAACACTCACACACCTGCTCACCACTGACCCTTGGCGCTGGTTCTCTCAGAGCCTCTCCATCCAACACCTCTCTCCCTGCCACCGCCTCCTGACTGGACAGCAAAGAGCTGGTCTTTCCGCTCTAGCCTTTTCTCCCAACAGCAGCCAGCACGCTCTTAAACATAGGTAACCGGACCTCATCCCTCCCATGCTATGGCTCTCCAGGAACTTCCCCACTCTCTCTTGTGGCCTAAAGACCCCGTCTTAGAACTGGATCTCTGTGACCCATCCTCAAGGCCTTTGCACAGGCTGCCTCTTCTGCCTGGGATGTCCTCCCCACTTTTCTGCCTTGTCCCTCTGGCCCACACTCAGGTTCTCAGTGGACCCTCCCTCAGGGAGGCTCCTGGCCCTGATCTCTGTGTGGGCTGCGCACTTACTGCCTCCGTAACTCTGTCTCCTTGCACGACTGTGGACCCAGAAAGGTAGGACTAGGAGGCTACTTCTGGGGTAGAGCATAGCAGTTTGTCCCCTACACGGCAGGGCCCTGAATTCAGGTAGCAGAAAGGTTGGTCATGCCCTAAATGCTCTAACTAACCCTGACATTTAACCTGACGATCTCATTCTAAATGATTTGTCACTATCTGTCCCAAATACTGCGGGAGACCTGTGTGTGTGTGTACCTGCGACATAGGAAGCAGACAGGGATTCTGGGGTGTGGTCTCTCTGTGAACATCCCTCCTTTGAGAACAAATACGCCAGGCCTTATACTGCACTCGATGGGGCCCCACACAGCAAGCCCGGTAGGTATCCAAACCCTTACGCTAACAAGGCATCATTGTTCTGAGAGATGGGAAACTCCCTCAGACCCTGTGGAACATTCTTTGAACATTCCAAGTAGTTGCCAAATCTCCATCTTTTGAAGGTGAGCTTTTTCTGTGGTGACAAACTAGAGGATTTCTATTCCTCTAACGTCACAGGTCGAGATTCCCACTAAATGGGGTCCTGTGATGGGGTGGATATCATCCTGGTACAGGTATAGATCTTTCTGTACATCAGACTGGGGCTCAGGTATTTCTGGCAAAAAGTGAAGTATTCTAAAGTACGGACTTTTTGGCCATCTCTGCCAACATGTTTAGGGCCCTGGTGGCAGTGGGAGGGGGTAGGTGTGATCCCAAAGGTGGCTACCTGGAAGGGGACCACTTATTTGCATCCTGCTTAGTTGGTGAAAAAGCTTTAACCCTTCTCTGCCTTGTGTTTAAAATGCAGGTGCTGGGGCGCCTGGGTGGCTCAGTCGGTTGAGCGGCCGACTTCAGCTCAGGTCATGATCTCACAGCTCATGAGTTCGAGCCCCGCGTCGGGTTCTGTGCCGACAGCTCAGAACCTGGAGCCTGCTTCGGATTCTGTGTCTCCCTCTCTCTCTGCCCCTACCCAACTCGTGCTCTGTCTCTGTCTGTCTCTCAAAAATAAATAAACATTAAAAAAAATAAAATAAAAAATAAAATGCAGGTGCTTCTCCTCTGGCTCCCCTGGAGGCAGGGGGAGCCCAGGTGTGGGCCAGGATAACCCCACGAGCCAGTAGCGTCTCCCCATGGGGGGTCATCTGGAAAAAGGATATAGGCTTTGGACGTTTTCAATAAAGAGTGCCACCAAGTCCATGATGTTCCTTTCAAATGTGTTTATAGTCTCCTGGAAATGATAAAGAGCACAGTTAACATGAATATTTTTTTTTTTTTATTTTTTTTAAATTTTTTTTTCAACGTTTATTTATTTTTGGGACAGAGAGAGACAGAGCATGAACGGGGGAGGGGCAGAGAGAGAGGGAGACACAGAATCGGAAACAGGCTCCAGGCTCTGAGCCATCAGCCCAGAGCCCGACGCGGGGCTCGAACTCACGGACCGCGAGATCGTGACCTGGCTGAAGTCGGACGCTTAACCGACTGCGCCACCCAGGCGCCCCAACATGAATATTTAGACATGAACTTGACTGACCTAGCATCAGAGCAAAAGGCACTCCTTAGAACTTAGCAGGTGCCTGCTTTACTCACAGACCTTCAGGGCAAAGACCAACCACCCTGACCTTCCCAGGTAGATGCCACGAATGCCCTCTCTCCTGACCTCTTTCTCACAGCTGCATTACTCTCCAGCCGTTTCACCTTTCTCACTCCCCCACAAGGTTTAATGCAAAGCTTCCTCCGGGCCTTTGCACGTGCTGGTCCCTTTGCCAGGAACACTTGTCCGGGTCCCGCCCCCCGTAACCCTCACGTACACACATAGAGCTAGCCCCCTTCCTTTGGGCTTCTCGATGATGGCATCTATCCATCACTTCCAGAGAAACAGGGGAGAGAGTTGCTGAGAGACTGCCTGGATCAGTATCCCAGCTCCACCACTGTGTTTAAATGTCCTTGGGGCTCAACATCCTCATCTGTGAAATGGGTTTCCTTTGTAGTCCCCGTCTCATGGAGTTGTGACGTTTACATGAGTTACTTCACACGACATGCTTTGCCAGGTGCCTTGGTGATGCTGGCTGCTGCCCCAGACCTGTCACCATCAGTGTGGCTGTCTGCATGCCTACCACCTCTCTCCGAGGCACCCTGCACTGCTGCCCCCCAGGGCTTAGCTGCCCCCCAGGGCTGAAATGGGACTTGAGTGAGGGAGCAATGGAAGAGGTGATGTGAGGCCTGCTCCCCTGTGAGCCCCAGGCCAGGCCATGCCCCTGATCTAGCACAGACTCCCGGGGCTACAGGGTGGGCCGAGGGCCCCGGGGAATCTACAGCAGTCCGACCCCTGTCTGCAGGCCGAGCCAATTACACATGTTTCAAATGTGTGTGTAAGCACTGTTGTAATGAATAAAAATGGGGTCGTTAGAAAGCATGACTGCACCTTAGAGCTTTTTGGCTGCTTGGTGACACAAGTACGACCGACCATGTACAGATCTGGGGACTTTGGGGACGCTGCAATGGGGATCTCCCTGCATGAAAAGGCTGGGAGCCGCTGCCTAAGCCTCCCCCGCCGCTTGCGAGCTGCTTCCTGCAGCGCTTGAGCGCTCCCGCCGGGAGCCGACACCTGCCATGTGACGTGATGGGGAGATCTATCCCTGTCTGAGGTGTCCCTTGACATGTGAGGGATTGATTAGGCGCGACCTCTTGGCCCGACCACGGCAGCATCCAATGAGGTTTGATTCATCACAGCCTTCGGAGGCCCCGGCCTGGGCTGCCTTGTGAACACACAAGGCACTCTGGCTGCTAAGGAATTTTAGAGAGAGGTGCTCTGCATTTCCGCTGCTTCGTGCTGAATCGCAGGCTCCGCGCGCGGCCCTGAGATGCGGCAAATACACACTGCAATGCGGAGGAGCCTTTGTTTGTCCCAGAGTGGGGGCCTACTTTGTCTTTCAAGCACCCGGATGACTCCTGGGGTCTAAACAGAAATAGCTCTCCCTGCTGAGGCTCTGGGTGCTTCCAGGATAGGGGGTACATTCCAGAGGAATGAGCTCACCTCTACATGTGGGCGTGAGAATCAACTGCAATCTAAGTGACTGAAATATATTAAAAGCAAACACAGGACGGATGAGCAAAGAAAGCTTTAGTCCGCCGTGCTGAGTCACACAGCAGAGGAGCGCCTGGGAGGGCTCCAGCTAAAATACCATTCGGGGGCACCCGGGTGGCCCAGTTGGTTAAGCATCAGACTTCAGCTCAGGTCACGATCTCACCGTTGGTGAGTTCAAGCCCCGCACGGGGCTCTGTGCCGTTAGTGCAGAGCCCGCTTCAGATCTTCTGTCTCCCTCTTTCTCTGCCCCTCGCTTGCTTGCGCTGTCTCTCTCCAAAATAAAATGAACATTCAAAAAATAATTATGAAAAAAACAATAAAATAAAGTACGGTTTTGCCACTGAATCCACTACGTTCTCGCAAAGGAGACTGGCAGGGCGCGATCGCATCACACCTGGGCCCCAGGGGCTCAGCCTCACCTCCAGCTGCTCTACCAACTGCATCTCCAGTGTCATGAGCATGTCGAACAGCTCAGTGATGTCCTTGCTGTGTTCCGCTACCTTCATCTCAAGGTTGGTCACTTCGGACTCATCTCGAATGGCATTTAAACTCTGGAAACAAAAGCCTGGGTTTTAGGAATCCACAACTAAGCGTAATTAGTTAATGACAGGCGACGATCGGTTTTGTGGGTACAAATGTGGACTCTGGGCTTGGCCTGTCCACGTTCAAGTGTCGGCTCTGCCATTTGTCAGCTTTGTGGACTTGTGGAAGCTACTCACCCTCCCCATGCCTCGAGGCAGGTACAGCAGATGCCAGCACTAGTCAGTGAGCTCTCGGTCCACGTTAGCTCGGGTTTTCATTAGTGGTGGCTGGGCTGGGTGGAAGGAGCGATGGCTTCAGAGTCAGGTGAACCTGAATTCGAATCCTGTCTGGGTCACTTATCAGCAGTGTGACCTTGAATGAGCCACCTCCACTCTCTAAGCTTCGGTTTCCTTATGTAAAGTGGGACAGAGGTGTGTGTCACAACGTTGTGGGGATTTAGCAGTGTGTATGAACTCTTGGTTCACGGTGGGGCCTCGGCTAACAGAGTCCAATACAAGGTCCACAGCAGGCACAGGGAGACAGAGAGACACTGGAAATGTAAGACAGAGCCAGTCTTTAGGAAACCAGTTGGACCCACAGAGCACCCCACTGAGCAAGGGGATGCCAGTGGTGAACAGATGCTAGGCCCCTTGGAATGAGAGGATGCTCACAGGCCGGAAAACACCCTGGGGTCCAAGCCTGGCACTGAATCCCAGACACTCACTAACAAAGGTCCTGGGGACTCGGCCATCAGGTGCACTGTCAACTTGTTTCTGTTGATATATGGTATTATTATTTTTAATGTTTATTTTTGAGAGAGAGAGAGAGAGAGCAAGAGAGGGACAGAGAGAGGCGGGGAGGAACAGAATCCGACGCAGGCTCCAGGCTCTGAGCTGTCTGCACAGACAGCTTGAAATCACAAACCGTGAGATCACGACCTGAGCTGAAATTGGACGCTTAACCAACTGAGCCACCCAGGTGCCCTGATGTATGGTATCAGTTGGGAAGGAGGACAGAGTACCTTGGCACGATTCGGTGTGATGAATGATATTTATAATAATGGTTACCCCGTCTGGAGAAAAATCAGGCTCAATCCCTACCTCGAACCTTACATGAAAACAAATTTCCCACAGAGTGAAGATTTAAACATACAAAGTGAAGCCATACAGTCCTAGAAGGAAAAGCAGACGGACTTTAATAAATAATCTCAGAGTAGAGAAGTCCTTTCTAAGTATAACCAGAAAAAAGACTGATAGGTTGTACTACGTAAAATGTGTAGAAATTTTGAATAGCAAAAGCACCATAGACAAAAAAACGACACGATAAACAACAAAGTGGGAAACATATTTGCAACTCATTTCACTGACACAGGGCTAATTTCTCAATCTATAAAGAGCTTGTACAAAGTAATGATTTCTTTTTAAAGAAAGAGATATAGATCAAAAACCAAACAGAAAAAAAATGGATTAGGGCGTATTAGAAGAACAAAGAGTTCACAGAAAAAGAAATAAAAATGTTTAGAGGAGCCTGGGTGGTTCAGTCGGTTAAGTGTCCGACTCTTGATTTCGGCTCAGGTCACGATCTCATGGTTCGTGAGTTCGAGCCCTGCATTGGGTTCTGCGCTGGCAATGTGGAGCCTGCTTGGGATTCTCTCTCTCCTTCTCTCTCTCTCTCAAGATAAATACACTAAAAAAAAAAAAAAGAAAAGAAAAGAAATACAAATGTTTATAAAACATGCAATGCTTATCCTCACTTAAGGGAAAATAAACACATGCTCCAAGTGTGCCAGACTGGCAGAGACGAGGAAGCCTGAGAGCACCGGTCTGACAAGGAGCAGGCCGAGGGGCAGAAGCCACGGCCTCCGCGGAGCACGGCTGAGCAGTAACTGATAAGAGCAGCAATACCCAGGTCTACCTCTGGGACTTCATCCTACAGATCAGACTCGTGCCAACTTACCCACTGCAACACTGCTTGAAAGAGCGAAAGAATGGAAAAGAATGAATTGTCCGTCAGCAGGGACTGGGTTAATAAATCATGGCTCATCCATGCAATGAGAGATGTTACAACTATTTTTTTTTAACGTTTATTTTTGAGACAGGGAGAGACAGCATGAATGGGGGAGGGTCAGAGAGAGAGGGAGACACAGAATTTGAAACAGGCTCCAGGCTCTGAGCTGTCAGCACAGAGCCTGATGCGGGGCTCGAACTCACGGACCGCGAGATCATGACCTGAGCCGAAGTCGGATGCTTAACCGACTGAGCCACCCAGGTGCCTGGAGATGTTACAACTATTAAAAAAGAAGGCGATTCGAGTTTTGGAAGGATCTCTAAGCTGCATAGATAAAAAAGCAAAGGGCAAAACAGCATGGTACACTTTCATCACACACACACACACACACACACACACACACACACACATGCACAGAAGGGTTGGACTGACTGTACCCAACCCCCATCTACATTTGTCATTCTGTGCCCATGCTTAGACATGCATTACCTATCTAGAGACTGCCCGTCACAATTTTACGCCTGCTCTGCTCCCCACCTGTCCTCCCCCCCCCCCCCACAGTTCTGGGAGGCGGTTACGTCCATTTCTCTAATGAGGAAACGGAAGCCAGCAGAGGGTCACCAGTGAGGGGTCCATGTGAGCATTCTGCCGACCCGCTGACCCCAAGCCGTGCCCCGCTGGGCACCAGGAGGAGGTGCTGAAGGACCCTGGTCTAGTGGGTGTGGCAGGAGGGGGATAGGACAAGATCAAGAGGTCCTGTGAGGAAAGAGAACTGGGGCCTCAGGCCGACAGAGTCCTGTGAACTTCTAAGACAGCGGGCTCAGCTTGGGCTGAGCAGGAGGCACCTAGGAAGCTCTGGAAAATCCCAGTGCCGTGCCACACCCCCTGAGCTGGGGAGTCAGCCCCAGCCCTGTGGGGTCCCTGTGGACTCTGGTGTGTGGGCTGCACGAAACCACTGCTCTAGGCTCTAGGAGAGGGGCGCTCAGGGTAGTCTGCTCATCCCAGGCAGCCTTTGAGGATGTCGCCATTATGGGGGCCGTGGGGCCCGGTGCCTCAGAAGCCAGGGGAGCCGGCCTGCTCCGAAGAACTACCCCCTGAACGTTAGGAAGTCAGGCTTGGCGCCAGCAAGAGCACAGCACTGGCGGTAGCCTGGTCCAGGTCCTGCTTCTCCAGGGGGATGTGTTGCTGAGGGGGCCGGGCCCAGGCCTGGGAGGAGCCTGCTGGCTGGCGTCCAGGCCTCCCAAATCCAGTGGCTGCAGGCACCAGATAAGAAATGTCATGGAGGGGGCGCCAGGGTGGCTCAGTCGGCTAAGCGTCTGACTTCGGCTCAGATCATGATCTCACAGTTCATGAGTTCGAGCCCCGTGTCAGGCTGTATGCTGCCAGCTCAGAGCCTGGAGCCTGCTTCGGATTCTGTGTCTCCCCCACCCCCTCTCTGCCCCTCTCCCCGACTCATGCTCTGTCTCTGTCTCTCTCGAAATAAATAAACATTTAAAAAAAAAAAAAGAGGAAGAAGAAGAAGAAAAAAAAAGAAACCTCAGGGAGGATGTGCCGGACAGGGTCCAGGAGGACTGGAGACGTGGCCTGTCCAGAGGGGACAACTGCCACTGAGGCCCTGCTGACAAGTGCCTCCACAGAAGCTGGCAACCACAATTTTTCTGTGAAATCTTCCCATTTTTAACGTCAGCAGGATGTTCAAAACGTTTTAAAATCCTCTGCAGGCCAAATAAAACACATATGTGAGCCAAACGTGTTCTTCTGCTGACAGGCTTGAACTTCTGGGTGAATGCAGTCACACCCCACCCTAAAACATAAGGAGGAGGGTCTTGAGGGTTAAGTCGCACAGAATGTGAGGTCGTTGGTGAGGCCGATGAGACGAGACCGGGGAACGGGGAGTGAGGAGGGCCGGGAAGCATCTGGGAGCTCATCGCCAACCCTATTATATCTGAACGTGCATTATCTGGGGAATTTTGCTTGACCTTAAACTAAGAGTTCTCAACCAGACGGTGCTTCGTGGGTTCCTTGAAGCCCCTGACACAGCAGGCGAGTGCCCACATCCTCGGTGTATGTGGACAGTTTTTTGAGGAGAAAGAAAGTCCATAGCTTTCCTTAGAGTCTCACGAAGATCTGTGACTTAGAACAAGAACCCATCTTTATTTTTTTTTTTTTATTATTTTTTTTAACGTTTATTTATTTTTGGGACAGAGAGAGACAGAGCATCAACAGGGGAGGGGCAGAGAGAGAGGGAGACACAGAATCGGAAACAGGCTCCAGGCTCTGAGCCATCAGCCCAGAGCCTGACGCGGGGCTCGAACTCACAGACAGCGAGATCGTGACCTGGCTGAAGTCGGACGCTTAACCGACTGCGCCACCCAGGCGCCCCAAGAACCCATCTTTAAAAATAATGCTAACTAGGGGCACCCGGGTGGCTCAGTGGGTTGAACATCTGGGTTCGGCTCAGGCCATGATCTGCAGGTTGGGGAGTCGGAGGCCCGCATCGAGCTCGCTGCCGTCAGCCTGTCCGCACAGAGCCCACTTCCGATCCTCTGTCTCTCCTCGCTCTGCCCCTCCCCCACTTGCACTCTCTCAAAAATAAACATTAAATAAAATAAACATGATGCTAACGAAAAGAAGCAAGTCCCACCAAGCGCACATGGCCCTGAGTGGCCTGGGTCCAGCAGGTCCCGAACGACCGAGGCCTGCTCGCTCAGGTGGAATGCCCTTCCTCCACCACCCCTGGCTCATTTCTCTTTGTCCTGTGAGCCTCAGCCTGAGTTAAGGTCCCTCCAGCAACTCCCAGAGGCTCCCTGGGCTCCCCTCCAGTGTCGTACTGACCACCGCAACGGGGAGGGCCCAGGTCTGCACCCCACACCACATGGGAGCTCGCCGAGGGCAGGAGCCACGGCCAGCATTGGTCTGGCTGCCCAGAGCCAGGCACCGAGCGGAGGCTCAGAAAATGTCTGCTAAACGAACGAATGAACCAAAGCAAAGTAGCAGTTCTTGACGTTGCTAATAACAGGAGCGACAACGCGAACACCATTGTTGACAGTAAGGATGACACCGCCTTAGCCCCCAGGGGCGTTTTAGGTGAAGGGGACCCACAGGCGTCACCCTGGGCCAGCTCTGGCATGGTGCTGGAGTTGTGGTTGGTGGCACCGGTGGAAGGCTAAACCCTTGGCTCTACCACTGAGCTGGGTGATTTCTGGCAAACAGGGACAGTGACCGCGGGTCTTAGGGGTCGTCAGAGGTAGAGGGTGTGCAGCCCCTCCAGTGGGGCCAGGCCCGCGGGGTGGGGTCAGCATCTGGAGCAGGAAGCAGGGAGGGGACACGGGAGGGGCGGAGCCTACCAGCAAGTGCGCCTCCTCGAACTTGGCAATCCTGCGTTTACCCTGCTCCCGATTTTCCTGGATGGCCTCCTGGACACACTCATTGAAGGTGTCAAGCTCCACTTTGCGCATCTCCTGCTGTTTCAGGCCATATTCGAAGATGTTCAGGCAGATGATGACGAATTTGTCCTTGTAGGTGAGGCCATTAAGGAAGCTGTCTTGGGGGCAGGCTGCTGGGAGGATGCAGGTCGAGGGTGGTGGCAGCTCCTGGCACAGGGCCGGGAGTTGAGATTTGGAGTCTAATGTGGTGCTGGGGCATCCCTATCCTCACCGTGAGGGACTGGTCTCGGGAAGGAGGCAGGGGCCATGGGGGGGAAGCTACAGAGCAGAAGAGAGACATGCTAAGAAAGGCCCCAGGAGAGGCATCCTGGGCACCCAAAGGGGCCGGGGAGGGGCTGGGAGCCCAGGCGGAGCCAGCCCCAGCCAGCGAGCTGGGCAGTGTATGTTTCTGTCTCTGCCGTGATATCTAGGGGACCTTTGTTGGGCTCCTGTCTTTGTGCTCAGCTGTTGCAGGGGCGCCGAGGGAGCCTGCGAAGGTCAGGGGACCACAGGCTGGACGCAGAGAGGTCCGGGTTCAAGTCCTGGCTCTGCTGCTCCTCCTCTCTGGCAAGCCACTTCACCTGCCTGGACTTGGGCTTCCTCACCTGCAGCATGGAGTCCTTGAGGTCAGGCAGGCGCTACGGCCCAGATGTGAGCCCAGGTCACCCAGCTGGGGGATGGCAGAGCCAGGCCGGGAGCCCGTCAGTCTGGCCTAGAGCCCTGATTGTCACCTTCTGCTTTGCCTCACACCCTCTCCATCCCCTCCCCCACCCTTTCCAAAACGTTGAGTTTTTAAGAGAAAGTTTCTTTCTATCCAGTGATGGCGGCTCCACAGACATACTGTGTGACTCGTTGCCAGTCTCAGCGCTAATTCAGTCTGTTGTGAGTCTAACCTGAGTCCCTCAACGTATAGTTTATGCCAACTGAGGTCATCATGGCTTCGGCCATGACAAGTGCCAGTCACAGCCTCTGGGCTCCAGCTGACTGGGGGAAAGGATGCCGGCTCTTAGAGTGACAGACAAGGGCTCAAATCCCAGCTTCTAACTGCATGACCTTGGACAAGTCAACCTCTCCCAAGTTTACCTTCCCCAATTATAAAATGGGATTAATATAATAACAGCACCCATCTGCTGGGCAGTTGGGAAACTATAAACACTGTATGCAAAGCTCACAGCAAGAGAATATAAGTACTACAGATTAGCGCCATAGACCCACACTTCAGTTTTCCCTCTTTGATAACCTGGCTTGTCGAGCACAGCGGACCCCGTGCCATGCTGTGCGTCCCCTGAAATCCAGGCAGCGTTTCCCCATGCCACTCAGCTGACCTCTTGGGTTCTCCACTGCCTCTTGGGTACATGGCTGTGAAGGAGGGGTTTTATCTTCCAGGGTTTCACAAGAGAAATGGGGAAACCGAGGCCCAGAGCAGAAGGGGACCTGCCCCCGGCAGGCTGGTGGTGTGGGGCCCGGGCTCTGCCAGGGGAGGTGACCATGAACTTGGAAGGATATGCCTGAAGGAGCTCGCTGACGCCAGGAAGGTGGGCCAGCTTGTTGCCCTCTACGTCCTCAGCGTACATGCTGTCAAACAGGAAGGAGCCGTTCAGGCGCTCGACGAACGCGGCCTGCAGTCAGAAACACAGCAGGGCTTGGGGGACGCTGATCCCCTGGCAAGGGCTCCATGGGTGGGGCCCTGTGCTGGGCGCTGGGGTCAGTGGACACTTTGCAGAGGGTGGGGGAGGGCATGCTGCCCTTGGGCTTTAGCCCTCCAGGAGGACAGGGAAGGCACGCCGGGCCAAGGGCCTGGCACACGCGGAGGTCCAGAGGCATCAACTGAAGGTTGCACAAGGCTCAGTGCGCCTGGAGGAAGGGGTGCGGGTTGTGGGGCAGAGTGGGTCCGGGGCCGTGCCGGGGAAGGACTTCAACCTTCCTGGCTGCCCGTGGAACTGCCCTTTTCTTAAAAGGAGCTGCTCCCTCAGATTGTTTCCCTAGGCCCTCGTGCTGGACCTGGCAGGCTGGCAAGGAGACAAGGCAGGTGGCATCCGGGCGGAGACAGAGCTGGCTCTGTGGCGAGCAGAGCAAGGAGGGGACAGGGCGGGACAGGGCGCTGGCCTGTGGGTGATGTACATGCTCCGTCACAGCCAGGAGAGGCCACACGGCATATGTTCGCCTTCAAGAGCGGTTCTTGGGGCCTGGGCCCTGCTGGCTTTGATCCAGCTGGGCCCATACCCTGTGGCCGGCATCTTGGAGCCAGGGCAGGGGGAGGTGGGCGGCAGGGCTCCTCCCGACAGAACGTACCTTGTGCTCCTCCAGCTCCTCCCGCTGGGCCCGCTCATCATCCAGCTGGGCCTGACTCAGGTTCTCTCGCTGCTTCAGCTCATCGATGCCGTACTGGTGTTTGATCTCTGCCAGCTCCTTCTGAGGGGGGGATGGGAAGGGGCACGGTTACTGGGGCATGTTTGGTCCCTCCCTCCCGGCCATGCCGGCCTCTGCCATCCCACAGCCTCTCTAGCGAGGGTGGGGGTGTGGACAGCCCCCTAGTGAAGGCTGTGTGGGCAAGGATGGCTTGCTTCCTCCTGGCCTTTTCCAAGTATCCTGAGTCTAAGGGAAATGAAGGGAAGGACCAACAGCACGGGGGGAAGGCAGCACAGGCAGGCGGCGGGGATCAGGGCCACGTCCCCGGCAGGTGCACATGCCCAGAGCAGGTGCTCCCGCTCTCTTCCAGGGATGCACGATGGGAAACAGGTAAAGTGAGTTACCCGAGTCACAGGCCTGGTCTCAAGGACCTTGGCTCTGTGCCCTGCCACCTCCTGGCTCTCCTCCCAGCCCTCCTGCTCATCCCCTTATACCCAGCGGGCACTGCTGGAGCCTGTAGGGCTCAGTCCTCACCCTTCTCGGCTCACTCGACACACCCCAGGTGATTTCACCTGTGCTAAGGTCAAGTGCAAGCACGTCCAATGGCTCCACCCTCAGACAACATGCGGGTCTTTACCTTCAGCCCAGACCCTACTTTTGAGAGCCTCTCTCCCCTAGCTGCCTCGAGAACACTGCCCCCTCACCGTGTCCAAGATGGACTTCTGTCCTCCCATGGTCCCACTGAGGTGAGTGGCCCCCCAGCCATCCAGCACCCCAGCCGGAGACCCGGGACACATGTGGGACCCTCCCTCCTCCAGCAGACCCAGGCTGTGCCCTGGCCTGTCTGTGCTAGCTCCTAATCCTATCTCACCATCCTCTCTCTCTGGCCTCGACCCCTGCCTCAGCCTCCTAGCTGGCCTCCCCCGTGTACCCTGTCCCCTCACCCAGTCTGTCCACTGCTCCTGAGCAAAAAGCCAGAGAAACCTCTGTTAAACGCAAACCCAGTCTCGTAGGTCCCTTGCCTGCCCTGTAGGACTTCCTCTTGGCCGTAGGGTAATGACAAGCTCCTGTGAGGCCTGCCTGCCACCCTCTCTCTCCAGCTCTCTGAGCGCCAGCCATTGGCTCCCTCGCCGCACTGTCTCCTGCCACAGGCCTTTACATGTGCTCTGTCCTAACCCTAGCCCTTTACCAGCCAACTCCTGCTCATCCTACGCTTCAAACCACCAACCCCCGCCTTGTACACCTCCTGGTATTTTCACGTATCTGTGAGAGGATCTGTCTCTGTGTGTTGGCACCACAAAGGAAGGTAAGGGCTTCCTCGGAGTCTGTTCGATTCCAGATACTGAGCTTTCTTTTGGCTCTCCTGTGCTGCCTGAAGCCCATCCTGTCTTACTCCTGAACGTGATGCGAGTATAGGTATCATTATAGTTTTGTGCCTTAACTTGGGCCTTGGCTGCAAATAGCTTATATTGCACAGCTGAAATCCTTCTAAAGAACTGTTATTCATTGAGCTGTATGCTTATATTGTTTTCTTACATATTCATACTTTATTTTTAAAATATTTTTAATTCTTTTTTTAAAACTTTTTAATGTTTATTTATGAGAGCAAGGGAGAGAGAGAGGGAGAGAGACAGAGCATGAGTGGGGGAGGGGCAGAGAGAGAAGGAGACACAGAATCCCAAGCAGGCTCCAAGCTCTGAAATGTCAGCACAGAGCCTGATGTGGGGCTCAAACCCACGAATCATGAGATCATGACCTGAGTTGAAGTTGGGAGCTTAACTGACTGAGCCACCAAGGTGCCCTTATTTTTAAAATATTTTAAAAATGTTTATCTATTTATTTTGAGAGAGAGAGAGAGAGAGAGAGAGAGAGAGAGAGAAGGGGTGGGGAAAAGAGAGGGAGAGAGAGAAAGAATCTCAAGCAGGCTCCGTACCGCCAGCTCAGAGCCTGATATGGGGCTTGACCCCACAAACTGTGAGATCATGACCTGAGCTGAAATCAAAGAGTCAGACATTTGACTGACTGAGCCACCTAGGTACCCCTACATATTTATACTTTAATAAGGTAATTTAAATTTTTGTTTTTTATTTATTTTTGAGACAGAGAGAGAGAGAAAGCATGAGTTGGGGAGGGGCAGAGAGAGAGGGAGAGAGACAATCCCAAGCAGGCTCCACTCTATCAGCATGGAGCCTAATGTGGGGCTTAAACCCACAAACGTTAGATCATGACCTGAACCAAAGTTGGATGCTTAACTGACTGAGCCACCCAGGTGTCCCAAATTTTTAAAAGTCTCTAGTTTCCGGGCCACCCTTTCTTCTCCATTCCCACAGCCCTGCCTTCTCCCTCTCTCCCTCCCCCCTCCCCCACCTCATCCCACATCTCTTCTCTATATCCTCTGTCTCCCAGATTCCTGAACTGCGGACCACATCAAGAATTCTGCTAAGAACTGCTCAGGGTTCCCCACGGGCCCCCACCTTCAATCGGAGAACCCTTAAACCCCAGCAGGGCCCTGCTGATTGACCCCTGCCTCCCCTGCCTGTCTCCCCACCTCCCCACACAAAGCCCCTCAAGCTCATAGCACCTGCCCATTCCATGTGGTTTGTGGGGGACTGTCCTCTGTTCCTCAGGGCTGGATTGAGGGGAGGGCCAGCCTTCAGGCACAGTCCAGGGCCTCGACTTAAAAGGGGCCTGATGAAAACAGGGGGAGAGCTCCACAGAGCTGAGAGGCACCTCAAGAGCCTGCCCTTGAACCTCTGTCCTCCCACAGTCCCGCTGAGGTGAGCGGCCCCTCAGTCATCCAGCACCCCGGCCAGAGACCCAGGGGACATCCTGGACCCTCCCCTGGTTGGCCTGTATCTGGGCCCAGCTGTTCTGCTGCCCAAGCCCTACAGCACCAAGAGGCCAGGGGTTTGGGGCAGGCTATGGCTGGCCTCAGGGCAGGCAGTAGTGTGGACAGGGAAGTTTCAAGTGCCCCTGGTTTGCAGAACTCTGCTCTTAGAGCCTTTTACTCATTATTTATCTTGATGCATCTAGGCAAGTCTCTGAATCATGAAAGGAGCCTTTGTTTTGCTGCAGCACAACGGGGATGCCCAGACTGGGCTGTCTGCCCTTTATGGAAGCTTCTGGGGACTGAGGAGAGAATGCTTGGGGAGGGGCTTTGGAACTGTGCAGTGTCAGGCTGTCCCCTGGTTCTACGACGGACTTTGAAACCTACCCCAACAGCTCTCTGGCCCATTTCAAGCATCGGAGCCCGTGATGACTTCCAAACTATTATCTACACGAAGCAAAAAATACTTGAGAGTATTAGAATTCGAGTCTCAGCTTTTGGTGCTGTCACGGGAAGCAGAGAAAGCCACGGTCCTCAGAGGGGCACCTTTCTGACCTCACCCTATCTCTGTGGACCTCCCAGGAAGGCACTGGCAAGCAGAGGGCTCCACACTTGGAAGGTGCCCCTGTCCACCTGGGCGCTGGGGCTCTGCAACACGGTCCAGGCCAGGCAGGGTCAGCCCTCAGACCTGTGGACGAGTCCTCCCTGCTCCTGCTGGGCTCTCCCAGGTGCTCCCCATCGCCTCAGTGCCCCCACGCCCAGGCTCCTTTCTCTCAGGAAGGCACCAGCTTCCCGCGAGAAGGAGCAGGCAGGTCAAACAGTCCCTTGGTCTCCGTAGCATCCAACATGCAGGGACATCCGTTTCTGCCACCAAAGGCCCAAGGTATTGGGCCAGGTTCTTTCCTTCCAGTGGGGAAGGCACCCAGAGAAGGATCACACTGCAAAGAGCAAGGGGTGAGCAAAAGGGGGCAGCTCATAGCAGGGGGACAGGAACGCGGCAGCCGTGGACAGACCAGGCGGTAGGCGGGGGAAGGGCCCTCCTCACTGGGTTCTGCTGCCAGGCTGCCTGGCTCCGGCTCCCGGCCCAACCACCACTGGCTGCGAGCTCCCCGGCGAGGCATCTCACTGGTGCCAGCCCTCGGTTGGCCAGCTGAGGGCAAACGCAGGTCCCCCCACCCTGCTCCCCGACAGGCTGTAGTGAAAGCGACATCAAACAGCAACGTGTGCGTGGCGGACGCATATGGGAGGACAGTTAGCTGTTCTATTGCTCCCGGGTTCTGCCACGAGCCACTGATGCTAACTGCTGGCCCTCGCTTGGTGTCCCAGCTTCTTCATTCAGAACACCAGACAGTGCCGGGTGGCTGGACGTGGCCCGGAGGCAACACGTGGAGGGACCTGGCCACCGTGAGCAGGCACTGAACGGCTAGCATGAGGGTCCTGCTGGAATGGTGCCCACGGGGGCAGGTCGAAGGAGTTAGATCTCAGAGGGGCTCTGCCCCAGCGCATTTTTCCGTGCAGTCTGGAGGACCTGAAGACGGACTCACAGAGCCAGGAGACCCAGAGGAAGACACTTGCCATGTGGTCATCGATGCGCCGGAAGTCCAGGTACACGAGGTCAGGAAGGTAGGCACAGATGAACATCTTGTAATCCTCCTCCTCCGCGATGGGGTTTCCAGAGAGGCTGAGCGTCCGCAGGTCCTTGAACCGCCGCAGGTAGATGATCTGGGGGGGAAGAGGGGAGAGTAACCCATCTTCCTGGCTGCCGCAGAGCAGAAAACACCTCCAGCGGCCTCTCCCCTCATCGCTCTGCCAGGGTCTGCGGCCTGGCCGCGACACCCTCCACGCTGCCTGGGTGACAAGAGAGAAGCAGGCGGGGGCGGAGGGGGGGCGGGTTCCGGGCTGGACGGCTGTCCTGATCAGCAGGCTTGGGTTCAAAGCCCAGCTGTGGGACCTTGGGCAAGTTGCCTAACATCTGTGAGCCTCTGTTCCCTCATCTGTAAGATGGGCATAAGGGTGCTATTATGTGTGCCACAGGTGTTCCAAGGACCAAAGGAAATGAGCTATGAGAAACATTGAGAAGCGTGCCTCCCGCCTACTCCGTAAAGGGTGGTAGTTGTTGCTGCTGTCGTTACTGCTGGTCCCCCAGAACAGGCGCGCTTTTCCACCGTGAACTCTGTGGAAGGGCCAGATCTCTTAAATTAAATGGAACCCAATTTGTAGTTAACCTTGGATTAGCTGGATGACACTGGGACATTCGCTACCTGCCATTTAGTCTTCCTCTACTCCATTTTTAGGAAAGTGGGGGAAAAGTCAACAAGAGAGCTACTGTTTCATTTGAGAGCATTTTTCTGCACACCAGACGCTGGACGGTGCAAAAGGTGGGGAAGGAACCAAGCATGCTTTTCCGGAGGGTTCCTCCCAGTCATCTGTTTGTGCAACAGGATTAAGCACCTACCAGGACTCCGAGGCAGTGCTAGACCCCGGGGCTGCAGCGGCAACAAAGCTCACGTGGTCACCACCCTTAGAGCAAAGGCTCACATTCTACTGGCAGGGACCAGGAATGCTTTAAAGAGTAAATAAAGTCATCACTGTTGGGGGTAAGTGCTGTAAGAATATAAAGATGGAGGGGCGCCTGGGTGGCTCAGTCGGTTAAGTGTCCAACTTCGGCTCACGTCATGATCTCGCGGTTTGTGAGTTCGAGCCCCGTGTCAGAGCCTGGAGCCTGCTTCGGATTCTGTGTCTCCCCCTCTCTCTGCTCCTCCCATGCTCGTGCTCTGTCTTCCCCTGTCTCTCAATAATAAATTAAAAAAAAAAAAAAGAATATAAAAATGGGGCATGAGAGAAAATAACAGGGAGCCCTCTTTCAGTCAGGCCAAACGCCCCATTTCCAGTAGGTCCTCACCTCAGCAAATATTTGTGAAGTGAGCATGGGGCTCAGGGAAAGAGGTGCAAGTACGGACTGGTAGCCACTGATGGGCTAAGCGCGGTGTTCAAACATGATCAAATCTCTGGTAGAATAATCTGGATTTCTGGTTTTTCTAGGAAAAGGGGACGATCTGGAAGGCTAAGGCTGCGTTCCCCTCCCCGCCACCCCAGATGACAGACCCTTCTCCCCCACCCCCAGCTACTGCAATGCCCTCGGGCGCCCAGACCCAGGGTCTGCCCTGGGCCAGAGGCCAGCAGGAGAGGCCAGAGCAGCCACTCTAGTCCTGGCGCCCGCCGCCCCTGAGTACTCACGTTCATCATGTGGCTGATCTCGTTGTTGCCCAGCGACAACACCTGTAGCTTGACGAGGGCATCCAGAGAGTCAATCTTGGAGATCCGGTTGTTGAACAAGCTCAGGTCCTCCAGGTTCACCAGTGTGTCCAGCCCCTCAATGGCCTCGATGTTGTTGAAGGACAGGTCTGGAAGGAAGAGGGCGGTGAGGGTCCACTGGTTGGGGTTAGGGGTGGGACTGTCTTGGGACAAACCCATCGGGGCTACCTATGCTCTGGGAGCCAGCACCAAGCTGTCAGGCCAGTAACTGACTCACTGACAGCTTATGGTCTTCTAGAAGCCATGCACGGATTCTTTCCTCCTGTCTCAAACTTTTACCACCCTCTCCAATTCTGCCACTTGTCTTCCTGGCTGGGCACATGTGGCCAAATACTCAAGTCTGTGCTCTGTTGTTCTGGGATGGAAATGATGAATGGGAGGTCCACAATGGTGCATCCTGGAGCAGGAGGAGACAGTCTGGAGGGCCTCCTTCCCTCACATCTACGGGCATTTTCATAATAATACCACCTGTCTGCTTAGCGCTTCCCAGTTTATCAAGTGCTTATGAGTAAGTCTTCTGACAACAGCCCTGAGTGGCAGCTTGGGATTTCTCTCCCCATCTGAGCTGAAGCTCAGAAAGGCTCAGTGATCTGCCCAAAGCCACACAGCTAACCATGGTGGTGCCAGAGTCCATCCAGGGCTCCTCCCAGGACATGCGGCAGGCCAGGACCCTCCAGCTACATCCCAGCTGACTCAGGTCCTCCAAAATCCCAACCCCGACCTGCAGCTAAGGTGCCAGGCCCTCCGTGGCCCAAGTTTTACATCCCGGGGAATAAAACTTCTCTTTTCCCACCGTGCTTTTTCGGGATCGATTGGGGTTGGAGTTGCAACTCTGTCCTGGAACACCAAGGGCCCAGAGGCCTAAACTAGGAATTTTTCATGAGCTTGGAAATATGCTCATGATAGCTGCAGGCCATCACGTTTTAACGGTGATTTGGGAAGTCGGTTTGTCCATGCCTGAATTTAGCCTCCTTGGCGTATCAGGAGACGCTCACTGGCTGACAGTTGAGACTAATGGTAACTTATCATCCTTTTCTTTTTTTTTCTTTTTAATGTTTATTTATTTTTGAGAGAGAGAGAGAGAGAGAGCGTGAGCTGGGGAGGGGCAGAAAGGGAGGGAGACACAGAGTCCAAAGCAGGCTCCAAGCTGTCAGCACAGAGCCTCATGTGGGGCTCGAACTCACAAACTGGGAGATCATGACCTGAACCAAAGTTGGATGCTTAACCGACTGAGCCACCCAAGCGCCCCCTTATCGTCCCTTTCTAAGTGTGTCATCTTATCTGATGCTCACAACATAGGCCTCATCTTCTGCGTTTGGTGGAGGAAAACCAAGATTCAAGGGGCCTGGGGGTATATGCCCAACATCACCCAGCACATAGAGAAGCTGAGGTTCAGAAGGCTCCAGGAACTGGTGTAGAGTCAGTATGTGAGCAGAGCTGAGGCTTGAACTGCAGTCTGCGAGATGCCAAGAACACAGTTCTGTTCTTCAGAGGCCGGGCCTGGCCCACTAGAACTGGCTGCATGCTGGTAAATGTTTAACCGGGGCAGGGGGCGGGGCAGGGTTTGGCAGAGGCGGGGAGGCCCTGAATTGCAGCGCTTGCCCATTTCTGTGGTGTAAATCCTCCCATCGTGGCCAATTTCAAGCTACCGGCCTGACATCCCTGAAGGCGCAGTTGGGACTAGTCGTGCGTCATCAGCTTTGGAGAGCCAGTCCTGGCTGGCTCCAGTACAGCCTCAGCCCTGGGACAGCTGATGCGGCACGCCACCAGCAGGGCCTCGCGTGAGGCGGGGGCTTGCTGAACAGTGGGAGACACCGTCTGCCCCACCCCCTGCACCCCGGGGACCCAGATCTTCCTGGCTGTGGTTGGGTCCCTGGGTGACTAACGCTGTGACTGACAAAGGCCAGCTTCTCTCAGGGGGATGACCTGACCTCTTACCAGAAATGTCCCCCCTGTTCTCTCACCCCTATAGTATCACAGGAGTACTGCACAGGGGCCCATGACACTTGTTTTAGGTCTGAGAGATAGCTGGGCCTGGTGGCTCTCTCCTGAAAGCATGGCACTCAGACAGCTGGTACCTGGCAGGTGTTCCAGAGGGGGCGTGGCTCAGGGTCGGGGCTGGCCCGGCACCCTCTCATCCCTCTCATCTCCTACAGAGAAGATGCCTCCTGGCAATGCCAAGGAGGTGGGCTGCCAAGACCAGACTCGGCATTAATGGGTGCTGGGGTGCCAGGAGGGGTTGCCTGGGGCAAAAGACCCGGGCCCAGCTGTCAGGAGACCTGGCTGTGGTTCGCCTCCGCTGCCTGTAACGTGTGACCCCATCGGGTCCGTCAGCCGCCCAGCGTCAGCTGCTGCATCTGTATCTGCAAGGTGGCAACGTAATCCTGTCTGTGGGGCTGCTGTGGGCTGGTGACCGTCGGGGCCACTGTAGCTGAGAGTGTTTTGTAAATTCGGATGTGTGCCGATGCCCCGGGTTGCCTGTTGTCGGGAGCGGCCTGACCAGACGGAGGGAGCATGGGCTTCGGGGTCACACAGATACGGGCTTGTGTGGCACCTCCGCTGGAGCTTTGGGCAAGTGCCTTGGCCTCGCAAAATCTCAGTTCCTCTTCTCCACACTGGGATTGTAACACTCACCGTTTAGGATTGCCGTGGGGGCTAAATAAGACAGCGATACAAAGAGCTCTCCGGCCAGCCCCCTCTCCTTGTTCACCAAAACCCCCTGAGGCCTTAGCAATGAGGGCCAGAGCTCTACACTTGGACAGAGCTCAGCTGGGGAGCCTGATGCCCTCACTACTCACTGAGACCTCAGTTTGCCCATCTCTACGATGGGGATGCAAATGGATGGATTAAAAGGCCTCACAAGGAAAGCAGGCAGGCCCGTGCTTAGCAGGTAGTCGTGCTCAAGGGACACTAGCAGCTGTGATAATTGTTTCTGGCTTGATCTGGGCCCCCCTGACTGGCAGGGCCCACAGTTGTCTGTCACCCTGGGTCTAGAGTAACTAGACTGCTCCCTTGACTCTCTCCCAGATGGGGAGGTTTGGCAGGTGGGTCAGAATATTCTGGCCTGGTGTGTCCAAGCATATCTTTGCTGGCTCTGCACAGCAAAGGCCCCAGGCTTTTAAAAAGAGCAGCTTTCTTGTTCCCAGTAGACGGACCTTCAGCTGCACACCGGCTAATTCCGGGCGGGCAGTGGAAAATTGCCTGCGAGGCAATGACCCTGGCAGTGCGTCACCTTTGATTAGGGCAGACACACATGCAGGAGGGGCCCTTACCCAGCCAGACCAGGTGTACCAGACGCTCCAGGCCCTCGATCTTCTCGATGATGTTGTTGTCCAGCTGTAGCTTCCTCAAGTTCTCAAACTGCCAGAGGCTGTCTATGCGAAGGATGTCTGAAACGATTGGAGGAGGCGCCTTGGCTGCTTCCAGCCTGGGGTTAGGGTTAAGAGTTCAGTGCAGGTGCACTAAAAAATTGCAACGGCCAATACTAACCGTTCACAAGGCCCATAACTCCACCGCCCTGATCTGGAGCATGCGACCTGGGGATGTGGGCTAAGCACCCAAGAGTCTCTATTAGTGCAGAGCGGGCAGTGATCAGTGCTTCTACCCAGGAACGCAGCAGAACTCAAAGGCCTACGGAGGGTCGTCGTGAGTGTGGGCTGGACCTGCCCAGGGCATGGGACTCAGTCGTGCCACCTCTAATGTTCAGCTAGGAGGCTTCTCGGGAGCCTGTAACACCTCGGGACACAGGACACCAACAGCGTCCTTCCTGCCACAGCGTGACAAATAGAACGAGGCTGCAGGGTGAATGCCTGCACTACCCACCCCTCGTGCACATTGGTGAGCATGTCAACTAGTTCAGCCATTTTGGAGGGCAATTTGGCCGAGTTAACTGAAATATTTAATGCCTGTCGCCTTTGACCCTGCAATTCCTCTATTCGGAATCTGTCTGCAAGGGCACATTTGCGTGTGTGCCCAAAGAAATACCTATAGGCACATGAGAGGCAAAAAGATCGGGGGACCCACAAATGTCCCTATATGGGGAGCGGGATAAATCACCCATATGACAGAGGCGGGTTCCTGACGTCACTGAAGCTCCTGACCCGTTGTCCCTAAAGGCCACCTTCATAGACACGCAGCCAACTCATTCTTTTTGCTCCTGATGCCAGGCAGAGTTCGGTCTCTGTTGCTGACAGCCAGAAGAGTTCTGAACTACGCTGACGTATAAATAAGGAGATGCTACGTATGTAAAATTCTGGAGGCCTAAACCTGCCCCCAGTTTCCTCTAGCAGCCATAATAGCTTTGTCGTTTACATGCCCCTTTTTTTTCTATATTTGCTTTTGCAAGGATTTCTAAAACTTATAAAATTAGAATGCGCTCATTAAAATAACTGAAATAATATAGAAGTAAAAGGGGTTAAAAAAAAAAAGCACACTTAATAACCACACATTCGGGGGCAGTGGTTTCAACATTCATTCAGAGGTTGTGAGGTCCTGGGGGAGGCCGGGTGCCCCCTCTTGGCTGCCCTCCCCAAGCCAGGTGGGGGTGGGGATGGGTGGACCGCATCTCTCTCCCCCAGGGCCCTGCCTCTGCCATTCCCAGGGGCAAGTGGGACTGGTGTCTGTTCCCCAGCTCGCTGTGGCCAGATTTCCCAGAATGATACCCAGGACCTCAGATACCACCCATCCTGGTCTGGATGTTCCAGGAGCCTTTTCTGGCCCTGGTCTTGGACTGACAGCTCTTGGCTATGACTGACTTTCCGGAGATGCTGCTCCCGTGGGTGGCTCCCGCACTCCGGGTGCTCTGCCTTGCACACCTACGTGCTGCCTTTTCCTTAGGCATCAGCAGTTCGTGTGGAAAAGCCAAAACAACACAACAAAAACCAGGATGTATTCACCAGTTCTAAATGAGTTACTAGCAATGACAGGACTGCTCAAAAAATCCAATTCTAATCTTCAACATAGACATGGGATCTGCCTCTAGTACCCCCGGTTTGGTCTCAGCTCATTGCCATTGTTTCCTGGACCGCAGTGGTAACTGTCTCACTCACTAGTCTCTCTGCTCTGGCCCTGGGGTGCCACACTCTATCCTCCCGCAGCCAGTGGGATCTTGTGAAAAGCTAAGTCCCATCCTGTCCCTCTTCTGCCCAGGACCCTCCCGGGGCTCTCATCTCACTCACTATAAAAGCCAAACACTGCCTGTTGGCCCCCAAGACTGATGCTAGCTGACCTCCTCACCTCTCTGATCTGTCTCCATACAGGGGTGCCTGTCTCAGGGCCTTTGCCCTGGCTGTTCCCTCTACCTGGAATGCTTTCCCTGGATCTCTGCGTGCTTCCTTCCCTCACTTCCTTCTAGTCTTTGCTCAACTGTCACCTTCATGATGAGGCCTCTGACCACCCAATAAAACACCGTGCTCTACCCCCAACTCCCCTTTTTCCCTCCCCTTGATTTTCCTCCATAGCACATATTACCTTTAACATACACTGTTTTTATTTTAATTTTCCCATCACCTGGATATCAGTTCCATGAGGTTTTTGTCTTTTTTGTGCACAGTTGAATCCCTAGTGCCTAGAACAGCACCTAGCATATAAGAGGCATTTTATAAATACCGGCAAAATGAACCTTAGGAAGGGGAGGAGGTGAGCTAAAGGAGGCTAAAGCCCCCTCTGATGACAGCCATTCTGTAGTCCCTTCGCCCCTCCCACCGCTGAGGTGGCTGGGCCCAGGGTCCCTTCCTGCTCTGGGTGGTCAGCCGTGGAGGCCATGCTCTGGGGAGGCCTGTGGGTTCATGAGGCTTGGGCCAGGGCTGTGCCTGCCTTGCCCACTGCTGTGTCCCCGTGGTCCGCCCCAGACTGGCTGAGGCAGGGCCTCAGTAATTCCCCTGTTGTCTCCTGGATGTCCCGGCAGGCCAGCACAGAACCCCAGGACAGAGCAGGAATGTGAAGCAGCCCAGGTCACTGCTGTGGAGCCACCCGCACAATACACACAGCACCCTGCCCGCCTCTCTCGCTTCCTCTCGCACCCCCTCTGTCCTGAGCCGCTGGCCTTCTCGAGCGAACACACTGTGCGTGTGTTACCTCACTTTCTCCTCCTAACCAGAGCTTGAGACATGGACTATCATCTTCCCATTTTACAGAAGGGGACACGGAGGCACTAAGGACCTGTCTTCCCACGAGGCTGTCCTCCTGCTCCTGAGGCGCCTCTCCTGCTTCCTGCCCCCAGCGCACGTCCTCCTCCGCCCCATGGCTTCTTCCTGGCTGCGTGGGACCACGCTCCTGGGTTCCACCTGCCAGGGACCCCGCTCCAAGAATTCCATGTGGGATCTGTGACGGAAGCAGCGGGGCCTTTGGGTTCATTTAGAGTTGGAGTGGGAGAATTTTATCTTTTTTCCTATTATTCAGAACCAGCAGTGCCGTGGATATTCAAATGCTAATGATACTCAGTATTAACTTTTCAAACACTCTCTGCCATTCCTATGCCTTCTAACCCACGCGGGCCCGCCCGCTGATGTGGGTCCCGTGATCCTGGACTCTGCGTGGAGTTCTGGGGCAGAGAAGCCAGGGGCGGGGCGCTGGGCCGCCTGGTGGCCCCAGCCCAGCCCAGGATACGCACTTTGGAAGTCCAGCCGCAGTGAAAGCACATCCTTGAAGACGATGCCCTCCTGCCTGGCCAGCTGCCCAGCCTCGTCCCGTGGGCCCTGTTCTCCCACAGCCAGCTTGAGCATGTCCTCGTCCATCACTCTTGGCTCCACTGAGTCGTACAGCCAGTTCATTTTCCCTAAAAAACACCACGTTCCTCCTCCACAATCTGCTCCTTCCTTTGTTTGAAGACAGGGTTCGGCTGGGGTCTTTTTAAGGAGCACGGTGACAGTCACGGATGCTCTGAGGCTGCCCCCATCCCGGTCCGTGGCCCGCCGCACTGAGAGGCTAGTACGTTTGCACTAAGGCTTCTCCAGGCCTTTTCCAGCAACCGTCTGTACCCGTCCTGCCTGGCACCCATCTGCAGGGGTGCACCCCTTGGTCCCACAACCATGGCTGTGACCCTACCCCCACCCCAGGGACTGGTGGTCCACACCGGTCTCTTCAGCCTTGGGAGCTCAGCTGCCCTATGGCCACGGCCGTCAAAGCCTCTGGCTTTCCTCACCCACTGTTACTCAGTGTCTTGCCACCAACTGCTGACCATGATCCTTGGCAGCTCTAGCCAGGCATAGCAGCCGGTAGCTCCCCTTCTGAGAGACTCGTCCCCATCAGGCAGTGGTATCCGTACTCCCCCCATCTCACCACAAGCCGCCCAGTGCATGGATATTGGCAGACACTGACCTACGCTGGCCATTCGTATTCTCCCACTGAGGAATGTGAACTTGGGGCAGTGGGATGAAAGTCTCATCAGAGCTGCCTGTGTGAGCTGGGGAGGAACTGGGGGGGCCATGAGCTGGCCAGACGTGTGGTTAAGCGGAGATAACAAGAGGGGGGTGAGGCAGATGGACAGAGAGAAACAGAGACGGGAACCTGGGTGATCCAGAAAATAAGACAGAAGGGCGGACAGACTGACAGTCTTTGCTGGCTGTCCCATCCCTAGTGTCCCTAATTCCAGGCCCTGTGAGAGTTTCCTGACTCTTCACATTAAATTCTCTTTTAAACTGACACCAGTAGGTTTCTTTTTTTTCAATTTATTTTTGAGAGAGATAAAGTGGGAAAGGGGCCAGATGAGGGGCTTGAACTCATGAGCCATGAGATCATGACCTGAGTCCAAGTCGACACTTAAACAACTGAGCCACCCAGGCGCCCCTAGGTTTCTACTGCTAATGGGCCAAAGGGATCTGGCTGAGACTCTGCAGGCAAACGGGGGATCTGTGGAGTTGGTCAGTTGTAGGCTGACCCTGGGCTGCTGTTCCTGGCTGGACGGAGCCATGGCCCTGGGAAGCCTGGGCACCCCAACCTCATTCTCATCATTATCAACATCCAGAAGGGTTGGACCCTGCAGGAAGGCACCCCCTATTGGAAGCTCCCAGATTCTGCCTCCTGAACCCTCTGGAAACTCAGTCCTCCCTTCTTCTTTCCACTCCTGTGTCTCTCCTTCCTGCTGGCTTCACCATCTACCTTCACCCTCTTGTGTCCCCAGCACCCAGGCCTTCTCCCTGATGCTGGGCAGTCCCTGTATTATTCCACTGAGTGCTGCTGGAGAGACTCCCGGTGTTGGGCTGATGGTGTTCACTGCAAACTGGGGTGGGCCGGGCAATCCTGCCACCTGGTCTTAGAGACTGCCACTGCCCGCTGCCCTCATCGGTCCTCTCCCACCATCCACTTGGATGCAGCTTATGTAAGCTGTCCGTGATCAAATGTCCCTGTGCCTTTAACTCCTCGTGCATCCTTTCCTTCTGCTCCTTAGAAGCCACAGCCTCCCCTCCACCCCCTTCCCCCCCCCCCTGCACTAACCCCCACCCCCCACATCCCTTCTCCACCTGCGCCTTCCATCTTCCCCTCTCCAGGCTCTCAACGCTGGCTCCAACTCCTTAGGGTGAATGAATCAACTCCCTAAGACGTTTCTAGTCCTCCCCCTCTTTCCATCTCCCCAGTCTTTTGAAACAATTTTTTCTAAGACTTCCTATAACCTGACACCAGCTTGCCTTTGGGGAAATTTTAATGTGCTGGATTTGGCAGATGTTACCTGCAAAGTGTTTGTGTGTTTTCAAAGAAAAATGCCGTACTCTGGGAAATGCTTCTTAATTCCGATTTCAAAACTCTGACTGAATTCTCATCACTCCCACCTCATCTAGGCCTGGCACCTGGGAAGGATCAGGCTTGCTTTCAGTCAAGCCCACAGTCACTCCACAGCGTGGAACGGTTATGAGGCACAATCTTTGTTAAGCACACGAGGGCAGGATTTGGAACTTGAGCGTGCATCCTTCGGCAACTAACCTCACCTGTCTAAGCCCTTGATTTCCCATCTGTAAAAATGGATAATTCCTCCCTCCTACATTTGTTTAAGATCGTGTGTGTAGCCCACACATGTGTAATGAATTCACATTTTTATTCACAGCTACTACAAGCTGTGAATAAAACAGATCTCCTTCCCTCTGTTTCAGATGTGAATCAGATAATCATACATTTAATTACAAACCATGACAAGTTTGTAGATGTAGGGAACTAGGACAGCATACATCAGGGGCACCTGACCTGGCCAGGGGAGACAGGGCCGAGATCTGAAGGATGGGTAGGAAAGGAGGAATAGGGAACTGCACAGTGAGGGCCCTGAGGTGGGAGAGAATGAGACATGTTTCTTTTGGGCTGAAGGGATGCAAGGTCGAAGAGGCCTACAGGAGTTTATTATTCTAGGATCCCTGAGAAGCTCCTGGGGCTTAATAAGGGCAGTGATGTGAACAGCTTTCAATTTTAAGAAGCTCACTCTGGCTACAGTACAGAGAACTGCAAGGGTTGTAAGGGGAGAGATGAGGGGAGTGGTGGTCAAATTAAAGGGAACTTAATTTACAGGTAGGACTAATCATCTGCAGTTTCCAGATGAGGAAATGGAAGCTAGTTGGAAAGGCTGAGTAATATGCCTAATACATCTATATGGTATACGGCGGAGGCAGGAGAGCAGGATTCCAGAGCCCACTTCCTTAATCCTGACTCAATCGTACCCAGGGCACTGTGGATTTTCATCGTCACAGGGCACAGAGTTTCTCGCAGCTGTTCTGGCTCAGGGTGGAGGCCCGACCGCTCCTCCCCTGAGGGGATTTTAGCAATAATTTACCACCCAACCTGGGTTCCTGTTGACTTGCCTGACAATGGTGTTGTTGGTGAAGACCAGAGGTAGGAGATGGGAAAAGCAGCAGCGAGTTTTACACCACTGTCAATGGAGCAGCCTCCTCACGGAGAAACAAAACCAGAGTTGTCCAGTGAAACAAGAACTTGGGATCATTTGAATCTGAAAAACAAAGCCCCTATCGGCCATGGATTAATAAGAAAAATCAACTATTTACCGAGTGCTTACTGGGTACTAAGTGCACATTCATTACTTGATTACATGTCGGCTCTGGAAGCCATTGGAGAAAGGAGTCCTAATTCTCTAATTTCCCAGGTAGGGAAACTGAAGCCTGGGAGGGGAAGGAAATTGTCCAAAGTCATACAATGAACTACTGACAAGAGGCAGACAAGGAACTCGGGTAACTGTATCCCAAGCCAAAATACTTTATACAGCACCAAGGTAAAGAATAAAAATAAAGAAGAGACACAATTTTATGACAGTGAAGAGGTCGGATATGAGGGTTAAACACCTGAAGAAGTTATCAATGGACCGGGTAACTTTCCATAAAAGAGATCAGGCCAGGAGGCGCGGGGTGGAACCCCTAAAAATCTCTTTGGGCCCTGCTCCCCCAGGGAAATGCTTCCTTAGCGTTTTTCTCTCATCCAAAGGCTGGAAGCCCAGGGTCTCAGCGCGGCCGTAAGTGGCTGACAGAGAACCTGTGTGCTTGTCTTATAGGTGAGGAGCGCCGGGCCGACTCCCAGAGAAAAAAGGTCAGAGGAAAGCTTTAAGTCGGGGTTCTGTCTGCCCACGCGAGACCTCCCGCACTCTCAGGTCCAGGGTCTCACCGTCTGAAGCGCCGGCTACCGGACTGGTTCCATGCAGCAGATGCTTCGCTCGGTTGCTAAGGGAACCAAGCGCGGCCAGTCGGTTGCTAAGGGGAAGTCTCGAGGTAGACATCCTGGGTGAAAGTTGACGGTCACGTGACAGCATTTCTTGGGTGGGGAAATACTCCTACCACCAACCAGCAGTAGAAAAAACAAATGTTTCTCCAATCAGCGCCTTCTATGGGCAGGGATATTAGTAGCCCCGCCTCTCCCCCGCCCCCTATTGGAGTGATTGACTCTCCTGTTGACCAATAATAGTAAGGATTCACTAGATTGACCAACATATAGATGAATCAAAATACACAGACTCCCGTTCGGGGGCGGGCCAGGGGAGGTGCCGCTACGCCTGACGGAGATTCCTGTGACCTAGCTCGCCGCTCCGCCCAATCGGACGCCGCGGGGTAGGTGGGGCTTCGCGAGGGAGGTGTGGGGGCCAATCGGGGAAGGGCTTGGCAGGCGTTGCCCAATAGGGACGCGACAAGGGGTGGGGTCAGGGGCCGGGCGTTCGGCGTTCGAGAGGGTGGGGCGGGGGCAAGTGTCAGTCAGGTCGGGAGCGCGGCGGGGGACAGCGGATACCCGGGCGGCTGACAGGGGGCCCGGGCCGCTGCCGTGTTGTCCGCTCAAGATGGAGTTCCTCCTGGGGAACCCGTTCAGCACCCCGGTGGGGCAGTGCCTCGGTAAGGCTGCGCGAAGGGTGGGCAATCTGGGTGGGCGGCGGCGGTGGACGGGGCTGGTGAGGACCGCGGGCCTCTGCCGGGCACCGGTGCCACCTCACCGGCGTGCCGGGCATCCTTGCCGTCGGGCCTCTGCCCACGGGCTGTCTGCGCCTGCTCACGGCGCCGGTGCCACCCTGCCAGGCGGCTCCCCGAGGCCCAACTGGGACTCGGAGATGCTCCGCGCGTCCCTCCGGATCAGGGCCCAGCCCTTCCTGGCTGATAGAGGTGGTGCTGGCTGCTGGTCGGCTTACCTCCTCGCCTACTGGGAGATGCCAGTGAGTGCGTCCTCATCCAGGCTGACAGTGTCGCTGCCACTGCCGGCAGAACCTAGTTCTCCCACACCCTTCTTCCTCCATCCTTGTCCCTCTTTTCAGTACCAGCAGCCCTCACACCGGGCACCCTCCCAGAGAATACTGCCTGCTCTGAGACTTGCTAATTAGAATTGCAACTCAGCTAGGCTGTAGGAGGGACAGGGATTGTGGGGAAGTGTTCCTAGAGGGTGATTATCTTGGCGTGGGGATGGCATGCCTGACTGCCTCTGGGAAAGAAGGGAGCCTGCGTTACTTCATGATGAGAGCCCTGGACTGGGAATCATGAAACCTGGGCTTCGGTAGGGTCTTTGCCAATGACTTTCCCTGTATGACCTTGTGCGAGTCACTGCTCTTTCTGGTTTGACATTTTCTGTATCACTGCTCTTTGAGGTTTGAGTGTTTTGGAGGTGAGATATGGTAGGTCCCTTCAAGTTCTCAAGTTTTAATATTCTTTATAGTAGTCTCTGCACATTGACTATTGCTTTTCTGCTCTATTAAGTTTGCCCAAAGCTGAAGTCTATTGGTGACAATGCGGAGAGAGGGGTACTGTGCAGCACCTGTTAATCCTATATGGGGGCTCTGGACACCTGGAAAAGGGCACCAGAGGTGACCAGTATCCTGGGTAAGGAAAGCCCAAGGCTAGGTAAAAGAACACCAGAATGGCCCCCCTGTATGGGATTTCTTTACTTAAAAGGCAACTTGCCTTTTCACCCAAGGCAGGAACTTAAGCCAAGTGATTAGTTGAGAATGTTGATTGGTTTCTTTTAAAACCGGCTTCCTCCTAGTTGGTGGAAGGACTGGTAAAACGTCTTTTATGAGCCGGACCTTTCCTGTCCTTGTGGGCCTGGCTGGTTTTGTCAGTAGTGATTTGATTATTTCCTGCTTCACTTACGATTTTCCAGTTTACTTATCAGCCTTTAGCGGGGTATGTGAAGTTATTGAGGCCTCTCCTGGCGGCTAACTGGCATTTTGGAGCCTTTCTTTTCTTTGTAGTATAAGGTCTTTGGTGAGGAATGATGGACACTGGGCCCTGGAAGAGTCTCTTCCCACCTTTATGGACTATGATGTCTATCTAGATTTTCTTCATTTCCTTTCCTCAGGGGCTTTTTCACTTGCAGCCTTATTCCAAAACCTCATTTCTCAGTTGGGTATTGAATTACAGCAAGTTACTGGAGGGACCTGGCGAACTTGGAAGGATTTTTTTTTCCTCCTTCCTTTACAGTAGGAAGTTCTACACCTTCAAAGTGCCAAGGTAATTGATAAAGGGTAGAAGTTAAAGGACATTTAAAAATCTACAAATATTAGGGCTATAGGGGTACATAGGGAGTGGAAAGAACATGATCCTTCTGTCAGGAAAGCCTAAGTTGAATTTTACCTTACCCCTTTGTTGGCTGTGTGACCTTTCTGAACCTTAGTTTGCTGATAGAGAAAGAGAGAGAGAGAGTCATACAGAGTAGTACAGTTTAAGTGAGATAATGGATATAAAACACTTAGCGTGGTATCTGGGACATAGTAGGGGCTCAATAAATCATAGCTGTCACTGTTAATAACAGAATAGTTAAGTTCAGGTTGAATTTGCTATCTGGAAAGGATATGTGGGACAACTGGCCCATCTGTGACCTGTGACCAGGTCCCAGATCCACCAGCCCTTGGAAAAGACGCTTGAACATAAAGAGAGCAGAGCCTCCTCATTGCCAGTTAGCCAACAGGCAAGGCCTAGCTAATTTCACAGTTCAGATAAGTAATTAGAGGATGGAATGACGTTCTAGTATATATTCTGTGCTGTTGTAGCAAAGCATAAAAGTGATTTTCGTGACATTTAGTGTTAGTATTCTTTTGAAAGTATTGCCAGGTGGTTGATGGGAGGGAGGGGATACAGAAATAAAACAACAAAGCTGGTGATTAACAGCAGCAGTTATAGCTTACAGGAAGCAATTCTACAGCCGTTACTTGCTTCTTAGGGCCACTCTGCAGTGTAAGCTTTATTGTCCTTCCCACTTTAGAGATGGGGAAACTGAGGCTCAGGGGAGTAAAGAAAGCCACTGGTCAACTGGTAAAAGGGAGAGCTGGGGTTTCATAGCCGTCCTGGTCCTCAAGGGATTGATTTATGGTATGAAGCGAGAGAGCACAGATGCACAGAATAATGATCACTAACAGAAGGCCACTCCATAGTTAAGTGTTCAGCGGAGTAGTGGGGATTTTCAGTGCTCTTAGGAGTCCAAAAGAATTCATAAGAGCCGGGGAGATGAGACTGGCTTTGTTGAGCCCGAGAGCTGCTCACGACGGTGGGTGGGAATTAGGGAAGAGGACACCCTATGTGCGGGGAAGGGTACACGAGGCAGGGAGCAGGGTGTGAGCACATCTGTGTTCACCAGTCTGAGTGGAAAAGAGGTGGCTTTGGGGAACAGTGGCAAGTTGGGTTTGGGCCCAGGGTGAAGCCTTGTTTTGGGGGTGGGGGTAACATCAAAGATAACATTCTTTCTCTGACTTCAACTTTCAGTCTTCTCTGGTCCTCAGGTTACCCACTCATGAAATAATACCTCTCAACAGCTGCGTGGGGCTTGTACAGAAAGAATCCTACCCGTTTCGTTCAGTAGGCCTTTTGAGTGCCTGTGGGTGCCAGGCTCTGGGCTACATATATTTACAAGCTGCTCTCAGGGAGCTTTCAGTTGAGGTAACGTGTTCACCAAAGGTGTGGCGCTGCAAAGCATTAGGCTTGTAGTCTGAGGGCTTGATGATTAGTATTTTTATCATTGTTTTTGGTGGTTTTATATCTTTATTTGACAGTCTGGTTGGTTCTCACCCACATTAACTGTACATTTTGGAAAGTACAGTTTGGTGATAGGTACGTAGGTAGAGAATGTGCATAGCTTGTTTGGTGACCCTTCATGTTTATTACACTTTCTGGACAATCCTGCAAGGTTCCGGCATGGGCCTTTCCTTGTGCCTTTGGCCCAGACAGCTTCGTTGAGCCTGATGTCCGTGCACACATCTGGGAGTTCTGGAGTTCCCATCTCCTTCATGGCAAATTTCTGGATCTTTTTGAGGGCCTGAGGGGCACTCTTCCTGAAACCCACCGCATGGATGCACTTGTGAAAGTTGATGGTGTGTTTTCTGGTCACTGCCTCGTTGATGGCAGAATGGCTCTTCTCACCACCCTGCTTTGTGGGAGCTGTTCTGCTGGGTCCAGATTGGAAAGGGGTAGGATAATTGTTATTTTATGCCTGGGGCCTCACATGGACATTGTAAGCTGGTGCTATTTGAATGCACAGATAAGCCCCCAGTCGGACATAGTCACCTGTGTATACTTGTTTCCATCCTACCTGTCCTTCTGGAAGGTGGTTCCCTAGTAGAATGCATGGTTTAGAGCAGAAGGAGCAGTAGTACAAGGAACTAAGAAGTGTGGAGGAAGAAAAAATACTTTTATTTCTGGATTTTCTCCTCTGAAACAAATTTCCTAAGGTTACTGTATTTTTTATTAAAAATTTTTGTTTTAACATTTATTCATTTTTTGAGAGACAGAGACCGTGTGAGCTGGGGGAGGGACAGAGGGAGGGAGAAAAAGAATCCAAAGCAGGCTCTAGGCCCAGAGCTGTTATTAGCACAGTGCCTGACGCGGGGCTCAAACTCATGAACTGTGGGATCATGCCCCGAGTTGAAGTCAGACCCTTAACCAACTGAGCCAACCAGGTGCCCCGGTTACTGTCTTTAAAAAAAAATTTTTTTTAATGTTTGTTTATTTTCAAGAGAGAGCATGCATAAGCAAGCGGGGGAGGGGCAGAGAGCTAGAGAGAGAGAGAGAGAATCTGAAGCAAGCTCCAGGCTCAGAGCTGTCAGCACAGAGCCCGATGCTGGGCTTGAATTCACAAACCGTGAGATCGTGACCTGGACCAAAGTTGGACGCTAAACCAAATGAGCCACCCAGGTGCCCCAGGAAGATTTCTGTCATAATCTAAACCCTCCATGACTGCTGGGGGGTTGGATGTCCTATACCAGGAGTTCCCCAAGTCAGGTCCATGATGCTCTGCAAGAGTTGACAGTTCCTTTTACTGGCTGGAGAACGTTTTAGATTATTCTTTTTCCAAGAGTGAAGTTTGGAATCATTTAAATTAAAAGATTAGTGAGTAGTTAATTCTGATGGGAATATTGTGGGGGGGGGGGTGAGGTGGTTCAGGGAGGACCATCTATTCTCTTCCTGGTTCAGCTTTCATAAACAGGTAGGAAGCAGATACTCTGTTGCAGAGTTTGTGCTTATAGGTTGGATGGTGTTAGACATAAACAGCCTCCTAGTGCCCTGGGAATGCTAGGTGTTTGACAGCCTGGGGGTTTGTTCCCAGAAGAATTAGTATCCCTCAGATTGCTATTGTGCTCTGCAATTTGCCAAGCCCTTTTGAGTCCTTTTGAGGAAAGGAGCTTAAAACCATTAAGCACCTACTGTATGCAAATTCTGTTCCAGGGATTGCATTTAATCCCAATAGCGTTTTAATGGTCTCAGTGTTATTGCTGGTGTTTAATGGTCTCAGTGTTTTGCCTACAAGGAAGCTGAGGCCCTGAGAGGTTTAAGAGCCTTGTGTAGGGCCTTGCGCGAGAGATTGGTGCCAGAGTTAAGCCTGGAATCCACTCCTGATCCAGTCAGTGCTCATTTTGTGCTGCCATGTTGCTTCTTGTTCTTCAGGTCTCATGATTCATGGTCGGTAGAATCACCTGGAGGGCTTGTTAAAACAGATTGCTGGGTCCTACTCTTGGAGTTTCTGATTCACTAGGTGCAGGCTGCGGCCTAGCATTCTACATTTCTGAGTTCCCAAGAGATGCTAATGCTGCAGCTCATCCAGGGACCACACTTTTGAGAACCGTTGCTCTACATGAAAAGTTCTGAAAAGTTCTGCTTCCTTAATCTTTTCTTTGTGTCTTCAAATGGTAAATATGGGTTTTCTTATGGACAGACCATAAGTGGGATCATTTAGAAATTGGTCATTCATTCAGTGGCTCTATCTTGCCTCTGTGTATGTATCAAGTTGAGCATTTACGGGATGCTCCGTTTAGTAAGGGAGTGAAGACAAGTACCTAAATCAGCTATGGTAAAAAGGGGTGGCATTAGACTGGACAGATAAATGAAGTAGGAGAGTGGAGGATGGAAGGGCTTATTACCTCCAGTAGTAACAACAATAGCCAAAGGCTTACTGTGTGCTGGAGACTGAAGTGGTCACTTTCAATGCCTTGCAGCCCTATGATCCATCCACACAACAATACCATGAGGGAGGTACTGTTATTGTCTACATTTTGCAGACGGGGACCCCGAAGCAAAGAGAAGGTCACACAACTAGGGAAGGGAGCTGGGGTGGAACTCCCCAGCATTCTGGCTCCAGAGCTGGTGTGCTGTTATGTTGTGCTGCCCTCAGCAGGGGAGGGGTGAGGAGGAACACCTTAGGAAGGAAGGAAGAACTCTGGAAAACTCAGGAGGTGGTGGCTGCTGAGCAGGGCTTTGATGGACGGGTGGAAATGGAGGAGGCTAGGGGGCTCTCTTGGCAAAGACAGCAAGCAGCTTGAGCACAGGCTGATGTTGAGGGGGGAGGTGCCTAATACCATGGGTTCTATTGGCCTAACAAGGGAGTGTGGCGGAAGGTGAGACTGGAAAGGTAGGGTTAGGCCTGAGGGTAGGGGGCTTCAAAGGTTGGCCAGATAGTTTGGGCTCTTTCATTAGTGGCACTGGGGAGCCAGGAAGAACATCTAGGGAGGGGAGTAGCATGGGTATCATTACAGAGGCGGGGAGATTTCCCCTTGGCAGTCACCAAAGGTCATTCTTGTCTCTTACCATCAAAGCCCCTATGTGCGCAGGGCAGGGGTCCTACAGGGATGTCAGTAGCAGTCACTGCTCATTCCTTGAAGGTTTGGGATATGGGCCCTCCTTATGAGCCCCCATCAGAGAGGAGAAGTGCTGGGGCAGGTTGCTGGGCCACGGGAGGAAATCTGGGGTTCTGAGAGCATTTGTCCTTAACTGCCTGGACAGCTTATAAAACACCAGTCAGTCCTGTGGTGAGGGTCAGCGTCTCCTTGTCCTGCCCTGCTTTCCATGTGCAAGACCAAGGAGCTAAGGCACTCACAGGGCTTTGCTGAAGGTGTTGTCATTGCTTAGAGTGGACTATTTGGGATATAAAAAATTCTTACAGAATTGCGTTTTTTAAAGAACAGTGCTTATCCATGTAGAAAATTTGAAAAATGTATAAAAAAATGCAAAGGAGAAAAAAAAATGACCATGATCTGTTTTCTTATAAACTCATTGAGATTCTTCTCATTTCATGTAATAAGTGGAATACTTGTCTATTTCACCCTGTTTGCTCACGCCTTGGAGGTGCAACATTGTATAAATACTCTTGTGTATTGCTGTGTAATTTACTTGTTTTTTTCTTGGAGGGGGGTGGATGTAGAGTGAGGAAGAGTGTAAACACAGTGCCCAGAGGAGTTTCAGTTAAGGGTTATTGTTCTTGACCTAGCAGATAAATCACTCAGAAATTTAGGCTGACCTAGTAGTCTGAAAAGATATAAATAACATTCAGGCTTGCTTTTTTTTTTTTTTTTTGTGGTGACCCACCTTGTTGTGGCTAGGAGAGGGGCCGTTAAAAACCATTTTCAGGGTCGCCTGGGCAACCTAAGTGTCCGATTTAGGCCTAGGTCATGATCTCACGGTTTGTGAGTTGGAGCCCTGCATCAGGCTGTGTGCTGGCAGTGCAGAGCCTGCTTGGGATTCTCTGTCCCTCCCCCACCTCTCTCAAATAAAACTGAAAATAAATAAATAAACACCATTTTCAGACTTGGTGCTCCCGCTAATCCTCCTGACCTGGAAGAATGTTGCTGATCTTCTGGTTAGCGTGCCTGCTGTCTGGCAGCACCTGCCTCCTCCTCCAGGAAGTTTTCCTAGGCCGCCCTGCTTATGGTGCTGAATCTCTTCTCTGAACTCAAGTGTTTGTTATTTGCTTTGGGTCTTCCCTCACCTATAAAAAAGCATATTACTTACTGTGCAGGTTTTTGTGAAGATTAAATGTGAGAATGAGAATAAAGTCTCTAGTACAATGTCCTGCACTCAACTAATAGACTAATACACACAGACCTGTTGATTCCTTTCGTCCTGCCTGGTACAGTTTCCTGAGGTTATTTATTTTATGTCTCCTCACGTGTTTTATTCCCTTATTTTCTGAATGAGACTGGAGCCTCCCTTAGGCAGGATGCCTTTCAATTTCTTTGTGACCTTCACAGAATGTGGCAGAATACACTCTGCATAGTTACTCCAAAGGTTCCTTTCTATCAATCTTATTTTTTAAGTGTCTTTCAGAGCTCAAAATCTTGGGCATCATTTACTGATCCTTCAGCGTCTTCTAGGCATCCTGTGACACACATTAGCTTGTTGCAGTATTATTTTCTCTGAAAACTCCATTGAGTCAGTGGTATGATCTCCATTTTACAGACGAAGGAATGGCTTAGAGGAGAGGAGCAAAGAAACTTGCCCAAGGTTCAGGAGATCAAGCTCCAAGGCTTGTATTCCCAGGGCCTTGTAGATTGCAAGCTTGGTCTGTTTCCATTTAGACAAGGACGGGCCTTAACTGATTGCATGTGGGAGTTCCGGAAACTAGCATAGTCCCATCAAGGAATTCTAGAGCAATGTGGACGCCGCTGTTCTGTCTTTGTTCTCTTCCAACATTTGACACTTTTTGTTTTAGATTCGAGTTAGTCCTGTCTCTGTCTCTGGTGTGACTGGCCCGTGTGAGGCCATTGACTATTCTAATATTCACTTCCCTGATCCGTAAACAGGGAAGGGAGGTGTGTATGTGACGAGAATACCTGCTCTGTGGTGTCTTACGGGTAAGAGGATCAACGAGATACCTTACGTAAAAGCAAAACATGGTGTTACGTTAGAGCTCCTTCTATGCATCAGACTAAAATGTTCCATGAGGGCGTCTGTTTTTGTTTGTACTTATTTTTTGATTTAGTTCTAAAAATTGGGGTAAAATATATCCAACATAGACTTTATCATTCTGACCATTAAAATAAAGTTCAGTGACATTTAAGTACATTCACATTGGCACGCAGCCATCACCGCCATCCATCTCCAGAACTTCCTTCATTCTGCCTAACTGAAACTCTGGACGCATTGATGGCTCTCCTCTCTCCCCACCTCCAGCCCCTGGTGGTAACTATTCTACTTTCTGTCTCTGACTGTGACTACTCACGGTACCCTCACATAAGTGGGTCTTTTTGTGACCGACTTATTTTATTTAGCGTAATGGCATTAAGATTGCTTCACGCGGAAGTATGTTTCAGAATCTCCTTTCTTTTTGAGGCTCAGAGTATCCCATTATATGTGTCCACCATATTTTATTTACCCATTCCTGCATCTTTGGATACTTGGGCTGCTTCCACCTTTTGGTTACTGTGAACAGTGCTGCTGTGAACACGGGTGTGCAGATACCCATTCGTGTCCCTGCTTTCAGTTTCGGATATATATACCTAGAGGAAGAATTACTGGATCGCAAGGTAATTCTGTTTTTGATATTTTGAGGAAGACCTGCCATACTGTTTGCCACAGCGGTTGTACCCTTTTACATTTCTACCAGCAGGGCAGAGGGCCCCGATTTCTCCACGCCATCTCCAGAACTTGTTATTTATTTTATTATTATTTTTTTTAATGGTAGCCATCTTACTTGGTGAAGCGATCTCTCGTTTCAGTTTTTATTTGCGTTTCCCTAATCATTAGTGACAATGATCATTTTTTCATGTGCTTATGGGCCATTTGTGTATCTTTGGAGAAAGTCTGTCCAAATCGTTTGCTTGTTTTTTTAATCAGGTGGTTTTTTTGTTGTGATTGTTGTTGAGGTCTAGGACCTTTCTCGATACGTTGGATATTAATAGTAGCTACGTGATTTGCAAATAATTGTCTCCCATTCTGTGGGTTGCCTTTTTCCTCTGTTGTTCGGGTCCTTGGAGGCACAAAAGTTTGTAATTTTGATGAAATCCAGTTTTTTTTTTTTTCTTTTGTTGCCTGTGGTGTCGTGCCCTGATTTTTCAGGAGAGTCTAACACATGCCTTGAAGGCCAGAACAATGACGCCAGCACTGCTAGTCAGCATGACTCTTCACCAGGAACTGGGCTAAGTACCTTACATGCATTATTTCCTCTCATCCTCACAGCAGCTCTGCGAGGCAGGTGCCATCATTCACATTTTCTAGAGCAGGGAACCGAGGCTTAGCAATTAAGTACCTTCCCCAAGGTCTGTGGATAATAAGTGGCAGAGCAGGGACTTGAACCCAAGTCTGTGGACTTGAGAGTCTGTGCACTCCAGAGCCAGTGCTCGTTACCACTAAACTGGAGAGCTCAGTAACTATTTGTGATTGAATGAATGAACACCTGAATGAACTTGGCAGCTGAAAATCTGACAGTAGCTGTCCCCAATTCAGATGTGCCTTCGTGTTAGAAATTATTCACCAAGTTCAATCTTAGTGTTTCAGTTCACAAGTGTCTGCATCCTTCCAGCACGTTTTCTGAGAGTTCTATTAAAGGATGTGCTTTTTTAAAAAAAAAAAATTTAATGTTTATTTGTTTTTGACAGAGAGAGAGAGAGACAGAGACAGAGCATGAGCAGGGGAGGGGCAGAGAGAGAGGGAGACACAGAATCCAAAGCAGGCTCCAGGCTTTGAGCTGTTAGCACAGAGCCCGACGTGGGGCTCGAACTCATAGACTGCGAGATCATGACCTGAGCCGAAGTCGGACGCTCAACTGACTGAGCCCCCCAGGCACCCCAAAGGATGTGCTTTCTTACAACTCAGTGAGGCTCTTCTTGCTCATGAAAGATCTGTGTATACCCATGTATTTACTTTCTCTTTGGATTAGTTTTAGAACTGCGGTGCTAGAAGGTGGGGGGAGAGGGGATTTAAGCAGATGTTAAGTTGTCTAACTGACCAACTTGCCTTTAAGACGTTACCAGCTGCTGTTTTAATCATTCATGAAGCACCAGCCTTGTAGTCTGGAAGGCACGTCAAAAATTCTGTTTCAGGTTTTGGTTTAAAATCGAGTGTAATGGAGAGAGACGGATTCCTTCATCTCCGAGAATCGGGCTGCACATCTTTGAGAGCTGGGGACAAGGACGGAGCCCTGTAATAGGACGCTGTTGAGTTTTTTTGCCACTTCTCAAAGGAGAAACCACACAGAGTTCTGGCACATCATTAGTCAAAATAGGAAATGAGGCCTGAGAAATGATGTTGCTTGGCGTTGGGAAGCAGAATTTGCTAGTGGCTTCCAGAGAGTGAGAATCCCTCGTGTTAACTCTGTAAATTCTTAATCCAGCAATTCAAAGACTCATTGAATTCAAGCTAGAGGAGCATTAGCAGCATTCGGTCCAACCCCCCCTTATTTTTACAGGTGAGGAAACTGAGGCCCAGGGAAAGTAGGTCTGTGACACCAACTCAGTGTCCTACAATTCAGTTCTGACCTATCTGGAGTTGTTGCAGATGCTGCTGGTTGAGGGCTCAGTCTGTCCCCAACTAGGACCCCGGTCCCAAGTTCCAGGCTGCCACCTGTCCTTCACGGCTGGCTATAAATTGAGGGTTCCCATGGCCCCCTCCTCAGGTTCAGGAATTTGCTAGAAAGGCTCACAAAATACAGGAAGATACTTTACTTACGTTTATTGTAAAGGATTCGGCTCAAGAACAGCCAACTGGAAGAGACGCACGGGACAAAGTATGAGGGGAAGGGGCGCAGAGGGCCGTGCCCTCTCTGGGTGCACCATCCTCCCCACACCGCAGGGTCTTCGCTAACTCGGAAGTTCCTTGAACCACGTCATGTAGGCTCATTTGGTTAAGTCATCGGCCACTGGTGATGAATTCCTTTTCCAGCCCCTCTCTCATCCTGGAGGTTGGCGGGGGTGGGGGCGGGGGTGAAAGTTCCCAGTCCTCTGATGCCTGATCTTCCTGGTGTCCGGCCCCCATCGTGAAGCCGTCCAGGGGCCCCAGCCAACTTGTCATCCCATTCTCATACAAAAGACACTCTTAGCACTCCAGAGAGTCCAAGGGTCTTGGGGAGCCGTGTGCCAGGAACTAGGGACAGAGATCAAATATGTATTGCCTACTGTATGAAAGTGACTTGCCAAGGTCCCACGTGAGTCAGTGGTAAAACCGGGGGCTTGTCTTTCCTCTTACCTCAGGGCTCTTTGCCCAGTTAAGGATATCTGTATATGGGCAGGGAGGCTAAGGAAAGTAGTAGCAGCCTGCCATTTAATGAAGGGGCAGGTTTTTTTCCCCTAAGATTTTATTTCATCTTTTTAAATTTTTAAATGTTTATTTTTGAGAGAGGGAGAGACATACACACACACACACACAGTCTCACAGCGTGAGTGGGGGAGGGGCAGAGAAGGGGGGGAGACTCAGAATCTGAAGCAGGCTCCAGGCTCTGAGCTGTCAGCACAGAGCCCGATGCGGGGCTCAAACTCACGAGCTGTGAGATCATGACCTGTGCTGAAGTTAGACGCTTAACTGACTGAGCCACGCAGGTGCCTCTATTTTATTTTTTATTTTATTTTTTTTTATTTTTAGATAGCATTCAAGAAGGGGAGAAGGGCAGAGAGAGAGAGAGAGAGAGAGAGAGAGAGAATCTCAAGCAGGCTCTGTGCTAAGCATGGCACCCTAACACAGGGCTCGATCCCACGACTGTGAGATCATGACCTGAGCTGAAATCAAGAACCGGACACCCAACTGACTGAGCCACCCAGGCAGCCCAAGATTTTATTTTTAAGTAATCTCTGCACCCAATGTGGGGCTCGAACTCATGACCCTAAGATCAAGATGGCACTTTTCACCTACTGAGCCAGCCAGATGCCCCTGAAAGGCAGTTCTTGACCCACGCTCATGAAGGCAAATGTTTTTTTAATGTTTGAAAGTTAATCACACTCACACGTAATTTGGTGGGGGTGACTATTTAGGTTTGAAGGTTGAAATGAAATTAGTTCATAAAATCATCTGTTTCAGCTGCTTTTTCTGGCACCAGTCCAGGATAGACAGCCTAATCCCAGGCTAGCCCTTGGGAGGCCTGGCATTGGTCAGCACTTTGCAGCTGATTTGCTGTGTGACTGTGGGTTGGTCATGTCCTACCTGAACTCATTTGGAGAAGGGTGGACTGAACAACAGAGTCTCCAAGTTCATTTCCATGCTGAAAGCTTAAGACCTGAATCAAAGCGGCTTTTAGCTTTGCTTTGCTTTTTTTTTTTAACTTTATTTATTTTGAAAATTTTTAAATATATTTATTTTTGAGAGAGAGAGAGAGAGAGAGACAGAACTTGAGTGGGGAGGGGCAGAAAGAGAGGAAGATACAGAATCTAAAGCAGACTCCAGGCTCTGAACTGTCAGCGCAGAGCCTGATGTGGGGCTCGAACTCACAAGCTGTGATATCATGATCTGAGCTGAAGTTGGATGCTTAACCGACTGAGCCACCCAGGTGCCCCTATTTGTTTTTAGAGAGAGAGAGAGAACGTGTGTGGGTGTGAGTAGGGGAGGGGCAGAAAGGGGGGGGGGGGAGAGAGAGAGAGAGAGAGAGAGAGAGAGAGAGAGTGAGTGTCAGTCCCAAGCAGGCTCTGCACCATCGGCATGGAGCCTCATGGGGAGCTCGGACTCAAGAACCATGAGGTCATGCCCTGAGCCGCAGTCAGACACTTAAGCGACTGAGCCAGCCAGGTGCCCCTAGTTTTTCTTAAGTAAGACCGTTAGCCTTCATAGGAGATTCTGATGTCTTTTGCATCCAACTTATATACGTGTGTGTGGATTTTTTATTTTATGTACGTATTATACACACATACACACACACACACGCAGATTTTGTAACATTTTTCCTTGAGATATAATTTACTTATGGCGAACTGCACAAATCTGAATTGTTAGTTTCAACAAATTCTTGGTTAGTTGTAACCCACACCCTTACTAAGATAAAGACTTTCACCCTCATCCTGGGACATTCTCTGCTGCCCCTACCCAGTCAGCCCTCCCCTCCAACACACCCCTTGCAGAGGTAACCACTGATCTCAGCTCTGTCACCAGAGAGGAGTTCTGCCTGCTCTAGAAGCTTCTATATGTGGAGCTGTACAGTGTGTACTCTTTTGTTTGAACCCCAGTAGTATTTTGAAGAAGTGTTCTGCTTTCTCCTTCAGTCCTAAGAAGTCATACGCATTCCCTCCAGCTGCTGTCTTGAAAAGTCGCGTGGTCTGGGGTCCTGCCGGTCCCCGTGAGCTCCTGTGCTTTGAGAAGTGAGGGCCCTCTGCCAGTGGGTCACCATATTGCCTGCTGAGTGTGAGGGAAGACACGGAGAGAACAGCTTGGTTTCCAGATACTGGGTTGGGTTTGTTTCTATAATTATTGGTGTCACAGCCTTCCCACTTGTCAACTGGGCAAATTGGATCTACCAGCAGACGAAAGAGACTAACTCTGACACCCGAAAATGTCACTTGTAATGGCACGTTTCTGACAAGGTGCCCGTGAGATACACTCGTTTCAATCTCATAAATGCTTTTGAACAGAAAGGCAGACTGCTCCAGGGAGCAAGAGCAAAAGGAAGGGAGGGGAAGGGAGGTCCAGAAGGGCCCAGCAGACGGACTGGGGAGCCAGACGGTGATGGAGGTATTGGGGGCCTCTCTTGGCTGTGGAGCCTAGTGTTAGTGGGAGGGGATTTGTGTGTTTGTTTTTCTTCATAATATCTTTAGCCTTTGTTTCCTTTTCTTAGTTTTCACCTCTAACTTAGGCCAGCCCTGGTCGTGCCTGGGCCGTTGCAGATACCTTCCAGCCGTTCTCCTTCATTTCATTCCCCCTCCCTTTCTACACAGTGACCACTCAAAACTTGGGACAAATCTACCAGAACCCTTCTGGAACTCCGTGTCTCCTTGAGAATTAATTCTAAACCTAGGCTGGCATTCAAGGCCTCACTGATAGAGCTTCTTCCTGTCGGCTCTCTCCCGGACCTCTGCGTGCGCCCTCCTTCCCTGCACTCCTCACGCTTGCTCTGTGCGTGGCATTGCTTCTCTCTTGTTCATGCTTGAGATCCATCTGTCCTTCAAGACCTGGCTTGGATTCTCCCACTGCCACAAAGCTAGCCCAGAAACTCATGAACTGTGGTGGCGCTTCTGTTTGTTGCTGTGTATTTAATAATTATGTGACTGTTTTAGTGTACCATGTAGAGGGGGGTGGGAATTTGAAGTCCAAGTTGAATAATGCCCCAGGCCTGCCCTGAGAGGAGCTTGGTGCACTGGCCCAAAGGGAAGCTTCTGTGTGTGGGGTAGAAGGAAGGGAAGGGACCCAGTGTGCATGGAGCACCTACGTGACCCAGGAACAGTGCTGGGGCCTCCACTGGTTCTATCTCATTTAACCCTCTTGACCTTGTGAGTTGGGCACTTTCACTCCCGAGGTGAGTTTCTCAGAATCACGAAACCAGCAGGACTGAAACCCAGTGAGGTCTCCAGCAGCCTGTGTGCTTCCTACCCACCTTCCCAGGCTTCTGTGGTGTTGGGGACAGGTCATTGGGTCAGGTGTCAGCTGGCTTCATATCCTACTTGTGTGTATGCTGATGGGTGCGACTTCCCTTCTGGGTTGAGGCCAGGTGATGCTAGGGCTCTGCCCCCATGTTAGGCCTTGTTTGGGAACTTGTCTGTTCCCCAAGTAAATGGTGAAACCCTTTGGGGGGTGGGGACTATGGTTCTTCATCCTCCTGGGGCCAGGGAATGCGGCCTGCCTGCTTGTCTCCATCAGTTTTGGGGAATAATTCTGAGACCAAATTGCCATTTCCTGATTAATTCATTCTCAAAGGCACAGAACAACTCTGCATACTTTTGAAAAAATGCTGTGGTAGGGTTGCCTGGGTGGCTCATTTGGTTGGGCATAGGAGTCTTGATTTTGGCTCAGGTCATGATCTCAGGGTTGTGGGATCGAGCCCCACGTCAGGCTCTGTGCTGAGTGTGGAGCCTGCTTAAGATTCTCTCTGTCTCTCTGTCTGTGTCTCTCTCTCGGGGTGCCTGGGTGGCTCAGCTGGTTAAGTGTCTGACTCTTGGTTTTGGCTCAGGTCGTGATCTCACGGTTTTGTGAGTTTGAGCCCCGCATTGGGCTCTGCGCTGACAGTGCGGAGCCTGCTTGGGATTCTCTGTCTCCATCTCTCGTCTCTCTCTGCCCCTCCCCAGCTTGCACTGTCTCTGTCTCTCTCAAAATAAATAAGCTTAAAAAAAAAAATTGGGGCACCTGGGTGGCTCATTCGGTTAAGCGTCTGACTTCGGCTCAGGTTATGATCTTGTGGTTTGTGAGTTCCAGCCCCGCGGTCGGGCTCTATGCTGACAGCTCAGAGCCTGGAGCCTGCTTCAGATTCTGTGTCATCTCCTTTCTCTGCCCCTCCCATGCTCATGCTCTGTCTCTCTCTGTCTCTTAATAATAAATAAGCGTTTAAAAAAAATTAAAAATAAAAAGAAACATTAAAAAAAAAATTCTCTCTCTCCCTCTGGCCCTTCCAACTAACTCATGTGCACCTGCTTGCGTACTCTCTCTCGAAAATAAAAATAAAAAGATTGTGTTAAAGTGCACATAACACATAATTTATCATCTTAGCCATTTTTAAGTGTACTATTTAGTGGCATTAAGTACACGCATTGTTGTGCAACCATCACTCACATCCAACTCCAGACCTTTTTCATCCTGCCAAATTAAAACAGTGTACCCACTAAACAACTCCCATTTTCCCCTCCCCCCCTACGTACCCCCCCCCACCCCTCCCCGTTCCCTGACAACTCTGGGTCTATGAATTTGATGACTCTGAGTACCTCCTATGAATGGAATCGTAGCGCATTTGTCCTCCTGTGACTGGCTTGTTTTACTTGGCATAATCAAGATTCATCTATCCTGGAGCATGTGTCAGAATTTTTTTTCCCTTTCTAAGGCTGAATAATATTCCATTGTATGGATACACGACGTTCGCGTATCCATGCCTCCAGCTTTGGACACTTGGGTGGCTTCCACCTTTCGGCTGTTGTAACTAATGCTCCTGTGAACATGGGTGTGCAAATACTCATTCAGTTATTTTGAGTATAAACCAAGAAGTGGAATTGCTAGATGTGGTACCCGTATTTTTCATTCTTTTTGGGGAACCTCCATACTGGTCCACAGCGGCTGTGCTATTTTACTTCCGTTCCTCCCAATGTGCACGAGGGCGCCAGTGTCCACACACCCTTGCTGACATTGTTTTATTGATAGTAGCCATCCTCATAGGTGTGAGGTGGTTGCACACTTTTGGGGGGAGTCTGTCCTTCAGGATCTACGTAGATCCAGGATTGTTCGGAGCCTAAGTGAAGGATGTGTATCTGGAGTAAGGCAGAACATCCATCCCGTGGGGGGTATTCCGTTCCTTTTCCAGCATGTCCTATTTGCTAAATGATGCTGTATGGTGGTGGTGGTTACACAAAATCGCATTGTCGGTACCCACCTAGCCTTCCGGATTTAGAGGCGATGATGGACTAGAGGAACCTGAGGGGTCCAGTTGTGGGTTCAGTGACAGAGTAACAATTAGAGCCCTCACTTGGGCTGGTAGCATTATCCTGGCCCCTTGTGAATTGATGTCATCCAGGAGAAGACACCTCCTATCTTCGGGAAAACTCACTGCCCTGGGCACACAGTCAGGTTGCAGTGTGATGGGGTGGGGGGGGGGGAAGCGGGACAGCCCCCTGGTGAGACACAATCACCACCCTCAGCGAGTTTTCCACTGAGAGGGAGATAAACACGTCATTTCAGTGCCTAGGGGAGTCTGGGATAGAAGTGGGGACAAGGCCCATGGGAGGCTTAGAGAGCAGAAGGAAGGTTCCCTGAGAGCGCTGCCTGAATCTCTTTTTTTTTAATTATTATTAAATTTATTTATTTATTTTGAGACCGAAAAACAGAATAGGCAGGGGAGGGGCAGAGAGAGAGGGAGAGAGAACCCCAAGCAGACTCTGCGCTGTCGGTATGGAGCCCGATGTGGGACCCGAACTCGCCAACTGTGAGATCAAGACCTCAGGCGAAACCAAGACGCCTAACTAAGTCACCCAGGTGCCACTGCCTGAACCTGGTTTTGACGGACCAGTAGGAGCTGGCCAGAAAGAGAGAGAACAGAGTTGGAGGAGGGAACCCGCCATTGGGCTTGTTATTGAACTTCTTCAAATGTGTGCTTTTGGGGGCGCCTGGGTGGCTCAGTCGGTTAAGCGTCCGACTTCAACTCAGGTCACGATCTCGCGGTCTGTGAGTTCGAGCCCCGCGTCGGGCTCTGGGCCGACGGCTCAGAGCCTGGAGCCTGCTTCCGATTCTGTGTCTCCCTCTCTCTCTGCCCCGCCCCCGTTCATGCTCTGTCTCTCTCGGTCTCAAAAATAAATAAACGTTAAAAAAAAAAAAATTAAAGCAAATGTGTACTTTTGTTTGAGAGAATGTCCCAAGGGCTCTTTGGTTTCCAAACTTGATAGACTTAGGGAGAGGGGTGTGAGACGGCACCTGCCTCAGAGTCCTACAAGGGACAGGAGGGTGCGGGTAAAGGGGAAGGGAGCAGCCTTTTGGGTATGGTCTCCCAGAAGCCCCATTGCAGTCCCACTGTGGTGGTCAGAAGGCGGCCTTTGAGAAAGGGCCCCGCTCCCTGGCAGCCTTCCTTTGGTGGAGGCAGAGAGGGAAGGGGAGCCTCGGGGTGGCCAAGGGCCTTCTGCAGCGGGGCCAGCAGTCAAACCCCCGTCTCTGCGGCTCCTCTACCCAGAGGCTGCCTGCTCCTTATTAATTTTTTTGTGTGCCAACTGTTTATTTATTTGCCTTTCAGTGAATGGGCATTGACCCGTGCACCACTCCTTGTTTAAAAATTAGACAATGAGAAGTATGTTCTGTATAAAGTGTGAGTCCCTACTTTCCCACCCCCACTTGGCTCCCCGGAGGCAACCCTGTCAGCTGCTTAGTGTGTGGTCCTTATGCCCTGAAGTTTCTTTTGTGCCATGGGATCCTACTGTAGGTTTCATTTTACAGCCTGCTTTTGTCATGCCTTTGTAGATTTTGGAGCTCTTTCCATGCAGCATATTCAGATGCACTTCATTGTGCATAGCACTCCCTAGAGTGGATCTGCAGTTTATACAGCCATGCTCCTACTCGGAGGCAGCGGATTTTCATCCTTACAAACAACGCTGTAGCAACGTGTCTTGGTACACTTACGCATTTCTTTGGTTTAAATTCGCAGAGGTAAAAGCCTGGGTCAGACTCTTGGAGCAAATGAAACGGACAGAGTGCCCGTTTTCCCTTCACCCGCATCCGTGCTGGGTATCGTGCCCGTTTCTGCGCATCTGAGGAGGGAAAAGGCATTTGGTTGGTGGTGGTCCCTGCTCCCTAAAGGGAAAACTGTCTCTGAGATGTGTGGATGAAAGCCTCCGCCTTTGGCTGACTTCCTTCTGGAGCGCCACGTCGTATGGAAATGCAGGGTAGAAAATGCCTGCTGGCGGAGCTGCAGAGACGCTCTGTTCCTCCTGCCTCCTTGGCCTCCCTCTGCCTTCTATCAGGCCAGCCAGGACCTTTGCTTTTCTTGTTGAAGGGTTTGCTCCTAAGAACCCTTTTGGTCAGCATTTTTTAGTTGACTTTCATAGGAAGTAAATAGGTGCCTCGCTTCTTGGCCCTTCCTGCCTGCCTGCCAGCCCTGAGGGACAGCTCCAGGGCGGCAACTTTGATGCCCACACTCCTGTTCCCCTGCACGTTCCTGGTGACATGCGAACCTTGAGAATCCACAGGGTCTCCCTCCTTGTTGCTTAACCCAGTAGAGTAAACTGAAGTCAGGCGTTGTGCAAATCCTTTCATTAGGGGCCGAGCAGAGGAGTAAAGTTCTGGTTTCCTCCAAATCTGAGGAACGTTGTGAAAGACTGGATTTCAGCTTTGGTTCTCTGCCAGAGAGCCAGGGAGTGGGTGAGGGGGAAATTGCCCTTTAGTGAAGGTTGCTGGCCATTCTCCTTGCAGCAACCTTTAAGGCACGCACTGGTGTTATTTTCTCTGATTTATAGCGAGGCTGAGTCACATGCCAGAGACCTCCCAGGGAGTAAGTGACAGAGCCAAGACATGAACCCGGGTTAGCCATAAAGCGCTGTTCTGCTCATAGGTTGGTTCCAGGCAGATCCCAAGAGTTGCCATCCCAGAGATCCTCCCAGAGGTGAAGACGAACCAGGACCTCCTTCCTAGTGGGCCTTCCAGGTCTCTTGGTCACTTGGAAGAAACTTGCGTATCTCCTCCTTCCCTTTCCTGCATGTCTAGGCTCTGTCTGGCCCGGGGTTTCCTGGATACCACTGTTTCCATGAACTCCTGGGGGATCACCTTCATGATTTTCACGTATCCAGGGGTCACCTGTGCTGCTATCTATAGGATATTTTCTTTATATTGAGTCACTTCTTTTACTTGGGCAAATTTGCTTTTAAAGGGCCTTTGGCACTACTGTGAATTGAAAACCAGTTCCACTTGGCAGTAATCCAAAATAACATAAAAATAAATAAATACAGAGAGAGCAAAACAAGTTTATTCTAACTGGATCCTCTTGCCTTGCTAAGGCTCCCAGCTGAGGCCCCCCTCCTTGTTAGAACAGGGAGCATTCATAGTGTTGGAACAGCCAAACTAGGGCAGAAGCAGGAGAATCTCAAGAGAACCGATTCAGTGTTTGGACAGCACCTCCCTGACCCACTTAAAGTCATCCACTGGTGGTCCAGCCCACTCTTTGGGGAGTGCTCCGTTAGCTTCTGGCTACCCTGGATCGTGCCTGGATCGAGGCGCACTGCCTGTCTCTGAGCCTTCACTTCTGCCCTTGCCTCCACCAGGATGGGTTCTCCTCTCTGCCTCTCTTGCTCTCATGGTCAGGTTCTCCTCCTGCAAGGTGTGGCTCCAGTGCTACACTTACTAAGACATGGCCTCTGATCCCAGAGCGACTGTCGTCCTCACCCCAGATGTCCTGGTTACTCCAATTACATTTTTCATAGATCTATCCTGGCATCCTGGCACAGGTCAGATTATAGATTGAGTAGGGTGTGTGTGTGTGTGTGTGTGTGTGTGTGTGTGTGCGCGCGCGCGCGCGTTTATCCTGTGTGGTGACTCTGAGCTGTGGGGAGGGGTGCTTTGTAGCCATTTATTCCAACTCAACCGGAAGCCTGTGGGTGGGACAGACTCTTGATAGAACGGAAGCCTCAGGGTGTGCTGTTCCCTGCACTGAGCCTTCTGTTCCTCCGTGCTAGATGTTCAGGCAGTGTTGCTGGTGAGCTGGGTCTTCCCGGCCAGTGTTCCCACAACTGCCACTCTCAGCTGTAGAGCGGCACCTAGCACTGGGAAGAGGCGGGCATGGGGACCCTGAGCAGCAGGTGGCAGGAGCAGCTGTCTAGGGTAGAAAGCACCTGTGGGAGAAATGCAGGGCACGAAGCCCTCATGGAGGGTGCCAGCAGCATCGAACAGTGTAGCAAAGTCAGGTCCTCTGTAGATGCCGAGGGGCCCTGGTGTCCTCTTGCCTTTGACCTGCTTTGGCTTTCTGGCTCCCGCTCCGCATTCACCTGGTCTTTGGGACAATCTCCTCGTCATGTGGTCCCCTCTGGCATTACGACCCCTGCTTGGCACGGTCACTTTGTGGTGTTCCCCACTACCCACCGTCAGTAGGCCTGGCTCCGTACTCCCACCCCGCTCCCAGAGTTAGCATGCCCGCATGTCATGGCCTGGCTGGCTTTGGTCCAGAGGGGTGTGGGAGGGAGGCTGTGGGTCCAGGGTGAGGCGGCCAGCGAGGGCGAGAGAAGCGAACACTCCATCGCTTTCCATGCACTTTGCTGCTCTCCTTCTTGGCAGGAGTGGGTGTGGATGGCGGGGAGAGGCACAGGGCTGCTGAACCCCAGGAGCTCTGGGGCCGCTCCTGCTTTGAGAATGAGCCTTTTTCTCATTGGCTTGAAACTCCGTATGGGTTGGCAGGGGCCCTGGAGAGCTGTGGCCTTCCCCTGCTGGCTTCTGCACCCCTTCCTAGGTAGGGACCAGGTGACATTCATCTTGGTATACAGAGTGCCCAACACTGCCAGTTTCAATGAGAGGCCAGTGCCTAGAGTTTAGTTCAGTTGGTCTTTCAAAATGAAACTATTAGACTGGAGAACTTAATGGAAGATAAAGGTAGTGCCAGGATGATACAGATATTTAAAGTCTCTGTGCCTCAGTTTCCTCAGTTATGACTACTATGTATCTCTTAGCTCAAATTGGATAATGCATATAAAACACTTGACTCATTACATCAAATGGTCTTTTCCACCATCAAAAATGTTTCTAAGGGGGTGCCTGACTAGCTTAGTTGGTGGAGTGTGTGATTCTTAATCTTGGGGTCATGGGTTTGAGCACCACATTGGGGGTAGAGATTACTTAAAAATAAAATCTTGGGGCACCTGGGTGGCTCAGTGGGTTGAGCATCTGACTAAAGCTTAGGTTATGATCTCACTGTTTATGAGTTCAAGGTCCACATCAGGCTCACTGCTGTTAGCACAGAGCTGGCTTTGGAGTCTCTGTCCCCTTCCCCCTCTGCCTCTCCCTGCTCACGCTCCCTCTCTCTCTCAAAAATAAATAAACATTTAAAAAATAATAAAATCCTTAGGGGCCCCCCCAGGTGGTTCAGTCAGTTAAGTGTCTGACTCTTAGTTTCGGCTAAGGTCATGATCTCACAGTTCGTGAGTTCGAGCCCCAAGTTGGGCTCTGCGCTGACAGTGCAGAGCCTGCTTGGGATTCTCTCTCTCCCTCTCTCTGCCCCTCCCCCCTCAAAATAAATAATGAAACTCAAATGAAAATAACGGGTTTTTATTGTTTTTTTTTTTAATGTTTATTTATTTTTGAGAGAGAGAGACAAAGCCTAAGCAGGGGAGGGGCAGAGAGAGAGGGAGACACAGAATCCAAAGCAGGCTTCAGGCCCTGAGTTGTCAGCACAGAGCCCGACGCGGGGCTCAAACTCACAGACTGTGAGATCATGACCTGAGCCAAAATCAAGAGTCGAATGTTTAACCGACTGAACCACCTAGGCGTCCCATAAATTTTTAAAGTTTCTGAAATGAATGAATTTGGAATTTGGAAAGTGTCGCTGGGAAGAGTACATACTGGGTTTTTAAAAAATGGAACAAAAGTTTTACTTTATTTTAACAGTCTGACCCCTTGTACGGCAGAAAAGTTAAAAATAGGTTACAACAGTGTACTTTCTGGAAAGAACAAAACTTCGAAATCAGACAAACTTCAGTTTCAGTCTCATCTTTACTAACCTGTTTGAGCCTCAGCTTCCTTATCTGTAAAATGGGGATACTTGTCCTTTTTTTTTTTTAATGTTTATTTATTTATTTTGATTGAGCGAGAGAGAGCACGCACAAGCAGGGGAGGGGCACTGGGGGGTGGGGGTGGGGAGAGAAAATCCTAAGCAGGCTCCAGACAGTATAGGACCCAACTTTGGGACTCGATCTCAGATCAAGCTGAGCTGAAATCAAGAGTCTGCTGCTTAACCAGCTGAGCCACCCAGGCACCCCACTAGTCCTACTTTTTATTTTTTTTAATTTTTTATCATTTTTTTTTTATTTTAACGTTTATTTATTTTTGAGACAGAGAGAGACAGAGCCATGAACGGGGGAGGGTCAGAGAGAGAGAGAGGGAGACACAGAATCTGAAACAGGCTCCAGGGTCTGAGCTGTCAGCACAGAGCCTGACGCGGGGCTCGAACTCACGAACCACGAGATTATGACCCGAGCCGAAGTCGGACGCTTAACCGACTGAGCCACCCAGGCGCCCCAGTCCTACTTTTTAAAGAGCGTTTAGGGGTATGAGATAAGTTTGATAGAGGTCCCATAACAAAATATCACAGCCCAAGTGGCTTAAAATTTATTTTCTCATGGTTCTGGAGGTGAGAATTTAAAGATGGAAGTGTCTGCAAGTTTGATTTCTCTTGAGGCCTCTCTCCTTGACTTGCAGATGGCTGCCTTCTTGCTGTGTCCTCACACGGCCTAACACTGTTTGGACGTATCCCTGGTGTCTCTTGGTGTGTCCAGATTTCCTCTTATAAGGTCACCAGTCAGTTTGGTTTAGTGCCCACTCTAGTGGCTTCATTTTACTTTTACCATTATTTTAAAGACCTATCTCTAAGTATAGTCACATTCAACATATGAATTTCAGGAGCGTTGGGCAGGGGGTTAGTGCACATACAATTTTACCCATAACGTTTGCAAAACAGCTCAGTGGATGGTGGCTAGCTCTTCCTATTTAACTCTGTGTTCGTGAATTCTTTACTGTTCTTTGCCGCAGATTGTATCTAATGTGTGTGGTTGTCCTGAGGGCTGGTAGTGCTATTCGCTCTCTTCCGTACTTTCTGTTAAAATTAGACCAATATCATAGGCTCACATTTAGAGACGAGGCAGGCTTCCTTCAGCTCCTGGGCCAGCTCTAAGGGTCAGTAACTCATTGTTCAGCAAAACCCAGGCTTGACTTTGTTAAAGTTAGCAAAGGATTATGCTTTAAGTGTATAAAAATTAAGATAGGAAACCTAACAAAAGTGCTAATAAACACCGAAGTCAGTGAAATGTTATAGTAAGTGAAAGAAGCCGGACAATAAAGGCCGTATACTATATGATTCCATTTATGGGAAATGTCCAGGATAGGCCAGTCTATACAGAGAGCAAGCAGGTTAGTGGTTGTGGGGGCCTGGGATGAGGGGGGAATGGGCAGTGACTGCTGATGGGGGACAACATTAGTTTTTTGGGTGGAGGAAAACATTCTGGAATTAGATGGTGGTGGTGGTTGCACAACTCTGTGAATATACTAAAACCCACTGAATTGTACCGCTTCAAAAGGGTGAATTTTATGGTATGTGAATTACATCTCAATAGAGCTGCTATAAAAAAATTGAATTAGGGTGGTGGCAGGCTTATGCGAATGGCTTTTCTTCTTTTCTCTGTTCCTTAAGTTTTCTGTAATTACTTTTTTAAAGTGGAGAAACCCGGAGTCCTACATCTCATAAAGATTACTTGGGATCCGATTTTGTGTGGTGCTGAATGCTAGCAATGCAAAGAAAATCCCCATGAAATATCAAGGGGTCACTTTTGCTCCTAAAATATCAACCACTGACTAAGATTTACAGGCCTATAAATAGAGAGGAAGTGGGTATGTATGTGCTGAAGCTTAATAATGAATTTGATGAGCTGTAATGTGCGTCTCCTAAGAAAGGGTCTGTCTTCTCACCAGTAGCAGATCTGCGGTTTGTAGCAGTATTAGCTCTTTGTGTGATGGAGTCCAAACGGTGCCGGGCATTGAAATCCATGTGTGTTTCCTTGTGTGTGTATTCTCTCAGAGAACTGCTAGTTCCCAGTTTGACATTGTTTTCAATCCAAAAGATTTCTGAGCCGTATATATTTTTAATATACGTTAAATAATTCACCAAAGAACGTGTGTGCGCGCGCGCGTGTACTGAAACATTGGTGGCTGCCTCACTTCCAATCTGACTGTTTTCTACCCAATTTTTAACCCCGTTGGCCCTATCGGCAGTCTGTTTCTTGGTTAATGACATAAAATCATCTTTGAAAGAAAAGCTAAAGACTTTTGCATTATCTTTTGCCAGTTTCCGCTTTAAATCCACCCTTTGGTATTTGCAAAGGTCAGATGAGCTATTTTGGTGTCCACGGCTCTGATTAATGGGAAATCATACATTTCCATTGGCCCCCGAGGATGAAGGATTAGTGTGGCGGCGGCGGCGGCAGGCAGGCAGCATCTGCTGTAATGTCAGAAGCGTGGTGTTGGGAATTGCAGGAGCGGCAGGCCCATGAAAAATGTAGGAGGAGGGAAGCTCTTCTAGCGCTAGCCCCTGACGAGTTTTTCTCCGTTTGCAATCATGCAAACATCTCTAGGAGCATTTGTTCTCCTCCGTTAAGCCTTGTCGCTAAGAATTTAATATGGAGAGCACAAGTACCCTTTCCCTGAGAGGGCTGTGGGCCCTGTGTGGAGGTCTCTCGTTACCTGCCAGAAGGTTCCTCAGTTCCCCGAGAGTCGGCATGTTTGTGTTCAGCTTTTTACCCCTCCTTGTAGGAGACGTCGGTTTTATTCCAAGTTAAATAAAAATCGTCGTGTTGGCTCCCAGATTTTCGCAAGAAAAGCAGGTGCCTGGTACGTTGGGGGGAATAACTGAATACGGGGATCGCTGTCCCCACCCAGGAGCAGATGGTCTGCGTCAGTTCATCTTGTGACCTTTCTTTGCTTCTAAGACATGAAGTCTCTGAGCTCACGGATCATAAATATTCTTTAGGTTTGCAGCCATGGAGGTAAGGGGAGTGTCAAGCTGTCGTTATCATTTTCTGTTTGTCTGGAGCCTTTGGAAGGAAACTGTTACGGCATTTTTAGGCACTAAATAAGCCTCCTGCAGCTGCGGGCTGTACAGACACACGAAGGGTATCACAGCAAGACCGTTTCAGCCAAGGTCAGGAAGGGGCCCTCTGCTCAGTGTCCTGCCGTCTTCCCCTGTCCGGTCACTGTTCTGGAAGCCCCTTCTTGGAAGCCCCTTCATGCCAGGCACTGTGATGGCTGGCATAGCCTCTGCCTGCCTGCCCAGGAGCCACAGTGTTTAAGACACTAATGGTGATAATAGCCATCTTGTATCGATCACCTGCTGTATTGATGGGGAGCAATGAGAGGGGTGTTCTCTCCCTGCCCTAGAGCCCATGTTCTCATCAAGAGGCAGTCCCACAAACCAGTGCAGCATGGGGGTGTCCTGACAACAGGGCTGTGCTGGAGCAGAGTGAAGAGGTGACATCTGAGCCGGTTCCCTGCAGGAGCTTTTAAGGAGGAGGTGGGGCACGCTAGAAAGAGGGGACATTAGAGAAAGGCACTGTTGGGGGGCGCAGCCAGACCACAGGCTCTGTTGCCTGCATGGGGACCTGGCAAGGGGGGAGGTGGCACTGTGAGGGCTGGTGAGTGACAGTCACCCTGAGAGTCAGGTTGAACAGAGCAGACATTATCTGGAGTTAATGGGGGAGCTCAGGGAGGTTTTTAATGTGCAGGGGGAGCATGTGATCAGATTTTTGTATGGGGGAGATTGCCCTGGGGTAGTGTGGAGGGTGGGCTGTAGGAGGGGAGACTGTGGAAGTGAGGCCAGCGAGGGACCTCAGGAAGAGAGCCAAGGAGGTGGCCTGAGCCCCCTTTTTGTTTGACTCACTGCTCCTTCCCCCTCTTTCTTTTTCTTTCTTCTTTTCTTTTTTTCTTTTCTTTCTTCTTTCTTTCTTTCTTTCTTTCTTTCTTTCTTTCTTTCTTTCTTTCTTTTTCTTTTCTTTCCTCTTTCTTTCTTTCTTTCTTTCTTTCTTTCTTTCTTTCTTCTTTCTTTCGAGTTTGGAGAGAAGTGGGGGTGGACAGAGCATCTGAAGTGGGCTCTGCGCTGACAGCAGAGAGCCCAGTGTGGGTCTCGATATCATGAACCATGAGATCATGACCTGAACTGAAGTCGGAGGCTTAACTGACTGAGTCACCCAGGCGCACCCTCCCCCCCCCCCCCATTTTTATTCCTGCCTTCCCCTTCAGATCATCTAGATCCTCTCCACACCCTGGTCCAGCTTCCTTTCTGAAGCCTTTTCTGGACTCTCCAGGAAGGAAGGCTCCCCTTCCTCTGCACCCCCACAACAGCATGGGCTGGCACCCTTTGACCCTCAGTAGAGACTACCTGCCTCTCAGAACTCCTTGATTCAGAATAGCAGCACTTGGGCTCTCGAGTGATGCCTGTCCCCTCGCGGGGCTGGACTCTATGGTACCGGAGGGCAGGAGGAGTACTTTAAAGTGATTATCACAGTGGACTGGAGGGGACTCGAAATCTGGGGACAGACACACCTCAGCTTGAGATCCACTTCTGCCTTACACATTCTCTAGGAGGTGAAGTGATTTTTCTTTTTGTTTGCACTTTTTGTTGTGGGTAATTTCAAACATAAACGAGAACAGGGATAACAGTGTAATGAACTCCTGTGTAGGTGCCCATGACTCAGCTTCAAAGGTTCTCAACATCTGGCCCATCCGATCTTGTTTAATCTCGCCACCTCCCCCGCCGCATTATTTTCAGAATCCTGACCTCGTATAGTTTTATCCGTAAGCACTGAAGTCTGTGTCTCTAAAGGAAAGGGCTTTTTGTTGCACTGGGGATTCTAAGCTGTCTGAGCCCTAGCCTTCTTGCCTGTACAATGGAAATGACCGTTTCCTCATCCAGGGCTAGTGTGAGTAAGGTGTGTGAAGGCCTTCACCAGGATCTATTCCATAGCCGTCTTTTGTTTACAACCTGCTGGGCGCTAGGCACCGTCGTGGCACTAAGAGCACAACCATGGGGGAAGACAGTCCCAGGGCCCTTTTCTCAGCCCCAACATTCACCTCCTGTGTCTTTGGGGCACGTTACTTAGTCTGAGCCTCCGTGTCCTCATCTTCAAACTTGGGAGGCAGTGATCGCTACTTCCTAGGGTAGTTTTAAGGTTTAAATGAGACTACGTGTCAGCACATAAGAAGCATTAATACACAGTAGTTGTTATTCTTTTAATTTATTTTTTTAGTAGTTCTTATCTTAAACATCCTTTAAATATAGATATTAGTCCTGATTCTCCCAGCAGTCCTGCGAAGTTTTAGTTACTCTGCCCCATTTTACAAATGAAATGACGGAGGCTTAAAACCAAGACAAAATAACTTGCCTGAGGTCTTGGGGCACATAAATTGCAGAGCCAGGAGTTTGTGCCCAGGTCTGGCTGCCCCCGAAACCCCCACTTTCACTGTGCCTCCTTGTTGAAACCTGCTATGCGGCCTCGTGAAAAAGAACGTGCTGAGCTCGGGTCAGGCAGACCAAGGTCACGTGGTCCTTACCTTGGCCAGTCCTCGTTCTGTGCAAGCTGAGGATCCGTGTTGCAGACCTACGCTCCTTTGTCCGTGTCTCCTGCCTTTTTCCTGCTGCTCGTTTTAGGAGCTTGTTAGTGTTCGTCAGCACCTGCACTGGAGAGAAATCACGAGAGCAGGATGAGGAAGAAAATTCAAATAAAATATTCACATCAGCCCTTTTGTGCCAAGTTTTAGTGAAAAGAGGCTGAAACTCTACGGCAAAATGAGGTTCGTAGGTTATCTGTGGATTTTTGTTTTCCCATCGGCCAAGATAGTGAGGAGCGGACAAGGCTTATTTATCCATTTCAACTGTAAAATTGCTAGGAATGGAAAATGAAGATAATGTGGCGGAGCCGGAAATCAAACCCAGACCTGACCAACTCACCGCCTGACTGGGCCCATTGTTCCATATTGCCCCAGGGGCAGACAGGTTCGAGACCCAGAGGGAAGGAGTGGAGAGTTGGTCTCCGGGAGGAAGCATTGGCTCAGAATCCTGTTCTGAAAGATCTGGTCTGGTTCTGGCCTGATGGGAGTGCGCGTCATCATACCAGGGGTCAACATTTTGTCTAGCATTCCACACGTGTTGCATTTTCATGGTGCGGTGAGGTTCTCATGTTATCCAGCTTCATAAACAAGGAAGCCAAGCAGGTGAGTGAGTTGTCTGTGGCCACCGGGGCAGAGCGAGGACTTGAATGGCATGTTCGGACCACAACCAGCCCTCTTCCTGCACCAGCACAGAGGCCTCTGGAAAATGCTTGTCAGCGGTGCCCCCTCAAGCATGTGAACAGCAGAACTGCCCGGTCGGAACAGAAACTCCAGGGGCCTGGAGCTCTTCCCCAAGGTGCTCGGCCTGCCGTGGTAGGAGATGTGGCGGTCAGCAAACAGAGAAGGCTCGGCTACTGAGATGACCTTTGTCCCTCTGTTTAGTGGAGAGATGGTCTTCTCCTGGGGTTGGGGGGTGTGTTCTGGGGTGACCTGTCTGGACAGCCGTCTTCAGCAGTGTATTTTCCCAGCACTAGAACAGATTTTAGGGGCAGATTTTAGAGAGTCCCAGCGGTATAAGGAGTGGAGAAGCCTCCCTCCTTTTGGGTAGGGATGCAAAACCCATCACCTCATTGCTGGAATGACAGCCTGGCTTTCTTGGGATTCAGCCAAGAAAACAATTTATGAGACTGACCCACACACTTAACTAGCTAAAGCTTTGGGCTGTAATCCAGAATCCTTATTATGGAAAGCAGAGTTAAAATTGTTCCCTCTGAAACCCCGTGGCTATTTATTTGAATTAGTGAGGTCACCCCAATGACAGCTGTGGAGACCAGTCTTTAATTAGAAGAAGAATTTGCCCTGAACTTCATCAGAGTGGCATTTCTGAGGGTCTTGAGTGTTTTTCTTCCTTCCTTCTTTCAGCCTTAACCTTATTCCTACTCTTTGTTCGCAGAGCTCATTTTTTCCCTTGACATTTTCATTCCTTGTGTTCTCCAGCAGTCACGGGGCCCTTTCCTGCCCTTGGCATGCTCAAGGGAGCCCAGCCTAGACCTAGCTCTGCTTCTGGAATCCAGGCTCTTACCTCTTATTAGCAGCATGACCTTCTGGACAAGTTACCTTACTTTTCTGAGCCCCCATTTCCTCAGCCATAAAATGGGTCTAATAGTATTTATTGCATAGCGTTACATGAAGCTACCACTTACTGAGTACCTTTGCTGTGGGCCAGGTACTGTTCTGAGTGCTTGATGTGTTAAACTCCTCTCCTCTTAGTAACAACAAGATGAAGCAGAATTCTTAACGTCCCCCATTTTGTAGATGAGGAAGTTGAGGTGCAGAGATCACACGGCTGGTGGAAACTGCCCGATGCAGAGCCTACTACAGGATAGGCACTAACTACATAAATACCTGTTGAGTCTAAATGTCTCCCTTATCTTAATGTCTATGCAATGTGTGGTCTATGCTTAACTTTTCTCTGCGAATACTGAGTGTATCGATCTTACCTTCAACTCTGGGCTTACTTTTTAAGCTTTGTGTTCCAGAAAATTTCAAACACATACAAAAATAGAATAGTATAATGAACCTCCACTTACCCTTGAAACAACTCCAACAATTTTCAACTCATAGCCTATTAGATTTTGTCAGTATGCCTATCTGTTTCCTGTCCCGGTCCATGTTATTATTATTTTGAAAGTTTGGGGCGCCTGGGTGGCGCAGTCGGTTAAGCGTCCGACTTCAGCCAGGTCACGATCTCGCGGTCCGTGAGTTCGAGCCCCGCGTCGGGCTCTGGGCTGATGGCTCAGAGCCTGGAGCCTGTTTCCGACTCTGTGTCTCCCTCTCTCTCTGCCCCTCCCCCGTTCATGCTCTGTCTCTCTCTGTCCCAAAAATAAATAAACGTTGAAAAAAAAAATTAAAAAAAAAAAGTTTTATTTATTTGGGTAATTTTTATACCCCATGTGGGGCTTGAATTCATGACCCCGAGATCAAGAGTTGCACGCTCCTTTGAGCCATCCAGGCGCCCCTTGTCCGTATTATCTTGAAGTATATCCCTCAAATCATATTAGTTCAGCTGTATAGTTCAGCCGTATATTTCAGTGTGTATCTCTAAAAGGAAATGAACTCTTTAAAAACAACCACAATACCATTATTGTGCTCAGAAATCACCAGTTATTCCTGAATATTTCATGTTCAGTTAGTATTCAAATTTCTAGTTGTCTCATAATGTCTTTTTTTTTTTTAAGTTCGTTTGAATAGGATCTAAGAAGGTCCAACATTACAATTAGTTGATATGTCTCCTGTCTCTTTTCGTATAATTTGCTCCTCCTCCATATTTATTTCATTGCAGTTTATTTGCTAAAGAAACCAGGTCCTTTACCCTATAGAGTTTCCCACTATAGAGTTTGCTGATTGTAACTCCATGGTATCGTTGAATACGTTCACATGTTCCTGTTTTTTGTATTTCACGTAACCTGGACATTGGATCTACAGTCTGATAAAATCCAGGTTTAATTTTTCGACGAGACTGCTTTGGAGGTGCTGTATTTCTTTCTCGGGAGGCTCATGAAGTCTGGTTGTCTTTTTTCTTTGTGATGTTTGCAGCTAGTGTCGATCAGTGCCTAGATCCATGGATTCTTTAGGGATTAGAGAATGGTTTCCAAACTGGATTTTAATTACCTAGAGGGCCTGTTCTTCATGATGCCTGTCCCAGGGCTGGACATAAAAAAGACTTCAGTAAGAATTAGTGCTAATTAATGAATTCTTGCCCCTCTTCCAACATCCTGGCTCACTGGCCGGTCATTAAGAAATAGCCCTCTCTGGAGTGCCTGGCTGGCTCAGTTGGAAGCGCATGTGATTTTCGATCTTGGGGTCATGAGTTCGAGCCCCATGTTGGGTGTAGAGATCACTTAAATAAATAAATAAACTTAAAAAAGAGGAAGGAAGGAAGGAAGGAAGGAAGGGCCCTCATTGTGAAAGGCATTAAATTCTCCCATTGACTCGGACACCCCACCCTCAGTCGTTCAGAGGAGGGGGGGGTTGGGGGGGGAGTGTCGGCAGCCTGGGTGCTCACCTGGGGTCTGCCTGAAGTGCAGTGTGTGATTGGGGGCAGTGGGTGGTTACAGCTTAAGGTTCCTTCCAGCTGTAAATGCCAGCTGCCAACTTTTTGCCCAGTATCAGTCTCCACACCAAAAGGAAGGCAGTATTAAGGATGGAAAAGTCACACCAGAGAGGGCTGGCCTCGCTTTGCATGCCCAGGGAAAGGTTTAATTTAGACGGAAGATTTTTTTTTTTTTAAGTTTATTTATTTAAGTAATGTCTACACCCACCGTTGGGCTCGAACTCACAACCCTGAGATCAAGTCGCTTGCTCTTCTGACTGAGCCAGCCAGGCACCCCCAAATGGAAGATACTTCTGTGTATTGGGTGAGAACAAATTATTTAGAGACTGTCTGCATATCAGGGTTCTTAATTTTACCATTTTCTGAGTAGGTACATTATAACTTACTAGTGGGTAAACTTACTAGTGCTTGGGTTTTGAAGTTGGACGGAACTGGATTCTGGTCCAGGTCCTGCTGCTTGCTGTGTGTGTCTGAGCAGTCATTCGGCTTCTCTGAGCCTCACCTCCCAGGTGAGCATTATGACAAGGATTAACTAAAGTAACGAGGTAAGACACCTAGGATATTATAAGAGCTCAGTAAGTTTGGTTGGTGGTATTTTACAGTCATCTGTCTTCTGGAATAAGTCATGTATATGTGGGTAGAAGTGGAGTCTGGAGAGATTGGCAGCCTCCTGGTTGATTTGAGTGTCACAGGCTTCCTCCAGGCCAGTCCGCCTTCCATTCCCTAGTGGAGGAGTGAGTGGCTCCTTTATTCTTCCCCAGTGCCTCTCCTGGCAGTCATTTATTGTGTGGAACATCTAATTGGGTGTATGGTTGTTGTCAACATTACGTTGTGAATGAAGAAGGCAGCTTTGGGCCTTCAGTGAAATCAACGGCACCCAGGGTCTTGAAGGTGGAAGGAGCCCAGTGGGTTACCAAGGGCAACATCTCTGGCAAAGCAATCATCCCTTCTAGAGCGTTCTGCTAGGTAGCTGCCAGCCCACACTTGTATACTTCCAGTGGTGGAAAGCTTAGTCTCACAGGCAGTGCGTAAGCACCGTTGGCCTCTTCTCCAGTGAAACAGCAAGGCTTGTCTTCATTTTATCTGAAATCTGCCTCCCTTTCGTTTCCACCTGCCAGTCCTGGGTGCGGTCTCCATTGTACCATGCTGCTGTAGAAGGTGGATGACTAGGGTAAGGGAGTAATACGGAGATGGTCTCTGCTCTTGGTGGCACTGTGTTCTTGAGAGAGCCCCCTCAAAGCAGATGTGCCAAGCATGTGGCACTGCCTTTGTGTGGGTAAGGGTGGAGACCTTCCCGTGAGTGCCGTGTCAGGAATGGAGCGTAATTCTCTATCAGACAGTGTCCGATGCAGGTGGATGGGTGAGACATGAGGGGGACTGACGTGGGAACTGCCTTAAGCTTCCGGGCTATGATTTGGAGCCTGGTGTGAAGTGTTAACCTTCTCACATGCCCCCTCCACCCTGCGGCTCTCTCAGATGTCCTTTGTTATGCTCCCGCGTGAATGGTGCTCACCCCTGCATTATTTAGTGCCATTCATCCCTGCGCTCTCCCGTTCCTACAGCCCGCAGGAAAAGACACTGCAGCATGTGGGCTGCGTGTCATTGCCGGGCAGTTTGTCAGCCTCGAAAGCTGCTAGCAAGCAGAGAGCCCGCGACACCAGCCGGTGATGCAGAGCCTGTGTGCTATGGGCTCCTCCATCACTGGGAAAGGCCCTCCCACGGTGGTGACACAGAAAAGCAGGAAAGAATCTTTGTTCCATCCCGTTGTTGTGCACCAGCCTCTACTTGTTAAAGATCTTTGGCCCTCACCATCCACCCCTGTGAAATTACCCTAATTCCAAACCCGATGGAACCAGACGCCATGCATTGAATGGGCTAGCTATTCATCAGGGGTGGATCTTGACATACAGGCTGCCATTTCCTTGTTGGTTGACTCCTATCAAAGATAAAAGTAACAATTCTGGTATTTCTTGAATAGGATTATAGTAGAATGCCTGTTCTAAGACCGGGACGATAAATTAGACATTTCTGTGGGAGGAAGAGGTCATATTCAACAGCCTGCTTAGAGGTCACCAGATAACTTGGGACAGTCTGCCAGGGATTGCTGTCCTTTATCTTTGGGGTGCAGGGACTGATGGCCTCAGCCTTCCTGCTCCCCTGGTATTTGCCAAAACATGCTGTGGGTCAGGAGACCCTGAGCGGAACAGTCCTAGGAGGTCAGCACTGCAGTGGATGAGAGGTGTGTTCACTCCAGCCGACCTTGCGTGGCGTAAGGCCACTTTAGAGCAAGGTGGGAGAATTGGAGAGGTTGAATTTAGCTTCTTACGCCTTTGTTTTTTTCCTCCAAGAATCTGAAAGCATGAAGAAATGTAGAGAAGTAGAGAAACACATTCATTATCTTACTACCCAAAGGTCACTATTAACATTTGGCATATTTCCTTCTTGTATGGTTAATGCATTTTTCTTTGCAGAGATTATACTGTAAATACAATTTTGCGCCCTGTTTTTCCCTGCACTTAACATATAGTAAGCATTTTTAATTAAAACACAGCTTATACGTATCATTTTAAAATGACTACATAACGTTCCATCATATGGATGTATTGTCATTGATTTTACCATTCATTACCTAAATGTTGGGCATTGAGATTGTTTCTGTTTCTTTTGTCCTGGGCTGTTATAATTAACTCAACAATAAATACGGTAGGGCTTAAATCTTTGTCTGCATTTTAGATGATTTACATATTTTTTTATCATTTCATGGATGAGTTTTTAATTTTGTAATTTAAAAATTTTTTTATTTATTTACTTTTTGCTTAAGTCAGCTCTACGCCCAGTGTGGAGCTGGAACTTACAACCCCGAGGTCAAGAGTAGGCATGCTCCACCAACTGAGTCAACTAGGTGCCCCTAGATTATTTACTTATAATAAATTCCTTTAAATAGAATTGCCATGTCAAAGGGGATGCTGATTTGTAGGATTCTTACTCGAAAAAATTGGTCCTGTTTTTTATGTGCTCAGCCTTCATTGGGATCCAACCTAACCCGGTCTGGGTTGGGGACCTAAGGACAAGTATGTGGAATGGGGTTGGGGAAGGCTTCCTCGAAGATGGGTTTTTAGGCCATGTTCTCAAGGTGTTGAACATTAACTAAGGTGGAGGCGGATGGGGATCATGTGGAGAGACTGTCCTAGAAATCCAGACAGAGGGAACAGAATGTGCAAATGCCCCAGAGCTGCTAATGAGCACAGGCCTAGAGATGCTGAGGCCAGAGGACACGGAGGTGCAGTGAGATGGGCTAGAGAGGAAGGCAGGACAAGAGTCAGCAAGGCTTGGTGACGGAATGTAAACCGTACCCTAACAGCAGCAGGAAACCATAAAGGAGCTTTAAGCAGGCCAGTGACATGATGAAGTTTGCAACTCGAGAAAGGTCACTCTGGCTGCTATGTAGAGGATGGATAGGACAGGGCAGGAAGGGATTCTGGGAGACCGGTTAGGACTGCTGCACACGAGGGGCTTCTCAGGTTTTGATAAATTGGCAGGAGAAAGTACATTTCATCTAAATTTCCATTTCTTTAATTCCTACTGAGGTTGGATACTTTTATGTTGATTTGCCAACTGTATTTCATTATTTCTGACCTGAAGGCTCTTGGAACATTAAATAGGCACCATCCCTGCACACTTCAAGATGGTGTGGCCAGACGCATAATTCAGCTTTGCATCAGAGCCCTTGGAAACCTAGCAAGGGGAGGTCATGCCCTGGGTCCCTGGGACCACGGTTGTAGCTTCCAAGGTGCGCCATCCCCTGTTCTCTCTGGTGCCTTGGAAAGCACAGTACAGCAGGCTCAGGGTCTGTTGACTAGAAAGAGGTCACTTTTCTGCCATCAGATTGGGAAAAAGAGGCCCAGGTGCAGCAAGCTCTATTTATTTAAAAAAATTTTTTATGTTTTATTTTTTGAGAGAGAGAAAGACCGAGAACGAGCAGGGGAGGGGCAGAGAGAGAGAGAGAGGGAGAGACAGAATCTCAAACAGGCTCTAGGCTCTGAGCTGTCAGCACAGAGCCCGACACGGGGCTCGATCTCATGATCCTTGAGATTGTGAGCAGAAATCAAGAGTCAGAGGCTTAACTGAGCCGCTGTAGCAAACTCAATTTAAACCAGGGCATCCTTAGTGATTGGAACAGCTCTGTTGTAGAAGAACCCAGCCAAGGCTGTTTATTGCCAGCGGGCCATAAGCAATTGCTAGAATGGAAAAGGTGAGTAGAGAATAGAGCCTTAGGTGTGAAGTTTACCTCCCCAGACTCGACTCACAGTTTCGCTGCCTCCCCAAAGTTAACAGCATCCACCTTGCAGATCGTGCCTATTAATATATTTATTAGCTTGCTTGTTTGATAGCCACAGGCTTCCTGAGGAAATTGCAGGCAGGGGTTTGCGAAGAGCATACCCTGATTGGAAAAACTTTTCTTACTAGCTGGGTGCTTGCCGTGCTGTGGGGTCTTGTGCCTTTTGGTTCTTCCCAGACGGGGGCTGGCTTTGTATGCAGTGTGCATGGCACCTCCAGTTCCACCCTAATTGCTGCGTGCAGGATAGCTGAGCGCACACGGTGGCTGAGTAATGACCCTGCATTTCTCTTTGCAGCTCCTCGATTAGGAAGTCACAGGGACCTTGAGCCTGTGTTTCATTCTGGAGTGTTTTCCCCTGTTAAATCAGAATGGTGGCAGATTGTTAAAACGCTACCATTGTAGCCGGCGGCTGTGTCACGGTGCCCTACATACACATGGTCATGCCCTTGCTTTGGCTAAAGTCCTTCTTATTTGCCTTTGAATTTTACACGAAGACCAGATAGCATAGATATGGCATAGAGTTAGATGAGCTGACCCACCAGAGGCCTTCCAAAAGTTATTTTATGATTCCTGATGACTGTTAGAGGTTGACACGATTTTTTTTTTTTAAATCCTAAATCTGGTTACAAAAGACATGCATGTTTTTCGTAGAAACTTTTGGAAAGTTACCAGCCCTTCCCCCAAAGACCCGAAGGGAATAAAACATAATTACTCTCCCCAGTACGTTGTCCCCTGCTGTTACCAATTAGGATTAGATTTCCAGGCTTTTCTTGCTTTGCATAGCTGTACACTTTTTAATACAAAACTCTATGTAGCATTTTTATCTTGTTTTTTTCCCCCCACTTAATATGTGACGAGTACTTGCCCACCATCAGATGTTTTCCCCCTGACCCAGTGCTGTAAGCGTCAGTAGAGGGCAAGCAAGCCTCCCTAGGCTTGTGTTCCCCTGTGGGACAACGCTGTCATCTCACTCAGGGTATCATGGTTTCAGCCAGATCTGGGCACGCAAGTCACCTTCTTTAAATACTGCCAGAGGTGACAGATTATCACGCTTTGAAGGATGGATTTGATTTTTAAAACAAGCCAGTGATTTACCACGCCCCAGTGTCCTATGCCGAGCAAAGCAAACTTGAGCTGTGGCTGCAGCGTGAGATGAGGTTTTTCTGGGTGGGTTGTGGGGGGAGGAGAGGATGGGTGGGTGTTCGCTGGATGCTGGGATGGCTCTACCAGGCCGAGCACTTGAGAGCCAGACCTAAGCCTCTGCATGAGCACCGTACGCGTGGCGGGGTCCAACAGCCACGCGGTGGCCATCAGAATCTCCTCAGGAGCTTGGTACAGATGCCCACAAGGCCAGGATCCCTAGGGGCACTGGGAAGAGAGGGCCAAGGGGACATGAACCTTCAGCGTAATCGTAGTAGGCACTGCTCATTTGCTGTCTAACTCCCATGCCTCGCTCCTGTGCTGACACAACCTTGATGTTGTTTGGGCTGGCTGGGTGCCTAGCTAAGACATTTTCTTAGCTCCTGGGGAGAGCGCTCCTTCATAAACAAAACGGCACAGCCCTTCGGCCCCCGTGTCACCTTCTGCCTCTTACAGTCATAAGCATGGAAGCCACAGGCCAGGGATGGCAGAGCAAGAACACAGAAGGGTCCTGGGTCCTTCATGTAATCCGCGAGGGGCAGCTCCAGCTCTGTACTGCCTGCTTCTGGATTTCTTCTTGTTCCATGAGAAAAATAACCCCCCATCTGTCGAAGCGACTGTTAGTTTTTTTAATTGCTTGCAGCTGAATGCAATCATAACTGATAAGGTAATGTTTTAATATTTTACAAGGGGGAAATGTATTTACATATTGTGTAATTAAAAATGAAAAATAATTTAAATCCCCACAGATTTCTGGGCCCCCCATCAGACACACTAACACAGTATCTTTGGGGATGGAACGCACGTATCTGTATTTTTAGCAAACTCTCCAAGTGATTCTGATGCACTGTAAAATGGGAGAGTCATTTCTGCATTCATTAATACCATTATTCCCATTTTATACATGAGAGCATTGAGGCCCAAGAAAGTTAAATAGCTTATCCCAGTTTTTTTAAAGTGAGATTTACATGTAGGTCTGTCTGGTTGCAAAGTGCACCCCCTTGCCTGCTCCGGGAAGGCCTCACTTTTCACCCCACGACAGAGCCGCACTGCTTCTGAAAGGAACTTCCAAAATAGCAAATTCAAAGCGGTTTTTGACACAGTTTTACACTGTTGTCAAGGGATGGAGTCACTGCCACATATATGTCCCCAGGAAATGAAGGGATGTATGGTTTCTGGAATGTTTGTTTAAAAAATGGGCTCATAGGTTCTCGATCTTGCCTTCTGCTTTGGAAACAAAAATTCTTTGAATTAGCTTTTTCCATAGACTTTCTAGGGTTAAGTCACTTAGGAATTACTAGAACATCTCACCCATGAAAGGTAATTATGGTTGTTTTATGAGTGTGGAAGACATATAGCTTGTAAGTGCTAGAGTAGTCTCCTGTGAGTTATTAGAACTCACAGTATTCATGTTATACCAAATTAGCCATCAAGGGCTGATAGATTTTATCTCTAGTTCATCAAGGCATTGGTCAGTGCTGTACATTCATAACAATTAAATACACACCAGCTCTCTTCAAATAGGATCTTTGGATAAGGTGGCCACTTCAGGTTGTAATAATGTGATTTGCATGGGTATTTGGAGACCTGTATGATAAGAATGACTTTCTGATGGGGGAGAGGGTTTTCACTGTGGGCAAAGGAAGTCGGAGTGCTTGAGAGCCTCAAGGGGCTGGCAGCATTGTGTGGATAAAGTGTGGCCCGGGAGTTAGGAGGTTTGTGTTTGGACCTGGGTCTGAATCCACCCCGTGTCAGGATCTCTGACTTAATTCCAAATAGGCTTCCAGAAAACACTCCGTTATCAAGGTCTTCCTATGTGGAAGACATTTGGGGAGGGACTTCACTCTTTCACCTTCAGGGAGCTCCTTTTGTAGTGCAGGAGAGAAGACAGATTACCCAAGTCTGTACATAAGCAGCCATTGTCACGCCCCCTTTTCCTGGGGGCTGCAGTCCTGTGCAGGCCTTTATAGGTGTCCATTCAGTCCTTACAAAGCTTTGCAAGGTATAGGTATTGTGGTTTTTGTTCTATAGATGTGGAAACTGAGGCTCAGAGAGAGTTAGCTGCTTGCTCACAGTCAATAAATAGCAGCATCAGATTTGAGCTCAGGTCAACCTGAGCTACCCATCCTGTCTGTGCCTGTGTGACCTCCGTGGTGCTCTCCCCTGAGGTGGTGGCAGGGTTGGGGAGGTGTGAGAGGAGACCTCTTTGACTGGGAGAACTGGAGAAATCTTTGCAAAGAGGCAGGAATTTAAGAGTTTAGTTTAGGAGCGCCTGGGTGGCTCAGTCAGGTAAGCCTCTGACTTCAGCTCAGGTTGTGATCTCATAGTTGGTGAGTTCAAGCCCCACATCAGACTCTGCACTGACAGCTCAGAGCCTGGAGCCTGCTTCAGGTTCTGTCTTTCCCTCTCTCTCTGCCCCTCCCCCATTCACACACACTCTCTCTCTCTCTCTCTCCCTCTCAAAAATAAATAAACATTAAGAAAAGTTTAAAAAAAAAAGAGAGAGAGTTTAGGGAGGGGGCACCTGGCTGGTTCAGTCAGTAGAGCACTTTTTTTTGATTCAAACCCCACATTGGGCATGGAGTCTACTTAAAAAAAAAAAAAAAAAAAGAGTTTGGGGCACCCAGGTGGCTCAGTCGGTTAAGCGGCTGATTCTTGATCTCGGCTCAGATCATGATCTCACAGTTCATGGGTTCAAGCCTCAAGTCTGTCAGCACAGAGCCTGCTTGAGATTCTGTCTCCATCTCTCTCTGCCCCTTCCTCGTGCATGTACGATCTCCATCTCTCTCTAAATAAATAAATAAACTTTAAAAAGAGTGTAATTAAAAAAAAAGTTTAAGGTGAGTAAAGGTAAGTAAGGAGAATACTAGGTGTGTTCCCGGAATGAGAAGTCTGGTTTGATTGAAATATGTAGTTCCTCGTGTGGATTGGAGGGACAGGAAGAAGGAAATGAAGCTGGGAGAGTAACTGGGACAGATTCTGAAGGCTACTCAACGCCTGACTAAGTTATAGGAAGAACATTTTGTATTTTATGTAAAACTGTCGTTGAAGACGATTTGTATGATGCTACTCATTATTCCTTAATGTAAAGGATGGCTGCCGTAATTTCATATTAGAACTGAGTGTCAGCCAAAGAAAATCACTATCTTCCTCAGTGGAATGTTTTCTATTTCTGCCTTTATTAATCAGAAAGCAAAGACTATGGAACTCCATATCTTTCCCTTTTTGCCCAGGCTACCAGGGAGCCCAGGCCTGATTTGTTGTTTAATTGTAATTACTGTCTTATCTCTCCAGTTCTTGGTCAAAATTTCATCTTTCAGGGGCGCCTGGGTGGCTCAGTTCGTTGAGCGTCCGATTTCGGCCCGGGTCATGATCTCAGGGTTCGTGAGTTTGAGCCCTGCATTAGGCTCTGTGCTGACAGCTCAAAGCCTGGAGCCTGCTTTGGATTCTGTGTCTCCCTCTCTCTCTGCCCCTCCCTGGCTCACGCTCTGTCTCTCCCTCAAAAATAAACATTAAAAAAAAAATTCATCTTTCGTTTCATGTGATTTCCAGTCTTGCTTTTATTTTATTTTATTTTATTTTACTTTATTTTATTTGCCTTGGGTATAAATTATTATTAAAAACTACCTGAAATTCCTTTTGGAAGTAGGCAGGATATATTCTTTAAGTATATTTTAATGCCAGGTAAGAAGAAACTTAAGACTGACTTGTTGCACTGTTATAGGGCAACAAGGAGCTGCAACAGGACTGTGAGTGACAAAAGCTTCTGTGGCGTCTTGATGGGCTGCTTGCAAGAGGCTGCTGGGAAGGGCATTGTATCTTTGGGACAGCGGATGGCATTAGTCAGTCGCTGGGAACCCTAGGGGTCCAGAGAGGCCTCAGATTGTCATGAGGGGCCTGCCACGTGTGTGTGTCTGCTGTAGGGGCTCTCTGCAGCCCCCCCCCCCCCCCCCCGCCATTGCCCCTGCCAAGTTGAAGTTGTCCTTCCCATGCCCAGACCACCTTTTCCTCCATGTCACAGCAGTCTCTGCTTTGGTCATTCCCCAGGACCACTGGGATCCAATGTTTTGGCTCTAATTAGGGGAAGGAATTACAGTTACAGCGTGTCGGCAGTTTTCTACACCTCGCTTTCTGGAGCATTTAAGGAAACCCTCGGTAAATTGACACTGCATGATGAGTCGGGTGTCGGCTTGCCAGTCCAAAGAAAAGAGACCGTCTCAGGGTCCACAGGCCCTGAGGATGTCAGGCTTGGCGGTCTCATGTCTGAAGATCCAGGGTAGATTGTCTGGGCTCTCTGTGTCATTCCTGGTGGTCTTTGTGAAGCCACAGGCCCCTCCCCAGAGACCTGCTGCACATCACTTTATGCCGGTACCTCACATATCACAGCTGCCTTGCTGTAGTGGAAATTCATGTTGCCGTTAGCCTTTTTTAAAGTGTTTTATTAATAACAGCGGCTAAAGTGCCTGAGACCCTCTAGGGCAGGAGTGGTCTCTGACCGGGGTCAGGAGTTCTTTTTTTTTTTTTTTAAATTTTTTTTTTCAACGTTTATTTATTTTTGGGACAGAGAGAGACAGAGCATGAGTGGGGGAGGGGCAGAGAGAGAGGGAGACACAGAATCGGAAGCAGGCTCCAGGCTCTGGGCCATCATCAGCCCAGAGCCCGACGCGGGGCTCGAACCCACGGACCGCGAGATCGTGACCTGGCTGAAGTCGGACGCTTAACCGACTGCGCCACCCAGGCGCCCCCGGGGTCAGGAGTTCTTGAAGAACCTGTTGAAAGTGTGTGCAGAATTGTGTACGTGTGTGCACTTTTCTGGGAAGGTCTTACCCGATTCTCAAAGGGAATATATTCTTCAACATTTTATCCAAAAACAGTTACGAACCACGGCTATGAAAAATGACCTATGGATTTCTTCCCAACATTCTTGAATATCTGTATGAAACCACTTCCCCCAGAGCCTGCTGCTCGAAGCAGCTCTAAGCAGAAGGCTGGAAAACACCCAGGCTGGGTGGGAGCCGCCCTGGAAGGTCTTGGGGCCGGCTGTGCAGCTGCCTGCAGAGCCCTTTAAACTCAAGTGCCATCTCCAGCCTCGATGGGCAGTTCTTGTCCTCCCAGCCTGGGGCTGCTGTGCACCCCCGGCCTTTATGTCTCCCAGCTGCGCTCTTGCTCTTGCCCTTCACTGCTGCTTCAGCCACTGAGAGCAGCCACACAGCATTTCCCCTTTCAGGTGGTTTAGGAAAGGCCTGTTCTCCAAGCTGTACTTGGGGAATATCTCCAGACTTGGGATTAGGAACCATAGCACTGAGACTTATGACAAGCTCGCAAAAACCAAAATGAGGCTTTTCTCTGTGGTCCAGGGAGGCTCCGGACCCGGAAGTCACTTGACTTTGTTTTGCCTTGCTCTCCCACGGCGGCAGAAGCACTTTGTGAACCAGAAAGGGAAGCTTTGTTCTCTGGTAGTCACTGAGAAATGCCTTTCCTGAATGGTTACTGTGGATGTAAACAGCTCTACAGAAAAAACCAGAACAAAACAAAACCCAAACCTGTAAGACGTAGACAGCAGCTATTTCTGTTCTAATCTGATGGACAAGCATTTATTGAGTACCTACTGTGTGCTGATAGAATTCCTGGAGCACTGGGGGCAGCAGGTCCAGGAAGAGCCATTGCATGGTGATAGGGGCTGGAGAGAATCCACAAGCCAGGGCTGTGGGTCCCAGAAGAACGCAATTAATTCAGCCGGTGTGTGTGTGTGTGTGTGTGTGTGCGTGCAGGGTGTTGGGGGCCTCACGGAGTGGAGGCAGGAGGTTGTTAAAGGAAGGAGGTAGCCTCCTGTGTTCTCTTTTGACCCTTTTCATTATGTGAGCACGCGTTTTACCTTCTGGTGATTAGTATGCACATAATATTTCATGCTGCCTGTTTTTCATTTAGCATTCCTTTACCGATTTCCACTTAGCCACGAGGCCAAAGTATTTATCATTTTAAAAAGCCACGTAGCATTTTTGCCTTATTGATGTACCCTCGCTGCTTGGCCATCGTCTCATTTGTTGGGAGTAACGGAGTTTTTCCGCAATTAGGCATCTGCAGAATCAGCTCTCCCCTCCCCCTAACTTACTTCCTTCGGGGCATACTGCTGGGTCAAAGTTATGAATGGTTTTATGCCTTTTCCTACTGAATGTTCTTTTCTTTTTATTAGGGAAATTTTCAGACATGTACAGAAAAGAGAGGCTGTGATGATGAACTCACACATATTAGCAAGTTTGGATAGCTATCAACTCATAGCCGATTCAGTTCATCTACACCGCCCTCCCCCACCCCATCTCCTTTCCTGGATTGTTTTGCAGTGAACCCCAGACATCATATAATTGCATCTATAAATACCTAAGTGTGTGTTTCTAAAGGATAAGGAACCTTTTAAAAGTATGCTCATAGCTTCATTATCCCATCTAAAAAAATTAACCAAAATTCCTAACGTAAAATATCCAGTCATCAGGTGAAAGATTAAGATTCCCCGATACTTTCTTTTTTTTTTTTTTATTTTTTTTTTAACGTTTATTTACTTTTGAGACACAGAGAGAGCATGAACGGGGGAGGGTCAGAGAGAGGGAGACACAGAATCTGAAACAAGCTCCAGGCTCTGAGCTGTCAGCACAGAGCCCGACGCGGGGCTCGAACTCACGAACCATGAGATCATGACCTGAGCCGAAGTTGGACGCTTAACTGACTGAGCCGCGCAGGCGCCCCTCCCCAATACTTTCTGTGACCATTTTCAGGAGGCCAAATGGCTGTTTGCACTGGTGTGTACAGGAGGGAAGGTTTCACTTGACAAGCGGTTCGGAGGCTGGGATTGCTTTAGGGAAAAGGGTGCCCTGCCCGCGGGTCCTAGCCTCAGAGAATGCGAGCGGAGAGGCCTCTTTTCAGGGCCTCTGCTACTTGTCTTGTGTGATTCGTGCTGCATGTGCTACACGGGGTGATAGGTGCTATCCACCCGTTGTTCAGGCTTCCTCAGATAAATCTGACTGCACTGCCGTATCCACATACCAGCCTGACTTGGGTGCGATGTGCAGAAAACGTCAGGCTCATTTCTCCCTTTGGACTCCGCTCCATTGAAGAATGAAATATCCTCATGCTGTTTCTTCGGTGCTAAAGAAGCTAGATAGATACTATGTTTCTTTTTCTACAATAAAATTCCTAGATGCTAGGAAAATGCCTATTCCCCATTGGATTCCCCACATGATCATCTTATTTGCATGTTTCCCTTGGCAGGCTTTGTTTGGTATTATTCAAGGTGACCCAGTTAGAGCCACTGTTTAAAGTCACGTTGTCATTAATAAGTTATACAACCTGTGTGTGATAAGTCTGTTAGCTCTGAATATTGTACAAGTAGGAATACATGCTGTGTCTGGTCTCTTCTTCATATTTAAATATGGTTACATTTAAATGTAATCTCCCTGTTTGTTCTCAGTGTTGATATTCCTGATTTTTCTATGTTGATGGATAGGAGCAATTTCCCAGATGATTCAGAACCCTGTTGTATCTGTCTTTGGAATGCTAATCACATGTGTATATCATGTCCGCACCTCCCCTGTGCCAGCCCGGCTTGCTCTCTGTTTGCTCCTTCTTGACTAGCTGGGGCCCCTACTAGGTGGTGAAAAACCGAGTCATGGGACACCTGGGTGGCTCAGTTGTTGAGCGTCTGACTTTGACTCAGGTCATGATCTCACAGTTCGTGAGTTTGAGCCCCACATCAAGCTCACTGCTGTCAGCATGTCAGCACAGAGCCCACTTCAGATCCTCTGTCCCCCTCTCTCTGCCCCCAACCTGTCCCTCCCCTGCTTGCACTCTCTCAAGAATAAATATTAAAATAAACAAACAAACAAACAAACAAACAAATTGGTTCAAAAGAAAAACCAAGTCATGAGTAACCCAGTCTAGGAAAAGGGGGAGTTAATAGGCTTGGTCAGGATGCAAATGCCTTTTAGATCTTAGGGTAAGAGGGCTTTTATTCTTAGGGAAAATAGTCTCTAGAGTCAATAAAAAGGTTTACTTATGTTCAGGACAGCCTTATGCCTGGTGCCTGGCTTTTTTTTTTTTTTTTTTTTAAATGTTTATTTATTTTTGAGACAGAGAGAGGAAGACACAGAATCCAAAGCAGGCTCCAGGCTCTGAGCTGTCAGCACAGAGCCAGACCCAGATGCGGGGCTCGAACTCACGGACCGTGTGATCATGACCTGAGCCGAAGTCGGACACTTAACTGACTGAGCCACCCAGGCGCTCCTGGTGCCTGGATATTTTTGATGGAAGAATTTAAATAACTGGGTTTTAGTTTTGGTTATGAACTTGCCATTTTATTTCTCAGTCTGTTGCGGTACAATATTCCCTTTCTTTGTTTATAAAACAATAATAACAGAACTCATTAAAAATTTTTGATGTTTATTCATTTTTAGAGAGAGAGAGCGAGCACAAGCTAGGGAGGGGCAGAGAGAGAGGGAGACAGGGAATCTGAAGCAGGCTCTGTGCTGTCCGTCAAAACCCGATACGGGGCTCAAACTCATGAACCATGAGATCATGACCTGAGCCGAAATCAAGGGTTGGACACTTAACTGACTGAGCCACACAGGCGTCCCTGATGACAGAACACGTTTTAAAAGATATGTCTCTATGCCAAATGCTTCAAGATACTGATTATTTTCACTTTTTTCTATTTCTCTCCCAGGCCTTATATCCGGTGCATCTTTTTTTTGTTTATTTGTTTTAAACAGTTTTGTGTCTTGTTTGCTTTATGCCATCATAAAATGCTTCTATGTGATTTTAATAATGGCTGTATGATACTCAGTTGAGTTGATAAATGTACCATAATTTCCTTAGCCATCCTTTTTCGATTTCATATTTGAGTTTTGTGAGTTTTATTCTTTTTAAGTTTATTTATTTTTTTGACAGAGAGGATGCAGGCATGTGTGCGTGAGCTAGGGAGAAGCAGAGAGAGAGAGGTAGAGAAAAATCCCAAGTAGGCTCCATGCTATCAGTGCAGAGCCCCACACGGGGCTCAGTCCTACTAACCGTGCGATCATGACCTGAGCCGAAATGAAGAGTTAGATGCCCAACCGACTGAACCATCCAGGCGCCTCTAGTGTTGTGAATTTTAAGTAATTCTATATTGAACATGTTCCTGTGTGTAGCCTTTTCCCCTTTTTCAACAGCTTTGGTGAGATATAATTCCCATAGTAGGCAATTCACCCATTTGAAGCGTACAAGTCAGTGGTTTTTAGCATATTTGCAGAGTTGTGTAGCCGTCACCTCTATCAGTTGTGGAACAATTTTATCATCCCATACACATTAGCAGTCCATTCCCGTCTCAACCCTAGGCAACCACTAATCTACTTTCTGTCTCCATAGATTTGCCTCTTCTGGACATTTTGTATACATGGACTCATACAACCTGTGGTCTTTTTTTCCCATTAAAAATGTAACATGGAGCACCTGGGTGGCTCAGTCATTTAAGCGTCTGGGTCTTGATTTTTGTCTCAAGTCATGATCTCATGGTTGTGAGATCGAGCCCGCTTCAGGCTCTGCACTGGTGTGGTGCCTGCTTGAGATTCTCTCCCCACCCCCCCATCTGCCCCACCCCTATGTGCATCGAGTACATTAAGTGCATTAAGTGTACATTATTGTACAACCATTTCTACCATCCATTTCCAGAACTTTCTCATCTTCCCAAACTGAAACACTATATCCATTCAACACTAACTCCCCATTAACCTCCCTGCTGCTCCTGGCAGCCACCCTTCTGCTTTCTGAGTCTATGAATTTGACTACTCTAGATACCTCACGTAAGTGCAATCATACAGTATTTGTCCTTTTTTTTTTTCTAATGTTTATTTTTGAGAGAGAGAGAGCAGGCGAGCAGGGGAGGAGCAGAGAGAGGAGACAGAGGATCTGAAGCAGGCTCCACGGTATCAGCTTAGAGCCCAATGTGGGGCTCGAACCCACAGACTGTGAGAACATGACCTGAGCTGAAGTCAGACACGTAACCGACCGAGCCACAGTATTTGTCCTTTTATGTTTTGCTTCTTTCACTTGGCATAATGTTTTCCGAGTTCATCCGTGTTGAAACACATATCAGAATTTCGTTCCTTTGTATTGCCAAATATTATTCCATTGTATGGATATGCCATATTTTGTTTATCTTTTTCTCACTCAATAGACGTTTGGGCGGTTTCAACTTTTTGGCTGTTACATTAATGCTGTCATGAACATTCATGTACAGGTTTTTGTGTGGACATACGTTTTCATGTCTCTTGGGTGTGTATGCCTATGAGGAGAATTGCTGGGGTGGGTGGCTTTTTTCTTTGAGATGTTTCTTTAAGTGGAGTCCTAAAGAGAGTACTAGGTCAAAGGATTAGAATCTTTTACAGCATACCCCTTGATAGCTATTGTCCAAGTTGTTTTTCCAAAGAGTTCTTAAATGTATGCTACCTTCAAGAACCTGATGTTCTGGTTTCACATCAACCTTCCTAGCAGTGCGTGTTATTCTTTTAACAGTGTGTTAATTTAAGAGTAAGAATTTAACTTTATTGTTTTACCGGGGCTGTTTTTTATTAGCCGCTATGCCTCCCAAGACAAGGCTTCCAGATGGTAAGACTAGCTTATAGTTGAGCCTTACTCTGCTGGGTTGCCTTTGACTGCTCCCCACAAATGCCTTTGACTGCAGGGAGAGTGTTTCTCTTTACCTAGTTCTGAAGGACAGCGCTTTGCAGGAGTTAGTCAAAGCACTCTGGCTTTAACTGAGCACAGCAGGAGTGAGCCCGGGGGAACTTTGGGGAGTCTTTCTCCCAGCTTGGGTTTGGAATTTTGTAATCGCTCTTTGAGGCAGAAAGGAGACCTTCCTTTTTAGTTTGGTTCAGGATGATGCCTGTGGTCTCTGGCTGGTCTAGTAGGCCGACTGGTGCCTGGCCAACAGAGTGCAGCCCTGTCACGGTCCCTCTAGGAGGGACTTAGGGTGGCCTCCTCAGCCTCTGCCTTGAAGACTGTTACCCCCGCCTCTGCCCTCTGCACGCGAATTCGGTCTTCCCCCAGGTCCAGGGCGCGGAAGGCGTGTGTTTAGAATTGTAGTTCATATTCCCCACACTCTCCCTGTGTGCTGGGTTCCCCATCTGGTGTTTTGTATCAGTCACTCTAATCTTCACGACCACTCCGCTGAGGCGTAGCAACTCTTTGGCCCCCTTTCATGGCAGACCGAACTGTAGTTCAGAGAGTTTAAGACCTGTGCCCAGGGTCGAATGACCCAGGACTGACGCCTACAACACCAAATTCACAGCCATGCCCTTGACCAAATGCCCTTCCTGTCTCCGCTTTTCCACGGAGCCGGTCTGGTAACCTGCCCCTGCTTCCTGCCGGCAGTCTCTGCGCTCCAGTACAGCCCCCACGCTGCTACCAGAGGGGTCTGTGTCAAACGCAAATATTCTTGTCACTCGGGTTGGAAAGGCCCGTCCGTTGCCTCCTGCGGAAAGCGCACACTCCTTACAGAAAATGAAAGGGCTCTCCCAGCTGGCCTCCTGTCACTGCTTCCCTTCACCACAGCCCGGCGTTTCCGTCCTCACATCTCTGCTCGCTGGTGCTGCGGGCGAGGACCCTTCCTCCTCCTCCAGATTCCTGCCGTTTTGTTTCACAGGCCCTTCCTCCCCTCTCTCCAGCGTGATTAACTATTCCCCCAGTCATCTGTTGCCCATCAGTCTTCCTATTTTCCTCCCTCCCGCACACCCCTGTTGGAACACTCCCTACATTCTGTACTGGCTGCTTATTTGCAAGTCTCCTGCCTGGTGACCTCCTTAAGGGCACGGGCTCGTCTTGCTTATTTTTCTGTCCCACTCCAGCACAGTGCCTGGCGGGGGGAGGCCTCTCAGTTAAAGTTTTTGAATTAAACTGGGAAGCCTTAGGGTGGCCTTGCGTGTTCCCGCTCCCCGAGGGCTGGCATTCAGTCTCCTCGAGGACGTAGGCCTCCATAATCAGGAGTCGCTGAGCACGGGCAGCGCACAGGGAGTGAAATTTGCAGGCGCGCCCGTCTGCTCTCAGGGTGCACGGCCCCTTGAGAGGCACTCTGGGGAAGAAGGAATCAGCAGCATATCTGCTCTGCTTTAAGGCAGCTCTAACCTTAGCACCAGCTCCTCGGGGACCTTTTATCTTCCCCGTGGTCCACTGGCCCACCTGCCTGGCTGTTACGAGAGCAAACTGCTGGGCTGGCTGGGCTGGGCCCAGCCCACTACCACACCCTCCTCCTGGCCCGGGCCTGGCCCTTGTCCTGGCCCCTGCAGAGACCTCTCCTCCCTCCAGTTGCCCACTGCCACCCCAGCCCTCAATCCGTATCTTCCCCCAGCTCCTCTCTCGCACACTCGTTTACTCCACACATAAAATATTCCAGTTAAGTACAAAGAAGAGAGCACATCAAACCAGTGGCTCTGCTTCTAGAGAACACACCCCGAATGCATTTTAAAAATCTGTGGATCCCTCTCCAGGGAATTCCAGTTAAAAAAGAACTTGGATCAGCAGCCCCGGGCCTGTGTGGCTAACAAGCTTCTATTTTCTCTGTTGTTTGGCTGGCCTGAAGGACTCCTTTGTTTGGGGAGTGGGAGCATGTGGTGTCCTAATTAGGCCAGGGCGTGGAATTGTGGCTCAGACAGAGCTGCCCTTTGGAATTGAGCTCTCCAGACAGGAGAAGAAGTTTGGGATGTTGTGGGTCTGTCCATCTTTAAAGAAAACAGATCAAAAAGAAGGGAAAACTAAACGCACTGTGGTATTCTGGATTGGATTGTGGACAGAAAGGGGGCATGAGTGGAAAACCGGAGAAATCCAAGTCTGGTCTGGAATTCCGTTAATAGTACTGTGCCAGTGGTAATTTGTAGTTTTGATAAATGGACAGTGGTTATGTAAGAGGTTAATATTCGCAGAAACCAAGAGAAGGGCATATAGGGACTGTTTGTATAATCTCTGCAACTTTTCAGGAAAGATAAGATTATTCCCATGTTAAAAGTTGACTTCAAAACTTAAAAAAGAAGGGAAAAAACGGATCCAGCAGCTAATTGGACTTGACCTTTCTTTCATCAGCACTCTGTTTTACGTTTCAGACCCCAGGAGTCTTTTAAGCCCTCATCTGTGTGGTCAGGAGGGTTCCTGCATCCAGGAACTCCTGAGGCCACAGGCTTTTCTTTGCCCCACCGTCCTCTGTTTGGGGATGAGTCCAAGTCCAGGGTGCGGTCTACCAGGAAGACCTGGGTCATGACAGTGCTGCTACCTGCCAGCTGTGCACGGTTGGACTAGTCACCAATCTGGGCTTGATGATACTCTTCACCTGTTAGAATGGGGCTACCCTGCCCGGAGGGGGAGGGGAGGGTTAAATAAGGTAACACAAGTAAAGAACCTGGCCCAAATAGAATGTTGTGCCTGGTAGACTTTGGATTTCTTTCTTTTTTCTTTTCTTTTCTTTCTTCCTTTTTTTTTTTTTTTTTTTTTTTTGGTGATAGAAATGAGAGCTGGTTTCCTTGAAGACTTGAGAGCAGTATTTCAGTGCTAGCTTTGAGGGCAAGAAGCTGTCATTGGGAAGCTAGCAGCAACATTGTACCCCCCCCCCCATATCTCCCTCCCCATGCCCCATTTCTAGAAGTCCAGGAAATGTGATACCTGTTTTGAGTAACTCATGGGGAATCTTCTTATTGGATGGCCTCTCACACCTCTTGGAGTTTTAACATTTGGATTCCTCAGGCAATTGTGCCGTGGCTATTTCTTTACCTTGCTGATGGGCCATGCTGTTTGGGGGCTTCCTTCTGGAACAGGAGCCCCTTGTGGCTTCTGGGCATGGAGCTCTCCTGGCTCAGAAACTCAGAAAACAGGAAGGCTGGAGATCCTTGTATGATCCTAGGGCACTGAATCTGCTGGGCACAGCCTGTGGATAGCTATTTACCTGTAGGTGGCAGTGGTGACACAGGAATGCTGAAGGAAGGGGCGCCCAGGGGAATGTTAGCAGAATCCCTTTCACAGAAGCTGCAGTAATAATGAAAGCTGGGGCGCCTGGGTGGCTCAGTCAGTTGAGTGTCTGACTTCGGCTCCGGTCATGATCTCGCGGTTCATGAGTTTGAGCCCCACATCAGGCACACTGCTATCGGTTCAGAGCCCACTTCACATCCTCTGTCTCCCTCTCTCTCTCTCTCTCTGCCCCTCCCTGTGCTCACTGTCTCTCTCTCTCTCTTTTTCTGTCTCTCAAAAATAAACATTTAAAAAAATAATAAAAGCAATAGCCATTATCACTGCTTGTGGAGGAATGAAAGTCTGTATCCTAGGCTCTGTCCAGTGCTTTGTATGTGTTGTTTAGTCTCACAACAACTGTTGTGAGAAGTGCTGTTATTGGTATAGCACTTTATCGATGAAGAAAGGCTTGGACAGGTCAAATTACTGCCCTGGGGTCACACAGTAAATGGCAGAACTAGGATTCACCAAAGTCTGAGTTCAAACCCCCTGTTCACTCTCCACTCTCCACTATCATGGCCCATTTCTCCTGATTCAGAGTCCAAAGGGAGAACACAGAAACAGCTGGGAACCTAGTTCCACTTTTGCCAGACTGCCCAGGGCCTATCACCCAGGGGCCTTGGAAGGGTTTACAGTGATCATCTGACTTCTAAAAGGCCCTCATCAGCATAAGGTTGGGCCTTCCTGAGGAACTGAAGATGCCCTGCCTTCATGCAGCTTCAGGTTTAGATATGGAGCCAAGAATATATTTATGGGGGGCGCCTGGGTGGCGCAGTCGGTTAAGCGTCCGACCTCAGCCAGGTCACGATCTCGCGGTCTGGGAGTTCGAGCCCCGCGTCAGGCTCTGGGCTGATGGCTCAGAGCCTGGAGCCTGTTTCCGATTCTGTGTCTCCCTCTCTCTCTGCCCCTCCCCCGTTCATGCTCTGTCTCTCTCTGTCCCAAAAATAAATAAACGTTGAAAAAAAAAATTAAAAAAAAAAAAAAAGAATATATTTATGGCTCATCAAGCCAGTGAGATTGGAAGAAACTCACAATGCTAGCATTAGAATGGTTTTGAAAGCTCATCCTTGCATAGACTATGCCTTCAAGTGCTGGGAAGCTCCTCTCAGGGCATCACTTGGGGATGGTATGAAAGGAGGCTCTGGAAAGGTTATGGAATTGGAGTGAGTTAGCTGGTGTGAAGGCTTTACAACCAGGGAAGTCTAAGATGATGTCTTCAGGGCTGGAGGCAGAGATACAAGGCCCCTTGGATTGCAGAGTCCTCTGGATTCTGGTGTACTTCTTGCTTTTACACCCTCCCCGGCCCCGCCCAGCAGATAAACTACTTCTCCGTGCAGTGAGTACTCAGATGGGTCTTCTCTTCAGCTTTGTTTGTTCTTACAGCATATGATCAGGTTTTGTAAAAGTGTGTGTTAGCCCAAGAATGCCCATTTTCACCAGCTTCTCTTCACCAAGGTACTGGAAGTGCTAGCCAGAGCAGTTAGGGAGGAAAAAGAAATAAAAAGCTTGCAAATGGGAAAGGAAGTAAAATTATCTCTGTTTGCAGATGACACGACCTTGTATGTAGAAAAAAAACCCTGAAGACTTCATGGGGAAAAAAACACAACAAAAAACAACTAATAAACAGATTCAGCCAAATGGAAGGGTACAAAATCAACACTCAAGAATCAGCTGTTTCTATTCAATGAACAATCTAAAAAGGAAATTCAGAAAATCCATTTATAATAACATCAACAAGAATAAAATCCTTAGGAATTATCAAAGAGGCAAAGTCTTGTACACAAAAACTACAGAACATTGTTAAGAGAAATTAAAGAAAACATAAATACATAGACAGACATCCCATATTCATGGATAGAAGACTTAATATTTTTAAGATGATACTTCTACCTAAAATGAGCTACAGATTCAATATGGCCCCAATCAAATTCCACCAACATTTTTTGCAGGAATAGAAAAATCCATCCTAAAATTCTTATGGAATCTCAAGGGATTCCAAATAATTAAAACAACCTTGAAAAGGAAAGGCATTTGGAGGACTCACACTTCTTGATTCCAAAACTCACTGTCATCAGAACAGTGAACAATGTGGTACTGGCATAAGGACAGACCTAGACCAATGGAATAGAATAGAGAGCCCAGAAATTAACCCTCTCACATGGTCAATTGATTTTTGACGAGGGTGCCAAGACCTTTCAGTAGAGAAAGGACAGTCTTTTCAACAGATGGTGCTGGGAAAACTGGATATCCACTGACACAAGACTGAAGTTGGACCTTTACCTTATTCCATAGGAAAATTCAAATATGTCAAAGATATAAGCATAGGGGTAAAACTATAAACGTCTTAGAAGAAAACACAGGGAAATAGCTTCATGACATTGGATTTAGCAGTGATTTCTTGGCTATCACACCAAAAGCATAGGCAACAAAAGAAAAAAAGTAGGTGAATTGGACTTAATCAAAATTAGGAACTTTGGGGCATCAAAGGACATTTTCAAGAGAGTGAAAAGACAGCCTGTAATGCCTTGGTGGCTCTATTGGTTAATCCAGTTTTGGCTCAGGTCATGATCTCAAAGTCCTTGAGTTCGAGCTCCGCATCAGGCTCTTGTGCTGACAGCTCAGAGCCTAGAGCCTGCTTCAGATTGTATCTCCCTCTCTCTTTGCCCCTCACGAACTTGTGCTCTATTTCTCTCTCAAAAATAAATAAATGTTAAAAAAAAAAAAAGCAAAGAAAAGACAGCCTATAGAATGGAAGACAATATTTGAAAAAATATACATCTGATAAAGGATTAATATCCCGAATATGTAAAGAGCTTATGCAACTCACCAAGATGACATGACCTTATGTGTAGAAAACCCTAAAGATTTCGTGAAGAAAGAAAGAAAAAAAACCTTTCAGAACCCATAAACAGATTTAGCAAAACTGCCTAACTCAAAAATTGGCTCAAATAGACATTCATCCAAAGAAGGTATACAAATGGCCGATAAACATGTGAAAAGGTGCTTAACATCACTAAGTCACTAGAAAGTGCAAATCAGAACCATGATGAGACTGAGACATAAAATAACAGGTGTTGGCGAGGACGTGGAGAAGTTGGAACCCTTGTCCGTTGCTGGTGGGAATGTAAAATGATGCAGCCTCTGTGGAACACAATTTGGCAGTTCTTAAATCATTAAGCATAGAATTACCATATGATCCGTAATTCCACTTCCGGGTATATACCCCAAAGAATAGAAAAAAGGGACTCAAACAGCTGTCTGCACACCCCTGTTCTTAGCAGCATTCACAGTAGCCACAAGGTGGGAGCAACCCATGTGTCCATCCACAGGCGAAGAGATACCCAAAGTGGGGTATATTCATGCAACAGAATATTACTCAGCCTTAAAAAGGAATGAAATTCTGATAACCTGCTACAATGCAGAATAGCCTTGAGAACATTATGCCAAGTGAAATAAGCCAGACACAAAAAGAGAAACAGTGGATGCTTCCACTTCTCCGAGGTTCCTAGAGTCCTCACATTCGTGGAGAGAGAAAGCAGAATGATGCTTGCCAGCGGCTGTGGGGAGGGGAGTGAGCAGACAGTGTTGAATGGAGACAGTTTCAGTTTGGGAAGATGAGGTTCTGTGGGTGGACGGTGGTGGTGATGGTTGCACAGCAGTGTGAAATGTACTTCGTGCCGCTGATCTGCACACTTTCAAAAGGCTAAAATGGTGAATTTGATGTTCTGTGTATTTTACCACAATAAAAAAAAAAAAACCCACTATTACCAAAAAAGAAGAAAAAGGACACATCGGCCAACATACTGTCAGAATGGGGTGGGCGGCGAGGAGCGTGAGGGTCAGAGATCACGCTGGCCTGTTGGCTCACTTGTCAGGAAAGCTAACGCCCAGAGAAGAAACGGGAGTAAGTAGTCCCGGGAGCTCAGCATCCACAGAGGCCGAGCCAGGATCACTTGACTCCTTGTCCTCCTGTGGGCCAGGAGCTTCGTGAGGGCGGACTCTAGGCTGTCTTGCCTTCCTCTGTGTCCCCAGTGTCCAGCATTGGTAGCTGTATAGTACATTTGTGGCGGCTGGATGACTCTGTTGGCTCTCCTTCCCCTGAGTTAGTGTTCTCAGCCCTGGCTGTATGATGAGCCACCCGGGGGGAGCTGTTAAAACATGTCAGTACCTGGCTTTGTGCCCGAAAGGTTCGGATCTGAAGGTGTGGACTGGGACCACGGCAGGAATATTTATAAAAAGCTTCTGGGTAATTCTAACCTGCAGCCAAGTTTGGGAAGCACTGTCCTACCTCCTGCCCTCCTTGGAGCTCTCTCGCTAGGGTGTGTGAGAGAGAGGCGTGGTCGCTTCCTCCGGGCCGGCAAACGGTCACTGGCTGGTTCTTTCTGGTTTATCTTGTCAACGTTTGTGTTCTGCTTAAAGAAGCTGCTGTTGTCTGTCACAGTGTGTGCGCAGGGTGCCATTAATTTCCTCCCGGCTCCTTGGCACCAGGGCACAGGTATCAAAGCCACTCAGAGGGCTGTGGTTGTCCTCTTACAGCTCAGACTGGACTGTACCTTAACCGACTGCCTGTCTGACTCTCCAGAGGCCTCTCGCATTATACTGACCTCTGAAGGTAGGGTCTTCGTCATCTGCAAGTGCAGTGCATGGCACGACTCGGGCTCTGCCAATCTGGAGCGAAGGGCACGGGCACCGTGGGGTTTTATTTTGCCTTAAAGTTACAGAGAAAGCTGCCTCACAATAGTCTATAGGCTGACCAGACATACTTTGTATACCTTCTTCTTGTCCTGTTACCTTCCTTTAGAGGGGTACGAGAGGAGCAGGGACAGCTGTCATAGAAAAGGACATCCTATAAAATAGGGATGAGTATTTGGAATTCATTCTCTTGTCTCTCCGGTGGATGGGGAGCAGCTGCAATTAACATTCACAAAGCATGTTAGGAATTTGAAGCAATAGACAATAATGGCTCTGTGTAGAATGTCAGGATTGATTTTTCTTTCCACCCGACTGGTATATGCCAACCTGCCTCACTAGCATGTAGTAATCGAGAAGGTTCATCTCCTATTATTGGTGCATATTATCAGAGGAGCTTCCTGCCCACCCCAACCCCCTTTTCTTCTTCCTCAATACCTGGCATGAAAGAACCCTGAATGATGTTCCTTTGTGCCAGTGCCTCTGGGCTGCGACCCACACTCTTGATTGTTGGGGAGGTGGATCATTTGGCTATTTTTTCTCCATTCTCACCAAAAGGATGTTGCTGAATGCAAAATGCTAAAGCCAGCCCTCTTTTGCCTTCTGGTGCTAGCTGCTCTGAAGTCACTATATTTAACATCAAAGTGTAGACAGCAGCAGCCAAGAAACCAAGCCACTGGATTGTGAGGCTCCTCCCAGCAGGACCGCCTGGGATTTCAGACTGTGGGGGTGGGGGTGGGGGTGGGGGGACAGAAATACCAAGCCTGAGAGAACACGATCATTGCCGTCAGGGTCTAGGCTTCAGGGCATCCTGGCTCCCAGCTTCCACCTGGCTGGAGGCAGCCTTTTATGAATGGAGAAAATGCCTTGTCAATAGCTTTAGGATAATATACTGTCTTGCACTGAAGGTTTAATGGGAGCTGTGTTTGCTTCTGCCCAGCTCTGCCCATCCCAGCCCTGCCCTGGCCTTCCCAGCCCTGCCCTGGCCTTCCCAGCCCTGCCCTGGCCTCCCAGCCCTGCCCTGCCCTGCCCTGCCCTGCCCAGTCCTGCCCTACCCTGCCCAGCTCTGCCCTGCCCGATCCAGTCCTGCCCAGTCCTGTTCAGCCCTGCACAGCCCTGCTCAACCCTGCCTTGCCCAGCCCAGCTCTGTCCTGCCCTGCTCTGCCCTGCCCTGCCCTGCTGAGCCCAGACCTGGTCTGCTCTGCCCTGCTCTGCCCTGCCCTGCTCAGCCCAGCCCTGCTCAGCCCTGCCTTGCCCAGCCCAGCCCTGCTCTGCCCTGCCCAGCCCTGCCCTGCCCTGCTTTGCTCATCCCAGCCCTCCCCTTCCTGCTCAGCCTTGCCCTGCCTAGACCTGCCCTACCTAGCCCTGCTCTGCCCTGCCCAGCCCCAGCGCAGCCCTGCCCTGCCTGGTCTTGCCCAGTTCAGCCCCTGGCCATTAGCATATCACCAGAGAACTCTGAAAGGTCAGCTTTTGCAGCCAGGGTCACTGGTGTTTTGATCTTTATCCGTCCCCAGGGCTGGCTGATGGGAATGACTTGCCCCATAGCTCCCTGGAGCGTTGTGTTTCTGCTGTTGCACCAGGATTTATCTTAGGTTTTGACGATTTACGTGACAAAAGAAATGAGATTGAATTTTGCTTCCTCTGGCCCGGGGACAGGACTGAGTGAGGGAGCACGCTTTGAGTGGCTGCAGTTCCAGGGGCAATCAGATACAACTTTGTTCCCATTGCTGGGAATTCTTTTATGAGCAGAGAAAAATAAGAACTGATTTGAGCTCCTTTGTCAGCCCTACTTCCCTCATCTGTTTCAGCAGAGCCAAATACCCACGGTTGTATTTATGTGGCATTTCCAGCAAAATGAAAAGAAAGCAGCATTCTTTTTGGGTTGGTTCTTTATAATCAAAACGAGTATATATCTTTTAGCTTGGAAACTCAGAATCCCAGTAATTGAATAGAATGTGCTACCCGGAGGATAAGTTATCATGCCTTTGAACCCCTTCCCGGTATTATTAGAGGAAGGGAGCGGGTGAATATAAGGTTAATGGATTCTGCTGCTAAACCGAACTTGGAAATGAGGTTTCATTGATTTAATATTTCCTCTATTAAGCCTCCCAAGACAGTGTCCCTATGGCCCTACCAAAGTGCAGTCACAGACTTTCTTCCTCATGAGCGTCTGTGCCGCAGCCGGTGCTGTGACAGGGACGGATGACCAGCTCGGAGTGGCCGTTTGGCCAGCTGGCCTCTCCCCTGGCCGGCTGAGAAGGGTTGAAAGCCCGGGCCTGCGGGCAGAGTGGCTTTTTGGGGATTGGTCTCCTCTTGAGCATGTGCTCTGCACTCACGGCCACAGACGCTCCCCTGTTGTGTGAGACCTTGAGGGGAGTCACATCGTCTGGGAGTGGACACCTTGAAGGGGAGGGCCGTTCAGAGACAGCTGAGCGTGGCAAGGAGAGCAGAGGGCCAGAGGCGCGAATCCTTTCACTCACACAGTTACCGGCTCCAGGACCTGGCTGTGGCCTTCTGCCTCCGGCTGATGCCCAGTGCCAAGGGGACACGCTGCTGGGTGATTCCCAGATGCTGCCTCATGCCTGTCCCCTCTGCCTTCCTGTAGCCTCTGTACTTAGTCTTTTTCTCTAGGCTAAGCTGACCGGTGCTTCGGGGCATTCTTCCTGGGGACCTGCCCCTACCCTTCCCACGGTGGCTGTTGTCCCCACCCTCACCCTCCAGGTAGCTCTCCTGCTGCGGCTGCTCTTTTCCACATGCAGGCGGTGGACAGGGCAGGGGAGCAGCGTCTCGGGGACCTGTCTGCCTCCAGTGAGTCTCCGACACGGGTTCTCATCCCTGCCTCTCCCTCTCCACACACACTTTTTTTCTTATGGGCACACACCAGATACTCCCTCTGTCCCTGCCAGCCTGGCACCATCGTGGACTTTGGTTAAGGGTTCCTCAGATCTCGGAGCCTTCCCAGCACCCTGCCCAGTCCGCTGCAGGCCCAGCATTCGCCTGAGACACAGAGCCGCCTCATTTATGGGCGCGCTTGCTTGTTTCAACGGGTCTTTGGGTGTTAAGGTTGATGAATAAAGAGGGTGGAAAAGTTGGGGATGTGTCATTTTTGGCAAAAATTAAAACAATGGGACATTTACATGCAGACTGAAGCTGTTGCACAAATGTCTTGAGCAGTAGCTATATTTTTGGAGTATATTGTCACTGCTTATAAGTACAGCCTTTGTTTGGATGTGTGAGTTCTAGTATGTTATGTAAAAACAAGTGTCACTTCCCCAGAGCTGCATCCAGTAAAACAAGGACAATTTCAGCGTGTACAGAGGTCGTTTGTTTTCTTATCTATCAGTGGAAGTGTGGGTTGTATGAAGAAAATGGTGGTGGTGTTATCCCTCTCATGAACTGTACAGGTAGGATGGGGCACGTTTAGAATTTGTCTAAGCTACGACCCAGATCCAAAGTCCAGCTTTCCTAGGGGCACCTGGGTGGCTCAGTAGGTTGAGCGCTGGACTCTTGGTTTCTGCTCAGGTCACGATCTTGTGGTTTCATGGATTCGAGCTCTGCGTCGGGCTCTACACTGGCAGCGCAGAGCCTGCTTGGGATTCTCTCTCTCTCTCTCTCTCTCTCTCTCTCTCTCTCTCTGTCTGTCTCTCTCTCTCCCTCTCTCCCTCCCTCTCCCTCCCTCCCTCTCTCTGCCCCTCCCCCACTTCTGCTGTCTCTCTCAAAATAAATAAACTTAAAAAAAAAAAAAAAGTCCAGCTTTACTAGCAGGTGGGGCAGGATCATGCAACTTTGTAGGCTTTGGAGACAAGCAACCTGAGATTGGATGCCGGTACCCCCAGTCCCAATGATGAGATCCCAGACAAGTACCTAGCCTTTCTGAGCCTGTTTCCTTCCTTTTCAACGCGGGAGGGAATAATACCTACCTTAGGGGGGTTGTGAGTGTTTTCATTTAATTTTTGAAACTTTTAATTGTGTCGAAATACACGTAACGTGAAGATTACCATCTTAACCATTTTTTCAAGTGTTCCGTGCGTTCACATTGTCACGCAGCCAATCTCCAGAACTTTCCATCTTGCAACACTCAGGGCCAGATCTCTCTCTGGATGCTCCCTTGTGAAAATAGCACCCTTAGAACTGCTCTGTCGGCCCAGCCCGTGTGCTTGGGAGGGGGATGTGGTGGTTCTGGCCCCTTCGTGTTTCCTGCCAGGGCCCCCTGATTCTGGGAAAAATGTAAATCCATTTTCTCTCTGACTTTACAGAAAAGGCAACAGATGGCTCCCTGCAAAGCGAAGACTGGACGTTGAACATGGAGATCTGCGACATTATCAATGAGACGGAGGAAGGGTATGTGTCCCTCCCCCACCCCCGCCTCATGTGAAACCTGTCCTGGGGGGTCACTCAAAGCCTGTCAGGGCTTAAGGGCGGCAGTGTTGTACTTTTTGTTTTGCTTTTCATCTGTTTGCTTTGGCATTTAATAAACTGACACTCTGTCTTTCCTCCTGCCTCCACCACCCCCCACCAGCCCCCCCCCCCCCATCAGCAGCGCTTGCCCTAGAGCAGTGACGACCTCTTTTAATAACCTGCTTTGACTCACAAGTGAAACTGAAGTTGCTTGGGTGCTTGGTCCCCCGTGGTTGTCACCTCCTCCGGTCCCTCCTCCCTGGCTCTGCCTCCCCTTCCCCCAGAGTGAGGCTGTCTCTGCCCTGCTTTGCCGGGCTGGACCCGCAAGAGGGAGAGGGCCCACAGTGTCCACAGAGGGAGGCAGGGAGTGGAAGTCCGCGTGAGGCACAGAGTATCTCTTGCCCCACAGGCCACCCCCTCACATTCCTGTGCTGCCAGGTCGGTCCTTCTGGCTGTTTATGTCCTCTTCTAGCTGCATTCCAGCTGCATTCTGTTTACGCTTCTTACCGATTTGTCTGTGTTTGGCCCTCTGTCCACACCGTAAAAGATGGTATTTGCCGTAGCCACGCCCTCTTCAGCCCTCCCTAGAGTGATGAGGAGGACAGTCCGGACTCCGGCTTACATCTTGGCTCTGGCCCTTGCAGCCTTGCCCTGTGTAAACCGGGGCTGAACAGATACTTACTGAGTGACAGCCTCGTGCTGGGCCCCAGGGTGAGTGCCCAGGGCACAGCAGGGAGCAGGACAGACGCCCTTGAAGCCATTACGTGTTCACATTACATGGTCAGTTGGTGACAAGATTGGAGAGAAACGAAGCCGGGAGTTAGCCATTTTAAGTGGAAAAATCAAGGAGAGCCTCACTTGAGAAGGTGACATTGAAGAAAGACTTGAAGGAGATGAGGGGGTGAGGTGTGAGGATGACACCAGGGAAGAACCTTCCAGACGGAGGGGACATCAAGCATGGCAGTCCCAGGACAAAGGGCAGGTAGTAACGTTGGAGGAATCACAAGAGGTCCCTGGGGCCAGAGCAGAGAGAGCGAGGAGGGGTGAGGTCAGACTTGTCCTCATCCAAATAGTGCGGGCACCACGGGGCTCTGGCCTTGATGTGGAGGGAGGGGATTTGAGCAGAGAGGGGCATGGCCTAATGTTCATTTTAAGGAGATCACTCTGGCTACCATGTTCAGAATGGTCTGGTCGAGCGTGGGAAGGACAGAGGGCAGAAAACGGGAAGCCAGTTAGAATAATACAATAACCCTGGTGTGGGGTGATGGTGACTTTGATCCAGAAGACCTTAGAGGAGGGAGAGAGAAATGGTCACATTCAGAACATATTTAGAAGGTGGAGCCAGTAGAGTTTGTGAGGTGGATGGGGGCATGAGAGAAGAGCCAAGAAAACTCCACTGTTTTGGTTCTTATTAATGTTTTATTTATTTTTGAGAGACAGAGCGACAGAGGATCCTAAGCGGGCTCCACGCTGACCGCGGGGAGTCCGATGCAGTGCAGGGCTCAAACTCATGAACCATGAGATCGCGACCTGAGCCAGAGTCGGATGCTTAACTGACTAATTCACCCAGGCGCCCCCTCTCCAGTGTTTTGAACTGAGCTGCCATAAGGAGGGAGCAGGCAGAGGGGCAGAGATCAGAAGGTCGGCTAAAATCCCGCAGATCTGAGCTGCCCGCTGGGTGCAGTGCTGCTGGGTCCTTGGCACAGAGGGGTATGGAGCTGGGGGCAGCGGCCTGCGCTGGAGGTGTGAGTTCGGTGCTGGGGTCTTCCATGAACGATGGCATATTGCTGTTCCTAAGTGGCGGTGGTCATTTTGGTGCCTGGCACACAGCCGAGTCACGGAGAGTTGTTGGGGACTGTGCATTTCTGATACTGGAGCTACTGCGCTCCTTTCTTCCTCTTGTCTCCCACTCACGGCCTCCTTTGTCCCATTGTCCGGCCACATTCATTGACCCCACAGGTGGAGGTACAGCCATTGCCAGGTTGTCGAGATGAGTGTCCCTCAGCTGCTCTGGAGGGGCTCACCCGGTGGGGCCGGGCGGGCTGTGACCGAGGTGTGTGCCCTTTGCAGCAGACACAGAGGGGCAGGCTCCGGGCTGGACCTCAGTGGGGCAGGGAAAGCAGTGTGGCGTGTAGATCAGAGTGGCATGAAAGGGCAGTGTGCTGGGGACACGAGCGATCTGGACGAGCAGGGAAATAGTGGGGAGGGGTGCCCCTTGGGGAGGGAGGGCTTGGCACGGCGCTTCAGGTCGGTCAGGTTGTAAAGAGCCGTATTCCTGTGTCATCCCTAGAGTCAGGCTGTAGCCTCCGGGTGCTCTACCTTTTCCCCTTTCCCTCTCGTCCCCTGACTGTCTCTTAGAAGACAAGCCTTTGCTCACTGTAAAAGTCCTTAGTGGACTGAACTCTGCGTGATAACCCGGTCCCTCTGCCACTCCGTTTGGGGCCCTCTCCCCTTGTCCTCATCCTTTAACCCCACTGATCTTTTCAATTCCTTGAACTTCCCACTTGCAGTTCTCCACAAATGTGGGCATATGTGAATATCTGTTAGAGCGGAGCTTCCTCCTTCCCAGGTCTAAGAGGTGGATCACCTTCCGTTCCCAACCTCTGAGTCCCCTTCTCCCACAGTGGCCCACGCTCCTGTTCCTGAAGTTTTGAGTGAGAGCCCTGGGCCTCATGGACGCCTGGGGATTTTCTGTCTTAGCCTCTGCAATGAGGGGGAGTGTCTGATCTCTTCTGAATTGGGAGAAAAACTCTAAAAGGTCAGCTAATGGTCGGGCACCCCTTCAGCTCCTCCCTGCTTCAGGGCTTTGGTCCTGGTGTTCCTCTCCCTTTCATTGATTAGTTCTGGCACTCACTGGATCTCAGTTTGAATCTCATTTCCTTGACACCCCTCTCCTGATTTGGACAAGTGCCCTGTCTGTGATTTCACGGTACTGTGTATTATACTACACCCCTCACCATTGAAACTTACATATTTGCCCGATGCTTGTTAGAGTGGCTGTCCCCCCGCGGACCCCCCTCGACTGTGCGCTCCATGAGGGCAGGATTCTGTTTCACTGACCATTTTATCCCAACGCTAGCACAGTATACATACACATAATTGACTCTTGACAAGCACTAGTTAAGGAAGCGAGTAAATGGATGGAGTCCCTAAGGGACTTGGTCTGATGAGGAATACAGAACATAATCCTAACACGGCGAGACCAGGGAAGCTGCATATGACTGAGAGAGACTAGAGCTGTGGCAGCTGGCTGGCCCTGGGGCTGTCAGCGCAAAGTTCTTGGAGGAGGTGACACCCAAGTGGAGTCTTACAGCAGATGAGGGCACCAGCCAGGTAAGGTGGGGGGATGGTGGGGGGTGGGGCAGGGAGGTGGCTGCCCGGGCTGGTGGACAGTGTGTGCAGCATGCCCGTAGGAAGGGGAGTGTAGCGGGAGCCTGGAGCCACCTGCCTAGGCTGGAATTCTAGGTCCTCCACTCCCTTGCTGTGCACCCCTGGGTCTCACTGTCCTCATTTATAAAATGGGGGTGCCAGCAGTGCCTATCCCATGGGGTGGTTACAAGGATTAAAGGAGTAAATATTTGTGAAGTGTTTGGCCGTATATGTGTCCATATCCTGCTCTACATAGGAGTTTGCTCTTTATACACGTTAAAGACTCGCATTGGCGTGACTTCTTCGCTCTTCACTTTTCATTTGTGGTGTTATCTGGCCGGTCCTTGGTAGTGATCTCTGTGGGTTTGCTGCCCTTACCCTGTCTGCCATTCTCTGAACACTTGCTGTGTATATGCCAGGCCCCCATGCCAAGCCCTGGATTGCACCACTCGTGCACTCAGTCCCGCAACAACCCTAGAAGGTAGGGACAGCCGGTTTTAATGTGGAGGAAACTGAGGTCCAGAGTGGTTTGCTCACTTGCCAAAGGTCCCACAGCACAGCTAAAAGGGACAGAGGCCGGACGGAAGTGCAGTCTGCCCCGGCTCCAGCCACCAAAGTTTTGCCCGCACATGTTTATTCAAAGCCACACCTCTGGCAGGTGGCGGTCCTGGTGGGTACAGAGTCGGTCACCGGCCCCACAGGCCCCTCCTTGGGCTTTCCCTAATGTCCAAGGCTGAGATCCCCTCCATCCCCAGGCCTTGTGTGGCAGTCCCCCATACCCTGAATCATCCATCGGCCATTAACCAGGAGCGCCTGACTGAATAATCTACCTGGGAATGTTTTAGACCCAGTTTACCAGGCCTCGCCCAGACCTTCCTAGTTAGGGCCCAGGTGTGTGGGTTTGAATCCCCAGGTGATTCTGATGTGCGGCTCTGAGGAGGAGCCGCTGACCTGGGTCATTTTCATGACCACCTCTAGACCTTCCCTTGCTGATGGCATCTTCGTGCGCCAGCCTCTTAAGCTGGAGGGTGTGCTCAGGAATAACCACCTCCATGACTGCAGTAGACCACGATGGCAGCAGAAAGGCGGGGGGGGGAGGGGAGGGCTGGAGGATGGGAGGGAGAGGAAGAGTCTGCCGTGGTAGAGGTGGGGTAGTCATGTCCTCCTGGGAGGGAATAAGGAGCAAGCGGCTCAGAAGCAGCAGTTCTGGAGCCAAAGGCCAAGATGGGTTCAAGTATGACTAGAAAGAAGGGTTCTTACGAGTCTGGGGTGGAGGAGACCTTATGGGAGGCTGAAGATGGCCCAGAGGCCGGATCCTGAGGCCCTGGGTGCTGCCCTGAGGGGCCCACCTTTCTGCTGAAGGCTGCCAGGGCGGTGGGGCATCTCACGGGGCCCTTCCCCCCCTCCTGCTCCTTTTCCCTGCTCCATCTTGGCTCTTGACTCTTCCTTCTCTCCTTTTTCCCTGTTTCCAGCTCCTTGCTGTCTAATCTGCCGCTGCTGCTTGAAACTTTGCAATTCCTCTGACATGACTTTGATCCTCCTCTCTGAAGCTTCTCCCCCGGGGAGAGAGATAAATACTTGCTTTTGTGCTCACCCAGTCACTCTGAGGCAGTACTTCCCGCCGCTGAATTTCCATTTTAACTCTAACCCAGGAGCCTGCTGACTCTCTGATTTCCCACCACCACCATCACCCCCACACTGGGAGAGCTCTGTGCGTGCCATGCTCTGTGAGCTAGAAGTGATCGCAGCCCTTGGAGGCTGTGCCCATTTTTCTGCTCCGTGGAAGTTCAAGAGGAGAGGGACGAAGCTGGATGGAGAGGGATGGCAGCCGGGGGTCAGGGCTGACCGTGGCTTGGCAGAGCCTTTGAGAAAGAGGAAATCAATCCATGCTCCTGGCCAGCAGCCGCTGACCTTCACCAGCTCAAGTCCACAAACAATCCTCAAAGCCAGGAGCTTGTCAAGCCCCGTATTTGCAGAAATCAGCATCCCTATTTGGAAACTGCAGCCGTACTGCAGACACACTTGGCAGGGACCCCTTCCCCAGAGAGCTCGTCCCATCAGCCTTTGGGCTCAGGAGCCAAGAATTCCTGCAGGCAGCCACGTTTCAAGTTGGGAATGGGAAATAGGTGACTCAGTGTTTTAAAATTTCTTCTAGAAGCCTTGTCTTGCTCCTGTGTATTTCTGTCTAAATTGGGCTGATTAGCAGAGTTCCCACCCTCCCTTCCCCCAGCTTCCTCACACATATTGGAAAGGACTTTTTCATTTGGTGAAGAAATCATAAACACTTCTGAGCTGCAGGAATAGGAGGTCCCTGACTGACAGACCTTCAGTTTTTCAAGAGACCCAGATGTACTGACACGCTGGTCAGGGGAGGGCTGGGGCCCACTTATGATAGCAAAGGGCCGGCCTGCAGCTGGCCCGGGGGCTCCCCGGAGCTCGGGTGCTGGGTGTCAGAGGGCAAGGCCTTCATGCCAGAGGTGACCCTGAGGTCCCACAGCTTTGTTGGATCCTGGTTTAGAATAAAGTAAATAAGCTTGTCAGACGCACAGGCTGCACCTACTAGGTGCTTCTAGAGGGCTGGCTGGGGACCCCAACTCCTGGCTCTAATCCATGATTTAAGAAAGAACGTGTTCAGGTTCCAAACAATCAGCTTATGAACCTGCCTCTGGGAATCCACATCAGCTCCATTACCTAAAAGCACATAGTTCTGTGGGTTTTGAGGAGACTTAAGTTTTCTCAGGGCAAAAAGGAGCTCCATGGAATTGGGGAGGAGCAGAACAGCCAGGCCTCAGCAAGGACCTGGCCATTCTCTCTTCTGCTTCTGTGTCTGTTGTCTCTTTAGTGTACCCCACGCCAGTGGGTTCATTGTTGTTCTGAATAAATAATACTTGAATTTGAGGCAAAATTCAAAAGGGCTGTAAAAAAGCGGTCCAGCCCCCTCCTCTGTCATCCAGTTCCCCTCTTCAGGGGCAGCCAAAGTTACCAGCTTCTTGGGTCTCCTTTCAGGGATTTTTTTCCTCTGCTGTCACGTGCACTATGTATGTATGTATGTATGTATGTATGTATGTATGTTGTCCTTTTATAAGCCAAAGAATAGCATACATTATACACTTTCTACAGATGACTCTACTCTCACATCTTTGAGTTCCCTCCATGTTGGTGCATAGAGTGTGTCTTTATTCTTTTTTTTTTCACGTTTGTTTGTTTGTTTATTTGAAAGCATGAGCAGAGAGGGAGGGAGAGAGAATCCCAAGCAGGCTGTGTGCTGAGAGTGCAGAGGGCCTCGGGGCTCAGTTTCATGAACTGTGAGATCATGACCTGAGCCGAAATTAAGAGTCGGACACCTAACTAACTGAGCCACCCAGGTGCCCAGGAGTGTCTTTATTCTTGGCTGCAGCTATGTAGTGTTCCATTGTGTATATAAACATGATTTAAATTAACCTGTTTCAGGGCGCCAAGGTGATCTCAGGGTCATGAGTTCGAGCCCCACGTTTGGGTGTAGAGATTACTAAAAAAGAATAAATCTTAAAAATTTTTTTTTTTTTTTTTTTTTTTTTTTTAATTAAAATGTTTCAGGGGCACCTGGGTGGCTCAGTTGGTTGTGTCTGACTTCAGCTCGGGTCATGATCTCATGGTTTGTGAGTTCGAGCCCTGCATCGGGCTCTGTGCTGGCAGCACGGAGCCTGCTTGGGATTTTGGTCTCTCTCCCTCTCTCTCTGCCCCTCCTCCGCTCGCCTTCTCTCTCTGAAAATAAATAAAGTTACAAAAATTAACCTGTTCCACATTGATGAAGATTTAGTTTGTTTCCAATCTTTTATGTTTATAAACATGGCTCCTATAACCTTGTGTATAACATACAACCTCGTATATATGCTAGTCCACACAGACGGGGGTGAATCTGTGGGTCAGTGCCCCAAGTGGACTCGTGAGGGTTTTAATATGTCCTTCTCTCCAGGCCGAAGGACGCCATTCGAGCCCTGAAGAAGCGGCTCAACGGGAACCGGAACTACAGAGAAGTCATGCTGGCGTTAACAGTGAGTGCTGCCCTCATGGGGCATGGGAGTGTGGGGGGAAGCATTTGGGGAAATCCACATTCCTGGCCTTGCCCCACCCACAGGGCCTTCCCACTGTCCACTCAGCACAGCCTCCGGTAGCCGTGGCCTGTGGACGGCTTGGTGCAAGTGCCACTGGAGAGCAGCAGAACCTTCCCGTAGTGACCTTGGGTTTTCCTGCCTTCCCCTGAAATGGGGGATGGGCTGCAGTCTGGTCCATACCAGCAGAAGATAAGGCATGGGCAGCACTGACTGCTACAAAATCCCAGAGCAGAGAAGCCGAAGAAAGGCCTGGGTCTGGCTGTCCTTGCTGCCACCAGTCTGCTATGACGCAGCGAGGTCAGCTGCCTCTCCAGGTGTCAAGGTTCCTGCTTCCAAACCTGCCGACTTCCACCCAGAACCTGCCTGGGACTGTGCTGAGCTTTTCAGGGGGTAAAGCGATTGTTTACAGTAACCTTCCCAAACAGATTTCATCATTCTCTCATGCAGGTGAAGAAATGGAGACTCAGAGAGGTCCGGGGGTTCACCCAGACTTCGTGGCTAGTGAATGCCTGGCTGTAAATTATGGGGTAAAAACTGGTCATTGGTGCAGAGGTTCTGGAAAAAGTCAGCCTAGTGACTCCTTTCAGGAAGGAACAGATCAGATTTTTGCCCTTTCTTAAAATGTTAGGAAATTCAAAGGGACAACTTCAGGTGTTATTTCTGTCCAGAAAGCTAACAGTTACTCAGATGTGGCAAAATCTGGGCCACAGTGAGTTCTCACAATGAAAACTGTTAACAGGTCAGCACGTGGGCTTTTCTGTAGGTTTGAATAGTTTGTTTATCCCAAACAGCTCTAACATGTTTCATTTTAAAGCAGGAAAACTGTTTGGATTTTTCACCCAAGTGAAAACCCAAGACTTATTAGGAGAGAGTTCTCTGCCAGGGAATTGGGGTTTGAATAATAAAGAAGAAAAAGACCAGCTGAGAAGTAGTGACTTGAAAGCTTTTGGTTTTTGCTCAGAATTTGATCCTTGGCATTCATGAAACCCAGGGTGATACCCAAAATGAATTGTTTTCAGTAGCTAAAATCACCAGGGAATGAGTTCTAACATATCAGAACATTTTCCTGGTACCTACCCCTTTACACACCCAACCTAATGGTAATCGTGTTGGTTGGATGAAAATCTTTCTAAAGGGGTCTCTGCCTTTACTTCCTTCTGGAAGACCATTGAACGTCATTGAACATTTCCTGATGGTCAGGTCTGTTGTTATTATTATTCTCCCAGTTTTAACGAGATTATTGACATGTAACATATGTAAGTTTAAGGTACACAGTGTGATGATTTGATACATGTGTATATTGCAAAATGATTACCACAATAAGGTTAGTAAACACCTCTGTCTACTCACGTAATTACCTTTGTTGGGGGAGGGGATAGCATTTAAGATCCAATTTTTTTCTTTTTTTTTTTTTAAAGTTTATTTTTGAGAGAGAGAGAGACAAAGAGCACGCACACGCGCTGGAGGGGGAGAGAGAGAATCCCAACCAGGCTCTGTGCTGTCTGCATGAGCCGATGCAGGGCTCCGTCCCACGAACTGTGAGATCATGACCTGAGCCAATATCAAGAGTTGGATGCTTAACTGACTGACACCCCTAAGACGCCCCTGGGATCTAATTTAACTGTCAAATATATACTGCAGTGTTGTTAATTATGGTCACCATGCTGTCCATTAGATCCCTAGAGCTTAGTCATAGCTGGGAATTTGTACCCTTTGACCAATGTCTCCCCATATCCCGTTGCTCCATAGCCACCATTCTACTCTGTGGCTGTGAGCTCAGCTTTTTTAGGTTCTGCATACAAGTGAGAAACACTAGGTATTTGTTTTTCTTTTTTTAAATTTTAGTTATTTTTGAGGGGGAGAGAGAGAGCATGAGCAGGGAAGGGCAGAGAGAGAGGGAGACTGAGAATCCCAAGCAGGCTCCACTCCGTGAGTGCAGAGCCTGATGTGGGGCTCAAAACTCACGAACCGTGCGATTATGACCTGAGCCAAAAATCAAGAGGCATACACTGAACGGACTGAGCCACCTGGGTACCCCTTGTTTTTCTTTATTTAACTTACTTCATTTAGTATAATGGCCTCAAGCTCCATGTTGTTGCAAAAGGCAAGATTTCCTTCCTTTTTATGGCTGATTACTATTCCAGTGTGTGTCTGTACACATGGATAAAGAAATACGACATACACATATATCTCAACATTTTGTCTATGCGTTCATCTATCAGTGGGTACTTACGTTGTTTCCGTTTGTCGGCTATTGTGAATAATGCTGCCGTGAATATGGGGGCACAGATATCTCTTTGATACCCTGTTTTCATTTCTTTTAGATAGATACGCAGAAGTGGGATTGCTGGATCATATGGTAGCTCTATTTTTAATTTTTTAAGAAACCTCCATACTGTTTTCCATAGTGACTGCACCCATTTACATTCCCAGCAGTGCCCAAGGGTTCCTTTCTCTCTACATCCTCATCAGCATTTGTCTCTTGTTTTTTTGATACTAGCCATTGTAACAAGTGTGAAGTGATCTTTTATTGTGGTTTTGATTTGCATTTCCCTGATGATAAGTGGCTGAGTACTTTTTCATGTGCCTGTTGGCCATGTGTGCATCTTCCTTGAAGACATGTCTATTTCAGGGTTTTTTTGCCCATTTTTTAAAGTTTATTTTGGGGCGCCTGGGTGGCTCAGTCGGTTAAACGTCCGACTTCAGCTCAGGTCATGATCTCGCGGTCTGTGAGTTCGAGCCCCACGTTGGGCTCTGGGCTGATGGCTCAGAGCCTGGAGCCTGCTTCGGATTCTGTGTCTCCCTCTCTCTCTGCCCCTCCCCCATTCATGCTCTGTCTCTCTCTGTCTCAAAAATAAATAAACGTTAAAAAAAAAATTAAAAAAAAAGTTTATTTATTTTGTGGGTACCTGGGTGGCTCAGTTGGTTGAGCGTCTGGCTCGGTTTTGGCTCAGATCATGATGTCACAGTTTGTGGGTTCGGGCCCCACATCACGCTCTGCGCTGATGGCACAGAGCCTGCTTGGGATTCTGTCTCCCTCTCTTCTCTGCTTCTCTCTCTGTTAAAAATAAACAAATTTTTTAAGTTTATTTATTTATTTTTTTAGTAATCTCTACATCCATCCTGGGGCTTGAACTTACAACCCCTAGATAAAGAGTCACATGTTCCAACTGAGCCAGCCAGGCCATCTTTGCCCATTTTTAATTGGATTGGTTTTGCTTATTTGTTTGTTTATTTGTTTGTGTATTTATTTATTTGCTATTGAGTTAAGTTCCTTATATATTTTTGATATTAATCACTTATCAGGTAGATAGTTTGCAAATATTGTTTCCCATTCTGTGGACTGCCTTTTTATTTTGCTGATCGTTTCTTCTGCTGTGCAAAAGCTTTTTAGTTTGACGTAGTCCCACTTGTTTATTTTTATTTTTGTTGCCATTGCTTTTGGTGTCATATCCAAAAAAATCTTTGCCAAGACCAGGGAACTTTTTTCCTGTGTTTTCTTTTGGTGGTTTTACGTTTCACATCTTGAGTTTAAGTCTTTAGTCCACTTCAAGTTAGTTTTTTGAGTGGTGTAAGATAGGAGTCCAGTTTCATTCTTCTGCATGTCGTTATGCAGTTGTCCCAATACCGTCTGTCAAAGAGACTGTCCTTCCCCCCCATTGAGTCCTCTTGCCTCTCATCAAATATTATATGTATATGTGGATTTATTTCTGGGCTCTCACTTCTGTGCCATTGTCTATGTTTATGCCAGTACCATACTGTTTTGGTTATTGTAGCTTTGTAATACAGTTTGAAATCAGGAAGTATGATGTCCCCAGCTTTATTCTTCTTTCTAGAGATTGCTTTGGCTATTCAGAGTCTTTAATGGTTCCATATGAATTTTAGGATTGTTTCTTCTACTTCTGCGAAATCTGTAGATGGCTTTGAGTAGTATGGACATTTTTTTTTTAATTTTTTTTTTTTTAACGTTTTTATTTAATTTTGAGATGGAGAGAGACAGAGCATGAAGGGGGGAGGGGCAGAGAGAGAAGGAGACACAGAATCGGAAGCAGGCTCCAGGCCCTGAGCCATCAGCCCAGAACCCGACACGGGGCTCAAACTCACGGACCGTGAGATCGTGACCTGAGCTGAAGTCGGGCCCTTAACCAACTGCGCCACCCAGGCGCCCCAAGTAGTATGGACATTTTAATAATATTCTTCCAATCCATGAACACGGGACATCTTTCCATTTATTTGTGTCGTCTTTCCTTTCTCTCATCATTGTCTTCTAGTTTTCAGGGTACAGATCTTTTACCTCCTTAGTTAAATTTATTCCTGAGTGTTTTGTTTTTTTCTTCGCTTGTTTGTTAATGATTGCTTAGAGGCACCTTTTGTTATTCTGTGGGCTTTGGCTGCTGGAAAACGGTTGCTGTGTGTTTCATGCCCTACAACCCACAGGGACACCGATTCACCAAAGGCACTTTTGACAGAGTCCCTATAGTGGCCGAGTGGCCCTTGCCAGCCAGGGACGACCTCCTGCATTTCCTCCTGCTCTGCTAGGCTTCAGGGTTGCTTTGTAGCACATGCCATCTCTCTCCAGGGCATTTCCAAACCTGTGTGTGAGCCCGAAGGTCTAGCCTAGGCCACACTGGCTTTAAAGTCTGCTGTCCTGGAAGATGTAAGGGCGTGCTCCCTAAAGGGTGTGCCTGGGACAGGCGTCCTGGCCCACTGTTGCCCTGAGCCTGGCAGGAGAGCCACAGCTGGCCTGCCATGTTGGCCTTCCTGCTCCTCTTTTCTCTTTTTCCACCACACCTGCTTTCTTCCCAGCCTCCTCCCTTCCCTTCCCCACCTCTTCCTGACCAAATAAACCATTCTTCCTGCCACTGCCTTGGCAGCAGCCTGATGCCTGCATAGGCCAAGTTAGGAGAGGGGATCCTAGAAAGAAGGGGAACTGTGAGTTCCTGGAGGGTAGGAAGAACCCCTCTGGTTCATCCCTGTATCCCCTGTGGTCACTGTTAAGAGTGAGTGCTGGTTACCTTGAGATCGTCTGGAATTGAGCACGTACAGAGGCTAAGAAAGAGAATGCCCCCCTCCCTTGGCTGCGGATGACCCAAGGATGCTAAGCTTTGAGGTCTTCCTTGGCAAGCCGAGCAGAACCCAGGGTCTCCCACAGTGCAGGCAGCAGTGGGGGAAAGGAACAGTTTTAACTGGCTCTGCGGTTGCCAGGCTCAGGGCACATGCCAGCCCTGGCCTCCTCAGTGAAGTTACTGGCATCTCCAGGCCTCAGCTTCCTCATCTCTAAAGTGGGATAACACCCACCTTACAGGGCTTACAGGTGAAAGAACAAGAAATCTAGTACCTGTCGCCTGTCATCTGAGGGACTCCCAGCTGATCTTAGAGGAGAGCCATGGGGGGAGGTTGGCCCTGTGGCCTCATTGTGGGTGAGGAGACAAGGGCTCCAGAGAAGCCTGACCCACTTAAAGAGAATCTAATTCTGTGAGCCTAAAATGAAATGCTGTAATGTGGGGGCTCCCACAAGGTGCCTGGCATGTAGTCTGTGCTCAGTTAATGTTAAGAGTGTGGGCCTTTCCTGACCGTCACGCTTTGTCAAGGTGACGCCTCATTGCGTGAACCCAGCCCTGTGGAATGGCTGCCTAAGGTAGCCAGTGATCAGCTCACTGTGGGCAAATGAAGATAACTGAGGCAGCCAGAAATGTCCCCTGTTGTCCGTCAGATCCCTGCTAGTTGACTGTGGCATTGGGGGGTCCTGGTGTGGGAAGGGCTGGGTGATTGTACGGGTTGGTTTACAGAGAGCTGAGAAGTTCAGAAAGGTGTGTTGAAGGCTGGGGGACACTCCAGTTGGTGCCTCTGAATTCCAGCCAGCCTCTCCCCTGTCGTGTGGGGACGGGAGAGCTTTTCCCGTTCCTTGCGTGTGTACGACAGCCTTTGAAATGATGATCATATCACCATAGTCCTCCTTTACTGCCCCACTCCTTGCAGGGCGCTGTGTTAGATGCTTCAGACAGACTCCCTCATCCTTACTACGGTCCTGCAAGGGGGCACTCACGTGCCCATATTACAGATGAGGAAGCTCAGCGCAGACAGACTCATTCTGGGCCATTAAGGGAGCAAGTGGCAGAGCTGAGATTCGAGCCCACAATGGCCATCTGGCCAGAACCCACACGCGCCGTGCTTTTCTTAATGCCTACGGCCTGTGTAACTCATTTTTTCCAGACCAGGGATGGGCGAACAGGGTTTGCGGTGAACATGGACCTTGAAGCTGATTGGCAGCTGAGGCCCACAAACCATTTATTCAGGGTACAAAATCCTTAGTCATTGCCAATTTTAGTTGCAGAGCCAGGGTCGTGTGGGGCGTGTGCACCTGTGTGTGTGTGTGTGTGTGTGTGTGTGCGCGCGCGCGCGCGCGCGCACGCACACTTCCTCACATAAAAGGGCAAGTAATTCACAGGGTAATTTGGGCTGTCACAGCAGCCCTCTCTGTGACAGAGCCTATGTCCCATTGGCTAAGGTCTCACACCCAGAAGCCCGGAGAGAGGAGTTAAAATGCTAATTTTCAGGGACCACTCAGTCATTTCGATCTCATTAAAACACCAGCGTCCTTCTCATGCAAAACTGGTGCCTCAGTTCCCAACTAATTGCCTGATTCTTGTTCAGGGACAGGCAACTTCAGACAGCAAGGGACAACTGAATTAGAGCATAGGGAGGTGGAGCCATCCAGGTCTCACTCTGGAGGAGATGGTGGGAAGGACCATCCAGGAGAAGGAAGGGGGCAGGGTGGGGGTGGAAACTCAGTGGCCTGGGCAGCTCCTCTGGGTCCCACGGCGGTGACCTCTCTTTCCTTTCCTACCTCCTCAGGTGCTGGAGACATGTGTGAAGAACTGTGGCCACCGCTTCCACATCCTTGTGGCCAACCGAGATTTCATCGACAGCGTCCTGGTCAAAATCATCTCTCCCAAGAACAACCCTCCCACCATTGTCCAGGACAAGGTGCTAGCTCTGATCCAGGTAGGGTCAGCTCCCCTTGTCGGGTTTGTTGGCACGGAGTAAGATGGGGCCCTTGACCAGTGGGTCTTCATGCTTTCCCATCATTTGGAGGAAAGAATGGAGGGAGGCCCTTTGGGTTTAAATATGTGTTGCAAAAAGCACCAGTTTTTTACATTCCTTCCGCTGGAATAAAAACCTGAGTGGTAGGTAGCTCGCAAGCCAATTGTCAGAGGTTTCACCAGTTTTCTGGGTGCCTGGATCTCTGTTACCCCCAAGGGCAGGTGGGAGACCTTGATAGGCCTCTGAGCCATCAGGGACATTGTGGGGTAGGAAGGGCCATGCTAGAGTCCTATGCAGGGGCTGGCGAGGCACAGGGTCAGAGCCAGCTCTGTGGCAGGTGGTGCCAGGTTGGGGGAGAGGGTGTTAAGGAGTGATCCACTAAGGAGATGACATTTCTCTTGGACCCTGAAGGATGTGAGGAACTTGGCGGAAAGGTCAGGGTGTGAGAAGTAAGTAGCACAGACAAAGAGAATAACACGTGCGTCAAAGACAGCAGTTGACACGTTTGGGATGTATTCGTTATTGATTGCTCTGTAGCAGATTATCCCAAAACTTAGGGGCTTAAAACAACAGATGTTTAGTACCTTGTTGTTTCTGTGGCTCAGGAATTCAGGAGCAGCCTAGATGAGCGATCCTGGCTCAGGAGCTCTCCTGAGGTTGCGGTCAAGACGGTAGCCAGAATTGCCTCGTCTGCAAGCTCAATGAGCTGGAGGAGCCACGTCCAAGGTGACTCACCACATAGCTGTTGGCAGGAGGCCTCCGTGCCCTGCTGACTGTTGGTAGGAGGCCTGAGTTTCTTGCTGTGTGGACTCCTGAGTGTCCTCGTAACATGGCAGCGGGTTTTCCCTAGAGCAAGTGATCCAAGCTGCGGTGCCTCTTGGGACTGAGTCTCAGAAGTCACACACCGTCTTTTCTGTCATATTCTGTTTGTTAGAAGGGAGTCACCAGATCTGGCGTCAAGAGTATGGGAATGAAGCTGCATCTCTTAAGAGAGAGGATGTTTTGAAACCATCATGTGGAGCACAGAGTGTAATGAAGAGTGTCTGGGGCTGGGAGAGGAGGCCAGAGGGATGGTCAGGGTCTTGTGGGCCATACATGCTGACGTTTTATGCTTTGTCCTGTAGGCAGCGGGGAACCACTGCACATTTCTGAGCTAGGCGTACACAGACAGATCTGGATTTTAAAACAATGTTTTTAAACTTTTATTTATTTTTGAGAAGAGAGAGACAGAACGTGAGCTGGGGAGGAGAGAGAAAGAGGGAAATGCAGAATCCGAAACAGGCTCCAGGCTCTGAACTGTCAGCACAGAGCCCGACGCGGGGCTCGAATTCAAGGACCTCGAGATCGTGACCTGAGCTGAAGTCGGACGCTTAACCGGCTGAGCCACCCAGGCGCCCCTAGATCTGGATTCTAGACAGAGCACCCTGGTGGTAGGCTGGGAGACACATAGGCCAACGAGCACATCCAAGGTGGGGCGATTAGTGCTGTGGTAGAGGAAAGATACCTCTACCTTTGGCGGGAGCCAAAAGGAGAGGGTGGGAGTGGGGCCAGGCAGAAGGCACTGTGATCAGGGGTGGGCACCGGGGCATTCGAGGTGGTGGGGGCACCTGAGGTTGGAGAGGAAAGTGGGGCCCCAGCCGACGGGTCTGCTGGCTCCGTCTGTTCTCTCCCGCGTCCTCTGCCTGAAAGCCCTCTTCATCATTGAGACAGCTCCCAGAGCCCTCCCACCACTAGGTTGACAGCACTTCCCCCTCTCCTGTCACCCTCTTTTATGGTCTTCTCTGCTTCTGTGCTCACTTTTCTATCCTCTGCCTCACTCTGAGTTTCCTGAGAGCCCAGGGACATTATATCCCCAGGGTCTAGAGCCGTTGACTGTGTAGAGTAGCTGTCTGATAAGTTGTTTTTCTTAATGAGTGGGTGAATGTAGTTTGCTGAAGCTCTAAGGAAGGGGAGGAGTGTGGGTGACAGCAGGGCCCCTTCCCATGGTTCCTTAGGTTTCCCCTAGCTCTTCATTCTGCCCACCTGACATATCTCCATGTCTCTCCCTCCCTCCCCCTCCCCACTCTAACTCTCTCTCCCTCCACCTCTCTCCATCCCTTTCTCTCTGTCTCTCTCTCACGCACATACACACACACGCACACGCAGGTGCAAACCACCTTACCCTCTTCCCTCCCCACCCCCACCTCTGCCCTTGACTCCCTCATTCTAGACTTCCCCAGTACACTCCCCTGCCTCAAGACCCCCAGTATTTGATGGCAAGACAGTAAATAGTGGCTTTTTCTCACCAAAGGGGGGCACCCCCGCCTGAACCCTCGGCAGGCCCACTGTGGCCATAGGCAAGGTCTTTCTGTAGTCAGACGTGGAAGGACTCCTTCCTGTGCTTGGCCACCTCCTGACAAGGGCAGCCGTGGCAAGGCTTGTGATCCGTGCCACTGGGACTGTGCGGGGACCTCTGGCTGAGGACACAGGGAGTCTTGTGCACTGACTGTGGCTGTGGTTGTTCCCAGGGGCAGCCCGACCTTCCCATCAAGGTCACCACCTCCTCTCCGCACTGCTTCTCCCAGCTGTGTGACCGCAGCAAGTGTTTTAACTTCTCTGGGCTTCTGCCTCCGTATGTGTACAATGGGGGCCTTGTGTTCCTGCCTAACCTACTCCTGGTCCCAGAGGTCACCCGGAGGCAGCATGGCGGCCGGCACCGTGTTCTGAGGGCTCCCCCTGCTGGCCTGGCAGCAGTGCATGTGCACTGCCTGAAGGGGCCCTGAGGGCCTCGCTCGCTTGCTCGCTCCTGTCCGGCCAGGATGCACTGGACAGTCTCCCTGGTCCAACTGGGAAAACCCAACGGGCTTTGGATGAGGGTATAGTTCCCAGTGGGCTTGCTTACCTGCCCTGGGGGGGAGGGTCCTTCTTCTCCAGGTTCTGGAGCTTCACGAAGAACTTTTATCTTTGGTCGTGGCCAACCAACAGAAACAGATAGCATTCAGAGCTGGCAGATGGCTTGGCTTCTATAATGCGGTGAACGAAAGTATAAACAGGATCTTCAGCCTTTTTTAAAATTGAATTATACGTACAGGAAATCACACGTTAAAAAAGCATGTACAACTTGACAAGCTTTTACGAACTGAAAGCACACGTAGAATCTAGCCTCTGTGTCATGAAGCAGAATGTGACCTGCCCCCAAAGAGCCCCGACTGCCTGGGGTGACCACCTCACAGCCTAGATGGGTTTTTCCTGTACTTTTTAATTAATTTATTTATTTTTAATGTTTATTTATTTTTGAGGGAGAGACAGAGCACGAGCAGGGGAGGGGCAGTGAGAGAGAGGGAGGCACAGAATGCAAAGCAGGCTCCAGGCTCTGAGCTGTCAGCACAGAGCCCGATGCGGGGCTCGAACTCCCGGGCTGTGAGATCATGACCTGAGCCAAAGTCAGAGGCTTAACTGACTGACTGAGCCACCCAGGCGCCCCAGGTTTTTTCCCATACTTGAACTTCATCCGCATGGACTCTGCAGCAGCACTCAGTCAGGTCTGTGTGTCTGGGGCCTTGTTTGTGGGCCTCACCTTGTCATTGGTGTGACCAGATAGGCCTCCCGTGCCCCCTGCTCATGTCACTGCACCGGGTCCCTTTGGGGGAACGCGCCGCCATTTGTGTCTCCTTTCCACTGAACACTCGGTGTTTCCAGTTTGCAGCCTTTGGGAAAACCGCTGCTGTGAACAGCTAGCACGTGTTTTTGGGTGAACATACATATTCGTTGTTATTAGGTACGTATTAAGGCACGTGGGTGAAGTTGCGTCTTTGTTGGCCAAGCACAGTCCCGTATTAGCAGTTTCACGTGGCTCAGCCTCATCCCTGCGAGTGGAATTGCTGGGTGGGGAACGGCCGCGCTCTGGTTGAGTGGTTACTCTCGCAGATCCCTGCTGCTCTTTCCCACCAGCATGTGAGAGCTTTCATTGCGCCCCGTTTTCACCAATGCGTCCTCATTCTGGCCCACCTGATGCCTATGTGGAGGCATTGCATCTTGTCAACCTGTTCCCAACTCCCCCTTTTTTTTAATTAAAAAAATTCTTTTAATGTTTCTTTACTTTTGAGAGAGACAGAGTATGAGCTGGGGAGGGGCAGAGAGAGAGAGAGGGAGACAGAGTCTAAAGCAGGCTCCAGACACAGAGCCCAACACGAGGCTGGGGCTCACAAACCATGAGAATGAGATCATGACCTGAGCTGAAGTCGGACGCTTAACCGTCTGAGCCACCCAGGCGCCCCTCAACTCCTTTGAGGAAGAAGATGATTTTATTTATACATTTAAAAACTGCACCACCCCCGCCTCCCCGCCCAGAGAGTCTGATATTCCCCCCGGAGAGCATGTGCTACTCCCACCGTAACACAGAACAGGGCAGGGGGTGACAGATCCCTGGACCTTGTGCCAGCCCGTAAGTGGGCAGCAGGCCACAGTGGAAATGCAGTTAGACAGGAAAGAGGTTCAGTTAAATGTGTGAGTGCCAGAGCCACAACAGGTTCTTCCTCACCATCCTTGCCATCTGGATGTTTCCTGGTGCTCTCCGGAGTCCAGCTGCCAGGAAGTGGCACCGGCCCAGTCCCAGCCCTGCCCTTGGGGAGCTATCGATTTTATGGAGAGACAGAAGCTTGCAGATGATAGAGGGCCAAGGGCCTCCCCGGGGAGCACTTGAGCTGGCTTGGGGATATTTGAGGGGCAGCCCTAAACTCTGAACGTATCGACACTTGAAAAGCTTTTTTTTTTAATTTTTTAATTTTTTTATCTGTAGTTTCACTTTTTAAATTTACATCCAAATTAGTTAGCATATAGTGCAACAGTGATTTCAGGAGTAGATTCTTTAGTGCCCCTTACCCATTTAGCCCATCCCCCCTCCCACGACCCTTCCAGTAACCCTCTGTTTGTTCTCCATATTTAAGAGTCTCTTCTGTTTTGTCCCCCTCCCTGTTTTTGTATTATTTTTGCTTTCCTTCCCTTATGTTCATCTGTTTTGTGTCTTAAAGTCCTCATATGAGTGAAGTCCTACGATATTTCTTTCTCTAACTTCTTTTAGCATAATACCCTCTAGTTCCATCCACATAGTTGCAAATGGCAAGATTTCATTCTTTTTGATTGTCAAGTAATACTCCAGCACTTGAAAAGCTTTTGAGGCCAAGGGGTTATAGAGACAAGTGCCCCCCCCCCCGCCCTCTCCCCCCCCCCCCCCAGCCTGGCCCAGGACGCTTGCTTGGTGCTCCTGGCGGTTGCGAGACCTGTGGCTCTGACAACCAGGCATGGCCTGAGCCCACTGTCCCTTTGATTGCTTCCCGCCTCTGGTGGGAGCTTTTTCTTTTCTTTTTTCTTTTCTTTTCTTTTCTTTTCTTTTCTTTTCTTTTCTTTTCTTTTCTTTTCTTTTCTTTTCTTTTCTCTTTTCTTTTTTTTCTTTTCTCTTTCAGTTTTATTTCATTATTTACTTATTTAAAACTTTTTTGAAGTTTACTCATTTTTGAGAGAGAGAGACAGAGTATGAGTGGGGGAGGGACAGAGAGAGAGAGGGAGACACAGAACCCAAAGCAGACTCTAGGCTCTGAGCTGTCAGCACAGAGCCCGACGTGGGACTTGAACTCACGAACTGTGAGATCATGACCTGAGTCAAAGTGGGATGCTTAACCGACTAAGCCACCTGGGTGCCCCTTCTTTTTTTTTTTAAGTTTATTTTTATTTATTTTGAGACAGAGATAGAGGGCAAGTGGAGGAGGGGTGGAGAGAAAGGAAGACAGAATCCCAAGCGGGCTCTGCGCTCTCAGCACAGAGCCTGATGCCGGGCTTGAACTCACAAACCATGAAGTTATGGCCTGAGCCAAAATCACAAGTCGGACACTTACCGACTGAGCCACCCAGGCACCCCAAACCAGCTTTTCTAACAGTCTCCCTGTTCCTTAGAGAAATGGGTGCTTGTCCTTCCGTGTCCCCATGGCTTCCTGCCCACCATTTCTTCTGATTCCTTTCCTGGGATGCTGATCACAGGCATTGTTGGCCTGAGATTGGTCACACAGATGCCATTCCCGGAGCCACATGTTTGCCATCAGCAGCCCTCTGCCGAGAATCCGTGGACACCTGTCCCTCGTCCCCACATCCCAGCCTCCTGTCATCGAGGCGTCTGTGTCCCTGGCTGCCCTCTAGCCATCCGTAGCCACCCCAGCTCCACTGAACCCCCCAAAAGAGACACCCCTCAGGCTGCGTACGCCTGGGGAAGACTGCCCTCCGAGCCCAGTGCGTGAACTGCCAGGCAGGGCAGCTGGAAGCGTTTACCCAGGGATTGACCCGTCTTGAGGGGAGCTGGTCTCTCTGCAGCAAGAGAGCAGGGAAGCCTGGTGAGCCGCTTTCTCGCTCCCAGCCTTTGAACTGCCTGCCACTTTTAGCACCCTCTCCATCCTGGTCCCTCGGCTGGCCTTTGGCTGCGAGCCTTTCTGTTTCTTCTTGGGGGGTCCCATTTGTTGAGAAGATGGGGATACTCGTGCTCTGTGCCATATCCCTCTGCCTTTCCCTTCGGTTGTTTTCAGGAACAGAAATGATACCATCCCAGTAGGGTAGCCTCCTGGTGGCCATGCCTATCCTGCGTGCCTCCCCCCCTTACCCCTTGCCCTGCCTCCCCACCCCCCTCCTCCTAGCAACAGAGTCTAAAAATACTCTCTTTCCACTGAAGGGTTTTTTTTTTTCCACCAAAGAAAGTGAGCTGACTGGGGAGGAGGAGGGGGCCGGAGCTGCTGGAGGTGTTGTGTTCTTGGAAGGTGTCAGAGACCCGGCGGCCGGACCTTTGGCCAGATTATGGACTGGCAGCTCTCTGGAGACCCTGTCACCGGGAGTAGGAGGTCTGATCTGGGGGCATAAGCAGAACATGGCAGAAGCGAAGAACAGAACCCATCGTGTAGGGGCGCCTGGGTGGCGCAGTCGGTTAAGCGTCCGACTTCAGCCAGGTCACGATCTCGCGGTCCGTGAGTTCGAGCCCCACGTCGGGCTCTGGGCTGACGGCTCGGAGCCTGGAGCCTGTTTCCGATTCTGTGTCTCCCTCTCTCTCTGCCCCTCGCCCGTTCATGCTCTGTCTCTCTCTGCCCCAAAAATAAATAAACGTTGGAAAAAAAAAAAAAAAAAAAGAACCCATCGTGTAAATGAGCAGTCGTTCATTGATCTGAAAGTTGATGATTTAAAACTGTGTTAAAATTTGAGGGATTTAGAAGCAAGTCGGGTACGGTTTGTGTTGGTATAAGGCCTCTGTCTGGGGTCTGGTGTACAATCCCAAGGAGCGAAGGAGAGAGAAGCATGAAATTCCCCTTTCTCTCCTTCCCAGACCTTCCCCTGGGTCTTTCGACCCCCTAACATTGTAGGCATAGGCCCGAAAAGGGAGAATTCCATAAAGAGCAGTGAGGTGGTCACTCTGTTGTTAGCCAGCCCGCCCCTGTGACAGGGACCCCTCAGAGAGCCAGCACTGCCGTGTCACTTTGCTTTCCTATAGGGCAGCCTGCCAGCCCCACCCCTGTGGCTCCTTGGCTTTAGGTTGGGGACCCAGAGTAGACCAGACTTCCTGAGGTTTTCCACCTCTCCCCTAGAGCAGAGTCTGAAATCTCAGCAGGGTCAATCGTGTAGAGAGGCTCCTGTGTTGTCACTGTCACCTCAGAATGTGGACAGCCTCTCTGGCCATCTTCCTGTGTTCTCTGATGGAGCTTGGTAACTGTGAGTACGAAATTCAATCTGACTTGACAAATGACGTCTGACTGCCTTCTCTGCAAGGGCGAGACTCGGTGTGTGCCTTCAAACGTCTGACCTAGTGGAGAGAAGACAGGAGCACAGGTATTTGGGCATTGTCCCCGGAAGATGAGAGAGGCATGTAGCGTCTCTGGGTTTCTCCTGGTTCTGTGTTTCCACCTACGACTCCTCCTTTAAAGGTGCCCCTGCCCTGTTCCCTGTTGGCATCAGAATCTTGTTCAGGAGAGAATGCTGCCAGGAACGTATGTGCTGTTAGTAGCCACCTCAGCCACACTGCACAGGGGTCTCATACAGGGGTTGAAACAGTGGCAGGTGGGAAGCGAGTAGCTTAGCCAAGACTGCTTGGTTGCAGATAACAAATTCTAATTCCAGCTGGCCTAGGCAAAGAGGAGAGTCTGTCAGGACAAGGTAGGGCTTCCCAGAACCCTGGGTGTGACTGGACCTGGGAAGGGACAGGAGGGATCAGAAAAGCCCGCCAGTCCTCTCGTCTGCACCTCTAAGCACACTGGTCTCAACGTCCCACGTATAAGCTAGCTCTTGCTCCCTGGTCCCCGCTGGGCACATGGCTGCCCACATCTAGAGTGGACAGTGTCACCTACCCAAGAAGAGCAGCCCAGCTCTCCCCAAGCCCGGGGCCTAGCTCCTGGGTGGAGGGGAAGCTGACTGGCCCAACTTGGGGTGTGTGTTTCCCTCTTGGTGCCACAGAATACATAGTACTGGAGAAAGGGGGCCTGTTGAGTCGCCGTCTGGGCAGGTGCCCCAAGAACTGTCCCCCGTCTGGAGAGCACAGTGATGGTTCTTTAATTTCCATTCTTCCTATCTTGGTGTTGGCTGAGGTGGAGAACAAGATAACTGACAAGCCATCCCCTGGAACTGTTGGTCCTCCCGTTGAAATCGAGGCAGGAAGTGGCAGCAGGAAGGACCATCATGCTTTTTTCTCCCTGGCCTCCCACCACAGACTGTAAACCTAGCCTTAGACCCTAAACGAACACGCTAGCTGCATTTTGAAGCTAGAGTCGCAGGACTCAGCTGGATTTTGAATCAGGTGGCAGCAGCCAAAGCAGCTGGTGGAGAATGGGGCTCCGGGGCACTCCCTGGGCGGGGGGCAGGCCTCAGGGGTGCTGCTCTCCAGCTGGTGCTCCGATGGGCCTCCGCAGGCACCATGGGCCCCCCTCAGAATCCAGGAGGAAGTGTCGGCCGAGAGGGGCCGTCCTCAAGCAGGCATTAAATCCCTGAGTGTGCACATTCGATAAATGGATCAAGGAAGCCAGGCTGACAGTAATGTTTGTGGTGAGATGTATCAGTCGTAATGAGCAAGGCTTTTTGGAAACTGACCTTTTAACTTCAAGTGGGTCTGGTGGTTAGAGATAGAGTTTCTGGGGCTGCCTCAGGATTGGTTGGAACGCAGTGCTAGAGCCAGGGAGGCAGGGAAATGCTTGTGACAACAGCAGAATTGGCAACGGAACCGTGGGCGCGAGACGCCACGCCACCTCTTCTGGGTACGTATAGGGTGACAGGACCGTTTTGAAGAGCTGGGCTTCGTTTTGGGGGAGCCCTTTGGAGATGCTTTTTTTTCTTTTTTTTTTTTTTTTTTGATCCTGTAACTTCCAAAGAACCAAACATTTCAATTCTTTTTTGAGTGTCATGAATCAATGATCAGTGTCTACTGGGATGTTCGTTCTTTGCTCTCTGTGTTGTGTTTTCAGCGAAGGGGCTCTTGTGGCCGTGCTTTCCAATGGCTTCTCCGATGTGGGCACGTGGGCGCTGCCACGGTGGGCAGCTCCGGGCTCTCCCTCCCCTGAGCCTCTGCCACCTCCCCTTTCCGGCCAGGCGAGGTGGTCTCCGCTTTTGCACTCTCTGATCCACTGAGGAGACCTTGCATTAGCCTTTATTTCCGCCACACATCAATTTCTCCTTTCCTTTCTGCTCAATTTGCCTACGGTTCCTGCCTCCGCCCACGGGAGCTCTGCCGAGCAGAGCCGAGGCACTCCGGTCCTGATGGCATCCCGCGGGCACGGCAGCGAGGCAGCCTCCGCACGCCCTTCAACTAAGCATCGCCAGGAATTGATTTCCCGGCGATTAGGGAAATGCCTGCATTTTAGGATGCGCCACAGTGCTTAGGTGTTATTTCTCCGCATCTTCTCCAAGGAAATGCTACACGCTGAATTAAGTTTTTGTGTTTTTGTTCATGCTCAACAGCACCATTGCAAACCCGGATTTCGCCAGCCCCGTCGTGGCAGCGCTGGCGGGGGGCGCGGGGGCAGAGTGGGTTTGGCCAGCATGATTGGCATTTGAGGGTCGGAGGGCACTGGCCTCTGAGAGAGGACCTGGGCTGCCCTTGGTGAGAAATGCTTCCTGACAGGCCCTCTTTTATCCTCCCAGGCGTGGGCTGATGCCTTTCGAAGCAGTCCTGACCTCACCGGCGTTGTGCATATATACGAGGAGCTGAAGAGGAAAGGGGTCGAGTTTCCCATGGCAGACTTGGACGCTCTGTCTCCCATACACACACCACAGCGGGTAAGCTTCCAGCTGGCGTTTTCTAGAAAGACCTATTGCAGAACGGGCAGGCCACTGCCACCACCCTTCTGCTGCTCCGTTTGAATTATTCAGCTTGTCATCACGCGTTCTTAAAGCTCGAGGGCATTTCTTTTTAATAACAAGGGGAATGCAGGAGTGAGACGGCTGGTTGACTGGTGATTAAGTGGCAGCAGTGTCTTCCCCCACCCCCGCTCCCAGTTCTCATCTGACTGTGCAAGGAGGATATAACAGAGGGATCAGTTCCGAGATTTTCCTGGAAATGGCTGCTTGGGTGGAGCCAGCCTGTGAGGGCCCATCCCATGAGGGTCACTAGCACCCGCTTTTCCGAGGGCCCAGGAATCTCCCTTTGGGAGTGCCGGAGCACCTCCGTGTCCACGGCAGTGCAGAGGAGCTGGTGACGTCACTGATCGTGGGGCAGAGGGCAGCTTTCAGTTTTTTAGACTGTACAAGCCAAATAGATCTAAATTTTATTTTGAACTGAGTGTTCGGTGTCAATCCAGACATGCTTGAATTCCTCCAGCCTTGGAATTCAAAGCCCAGAGAAGGCCTCCTCCCACTGAAGCCTCTTACAACGTGAGGCAGCTCTGTGCTTCAGAATGAGAAGCACGCAGGTGATGGTGACCGTTCATCCTGGGAAGCGAGTACCTCTACTGGCTGGGAATCAGCGCCTGGCCCCCGGGGGGGGGGGGGAGCCAGGAAGCTCCAGGATCTGGGAGAGAGGCGCCTTGTGCCAGCACACACACTCTGCCTCACTGGCCTCATCTGCCCATCTCCAAAATGGGGACAAGGAGTCCAGAGTGCCTGTGCAGGTCTCTTCTGTGAACACAGTTAACGTTGAGGCTTTCTGAGATGCTCAAAAGGGAAAGCATAAGGAATTCTACTTTGCAAAGCTTTGTTCTCATTATGATCCCTCCAAACCACTTACCATGCCTTGTGGAATAAACGTAACCTGTTTTATTTTTCTAATAATGATACAGAACAGCGTTGTTTTGTGCCTATAATTACAAAGAACATTCGGTAAATTGCATAATTGCTATTTATATTAGTCTACTTGTAAAGGCCAAAATATAATCTTCTGGTACCAGATAGGGATGTGTGATTAGCAAAACTTCATAGCAGCCCCCCTCCACTCGGATTCTGGGGGGCCCTAATAACGGGAACCCTGACCAGAGCTCTCATGGAGTGCCCTTGGCGCTGCCTTTCTGAGTTGCTTGGTTTGTCTGGGAGGTAAGTAGAGGGAAGAGCCCTTGGTACCCCCCATTTGTGGACGGAGAGACTGGGTGCAGAAGGGGCAGGGATTCCCCGAGCCTCACAGGTGAGCCGTAGAGCCAGGCCCGCTGCCTCCCTGCAGGTGGCTGTGGCGGGAGGGGCTGCCGGGGCGGGTAGGCGCCGGGCCCAGCTGCACGGACAGCCCCGGTGAACAGAGGACTTTGTTGTTGCCGTGCCAGAGCGTCCCCGAAGTGGATCCGGCCGCGACCATGCCCAGGCCCCAGTCGCAGCAGAGGACGAGTGCCAGCTCCTATTCCTCGCCTCCTCCTGCTCCCTACTCCGCTCCGCAGGCCCCGGCTTTGAGCGTGACTGGCCCCATCACGGCCAATTCAGAACAGGTACTTGCACACTTCCAGGCCATAGGCAAGTCGGCCGACTGTCCTTGCTCGCCCTTCCTGGAGATGTATGGATGCTTTCCCTGACCAGGCATTGTGCTAGTGTCCGCGACCCACAGACGGAAGGGAGGGCCCACCGTGCAGTGGGGAGATGGGTGCAGAGGCTGCGTGGACGGTGTGGCGGTGCGGTTGCGGGAGCAGGAGCTGAGAGTTAGTGCTACCTGGAGGGCAGCCCCGGGAGCCGATGCTGCTGAGGCTCTCGAAGCCGGAGCGGGGCTTGTCTGACAAGGCATGCGCCGGAGGCGTGGAGGAGCGGGGCGCTCGAGGGAGCAGCAGGTGCAGGATCGGAGAGACAGAGGGTGAGGCCAGCGCACAGCCATGGAGTTGCGTTGTGAACAGCCTCGTGAGTCACGCGGAGCGGTTTGGATTGATCCTGTAAGAGGCGTCAGCCATCAGAGGCCGGTGACCCGCTCAGCAAGGTGCCGTGAGGCCGAGGCCGGGATGAGGAAGGCCCTTAGGAAGCATTCTTCCTGCCTTTATTCCACACCCTGCCCACCTTCCCTGAGTTATTTCCTGAGAGGCCAATGCCATTGAAATCCCAACCTGGATTTTTTTAGACACGTCGTGGAGACTAGTATTTAGATGAATCTGTAGAATTGCCATTCAGTAAAATTTGAGAACTGATCAGACTTGAAAAAAGAAAATCCATTCCAGTGTCTGTGACAACGTCATTATTTACGGAAGCCCACGTAGACAGAGGGGTCAAGTGATGAGGCGTGGTTAACCGAAGTGTTGTGCCAGGGTTGCTCACGTTTCCCTTCTCTGGCGGCCCCGAGGAGGCGAGCAGGAGGAGGTGAGCTGGAGGTCAGGCGGGCCTGGACTTGAGTCCCCACTCTGCTCCTCACTGTGAGGCTTCGGCTGGGTCACTTTGACCTCCGTCGACTGTTAGTAGAACGGGGCGGTGGTTCTTCCTCTTACCCACCCCCAGAGTAGGCATGAGCTTGTCGGGCAGCTGGATGGGGCGGCCTCGTGATAGTCCCCCCGAGTGCCGCGTGCCCTTTTGAGGAGAGGAGGTCGAAACCCACAGCTAAAACACGGACTGTACAATAACGTGCTATTCTGTTCACACCATTCTGCCCTTTCTCGCTACTCACAGTGGCCAGGACCTGTCCCCAGAAGGGAAGCCCTGGGGAAGAGGGTCCCTGGCGGCAGGCTCTGCTGCTACGGGCAAAACTGTGTCCCTTTCTGCCCAGAGGGAAGTCTGACATGTCTGGAGTTGGATGGTCACTGAGACCCTCCACTGACTCTTTGTCGGTTGCGTGGGAGCTTGGGAAGAGCCCTGCCAGCAGCCAGAACAGTCTGGAGAAGGGGGAGAGTGGAAGAGCGGCCTGGCTTTGAGGACCCTTCTGATCCCATGTGGTGTCTGTCGCATTCCTGAGCTTCCAGGGTCAGAAAGCTCTTCTGGCTAAGACTGGGGAGGACTTCGCCCACTGGGCGGAACCGGAGGGAAGAAGAGCCTCCAGGGATCTCACCCAGTGCTCTCATTGACCATTTGTCCATTTTCCATCCAGTACATATTTATCGAAGTCTCCTGTCGCTATCCCTGTGCTCGGAGTGCAGACCTCAACTCAGCAGAGTCCCTGTCCCCAGGAGGTCAGCCAGGACAGGGGCGGGGGTCTGCGGTAGGAGGTGCGCTGCTTGGTTCTGCCTCAGGGAGGGCAGGGGAGAGTCAGAAAAGGCTTCAGTGAGGAGAGAAGGTGTCATTTGAATTAGGTCAAAGCGCAGTTAAGAGCCATAGCAAATCCAGTTCTCTGGATGTTTTAGTGGAAAAGGGATCGATACTGGGTGCCTGTGGGCCAGCACCTTGCAGGGTTTCACTTGGGTTACTCACAGCAGCCCTGTGAGGCCGTCGTTTTCACCTTTGCATAGCTGAGGAACTGAGGCTCAGATTAATACCTGTCCTTTACAGTGTCCCTACTGCAAGAAAGAGGGCCCAGGCCCAGGCCTTGGGGAGCTCTGTTGGATGGGAAGGTCAGGTAGTTTTCAAAGGGACCTTCGTAGGGAGCTGACTTGCAAGGGGGTGTCCCCTGGAGTCTTCTTTTGGTCCCTCTCCCTCATTCTTGCCACACTGGGAAAGTGCAGCTAATGCCAGCCAGCCTCTCAGAGGACCATAGTGCTTAGATTGTGCACTCCTCGGGCCAGAGTCTGTAACGAGGGGGTTCCTTATGAGGACCCCAGTCCTGAAGAGCCCTTGGGGATCACACACTCCACCACTTTCACTGGCAAGACATAGGGACGGAGGCCTGGGGAGATTAATGCCCCACTCAGAGTCTTGCTGTGGGAGGGCTGAGCCACAAGCCAGCTCAGTCCACACTGGACCCGGCGCTCTTTCCCTGTACAGCGCTGCCTCAGTGTCACAGCAGCGTCACCCGTGACAAACTCTTGGTTAACCAAGGGCCCCGTGGGGGTGGCCTCACTCCCGCATTCGCTTCTCCCTTAGAGCTGCCATCGCCCTCACACCCAGACCAGAGTGAGTTAAGAAGCCGCCTTCTGCCCAACACATGCAGAGGAGTGACCTACATGTCACAGTGAATGGGACTGTCACCAGACAGGTTCAGGTTGACTGACCTCTCCTTCCTGCTTTCCTCCCCACTCCCACCTCCCCGGCCTAACAGATTGCCAGGCTTCGGAGTGAACTGGACGTCGTTCGAGGAAACACAAAAGTCATGTCTGAGATGTTAACAGAGATGGTCCCCGGGCAGGAGGATTCGTCCGATCTGGAGTTGCTGCAGGTGAGGGGGGGCCTCGTCTTGTGGAAGGTCTGGACCTGCGGAAGCGGCAGTGAGGCAGGAGGGGAGCCCGGGGGGACTGTCGTGGGAAGGGACATGTAGGCTCACACTCAGCGTCATGCTTCCTGGCAGCAATCAGATGCCAGCACCAGGCTCTCCTTTTTATTTGCCTTCATAACATTTTTTGCCCTGATAATAAATTGCCGACTGTAGAACACGTGCCCCTCAAAAGATGAAGGAAGTATCAGGAAGAAGATAACTCATTTTCTTTGATTCCAGCATCCACAAGTAACCCCTGTCGATGTTTTGATGCATTTTTTTCACGTTTGTTTTCATTTCAGGTGTAGTTGAGATCCTATTATGTGCCCCGTTTTGTGTATTGCTTTACTTCCTCAACATTATGTCGTAAACATTTGTGACAGGACCTCCTCAACCTTTCCTACACGAGGGAGCCCTTCTAGCCACACTTTATCCCCCAGAGACTCCTGAGACTGAAATTAAATAGAAGCTCCTTTTCTTTTACTGAATACTGAGGATTCTGGGCTGGGGTCGCCAACATTATCGTTCCTGAGGACCCGTTGCTAACTGGCCTCCTCGCCCCCTGGACGCCGAGTGGGTCTGGGGGCATGACAGAGAGGGGTCCAGTAGCAGAGCCAGCCTGCAGGGCCGCCCTCAGACTAGTGTCTGAGCCAGCCAGATCCAAAGCTAGTGACCAGATCTCCACCACACCCATCTCAGACGACTCTGGCACTTGTAGAAAATGGCACCCGCACTGCCCTTAGAAGCAGTGACCTTCTGGAGGGGTGGAGAAAGGGTGCCATAAACTGCAGGTGCCAGGATCTTTTCAGCGGGAGGCAAGATGCTTGAGTAAACAGGTCAGGAGCCAGACTGGCTTGGCGAGCTGGCAGGAGTGCCTCACGACGTGCCTGCTTCTGCTGTTCTTGTCTGGCGCTCAGAGTCGTCAGTCTTGGCCCCCCAGGCGCCGTACCTCCCACCCTGCTGCTGGCACACAGCTCGCAGCCTATGAAGGCCCGGCTCTGATGGCCCTGCCTTTCAGCAGTGTGCACAGCGAAAGTGACCTGGTCCCAGGCAGCCTCTTGTTGTGCCTGCTTCCTCCTGGGAAGCCGTCGGCTCCTAAGGAGGTGAGGTGAGGGTGGGTGAAGGCCTGTTCTGGGGCTGACACGGAGCAAAGCAGAGGTACATGGAGTGTGGTCTCTGCTCTGGAGGACCTCCCAGCCTGGTGCAGGAGGCAGACAGGAAACAGCTCCTCTCCACGAAGCCGTGACATCGGGTTGCTCTTGAAGCCGAACCGAGTACTCTCAGCCGGCCCGAACGAGGAGCCCTGAGCGGCCTCTCGCAGACCTCACCCCTGACACCTGCAGCAGACCAGGTTGGCCTGTTTGGCAGGTCCAGCTTTCCACTGCAGGGGACCCAGTGTCCCCTTAATGCGTCACTGACCTCCATTCCCAGCCTGCAGGGGGAGTTCTTCCAGGCACTGGGATCTGAGAGCAGTCCAGAAACAATTGAGAAACTGAGAGGGCCTCTTGAGGCAGCGTTGTGCTGTGTCAGCGTCCGAATTCCTGCTGACAGGGGGTTTGCAGTGGACAGAGCTGAGCTCCTGGCAGCAGGGGGTGGGCCGAACAAAGCCAGCATGCTTCCAGACAGCCATAGCAGACCCAGACAGCAAGCATACTCCGTGCGTGCGTGCGTGCGTGTGTGTGTGTGTGTGTGTGTGTGTGTTTAAACAAGCCCATCAGCCAAGACAAACAGAACCTAATCTCCTGGCATCAGCTCACAGTTTTCAAAAATAGGTTGCTTCCCATGACGTTTTCCTTCCCTCTGTTTTGTTCCAACTCCAAGCCTACCAGCCCTCCCTGCTATCGTATAAATCAAACAGAGAAGGAACGACTCCGGGTGCCAGTGGGAGGCTGGCCTTCCAACACGGGAGATTCAGGAGTTGGGCAGCTCTGTGTGAACAGCCACGGCTCTCCTTGCCACTGGCCTCGCTCCTCAGTCATTCTTGACATCTTCCCTCTTCTTCTTCCTGGGACGGTTGGAGCCAGCTGGGCAGGGGCTCCCAAAGGCCAGGGCTACCCCAGACAGCGAGACTGCCACGTGGGAAAATGCCACCATCTGCTTGGAAAGTGATGGGATTGGAATGTGCCCCCGAGGACCCCTCAGTTGAGCTGGAGGGCAGCCAGATTGCTCAGGGTAGAAGCTGTCCAGAGCTCACAGTGCTGGCCAGGGCCATGGAAATAAACCCATTTGTCACCACCCCAAATGTTCACGCCAACAGAAGCTGCTCCCGATTGGAGTGTAAGCTGCTGGGTCGGAGGAGATGCAAAGAGAGGAAATCGTAGGTGTCGGTCCCGGGACGCATCGGTGTGGCGACCATAACCACGGGCGGGAACGTCCCAGTTGCTTCCTGTGCCTAGCAGAGCATTTTCAGGTGTGGCCTTGAGCAGAGCCACAGCGAACCTCAGCAGGAGAGCCATTTGCTTCAAGGGAAGCGGAGGCCACTCCTCATGCTGTGCTGTCAGCGTAGCCGGAGACCCTGAGGGAAACTGAGGCAGGGTGCCCAGAGGGAACACTGTGCCGTGTGGGATCCTCCACTCCCTGAGCTGGGAGAGTCGTCCTGGGCAGTCCGGCTCCACACATGTGCTCGGATTCCACCTACAGCGTGTTGCCTGGTGTCCCTGCCTCATCTTTCTTAACATCTTCTTGACACGACAGGCTGTTCACGTGAGCCCATAGAAGCACTTGGTTTCCAAACGCACGTCCTAGTTAGACTTTGGGAAGCGCCGCGGCGAGGCAGAAAGAGCCACCGGGTTCACATCCAGGCCCTCCCGCTGACAGGCTGGGCGATACTGGGCCAGTCGCCTACCCCTCAGGGCCCAGAGTGATCACACTCAGCTTAGAAGGGTAGGAATCGTCCATTTGAGGTGGCGCACAGGCCCATCATACGCAAGTTGGAGCCCCCGTGATTACCATCGGCACCCCCTTCTATACAGCGAGCTAAAGTCTGTCTCCCTGTAGCTGCTACCCTGGTCTGTCATGTTTGATGACAGAACAAAACAAAGTCTTCTTTGGCAAGGTGGGTCCTTAAATGTTTGAGGACTGCCATAAGCCCTTCCATGGCCCAGTCTCTGTGTGGGACAAACGTGGCTGTTGGCCGCCCACCTCGTAGATGACCTGTCAATTCTCAGCAGGAGTCGGATGCTGTAAATGGAGAGCGTTTCCATCAACACAAAACCTTCCATCTCTTTCTCATATGGCCGGTAAGCCAGGTCTTCCCCCATCCTGTGTGTGGGCACTTGGGTCCGGGCCTGAAATTTGAGACTGCGTCTGTGTCTGCTAGAGTTCACGTCCTTAGCCGCAGCCCGTGAGTCCAGTGTTTGAAATCTTTAAAAGATCCCGAGGCTGTCATTCGGTATTCTCTGTCTCTCCCAAATTAGCCTCTTGAGCTTTGTCTTCAAATAGTAATAACTTTTAATTAATCCAGTGATGCCAAAATTGGGCATTCCTACGTGGCCATCCGTCAGATAATAAAAGAAGCCCTCCTCCACATTGTTTCTTCAAGTAGCAGATGGTATATCCCCTCTTGCGTCTTGCATCATTTCAGCAAAAACCAGGATGTCCAGGACCATTTTCTCTAGAGAAATCTAGTTTATTCTACATGTTTAGCTTCATTATCCCCCTTCTCTTCAACAAAGAGTTTCTCCTCCTTCCTCCCCCCTTCCTTTGCAGCTATAGAAAAGAGATCTTCAGGACCTTGTTCCGTGCTCCTTAGAACTTGGAGAGGGTTCAGAGGAAATCCATAAAGATGATTAAAAGATTGTTTTATGAGGTGGGGATGAGAATGTCCCTTGAAGAAAAGATAAAGGCATTGGGATTAATTAGACAGAAAGAGGATATTTTAATACGTTCTGATCGATGGAGGGCTTTTGCACAAAGAACACTGACCAGCTGTTCTCCTCCTCTGTTGAGAAGCCGAAATCTTCAACACATAGGAAATTCCTGTCCTGGCTGTTGCACAGTGGGAAGGACGACCTGGGCAAGACTTCCGGCCAGAAGAAAGTCACTCCGTTTGGTTGGTTTAGAGATGGAGGTAGGCAGAGGAAGGTCTCCCCAACTGCGCCTGCCCTGGGTCTGGCTGCGTGTGACCCCATGAAGGTCATGCAGGCGGCCAGCTGGTGGTTGGTGGCAGAAATCTCAACATTCTGGTTCTTCTCTCCCCTTTGATCTCTGTCTTTTTTCTCACTATTTATTTTAAGACGATGGGAGCGCCGGGGTGGCTCAGTCACTTAAGCATCCTACTTTGGCCCGTGTCTTGATCTCGTGATTTCTGAGTTTGAGCCCTGCGTCGGCTCTCTGCTGTCAGGGAGGAGCCCTCTTGGGATCCTCTGTCTCCCTGTGTCTGTGCCCCTGCTCCGTTCTTGTGCTCGCTCTCTCCCTTTCAAAAATAAACAAACATTAAAAAAAAAAAAAATGATGATGACCTACGGTCACATTCAGTGCTGGCTGGCTCATTCAGTGGAGATTGCAACTCTTCGTCTTGGGGTTGTGAAGTTCGAGCCCCACGTTGGGTGTGGAGATTCTTTAAAATTAAACAAACAGAAAAGGTGGTAACTTTTTTTTTTTTAATTTTTTTTCAACGTTTTTTATTTATTTTTGGGACAGAGAGAGACAGAGCATGAACGGGGGAGGGGCAGAGAGAGAGGGAGACACAGAATCGGAAACAGGCTCCAGGCTCCGAGCCATCAGCCCAGAGCCTGACGCGGGGCTCGAACTCACGGACCATGAGATCGTGACCTGGCTGAAGTCGGACGCTCAACCGACTGCGCCACCCAGGCGCCCCGAAAAGGTGGTAACTTAAAAACTTGAAGGAAGGGGATGGTAAAACTTTCTCTGTGCAGAGACCCTTGGACATCCTTGATTTAGAAGCTCCAGGCCAGACTCTCTGGGCCAGTTTAAGCAAAGCTCTTTGGGAGGTGCCTGAGGACCTCTCCGGGGTTGGGCCACAGAGGCTTTGCCCGTGGGGTGGGTCGGGGGCCATCTCACTCCCCACGCCAGCTGGAGGCTGTGGGAGCAAGGCAGCAGGTGCAAGCTCAGAGCAGGTGTTTCTGGTTCCTGCAGTTCACGAGATCACACATTCTCTGCCCTCGGGTCTCATTCTTCCCAAGAGCTGAGTCGTAATGTTAGAGCCAGGAGAGGTCTCAGAAATCATCTAGCACTTTCCAAATGCTTCTGTAAAGTAATGGAACCCTTTTCTCCACCAGTAAAATTCTCCAGAGAACTGCAGTGTTTATTTATTTTGAGGGACAGCATGTGAGAAAGCACGAGCGGGGGATGAGCAGAGAGCGAAGGGGGGAGAGAGAGAATCCCAAGCAGGCTCCTGCCATGTCAGGGCAGACCCGGACTCGGGGCTCGATTCCGTGAACGTGAGGTCACGACCTGAGCAGAAACCAAGAGTTGGATACTTAACCGACTGAACCACTCAGACGCTCTTGTACTGTTTAAAATAGATAAAAGCTGCCGTGGGGTGGGGTGTCCCAAAACCCCATGCCGTGGAGGCACTTTAGTGGCACTCTGCAGAGCTTCAGCACTTCGCTGACCCCCTTTTCCTTCCCCGGAGAGAAACCGTTCCAGAGGGTGCTGGAGACTCAGAGAGCTGATCTAGTCAGTCATGACTGCTTGCTGCCTGCCACTTGGTTCCCAGCACACGGGAGGGCCTGGGCTCCGTGGGGGAGACTGAATCCAGCCCTGCCCTTTTTCATCTAGTGGTTCTGTGCTTTGGGCATCTGGAGCCATGTTACTGAGACGCTCCCTGCCATCTTCTGAGGGATCTGGTTTGGTTCTCCGTGGGTTCCGGTAGACCATCCTTGAGGGCTGCTCTGCGTTCTGAGGCTTCCAGTGGTTAGGGTGGGGGTAAGGGCTGGTCTTCACTTATTTGAGGCTCTGATGGAGGGGCTCTGGCGACCTGGGGCCGCAGCCCCGAGTAGAGGTATGTCCAGAGTGCTGTGGAAGTTTTTAGAAGGTTGGGGTTGGGGGGAGTCTCCAGAAAAGATTGAGCTCCTTTGGCTCCTCAGAGATTTTTGGCAAACACCTTGAGTGCTGGTCTCCTCTATACCAGGCACGCCGTCACCCAGGGAGAGGGAGTGACAGGGTGGCCCAGGAAGGGGTCCTGGCAGACAGCAGAGAGGCAGGCGCTGCGCCTCTTTGCTCTGTCCACTGCCCGGCCTCCTGTGTCCCCGGGCTCCGTCTCTCCCACTCCTCCATTCCCATGCTCTTTGGCTGGTCTCTGGCGTGTCTTCCAAAGCGCTGGGCAGGATCTGCTACCCGAGAATGGCCAAGCATCTTTTTTCTTTTGGTTGACGGGGGCTGGTCTTTTAAAGTTCATCTAAATCCGAGTTTCCTTCTTGGCCCTAAGCAGGTGCTCCTTGAACTCTAACAGTGTATTAGAAATACTACAATCATTTATACCGTTCACGTCAGCCCTGCCTCCTGGAATCCTTCATGCGACCTACTGTGATGGCTTCTTTCATAAGTGCCTCTGTGGGCTTTCGTTTCGTTTTGTTTTGTTTTATGTTGATGGCCTGGCTTCATTTTAGCCCTCACTCATGAGCATACTTTGTGTCTGTAATTTGGGTTTCCACTGGGCCTTTGGCTTTGACTGTTCCTGTGGTGACTGGATTTGACCTGTGAGTGTCCACCAGCATCCATGGCAGTTAGTGTGACAGTCCATCACTCGAGTTCTGGAAAGGCTCCAAGTCCCAGGCCAGTTCCTGAGTGCCCCTCTCCTGGCCGGCCTGGGGATACGAGCCATTCACAATGGTAGAGAGTGGCCATTTTGTGGTATTTCACTCTTTACTGGACATAATGTCTTGTGCAGTTCATTTTTGGTATTTGCCTCTTGTTATTCAGACACATGGCTGTATGTTTATAAATGCTTACTACTGGGTCACTGGGGCCTGGGATGAGTCCTGGAGAGGGAAAATTAGATTCTAGGTGAAGGAGAATTCCCCATTCTCTGAGTGGAGAGAGTGCTAGGTAGAAGGCTAAGCTGATGTGGATAACTGAGTGAGGACAGTGATGGGGAGCTGGTGGTTTGCATGCACCGAGGACTCAGAGCACCGTAGAGTCCAGGCCCCCATCCTTCTTCCTCCAACCTCAGCCTGCTTCTGACCTCCCCTCCTCTGCATCTCCTGCTGGTGGGAATGCCACTCCCTGCCTGGGCTGATCTGGCCAGGGCTCAGCTGGCACCGGAAGTACCAGCTCGGGGGTAGGGAGAGAGGAGTTTTGACTATCCTGTGATTTGCTGGGAGCCTCCTATTTCCAGGATGATCCTGCCTTCTCCCAAACAAAGAATGGGGGTCTTAGGAGAACCAAGAGTGGGAATCTGTTCATAGAAAAAATTAGAAGGTCTAGACACTGGGCTTGCTGTCCCTAGAACCAAGAGAAGCATTAGCATTCTAACTCCACAGGGGGCCAGCAACTGGGTAGACCCATGACCAAGGCAGTGTTTCCATAACCAGAGAGACTGGGCGCAACAAGCCAGAGAATCTCCAGATGAAGCTGTTTTTCTGCTGGTAAACACCAGACTAGTTTGTACCCAGCTGTCCAAATCTAGATACCTTCTGTCTTGGAAATTACAGCTGGAGCGGGGTGATTCTGGGCTGACCCACGTGGGCTGAGCTGCTTTCCTCAGCTGCCTCCGCTCTTGGGGAAGCAGCCCCCGCAGGCCGAGCAGCCAAGGGAGGGGTGACAGCAGAAGCCGTGTCCAGGCCTGGTGTCTGGCTGGTCATGGTCTACTTATTCTGTGATGGACAGGTCCGTCGAAGTCCCGACCTTGCTCTTACCTGCAGGATCAAGCCTAGGACACGCATCCCCCTTCAGTGGTGAAGCAAGAATGTGTGTGTGAATGTGTGTAAGGGAGCACTGTTTCGGTGCCTTGGACCGAGTGTGGACAGAAGGAATGCAACTTGCCTTCAGTAATTCTCCCTGGAGCATTTAGGGAGTAGCTCCTATGTGTCAGTCACGGGTACTGGAGAAACGGGGACAAAGGATGCCGTCTCTGCCCTCAAGAAGCTTCAGCGTAGAGTGTAGAGCGTGAGGCAGACCAGGAGCCCGGTCATAACGCCCCATGTGCAGTGAGCACAGTGTTACAGGGCGCCATTGGGTGCCTGGATTCCCTGCTTTGCGTTTGGCCATCTCTGTGGTCCACTCGGCAGATAATTCCTAGGCCTTTTCCCTGCGTGTAGCTCCGCACAGGGCATGAGGGGGAATAAATGGTGGCACCTCCCTCATGGAGTTCATGGTCTAGTGGGAGGAGAAACCTAGTTCTAGCCAAGCTCTGGACAAAATACAGAGCTGAACAGAGATCGTGTGTGTGCAGTGAGTAGAGCAGTGACTTCTACCAGAAACATTTCAAAAGGAGGTGGTTTTGAGGCCGAGCTGTGAGAAGGAAGGACCTCTGCCCCTGCCCTCAGCCCCTTCATTCACTGGGTCATCCATCAGCTGCCTCCTGCGTCTAGGTGGGCAGGGACAACCTGTCCCCTGCTTCTCCCCCATTGGGACTTGGAGCTTTTGCCCTTAGGCTCTTCCTGTACTCAGGGATGCTGCAGGGCCAGTCTGGGATACAGGATGGCAAGGAGCCCTGGCAGGTAGGTGAGGGAGCTCCACAGGCAAGTTTCAACGAGAGCCTGAGTCAGGCTGCCATCTGGAGCAGGAAAAGCCTTCGGTAGCCAGGCTATAAAGTGGTAAGGGTCTGTCTTCAGAGGGATAGTCTTTCCAGGGGTAGAGAGGGCCCCAGTGGTGACTGGGAGTTCATGAGAGTCATCAGCTGGGAAGAAACATCAGAGCTTGCTGAGCTCAGACCTCAGCGAAATGTCAGACGCGCCACCGAAATACACCTGGTGTGGTCGTGCTGCCGGGAGTGTAAAATGAACTGATCTCTTTTTTTGGAGGGTCTTCTGCCAGTACCGGTCTGTGTTCTAAAGGACCACGCCCTTTCACCCAGAAATTCCGCTTCTAGTAGCTTGTCCTGTGGAAGCACTGGCACAGATGCAGGAGCACGTGTGTGTGCGCGAATGTTCCTTGGCGCTGTGTTTGGGCCGGCCAAAAAGAGGCCTCAGCCTGAATGCCCAGCAGTTGGGGGGGAAAGGGGGGGTGTATTATAATACACGAAGGGACGAGGCCGGCTGTACAAAGCCGTGGGAAAAAAGGTTGTCGAGAGTATTTTGCTGAAGAGAAAAAGCAAGCTGCAAAGAATCCTGTTCTAAGATGTAAGGAACGGTCTGCGCAAACACGTACCGATGTACGTATGACGGCTAGCTGTGGACGCTTGTCCGTCTATTGAACAAGAGCTTACTTCCCCTGCGGTGACAGGAGGCAGAGAGGAGCCTTCCACTTTGCATCCCACCCACGTCCAGCTTTCTGGACAAGCGTGCACTCTTTTTGTGACTTTTAAGAATTGGCGCACATTTTCCCAAAGGAAATGGAATGTGACCAAAAGCGTCCCCAGCAGGCTAGCCAGAGGCGCGTGTGTTCCCTAGGAGCTGAACAGGACCTGCCGGGCCATGCAGCAGCGCATCGTGGAACTCATCTCCCGCGTGTCCAACGAGGAGGTCACCGAGGAGCTGCTGCACGTCAACGATGACCTCAACAACGTCTTCCTCCGCTACGAGAGGTGGGGGTTAGGGCCCTTCTTCTCCCTGGGAAAGGCTGGTGCCCTGGCAGAGGGATTTCTTTCCTCAACAATGGAGAGAGGGGGAGGGAGAGATTAGAGTTGGAAAACGGTCATCAGAGTTGCTAATGTGTTCCCCGGCTGACTGGGAAAATGCTTCTCGGTTCTCCTGGGAACCGGGCCGGCTGGGCGGAAGGTGACGTGGGGAATTCGGCTCTGCCCTTTGCAAGCCTCAGGCCGCCCAGCCTTCCCCAGTACCCCCAGCCCCTGGAGGGTGGGGAGGGCAGGGCCCGAGAGCTTCGCACCTGCTCCTTTGAAGATCCTTTGAGTTTGAAAAGGATTAAGGGGGAGCGGGGGGGATTCTCTACTAAGGAAAAAAGATTTCCTCTTTCCCATCTTTAAAAAAAGAAGAAAAAGATTTTTCCCTCCCTTTGCAAATGTCAGTGTGTCTAGAGTGTTCCAAAGAAGGCAGGGTGTAAGTGCCGGATGCTGCTGCTTAGGGAAACACACACACACACACACACACACACACACACACACTCACATGCGTACATACACGTTCATTTGAGTTCTTTCTGCAGCCAAATCATTTTTGGATTCGAGGTAACCAACTTGAAAATTCTTTTCCTTTTCCAAAGCCTCCCCCGGGAGCAGCAGTTGTCAATAGGAGGTAATGGCAGGTACAGCTCCCATATCATCACTCCGGTGCCTGTACCTTGGGCTTCCCCCCAGTGAAGGCACCAGAAAGCACCTTGACCAGGCCAACCCTCTCCTAAGTCTGAGGCCCTCGGAGTCATGGGGCCCTGGCATCAGAGTCAGTGTGACAGATAAACTTGCATCTAGGGGACTTCGAGGGTGATTTTGCTCTGGGTGTCCCAGCCCTGGGCCTTGTCTCAGCTTTGACTCTGATAGTAGGGATGGGGGGGGGGGGTGGTCCTTTGTCCATCTGACAGACAAAGAAAGCCTGGACACACCAGGAGCCTCGTGTGTCTGTTGGAGATGAGGAGCAGATCTGGGGTGCCTCAACTCCCAGCCCGAGACCCCTCAGTTTTGTCATGTGGTTCTGGTTTCTGTACTTTTAATGGGCGTGGCCTTTCACCTGTTAAACCCATTTCAGCCCCTCCTAGGATAGGAAGACGGGCTAAATTGGGCATTTTCCCGAGTCTACCATGCCCAGTCTGACCACAAATTCAGAAGCAAAGCCTGGGCCAGCAGCCCTGAGGTACCATTCTGGCTTGAGACCTTTTGATAAGACTAATTGTCCCTCGAAGATGGTGGGGGAAAGGTACCCCAGGATTAGAAACTTTTCAGATGGGTTGATACTCCCCTTCTCCTTATAGGCCATGGCTCGTAAAAACACACAAGTCTTTCTTGAGACCACAGTGGATACACATCGCCTAACCAGATGGTCCTTCCTGGGGATCACTGGTCACCAGGCACAGACCCCGGCCAGTGGGGAGACCTATGTGGAAGGACAGCAGATCTCCATAAACCCTGCTGTCTCTAGCCTCTGGCTGGAGAAAGTCTCTTAGCTACTGCTTTGCCCATGACGTTTCGGAACTCTTAAGTGCAAGGGCAGCCTACACACGTGCCTCACAATTGCTCTTGTGTTCCCACCTGGTGTGAGAGCGACTTGGGTATGCCACAGGAGAGGCTCACTGTGGTCGCTCCAAGCTGAGTCCCATCCTCAGCTACTGGCGAGTCTTCTGGCCCTGCCAGGGGCCTGTGCTTGTCTTCCTCCTCTGGCTGTCTGCCCTGTGTGCGCCCCGCCCCCTTTCCACCAGCAAGCTGAGCTGGGGGCATTTTAGCGACACAGGCTAATCACTCCTAGCGAGGCTCTGTGAAATAGGGAGGGGGCTGCGCGTCTCTCCTGGCTTTGCAGATAGACCTCTGAGCGCCCCCCAGGTAAAGTGGTTGGCCCAGCCACCCCCTCTAGGGGCAAGAGGGGCACTCTGGGCCCAGGATGTGAGGGGACAGCTGGGAAAGCTTTTGGTCCCCTGGATGTGCCAACCAGCACCTTCGTCCCTCCCCTCAGCCGGCTTGTGGGTGAGCCTGGAGGCTGGTTCTCCTCCAGGGCAGCGCCCCCTACGGAGGAAGGCGTGGTGAAGTTGTGTGTGGGGAGATCCACTTTCCCTGGTCCCCAGGTGGCCCCGATTGGTCTCCTTTCCTGGAGGCTCTGTCCCCAGGAGCTCTTCACGGGACCAGGGAGCATCACTGTGCCACGTCACGCCCCTTACTCTGCTTTCCCTTCCCCGTTAGGTTCGAACGATACAGGTCAGGCCGGTCAGTTCAAAATGCCAGTAACGGAGTAAGTATTCCTTCAGAATTCTCTCATCTCCAGAGGCTGGGAGGCCTATCTCCATTCTGTCTCACCTTTGGTTTTTCTAATTGGGACTTCAATATTTGAGCAATTAGGGGCGCCTGGCTGGCTCCGTCTGTAGAGCGTGCGACTCTTGATCTCGGGGTCGTGAGTTCAAGCACCACATTGGGGGTAGAGTTTACTTAAAAAAGAAAAAAAGAGCAAGTTCAGGGCGCCTGGGTGGTTCTGTTGGTTAAGCGTCTGACTTTGGCTTGGGTTACGATCTCGCGGTTCATGAGTTCGAGCCCTGCATCTAGGTCTGTGCTGGCAGTTTGGAGCCTGCTTGGGATTCTTTCTCTCTCTCCCTGTCTCCTTCTCTCTGCCCCTCCCCCCCCCCATTTGTGTGTGTGCCCTTTTTTTCTCTCTCTCTCAATACATAAATAAGCTTCAGGAAAAAAAAGTACAGAGCAAGCTCTGGTTGGTGGGATACTGAGGAAGAGCTAACAGGCACATTCCTGGCAGGAGGGTGGCAAAGAAGCCCCAAGTTACAGCTCTTGGGACAGTGACTGTCCTGGTGGCTGGTTCAGCCCTGCCTCCTTTGGTGGGGGGAGGAGCCAATGCAGAGCTCACTAACAGCCAGGCCCACCACGGACCCTTGAAGTTCCCTGAAACCCAGGTGAGGGAGACTGCCTTGTTCCTGTATTGGGGAAACGTCGATGCTTTTCCTCGGGGACCATGCACGATGCCTGCTGGCTTTGGAGCCCAGCACCAGGGCTCCGAGGCTCACCGCTGTCTTATGCTCTGGCAGGTACTGAACGAAGTGACCGAAGACAACTTAATAGACCTGGGGCCGGGGTCTCCAGCTGTGGTGAGCCCAATGGTGGGGAACACGGCACCCCCATCTTCTCTCTCCTCCCAGCTTGCAGGCTTGGGTAAGTGTCTCATAGGGACAAAGAGGGTCTCCTTTGCAGGCCACTTCGTAATTGTGAGTCTGGGCTGAGGGTCCATTTCTCTCTCTCTGTTGGAAGTCCCAGAGAGAGCATTTTGAGGAATCCGTGGGAAAGTGTATTCCTGAGGCCTGGCCAATTGTACCATTTTTAGTTCATGACTCTTGTCCCTAAACTTAAAAGTTTAAACCTGTGTTGGAAAGAAGGGGTGGAGGGAGTTCCAAGGAACAGGGAGTTGTTTGCTTTAAAAGAAAGGTAGCTGCTGTGTTTTATCTGGAATATTCCATGTGGTTAAAGTGATTGTCTTCTCAATGTAAATTAGGCCAAGGATGGCAAATAGGTTTTAGCTCATTGGCTACTTGGGACACAGGTCTAAGAAGGATGCTGAAGCCACATCAGAGCTTGGAAGATGAGTCTGTAGTTGATTGGTAATGTCTGCCACAGACTTGGAAGTAGGAAGCGATGACACTGATACATTTGCTCTCCTTGAACTAACATCAGCCTAAAGTGCTCCACTGCCTGAAACCTAAAACAAAAGAAACTCACCACTTTTCCGCTTCTCTGTTTGAAAGTGTGTATATGATTCTAGATGCTGCAAATATGCTGGATGATACGAATCTATAACAAAATGACAGTATTGAAATAATAATGCATGGCCCTTGCAAAATTCTGTCTTGCTTTTTTCTGTTTCCTTTTTTTTTCTTAGTATTTCTCTTTATACGTTTATTCCATTTCAGTCAAACAGGGTTTTTATTTAGTGGCCTGTCAGTTACTATAATCCTGGCTTCTCGGCATCTCCTATATTTGTAGCTACTGTTTTTCTTTCGGAACAGATTTCTCTGCCTTGAATCCATCCAGCATATGGCCACCATATTTAAAATCCAAAATTCAAACTGAATTCTGCTGTCTTCCTTCTTTTCTTTTTTTGAATGTTTGTTTATTTTTGAGAGAGGGAGAGAGAGAGAGGGAGACAGGATCAGAAGGAGGCTCTGCACTGAGAGCAGAGAGTCTGATGCGGGGCTCGAAATCACGAACTGTGAGATCATGACCTGAGCTAAAGTTGGACACGTAACTGATGAGCCACCCAGGTGCCCTAGCTGCCTTCCTTCTAGCGTTCAGTCTCTGTCCACAAGCATTTTTCATTTCACACACCCTGGACTTCAGGTTCTGTACCTTGGTACTTACCTTTCCCCCTTCTCCCTGCAGCAGAGGCCACTTGGCCTTCAAGCCCCACTGTTGGGTCAGTTTTGAGTCTTTTCCAGTGTCTCAAGCTAGGTACTGGTATTGTCTGGCTGGCTCCCACCTACTCATTGCGCTCCTTTAGGCCGAGGACCATGTCAAATTCAGTTTGGTGCACGCAGGAGCTGGCTCTGAACGTGGTGGGTGCCTGCAAAATATTTGTCCAGTAAATACATGACCCAGGCCCTTAGATATCCTGACAGAGTTAGTGAGGCACGCACTGGTCAGAGAATTGTGGGAAATCTGCAGGGGTACTGGCCCTGGGCCCCTCCCCACTGCCAGCAGTCTCGCTTCCATTCATGAGGACTCTTTGCCCACCTTGAGTAGCCTGGGGGCGGGTGAGGGTCAGTGGCTTTTCTGTCCCCCATCTGGGTCCCACCGTGGCTCCTCCTGCATGTGGTGGGCTGGGAGTGCAGAGGAGAGGCCTATGTTCCCCCTGCCTGACCCAGAACTCTAACCTGCCCACTGGCTTCCTAACTTGGGGATCCTTCATTAAGCCCACGGGCCACATTTTATTCTCACCCTACCCTCCTTTGTTTTGTTGCCGCAGACTTGGGGACAGAGAGCGTCAGTGGCACCCTCAGTTCACTCCAGCAGTGTAATCCCCGTGATGGCTTTGACATGTTTGCCCAGACGAGAGGGAATTCCTTGGCCGAGCAACGCAAGACGTATGTGGGGACCGTTTCAGTGGCTCTCGGAAGGTATTGGGGGAGGATTGATCCAGGCCTGGTCACAGGCCAACACAAAGACGCCTTTTATTTACCAGATCCAGGACTGCCAAGAACGTTGAAATATGGCTGCGAAGACTTGGCAATAGGCACAGATTTTGAATGAACACCACCCCCCCCCCCAACCCCCACCTCCCCGCCTCGGGGTTGATTGTAGTCGGATCTCTCCCATCCGCAAGAGAGTGCTCCTCATTCTCTCTGCTCCCTGTGCTGCTGCTGAAGAGGAACTAGGAGCTAGGAGGGTGCAGCCGGGCAGGGCCTAGCAGCATGGTTTTCCTGCCCGAGTGTGTGGGCAGAGGCTTCCCTGACGGCAGCTCTGGCCAGGATAAGCCATATGAAACTGGGGAAATTGATCCTAAAATAGACACCCTCCCCCGCATCTCAGGGAGGCATAGACACATGCTTGGAGCTTCTTGTTCAGCCTTAAGGCAGGCAGGTGCTTTCCTGGAGCCCAGCACCTCAGCTTTCTGAGTCCCATGCTCAGGCATCAACAAGTTGACCAGAAACCCAAGGCCGCCATGCACCTCTCACCAGCACAAGTTGCTTTTAACAGCAAAAGAGGTCAGAATGCAGAGGGAGAGAACCTCCACGGTCAGTGACAGACCCCAATCCCAGACCGTGAGACCACCTTCCTTGTCAGATGCTACCGAGGCTGCCGCTTCTGAAATAGTATTACTTGCAGCGTCAGGGCACTTCTGACGTCCCGTCACTGGGCTTTAGAGATGCCCTGGTATTGTTACTTGAGAGGAACAACGAGGTGTATGGTGTCCCAGACCCCAGAGGAAATGAGGGGCTGAGCCAGTGCTGGGACCGTAGCCTCCGCCCGAAGGCCAAGTCTGCGGGAAACTAGAAAGTGATTATAGGTCACCGCCCCGTCCCCTGGGACCACTGGGGTGGGTACTGACTGCTTGTGCTGCTTGTCTCCAGGGTAACCTACGAGGACCCCCAGGCTGTTGGAGGACTCGCTTCTGCACTAGACAGTCGGAAACAGAGCTCCGAAGTGGTAGGTCTTTCACCCTGTTTACCTGCCCAGAGTCCTCCGGAGGGAAAGTCGGGCAGCGTCGTAAAGCTGGCGGGGTAATGAAGCAGAAGCTGGGTTGCGTGGAGGGCAGGGCACACTGGGGGAGACGGGCGTGAGAGCACTGTGCTGCCTCATTGCGTCCTCACTCCAGCCCGTGGGTGATGCCCACCCAGTCAGCTTTCCCACGAAGCCCAGAGCAGACGGGCCCAGAGAAGGGACAGCACGCTCTGGGCACCGAGTGTGGATGGCAAGTGGGGGTCCGTCCTAGGAGGTCCAGCTCCACAGCCCCTTGTCTTCCTACCTTGATGGCCCTGAGCTCTCAGGGCGCAGGTCTCCTACACCCAGATAGGGCCTCTTCCCAAATGTTACACAGCCCTGGGGGTGGGCAGTGCTCCGACAAAATAACGGCCCTTACAAGGAAGGGAAATGCTCACCTGAGCCACATCTCTGCTGATCATTTGTAGTTGGCCTAGAGAAGCAGTACCAACCCACTAGAAGGCAGCTGATGGGCAGGATTTGTCTGGGGATCTGGGGCTGGAGGAGGGAGGAGCAGTGGGTGGAGGCCAGGAGGGTGCTCTGGGCAGCTCCGTGTCTGGAAGGAGCACGGCTAAAGGCAGAGGTGCTTGGAAGTGGAGGGTGGTGCTTGTTTGAGCCCCAGATGGCAGCTGTGGATTCTGTACGATTTCAGGTCACTGCAGGGGAAAGGATTTGTGTCTTAATGCTTCTCATGAGATCGTACCCCTTTTCGCCTAGGAATGCGTGTGACTGTGTGTGAATGAGCGTCTGTTTGCAGGGACGGGGAGGGGGAGAGCTGTGGGGATAAGGGCCCCGGAACGGCTGGACCTCTTGTCAGGGTCCCCCAGCTGGGTTCGAAAGGAGCAGTGCTCATCTGCCCACTGGACGGGGAGGTTTGCTTCAGAACAACGGTTCTTGGGCTCCTGCAGCCCCTGTCCAAATGGGCCCAGGCAGGCAGCAGTCTGCAGCCTGGTTTCTGGAAGAAGGTTCACCCTGGGGAAGGGACTTGTCCCTCTCTTCTGGCTCAGCCAACTGGGTGTGAGGGGTGTGCGGCCCTCTGCACTGGCCACTAGGGGGCACAGAAGAGCCAGCCCAACTGCCTCGGGTCTCAGCACCCTGCCTTTCCACCCCTGGGACCTGGACTCCCCAAATCTGCGTAGTGGTTGTGGCTCCATTTCTCCCATTACTTAGAATGTGTCCCCCCGAACCGAGAGAGGGTGTTAGGAGGGCCCACCACCGGGCTGAGGCCACCAGCACACTGCCAGGTGAGGACATTTCCTCCTGGCCCACCCTGACCTGGCCTGTAGCTCTGTCCCTCAGCCAGGCCAACTTGGTTTGCTTCCCACTCCGTCCCCAGGGCCTGCCCCCATCCGTGCCAGGGTGTGCCACCTCTGCTGTTCTTAGTGCTTAGGCCTGGATCCAAGCTCAGGAGATGTGGCCAGCCTCCCGCCCTTCACCCTTTGGGCGTGTGGCTTGGCCCATCTCCCTGTTTTCAAAGATCTTGATGACTCCAGCATGTTTTCCACCTGATGGCAGGCAGATTACTTTCATGTTTACTGCTCGATGAGGGGAAGCAGGGCTTGTGGTGCCTGTGTGCCTGTGTCCATCTGTGTGAGTATATGTATATCCCTGTCTGTGTGTATCTGTGTGCGCGTCTGTGTCTTCGTATATGTGTGTGCGCACACCCTCACTCACATGCATCTCGAGGCCAGTATTTCAGGTCATGATGTTCCATATCCTAAACCGTACCGACCTGGATACGAGAACTGGGCCAAAGGAGAAATTAAGAACACAGTGAAGGGGAGAAAATTGTATAGCCACACCTCCACAGTGCAATCCAATCAGAAGTCTTAACTTTAAATACCTTTGTGACTTCAAAAAGAGCAGTATGCCCAAATTCAGTGTTCAAGTTAAGAGTTTGGAAAAAGAATACCCAAGGAACTGAGAAGGAGGAAAAAAAAAAAAAAAGCAGAAATAACTTAGAAAAAAAAAGGAGAAATGATTTGGTAAAAGCTGGCTCTTTGAAAAGTTGACCCTTTGCCAATTCCGAGAGCCCTAATCAGGAGAAGCGGCCGTGGCCAGCCTTCTGTGACCTCGTGGAGATTTTCCCAGTGTGTGGGAATAGTTGGCATGAGTTTATGTTACCCTGTTGGGATTTTTGGTTACTAAACTTCTCTTCTCTTTTCCAGAAAGGTAAGGGGGACATGCTGGAGGGGGGCGGGGGCAATGGGTCACATCTCCTTACGTGACAAAAGATCAACTCTCAACAGTGACTTTTCCATTTCCATGATATATACTGTTGCTTTCTTTATCCTGGGTCTTGCTGTGACTTTTCTTTCTGGGACTTTTCTGTCCTCGGCCCAGAAGAGAGGTAAAGGTGGGGACTCTGACCTGGAGCCCATAGACAGCTGGCTCATAACCCAAGGAATGGTGAGAGGTCACCAGCTGAGCCGAGCCCCCTGTCTACCCCAGCGCTTACCTGTGTCACCTGCTGAGCCCTTGTGAGTCAGACAGTACAAGGCCATTCTCTCCTAATGACTGGATGCCAAATTTCCCCCTGCCAAAATGTCTTCTTGTGTTTGTACAATCTCCTTAAGCCACAGACTTTCAGTCCTAGAAACGCCTCTGGTTTTCTGCTAAGGTCCGTGCCCCTGGGCCTTAAGGGTCTGGGACATTTGTGGAAGTGAGGGGAGGGCCCTCTCCCTCCTTTTACTGTCTCTGGAGCTCTCGGCAGTATTCGCTTTTCCAGGATGAGCACAAGTTACTGTGGCTTTTGCTTATTGTTAGGAGGGGACATTTCTAAGAGAACAGACTCAAAAGCACCTGATCAATTGGAGAAGCCCCCTCCAGCCCCTAGATCTGGCAGTCCTAGGCTGATGGGTTTTTATAATGGAGTAAATGTGTGCCCACTACGTCCCCCAGAAGAATTTGAGACATCTTAAACACACAAACACAATAGAACAGAATAAAAAGAAGACAAAGCCAGGGGAGTTGAATATCATCAACACAGTTCTCATCAAGTAGAGCTTTTCTGCCACAGAGACCCGAGTGGGCCTCTCCTGCCTCATCTGATCAGGTAGGTGGCCCTGAGTCTGCTACAGAGAGAGAGGGTGACCTCATTCCAGGCCACTTGCCTCGGCGTGATGATTACACTTCTAATGAAGCCACCGTCCTCGCCTAGCACCTCTAACATAGAGACCAAAGGTCTGTGCGTGCGTGCGTGTGTGGCAGGGCTGGAGCAGGAGAGGGTGCACAGAGGGAGGGACGATAGAAGCAGTCAGGCATCAGCCTCCGGGGTGGAGCCAGGCAGACACTAGACACATACTGGGGAGGAAGCATAACCGACCCCTGGAACCCAGGCCAGGCTGTGGCCGGCGGAGGGGCGTTCAGGCAGGCCAGCATGTCTGAGGCCGTAGGTGGCACGGCAGGGGTCACCTGTCTGAGCAAGGTGTGGCCGACATGCAATGGCCGCACAGAGCCATCAGAATCGAGGGGGTGGGGGTATCTTCCTACCACCCCAGCTTGGAGCTAGGGACCTTCGCACAGCCACGCTCGGGTGGGGCCAGCCTTCCTCCATCTGTCAGCAGTAGGCACTTCATACTGCTCTTTTCCTGCACGCGACCCCAAAGCCATTCTTAGAGACACAGGCTTCTCCGGGCCCCTCATTTACTTCAGAGACAGGCTAGGGCTGTGGTCCTCATGTGTGGGTGACCTTAGAGCGGGACTCCTGGAGACCATGTCGATTCCAGTTCCAAATTGGGAGGATCCAGCCGTGTGTCCTTGTGCCCGTTAATCCTGCGAAAAAGGATACTGCCCAAACAAACTACCCTGAGTGTGGCATTAGCAGCTGGTGGTGGCACCTGCCTCTGCCCACACAAGATCCCCTCCCCCCCCCGCCCCCCACTAGAGCTCCAGTCTCCAACTTTCCAGAAACAAACCCAACTAACGGCTAACATGGTATCTCACCTGCCTGACTGCAGTGTTTTTTTTTTTTCTTTTAAACAATGTATATTAATTGCTTTGCCTTATTTCCCATAGTGTAGAAGCCCTGAGTCCTTCCAAACCCCCAAGTACAAATTCTTTACTTGGAAACTTTTTGTACTATTGAGCAAGGCTGAAGGGCTTTTAGGCTGCTGCTCATGTTTGGGGGGACCATGTTGTAGGGAGGATTTCTCAGTTCTCGTGAAATAGCACACCTGAGCTCTTCAGAAAAGTGTTCCTGTTGCGTTGTAAATCAGACTCTGAGGTTTCCCCGTGGGTTGGGGGCCGTGAAATGGGCCCGTGCTCTCGTGGGACTTCAGGGGTCTAGACTTCCAACACCACAGTTGACAATACCAGATTCATTACCAGTTGAAGAGACCCCTGAGCAGCGTCATGAGCCGCTCTGCCTGGAGACTGCTGGGAAATTGCCCCCCCCCACCTCCGCCCCTGGCCATAAGCAGGATGCCGCCAGAAAGATCCCCTGAGAAGAACGAGCGTCGGTCCCAACAAGAGCAGAAGTAGGTTAGTAGTAGGAGTGTGCTACGGCCCAAGCCTACGCATGGAGGGGTGCCGTAATCCGGTCCGGCAGACCCCCCGACACAGCAAGCCCAGAGTCACGAATAGCACTGGCTGTGGCCGAGCTGGTGGCACCACTGCCCCCCACCTGCCGCCCCCTAAGTGGAGCCAAGTGAGGGTCAGCGCACGGCAGACAGCTCACCCAGCGCCCACGTCAACATCTGCCACTTCTGGCCCCCGACACGCCGCTTTCTCTTTGGACCCTCAAGATGGGCGGGCGCGTCTCACCGTTGCCTCAGCCAAGCCAGCCCCGTATGCACCGGCCTTTATCGGAGGGTGGTCCTGTGCCAACTTTCTCTTATTTTTTTTTTTTTTACTTCGCGTCTTCTTCCCTTTCTGTCTCCCTCCCCCAACACACTCTTCTTCAGACCTTTGGATTAGCCTTCAGCCTTCAATCGTTGCCCAAGAAGGTGCTCTAACCGTGGCATGTCAGAGGCCACAGTCTCTTAGGGATCAGCTGGGCCAGGCTTCATCTGACGGATGAGAACACTGAGGCCTCCCAGGGGCTTGGTGACGTGCCCAAAGCCACGGGGCAGTGACAGAGTCCAGTGCCCTCTTGGCTGGCCAAGGCCTCTCCCTTCCCTTCCATCGGCATGGACGAGGGAGCTTCCTCGTCCCTCCCAGTTTCTGTAGTTCCTGTTTGGAGAGCAGTTGTGCACGTTTAGTCTGTGTGGTGGCATCCACATTATTAGAAGGAACTTTACCCCAGTGCTACGCTCAAGGCATTGATTTACCAGGGTAGGAGGTGTATATGGGTAAGTTACTGTGTGCAACCACAAGCAGGTCAACCCTTGCCCTGTGTTGTATAAGCTTTACTGTTAGCTCTCCCCCTAGTTCCACGGAGATTCCGGCCCTGAGGCCAAGTGCCTTTCATACTGGAAGGAGTCAATTCCGATCGTTCATGATATTCCTGGTTTCTGAATTAGAAAACAGAAACCCTGACCTGGAAGTTAAGGGGCTCGGAGTCCTGTGGGGTGAAAACTAAATAGAACCTAGCCATCACGCCACTTCTCTGATGGGGAGACGGAGGCCAAGAACTGCCCAAGCTCCCCTGTCCCTGCTCTGCCTCTTTACCCAAAGTCCTGAGGCTTCTTAGGACAGCAGAGACTCCAGGGCTCCTGAGTGAAGAAAGAAGCAAGTCCAGAAAAAAGTGATATGCTCCAGGGACCTGACTAGCCCAGCCCAGCCGACCCATCGCCCAGTGCTCTGTCATCAGCCTGGCTCCTGGGGCTTTGCCCGGAGGATGCCCTTCCATAAACACACTACTTATTTGGAGAAATCTGAAAGGGGGAAGAAAAGCGTTCCCATGATCCAGCTTTTGGGAAATTTTTGTTTTTGAGGGGGTGAGGAGTTTCTCAGATGTCAGTGTTTGTTTTCTGAGCGTGCTGGCTTTCAAGATTAATCCTCAAAGAAGAAAACTGGAGCGTGATACCCAGCCTCGAGGGACTTATTTTTGAGCAGTAACAAAAATATTGTAAAGCCGTATCTGAAGGTTTAAGACCCATGACCCCTTAGTGGCTGTTTTTCAAGCTTCTGCAGCACATTGGAAAGCTCTACCCATCGAACCTCCATTTCTCCTCGATAGACTGAAGCTGGGTGGGTATAAGAAAGCCCAGCACACACTCCCAACAACTGTGGTTGGCCATGTTTTCTCTTTGGAGATGCCGCTAACTTTCCAAGCTTTTGTTTCTGGGAACTTGGCGTGGCGCGCATCCTCCCAGAGGCCAGGCGTTCTGACTTAAAAGCATCAAGATAATGAAAATTGGCATCTTTTGTCACAGGAACATGTCAAGACAGAAGTCCTGCCAGCAAGCGTAAAATTAGCAGATCGCACTCCGCGTGCCTTTACTGCTTTCTTTTCGATGGAGGAGTTGGGTGCTGCCTTAGGTGCTGTTAGCACATCCACGCTGGGCATCTGTGCCCTCTGGAATGAGAATCCTGTGCTCCTTGTCCCTAGGAGTCATTTCAGGGTGATTTGAACTCCTTGACGTTTTTTTCATTCCAACACGAGATTCCCAGTAAATCAAAGAGATAAAAGGACAGCGTAGACAGAGTCTTCCTAATCTGATCAAGGGGTGGGCTTGAACCTTTATGAAAATGCATGTGGGGTGCCCACGCTGGGTCTGTAGTGCGGCACGATATACGTTAAGGCGCTCCAGGTTACCAGAGTGAGGGGGCTGCCAGCCTCGCCAGGTGCGTGTGTGCACGGGACACCTGCTCGGCACACTCGGGCTGCCCTAGGGGCCCTCGCTCTACCTCACACCCCAAACTCTGCCAGCAGCAGGTTTCCGTCTCTAAGGAGCGGCTTGTCCCGTCAGGGCAGGGCTGGGAATAGGAAATCTTTGTTCTTTTCCTTTGTTAAGCTCATGTTATTTTTTAGATTTGGCAAACACCAAGGCAGTCTTCCCGGTGCTTATTTTAACTGTATTCTTACCCTAGACTGTGACGCTGGGGGGAAACCAGCTATAGACACAGTGCTAGAGAATTTTCTAGAAATAGTGGACTTGTGAGCCGCTATTGCATTCTAGCCAAATGGACGTTTCAGAATCACCGCCCCGGAGGCCTTCCACAGGTGGGCCAGGCATGGAGACTGCTCAGGCACCCATGAGGCATGTCTTTGTTTTCTCGGGACCCAGTCACCCCCACCCCGGCTACCGCTCCCTAGTTCTCAGTTGAACTTTTCTTTGGCTCCCGAAGCGCAGCCAGCCATTGAGAGCTGGGGAGGCAGGGTGAGACTAAAGGAGCCACTGCATTCAGGACTGCTTCGTGATTCTCCCCTGAAGAGGCACAAAGACAGCTAAAGCCCCAACGTCGCTTTGGTCATCAAAGCCCCAGCTTTGCCCGCTTGTGTTGGTGGTGAGATGTGCCCGCCTGCTGTCAGCCAGGCCACACCCGGGCCCCGGTGCTCCCCTCCTCCCACTCAGAGACGCACTGGGACACATTCCGAAATACTTTCCGCGCCCGCCTGGCCACCTGCACCCCCTGCTCCGGGCAGACTGCCACCTGGGATCCCCAGTGGCATCAGGGGCTTCCTGGTGTCTCCTCCAGTCACTCCCAGGACTGGGCTCGATGGCGGGTAGGCAGGACTCTTCCAAGGGTCCTAACCTGATGAGTTCAAAACCAGCCTGTGGGACCAGCGCATTCCTGAGATGAGAAGGTGCTTTGCAGCCCTGGGCTGAGAGTAGTCAAAAAGTTATCCATTTCAAGAATGCGTACTGCTGCCCTCCCTCCTCCTCTCCCCCCCCCCCGTCCCCCCCCCCGGCGCCTGCCGGTCAGCCCTGCTTCTTAGAACTGGCCACCTCATTGCTTCCCTCACCTGCCATTTCATGTGTGGCTGCCTTGTGTTGCCCGCGCCTGCTGTGCCAACGTGTTTTTTTGCTCTGTGTACGTTTTGGTTTCGTTCTGGGGTTGCTTTTGACGATTTATTTTGTTCGGTGTTCTGTCTCCCCTCGCCTGGCTGTGGGGCTGCCTGACCCGCTGCTTGCCGCCTCCATAGATCCCCGTTGCGCAGCCCTCTGTCATGGACGACATTGAGGTGTGGCTCAGGACGGACCTGGTGAGACTCGACTTTTCTCTTCTGTGTGTGGGGCGTGGCAAGGCAGAGGTGCTTCTGAAGACAGGCCCGGGGCCAGGGGCTGCTCCCCACTGGGGTGGCAGAGGAGGAAAGCCCACTGGGCCCGGCGCACCTGCTCCGGGCGCGGCCCCGGGGCCTCAGCAGGCAGGGCTCTGGCTGGCTCCGAAACCACACACACTTGCCTCCAGTTACTTTTCTGTATCTAGTGTGTGTGTGCTTGGGTTCTTTTGCTTTGGGGTTTTGTTTGGGTTTTGGGGGGATTTTGTGGGTTTTATTTTTTCTTTTTCACTGTAAACTGTATATACAGAGATGAGCCAGGTGTTTGTTTTTTTGTGGGGTTTTTTTGGTTGGTGTTTTGGCTTTTGTTTTTGTTCTTGTTTTTTTATTTTTTACTTGTCATCCCACTTCCCCAGTATGTTCTGGTATCCTGGATTTAAAAGAACCCTTACCCTCGAGACTGTTGTCTCTACCCGCAGAGCTAGGACAGGAAGGTGAGAACATCACGCAGCTGCAGATGGCAGCAGGTCCCAGGAAAGGGAGGGCTGCAGGGGCTGGTCCCTCCTGCTGCTGCTTACAAAGCACTTTCCCTCTCAGGCGGCTGCAGGAGAGGCAGAGTGGGGGTTGCTGGCCAGGGGGGCTGACAAAGAAATGCACTCTGGGAGGGGAAGTGGCTTGCCCAAGGTCATGGGCTGGGCAGATTCTCCCTTAGTCCTAGAGACTCCTCATCTCTTGTTCCTAGCTGCCACCTCTTCAGGGGGCCTTGTCCCCAGAGCAGAGCATCGTTAACCACAGGATTGGCCTGGCTGGCAGTGGGTTGCCGACTTGGCCCCCTTCTGTACCAGGGTAGGGCCTCCCACTGCTCCGGGCCACCTCCCCACAAGGCCAGGCTTTCTGAAGACACTCATTGCCCAGCGAGGCAGGCACCCAGGTGCCGTGCCAGGGGAGGAAGAAAACACGTTATATTTTTCCCAAGGGAATGCCTGGAAAAGAACTAGCTCTTGTCACAGAGACAAAGCAGGAAGGAGCAAGGCCCTCACCTCATGGGGCAGGGGGGGGGGCGGGAGCCCAAGGTTCAGAAAGGGGGAGGGACCTGTCTGACAAGGCTGAGCAGATCAGTGGCAGGGCCAGGAAGGAAGCCACGTCTCCTGGCTGAGCCCAAGGCCCTGTCCGCTTCCCCATCCAGCTCCCTTCCCTATCACTGTGCAGTAAGTTCCCAGTGACCACTGCGTTCTCCAAACAGAAATCAAGTCCTATCCACTGTCATCGTTAAGAGCTCTCCGAGCTCCCATGGCTTCTCAGGAACCGGCAGCAGGTGACGGAATCTGGGCCACAGGAGGCCGTGGGACATGGCTTCTGGCCGGACAGCACTTTACTGCCAAATACTGCTTGGTATCCGGCCCTGTGCCATGGACTTCGTGGCTCTGTCCCTTCCAGGCCTCATGCGGTTCCCAGCTGTTGGCATGGACAGCGGGTTCCCAGAGTCCTGCGGCCGCTGAGTGAAGGAGCACCTGAGGGGGTCCTGGGCACGCGCGCAGCTCAGCCTCCTCCTTGGGGCCCTGTTCTGGGAGTGTCACTGGGTGGCCAGAGGCCTGCTGTGGTCCTGCCTGTAGCCTTAAACCCAGAGAACCGGCCTGCGCCTTTTTTTGGATTTTTCTTTCTGGTTCTTCTGGAGGATCAAAGCCTAGAACTACGGAGTTTGGGGTGGTTTTATTTTTGCTTTCTAGAAAACAAAAGTTTCCGTGTCTTCAGTAAGACAAGCAGTATTTTACTGTCACAGAGCTCTGGGCACGGGGAATGGGGGGTTTGGCCCAGGCTGGGCCCTAATACTGCTCTCTCTGCTCCTCCCACAGAAGGGCGACGACCTGGAAGAGGGCGTCACAAGTGAAGGTACGACTGGGCCAGCACCTTGACAGCTCCCCACCTTCTGTTGGCTACCCCTGCCCCAGACTCTTGAGGTGCATAGGGGCCGGCACCCCGCTGTCTTGGAGCCTCCGTTGCCAGCGTATCTCCCGGTGCCCATCCTTGCTTGGCCTGGCCTCCTGGGCCAGGGGCTTCTCTGCTCTGTCCCAGCCAGGCCCCGTGCTGATGAGGGAAGTGTCAGAACATGTGACTTTAAGAAGGTCACAGAGCTAGTGAATAGTAGGTCCCGATTGCCATCCCAGGTCAGCGTGACCCCCAGATCTGCAAGCCTAATCAGTTTGTCCCTACCCCCGAATTCTTAATCTAGCAGAGAGACAAGACATGCTGTGCAGTCCACAGGGCTGCATAGGGAACTCATCGGGCCTGGCGTTCTGGGACCCCACTTCTGGGGGGCCAGTGGATGACGGGTCGGGTAGGGAAGTTCCCATCAAGGTCCTCCAACCCCCCCCATCTCGCCCTCTCCTTCTCTCCCCTGCTCCTCCTGTCTCCCCCACTCCCTGCCACTCTCCCCTCTGCACTGCCTCCTCCCTGCTTTGCCAGACCATCTGGTCAGACCCCCTCCACTGGCAGAACCTTGCTTGGAGGATGAGCATAGGGTAGGGGGATGTTCTCTGCCAAGTTTAAGTGGGGACTTGCCCCTCCGACTTTCCCTGCCCTGCCTCCAGTGCTGATCTGGTGCATGGAAAAGCCCCAATTTAGAGGGGTGGGGCTGGAATCGTACCTGCCCCTTCCCCCTGTACCATCTGCGGGTAGCCAGGCTTCCTGCTTGCCCTGGAGGCGGCAGAGGGGGAATTCAAGCCTGGGTCTCTGGGCAGCAGACGGCCCAGAAGCACCCCTGGCTCTGGCTGGCTGCTCCCCTGCCGCTCCCTGCCTCCCTCCTTCCCTGGCAGGCAGCCCAGGCTAGTGTGCTGAGGGTGGGGACAGTGCACTAATGGGGCTCCGAGGGGAGCAGGTGAGATGTGGTGGTTAGAGCCTCACTGTGGGCCTAGCCTCCTACCAACGCTGCCCCTTGCCCTGGTTTTGTATTGCAGAATTCGATAAATTCCTCGAAGAAAGAGCCAAAGCTGCTGAAATGGTTCCCAACCTCCCCTCGCCCCCAGGGGAGGCCCCGGCCCCGGCCCCAGCCTCAAACCCCTCCGGTCGGAAGAAGCCTGAGCGGTCAGAGGATGCCCTCTTCGCCCTGTGAGCTGTTCTGCGGTTCGGCTCCCCAGATGGCAGGTCACTCCTTATTCCCCCGGTCCACGCTAGGCACTGGCCACTCCTCCCATCCCCAGTCCTCACTCGGTCCTGTGCTGCTGTGTCTCCATGGAAATGCCACTGTGTTTGCTCCCAGGCCTCCCACTAGTCAGGACCAGCTTTAGCCACCTTCTTCTCTCTGGGTGGTGGGACAGCATCGATGAAGCCAGAGGCTCTCTTCCCCTGCCCCTGCCCCTCTGGCCCACAGCCTCCCTCTACCCATGTGTCCTCCCCAGAAGAACAGGCAGTGGGACCCAGCCCCAGGCAGGGCAGTCCCCGTGGGACCATTTCCTGAGGAGACACCTGGACTGCCTTTCCTCCGGTTTCTGCCCACAGAGAAGGGGGTCCGACCCCAGCCCCTTCCCCCCTGTGCCCTGCCCCTACCTGACTCAGTGGGTCTCCTTGGACCGGCCTACGCTCCCATGCCCCTGTTCCAGAAAGGGCTTGTCTGCACCTGTGGGCTTGGTCTCCCTCCCTGGAATGCTGCTCCCTGACGCGTGTCACCTTGTGGCACTCGGCATGCTCGGCACTTTAGAAGGCTCTGTGGGTGCCCTTGTGTGAGGCTTCTCACCCTCTTGACCCTCTCTCCGTCGCTCAGCTGCTAACCCTTGCCCACGCCAGGCTGGCTTAGCAGCTGAGCCTGGGAGCGAGGGGTCCCCGATGGACCCAGGGAGAGGGAGAGCCAAAGGCAGTTGCAAAGACGGCACGTGACCCATGGATGATGGTCACGAGGCACACGGGTTGGCTCTTGCAGAGATAACACAACCGTAAACCAAACTGCCCCACGTCCCCATCTGTGGAGGGGCCCGCACGGGGAGGAATTGCTCTGACTGCTTGGGAAAGCTTGGTGGGCTTGTGAGCACACCAGGCTCGGGGCTTTGGCCTGGTCCGTGGCAGCCTCTGTGCCTCTACCTCCAGGGCCCAGGAGCAGATGGCTCTGCACCATATTTGGAGATGCAGTGACCAAGGGGCTGGAGTGACCCTAGGGTCCCTGCACTGCTCCTTGGTGTGGTCTCTGCTTCCTCCACAGAGCGTCCTGACAGCCTGCCCTCTCCCCGCCCCCAACCCCCCTTGCTGCTGATTTGTACCCTCTCTCCAAGCCAACCTAGAAGACTAACAGCCTGGGGCTGAGAGCTAGGGGTTGAGGACACCTGCTCCCGTCACTGGGTGTCTCCTGGCCGTGGGCAGGACGCTCAGGCTCGGTGCGGTCCAGGGTGCAGCCCGCCCCGCCCCTGTGCCGCGGTTGGCCAGGAAAAGAAAAATGCTGCGGCAGCTGCTCCGAGCCAGCCCGTGAGTCCCCGGGGCCCGGGTCAGTGTTCCAGAAGGCGCTGCCCAGGTATCGGGGGCAGACGTGTTCCCGAGCCGTGGCGTGGCCAGCCCTTCCCACCTGGCAGCCGGAGTGGGGTCAAGAGGCCGGCTGGGTGCAGGCCAACACCAGTGCCTCAGGCTCTGGAAGAAGCATTTAGGCCACGGCCCAGCACCTCTGGTGGAGAGCGAGGCGCTGCCTAGCCCAGAACCCTGTGCCCTGGTCCGGGGTCTTGCTGGGGACCCTCCTGGCAGGACCAGCCGGGGGTGTCACACTCCCGATTCCTCAGAGGACGTGCAGGAAACTCCCCCTCAGAGATCAGAGCTCAGCCAGCCTGACTCCAGCCCTGCCCTCCCTGGCAGCCAGTGCCACGCCTCTCCTGTCCCCCCTCACCCCGACCCCACCCCTCGGTCCTCTCCTCCTCTTGTCAACATTGCTCACAGGCAGAGCCCCCTGAGGTCTGCCTGTTTGGACGTTAGGAAGTCTTAAGTCAGCTGGCTTGACGTGAGCTGCCGAGAAGGTGGCTGGGATGGTCCGATTACACCTAGCGACCCAGCTAGCACCCTCCAGCGGCCTGGAGCGCTGGTCTCTGTGAGGGCCCGGGGCCCGTCCCTCCGCGGCCAAGCCCGGCAGCCTCTGAGGGAAGAGCCAGCGTCCCCGCCTTGTGGAAGGAAAAGTCCCCCCAAGAGCAGGAGCCTGAAGGGCCCAAGGGGAGAGGAGGCCCCTGGCAGGGAGTAAAGCCGAGGCCTGTGTCTGTCTGGGGGAGAACCCAGCACAGCTGCTCTTAGTACCCACAGTCCAGAGCTGCCCCCCAACTCCAGGCAGGGCTTGGAGAGTCCTGGCCGCCCCTGGGCGGCAGATGGTGATGGAGCCTATGGGCTGGCAGGAAGGCACTGGCTCACACAGGGGAGAGCCCCCTGCCTTCCCAGCCTGCGGCTGCCCTTCCTGTTGACAAGTCCTGTCCAGAGGCAGCCTGCCCCTACCTGGAGGCTGAGGTGACACATGCGTGAGGCCCGCGCAAAAAGCCAAGCGGGGGCCCAGGTGGCCTTAAGGGGGTGCTGCTCAGCCCTTTCTGTCCTGCGGCCCGCAGGCACCCTAGGCCACTCAACCACTGGTTCCCTTCCATGTGGGGAGCACAGCTCCCAGGCTCCCTGCTTGGGGAAGGGAGCCGAGCTCCGGCAGGAAAGCTGGCCAGTGCCTACCCCCCGGGAGAGTGAGACCCTCATGAGCCACCAGCCGCTCCACAAGTGTTAGAAATCACAGATACAGTATGTACTTAATTACACTAAATTATTGCTGGGATTCCTTATAAGCACTAATTATACCTGATTATAGGTTAAAATATTTATTTTGTCAAAATATTTTCTTGGGAATGTGTTTAACCTTTTCTGTGTTCATTGTGTGCTGAGATGAGAAAACTAACCATTTCTTCCTGCCTACTTTTGTGGCCAGTGGGCAGCTGACCCAGGGCACACTAGTGGGCTTTGGGCCAGCCTGGCCCAGAGCAGTCCCTGCCTGGGAGCCCCCCTCCCAGGGACTGAGCAGGCCGACTGGGGCCAGGCCGAGAGGTGACCCGCCTGCTTATCAGCCGGCACGGGACAAGGGGTCTCTGAGCTGAAAGGGCTTGATGCTGGCTGGGGCCGGAGGGAAGGGTGACTTCGTCTGTGGTCCGTCCTGTCTTTCTGTTTTGTCAGCCCCATCGGTGTGAGTGACTGGGCCATCTGCCTTGGCTCACTGCCCTTCCCTTCCTCCCCCTGGGGTCCAGAGCAAGGGGGCCTGGGGAGGTGTGGGGCCCTCACTGTCACTCAGGGCCTCCCACAGGGAGAGTGGTGGCAAGGGCTGTGGATAGCGGTGGCAGCAGGCACCTGGACCCCTCCGGCTTCATGGGGCAGACAGTTGCTCAGCCTCCTACACTCTTGTCCCTCCTCTTCCTTCCTGCCGCCCACCCCCACTTTGTCTCCACGTCTGCTACACACGTTTCTAACTCAGTCTGACCCAGCCTTCCGGATGGTTTGTGGAGGACTGTGGGCTAGCAGGGGAAAAGCACCATGCAGGAGTGCCGCGTTCTCTGCCTGGCCCCAGCCGGCCCACCACGAGCCTGTCCTCCGTGTGCTGTAGGGACCCTGGGCCCCTCTGCTCGTCCACCCCCATGGGGAACAGCCAGCTTCACCACCATGGCTGAGTGTGCGTGCCTCCAGAAGATGCCCCCTGTGGTACCCGCCTCTCCCAGTGCCCGTCTGCGGCCCTTCCTGTCCATGGGGGTCCAAGCCAGGCTGCCCCCGCGGCCACCAGCTGTCAGCCCTGAAGTTCTACTCCTCCTCTCGTGTCTGAAATCTCCAGGCTCCCCTGGAGAAAGGGGGATGGATATTTACTTTCTAAAGTTTGCACTTAATTTGTGAGGGTCTCAGGATGGGGGGGGGGGGGTGGGCTGTTGAAAGAGAGACGTGTTGAGTTCGTTGTCCAGTCCTGGAAGTCTAATGTCCTGTCACTGTTGCGCGTTTCTGTGGGCAGAGCCGGTTCTGGAGGGCGGGTCGGTGCACTCGAGGCTCAGCGCGTCCATCCACCCACTGGCTCTCCTTCCAGATACTGTCTCTCTAGTTTGGGTTCTTGCATGTAAAATACAATAAATAAATGAACAAACTGTTCCTGTGTGATCTCTATGGAGTCAGCTGTGACTGTCTAAAGGACCTGCCAGTTCTGGGCACGTGCTTTTTTTTTGTTGTTGTTGTTAATTATTTTTGAGAGGGGGCAGGGAGGGAGAGCTGGAGGAACAGAGAGGAAGAGAGATAATCCCAAGCAGTCTCCGCACTGTCAGTGCAAAGCCCGATATGGGGCTTGAACTCACGAACCGTGAGATCGTGACCTGAGCTGAAACCAAGAGTCGGACACGTAACCCACCGAACCACACAGGTGCCCAAGGGCACCTGCTTTCTCTAAGCAGGGACTGCCCCAGGGGCCCCGCTAAAGGAAGCCATTCTGGAAGCTTGCTCCACTCCCCCTTCACCCATGCCCAGGCTGTTTGAGGGTGCCGGTGAGTCTGGGCTAGAGGAAGATCCCCATGCCTGTTCCAGTTTGGCTATCTTGGGGCACAAGGCTGGTTTGGGGGTGTTGGTTGTAGCAGCTGGAAACCTGCCATGGCCGGCTTGCGAGCTCTACCAGAGCCCGTGGTTCTTCCTACGTGTTATGCCAGGCCTTAGGCACGTTGCGGGAGGCCCTCAGCCCTGTCCCAGGTATCCAGGCCTTGGGCAAACAGGCCAGAGCCATCTCCTCCTGGGCTCCCCAAAGTTAGGCAGGCATCCACCGAGTCCTCTGGACAGCTTGTGCCACACACCGAGTTTAAAAGCTGCTGCTCCAAGGACCACTCCCTGCTTCTAGAAACAGCTTTATCGAGATCTGAGTCACATAGCATACAATGCACCCATTTTAAGTGTCCCATTAGGTCGTTTTCAGTCTATTCGTAGAGTTGTGCGGGGACCTCAAGATCCCTGCACCACCATGATCAATTTTCGAGCATTTTCATCACCCCAAAAAGCAGTACCCCACACACACCTCCCCGCACCCCCCAGCGCTCTCCGTTTTAAAAGGCTTCTGTCCTGACCTTTCCTGGGAGCTGGCCACTCTGGGTGCTTGCTGCCAGGCCACGGTCCTCCAGGAGGCAGGCCCAGAGGCGCAGGGGTCCTTGAGCAGCACATTATGGGAGCCACGTGGTGCCTGCATCTTCTCTGAGTGGCTCAGAGGAGCCTGAGAGCCCTTTAATCCCTACGCCACACAGGGTTTGAGGATCTGAAGTGGGGTGGGCTTATCAAGCCCCCAGGCGAACCTGGAAGAATTGCAAAGACCTCTACCCAACCTGTTGTATTCAGGTGAAAAGACAGAGCCGGGAAGACCCACGCACTTACCTGGGTTTGCCCAGCGCTCCAACTCAGACCTCGGGCCTGGAGGGGTGGGCAGCAGGCGAGGCCATCCCGTCCGCCTTGAACACCAGCCCTGCAGGAGGGTGGCTCAGGCGGGGGCTGCCCTGCCTCCTGGTATAGGGCAGGAGGGACCATCCCAGGTCAGAAGTGGCAGCACCCAGCTCCCAGTTGCTCTAGGGAGCTCTGTGGAGGCTCTGCCTGCTGCTGGCCAGTCAGAATGAGAGGCTCCCACACCAGGGAAGTGTGGGAGTGGGCCTCTGAAGGTTGGGAGACCCCCAGTCCCCAGTCCCGGTGAATAGAAGGTGTGTATCCTGAGCCCGTTCTCTGCCCCCAGCCCTGTGCAAGGCACCGTGAGAGGCCCGAGCTCTGTGGACTGTGGCTTGGCCCTGAGATACCACCGTGGACTTGCCAAGACACGCGGTCAGCGCATGTTCCTGAGAGTTTGCTGTGTACCAGGTTGGTGCTGGAGGGGAGGGGCTGCTCGAGTCCTACCCTCAGGGAGCTCCCAGCCTGGTTCAGTTCCCAGAATCAAGGACACTCTGCAGCCAGGAGGCACTGGAGCCCTTTTCCAGGGCTTGCAGGACCAGGAGGCTCTGGGGGAGCAGGCAAGGCCCAGAGTAAGGAGCTGCTGTGTGAAGTTGCACTGGGCAGGCCAGCCACAGGAGGGAGAGGGTGGTGAGGCAACTCTGACCTAACTGACCAGACTCCTGGGAGGGACCTCAAGATCCCTGGCAGGGACTTGCCAACATGCATTTCCCCAGTACATTAACAGCTGTTCCTCAAAAGGGGTTCTATGGAGAACAGTCTGGGAAATGTAGAAGTAAAGTTAAGCAGTGTTAAGACCTCTTTAGTCAAGATAAAGGTGGTTTGTGGCCCAAACTGCTCAGAGATGCCATATTGGAACTTTTTTCATTGTGGTAGAAAGACGTTTGATTTAGTCAGAAAGAGGGATTTGTTGACTTAAGTAACTGAAAAGTTCTGATAGTTCAGCTTCAGGCATAGCTGGATCCAGGTGCTTAGGGATTTGGTTAGTAATTTGTCCCTCCCCGTGTCTTGGCTCTGCTTCCTCTGGGTTGGCCCTTCCACGTGGTTAACTGAAGGCTGCCTGCAACCCCTGGCTGACTTTCCATAAGCAGAGAGAAGGTACTTCTTAATAGTTCAAGCAAAGTCCCAGAACCCACCCTGAGAAACCAGGCTATTAGCAGAGAAGGGATGAAATCTGAGGAGGTGGGGCACCTGGCTGGCTCAGTTGCAGAGCACCACCGGTTGTACGTTTGAACCCCATGTTGGGTGTAGAGGTTACTTAAAAATAAAATCTTTAAAAAAAAGGAAAACTGAGGAAGCATCATTAGTCACTGCAGCGTGGGTGGAGAGGGCCAGAGATAGGACTGACACACTGAGGGGTGGAGACTTGGACAGAGACAAGCTTCTGGATTCCTCCTCAACCTTTGGTTGTCTCCCTTCATCACAGCCTGAGAGGAGCTGCTTTCTAGCTATAGGTGCCCTCCCCAGAGATCTGGAGGGGGCACTGTGGGACCACTGTGGGTCTTCTCATGGCTCACGCAGGGTCCCCCTGCTCGCCAGTCACACGCTAATGCACCTGAGGAGGACAGTCTTTTTCCAACCCATCTCCTTTCCAAGAAAAGAGTCTCCTTAGGGTCCCCAGGGACCAGGGGCAGAACAAGAGGACTTGAATAGGCATGAGCCACCCAGAAATTCCACTTTATTTCAGAGGAGCCCCTGCCCATTTTTGTTGGGTGGCCCTCAGGGGAGTCTGGTCAGGGCCTCCACGCCCGGGCCCTAGGCATCCCAGCAAGCAAAATCTCTGCTTTCGGCACTAGGGGGTCAGCGGGATGTTTCTGGAAACCGAGTGGACTCCTCTGCCCGGTGCCATCCCCTTCTTGCCCCCACGCCCTAAGAGCACCCTAGCAGGGGTTGCAGGCTTCACTGTGGGTCCCTGAACAAGTCCTTGCTCCTTCCTGGTGTATACTCCCCTGATCTATAAATTGGGATCATGGGTGGTAAACCCAATGCCTATAGGGGCCTTTTTATTACACATTCATTTATGAGTGAAGTGGCCCAGGTGTGATACCTGGGGGCTGATAGGAACTGTGGCGGGGGGGGGGGTCACAGCCCTGGCTACAAGGCACCCAGTTGTGGAGCCCAGGGTTACTCAAAATTCTCATTTTTTCAAGAAAAACCAGAAATCCAGCCTTTAAGTGGAATCTTCCGCACTTGACAATTAATTCAAAATCAGAACCCACGCAGAATTGGATTTGGCTTGTGGAGGTCAGATGATGTCTTGGGGTCCCCATGTACTCTTCCTGCTACCAATTCAACCCACCTCATTCTGTGACTCCCCCTGAGTCTACATCTGGCCCCACCCCAGATAGCCTGTTAGCACCCAGGGGACAAACGTCCCCCCGCCCCACCCCCCATTCTTCACTGCTGTCAGCTTCATCCCTCACGGTGCAGCAGAATTGGTGGTTCTACCGGATCTTTGGTGGAGTGTCTGTTGAATGACTCACTGATGAACCTGGAAGTGACCTCTGTTAGTGAGGTGCTTTGGGCAAAGCTGACCCAAAGAAGCTCAGAGAGGGCTAGAAATCATTTGTCCAGTGCACAGCAGAGGTCAAGACGGAATGAGAATATAGGGTCATCCAGGACCAGAATCATCCATGTCAACAGCCGTCCAGATGGAGAAAGAGCGAGCAAAGAGTCCCAGGCTGGCTCTGTGCTGCTTGGCCCCCTAACCTGAGCAGGTGCTAGCTTAGCTACTGCAGAAATGAAGCATACATGGGGGCAGGCAGGGTTGCAGGGGGACTCCCGGAGTGGGGAGGGGTCTTAGTATTCTCCTGGGCAATGCCCAGGGTTGCACAGTGCCAGCAGCCCTGGCAACGCTAGTGCCTGCCCCTCTACCCATCCTTGAGCTCCGCCAAGATGAGTAGCCGAGGCCCTGTCCGTGCCCCAAATGTCTTGATACCCCTATTTCACAGTTGGCAAAGCCGAGGTCGGGCAGGGGCCCCGCTGGGTGACCCAGCCTCTGGGCGCTGGGCGGGCCTCACAGCCCGGAGAGTCCCGGGACTACAGGGGCCCCGGGCAGGGGGCGGTGCCGTCCCAGGTCAGCCCCGCCCCCGTGTCCGGACGCACACCTGGCGGCAGTCCCAGCCAGGTGTCTGGCCTGGAGGCCGGGCCGAAAGAGCAGGCCCAACTGGTCCCAAGAGCCCAGACCCTGCCAGCCCGCACCGCGGTCCCGCCCCACTCCCACCCCGGGTCGAACGGGCGCGGTGCATGTGACCCAGGGCCCGGCTCCCGGGAGTTTCGCGCTGACGCCGCGTCACCCCACTCGGGGCCGGGCGTCCATTGGCTGCGCCCCGGCCCGTGGGGGCGGGGTTTGTCTGGCTCCGCGCCCCAACTCCCCTGGGTCTCCGGCCGCTGCCCTGCCCCGGGTGAGGAGCCAGCACCGCTCCTCCGGCTGCCCAAACCCTGAGAAAATCAGGGATGACAGCGCTGTGCGGCCGTGGGCAAGTCGCTTTACCTCCCAGTGCCTCAGTGTCCTCATCTGTAAAATGGGAATTACAGCCCCGTCCTCCTGGGATTGTTGGGACGAAAACATGGGTTAACACTGGTAAGCGTTCAAAGATTCTTGCCAGTGCAGACACAGCCTGCCAGCATCACTGTCGGCCAGGCTGGGACCCCTGCCCCTCCTAGACACACCAGGACCGGGGGTGGGGGTGGGGGCATCACCACATCACCACGGCTGTGCCCCTCCGTGCCCTGGCACACTCCTTCCTTGTGTGAGTTCGGATCACTCCAGCCAAGAGAGGTCTGGGGGGCTTGTTTGGGAGTCTCAAGCTATTTAGGGGGAGGAGCCACCAAGAGCTTTCCCTGAGAACTGCGGAGCCCCATCCTGTCTTTCCTCACTCTCACCTTGAGAATTGCCCTTGGCAACGTAAGGCTGTGAAGCAAAGTTTTTTGTCTTTTAGGTTGCAAAGGTATAAAGCACCCCCCACCCCAACTATCACCCATGGCAGGGGCTTCAATTTCAATTGGCATTTCTAGCCTGGGCTGCAGGTCTCCTGTGGACCCTGCCTTACCCTCTTTCCCCTAACTCCTACAGTTATGGCATGCATATTTATTGACTCATGCTCTTTACATATCTGGTAAATTCATTTAAAGGACGGTGAGGCAGGTATGTTGTGATGATGACTCCAACACACCCTACCTGCCTCTGCAGAGTGACGCAGGAAGGGTTATTCTCATTTCACAATCCAACAGCCGAGACTCAGAAAAGTGGAAGGGCTCCAGGTCACTAAGCAAGCAGGTGACAAGCCAGGCCAGCATCCTGACTCTGGAAAAAGGTGTTTGTTTGTTTGTTTGTTTGTTTGTTTTTAATGTTATTTATTTTTGAAAGAGAGAGAGAGAGAGACAGAGACAGAGCGTGAGTGGGGGAGGGGCAGAGAGAGAGGGAGACACAGAATCCCAAGCAGTCTCCAGGCTCTAAGCTCTCAGCACAGAGCCCCACTCGGGGTTCGAACTCATGAATCAAATCGCGAGATCATGACCTGAGCCGAAGTCAGATGCTTAACTGACTGAGCCACCCAGGTGCCCCCCCCTTTTTAATGTTTATTTTTGAGAGAGAGAGAGAGCGCGCGAGCGGGGGGTGGGGGGCAGAGAGAGAGGGAGACACAGAATCTGAAGCAGGGTCCATCCAGGCTCTGAGCTGTCAGTGCCCTATGTAGGGCCCTAACTTACTAACCGTGAGATCACTCACGACCGACACCCGTAAGATCATGACCTGAACCACCCAGGCGCCCCTGGAAAATGTGGCCTTCATAGGCTTCACTCAGTACCTGCTCTTCTCCCCACTCCTCTCCCTGGGAAGGACTGTTAGAATTTTCAGGTTAGTCACCAGATTCCCAAGGCCTCCTGGGTGCTTGGCTCCTGCTTGGGGTGGTAAGGGACTGGGTAGGGGGGCAAGATGAAAGATGGTTGGGGAGAACACAGATCCCTCTATGCTCCCCAGCAGAAGTTCATCTAGATCCTTGGGCGGATGCCAGAGCAGGGCCATTTGGGGGGCAGATGCGGTTTGGAGACCCCCATGGCTTCTGGCCACTCTTGTTCTGGGTAATTTTCCACAGCAACCACTTCTGGGAGGGAAACAAAGAGAGCTGCGTCTACAGGCTGAGCCCTTGGCACTTGGGCCTCCAAGTCTCTCCTGGCCAAGGCACCCCCCTTCTAAAGTGCCCCACTAATTTTACTCCCTCAGAAGGTGTGGCCAGACAAGCTATATCTGGAGCCTGAGCAAGACAGTATTTGGGCTGGCATGACTCACTGAGGTCAGGGGCTAGGAGAGACTGGGGGTCCAGACCTCTGATGGGTCTTCTTGGCTACTCTCCACTTGCATACTTCCAGGGACAGGCAGCTCACTGCCTTTCCAGTTTCCGATACTCAAATGTTCTACTTTATCTCAATCCGTCTCCATGGGTCCCTCCCCTGCCACCTAGCTCTGTCCCCAGTCCACAGGGCCCAGGGTTTGGCCTCCAGCCATTTTCCTAGCAAAACTGCCTCCTCTGACCCAGACCCAGCCTGTCATGATCCAGGGCAACCTGGCTCAAGTCTAAAGCACAATCCACCTCTTCCTTGTGTCCCCATTCTGGCTGCCGCCAGTGCTAAGCACCGAGTTTGGAGTCAGATAGCCCTGAAGCCCTGTTGTTGTCCCTGGGTAACTGTGTGCTTGGGCAGTTAGAACTCTGGGTCTTCCTGTGTTCCTGGTTACTGAGGCCAGCTCACCTCCAGGGGCTGTACTGGGTCCACTGGCTCCCAAATCCCTGCCTGTACTGTCACCACAGCTGGATCTGGGAGGAAACCTGATTAAATCAGGAAGGGAAATTGTCTTTTCCAGGCTCCCTTTGGGCTATCCTCTTATCAGGAGACCAATCTGATCTAAGGAAACTGGGGGTGGGGGTTGCAGACTGATCTCACAGGCCCAGCACCCTGCCCCCCCCCCCCCCCATGTAATCACTAACATCCCAACCAGCCTATGGAGAAGCAGCACCAAGCTCCAGTTCCAGCTGATGAAACTAAAGCACAGAGTTGGCAGGAGAGCTCACAGCAGGTCTTTACAGCTCGCTCTATCTTGGACAGATCTGTCTTGTTCTAAAGAGCCAAATCTAGGAAGTGAGACTTGTCCAGACCCCACAGCTCACCAGCCCCAAGTCAAGAGACATTTGGGACAGGCCCTATCCTGGAGTTTCCACCCAGACCCCTTGCTTGGTGTTGGAGAAACTGAGGCCCAGGGAGGGCCCATTGCCTGCCCGAGCGTCCCTGCAGCAGCGGGCCAGAGGCTGGATAAAATGAATGACTGGAGGGCACACTGATGGAGGGGCCGGTTGGAGGTAGGTTTTCGAGGCTGACCCGGTAGCCTGGTCCCGGCTCTCTCCAGGTAGGGTGGGGCCGGCTACCCTGGAGGGCGGGGCCTCCCGACAGGGCCCCGCCTCCGCCCCGCCCTCCCTGCGGAGCCACAGCGGGGGAACCCAGTTTCCGAGGAACTTTTCGCCGGCGCCCGGCCGCCACCGGGGCCAGGACAGGACGCGAACGCACGCGGCGGCGGCAGCGGGTCGGGGCCGGCGGACGCGACACTCGCTGCGAAAGTCCGTACGCGGCGGCGGGCCCGGCGGGCCGCCCGGAGGAGGCAACTGCGCCATGGACGAGCCGCCCTTCAGCGAAGCGGCCTTGGAGCAGGCGCTGGCCGAGCCGTGCGAGCTGGACGCGGCGCTGCTGACCGACATCGAAGGTACGTCAAGGGCCGCTTGGGCTCCGCGGGAGCCGGGAGCTCAGGCGGCGACCGGCCTTTGTCTCCCCGGCCGGCGCGGGGCGCCGGCTCTGTACTGCTTGCGCGGGGCTTCCCCGCGTCTCTGGGCCGCGCGCTGTGGGCCTCCTTGTCCAGACCGCTCTGAGCGTCCCTGTGCCCGCCCTGGCGTCTCGGGCCACGCCTCGCCGGGTCTCTTGGAGGCTCAGGGCCGGGCACGTGCGCCTCTGAGCGTCCCGGGCCCCGCGCCGCGCAGCCCGTGAGTCCTCAGCCCAGTGTCGGCCGAGGCGGGAGCTTGAGACCTGGGCGTCGCCGAGGCCCCGCCCCTGCTCCAGCCTTGACGTCAGCTCAGGGTTACTCGCGGTCATTCCCTCCGGCCTGAGAGTTCAGCTCGGCTCAGAGCTCACGCGCATGCGCGCGGCGCTTCCTCCTGTCTCTCCTCCCTCTCCCCTCCACCCCGCCCCCGTCCGGTTCCCCTGGTCCTAGACGGGCATCGCTTCTGCAAAAATTCATTCAACATTTACTGAATGCCAGGCCGTTTCCTAGGCATTGTGCGGAGGGGGGATTCCCAGGCCGGCCTGGGATCCTCCTTTTCTTGGGAGCACGTAAATCCACCAGAAAAACCGCAAACGGATATTTAGTTGCAAGCTGGGGTGGAGCAGGGGTGGGGTGAGACCTCATTGAGCAGACTTTTGAGCTGAGACTGAGAGTCAGCCCCGGGCCCTCCTGGAAAGGATGTTTTCCCAGCCGAGGGCGTGGCAAGGGCGAAGGCCCCGAGTTTGAGGAGTTAAGAGGAATGCACTGGAGGTGAGGTTGGGACGGTTGATAAAAAGAGGATCCCCTGTGGGCTGGAGGGCGGACTAGGACTGAGGTTTACTCACATCTTTGAAAGCATCATTGTTTGCTTGACAGAGGAGGGGTTTGGGGACAGTGCGGCAGGTACCATTTGGGAGGCTGTGGCCCCACTTTGTAGATAGGGCAAACCACAGTCCCCAGCAGACTGCCCTCCGTGGTCGCTTCGCAGTTTCAGCAACACCGGCTAAATTGCGGTTGGTCGATGGGGAACCTGAGGCCAAGAGCACAGGACTCAAACCTTCCACAACCTAGACAGACATGTCCGTGGAGCCCGTGGCACCTGGGGTTACCAAAACAGGCACATCTAAGTCACCCACTCCTGTCTTACTGAAGCCTTGCATGGTAGCTCAGCTGGCTGTCAGCCTGGGGTCTTATCAGCTCCCCTTCCCCACGGGCCAGGCCAGGGGAGGGTCTGGGAGGAGACACCCTGATTGTGGGGCTTTTCCAAAGCAGGACTTGAATCCGGACACTACTCACTTACTTTGACGTCCTGCCCAAGCTCTCTCAACCTCTGTGCCTCAGTTTCCCACTCTGGATACAAATGCTTCCCTTCCTAGGGGAGTTGGGAGAATGGAATCAGGGCAGGTGTATCCAGAACACAGGTCTGGCATAGACCTTTCTTATTGACTCATAGAAGCATTAGGTCCTGAGGCCCAAAGGCCAGGCCCTCCCAGCCACTGGGGGCTGGGGGCAATTAGGCATCAGCTCTACTCTGTGAGAGAAGGGGAAAACACTGGGGCCTCTTGCTGGTTGGGGCTTGACGTTTGTCTGCCACAGTAGATTTCTCAGCTTTTATCCAAACTTTCTGTCCCCCCCTGCCCCCCGCCCCCGCCAGTTACACAGAGGATCTCTTTGCATTATAGAAAAATTAGAAAGTGCAGGTGAGCAAAAAAAAAAAAAAAAAACAAACAACCAAAATCTTCCTTAAACCCATCACTCAGAGATAAGCTGTGTTAATTATGTGGGGGATTATTTTCTGTGTATGTCCATCTATATATATATATTTATATATATATATATAATATATATATATATATATATATATATTTGTTTTTGAATGGCTCTACACTTGTGATCTATTTTTTTTTTTTTAATTTTTTTTTTTTTTAAACGTTTATTTATTTTCGGGACAGAGAGAGACAGAGCATGAACAGGGGAGGGGCAGAGAGAGAGGGAGACACAGAATCGGAAACAGGCTCCAGGCTCTGAGCCATCAGCCCAGAGCCCGACGCGGGGCTCGAACTCGCGGACCGCGAGATCGTGACCTGGCTGAAGTCGGACGCTTAACCGGCTGCGCCACCCAGGCGCCCCTTGTGATCTATTTTTTGAAAACATCATTGAGGTACAATTTACCTGTCGTAAGATTTACCCATTTTAAGTGTACAATAAGTTTTTACGTTGACCAAGTTGTGTTGACCATCACCAGTTAGTTGTGGAACATTTTCATCCCCTCTATTTACAACTGCTCCCTGGTCCACACCCAGCCTTCCACACCCAGCCCAGGCAACCGCTAATGTATACTTTTATAGAGAATAGGGTCCATTAGCTCACAGCAGGTTGTAACTTGCTTTGTTCCTGTATCTACAAGCCAGGCAGCAGTCAAGTTCCTTGGTTTATCTACTGGGTCCCTCATTGATGGACATCCCGGTTGTTCTGTTCTTATAAACTGTACTGCAGGGGACACCCCAGGCCAGTCTTTGCTTGGATGGATCCTCCTTTAGTTCTGTAGGCAGACGTTCTGGGAGGGGAATTTATAGTCAGAGACCAGGCCTACTTGTGAGGCTTTTACCCTGTCCTTGGAGAGAGGCAGATTCAGGGTCTAGAGAGATGTGACTTGGGTGTGGGAAAGGTACGGTCTCCAGGTCCCCTGAGATGACAGAAGGTTGAGAGGTAGGCCAGGCAGGCCTCGAGTGCCTGAAAGGGTAGACGGACTGAATCTCGGAGGCAGTGGGGAGCCCTGGAGGGGATTGGAGCAAGGCGTTGCCATGCCTGGGTTATATGTCGGAAGCTTCCTCTGGCCGCTGGAGTGGGGGAATCACAACACTAACTGAACACTTACTGTATCCCGGCACCTAGCTGACCATTGGGTCCCCCTGACAACCCTGAGTGGGGTAGACTTCAGATCTTCATCTTACAGATGAGTGAGTGCCTTGAGGCACACAGAGAGGTTAAGTGACTTGCCTGAGGTCACATAGCCAGAACCTGGCAGAACCAGGATTCAAACTCAGGCTGTGGACTCCAGAGGCCATGCTCTTAACTGCTGTACTCCTAAGAGTGGGGGTGGGAGTGGGAAGCAATAGAACAGGGAGTCCTGGAGGCTGCTCCATGTGGGGCTATGCTGGGGGCCCGGGAGTAGGTCAAAGAAGGGTCAGAGGCCACGCTATCACCTCCCTCTCCCAGCCCAGAGCAGCCTTGAGTCATGAGACGAGGACTGTCACCAGGCAAGGAGCCAAAGGCCTTGAGCTCCACCCAGCCCTGATGCCCGGCTTTGCCAAACCCTCTGTCCTATGACGGGTTTGGGGGCGGAGCTGCCAGCATGAGCCCTTAGTTCTGTGGGTGAAGGCATTGCCTGGGCCCGGTACACCCCAACCTCCGGCGAGCTCCGTCTCCTCCCAGGGCCTCCTGTTCTGGCTCTGTGCTTTGGGGGTCCTTGTGGCAGTGGGTGGAGGCAACGGGAGAGCAGTCCTGTGCCATGTTTGGGATTAGTGTTAAGCCCCCGGCAGGTTTCACTTCTCTGATTAATTTCTCAGATCTTGTACATGCTTTTAAATGCCGGAGAGGCAAGTGGCCGTGAGATTCCGGCAGGGGCCGGGCTGAGTAGTCACCCTGGGGGTGTTGGTTTATTTGAAGCCTTTGGTGGCACAGTTCATTCTCCCCTCTGCCCGGGTATCCCCACCTTCACTCTTTTTCATACCCCGGCAGTCCTCCCAGACAGGGTGGCCTTCCTGGATCTCACCCCTCCCCGCCCCAGCTCAGCACTGGCAGTGTTTTCTGGCGCTCTCCCGGCCCTGGGGTCCGTCAAGGTACCTGAATAAACCACAGGAGGGCCTGCCTTCTTTCTAGGTCTCAGCCCAGGCCTGTCTGGCTGTTTTCTGGCTCCAGGGCAGTCCTGGTGGAGAGAACACACATTGGGGGCCATTCTGCCACCCCCCTCCCCACCTCTCCCCATGTTATCTCACACCCAGTTCTTCCCCCAGTCCCACCAAGAGGAAATACAGTGTAAGACTGCTTACTGTTCAGCTCTCAGCTCCGGGCATACAACTCCTCAGTCCCCAAACAGCGATGGCTCTCCAGTGCCCCCAAGATAAGGTTCCTTTGTCCCAGCATGGCGTTCCTGACCTGCAGGGCTTACCAGACCTGTCTCTTCGGGGGGATGGACAGAGGCATGCTGGGAGTAGGTTGAGGTGTCTGGGGGTTACCTCCTGTCCAATGTTCACTTCGCTGTGGACGCAAACATCCTGAGTGACCTGGTCAACCCCAGGCAGGGGTCACCGCCAGGCGGAGGACTGGGATCTGGACTTTGTCTGAACAACAGGTGCAGCTCAGTTGGTAATGGCAGCACTGACTGGCCAGAGGAAGTATTTCTGGCCTTGTCTCTTGCCAGCCGTCGGCCCTGTGGATGTGCCCTTTGATCCCCAGACCCGACCAGGACGGCATTCGTATGACACCTATGTCCCATGTGGCTACACAGAGGGGGTTGTGTGAGGGGAGGCAGGAGAGCCTTAGAGACAGATTTGGGGCTCCCACAGGGGGGGATCTTCAAAAAAAATTTTTTTAATGTTTATTTTTTTGAGAGAGGGGGAGGGAGGGAGGGAGGGAGGGAGGGAGGGAGAGAGAGAGAGAGAGAGAGAGAGAGAGAGACATGCACGAGCAGGGGAGGCACAGAGAAAGAGGTAGAAAGAGAATCCCAAGCAGGCTCCGTCCTGCAAGCGCAGAGCCCGACACAGGGCTTGAACTCATGAACCATGAGATCATGCATGACCTGAGCTGAAACCAAGTCAGAAGCTTAACCGACTGAGCCACCCAGGCGCCCCTAAAGGGGCGGGGTGGTCTTTGAGGCTGGCTCCAGGTGTGTGGTTCCCATGCTGAGTTTGGGAGGTGGCACAGGGAGAGTCTGTGGCCTGGAAAGGCCCACCCCCACCTGGAACCCTGCTCAAGCTCACCCCCTCCGCCCGAGTGACGCTCCAGCTCTCTCCCAGCAAGCCTGTCCCTCCCAGTCACATGCCAGGCCTACCCCTCCTAGGGCTCTGGTGTTCCCACCAGATCACAGGGGTCTTCAAATTCAACCCCTGCTGTGTGACCATGAACAAGTGGCTTAACCTATCTGGCCTTCAGATTTTCCTCAGTGTACTAAGAATAATGATAGAAGCATCTTCTTGTGGGTGCCTGGGTGGCTCAGACTATTGATTTCAGCTCAGGTCATGATTCCAGGGGTCGTAGGATCGAGCCCCAGGTCCGGCTCCTCACTGTGCACGGAGCCTGCTTGAGATTCTTTCTCTCTTCCTTTGCCCCTGTACCCTTCTCACGTGATCTCTCTGTCTAAACGAACAAACAAACAAACAAACAAACAAACAGAAACCTTTTCTTGGAGTTGTGGGCAATCAGCCCGTTAGAGCTCAGCCCATTTAGAGCTCAGCCTCTAAATGAGCTCATTTAGATCAAGGGCTTACGTAGCACAGGACACATAGTAGGCCCTCAACCAATTTTCATCCTTTAGAGCACTTAGCCAGGACCCGGCACCTAATATGTTTAGCTTATTATCCAAGGATCCTATGTTGGAAGTTTCTATGGGCTGTGGTTCCAAGTTCTGAGCACCCACCATTTTTGATTCTGGCTCTCTGCTTGGGAGACAAGGTGGGGCTGGGTAAAGTGGGGAGCCTCTCACCTCTCCCCCTGCCCGATCCCCAGGGGAGCAACACCCAGTCCTCAGCTACCATTAAAGATAAAGACACTAGGGGCGCCTGGGTGGCTCAGTCAGTTAAATGTCTGACTCTTGATTTTGGCTCGGGTCGTGATCTCACAGCTTGTGAAAATGAGCCCTATGTCAGGCTCTGTGCTGACAGCCCTGAGCCTGCTTGGGATTCTCTCTCTCTCTCTCTCTCTCTCTCTCTCTCTCTGTCTCAAAACTAAATACACATTAAACAAAACAGCAGCACGTGGCCTTCGAACCAATACATCCTCTTCAGGTTGAAAACAGGCTGCAGGGAAACAACCCAAAAGGGGGAAATAGATGTACGGCACTACTATTTAGACAGGGGACAGCTGCTTAGCGGTAGGGGACTGCCCTCAAACTGCCACTGTCTCGGGCCCTGGGTTGGTTTTCAGCTGCCAAAATGAGGAGTAGGTGCCCCAAGCATTCACCTATGACAAGATGTCTGAATTGGTGCTTCCTTGCACCTGGTATAGTGGCCATCTTCCGGGTCATGTTCAGGGTTGTTTGGTGTGTGCAGTTGGGAACTAGCGTGTGGAGTGACACAGAGGAGGGAAGAATCTGAGAAGGTGACATCAGATCGCGTTTTGAAAGAGGAGCAGTAGTTTGCTAGGTAGACAAAGGCTACCGGGAAGGGCATTCCTGGCAGAGGGAACAGCCTGGGCTAATGCATGGTAGCCCCGAATAGCATGGCGTGTTCGGAAAGCAGACGGGGCAAGTGAGGCAGGGAGAGAGCCCTGTGGCCGGAGACCGGCAGCGGGACGGTGGCTGGCTGGCTGTACAAACCTCTGATTCTCGTCCCCCCTGTGCTCAGCCCTGTGCTGAGTGATGCCAGGGTTCGGGCCCTCCCAGGCAAGGCCCAGCCACTAATGGTGGTCAGGAAGGCCTCCGGGAAGGGGCAGTGCCAGAGCTGAGCCTTACTGAGCTTTGTGCTGCCTCCTCTTCCGTTCTTGCACACCACACACACCTCCTGACCGGATACAAGTGCTGCCAGCAGGTTGGGGCAGAGCCAGGCTGGAGCGAGGGCCCTCTCCTGTCTCTGGCAGGCTGGAGCTGACCAGTGTGGACTCTGGGGTTGGTGGACCTGTGTCTGAGTCCCAGATTCTCTCCTTGGCAGAGGCAGCCACTTGGACACACGGCCTCTCTCTGAGCCTTAGTTTCCTGGTCCATCTCGAGGGCCCATGCCCAGGTATGCTGGGGCTGCAGCCATGGGCCCATCCTCTTCCAGGAAGAGCCAGCACACATTTGCACCCCCAGGCAGCCCTGAGTGCACAAAGGACAGTCTGTCCCCGTTGCATCCATGACCAGCCGAGGTCGTGCAAACCTGCTGACCTGAATCCTCAGGAGGATCAAGGAGGTACTGGTAGGAGCAGCAGGAATGAATGGCAGGCAGAGCGTAGCCCTGGCTTCCCAGAATGTTCGGCGAGTGTCCCATCCCCGCCTCGTGCCCTTCAAGCAGGCAGAGGTGGAATGCTGCGGGCGTCCTATAAGCCCTGTCCCATGTCCTCTCCTGTGACGGTGCGGCTTTATATCCTTCACTGTTCCTCAGAGTTGTGCAACTTTGTGATCTGCATTACACGGGACAGTTTGCAAATCCTTTTCCTGCCCATTTCCTGGAGAATTGGTGTCCTTGGCTCAGGCAACAGACAGCCTGGAATCTCAGCTTCCTGGCTGCCTCCCTGAACTCTGTCCCCTCTTTGCTCCCTTTGCTCTGGCCTCCTTGCTGTCTCAGCATCATCACACCAAGCTTGTGTCTACCTCAGGGCCTTTGTACTTGCTGTTCCTTCTGCTCCGGACGTTCTTCCTCCCTCCTGGCCTCTTTCATTCAGGCCTCTACTCAGATGTTACCTCCTCAGAGAGGCTTGCTGATCACATGTGTAGCGGCCCCTCGCACTGTCTTTATGTGGCCTCTGTTTCTTCATGGTGCCCGTCACCATCTGTACCCACAATTCCTCCATGTATTTGCAGACTGTCGGTCACTGGAACATAAGTTCCACGAGGGAAGGCCTTTATGCTTTGTCCCTGTACCCTCAGTCCTGGCAAAGGCCCGACACACAGTAGACACTTAAGAAAAGGCAGTAGATATCGTCAGAGAGACGACTCTGGGCTTCACGGACCAGGCCATGTGAGGGAGGTGGTGAGCTCCCTATCTTAAGAGGCTTGCACACAGAGCTTGTTTGGGGTTCAAGGCCTCACGAAGGTTGGATGGGCTGGAGGCTTCTGTGATGATCAGATCTGGGCTCCTGCCAGTTGGTGGTATTGGGTCCTCCCAAGATTTCCATCATGGCCTCACAGAATAAACAGGCCAGAGAATAAAAGGCTGCCCCACATCTGCCTTCCAAAGGAGGTTTCAAGGTAGAACCAGGGAGGGAGAGGGGCTCAGGTTTCCTGTTGGGCCCTGCTACAATCAGGGCAGGACTGGAGAAAGGAGAGGAAAAGGGAGGAATCCAGGCTTGGGGAGGAGGTGAGGAAGGTGAAAGATTGGAGCGGGTGCGAGATGGGCCCACTGAGGCTCAGAGTCTATGCCTCCTTTTCTTCCTTGTGTTCAAGGACATGGACCTTCGGGCCTTCTGAGTCTCTCTCTATGCCGGAAGCCTAGTGTTCAGCTCACTGGAGAAGGGCCCACCACTTGGGAGCCATGGCCAGCTTTTTGGGGCCTGCTGTCTTGGGCACTTCTCTTGCCTCGCCCTAGTCCCAGCCCAATTTACTCTGCGTAAAACAATCTTCATTAAATGGTCACGGAGCTCTGACTTGAATGTTCCAAGTAATGGGCAACTCACTACCTGCCTTAACAGTTCTAGACCATTTTATTTGCTGCAGAGGGACTAACGTTTATTGAGATCTTGCTGAATGCTGGGTGTTTCATACACTTGCTCTCTTATTATTTTTTTTTTCATTTTTTTTAGTGAACCTACAATGTTATATTAATTTCAGGTGTACCATATAGTGATTCAGCAATTCTATACATTACTCAGTGCTCATCATGATAAGTGTGCTCTTAATCCCTGCCACGTCCTTCATCCATCCCCACCCCCACCCTCCTCCCCTCTGGTAACCACCAGTTAGTTCTCTGTAGTTAAGAGTCTCTTTTTTGCTTTGTCTTTTTTCTCTTTGGTTTTTTAAATTCCACATATGAGTGAAAGCGTATGGTATTTGTTTTTCTCAGACTGACTTCTTTCATTTAGCATCACACTCTCCAGCTCCATCCATGTCGTTGCAAATGGCAGTAGTTCATTCTTTTTGATGGCTGAGTAATATTCCATTGTATATATTCATTTTTCTTTCAGCTGTTGATGAGCACTTGGGCTGCTTCCATAATTTGGCTTTTGTAAATGCTGCAGTAAATATGCTTGCTCTTCTAGAACCCCACCCCTGTCACCTCTGGAGACCAGGGGTGGAGGCTCAGAGAAGGGGAGTGACCTGCCTGGGATTACATGGCAGGTGAGGCACAGAGGGAAGGCCCGCCCCGTTGGCCGTATGGGGAAGATGTAGGCTATAGGGCTTGCTCTCAAATTTACCCCCCCTCTTAGCTCTGGCACCCAGCTTCTGCTGGAATTGGCGGGCACGTTCAGCTCCAGGGGAGAGTGAGATGGGGGGCTGTTCAGGCCGTGAGTTCGGGGAAAGGCTGGCCCCTCATATGCCACCAGATGCCTTGTGACACGCAGGCCCTCTTTCCCGCTGCATCTTAGTTTAGACCGTGTCCTCTGCCCCATGGCCAGCGCCCCCTCTCAAGAGACTTTCCTGACTCCTGCTACCCTCAGGGGGGCATTCGGTGACCATTCTCCCTCCTACCTCCTCAGGATGGAATGGGGGCAGCACACAAAGATGTGGGAAATGGAAAACAAAAAGGCATGAAACTGTGGAGAAGGGAAGAGAAGGATGAGACAGGAAGTGGGTGTCCCAGGCCTGACACCCTCAGGGCTGGCCCTGGCCCTGGCCCTGGCCCTGCCCTGAAAAGTTTCAGGCCAGTATTTACTTGTCGGTCCTGCCACATTCTGGGCTCAAAAACTGGGGAACGTGGTAAGGAAGAACAGAGCCGTGAGGGTCTGCTTTTGAAACTTGTGCGTTGAATTCAGGCCTTGGTGTCTAACCTGTCTTCAGTCTTTCCAGCAGCAATGCTTTGGATGAGGTCACAGTCTTTCCAGCAGCAATGCTTTGTTTTGTTTTTGGGGGGGGGGTGAGAGAGGGTGTGAACACCCATAAGCTGAGGAGAGAGGGAGGTGGAGGTGCTAGAGAATTTCCTTATCCTTGGCACCCCCTCCAAAGCCGTGGAAAGATCTAGAAAGATCAGGAAGTAGATGTGTGTAAGGGAGATGGGGCTGAGTTTCCTTGTTTATAGGCTGGTGGAGAGGGAGAGAGACTGGGGGCAGGAGGGACTCCAGGCCTGAACACGCTGCTCACTCTGCCATGCCTGCCTGCCTGCCCAGGATTCAGCCACCCTCCAAGGCCACAGGAGACAGAGACAGAGGAGGGGCAAGCCCCCGTGCTACAGTTGAAGGCTGGGGCAGGACTTGCTGGTGGTCTGTTTGGCCACAAAAGCCCAAACTGGCAACCTGGGCAGCTTGCCAGGCTCTGTTCATCTGTATGTGTGTCGAACTTTGACCTTACTCAGAAGGGGAGGCAGTCCTAGGTACGTCCTCAAAAGACCCCCAGAGCCTGTCACCCATGCCTTCTTTACCTTCTGTCCCAGGGATTAGGCTGCCTCTTGGGCTCCCAGGACCCTGCAGTGAATAAGTGAGTCAGGCTATACCTGGCGATTGCTGAGTGGGGGGGGAGGGGGGGGGGTGAGACCTTGGGGGCCAGGGCAGACTTTGCTGACCTCCTTCCCTCCACCCCAAACCCAGATTTCTCTGCAAAAGGACATCTGTGCAGACAGACAGAGGACTCAGGTTCCAGTATTACCTGAATGAGTAGTTTGGGATAAGGGTCTTCCTTCCTCACTCTGGGCCTCAGTTTCCCGGCTGTGGCCAGTTATTAGTCATCCATGTGCTGGGGGATGGCCCAGGAAGGGAAGGTCCCCGCACCTAAGACCAGGCGGCCCTTGGCCTTACGTCAGCGCTTCTTGGTACTGAGCGCAGCACCCATTTTCTCCTTCACTTTTCTCATTAGAGGCCCAAGGAGATGTGATCATCCCATTGTCTAGAGAAGCAAACTGAGGCCTAGGGGTGGGGAGCCGCCTAGAGTGTCAGCGATTTCCAAAGAGTGTTGGGGCATCCCTTCCGGGGGCCTCCCGGTCCCGAGCCCACTCCGCGGCGCTTCGATGTGGTCGGAGCTGGGGCCTTAAAGGGGCCGGTGACCGCCAGTAACCCCGGCGGGTGTCGGCGCCGAATGGGTTAAGGGCCCGCGCCCGCGAGTAACCCCGGCCCCATTCAGTGCCGCGGGGTGAAACCCGAGCCCTAGCCGCCGTCGGGGGTGGGGCGGGGGCAGGGGCGGGGCCCTAGTGAGGCAGTGGCGCGGTCGCTGATTGGCCGCGCGCGCTCACCCCATGCCCGGCCCGCGGCCCCGGGGGGGGCGGAGCCGGCGGGGGCGGGGCGAGGCGGGGGGCGGGGCGCTCGGCGGGCTTTAAAACGCGGCGGAGCCCTGACAGGTGGTCTGCGGTGCGCGGAGACCGGCAGGCCAGCCGCCGGGGCGCCCCGAAGGGGCGGCGGGCGCGGGCCGCGGAGCCATGGATTGCACGTTCGAAGGTATTTTTTGGAGGACCCCCCCCACCCCTTTATCACAGAGCCTCCACCTCCGCTGCGGGGTCACTACCCCTGGTTCCCTCAGAGGGGGGCGTGTGTATGCCGTGGCTGTGGAGCTCCCAATAGGAAGAGCCAGTTCCTGAGGGGGCGGAGTGCCAGTTCCCGGCTCTCACTGGAGTTGGTGGGCCACCCCCACCCCCCCCATTATTTACCCCCACCCAGGCGTTTGGAGTGAGAGGGTGGCTTTCCCAAGTCCTCCAGGGAGGAGTCCTGCTGTCCCATCTCCCAGCGCCCCCCACCCCGCTCCCGTGAGTCAAATCTGGGATCCCAGACCTGGATTCAGTTTTTCTTTCAGGGCCTCGGTTTCACCATCTGTCAGAGGGGCTCATGAGGGCTGGGGTGAGGGCTGGAAAGCCCCGCAAGTGACAGTGCTGTATGCGTTTCCCACCTGCATCAACCCCCCCCCCCCCCCCCCCCCGCCCCGCGGACCCATGGGGTGTTTCCATTGGAGGACCCAGGGAGACTGAGCCCGGCACCCCCGTCTCATGCTGCTGCAGCCCATAAGGAGGTCCCCTCCCTGCCTGGGCACCTGTCAGTAGGAAGGAGGCAGGCAACAGTGAGTCCCACGGGGGGCCAGCTTCCTGTCCCGCAAAACCTTGGGGCAGCCCTGCCGTGAAGGGCTTCATCTTTTCTTGTTGTACAGACGAGGAAACTGAGGCCCCGTGAGAGGAGGCTGTTGGCCCAGGCCAACAGTGGCGAGCAGGGCCGGGAGCTCAGGCTGGGGACCTCGGGCGCCCGCGGGGGTCCCAGGGCTGTGCTCGTGGGTCCTGCAGAGCACTTTAGCCCAGTGGGTGGCTGCCCCTGCTGGGTTAGAGGGCCCCGGGCCAGCACAGCCAGGCAGCTAGTCTCCCGCCAGCTGGGGGAGAGGCTGGGGCAAGTGGCGGGGAGTGTGTCCCAGTCTGTACGAGGAGGAAGGAGTCAGGACAGACAGCATTCGCTTTTATAGAGGGGAAACTGAATGGCCTGGTCTCGAGGCTGCTTGGCTGCAGGGTCGGTCTGGGCTTGCGCCCAGAACACGCAGGGACACACTGGTTGGCACACACGTGGCCAGCGGCTGGCTCAGCCCCAAGCCTCGGCCTGTTCCACAGAGGAATGGGTTGGTGATGGCAGCCCTGACGTCCGCAGTCCTGGGCCTAAGCCCCAATTCTGCCTCAGCGTAGGTGTGGGGCAAGTGAATGGGCCTCGTGGGACCGGGTCCCTGCAGGGCTGTGACCTTGTCCGGTTGTTGCAAGGACTGTTGGATACATACGAAGCACCAGGCATTGCTTCAGGTGTCACAGGTGCCCAAGCAATGGCTGTGTGTCTGGGGGCACGGGCTTATGTGGGTGGCTTTCTATTTCTGCATCATTGCTCCACACGTACAGCTGTGTGGACAAGAGGCAGGGAGTGTATGATGCCCTGTACAGGGGCCAGCCCCTGCCCTGCTGTCACTCACACAGCCTCTTCTCCTTTCTCCAGACATGCTTCAGCTCATCAACAACCAAGACAGCGACTTCCCGGGCCTGTTCGACCCACCCTATGCTGGCGGTGGGGCAGGGGGCACAGACCCTGCCAGTCCTGATGCCAGCTCCCCGGGCAGCTTGTCTCCATCTCCTGCCACCATGAGCTCCCCACTCGAAGGCTTCCTGGGGGGACCCAAGGCGACACCTCCACCCTTGTCCCCTCCCCAGCCTGCACCCACCTCATTGAAGATGTACCCGTCTGTGCCTGCCTTCTCCCCTGGGCCTGGTATCAAGGAGGAGCCATTGCCGCTGACTATCCTGCAGCCCCCAACCCCGCAGCCCCTGCCGGGGTCCCTCTTGCCCCAGAGCTTTCCGGCCCCAGTCCCACCGCAGTTCAGCTCTGCCCCTGTGTTGGGCTATCCCAGCCCCACTGGAGGCTTCTCCACAGGTAAGGGGGGGGAGGGGCGTGGGGGGCGGGGACAGCAGGAGCACAGAGAGGAAGGTCTGCTGCGGTCTCGGGAGAGGAATTGGCAGACTTTAGACATTGGGCCTCTGCTCTAGTGCCTCAGACACCCCGGTACTAGCAGTCCTTGTGTTCTTGTTATTGTGGGGTGAAGCATTGCCTCCCACTCTGCCGGGGTGTCCACATCCACGCCATCCTTCCAAAGACAAACGCCCTCCAGGAAAGCCTGTACATCTGCATTCGAGCTCTAGGCATGGGTTGTCCCCATAGGAAATAGGCCCCGGGGGGGTGATGACTCATCCAAGGCCGTAGGGTGATAGGGCCCTGAAAGGTAGGTTGAAAGTGGGTTAGGGCAGCCTGTGCCCGCAGCCCCAGCCTTTATCTCTGCAGGGACCCCTCCAGGGAACACCCCGCAGCCGCTGCCTGGCCTGCCACTGGCTTCCCTGCCAGGGGTCCCGCCCGTCTCCTTGTACACCCAGGTTCAGAATGCGGCCCCCCAGCAGCTGTTGACAGCCACGGCCACCCCCACAGCAGCCCCTGGAACAACCACCGTGACCTCGCAGATCCAGCAGGTCCCGGTGAGGAGGGCTGGCCGGGTGTCAGGGAGGTGGCAGCCCCTGGTTCAGACTCCCAGCTCTTGGCTGAGGCGTCCCCCTCTCCCAGGTCCTGCTGCAGCCCCACTTCATCAAGGCGGACTCTCTGCTTCTGACGACCATGAAAACAGACGTGGCGGCCACCGTGAAGACGGCGGGTATCAGCTCCCTGGCCCCTGGCACGGCTGTACAGACAGGGCCCTTGCAGGTCGGTGGCATGGGTGGGGCAGGAGGTCAAGGGGTCTGCGCATGTGCATGCCCGGCTCGTGACCTGTACCGGCCCCTTTAGACCCTGGTGAGCGGAGGAACCATCCTGGCCACAGTGCCGCTGGTAGTGGACGCCGAGAAGCTGCCCATCAACCGGCTGGCAGCCGGCGGCAAGGCCCTGGGCTCGGCCCAGAGCCGTGGCGAGAAGCGCACAGCCCACAACGCGATTGAGAAACGCTACCGCTCCTCCATCAACGACAAAATCGTCGAGCTCAAGGACCTGGTGGTAGGCACTGAGGCGAAGGTACGGGCAGCAGTTTTCAGAGGCGCTCTCTGGGGTGACCCTGGGGAAGGAGGTGACCGGAAGGAAAAAGAAGGATTGAGACTGAGCCTGGGCCGTGGGCTTTAGCCTCCTTGGGCCTGGCCAGGGCCAGTGATTCAGCTGCACTTCATGGAGGGAGGCTCCCCTGTGTGCCGGGGGCTAATTTAGGTACTGGGGATACAGCAGCGAACAGACAGACAAAAACCCTGCTCTCTAGGAACAGACGTTCTAGGGGGGACGGGGGGTGACAAGAAACAGGATAAATAAGTAAGCGTTAGAGCACGCCATATGGGGGTAAGTACTGTGGAGGAAAATAAAGCAGGAAGAGGGATGGTGAGAGTTGCACATCTAAACCACCTCGCAAAGGTGACATTACATAAGCAAAGACCTGAAGGAAGTGAGGGAGTGAGGCATGAAAACGGTAATAATAATAGCAGTTAGCCAGACACTGTTGTGTGCATTTTACGTATTAATCTTGATGCCCATCCGGGGAGTTAGGTTCTCCTGGGGGAAGAGCATTCCGTGTAGAAGACATAGCAAATGCAAAGGGCCTGAGGCGGCGGTGTCGTAAAGCAGCGTCACCCACCTCGCTTAGGTGCCTACTTGCCAGGCCTGACCGGCTCCCTGTGCTGTCTCTCTCCTACCACCTGCAGCTGAATAAGTCTGCTGTCTTGCGCAAGGCTATCGATTATATCCGCTTCCTGCAACAGAGCAACCAGAAGCTCAAGCAGGAGAACCTGAGTCTCCGCACGGCTGCCCACAAAAGCAGTGAGTCCTGGCCTCACCCTTCCCTTGGCTCTGCCCACCTCCCCCGCCCCTGCCTGCCCCTTAAGCTCTAACCCTATAAGGGCCCTTAGCCCCTCCTTTGGCCCCAACTTGACCTTCAAGAGCTGGGCAACCTCCTAGTTCTCCTCTTCACAGGGCCCTAAGCTGACTTGGAGTGGGTATCCTAGCCTTCACCCCCAGCCCTGCTCCTTTCTGGCCCACAGAATCTCTGAAGGACCTGATATCAGCCTGTGGCAGTGGAGGAAACACAGACGTGCCCATGGAGGGCATGAAGCCCGAGGTGGTGGACACGCTGAGCCCGCCACCCTCCGACGCCGGCTCGCCCTCTCAGAGCAGCCCCTTGTCCCTTGGCGGCAGGAGTAGTGGCAGTGGTGGCAGTGGCAGTGACTCAGAGCCCGACAGCCCAGTCTTTGAGGACAGCCAGGTAGGGTCCTGCCGTTCCCCCCCCCCCCCGCCCCCCGCCCCCCGCCCCCCGCCTGTCTCCCCGTGATAACATCTGAGCCCTAAGACTAGGTCAGGAAGAGGCCCCTAACATATCCCACCTCCCATTTTATAGACAGAAAAACCGAGGCCTGTAGTCATGTGAGGTCCCACAGTGAGTGTGGGTGGAGTGCTGAGCCCTTCTTCCTTGTTCCATCCTCTCTGGGCCACTCCCACTCTGCCCTCCCTGACCTGCCCACCACCCCCCAGGTGAAGCCGGAGCAGCTGCTGTCCCCTCACGGCCGGGGCATGCTGGACCGTTCCCGCCTGGCCTTGTGCACACTCGTCTTCCTCTGTCTCTCCTGTAACCCCTTGGCCTCCCTGCTGGCCAGCCGGGGTCTCCCCACCCCCTCGGATGCCAGCAGCACCTACTACCGTCCTGGGCGCAGCGTGCTGGGCACTGAGGGCAGAGGTAGGACGGGCCAGCATGGGTATCTTTGGGTGAGAGGTGGGAAGGGATACTCGGGGGGACCCTAGGCCCGTGGAGCTGGGGCTCTGGGTTTCCAGGGAGCTGTGTCCCCCATCCTTCTGTCTGCCCCCAGATGGCCCTGGCTGGGCCCCCTGGCTGCTGCCCCCACTGGTCTGGCTGACCAATGGGTTGCTGGTGCTGGTCTTCTTGGCGCTCCTCTTTGTCTACGGCGAGCCGGTCACACGGCCCCACTCAGGCCCCGCCGTGCACTTCTGGAGGCATCGCAAGCAGGCTGACCTGGATCTGGCCCGGGTAAGGGGTCAGATCCTGGAGGTGGGGTTGTGGGGACTGGGCGGGGCCGGGACTGGGGCAGCCCCCGGGAAAGTGCTGGGTGCCACTCCCCGTCCCTTCCCTGTCATGGTGAATCGGGCCCTGTCTTCCCCACTCCTGTCTAGCCTTCAGACTCCCATTGAGTGGGGGACACTAGGGTCATGGTGCACAGCCCAAGGTGGAAGGATCTTCAGAGCAGGAGGGGTATCGCGTGCTCAGATTCCCTGACACCCTTTTCCTTACCTGGCAAACCCTCATCCCCAGGGGGACTTTGCCCAGGCCGCCCAGCAGCTGTGGCTGGCCCTGCGGGCGCTGGGCCGGCCACTGCCCACCTCCCACCTGGACCTGGCCTGTAGCCTGCTCTGGAACCTCATCCGCCACCTGCTGCAACGGCTGTGGGTGGGCCGTTGGCTGGCAGGCCGGGCAGGGGGCCTGCAGAGGGACTGCGCCCTGCAGGCGGATGCCCGCACCAGCGCCCGAGACGCAGCGCTCGCCTTCCACAAGCTGCACCAGCTGCACACCATGGGTATGAAGGGTGGGGAGCCGGGCCTGAGGGGCTCCTGCCGCCCCTGCCCCACACCCCGGCCTCACGTCCTGCTCATTTTTCAGGGAAGTACACGGGCGGGCACCTGGCTGCCGTCAACCTGGCACTGAGTGCCCTGAACCTGGCGGAATGCGCGGGGGATGCCGTATCCCTGGCCACACTGGCTGAGATCTATGTGGCCGTCGCGCTGAGGGTCAAGACCAGTCTCCCGAGGGCCTTGCATTTTCTGACAGTGAGTGGGTGGCGGGCTGGTGGGGACAGGGCTGGGGGCGTGTCCCTGCAGCTCTGACCAGGGGCTGCACTGGAGGAGGCAGTTGGTCACGGGTGGGCTCCCGGGCCTAGCTCGGGTCTCGGGCCAAGGTCTGGTTTTGAGTCCCTGTCTGGGTCCAGTGTGACAGCCCAGCTCCCCTCCCCTACAGCGCTTCTTCCTGAGTAGTGCCCGCCAGGCCTGCCTGGCCCAGAGTGGCTCGGTGCCTCTTGCCATGCAGTGGCTGTGCCACCCTGTGGGCCACCGTTTCTTCGTGGATGGGGACTGGGCCGTGTGCAGTGCCCCGAGGGAGAGTCTGTACAGCTTGGCCGGCAACCCAGGTGCTCTCTCACTCCTGTGCCCATCCCCTGTCCTCCCACCTCTTCCTTTGTCCCCCGTGCCCATGACGCCCCCTGTGTGTCGTTGCTGTGGAGGCTGCAGGAACGGGAAGACTGGCTCTGTCTCAGTGGGGGCTCCTCAGAAGCAAAAAGGGAGACAGATTTGGGGGCAGGTGGTTGATTTGGGAGGTGATCCCAAGCAAGACCATTCATTGTGCAGTAAGGAGATCAGATGGAAGGGGACAGGCTGACAGAGGCACGTTATTAAGTAGACTACACTGGCCAAGGTGGGTCATCCTATCCAAGGACAGGGGTGGGAGCATTTATCTGTCCCACCTGCATGACCAGGAAAGAGCACTTGGTGGGGAGAGGTGGATGTGGGGGCCCTTCCTCCCACCCCGCTCACCCACTCCTCCCTGCAGTGGACCCCTTGGCCCAGGTGACTCAGCTCTTCCGCGAACACCTCTTGGAGCGAGCACTGAATTGTGTGGCTCAACCCAGTCCCAGCCCTGGATCAGCTGATGGGGACAGGTGAGGGGCCCTACGCTCCCCTGCAGGCAGGCGCCCTCCACGGTGAAGTCTGGGAGTGGCTACGTCCAGGGCCCCGTGTGGGTGGCCAGAGCCGGGCTGCTGTCCACCCGCTGGGTGGCCCCAGGCGCATCTCAGTTCCTCCCCGGGTCCGCTTCCGCCCCGGCTTGGCAGGAAGAGATGGCCGCACGGTACAGCTAGCACATCAGGCTGTGCTCGGGTGGGAGGTGAGGAGGGCTGGGGCCTGCCCGGGCCCCCTGCCACCTGCGCTGACTGCCAGTCCTCTCTTCTGATGCAGGGAATTCTCAGACGCCCTTGGGTACCTGCAGCTGCTGAACAGCTGTTCTGATGCTGCCGAGGCCCCAGCCTGCAGCTTCTCCATCGGCTCCAGCATGGCCACCGCCACCGGTGAGCCCCCAGGCCCCTGCCCTGTGACTCCCAGCTCAGCTTCAGGTACAGTGTGGCTGAGTTGCGGGGAGCCTCCCCACCCACACCCCTGCTCCCTACAGGCACAGACCCCGTGGCCAAGTGGTGGGCCTCACTGACGGCCGTGGTGACCCACTGGCTGCGGCGCGACGAGGAGGCGGCCGAGCGGCTGTACCCGCTGGTGGAACACCTGCCCCGCGCCCTGCAGGAGTCCGAGTGAGTCCCGGCCGGAATCTCCCGGCGCCCCCCAGCACAGTGCTGCTCCCCCCAGCCTTTGTTCCGGGCCGTTGGGGTCACCGCCTTTTCTTCCCCGTGAAGCCACAACCAGGGCAGTGGGGAGCTTAGTGAGGGCCCGGGCCCGGTCTGACCATCAGTCCTCTGCCCTGGCCCCAACAGGAGACCCCTGCCCAGGGCGGCTCTGCACTCCTTCAAGGCTGCCCGGGCCGTCCTGGGCCGCAGGAAGGCAGAGTCTGGTCCGGCCAGCCTGGCCATCTGTGAGAAGGCCAGCGGGTACCTGCAGGACAGCCTGGCCACCACACCAGCTGGCGGCTCCATTGACAAGGTGAGGGTTGGTGCCGGGGGCCTCGCAGGTCTGGGGGGCGGTCGCCGCCTTTCCACTCCCCGGACGTTCTTCCTTGGGTTGCAGAAGACTGTGGGGTTAGCCTGACAGTACAGGACTTGAGGCCCGGCTCGCCTTGCTTTTCTGGCTGAGGCTTGGGCCCAGGGGAAAGTGGCCACCCCTCCGCCCCCGCCCTCAGTTTCCCCACCCCCAGGAGGAGGGGTAGGGTGAGTGGTCTGGCAGAGCCCTCTTTGGAGGCTGCCCCTGTGGCAGGCGGCAGGTGTGGGGGCCTGGAGAGGCGGGCGGCCCCGCGGTGCATTGCTGTTGCATTGCACGTGAGTGAGGCGGGTGCAGTGCCTCGGCAGTGCAGCCCGGAGCCGGCCCCTGGCACCGCGGGCCCCCACCCTTCCCCTCCGAGAGCCGGAGCCCCCCTGACCCCTGCCCTGCCCACCACCCCCAGGCCATGCAGCTGCTCCTGTGTGACTTGCTCCTTGTGGCACGAACTAGCCTGTGGCGGCGGCAGCAGCCGCCCGCGCCCACCCAGGCCTCGCAGGGCCCCGGCACTGGGGCTCAGGCCTCCGCCCTCGAACTGCGTGGCTTCCAGCGGGACCTGAGCGGCCTGAGGCGCCTGGCGCAGAGCTTCCGGCCTGCCATGCGGAGGGTGAGTGCCCACGGGGCCACGAAGCAGCAGGTGCGGGGAGAGCCGGGGCCTGGCCTGAACCCCGACTCCCCCGGCCTCCTCGTGCCCAGGTGTTCCTACACGAGGCCACGGCCCGGCTAATGGCAGGGGCCAGCCCCACGCGGACACACCAGCTCCTGGACCGCAGTCTGAGGAGGAGGACGGGCCCCTGCGGCAAAGGTGAGAGGGGCACCGCCCTGGTAGGGGGCGGGTCCTGGCCCCGCCTCCCCTCCCCTCTCCGCCCAGGGGTGTGATGGATGCGGAGGGAGACTAGGTAAGAGAGGCAGAGACCAAGGGACTTAGTGGTGCTTGCCTGATGGCGATGTCCTACCTGTCAAATGCACCGGGGGCCACCGTCCTCCGTGGGATGGACGACTGTGCACGCCTCTCTGAGTCAGTGGCACGGGACAGGCCCTGGGGAGGGGTCTGAGGCTCCACTCGGTGCGCCTCGAGGCGCGCGGGGAGGGCGGCCAGTGGGGCGCGGACAGGCCCCGAGATCCCACCCGGCACGGCCCTGCCCCTGACGCGCGTGCGGTGTGCGCAGGCGCGGCGGCGGAGCTGGAACCGCGGCCCACGCGGAGGGAGCACGCCGAGGCCTTGTTACTGGCCTCCTGCTACCTGCCCCCCGGCTTCCTGTCGGCTCCAGGGCAGCGCGTGGGCATGCTGGCCGAGGCGGCGCGCACGCTCGAGAAGCTCGGCGATCGCCGCCTGCTGCACGACTGCCAGCAAATGCTCATGCGCCTGGGCGGCGGGACCACCGTCACCTCCAGCTAGACCCCTCGCCGGCGGCCCCAGCGCCCCGGTATCCTTCGGCCTGTGTGCCGGGACGCAGCCTCGACGGCCAAAGGCAGCGACAGAGACGGTCCACCCACGGACGGCACTGTCTCCTGGGGTGGGGGGGATGGAGATGGGAGGCACTCAGGTGCTTTTGCTGCCTCTTGACCTGGGAGGCCGGAGGGGGCGCGAGCCCACCACCCCGACTGCGCCCCAACCGAAGAGGGAAGAGCGGCGGCCAGCATGGTGCTGACCTCTGGTGGCCGATCGGGGGATTGCAGGGGCCTGGCCGGCCGATGTCACCTCCTGGCTCTGTAGGCACCCGGTGGCTTTTCCCCCCTTCTGTCTCAGAGAGGGGTACATTTCACTGAGCTGAGGGGGGCTGACTTGGCTTTCCCAGCCAGCAAGGGGGCCCTACTCCAAGGCGCCTCTCTCCCTTCTGGAGAGACTTGTACATAGTGTAGATCAGGCGCACCAGCCTCCTGGCCTCTGAGGCTCAAGTGTTACTTTGCCTTTTGCAAACTTTATTTTCATAGGTGAGAAGTTTTGTACAGAGAATAAAAAATGAAATTATTTATAATCCGGGTTTTGTTCTTTGGGGGCGGAAGGTGTGCGCTTTTGCGGATAGAAGAGCCAGAGGGGGTCCTTTGGGTCTCCCCTCCCCACCCGCTTCCTGCCCTAGACCCAGGCAAAGGTTTCCCACTCTTATCCGCCATAAGGGACTAAAGTTTCCCCTTCGATGTGGGAGGCCTGTGGGTACGACCTCTAGGCGACCTGGATCCCTCCAATTTGTGAGCCACACGTTTGGACTGTATCAACCCTTAATCCTTAAGAGCTGTTCTGGTTTCAGCTGCCCCTTCCCACGTCCTTACTTCTACCCCTATCAGCTCTCAGGGGACATGAGAGGACGCCATGTCCTTAAGGACCTACTGTGATAGGAACTACAGACTGGTATCCCTGTTTGGGGTGTGCGTCTCCCCTCCCCCACCCGTCCCCATTTCTCTGTCTCTTGCACTTGGGGGAGTTTTGCACTCCTATGGCAACCCCAGAGCCCGAGGCCGCCTGGAGTGTGGGTGCGTGGGCGGGTGCCCTCCCAGCAGAACCGGTCAGATCCTTGACGGTCATCCATTTGTGCCCCACTAAGCCTTCCTCTCCGTCCCCACCCCCCCACCTAAAGCCTGGCCCCCTCTCCCAGCGGAATCTGGTTAGAATCCACGGGCTGCAGACTTCCAAAACAATCGTTGTATCTTTATTGACTTTTTTTTTTTTCTGAATGCAATGACTGTTTTTTACTCTTAAGGAAAATAAACATCTTTTAGAAACAGCTCGATACACACAATCTTCAGTGTGAAGCAATATACTAATAAGAACACTAGTCGTCTTAACATTTACAGTCTTCATATATATTATATATATGTATATGTATACATATATATACACTATATAACGAGGCCAGATATAATACACACGTTTACCATTTTACAGTCATATGTACAGGAAGTTGCTAGGGCGGCCCCAGTCTGGGGGCTGCATCAGGCCTATCGAAGCGTGGACAGAGCTGAGGACACGGACGGACAGGCGGACGGACTGGCGGGGACTGGCTTGGGCCGGTGGTGGCTGCGCGGGGAAGGGGGGCGTCGCCGTAGCCCCCTTCCTGGCAAGGGCCCCGTGCTGAGGGACGCACGACGCAGGGCGGCGGCGACACACGGGAGAAGCGAGCATGTTCCCAACATATATACATTCTATGTAACATATATATAGAGGGGTACACAGGTTTGTACACGAATCTAGCGCTGTCTCTGCTCCCGTGCCGAGTGGGCGCTGCTGTCCCTGGAGACGGGTGGTCGTGCAGAGGGACGATCACGCATTCGCCGGAGGTGCGCTCTGGTCACCACTCCTTTCCTTTGCGTTCCCAGGTCGCGCTCCAGGGGTGGGGCAGAGGGCTGGAAAGGGGACGAACAGAAGCCAAAGGGGTGCCCCAGTCCCACCCACACCCGGGGAGCCCGCATCCCCTGAGCATGGGTCCCGGACTCCCCTGGCTCTGCCCAAACCGCACGAAAAGTTTTGGCCAAGGCTGGGTGGGTGGGAAGGGCTCTAGGACGCAATTCGAAAGGTTCCTTCCAAAGCCTTCGGCCTCCTCCCCCGCCGGCCTAGTCCTCTCCGGAAAGGTTTCGGCTCCCTCCCCACCCCACCCGGCCTCGGAGCCCGGAGCCGCCCTTGGCCACTTCCTGGGCCCTTTGGACCCCCACTCCCACCCCCAGGGCGCCCAGCTGCAAGCCGCGACCGGCTGCGGTGGCGGCAGCACCCACGTGGAATGTGTGCCACGTCGTCTTGGAACTACCAGGGGAGAAGCGTGTCCCCAGGCTAAAGGGGTCTCCAATCCCCGCCGGAACCTGGGTGCCTCAAGGAGTCTGGCCGCTCCACGGGCTCCCTCTCTCCAAGCCTGGCCCGGGGGGGGGGGGGGGGGGGTGCGGGCGGGAACGCCCAGTGTTGTCTTGTTCCGGAAGCAGGCGGCTCCGGAACGTGTTTTCTTCCCAACCCGGGACCGCAAGTTTCAGCCCTAGGGGCCAGATCCAAGATCCGGAATCCGGATCAAGGATCGGCTCTGGACCCGCGCTGGGAGCAGCTCAAAGGCCCGGGGGCTGCGCAGGCGGCTCCTCTCCTTCGGCGGCGGGCGGGCAGGCGGGCTTCGGCGGCTTCTCCCGCCGTTGGGGTGGATTACAACGGCAGCCTCTGCAGGGGAAGAGACGCCAAAGCGCCCGTTATTGCCGGTGGCGGACCAGCGCCGGGAGCGAATTCCTCCCAGCCCCGCCCCTCCCCACATGACCCCGCCCCCGCGTGAGGCTCCACCCCTGCCCGCGCCGCCAGCCCCGGGCTCGAGTATCGTTGGAGGCAGCGGAGCCTCACCTTAGGCCTGAACTTTTCTCTCCCCGCACCCTGCCACCGTCACCTCCGTGCCCGTCGTCCCGTGCCCCTGTCTGCCCTTACTGGCCCCCACCTCGGACGGCCCCCTCCTTCAGGACCTGCCTGGTTAGAAGGCGGTCTGACTAGCGCGTGCCAACCTGCCCCAAAGGCTGCGGATAAACCAGGAATAATGAAGTTTTGGAGACGGGCAGGTGGGGGCTGGGCCCTGCTGAGGCTCCGCAGGGCAGGGGGTGGAGTGAGGGAAGGGGCTCCCCTCCAGCCTGGACACCTTCCAGGGAAGGCCTGTGGTCACCTACCTTATGTTTGGGACACTTCAAAGAAAAGTTCTCTTCGATGAATATGCAACCTGCCACCAAAGAGAAGTATAGGTGGTTAGGGTGGCGGCAGGAGTCTCATCAGGGGGCCAGGCGGGGAGGGGGGCCCAGCGCCCACGAGACCCTAGGCTACAGGGCTTTTTGCAAAAAGCAAAGCAGCCCATGCTTGAAACCCTCCCGGTCTCCACCCCATCACGACTGAGCTGAGGGGCCCGTGTGCTTTTTGTTCTCCCCGCACCCGCCCCGGAAGGCCCGCTTGTCACTCCGGAGGACTTCCTGACTCCCTCCCTATGGCAGATCCCCTATGCGTGTGTCTCTCCCCTGCCCCTGCCTCACTTCACTCGGCCACGCTTGTCACTTCCTCCTACTGGTCTATGTGTCGGTTACTTGCTCACCAGCCACTGGCACCTGTGCCGCTCAGAGCAGACACTCAGGATACGGGCTTGTCCCTGTGGGGGCCTCGAGAGGGGAGGCAGACCTGAGTCTGGGGGCAAGGGGAAGACGGGACTGAGGTCTTGGGTCTGAGTGAATCCCAGCAGGCGTTTGGGTGCCCACCCTGGGGGAACAGAGAGGACGCTGAGCACGGCCAGTCCCTGATGCCCACCTCGGCCCAGGGGTGCACTCATAGCAAGCTGCCACTCCACTGCCTGATGCCACCTAGGGAGGCCCCGGCTTCTCCCCCAGGAGCCCCCAGTCACCACCCCCTCGTCCCCTTCTGGGCTCACCCCCACCCCTACCCTGCCGGCCACTGCTCTGAACAAACCCCAAACCCATAAATAGCCGGAGGCCGGAGCTGGCCCAGCAAGGCCTCTCCTTCCAGCACATTCCTCCTGCTCACGCCGTGGCTCTGTGCCGTGGCATCACGGCAGCGTGGTGGCTGGTAGGCAGGGCGGGGAGGGCAGGTCTGCAGGCCTGAGAACAGGGCTGGGAACGCTCCAGGCCTGTGGCTGTCTCCCCTTTTTTTTTTCCGACCGACCGCTGCCAGAGCTGGGGAGCCCGAGACCGAAAACTGCCCACGAGGTTTGTGCACTCCAGGGCCAGCGGCTGGAGGCGGATCGTCAGTTTTTCCTCTTCTCTACGCTCCGACAGGCCAGACGCGGTGCCGGGACTGAACTCACACCTTCCAAAGAGCATTGAGCTAAAACCCCAGGCCTGCACATGTGATGTCATCCCCGCCCCACATCCCACTTCGGGCCCTACAGGCTCCGGGTCTCTGGAAGCAGAGGGCAGGAGGTCACCACTTCCAAAACCAGCTTGCTCAGCCACGCCCCCGGCATCCACCCTGGACAGGGCCAGGCCACCTCTCCTGGTGTCTGCACCTGGGGACCTGGGGACCCAGCTGACAAAGTGGCTCCGGGGCCTGAGTGTGGAAAGGCTCAGACCGACCCGTGGCTTGCTGGCTTCTGCCAGCGATTCTGAGTCACTTAGCCCCAACGAGGTGGTCCTTAATGGGGTGGAAGGGACAGGGCTAGCGAGCCAGGGCAGAACGGGACGGCCCTGATGCCCTACGGTCTGAGAGCGTGACCCAGACATCTGGAGAGCCCCACGGGCCCCCGCGTGGCAGGCCCCAGGGGTCGGGTAGGTGGAAGGTGCCAACAGAAGCCTGGGCTCCTGCCTGCCAAACGCTGGATGGCCTCCCCAGCCTCCTCCCCCAGTTGCTCTGTCTCCCAAGCCTCCCGCCTGGTCAGGGGGGCCGTGACCAGCCCTCCCTGCCGCCCGGAGGCTCACTTGTTCTCCCAGCTTCTCTGGCTGCTGCTCCTCCAGTGCCCGGGGCTCCACCCACTCTCCTCTGCCAGCTGCTAAGTGGCGGTGCCCACGCCCCCCCACCAGCCCCTCCAGCACGCTGAGGAGCCCTGGGGCTGACGGCCAGCGAGCCTCTGTCCCGAGCCCAGCTGGGACGACTTCCCTTGTACGTCTGCCGACGCCTCAAATGCAACCTGTCCAGAGGGAAGCAGCCCCGTGTGGCGGACGGACAGACTGCCGAAAGAGCTCCAGGCCCCCTCCCTGGGCCACTATCCTCTGCGCTGTGGCTCTGTCGCTCTTCTCGGGCAGAAGAGGAATCCATCCTGTGAATCTGGGCGGGCTGGGGGACTCGGTTTGGTCAACCGTGTGGTGCCGAGCCTGGCCTGCGGGGGCACGAGAGGCCACGCGACCGCAGCCACCCAAGTCGGTGGCGAGGAGGTCCGCCAGCTGGCGGGAGCAGCGGAGCCCGCCGGCTGACCACGCCCTCGGCACAGACCACCGGGGACTGGCGCTGAAGCCAGGAAGCCGGGCCTGGGAGAGCCGGTAGCCGACACACCTTCGGCACACCCCTGTGCTGCCCCAGACCTGTCCCCTCCGACGTGGGGAAGCTGGATGGCGGGCTCCACACCCCGTCGCCCCTCACCCTAAGGGCTGCACATTCAGTGCCAGCGAAGGCTCTGTCCGCATCAGCAGGTCTCGTCTCCCGCCGGGACAACCTCTGGCCCCGTCGGCTCTGGCTGAGCCAGTGTCTCATCTGCCCGGCTTCCGGGGCCCCTTCCCGTGGCAAGCTCTGGGGCTCTACAGAGACCCCTATCATACGGGAAATCCTTCGAAGATTTCCTTTCGAGCGGAAGCGTATTGTGTCCGGCCTGGTATATACATCCCACCGCTAACCAGCTGCGGGGCACCTCCACCGACCTGGTGGGGCCGGGCTCCAATGGCACCTTTTCCTGGAAGTCCTCCTGGATTCCACACACACCCCCCTCCCCCAGCTCAGACAGGGTGACTCTGTCCCAAGGGACACACTCTTCGCCCTTCCTGGTTGCCATAACTTTGGGCAAAGATCATGATTTTCCTGTGTGTCTCACTCAACCGGGAACCCCCGGGAGGTTCTGAACGGTACTGGGGTGGGAGAGAGAACACAGGATGGGGAGCAAGACAGGCAAAGTAGTCGCATCCTGGTCTGTCCTGCTGTGTGGCCATGGGAAAGGCAGCCTGTCTGTAAAGATGCAGCCCGGGAAAGCACAGGGGCCTGAGGCAGGGCCTGGCACCCAGTGGGTGCTAAGTTAATCACTGTAGAAGGAGGGGTGCAACTCGGAGTAGTTATCTATTACTGGGGTAAGGCCACGGGTCTGGTTAAGTGGCTGAGTCCACACTAAAATCTGGTTCTTGCTGCCCAGAGTAGGGCTGTGGAACCGGCGAGAAGCCCCACATCCCGCTCCAGCCGGCCCCCTCCCTGCACGGTGCGAGCACCTCAGCCCTCGCCAAGGAACTGTCATCACTCAGTCCTGCGGGTGCTCCCGGGGGTGGCTTAGCTGGGGCTGCTGCTGGCCCGGGACCAAGCGGGCAGGTGGGGGCGCAGGGAGTGGTCCCCTCGGCCCAGGGCAGAGCCAGCAGGCATTCAGGTGGGGAGGAGGGGGCTCCAGGTAATGGGAGGACCTACTGGGAGACACCTCTGCTCCGTCATCCATGAGGCAGAGTCATTGATAACTTCACCCGGGTTCCAGGCTAGAGGCGGGGGTGGGGTGGGGTGGGGTGGGGGGGCGTGGGGAGCAGGGGGAGGCGGCCACCGTCCAGGGGACTGGCCCCAAACGGGACGAGGGCTGCACTTCCCTGGGCGGCGTTCATTACTTGGCTCACTGCTCCGAGCAGCCGCAGCAAAAAGGGATGATCCTTATCTCTGTTTTACAGATGGGGAGCCCACCTGCAGAGGCATCCACGAACCTGCCCAAGTCCACGCGGTAAGAATGCCACGGGGGTTTGAATCCGGGCCGGAGCTGCCTCTCAGTGACTATGGCTCCGCCATAAGCAGCCTCTTTCTTTGGATGAAATCGGGACTGTCTGTGAGTCTGGGTCTCCCTGCCTGCTCGATGAGGTTTGGGACTCCCGGATCTCTCCGGCCCATGCAGTCTGTCCTTCTGTGTGCCTGGGTCACAGTGGGTGCTCATAAACGCTCATGCAACAGATGAATGAGTAAGAGGAGAGAATGAGGTGGGTGAGGGTGCAGGGGAAGCCTGATCCTGTCTCCAGACCCCAGTGTCCTGCTGAAAACCTACAACCGTTGCCTGTAGCCAACGGGAGGGGGTTTTTTTTGTTTGTTTTTTTTATAAGTAGGCTCCACGTGTGCAACATGGGGCTGGAACGCACAACCCCGAGATCAAGGGACCTATGCTCCACTGACTGGGCCATCCAGGCGCCCCCAATAGGAGTGTTTTGAACCCCATCTCCTCCTACCTCACTTGGTGTTTGCTGAGGTCTGTACCTCCCATCTTTCTTTACCCAGTGAACTCCTATTCAGCCTCCAAAGACCCAGCCCCAGTACCCCTGTCTCTCTGAGGCCGGAGATCCTCCCCAGCCCCTACCACTCCTAAGCACTGATAGCTCCTGAGCTAGCCCTCCATCCTGTAATGCACGCCTCTGGGCATCCCTCGAGCAGGTGGCTCGGGACTGGTTCCTCTCTGTGGCCTTAGCATTGTCCATCATGGGTCCCAGGGGAGAGACAGCTGAGAAAATAAACTGCTGGGGCAGGAGAGGAGGGCAGCCAAGGCGTCAATTGGGGCAGGGTTCAAGGAACGAGGTGCCCGGGTCCCCCTGGGCTGCTCAGGTGGGCCTCCAGGGCCTTCCTGTCCCCTTGGGCTGGCTCTTACCCGCATCGCTGGCACACGGGTAATGGTAGGTGTGGGTGCATCCCTTGTGACAGCACCCGATGGTGGCCCCGGCTTCTTGGCAGCTGGAACAGGTCTGGTGAGGAGAGAGGGAAGACGGGTGAGTCTAGGGCTGAGGAGCCCGGCAGGCGGGCTTTATAGACAGGCTCTCCCATGGACCCCACGTCCTTTCCCCCGAAACGCTCCCTGTACATCGGTGGGAAGGAGGGTCAGTATGGGGCACAAGTGCCCCCAAGGGCGATTTTGTGGCAGAATTCCGAGCTGTGCCTTGGACGAGGGGACCCTCTTGGGGCAGGAAAACGTCTAATCTCGTGGATAAATATCAGGGTCTAGGCATCACACAGACCTGGGTTCAAATCTCAGCTCCGCCATTCTGCCCCACGTGACCTCAGCCGCTAACTCAAACTCTCCATGCCCCGTCTGCGCAGTGGGGACAGTGCCTCCCTTACGGGACAGTCGTGACGATTAAATAAGAGACGCCGTGTGCCCAGCAGATGACAAGAACTCGTGAGGCCACTCACCCTACGGCTGTGGCTACCGGCCAGCACTGAGCAGGTTTGTGTGTGCGAGGCACCGGCTGTGTCCTTACCCACTGGTTCCTCCCACCGGCCCTTCAGGCAGGTAACTTTCACAAACCCCATTTTCTAGATGGTGAAACTGAGGCTTCCGCTCCAGGCAAGAGTGAAGGCAAGAAGCATTGCTTTCTACCCAGAAAGACACTCTCCCGCCCTTCGATGGGCCATTCATCCTCGCCAGACCCCCGGAGAAGAGGACACAGCCAGTCCTGACGTGCCGAGGTGATGTAAATCTCATGCGAGGCAGCACAGCGGCCAGCCCACTCTGCCCCACGCCCGGCCCACTTGTCTGAACAGGGACGTGGCCGGGACAGCTGGGCGATGCCAAGGAGGCGACGCAAAACGAGAAGCCTCACTGTATGCGTTGGGGAGTAGACACAGGAGGGCAGCGCAGCTGTGGCAGGACTAAGCTGTGGTTGCTAAGCTACCAACAGGTACCGGCAGCTTACGATGTGCCCCATGTGCCTGGAAGCAGCCTCCCCATAACCTTATGTTGATATTCTCCTAATTCTACCCAGGTCACCAACGAGAGCTCAGAGAGGCCGATTAAACTGCCTGAGGGCACACAGCCCCTAAGTCGCCGAGCCGGGCTTTGAGCCCAGCTGCCCGGCTGGAGCACAGGCTGGCGATCACCCCCCCCCCCCCAATACTGTTCGAGGCAGGGGCTCCATGCCAGGTCCCAGGACTAAGACAGATCCCACCCCCAGCATCTGGGGGAGACTAGGAATGAGAGTCTTCTCCCACCTTCCTGGGGAAGATGCCCAGGAATGCTCCCTCTGGCATCAAGCTGGGAGCGGGGAGGTGCAGGGATGGGGGCTGGGTATATTCTGGAACATCAGGTTTTCATACAATGCCTTTAGACGCGCAGTTTCCTTGCGGTCAGGGCTGAGATCTCCTGGGACCGTGAGGCCCCAAATTCCCTCAATTTCTGGCCCACAAGGAGGGAATAAGGCAGGACTGGGGCCCAAACCAGGGCTGCGCCCTCAGGGGGTTTTGTCGCTTAAAGGACAACAGTCGCAAGAGCAGCCTCACGCTACCATGCCTGCACCGTGTCCCCCCCTCCCCCAATCCCGAGTGGCACTGCAGACGTGAAGAAATCAAGGGACAGAGGGACAGAGGCCTTGGGCCCTTCTGACCGTCACACCCAGGCTCTGATCCTCTGCTCCCCCAGCAGGGCTTGTGAACCTGACAAAGGACTCCAGGCTGGTGGAGAGAGAACCCGAGGTCCCAGGGGGTGGGCATGGTAGGGCTCAGGGACAGCAAGCCATGTGGGGGCTCTCGGGAGGGGACAGAGAAGAAACGGGGCTGCCCCCGAGGGGCCACACGGAAGTTCTGTCCCCCAGAGAGCAAAAGTGAGGCCAAGGTAGCAACAGGTGTGCCGGGGCCTGGAGCCCTGATGCACAGGGCCCCTACTGCGTGCTGGGGAGGGAAGACCACCCCCACAGCCCCGCGGCCCTGCCAGCGGGGTTTGGCCTCCTGAGGTTCACAGGGGGCAGTGACTTGCTGGAGTCACAGAACCTGCCCTCAGCAGAGCTGCGATTCGAACCCGGGTCTGCGTCTCTCTAAGGGAGTGTGCTGCCACTGAGCTGTCCAGGCAGCAAGAGGTCTTGGTGGGGACAGGAGGCCTAGCATGCCCGGGCTATGGGAGCAGGGGGCATGGAGCCGTGCCCCTCAGAAGTCCCAGAGCCCGCCCGTCTCTCCAGAGCGTTCTGTGGCACGGTCTGCTCCTCCAGCTGGGGTGGGGGGGTGGGGGGCTGCCTTAATGATCCCCTCTGAGGCTCACAAGCCCTGGCCTGGCTTAGCAACCACCATCTCTGGCTCGGCGGCCCTTCAGATCCCATCTGAGCTGCCTCCGGTGAGGGAGGGAGGTGCGGCCGGCGAACGGCAAGTGCCTGCTGCTGTGTGTCCTTGCCGCGGCCCCGTCCCGACCTTCCCGGGGAGGCCCCCGGTGGTGCCAGGCTACCACACCGTTTTTGGCATAGGGCACAGCGGGCAGAGATGGGCCGACCGGGCTGACTTCCAGCTCCGGTACTCAACAGCCGCGGGACACCGGGAAGGCACGGCGCCGCTCTGACCCCGGCTTCCTCGTCGGCCCAACAGGGCTCGCGTGCGGGTCCGCGAGGGGAGACCAGGGCGCCCGGAACAGGCTGGGGCACGTGGGCAGCTTACCCACCACGATGGGTGCAGGTGGCTGGGAAAAGGCTGGATCAGGCCCCGGCTCAGAGAGGCAGCACAGGCAGGCCAGAGCTGCGCGGGGGGGGTGGGCGGGCCGTGCGTGCTGCAGGGGGGAGGCGGTGATCTGAGGGTATTAACTTTTTAATGATGGGAGAGACTTGAGCCTATGTCAGACAGGTTGGGCAGGAGCCGGAAGCCAGTGAGAGAGAGAGAGAGAGAGAGAGAGAGAGAGAGAGAAAGAGAGAGAGAGAGAGAGAGAGAGAGAGATTGAGAGAGAGAGAAGGAGACTGGGAGAGAGGAAGACAGGAAACTAGCAGGTGTCCTGTTGGGAACTGGGGTTGCCTCAGTCAGGCTGGAAGCCTGGGCGCGGAGAGGTCCCTAACCACGCCCCCGGGGCTGTGTAAGGTCTGGTGCAGGAAAGGAGGGGAGGCTGAGGCCCTCAGGCACAGGGGCGGGTCCCAGTGGCTGGGGGTGGGGACCCCCAGCACAGGCAGTAGGAGGGGGGTGGGCCGAGTGGGGGAGGGGGAGGGCAAGAGCACAGGCCTCAGGAACAGAATGCTGGCCCCACCACCACGTCCCGGGCACATTCCGCCGACTGCCACCAGGCAGACCTGAGGGGGCTCCCAGATGCCTCCCCCCCCCAGCTGCCTGCTCACCCCGGCCGCCCGCACCCCTCAGAAGGGAGCGTGAGGAGCAAGATCCCCCGGTAGCCGGACTGGAGGCATCACCTAGAGTGACGTGGCCCAGCCGCTATCACTGGGCCTAGCAGAGAGCAGAGGACGGTCGGCGGGCACTGAGGCCAGGCACGGCTCTGACAGCTTCACGGGCACGAACCCGCTCGGGCCCCACAGCCCCTCCGCGGCGGGGAACCACCCTGCCCGCGTTAGAGAGGACACGGAGGCACAGAGGGGCCGAGCCCCACGCCCAGAGTCACACGGTGCGTGACGGGCGGTGCCGGGGTCTGAACCAAAAAGCCAGCCTGCGTTCTTGCTCACGGATCTGTGACTGTTCCTCGAGGAGCATTTTGTGACTGTTTCACGAGAGGTTCCCAGACCACCCGGCCCTGGGAGGGGGACGCATCCCAAATACCTCCCGAGAGGCTCTTTCCCTCGGCCCGTGCTCCACCTCAGAGGCCAAGGAGACACGTACTGGAAGGGGGGCACCTGCTTTTTTTAGGCTGCCCGGATGTTCAATTCTGGGAGGCTGCCTGTCTTGGGGGGGTCTTGGCGTGTCAGCTGATGGCACGAGACGGGGCCAGGTGGACTGGGGGTTGGGGGTGGGCGACGGGAGCCCGACGGTGGGTGTCAGGTGTGTGTATGGGGGAGGGGCGGGGCGCCGGGATGGGCCGGGTGCTGAGGGACTGAAGCTGCAAGTCCCGGACAGGGGTGGGCGAGCCCGTGCTGCCTCCGTCTCGACTCCACCCCCAAGCGCCTCACGCGGGAGTCTGTGATCGTGGGTGTGTTTGGCCCAAACCGTGGCACCGGAGAGATGAGGGGGGGATTCCCAACTGCCTGCCTGCCTGCCTGCCTGCCTGAGCTCCCCCACCGCAACTGGGCTGGCCTCTTACCATGTCCACGGCCACCTTCATGGCCTCCTGCAGCCCAAAGAGCTTCCCGGCTACCAGGTAGACCCCGCCCGTCCACACGGCGCAGGCCTCGTGCACCCAGTGCTCCTGGGTGTCCCCGCCGGGCTCTGCCGGCGGCTCCTTGCTGCACTCATGCTTGCGGCTCTTGTCAGCTGGGGCCACCTCCTCGCCCCCATCCCCCCGACCGTCGCAGCAGTAACAGCTCTGCAGCCGCCGGGACAGACCCCGGGCGCTGGTGCGCAGGGAGCCCTGCTTGGCGGGGTCGGCCGGGCCGTCGGGCCTCGGGGCTTTTCCAGGGGCAGCGGCAGCTGCACATTCAAGGTCTTTGAGTGTTCTCTCGAGGGGCGGCGAGGCCTCCCCACAGGTGCCCTCCGGCCGCACCTTCTCCTTGAGTTTTGGCTTCTTTTTGGGGAGGCAGTGTTCGGGGTAGTAGGGCCCACAGAGGTCCCCGAGGTCCTTGAAGTTGGCCGGGTTTTGGCAGAGGCAGCAAACAAGGCAAGAGGTACTCAGGGCCTTGGAAACCACGGGCCCCAGATGCATGGTGGAGGACAGGGGCAGGGAGGGGCGTGGCTGCAGGACAGAGCCTCCAGGGAGCGTGGCCAGGGAGGCCCCGGTCGCATCCAAGGAGAATGAGCACGAGGATGAGGAAGAGGAGGCAGAGGAGGAAGGCTTCCTGTGGGGCTTGGGCTCCTCCCCCGGGGAGTTGACAACAGTGCATATGGTGGTGAACGCGTCTCTCTTCTCCACCCGCACAAAGGGCGAGAAGGCCGGGGTGCGGCTGTCTGCTCGAAGCCGCTTGCAGGAGGAAATGTACTTGAGGCGGATTTCAGGCTCTGCGGGATCCAGGGGCAGCACCTGCTGCTGCCGCCGCCGCTTGGCACGCCCCTTACAGGGGGAGGAGGTGGTGTTCTTGGCCCGGCCCCGAGTGAGGCGCTTTCGCTTGGAATAGCTGCTGTAGTTGGCATGGCCCGGCTGCTTCTGCGCCCTTGTCTGGGGCTGGCAGGGCCGGCCCTCAGGGGACTGGGAGGCCAGGCCCAGCTCCTCCGTCTTTGGCTTCTTGCCTCCTCCACCAGAGCTGTCCTCACCGCCCCCCTGAGTGCCATTGGCCCTGTCTCGGGGAGTCAGGAGCAGAGCCGGGCCTAGGTGGGGCCGCTTCTCCAGGGGACCTTTAGGGAGTCCGAGGGCTCCGGCCCTGCCTTTCCGGCTTCTCTTCTTAGGCGCCAGGGCAGTCCCCCCGGGCAACAGGGCCTCCGGGGACGTGAAGGCCTCGGTTTTGAAACAGTCAGTCGAGGACAGTTTCTTACTGTTCAGGAGTTTGCCTTTTAAGGATCTGTTGGTTGGATTTCTGCATAACGGGTCGGCCCCCGAAGCTGCTGGGAGCTTCTGCCCGGTGCCCACATTTAAGAGACCTTCGCCTGCCCCAACCGGGCTGCCCCCGGCGCTCTTGAACCCTCGGTCCTTCTCAGGGAGAGATGGGCTCAGAGGATTACCAGGAGGGGCCCCTGGCGTTTTGCACGCAAACTTTTTCAGGCTGGGCGAGGTGATCTTCTGCACGATGGCCTCCAACTTCAGGCCCCGGCCTTTCCGGGGCGGCAGCACCTTGGTCTTCATGGCCCCCTGGAAGGCCGCCCGCGAGGCGAGCTTCAGGCAGGCATCCGGGGTCTCCGGGGGCGGGGGCTTCACGGCAGGCTCACCGTTGCCCTTGGTGGGCTTGGCCTTCTTGGGGGAAGACATCCTCTTGAAGAGGGTGGAGGAGTCCTCGGCTCCCTCCTCCTTCACGTCCCCCCCACCGCCGCTACGCAAAACCAGGTTCCGCTTCTTGGTGGGGACAGGCGCCATGAAGGCAGACTTCCTTTTGAGTGAGTGGAGGGGCCGATCGGAGAGCTTGCTGCCTGCCCCGGGCTTGGGGACCCTCGCCCGCTGGCTGGCCCTGCCCTCCTTCTGGGGGCTGCCGGCGACCTTGAACGTGGCGGGCAGGTGGTTGTTGGCGAGGAGCTTCTTGGTGGCACGGCAGTTGGGGAGCCGGCTCTCTGAGGGCCGCCGTCTCTTGGAGTGGAACACTTCCTGGGTTTTCGTGCGGGACCGCAGGATCATGGAGCGCTGGTCCTTGCCCGGGGTGCCGGGCGAGTCTGTTTCCTTAGTCTTGGAGCCCATGGGGCTGCTGTCGGAGGCCACAGGCAGGGCGGCCGGGTTACTGGGGCTGGATGCCGCCTTGGGTGACGGCTTGCCCACCCGCTTGCCAGACTTGAAGGCGGCTCGCTGCTTGCCCCCCAGTTTGTCTGGGGGCGCGGGGGTGGTGGTGAGGCCCGGGGGTCCAGGTGTGCGGGGCTCACTCAGGGCCGTGAAGGAGCGTGTGCACATCCTGGGGAGCCCTTCTGAGGCCCCCCGACCCGGGGCCCCTGCTCCTTCCATCTGTCCCTGGGGGGGCCCCGTGCAGGATTCGGGGAGCAGGAGGTCTTTGGGCAGCACAGGTGCCCTGCACGGGGAGTCCTCGGCCTCGGGCAGCCCCCGGTGCACCCGCCGGCTCCGTAAACTTTTGCCGCGCGGCACAGGCTCTTTCTTGGCAATGGGAGCCTCGGGCACAGCGGGCTTGTTCGGCTTCTGGGCCAGGGAGGCGTCCGGGGCCAGGGTGGCGGAGTCCCCTGGAGCCAGCGCCCCGTCGGGTCCCTCTTCGCCTGGCTTCATGTGGGACAGGGAGGACTCGAACCAACTCTGGACCTTCGACTCCGCGCCCACGGTCGGGCCCAGCAAAATGACAGACTCCCCGGAGAGGTGGCAGGGGGAGCCCCAGCCGGCCTTGGTGTCCAGCACCCCCTCCACCTCCTCCTTGGTGCACATCAGCGGGGCCTTCGGCGACAGCGGGTCCTGCATGCCGGGCCTCTGCTCGGGGCTGCCCAGGAGCTCACACAGGGAGGAGTACTCCTCCTCGGCCTCCAGGTCGTCTTTCCTCCCGGTGGGTGGCAGCAGGGGGAGGTCCCCGAAGTCGGCCGCTGAGCAGCAGTGCCGGCCCTCCTCCAGCCACCTGTCGGCCTTGCCCACCTCGGGGCACTGCAGCAGCCCGCCCACCTCCTCCTTCACCCCACCCGCCTCCTCCTGCTCGGAGTCCCGAGGCACCGTGGCCTTCTCCCCGGGGGGCTCCTCCTCCTGGAAGACCGGGCAGGCCGAAGCCTCGTGGGCGTTCTCCTTGCCCACGCCATCTGAGGCCTTCCCGCCCTGCTCCAGGCCCTTGGTGAGCTCACTGGGGTGGAGGCCCCACCGGGGACAGGCGTCCCCCAGGTTTTCCTCGGGCCAGGCAAAGGGGTTGGCGCCGTCCGCGGAGCCGGCGGCGGTCGTGTCCGGGAAGCAGTCAAAAGCCGCGGCGGCAGGGTCCGACACCGCGGCCCCCAGGGTGGGCTTGCTGCTGAAGGAGAGGGGACCGGCCGTCTTCTTGGGGTCAGGGGTGGCGAAGCCCACAGAGGGGTCTTCAAACAGCCCCGGGCTGAAGTCCTTGGCGCTGCCACCCTTGTCCAGCTGCAAGGACTCGGGCAGGGCCTCCGGCTCCCCTGGCCGCGGCCACGCGTTCTTGGCCACGGAGTCCAGGCAGGCGCTGTGGTTCTCCAGCGAGAAGGGGGGCTTGCCGGCGTCCTTGGCCAGGCCGGGCGGCTCGGCCCAGGCCTTGTCGGCCTTCTCGCCGATGGCCTCCTGCAGCCCCAGGATCTCGGACGCCAGGTCCTCCTGCGCCAGGGCGCTGAGCAGCAGCCGCGGGCAGTCCCGCTCGCCCGCCACGAACTTGGAGAAGCTGTCGAGCGGCAGGCTGCTGTGCAGACTCTGGAAGGAGTCGTCGGACTTGGTGGACATGTCGTCGGGCGACGTCACGGAGCAGGTCGACACGGACTCGGGCTTGGCCTTCGAGTTGCTGTTGACCCTGGCGGGGCTGCCCCGGGCCTGGCTGCAGTAGAGGAAGCTGCGCTCCAGCGGATCCTCGGAGCCGCTCAGGTAGTCGGCCTCGGGCGGCTCGGCGTGCGTGGACTGCGGCGTGCTGCTCAGCGGCTCGGACAGCGGCGTGCCCGCCGGCTCGGCCGAGTAGCCGCTGCCCTCGGGGCTGCAGTGCTGGCTTTTGTGCTGTTCCGGGGTCCTGGACACCAGGTTCTTGACGCCCTTCTTCTGCGGCACGGCCGCCTTGGAGAGCAGCAGCTGCTGGACCGTGTTGGAGATGTTCTCCACCTGCGAGGTCAGGGCCGTGAGGCTCTGCAGGCTGAGATCCGACAGCAGGTTCTCAGGCAGCTTGTCCTTCTGCAGCGGCTTGCAGTTGCCAGCCTGGCTGTCTACCGAGCCGGCGGCGTCGGTCGGGGAGGGGTTGAGCAGGGGCATGAAGTGGCTGTGGTCGGCGATGCCGGCGGGGAAGGCCCCGGTGCCGAGCGCCTGCTGGTTGTAGGGGAAGTTCTCCAGGTTGGGCATCAGGGGCGACGGGGTGGAGCTGTAGGAGGGGGAGCGGCCCACGGAGCGTGCGGGCGAGTGGCTGGAGCTGGGGCTGAAGGTCTGATAGTACTGCTCCGGAGTCCTGACGGCCGCGTCCGGCTGGCAGTAGCCAGGGCCTTGCTGCCCGTAGTGTTGGTACTTGGCGAGGTTTTGGTAGTGGAGGGTTTCCTGGGCGTGGTGCCGGCTCTGAAGGGCCTGCTGCTGCTGCTGCTGCTGCTGCTGCTGCTTCTGTTGGTCGTAGCTGAGGCGGCCGGACTGGTAGGCGTGAAGGTTCTGGACCCGCTGCCCCGGGGCCAGGCTGGCGGTGGCGGTCAGCGGCCTGTCGTGGGGCTGGGCGGACGGTGCGGTGCAGCTCTTGTAGGAGTGGGCGCCCTGCCCGCCGCCGCCCTGGCCCGGGGAGGAGTAGGTGGAGGAGGCGGGGAAGGACTGCGTGTGCTGGGGGAAGTGGCCGCCCTGGGGGAAGGGCAGAGGTGAGGCCATGTCGTTCTGCAGCTTCTGCCTTTGGAGTTTGGGGTACGCCAGGGGCTGCTGGGGCTGTGGCAGCTGCTGCTGGACGTGCAGGGAGTGAGTCCGAAAGGGCAGCTGGGCGCCCTGCTCTGGGTACTGCCTGCCGGGGGGCACCGCGGCTTTTTTCATCAAGTTGTCCTCATATTTGCCCACCCCCCCTGGCAGGGGCTGCGGCTGGGGGGGCGGCGGCTGGGGGGCCCCCCAAGCCTGCAGGCTCTCCTCACCCGAGTAGCGGCCGGGGTACGGGCTGCTGTCCTGCACGCTGTAGCCCGAGAAGGCCGGCCTGCCCTGCAGGGACTGCTGGGAGGGGAGCCCCTTGCTGCCCCGCGCGGTGGCCGCGGCGGCGGCCGAGCCTGCGCCGCCCTCGTAGCCTGGGTACGGCTGCGGGTTATAATAGTCCTTGGCCAGCAGCCGCTGCCGGTCACAGCTCAGCCCGGCCTGGCTCGGCTGTCTGTAATTCTCCAGGCGAGATGTCTCCTGTGAGGTCTGCTGGTAGTTCTGTTGTTTGCCATGGAAACCACACCTTTCTCGAAAAGACTGCATGACTCGGGCTGGTTATCTGTGAAAAGAGAAAGGGGGGGGGGCGGGGAGGGGGGGGGAAGGGAGAGCGATTCAGACGGGCCATTTCCCTTCCCCTCAGAACGCCTGCCTCCCACCCCTCTCCCGCCCTGCCCTCTCCCCGCAGCTCTTAACGGTCTCCCCTTTGCCTGAGCCTCCCCACCAGCTGTGCACATATTGACAACTTCTGTGTCAGGGAGGTGTGCTCTGTAATTCCCGCTCCGACATCGCCCGCTGCCAGCTGAGCCTTGCCAAGGATGGCCACCGCTGCGGGAGGCACCACCCCACCCTGCTCCCAGCCAGCTCCTCCCCTCCACGCCCCCCACCCCCAGCACTCCCAGCGCTTCCCTGCTGGCGTAAGTAAAATCGTTTAGCAGAGCAATCCCACTCCCCTGTCCCCCCCCCCCCCCCCGCCCCAGGGGCCGCCTGGGTCCTGCAATCCAGTCCCAGCGCGGCAGTGTTCAAGCGTGACCCAGCCATGCAGGGACCAAGGAAGGTTTGCCCCTGCCCAGAGAAGCTACTCACCAAGGCCTGTGGAGAGAGAGAGAGAGAGAGAGAGAGAGAGAGAGCGCGCGCGCGCACACACACACACACACACACACACACACACACAGACGCACAGAGGCGCGCGCACAGCCCGCACGCGCGTGCACACACACACCTCCTCTATCACTGCCATGCCATCTGGAATCTGTCTGTTCCTTCTAGCAGACGTCGATTAGGGGCTGTGGAGCCATTGTAGGCATAAAACGTCCCCTTCTCTGACTCCCAGTAACGCAGGACAGCGGCACCTGCCTCCTGTTTTTGATATCATAGGTGCGTAAACAGATTACGTGGCCCAGAGTGAGGGAGTGCATGCTAATGGGGGACACAGCCGCAGTCCCTTGGCCACGGAGGAGCGCCCCACAGCTGGGTGTGACGCAGCCCCAGCCCTCCTGGTCGGCCCCTCCTGTCTCGGACTCTACAGGGTCAGGATCAGGGCACACCAGGCCAAGAACCCATCTGGTTACTATTTTAGGGGCTCACGCCCCTGGTGAGGTCTAACCAGCCCCAAAGCAGGATCTTGGATCAGGAAATGACCCCGGAGAAGGAGTGGGCCCTTCAGGGCAGGGCAGCCGGAGTCACAAACGCAGGCTGGCCCACCCAAAGCATCCAGGCTAACGGTCCCCCTAACTGACCGAGGGCCGGGTCACCCCAGCAGACCCTCAAAGGAGGGAGGGATGGAGACAGGAGCGAGGAACGTTCCAGGCTCAAGAGAAATCACATCAAGGAGTCCTGCGTTCAGCCAGAGGCCCAGGGGGGTCAGGATTTAACCCACGACTGTGCCGCTGGTGGGTGAGCCAAGAGGCAGACAGAAAGGCCCAGGCCCCCAGAGGGGCACCAGGGACTTTCCAGTTCCCAGCCGTTCATTCCCAACACCGAAAGAGGAAGGGGTGGCCTGCCGGGGGCCACAAGCTCCCAGAGTTATAGGAGGGACCAGAAATGAAAAAGAGACACAGAGGAGAGACCGACGGACGGACGGACGGATGTGTGCAGATGTGAGAACGAGGAGAGTGATGAGGCGTGGGGGATGGGGGCTCCCCCAGGAGGTCCAGCTCACTCCTCAGCTCTTCCCCTGGATCCTACTCAGATTCCTTTCTCAGTGCTGGGGCCCGGGGAGGGGCTCCATCCGGCCGAGCAGGGCCAGTCTGGGGCTGCCAGAGCCCCCGGAGCCCTGTTAGCACGGCCCAGGACCACCTCCCCTGACCTCGGCAGTCAGCCGGCCCCGACTCGGGGACAGAAGGCCCTGGCTGCAGACGGGACCAGTGTCCCACAAGGCAAGCCCCTTCCCACCGGGCCCATCAAAGCCAGCAGGCCCCTGGCAAACACAGCCCTGCTCCTTCCCTCCCGCCTCTCCCTGGATTTATCACAGGCACCCCAACAAGGAAAAGCGCGCCCGCCCTTCTGACCCACTTCAATCCCATCCCTGGCGGCTGGGATCAAACGTTACAGGGGGTGCCTGCTGTGACACGCCAACCCAGAGGAGCGGGAGGCATTGCTTGGCCCCGTGCCTCCTGACCTGACCTTCCAGAGAAGGCTGCCGGGCGGGCGGCCCCCTCCCATGCTCGGGCACAGGAAATGAGCAGGCAGGCAACCGGCTGGCAGCAGCCGTCACTTTTATTCGGGTGTCACTGGCTGGCAGGCAGTGGTGAGGAAGGCCCGCTCCCGAGGACATCCTACGGCGCTCTGCCTCCCCGGCCTGTGTTTATGAGCCCGAAACGCGCAAACCCAGGACCACTCTGGAGGCTGCGCCTCGTATATCTGCACAAATTACATTTCGGCTTTTATTAGTCCCAGATCGCTCCCATTTCCTGCTGAGTGTCCTGTGGATATCATTAACATTTCTACAGCTTTTTTATTTTTTTATTTTTTATTTTTCTTCACATTCTCCAAAATGCATTACCAGAAACATTACTTAAAAAGAGAGAGTACTAGGACCAGTGTCCCCCCCCCCCCTTTAATCAGTCCAGCTGCTGCGTCTTTTAATTTAGCCGAGCCGTATTAAAGGCGGGTTTCCCAATACACGAGCAGCTGGATGCGGTGAAAGCATCTATCTCTAAGAAAAGACAGTTCAATTAAAATACGAGAAGCCCAGTGCCTGATGGAGAACGCAGGCAAAAATGCTCACCCCAACACCACCCTCCAACCCCAGGCGGCGGGAGGGGGAGAGGGAGGGCTGCGGGAACAAAGGCACGGCATCAAAGCCGATGCCGGTCTCGGTCTCTCTGAGCCAACAAGGTCCGCTGGATCTGCCAGGAGAAAATGGGGCTCTGGCTCTTTAAGAGCTGCCTCAGGCCTGCCACGGGCTCTGTTGTTATTAATTATTATGATTATGATTACTTTTCAAGAGCACTAGGAAAGGACAAGGAGGGGGAGAGAGGCAGGCGGCAGGCAGGGGTGGGCGGCACCAGGAGGGGGGGCAGAGAGAGGCCCCTTTGGCAGAGAGATGGTGACCTCTGAACCCACCCGGGGAGGGCAAGAGGGGACCATGGGGGGAGCAGCCTGGGGCGTTCGGCCTCTGTAGGTTCAGCAGGAGGGAGAAGGGGTGGGGGCTGGGGGAGGGCACCCCCCTAACACATCCTCATGGGGCTCCCTCTGGGCCAGCCCAGCCTCCCCATCCTCGCCTCCCCCACCTGCTTCTTGTGGACACTTGGTCAAGGCCTGATCTCTGAAGTTCTTGAGGGGAAGGTCAGTCTCGAGTGTCCTCTAGGCACCAGACTGCAATGCTTATGACAGAAGTCCCTTATAACAACTCCTGGAAGTTGGTTTCCCCAGCCACTGGACTGAGCATGTCAGGGACAGGCACGCTCTCGAGGCCACACACAGCACAAAGCTGGTTCAAGGACCCGGCCCTTGCAGCCAGTGCCCCAGGACTTCCTTTAGCACAGCAATGGGCCTCACTGCTCCTCCCCGCTCCATTTCCACAGCCATGAAACTGGAGGGGTGGGGGGAGATGAGCCCAGGCCTCTCGGCTCCCCGCCAAAGGCACTAGAGGTCCAAGGGCGCAGGGGCATCCTTTGGCCCTGGGTGCTTAGTCTGTGCAGGTTTGCTCAGTGCATGCTTTGACTATTCTGCCCTTCTAGAGAAAAGGGTGAGGTTCAGAGGGCAAGAGACCTACCTTCGAGCCCACCCACAGCGAAGTTCCCTTTGTGGGATGCCTGCAGCGGCAGCTGCGACCAGACCAAGGGTGCACGTCCCCTCCCCTGGACCCCACACCAAGAACTCCCACCTAGAGGAAGACATCTCGGAGTGTGACAGCAAGAAGGTGCTGCAAGGGAAGGGCAGCGGTCCCCTCTGCAGCATGTGAGGCCCTGGAAACCAGGCCAGGACCCCCCTTTTATTCAGGGAGCCAGACCCACCTTAGGGAGGTCCACTCATGAGCAGTGGTGCTCACTGGCCTCCCACCATCACCATGGTAACTGGTGTCCCTGGGCCCACAGCCCCTCCAGTTCCCCAGGGCAGTCCCCCTGGTCAGGGACACGGGCACAGTGTGGGCCAGAGCGGCCACGGCCCCCACAGGGGACCTGATGGAACCCAGCTGGGAGGCTGTGGCTGGAGGTTTTCCTGAGAGCGAGGGGTGGTGGGAGAAGGGAAGGGTGGGGAGATGGAGAGGAAGAGAGAGGAAGGAAAGGAGAGAGAGAAGGAAGCTTTCTGTTTCCCAGCAGCGGCTCTGAGGCCACTGGTTCCATCCCACCCACTTATCCAAGGTTGTTTTATGACCCGGTTTCCTGATTTGTAGCTGCAGGGGAAAAATGTAAAAACCCAACCCACTCAAGGCCTGGGAACCAGGAAGGAGGAAGTTACCTGGGTCAAGAGGCTGGGGATGGGGCCGGGGGGTGTCCAGGGAGGAGTGAAGAATGTAGGACCACCTCAAGCCTCCCCATCTGCGGTGGGTAATGAATACTAAATATGAAGCCTTGATTAAAATGATAAATCACTAGCCAGGTTTCCTGCTGTCCTGTGGGGTCTATCTTGAATACTAAGGGCCTGGCTTGAACAGGGGAAGGGACGAGCTCCCAAGGAGCACACAAGACAAAACAGCCCAGTCCCTGCAGGCCCCTGGGACAGGTTAGGGTCCTCGGGCCCAGGGGCTCGTTGGGAGGGAGGGACTGGAGCCAGCTGGGAGAGCCCTGCCTGGGGCACAGGGGAACGATCCTGGGGCATAAAGAATCCCAGAGAACAAGGCAGCCCCACCTCAAAGGATGGTCTCTCGAGACCACCTCATGTGGGCGCCCCCCCCCCCCACACGTGGCATGCACCCCTTCTCATGGTGGGCATCCATGTGTGCTCTTGGAAGAACCCAATCCACCATACCCCTCTACAGGCCTTGGGTGGGAGGAGCTGGGGGCTGGAGGTCCTGAATATTAGGCAAGAAGGACAAGAAACTGGAAGGCTGCCTCAGCATGCTCTCCAGACATCAGGCGGGTCCCCAGCCAGGCTCTGTAGCTGAGACTAGGAGCCCCCGGTGAGGCGGGGATCTCAGGGCTCTTTGGAGGAGGTCTGAATAGGGAGCAGAGGCTTCTGGACACTCCAGACGTTTGAAAAGCCTTCCCTCAAAGCCCACCGACGCTGTCTATTCCAAGGACCCGGCTGCGGAGGCCCCAGAGACCCTCCTAAGGCACTCGAATATCTCATCTCGTCCTCAGGGTCTAACCCACCAGGAGGTCGCCCCACCCGGCCCTGGGGCACAGGCAGGGTGTGTGAAGTGTGCTAACTCCTGGAAGCTCCAGGCCCAGCTAGGAAGCCACAACACCATTTCCAGGAGGAGTCACCGCGGGAGTCCCACAGCCCAGCGACTGGGCAGCAGAAGCCGGATCTCAACTTGGGTGCCTGACTTCTAAAGCTGAGCCCCGCTCCGCACCCACACCCCACTGCCCCATGGTGTGGTTTCTGGGATGCGGTGGCCAGCAGGCCCACAGATCTGGGCCGTCGGGGGTGGGGGGGCACGGTCCAGGTGTGGTGAAGGGGCAGATGGCCAGCCAGCCCTCCCCCACTGGGAGCTGTGGGGGTAGCAAGAAGGGATTCAGCAGCAGCTGTGCCCTTGGTACTCCAGAGCCCCCCTGGGGTGGGGAGGGCTCAACTATTCTCAGCTCTGTACTTACCAGTCTCTTGTGGACAGTAATTGTTTTTAGATCATTTTATTCACCATTCAAGAAAAACAAAATCACCACCTCTCCCCACCGTCAAAATGAGGACCAGAAAAACGGGAGGTATTGACTGCTGAGATGCAAACAGCTAAGAGGCCTGGGGTCTGGTGGCCTACACATTCAGGGACCCACAGGGGGTCTCCCAGTCTGCTCTGCTAGCCTCTCCACCAACCCCCCAGAAGTCCCTGGTCTTGTAGGCAACTGCACAGTGTGGATATGACATTGGATCTGTGTGTCTGCTGGCTTTGAGGGGAGGCAAAGGTGGCGAGAGAGAGCCCAACCTCTCACCCCAGCTTGTCGCATGTGCCCCAAGGGACCATCACTTCCCTGCGGAAGTGGAAGCACCAAGGCCCCAAGCCAGTGGCCTGTGCCGCTGTGGACTCTGTGGCTTTGGGCAAACCTTTTCGCCTCCCCGGGCCTCAGGGCCTTTGCACTGGCTGTTTCATCTGCTAGGAATACCATTCTGATAGCTACATAGCTTGCTCCTCGACTCTAAGCCTTTGCTCAGGTCACCCTCCCCGGTGCCCCTCTCTGACCGCTGTGCTTGGAAGAGCACCCCTTGCGCTCCTCCTCCCCTGCTTCTATCGAGTGCTCACCTCCTTTTAGTATGCCATGTGGCTGGCGGGCTTTATGACTGGTCTCTCCTCTTAGAACTACAGTTCCGTGAGAGCAGGCATTTTGGCCGGTTTTGTTCGCAGCTACATCCCCGTATCCCAGAACAATAAATATTTGTTGAACGAATAATGTGTAAATGTGACATTAACTCTAGAAAATATCCAGAACAAGCAGTCGATGGCAAAACGAATGCCGGGGTGGGGGTGGCGGGGGGGCGGGGCACGGGAGGCTTATCGCCACAACTCCTCATTCATTCCACAAAGAACAATCTCCTTCGGGCCTGGCAGGCGATGCCTGTGAGTGAAGTGAGCAGGTGGGGACGGAGGCAAACTAAGGGTCCTGGTCCCAAAGCGAGGGGGAGCCCCACTAACCTCCAGAGCTTCTGAGTTGTATTTCACGTATATATGCACTCAAAGGGAAGTCTCGCCTCGCCTTTTAATATATGCTATCAACCAAGTAAAAAGTCTTAACACCCGGAGTTCAGGAGAAGCCATGTGGACTTCAAGCCATCACAAGCTCCCAGGGGTCAAACGCTGTGTAACTGACGCACACAGAGCTTTGCTAGGGCAGAGCCAGGGCCTTGTTGGGAGAATCTGGGCACCTCGCACGTGCTCAATGGCACGCGCAGGAGCTCAGTGTGAAGGAATGGGAACAGGAGGAGCACCCAGAACCTTCCCTGGCCCCTGGGAGAAGCCCTGAGACCAGCACGAACCAGCGATGTCGTGGAGAAGCAGGGTAGAGCTGAGGAGCGCTGGAAAGGAGGTGCAGAGCCGTGGGGGAGCTGAGGCCCCAGGGGTGCTAACAACCTTCAGGGCATATTCCACCCCAGGCACCAAATGAGGAGGCCTTGCTGCCCGCCCCCCCCCCCCTTGCTGGGTCCCTGCGGGGTTCCCTGGTGGCACTTATCACAGTGGCAATTACATAATTAATGGTGTAATGAGCTGTGTTACGTGTGCCTCCCTCACCAGAATGCAGCCTGATGAGGGCAGGGGCTTCTTCATCTGTTTGGTCCTAAGCCCTAATCGCGGAGACTGTCCCGAGTGGGTGCCAATTAAACATTGCCTGGACAGACGGGCAGATGGGATGGGCGAGGGGCTCAGCTCTGGGTTGAGTGCATTAGCCATCCTCACCACAGCTCTAAAGGATGCTGCCCAAAGAGAAGCCTGATGATGACAGGCCTGAAGGCCAGCCAGGAAGGAAAGACAAAAAGCTCTGTACTCCAGACCTGGGTCACAGCCCCTCCCCTCTCGGGTCGGGTCCTTTTTGGCTCAGCTTACAGTGGGGTGGGGGAGAGCTGGGTGCTGAGGATCCAGAGGAAAAAGCAGCAGGGCCCCTGCCCTCCTGAGGCCAACAGACCCTCAGGAGGCTGCGCGGCGGAGAGTGGAGGTTGTCCGGGGAGGCTGGAAGGAAGGGGCCATTATGTGAGAAAGGGTGAGGGCCCACCAGATGGAAGGAACGGCCTGAATGAGGGTGGAGGCAGGACTGAACAAGTGGGGCCACTACCATGATCTCCCCTCCTCTCCCTCAGGTGGCCTGGCTGCCACAGCCAACGGTCAAATGCCCTCTGTTCTCATGGCTCCAATCCCTGGCAATCCTGCAAAGTCACCCCGATTTGTTAGCTGCCGATATGGCTGCTGGGGGAGGGGGGGTGGCGGACACTCTCCCACGTGCCTTTGGGGTCCAAGCTGGAGAGGGGTCTCTGGCTTGTTTCTGACCTGGTGCTGCCTACCTCTGCCTCCCGCCAACAAGGCCAGCTGCTAGCAGCAGTGAGCCACCAGAAGCCACTTTCCACAGAGCACATTCTAGGTCAAACTCCCCCCTCATCTTGCAGAAGGATTAACAGAAGCCCAGAGAGGGCCAGTGACTCGTCCAAGAGGTCCAGCAGGGTTGAGATCCCTCTACAGCTCTGTGCCCCTTGGTCAACCAGAAAATGAACTCAGAGCTGGAAGCCAAAAAGAGGAGGGGTCAATGTCTTCCAGCTGGACACCCCAGAGGAGCCAGGGAATGCGCCCCCCTCCCCCGCCTTTCCCAGCCTGGGCGGGAACCACCTCTCCCTTCCCTGCCTTTGACACCCCCTCTCCGCAGCATCCCACAGTCAGCATCCCAGTCGGGGAGGCTCAGCAAACCAGCCCCTCCCAGCCCCGTTCCACCTGGGGGAGCCAGGGAATTGGCGCCCCCCCTCCCCCCAGCCCCCAGGGGAGGAAGCCGCCTGTCAGGCCGCCACGGCGTGTCAAATCCTCTTGCTGCCTAATTGTGAGACGGCGGCGTTTAAAGAAACGCTTTTCTGGCCGCCTGCCACACCGCAAACTGCTTGGTATAATTTTATTATTAAGGAGAGAGGAAAAAAAGGGAGGGGGTTGGGAGGGAGGAGAGAGAGAGAGAGAGAGGGAGAGAGAAAGAGAGAGAGAGGGAGAGAGAGACACAGAGAGAGAGAGAGAGAGAGAGAGAGAGAAAGGGAGAGAGGAGGAAATTGCTTAGTCCAAGTCAGCTGGTGGAGTATTCTGCTCAATGTGAAAGCGGGGACGGCTTTCCAGTTGGCAAGCTGACTTCGTTAATTGCGCATTCAGTCTCTACTTAGGGTAATTGAAACGAAGCGGGGCCCAGGTCTGACAATTAGGGTCTGCGACTAGGCCATTAACCCTTTCTGCATCCGCCCCCCACCCCCGATGGATAGCACGCACCCACTCCAAGTGGGGGTGGGTCACCGGGCACCCCCCGCGAGAACCCATTCCGAGGCTGGGGGGCAGGGAGCCGCGCAAGGCGGCGCGTACCACGGCAGGGGGGCTGCGGGGCGGGCGCCCCAGCGCGAGCAGGGTTAACGCGGTGCCGAGAGTCCGGGAGCTCGGCTACGGCCGAGCTGGGGATGGGGGAGCCGCGCTGGGTGTGTGGGGGTTGTTTGCGGCCTCGCCGCCCCTCTGCAACAGATGTTTCAGCCGTGTAAGACAAAGGCAGAGCGCCTGCTGCTGCCGGGAGAAAATCCGCAGGACTCCCTCAGGGGCAGGTAAAATTTCACCTTCTATTTGTGTTCCCCCCTCACACCCCCGCTCGCCCCCGCCCGGATTCCCGGCCTCTGCGCCAATCCGGAAAGCGCCACCAAAGACGCCGCGCCGCCTCCTCCGCAGCCCAACCCGCTGACCCCAGCAAGGTCACGGCGACCTCGGGCTCCGCCAGCAGCGCGCCCGCCAGTCGTCCGCCGGCGAGGGGTGCCTCTCCGCGCCCGGCCCCCCTCCCGGGGCGCCCCCCGTCCGCGATCCGCGGTAATCGGAGGCACCGGGCGCGAGAGGAAGGGGGCGCTGCACTCGCCACGAGGCGGAGGCGGCGCTGGACGCTCCGCGCCTCCCTCCTGCCAGCGCTGGGACCCCGGGGGGCTCTGCACCCCCCCCCCAGCCCCCATCATTCATCTCCCTGATTCCCGCTGTATCCGCCCTCGGAAGTCAGCCGAGTGAAGCAGCTGTTCCTTGCACACTCCACTTGACCAAAGATGATGATAAATGAGGCCCGGGCTGCGTCGGGGACGCGGCGGCGGCCGCGAGGGGCGCGCAGGGCGGGGCGTACGGCCCACCGCCCCCTCCCCGCGCCTCGGAAAGGGCGAGGACGCGGAGGACAGAGGCCGAGAGGCACAATCAAAGGGCCGCGCTTCCCTCCCGGCGCCCCGCGCAGCCCCCGCACCCGGCTGCCAGAAGGCGGCGGGCGGAGGTGCGCCCGGAACGCCGGGGCCGAGGCGGAGACCTCTTCCTAGCGGCCCGCGCCGCAGCCCCGCCCCCGCCCTGCCCCCTCCCTCCCCACCTCTTCCCCTAAGGCCGCGGTCCCCACGGCGCCCTCGTCCCCCCCCCCCCCCGGTGCCTCAAACCTATTAACGCTCGTTAATAATGAATAATGGAGCGCTTCCCTCCAGCCGCGCAGGCTGCGGGCGGGGGCCACCGCCAGCTGCGCCCGGGCCTGGGGAGGGGGCGCCCCCCGGCCGGGTGCAGGGGGCCCGGGCGCGCGGCCCCGCACACGTGCAGCCGCGGCGCGCAGGCGGGCACCCCGCCCCGCGGAGGAGGGGGAATCCCGCGCTGCCCTCCCCAACGCCACCTCCCCTGGAGTCCTCTGGCACCGAACGAGGCGAGAGAGCGCGCGCGAGCTTCCCAGCCGGAGAGGGTTATTTTTAACCTGCCCCCCTTTCTATATCTGCCTCTCGGGTTTGCGCGCCCGCCCGCCCGCTCCACCAGCCGAGGACGCGGGCTCCTCACCTCGCTCGGCGGCTCCGGCCTCTGAGCGCCTCCCCCGGCCCGCGGCCCCCGCCCCTGCGCGGGCATCGCGCGGCTAAATCTCAGCCTGGAAAGGACCGATTAGGAGCCGCGTGCCTTTCTGCGAAATATTGGAACCGGGTGGGGTGGGGGCGGGGAGCCCGGCGCTCTCGTCCCCTCGCCTCCCTCCCTGCTTGCCGTGACTGCGAGAGGCGGCTCCGGCGCTCCCTCCGCAAAACAGGGGGCGGCCAGGCCGGGGCGCCGAGCCCCCCTTCGCTTTTCGCCCTTCACTCCTCAACGCCCACCCTTCAGTCATCGACAAAGCTGGAGCTTCTAACACACCGACCCTCCGGCAGCGGCGGCGCCAAGTGGGGTGCTGCCTCCCCCCATCTCAGCCTCCTCCCTGAGCCACTCCAAACAAACACACCATTTAAACAGCAGCGGGTTTGCACACCAACTTCAAGGCGGACCCCGCCCGTGCCCGTGCCCAAGGCGCACCGGGGGGGCCTCTTTCCCCAGCCTGTCTCCCTCCTCTCGGGCTTTGGCCTCCGTAAGGCCCCCTTTCGCCCCTCCCTCCCACTCCCTTCCCCGTCGCGCCCAGCAGCCCAGACCCCTACCCCCACCCCCCTTCCTCTGGGGGAATGAAGCAGCAGGAAGTTCACGTCCATTCCCATTACCTTGCTCTCCAAAAGGCCACCCACCCAAACCCCAGCCTGTCCTTACCCCCAAGGGAGGGGGCAGTAGAAGAGCTGGCTGAGCTCAGAACCCCCCTCCAGGCTTTGACTGGATCAGGCACTTGACATTTTCCAGACTCTGCTCACGCCCAATCCTGGAGACCCACAGGCACAGGGCCCCCTAAGGACCCCCTCCTGAATGAGGTGGGGTAAAAGACAGCCGCTGCAAAATACAGGGGAAAACTGTGGAGGAAGTGGTGGGCTGAGAAGGAGGGAAAAGGGCGTTCCAGCGGCAAGGAGCTGCCTGGCTTAGTGGCAGGAAAGAACACAGCGTATTTGGGAATCTGAGCCGGATTTCTCTCCCCAGCTTAGCTGGAAGGTGGGGGAGGGTCCGGCCCCCACCCCATGGGAGCAGCCTCTGGCCAGGATTATGGTAAGCCTGGCAGGCCTGGGGGGGAGGGGGGCGGCGGCGGGCAGAGGGTGTAAAAGATGCATGTGGACCACAGATGTGAGGACAGCAGGTGCCACTGGGCTTGTCTGATGACACCTTTGGGCCAGTAGCTGCAGCTGGGGGGCCCAGCCTGCCCTGGAGGTGAGAGAGAGGCGGCAGGAGAGAGAGGGTCCCTTAGCGCAAGCAGGACCTGGCAGGGCAGAGTGGGCTTCTTAAGGGGCTTCTCCCCCCAGCCAGCCTGGATACTGAGCCCGGGGCCACCCTCAGCTCTAGAAAGTTCTCAGTAACCTCAGACTGTCAGCTGGGGTGTAACAGCAGCGGCATCAGACGGCATGCTGTCTGGCCTCCTCCTATGGCCAAGGTGCCTTGATAGATTTTACTTCTAACCCTCAAATTGCCCTTCTAGGAGGTGACGTCACCTCTCATTTCACAGCCGTGGAAACTGAGCTCCAGAGGGGGGAAGGGGCCATTCTGGGGACCTTTCTCAGTCCCCCTGCCTGGGCCCGTGGGTAGGGCCTCAAGCTTGTTTGCTCTGCTTCCCGGCAGCTGGGCATCAGGGAGGTGCCCAGGGGCTTGAGGGCGCAAGATAATGAGGTCCTGGTTTGCTCCTTCGGCAATTTCCGAAAACTGGTTTCCTTGGGAGATAAAAAAAAAGGGCAAGGGGTTGGTGTGGGGGAAACTGGAGAGAGAAGTCACAGTGCCCACCACCAACTCCCTCCACCCAGTTCCTCTGGCAGATCCAGTTACCCAAGGCGCCAGGCCCCCTACTGAGGGTTCCCAGGTGGGGGGTTGGCTCCTGGGGCTACAGAGTTATTGTAGTGAGGCCTGGAGTCCACACAGGCCTCATTTACTCATCTGTAGCCCGAATATAAATCTCACACGGCCATGTACCATTGCGCTCTTCAAACGCGTACGGCCGTTGTGATGAATAAATTACAAATTCATTTAGGGCCTAGTGGCTCTGTGTGGTTATATCCTCCTGCCCCCAACAACAGACTAACAGCTCCTATTTTGACACGAAAGGCATCTCTGGCTCAGGACTGTGTGCCGGGTCAGGGGACCCCTTACCGATGAACAGCTGGGACCGTGGGACCACCTTGTCCACCACTGCCCTGGCTGCCCCCGCCCCTTTCCAGGAAGGAAGCTTCCGTTTCTGGACAAAGCTTGGATGGACAGCGTGATGCCCCCAGAAATCTCTGGGTGGGGGAGGAGCCTGGCCAGCCCCCCGGGACACGTAGCCCGGTGGCCACAAGCATTGACCTTTGGGGAAAGTGAACCACCAGCCACTGCCCCAGAGGCTGGTCCGGAGGCGGCCTGGGACCGCTTGCCTCAGGACGGAAAATATTTGCCTTTGGTTTTCAGCTGCCGCCTCATCCTGCCTGATTTCCCTCTCTTCCACACAGACGTGAAATGTGGAGGTGCTTAAGGGTCAAAATGAAGGGAGGGCAACCGTCAGAGTCCAGTGTCTGGCCGTTTTGAACAGCACTATTTTTCTCCCAAGGTGGAACAGAATACTTTCTGTCGCTGTCCTGTGCGCCGGTTTTCTGCACCCCGTGTTCCCTCTGCCCAGCCTCAGGCCCAGCCCCCTCGGGCCTCACCTCCAGCGGCAGCAGGCCCTGCCAGCACTCCCTCCCTGCTGGCTTCCAGTCACTCAGCATCTGGGGGAGAGAGCCTCTTCCAGCCCTACAGAGCTAACTCAGCCTGACCCCAGCGCTGTCTTGTTCTGGAAGGCTGCAGGAGAATGCTTCCTGGCTTGTTCTGTGGGGCTGGTGATGGCAGGCCTCTCCTGCTCCTGAGAGATGTCAGATTCACAAGGGGCCAGGCCAGCCAGCTGTGAGGGCTCACAGGCGGCTAGCTGTGTGGCTTTGGGGTGCAGGGAGGCTCATCTTCCCCCAATCCCACCCTGACTGTAAATGCCTGTGCCCTGATGCCACACAGCTCTGGGTTCAGATCTCAGTTCTGCACTCGGCCTGCTGGGTGTCCCTGGGCAATTCACTTAACCTCTCTGGGCTTCATGAAACCTGAAACCTATTCTTACTTACACCGCACTCACAGGGTTGACGTGAGAGGGAAGGATCTGCTGTGTTTTATACGTGGTAGAACCCCAGGGACGGGTGGTAACTTCCAGAGCCTCTGGGCATTGTCCCTGGGGGGCAAGGGCCAAGCGTTATACTCGTCTTCCAGGGAACTCTGTGTGTCTGAGACAGAGCAGGTCTTCTGGTAGGTAGGGCCTTATGGGGGATGATGTACCCCCAGAGCCAGGGAAGCTTCTGGGACTGAGCGTTAAGTCCTGTCCACAGACTGTGCCCTGTCCCCCCATGGCAGGAGGGTTGTCTTCCTGGATGGAATCTCGGTGTTTCTCATACACTACTGTGCACATCTTAGGAAGAGGCAGATTCCGCTGTGGCGGGCTGGGGGTGGGGCCCAGGATTCGGCAATCAAACAGAGTCATGGGCCTCTCCAGGCAGAGTGAGATCTCGGCTCTCCAACACTTCGGGTCCCGCCGAGTCCTGGAGGCGAGGCTCAGCCAAGGGCTACGGGTCCTGTCCTGTCCTCTTGAGGACCCAGTACAAGGCTCTGGCTCTGTGTCTCTGAGTTCTGCACCTCAGAGCTGAGTCCCTGCGGTGGTGTGAGCCCCCGGGACCCTGCATTTGGCACCGCTTCCTGGCCGCAACACGCCGATAAAAGGCTGCTTCACACTGTGATTCCCGGCTTCCCGGGCCTCAGCGCCCCCCCCCCCCCCCCCCCCCCCCCCCCCCCGTCGGCACAGCGGGAAGCTGGGATAAACTGATCCCACGGCTGCCATTGATGGCTCCCCACACCCTCTTCCCTTCCCAGACCCCTTCCGAAGGTACAACAGATCTCAACCCAAGCACTGACCCCAGGGGCGGACCCGAGGGGCTGCAGTCCTGGGGGACCAAAGGTCACCCAGACTAACCACAAACAGCAGCCACTTTTTGCTGGCAGCCTTTTGCGCCCGGCACGGTCCTAATAAGCACTTTGCATGTACAAACCTCACCCGCAGGACAGCTCCATGGCTGGGGGCGGGGGGGGGGGGGAGAGCGGGGGGTACTGTATCACCCTTATTTTATGGGTTGAAGACACTGCAACCCAGAGAGCTGAAACCCCACTGCCCAAGGTCACACCGCTGTGAAGGGGTGCAGGGCCCGCAGTGACTGGACTCAGAGATTCTCCCCAGCCTGACCCCCAACCGTACATGGGGGCCTTTGAGGATTTCCTTATGGGGAATACCCAGTTAGATTTTCTAGACACGGAGCAGGGGTGAGCATGGCATACTGCATCCACCTGGGGATGTGGGGAGAAGCCAGTACAATCTCTCTGGAGAGTTTGGGGGCAAGACAGACCCAAATAAAAAGTGCACGCGCCCTCCGCCCTGCAGTCCGGCTCCCAGCCAGGCCCAGATTCCTCCCCACGGGGCTAGGACTGTGATGTCCTTTGCAGCAGTGAAAAGACTGGAGATCCCCTAAAATGTCCGTGTGAGGGGGATGAAAGAAATACATTTGGGGAATTCCAGAGTGGAGTCTAGGGAGTGAGGAAGGGCCCCATGTATTCAGGGGGTGCAGCCTCCAAGCTGGGGAGAAAGGCACAGGGCAGAAAGTGTGCAGAAGTGCTTTGTCGCATGAAAGGGGACGGTGCATTTAAAAAAAAAAAATTTTTTTTTTTTTTTTATGCCGTGAGCATACAACCCTTACAAAAAGGTTTTAAAACTTATTATATGAATGAATGTCCATCCTCTGGGCTATGCAGGGTGGCTGAAGAAGCCTGGGGTTTGCGCTCCAACCTGACATGGCGCGGTCCATGCTGTTGGTCTAGAGGCCAGCAGGTCACGTGACCTCCGATTCCTCATCAGTAGGATGGCCTGAGGCCGGCTGCCGAGGGGAGTCGGCGCGCCTGCGTCCTGCAATGGGCAAGATGGGGATCATTCCCCATTTTACAGGTGGGAAACTGAGGCTCTGAGTGGTGGGGGACCAAACCTGAATCCCCCTAGAGTCTGGATCGTCACTTCTGGGGGCACCGCCTTGGGGGACACAACGTGCCCAAGCTGTGCGGGCAGCAGGGCCGCTGATAAACCACCGGCCGGCGCAGAACTCCCCGGGACCACTCCTGGTGTTGTGTGAGATTGTGTGTTCCACTCCATTTCTACCACAGTGTGCTTCCTTCAGTCATCAGAACAAAGGCAACACACATTATAAAACTTAAAAGCAGGGGCCATTCTGGGCGCTCATGGGCCCCAAGGGCGTGGCCTGATCGGGAGGCAGTCCAGGACGGTCTGGGGCCGAATCCTGGCTTAGACACACCACTGAGCTGTGGGGCCTCAGCAGGCCACTCCAGCGCCCGTGCCTCAGTTTCCTCATCTGTGAAACAGCAGTATGAGTAAGTACCTCAGAGGGTGGGTGAGAATTAAAGGAGAAAGTGGACAGTCATCCAAGCCATGCCTGGCAGAGGAGGGCCCAACAAGTGAGCTGTTATTTCTAAAGGGTAAATATTTATATAATTTTTTCTAACAGAGGGAAAGTTCAGGAAAATCCCTGACTGGCCCTAGCTGGCTTTGGAGGTGGGGCTGGGGGGGGGGCGGTGGGGAGCTCCTTGGAGTGACAAGAACCTAGCTCAGCACTCCCCCACGCACCCGGCCCCAGGAGCAGCTGGTCTCTGCCCGGGTGGGCAGGCACACTGTCCTGGCACAGACAGGCAGTGTGGCCGGAGCGGGGCTGGCCGTCTGTGTTCCCTAGCTGGCACGTCGGGTGGAACAGACTTGGCCGGAGGCCTCTACAGCCCCAGGCCCGTGGAGAGAGGGCTCAGAAAGCCTCCTGTGTTCCACCCGGCTCTAAGGCTGGCTTTTTCCAGACCAGAGCCTCGTGAGTCTTTGGAAAGAACATCCAGTACCCAAGGCCCTGCACTGACTTTCTGTGTGACCCCAGGTGAGTCACCCCACCTCTCTGGGCCTCTGTTTCTTCCCCTGTCAAATGTGGATTGGGACAAGTACCCCCTCCACAGGGTTAAGCAAAGACCCAACAGGAAAATGGACATGCTCTGTCGTCATCACCCTCGCAACTAATTTTCACGCAGTGCTTACGTGTGCAGGGCCCTGTTTTAAGAGGCAGCGTGCATATTTTAACTCCTCTTACAGGTGAGGCAACAGAAGCTCAGAGAGGTTAGGTCACTTGGTCGAAGTCACATAGCTCGTGAGGAGCCAGAAGCAGTATAGTAGGTCAGCAATGGGAAGTCTGACATTATCGTTATAATTCACGCTACGAAGTCAGGCCTAGGATCTGAAAGCTTCAAACTCCATTCCTGGAGTCCCCGGAGGGAGCACTGTGTTGTAGTTGGCTCTGGTTTTCATGGCAGGCCCTGGGGCAGAAGTTGCTCTCTCGGCACTGGGATTTTGAGCCCCCTGTTTCCCGGGTGCCCTCCATATGCAGGGCATCGACAGAGGTGCATTCTTCCCTGCCACAGCATTTTAATTCCAAGAGTAACTGTGTAAGCAATGTATAAGCATGCCCATTTCGCAGACAGCACAATTAAGGTCTGGAGGCAAAGGGAACTTCTTGGTGAGCAGCAACACTTAGACTTAAACTCGGCTCGTCTGGCTCCAAGTCCACTACTCAGGGCAAGGATCCTGGGCACGAGCAAAAATAGTGGGCATCAGAGACCCCCCCTGAAGAAGGGAGACTTTTGGACACTGCAGGGATTCCCAGAAATTTTGCTCTGTCCCATGCACTGTCCTTGGGACATCCGATCTGCTGCTTCTGGGCTTATGCCTTCACTTCACCTCACTGTGACCCTCCTTACTAGCCACAGGTTCTGGGTGGACCATTTTACAGATGGGGAAATTGAGGCCCGCTGAAAGGCAGGGATTTGCTCCAGGGCTCAGAACCACTTCCGGGTACCTATGGGCTCCTGTCACAGACCACACAGTCCCTTCTTTACCCTCACACCCCCTCCGTGTATTCATCCACCTATCCATCCACCCCCTCACTCACCCACCCTCACATCCATCCGTCCATCCGTCCGTCCATCCGTCCATCCATCCATCCATCCATCCATCGAAGAAGTAGTTACTGAGTGCCTTCTGTGTAGCACAGACATGCTAGGTACTGAGACAGCTGTGGGCTTTAGAGCCTCTTAGAGAAAGCGGGTAATGACGAAACACAGGGAAGGCCCCCAAATCATACCTGAGTGGGAACAGCAGATCAGAAAAAACTTCCCAAAGGAAAGCCCTCGCCTGAGACCTGAGGTCAGTGAGGGGATGAAGAAAGGCCTCTGGAAGATGAGAGAGGGAGGGCGAAGGTAATAAAAATGTGACTGACCATGGCTTGCAAGTTGAACGTGAGTGAGGGGCAGGAGGGGAGAAGCAGGCAGGGCCCACATGGTATAGGCCTTGTGAGCCACATGAAGATCTTGGATATTGTGCGTCGACAATGGGGAGCCATAGAGGGCAAGCAAGGGAGTGCGTGAACTACGGGACACGTGTGTTGTAAGCTCCCGGTGTGGCAGTGGTGGAGAGCAGATTGGTGAATGTGGGGAGAGCGGGCCAGGAAGCTAGGACAGTTTCCCAGGGAGCAATGAGGGGTGCCAGGCCAGACAGGAAGGGTGAGATTCTAGAAATGTCCGGAACAGAGCACTTTGGGACTCAACGGCCAATTCCAAACAGTGGTGGAGAAGAGGGGACAACCCTCCGGGTTTGTCCAGAGCCCATTCTCCCAACTGTGAGGTGATCCTTACCTTCCTGCTCCCTTCAGACCCGCCCCACCAAAGCCTCTCCTGGACGTATCGCTGACCCGAGTCTGGCTCATGGCTGCCAATGTGTCAGCGCCCGTCAGGGCGAACACCCTTAGGTGGCAGATCTCGAGTCTGGATCCCAGCGAGGGCAAGGAGGCCAGGCGGCACGGTGGCTCAGAGCGGACCCCTCCAGGTCCACATCTCCAGCCTCCCGTCCTACCCATGGGCCGGCACCAGCCTCTTCCCTCGCCATCTCACTGCAGGGACAGTGTGGCATCAGGCTGTCTGGGTGTGATGGGACACAGTGATGAAAGGCTGGTGCTGGGGACTTGGGAGGGAGCATGATTCCCACGGGAAAGGGGTACCCAGGGGCCTGGCCCCCCACAGGCCAGCTTTACTGGCAGGTAAGTCCTAGCCAGCTCCTTGGGCATCTGCCCCTCACTGCGAAACAAGCATGGACATGTGCAAACATCAGCAGGGAAACCCCCAAGCCGCCTGACCTTGTGCTTCTGCCCAGGCACTCTCTTTATTTTTATTTATTATTCATTATTTTTTTTTCACATTTATTTATTTTTGAGAGACAGAGCATGAGCAGGGGAGGGGCAGAGAGAGAGGGAAACACAGAATCCGAAGCAGGCTCCAGGCTCTGAGCTGTCAGCACAGAGCCCGACGCGGGGCTTGAACTCATGGACCGTGAGATCGTGACCTGAGCCGAAGTTGGACGCTCCACCGACTGAGCCCCCCAGACGCCCCCTAGGCACTCTCTTTATTCCTGTCCCTCCTTTTCAGGCACACAAGCCCCTCAAGGACCAGACGGGCCATCAGGTCCACAGGACACACACACCCCGTCCCCTGAGCTCCTTTGTCCCTACCCCTCCCACCCTCAGACGCGCGGCTGGGAAGATGTTGTCTCTCAAACAAACTGAGTTTCGAGTTCACCCACTGTTCTCTCTCATGGGGATCCGACTGCTAACTGGGGCCTTTGATGGACGTGAGCAAGCCAGGGGTTCGTGGACTGCATGTTTGTGGAATGAATGAGTGGAGGATGGGGGATGGGTGTGGGTGGGCGCGTGGGCTGATGGAATGGGATTCCAGCCCCAAGTAAAGCCATGGCTATTTTTGTTAGCTTGAACAAAATGCGATTTCCCTAAGGCTTACGAGAACATGGCAGGTAATTCCCGGGGTCCTAGAAGTCCCCTCTGCAGCCACCTTTCATGATACCCGGGCCGGCTCACTCAGAGGGGAGCAGCCCTGCTGGACCCCGGGCTCCTGCCTCCCCAGGTCGTGTCATCCCACATCCTCCGAAGCTCCCCTTTTTGCGCCCTGCCCCCCGCCCCTTGCGGCTCCCAGAGACCCCTGGGAATTCCCCTGACCTGTAGGTGTCCCCAGGCCGGGGGTCCCAGGGAGCCTCTCCTTGGGAGGCCAGAAGGGCGTGTGAGGAAGGAGGGGCAGGTGGCTGCCAGAGCCCGCCCTGCAGCTTTGCAGAGCTGGAGAGAGCAGGGCGTTTGTCATCTGCTGAGGACAGTGGGGATGGTTTAAGGTGAAATTTAAGCCCATTAGTGCTTGGCTAATGACATCAGCAGAACGGCGAAAATGAAGATGGCAGGGTGTGTGAGCGCCCATAAATTGTCAGAGCTGGCGCCGCCTCCGTCCTTGGGCCTGGCTCCCCGGCCCCCCGGCCCCTCCGCCCGCCTGGGCCGAGTCCTTCCCCCCCCCCCCCCCAACGGTCCCTGCAACGCCGACTCCGGCGGGCCCGGCCCCTGCCCCGGCCAGGCCACGCAGGCTGGGGCCCCCGGGGTCAACATGCGGCTGGGGCCTCCGCCAGGGCGTGAGAAAGGAATCGGCCAGGGAGCCCAAGCGTGGAGGCAGCATCTTCTTAATCTCTCTCCTTTTATAACTTCTGTCTCTTTTATGCACACGCAAGGATCCCGGCTCAGCCGCTGGCATCTCTTCCCCAGGCTAATCCCTGACAGCTCTGTTTATGTCTCCCATAATTCTCCAGTTTTATGGTTTTTTTTCGGGGCCATTAAGCTCCCAGCCACAAGCTCCTTCCCCTGCCCCCGCCTGCCTTTGTCCTTGAGGCCTGGCAGCCCCACCGCCCTTTGGGAGACAGGCCGTCCTCCCCCAGCAGGTGGACAAGGACCTCGGCCAGAGGACTCACTCAGGACGGCCCTGTGGATGCAGACTTCCGGTCGCCAGGCCCTCCTGACACCACTCCCCTGTCCCTCCCGTTACAGCTCGTCCCTCCTGTCCACACCAGGGTCCAGGAGGGCCCTGGGCCACGCCCACCTCCCTAATGGCGCTGGTCCTCAGTCCCATCGTTTGGCCTCTCTTTCTGGCTGACCTCTTCTCCTCCCAGAGCCCTGGCCGCCTCCTGAGGACAAAGCTCCCCCACCTCCTCCCACCCCAACCACCCCTGCAGGTCCAGACCCCTGGATCCAATACATCCTAGACATCCTAGGCCCCCTCCCGTCCAAAGACCTTGCCTTCTGCCCCATGTCCTTCTGTGGCCTGTCTCTGAGGAGGCCTCAAAGTCCTCGTCAGACCCCTCCTTCCCACCCTCATCGCCACAGCCTAGAATCTGGCCTCATCGCCTCCTGCCGGAAATTCCATGACCTAGCTCCATGCTGGGTTTCCAGGTTCCCAGCCTCAGCCCTGTATGGAGTCTCACAGGCTTGGCTCAGGGCACTCCCTTGTGATAACACCTTCAGTGACTCCTCAGTACGTTCACCTACTCAAGTTCCTATTCTCAGTATGGTGCTCAGACCTCTCCAGCCCCAGCACCCTGGGGAGAGCCGGCTCCAGCTGCCCTGCTCTGCGGTGGGGATCAGGCCTCAGCTGTCCCATCACCGGGCAGGTTCACGCCTCCTGGGCGACCCTTCCGCACCTCTGCAGGTCCATATGCAGGCCCCTGAGGGCCTTCCCTGACTTCCTCCCTAGATGAAGTTCTTCCCTTTCTTCTGGATCCACATAATCCCCTCATAGGACTCCTATGTCTTATGGGGTGCCTCGTCTCCTTGGACCGGGCACCTGGCTTCCTGTGTCAGAGTCACCCCACAAAGGCCGACATGGGATGCTTAAAGGCGGAGCCTCTCCTTGACTCCCTCTCCTTTCTGGGTACACCCCCTGTCACTCTCTCTCTGGGGCCAGCACCCCTCGGGGGGTGACCCAGCAGGGAGACAGCAGGCACCCCCTCGGGTACCCTGGCTCCTTCGTGGGGAGGCATGTGCACCTTGGGAAGACACAAGAGGTATTCCTTCTCTATCTTTCCTCCGCTTCCTCTGTTCCCTTCTGCTGAGCTGCCTTCACCAGCCAGAAGCCCCGCCCACCCCCCCACCCCCCACCAGCCCGGCCACCGGGGTCCTGGATGCCCCTTCCCTGCACGTGCAGGTGACCCAAGTCCCACCTGTCCTGTGATGCTGCCCTGGCCTCCCGGACACCACGTGGCCTGCTGCCCGCTCCTTTCCTCTCTCCCTGCATGTTTGGGTGCTGGAGGGCGGGGTGGGGGGGGCGCGCATCAGGCCCGCCTCCCCGAGATCGGAGGGAGGGGAACAGATCACCTGAACATTTCAGTGCTGGGTGGGTGTGCCGCCCTCTCCTCTTCACGTGGGCTCGGCGGCCCGAGTGCTTGGCTCGCTTTCAATCGATTCCAACCTGAGTCGTTTTGCGTCTCCCAGTCTGTCTGGCCGCAGCTCGGCAGGCCCCTTGCTCTGCTCTGCCCTGCCCGCCCCGGCTGGCATTCCACCCAGACGGCTTCCTGCCCTTGGCAGGTTTCAAGCACGGCACTAGCAGACCCTGGCGTGACAGTTGGAGCCCTCCTCGGCGCCTGCCTCCAAGTGTGCCCTGGGGCACGGCACCAGGCCTCACAGGGGAGTGTTCTCTCTGATCGGGGGGCTCGGTGGGGGGCCTGCCTGGCCAGGCTTCTACCTTGAGAACAGCTCTGAGCACAGACTCCACGTGGGGACCCAGGCAAGCCCATGGACTGCTGTGAGGAATCCTGTGAAGTCCGGGGCGAGCTCTGTGATGAGGAGGGCCCAGTCCGGAATAAAAATGCAGGAACCTCCCTGCTCAAAAAGTATGAACCTCGGGGTGCCTGGGTGGTTCAATCGGTTAAGCGGCCAACTTCAGCTCAGATCATGATCTCTCAATACGTGAGTTCGAGCCCCGCATCGGGCTCTGTGCTGACAGCTCGGAGCCTGGAGCCTGCTTCAGATTCTGTCTTCCTCTCTCTGCCCCTTCCCCGCTTGTACTCTCCCTCTCTCTCTCTCTCTCTCTCCTAAAAATAAAATAAACATTAAAAAAAAAAAAGTATGAGTCTTAAGACAGCGAAGGCAAAGCACCAGACCAAGCACAGGGCATTTCTGAGCGCAGGCCCTGTGTGGCTGCACAGGTCACGGGGTCACGTAGCCGGCCCTGGCTGGGAGAAGGTCACTGTACCAGCTGCCACACCCTGGCCACGTTCCCTAGGCCCTAAGCGCTCTATGGAACACTGCGGGAAGATTGTGACTTAAGCCCCAAGTCACACCTGAGAAGTCACAGATAACATGAACCGTAATATTGATGATAGTTCCCATTTGCTGAGCACTTACTATGTGCTCAGTGCTTTGCACATACGGAGTCAGCAAACTATCACAACCACCCACTTCTATAGCTTGTGAGATGGAGATTTGGAAGGGCAATGTAATTGCCCAAGATCGCACAGTGGGAAAGTGCTGGAAGCAGGAGTGAGCCCCGGCTGCCTGGACTCCAGGGGCTGCCTCCCAACCTCAGCACAGGCCAGGCAGGGGCGCCACCCCGTGCCCACCCTGCAACAAACATCACCAGGCTCTCCCAGGGGGCGAGCCTGGAGCAGACAGACCACTGCGGCAGTCAAAACACCTACACTCCCGATGTGGGCTCTACCTCTCCTCTCCTCGTAGAGACCCAGAAACAGGCTCCGCGGAGGGCGACCAGCTCTTACAAGGTCACAGAGCGCAGCAGCACCCCCAATCCTAGTCCCCAGCAGCCCTGTTTCCAAAGACCCTTTTCTGCCCCTCGGGCAAGCGCTCACGATCCTGATTTTGTTTAACAAACTGGCTGGAAATGCACAACAATGCTTAACGCCAGTGTCTTCCCATCAGAGGGGCCTAGAGATGACTTCTATTTTCTTCTTTTCCCTCTTTGGTATTTTCTGTATTTTCTCCAGTGAGGTAAGATTTGTTTTCAAAAGACCAACAGCTCTGAGTTTTTTAGAATGAACGGGGAACAGGGGTCTGTGGAAGCAAGTTGTGGTTAATAGAGAGTTACCATAGATACCAGGCAGGGATTTACATACCCCCCAAGAACTGGAGCACAGCAGACTAGTTTCGGGCCATGCTGGTCTGGGTCCCTCTTCCCTTCATGGAGGAGGGTTCAGAAGGTTCCTCAGGATCTGGGGGCCTGGGATTATTCCTGGGTTGTTTCTGCCTGGTTCTCCAGGGAAGTCTGAGTGCTCTGGATGGTGTGGGCTTCCGGGAGCTGGGAGTCTCGGTGTCACCCTGGCTGGTTATGAAGTGTGTCCCAATGTGTTCTGTCATCTTGCCCGGACAGCCACTCTGCCCTCCACTGGTCCCCACTTCCCTCTGTCCTTCTATCCCAGAGGCCTCCCTCAGACCAGAGCCTCCCGCCTCCCCCACCCCCTGCCCCCTGCATCGCAGCCAATCAGATCCCCGAGATCCACAAGACCAGACTCCTGCCCCTCCCCCACAGTTGGCCCTTGCTACCTCTTTCTGGCCTCATCCCAGTGCCCCCAGTGTTCTCTGGCTACGGCCAGTGTTCAGAGACCAAGGCTCGCTCCTCGGACATTCCTGTCTCCACACCTTTGCAGTCCCTTTCCTGGAACACCTGCCCTCGCACCCACTCCGCCCAGAGCAGGTGGCCATGTCCTTCTATGTCCCCAGCTCCCAGGCCTAGTGCAGTGCTCAGAGAATCCATCGACAGTCTCCTGTGCCCTTTGGAGTTGGGGCCCCCAGCGCCCCCCACGCTGACGCTGGGCCTTCCGCCGACAGCTCCGAGCCACCTCCTGCCTGGAGAGCCCCCTGGGCCCCTGGCCTGAGAAGAGCTGAGACAGCTCCTTAATAAAAGCGGGCCACAGACGCGCCTGAGTGACATCGCGCCAGGCCGAGAGGCGGCGGCTTACAGCAAAGCCTCATTTTTCTTCTTCCTGTTGGGCACTGAAACAATTTACATTAAGAGCCCCACACGTGTCTGTGACAAAGATGCATTTCTTCTCACGACTGGCCAGTGTCCCCCCTCTGCTTCCCCGGGTGCCCCCTGGCCCCCACCTTCAGCGCCTGGCCCACTTCTCCAGGAGTTGGGGGGGGGTCTCAGGGACCACCTCGTGCCTGGGTCACCCAGACATGGGGCCAGGGGAGGTCAGCCAAAAGAATAACCACACCATATCTTTATTAAAACAAAAACAAAATGAAAACCCACCAACCCGGAAGGGCCTGGGGGAGGGGCCATGCATCCAACCACATAGGTCTAAGGATCTCAGCAGAGCCTTGCTCTGGCCTCAGACAAATAAAAGGGTGTTGGCAGGATGCGGGCTGGCCGCACACAGTGGCCTCACGTGCACCCGTGTAAGTTCACGTGTGAGACGGCCCCACTGAGCAGGTCACCTGTCCGGCATCACAGACCAGGCCTACAGGCCAAGTCGGCCCAGCACTGAGGCCCCGGCTTGGGGACTCTGGCTGCAGGGCCCATGGCCTCTCGTGCTCAGCCCTTGTGAATGAGGGCAGGCCAGGCAGAGAGGGCAGGGCGAGCTGCAGGTAAGGTTCCCCAACAGTCCTGTCTTCCAATGGCCAAAGCCTAAAACCCCACTGTTCTCCTGGCTTCATGTTGGGCGAAGAACTACCCTCTCTGGGCTCCTCTATTAAGAAATGCCGCCCCAAGAGGTAACAGAGCAAGTCTCACCACCCTCTGAGCAAATGACCCCGGACCCTTGATCCCGTGCAGCCAGGAGCAGGGAGGAGCGGGGGGGGGGGGGGGGGGGGGGGCTCGACCAGTCGGGCTGCCCCGGAAGTCCCCTCTGCTGACTCACTGGATGGCCTCAGTCTTCCTGCATGTCAGGTGGGCGAGGAGGCACAACCGGACGACTTGGGAACAAGGGTGCTCCTCGCACATGCGCCTGGCAGATGTGAGTTCCATGCATTCAAATATGACACGATTATTCTTGCCTGCGTACCAGAACATGCTATGTCACCGCATGACTCACAGTAAGGCCTACAGGCTATGGTTTGGGGCTGAGCGCACAGCCCCGGGTGCGGGCCTTTTTTAATGTGATTTTAGGGGGTGCTGACTATATGTGATTTTCATCTTCTGTTCACAACACAGATGCCCCAGTTCTGTGGAAGAGGGACTGCCGGCGACGTTTCCGGATTCTGGGGTTGAGGGAGCTGAGGGCCTGGCCCATTCCTTTGTCCCTCTCCCTGCTCCTGGCCTGGGTCACTGCCTCGGTGTCTCCACAGTGCCCAGGAGACTTCTTACATACCACGAGGCCATGATAATTCCACTCCCAGGCACATAGCCAGTGGGAATGCTATGCTGGGGCACCAAACCACATGCTCTAGAATGTTCACGGCAGGTTTACTCATAAGATCCTCAAACTGTAAACTACCCAAATGCTCATCAAAGGTAGAAGGGATAAACTGCTATATGCACACAATGGAATACTACACAGCAGTGGAAGAAAGCAGGTACCGTACTCAACACGGGCAGAATGGCTTGTTGGGTAAAAGAAATCAGGCCAATGAGGGGCGCCTGGGTGGATCAGTCAGTTAAGCGTCAGACTTTGGCTCAGGTCATGATCTCACGGTTCATGAGTTCAAGCCCAGCACTGGGCTCTGTGCTGATGGCACAGAGCCTGCTTCGGATCCTGTCTCCCTCTCTCTCTGCCCCTCCCCGGCTCATGCAAATGTGCGCGCGCGTGCTCTCTCTCTCTCTCTCTCTCTCTCTCTCTCTCTCTCAAAAGCAAATAAACGTTAAAAAAGAAAAAAAAGAAATCGGACCAATGAGGTTGCATACGGATGAAATTCGCAAGCTGAAAAATGGGTCCTGGGCAGGCAATGCCTGCTTCGGGGGTGGTGCTGCTCTTTCTGTCGATGTGAGTGCTGGTTACATACAAGTATGTTCAATTGGTAGCAATTCATCAGCTGTTCATTTGTGCCCTTCTCTGTATGCAAGTCAAGGAAAAGTGCACAATTAAAACAAAGGAGACTTCAGCTTCCTTTACTCAGTGCCTCCTGAGGCTCCTCACTTGGCTTGGGACGGAGTACAGAACCCACCCTGGCCTAGGTGGTCCACGTCAACCCACCACCAGATATGTCCCTGTCTTCTCGGCCACAGGTAGCGTGTGCGTCTCCTCCCCTCAAGAAGTCAGGGTGGGTGTAGCCCGCTTTGGTTAATGGAATTCAAGCGACAGTGGCAGTGCTGCTTTAGGGGAGAGCTCCACAAGCCCACCTGCCTCTGTCTCTTTCCCTCTGTGACACGCAAGCGTTCCAGAAGGCCGCTGCTCTGTCTGCTCGGATCCTCGAGTGACAGCAGGGAGCAGTCCCTCCTGTCTGGCCACAGACACAGCACCGACGAGGAATAAACCCTGTCTTAGGGTGCTCATCTTTGGGGGATGTTTGTTATGTGGCGTAACCAGCCCATCCTGACTAGTACACCAGGCATTCAGGGTCTTTGTGGCCTGTGCCCTGACAGCCTCCCCAGCTTTGTGAAATGGAAACGTTCTGGCTTTGAGCACGCGGGGACATCGGCTGTACGAATGCACCCTGTTTTTTCACATCCTGTTCCCCTGGCACTCCCCAGCATCCCACCCCTGCCCTGCCTCCCAGGCGGACTGCCACTCGTGGCTGCTCCCCTTCTGGATCCCACGACCCCAGCCGAATCACCCTCTTTTGCTGCTGTCGGTGGGCAGTCATTATTTCCCACGAGAACAAGCAAGGAGGGAAGTAAAGACACACAGGCTTGGCCCCCCGCTCCTCAGGAGGGACCTCCAGTGAAGCTCCTGCGTGAGTCATCACAAAGCCAGGTGCCTGGTGGATCTCGAGGCCCCCCTCCCCACAGTGTCCCAGCTCTCTGCCAACTCCTACAGCTCCACACGGCTTGTCTTACACCTCCCCTCCCTTCTCACGTTTCTACGGGACGCCACCCCCACCCGAGGGCCTCCTGCCGGCTGGGGAGAGTTGTGGGGTACAAGGAAGGATCTGGGGCCCCTTGGGGGAAACGGTGCTGCCGATTAACCTATTTTAGGTGATACAGATTGGAACCCCAGGGGAAGAACATTTCTTCCAGAAAGGCCTCCCTTTGAGGCCACGTGATAAATGATCCCAGCTCAGCACTGGCCCCGGTTCCCAGCTACAAAGGCTGCCAGGGAACCTCCCAGAGCAGCAGGGTTTCAGAGTGGCCAATCACTGCATAGTCCTGGGGGAACCTCGGCTGTAGCTTGCTCCAGCCTGGTGACAGGAGAGGGCTGAATGGGAGCTGTGTGGGCAAGAATCTGGGGGCGCACCAGGGAGCCGATCGGCCATGGAATCAAAGGCCTCCTGGACCCGCTGTGTCCCGATTCCCTTGATTCCACTAAGCTGTCTCTACCTGCTCCTCCCAAGTCCCAAACGCCCACCCAGTCACAGCTGGGAGGGCTCTGAGCAAGCACCTGTCTTCCTCTGCGCTGCCACAGGAGAGCCTGGAGACTCAGAGAGGGCAGGTGACTTGTTCAAAGTCACACAGGAAAGCTAATTAATATAGTGGCTTAGCTTTCCTGCCTTGGTGGGGGGCTCCCTGGCTGCCAGGGGTGTAGACCTTCCCTTCAGGTCAGACTGAACCCCCTGGCTCAGCCGGCACTGTTCTGAGGCCACCCCTCTTCAGCTTCATCTCTAAACCCTTTGCCCCACATGTTCTCTAGCCACTGGCTCCCACCGGCTCCTCCTGCACATCAGGCTCTGACCCCCCGGGGCCTTTTGTGCACATCCTTCCCTCTGCCTGGGCCCCTAATCTTCTCTGCTCAAAAGCCACCTCTTCCTGGAAGCCCTCCCTGACTGCTGGCCTAGGCAGCCCTCCACCCCTACAGCTCTTCCCACTCTCTGAGATCACTTCCCTCGTGTATGTGTTGACTCACTTTTTGTCTGTCTGCCCCAAGGATGGTGAGCTCCATGAGGCAGGGGCCTGTCTATCTTGTCAGAGCACACAGCAGGCACATGCTTGCTGAAGGGACGGTGGTGGATGCCAGCACTCCAAGTCCTGACCCAGGCGCAGGGCCTGGGGCTGGGAGTGAAGCCTGGGGCTACTTCTGGGTCCCAGGACATCCTCATGTTCAGGTTCAGCCTGCAGGCCCTTGAGCACCAGAGGTCCTCCCTCCCTTCACCCTGCACCTGCTGGCCCACGTCCTGAGCCCGCTCTACCTCTCCTGCCCTCCCTTCCCCCTCAGACTCCACCGTCTTTCTCCTGGCTCTGCCCTCTGCTCATGACCCTCCCGGCCCCCTGTCACCATGGGACAATGTCCCTGCCTCCTTGGCCTGGCATTCAGGGGTGACCTCCACCCACCTTCTCGGCCCCCAAACCTCAAGCCCCAGCAGCACTGTACCCCCAGGAGCTACTTGCACCTACCAGCTCTTTTCATGCCCCCCCAGCCTTTGAACACACCGGGCACGATCCTGGGGCGAGCCTCCCCCTCCTTGTCCGCCTGGCAAAACGCGAGTAGGCCTTCTTACCTCAGCTCAAGATCATCTCCTCTCAAGTCTCGCTGTGACCTTCCATACGACACCTTCCTGGCTTCCCTCCCAGCCCCCGGCCACCATCCACCGTCGCGTCGGTCACTTGCCTGTCAGGATCGGCAGCTGTCTGCCTCCCGGCGAGCTGCAGCTTCTGGTCCCCTCACAGCGGCCCCGGTGCCTGGCGCACAGTAGGTGCTCAGAGAGAGCCAAGGACGCGGGCTGGTGAGTGGACCGGTGCCGTGTGACTCCAGAGGCCGAAGCCGGTAGCTGGACGTGTGCCAGGGACCTAAGACACCAGCGAGGAGCCTGCCACCCCCACTGCCCCGGGCAACAGTAAAAACAACACCTTCCACGTGCTTGCTGGGCACCAGGCACTATGCTGAGGCCACTCACACATGGGTCTCCTCTTTCAACCCTCAAGTCAACACGGGTGTCGTCACCATCCTCAACGTAGAGATAGGTACGCGGAGTACAGAGAGGACAAGGAACTAGCCCAAGGTTACACAGCCGGGAAGTGAGGGAGCTAGGACTTGAACCCAGGTCTGTTGGACTCCAAAACACAGGGTCTTGAACTGAGAGGGGCCACTGCCATCCAAGCATGCAGTTCTAGGAGGCCCCAGGGGCTCTGGGGAAGGAAGGGGTGAGCGTCAGCGTTCCTTCCCGAACGCCTGTTGCCCTCTGACTACAGCCATAACTTGCTGCCAAACTGCTCTTTCCGTTCAGCCATCCCCCACTTCTGGGAGGTGAGGGCTTCTCCCTGGAGCCTTCTTCAGCATGGCCCTGGGCAGCCGGGGCCTTGCAGGGTGGGCAGCGCCACCATCTGACGGCTGACGAAACCGAGGCTCAGAGAGGTTAAGGGATCTGCCCCAGGCCACACAGCTGCATTTCCAATTCTGGCTTCTGGGAGTGGGCACTGGGCTGCGGGGGCCCTTCTCCAAGGCAGGGAAACCTGGGACCGGGGAACCAACTGAGCTGCCAACAACCCCCGGCATCTAGAAGCTCCCAAAAGGCCAAGGGGTACTGGACACCCACACGTCCTGGGCACTTGTCTGTCTCTCCCTCAAGCCTGGCGGCACCGTGGGGGCAGAACCCTGTCAAGGTCCCCAGACCTGCCCACACAGGGTAGGGTTCTGACCAGGAGGGAGCCCTTAGCAACTGTTAGATGACTGAATGGACCGTTACGCATTTACTTCCCTTCTGTAATGTTCCACGGCCCTCTTCCTCCAGGAAGCCCTCTCTGAACACCCTACCCCCCTAACCCTAATCCGTGGGAATCCTCGGTAAGCACAGATCTCACCCCAAACTCCACTTAACCCCAGGTCTAACTCGCAGATGCCTGTGGGCTCCACCCCACTTCTGCTCACTCACCTCTGGGGCTGGAGCGCTTACTTCTTTCCTGTAATTCTTCACTCAGCACCCACTGGGTGCTAGCCTCTGTGCTGGGTGCCGTGTGTAACAGTAGGAGGGCCATGGCCTCTGCCCCAAAACAAGCACTGGACATTCTAGGTCAGCTGGGTCCCCTCCGGGTGGCTCAGCCCTTGGCAAACTTCACCCCTGGATCTGTGAGGACGTGGGGAACTATTCCCAATGCGTTAAGTGAGAAAAGCAGGTCACCAAAGGGACGCGGAAAGAATATGATGCCACTGCTGTCTTAAAAAAATGTATAACCGTCCCTGGTTCGGGAGCAACTGGGCCCAAGATGTGACCCGGCCATTGGTAGGTGGAAAGATCCCAGGGGAGCCTTATTTTCATGAGACTCTTGTCTATTTGCTGAATTTTCCACAATGAACGTATATTATTCGTCACTAGGGGGGAACTCTGCCAATCAACGCCTCCACTTGGCTGGGCCGAAGTCTGTGTCCCGGTTTGTGTCCTGCTTTCTGGAGCAGCACAGAGCAAGTGACAGAACTCCTCATGGGAAGGGGTTCGCAGGCTCCCGGCCTGGGAGCCAGTGTTTCTCTAGGCAGTCACCCAGACCTTCACCTGGGCCCTTGCCAGCCCCAACAGCAGAGGCCTCACACGGCCTGCGTATGCTTCGGTTCCCTCAGGGGGTCTGTAGTCATCTGGCCCCTCACTGTGATGACAAGTTCCCCAAGGCAGAGACCACAGGCCCAACACGGGGCTGGGCATACAGTAAGTGCAAAATAACAGCTTGCACAGAGTGGCCTCTGCTTCACACCTGGCAAGGGGTCTCACCTCTCCAGGACAAGGAGGCCGCTAACAGCAGCCCCTGCCGATGTTAGCTAATCACCCACCGCAGCATCCCCACGCTGGAACCGGACAGACGACATCTATGGTTCTTCTGCAAGCCCAAATCCGACTTTATTCCTCCCCAGTCTAAAATCTTTCATAGCTCCCCAGCGTCCTGAAATAACCACGCCCCTCTGAGCTTTGTTATCTAAGGTCTTGCACCCTCTGAAACCTGCTCCCTCCCCTAGATCCTCTCCTCCACCCAAAGAGGCCAGCCTATAATCCACCTGCTAGTGGGTCTGCCTCACGCCCCTGGGCCTTTGCACATGCTAGTCCCTCTATCCAGAACAGGCAGACCCACCCCTATTCATCCTTCAAAACCCTGCCCAGGTGCAGGCTCCTACGAAGAACCCTTCCTGATCCCTTACCCTCCCCCAGATCTGGTGACTCACCCCTCCCGTTCCTGCTCTTCAAACACACATTGATTATCACACTCAATGCAATTAGGGGTTGACAAGTCTGTCTCCTACCAAACCGGACGCGACGGGGACTGGGCCTTTTTGTCTTTGTTTTAAATCCCTGGTGCCCAGAGACCGCCTGCAGACAAACAGGCACGCGGGAGCGTCTAGCTGACAGGTGGGTGAGTTGGTAAACAACATCTGCACAGCCCTTTACAGTTTACGAAGCCTTTTCCCGTCCTCTATCTCACCAGGGCAGCGAGGAGGGAAGGCTCCCGCTGCCTTCGAAGAGCTTTGGGGGGCCCCTTCTCTCTCCCCAGGCAGGAGCTGAGGTTGGCCGGGCACCTCCGGCCGGGCTCACCGAGAGCAGCCTGGGCCCCCTTGCAGCAGGAAGCCAACCGTTGCCCCTGCCGAGGGCCCTCCCACCCACCCCCCGGGGAGGCACCGGCAGGTGCCCAGGTGGCGGCCGGTCGGGTACAGGCTCGGGTGAGGCTGCCATCCCGCCCGGAGCTGTGGGATGCGGCAGCTCCACCAGCGAGTCTTGGTAACAGTTGCTATGTAAAACGCTCGGAGGGGGAATTTACTGTCAGCGTTAATAATAGATGAAGGTTTCAGAATTTTTGATGCCTTACGTTCTAAGCCGTTTGATTTATAATGTCTCTGGAAAGGGAGAGATGAGGGTGGGGGCGAGGGAGGAGGCCCAGAGGCAGGAGCCGGGAGCTCATCCCCCTGCCCCCTTTGACAGGCCGGGAAACCGAGGCCCGAGAGGAGAAGCCAAGGAGCCGTGGGATCCAGATGCCCCGTGCCGCCCCGGTCCCTGGGAGGAGAAACTAAGTCCCGGCCCCTCCCGCCCCGCGCCTGGGGTTGTTTTGATGGATTGCAGCTTCTCCTTTTAGCGCGAGCAGGTGTATCTCAAGTAGTCTCCGGAAGCGGCACTGATGGGAGCCTGTGGCGGGGGCTGTGTGGGGCTGATTAGAGGCGCTAGGAAGGCAAAATGCAAGTCCCAACTTCCCTTCTGCTTAGCTGCAAGTGGCGGCTGTTGTTGAGTCGGGGGGGAAAATATCCTCCCTCGGAGAGCAGGCGGTGAGGCTGGGCAGGAAGCAGAGCCGTTTGCTGGGTTGCTCAGAGCCCCGAGGGGCAGGGTGGGGGGGGGGAAGCGGGGGCAAGGGCGTAGGGGGCTGTCCTGGAGGCAATGTGGCCACTGGGTCTGCCATTCAGTCCCCCGCACGCATGCCCGGATGGACACACACCTGAAGGTGGGCTCAGGCCACCCCACCCTGCCGTGGGGCCACTCCCCTGCTGAGGCAACCCCCGAAATTGAGCTGGTTTTTTTAGAGGGTGCCTTCCCTTTGGACTTTCCCCACCAAGCCTCTGCCCATGCTGGTCTTTTCATCTGGAATTCTTTCCTGCCTCCTTCGTCTAACCCTGCTTGGCCTCTCACTCCAGCCTAGGAAATCTTTCCTGACACGGCAGCCCAGATGGGCTCTCTCCTCCTTGAATCCCCGAGACCCGGGTCTCTGGGCAAGAGAAACTGGGCCAGGATATCCCAACACCCAGATGACATCCCCTCACCTCCACAGCTCTGTCCCCCAAAATCACATCATCTCCCACTTACAAATGTGGGTATGTCTGGGCTCAGTGTTCTGCGTCATTCCTCAGGCCTTGAACGTGTCCAGGAGCCTTCACTTACCAAGCAGATGGGAGGACCCTGCCCCTCTCCGGCCTCTGTTTCCCCGTGCAGGGAGCCGGTGCCCAGCATTCAGCACGGGCCTAGTGTGGACCCACAAGCAACCATGGGGCCAGAAAGAGGAGAGTGACACCCCTTCCCCCACAGACACCCTCTTGGGGCAGCACGTGAGGGCCCACAAACTCTGAAGGGCTGTGGCAATGCTGTTAATAACAGTGACAATAACTATGACCAGAACCCCATTCTTGTGGGTGAGCCCATCACCCCATAGAGAGAGGCCTACTCGGACCACCTCTACAGAAACCCCCTCCCCTGGCCCCCCATCCCACCTCCCTGCTCCATCACGGACTGGCTCATCTCCTTTTTTCAGTGCCTCCCATTCACACATCAGCTTCACAAACAAGGGTTTTTGTCTGTCTTGACCACCGCTGTGCCCTTAGCACCTGGGACAGCCTGGCACATAGCAGGTGTATGACAGGGGTTAAGCTGAACGGATAAAGGAGAGAAGGAATGAATTGATGCACGAATGCATGAACGAACGAACCCCGCCTGTGTGTACAAGCCCTTCCTGAGCCCTCACATAAATCAGGGCTGGCCTGGGGGCACAGGGGTCAGCAGGGGGGTGCAAGGGCATGGGTATAATCACGGGTTTGCCCCATCCCGCTCTCCCTCACCCCTTCTTCATCCATTCACTCATTCACTCGTGCTGCACTCGCGCGTCCCCAGACACCCCCTATACCCGTCCCTGTGCGAGGCATTTAAGTGTCCCAGGTTCCAGAATGCTCTCAAGTGGGGACCCTGGAGCTCCCATCCGAAGGGGAGCCAGGGCACACAGACCCACCTACAGGCTCTTAAATAATCACCCACACCCCAAATGGAAGCTGCTCTGGCCCTCCTGACCCTCCCAGAGTGGTTGGGACTCATGTAAGAATTGGGGCCATGGAAGGCTGTACCAGCCCCCTGCTCCCCGGTGCTGACAGGGCCGCCGTAGGCACTGTGCCTCAAGGCAGAGGCTTCTCCTGGGAGGTAAGGCCTCCTGCCTGCCTGCCTGGGCGAGACCCCGCCCCACCCCCATGTCACATTCCTCCAGGAAGTCAGCCCCTGCAGGAATTATGGGTATCATTCACTCACTGAATATTCCAAGGCCCTCCTCGGAGCCAGGCCCTGTGGGGCACATGCTGGGGACACTGAAGGAATTGGACCTGGTCCCCAGCTGGAGGGCACCCCAAGGGACACACCGATTATTGTCTTCATGGGAGAGTGTGGAGCAGGTCTGCGGTGTCCCAGGTGCCGGGTTAGGAGCCACGAAGTGACCCAGTCATATCTGAGGGTGAGGGGGGCCCAGGCTCGGAGGGATAAGCAGGGAAGAGACAGGGGGTGAGGGGTGCCCCCTTTTCTGGCTCAGGAAAGCACCCCTGTTGGTGGGGACGCTGACTGATGGTGACTGGGAGTGCTTCCTGGGGAGGGGGCTTTAAACGGTCACGGACCCCTGATATCTTCAGGGCCCTTAGTCCCCAGAGGGCAGGGATCCCCCAGGAGGCTGTGCGCAGCCTGCAGGTGGGGAGGGTCTGTGGGTGTCCAGTAGAGAGACGCCCCAGTGGAGACAGACCCCGGTGTGGAGAGCTCTGCTTCAATGTCTGGCAGCCTCCAGCCTCCCAGAGCCTCACCGTCTGGGCTCCGCTGCCCTTCGGCAGGCTGAGCCGGGACGGGAGGTCACTGAGGGTGGCCGCCGGGGCCTTGGCAAACAGGAAATGCCAACTCACCCTTGGAGACGGCTCCAGTGCCCGATGCTCCCCTTGGCCTCTCTAACCCCAGGCCTGTGCCTCTCCTTCCTGCCCCAGCTCCTCCCACCCCAGGCCTCCCAGTCTTGCTGTTCTGACCAACCCCGCTGGCCAGGTCTTCTCTCACGGGGGTCTAGAAACAAAGGTGCCGGGCGCCTAGAGGCCCCTTAATCAGCCACTTACTCACTCACTCACTCAACAAAGTTGCGTTTTACACTATGCGCCAGGCCCTGTGTCTAGGGCTGTCAGTTTAGTGCTGGGCCGCTGCCAGGTTGTTGGGGGAGACAGTGCAGAAATGGGCCTGCCGAACGAGGGGGGCAGCACCATGACAGCAAAGTCCAGGCTGTGTGAGCCCAGAGGAGGCCTCTAACCAGTCCAAAGGTCAGGGGAGGCTTCCAGGAGCCCGGCTGCATGCTGTGAGGTGTAGTCAGGTATGGCTTTAGCGACTTCCTCTCCCCTCCTTGGCCTCCTTTCTGTCCTACTCCAGAGGTTTTGTTCATCAAGTCTCCCCAAACAGGTAGATCTCCACTCCAAACCTCCAGCTATCTCAGGGCCTCAGTTTTCCTGATGTATAGAATGGACGCGATGAAATCACTCATGTCGAGTGGATAAACATTTACGTAGTAGGTGCTCCTCTACCCACTATTCTTTTCCCCACTCTCTGCTGAGAAACAGGCCCAGCTGTCCTGACCATCTTCCTTCACGTCATCCCAAGTGAAGCCTGTGGACAGCCCCCAACCACTGCCCAGTGAAAGCCCAGGATTCTAGAAGCACCAGGAACTAAGCATTGGCGGGTGAGGGCTGCTGGGTCATCCGCTATGGCTTTAATAATGGGGTTTCCGGAAGGTCATCTAGTCAGCAATAGGGGGCACCATTTCTCCAACTTCATTAGTGCCATAACCTGAGTTGTCACGGGAGGCAGGAGGGCTAGGGCATGCTATATGATGCCTTTGTACAAAATAGGAAAAGACACCCCATGTGCCAGGCTGCACAGCTCAGCTAGTGGAGGGCAGGCTGGATTTCTGCCAGGAGCCCTTGTGCCATATACAACCCATACAACTGTGCCCTCTGGCCCTGGTTCAGGTGAGCGTCAGCATGGAGGCCTTTTACCAAACAGGTCTCTCCTGCTTTTCAGACCACTCAAGCCAGGTGTGAGAACTTCCTGAAATCACCTGCAAAGTTTGTGTGTATGTGGGTGCACAGCACATTTTTCTGAAAAGGATGCAGAGCTTTTTTTCCCAATTCCCAAAGGGTTCAGAGTCCCTGAAGTCTGGGCCGAAGTCTGGGCTAAAGAATGGTAGAGGGGGGTCTTGCTAGAGCCCGGGAAGGGATCTGAACGTGTTCAGGAGCACAAACATTTGCCATTCTGTTCCTCAAAAATTGGATTTAAGATTCTGAGCAACAAAACCACACAGGCTTGAAAAAGGGATAATTCCTGGGTCCCACCCCTTAAGATCTGTGATTTGGGGTGCCCTGGGCCCAGGAATTGCCCTGGTACAAATTCCAAAACTCCTGAAGGTCTGATGTAATACTACATTGTTACTGGCTCTGCTGTGGGTTGTAGTGTTTCTTTTGGTATCGGTGCGGACCAACATATACACCCCAAAGTCCATCGAAACCCCCAAAAGCATATCTATGTATATAACTATTTAACTGATTTCGTGACTTTAGTTCCCTTTTCATCATCAGAGTGCTGTCGGGGTGAGGCCTCTGGAGGTTTGGTCATGCACACCCCATCAAGCCAGGGAAGGGCACGGGGAGTGCTCCACAGCCCTCACCAGCTCACTTCTGTTTCATGCCTGCCTCCTAGGGCCAGCCCCAGGGCTCCCCATCTGGCCAACACAGTGGGCTATTCACCAAGGGCACACACCAAACCAGGCTCCTCTGGCCTGGGGTTCAGGCCAGACACTCACCCCATGGCCTGGCCTTGGACACAAGCTCTTCTGTGTCTGGGAGTGAAGGAGCATCTGTCTCCCTTTCTCCCAAGTCCTGGCATCCAGCACTGGGCCTGCCAAGAAGGCCTTGGGGGCAGCCTGATGAATGGGTTCATTCAACAATACAAATTGAGTACCTACTGTGTGCCAGGCCGCAGGCAGGACCCCCGCCCCGATGGCACTCAGTCTGGTGTGGGAGGAGGACGCACAGATAAAGGCACAATTGGAAGGGAGACAAGCTGTTAAGCAGAACCAGGCAAGTAGCCCATGTGGAAAGCTTCCTGAGGAAGAGTGAGAAACTGGCCAGGGAAAGGGAAGTAGAATGTCCAGGAACAGAGAATGGTGTGCAAAGGCCCTTCGGTGGGAAGGGGCGGCACAGGCCGGCGTGCAAGTATGGTGGTCAGCCCCCGGGATGGGTCGGCCACTAGGGACAGGTCAGCAGGGGTGGACCACCAAGCGCCGGCACAGTCGGGCCTCTCACTCTCAGACCCCGGGGGACCAGAAAAAACTGCAAGAGACAGAGCCGCTGGCACGAGTCGCCCTTTGTTGGGGGCCGCCAACATGGCGCACTCACCCCCCAAACCAAGCTCCCAGGGCTGCTGTTCCGGAAGCCCCGCCCTTTTCCAGCCGCGCGCGCCCACATCGGCTTGTTAATCACGGGCCGCGCGCGCCTGAGGACTGACACGCCTCACCCCGGTGCCCCGCCCACACGTTTTAGCCCCGCCCGTTTCCGGGGCCGGGCGGGGCTCATGGGGCCGCCCCGCCCCTCCGCGGCGTGACGGCTAATCAGGGACGGCGGCCTGGGCTGGGGGCTGGGGCCTGTGCGAACACAAAAGGCAGGAAATACAAGGCGTCTCTGGCGCTGTAACCATGACTACCTGCGCCCTCGCACCGCCCCGAGCCCTGTGGGGGGACCAGCCCTCGGCTATGACAGCAGGATGCTAGAGACTGGTAAATATCTCTCCCATGGGATGCTGGGCCGCCCCCCACCACGTGGCCGCGAGACCCTGGGCCTCTACTCCTTCGTCTGTGAAATGGGGTCACAGGGCTGAATTCCCTCATTGATTTCACCACTTCTTGAGTGCCAACTGTGTTCAGGGGCTAGAGATGCAGACAGATTAAATACCAAAAATTCGGGGGCACCTGGCTGGGCTCAGTCGGTGAGGGCATGCGACTCTTGATCTTGGGGTGGTGAGTGCGACGCCCCACTTGGGGGTAGACTTTACTTAAAAGAAATCCGGCCCTGGGGTGGGATTATACTTTGGGGCGTGGGGAAGTTGGGGGTGGGGGGAAGGGAGACAGCCAATAAGCAAAAACACAAGTAAAGCATACAGGACATTAGAAGGTGACTAAGAGCTTTGGAGAAAACAGGTTTGGAGTAAGGAGAGTGGGAATGTGAGGGGGATGGTTTGTAGTTTTAAATAGGGTTGATCTGGTAAGTCTCCTCAAGAGGTGACCTTTGAGGGAAGGCTAAAGGGGAGGGGGAATCAGCTGCATGGCCATCTGAGGCGAGAGCACTGGAATCAGAGCCAGAGCCAGAACAAACAGCCAGTGCAAAGGCCCCGAGGCATCAGTGTGCCTGATGGAGAACAAGGAGGCCACTGCGTCCATAGCTGAGTGAACAAGGGGAGAAGAGGAGATGAGGCCTGAGGTTATACAGCAAAAAGATCCAGGCCCCTCAAGGCCTCAGCAGGTGCTCAGCCCGGTCAACATCTGCTCCTTTTCCCTCCTCACCTTCTTCCTTTTAGGGTGTCCTTTCCTCCTCCTTCCTCTTCTCTTCCCATGCCTCCTCTCCTCCTCCATGGACTAGGAGACATTCCCTTATCAGCATAGGTCAGAAGGACCTGGGTCACTGGTGTGGGCAACAAACCTGGCTCTGGGGGTGAAGGCAGAGATAGGAGCCAAGAAGCCAGACTCCTTTAGGTTGTGTGCAAACTGTCACCTCTGCCTGGAATGCCCTTCCCATCTCTCAATCTGACAAACTACTGCCTTAGCCTTCCAGGGACAATCAAATGTCACCTCCTCCAGGAAGCCTGGGCTACCTGACTTGGTAAGAGGCCACTCCCCAGAGCTGTCCTCCATAGAGACCCAATCACAGCACGTTCCCCTGCAGCTTTCCTACCAGGGACTTTTGTCGTTTCTCTGCATGGGGTGAGAGGCAGGGGGGCTGCTGCTAAGTGGCAGAAAGGCCCGCAGGAGAGCACCTGCCAGTCATAGGGGCTGGAAGAGAAAACCCAAAGTGGACGGCCAATAGTTGGTAGCCACGTGTGTGCCTTCCCCTCCTGTGTGGGAGGCTGGGTCCTGTCTTACCCCACCAGTCACAGGTGGTGCCAGGCACAGGCCTGGAGCTGGGGAGGTGGCAAGGAACAGAAGAAGCCCTCCAAAAACGGGCAGCTGAAACGATGGAAGAGTGCGGAGCCCTCAGGGAGATGTAGCCCCCATCTCAGGCAAGGGCAGAACCTTCACAGACCAGGAAAAAGGGAAGCCAGCAACTGCCGCTCAGCCTGCATATAGTTCATTTCTTCTGGACACTGGCCTGTTTACTTAAATAGCTGTGTGGAGGTAGGTACTTTAAGGAAGCAGGGCAGGGTCCCTGAGTCAGCTCTGCCCCTTAACAGGTCATTTGACCTCGGCCTCCTTCCTCATTTGTGGATGGGGACAATAATAATACCCACCTTGCAGGCTGTTATGAAAACTCAATGGGGCAACGTGAGAAAAGCTTAGAACCATGGTAAGGACCCAGTAAAGGTTTGCTGTGGTGGTTAGAGAGACCTGAACAGGAAGCTTTGGAGTCAACAAAACCGGTGTCTGGCCTCAGAGCCACAGCTAGACTACATTTCCCAGCCTCCCTTGCAAATGGACATGGTCACATGACTTGAGTTCTAGCCAATGGAATTTGAGTAGGATCTATGCACCCATTCCAGGTATGAGGACCACCCTGAGGTCGGAAGGCTAAAATATATCACTCCATGGGGGAAACCCGTCCACCAGCCAGGAACTCTTGCTGCCCTCACACACGGAGGATAAACTTCTAGAAACGTTAGGGTTTGTTCAATTATTTACTCACTCAGTAAATATTTCTGAGGGCCTGCATGCCCCATATTGGGTGCTAGGGATACAGAGGGGCGGGGGGAGTCCTGCCCTTGTGGAGCTTACCTAGTGTATAGAGGAAGGCCATCATTAGTAAATACAAAGGGCAGGCATACTGGGACAGGGAAGGGGAGAGAAGGGAGAATACAGTTCTGGGTAGAGAGACCAGCAGCCGTAAAGGTCCTATGGGCGTGAGGGAACGCAGTCCACTTCCTGGCACCAAGAGGAGAGAGGTGAGGCCACAATGATCAGTCTTCATCACGGCTCCTTTCTGAGGCTCAGTTTTCTCATCTTTGAAATGGAGGCTGGGGTGCCAGGTGGCTCAGTTGGTTGAGCATCCAAGTCTTGATTTCACTCAGGTCATGATCCCAGGGTCGTGGGATCTAGCCATGCATAGGGCTCCCCACTCAGTGTGGAGCCTGCTTAGGATCCTCTCTCTCTCTCCTCCCCTCTCTCTCCCTCTCTTCCCCTTTCCTACTCACTCTCTGTCTAAAAAAAAAAAAAAAAAGGAGGCCACACTAATAACACTCTCTCACAGGGCATCTCTGGATCTCAGAAGAAAAAACACCACATGCACGGTGCCGCTGGGTGCCTGTTCATTCCAGATTATTACCAAGAGTGGGCAGAAAGGCCTCTGCCTGATGGGGGTAGCGTGGTCAGCTCAGAAGGTGAGCAGGGCTGTCTCTGGGGCACAGGAGGCAGGAGCAGGGAGGGAGAGTTGCTGCTATTAAGGCTCCTGCCACGCGGGCTAAATATCAAGGATTGTCTCCAGCTGGGAGAGCCATTAGGCAGCAGCGGAAGTGCTGGCTCTCTGGGGAGGCGGGCAGGACTGTCCCTGGAGGCAGCTCAGCGAGCTGGTGCTAAGAGCGGGAACTCTCTGCTGACGGGCAGATGCTGGCCGCCATTCAGCCTCTTTGTGGACAGGGACAGTTGAGATGGGCACTGCAGGATTCGTGGAGAGGTCCAGGAGGCCCTCGGGGACTGATGTGTTGGGCATTTCCCTGATGCTCGATGCCAGCCTGACTCCCGTCTCCTGAGGTCAGAAGCAGGAAGAGATGTACCAGATCTGGGAGGGGTGCCTGTAGCCAGGTACCTGAAGAGACACAGGCAGGCAGTGGGGAGTGCTGGCAAGGGAGGTCTGCCTAGGAGCTGGAGCCCTGAGTGAGACCAACGGAGCCCCGTGCAGTGGGACATCACCCCCAACTCACATACCTGCTGTGGCTCCCTAGCTCTTCTGCTGCCAGCTCTCCATGACCCAAGCCCACCTCTGCTCGCTCTAGCATTACAGACCTTCATGCCCCAGCTGGTCCCACAGCCATACTTTTGCATTTGCGGTTTCTTCTGCCAGGCATGCCAGACTCACTGCCCATCCCCTTACATCTTTTCTGTCATCTTTTGAGAACCACTTGGAGTTCTAATCCTGGCTGAGTGAGCTGGCCAAGCAACCTCCCCTCTGATACTTAGCTTACTCATCGAGAACATGCGGAAGCTATTTCCTACCTCACAGGGTTGTTGGTGCAAATTAAACACGACAACGTATGTGAAAAGCACCTAATCGCACGTGGCACAAAGAAGTTATTTAAAAAGTAGACCAAAACAAAACAAAACGAAATTAACTAACAGCACTTAGCAACAGCACCTCTTCCTGGAAGGCTTCCTTGACCACATGTCCCCGTTTGGGTTGGGTGCCTTCTTGTTGGTCCCTACCTTCCTGGGCAACCTGTGGCTGGACACCGCACAGGACAGCAATGACTTATTTGGGCATCTGCCCCTGTCCCCACTAGACTGTGAACACCTTGAGGGCAGGGACATCCCTGGTGGGTGCCAGGCCACACGTTCAGTGTTGGATGGGTAAGTGAAGAAGGGATGGATGGCATTGGCCCAACCTCATGTATCCCAAGAGCTAAAAACACAAGCTTGCCTTGACCCTGGGAGGGGAGAGGATAAACATCTCAAATGCCCTGGAACCCCAAGATTCTCAGCCTCTGTGCCTGGGACCAACTCGCCAGGACAGTTCTCTGTCAGCTGCCCTCTAGCTCTGCCCAGAACGGTCCTGACCTCAGCCCAGGCCCCCAGCTCCTTCCCGGGCTGCCACTAATGGCAGCGTCCGGGGATGGGGACAAGCCTACTCCATCTCCCTCATTCTCTGCCAAGCCGCCGGTCAGCCAGTGGCCAAGTGCCAAGCAGCCAGCCTGAGCTCAGAGCTGGCTGGAGAAGGGGGTGATAAAACATCCCAGGTGGCCCCAGGGGTTTGGCGAGGCGATGTATGGGGGGGGGGGGTCCACGAGCTGTCTGTATTTCTTCTAGAAACCTCAGGGGTACTGTGCATTTACCCAAACGAGGCCACAGTGACACAAATCTAGCAGTACCCCTGCTCTGGGCCAGAAGGCTGTCAGCTCGAGGCCCTGCTGGCTATCTCCCCCACCCAAAGCTTGGATAGGCAGTTATGGATGTCTTTGATTAATAAGAAATGGGGGCAATGAATTAATCATTATGTAATAAATGCAGTTTGTTTGGCAGCCGTATCTTTCAAAAACATGGCTTGTGTGTGAGAAATAATGAAGGGGTCCCTCGATAAACACATATGGCACTCTGGGGGAGGCTACAGTTTTTGCCCCAGGAGCCCCTGTACTTGAGAGGAGGCAGTGACAGCCACGGGCACCTAGGGGGTGGTGGGAGCTCTTGACCAGAAGTCCACAGAGGGCCAGAGGCAGGCCAGGTGGCAGCAGGTGGGTGGAAATCCGGCAGAGAACGGTGGTGGTTTGTCCGAAACCCCTTAGGACAGGGGTCCTGGGCTCAGCCCACGATCTCCACCCTCCTGCCCAGCGCCAGGGACAGCCTCGCGGCTTCCCTCGTCCTGGGTCGGCTGCCCGCCTCTCTCTGAAAGGAGACGCATGAACAGATGTTTCCTTGAATCAGGAAAATAACGTTGGCTCCCAGATGGGCTGCGTCGCGGAAGCGCGTCCTCTCCCTCCCTCCCTTTGTGACAAGGTCTTTCTTTCTGGGGAGCAGCTGAGCGTCAGAGGGTGGTGGGTGGCGGCGGTGGCACACCAGCGGGGCATCTGCCGGCTCGGTCATCACCCGCGTCCCTGGAGGAGGACTTGGAAAGCACAAAGGCCTCCGCCCGCTGCTGTTTGCAACGCGGGTCGGCCAGGTGCTGGTGGAGGGCATTCTGCCTGGAAAGGGGGAATGGAGGCCTGATGGGCAGGCGTGCCCGGAGCTGAGAGCGGACCCCGGCCGGAGAGGAAGGCCACGCAGGCCCAGCCACCCCACGTCGCGCCCGCCCACGTCAGGAGCCGCACACCGTCCATTCCCGGTCCTCGCCCCAGACCCCGCCCCCTCCGCCCGCGTCCAATCGCCGCCGGCACAGCCGCTCCCACCCCCACCGCCGAGCCCGTCCCCCCCGCCCCCCCTCTGGCCACGTCCCGGCCACCAGCGCTGCTCCGCAGCGCCCCGGACCACCGCACAAGCCTCCCGGGGGGCTCCCTGACCCTCTCACCCTCCTGCAAGCCCTGCTCGAGGGAGACCGTTTTCAAACACACACACCAGGCCAGGTCACTTCCCGGCTTAAAAGCCTTCAGTGGCTCCTATTACTTACAGAGCACAGCAGAAACTCCGGCCCAGGGGTTCGGGGCCCCGCGCCACCCGCCCTCCAGCACACACACGCTGCGCGCCGCGGCCAGGCTCCCACGGGTGGCTTCGCACGGAGGGGCTGACCCTGGCGGTCCTGCCGGGATCCCAAAGCCCGCGCGTCCCAAACCACCTCCCTCTCCCCGACCCGAATGCCTTTCCTGCTCCCCTCTCCTCTCCACCTAAACACTTACCAGCGTTTGTGCAGGCCCAGTTTAAACCCCACGGGTCCTGTCAAGCCCTTCCCGACTCCCCCTCCCGACCGTGCCACCCACGGTTAACCCCTTCCTTTGTGCACCCCCTCTTACCTCATCTTACAGCAGGCTCCCCGTCAAAGGGTAATTGATCAGTTTCCTGTCAGCCTCCCCGGCAGGACCCAGAGCGCCCCCTAAAGGCAGAGCCCGGCTCTGAGTCGTCTCTAAACGCTCAGAGTTCCACACACAGTAGGTGCTCAATGAAGAATTAAGCGCGTGTGTGTGTGTGTGTGTGTGTGTGCGCGCGCGCGCGCGCACAAATGCGCGCTCCCCCTCCCTCGAATCCAAAGGTCCACATTAGACTAGGAAAGTAATGACTTCCAAGGAAGCCTCTGTGCAGAGAGGCTCTGACCTATTATGTTATGTACCTCCAACGTTTCTTCTCTATTTACAACCATCATCTCTCTCCTTTTGTAATTAAAAAGTGATTTTGAAGGAAAACCACAGCAAGGAGACTTAGGGGAAACCTCCTGGTACGGACCCTGTTCTGTGCAGGGGCTTGCCTCCTTGGCTGCTAACACTCATGGCCACCCTGGGTGTGCCAAGATGATGTGGCCCACTTTATGGACCAGCCAACAGAGGCTCAGGGCAGGGAAGGTCATCCAGGGCAGATGAGCTGGCATTTGAACCATGGGGAACCTGAAACCCACGATACCCCAGGCTGCAGCTGGGTCTCCCCCAGACAAGTTGGCTGTCAGTGAGAAAGTGGGGCCGATCCTGGCAGTCCCACAGGGACCCCAAAGTCCGCATATACACAAGTGCCACGATTCACAAAGTCACTTGTGTCTGTAAGCAAAGTCTGTTAAGCATTCACCATGTGCAAAGGACAGTGCAGGAGACACAAAGGTGACCTATCTCACTGCCCAAACCAGAATCTTAGGAAGCAACACCTCCTGCTGGTGCCCTCACCAGTACTCAATTCTGTCTCCCTTCCCCTCCCTACCCTGGGCCCATCAGCTCTCCCACTGCCAAAAGGACCAGGCCCTGGCCAGCCTAAAAGATGTCCTTGATATTGCCGCACCTTATATTGGTTCCCAGTCCCGGCTGGCATACAGCAGTACCTGAGGGGTTTATTATAGTTCCAATTCCTGACCGCCCCCAGGGACTGCAATTCAGGCAGGCCCAAGGATGCTATGCTGGGCATTTCTGAGTGTCTCTTCCCAAGTGACCAAGCAGATGAGCCCCAGGTTCCTCCCATGTCTGTGGGCGGAAGCACAGGGGCCTGGGGCCTGGGAGCTGGATGTGGGGCAGGGGCAGGGGGCTGCCTCCATGCCTTCACACTGCGGTCAGCCCCAGAAAGAATGCTGTGTGTGAGATCTGCTGTCCTGCATGCCCTGGCATTTCCAGTGGCATAAATCAGTCTGACAGTGCCCAGGTGTCAGCAGTGATGAGCTGCTGGGGGAGTGGGGGGCAGGGGCAGCTGGGCTCAGGGGCCTCCTCACCCCTCCGGAACCATGGGGTCCCTGGCACACAGAAGGGGTACAAGAAACGTTTGGGGCATGGAACAGATTCCTTCCAAATCACAAAGACTACTACTTATCAAATGCCTGCCTGTGGTAAGTATTCTGCCTACATGAGCTTGTTTAAAACTGGGACTGGAATGAAGGTATTGGTAACAGCAAAAGGAAGCCGTCCTGTGTCCACCCTGCAGAGACAAGGCACTTCCAAAAGTACCTCCTGCGTGTTTCCTTTGGCCCAGGTTGAATAGTGGGCAGGGGACGACTAAGGAGCCCCACGGCGCCCCAGAACAGTGTGTGTGAAAGGGTCCCCTGGAGGAAACCCCCAAACTGGACCTAAGGCACAGAATTCCCAGTGACAGGAGGAAGGGGTAAAGGATGAGGCCCCTGGCCTTGACTCTGGGGACTCAGGCACAGAGCTGTGGGGATAGAAACTTCCAACTTTACACACTTCTGTTCTGTCTTTAAAAAAAAAAAAAAAAAGAAGATTAGATGATTTTTGGCGAAGTTTGCAGTAAATTCAGGGCCAGGGTTTGGGGGTGGGGGAGGGAGTGGTGCAGGGTTGGTACATACTGCCAGATAGGTTATTTCAGACTGGAGAGCATGGATTCATGCACGTGCTCATGCATCCATTCATTCAACAAAGATCCAACACTCTAAGCATCCTGCCGGCTACCCCAGTCCCCAGCTATAGGAATTCGTGCTTTCATTCATGCCACAAATATTTATTAAGCGTCTGCTATGAGTCTTGGGGCCTTGGTGGTGAGCCTGGAACCATAGCTTGAGGCCTGGCTGGGGGTGGACAGCCCAGGGCAGGCCGGGCAGGGCAAAGCCACGGGGCACTGCCTGCCGTCTGCCCCAATGTCCCTGCCCCTTGGGCTCTGTACAGCGTCACCGGTGGTCACAGGAGCCCACCCCCTATCCCTGAGCCGGCAGGCACCCAAGACGGGAATTATGGTCTCTACAAGAGATACTGACATGAAACTGGTTACTGCCTTTTCAGCAAACGTAATTCCTTTTTATTAGAAAATTAAAGGGTAGGACCAGCTTGCCAAAAGCCAAAAGAGCTGAAATGTGCTTTCCTAAGATATGCAGCGTCTGATAAAACGGATTTGCTTGTCTCTCTCCTTTTCCACCAACATCTCCCCTTGGCCCGTCTCTCCTCCATTCACGCCCCTTCTACTGGCACCGAAGCAATGGCCGTGAGCTTGGCCTCGGCCAGCAGGCCTATCACCTGGGAAGGGATGTGGGGAGCGTGCCTTTGTTTCCTGGCACAGGACAGGAACCAGGTGCTCCCGCTGAGCCCCACTCCCTGGGTTTAAGCCTTTTTAGAATTACCTTGGGGATTCTCTAGCTTTCCTGAGATGCAAAGGCTGCCCTTGGCTTCTGGTAAGCTGAGGGTATCATGAGGGAAAGGCAGGAACAATAAAAGATTGGGCTCCCGAGAAACAAGCTCATCCATCTGGAGACCCAGGAGCAGGCGGCTCCAGACGGAGCAGCGGAGGGAGGCGGGCAGGGCAGGGCGCCGAGGAGAGGACAGTCCCTCCGCTGCCACACAAAAAGCAACTATTCAAAACCACCCAGGGAGTTCTCTCTTATTGAAAAGTCCTTGATTCTTCCCTTTCTGCTGCAGAACTCATGAACAAGGGCCCCGTCTTATTAATGGGGTGATGGAGGGGCCTGGGAGGGAGGGTCCTCCTGCGCAGGAAGGTGGCCGAGCCCGCCCCACGAGTCATTAGAGCTGGTAACTAAGGTAACTCCAGAATCGGATTTTCTTCCCACTAATCTCTTTTTCTCTCTCCCTTTCTCCTTTTTTTCTCTGCTTCCTGGTTTGGAGGGAACCTCAGACGGTGGTGGGGGGGTGGTGGTGGTGGGGGGGAGATGGGATTGACACGTGTGAGTGCATCTGAGTGTGTGCGCGCGCCCGTGTGAGTGTGTGTGCGTGAGTGTGCATGCGGAATACTAAAATGACGACCACGCTCTCGATGCTCTAGCGGGTGGGGAGAAGTCTCATCTCAGGTGTGCCCCATCCTTGAGCACATGCCCCCCACCCCCTCCCTGGTCTCCCTCTCTCCCTGTTCAAGGGCAAATCCATTTCCTTCACTCCCTCCTTGAGTAACAAAAGGCCAGACGGAGTTCCCTTTCACCTGCTCTGATTGAAGCCTCCGCTTTGGCATGTCTAGTAGAGGCCGCTTTGTTCTGGGGAAAATCAAGACAGGGTCTGCCCTGGAGGCCTGACAGGGTGGGCGAAGGGGTGGGGGGCAGAAGTAAATACAAAAAATAGCACTGTCCCACAGGCCTGTGCTGCTTGGACCTCTCCGCCCGGGAGCTGTGGTTGGCGGAAGCCAGTTCAAATCCTAGCCGTATGGCCTGGTGTAAGTTCTTTTACTCTCAACCCATAGGAAGCCCCTGACCCAGTGTCAGGTCTCTCCCCACACTGGCCATCTCCAGGCTGAGAGGGGACGCGCCACTCTTCCAATTCGGTAGATGTGACGCATCGGGGGGACAGTGATCCCAATCCTCCAGGGACAGCCGTGTTAGGGAGAAGGCACAGCACTGGCCACCGGGGCCCAGGGTTTCTGTGGGCGGAGAGGGAGCTGGGAGGCCCTGAGCACGGGATTGCAAAGGTCCGCATCTGCGTGTCTGTGTACCTCCTTCCCTCCTAAACGTGGCGGTCCCAAAGGATCTCCCAAGGTTCTGGGTGGGTCCTGGAGCGGCACAGGGTCTGACCCATGGAGGTGAGCGATCCCCATATCCTCTGGGAAGCCAGCTGTGGAGGGCTGCAGCTTCAGGAAGCTTCCTGCTTCCCCCCAGTGGGAAGACGGAGTTGTTTGCACCGGTGAGGTGAGTCATGTCAGCTCTGCTGGCTCTGTGCGTGTGGGGGAGGGGCTGCCCTCTCTCTGGACCCAAGGTGACAAGGTCAGCCCAGCAGCCGACTGATGAGCTGGACTGGCGCCTGGGACCCACCCCGGGCGGCCTCTGGGGCGCCCCCACTGCTCCAGTCCCCCCAGGCCCCCACTGCCAGGAGGACCAAGCCCAGCTCCTGGCAGGTGGTGGCTCAAGGCCTCAAAATTCGCATGCAGAGGGGCAAGGGAAGCCAGTGTGGCAGCAGGAGGTCAGGGGAAAAGGCAGGTATTGGAATATGTCTGGAGCAGAGCCAGAACAGAGGTCCCCAAGCTCTGCGGGCGGAGGGGGCCACAGCCCACATGAGCAGCAGGCATCCTGCAGCTGGGCCAAGCTCAGGTTCCAATGCCACAGGCCCCCAACGCCTGCTGCCAGGTCGTCTCCCCGCACCCTCATCCCTCCCCATCTCCCCCCCTGTGTCTGTCCTGCCCACCCCCCCCCCCCGCCCTCTAAGCAAATGGGCCACTCGTGGGCGCTGCCTTCTTCAGCCCCCTTTCTCAGCTGCTGGAACTGACCTGTCCCCTCCATCCAGCTCCCTCTGTCCCTCTTGTCCTCGGAGGCCAGTGGTAGCCCGCTCCCCACTGAAGATGGGCTGTGAGCTTCTGCGACCCAGGGGTCAGGCAAGCTGCAGTGACATGGCCTTGCTGAGCAGGGCTCTTCAGTGGGTTTTCCAGGAGCTCTTAATGGATGATGTGTGATGCCCTGTGTGTGTGTGTGTGTGCGTGTGTGTGTGTGTGTGTGCGTGTGTGTGTGTGTGTGTGAGCCGTGTGCACGGAGGAGGCAGCCATCTCCTGCTCTCTGTCCCCACCCTGTCCTGACTCCCAAAGGCCTTAGTCTCCCTGGTCACAAAACCTGCCCACCCAGGGGCAGAGAAGGCCCCAGGCCGGGAGCTCCCCGACGGACATTTCTGGGTGCCGGGAAAACACCCTCCCGGTAACAACCATGATGACAGCTGCTGCCATTCCCTGAGCTCCTACTACCTGCGGGGGGCTGGCCTGGGCCTGCTCAGGCTTAGGCACATTTATTAATAACAACAGCGCGAAGAACAGCCTGTGCTTACAGTGTTCGTTGAGCACCTGGCAGGCATTTCAGCCCTGAAAACTCCCACGAAGCTGACCACAAACCCCATTTCCCAGTTGGGGAAGACTGAGACCCTGAGGGCAAGCACCAGGGGCTGGGGGTGGGGTGGGGAGGGTGACCACAGTTGCTCCCTTGTGATGGGAACACTGGGCTGAGTCTGGGCAGTTGTGGGTAGAAGCTGCTGGGAGCCTCTGCATTTAGCCTGAGCCCCTCAGAGCCGCCTCTCAGAAGCTCAGGAGGGGTGGGCTCTTGGCCTGTCTGGAGCCCATGGCTTTTCCTGGCTGGCCCCTAGAGTCCTCCGTTTCCACCAGCAGACAGGCCTCAGGCCCTGTGGGGTGGCAGGGACCACCCAGGTAGACAGAGAGGGAGAGGGAGAAAGGGAGGAGGGTAGGGGGAGAGAGAGAGAGAGAGGAAAAGAGAGAGAGGGAAAGAGGGTGTGTCTGTGTGTGTGTGTGTGTGTGTGTGTGTGTGTGTGTGTGTGTGTGTGGTGACCCAGCGCCCAGCCCGGATGCTCCGCCCAGCCTGACCGCAGCTGGGAAAACAGCCTCCTCAGCTGCCCCCACCAGCCACAGCCCACCCCACCCCACCAGGCCAGCTGCCTCACCCAGCCCTGAACCAGGAACTGGGCCTCTGCCGCCATCATGGCCTGCTCGGCACGAGTCACAGCCCCCAGGCCACCCCCTCAGATCCCTGCCAGATCCGGGAGGAGGCAGGGACGCCCCTGGAAGCCCACTCCCTCCTGCTACCCTGGCTCAGAACCCCCCAGCGTGGCTGCCCCCAAATGTACACCTGCCTCAGGCCAGCCGCCCTCCGCCCCTCGACCTTCGCCCAAACCGTCAGGTGAAAGGGTCAGCTTTTTAACTGCAGTGTGGCCGTAACTAACCCTAACCCTCATCTCCCTGAGCTGCGGCCCTCCACCCCATGCCCGCCACCAGCGTTTGGGGCATGGAGGCTGGCACTGGGGGCAGGGAAGGGGGCTCCCCACCCTCCCCCACCTCACACTTCTGAGGCAGGATCACTGAGGCTGAAATTTCAATTAAGGAAGAGAAATAATTACTCCGGGGCTCCAGGCCGGCTCAAGTGCTGACAGGCCTCAATAGCCGCTTCCTGGGAGTCGGGGCTGGGGCGGGGGGTGGGGGGAGGTAGCCTGGCACCCCCACGGTCAGCCTGGGCCTGAGCAGGGAGGGACCTGGACCTTCACCGGTGTTCAGCCTTTTACCCCTCTTTCCCTTCTGTTGAAGCAAGGCCAACCTCAGGGCTGCTCCAAGGTAGGGGGGTGGTGGGGCTATTGGCTCCAGAGAGGGTGGAGGCTCCTGGCAGAGGGGGCTGGGGAGTAAGCCTCAGATGCCTCCAAAGAAATGGAATTAAATTAAATTTAACCATTCAGTCACTGCCTGTTCCTGCAGTGAGCCTGGAGACTGCCAGGTCCCCACCAGGATCGGGGTGGGGACCCCAAGAACAGAACTGGGAGGGTTCTAGCCTCCCTTGGGGGAGGATTCCAGCACAAGCCTGAGGGAGGGGGTGGCTCTGGAAAGGTCCCCAGAAGGGCTGCTCTGCCACTCACAGGAGGAGTGGGCTTGGGCAAGGGCCTCCCCTCCGGACCTCAGGCCCATCTCCTGCACAGGTAGGAGGTCTCCCTGTGCAGGTCTCCCCTGTACAGGTCTCCCCCCCACCCCCAGGAGACCCTCTCCCATTTACTACTCCAAGAGGCAAACAGCCAGCTTTAGCAACGGCCCTCTCATCTCCAGAAAACACCATCTCCAGAAATATCCCATCCTTGATCCTTTTCTGAGAATGACACATTTCCTCTCCAGAAACGCTTGGTTTGAATCCAGAAATTCTCAGCTCCAGAACATTCCATCTCCAGAATGTTCCATCTCCAGAAACGTTCCATCTGATCTGCAGAAATCCTCTCTCATCTTCAAATATAATCCATCTCCATAAATGCCAGTGCTCTCTATAAAGGCTCCATCTTAGCTCCCAGAATGTTCCACTTCCAGAAATATCACATCCCATCTCTAGAGATGTTCCATTTCAGCTCCAAAAATACCTCAAATCCAGAAATGCCCTATTTTATTCCCAGAAATACTCCTGCATCATCTTCAAAAACACTCCATTTCCAGAGGTACTACAGTTGATCTCTAGAAATAGTCCATTTCCAGAAATGTTTCATCTCTAGCAATGTTTGGAATCCAGAAAGGCTTTATCTTTACTCCAGAAAATGCCCTCCCCTATCTCCAGAAATGTTCAGACTTCGTTTCTCAAAATGCCCCCATGTCATCCTCACACCTGTCCCTCCTCCAGAAATGCTTTCCATCTTATCTCTAGAAACGTCCTCATCCTGTCTCCAGAAGTGCCAGGTCTCACGTTCTAAAAACATTCCAGCTCTGGAAATGTTCCGGCTTGCATCTAGAAATGCCGGTGGTAGTCCCAGAAAGGCCTCCCTCCCTGTGTGGCCCGGAGGCTGCAGAAACACAGAAACCCACATCCTTCAGGACCTTCTGGGGAGGGGCTGAGCAGTGAACCGGAGGCCTCCTCTTCCTCCTCCTCCCTTGTCCCTATGGGATGCCCCCTGGGATCTCTCAGCCCCATGCTGGGCCTGCTATTGTGCTAGAAGCAAGGATGAAGTCAAGACCTGGGCTGGCAGGTGTCAAGGTCCCCATCAGTGGGGGTGAGGATGGTTAGGGTTTGGGGTGGCTGGGAGCCCCTGAGGATCTGATCTGGGGGCAAGGGTGGTGATAGGGACCTGGGGTGGGAAGAAATGGACCAGGAAGGAGTTGGCGGGACACAGCCCCCCACACCCTGGTCACAAGCGTATCCACTGGCCCACATGCACACTTGATGGTCAATACCTACAGTGCACAGAAACACCCTCAGCCCACCTCCCACCCCTCAGAGCCACACACATTACACACTCTCTACATGGAAATCCACACTCAACACTTGCAGCCCTGCTCATTCAAGTGTACAGAACACATGCAAATGCACACACACAACACAGGTACACATACAAATCCACCATCTCACACACACACACACACACACACACACACACACTGACAGCTATCCTCCTCATCCACATTCCCTGGGGCTCTCTGAGCCAAGTTCTGGGGACACCAAGGGGGCAGAAGCCCTCTGCCAGTCCCTCAGACCAGTCTGGGTTGGCAAGACGGAGCAGCGGCCTCAGTGACTGATGCGTGCCAGCAAGGGGAGGGGGGTTGGTGGGGGTGGGGGTGGAGGGGTGTGGGGGGAGGGGATTCACGGCGCCAGGACTTGGGCTTAGAAGGGACTGCAAAAGACAGGAAAGTACATGTTCGGCATCTGCTTGCAAACCTGCTGAGAGGGGACACTCCCTTCCCCTTGGAGCAGCCACCCCCCCAGGCCGCCTCTGCTAAATGACACTCTACATGACTCTACATGGTCCCTCTTTGGGTGGAACCAAAACCTTGCACGGTCACCTCTGTCCACAGGGCACTGCTTTCCAGAGTCGCAAAGTCCATGCCCTGCTGAGATTCTACATGGGAGAGTCTCTTCTCTCTGTCCCTTGACGGGTGGGGAAGGAAGGGGGCCTGGAGGTGGCTGAGCGGAGGGTGGCCCGGTACCGGCACACGCGTATGCACACTCACGTGCGTGCATGCACACTGGTACATATGCAGACACGCGATGTGCCTCAGTGTCTAAAGATCTCACGTGCAGGCACACAGGCAGGGATGCCATACACCTTCATGCCCGGGACCCACACACAGGAAGGAGGGGGTGGCCCCTGGTCTGCACCAGGTCCCGGACCCCTCTGCGGGTGGAAGCTCTGAGCCCCTAGGTGTGGGAGGGGAAAGGGGCCCTGGATCCACGATCTCTGTTCCTGGCAGCATTGGGAGCTCTGGTCTGCTCCCACAGGATGATAATTACCATTTATTAAGCCTCCCGATTTAGAATCAGCCTCAATTAACTGGAACCTCCCAAGCCCCCTTTTTGGATCCTTTGGGACCAAGGGCAAATGCTGAAAAGACCTTGAAGGTGCCCTTCGATTTGCCCTCAGCATGGGCCCCTTTGTCTACCTCCCCGCCAACTGGCCAGCTCTTGCCTACAAATGGGGCTTTCGGGTCTGTCCCATAGCCACCACCCCACTCTTAGGCTCTTTGTGTTCTGGATACTCTGTTCCTCTCTACCTTGACCTCCTCCTGTAGGAACTGAGACCTTCACTCAAAACTGTGAGGGAATAAGAAAAGCCAAATAGTCAAGCATGATCTGAATGAACACATGGTCCCAGGGTCCAAGCTGGGAGGCAGCTCAGGGCCTGGCCTCGGCATGGTGAGGTGAGAGGGCTGCCCCCACCCCCCGTATCCCCGTTCCCAGGAGCAGCGGGCTTTCTGGAGAGGCTTCTGCATTGGTATTCTCTGTCCCTCACAGCCCAAATTACACCAGCTCTCCTGGGACCCTTTTATCGCACGTTGTCGCTTCAGCAAAAGGTTATGTACGAGAACATCGAAATCCCTCCCGCATATTAACTAAAAGAGCATTTTTTAAAATGCACAGGAAAAAGCAGCTCACCTAAGAGCCAATTTTTACAGTATCTTAGATCAGAACGAGCACTGGGCCAGCAGTCAAGAACAGGGCCCTTGTCAGAATCCCGCCCTCGCTGGGACCCAGGGCATGTCACTTCACCTCTCTGCCCTCCACTTCTCTCTGTCCAGTAAACATGAGAATAAAAGCCCCCACAATGGTGCTCTATCAGGGGTGCTGTGAGGGCCATATGAGTGACCGCAATGAATGAACCATGCTATGGAACCAGATACCAGGGTGTCTGTATCCAGGCCCCCCCAAGCGCGGCGGTAACAGGCAAGGAGAGTTCGATGTTTCTCCTCGAGTACTACTCCGAGCCCTTTTGCACCTCCTCGTTTTTCTCCAGGAGGTCCCCCCCACGTGGGGCACCCTTTCCTTTTTTTTTTTTTTTTTTCCTGCCTGGAGAATTTCTGGAAAACACTTCAAGACACAGTTTGAAATCAGTTCCTTGGTTCTGACATTTTACAGGTGAGGCTCAAAGATGTAATCTACCCAAGACAAGTGAGAGCCAGGGGCCAGGCTGGGAACAGAGGGCCAGGCAGGATGGAGGTGGGGTGGGGGTGGGGGGTGAGGACTGCACAGGGCCGGGCAGAAGGTGGCAGCCCATCTCAGCTCTGCCTTTAGCACCCCATGGGCATAGGTGGGTTTCTAGTTTCAGAGAAGCAAAAAGTAGGATTTTCATGTGAAATCTCATGTTATATTTTCAACTGGTGTGCTGGACGGGGCACCTGGGTGGCTCAGTCGCTAAGCGTCCAGCTTCAGCTCAGGTCGTGATCTCGTGGTTCATGGGTTAGGGCCCCACGTCGGGCTCTGTGCTGACAGCTTGGAGCCTGGAGCCTGCTTCAGATTCTGTGTCTCTCTCTCTGTGCCCCTATCCCGCTCATGCTCTGTCTCTCTCTCTCTCTCTCTCTTTCAAAAAATAAATAAACATTGAAAAAAAATTTTTTAAACTATGCGCTGCTCAAACAGCACCCATCTGAGGGCATCACACAGCCAACAGTTTCTGGTCTGGGTTCTCAGGCCCTGGTCTCTCTACCTCTCCCTGGAAGAGGGCAGAAGGGGAGTTAGGGCTGGGCAGCAGGACTGTGGAAAGTAGGTCTTAATTTTCTAGGAGAGGGCTCTCCCCAGAGCAGCAGGGACCTCTTTGAGCCTCTGTGTGCTTTTGTGACACACGGGGATGATAACAGAGCCGGCCTCCCTCCAGCATGCAAAAGCTGAAGCCCCTTAACATCACAAAGGGCTCCGAGGGCGCAAAATTCTCAAAGGTTACTTACCTCCGGCTGTCAGGATTTGCCCTACTGGCCAATCCAGCTGTTTGGGCTACAAGGAACCTTAAGATAATCCGAGCCTTTTACAGATGAGGAGATGACCAGGGGGAAGCGGCTCTCGCCTCGCATCACAGAGCAGGTGAGTAACTGAATGACAGTGTCAGCCCTGGATGACAGACTCCTTTCAGTCACCACAGTGGGACGCATGATCCCCTTGCTCCTCCCCTAGACAGGAGACTCCAAACATGGGGAGTGTCAGGAGGGGTGCCCCGCTGGGCCTCCCCTGGGGTTGGGCAGTGCCCTCCGCACCACAAATACCCAGCAAGGAGGGCCATGCTCAGACACAGCCCTGGGTTCGTCCCTGGCTTCTTACTAGGCCAGAGGGGCCTTGAACCAGAGTTGCCTGACTTCTCCAAGCCTCAGTTTCTTCATCTGTGGAATGGGGATGGTGGGACCTTTCCCTCCTTCACCCCGTGAAATGGGAGTGAAGACGGAAAATAACCAAGAGCTCAGGACCCAGCACTGGGGAGGCCTCGCTGAGAGAACATTCTGAATAATAGGATTTCAGGTATTACTTTATCACCCCCGACCCTGTGCGGCCCGCATCCCCCATGCTGCTCCTCCTCCTGTCCTCCCTGGGGCCCTGGGTACCACTCCTCTCTCTCTGTGCTGCGCCTTCTTTTTAGGGAATTACAATCTGCTGGGCTTTAATTACTGGTCCCCGAGGACATCCACCTCTTTCCCCAGCGAGAGGTAATCATCCCTCCCAAGACTCAGATGCCGCAGGGCTGGGCGGAGCTGCTCCAAACTGAGGCAGGAATTCGGCAGCGGGTCGGCAAAGGCTCCGTCCAAGGAGGGAGGATGCTCTCGTCCAGTTCAGGCCCCAGCACTTAGAACTGGAGGCCTCAGTGCCGAGGGAGGACAGAGGCTCTGAAAGGAGAACCGGCCGGCCAGCCAAAGGACTCACAGCCCCACCGGGTCCTTTTCTGATCATCCCTGGCTTTTCTCCTCCTTGGCTCATTCGAGCCCTGACTCCAGCTGTGTTCCCTGCCTGGAACAGCCTTCTTTTCCCACTGCCTTCAGGGTAAAACCCTTCACCACGGTCAAGGCCCCAGACTCCTTTTCAGCCTCCACTCCTGCCTCTCTGCCTCCTTGCCTCCCCCACCCCTGTCTTTCTAGAGCTCTCCTGGCCCTTTTGTGCCTCTGGGCTTCCCGGCAGGCTGTATAGTGACAGTCCCTCCTGTGGTCAAATGCTCCCCCTTTCAGACCCAGGGCCCATGTTTCCTCCACTGGGAGGTCCACCCTGACTCTCCCTGGACATGGCCTGAATGTGCCTCTCTGGGCTGTCAGCAAACATCCGCCGAATGAAGGATTGTAGGAAATGAAACTCGACCTATAAACCAGGCTCCCACCAGATGCCTGCTGTCCCCCCCCCACCCCCCCCCCCCCCCCCCCCCCGCTGAGCCCCGTCAATGGCAGCAGCTGTGGGAACTCAGTCGTGCATGTACAAGACTGGGTCAGGCCACGGTGAGCCACACGGACAGGGTCAGGCCGACCTGTTCCAGTCGGGTCCCAGCACCCCTGTGTGTGATCTCCACGCTCCCACACCCTCACTTCTAAGACCACTAACAAGGGCCAGGGCGAGTGTAGGATGTGCACGAGGCTGGCCCTGTGCACGCTTTTCAGGGCCCTGCAGACTGAGGTTCAAGGCCAGGCACAGAGGGCGGATATAGTGCCTCCTGGATAATAGCTATTAAGCCAAGAGGCTCCAGACTGGCAGCCTGGTTGGGGGAGGGGGGGGGTGTCTGAATTTGGCCACAGGTGGGTTGCTGGATCAGGTGACAACAGACTCAAACCAGGAGATGTCATGTAAACATCGCAATCCTGCTTCCTAAGAAGGTAGGTGACAGGCACCCTGGGCTGCATCCCCACAGGCCACGCCCCACGAAGGCCAGACAGCCCTCACATCCTCATTAGCTTTGCCCACTGGCCCTGTGGGACTTCGAGGTTGCTGGCCCCCACATTATGCAAACATGAGTTCAGCTTCTGATCACTCCTGCAAGGTAATAGGTTTGCATTTTAAGCAGAACTTTCAATGTTTTGACCCTTTGGCAGTGACGAAAGGAGGCATCTCAGGCCCTGAGAAAGGCAAGAAGCAGATATTTTTTGGGAAAGCAGGCACCCTATGGGTCAAAGTGCTCCTGGGAGGTGGCACCTTGCAAGGGATGACCTGGGGTAGGCATAGTGTCTCCGCCTGCTTCAGCTCAAAATGCTTTTTGTGCGATGAGTGACATCTGCGTGCCTCTCTTCCAAGTCTGACCTTGGGAACAGGTGGATGCTGACTTTTTTGGGTCCCATCTGCCCCTCTAACTCCCCATGACATCATTTCTGATCTCAGAACCCTCCCCTTGGTCAAGGTCCCCCTTAGAATGTGGAACTTGGCTCAGGAGGAACATCCCCTTCCTTTTCACAGACACGATCTTTGATAATGCACCTGCAGGGGGTGTCCAGTGAGATTCTTGGCTCCCTGAAGGTTTCTACTGAAATGACAGTCACCTCAACCCCAGACGGTCTCCTAGAAAGCATGGAATACAACATGTCTCCCACCCTACAAGCCAGCAAACCCAAGGCCCCTGTCGCGCTAACACACAGATGCCCTGAATGGACAGATGAATGCTTAATGAGGCCCTCTGTGCGTCCCGATGCTGCTAGACGTTTGAACAAACCTGACCTGGTTTTCTTTACTTTTCTGACAGTCCGGTCCGGAAAAAGCCATGATCCCCACTGCCCAAAGGGGAAACCAAGGCTCAGTGAAAAGTCCTTGCTTGAGGCCAATGTTCTCATGTGCTTTTGGGTGTGGCTGACCTAAAGAAGGGTCTCCTCCTCTCGGAGAAGCTGGGCCTAGGTGCGTAAGTGCGTGGAACGAGAAGGGATAGGGCAGTGGGCCATGCCTGTGGACAGTTGGGTCCCCACAAATGCTGAGCTAAAGGGGTTTACCGAAGCACCTAGCACTTATGAACCAGGGCAACACATAACTCTGGGGTGTAAGCTGAGGGTCACCTGGTTTATTATTATTATGACTACTTTCTACGACAGTAGTCTTTCCAAGGCTGACTGGGGACGAGATAACCAGGTAAGGCAGAGCGTGACCAGGCCCAGGTTTTTTCCAGAAAGGTCTTGGTGGCAGATACCCAGGACTATGGGTACACAGTATCCAGCAGGCACTGAGGAGCACCTGTGGCTGGTCTGGTGTCACAGTGTCAGCCACCTCACGGGGGACAGTGGGAGGGAGGAAGAAGAGGCTCTGCCCAGGATGGCACAAGTGACAAGAGTCAGACCAGAGCTGCCCAGGGCCAGGGAGCCATCTGGCTCCCCACGTGAATGGACACCACAGCCCTATGCCCTGTGCAGCTTGGATGAGAAAGGAACAATCTCAGGATGCCACGAAGGATAAGAAGGCCTGTCACTGACACCTCAGCGTCCCAGGGTCCTACAGAGGGAGGATCCCTAATCATGAGAGTCAGGGGCAGCTGGGAGCTCGGAAGTGGGGTCTGGAGCTTAGGGTCAGAGAACTGGGTCCAGCCTGGGGTCCCTAACTTCTGACTCCTTGACCTCAAGCATGTCACTTCTCTGTAAAACCTGAACCATGAATAGTGACTTTCAGGATCTGTGTTAATGACAAGGCCAGTGTCTAGCCCACGAGTGGGGAATCCATGAAGTCTGGGATCCTGCCAACCAGCTCCCAGGACCTCAGAGAGCACCACCTTGGGAGGTGGGGGCGGGGGGGGGGAGGGGAGGAGCGGGGCGGGGTGGGGGTCTTTAAAATTCAAAGGAGAAGCTCAAATCTGTCTTGGGCATATAACTCCAACACCCGGCCACTCAGTGCCCCCTCCCCAGGCGGGCTCCCCTCCCTTGGGCTGCGCCCTGCAGCCAGACCTGCCCCATTCTGCATCCTCTGGCCTCAGTCTCGGCTTTTCCCGGCCGGGGGATGTGAGCAGGAATGGCTCAATCAGGATATAATCGTTTTTAATTAACGTGCGGATCATTTCACAGGCTGATCTCCTTGGAGACCAGAGGGAAGACGGTCTTTTAAGATTTTCTTTTGCCTCCCCCCGTTCCCAGTTGAAGGCCGCCCCCCCCCTTCACCCACCCAGCCGCAACCTTGAAAGCAGCACAAAAGCCTGCTGCCTGGATCCCTCTTGGGGCCATTAGGAGGAAAGTGTGTGCTCACACACAGACAAACATGCACGTGCCCAAGCTCAGGGGCACGCTCTCCCCCCGCCGGAAATGCACAAATGGGATCAGAGACTCAGAGACATATGCACACACCCACGGACATGGCACACACAGGGCTACACACAGATTCGCACACACACACAGACGTGCGTGCATGCACACGTGCCCAAGCTGGAAGACACACAGACCCCTTAAAAAACATACAAATAGGGTCCAAGGCAGACAGACATGGCACACACACACACACACACACACGCGCGCGCGCGCGCACACGCACGCAGAGGCTGGCAGGCAAACCCACCCCCATACAAATAGGATCAGACACACAGACATGCACACACAGGCATGCGTGGATGTGTACACATGCACGGGGACATGTCCAAGCACAGAGATGCACCACAGAAATGCCCAAATAACCGACGCTCACGGGAGGGTTGTTCTGAACCTCGGTGGCCAGCTGGTGTGCTGGCAGTGGGGAAACAGAAGGTTCCTATCCTTTGATGGGAAGTCAGAGCCACAATCACCTTGTCCCCTAGGAGTGCCCATTGCCCCAGCCCCCTCCCTGGTGCCCCGCCACCTGCCCTGCAGGGAAACCCAGGAACAGAAGCCTCCCAGGTCTGGCCTCCCTGCCACGCACCTGGTCTGGATCCTTCTGATCCCAGAGCCCGGCTAACAGCTGTTTCACTCAGCCCTCACAGAGCCCACCCCAGAACATCCAGCCTTTCCTGGCGGTCCGGCGCTGGCTAGCCCTGACACCTGCCCTGGGAGTGATGTCCCCCAGTCTGTCCTCTGGGTGCCCTCTTCTTCTCTTCTTCATTTTCATTCTCCTCCTTCCTGAGCTCCCCTCCCTCTTTTCTAATCCCTCCCTCACTCATCTCCCCTTCAGTTCCTTTCTCTCCCCCCCTTTCCCCCTCCTCCCCCTTCCTCCCCAGGGGCTCTCCTGAGGTCAATCTAAGATCCAAACAAGTTGAAGATGTGGCTGGTCCTTCCCCACTCCCCCACAGTGGATATCTGCGCCAACACCTGCCCCCCCCCCCCCCAGCTCCTGAACAGACCCAGAGCTTGGTCTTTGGACAAGTAAGCCGAGGCACAGGAGTAAGGGCATGACCACTGGGATCCTCTGACAGGAGCCCCACTCCTCTCACTGCACCTGCTTTGGATCCTCGACTTCTCCTTCTGGGAAATGGGATGGCAGAGAGCAAGGAGTTCTGAGGAGGGGCAACACGGGAGCCCCCGGCTGGCCAACCACAGGCTAGCAACTTTGGTGACCCCAGATCCTGTGGGCAGGGCCAGTGTATGTGACACAGAAAGTATGTGACAGGCTTAGGAGCCTATCTGTTGCTCCAGCTGGCCATTGATGCCAGGGGCAAGCTGGGGGCTTCTCCTCTCTTGGATTCTCAGTGCCCCCACCCCTGCAATCTTTGAAATGGGACAAGGTCAGCCTAAAAGATCTCTGGGAACTCTTCCCACACGTAGAAACCAAAATGACAGATCACTAGTTGGTTCCTGGCTGCTGCAAGGCCCAGCGACTGCTGTGTGACCTTGGGACTCACTTCCCCTCTCTGGGCCCCCGGTTTCCTCCTCTGTCAAAGGAGGGGGCTCAGACAGGTGATTCACTGCCCAGGCTCTTTTCAGTTCTGACAGAAGGTTCTAGGTTGTGAGGAAGGAAGGGGAGTAGTGCCCCACTTCTGGGAAAACGAGAAGCCCATTTCTTCCACTGCAGAAATGTCGGAATCTTCAGCAACAGCAACGTCATTTTGAGGAAATCATCTTAAACATCACAAAAAAGTGCTCTGTGCAAAATATATTCACTACCTCGTGCATGAGGAGCAACCGGAATGTTGAACAAAAGGGGAAGAGTAAGTAAATGATGGTACATCCACCAGATTGGAAAAGCCTGAAGATATTAACCATGGTGTTTATGAACAGTTGGTTACAAAACAGGAAAAGGCTCCTGTTGGGGCCAACCAAGAAAGCAGGATATACATCTGAATACAGAGAATGGCTACAAAGTCTTTTAAAAAAAAAACAAACCAACCACCAAGTCTGTAAAGAACATCAAAATATTAACATTGTCGTAGCCCACTGTCAGTAACCTTGTTTCTTTCTCTACATTTCAGATGGTTCTCTGAACCATATTGTAAAATGTGTATATATTGAAAAGGTTTTTTTTTTTTTTTTAATGACTACATGTCTGCTATTGAGAAACTTTCCCCTTTCATTCATGTATTCATTCATTCATCATTGATTCATTCACTCCTGTGTTTGTCCAGCCAAAGCGGAGTGCCCATGGTGTGCCAGGCCCAGGGCTCTAAGATCTGCAGGGAATACTTCTCACCTGCAGGAAACAAATGCGTGGGCGGGGGGGGGGGGTGTATGGAGACAGCTACACCAAGGCACTCCCCCATAATGGGGCCCTGGGGGGTAGGGAGCAGAAATCAATCTTGCAGGTTTCAGCCCTGCCTCCCCCAGCCTCAGCCAGGCCTGCCCTCAGCTCCTAGGGTCTCATAGCCCAGCCCACGGGTCAGAAACTCACCCTTAACCGCCAACCATCCAGCTGTGGGTGGTTTAAGGGTCAAGGTGGGGAGCAGGGCAAAGACCAACCCCTCAGCCCACATGGTGATTCTACTTCAAGTTCCCATAACCCTGGCGCATGGTGGCTACCTGGCTGCTGGACCCTCCCTGGGCTCTGATTTCTGCTTCCCTTGAACAAGGCACCACCCAGCCAGGCCCTGTCCCGCTGCCTGAGGCTGCTGAGAAGGGAAGCAGAGTATGGAATCTGCTAGCTCCTGTCAGCCAGTGTCACGCTGTTAGCACGTCAAAGGGTCCCACAGTGTGTCCCTGCTGTGTGGGGGCTGACAGATTTCTGGGAAGGGTTAACTCTTGATATTCCTGAACCAAGCCACAGAACAGCCTGAAAACAGTCTGCCACCCCCCCCGCACCCCCACCCAAGGTGCCTTCCCTCCCCCGCCCCGCCCCCCTGCCCAGGAGTCCTCTCTTTAACTAGGCAGAAGGGTTTCTTTCCCCTGCCTGGGTTGCCAGCCTGGGGTCCCCGGGCCTCCCTACTCCGGGAAGGAGGAACCCAGGAAGCTCGCCTGGGAATCAATTGAGGCAGATTTCCATGGACTCTTCTCGGCCCCTAGTCCTGTTCCAACTAGCCTTTCACCCGATCCACACCTTCCCCCCCAGAGCAAAAGGATCTGGGCGCTTGGAGTGACGAGAAGCTTCTGACCCCAAGACCCCTACTTTGCGTTGAGCACACCCTCAAAGGCCTGCGGTCCCCAGAAATTCTCCGGTCTAGAACTCCCCTCCCATGGCCCCAGTGGGAAAAGGAGAAGTTCCCACCACTCCCCTCCCCCTTTCTTCCCCTCCCCCCTCCCCCCCCCCCCCAGGGAGGGAGCGAGGCGTCCGGATCTCCGGGTCACCGGAGCGGCGTCTGCTGTGGATCGCAGGAGACAAACACTCCGTCACTCTCTCTCTCTCTCTCTCTCACACACACACACACACACAGACACACACACAATCACCCTCGGGATCACCTCTGAAGCCCGCATTGTACGGGGAGGGGAGGAGGCCGAGTTGCAGGGAGGAGGTTGGGGGGGGGGCGTCCGACGTGCCTGAAGTCACCAGCCAATCAACAAATCCAAGAGGGGCTAGAATCCACGACCCCCGGCCGGGCCGAGAACCCCACCTTACCCCCGCCCCCTCCCCCAGCACAGCACCATCCGACGTCAACGGTCTCTAACCCAAACAAGCCCCTCCCCCAAGAAGTCCTCCCTCCCCCTCCCCCTGCTCCGGGTCACCAGCCCCCAGAGAGACCCAGCTACGACCCCCACCCCCGACGGCAAGGCGCGAGATTTCATTGTCAGCCTGGCCACTCAGGCGCGCGTGAGGCGGGGGTGCAGGGCAGGGGGGCCTGTGTGGCAGGCTCCGGCGCGGGGAGTGGGGAGGGGTCTCCAGGGGAAGTGTTTGAAGCTGCTCCTCCAGCTCTGTCCAGATCCGGAAGCTGCCGGGGGAGGGAGGAAGGCGGGGGTGGGGAGAGCGCGACCTTAAGCGCTCGCAGGCGGCAAGGAGGGGCCGCGGCGGCCGGAGGAAGCGCCCGCAGGCGTCGGGGGCGCCGAGTCCCCGGGGAGGCAGCGCTCTCGGGAAGTTTCCCACCGGTTGCCTGGAGCAGGACAGGGTGCGCAGACGGCCCTCCCCGGCCTGACCGGCTCCAGCGCGCAAACTGCGAACTTGAGCAAAACTCCTTCGTCTCTGGCGTCCCTCACCTTCCCATCCGCGGCCACCAGCCCCGCCATCTCAGCCCCCTGTCGTCCACCAGTGCCACAGTCGCCAAGACCTCTCACCAATGTATTGTGGAAGAAAGGGGAGGGGGAAGTCCCCAACACAACCGAACTGCGGCCACACACACACACAAAAAAAAAAAAAAAAAAGAAAAAGAAAAAAAAGAAAAGAAAAAGAAAAAGAAACAAACAAAAAAGGAAAGAAAGAAATTCCTTCTCCTGAGACCGATTCCCTCAACCAGCGTGGAAAACCCCCAAACAGGCAAATCTGCAACTCCAGCCAAGATCGCGGCGCGGCGGGAGGGGTGCCCGCGGCCGGCGGCCACCAGCGCCGGCAGCCCCGGGTTTGGGGCAGGTCTGAGCGCGGCGGCGTCCCGGGGGCTCCGGGAGCCCTCGCGCCCCGGAACGGCCCCCCGAAGACACAAAGCTCTGCCGCCAACAATACCTGCGGGTTCCTCCTGGATCTCCCGGGCGCCGGCGCTGCGCGTCTCGCCGTCTCCCCTTCCCCGCGCCGTCTCTCTCCTCCTCCTCCTCTCGCGCGCGCTCTCCCCCTCGCCTCTTCCAGAACGCGGCGGCCAGATGAGATCCTTGGGAGAAAAAAATGTGAGCGCTCGCACGATTCCTTTCTCTCCGCCCGCCGCTCGCGGCGGCACCGGGCTCGCTCCTTTCTCCCTCGCGCTCCCGCGCGCGCCGCGCCTCTCGCGCCCCGCGTTTCCTTCTCAGCAGCCCCTGCGAGCGCCCTCAGTAGCCATTATTCACGGGCCACCGGAGGACAGGAGGTAATTAGAGACCGCCCCGTGGCCGCATCCACTCTGCAAGCGCGATGCGGGCTCGGGGTGCGCGCGGGGAGGGGCGCGCGACGAGGGGGCTTGGCTGCGCGCAGCCCGCGCCCCAGACGCGGGGGAGGGGGAGGAGGAGGAGGGGGCAGGGAGGGAGGAGGCGAGGGGAGGAGTGGTGAGCTCGGGTAGGGAGCGGGAGGAGGGGGCGCCGGGGAGACGCTCCCGCGGCTCTCACCGCGGGGGCTCGGGGTCACCGGCTAGGAGGCTCCAAGGCGCTTAGGGACCGGGGGTGGGGGTGAGTGTCTGTGTGTGTGTGTGTGTGTGTGTGTGTGTGTTTGTGCGCGCGCGCACGCGCGCGTGTGTCAGAGATGGAAGAAGGGGAGGGAGGGAAACGCTTTAATATTTTTCCAGTGACTTACGAGCCCGTGGGTGAGCTCTTGGCTGCGCGGTTAGGTCCGTGTGTGTGTCGGTGTGGCCGTGTATTTCTGGTCTGCCCGACGTGTGAATGTCACGGGGTTTGGGGGGTCTGGCTACGAGCTTGCGAGTGTCTTGCTGGGCCTCGGAGGAACTGAGTGATGTGGTGCCTGCGTGGAGTTGTGTTTGCGTGCGATCGTTTATGGAGGGTTCTGTGACTGCGTGGGTGGGACTGCGCCCATGTGGGGCTGCATGTATCCGCGGGGCTGTGTGTACAGGATTGTGTCTGCGTGGGCCCGAGTGTGCCTCAGGGCTGTTGTGTGTCTGCGCGGGTTTGTTTGCGAGTGGGATTGCGGTTGTTGGGGCTGTGGGTCTGCGCGTGGAGGGGGCAGTACGCCTGTGCGGGGCTGTGCGTCGACGTGAGGCTGTGGTGTGCGTCTGCAGGCGGTCTCGTGTGTGGCTGCGTAGGGCTGTGTTCTGCGTGCGGGTCTGAGGCCTGGCGGGCGCGGGGGTCAGGAGGGGGGCTCCGCGTGGTGTCGACGATGGCACCGCCGCAGAAGAGCCCTTTAAGGCGCGAACAGGCTGCGCTGGGGTCGGGGCGCAGCGCGACGAGTAGTGGCGGAGGAGGGGCGGGTAGAGAAGGCGGAGACGAGGGGGCCTTCATCTTGCGCCCCCCCCCCACCTCCGCACCAGAAACGCAGCTTGGAGATCCTGGTACTTGCCGGCTCCGCGGTCCTAGAGGCACTGGGTTTGGGGGACCCTGCTGGGCGGGGGAGACGCCTATGGGCTGGTGGGGGCAGTGGGAACTGAGACTCTGGAGATCCGGAGCAGCTCACAAGTGCGCGGCGAGGGCTTCCTGAAGAGGCGGGCGGCAGCCTGGAGACGGCCGAGGACAGGGCCAAGACAAAGGAGAGCGGGGCCGGGGCCTCGAGGCGGGACCGCACCTCCAGGTTCCCCCCCGCGGCGGAGGGGCAGCCCAGCCCGCGCGCTTCAGGCTGTCGCGCGGAGCCCCGGGGCGGTGGTGCGGTGGCGCAGCCCCTCTAAGCCCCAGTCCGGGAGCCGCCTCGGGGAGCAGCTCCAGGGCCCCGGGGGCACGGAATTACACGCCCCGGGAGGGGCCGCCGTAGCGGGGTGGGGGGGGGTGGGGGGGGTGGGGGGGGGTGGGGGGCGGGTTCTGAGCTTAGCAGGCGGACGCCAGCGCCCCGGGGCTGTGATTGAGCGCTCGCCTGGCCCGCCCCTCGCCAGGCTGCTCACCGCCCACGCAGCCATTCATTCATTCATCTATCCGTCTCTCCTTCTACCCACCCTTCCATCCAGACACGTGTCCGACCTATCGTCCGTTCACCCAATTATCGCGCCAGGGATCACACCGACGTGTCAGACCCGGCTCTCTCCACTCTCTCTCCTGCTTGCCAGTCTTGCTTGTCTTGCTTTCCTTGGCCCCCCACCGATGCTCCCCGCTCGGGGGCCCCTCTCTGTTCTGCCAAGCGGGAGGAGTGCACCCACGACCTCTATCACACTTAGGTTTTGCTGTTCAGTGATTGCCCGACTTCCTCTATTAACCCCCACCCTGCCCCTACTAACCTCTCCACGCATCCTACACTCTACTCCCGCAGCAATTAGGAGCCAACTGGGTGTGGGGAGCCTTCTCCCCACCCTGCCGGCCCTCCCTGAGGTCTGGTGGCTCCTTAGAGAGGGCAGTGGCAGGCAACTGCCACTGCTTGAGCTCTCCTTAAGGCCCAGCCTCCTGTAGGCTGGGGGGAGGGGAGGGAGGAATGGGGACTAGAAGGGGTTTCATGGATTGCTGTGTGTCCAGGTCTTTGGCTAAGGGCTGTGCAGGCTTAGGGCCTGATGGCACAGAGGCCGCCAGTACCCCAGTGGCTTGAATAGTCACTCCCAAACCTACCATTGGTACAGCGTCAAGTGGGAAACCAAAAGCACAGATTCCTGGGCCCTAGCCCAGACCTAACCAATCCAAGTGCCCAGGGCCTTTGTACATGCTCTTTCCCCTGCCTAGGAATCAACAGCTTATAGCCAGGCTCGACAGTGGTCACTGGCCTGGAACGTCTTACAGGCTCCCCAGACTGCTGGGTGCATCTGCCCAGGGGCAAAGAGCCAGCCTCACTCCCAGAAATGGACCCTAATGTGCCCTCTGGGCTGACCCCTAGCTCACGTGGTAAGGATGCAGCAAAAACAAAGAAGGCAACCGGGGGCACCCACTCCCAGCCGGCAAGCCCTGGGCAGCTCTGGTCTTCCCATCTGTAGAACCCAGGCTACTTAGCCCCTATCTTCAATGATGTGGCCTTGGGAACCAGGGTTCTCAGTCCTGAGGCTGCGGAAAGGCAACATTAGACAAAAAAAAACAAAAACAAAAAAACACCCCAAATCCCTGCTGGGGATCACCAACCCAGCCGCAGACTGGCCTGCAACCCCTATCATAGTGCTGCCTGACCCCTCAGCCTCACACTGTCCCTGTCACATCTGACTCAGCCACCTCCTCCGTACAGCCACCCACAAGGTCAAAATTGGCAGGTAGGGTGTGAGGGTGGTAGCGTGTGCCCTCTTTATCAGGAGGGGAGGGACAGGCTCCCCTCCCCTCTCTGGTTTCAGAGTGAAGTAAAAGTCCTCACAGTCTCTGATGAAATCCCATACAGTCAGGCCCCCACTACCTCTCTGGCCTCATGCCCCTCCCCCTTACCCACTACTTTGTCTTCTAGATGGTCCTTGAATTCACCAGACACACTCTTACCTCAGGGCCTTTGCACTTGCTTATCCCTCTGGCTGCAGTGCTCTTCCCCACCTTCCAATGTACCATATACTTTGTTTATTTAAGTGTTTTGCAGTTATTTTTGTCTGTGCGCTCACTGTGTACTCTCTGTACCTAGAACGGAGGCTGACACACATTCAGTAGGTATTGAATGAAGAAATGAGTGAACGAGTGAATGAATGAATGAGGTTGACCCAAGCCTTCTTCTTGGGAGCCTATCCCAGCCCAGGGCTTTCTCTTCTTTGAACCAATAGCCCCCTTGGAGAAGAATGGGGGAAGGGGACGGAGAACATCAGGGCAAGATGCATCACATGACTCATCCGAGGTCACTCAGTGAGTACTCTTCACCCGTTCTGGAATCTGGGCACACGTCCTAAGGGTTTGGAGGAATAACACGGTGGGGGGATGGCTTGTCCCAAAGGAGAGCAGAGCCCTTCATCATCTGTCCCAGGGGTCTCTCTGTCATTCTGGGGGCAGTGTAGAAGAGGGGTCCAGATTCACATCTGCCTGGGAGGGGGGGGTTGGAAACTCCCAACCTGACCAGAGCCCTTCTAGAAGTGTTGTCACAGAGGGTCACCAAGACAACCCCTCAAGTGGGGACCTACTCATCTCTGAGAGGAGACACCCAGGCTGAGAGCCATCTCAGGATGCATCAAGAACACACAGGAAGACAATCTGATCCCTACTGGACTATTAGTTTCTAGAGAAACCTTGCTCACCTCTGCCTGGCACAGAGCAGGTGCTCAGTATGCATTTAGCAAATGAACGAATGAAGGAGAGACAGTGTCAAGGTTCAAACTTAGGTCTACATGGCCCCCGGAACCCTCACCTGTTCCATCAGACCCCACTGGTTGGGGGGGGGGGGTGGATCGTGGGATCGTGACCATGGGATCACAGTGGTAGTACCCAGCGCATAGCAGGTACTTCATAAATGCTGAGGGAATGACTGGCCAGGGAGGCTGTCTATCTGGCAGGTTCCCTGCTCCGGCCAGGGGTCTGACTCCACTGCTCACCACATGAGTCCTTCCCCAGGGTCAGTAGGGAGGGGGACCCCCTCATGCTTGGCTGGCAGGAGAGTTTTATGGGCCACGGTGGGAGTGGTGGGAGTGCTCACGGGTGTCAAAGGGCCAGATGCTTCCTGGGGAGGTGCGGCTGTGCTCAGGAGAGCCTGGGCCTGGACAGGTCAGCCCTTTGTTTGCCCAGTGCAATCTGGATAGAGCTGCTTTCCTGCAAAGTGTGTGTCCAAATACCATTCCAGTGTTAAATAATAAACAGGAGCCAGGGAGGAGACGCCAGGCAGGGGCCTGGGGAGAACAGGCACTGGGGTGAGCGGAGCTGCCAGATGTTAGGCTCACTGATGGGCCACCAGGGACAGGGGTTAGCCAAGGGCCACCCAGGTGGGCACAACAGGCAGAGAAGAGGGGCCTAGACTCCACCTACCAGGCTAGGCGGGTGCCACTGAGACACCGAAGTCTCATTCAAGCTCAGCCCTGATCTGGTAACCCCTAGGCCCTCCTGGCTTTGAGATGCCATGGCTCTCCGAGGAGAGGACACGCAAGTCTGCAGGCCCCGGGTCAGAGGTGGGCCAGGCAGATTGCAACATCTATCTTATACATATTTATAGAGAGTCAGGTTTCAAATCTCTACCTTTCCCTCACATCAGTCACCATTTCAAAGACGGGGTCTCTGAAGTCCAAACAATTGACTTGTCCAAGGTCACAGAACTTGAGTGTAGCAGAAGTACTCATCCATTTGCCTGGCCAATATTTACTGAGCACCTACTATGTTCTAGGCACTGTTCTATGTGTTGAGCATTCAGAGCAAGGAACAAGACAAAGCTTCTGTTCTTTGTGGTCATGAGTCAGACAAGAAACAGAATGAATGGGTAAATTATATAGTATGTTACACTTAGGCGGAAAAATAAATAAAGCCAGGGAAGGGGACTGGGAGCATCTGGGGAAGGGCTGTGTTTTCACGTTGGGTGGTCAGGGAACTTGCACTTAAAAACATTTGAGAACAGACTTGAAAGACTGAGATAGTAGGGCGTGCAGCTATGTCGGGGGAAAAGCTGTGCAGGCAGAGGGAACAGCTAGTGCGAAGGTCCTGAGGCAGCAGCAGGGTGAGAATTTTCATGGAACAGCACAGGCTGGTGTGGCTGGAGCTGAGTGAGCCATGGGGCAAGTGGGAACAGATGGGGACAGAGAGGGGACAGAAGCCACACCACAGGACCCTATATACCTTTGTAAGAACTTTGGCTTTTATAGGGAGTGAGGAGAGGTGTGTCTGCAATGTTCTGAGCAGAAGTGGGACACGATCTCTTTGAGGGCCTTCCTGCTAGTATCCCCAGCAGCCGCGAAGACAACAGACATGTGGGCAGGGCAGGAGCAGGGAGGCCAGAGGTCCAGGTGGACGAGGACAGGGCCTGGCCAGGGTGCGGATCGTGGAGAGCCAAGACAGCGCAGAATTCTGCCTTTATTTTGGAGGTGGGGCTAACAGGACTAGCTGGTGCATCTGGCCTGAGGAACCAGACGGACAGACGGAGCAGCCAGGCCTGCTGGCAGAGTGGTCTGGGGCAGGTGCCCCAGGCTAGGGGGAGGGCACTTCCTTAGGAAAGGCACAAACCTGCCCCATCTGACAGGTTAATGAACTTCATGCCAATGTGTCAGAGTAGATAGCTGAGGAGGCCCCGTTTTTATCAGATGTACTAGGAGTAGCGCCCTGCCGAGTCATTTTCCCACTCCAAGCCTCAGTTTCCCCTTTTCGGGAACACGTCAGTCCAGGGCCGCAGCCCGAGGGCCCGCTTGGCCTTCCCTCCCTTGTGGCCACTGCTGTTCTCGCAGGCCAACCGAGTGAGACCCACTCCGCAAATCTCTGTTCCAGGGTGCATTTCTGGAGTGCCCACCAAGTGCCATTGTTGGGGGGAACAGGGGAGACGACAATGCACACAACAGGCAGACCCCCTGCCCTCGTGGTCACTAAGCAATTCCAGCCCTGTTACTTTCTGTCCCCCGCCAAAACCCTCTACCCACCTGGCACTTCCTAAGAGCTGGGCCACCATGTGAGACCGAGAGCAAAAACACTTGAGAAGATGTTTTTCTTTGAAAGCAAAGCACTTGGGCGGTTCAGCTTCTGGGGGTGGGGGGCCAGGATCATAAACATCCAAGTCCTCTTAAACTCTCAGAACATTCCAAACACTTGGTATGCCCCCTGCCCCAAATCTCAGGGAACGCAGTGGAGGGCAGAGGAGGGTCTGGGGTCTCCTTATTCAGGTTCGGCCCGAGTCGGGGCAGGAGAAAGCCCTGGGGGCAGGGGGCAAGTCCTTCACAATCTGCCTTGGGCTGGTCTGCCCATCGGGCTCTGCAGACACCAAACCATTTCCTGCCTTTGATCAGCATGACCTTTGATCTCTGCTGTCTGTGGCTTTCTCTACCATCTGTCTGTCTGTCCATCCTTCTTTACTAGGCTGTGGGAGGCCACCAGATGAGGTCACACAGCTTCAGGCTCACACGGGGCAGGCCCACCTGCTACGGGCTACCCTTCACTGGGTGTGGGCCCCAGAGGAGGAACGCTGTGCAGGGGGGCGCACACTCTCTCTCACCCCATAGCCCCTACAGCCTCCATGTCCCGGGGCGATCCAGGCTGGCGCCTGACCCCCGGGGGCAGTCACCTCCCTTTCTCAGCATCCGAGTGCGCTAGAAGGTGCTGGGCTTGTATCCCTGAGCTCGGAGGAGGTGGCGAGGCCCTGGAGTCAGAGGGCGGAGGCCGCAGGCAGGGCTGTGTGGGGAGTCAGTGGGAAAAAGAGGCGGGCCGGACAGGGCAGCCGGTTAGACAGACAGAGGAGGGACAGGGGAAGGCAGACGGCTGAGGAGCAGGAAGTGTGTGGAGGGTGCCAGAGCAAATGAAGGGGAGAGGGGAGAAGGGATGACAGGGCAACAGGGATGAAGGGAGGGGAGGGCACCAGGTCCGCCAGGCAGCATCCCCTCAGCCTGGGGACGGCCTGCCCCTGCCACATGTTCTCCTGAGCAGTCCTGCGTCTGGAGGACAGCCCTTCGTTCCCGGCTGTGACCAATGCCACCAATTCCTCGCACATGTGGCCCGGCTGGGAGCCACGTGAACCTTCTTGCCTCTGAGCCCCCCCCTCTCAAGCAGCTGCAGCCCAGGGCTCAAACCTGCCTTCATGGTGAGGGAGCCGCCAAGGGGCTGGGAGTCCTATCCGGTCCTCGACGTCAACACAGATGGCCCCCTGACCCAGCCACCGACCGACCCTTAGCCACAGCCACATTGGACCCTTGACCCCAGTCAGTGTGAGCCTCCTGCCCCAACTCCAGCCACAGACTGACCCCTGCCCTCTGCCATGAATGGGCTTCTGACCTCAGCCATAGTCCCTAGCCGCAGACCAACATCTGGCTCTTGCTGGGGATCGACCTGGGGCCCCAGTCCCAGCCTGAGCCCGAACCCCGATGCTGGCAGAGGCCCTCTGCCATTCTGGGGACCATCCTGTGCACACATTCCCCCAGGCCACTGGGGACCATGTGGGAAGACGGAAGGGGCCCAGCGCAGAGCCATGGTAAGAAGCACCATCAACCCCGTACATGGCCCACGCCGAGACCTCAGGGTCAGGCGGTGACCAAGGGGGGGGGGGCCGAGGCCACTGACACTTTCCCCAAGCAGAATTCACTGGCGCGGAGCGGGAAGCCTGCCTGGGCCAGAGCGAGCAGGCCAGACAAACACACAGACATACTCAGGATCTGACAGACCGACACACACAGTCACACCCGGCAGCCCAGCCCCTGAGACGCTCCCACACCAAAACTCACCTGCAAAGACACACGGAGCCCGAGATGCACAGGTACCAGCACATGGATGTAAAGCAAAGCCATGGAACCAGATACACGCACACACGGACTGTCCCTGCCCCTTTTCGCTGAGCCGCACGGCTCCTCTGGCCCGGGCCCAGCGGCTCCCCAGGTACCCAAGAATGGGAATGACAACAGCTCCCTCCTCTTCCTCTCCTTCCAAGAGCATGTGGAACCTACCCTGAGCCCCAGCAGCTTCCTCTGCCCCCCCCGCCCCCGGGGAAGAGACCGCAGCAAGAGCCCAAGGATTACTCCCTCCTCCGAATTCAGGGGGGTCGTGGATGCCATTTTCTACACAGAGGGCCTGCCCCATGTCACACAGCAGACGAGGAGGGGGGCCAGGATGTGCACAAACACACAGGGTCTCCTAGGTGGAAAGACACAGGCACACACGTCCATGCGTATGCACACTCACAAAATCAGAGACACGCATGTGCTCGTATGCATGCGAGGACGTGTACTGCAGGGACCTACACAAATGTACCCGTGTAAAAGTGACACAGTGCACACGTAAGGACACACAGAGACTCCTCTGTGTAAGAGTGCGTAGGCACACCTGCCTCCACACGTCATTTGTTCCCTGACCCCGCAGTCTCCAGGGATGGGGACCCCAGAGACCATGGGTCACTCTAGGTGGCTCAACCACTCCTCAGGTGCCCCTCCAGCCCCTTCCTGACTCAACCGAGAGCTCTGTGGGCCTGCGCCCTCCCTCTGCCTGGTGGCACTGGGGATGCTGCCCCGGGGCTTCTCCCGGCCTCCAGTTCCTGACCCCAGCCAGGTGAGGACCCCCGAAGTCCTCCTGACCTCGTCCCGCCTGGACCTGGGCTGGCTACGGCATGCCCTCTGTCTTTGGCACAAGTAGGCCAACTCCCTCGCTCCTAGGGGACAACCCAGCCCTGTCACCTTCACCTGTCAGCTGTGGGAATGTGACAAGAGACCCAGGCCCTGCTCAGCGTCTCCCAGGGTGGGTGAGTCCCCAGGAACATTCAAATGGAAAGCCCTTTTCAGGGGGTGCCTGAATCTGCACAGATTGCCTCTGGAAGGATGGAGAAGAAACTGCTGATCAAAAAGGAGGGTAGGGGTGGGAGGGATGCTAATTGTGCGGTGTGAATTTTTTACCACATGATAGTGTATGAGGAGGAGGAGGAGGGGCGCCCGTGGGGAGGGCAAGGAGGGAGGAGGGAGGGGTGGGAGGAGGAGGGGATTATTGTTCTAATGCTTTTCCTCCCAGTTTGGCTTCATCCCCAAATTCCCCGGCGGAACCCAGGTGACTGTGCCACGGGGCAGGGGTGGCGGGCGGGGAGGGGTGTTGACTCTGCCAAGCACCCGTGTGGAATCCTCCCAGAAATCCTCTGAGGGAGGCGTCCTTAGCCCATTTTGGAGATGTGGAAACGGAGATGTGCAGACGGGAGAGCACGAGGCCTGAGTGGCTTTGGGTGGAGCCTGAACCACTGTCCTGTCTCGGGAGCCGTTCTCATTCACCTGTTCCATCCGGGGCCCGACTCAGAGCAGTCCAGCCCGGGCACGAGTGTGGAGGAAAGGAGTCGAACCCCCGGCTTCGCACGCCTGCCTGGGTTCTGACCTCCAGGAGAGTTACCGGGTGATGCAATCGTGGCTCCCATCCTCCCCACACACCTTAAACCAGGAAAAGGGCTGCCTCTGCCCTCCCCGGTGCAAGTCCGGTCCTGCCACACCCTGGCTGTGTGTCTCTGGGCAGCTGTGCACCCTCTCTGGGCCACAGTCGCCACAGCTGGGAAGAGAGGTGATGCTTCTCTGCTCCTGCTTATTGCCTCGTGGTGGTGGCGGGGGGGGGGGGGGGGGTTATGGGCCGGAAAGCAACCTTCTAAAAGCTGTAATCTTTCTCCCTAAATTTGGCACATGGTCCACCGTCCAAGACCAGGAGAACCCTCCCCAGCCCGGCCCCCGAGACGAGGCAGCTACAAGGGGCTTTCACCAGACAGACTGACAGGGCCAAGAGCCAGGTCCAGCCAGCCACAAGTATGACGTCCCCCCGGCCCTGTTTCCATACATTTTTGTGGTGGGGAGGACTGCGGTCAACTTTCTTAGACAGTCCACACCACTCCCGAAACGCGTGACGAGGGACTCACACCCAGCTGCTTCGCGTGATGTGCCTCAGGTTTCTTCACCTTTAAAATGGGAGACTGGCAGGGCCTGGGTTCTGTGTTGAGGAGGCATGGAAATGAGCACGTGAAAGTCATTATGGGGTTTGCCTCATCGCGAACCCTTGAAAAATGCCGGCTCTGAAGGCTATTAGTCCCTCCCGGTCTACGGAGAGATGGGAGTTCTCGATCGCTGGGATAAGTACCAAGTCTCAATTTCACGGTGGTGGTCTGAACATTTAATTCGGAAATCCTACTTGGCTGGGCTGCCGGGACGAAGGCCCACCCGCACTTTGTCCCCCGTGCTGAGTGACCACTGACATGTGCTCTGGGCCGCTAGTCCCCAAATCCCTTCACAACCACCACCCGCCCCACAACCAAGCAAGGGGCCCGGACGCCCGGTGCTGCAGACCCAGACGCTGGGGCTCAGAGAGGGAGCTTAGGAGAAGTAGAAGCAACAGGAAGACAGATTTCACCTCCATATAAGGAAGAGCTTGCTAACAGGCAGAGCTGCCCAGAAATGGAATGAGTGAACTGCCTTGGGAGGTGGTGAGCGACCCGTGGCTGAAGGCGTGCAAGGGAAAGAAGGAGGTCTCTGGGTGGAGACGGCACGCGGGCGGGCGGCTCAGACACTAGTTGGGGGAGGAGGCTGGGAGCTCTCGTCCTGTGACTTGACCAAGGCCATGTGAGCAGGAATGGAATCCCAGAAGGTCAGAGCTGGGGGCCCGGACAAGCGCTCTCCTGCTCCAAACCTGTCACGTGAAAGCCCAGCGGACAGAGGCCCAGCCCTCCCCATCAATCCCCTGCCCACCTCCCACATCGCAAAGCATTTATTTCTTAGAAGGAAATACCTACTTTCAATTTTGAAAGCTGGAAAGTATACAAAAGTAGAAAGGAAAAACAAAACAAAACCCTGAATCCCCCTCACCCTGTGACAATTCCTGTTAATATTTCCTTCCACTCTTCTCCGTGGGCATCTATTTTGGTTAGAAGTCCTAGTATGTGCTAAATATATATATATATATATTAATTAATTAATTATATTAATATATATATATTTTTTAAGTGAGATACAATCCACATACTATACAATTCACTCTTTAAAAGTGGTTTTGGGGGGGCGTCTGGGTGGCTCAGTCGGTTAAGCGTCCGACTTCAGCTCAGGTCACGATCTCGCGGTCCGTGAGTTCGAGCCCCGCGTCAGGCTCTGTGCTGACAGCTCGGAACCTGGAGCCTGTTTCCGATTCTGTGTCTCCCTCTCTCTCTGCCCCTCCCCCGTTCATGCTCTGTCTCTGTCTCAAAAATAAATAAACGTTAAAAAAAAAAAAAAGTGGTTTTGGGGGCGCCTGGGTGACTCAGTCGGTTAGGCGTCCGACTTCAGCTCAGGTCACGATCTCGCGGTCTGTGGGTTCGAGCCCCGCGTCAGGCTCTGTGCCGACAGCTGGGAGCCTGGAGCCTGGTTCGGATTCTGTGTCTCCCTCTCTTGCTGCCCCTCCCCCACTCATGCTCGGTCTCTCTCTCTCTCTCTCTCTCTGTCTCTCTCTCTTTCAAAAATAAATAAACATTAAAAAAAATTAAAAGTGGTTTTGGGTATATTCATGGCGTGGTACAGCTATAATATCACTGTCTGATTTCAGAACAATGTCATGGCCCCCCAAAGAAACCTATACCCATTAGTAGTTGCTCCCCATAACTCCTCCACACCATAGCCCCTGTCAACCACTAATTTACTCTCTGTCTTTACATGTAAGTGCCAAGTGCTTCTTCTCAGCCTCCCTGGGCCCACCCCTGCCCCCTTGGGCCCTTCTGGCAGCCAGAGGGAGCCTGCTGAAACCCAAGTCGGATGCATCCCTCCCTCACTCCATGCCTCCCACCTCACACAAGAGTTAAAACCAAACTTGTACCACAGCCTACAATCACCTACACAATCTGATCTCTACTACCTTGACCTCATCTCTTCCCATTCTCCCCCTCCTCCTCCTGCTCCAGCCACGGGCCTCCTCCTCGAGGCTCCTCAAATGCATCCGGCACGCCCTGGCCTCAGGGCCTTTGCACTGGCTGTTCCTGCTACCTACAACATCCTTCTCCTAGATGTCTGTTCAGCTTTTCCCACCGCCTTCTCTGCAGCCCCGCTTTTTCTTCATTAACTCTTATCACCTGCCTTATCTGTCTTTCTGTCCGCTGTCTTCCCCTCTGCTGAAATGGCAGCTGCATCGCTTGGCGTCTTGTTCGCGCCTAGCATGGAGGTGCAGCTCAGTGAATATCTGGGCTGTCTCCAGTGAAGTCAGCAACATAAAAGGGACAAATGCAAAAAACCAAGCGCCCCACAGAGCAGATGTTATGAACGAGGCCCTCTGCCTGTGGACATGTGCGGTTTAAACCACACTATGCCTTTTGTTAATTGAGCCAGGAGCGTTCACATAAAAATCCAAATTCCGGTTTCTCTTGAAAACACAGATCTGGTCATCCCGGGCCGCACACCCGCGTGACGACTGTCAGCAGGCACTGAGAGGCAGGGCCCGGGGGCGG